>NC_092632.1:58692503-61546779 GCF_039555335.1 Amphiura filiformis
AGTTTTTTTAAGTATATGATTTGTAGAATGAACTTTTGCAAAACTTCAAAGTGTTATTTTTCAATAATATATTGATTTAGATAATGAAAATAGGCTATAGGCTATGCATTCATGCACGACTCCTTTTATTTCAGGACGTCTAGACTAGACAAGACTAAAACAAAAGTTAACATTTGAATAAAGTTGTCAAGTTCTTTATTTCCTGTTGAAGAAAATGCATTGCTATTTGCTACATTTTAACATTCATATTTTGAAAGTCATGTGGAATACATATTCAAAAAACTTGAGCATCGTGCCAACAAAAATGAAAGACAGCTCTTGCGATGTATAATAAAACTTTTTTAATTTCTTATGTTATAATGGACTGAGATTTTCATATATGAAAGATGTTAAATTATTCATGAGAAGCAGCAAACCACATCTTTGAGTATTTTCTTTCTTAATCCAAAACAAGCAGGTTGCATTTGCATACTCATGTTTATTCCTGTGTATTTACTTTTCTCATTCTGTATGGCTCGAGTGAATCCATTTGAAACGGCGTATATGTGAATTCATTATCATGCATTATGCACAACTTTTACTTCCTTTCTTCTAAGATTTAACAAAATAAACAAAAAAACATAGAAATCGCAAACGCACGGCTTTTTTAAAACTAAATCTGTTTATAAAACGTGTATGTTAGCATGAGTTCTGAATAGAGCACACACATGAACAGTATTTTACGAATGTAGGACATGTAGGACAACACAGCCAATGGATTGGTAGGAGTCGGTGTTTTGTTCATGTATTTCTAAATCAACTTATAGGATGTCAAAAATGGCTCCAACTGTAATATGAATAAAAGACCAAAAAATAGGTATAAACTGTTTTCCTCATTCTTTCTTTCTTTTATTCGCTCTTCTTTTTTTAAACGAAAATCGTCAGTGCCAGCTGCATGGTCTGATATAGTAAATTTAAAAATGGTTGAAAATCGTGTATTTCACAAAGCATTTAGGTTTGATCTGTAGTTGAGCTCGCTAGAACAGTGTACACTGTGGTCTCGAAGAATGCAAACACTATACTCCCTAGCAATGTGTATTTAGCTACTTTGTACACAACCGTTTCTCCCCGTCTCTCTACATCTCCATTTATGAGTCAACAAATAAAATAATCACTATCTCTACAGTTCTTATCTATAGCTAGACGAAACATGGATGCACGTAGAAATTCATTTACCAATACTCTTCTCCTTTTCTTTCTCCAAGGCCATCTAATAGCCGAAGATTTTTCTTTGCGAATTTGAGACGTTAAAATGGGGGTAAGTTTCTGCTTTTTACGTTTAACAAAAAAATCTTGATCGAATACGTCAGTAAAATTATGCATATAACCTGCAATTTCATGTTACGACAAGCGCTATAATTGTATGGGACATGCACAAATCAGCCATGTTGACGGTGTCAAACACATTCAATCGCATATTTTGTCGAATCGGTGCTAAATTTTTATTGCTGATTATTGCACTAGTTCATTTTACATGCATTTGAAACTGAAAATTATCTGACATGTCACACCATAGGCATTTGTAAACTTAATGGGAATTGTCATTTTCATTAATGTGCTCGTTTTAACATATGTCAAAAGGTGTTAACCATAAAATGATGGATTTATCGTTATTCTATCCTTTTTCATAAAAAGCATATATCGCATATGGATATGTGGGTTAAACCATATCCAGGGCTATGTCTGATAAATATGTCACTAAAATCGGCGTGTCACGAAATTCATAGTAGTGTCGATCGGCATTCTTAGCAGCATTATGATCGTGACGACGCGGACGCCATGTTCAGATGGCAAATCGACTCCCTTGACACCAAACGGAATGAGCCTCAATCATGACAATTTCACTGCCTCACATGCCATGTTTTTAACGGGTGTAGCTTTTGGATTGTGTAGCATTTACGTCTATGTGATGTACATTTTACTTTTTGTAGCCTTTTGTTATAAGAGTTTGGTATAGGTCGGGGGTATAGGAAAATCGGTTATAAAACATTCGTGTCACAATCTGCCTCTTCTTACAGGAATTAGTTCGTTTTAGCGAAACAAGTCAACTCTTTGGGTGGCAATCTATAGCCTCTTCAATAGGCCTAATACAAGGTCTTATGTCATGAATTTTAACTAGCTTTTCAGGCAACCGAATGAATACAAAACATGCTCTTCCTTTCTTTAACTGCCACTACAAACGTGTCCAATAAGTGATCACTGGAATTTCGCATGTCAAAATGTAAATCCTCAGGCGATGTTTTGGTGAAAAGATCATTTTTGCAAAATAACTATCTTTTATTACTTATTCTATTGTCGTTATGTATTGTAACAATATCGGCAGACTTTTATACAAAAACATCGGCAGGTCACAAAAAGAGTGTTGTTGCTTCATACCATCTTAATTCAAGGGAAGGTGAGAATCCGTCGCGTGCTGCGGGTATTGTTAAAGCGGTGTTTGGTGACCATAAACATGGTAAATCGCCCTGTGATTTTCAATGCTCTTTCATGTCGAGTCAGGCGCTTTATGAAAGAGACGGAGATACACAGAGTCAGATCGGATAATGGGAAGCAAAACGGCGCTGAAATGACTGACCAATTCCCGCTCATTTTCCAGTTTGAATTATTGGCTATGAAATATTGATGGTCTATACTTGATTTTATTACTTAAGGGTTTCAACATCACTTGTGACTATCACCCGATCTGGTGATCAGTGATGATGATGATGCTCGATTCTCTCGGTGAGGCTTGCAAGGGCACTTACACGCTCAATTTAACAGTATGACGATCAAATAAGATTAAATGCTCAAATTTAGCACATCACTCGATATGGAATAAAATAGACCATTTTTAGCCAAATGGTTGTCAATTTTGGACCATCACAATCATCCAAGCGGGAAATGCTAGTTCTTATGCCAGTACTTTACGCGTTTGAAGTACCGTAAGATGAGCATTCGTGTTTGCGGTTGTCCACGCTTAAATATCTCAAAATAGGGGGAATGATCAAATTATGATTGCATCTGATAGCCTATTATTCTTCCATACGCTGGAACACCCAATGTTATTTTACAGAGTTCTTCAAGTACCAGCGATATTTTGATTATTGTATTATACTTGTATGATTTCTAACAACCTGGAGATTTGCTATACTGTAAATTTATGAACGGGAATCCCGATAGGAGTCTGTGTAAATAACCATTCCGTATCCTGGCTATGTACATACGGTGATGTATGAATGTACATAATATGACGAATATTTATAAAATATGGATGTGTGCATGATTGTTTTCATTACCCATTGTAACACGGATGAAGTGTAGAAAGATGATGTCTTATTAAATTGTGAATTTTGGTGGGAAAATTGTTAAAATAACAAATATGGATGTCCTTTTACAGTACTTGATGATACTAAAAATAACATAACACATATGTATTATTTTATTTTGTTATTATGTTTTATATCAAAACAAATTATGACAAATGAACAAACAAATTCATAGAGTCATGAGAATTATCGGGATTATGCGGAACTAACTGAAATATTTATTAAGAATATATATAAAAAATGTTTGATGAATATATACAACTAATACAGTATTATCTAAATTCAATTGTTTTACAATTTAAGCACAAATTTTGATATTTTATTCATAAAGTCAGAAAATGCAGGATAGGCTAAATTAAATATTTTATTTCAGAACATGAGTGATACATTATAGCCTTAATTTGCAATAAATTGTACATGTGATGCATAGCTCTAGCAGGAAATGAAAACACGGTGCAAAGGTCGTTTTGATCTGGTCAGAATAAAATATTAGACACATGTACATTATGTGTATGGAAAACACGGATATATCGTGGTTGTGTCATTACTAACGAGCTGTCCAAGTTAATCATTAACCATGTTCCGTCACTCTGACTGGTTTGGTGATATTACAAAATTAATTACATGGGTGAGGATAGAAAGTAACATGCTATAAGCTTATCCACAAAAATAAAATTTGGTAATGCTGTCTACTGAAGATAGCAACTATTTTGATCAACAATCAATATTTCACACTGTGCTATCTTCTGAAGATAGCAGGTAAGTAAATGCAACTTGAAGATAGCAATATTGAGCAAATGAAGAATATGTTGACCAAAATGAACATTTATTTTGCATTCAATATTCTTGCCATTTTAGAAAGCTACATCATGCTGAAACTCCCATTGAAATTACTGAACTAAACCGTTCCTGTCCGACATTTATATTTGAAATACAAGGATACTTCTTTTGATAATCGACTCATTACGTCACCATGGTCACATGATGTGACAAAATTATCTCCTGCACAGATATCGAATGAACTACATGTGATTGTACTGAACATAAATATTGCTATCTTCTGTAGGTGGAATATTAGAAAACATGCTTTCAGAATAAAGTAACTATTTTCTATTTGCTATAATGAAAATACATAGCAATCAAGGCGATAATTTGCTATCTACTGAAGATATGTGGTAATTTGCTATCTACTGAAGATGTGTGTGAAAATATTGGTCTATTGCCAGTTGGTCTAATACCATTTCGTCTAATTCCTGTTTAGTCTATATTCAATTGGTCTATTACCAGAAAGGCTAATTGCCACTTAGTCTAATAATCATATAGTCTAATGGCCATTTAGTCTAATATTGTTTGGTCTAATAACCAGTATACTAACCATATAGTCTAATAACCATTTGGTCTAATATTTCTTAAATAACCATTTGGTCTAATAACCGTTTGGTCTAATAACCGTTAGGTCTAATACTCGCATGGTCTACTAACCGGTTAGTCTAATACCATTTCGTCTATTTATTATTAAACTAAATGCTTGTAAGACTAAATGGTTTGTAGACCAAATGGGTATTAGACCAAATGGCTATTAGACCTATTGGTTATAGACCAAATGGGTATTAGACTAAATGGTTGTTAGACTAAATGGTTTTAGACTTATTGATTATTAGACTAAATGGTTATCGGACCTAATGGTTATTAGACCAAATGGTTAAAGGATCAAATGATTAGTGGACGTAGTGGTTATAGACCTAATGGGTTTAGACGAAATGGATGTAGACGAACTGGATATTAGACCAAATGGTATTAGACCAAATGGCAAATCCCCAAAATATTATCTACTGACGAAATGCTATCTACTGAAGATATTTGCTATCTATTGAGGATGTGTGAGAAAATGCTATCTACTGAAGATAGCCAAAATATAAACAACAAATCAGTTGAAAATTTCCACGTAATTTGGCATGTGTTTAGGTTAAACTCATGGGATTTGACATAAATTAAATGGTGTTTAGAGAAACATTAAATATGTTTAGAAACGTGCTGCAATTTAGTGTTAATAAAGGTAAATGATAATGGATAATAATAAATATGTAGATAAGCTTTCTAGCTTTTTACTCGATGTTAATATGCGCAATATATAACACATGTTTTGACTGATCACGTGACCATCGTATAATCCGCGCTTATTCCTATTTGTCTCAATTTCAGAATAACTCAACAAAAATGATCACAAAGTTATTTATCTTAAAGGTGAGAGAAGATATGATTGTGTTTTGTCAAGAGAAGTTGAAACATTATCAACTTACTACATCCACAACAACAACTTGTTAGTTAACTCTTATAATACACACAGCTTATAGATTACAATTTCCCCCTAGGCATTTAGCTTCAACATTTTTCCTGCCTTGTACATGGTGTATATATGGTAACAACTTCAGAGTTATTGACACAGGTATCTCTCCGGCGATACTAGCTCAACATGCTCAAGAAATTGAGCCAAGCAGTTTGTAAATTCACCAACGATACGTATTGAACTTTCTTCAAATAAACCCAAATGTTTTCTCTTCTGGGAATGGTTCGGTGTAGAACTTTTTTTGCCGTGAACAAATCTTGCTTGTTATAGCGGCGTGGCCTTCTGGAATTTAGTCCGTGCAAGACGGGATGTAGATTAACAACAAGACCCGCTATATTGCAAGGGCTGGTTTAGTGCAGAAACCTTTTTGGGGCGCCCTCTACGGAGGCGTCCCACAATATTGGCATGTACTTGTGAGTAGCTTCTAATTTCAGTCTTACTAGATTTACTCCGCAATTGTTGTGCTATTTTGCTAAAATTATGCCCTTGCTCAGAAATAAATCCACAATATGCTTGGATTTTATTTTATTATTGTTTTCTGTTATGCACAGGATAAAATGGTGTGCGTATATTCTTGGTTTAAAAGACAAAATTAATGGATTTGTAAAAACACCAAATAAATCGAGACCTTTGACCTTTGTAACCACTTTGACCTTTGTAACCAGTTTACCGCCTCTTAGAACCCGATAGACGGTGACCAACACTTTGGATTACAATAGCCTAATCTGAATGGCATAGTCCAATAAGCTCAAATAAACAATCATAGTGCAAAATTTGACCTAACTTGCAGAGTATGAGTTTTTGTACCCAAAGTTTCAAAGTCAGGCATCTTATCAAGATCAAGATAGTGATAGTGACATAACAATTAACACGCTTATCTTACCAAGGTCTTATCTATCTGCATGGGGTAATTGATCAAGATAGTGATAGTGACATAACAATTAACACGCTTATCTTACCAAGGTCTTATCTATCTGCATGGGGTAATTGGAAATTATGGTGTAGCCTATTTGTTTTAAGGATGAAACAACTGGCTCCTTTTGCATGGAAATTAGAACAAATTACTATACAAGCTGTATCAAAAAGTTTGGTACCCAGCAGTTTTGATAGTAATTGAAAAGCCTGGTTCTTCCAAATGCAATATCGGGTCCCCTTAAAATGATAAAATGATCAGACCATAAATCTTTTGTGACTGTTTATGACATTAATCAACAAATTATGCGGATCCTAGATGTGTCGAGGATGTTATGTTTATGAACAAAACGTTACGTTTGTATTTTCAACATTGTTAATCATTGCTACGTGTATGTTAACAAATGAAAGTTCTGTAATTATTTTAATTCTTCAATGCTATTAAGTTAGTAAGTATTCTTTTGGATATCATCAAATTGTAAATCTCTAGTCAGATTTTCAGTGTGTTAACAACTATGTATCAAAGATGTTACGTTCATGTACAAAACATTAACGTTCTTATCTTGTAAACATTGTATACCCATATAGCTACTTTTGAAGAATGAATGTTCTGTAATTGTCTTTTATCCTTCATCTCTATTAGATTTTCAGTGTATTAGCAAGTAGATGATGTATATGTATCACAGACGTTATGATGTATATGTATCACAGACGTTATACATTCATAAAAACTTTTCTTTTGGTCAACATAGGGGTAGATCCTCTTCTATACTATCCATCATATACCCCCCCTGCATAACGAAATTCAACAATATTCAATATCCAAAGCAATATCATCACTACAATATGCCCCAAAATTGAACTCCCCACCCCACATAATCGCAAATTGACACGACAGCTTCATTCCAATTCAATTTATTTCATCCAAAACGGTCCTGTGATACACCTTCCCCAATCAAACACATTTGTCTTGCATTTGATCATCTTCTACTCTTCCAAAAAAAAAATCATTATGATACCAAATCCCCGGGACCAAATCTAAACACCATGCCATGGAATTCACCATATCACGTCCAAGCTCACATAATTTGGGCGCCCCATTCCTTTTTTAAAGGAATTTTTATTAGTATTCCGATCTTGTTCTTTCTATTCACTGAGCAAACATGGTCAGACACCACTTGAAGATGACCAAATCCCGTCCTTATGTCTGTATTTTAATTTTATCAATTTTAAATTCTTTAAGAATATTCGTCTTGTTAAATGAATAACGAGTATATATAGTGAGTATGTTGCTTGTTGCTATATTTTGCTATATTTTGTTTGTTTGTTTATTTGTGTGTTTGTTTTTTTGTTTGCGTCTTTGCACTATTATACGGTATAGACCTGATAGAAAGAAAATACAAGAGCCTTGTACTGTTTAAGGGGGTACTACACCCCTGGCCATTTTTGTATCTATTTTTGCATTTTTCTCAAAAATTATAGTGCATTGGTGACAAGTAAGATATGTATATTATAGAGGCAAGGACTACAACTACTGCACTGAAAATTCAGCAACTCAAGGCAAGTAGTTATTGATTTATTGATCAAATATTGGTTTTCCTCATTTTTTACTGTAACTCCACAACTGTTGCCTTAAACAAAATGTATCCAAAGTTTATTAAATTTTGGGCTATTTTTTGTCCTGTTTATAATAATGACAACTTTGCATTAGAAATAACCATGAAATATAATTGTTCAGAAATAATGAACAAAAATTATGACAGATCTTTTCATGATCAACCGCAAATGAAATAAAAAAATTAATGTATACATTGTATTTACTCGGACGTAAAAATATGAGCTATGCATCACTGACAGTACTATTTGAAATATGATAATCAAACATGTTTATAAATTATGAATGAAGTTAATAATATGAATAAAATCATAAAAATGTGAAACTCTTTTGTCACTTTTATTATTCCAAGCGACATCCTCTGCATTATGTCGGCACGTCTGAGTTGTATGCTCGCAACGCATCTAAGAGATGT
Organism: Amphiura filiformis; assembly: GCF_039555335.1. Lineage (NCBI taxonomy): Eukaryota > Metazoa > Echinodermata > Ophiuroidea > Amphilepidida > Amphiuridae > Amphiura > Amphiura filiformis. The sequence continues at coordinate 58,701,137 of NC_092632.1, forward strand.
TGATATTGAAGGAACCAAAAATCCATACCCTCTCGGGCGGCTCTATATCATTTTGGCAATGTTTGCCCAATTTAAATCTAATTATTTTCGGTTTCTACGATTCTCTCACAATAGTACCAATGTTTGCAACAGCTCCAATTTTAGACTGTTTAGATTGACCTTTACTTATTCCCTGCTCGCTAGAAAAAACGTTTTGGTCAACAATTTTGATCCTCATATCAAACATGCTATACTCCATAGCAGGATTGAGTTTCAGCAATTGAACGCGAGCTTTCGCTTTTACTCCGGCAAGAAATTACGCTAGGCTGAGGTACAGTGATGCGCACATATGCACTTTTTCTATATATCTAGTGCTCGGTAATTTTGACTCTAAAAGGTGTGTAGTAAAACTAAATATACTTTTTAACTGTATAAATTTGATAGTTGAATTTTAACGTAAATTTGTTTAATTTATTAAGGTATTTTCTTTTGTGTTCTTTTAAATCTTAATTGAGAATGAATAAATATGCAATATACGCTCTTTTAAGAGCTTTCCAAACATTTGTGTATATTGTCATTACATGCATACAGAAGTGAGTAGCAAGAACAAATAGGGAAATATTACATTGAATTGCAGAGTGATTCACACTCAAACTTAGATTTTAGAAAGTCATCGGGAAGAAAGAGTCCGTATATACTTTACATTATGCAATTCCTTCTTTCTGTACTAAATGTGATGCGATCAAGTAAAATCAGTCGGAACTCAGAAATATTGGTTTTGAGACATGTGATATATAGGCATACAAAGGAAATAGTTCCTTTTGTTTCCTGTTGTTTTGGAAACTCTTTTAATTGCTTATATCTTTGGAATTGGTTGGTCAATTTGAATGATGTTTTCTGCAAAATCCAGATTTGTAAATGCTTTTTAATATCCTATAAGAAACTGAAAATTCAATATTTCCGAGTTCCTGCTGATTTTGCTTGATCGCATACAAATGAGTCGGTGATAGGTAAGTTGGCTTTCATGACGAATAGATTTGTTTTAATACAAAAATAGAATACGTTTGGATTTAAGAAAATTCTTTAGTTAACCTACCGTAAAACCACGTCTACAAGCATATATAGGGATATTTATGAAAGCTAAATTAACTCGAAACAAGCGTAAATATGCCAATACAAAAGATTGGTCTTAAAATAATACTTGTTTGTATATGCTTGGATCCATAATTTATTTGCTCAAACTCCATAATGGCGCCTGGATTAGAGTAGGTTTCATCAGAAGCACTCTATATGCTTGTAGACGAGGTTTTACGGTATAGTGTGTAAAAAATAGGAACGATGATGAGGTTTATTGGTCATTAGTGAGAAGTTTAATAATAGAATATGTGATTTTTAGGGGATTTTATTGCTTTTTGTTTTTCACATTCCTTTAAAGGAAGATGACCTGATATATTTGGAAAATCAAATTCTTTCAAACTTATATAACATAAACTGTTGTCCGTTTCAAGCATTCATGCAAAAAGATCATGTAAATGTTCATTGTAAATGCGACTAATTCTTCTTGGAATTACCGACATTTAATACAGCATAAATATGGTAGTATACAGTGTTTTTATTAATGATACTCATCATGATTATGTATTAAATTAATATAAAATAAGAGATCATATTTTTCTCATTAACATACTGAAATTAGGAGTTCCAAATCGGTGTATTTCTGAAGATATCATCAAAAAACTGGTGAATTAGCCCAAAATATGGTATACCATATTTGAGACTAATTCGGCAGTTTTTTGACAATTTCTTTGGAAATATACCGATTTGGAACGCCTAATTTCAATATGTTAATGAGAAAAATATGAGCTTTCACCTGATACCAAAATCTGCATTTTGATAGGGGATGAGGCTGTCAATCAGGTCACCCACCTTTAAATTCTATTTTTACTGAATCAACATTTTCCATAAAATATTTCCATTTCATTAATTTATGTTATCCATTATGATATGTCATTAAATATGACATAATTATTTTGACCGCAAACATGCTATATATAAAGCTTCATTTTATGGGACCAGGGCGTCGACAAAGATTTTTGACATGGTTGATCCGGGTTAATTGATTGTACATGTTATGGCCATCAAGAACACGACAAAAACTTACTTATAAAATGTGACCTACATAAAAGAACGTATTTGGTTGTGCGTTAACCTTTTTATGTAATTTCCGATATCAAACATGCAATGTGATGGGGGATGTTTGGACTTGGGCATTTTTTAGCGTAAATGGTCGATTGGAGAATACCCATGAGAACATGAAAGTGTTGTGATCATATAATTACATAAAACATGAGAGCCTTTGGGCGTTTGGTAAATTTCCCATGACAAACAACTTATGAGCTTGGTTTTACATAAAAACAGCAGAAACAATGGTATTTCATTATGAGCTTTATAGAATTTCCGATATCAAACATGCAAAATGTGAGGGATGTTTGGACTTGGGCATTTGTTAGCGTAAATGGTCGATTGGAGAATACCCATGAGAACATGAAAGTTTTGTGATCATATAATTACATAAAACATGAGAGCCTTTGGGCGTTTGGTAAATTTCCCATGCCAAACAACATTTGAGCTTGGTTTTACATAAAAGAAGCAGAAACAATGGTATTCCATTATGAGCTTTATATAATTTCCGATATCAAACATGCAAAATGTGAGGGATGTTTGGACTTGGGCATTTGTTAGCGTAAATGGACGATTGGAGAACACCCTGGAGAACATGAAAGTTTGGTGATAGAATTACATAAAACATGAGAGCCTTTGGGCGTTTTGCAAACTTCCTATATCAAACAACTTTTGGGGCTTGGTTTTACATAAAAACAGCAGAAACAATGGTATTTCATGATGAGCTCATCAGAACAGGCAATCTAGGTCCAAAGAAGAGGGATGGCTTGCTAGCTAATAAAGACTGTGCTGTACAATTCAACCAATTTTGCTCGTTTTATGGTAATTATAAATCGATGCCGAACTGGAATCCCATGAGATAGCACCGTGAATAGTCTGGTCGCTAGCTCCATCGATATTTGCTTTTAACTATAGCGAATGATGTAGGAAAGGTTCCCTTTCTCATTCAATATCGTCACCTCTAAAAAGAGATCTAGGTAGTTTTCAACGATGTCTTTGCCTTGGGAGTTAGGCGAACAAGGAAGAGACTGTCACAAATGAAAGTCGCGTCAATAGGACACTAGTGATGATAGCATGCACACATGACGTATAACATTAATACATCGACTGGGAAGTAAGAAATTCGGTCACGTTTCTTTTAGTTTGAACATTTTAGGATCTGATTGGGGGAATAAGTTTAATATAATATAGACCGGTTTCTTTGTGATAGAGTGTGAGACACATGAATTGCATTGGTAGATTAAGTGGTTGGAAAAGATGAGTCCGACGCGAGTGTCACATTACATGATAGTAAGGGTACGTGTGTTACTTATTGGCATTCAAATAAAACCTCACCGGGGACACGCCAATGACCCAGTTTAAGAGACTACAAAGTGACCCCAAGGTGACCTATCCCCAGTTACCTCGCAAATGCGTTCTTTACCCGCCATCGATAGCAAAATGTCAATAAGTGAAATCGCTGGCGCCGCGCCATAACAGCAAATTCAGACTATTCTGTTCCTCAGTGGCGGGAAACTCGATTCGACTCCAATTTACACAAGTGGGTTTAGAAATTGAGACGGAAGAAAATTACATAAATTATACAAATTAGACACTATTCTCTTCTATGTCTTAACCGTTCATGTCACACAATCCTCATGATCAACACTTGAAGAACTTGTCTTACTTTAGTCACCATTGACTGATATTTATAAAAGAAGCTTCCAATCGTCCAATTTGTTTGGTTTTAACATAGACAGTAGAGTTATGGATAACTTTCTTTACCAAATATCATTTCGTACAGTTAAAAGATGCATACAAAGCACTTTTTTGTGCAATGTGCTTTTCTTTTACATGAGACATGATATGACATTTGCCTCACCAATCAATGTCAAGCATATACGGATATGTGGTACTTATCACTGACTCACACCAATGCATTAAAGGCCTACCTTAATGTTCTGTAACATACGAGGTCTCTTATTTCCGAGTTTATCGCATTCTTGCATCAAGAGCATCACTTACTAGGAGTTTACGGGGTGACAATCTGGAAAATTGTGCCTTTTATGGGGTACAAACTGCTGATCTTGCAAGATATGTCCAAATCGTCAAACTCGTGTTTCGTTTCTAATAAAATTTTAGTGTGCTATCGGATGTATGTCATTTGCTGTCTACCGAAGATAGCAGTGTGTATTATCTTGATTATGGGAAAAAATTCTGAAACTTTTAGCCGCCAACTCCTGTCATTTTTCCAGTGACAAGTTTGATCATGTCTGTCAGTTTGGAAAGTTCGATATTTTTTAGCCTTGCTTTCTGCATAGTATAATTTGAAAATCTCAAGTACTCACGTTTGTTTGTAATTAGGCAATACCGTAAAAACTCGATAGTTAGCATAATATGTGCTTACTATCGAGCGCTTTTGAAAACATGAAATTGTACCAAAGTCCGGCGCTTTACCAACTGAGCTAATGGGGTTGAGACACAAATTTGCAGGTTTACTTGCTCGTATATGACTATGTGTATCGATGATTTGCTCAAAACCCTTTACACTTTTGTGGATGGGGCACTTCATGTTTGCATGTTTTAAAAGCGCTCGATAGTAAGTACATATGTTAACTATCGAGTTTTTACGGTATTCTATTATATTACCGTGGAATTGAACTTTTGAATCTTAGCTATAGCCAAATGACTTGCTACTCGTATAATCATATACACTATAAAATGACTTTAGCTAATCGTGGCACCATCCTGTACACTACCAAACGACTTGGGCCAATCCTGGCACCATCCTATACACTGCCAAATGACTTAGGCTAATCATGGCACCATCTTATGTATACCAAATGACTTGAACCAATCCTGGCACCATCCTATACACTGCCAAATGACTTAGGCTAATCATGGCACCATCTTATGTATACCAAATGACTTGAACCAATCCTGGCACCATCCTATACACTGCCAAATGACTTAGGCTAATCATGGCACCATCTTATGTATACCAAATGACTTGAACCAATCCTGGCACCATCCTATACACTGCCAAATGACTTAGGCTAATCATGGCACCATCTTATGTATACCAAATGACTTGAACCAATCCTGGCACCATCCTATACACTGCCAAATGACTTAGGCTAATCATGGCACCATCTTATGTATACCAAATGACTTGAACCAATCCTGGCACCATCCTATACACTGCCAAATGACTTAGGCTAATCATGGCACCATCTTATGTATACCAAATGACTTGAACCAATCCTGGCACCATCCTATACACTGCCAAATGACTTAGGCTAATCATGGCACCATCTTATGTATACCAAATGACTTGAACCAATCCTGGCACCATCCTATACACTGCCAATTGACTTAGGCTAATCATGGCACCATCTTATGTATACCAAATGACTTGAACCAATCCTGGCACCATCCTATACACTGCCAAATGACTTAGGCTAATCATGGCACCATCTTATGTATACCAAATGAATTGAGCCAATCGGATCGTGGAACCATTATATACACTACCAAATGACCAATCGTGGCACCATCCTGTACAATACCAAATGACTTAAGCTAATCGTGGCACCATCCTACACACTACCAAACGACTTGGGCCAATCCTGGCACCATCCTATACACTGCCAAATGACTTAGGCTAATCATGGCACCATCTTATGTATACCAAATGAATTGAGCCAATCGGATCGTGGAACCATTATATACACTACCAAATGACCAATCGTGGCACCATCCTGTACAATACCAAATGACTTAAGCTAATCGTGGCACCATCCTATGCACAACCAAATAATTTAAGCTAATCGTGGCACCATCCTGTACACAACCAAATGATTTAAGCTAATCGTGGCACCATCCTGTACACAACCAAACGACTTACGATAATCGTGGCACCATCCAAGTTACCAAATGACTTGGGCTAATCGTGGCATCATTTTATACACTACCAAATGACTTAAGCCAATCGGGGCACCATCCTGAATACTACCAAATGACTTAAGCTAATCGTGGCACCATCCTATACACTACCAAATGACTTAAGCTAATGATGGCACCATCCTACATACTACCAAATGACTTAAGCTAATCGGGGCACCATCCTACACACTACCAAATGACTTAAGCTAATCGTGGCACCATCCTATACACTACCAAATGACTTAAGCTAATCGGGGCACCATCCTACATACTACCAAATGACTTAAGCCAATCCTGGCACCATCCTATACAATACCAAATGACTTATGCTAATCATGGCACCATCCTATACATTACCGAATGACATAAGCTAATCGGGTCACCGTCCTATGCACTACCAAATGACTTAGGCTAATCGTGTCACCATACTTTACACTACCAAACGACTTGGGCCAATCGTGGCACCATCATGTACACTACCAAATGCCTCAGGCTAATCGTGGCACCATCCTGTACACTACCAAATGACTTGGGCTAATCGTGGCACCATCCTATACACTACCAAATGACTTAAACTAATCGTGGCACCATCCTTTACAATATCAAATGACTTAAGCTAATCATGCTAATCGTGGCATCATCCTATGCACTACCAAATGCCTTAGGCTAATCGTGTTACCATCCTATGCACTACCAAATGCCTTAGGCTAATCGTGGTTCCACCTATATACACTACCAAATAACTTAGGTTAATCGTGGTACCATCCTATGCACTACCAAATGCCTTAGGCTAATCGTGGCACCATCTATATGCACTACCAAATGACTTAGGCTAATCATGTCACCATCATATACGGTACACTACCAAATGACTTAGGTTAATCGTGGTACCATCCTATGCACTACCAAATGACTTAGGTTAATCGTGGTACCATCCTATGCACTACCAAATGACTTAGGCTAATCGAGGCATCATACTATAGGCCTACACTACCATGACTACCAAATGACTTAAACTAATCGCGGCACCATCCTGTACACTACCAAATGACTTGAGCCAATCGTGGCACTATCCTATACACCACCAAATGCCTTAGGCTAACCGTGTCACCATCCTATACACTACCAAATGACTTAGACTAATCGTGGTACCATCCTATGTACTACCAAATTATTTAAGGTAATCGGGGCACCATCCTATGCACTACCAAAAATTATTTAAGGTAATCGGGGCACCATCCTTTACAATATCAAATGACTTAAGCTAATCGTGTCACCATCCTGTACACTACCGAATGACTTAAGCTAATCGTGTCACCATCCTATACACTACCAAATGACTTAGGCTAATCGTGGTACCATCCTATGCACTACCAAATTACTTAAGCTAATCGGGGCACCATCCTAAACACTACTACATGACTCTAACTAATCGTGGTATCATCCTATACATTGCCAAATGACTTAAGCTAATCGTGTCACCATCCTGTACATTACCAAATGCCTTAGGCTAGTCCTATACACTACCAAATGACTTAAGCTAATCGTGGCACCATCCTATACATTACCAAATGACTTAAGCTAATCGGGACACCATCCTGTACACTACCAAAATACCTTAAGCTAATCGTGGCATCATCCTATTTACTTATTTTTCGAATAATACCCGGGAAAAGTTGGACAATCAAACCTCGAAGGTGTGGAGTGAAGTCTAGTAACTTTTATTTATGCTCTTACAACCAAGTGGGCGCGCGCGTAATTTAGGTGATGGAATCTCATGCAACTTTATACTTAAAATTGTAATTTTATTTAATGCTAGGGGAAAATGCGTTGAAAATAATGTAGTTGAAAAGTTTGTAACGTGTTTAGCCAAACATTCGTCTACGATCTAGGATTTTCGTGTTTTTCAAACAATGGAGGATGTTGGCGCTTATAGTATCACTGGATATAGATGCAACACGTATTTAGCTATTATACTGGTGCATCAGCATATAGGGTGTATATAGAAACCAAGAGGGGGATGCAACCCCATCCCGGAAGCTTAATTTCTTTTTGGAACCATAATGGGCCACAGTTCTAACCCTTAGAATTAGGGTTAGGGTTAACGTTAGGGTTAGCTTATTGCGGTCCATTATGATTGCCAAAAATAATTATGCGCCCCAGAAAGGGTGTTACAAAAAGGCCTGAGTGTTAAGATGTTAAAGCTAGGAGCACAATAGACATGACATTTTTATGGGGGGTACGATGTGTTTTCCCAAGAACAGTCCCATAAATTAAAGATATACTTGCATGTCATACGTTCGTTCTGGTTTCTTACGAACTTTCAAATCTTACCTTCTGCACTATTATGTTGTCTTCATTGCGAACAGCTTTGACCATTATACACGCACAATGACCCATTTAAGGCGAAACTTTTTTCCTTTCTCCCTTTCACATTTTGGCGAATCTCTAAAAACGAATCAAAGGTGCTCATTTTGCACTAATTAAGTGAGTTCGTTGAAAAAAAGTGGCCACTTATCAACCTGTAAGATTTCAGCTGGTGATGTGCCGGGGTATCTCTTGAACATGCACGTCCGGGTCAAAATCGATGCCTAACTCAAGGCAGACGTGTCCAAGACGAGAAACTGAAGCTCCTTGAGGATTGAGAACCTGTCGCACGCCTGCATGCCTCGTCATATAAGGCTCGCTAAAACACGCTTTAAAAAATTAGTCTCTCTGAATGAATGAATACTGTTAATTGTGGTCTGGGATTTTTTTTTTATCAACTTACCTATTTAGAGCAATTGACCAGGTTGTACGTTCCCTAGCGAATCTGGCACCGAGCAGGCCTCTTGATATAGGTACTTTGGCGTGACCATCAATGATGTGAATTGATATCAACAGATTTTTTAGTTATTACGTATTGTATGCACATATCTCCCTGATGAATGTGTAGTCGGGATATAGGGTCTAAACCGTCTTACAGGTCATAACAGGAAAAGATCGGGTTCTCTTAAAAGCAGTATCCGGAAGATAAAACATCTGACAGACGACAATTCAGAAATCGACAACGTAAGCTTTAGTTATATGTAGTATCGATCATTAGTCCTAAATCAGAATTATATTTTTTTTACCAATTTTAACAGAAACTTTGATTGGGCCTGACAATGTTACATGGAAAACCTATGTACAACGACATCATAAAACTGTAGTTTAAAGTGGCGTGAATAGCATTCGCACCATTATTTGCACAGGTAAAACTAGTTTACTTTAAGGTGGCCCTTAACAGTAACAACCCTGTTGTGAGTGTATGAGGACATCTGTGTCGATGAAGGTATTCCAAATTTCCAATTAAATATTCATACCTGCATAACGGTCACTGAGAGGGTTTCCCCGACAAGCCCACAAAGTGACGAAATATTGTTTCATATTTTCACAAATATCTCAAGAACCGTAACAATCCTGTGGGCTGAATGATAGATTCCTAATTAAATAGAAGAAACATGTGCTCCTTTTCACGATACAAGTGTAAATTTATGACAGGATCATAAGCTTTAAAAAGTGAGCTATCGTCGTCTTAAATAATATAATCAGCTACCTTCGACTATATTTATAAATACGTATTTATAAATTCGCACGTGACCCATGGGCACGACATACCAAAACCAGCAAGCGTGACCAAACTCTCATGCCATTGAACACTATACAGAAAAAGATAGGAACTCTTTAGATGAATATCCTTAAATTTAAGTATTAATTGAATAGCAAACTTATTACACATGGGGGGGGGGGATTTGTAATATGTTATCAAAACAACATTTTGAAAGTATTTGCCGACGGAAAAAAATATTTATCGAGGTAAACGTTTGCAATAATATCTATCACAAAGTTGAACAAAATAGACAATTTTGATGCACAGTCTGGTGTTAATTACCGCCTTTGCATTCAAATGTACAGGAAGACCACCCGCTGTATCGAAGGTTATTTGGCCCACTTCCAGACTTCCTGTCTACAAGCTGTTATGGCAGCGCGGAGGTTGTCGTGTACGCGTGTATTTATAAATACGTATTTATAAATATAGTCGAAGCATACTGATAATGGCAAGGAATTTTATTTTATTTATGCTTCAAATTTTGAGAATAAACTATGTTACTCCATCTTTCACGGCAGTTGCTGCAGATCAGGGGGCAGATTGGGGGGACGTTGGCGCAGCGGTACGGGCTCTACCTCGCAATCCGAGGGTTGCGAGTTTGAGCCCCGGCGGTGTCATCGTGTTGTGCACTTGGGCAAGGCACTTTACCTCACTTGCCTCTCTCTACCCAGGGGTGAAATGGGGAGCTGTTAGGGATATTGTCCATTGAGCGCCGCCCAAAGGTATGAGCATGCCTTGGGCATTGTATGGCAGCTGACATATTCTAACGACGGCGGAATAAATGTAAAAGCGCTTTGATACATGTGAAAGGCGCTATATAAATGTCAACATTTTTATGAGAAAAATAAAGCCGCGGTAGAAGTCCTTTGAATTTTAGTACAATTACTCTTAACTACACCAAACTGCATAATTGGTCTGGGAAGCCCCTTACTTTCTGCGACCAACTTGACCAAAAAATCAACCACTTGGAAAACGTATTAATAATAAAATAATGTGAAATTAGGTATAAAATATCATCTTAAATAATGATGTCGATTTAGCTTCAATTATAGTAAAACAACAAATAACGAAAATGGTTGTAATCTTCTCGATCCTCAGCGGTAATGTCTACGAACGCATGGACCTTCATGAATATTTGATGTGTTCTATCTGCAGACCACGGCCTTGTCCCAAGTCACCATTCCATTTGGCAATGGATGCCGTCTTCAATTTCGTTCTCTATGTATTATAATCGATATTGTTTACTTTAATAGAACAATAATCATAGCTTGTATCCCTAAACGTTTATACGTGGTCATTCATGTGTCGTTTTTCACGTTTTATCAGGGATTTTTTTATTTCAAATACATATCGTTAACGAGAAGCGAAGCTCTAAGATACATGTGTAACAGCAGGTAGTAAACGTGGTAAAACAAATACCATTTGTGTAATGATAGCTTGAGTTTGGAGGGTGTGGAAACACAGCTCAAGGGGCTGAACAAAATATCTACCAAAGATAAAAAGCCTACATACTGTAGATATCATTAACACGATAGTTGCACAGGTATCTTATGTTAGATCAAAAATACAAATCACTGAATGTTTTTATTTCAATGCAACTAAGAGTTGAAGAAATGGGACCAAGTTTGAAACAGGACGAAAAAGACTATTTTTCAACTTTGATTTTGTTTTACGTTTGTAACGGTTTTTTTTGTAGTTTGTAGTTTTGCCACTTCTTGTAATACCATTGATTATAATATAATTTTACCATAACTTGTAGTACAATTGACTATAATGTAGTTTTACCACATCTTGCAATACCATTGATCATAATGTAGTCTTACCACAACCCGCAGCACCATTGACTCTAGCGGAGTTTTATCACATCTTGCAGTACCATTCATTATAATGTAGTTTTACCACATCACGCAGTACCATTGACTATAGTGTAATGTAGTTTTACCACATCACGCAGTACCATTTTCTATAATCATGATAATGCAGTTTTACCACATCTTGCAATACCATGAAGTATTATGTAGTTTTATCAGTTGACTATAAAGTAAGTTTTCTACTTTTTGCAGTACAATTGACTATAATGTAGTTTTACCACTTTTTGCAATATCATTGACTGTAATAATTTGCCAATTTTTGCAATACCAATTGACTATAATGTAGTTTTCCACTTTTTGCAGTATCATTGGCCATAATGTAGTTGTACCAAAATTTGCAATATCATTGACTCCAGTGTAGTCGTTTACAACTGTGCCAAACCAAATTTGGTGCATCTCTTTTGAGTTTTTCCCCCAAAAGGGTTGTTACTTTTTGTAATGTGTAAACGATCCAACATGATATGCCGATACAACAAAATCCTATACTCTGTACAAAGTTTTATAATGTAGGAATATTCTTAAACGGGGTCGTTTTAGAAAATAGGTGCAGACTCCCCTGACGTATTTGGAAATAGATAAGTTATTGGAATCAAGCTTACTTTCCGGGGAAAACTTTTTTAAACCAGAAATTACAATTATCAATGCTTAATGTCAAAAAGCTGGAAAACCTAATACATATCCGAGAGATTATTTAAACTTTAAACAAAAATCAGTACACGCTCAGAGTTTCTTTTTTTAACGAACAACTCTATTTTGCAGGTATTTTTCATCCAGCCATTCGTTTAAATCTGAATTTCCAGTGATCATGACAGGAAAAATTATCTGGAATTCCAAAACTATCCACGAGCATGACAAGTGTATGTTCACACATATTCTCTGGTAAAGCCCATTGTGCAAATAGAGAAAAACCATTAGTGAAAAGATGAACTTGTATGATTACTTGAACGATCGTTTTTCGATTGAAGCATCAATTTGTGTTCTTATATTGTTCAGATTTATAGACCCTTGTTTCGATCACCCTGATATTACCTCTGAAGCAGAGGTCGCATCGCTCGTGTTTGCACAAATTCTCTGATTGTTTCGACACTTTTGATTAGAATTAAGCGATGCAGAAATATTAGCTTCTTAAAATAATAACTACTCCGTCAACTGTATCGGATATATCTGTTCAAAAATGATTATGAATTTAATTTGATGTTTTATTGTCAAAAAAAACGTGTCTCTCCTGGGATACAATGACACGGAAAGAGTCTTTAACAAAAACAGAGTATAGGGTATACTGTATACCCAGTTCGAATAGTGGTCTCATCAATCATTAACGGGTATCTGACGAAGTACGTGCTGCACTGATGAGCATGCGGGATGGACGGGACCTAAATTTCATCACTTTTATAGCATGTTTACCATCCTATGTCGCACAAAAGCTGTTGTTATCACACGTTAAAACTAGCTATCAGGTACCCTGATAACTCCCATGGTGGTTGCTTCTCACCAGGTAGTTGTAATTGATCTGAAAACCTCATCAAGAACAGGCAACACTTTGATTACCGTATATCTGACTGGAGAATATAAAGGGATGCCTTTGACTCAATGATTAAATGCAATTTAGTTAGGTACGTAATTTGGTAGCCCAATTATTTGTGTGTAAACTTCAACGATAATTATTCAATGGTACTGTAAGATTATGTAAAACTAGGAATACATTAAATTTGACGGTATTGAAGATGTGGTAAACTACATTAAATCAATGGTACTGTAACACAACTAAACGGTAAAAGTAAATTATTTTTAGTCAATGGTATTGCAAGATGTGGTAAACTGTATTACAGTCAATGGTAGTGCAGGAAGTGGTAAAAAACTACATCATAGTCAGTGGTAGTGCAGAAAGTGGTAAAACTACATCATAGTCAAAGGTATTGCAAGATGTGGTTAAACTACATTATTGTACTGCAAGAAGTGGTAAAACTGCTGCATCATATTCCACGGCATGGTACTGGAATGGTACAGTAAAAATGGGTACAACTATCTAATTGGTACTGCAAAATGTGTAAAACTACATTATAGTCAATAATATTACAAGATGTGGTAAAACTGCATTCTAGTCAATGGTACTGCCAGGTATGGTATAACTACAATATAATCAATGGTGCCGGATTATATGGTAAAACTGCATTACAGTTAATGGTACTGTACAAAGTGGTAAAACTATAATTCTAGTCAATGGTATTACAAGATGTGGTGAAAGTGCATTCTAGTCAATGGTACTGTCAGATGTGGTAAAACTACAGTATAATCAATGGTGTTGCCGGATGTGATACAACTACAATATATAATAAATGCTGCGGGATGTGGTAAAACTACAATATAATTAATGGTGTTGTGGGATGTGGTGCAACTACAATGTAATCAACGGTACTGCCAGATGTGGTACAACTACAATATAATCAATGGTGCTGCGGGATTTGGTACAACTACAATATAATCAATGGTGCTGCGGGATTTGGTACAACTACAATATAATCAATGGTGTTGTGGGATATGGTAAAACTACAATATAATCAATGGTGCTGTGGGATGTGGTAAAACAACAATATAATCAATGGTGCTGCGGGATGTGGTACAACTACAATATAATCAATGGTGCTGCGTGATGTGGTAAAACTACAATATAATCAATGGTGTTGCGGGATGTGGTACAACTACAATATAATCAATGGTGTTGCGGGATGTGGTAAAACTACAATATAATCAATGGTGCTGCGGGATGTGGTAAAACTGCAATATAATCAATGGTGTTGCGGGATGTGGTAAAACTACAATATAATCAATGGTGCTGCGGGATGGGGTAAAACTGCATTACAGTTAATGGTACTGTACAAAGTGGTAAAACTATACTTCTAGTCAATGGTATTGCAAGATATGGTAAAACTGCATTATAGTCAATGGTACTGCCAGATTTGGTAAAACTACAGAATAATCAATGGTGATGCCGGATGTGGTACAACTACAATATAATCAATGGTGCTGTGGGATGTGGAAAAACTGCATTATAATCAATGGTGCTGCGGGATGTGGTAAAACAACAATATAATCAATGGTGCTGCGTGATGTGGTAAAACTACAATATAATCAATGGTGCTGCGGGATGTGGTAAAACAACAATATAATTAATGGTGCTGCGTGATGTGGTAAAACTACAATATAATCAATGGTGCTGCGGGATGTGGTAAAACAACGATATAATCAATGGTGCTGCGTGATGTGGTAAAACTACAATATAATCAATGGTGCTGCGGGATGGGGTAAAACAACAATATAATCAATGGTGTTGCGGGATGTGGTAAAACAACAATATAATCAATGGTGCTGCGTGATGTGGTAAAACTACAATATAATCAATGGTGCTGTGGGATGTGGTAAAACTACAATATAATCAATGGTGCTGTGGGATGTGATAAAACAACAATATAATCAATGGTGCTGCGTGATGTGGTAAAACTACAATATAATCAATGGTGTTGCGGGATGTGGTAAAACTACAATATAATCAATGGTGCTGCGGGATGGGGTAAAACTGCATTACAGTTAATGGTACTGTACAAAGTGGTAAAACTATACTTCTAGTCAATGGTATTGCAAGATATGGTAAAACTGCATTATAGTCAATGGTACTGCCAGATTTGGTAAAACTACAGAATAATCAATGGTGATGCCGGATGTGGTACAACTACAATATAATCAATGGTGCTGTGGGATGTGGAAAAACTGCATTATAATCAATGGTGCTGTGGGATGTGGTAAAACAACAATATAATCAATGGTGCTGCGTGATGTGGTAAAACTACAATATAATCAATGGTGCTGCGGGATGTGGTAAAACAACAATATAATTAATGGTGCTGCGTGATGTGGTAAAACTACAATATAATCAATGGTGCTGCGGGCTGTGGTAAAACTACAATATAATCAATGGTGCTGTGGGATGTGGTAAAACTACAATATAATCAATGGTGCTGCGGGATGTGGTAAAACAACAATATAATCAATGGTGTTGCGTGATGTGGTAAAACTACAATATAATCAATGGTGTTGTGGAAGAGCATGATGTTTTCTAATTGCGATCTCTCGTTCGGTCCACGGTCATTGCATAGTAAACACAAGGTCATGAAGGTAAACAACTGAGAGAGGCAACTGATCAATCGATACCCGATAACAACGTATCACGTGATATCACGTGGTTTTAGCATGGTTTTAGCAAGTCGACCGCGGCAACCGCAAAGGATCTTGGATACTAGCGATATCTTCTCTTGTGTTGTGGGATGTGGTGCAACTACAATGTAATCAACGGTACTGCCAGATGTGGTACAACTACAATATAATCAATGGTGCTGCGTGATGTGGTAAAACTACAATATAATTTAATCAACGGCGCTGCAGGATGTGGTAAAACTACAATATAATCAATGGTGTTGCGGGATGTGGTAAAACTACAATATAATCAATGGTGCTGCGGGATGGGGTAAAACTGCATTACAGTTAATGGTGCTGCGGGATGTGGTAAAACGATACTTCTAGTCAATGGTATTGCAAGATATGGTAAAACTACAGAATAATCAATGGTGATGCCGGATGTGGTACAACTACAATATAATCAATGGTGCTGTGGGATGTGGAAAAACTGCATTATAATCAATGGTGCTGCGGGATGTGGTAAAACAACAATATAATCAATGGTGCTGCGTGATGTGGTAAAACTACAATATAATCAATGGTGTTGCGGGATGTGGTACAACTACAATATAATCAATGGTGCTGCGGGATGTGGTAAAACTACAATATAATCAATGGTGCTGCGGGATGTGGTAAAACAACAATATAATCAATGGTGCTGCGTGATGTGGTAAAACAACAATATAATCAATGGTGTTGTGGGATGTGGTACAACTACAATATAATCAATGGTGTTGTGGGATGTGGTAAAACTACATTATAGTCAATCAAGTTTAGTTTAAATCACTGAGGTAGCAAGTGTTTGTAATGTTTTTGCATTGTCAATGGTATTGCAAAATGTGGTAAAACTACATTACAGTCAATGTAATGCAAAAAGTGGTTAAATTACTTTATAGTCAATGGTATTTCAAAAGTGGATTGATTGAAATTGTATTGTATTGAATTGAATTGAATTGGATTGAATGGAATGGAACTGAATTGAAATGAACTGAATTGAATTGTCAACGATATTGCAAAATGTGCTAAATACATTGTAGTCAGTGGCACAAGACATAAATTGACGCGAATTGACTCAAATCAAATTGATTTGAATTGAATTAAACTGAATTGAATTGAATTGAATTGAATTGAATTAAATTGAACAGAACTTACTTGAACAGAACTGCAATGAATTGTAGTACTGAATTGAATTGAGCAGAACTGCACTAAATTGAATTAAATTGAACTCAGTTAAACAACACCATTTCCGAACTTAAACTGACCTACAAAACTGTTGTTTAAACCAGCCAATCACCAGCTTGAGATTCATGTATTTATATGACTTGTTTAACGAGACATGGCGACGCCAGTATAAAGAGTAAGGTCAAAAACTAACACGAATCAACCAGCAATTGAACCAAACATATAAACGGGATGATATCAATTGTTGGTCACCTTTATATGGCTCATTTTGTTGGGTTTTTTTCGTGCAATATACGAATTCCTTATTTCGATAAAGTTCAGTTTCCTCAAGTAGTGCTGCGCCGGTCGGTATTCACTACTCAAAATATTGGACCTACCTGTCGTCTATCACACGGTAGAGGATAGCTAATACAAAAATTCCTATCGTCTATTCTCTAAAAACAATCATGGTCTGCTATTATTTCAGGGTTTTTGTGTGTATTATGTTTGGATTGTAGTTTTTCCTAACGTACTGTGCTCTCATTATTATTTAATCGTGAATTTGTCTGTCAGTACTTGTGTGTTTATTTCTTGCTGAAAATAATTATAAACTAAATAGCAACAAGGATGAAAACGAACCACTCCTTTACCCTTACGCTGTCGTAAACATATAAACAAAACCAAAATGGCATCAAATATTCCTGCAGCAAAATGCCACAGACAACACTTTAGCTTGTTGAAGCTATGCAGCTTTTGCCAAATCACTTCGATGCACAAAATTTGCTTGTTACATCTTGCAGTGATTTCTGGCGACATCAGGGTGCATCCTCCGTTCTTATCCTACGATCATTTGGGGCATGCGGATGCAACTCAATGAGGGTATAAACCAAGATTTTTATTCCTTTCCCGTCTCGAAGACCTTTTCACCTTCAATGTGCTTCTCTGCGGTGAATTAAGCACCCGAGTAACACCTTTTCACTCAAGATTAAAAGAGAAGCAATGGAGGCACCTTTTTTCATCCAAAATGTTTCACGTGCTTCTTCCAATGAGTTGAAAAGGTGACAGGCGCGTGTTTTTGCATTTTGTATCTTGGACATCTTTGTCGTGACGACTGAGGGTCTAAAAATATATAGCCAAGTGTTGGAGTGGGCATTTCCGTAGAACCGCGTTTTTCAGAGTATTGTGATCAATATTATTCATGTTATTAGGCTATGCTTTTAAGATGATTCACGCATTTTTTTATTTTTTGTCTAATAGAGTCTATTATATATTTTGATCGGCTAAATTATTGCGAAAACACAAAGATGACAATTACATCATCTTCATTTGATTTCAACTTACATTAATGAACGTTAATAGTCAGATGATGATGATGATGATGATGATGATGATGATGATGATGGTGATGATGATGATGATGATGATGATGATGATGATGATGATGATGATGGTGATGATGATGATGATGATGATGGTGATGATGATGATGATGATGACGACAAAGAAGAGGAGAAGGATGAGGAGGTGGATGAGGAGGAGGAGCAGGAGGAGGAGAAGAAGAGGTGGAGGGTTGAAGTAGCCGAATGATGATGACAACGATGATGATGATGATGATGATGATGATGATGATGATGATGATGATGATGATGATGATGATGATGATGATGATGATGATGATGATAATGGGGATGACAAAGAAGAGGAGAAGGACGAGGAGGTGGAGGAGGAGGAGAGGTGGAGGGTTGAAGTAGACGAATGATGATGACAACGATGATGATGATGATGATGATGATGATCCATCCGCTGCTCATGATGCCGATGATGATGACGAAGAGGAGGAGGAGGAATAAGAAGAAGTAGGGGGATGACGACGATAGGATGGTGCTATAGGCGACGGCGATACTGCAGAGCATGTCGCGGAGGGCAACTGTGATGTTGGCAATGACGAATAAGCTACGAATATATATGACAGTAACAACACTGGAAAATAAAAAGGAGGGCGGAGTGGAATTAGGGGCGGGATATATGCTGATAATTACACCCACCCTGCACCATCCTTGATTTGGACTTCATCTTAGCAATCATTATTTTAGTCATGAAGGACCCCTACCCTTTGGTCATTTGTACCTTTGCTTGTCTGTAAACCGTCTTTGTAACTTATCCTTTTCGATAACATTTCATTCTTGCCGTGTCATTTTTGCACGTGAAACACACAGACACAGATACATGCAGTCTATCATTCAGATATATTGTGGCATGATGATTAACATGTGATATTATTCATCATACATGAATATTGAAACAAGAACTAAATTTATCATTCAAAGATTATGCTCAACAGATTCCAAAGGTCGAGTGTCGTGACCGTTATGTATCACGAGTTGGCGCCCTTATCATCCGAGAGCCATGCCAAACAAGAGAAAAATCTCCACATAGCCCTATAGATAGTTCCAAAAGTAAAGAGAGTTCTCTCTTTCACTATCCTAGGTTTGCATATCTCTGGCTTGTGTAAAGTCTTCAATCATGAGATCAAACAAGACTTTGTTAGTTTATTTGGAAAATGCATATATAGAAAGGGATTCCCTCATTTGAACATTTCACACGATGATTAGTCTTTCTAGTTGATTTAAAGATGAAAAAAATGAGCATAATATTGCCTTATGATCTCATTTGAGGAACGAAAAAAATTGTATTGATGTGATTATAATTACACATCAGCTTGAATTAGTGGACTTTGATCTACATGTGAGGTACATGCACGCATTGTATATTTAGTAAAAATGCATTGAATTAAAACTGGGACTTACCACATGTCTCTATAGGTTTATATAGTCGAGATTCTTCAATACCGGTATGGTATGGGCATATCTCGATTTCGAGTGACACGACATAACAATCAAGTTTATAATTTTTTGTTCTATCATTTTATGATTTCGTTTTTAAGTACCACGTCCACTTGTGTAATTTGTGGTACATTACTTTGATTATGGGGAAAACAGGACACAGATGATTGTATACTACCAGAAAGGATCTTGAAATCGAGACACTTAGCAGTGACAATGTGTTCAGAACCGTTTTTACTTTTTGATCTTACTAGAAGTGCAGGGCACTTCGTGCCACTGAGCAAAGGAGGTCCATTTCCAACTCTTTTTTCCAAATCGTCCCGCTGATCTACTACTAAAATGATTTTACTGGAACATAATGCGCGAAAGAATCTGCAATTTTAACGCTAAAATGGGTTTAAATTAGGACAATTGTGGCCTAACACCGGCCCAAAGGAATATGCACGTTACATCTGTTGGTCAATTTTGTCCCGGTATTCAAACCGGGGGTTGGCAACTTTCCCCCGGTCGGTACACACATCCGGAAGAGTGAGAGTAGAATACACGCCCTTGTGGGAAAATCGGGACGAAAATGGTTATTCATGACAATAATCTACCCCTTTTGTCAAAATACCATTTACCCGGAAAAAACGTGTTCCGTGAGCCTTGTCCCTGGTCATGGTGCCCGTCGGAACTCGGGCTGGTTACGCGCTTATTTCGACGTGTCATTTCTCAACTAAAACATTTGTTAATGCAGGAAATCTTTCTCAACTTTCCTATTTAACGGCCGTTTACCTTTAATTTTTTTCACGCAGGTTGGTTTTTTTAAAACATAAAATCTGTTTCGGACGAAAAATATACAGATGAACCAATACGTGTCAAAAATATGAGTACGACCAATCAATATCTGAACACCATATTTTATACTTTGTCATTGTTGTGAAAACAAAATCGGCATTCGTCACTGTTATGGAATTTGTCGCTTAATTTATTCATTAAAATGGCGACAAGGATTGTCACCTTAGACACTCTTTTTTGTGAATTAGAAAGACTTTCTTTCACCTGCACCGCAAAACAGTCAAAATTATCACGCAATTACTCCTCAAGATATACAGAAACGTGTTTCACACAAAAACACAAACTGAAGATGGGATATTGTCCTTAGTAATGCTACGAATGTGTTTATTTTGTATTATATTTTACATTTGAATAGCACCTTGTAAATGGCGGTTCTTTGAAAAGAAAATATTTTTCTTCTGGCAGAATCTTTACAGATTTTTCCTTCAAATAAAATGACCGTGGTAGCAGTGAGCGATATCGCAGATGCATGGCGTCCACATGCTAAATACTTAAAATAGGTCTATGTCTTACTATAATTAGGGAATATAAATGCTCCACTAGGACAGAGAGGAAGTTTGAAATTCTTTGGAGCTTTTCGTTGTTACGAAACTTTTTTCAAATTTAAATTTGCACTTATTACACGTAATTCATATGTTTTCATGTGGAGTAAATGAAATCCATTCATTTTACGATGATACATTCCTTGAATATCGGTATGAACGACCCCTCAAATTGACCGATTACGTACATGACTCAGTATTTAAATAATTGTTTCTACCAGGAAACAAGATAAGATAAGCGAACCAACCCGGCTTTGCAAACTTGTAACGATATGAAACAAACCCATCCCTAAACGACATCCCATTATGATGTCGTTATCTTACTTATTATCGTTATTATCTCTTGACATCGTTACTATGGGACCAAATCTGACCAGTGAGAGATAACACATCTAGGCATATCCGACATAAATAAAAATTCCTTTAAAAAAGGAATGGGGCGCCCTAACATTTTATTTCAATTTGAGGTTCACTTCCCATCAAACGCAAAATGTTTTCGAAATTATTCATGGCGAATAGAAAAGTTGCCAAAAACCTTTAAATGTCGGGTTTTTACCAGAACCAAAACCCAAAATATAACCCGTTTAAAACGTTTTAAAAAAGGTTCTGTCTTTGCTGGGCTGTTAACTTAAGGGGGGTACTACACCCCTGACCAATTTTGTGCCTATTTTTGCATTTTTCTCAAAATGTATAGCGCATTGGTGACAAGTAAGATATGTATATTATAGGGGCAAGGGCTACAACTACTGAACTGAACATTCAGCAACTCAAGGCAAGTAGTTGTCTGTGCTGAAATAAAATTTCCAGTGCAGTAGTTGTAGTCCTTGCCCCTATAATATACATATCTTACTTGTCACCAATGCGCTATAATTTTTTAAAGTATCCCCTTAACCAAATAGAAACAACACATCTCCATTGCAAAAAGGAACATTCGTACCGTTAAACCCGTGTAAAATACACAAATAAAACCGTAATAAATTATGTACAGATGTAGGTGAATATTTTCACAGATGCAGACATGGCTTATGAACAATTGTCAACATAAAGGCGATGTTTAACTCTTACACACTTTTTGATGCTTTTTTAAACCATTTTGCAATCACATGTGTATGTGCATAGAATGTACCGTTCTTTAAAAGGTCCCCATTGAAAGCCCCCATTTGTATCACATGTGGTACAAATGAGGGCTCAGTATAGAATATTTTGAAATAATTCTCTGTAGTCTATACTGTAGCTCCTCCTGTGCTGAGACCAAAACCCGAGATCTCGCGAGAAGTTGCCATATTTTGACATAACTCAAAAACCTCAAGACCTATATATTGAGCTGAAAGCATATTTATTTAAATGTCTTAAAGTTTCTAAAACAACAACCAAATATTACTTTTTACACTGTTGCTGTGAATTTTAAAAGAAGGTTGCACTCCTTAAATCTGTTAAAAATTGGTTTATCGGTTAGCGCCATCTTAAGCGTAGCGTTAATACAGAAAGGGGCATGTATGACGCCATCTATCTATTCTGTGTTGAAAACAAGGCGATCCTTTGCCTGTGGATGTCTATCATGGAGACAATCATGGATGTTTTTAGAATTTAACCTAAATATATAGGGTAGGCCTACATGTATGTGTCATATCATTTATAAAATGATGTGTTCGAATTAAAAAAAGAAATTGCTGTAGCATAAAATTATACAATGCAAAATAGTGTTAACTTACGCGTAAGATTAACCAATATAATAGACGCGTTGATGTATAGAGCAATTTCGTCACCGCGACACTACGCAGCAATAAAAGGAAATATACACCGCAAAACACCTACAATAACAAAGAGGAATGTTTGTCCCAGGTAGATATACAAAAATGAATGTCTAGACAACGTCCATAATTGATACAGATATCACTCAATTTTGACGTCGATAAGTTAATTTTCCGAGGCCAACGCTTGCTACAGGAGCGTGTGTTTGAAACCGGAGCTATCGCAATCAACCTGACATTAAGACTTCTGTGGGATAGAACAATGTTTTTAAGCTGAATTAAAGAAATTGTGGCTCTCTAGTGCCAAATTCTCAACATCTCGGCGACGATTTTATTCATCAACGGCATCAAAATCCAAAATGTTCGCAAGCGAGACGAGATTGACAAAAAAGAAGCAAATTATGCGATGCGCTCGTTTTGATTCGAGCCACCACTGTAAAAACACTTCCAAATTCATGAGAATTAACCGATACAGGTATGTCGTGTATATCTGTATTATCGACAATATTATTTTAGTATTTCGACACAATGTTGGGTCGATCCTTCATGTAATTATTTCGTGTAAGCTAATCCTAACCCTAACCCTAACCCTAATCCTAACCCTAACCATATCCCTAATCATAACCCTAATCCTAACCCTAAACTAACCCTAACCTTAACCCTAACCCTAATTTTGTGTAAAATTATATGAAGGAATAACCGACTGTTGCCAAAATTGTAGCATGTTGTGAGCCCGTTTTCGGCCTAACATCGTAAATCCATTTAGCCTAGCCCTGCCAAAAAGTGAATCGAAAGCTGCACCCCCCCAAGTGAACAAAACTCGAACAAGTAGTAATTTGAGAAAATAGAAACTGAATTTCAAAGAGAAATTAAACAGAAAGGTTAGCCTGATCAAAACCATGAAGCATATATGGTAAGCACTCTTTTTCGAAATTTTAGATACAGAAATACTGGCATGATGGGAACGGTTCATGTCCTGCCTTAACGGGATTTCTCAACTTACTCCCCAATCGTCCCGTAAGTTGCCTATGGCGAGGGGATTTGCAGCTTCGTCAACTTTACGCACTCGATAACTCAAGTAGATAAAGCTACAATCTTTTTCGAACGGAGTCAATCAGAGTCAAGATAAAGACACACAATCATTTGTCTTCAGGGGATATCCTAAGTTACTAGTGACTTTATAAGGGTGTCCATTTTTATACCTTTGTCCACATCACAAAATTTACCCTTTTATCCAAAATTGCCAAAAATAACTCGCCTGTATAGAAGTCCCGTAACGCATGGTTTGGTGTTTGCTCTCCACAGCCTCGACTGCGTGGGACGTCGTCGTGTTGTGTGTGTCCAAACTCTTGACAACATAAGGCATTACACTCTCATCTCTGCGTAATTTCGACCATCGGTAAAAAAAAAATTCGAAATTGACAGAACTATTTTAGAGTTTGTGAGGCGTAACGGCATTTTGTCTGGACAAATATTTCACTATCTTCCCCGCTAGGTGAATTCAACTTATGATTTAACCGCGTCTTGTCGCTTTATGATGTAAGGAAAAACCCAGCCCATACACAGGTTGGACAATATTTGCGCTTGCTGTACTAAGTAGATTTGAGTATTAAACCTAAATATTGTGAAGAGTAGTTTGAAAACAGTGGTTATACTAAAGCGCTCATTGACGCGAGATGGTAAGAAAGCAAAGCCCGGGTTCTTGAGCATCATGAAGAGACTGAGTCGAGTCATCATCATGTACTGAGTTCTGAAGACAAAAGCTGTATTAAATACGCTTGTGACTTTGGTGCTTGACCAACTAAATCGTCAATTTATTTGCTAAAACTTCAAGCTATTTGCAATAAATACAGAAGAAGGCGAATCTTACATCTCTAAGCAAATGCAGCATTTTTGTGACTTATAAAAGTGAAAATCTCAATTGCATTTTAAAAGTTAAAATAATATGACCTTTGGAAAGGGTAAAGTTAAAAATATAAAGCCTTTTTATCCTTTATTAAATTAGTTTGAACTGTTAAAGGATAAACATGCATATGTTTGAAACTTTACAAATAAATAGAAATGTTGATTTGACATAGCAACATTATACCTCTTCTATCAACTAATTATTCAATTCCAGTATGTATAGATAGATGCTTCTAATACCAGCTTGGATTGTTAGATTAATTCCAATATCAACAGGAAAAAACTTCTTCATCAGCAGTAGATTGCTTCTTCATCGATGATTTATCAACACAAATACGGTATCAATAGAAGACAGCTACTTCTTCGGTGGTAATATCAGCAGTAGACATGGTTAATGGGCCTGCTGTAAATACTGATATAAAAATTTTAACAGCAATAGTTGACTATTTCATCAGCAGTAGATGACTAAGGTACTTCATCAATATCGGTATCAGAAGTATATAACTACTTTATTAATAATAATATTAGTAAATACTTCATTGATATCACTGATACTGCCAGTTAAATAAGGCCTAGTTGCTTCATCAATACCGATATCAGCAGTAATATCTGCTCCGCCGAAAATGTATCAAATAGATACCTACTTCATCAATATCAGTAGTGGATATGCATACCAACATCATAAACATGAATATCAGACTTCGTCAACATCAATATCAGCAATAGATGACTACTTCATCAGTGCAAATATCATCAGTAAAATATGTTTTAATCAATACAATATCTGAAGAAGGCAACTATTAGAAGATAGCTACTTCATCAATGCCTTACCGATCGTATCAGCACTTAGCAGTAGATGACTACTTCATCAGTACCAATATCAGCAGTAGATAGCTACTTCATCAATGCCCTACCGATCGTATCATCACTTAGCAGTAGATGACTACTTCATCAATACCAATATCAGCAGTAGATAGCTAATTCATCAATGCCATACCGATATCATTATTAGCACTTAGCAGTATAGATAACTACTTCATCAGTACCAATATCAGCAGTAAATAGCTACTTCATCAATGCTGTTCCGATATCAGTACTTAGCAATAGATGACTACTTCAACAGTATCAATATCAGCAGTAGATAGTTACTTCATCAATATATCAGCAGTAATGAGCTATAATCATGATAATGCTATATACTTCATCAATACCGAAAGCAGCACTTTGCAATAAAAGACCGCTTCATCAGTACCAATTTCAACAGTAGAAATCTACTTCATCAATGCCGTAACGATATCAGCATTTAGCAGTAGATTACTACGGTACTTCATCAATACCAATATCAGCATTAGATAGCTACTTCATCAATGCCATACCGATCGTATCAGCACTTAGCAGTATATGACTACTTCATCAATACCAATATCAGCAGTAGATAGCTACTTCATCAATGCCCTACCGATCGTATCAGCACTTAGCAGTAGATGACTACTTCATCAATACCAATATCAGCAGTAGATAGCTAATTCATCAATGTCTTACCGATCGTATCAGCACTTAGCAGTATATGACTACTTCATCAATACCAATACCAGCAGTAGATAGCTACTTCATCAATGCCCTACCGATCGTATCAGCACTTAGCAGTAGATATACTTCATCAGTACCAATATCAGCAGTATAGCTACTTCATCAATGCCCTACCGATCGTATCAGCACTTAGCAGTAGATGACTACTTCATCAATACCAATATCAGCAGTAGATAGCTACTTCATCAATGCCCTACCGATCGTATCAGCACTTAGCAGTAGATGACTACTTCATCAATACCAATATCAGCAGTAGATAGCTACTTCATCAATGCCCTACCAATCTTATCAGCACTTAGCAGTAGATGACTATTTCATCAGTACCAATATCAGCAGTAGATAGCTACTTCATCAATGCCCTACCAATCGTATCAGCACTTAGCAGTAGATGACTACTTCATCAATACCAATATCAGCAGTATATAGCTACTTCATCAATACCCTACCGATCGTATCAGCACCTAGCAGTAGATGACTACTTCATCAGTACCAATATCAGCAGTAGATAGCTACTTCATCAATGCCATACCGATCGTATCAGCACCTAGCAGTAGATGACTACTTCATCAGTACCAATATCAGCAGTAGATAGCTACTTCATCAATGCCATACCGATCGTATCAGCACCTAGCAGTAGATGACTACTTCATCAATACCAATATCAGCAGTAGATAGCTACTTCATCAATGCCTTACCGATCGTATCAGCAGTTAGCAGTAGATGACTACTTCATCAATACCAATACCAGCAGTAGATAGCTACGTCATCAATGCCATACCGATCGTATCAGCACTTAGCAGTAGATGACTACTTCATCAATACCAATACCAGCAGTAGATAGCTAATTCATCAATGCCATACCGATCGTATCAGCACTTAGCAGTAGATGACTACTTCATCAATACCAATATCAGCAGTAGATAGCTACTTCATCAATGCCTTACCGATCGTATCAGAACTTAGCAACAGATGATTACTTCATCAGTACCAATATCTACAGTAGATAGCTAATTCATCAATGCCTTACCGATCGTATCAGCACTTAGCAGTAGACGACTACTTCATCAATACCAATATCAGCAGTAGATAGCTAATTCATCAATGCCTTATCGATCGTATCAGCACTTAGCAGTAGATGACTACTTCATCAATACCAATATCAGCAGTAGATAGCTAATTCATCAATGCCTTACCGATCGTATCAGCACTTAGCAGTAGACGACTACTTCATCAATACCAATATCAGCAGTAGATAGCTAATTCATCAATGCCTTATCGATCGTATCAGCACTTAGCAGTAGATGACTACTTCATCAATACCAATATCAGCAGTAGATAGCTAATTCATCAATGCCTTATCGATCGTATCAGCACTTAGCAGTAGATGACTACTTCATCAATACCAATATCAGCAGTAGATAGCTACTTCATCAATGCCCTACCGATCGTATCAGCACTTAGCAGTAGATGACTACTTCAACAGTATCAATATCAGCAGTAGATAGTTACTTCATCAATATATCAGCAGTAATGAGCTATAATGCTATATACTTCATCAATACCGAAAGCAGCACTTAGCAAGCAATAAAAGACCGCTTCATCAGTACCAATTTTAGCAGTAGAAATCTACTTCATCAATGCCGTAACGATATCAGCATTTAGCAGTAGATTACTACGGTACTTCATCAATACCAATATCAGCAGTAGATAGCTAATTCATCAATGCCCTACCGATCGTATCAGCGCTTAGCAGTAGATGACTACTTCATCAATACCAATATCAGCAGTAGATAGCTAATTCATCAATGCCCTACCGATCGTATCAGCACTTAGCAGTAGATGACTACTTCATCAATACCAATATCAGCAGTAGATAGCTACTTCATCAATATGTCAAAAGTTGATAGTTACTAAATCAATACCGATATCAGCAGTAGATAGCTACGTCATCAATACCGATATCAGCAGTAGATTACTTCATAAACGTCAAGTTTAGCAGCGGTATAGTATAACTTGTTTTATCGATCAGAAGATACCGATGTCTTTGTTTTATAACCTACTCATTTGAAATGTTTGTTTTCTTTGTCAACGAATTTTTACTTGTTATATCATTATGTTATTGTCGGATTTTAAAATATAATATTAATAAGACAACACATGGACTTGTTTTAAACCAGGTCAATCATGTTCTTTCCTTGTTATAAGCCGATTTTACATCATGTTTAACGTGTTATTGTCTATAAAGAACCGGTTTTACAACAGGTTTGATCATGTTTATAAAACTAAAAAAAGACGACAAAACCTTTTCTTGAACAGATTCTGAAACATATCCATTTAATATTATCCTCTGCGGTCAATATCATAATATCATATTTTACAATGTTTGCGGATTTTGATCAGATTACACGTGTTTTTTCTAGCATCACTGTACTCAATGGGATTTGATCATCGTTGTCGAAGGATTACACGTATACATTGTAACTTATACAAAATTGATAAATTGAAATTCGATGATTGGCCGGAATGAAAAGAAAACACGCATTTAAATCATGAATGACCATGATAAAAGGGCATAAAATCACTGATCATTGTGATGTTAAAACTTTGTTGACAAGAAAATAAAAGTAACAAACGCGCAATACTTGGCCATATGCCCATGCGCTACAACAACGCACATGTCCCTCGTGGACGGCCAAAATAGCTCAAAATAACGGTGTTGATTTCTGAGTTCATAAAATGATTTCTTGTTTCATAATTCGACACGCTCTGGATACAGTGTAAAATCACGCTCTGATACCGGTGTAATTTTATATAACAACTGGGGCAATATGTCGGTTATGTTTGCACAATAAATTTTGAATTTTGATTCGAAAAGATAGTTTTGCAATTTTGATTTAAGCGGCAAGAACATAACGTTGTATTATTAATCATGTCCATTCAAAACCGTTATAAAATAACGTTGCGTTATTGTTATTGATTATGTTCAAAACTGATATCCGCTTTAAAGGGAATTATTGTTTGGCGAAGTGTCTTTTCCAATGTGTTCTTTAAAAACATTTGGGGGTTGAAATTGTCAATTACGGGTCACGCGTTTGAAAACAAACAAACAAACAAACACAAATAGTCTAAAGGGCAAATTTTGGGGTGGAGCTTCATTTTAGGGGGGCTAAGGCTTATTTGGAGATATGGGGGTGAGCCCCCCCTCGAAAAAAAATGATTGCAAATACCGCACTAGTCTTTTCTTTGATTAAACATGTCAATGTTAGTCATATCAAAATCCAAGATGGACTGCAATAAGGTATTTCGTTTTCGTAAATATAACGAGTGGCCAAACTGTAATGTAAAAGTATACACGGGATAGTCTCCTATACATATCGTCCCTCCCCTAAACACTTCTCAAATCTCAATCTTTCATAAAGGATGGGGTCAGACGTGGCGGCAACATATGGACCAATTAACCAGTTGGTCATTTTGGTCTTTGTTGTTATCATAACTCACTTCGTCCACTTCAGAAGGAAGACGTGTATGCAGATATTAAGTATAAACTTTCTGCATCACTGTTGAGATGATGTATAACATTTCATACTAAACGCGCGATTGTTTGATGATAGAATAACCATATGGTCAGTACAACAATTTCATTTGTGATATTTTATACGGTATAAATTCAAATTTTTGTTAACACAAGCATGTCTTTTTTTCATCAGGCATCTAAGTGTGGTGAGGTGACTGAGGTCGAAATGTTAAAGGCCTATTCAGTGATCCCAGCAAAGGTGTACAAAAAAATGAAAATTGTTTATAAATTACCTAAGAGTGAAGGATTCGTCATTAAAATTATAATTAGGTATTTTTGCTGTGAACAATTTGGCCAAAAAAATGAGGAAAACAGTAGTATTGACAATGTTGAAGTTGCATTCACATACATGCAGTTAATATCTCTACTTAAGTGAAGAAATTACAGATTCATTTAAAATGTCTCATTTTGTCTTTTAATACATCACGGCTTTCGGCTTAGCCATCAGCAGGCTATGTTAACATATATGACACTTATAAAGGTGCCAAAATATGAATTTTGATGATTTTTACGATGAGCAAATCAATGATGAACAAATCACTGAATGGGCCTTTAAAGCATTTTAATTATGTTAATAAAACATCACGCGGTTTACATCACGACCTATTATACGTGTAACATTATGCATTCCTAATATTCCAGTACCCTGTAAAACAGGTTATCCTGTTAAAAAGTAAACATTTTTTCTTTATGCTCAAACCAAATCAAGACCCAAAACAAACTTTCTTGAACTAACTATTTAAAAATAAAATGTTGCGATAACTATATAATCGGTTCCGACTGTCCAGTGGCTTTTCGTCTATCAACCTCCTATACTTTATAACCTCACGGTCGTTGACCGGTAGTCGCCAGGTCGAAGCAACTACCATCGTCTCCTATTATATAGGTATTGTCCACCACTCGCGAAAAATGGCAAAGAGGTCCTTGATACAACACGCGTTCCCCTTTCGCTACCCACGGTCATACAACATCGTCATCAGCGTTGACATGGGTAGGACCAAGTTCAGTCCTATAAAAAGGCATTGAATTAGGTAAATGACAGGTTTTTATAGGTCTTGTTTTGAGATATATGTGAAGTTACAAAAGAAACGTGTCAGTCGAAGGTCATAAACCACAAATCACAACATTCAACTCGGTAAAGGGTTCACAAGGATCCTATCATGACATAAGAACTGTGAGAAAGTTTTCTCTTTCAATTATTTGATTAATAAGTTATTATCTTAAACCATTATTGAACAGTTAAAAACTTTACATTATTGTTTACGTGTAAGTAAGTCTATTTGTTTATATCATTCACCTTCATAAGTGTGTATCCAACTTGTAAAGATGGTGGCTTGTCCTATAGCACTGGTCAAGCAGACGGCCGTGTGTAACATCGAAACGGGTTGCGACACCCTTTAATTGTGTGCCATCTTCAGGAGATAGTCAGATAGCTACCTATGCTATATATCTTCAAAAGATCACGCTT
Source organism: Amphiura filiformis (assembly GCF_039555335.1). Taxonomy (NCBI): domain Eukaryota; kingdom Metazoa; phylum Echinodermata; class Ophiuroidea; order Amphilepidida; family Amphiuridae; genus Amphiura; species Amphiura filiformis. Next base: position 58,732,624 of record NC_092632.1, read on the forward strand.
AACCCTAAAGATGTCTATGCTATCTTTAGTACGTTTAATAGTAAAGTTAGATGTGCTATCTTCAGAAGATAACATTTAATTGTCAAGTTAGATGTGCTATCTCCAGAAGATAACATTTAATTGTCAAGTAAGGTGTGCTATCTTCAGAAGATAACATTTAATTGTGAAGTAAGATGTGTTATTTTCAGAAGATAACATTTAATTGCCAAGGATGATGTGCTATCTTCAGAAGATAACATTTAATTGTCAAGTTAGATGTGCTATCTTCAGAAGATAACATTTAATTGTCAAGTAAGATGTGCTATCTTCAGAAGATACCATTTAATTGTCAAGTTAGATGTGCTATCTTCAGAAGATAACATTTAATAGTAAAGTAAGATGTGCTATCTTCAGAAGATACCATTTAACTGTCATGTTAGGTGTGCTATTGTCAGAAGATAACATTTAATTGTCAAGGTAGATGTGCTATCTTCAGAAGATAACATTTAATTGCCAGTTTAGATGTGCTATCTTTAGAAGATACCATTTAATAGTAAAGTTAGATGTGCTATCTTTAGAAGATAACATTTAATTGTCAAGTTAGATGTGATATCTTCAGAAGATAACATTTAATTGTCAAGTTAGATGTGCTATCTTCAGAAGATAGCATTTAATTGTCAAGTTAGATGTGCTATCTTCAGAAGATAACATATAATTGTCAAGTTAGATGTGCTATATTCAGAAGATAACATTTAATTGTCAATTTAGATGTGCTATCTTCAGAAGATAACATATAATTGTCAAGTTAGATGTACTATCTTCAGAAGATAACATTTAATTGTTAAGTTAGATGTGCTATCTTCAGAAGATAACATTTAATTGTCAATTTAGATGTGCTATCTTCAGAAGGTAACATTTAATTGTCAAGTTAGATGTGCTATCTTCAGAAGATAACATTTAATAGTAAAGTTAGATGTGCTATCTTCAGAAGATAACATTTAATAGTAAAGTTAGATGTGCTATCTTCAGAAGATAACATTTAATAGTAAAGTTAGATGTGCTATCTTCAGAAGATAACATTTAATTGTCAGGTAAGATGTACTATCTTCAGTAGATAACATTTAACAGTAAAGTTAGATGTGCTATCTTCAGAAGATAACATTTAACAGTAAAGTTAGATGTGCTATCTTCAGAAGATAACATTTAATTGCCAAGTAAGATGTGCTATCTTCAGAAGATAACATTTAATTGTCAAGTTAGATGTAAAGCGTGTAATTGTAAAGTAACCTATGCTATCAATAGCGTGGAAATGTAAAGCTATATGTGCTATCTTCAAAAGATATCGTGTAGTGTAAAGTTATGCTATCTTCAGAAGATATGCTATCTTCAGAAGATATCGTGTAATTTTTAAGCTATTTGTGTTATCTTGAGTAGATAGTGTTTAATTGTAAAGCTATCTTTGCTATCTTCAGCAGATAGCGTGTAATTGTAAAGATATATACCCCGGGTATGCTATATTCGATCCTTGCCAGGTCAACTGGTTCATGCTATCTGCATTCGGAACCATGATCAAAATGATCACAACACAAAGTCAATGGGTTGCTAACAGGTGTGCAAACCAAGCTTGAACCAGTAACATATAGCACTTTTTTTAATTAAAAATATATTATCCTGTTTTGCCAAATGAAATACAGCTATACCCTTTAGTTGGCAATGAAAATTGAATTTTAATATTTTTATTTTAAATAAGGGCCAAAAACGTGCGTTTTTAGGGTGTTTATTGTATGCTGTGAAAATCAAGCCCAAAGACTTGTACAAAGTTATGCATTCTAACTTTTGGAAAACACATTTTCTAATATTATCCATAACCAATTATCAAAAATAACATAAAATGCTAAGATTTTGAGCTCACTCTTAGCCTATAATCCAGATTTTGAATGCTTAGACTTGTGCTAAGCCTTAGAATTGTGTGGCTACATTTGAAAGACAACATGCAAAATTGCATGTTTTGGCCCATTTTTCCTCGAATTGTCCAAATATAAAAATTGACTTTTATTGCCAGTTAAAACTAACTAAAGGATTAGGATTTAGCTATATGTTTATTTGGCAAAACAAGATAGTATTTTTTTAATTCCAAAAAATTAGTGCTGTATTTTTTCGAATATGGAGCAGTAGAACGTATAATTGTAAAGCTGTATAATGTCCTATCTTTGGTATGGATATTGTGTTAATTGTAAAGCTATATTTTGCTATCTTCAGAAGATAGCGAAGTTATTGTAAAGCTGTATTATGTGCTATCTTCAGAAGATAGCATATAATTGTAAAGCTATCTTGCTATTTTCAGAAAAGAGAGTGTAATTTGTTTGTTTACCTAGTTTAGTCCGTAACTGCAAAAGTTGCAGTTTACAGCGATCAATGGCTATTACGCATGCATTGTGGCCTGTAAAATATGCCATTATCTTCACGCTGAAGTCAAATCAACTGCAACTTTTCAATTTTTCTTGAAAAACACTATTAACCGTGTTGTTAATATTGAATATCACTGGACGCATGGGGTATAAAAATGCGCGTATAAGCCATCCTTCGTTCTATGTTAAAATATAATGAATACGATTAATTGTTCTAAAAACTATTGCCGTATTTATAACGGTTACCTTACTTTTGATGAATTCTCTAGTTTCATCTAGTAACAGATGCATATCTCTATTATTTTGACCTGTTTTTGTGACTGTATTGTGGTAACAACGCTGTTTTTTTGGTATAGTCAAAATCAGGTGTTTAGATATGATAATTTATCAGCAGTGATCCATTTTTTAAAGTGTAAACATTGATTATTATTAGAATAACTGTCTAAATAAGTGTCGAATTTTAAATAAGCCTGCATCATAAATGACGAATTGCGAATAAGTGAAATAGAACCATAGAATTATGAATAAACTTGACTGATATTGTACAAACAAGATGTTTTCCATTTATGACATTAAGACTGATGAGTCTGTGAGTTAAATTTAAAATTCATGCTCGCTGTCTAACTTATCAGCCTTTTTCTCACGAGTCGCAGCAGCTCCATGACAAGTGAAATAGTCAATGAACAAGAGCTTAGCCTTTCCATGAAAATTTGAGTAGTTCGTAGGCCATAATTTGAAAGAAAGAAAGAAGGAAGGAAGAAAGAACAGGAAGAAACATGATACATTTAGGCAAAATTTCGAGTAAATACAGGTCCCGACCCGCCCTATATTATATGAACGCTTTATAGTATGCCAAACCAATACTTCATTCTGTGCCTATAACCATCATATAAGTACGTCTATGATAACCTTTTCAGTTAGGCTCGCTTTGCTCTCTCCATCATCACAAGTAATAAAAATTCCCTTTAAAAGGAAAGCCAGCCTCAATGTAGAAGAGGTCTTGTAATTAGTTTTGGTCAATGTGAAAGGCATTTTTAGGATCACGCTTACATCTACATGACAGTCCACCAAACCATCAACGATGAGAACATGCACACTGAAACAGCAGAAAACATTAATTCCTAATCTCATGTCAACTCTTTTAATTCATTACATGTACTCCAAATTGTTCTGGTCTGTTTGTTTTTTGTTGTTGTTGTTGTTGTTGTTGTCGTTGGTTTTTTTGTCTTTTCAGCTTTTTACCCACGATATCTCAATTTCCAATTTTGTAATACCAGAACTTACGAACTCAATATCTTCGCTTAGGAATGTCCGATTTCACTGCTTTCGATATATACACTGCCGGTTTGAGTTAACTTACATGTACATTTTATTTTAAAATAACTTAATTAATTCGCAATGTATAGTTTAAGCCTACTATATTATAATAGATAGTGGCCAGCACATTTATAAAGGACTGGTTACTCACTACAATCTTCACTCTTAAACTGTGTTTTTCTGAATGTGCTGATCATGTTGATTGCTAGTCGGAAACTCCTGCGAAGCTATGGACATGGCATCTTACATACTCCATTCTATAACAGTCTGCCTAGTGCCTTGTGTGTTTTCTCTTCAATCATTTTGTTGAATGTAATTTTATGAATCAAATAGTTATGTGTCATTTTATTTATAATAAAGAAGTTATTAAATTAATAAAGTAAGACAATTTATTTATCTATAAGTGCATGTCAAATGGGGTACATTGTTCAATACTATATGCATAAATTATGCCCATATTATAGCTAGGCCCTAAAAACTTTATTTTGCATCGGATTTTTCCCGTTGAAAAGACAAAACTGATGTTTATGATAGCAACCATTTCATCAATAACATTTTGAGTCATTTTTATCCATAAAACGACACAGGATATGATAGATAACTACTTTCACATCAATATGGTCCATATGATCACAGATTGTTGAGAATCTGTGATATGATCCGGGGATATGATGAAGATTTTGATTCTATAGATCTGTTATCAACATGTTATCACGCTGTTCAGTGGTCAAGGAGTAAGGACCCCGGTCAAGGACACTGATATGACATCATAGGTGATGTCAGATTTTCTTCTGCTGACCATATGATGCTATATAAAAATTATTGTTACATTTAGGCCTTTAAACTTTTAAAGTCATAATTAATTAGTTCAAACATAACTTTGGTAATACTCACTCGTTTTCGTTCGTTGAAACGGCAAAACATACTTACTTTTCCTAACAAATCGAATTAAAATATTTTTTAAAAAATTTAACCACAAAAGTTAAAAAAAAATCATTCCAATACCACTAAAATATAATCTCTTGAGTAAACTGACCCCAAACCTGAACAGGTACCAGCCCCGAATGGGCTGGCGAAAAGTATGAAAAGTAACACCTTCTCAACAACCCAATAATCGCACTCCCTCAAGTATTCCACTGTAAGCATTCAAGGTTGTTGAAGTGTTTGAAAATATACTATCTAAAAAACTGAAGAATAAGACATTTCGATAAAGTTAGTAACCATGTTTTAGAATAGGAGAGCTTTGGGAAAAGACTTTGGTCTCAGCTCGCCGACAAGTAATCCATTAGATGCAATTTCGTGCATTGAATACAATTGCGTGGTGGAAATGTGCTCTTCCTTACAAGCAGGGTCAAATTTCTTGGTTTGTTTTTGACACTGGGGCGCCTGTGTTCTCTGCACAAACGATTCACGCGTAAATGACAAAAAGGTTCTTTGAAGACAATCAAGATTAGTTCATAATTTGACCCACTTGGTTCTTTGACACGTACGCTGAATCTAATCGAGGTTGTTTTTCCCCGCGCGATTCTTTAATGAAACATCTTGAACTATACGAATTCTCTGATAATTTTGATGTTTGTAGCAGCGGCGTAACATGAAGTGACGCAGTATTCATCGGGCAAGCAGAGACTACTAGTAAATAAGACACAAAATTTCGATTTCGGTCTTGTCAAAATCGTGCCTTTCATCAACGAAATTTCGCATTCTTGACACGGAATGATTACAAAAGAGTTACAATTGGGGTAAATTAATGTTTATTTATTAAACTTCATTAACACTGTAATTTTGTCAATAAAGTAAATGAACAAAGGGGATGAGAAATATCGGCAGATCGAAAGGCAATAAATTCACTAAATTGTGTTTGGTCTTGCTAGACGTTATTTGTGCATGATGAAAACATATGGTCAACTTTGAATATATATGTTCAAATTCTAAGATGACTTTATAGACACTAAGTTCTTACTCTGAGCGCGTTTAGGTCTTATAACAAAGGTGCAATAAGTGTGCGAATGTAGATTAATTAGATCAGAGATCTGAACCACTTGAAGCTAGAATTTGGGAGCTTAATTGGTATTTTATCTAGGGTTTCTTCCATATAAAGCAGAAAAAAGTCATATATCGGAGAGGTAAAAGTTCCTTATCCCTGTTTCTTGATCATGCATTTCATTCGTTTAGCAAATTTACTTAACAATATACCGATATGTATCTATCCACTTTATATACTGATTGCGTCGACTGAAAATTACGCTTCGGTCACTCCCCGATGATGTCCAGCGCCGAGGTTTTGAAGGAGACACGACTTAGGGACTTAGGTTTTGTTAGATCGGGTAAGCACGCCCCATACATTTGAACTAAAATCCCAAGTAAATAGAACAAATTTACTAGACTCAGCCATGTTTGTCGATTACAAATATATGCGAGTCAATATACAATTATTTGCCTACAATATTCGTAAAAAATCGGTCACACTTTTCTGATTTTTTTTCTTTAGCTTTTATAAAAAAAATTTACAACGGCAAGCAGTTTGAACATGTTGAATGCATGCAACGTCCACGGTGGTTCGATGAGTGTAATTGTGAGACCATGTTGAATTTAATAAAGGTTTGCTCAAGCTGAAAGGAATATGACTTATAGTAGTCCTCAGAACAATGTTTCTTTAACTCTTAAAGCCAATGTCTTTGTCATCCCTACATGTAAAAGAATCTTCATAAACATTTTTTAGTATTTTTGGTATACAAAACTTAAAAAGATTTCAATATAAACAATTGGTTAAACGGCTTGAGACGTGACCGCAATGGTCATGTCCTCGACTGAATAGTACTATAACATGCTTTTAGTCTGTCGTGTTTGTCCATTTCCAACGCGCAGAACAGCAAATAAGGCCAAAACACATAAAACTTTGTCCAGGCGATAGATTCACGCCTTGTCCAATTCATAACAATCATAATAAGAGTAAATTCGCAAACAACAATAAGATCTATTGAAAAGGACTTGACTTCTTATGGGTATGTTTACCATCACTTTCAATATTATTTCATAAAGCTTTAGAAATACTTAATATAACGTGGGGTAAATACGTGCTCGCGAAGATGAGCATGATGAGCAGAGTTAACAAGGTTGTTAACAACGCAGTCTTACCACTCCCGGGTTCGCTGTGCACGCAATCTACAGAAAACTATCGCCGCGGAGTTGGCCCGGGCAGAGTTTGCATCGAGCAACATAGGAACTTGCCGTAACACGTAGATTAAAATCCGTAGGTCAACACAATACAACACATATTGAAAACGTTTTTTTAAAGAATTTCCAAAAGGCAACGGAATTCATTTTCTTTGGTGTTCTTTTTATAGAAAACTTTGTCATACGTCTAGTTTCATTGCCTTTTAATGGATTAAGAGAACTGTCGTTGAAATATGAACCCATTGACTTGAATAGCATCAGTGCTAACTTGTTTTGGGGCATACTCTCAACAGTATAACAGCTTAAAGCTAAGGATAGTAATTGCTTTATATAAATATACCAGCTTCAGGAAGGCATTCGGATACAATGCCTTTACATATTTGAATTATAAAGTTTAAACTTGAACTGTACATTATGCCTATTTTGTTAAATGTATCAATTGCCCGTTTTTGTTGCTTTTGCTGTTGGCAACATATTAAAAAGTAGGATCATTTAGCTCAAATATCAAAACTATAACAAAAGTTATGGATAAAATATGAAATAATTGTATAGTTTGAATTTACTTTTGATCTGACCTACAAAATCACACAATATATTTACAGATCTGGTTTTAAGCAAATAAATTGAAAGCCTTTAACTCGATCTGCGATTAACCTCGATTCAGCCACAAAATGTTTGTCCTCTTCCTTTTTCTTATTATCGGCAAAGCAATCCCGGTATCTGTAATAAAGATTGAAGGGAAAAGTTACGACACAAATGGCGGCATCGAAGTTTTGAGGAAAAAAGTGGATAAAGCTCGCAACATACGCGGATTGATCAACAGTTTACTACAACTGTTTTCAATCCGATAACCGTTGAAACGTTGCAAGATTAAGCTCATAAAAGTACACTGCAAAAATTGTGTCTTACCTGAGGACACTATTTTAAGACGCGACTTTGAAGCTACTTTTTAGCCATGTCCTTATGCAAGTCATGTCTTGCATGGAGACATGGCTTGTGGAAAGACAGAACTTTGAGCTATGTCCTTATCCAAGATATGACTAGCTACAAGACATCAACAAAGTATGTAGCTATAGCCTTAAGTCATGTCTTAATTATAAGAGCAGAATGGGACATGTCTTACTTCATGTCCTAATTAAAGGCACATTATTGAATAAGTGACTTCTAACAAGTCACTAATTCTTCGAGTCGTGTCTTATCGCAATTTCATATGTCTCTAAACTAGACATGACTCATATGCATAAAGTCATGACTAACCACAAGACATGTGGTTATGATATGTGACTTGCACAAAGACACTAAATTAAGACATGTCTACTGAGGACATGTCTTCATGCTAGACACAATTTTTGCAGTGTAGGCTTATACAACATTTCTATCTATCCAGACATAGCTACAGGCCTATGTTTTAGAACCATCAAAATAATAACCCAGTTTTGGTATATTCTAATTTGAGTATATACACCTATCCGACTTCGCCATTACTGCGGTGTCCCTGATGTAAAACTGCGGTGTCCGAGGTCGGGGGTTCCATCCATTATTTATTGTGTGCTATACAGAATTGTACCCGGGAATTGTACACAACAGTGATATTCAATACACAATCATGAGTATTGAATTACGAATTAAATCTCCCGCTCTGGTACATCTGTGTTGCCGTCAATAGAGGGCCAAATACAGTAAACGCTTCTCGGATTGGTGTATAGCACATGTATTTTTTTTTTTTTTCAATTACAAAAATTGGTATATGTACATACGTGATGTGATATAAAGTAGGTCGAATTTTGTCTCTTCCAAGTCTCGTTATAGGTTCTTAGACGCCACGCAATGACAGGATCAAACATATTTAATGCTAAATATTCCCACTTCAAAATAATATATCGATTCATAATCATGCATATATCTACAGGCCTAGTTTCTTTAAGTTATCAATTATACATTTTCCATCTGTTAAATTTGCTGGATGACTGATGAATGCAAAACACTGATATTATCTTGTTTAAACGAGGACTTAATTGTATTTGTATAATTGTACCATATCATTAAAATATAAGAACTGAATAATATATTCTTATTTCAAAACTAACCTTTATCTATTTACATACCGTATTCGATATGATCATGGCTATAACAAACATATACCTTAAGATTAAAAATCTTTTGGCCTTAAAATGCTTTATGTGTTTGTCATATGTCAAGGAACGATTTGTTTAAAAATCATCAAAATACAGATTCAAACATTTGCACAGACGATTTCTTATTCATGCAAATTTGTATAGTTCTATTTTTTCTTATATTGTCATTTGTTTCATCAATTATAGCAACAGACATACGGTAGTACAGCTTGAATGAAGTCCCATTTTGAAAGTCACAAACCCGTTTCAAAAGTCCAAGATTATGTCATATAGTTTCCCCATTTTGTTTCCGAGATTTTGCGACCCCAAGTTTCACGACCCCACATGCCGGGCCCACATGGTGGAAACTTTACAATAGACCGCAGGATATAGACTGGACATCAGGCTGGAAATACTGTTTCTTTTTATCACTACAATGTCCATCTAAACTTTGCTAACAAATGGACATACGGTGGTGAAAACGTTTTGAGATTTGTTATTTTATCTAAATTGACCATTTGGTCACTATTGTGACCAGAATGCAAAAGAAATAAGTTGGTTCTATCGCTGATGGTCAGTTGTTATAATATTATTGACATTGATAAGACAAGCAATATCTTTGGCGCCTTTAACCTCTCTGACCAGGTCGAGGTTCGACCGGCCGGACGAACGGGTCAGTGCCATTGACCATTAGGGCTGACCATAACTATAAGATAACTAAACTGACCACACCAAAGTGTGGGAATCGAATATAATAGATAAGATATTTGACTGTAACAGGCCCTTGTGATCTGGAGTGTTTTGAAACATTGGTATATTTCACAATAGTTGTGGAATAAATTTGTCCAAATCATCTGATCATGATCAAGGCATTCTAGGAGTTGGTAAATCCACTTAGCCGGGAAATCCCACGCTATACGCCGCTTTGTAAGGCCCTGTAGGGCAACCCCGGCCCCCAACTCAACCCAAAATTGGCAACCATGAGAGTTACCAAATAGCGCGGAAAAGGGGTAATTTTTTACCAGCAGCAATGACCGCGAAATTGGCAAAACAGGGGGTATTTAATTTGGACCGTCCGCGAAATTTGGATAAAAGGGGTACTTGAGAAAATCCCGGAGAAAATCCGGTAATTTTATGTCAATATTTAGTGTCATTGAAAAGAGGCGTTTAAAATTCTAGTTATTAAAAAGGTTTTGCATGAAAAAGGGGGGTAGAGTTGATGAAAAATCATTGCAAAGGGGTCTTTGAAAGATTTGGTAACTCTCATGGTTGCCAACTTTTGTGTTGAGTTGGGGGGGGGGGCGGGAGGGCAACATGGGGGGGGGTGTTAAAACCCGGCTTTTCGAAAAGGGCATAACTTTTCATTTTAGGAATAAAAAGTAACACATCAGGCAGAGACAGAATCTCAATGGTCTCTTCCAGTTGAAACCCATACACCCCCTATGGAAGACATGTCCTTGATCTTCCACACAGGGGAGTGTGAATTTAAAACGGGGTATCCGGTGGGTGACTCAATTTGAAATCTACACCCCTGTGGTGTGGATTTCAACTGAAATAGCCTACAACAGCACATTGAAAGGGGGCAGGTTGTTCAGTTCCCCCGAATGGAGTCTGATTAGGGCAAATTTTGCCGTTTTTTACGTTTTCACCCGACCCCCCCCCTTTGCGCACGCCACTGGCCTACAATAAAGGTGATCGGATGCATATCATCGGTATAAGCTTAATATTGCATTTAAACAAATGCAAGTTCTATGCCATATGGTTGTATTATTGTAATCAGTAAAGTAGTAACTGTTTCTACTAAGATGTTCAACTTCAGATTCACACCCAAATGGTCTTAATATTCTTATTTCATCAAACTTAAATGACTTCATATGCGCTCAAGCTTAAGACTGCTCCTCCTTGTAGTAAACTTATAGCAGATACCGTGAAACCACACTTTACGGAATTAACTCCCCTAGTGCATTGATTATCCGTTTAATAATTATGAATTTTAAAAAGGATTCCAAGTTTACGCTAGTCTATTATATAAACATTATAAATTTTATTTAAGAATGAAAACAACGTCTTAAGTACGAGGGAACAATGCTTAATGCCTTAAGGGGCTGTTCAAGAAACAAATCTACTGCACGTAAAGCGGTGGTGTAATATTACATCTCTTATTGTGATTTTGATTTTTCGAGTCAAATAGCCGCGAATTAAACTGTCAAATGCTATTCTTATACTGTATGCTCTATTAATAATATTCATTGCGGTCCAATAGAGCGTTTCATGATTCCCCTTGATAATTCATTGATAATCGACTACTTTTCACAATTGTTTTTCCTATATTATATAAGGAAAACTTTCGGTGACAGAAAGCAGACAAAACAAACGTACGCTCATTTGAAGCTTTGGTGTTGTTGTTCACGTGCATTATTTGATGTGTTTGTTTACTTATATATATTGTTGTTGTTACTGTTTAAGTACAGAGTCAAGGTTGTCCATCTGCTGAAATCAGACCCATGCAATATTTGAAATAAATCAGAGAAAATAATACACTATTATTTTAAAACGATGTATAAATATCGCGTTTATTGTGCAGTAAAAATACTTAAGTTCAAACACTGTTAAAACGCAGGTTAAGTTTAAACAGCGCTGAACTGCCCGTTCCTTAAAATATTATTGTTAAAGAATTTTAAACAATTTTTTAAGCAAATCGCTGTTCACTCGTAAACCAGCGCTGTTTAAACTGTTAAATGTTTAAACTATAAGAATATAATAAAAATAGTTTACTATTAAGATTTTCATTGATTGCTATTTTCAGTAGATAGTAAAAACAGTATCTTTAAGATTTTCATTGATTGCTATCTTCAGTAGATAGCAAAAACAGTATCTTTCACATTTTCATTGATTGCTACCTTTACTAGATAGCCAAAACAGTATCTTTCAGATTTTCATTGATTGCTACCTTCAGTAGATAGCAAAACAGTATCTTTCAGATTTTTATTGATTGCTATTTTTAGTAAATAGCCAAAACAGTATCTTTCAGATTTTCATTGATTGCTATCTTCAGTAGATAGCCAAAACAGATTTTCATAGATTGCTATCTTCCGTTAATAACAAACACATTACTATTCCGATTTTCATTATTGCTATCTTCAGTAGATAGCAAAAACATGAATATGTTAAAGATATCCAGTGATCGTTATCTTCAGTAGATAGCAAAACATTATAATATGCCAAAGATTTTCATTGTTCGCTATCGTCAGTAGAAAGCAAAACATCAATATGTTAAAGATTTCCATTGATTGCTATCTTCAGTAGATAGCAAACACATAACTTTTAAGATTTTCATTGATCGCTATCTTCAGTAGATAGCAAAAACATGAATATGTTAAAGATATCCAGTGATCGTTATCTTCAGTAGATAGCAAAACATTATAATATGCCAAAGATTTTCATTGTTCGCTATCGTCAGTAGAAAGCAAAACATCAATATGTTAAAGATTTCCATTGATTGCTATCTTCAGTAGATAGCAAACACATAACTTTTAAGATTTTCATTGATCGCTATCTTCAGTAGATAGCAAAAAATATTATCTTTCATAATTCCATTGATTGCTATCTTTCATATTTCCTTTGATTGCTATCTAAAGAGCAAAAACGTTAATATGTTGAAGATTTCCATTGATTGCTATCTTCATAGATAGCGTATAGCAAACACACAACTTTTACAATGATCCTTTATTGCTATCTTCAGTAGATAGCAAACACATAACTATAACAATTTTCATTAATTGCTATCTTTAGTTGAAAATAAACACATCACTTTCAAGATGTTATCTGCAGGAGAGAGCAAGAAAATGAATATAGGAGTTTCATTGATTGCTATTTCCAGTATAGAAAGCAAAATCACTTGTAACATAACTGCGTAATGTTTGACATCATAAGATCGTTCTACATGCATCTCATCTTCAGAAGATCTCACAATCAGTTCAAATACGGTATACATCAAAGAATTTCAACAATCCTCTGGTTGCGTTAATAACGCTCTTTTCTTTTAAGCATCTGGTTAAGTTCAACGAGGGACTTCCTTGTTTCCGATCTGAAACTACAAAATATGGTAATCAGACTGGTTTCTCATTTTTACTAAACACCATGAACAGTGACAGACTTTAATGCTTGCGGGCATGTAAAAAGAGGACATCGTTTACCATTTATCGCACAATGCTCTAATAAACTCAAAATATGAAGTGAAAATAGCGACAAATTTGTCTACGCTCAATTGGGCGCCCATTATATGACACAATGTTGCCCACGGCATCTAAAATCGCATGAAAACCGTCAAGTTGGATAAATGCATACACGCGTCTACGATATGGCATTGCAGTATCCGACATTCGCCGCTGCGCTATAATCGGCACATTTGAGCTGCTTTTCAATTTTTAAACTTAGTTAAGTTAATAAGGCATGGGCTGTTCATTTTCGCATCAATTCTCAGTTATAATGTCTGTCTTGGTGCACGTATATTATAGAGGAAATTTAACACAAATGGAATTAACAGGGGATCTAATTAGAATTGTTTTTGTAAGGAAAAGTATTATGCACGGGACCTTGAAACCAAGATGAGCGGATAGTCTGGAATACAAGCGGGCAATTATTACAGCGGCTTCTCGGCTTTCGTAATTCCCTCCGAGAGTACGGTTATACTCCCTCGTAGTTTTGGCTCCATGGTTCACTGTATGGTATCCCGCCCCAGGCTTGTCCCTTAAGATAGTTTGCTGTCAGACATGTCGGAAGGCATGGGAAAGTAATAGTACAGAAGAAACTCAGTGATAAAGAAAAGAGGCCGGATAAAATGAAATCCTGCAAAACGACTGAGATGGGAAGACTGATCGGCGCCCTGAAAAAAACACCAAAATTGAATCTATTGTAGCTTTGTTAAGACAAATTATAAACATAATATATAACTAAAGTTTACATCTTTTCAATGTAAAATATTATGTATATGTGAAATATTATCAGGAAGGATTTTTGGAAATGATCTGATCATTCCCCCACCCCTTTATCTATTTATGGAAGCAAAAAACCAATAGAAAAAAGAATAGGACTCAACGAAGATTTACGAATTAGGACATCTTTGGATGCTCTAAGAGCCATATTTACAACCAAAAAGAGTTATCAAGAACATTAAGAAATGTCCTGTCCTTGAAATTGAAATTGGGCTATTCCAGTTGAAATCCACACTACCCCTGTAGAAGATTTTGGAAATATCTTCCATGGGGAGTATGTTTTTCAAACATAATTGGTCAGGGTTAATCATTTGAAACTCACACTCCCCCTGCATTATAACTTTACCTATATCTTCCACAACTGGAGTGAGTATTTCAAATGGAAGTTGCCCAATTGTCTATTCTATTCAAAACTCATACTCCCTCTGCGAAAAACTTTAGCTAAATCTTCCACAGGGTTAGTGTGGGTTTTAAATGGAATAGCCCATATTTGGGACCCTTGTAGAATATCCTATCTATTATAACTTTCCGATATACAAAGGACAATAATTTATGGTTTTAGTTTAACTTTTTAACGCGACTGGTAAAAATGTAGTTTCATCTATCACAGATGTATGTTTCTGTATTATTTCGACCTATTTATTGCTAATTGTTTATTGAGGAAACAATGCATTTTTTATGTGTGTCAAAAACAAGTGTTAAGATATGATAATTTATCGGCAGTGATCCATTTTTGATGTGTAACATTGGTTATTATTAGAACAAGTGTCTAAATAAGTGTCGAATTTTAAATAAGACTGCATCACTATACTGTGTGTATAGATGACGAATTGTGAATAAGTGAAATAGAAGTACAGAATTATGAATAAATTTGACTGACATTATGTATAAACAATATGTTTTCCATTTATGACATTATAAAGATGAATGAGTCTGTGAGTTAAAGTTTAAAATTCATGATTTCTGTCCAACTTATCAGCCTTTTTCTCACGAGTCGCAGCTCAGCTCCATGACAAGTGAAATAGTCACTGAATAAAGGTTTAGCCTTTCCATGAAAAGAAAGAAAGAAAGAACAAAAGAAAGAAAGAAATCGGAAAGAAAGGAAGGAGAAAGAACCAAAGAAAGAAAAAGAAAGAAAGAAAGAAAGAAAGAAAGAAAGAAAGAAAGAAAGAAAGAAAGAAAGAAAGAAAGAAAGAAAGAAAGAAAGAAAGAAAAGAAAGAAAGAAAGAAAGAAAGACAGACAGACAGACAGACAGACAGACAGACAGACAGACAGACAGACACCCAGACAGAAAGAAAGAATAAAACAAAGAATAAAAGAAAGAAAGAAAGAAAGAAAGAAAGAAAGAAAAAAAAAAAGAAAGAAAGAAAGAAAAGAAAGAAAGAAAGAACGAAGGAAAGAAAGAAAGAAAGAACAAAAGAAAGAAAAAGAGAAATAAAGAAAGGAAACTCTTCAAGGCTTAGTAAAAATACGTTTTCGTGATTTGTGTCAATGTTTCGTTTGAATTCCGATACCTATACCATTTCATCTGCCCTACACCTTTTGTATTGTTTATTTACAATAGGTGTACCATACCTTAGTTACCATAACGACAGTCAGTCATGGCTAACATGGCGTCGCTTAGACATGGAAAATGATTTCATGCATGTTTTCAAACTATTCAAAATGAAACACAATTCAAACAAAAATATTCATACAGACAAATATGCTTTTGGATTAAGCTCATTTTGGTTTATTTTCATTTGTTCATGATACTGGCTTATTATATTTTTGGAAAGTAAATTTGAATTGAATCAAATAATCTTTTGCACGAGATACGTCCGCCCAAGTATACGTTTGCCGCGTTCTCTGATATGCTTTTATGATGTAAGACCTTGCAATAAGAAATATCACAAGTGAAAGTAACTCTTTGGCAAAATTAAATTGGCAATATCGACCCAAAAACTTTTTATGAGCATCCTGTTTGACCATTATTTGTGGTATACCATTTAAAAAGATCAAGAGTGGTCGAAAATGGACTTAAATTTGTACCGCACTTCTTATTCAAACAATATACCTTATTTGTGCTACAAAGAAATCTTACAAGTATCTTTAATTTGATAATTTTATTGCTCGTTCGCTCTTACAGCCACACACGTGTATAAAAGTAAAGTAGGCCTAACTAAATAAAAAAAAAAGCCTCTAAATTTTAGCCATGGTGGATGACATGACTGATGGCGAAATTCATTCCATAAAGACCCATTTTAATATTGCCTCCCAAGCAAATGTAAACATTCAGTAAAAACCCAAAACGAGATGGAAATAATGCGTGTATATAGCTTGCAATGAAGAGGGGTTTTACCGCTGTATTATGTATAAAAGCCCAGTACGTTTCGGAGATAATAATGCTGTTATATAAAGCATAATGAAGCACGCGGCTGCATCATCGTTAGTGTCAATATTGACCTGAAATAAACCATATGATGAATATTTTAACCAAATGCATTTTATCCCACTATGTAGGGTAGAATGTTTCCTAGTCATTCCATAATTCAAATATCATTTCTTGTGATCAACGGCAAATAATTCGATGATCTCTACAAATCTTTACTTCATATCGTTGTCTATACCTGATGCGCGCTCGGCGAGGTACAGGCAAGGGGCAGGGCTTTAGCCCGATCTGAATTCGGCACGATCTACTGCATGTGCTTTGTGATCTTCCAGCTTTTTGTTGCCAATATTCAATGCCATGAATGATTGTGACGCGGAATAGGTCATTTACAAAATTAACTTTTAAATATTTTAAATTTGATAAATAAAAGATTTTGCGACTTGGACCTATATAACACTTAAAGTTGACAGTTTTACATGGCTACGCATTCGAAAGTTTAAGTCGAATTACTATAAGTATAAGATAATGGGAAAGAGTTTATATATTGTGTACATTTTTTGCAAAAAAACAATGAAATGAATCGTCAAAATGATAATAAGAGGAAAGGCTGAAAGCGTTTCTGAAAATATGCATCAGATTAGAAAGTGCATGAGATGCTCTGCTTCATAAGCGTCCTAAAACTAATTAAACATTAACGTCCTGTCTTCTGCTGTTCGATTTTGCATATATTTTGGCATCATTTGGGAATTATTTTAATAATCAAATACACTGAGTGGAAAATTAAACATTCTTTTAATATGCAGAGACTGATTGTACAAATTCACCGTATAGACGCAATTCGCTCTGCGATTCAACTTTCTCTCTCCCGGCCGGAACTATGCAAAGCCCCATACGGGAAGCCTAAGACACAGAGCAGAACAGCGAAGGTTGTTGATAACCCCACGCCCCAGTTTACACAACTTTCATCATTATACTACATCCAAGCTGTCCGAGATTTAAACCGAATAATAAAAACTGAGCTGGGATAGATTTTTTTTCTTATAAGAAACAGAGATAGAAGAATTATTAGCAGGGCGCACGTTCGTAATTTTGAGGCACACATTTTCTTCTCGGAGTAGTTCACCTGTCTGTCAATGATATAAAGGACAAACACAACCCCAATATGTACCGAACGTGTGCAGAATCTCCACTGCTAAATTGCTTCGCTCAAAGTGGACATGAAGTAGTATGGGACTAAAAAAAGTAGGACGATTACAACGTACAAGAATTAGGAGCTCGCTGAGCTTATTGGTGGATCACAGAAACGTGTTGATGGCACAACGCGATATGAGACGCCAATAATGTGTAACGTGCTCTTCGTTAGATCACAGTTAGGCACGGGTACTTTTCCACGCTGGTATTATGTACCCAAATTGTCGACGTATAATCCCCTTCCTACAAACTTTGTTTACCCGCCATCAGTGACCTACTGCTGAAACTTTATTTGCTGAGACGAAGAAAAAAAGAGTAGAAGGAAATGCCTGATATATGAACGGAAGTACAGGACTTTTAAGATTCTTTTTAATGCCAATGCATCCGCATCAAGATTCCTAAAATTAGGCCATCTCCTTTTTGGATAAATTTAAAGTAAATATCTTTGGCAAGTATTAGTGACATTCAGTAGAGTTCGTATACGATAGCATAGCACTTAGCCGCAGCAGTCGATTCGAGGGGTGAAGTAATAAATGGGCAAGTTATTCGTGGGAATGCATAAGTTGTGTCAAATTCTTCACAAAGTTGGCGAAAAGTTTTGAGCAGTGGGTGAACAAGTCAACAAGCAATAACATGTAACAAGCATGCCATACATTGATGGGGGAGACAGGATCAGGCACAATACCCCTTGTGGCTTGTGGCTTGTGCCCCGTGCCTTGTGCCTTATACACTGTAAAAATGGTGTCTTGGCAAAAGACACTTTATGTGTCATCAATTGGGAGACATGTATCTATTTAGACACAAAGTCATCTCTATACAAGATATGTTCAAATGTATAAGGTCTCTTTGCAAAACACTTATTCACAAGTCATGTTTTTATGCAAGACACTTCGGGTTTCTAAGACGTGTCTTTTGTCATCAATTGGGAGACATGTCTGGCTGGAAGACGTGTCTTTGTGTCTTAGATTATGTTTTTATTGGTTCTATTTTCTTTTATTTCTATTGTGCAAGACACGTCTATTGCCAAGACATGTCTTACATATGACGCCAAGACACCCTTTTTACTGTATACGTCTTGCGCCCTATTTATACGCCTTGTGGCTTACCGCTTGAAATTTCTTTGAAATCAAGTCAACCAGCGGTTTTTACAAGAATATAAATTGGGGGCACAAGTGGGCATAAGTGGGAGCGGGCTATGGGCAAATCACGCTATCTCTGAATTGTATCACTTGGTTTCTATATACACAATTCGTTGAAACCAAACACATCCTTTCTGTGGAAATATAAACGCGAAAGAGTATAATTCACTTGGTTTGTCGAAAGTTTACAACGTAAAAGTCACGTGTGCGCGTCTTCAAAGACTTCATCATAATTATACTTTTGTCATTGTTGCTGACTGTTCCTCACACGCAACCGAACGTCTTATAAAACACGTCGGTCAATTCAGGTAGGGTACTCATAAAATGGGATGTCATCAAAATATAGGTAGTTTGCAAATTTAGATTGATTGCAGTATAATGACGATTCAAATACCATGTACAACTCCATTCAAGTGTATCACAAATAGCCTCCGGTAGATATCATTAACAGTTATCACTGAATTCGGCAGTCCTTAGATAGCAAGACGTACATCACTTAACATGCACTCCGTTATGATCCATCCTTATCATATTTGCTCCAACAACAAAGAAGAAATCTCTAAAATAACAGATATTAAATCGAATCCTATCTTGTCGTGCCATTAATATTTGACGTATTTGCCCAAATCATTCAAAAGTGGACGATTCTTAATTCTTGTGGCTTTTGATGTATTTGCTTACTTTTTTTAACAGTAATATTTCATTTTGAGCGATAAGTTTAAAGTTGTATTTGTTTGCATATATATACGTATAGGAGAAAATGAGTTTTTTTAAAACAATATTTTAATAATTATATTCGTATAATATTGATACTTTGAAGATATTTCAAACTGCATTGATGGTAATCTAAAGGACAAGACCAAGTTGAAGGGAGAATTTTGAAAAAATACCGCATTAAGGGTAGACAAGGTACTGTTGGTCGAAACAGCCAAAAAATATCGATTTTCATTATGTAAATCAATATATTATTGAAAAATAACACTTTGATGTTTTGCAAAAGTTCATTCTACAAACCATACGTTTATGTAAGTGTTGCAGGTGTTTCAGCCCTCCTACAATATAACTCAAGAACCACAGGAACTACAAAGTATATCTGTGATATTTGAATTCTTCTACACACTCGCTATGAAATGAGCAATGCAATTTTTGCCAAAGCTGACTATACCATTCGCAAGATGCTGTGAACTACCAAATCGCAACACTTTAAAATAGTGTCAAACCTTAAAGGAAGTAGGCTTTTGTGACTGACATCTTGAATTAAAGACGCAACACACGAAATGTACTATGAGCATCAGTTTAGAATACTGTACTTTCTGCAAGGCCTATATATCACTTTGATACCACTTTTGTTATCAAATAAGATATTACAATTACTTTTGAAGGAATCCCCCCCCCACCGGATTTGGATTTACTCGAGCCCCATGGGTTTAATGCCAAAAAAGGGTCTTTTTGGCATTACTATAGTATTTGGGTCAATTGCTAAATACAGAGACAGAATTACGAATTAGTCGTAGGCGTCTGAATCAATAAAATATAGGCCAATATATATTTGAATCCTCAGAATGGCTAAGCAACTTAGTGTCAAATAAATACAATAAATGCAACGCAAATGACAATCTCACAAAATCTCTATAATTTATGCATTTAACTTGACAAGTCTGATCGAGTAGAAGTGCATGAAATAATGGACTTTTAATAGCCTAAATTGTTAAAATGTTGCATTAAACAAGCCGGCGAACCATGTTAATAAATTTATGCAAAAGGTAGACTTTGAGTGATCATTTGATTATATGTTGTTGTTATGTTACGCTTTTTTATTGTCAAAATAGTCTGAAAATTATTCATATAAGTAGGGCCTAATGGACACGTTGGCCTAAAAACATTTCCGCAAACACTCGAGGTACATTAGATCTATAAAAATGAGGCTTTTGAAAGAAAAGGAATTATAACTATACTCGCCATGATCACATAAGCATATTTGACTCAAAATGGTCTATGGTTAAAATTAAATATCATATTCATATATCATTTATTATAAAGACTTAACCTCATTCATTATCATAATTATATTAATCATAACATCTACTTTATTATCCTAATTTCTTAAAATATGTAAATTGTGCAGTTCAACATTTTTCATGTTCAGACGACATAATATGCGAAAGCTTTGTAATATCATGGTTTTTCTCGTTATTTTTTTTAATGAAGAGAGATATTGAAGACGAAATGACGCGCTTTCCGTGACATTTCCGTCGTTGATATGTCAGATATGCATCATCGTAAGATTCACGTTAATAAAAGTTGTATAAAATGACATGACAAGCATTGTTGACGTTTATTTTATCCAAAAATGTCCTAAACTTGTTAGCGTATACATTATCATATATCGTTTAAATAACTGATGCAAACAGTAAACGATTCATGTCTTTAGGCCGTTTAGCCTGGCCGTTTTATTCTTTTCTATCGAATCTGTAGCGCCCATGACTAATTGAACCCCGAATTGAACCGTATAACACGACAAATTGTTTCCACCAAACAAATCCCTATACATTCTGATCCAGGATTCCAATTTACCTTCTTATTAGGTATATATACATACATGCGTGATTTATTTAGAAGAGACATATATAACTATAACACATTGAGTATATATATTGAGTCTTCGATAAGAAGAATCGGTTAAATATTATTTTATTTGATCGCCAAATAGATAATTCCCCGGGTTATATTTGTAGTATACGGTATAGTCTATAGGTAAACTCATACTCAGACGAAGACGGGTAAGTAAATGTATGTCTATTAGCTATTACTCTATAGAATCATCCCACCAAGCATGTAATGTTGTATATTTATTTGTCTCTTTCTTAGTTGATCTTCTCTGCCTTATTCAATCATCGATCAGTGTATATTTCGTGTCCTGCAAAAGGACACACGTTAGGAAAAATGTAAACACTTTTTTATATATATATTTTCTAGAGTTATATGTACATAAAGTCATGTGTATTATATACATATATGCAGTCTGCCGACGTTGTTCGTCTTAAGTTTGCCATGGCCATATATAAAAACAAGGTATTAGGCAAACAATTAATTCCACATCACTTTATATATCTACATTACGCGTTCGTCTCCAGCCGATATCCACGCCCGCGCTTGTATATATATTTGGGCGAGTTTGCCCGTGAGCCACCGATATCAGAGAGAGACACGGCACGGCTGCAGCATTTGGTGAGCATATATGCTTTTTGCCCGGGCAAAAATGCCTGCAAGGTATATATAAATTCGACTGAAAAACAAATTTGCGCGAATGTAAGAGGAGAAAGCACAAAGTAATGTGTATATAGGTTTATCTTATATTTTAGAGAGGCGACGGACTTGCCGTTGTCGCGTAAGCATGGTAAGGTGAAATCATATGGGAGTTGGTATAGCGTATAGCTTCGAAGGTGTGTTTTGTCTTTTTTCCGAGTCTTCCTTATTTTATCAGGCGCCTGTGGGACATAGCGAATCGTATTTAATGAAGTACATGAAATCGCAATTAACCCATCTTGCCTTTCATGAGACTTAAAATTCAAAACCAGTTCTGGAATACAACTATATACAGTATTGAGGTAATGACATAATTTTTTTTTCGACCAAATGTACAGGACAAAATGAATTGAAATCGGAACTTTGAACCCCTTCGGCTATCAAAGCATATAGGATATGGAATGCATTGTAAACGCAACTTATATGATGTAAAAAGGGCATACTTGCTGCATGGAAATGTAACAAATCTAAAAAAAAAGGACCTCTTTACAATCATGCCATACGATATAATCTAACACGGTTAGTTATCATTTGACCATTTTCTGATGGAATTTGCTACAAAATTTGCGCGCTATTCAAAGGTTTCAGGTTACGGCGCTACAAATTGACGTCCGTTGTTCCACTACAAGAAATGATAAACTGGGCATGGCAAAAGCTCATATTGTTCAATTGTATTTGTCATGTTGTCAGTCCAACGACTTTTCTTACAGGTTGCAAATTCTGTTATAAAGTTATGGCTTTCATTTTGCCTTGGAGGTATAGTTTAAGTATAAGATTTCGTGTAATTGCAGCAGAGACGCGGAGATCATGATAATGGTTGGAGTATCAAGTATGGGGATCGATGTGAAACACTTAGTTTAGAGAGTGATAGAGACTAGAGAGACAGGGAGGGAGCGCTAGTATGAGAAATTTTTGATATCACCGCGTATACACTCCTTCAGCGAACACTTCAGTCTTGAAAGAGGCAGGGAAAACCCATGTATGTGGAGCCACTACGTACCTATTATGGGTACTCCTCGTTTGGCTCAAGTATTTGTACGCCTATACTTGTTAACGATTAGCATTTTTTATTTTAAATATTTTGCCTTTTAGGATAACAAAAATATCGACTAAATAAAAGTGATTTTTTGCTTGCATAATGAGTAAAACATACACGTATTTGAATATGTCATACAATGAGAAATTAAGCAACGTCAAGGTCTACCTTAAGTTATATAGTTGTAATCTTGAAGAGAAAGTTAATCATATTCAAGGTCTGTTAGCTCTGTTGGTAAGAGCATCGAATATTTAAGTTTATTCGAAGGTCCCAGGTTCGATTCCTGGACAGTCCTATTCGTGATTTGCTTTCTCCACCAATCGTGTGGATTATAATTTACATGTTTTTAAGGTTCGGAACTTTCTCGTCAGCACTGCCTCGCAGGCCATGACCTCTCAACAAAAACACAAACATATATCATTCAAGTAAACATTCGTCTTGTTTTAATCATGATGATTACTTGAATGACAAAGATTAATATTTCCTATTAACGTTGCCTATTAAGGACTATCACCTGTTGCCAATTTGGTAAATAAAATGTACAACAAAACGTATTTCCGCGAGTATTATGCGAAATATTATGTCAATCGGTAACAGCCGGCCATCAGTGCTCTCATTAATGTCACATAACGAGCATTTTTCATTTTGTCATGTTTGTTGAAATATCTTTCTAATTATTTCAAGCATCTCCATGCGAATATTCCAAGTTTGTGTTACTTTTTCATCATTACAGATATCTGACAGCATTTCAGTAAGGTCCTGTACGGACATGTAAATCGGCGTTGTTATGGCTGAATCACAGTGTGGTCCACAGTCACGGAAACAGATTTAAAAGTAATACTGTAATAGGATTGTTAAGAACGTTAGGTTGGAAATGATTGATCATAATGGTCATCCAAATATCAATGGATAGCAAGCATGGACAAAAGCAGTAACTGGAAGTCCGCAAACCAATAATCAAAAACATCTCACCTGCATAGCCTATACCATCCTGCAAATCGGCCATGCAGTTTTAAAGTACCTGCTCCCCTTTGTTATTTTATATCATGTGATTAAAATTTACAGTTGCTTTTAAACATTAGTATATTCACTATTATGTTACAAACGCTATATATTTCAAACATTTTAATTTAAGAACATAATGCCGAATCCACCACACTTGTCTGATTGTATGCACATAACGCACGGTCGGTAACGGTGTGTTTGCCGATTTCAGACGCTACGCGTCCGCTGGTGGCCGGTCCGTCGGCACTCACTTAGTTTACGTCGAAAACAACACTCAGGATTGTGAAAGTATCAGTTCACGTCAGATAAAATACAATAAAATGTGCTGGTAAAAATTATAATGTATTTTCAAATCCAATGTTAAATGTTTCAAGGATATTCAGTATGATCTTGCCAAATCTCGGTAATGCAGTTTGGCTCTGCAGCGGTGCAAGTGTCATCCCTAAATTGAGTCTATTGAGAAATGTTCCAGTCGTTACGACTGAGGCATAAGGAATGCCAGTATAGCGATCTGTTGATCCTCTGAGCTATATATAGCTACATGATTTAAGGAATATCATACTTACAGGTAGGCCTATTGGATGTTTTTGACAAATTTCATTCAGATTATCAAATAATTTTGAATTCTATACTAATGGCAGTGTAATCACCTTTTAGGGGTATGCATTTGAATATCTCGTACACTCAACTAATTTATGTTTGGTAAGAAATCATACAAAATAATTCTTTGCGTCTTTATTACATCTTCTAAGACAAAACACTTCGGTTACCTTTGCATCTTTTAAAATAAAATAAAACATTCGGGTGCTTTAAGTTTCTCTGATATTCTAATACTATAGCTCGGCGGCTTTTACATAAAGCATAGCTGCGGTAAAATACTTTCGTTCTATAGGTGTTGTTGCTTGGGAATAACATTATTATTCTCAGCGACATGTTGACAAAACTACTCAAACTTTTTTCCTCTCTTAACTTTTCGTTCCAATCCATTATAATCTTGACTCAAAGTTGACTAAGTCGACACTCAACCAATCATACAAGTTGCTATGGCGAATTAGGACACGTGTATGAACTTCCGAATTCCGCTGGGTACGAAGTCCTCTTTTTTGATTTTCCGCGTCACATGCTAAGCGAGATGAGCGGAACACTTTCAAATCCACACTTTCCCCAACCGACTCAACTTAGCGCCTTTTTTTCTTATTCTAATGCACTCATCAAGAGCCAGGGTCTATGTACAAAAGGCTATGGTGCAAAACAGCGCGGGCTGTTTGGCAAATATAGATAGAAATGACCATGAGAGAGGGAAAAGTAAATGTTTGTTAGTAACCGTGCAAATGCACCAGCGGGTTTGAATGTTTCGTGGTTTGCATCAATAAAAATCGAATCTTAGCCGTATTGAATTCGTAAATAGGATAGAGTGTATAGTGTATGGATAAGGTTATTTTACCAAGCTTGCTTGGCGTGGTCTTCTTTATTAGAGAAATTGTGATATCCCCACCAGGCCTGTTGCTTGATCAAAAACAGCCAGCTCCATTCACTAAATCGATTCTCTGTGGTCTTTTAATCAGTATAATAGGCAGATCGTATCGTTATTGGTTTCAGTAGAAAACGAAAAGAAATTGTGTTTCATATTTGTTGTGTATTGCAATCGATATGGCAATGGAGAACAGAATAGAAGAATTAAGTTGAATTCGGTTTCAGATATTTGCAATACACGAGTGGGTGTAATGATTGAGTATTTGGTAAAAAGGTATTTTCATTTAAATCGTAGTATCATAACGTAATAGTATACATGGTATAAGCAACACAATAACTTGCATGCTATCTACTGAAGACAGTGTGCTTCATTATGAGGCTATTATATTGGCAACAGTTTAGTATTGAATCGTGCTATCTACTGAAGATAGCAGGCCAGTATCAGCACCAACGTAGCGTATCAACCTATACTGAAGACAGCAAACCTCAATATATCGGCAAAACTTTAAAATTGAAGTGTCCTTATGCACTGAATACATCATATAACATTATATTGGCAACACTGAAACATGCATGTGCTATCTACTGAAGAAAGCATGAGACATGCTATCGGTAACACTAAAACATGCACTGCAGTTGAGCTATCACACAGCATTATATCGGCAACAATGAAATATTTATTCCAAGGTGCTATATACTGAAGACATACACACCATTATATCGGTAACACTTAGACGTGAATTGTACGCTGTGTTATCTACTGTAGACAGCATGCGATATAATGTGCTATCTACTGAATACGGAATACAACATTATATCGGCAACACTGAATCTTGTATTATATAGTGTGCTATCTACTGAAGATAACAAACGACATTATATCGGCAACATTGAAACGTACATTATAGTGTGCTATCTACTGAAGACAGCATAATTATTATAACATATATATGCCTACACTGAAACGTGCATTGCCGTACTGTCTACAGAAGACAACAAACGGCATTATATCGGCAACACTTAAACACACATTCCAATGCGCTATCTACTGAAGACAGCATACGACATTATATCGGTAATACTGACACATGCATTCCATGTGATATCTACTGAAGACAGCATACACCAATGTGCTATCTACTGAAGACACCATACGACATTATATCGGCAATACTGACATATACGACATTATATCGGCAATACTGACACATGCATTCCATGTGCTATATACTGAAGACAACCCAGCAAACACAAAACGTTTTCGGCATCATTCGCAAAAGGTTATAAAAGGTTGTCAGAAAACGTTTAAATGTCGGGTTATATAAACGGTATATTAAGAGTATAAAACGTTTTCATAACCTTAAAAAACATTTTTTTTTTATTTTTTGCTCAGCAAACAAAAATGTTTTACAGAAAACGTTTAAATGTCGGGTTATATAAAGGGTATAAAAACGTTTTAATAACATTCCAAAAACATTCTTGAAAACTTCATACAAAACATTCTAAACAGAATGTTATTTTGGGGTTGAAAATATATTTTGCGAAAAATGTTTGCCCAAAATATTTTCAATTACGTTTTAAAAACGTTTTCATGACTTTTATATAACCCGACATTTAAATGTTATTAAAAGGTTTTGAAAAAACATTTTAAGAACATTTTTGTGTTTGCTGGGTTCAAATATTTTAACATAATGCTATTCAAGTATTGACACAATATTTGACAAAAATGTTTGCAAAAATAGTTTACAATAACATTTTTGAAAACATTTAAAAATATTGTTGTAGTGTGTTTTCATACAAAACGTTTTAAAACGTTATCATGACCTTTATATAACCCGACATTTTAATGTTATTAAAACGTTTTTACCTAAACCAAAAGCCAAAATATAACTTATTTAAAACGTTTTTAAAAAGTTATTGTGTTTGCTTGGAACATACACCATTATGTCGGCAATATTGACAAATGCATTCCATGTGCTATCTACTGAAGACAGCATATGACATTATATCGGCAACAATGACACAGGCATTCCATGTGCTATCTACTGAAGACAGCATACACCATTATGTCGGCAACATTGACACATGCATTCCATGTGCTATCTACTGAAGACAGCATACACCATTATGTCGGCAACATTAACACATGCATTCCATGTGCTATCTACTGAAGACAGCATACACCATTATGTCGGCAACATTGACACATGCATTCCATGCGCTATCTACTGAAGTCAGCATACGACATTATATCGGCAACATTAACACATGCATTCCATGTGCTATCTACTGAAGACAGCATACACCATTATATCGGCAATACTGACACATGCATTCCATGTGCTATCTACTGAAGACAGCATACACCATTATATCGGCAATACTGACACATGTATTTCATGTGCTATCTACTGAAGACCCCATACGACATTATATCAGCAATACTGACATATGCATTCCATGTGCCATCTACTGAAGACAGTAAACGACATTATATCGGCAATACTGACACATGCATTCCATGTGCTATCTACTGAAGACAGCATATACGACATCATATCGGCAACACTGAAACATACATTCCAATGTGCTATCTACTGAAGACAGCATATGACATTATATCGGCAACAATGACACATGCATTCCATGTGCTATCTACTGAAGACAGCATACACCATTATATCGGCAACACTGAAACACACATTCCAATGCGCTATCTACTGAAGACAGCATACGCCATTATATCGGCAATACTGACATGCATTCCATGTGCTATCTACTGAAGACACCATACGACATTATATCGGCAATACTGACATAGGCATTCCATGTGCTATCTACTGAAGACAGCATACGACATTATATCGGCAATACTGACACATGCATTCCATGTGCTATCTACTGAAGACAGCATATGACATTATATCGGCAACAATGACACAGGCATTCCATGTGCTATCTACTGAAGACAGCATACGACATTATATCGGCAACAATGACATATGTATTCCATGTGCTATCAACTGAAGACAGCTTACGACATTATATCGGTAATACTGACATAGGCATTCCATGTGCTATTAACTGAAGACAGCATACGACATTATATCGGCAACAATGACACAGGCATTCCATGTGCTATCTACTGAAGACAGCATACGACATTATATCGGCAATACTGACATAGGCATTCCATGTGCTATCTACTGAAGACAGCATACGACATTATATCGGCAATACTGGCACATGCATTCCATGTGCTATCTACTGAAGACAGCATATGACATTATATCGGCAACAATGACACAGGCATTCCATGTGCTATCTACTGAAGACAGCATACGACATTATATCGGCAACAATGACATATGTATTCCATGTGCTATCAACTGAAGACAGCTTACGACATTATATCGGTAATACTGACATAGGCATTCCATGTGCTATTAACTGAAGACAGCATACGACATTATATCGGCAACAATGACACAGGCATTCCATGTGCTATCTACTGAAGACAGCATACGACATTATATCGGAAACGCTGAAACATGCATTCCATGTGCTATCTACTGAAGACAGCACGGCACATATCGGCAATAATGACACATGCATTCCATGTGCTATCTACTGAAGACAGCATACGACATTATATCGGCAATACTGACATGCATTCCATGTGCTATCTATTGAAGACAGCATACGACATTATATCGGCAACACTGACACATGCATTCCATGTGCTATCCACTGAAGACAACATTCGACATTATATCGGCAACAATGACACATGCATTCCATGTGCTATCTACTGAAGACAGCATACGACATTATATCGGCAATAATGACACGTGCATTCCATGTGCTATCTACTGAAGACAGCATACGACATTATATCGGCAACACTGACACGTGCATTCCATGTGCTATCTACTGAAGTCACCATACGACATTATATCGGCAACACTGACACATGCATTCCATGTGCTATCTACTGAAGACAGCATACGACATTATATCGGCAACACTGACACATGCATTCCATGTGCTATCTACTGAAGACAGCATACACCATTATATCGGCAATACTGACACATGCATTCCATGTGCTATCTACTGAAGACAGCATACGACATTATATCGGCAATAATAACCACAAAGGCATTCCATGTGCTATCTACTGAAGACAGCATACGACATTATATCAGCAATACTGACATAGGCATTCCATGTGCTATCTACTGAAGACAGCATACGACATTATATTGGAAACGCTGAAACGTACATGCCATGTGCTATCTACTGAAGACAGCATATATAAACGACGTTATATCGGCAACACTGACACATGCATTCCATGTGCTATCTACGGAAGACAACACGACACATATCGGCAACAACTTAGTATGACAACGTACTATCTATTGAGCCAAATAAATCAGAAAGACATTTATTATTACTATGAAAAATAATATTTTAACATAATTATCAACGACATTCAAATCATTTTCGACTGTAAACACTTTTAGAATTTTAGATAACTTTACTTAGAATATATAATAGCAAATATATACTTCGCCACATCGACAATTATTATTAAACACACACTTCTTTAAATCAGAAAGGGTGAAATTATAACAACTGATAGAACAGCAATATTTACTGTACCGTGATTAACATTTTCATTTTAATGCATAAGATCTGTGCATGACATGCGTGCAACCATTTGGCTAACATTCAAATCTGGTTTTTATTTAACAACAATTTATTAGTTTAGAAGCCATTCTAACTGCATACACTTATATATGAAATTAATGTGAATATTATACTTATTCGTCAGAAATCTAAAGGTTTGTATTATACAAGCAATTTTACAGATAATATAACAAGTATATAATCTTTTCTGCCGACATCCGGTATCTATTCGATTCTGTCCAGTGTACTTTTCAGAAGACTTGAGTAGTTCATTTTATTTGCTGTCTGGTTTCCTTCCCTCCCTGCATGGTACCCCGAGCACGAAAGTGTTTATAACAAACTAAGGACAAAAAACCCTTTCAAACGCTGTTTTTTTAAGTTGATGCTATAATAAAAAAAATTTCAAACAAAATATAATAAAACCTATAAATTAAATCAGTACAAACATTAAATTTATTGTTTATGAGCTTTGAATCCATCCTACAGTTATATTTAGGATCTAAAGTTAAAAAATGTGGGCCTATTAATTTTCCAAGACACCAATTATACTTAAGTATAACCTTAACCAAGTATTGAAAGTTTCAAGCTGTATCTGGCGTTTTCAAAGATAAAAGATAAATAGTACACGTAAACAAACAAATAAACACACGTAGTCATACACTAGCATTAGCTAGCATTACACGTTGGATTTAGCTGTAGATTAGTTATCTTCAGTAGATAGCAGCAATTTAAAGCCGATCACAAGTCGGATTGCATCAATGCAATAATTAAGCCCTGCTGCTGCTATGTGATAGGCTACTCAGGAACGTACTGTACTCCCATGTATTATTGACAGAGATAAATGAATGAAATATAGGTCAGGTAACTCAGCATAAATTGGTCTGTCTAGCAACATTTCAATAAAGAATAGAAAAAGAAATGTGACTGTCTATTCATAAAAGTAGTCTAAAACATGTCTTAATTTGAGCTCATCTTTGCACTGCTTGTTTTCAAGTACATCTTCCAATTCTGTCCTATTCTGATGAGAATAAGGTCTCAGTTTATGTTATTTTATCACATATAAGTATCACTTATACTCTGGTAGCGGCAAGATTCGAAACCATACGTAGTATCTTATAATTTACAACTCATTTGATTGTTAAGAAAGTGGAAACATATCAAACATATTCTTAAGGAGAACCCCACTTGTTACGGACACACACTCTTAAGATTTGTAACAATTTACTTCCAAGTCATTAAGCCAAGATAAGTCTGTTATTTTTGCTTATTACAAGTCGAGCGCGTAATCTTAAGAATCATGAGATCACATCTTTAAGACTTAGGCTACTCCAGAAAATAGCCACTATATCAGTACACGCATCCTTCGGCCATTAAGGCGTGGTCCTCGAACAGGACCTAATCAACTGTACATTTCTTTTGTTCTACACGAGTTCCCATGGGATTTTCACAACTATTGAGTAAATTTTATTGATATAAAGCTCAAAATAATATTAAGATGATATTCAAGGGGCCAAACCGATTTTCCTCTTCATTAGGTTAAGGAGTGTAGGAGTATTTGCCGGACTGAGATTTCAACCGGGGGATAACTTAAATTGATGACCAATTTTGAACTCAAAAGATCATTCAACTGAACAGTGATGACCAATATTTATGCATGGTACGGTGGTAGATATGGCAGATGCTGTGTTAAGTGAGAGATTAAGGGTATACGATGTATTGTTGGTCGAAGCAAAAAAAAAAAAAGTAGTTTGCAGCATCTTGCGAATGGTAGTGAGCTTTAACAAAAAATGCATTGCTCAATTCGTAGCGAGCGTGTAGAAGAATTTAAATATCACAGATATACTTTTGTAGGTCCTGTAGAGGGCTGAAACAACAACACTTTTGTAAAACGTTCATAACTCGTTAACAACAATAAATTAAGCAAGTTTTCAAAGTATATGATTTGTAGAATGAACCTTTGCGAAACACCAAAGTGTTATTTTTAATAATATATTGATTAACCCCAGACAAAATAATGAAAACGGAACCAGTGATTTGCGCCTTTGTCAGACGTTCAACAGATATAAGTATGATTTATTTGCAATAAGTATGTAACAAAATAGCATGCAGATAAGGAGTCAGCCCCCAGTACCTGGACTTATTAGCGAAAACGATATTTAAATTTATAAAGGACCCAGACGAACTATCTAAAGTCACCACCCCAGTAACCTACAAAGGGCTTATAAATAACTTAAAAAATAAACAAGAATATTTTAGAGGACCTAGATGAAACCTATCTTAAGTCACCACCCCCGTGACCCATACAGAGGGAGCTGAATAATATCTTGTTAACAGAAAATTAGGAATATTTAATATAGCACCCCAGATGACCTATCTGAAATCACATCCCCAGTGAACTACAAAAAAGGGAGATTATAAATATCCAAACAAAGAGCACAGCCAGTAATATAAAATGATGGGCTGAAACCTTTAACAATATTTGTGCATGCAAAATATAATTATATATCATATAGGGGAATTCCCAAACAGGTTAAATTGGATAACTTGATCCCTAGTAAAATGTCTACATACTTTTAATTTATGTGCATTTCTTGTCCATACTTAAATAGAAATATGTTTCAAAATAGAAAATATCTGCCAATGAATTTTAAATTTGTTTAAATTGATGCTAATGCTTTAGCATTGCGCAATTGAAAAGACATGGTTGCACAAGTGTGCATTTTATTCAAAACAAAATGTGCTGTTTTGTCATTTTCCTTCAAATTTTGTTTGACATTTATAACATTTAAATAATATTTAACTATATACATATTAGCCCACAAAAGAGATTTCGATGAGCTTTAAATCTCTATACGATGAGGTATCCATTAGAAATTTGTTAATTAATAGAGCAATGAATGGGCGTATGTCCAGAACTTTCCTGAAAGCAACCAAATTATCGCTTTCAAATGAAGTTAAACGACTGCACCAAGACCAACCTAAAGCCAAGGAAATTGTACCAACCCTTTGCTCTATCAACCCAATATAATTATAAAATTTTTAACATTTTTTGTGACATTCTGACCTGATTGGTCTAATATATACACGTTAGGTTTGCTTATTTAGCTTTCACAATTGAAGACATGGTTGCACAAGTGTGCATTTTATTCAAAACAAAATTTGCTGTTTTGTCATTTTCCTTCAAATTTTGTTTGACATTTATAACATTTAAATAATATTTAACTATATACATATTAGCCCACAAAAGAGATTTCGATGAGCTTTAAATCTCTATACGATGAGGTATCCATTAGAAATTTGTTAATTGATAGAGCAATGAATGGGCGTATGTCCAAAACTTTCCTGAAAGCAACCAAATTATGAAGTTAAACGACTGCACCAAGACCAACCTAAAGCCAAGGAAATTGTACCAACCCTTTGCTCTATCAACCCAATATAATTATAATATTTTTGACTTGTATTTTTTGTGACATTCTGACCTGATTGGTCTAATATATACGCGTTAGGTTTGCTTATTTAGCTTTCACAATTGAAAAGACATGGTTGCACAAGTGTGCATTTTATTCAAAACAAAATTTGCTGTTTTGTCATTTCCTTCAAATTTTTGTTTGACATTTATAACATTTAAATAATATTTAACTATATACATATTAGCCCACAAAAGCTTTAAATCTCTATACGATGAGGTATCCATTAGAAATTTGTTAATTGATAGAGCAATGAATGGGCGTATGTCCAAAACTTTCCTGAAAGCAACCAAATTATCGCTTTCAAATGAAGTTAAACGACTGCACCAAGACCAACCTAAAGCCAAGGAAATTGTACCAACCCTTTGCTCTATCAACCCAATATAATTATAAAAAATTTGTAACTTGTATTTTTTGACATTTTGACCTGATTGGTCTAATATATACACGTTAGATTTTGCTTATTTAGCTTTCACATAATCATAGAAATGTTTAATTTCTCTGTATAAAATTGTTTCGCCCCACAACTTCCAAAGCCTTTCAGCAATTATTTTAGGGAGTGGTGGGTGGGAAAGAAATTTTGTAAAACACAACTTAGTCCTGTTGAATCTGACAAAGCAATGACGCTACATGAATTAAACGGAATGCAAGACATCACCAACCGCAACAACGTGACCTAGTAACGGTAAACACACAGACAATGGGCCATGACAACGGGGGACCCAAGCATTAATTCTGCAGGGGTTAAATTGGTTTTCAATTGATGGGATTGAAAACTTTATTCATATAATGAAAATCGATTTTTTGTTGTTGGTGTTTCGACCAACAATATCTCGTATACCCTTAAGCTACAGACTGTTCGCTGACAGAGTAAAAAGGAACAGTATTTAGGGACGTAAAGGTCAATATAAGTTTTTGCATAATTTTATTTATAACTTAAGGTGAAGGGGCCTCTATAGACAAGGCTCACAGGCCACTAAAATAAAGTGCTGCCTAAAACACAAATACATAGGGCTACCATAACACGCCTCTTTCAATTTAATTTAACTTTTGAATGATAGGAACGAGTCAAAACAGAAAATACTTATATAGCAAACTGTTTTAATTAATAGCAATTACAATAATCGAATAAATGAGGTCCACATTTACTGTCGCAAGTAAGCAAGACTACAGTAACGCGTGAAAGATAAAGGCAAAATACCGCATATGATCATACATCAAATACGGAACATCTCTGGATGCAGGAAGATCATCATCATTCACTTGATTTCCCCGTATTTATTATATAAATGGAATTCATACATCAGTCATATGATATGACAGATGGACCGAATGTCTATAAGGCAAGGATGAGACCCGATTGATTAAACACTTCCAATAACAAAATCACTTATCTCATAAAATGATGTCCATATTTTCCTATTTCATACCGCGTGAAGGTTTCAAAATAATCAAATCTGTGTTATGATATTTCTTTATAACATCCGTACTCACAATAGGACTATGTATTTTGATCACATCTGGCTGTATGCGATGTTCAAATACACTCATTCCGCCCGATTTAGCTATTTTTACTCAGCGCTTAACCAAGTGTTATAATTCAATTCTGTGCGTTTTTTTGTATGGCTCTAATCAGGCAAAGTTAAGTACTTCACATCTCTCAAGTCACAGCAATAGATGTCAACGAAACCGTTCAAAGCTTGCCAAATCATCCGCAATATGCGATAATTATGACCATTATTTTTACTAACCAATTCTCATGTGTGTGTCTCATTTTGCCGATGCGTGTACATGAACGTTGCTTAATGCATAGGTTTTAGTCATTTGTAATATTTGCAATAAAGCTGAATCGTTGTCAGTAAAAGTTCGCTAATACACTAACTTTCACCATCACCATTTTATGACATGAGAACCAAACTGACATGCGAATCAAACTGCCTATTTTCACTTGCTTTTCACCATGAATCAAACTGTTTCTTTAGGCTTTAATACAGACAGTCACCGTTCATTGTTAAAAGTTTTTAGAATGAACGTCGAAAAAAACAGATAAAATTATACTACAAAGTCAAAAGTCAAAATCACAATTTGACGGTATAGGATATTATTTATCTACGAATTTCCCGTTTATTTTATGGTGTCGAAATATTCAACATAATTTTGAAAAGCCTCATCTCCGACCCATTATGACAAGTCGATGAAATAACCAATGTAGCATACGGTAGTATAGCAAGTAACGCAATCCATAATTTCATCTCAATGTTCAGATTTTGTTTTATTTATAGATTTCAAAACCTGACATTGATTGCACTTCATGCGGTTATTGACGCTCGCTCGCTGATTTCAAAATGACGAGGAAATATGAATGCAAAAGTAGTTTCCTCATCCATATATACTCTATACATGTGCATATTTTACCTTGACAAATATTCCACCATTTTGAGCAATTATAACAGGCTGAAAAAAATGACTTTTACCACCATTACCATAATACTGAAGAACCCTTTAAAGAGTTTTGCCACGTGTGAAAATATGGACGGATAAGATGACCAGAAAATGATGATGATTAAGAGGATAAGATTCCCGTAGGGAGTTATTAGAATGTAACTAAAGTTTACCGTGCACTTGAAATCGACAAGTGCAGTTACACTTCAATATCAAACTTGTATTTTTTCCCATGATTTTGGGCCAGTGATTTCAATTGAAACAAATTATTCGAGATTGGAGGGTTGATATGGTTGGAGAGATAGTGAGTGTCTATTTGACGGGGGTTTTATGTTCATTCGTTTTTAAATTGTCACGATAACAGCTTGGAATGGTTTGGGTTGGTGTGGTTACAAACTTTTGTTGTTACCAGTAGGCCCCTACCCCATTAAAGAATAAGTTGTAAAAATACTGATCTGAAAACATATTTTAACTGAGACGATAGCCCGGCCCCCAACTAACGTAACAATCTTCACTAACTCTGCTATCAGCAGTAGATAACAGAGTCTTCACTAACTTTGCTATCAGCAGTAGATAACAGAGTCTTCACTAACTCTGCTATCAGCAGTAGATAACAGTCTTCACTAACTCTGCTAGCAGCAGTAGATAACAGAGTCTTCACTAACTCTGCTATCAGCAGTAGATAACAGAGTCTTCACTAACTCTGCTATCAGCAGTAGATAACAGAGTCTTCACTAACTCTGCTATCAGCAGTAGATAACAGTCTTCACTAACTCTGCTAGCAGCAGTAGATAACAGAGTCTTCACTAACTCTGCTATCAGCAGTAGATAACAGAGTCTTCACTAACTCTGCTATCAGCAGTAGATAACAGAGTCTTCACTAACTCTGCTATCAGCAGTAGATAACAGAGTCTTCACTAACTCTGCTAGCAGCAGTAGATAACAGAGTCTTCACTAACTCTGCTATCAGCAGTAGATAACAGAGTCTTCACTAACTCTGCTATCAGCAGTAGATAACAGTCTTCACTAACTCTGCTATCAGCAGTAGATAACAGTCTTCACTAACTCTGCTAGCAGCAGTAGATAACAGAGTCTTCACTAACTCTGCTATCAGCAGTAGATAACAGAGTCTTCACTAACTCTGCTAGCAGCAGTAGATAACAGAGTCTTCACTAACTCTGCTATCAGCAGTAGATAACAGTCTTCACTAACTCTTCTATCAGCAGTAGATAACAGAGTCGTCACTAACCCTGGTATCAGCAGTAGATAACAGAGTCTTCACTAACTCTGCTATTAGCACTCAAAATAACCCCTTTTTCTGCGCAATATGGTAACTCTCATGGTTGTCAACTTTTATGTTGAATTGGGGGGGGGAGGAACGATAGCTCCCGCGATTTGTTAGTTGCATCATTCAATCGAGTTCAAAAACTCTGCAAATTCCGGTAATATATTGGGGACACCGAGGTAAATCGGGATTGCAGGAAAGACAGTTTGAAGTTATCAACGGGGTAACACTTACACAAAAGAGTGAAAATTATACAGATATTTATACAATCTTCAGCGCACTAAACTCTGAAAAACCGATCTGGCATGGAAATGGCTATCACCATCAACCAATGATGGCATGAAACTACAGTGTGCAATCTACTGAAGACAGCATGCCACGTGGCTGACACATTGCTACCTTGTACCTACACTATACTGATGAAGAAAACATGAGTATGCTACCATCAGATGATGGCATTTTGTGTTCGACGGATAGCATATAAAACCATGTATGCTATATCTACTGAAGATATAATTTTGAATTACAAAATATTATATAATATACTGCAATTAATGATGAGCAGGTAAACTATGCATAATATGATATCATCTATAAAATTGAGTGTGAATTGGCAGTCGAGTGTAATAAAATAATGCAGATAACATGCAAAATATTGTATGGTATCATTAATGATAGCAAGCTATATGCATGCTATCACCTTTAATATGTTAGCTACTCAAGATGACTTACGCTATCTACTGATGACAACTTAAAACGACTTCATGCTGTCTATTGAAGATATCATGTAAATTTACAGTTTGTTATCTTCTGAAGATAGCATGCCAAATGACAGTGTTTTATCTACCGCAGATAGCATGTAAAACGAATTCATGCTGTCTACTGAGTATAGCGCGCAAACTTATCTAGTGAATATATTACATGTAAAATGACAGAAGCTATAGCTACCAAAGATAGTTTGCAAAACGACTTTATGCTGTCTTCTGAAGATAGCAAACTCAGATAGTTATCTACTGAAGATAGAAAGAAAAACGACCTTATGCTGTCTATACTGAAGATATCATGCAAACTTGTGTGTAAACTTTTCTAGACCTACCGGCAACAGCATTGGCTTTACAGAACTGACTGGAGTTGAAACAAATAATTAGTTCCATTATCAATAAGAAAAAAAAAAACAAGATCCATTATCAATTTGAAAGCAAAAAACACACCACCCGAAACAAACAAACAAACAAATCTGCAGGTAAAAGTTAGGGTGCATCATCAGTCAAAAGACTGAACGGACAGAGAATAACAGAACTGCAGGTTATTGGATCACGCCCTCAGCCTTGCGTATCCAGGCACTTGCTTAAGCACCATACCACGTTTTGGTGTTCTTGAATCACAATTGTGGAAAATATTCCATTTGACACACAACACGACGACGCCCTATCATTTCTTTATTTTCACGATCATGTTTTATAAACATGATTAAAAAACTTTATGTTGCGACCTCTTTAATAAAACAGTAAATAACAGAGCATTCGCTGTTAAACCTGCTAACAGTCAGCAGTAGATAACAGAGCCACCATTACTGCTAATAATATGATCAGTAGATAACTAAATCTGCTACCAACAGTAGATAACCGAGCGTTCCCTATATAAACTCTGCAGTAGGCAGTAAATATCTGAGCCTCCATTAATCCTTCTATCAACAATGGTCAGCAGAGTCTCCAATAACCCATAAACTGCAACCCATTAACTATGACACCAGAGCCTTCAATATCATGAATATAACCCTGATATTAGCAATATAGATATAACAAAGCTTTCATTAATCGTCGTACCAACAGTATAAAAAGAGAGGCGTTACAAAACAACCCCGCGTATCAGGGGCTTCACTAATCCTGCATTGAGCAGTAGAAAACATAGTCTAAGCTAACCCTTATGAGTAGTAGACAGCAGAGCCTTAACTAACTTTGCTAACATCAGTAGATAACAGAGTCTTCACTTACTCTCCTATCAGCAGTAGATAACAGAGTCTTAACTAACTCTGCTATCAGCAGTAGATAACAGAGTCTTAACTAACTCTGCTATCAGCAGTAGATAACAGAGTCTTAACTAACTTTGCTAACAGCAGTAGATAACAGAGTCTTAACTAACTCTGCTATCAGTAGTAGATAACAGAGTCTTAACTAACTCTGCTATCAGCAGTAGATAACAGAGTATTAACTAACTTTGCTAACAGCAGTGGATAACAGAGTCTTAACTAACTCTGCTATCAGCAGTAGATAACAGAGTCTTCACTTACTCTGCTATCAGCAGTAGATAACAGAGTTTTCACTAACTCTGCTATCAGCAGTAGATAACAGAGTCTTCACTAACTCTGCTATCAGCAGTAGATAACAGAGTCTTCACTAACTCTGCTAGCAGCAGTAGATAACAGAGTCTTCACTTACTCTGCTATCAGCAGTAGATAACAGAGTCTTCACTTACTCTGCTATCAGCAGTAGATAACAGAGTTTTCACTAACTCTGCTATCAGCAGTAGATAACAGAGTCTTCACTTACTCTGCTATCAGCAGTAGATAACAGAGTCTTCACTAACTCTGCTAGCAGCAGTAGATAACAGAGTCTTCACTAACTCTGCTATCAGCAGTAGATAACAGAGTCTTAACTAACTCTGCTATCAGCAGTAGATAACAGAGTCTTAACTAACTTTGCTAACAGCAGTAGATAACAGAGTCTTAACTAACTCTGCTATCAGTAGTAGATAACAGAGTCTTAACTAACTCTGCTATCAGCAGTAGATAACAGAGTATTAACTAACTTTGCTAACAGCAGTGGATAACAGAGTCTTAACTAACTCTGCTATCAGCAGTAGATAACAGAGTCTTCACTTACTCTGCTATCAGCAGTAGATAACAGAGTTTTCACTAACTCTGCTATCAGCAGTAGATAACAGAGTCTTCACTAACTCTGCTATCAGCAGTAGATAACAGAGTCTTCACTAACTCTGCTAGCAGCAGTAGATAACAGAGTCTTCACTTACTCTGCTATCAGCAGTAGATAACAGAGTTTTCACTTACTCTGCTATCAGCAGTAGATAACAGAGTTTTCACTAACTCTGCTATCAGCAGTAGATAACAGAGTCTTCACTTACTCTGCTATCAGCAGTAGATAACAGAGTCTTCACTAACTCTGCTAGCAGCAGTAGATAACAGAGTCTTCACTAACTCTGCTATCAGCAGTAGATAACAGAGTCTTCACTTACTCTGCTATCAGCAGTAGATAACAGAGTCTTCACTAACTCTGCTAGCAGCAGTAGATAACAGAGTCTTCACTAACTCTGCTATCAGCAGTAGATAACAGAGTCTTCACTTACTCTGCTATCAGCAGTAGATAACAGAGTCTTAACTAACTCTGCTATCAGCAGTAGATAACAGAGTCTTAACTAACTCTGCTATCAGCAGTAGATAACAGAGTCTTAACTAACTCTGCTATCAGCAGTAGATAATAGAGTCTTCACTAACTCTGATCAGCAGTAGATAACAGAGTCTTAACTAACTCTGCTATCATATCAGCAATAGTTGATAACAGCTGAGCTTTAACTAAACCTGGCATTATCAGTAGATAACAGAATATTCCTAACTCTGCTATCAGCAGTAGATAACCTGCTATTCACCAACCCTGTCATCAGCATCCGACAACAGTGTTTTCACTAACCCTGCTATCAGTAGATAACCGAACTTGCACTGACCCTGCTATCAGCAGTAGAGAACAGAAATTTCACAAACCCTGCTGCTCATGAGCTAGTAAACAAAAGAGCATCGCTATAGTCTTTCTATCAGTATAAGATATAAAAATATCCATCAAAGGCAAGAAATATGCTTTCCCAGATAAAGGTAAGTCGCCCTTAGTTGTGGATCGATCTAACTTGACCAACCTACCAGTCCACTATGGCCTGTGGGTGCTATTTAATAACATGTCATATGATACAAAAATAAATTAATATAGCTGATCATATCATCTTAATATCTGTAAAATGAGTTATCATTGGAGATCTGTGTATGAATGCAAACAAGTTGGGTCCGTTTAACCAGTCTTACGTTTCAATTTGCTTCACGTCGGTAGTGCAACTGTTACAAAGCCTAGGTCACTGTCAGGACAGTGTAACTCAATACACCTAACTATAATAAGTGAATTGTATTTTTTCCGCCAAAACATAATTACTGTCGAATGTCGACATTTCGGCAAACAAAATTCTATAGAAAGGCAGTCTGGTATTTTGACAATTACATAATGAAGCAACGCATATTATCAATATGCTTTTACACGGTAGAGTACGAGTTGCAGTAAGTATTGGAAGTGGAACATAAAACTAGGCGTCATTTTTCACAATTCATCGGACGTGTGATAGATTCCGAATCTAGAGATATCAGGAGGTCCAAGGTTCACACCCTGTTCAAGGATAAAGTTTTCTTTTCTTACCCGAGGAAAAAAACCACATCATAACCTACTGTCTGACTAATCCTCTGACCGGGTATAGACGAATCCAATTTCATGCATTCCTACACCTCAATGGCAGCTATTAGCGGGGTCCACGTCGGCTCTATCTCACCTAAAATGTGAAATGATGCGGCCTTGGAGGGTATTTTAAACTGCATTCTATCACCTGTGTTACACGTAGACAAAAGAATAATGACAGTGCATACAACACAAAAGAATCTAACATCGAATTTTAAGCGGCTTTAATCCACCCAATTGGGCAGTCACTACACCAGTTAGGTGTATGCGGGGACCCGTCATGGCCGACCAAATCCTGACCATGACTTGGCTCGTTGGATTCGTCTATACATGTTAAATAATGTGACGTAATGTTCCTTTTTATGTATATTTCTGAAGGTGAACATCTTCACAACATACCATAAGAGAGCATGTTCGTAAAAACTGTCTGATGGATATTACTAGTGCGCTCTCGAAAGAATTTAACGCTCAATAAAATCCCCAACCACAATAACGATTCGTTAATAATTCACCAGTTCTTGCAGCTAAATTCTGCGTAAAGCAACCGTCCTTGTTCATTTCATTGTAACAAAAAAAGCAATCCGATTCTCTTTAAAAGCCCACTTCTTGGTTGTTGAAAATAAAATAAAATGTGGACAAATTTTGACCTAAAGTTTAAGTGGGAAACTTAAATTGGCTCCAACGCAATTAAGCAATACATTTTGTAGCCGCCGTTCTCTGGTGTTAATCGAAAGTGGGTCGCTTAAGAAGTCAGGTGCTGCCGCATCTCGCTATGGCTCGACTTACAGACCATATAACTCCTTACAAGCTGTATATGTTTCAGAAAGAAATGAAAACTCTCATTCTATTTTAAAATCTAACAAACCCTGGAGAAATATTATTGTGTATCAGATTATTTTATGTATAGATAATGTAATTTCTTACAGCAAGCTGATCTAATGATAGATTTTTATATATTTTTGAATTCGCTTATTTCTATGTTTCTATATTTGTAACTGGATTCGTGGTGTACAGCTCATAAGGTTGTACGATTAGAATCGATTGGCAATCCTCAATAGCGAAGACGAAACACTTGTCTTCAATTTCTCTTCAAAGGTCCTCAATAAAATTTCATTTTGATCTCAACAAAATTGAGTTGGCTATTTTCATCTTTACAATACCGTATTTCAGTCGGTACAGGTAATTTCACCTCGGCGCAGCAGCAACCATGGTTCCTTTTTCATGCGTTTCCTTTCAGCATGGAACAATCATTGTACAACTATCTTTCAAATTTTATTTTCTATTATCCTGATTATTTAGGAAGCTGTTTCGATCAATAATTTGTGAGAATGGTACACGGGGACTGTGTGTTTATTTTGGATCGCGTGTCACTGGTCGACATCATAGCGACAGAAAAACGACAACACAGGCAATCACGCGATTTTCGTGCCACACATTATATTCATTAAATTTTGCTTTAATTTAAACAGGAATATTCAATGGAGAGTGATGATAACACCAATTCTTCTTCAAAATCGGATGGAAATATTATATAGAAAGGAAAACTGGCACGCGTCAGCCTGCGTTATCTTCGCGAACTCAAACTGACCAGTAACGCTAGTGCGGGACGCTATGTCGGAAGTTGTGGATCATCGCGAGTAATGATTATATCTGGTGGTAAAAAAAAAATGGAATTCCATTGGGATAGTAAGAAACGATGGTTGGTTTTCAGTCAATTTTATGAGTTTTGAAGATAACAATAAGCTAAAATAGGGGAGATCGAGAG
The DNA here is from genome assembly GCF_039555335.1 of Amphiura filiformis. Lineage (NCBI taxonomy): Eukaryota > Metazoa > Echinodermata > Ophiuroidea > Amphilepidida > Amphiuridae > Amphiura > Amphiura filiformis. The sequence goes on from NC_092632.1 coordinate 58,776,294, forward strand.
GGCATTAAGACGCCGCTTTGGCGTTGACCTGTTGCCAAGCAAACCGGTGAAGAGAGACATGAACACACGATCAGACTATTCACAAAACAAGCGTTCCACTTAAGTTTGTTTTACGTGTGGCTTCACAATACCGAGGAGGCGCGGTGGAGGCGGTACAGGGAATATGTTATATTCTATATTTTAAAAAGAAAAACCGTAAAACGTAAGACCTATTCTCGTGTTTACGTCTCAATTTATTGTTTTCCTTGAAAAACAATACCGGTCTTTATCACAATTACCACTTGCATTGACCGGTAGAAAGAAAAACACTCCAAATCTGAAATGTCCATTACAAGAGCGCTGTTACCCAAAACGTCAAATCCGTTGGTACACAAATCACGTCATGAATACAGAATTATAAAGTTGACATGGCAAAAACTTAAGAACCTTTAAGTCAAAAAGAATAGTATAGTTTGTGTTGTTGTCACTTGATAAGTCACACTTTACACACACAAAAGTGTGGAACTAAATTACAAGTGCATACACAACAAACAACAACTGGCCGGATGTAGGCACAACGGTGTAACTTAGCGCCGTGGTTACAGGAGTCCTGATGAAATAACTTGGGAATAGTTCTTCCAACAAAGGGTGCAAGTTGTTTGACTATACTGACCCGTAGATCAACTTTACTTGGCTAACATCATATCTATGCTTCGTGGCTGTATTTGGAATTCTAGAAATGTTAACTTAACAAAACGGGCAAGAATGTACAGAATTAGGGTTTTATATGTACCACGAAAAATCTGTGCGTGCCAAATGACCTTGAATCACCAGATTGTTTCGGTTTATACCTGTTTGAACTTTGTACAGACTGTTTTATGCAAGAAAAGTTTAACATGAGATACAAGGAAGTCCAATAACACTAACAATTCACATCTCTCCACTGACGAGGTCCATAAAGTAAAATATAATTGCCTTAAAATTTAAAAACAACGACACATTTTGTGATTTCAGCACATTATAACAAACGGAAAACATCTGAGCCTTCAACATGTTCAATTACTCTCCCGCAGATACCGCTGTCTACTGCTGATAATCTGGAGGCGGTTCGATTCGAATCAGCTGCATGTATTCCCGAAATGTTACTCTGCTATTAGACTTCTCCGTAGTCCACTTGCCCATTTTGCATACTCTGGCTATTACATGTAAGCATAAAACGCTGATTTGTATTAATTTGTGGGCAATTGATAGATTTTCACATCTGATATTTTCAGTCATCATACTCCCTCTGTTTGTTAGTTTCCCAAGTGGATTTTACTCGGGCTTTCGCGATCAATAAACTGGTAGATTCCAAAAGCAGAATTGCTTAGTATTGAAGTGAGCCATTATAATTATGCAAGATATTTTGCATTCAATAACTTTTATTGTCACTAATCATCTAATATAATTATATAAACTCTTTATGACCATTTTACTATTGAACACTTTAATTTTAACATGTTTAATAAACATCAGTATAAATTTGAGTTCAACAGAATGCGTTCATCATGATTAAATAATAATAATATATTTTTTAAATAAAAATTCGACTATGGCATAGTCTACTCTGCTATAAATACGACTGCCAGGGTTCGTGAAGCCTCTGTTGCTGTTGATCATGATGATAACAAGGTTGGTGAGTGCTCTGCTGATAGCAGAGTTGGTGAAGGTTCTGTTATCTACTGTTGATGGCAGGTTTAGCGAAGGCTCTGTTATCTACTGCTGATAGCAGGGTTGGTGAGTGCTCTGCTATCTACTGCTGATAGCCAAGTTGGCGAAGGGTGTGTTATCTACTGCTTATGATGGCATGTTTAACGAAGGCTCTGTTATCTACTGCTGATAGCAGGGTTGGTGAAGGCTCTGTTATCTACTGCTGATAGCAGAGTTGGTGAAGGCTCTGTTATCTACTGCTGATAGCAGAGTTGGTGAAGGTTCTGCTATCTACTGCTGATAGCAGAGTTGGTGAAGGCTCTGCTATCTACTGCTGATAGCAGAGTTGGTGAAGGCTCTGCTATCTACTGCTGATAGCAGAGTTGGCGAAGGCTCTGCTATCTACTGCTGATAGCAGAGTTGGTGAATGCTCTGCTATCTACTGCTGATAGCAGAGTTGGTGAAGGCTCTGCTATCTACTGCTGATAGTCTACTCTGCTATAAATACGACTGCCAGGGTTCGTGAAGCCTCTGTTGCTGTTGATCATGATGATAACAAGGTTGGTGAGTGCTCTGCTGATAGCAGAGTTGGTGAAGGTTCTGTTATCTACTGTTGATGGCAGGTTTAGCGAAGGCTCTGTTATCTACTGCTGATAGCAGGGTTGGTGAGTGCTCTGCTATCTACTGCTGATAGCCAAGTTGGCGAAGGGTGTGTTATCTACTGCTTATGATGGCATGTTTAACGAAGGCTCTGTTATCTACTGCTGATAGCAGGGTTGGTGAAGGCTCTGTTATCTACTGCTGATAGCAGAGTTGGTGAAGGCTCTGTTATCTACTGCTGATAGCAGAGTTGGTGAAGGTTCTGCTATCTACTGCTGATAGCAGAGTTGGTGAAGGCTCTGCTATCTACTGCTGATAGCAGAGTTGGTGAAGGCTCTGCTATCTACTGCTGATAGCAGAGTTGGCGAAGGCTCTGCTATCTACTGCTGATAGCAGAGTTGGTGAATGCTCTGCTATCTACTGCTGATAGCAGAGTTGGTGAAGGCTCTGCTATCTACTGCTGATAGTCTACTCTGCTATAAATACGACTGCCAGGGTTCGTGAAGCCTCTGTTGCTGTTGATCATGATGATAACAAGGTTGGTGAGTGCTCTGCTGATAGCAGAGTTGGTGAAGGTTCTGTTATCTACTGTTGATGGCAGGTTTAGCGAAGGCTCTGTTATCTACTGCTGATAGCAGGGTTGGTGAGTGCTCTGCTATCTACTGCTGATAGCCAAGTTGGCGAAGGGTGTGTTATCTACTGCTTATGATGGCATGTTTAACGAAGGCTCTGTTATCTACTGCTGATAGCAGGGTTGGTGAAGGCTCTGTTATCTACTGCTGATAGCAGAGTTGGTGAAGGCTCTGTTATCTACTGCTGATAGCAGAGTTGGTGAAGGTTCTGCTATCTACTGCTGATAGCAGAGTTGGTGAAGGCTCTGCTATCTACTGCTGATAGCAGAGTTGGTGAAGGCTCTGCTATCTACTGCTGATAGCAGAGTTGGCGAAGGCTCTGCTATCTACTGCTGATAGCAGAGTTGGTGACGGCTATGCTATCTACTGCTGATAGCAGAGTTGGTGAAGGCTCTGCTATCTACTGCTGATAGCAGAGTTGGTGAGGGCTTTGTTATCTACGGCTGATGGCATGGTTAGTGAATGTTCAGTTATTTACAGTAACCGCTGATAGACTAGTTATACTGTTAGTGAATGCTCTTATACTGCTGATAGCAGTGTTAGCGAATGACCTGTTATATATACTGCTGTTAGGGTACGGTGAATGTGATGTTATCTACTGCTGATATCAGGGATATTGAATCCTGTTTCTTTACTGTTGATTGCAGGGCTGTTGAAGGTTCTGCTCTCTAATGCCGATAGCAGGGTTAAAGGCCCATCCAGTAATTTGCTCATTCAGAAACTCATAAAAATCATCAAAATTAATTTTGCAGCATATACCGTTTAATGGTTATCTACTGCTGATAGCATGTGTAGTGAAGGCTATGTTATCTACTGCTGATAGCAGGGACAACAGGCTATGTTACTGCTGATACTAAGGATAGTAGGGTTTAGTAAAATCTGTGCTATTTACTGCAGTTCGCGAATGACCTTGAAAAAGGTTGAATTTGAAAGAAGTCAGATGGGAACAGGGAGGCATTAAAGTAATATTTAAGATTTTTGAACAGTTGAAAAGCCAAATCGGTGATAATTCTTTGTAATGTAAGAGCAACATTGTGTTTAACATCATGGACATAGGGGACCGCACAGTAATTTTGAACGAACTTTAATTACAAGTTTAATGATCATCGGAATTGGCCTACTTTAATAAAAACAGACATCGATAAATTTTGCAATTAAAACCCGACAATACAATATGTCACTAACATGTTTGTTTGATTTACGGCTGCATATGGTTCTTAGAACGTCAGCACCGGATTCGCTTTCGAAATTAGTTAAACAATAACGATTATTACCGAACAAAAACCTAAGTGCGTGATAATTAAAATTTAATAGATCGCCGTATTGGAGAATATCGAACCATCGAGTGACTCGGCTGAAAATTCTTGTCAATCACAAATGCTACCTTAAATTGTTAATAATGAAGATAATTAAAGTAAAAAGGTTAATGAGTAAGATTAATTAATATTAATTGACGCCTCCATAACGTGACGATGCTGTCTATTAAAGAACTAAGCAAATTACCTGGATTCTATAGCCTAACCCTTCATCCACCATGCCTACTCAATACTTGGATAAAATACTTCGCAAATATTCATTTAAAAGTTGTTCGTCTTGGTAAATGATCTTCAAGACTCTCAGAGATATTCTAAAGATGCAAAAAATAACAGTTGATGAGCTCCTTCACGGGATGTTGCAATATATTTGAACATTTATCGTTTTCAAGATCTTAAAATTGTTTGGTAAAGGCTTAATTGTATGTGATTTTCAACCTATCAATTTACTGACCAAGTCGGACAATCGTTAAATGTCGATAAAAACACCCACCACCAGACAGTATTTTTAAGGTTACTTCAAGTCATATCATCTCTGATATCAAATATGTATTGCTTATAGTTGTTATTAGGAAGCATTAAGATATATCCGAAAAATTCACTCAACTTGAATTTGAATCTTAACTCTCACCACGCGGATGTCGACTGCAGACGATAAGTTTCAAATCTTGTTTAAGTTTTTCAAAAATTTCAGAATTGTAAATTTTCATGACCATATTTGGAATCAGCATGACAAATGCATTAAAATGAGTACAAACAAGCCTAGTATTGGTTCAGTGGTTCTAAAGATAGCTCTTGATATTTTGAGAAAATATCTAAAAACTTGGACTTTTTATGTTGAGGCCTATGGCTAGCATGCAGAGCATTAATTGCTGCAACGGTCATCACACCAATGCACCAGTAGTAAAATGTCCATCATTCAATCCGCAGTGAAATGATCCCGAATCGTCTATTTCATCCAGCAATTATTATAAAGCCAAGTGACTTCAAATTTCATAGTTTTTGCACACCTATTGAATGGCATCAATAGCAGACACGTGTGATTCATAAACACTATTCAATTTTAGCACTCAAATGTCTATTCTGGGAGGCGATTTGGGTGGAGAATTACATATTTTAATACCATCCTAAATGCGTAAACATATCAGGGGAAATTATGGTAATCGCGTGAGTGATAAGTATTGGTGTTGGTAACTGACCCCCGTACTTAACAGTCAATCACTGGTTCCCTATCCTTCCTTCTGGTGCTTCACCCCGGATTCATTTCCTTACCGTAAAACGCCCTAGGATTGACACCTAAGAAGGGCCTCGTCAGTTTCATATTTTATCTGCCTCAAGGGCCAAGTCCAATCCAATAGTTCCTTCTATTGTCAATTTATTCAATATAAAATTAAATTGCATCTCTATTATGTGGATAGTCCTAAACAGTCTGGTTAAGATTTTTAGGTCGTGGGGAGGTTATACTAAAAAATATTTTTCTGAAGGGCATAAGAATGATTGGCTTTAACCAATTCTTCTCATATAGAGTCCCAAAATGGTTAAAGTGTCAACCATTCTAATATTTCATATCTTGCATAAATTCGACTTGACAGCGCAAGTCTAGGAAGCTGTCAGTGTATTAGCCAGAGCGTTTAATACTAGATCGAATTATAATCTGCCATACGGTTTAAACTGGCCAAGTTTTTCTCCCATTGAGGACCTGTTAAGCAGCTTTTTGTGGTGCAGTGGTTAGTTCCTTTTAAGCTTAACGCTAGCACCCCACCAAATGGCAATACATGGATCATGGTCACGGTCGCGTTCAACCCCAGCTTTTAGTTTTCCTCCTCAAAGTGATTGGCACTTGTCAATAACGTACTAAATACAGACGGAAATAAGCGATTTGTCCCTATTTTTATCTTGAAGTTGATCCATAGAAATAAGCATAAAAGATACGGTGCAAAGCTACGACGCAACCTGAGCTCTTCTGGTTGCCAGAACTCGTCGGGATTTAGCAGTCGACGCCAGCTACGTGCCCGGAACAAAGAACCAAGAGCCCTTCTTTACTATCCTAATGTGGCATTGCACGTGTAGGACACTTTCTTTCGCTTGCTACGGGCGTTTTCACCACAAAAATGTAAGAAAAAAAGGATAAAAAGGAGAGATTGAAAATGTTGAAAAGTGGTGGAATAAAATCTTAGCTAAAAAGTATTCTTTATTATCCGGTGATACAAAAAAAGAGAAAAAACTGCGAAAGACGTGAAAACTAAAAATAAAGTCCCGAGTGAGTCCACCCTTTACTATTTAGAATAGGAGATTCCAAATAAACGGCGTTTATTTCTGAATGGAGAGAAGGAAAATGGTATTTGATGGCAAGGCTCCAGGCAAAGAAAAATATGGGGTGAAAAGAGCAGCCTATAGAAATTAGCCACCCCGTACTCGCATGTTTCGTAGCCTGGAGGTGTATACCAACATCTGTCTTAGCCTTAGTGTGCATACATCACACACGACTTGGTTTGAAGACACAAACTTTGTGACGCTTTTTCTTGCAAGGAGTGTCAGCATCACACAGTAAACACTTCTTACTTGACCTTGTGTTGAGAATCGCGCAACATATATCCCCAGATTTGTGTTCGTAAAGAGTAAACACATGGCCATAGACTCATTGGGAAATAGGCGGAGAAGTAAACTCATCTGTATATTGAATATGTTATTTATCGCCAACGTACATGCACAAAAGGGAAACAAAATTGAAATTGCAATGAATAGTGACACAAAACCCATGGTGCATATTCATTATGCTATAGTGTTTCCATGGGTTTTTGTAGCCTTTTTTTCCCGAAGTTTGACAAGAGTTGGCGATGTACATTAATTGTTCAAGAACATTGTGAATTACACAACATGTGCTTGAAATGAAATGGGACTCCTTGATTTCACAGAAGAAATACAGAAATGTACAAATAAACTAGTGTAAACACACAATTGGTGTAGATTTGTTGGGTAAAACGGGATTAAATGAGGGTGATGTTTACAATGATGGTGGGGGTGACGATGATCTTGTTGTTGTTGTTGATGATGATGATGATGATGATGATGGGGAGGAGGAGGAAAGTGTAGGAGGTAGACTATGGGAGGCTAGAATTACACAACATGTGCTTGAAATAAAATAGGACTCCTGATTTCAGAAGAAACACAGAAATGTACACCCCAACTAGTGTACATACAACTGGTGGTTTGTTGGGTAAAACAGGATTAAACGAGGGTGATGTTCACAAATGCTAGTATGATGATGATGATGATGATGATGATGATGATGATGATGATGAGGAGGAGGAGGAGTAGGAAGAAGAAAATAAGGATGAGGAAGTGTAGGAGGCAGACTACAAGATGAAGTGAGGGGAGAATAGTGATGATGTGGATGAAAATAAGGAGGAGGTGGTGGAGGAAGACAATATGAAGATGAGGAGGATAATGATGCATGAGGAAGATAAAGATGAGGAAAATAAGGAAGAGGAAGAGTAGGAAGCAAATAAGGAGGAAGATAATGATGAGCATGTGAGGACCCATAAGAGGCTGACAAGAGGGGCAGAGAGGGGATGATAATGATGATGATGATGATGATGATGATTATGAAGAGGCAGATGTGAGGAGGATGATAGGGGAAGGATAATTATGCCAAATTACATCCAAGTTAAATCATTACTACAAATGTAGACCCTCTTATTTGATGACACATTTCTGAACTAACACATGTTATTACATGCACATGACATAAAACTGAAAATTGAGAGCATTACTGAACTAACACACGTTATTACATGCACATGACATAAAACTGAAAATTGAGAGCATTACTGTATGCAGCAAAGGTTTTATAAATGCCAACCCATTTCAGGTGATCAAACACATGTCTTACTTTCAGGCTAATTGAACTAAAGAGAAACAATACATTTTACGAACAATACCTAGTAAACATTGATCACAATGGCGTAATAGCATGTTATGGCTTTGGGTGTTTAATTATGTCCTGGTGAAAATCTAGTGAAAAAGAATAGATTGGAAACTACATCGTAATGAATGACAGAGAAAGTCAAACAAAAACATGTTTCCTTGTTCAGGCGGTCAAATTGGATGTAAATGTGAAACATTGCTGTTCATCATTGCACCATAAATTAGAAGGAACCTTGCTGCACATAGCTTGTTCAATTTAATCAAAGCAATAAAAGTAAGTCGACATGTTAGATGGGTTCAATAGTTCTTCAATGGGGAAAAGTAATATTGTGAAGCTTTCATCTCGATTAATTCTGACTATGTAAGTATAAAACTATTTGAAGTTTTACATCTTATATGTTAGCCGACACATATCTACTTAATAAGTCATTGCAAATCAAGAAAAAAGCTTGACAATTTTATCCTTTGACAACAAGTCCCTTTAACCTTTAACCCTTGTATTAAAGTCTAGTCTTAAAGTAAAAGTAATAACACAACACTACTACAATATGTAAATCATCCATAAATTGAAGTGAAATTTATTTTGATGAATGTATTGCTGTGGAATGTGAAGAATATTATGATACAAAACAATTGAAATGGTTGGAATTTGTTCCTTACACAGTCATCAAGTTTTAGAGTAGAGTCACAAACTGGCAGCATACATGAATAGGAAATAAACCAGTCATATAATATTGTTACACCATTCCTCCTTTCATCTTTGTTACCAGTTTGAGTCACTACCCAATATGGAACCTTGCAAAATGGTAAATAGCATTAAACTTCTGACCTATCAGAGCATATAAGAAGATACTACAGAGATGACAATTGAATACAAAATATTAAGGGATCTAAAATGAGCGTTTATTGCGTTTCGACAGTATTTTTGTGGGACATGAGAGCACCTCGGACCTATCGAATTGCATTCTAAATCTGAAGCATGTCTTTCTGATATCAAATAATTTTCATTTTTGAAAATCACAATATAATACAAATTTTATGATAAATTATAAAAATTTGATATTTTTCAAATTTTTGATATATAACAGTCCTCGAAGTAAATAATTATATAAATCTAATGATATATTCTTAAAGTGTATGTAGCAGGAGGAAAAGCCGACAGTCAATTGAAAATTTTGACCTTTCATATTGAAGATATGGATTTTTTCCCAAAAAGACCTAATTTTTTTTGGTGTTTTGGGAAAAAAAATCCATATCTTCAATACTGAAAAGGTCAAAATTTTCAATTGATCGTCGGCTTTTCATCCCACCTACATACACTTTAAGTATAAATCATCAGATTTATAAAGTTTACTTCAAGTACTGTTAAATATCAAAAATATCAATTTTAATGATTTGCCATAAAATGTGTATTAAATTGCGAATTTCAAAAAATCAAAATTATTTGATATCAGAATGACATTCTTCGTATTCAGAATGCAATTCGATATGTCTGATGTGCTCTGATGTCCCAAAATAAATACTGTCCAAACGTTCATACCCCAGCCCTTAAGGTTGCCTAAGTTTCTTACCCTGTGTCACAGTTGATGATACCAAACTAAAAAAACGTTACCCTTCAAAATACAAATGGCCGACTCCTGCTTTAGGACATGACACTGCAATACAAGCTTTTCAAATACTTTTGCTCATTATTCTTATTAATGTTGACTTTCCATCCAGTAAAATCATTATTTTTGCTCCTTCCCACACAATAAACACTTGATCACTTGGGGAAATTCCCTAATCAATACCATATTGCATTATTTATGTGATATCTCAGTTTATGTCAAGTATTTGCAGATAAATATTTCCAAGTATATCACTATTTATATCAGTATGCCAAAACGTACATTATCACACTAAAAAACCATCATGTATTTGCCACCAGGGCTCCCTATAAAATCTTGGATTTTTTTCATATATTCCTACAGAGTCACAGACATACAGGCTATATCAAAATGATTGGCCCCATTAGTTTTAATGTTTATTGAAAAACACGCTTCTCCCAAATGTAACATTGAACCTACATGAAATGGCCAAAAGTTTTATGACCATTTATAACATTTACCTACACCTTAGGTGAATCTTATGTTGTATTTTGATACGGCAGTTTTGTTAATAATCAGAGGAAACTGTTGGGTACCAATCTCTTTGATACAGCCTGTAAGATATAATAGAAGATACCTTCTTCTTACATGGCAGACAGGTGTTCTTGAATCAATCTGCTCATCAAGTCAAACGGCAGTATCTACAAGCAAATAACATAGTAGTTACTGTGTTTTCATCCGAGAGGCAGACATTTTTAAAATTTATTTTGAATAAGTTTGGTCCAAAGTAAAACACAGTATCCAGTGGTATAGCCAGGGCGACCAAATTTCCCCCACATAAATTTTTCAGGGATAAAATGGGGACGGCAATGAGGAAAGTGTCTTTAAACGACTAAAACTGAGACCAAAAACTGACAACTGGTGATAAAAATTTGGCTTTGCCCCTCCACACTAAAACCCTGGCTACACTATTGACAGTATTTACCTGTAATGAACTAAGCAGATATTACATTTTAACTTGAAACGGACATCATAGCCTGTTAAATGTCCACAAAATATTATTAAATGGCAGAAAATTTGATATTGAGCAATAAAACATTGTACCCGAGTAGGTCATACTATTCTACGCATGTAATGTACACCATCCTTTTACTGACCATTAAAATTCTGAAAACCAAAGTACAATCTCCTTAAATTGACCGTTTAAGAACAATTCCGTTTATTCCATTTGTGGCCTGTTTTTTGTACAACTTTACAATGTATTTCTAAGACAATATATAAGGAATTTCAAGTTGTAACTTGGTTTTTCAGAGCAAATGTATTGGTACAATTATGATTGGGTTTTAAAAATATGGTATTTACTTTTGAGCCCTCACTCGAGAAATCTCATGGGTCCTAATGGCTAGAGAGACTGCGAGACGATGTGGACTTTTGTTAGCGCTGCATTTTATGTAGTAAAACATCGGGACGTACGGTAACGGAACACCAAATGTACGTATAATCTTGCCACCAGTCAAGATCCAACATGCCGCAACTGCAGGGAGGTACGACTGTCGTATTTTGTGTTTCTGCATACATGTAAGTTGCACTTGATATCTGAAACGGAAGCCGGTCAAGAGGATAGATGTTCACGTTTAACAAAGCTTCTTCCCCCTTTTTACAAGATCTTTCCGTTTTTTAGCATGCCCCTCAGCTAACAAGTAAAGACATGTTATTCTTGATGGGGAAAAGAACAGTATGAATAGAAATGAGATTTAAAAAAAAAAAAAGATAAAATATTGATAACACTTAAACAAAGACATATGATATTCAAATCCCAATGAGAAATTAAAACAATATTGACAATTATTAATACTTTAATTTTTGATTAATTATTACTAATAGAACTTCAGAAGTGGCCTGGTCAGGAATATATTACAAAATTCATGTAAAATACATGATGAATTTTCTATTTTTTTATGTACCCACTGTGTCAATATTGTATGGAGTGGATGAAGAAATAAGTAAAGAATACAAATATATTACTGGCCCCACAAGTGGAAAATATAAATGACTGTGTAAATCAGAGAAAGTTGACTGACTATAGGTGATGAATATATGTTTCTATAATTACCATTACAGATAGAAAATAGTTCAAGCAAATAACTCTTGCTTGAAGACAAATTATCTTTTTTTTTATGGAATATGTAAATTTTCTTGTCTTATTATAATACATGTAACCCTGTCGTGTTTGTGGAAAGTCATACAACGTTCTCTGATATGATATTATTTTAAAATTCATTTTGGTCAATTTTGTTCTGGGTAAACAAACCAGTGACTGTCTTCTTGTTAAGGGTTGCTACATTTAAGATCCGGCATGTAAAGATGATATCTTTTTGTTTGATATAAAATAAAAGCTCTATCATTCATATAAGGCCCCCCCCCCAAAAAAACATGTTTGTTTCCTGTAGCAGGTCCAAAAAGTCAAATGCGAAATACAATTACTCCTGTAATGACCCTTTACCGCAAATCTGTACACACCCTATACCCACCGGCTAATGTCAATGCATATTGCAAGTGGCATTATTGTCTTATATTATCTCAGTATAAACCTATTTCAAAATTGGGATGCAATGGGCTATCCCAGTTGAAATCCACACCCACCTATAGAAGACACGACCTTAATATCCCACAAAGGGGGTATAGATTTCAAATAGAGTCACCCATTCACAATCAAATTCACACTCCCTATATGGGAGATGCCTTCTATCTGGGGGTGTGCAGATTTCAACTGAATAGCCCCCCCCCCCATTTTAGCCAAATCGGATGAAAACCAATGTTTCGCTTGCTTGACAAAAATATTTGGACATTTCTAATGCAGCTGCGCCCCAAAATGGAGTCATCTCAAGGACTGCATTAAAGCCACCTGTCCGACTCTGACAGTTTGATTACAATTATTCATTCTACATTTGAAATTCATATCCACTAAAAAAGAAAAATACACAAAGGAAAATGGTACGATGTGTATTAGAAAATGTGTTGATCTCTATGTAACGCATTCAAGCAAAATGGGACATTTGTCAGTAAAACCGAGTTTATGGCCAAGAGAAGTGGATAAATTCATTAATAGTTGGCAGTGGTGATACAAACCCACCCTTTTTATTTCAAACCCACCCTTTTATTTTCTACCCTTTATACCAAAACTCCGAAACCCACCCTTTCTAAGCGTGGATACTAATCATAGATAAATGATTATAGTGGTCCAGGAGGTGCAGATTTGCATCCAAAGAGAATTACATATTGAAGTTTTAAATGACCAAACACTACAGAATGGGATTTCAATGTTTTTTGTGTTTCATTTAGTGTCATTCAGTCGGAAATTACATTAAGCTTTGAGATTGCAATTGTTGACTTCTAAACCCACCCTTTTTATCAGTGACCACCCTTTACATTTGGACATGCATTTTAACCAGAAATTTTTCAAACCTACCCTTTTAAGGTTAAATACAATTGATTTTCAAGGCTTGATTCCAGAGGGGCGTAAGTTAATAATGGAAACAGCCATGCAGAAAAGAATGAACTCACGCATACAATAGTGTATCAATCTGAACTAGGGGCCACGGACAAACCGCGGCTCGTGAGTGATCCTATATGTTGCAGGGATAGGGAAGGGGCGACCATGATAGGACCATTTGGCCTGATGGGGGTGGGGGTAATTGTGGGCAGCCGTTTTCGGCAATTTTCCTTTGGATTTTCTAAATTTTCAATTTGTAAAATTATCCTGGATGATATCTGTCGTGAAATAAATCAATGCTTCTATAGGCTATAATAGGCCTAGTATGCCTATTTATACCCTGATTATGCAATATATAGGCCTACCACAATAACTACAACAACAGTAACAAAACCAACAACCAATATTTTGTTAATCTAATTTGTAAAAATATATTCATAGGCCGCGCCTATTAGACTAGTATAGCCTACAAATTCCTGAATTATATAATGAAAAAAAAACGGGCAAAAACAATCAATCGCTGCAGTCAGAAAGAAAAACGAACAAGAAAAAAGTGAGAGAAAATAAAATAAAATAGATGGAATGGACCACATCGGGACTCGAACACGTACCAAAGTTTTCCAGCTCAAAACTATAGTATTATAAAGTCGAACGTGAGTCTGGCGCGCTAACCGATTGAGCTACTGAGTGACCTGTGAAATTGATTGATCTCAAACTGACTGACTATTATGGAATAGCACATACCAGGCTCTTATGATAAACAATCTCATCACCGCTGTAAATGTTGGAGGTATCGATGGCGAAAAACCTCGATTTTTGCAAAAGTAGCTTAAATTTGGAGTGAAATTCAAATGGTAAAGGAATCGACATACTTATGAGAAATAATGTAGGCAGTTAGAAATCAAAATTAACGTTCCACAATCCAGATATCGATAATGTAACATAACAGTGTTTTGTGGTACAAGATTCTCGAAAATTGTTCCCAAAAACGGGCTAATAAAATTTAATCGGTACTGTATTTGGTTCTTCCCCATGGTAACATTATTTCTTTGGTCGATTTGTAGTACAATACAAAAAAGGAGAAAACAATCACTCGGCGTGGTTTTATACGGAGCGAATATTTGAAAAAAACTGCATGGAACGTGTTTTTGATCTTGTGAACATGGTGCGTAAAAATGATTTAAACGAAGGATTTTCAAACGGATTCTAAAAATTTGTATAAACACACAAAAATAATGTTAAGATACATCCATGCACCAACATTTGACTCACTGCGATATTTGCTTGCTGAGAAAACGCGGTTTTAAAGAACAACTTTATACGTCTTTTATACGTTTTTTATACGTTTCTTCGTGTAACCTTAAGCATTTTGTAGACCTCTTAAACCCACCCTTTCTAAAGCGTGAAATTATTGTTAATGTCATTGTTTTTAACAACATAAAATAATTTAGTCTTGTCTAGGGGGTACTCTTAATCTATTTGGATGGAGTTTGTAGCATCTTGTCCCCTAGTAGGTGGCAAATGGGCAAGAAAGATAACTTTAAAGATGGGTAGTTTGAAATTGTGACACATGGCATTTTCTACCTCACATTTTTACTCCTTAACCCAAACATTCTTAAATCAAGTTTTGAGTTAAATTGCATTCAAAAGGAAAATGTGTATCCCAGTGCCCATGACTTCCAGGGTAGTAAACACTTAACTGTCATGTTTTTGTTCATACTGCCTAATCAAAACATATTCCAGGCCTAAAATTTCACTGGGTTATGAGAAAAATAATGAGCTTTCACCTGACACCAAAATCTTCATTTTGATAGGGTCAAGTGGTGGATGAAGACATCAATCAGGTCGCGCACCTTTAAGGGAACAATAACTCGATAGTTTTATGCGATAAAATACTCATTTTGCTTGATCCCATCACATTGTACAATTCAGCATGATAGTATAAGTAGTAGACTACGCCCTCATTCGTCAGCTTTCTGGGATGACAACTGAGAAACGTATGTGTTAAAAAAAGTGTTAGCCATTACCGCAGAATCTGGGGAACAGCGACTGCACAGCTGTGTCCAAATAGGCCTTTTGACCGTGTTTATAACTAAGTATTTAAAAACATCAGAGCATGATCCTGTCACAATGGCGCGGTAAGACATAGGTTCCGATAGAATGATGCGCTATGGCACACGAACAAAGGTGCGCGCAAATATTTCTAAAAGTCAACACGATACAAATGTTTAGTTTTTCAGTCGTTGCTACAAGCATAACACAAATGGGCTATTCCATTTAAAATCCACACTACCCCTGTTGAAGATTTTGGAAATATCTTCCACAGGGGGAGTATGAATTTCAAATGGAATGAACCCATTAGCAGCTCCATTTGAAACCCACTCTCCCCTCTGTGAAAGATTTAGGTTGAATCTTTCTCAGAGGGTGTATGAAATTCAAATGGAGCTGCCTAATGTACCTATTCTATTTGAAATTCATACTCCCCCTGTGGATGATATTTATAAAATCGTCCACAGGGGTAGTGTGGATTTTAAATGGAATAGCCCAATATACATGTGCAGTGTATACGACGAAGGATTTAATATAGTACAATAATTGAGACTCGTGATTTTTGATAAACTATACATAATACTATGGCTATTAAAAGGGCATTTCGTGATCCACAGCCTCATCCCCCCACTTTTCTCAAAAAAAGTTGAGATTTTTATATCACTGGAAACTTCTGGCTACATAATGTTTATGTACAAAATATTTCTTGCAGATTAATTCGTTTAGCAAAGATATCGTGAAATTTGAATTTCGTTCTGGTGCACCAGAACGAAATTAAACGTATTGTCTATGGAGCAGTGTAATACACATAATCATGCATAACTTGCAAACGCAATATCGGAATCAACTGAAATTTTGGGAATATGCTTTTTTCGTGGATATGTACTGAAAAATGTCATAAAAAGAGGATGCTAGGATCACGAAATACTCCTTTAAGTAAAGCGCAAATAATTTTTGGTACACCAAGTCCAGTTTCAAGGTGAGAGTAAAGTATAAGCACACACAAAAACACACACCAATAATTTACAACTATAAATATACAAAAGTAAAGCTATCACAAGGCTATTTACATGCCATAAGGCACTGGACTTCAAAAATATTATGGATTAAGTACTATCTGGGAAAGTTTTAGGCACTATGTTCCTATATTATTAACAATTTTTCTTCACAAGCACACAATTGTAGTATTTTGAAGTAAATTAATTTAAAACATGATTACTAGATTATGAATATGAAATTTGATCAATTAACCCACCATTTCTACAAAAAAAATTAAAGAATTATGCATATCAAATGTCCCCACAAACCATTTAATTGGTAAAATGTATAAAACTGTGTTCTATGAATAAAATCTACAAGTTGGTTTTTAGAACACATGCAGTGTTTGTTTAAAAAGGTGCATGACTAGATTGTGGTCGGATTGTAACACATTTGCGTTTTGAATTTCACATGGACGCTTGTCACCCAAACATTTTTATAGCAAGTTTTGAGTTACACTGCTCCGGCCATTTGGATTCTAGAAGGAAAAATGTGTATCTCAGTGGCTCATTGAACAGTACAGTAAGCACCAAACTAACATGCTTTTCAGTGGCGTGGCGTAGCGTGGGTCATCCGATTGGGGGAGGGCACCGACCATGATTGGCGGGCACCGGGTCTGATGGGGGGGGGGGGGGACACAAGCTGTTTTTTGATAATTTTCCTATGGGATTTTCTAAATTTTGCAGTCATTTGGGGGGACGTGCCCCTATGATGCTACGCCACTGATGCTTTTGTTCATATCACCTTAACAAAACATATTCCAGGCCTAAAATTTCACTGGGCTTATAAGAAAACTACGAGCTTTCATCTGATACCAAAATCTGCATTTTGATGGGGTAAAGGGGAGGTGAACTGTCAATCAGGTCAAGCTCTTTTCTATAATTAATCCGTACATGATCTAAGCCACAAAAAATATATTAATATATCACCCACAATGGACACCGGAAAAATGATCAACTATAATTATCATATAAAAAATTCGAGGCACAAAATCATTTTCTTGTACAAATTCAATCAAGCAATGTGTGACCCGCTGCCCCTAAATGGAACTTTTGTTTCCTCCATATAGACTGTGGCATATAGCCGTACATAACATATCTGTACAATACACAAACCAGGGTTTGAATAATATTACTATTTACATACACATCTCATATTATCATCTAGAATAAAAAGCACTAGTATTACATTTCATCATACTACACAATAGCGCTAGACATACAAGTGTAAATATGCAATAAATAGAACTACTCTATCCCTATCCGATGGACGGAAACGCTGGCAAAAATGCATCCTTTCATACATGCCATGACCTTTAGATAGTCCAAACACACAAAAAATAGTGAAATGAAATGAAATAAACAGAAAAATTGAACAAAACAGGCAGAGTGGAGCCATGCGAGTATACCATTCGCTTATGGAATACAATTTGTTCCCTCTCTCTCTCCTTCATGAATTAATTTGATCTTTTTTTTTCTGATTCTGAAATTTCTGTCATGATCTACAAACATTTGCCAACGTGAACGTGAAAGTGTCTTTTGTACAAGGTGGGCCAGGCAGCGGCATATTATTCATGTCGTTCTTTGTCAGTTATGAATACGCGCACACCAGGTTCCTCTGTTTACACCGGGTCATAGGGAATTGGTTCTGATAGACAGAACAAAATAATTAAAAACAGTTCACACTTTTCTTTCTCTGATTCTGCGAAGCAATGGTAAATACGAAGCTCAATACTCAAAATGTATGAATGCATGCGTTTTACCAATCAATCAATGGTTCTATGAATTTGTTATTACATATCTGAAAGATCATATGATTTCTGAATACTAACACATGCAGGTAAAATCGAAGTTTGATATAAATAATGGACATGCTTGAAATCTGTTATTAATCTTCGAAAACAACAATTTGACAAAGAGCAATACCATTTTAAGAAGCAAAAATTTCAATGATAAAAAAATACGAAAATTAATATCAAATTGTACAAAATGAATTATCATCATAATGATACTAAATTTAAAAAAACAAACCACACTGATTGTGAAAGGGACTGGAAGAGAATTATCATCATCATAATATATCACATGTATAAATTGGAAATAAGGAAAACCCCACTACATACTAATTGTAAAATGACCGATGGGAAACGATCATCATAATCATCCATATGATTGTTACAAAAAGGCGGAAAACCCCCGATTGTTTTTAACAACTTTTAAAACTACTCATAACGTAATCAACCCATATTTATTAAATAAAAAAATATTATACAACCAGAAGTACCAGTTTTTGGATAACAGGTCAATAGTCTGAAGGGTTGTTAGTCTGAAACCTAATAACTTAGTTATAAACCCTAATCCTAACCATATCCTTAACCCTAAACATCTTGATCCTAACCCTATCCCTAACACTAACCCCAATGCTAACCCTAAGCTAACCGTATCCCTAATCCTCATCCTAACAAAATGATATAACCCCTAACTTTACAGTAACCCTAGCCTATAACCTAAGCCCTAATCCTAACCATATCCTTAACCCTAAACATCTTGATCCTAACCATATCCCTAACACTAACCCCAATGCTAACCCTAAGCTAACCGTATCCCTAATCCTCATCCTAACAAAATGATATAACCCCTAACTTTACAGTAACCCTAGCCTACAACCTAAGCCCTAATCCTAACCATATCCTTAACCCTAAACATCCTGATCCTAACCCTATCCCTAACACTAACCTCCAATGCTAACCCTAACCATATCCCTAACCCTCATCCTAACAAAATGGTATAAACCCTAACTTTAATTCTTTTTGGACTAATAACCCTTCAGATTAATGGGCTGTTCCAAGTTTTTGAATTGATAGTTTTATGAACTTCTACAATATATTACTAAAAATTAGGTGCATCTTATGCTGAATTTGGTTAGATATGACAGTATTGCCCATGATCACTAGTAGCTGATGGGTAACAATAAGCTATTCAGTTAAAATCACACTCCCCTGTGGAAGATTTTGGAAATATCTTCCACAGGGGAGTATGTTTTTCAAATGTAATTGGTGGGGTTAATCATTTTGAAACCCATACTCCCTCTGTATTATGGCTTTGCCTACTATATCTTCCACAACTGGAGTGAGTATTTTAAATAGAAGCTACCCAGTTGTCTATTCTATTTGAAACTCATACTCCTTCCGTGGAAGACTTAAGCCAAATCTTTCCACAGGGGTAGTGTGGATTTTAAATGGAATAGCCTAATAATTGCCACAACCTGTATATTTAATCCAATAATTCACCATCTAATTATGAATCAATGGACTGCTCTAATGGAACACTTGAGGCTCCCGCAATCAAATCTTAATTATACCATCAATTACCCAAAATATAGAGTCAAACTTTTCAAGTGATATCATTTCTTAACTTATGCAATGTATAATTTTTAACAGGCAATGAACTTATTTTCAACTTCACCCTGTTTTCCATGTTAATTAATGCAATATCTAAATTTTGAACAAGCAATGAACTTATTTTTAACTTCACCCTGTTTTCTATGTTTACCCGATGCAACATGTTTGTATGAATCAGTAGATGCAGATCTCTAATTGATGGTCTTGATGGAGCCCTCAGTAACTTTCTTTCTCAGTACTATCACCAACCGCTCCATTCTGTAAAAGTTGGAAAAAAAGAAAAAGAAAGAAAGAACAATAGGAATAATTATTCTACATCTATAAATGCAAGTTCAAACAAGCAAGTGGGACTTGACAATGAAAGAACTGAAAAGTTCAACTGTACTAAGTGAGAGAGAGAGAAAAGGAAAACAATGATTCTACCATTATTTTACAACTATCTGGTATTGTCTGGTAAAGGTGCATGCAAGTATCACCTTACGGCATCGACTAGTAGAGTAGAAAACACATAAGCTTAAAATCTTTACGGACAAGCATTTCTCACTTGATACAATTAAAGTTTCAATTCCTCTTAAGTCTAAAAACTATGTCACCTAATCCCACGAAAAACCCAGTAATTGGTGAGCTGTGCATTCAACAGGACACAATAATATGATACCAAATAGCATCAAGTTGTTTTACAAGTTCCAACAAGCAAACCTATAAAAAAAAGTGCAGTTGAAACAATGACGCTGCGAGAAGGAAAAAAAAAAGAGGTAGTTAAAGCTTGCGTGCTTAGAAAAATGAATGAATTCTTAATCTTCACGCACAATTGGAGACAAAAATGATCAAAGTACGGAGCATAATTGTTTGGTTATGATATCTCAATAGCATCTCTTGACAGAACAAGATTTCTATCTCCAGCCTCTGTGGACCACCGCGTAGCTGGTTGTACACCACCAGGGCATTATACCCTAGTTGGATAGTATGAAACCAGAGTCGTTTAGCCAATTACGCCAAACAAGTGTTCCGCGCAGAACACCCGGTATGTGGTTACAATACAAAGGTTAAAGAGTAAGTTTGATTTTTGGGATGAGTATTAGGCATGTGGGGGTGAGTGTGTGCTGGGTATTATTGCCTACACACATCATATCAATAACATTTTTTGTTGATTCAAACAAGGGAACTGCTTTTATTACTTCTCTTGTTGGATGGTACAGAGAGGAGGTAATACCGACATCTGTGTGCTTTAAGACATAGACAATTATATCGCCAAACAATTGCTCTTACTACCAATACCTTTCAATCTTAAACATAACACTTATGACATTGCGCTACTATTTATACGCAAAGAATATTGATATCTTTATCAAAACAGGAAATGGACATAAGATATGATGAAGTCGGAAAGTTTTGGTCTGAAAAAAAACGAGGCCACAGCGAAAAAAAAAGGTCATCGTGTCTCGACAATTAGTTCACAGAAATCAAACATTTCAGCAAAATGTGCAAACCTTAGGGGTAACCTGCTCAAATTGATCAATAGTTGGGGAGCAACTTGATCCCTAAGGTGACCTTTGTATCCAAAAAAATGGCTTCCCCTCTGGTATAAATGGTCTTCTTTAACTCTCTTCACGCGGGTGTCGACTGCAGACGACAAGTTTTAAAAAAAATTTAGAAATTCAAAAATTTCAGAAATGTAAATGTTCATGACCATATTTGGAATCAGCATGAAAAATGCATTAAAATGAGTACAAACAAGCCTAGTATTGATTCAGTAGTTCTTAAGATAGCTCTTGATATTTTGAGAAAATATTTCAAAGTGTGAACTTTTTCCATTGAAGCGCATGGCTAGCACGCAGAGCATTAATAAAACATGCAAGACCATAATCCACATTAGCAATTTTCTGATTCTACAAGGTACGTTATAAACTTAGCGTGTGTGTATATAGAGTTGACTCACAGATAGCAAAGTTTGGTGACCACATTTGTCAATATTTCCTGACGACGCCTGGACTTGTCTGGACCGGTCTTTCTTGCAAGTTGCAATATTGCAAAAAAGCATATTTTACACAACTTTACAAAAAAAAATTCGAAATCTATTTCAACATCAAATAAATACTTGTTTAATTTCAATGACAAAAATCTTTGTTACTTGAGAGGTGTCATTAATACTTAAACACCAAGTTGGATTGCGTAGGAAATATCAAAATCATGCTCTCAACTCAAAAAGTATCAACTTTAATTATTCCACAGCGATGTTTGTTGAGCCAAAAAAAGCTCTGCATTGTGTGGCCAAGTTTAATTGATGTCTATGCACAGCTAATAAGTATCCATTCCAATCCCACCGGCAACTAAGTCAAATTATGCATGCCCATGTTCAGATGGAGTTCAAAGTTCAAATATCATAAAAGCCTCCGAGGGACTGGTCAAATTTATATGCACATTATAAAAAAAAAAAGGCTATTTGCATGGATCAAGTTATACAATATATAATTTGTGCAAATACGCTTTTTAATAGGAGAAAGTTCATTGGGCTATTCCATTTAAAATCCACACTACCCCTGTGGAAGATTTTGGAAATATCTTCCACAGGGGGAGTATGTTTTTCAAATGTAATTGGTCAGAGTTAATCATTTTGAACCCATACTCCCCCTGTATTATGGCTTTACCTATATCTTCCACAGCTGGAGTGAGTATTTCAAATGGAAGTTATCCAACTGTCTATTCTATTCAAAACTCATACTCCCTCTATGTAAGACTTACGCTAAATCTTCCACAGGGGTAGTGTGAATTTCAATTGGAATAGCCCATTATGAGACTCCCTCAGCTTCTAAGTAAGTCATGTGCGGGTTAGGTTAGCTCAAGATCTGAAACTTTTATAGGCAAGTTAGCATACACCTCGAAGGTGTGGATATCGACATTTTGCGATCGACAAGATTCCCCGAGTGATGTAGGACAGGTGTCAGTCAACAACTGGTATATAGCAGCATAATTATACAAGTCTATAGATTTGTATCACTTAAATTAGGAGTTAATAATTAATGCTGTCATGAATACCTAATCTAAGCACCGGAGAAAAACGCAATCGCAAAGTTTTTTGGTAATTTTATTTTTCAAAGATGTACGAAGTTGTCTGTTTTAATTACTGTTGCATCTATTGAAAAGCCAGGGACATATTGAATTAGTGTGCATTGCTAGCTGTTCAATAGAAGCAAAAGTAATTAAAAGATACAACTTTATTCAACTTTAAAAAAAACTTTCGAAACAACCATGATTTTGAGGAAATAATGTTTTTTTTCGCGGTTTTTAAAAATCAAATTGTGTTTCCTTCGGTACTTAACCTAATCTTTATATGATATAACAAACTTTGCTCCAAATTACATGAAAAAGAAGAATAAAGAGGGTGTGCAAAGTGTGGCAATTTGAAAAAGTGCCAGGATCTACCCACTGTTACAAGGTATGAGAGTATGATATTAGTTTGTCACACATGACACACTGAGATGGGTTTTAAGAAGATAACAGTTTCATACTATTGAAGAGGTTGGATTTCACAAAGGTCTTGAGTGTCACAAACATGTCCCCTACTATGCTAGCTTTAAATTGACACCCTACTTAGAAAAAAATCCAATGTAATTTGTGAATCTATGATCAAAAGTAGCACATATTTCCTCCCCATAACCATACAGGGACGTGCTGCAAACATGGGTAGCATTTTCTGCCTTTTGGTATATTAATGACCCTTTTTCTAAGCAGGTTTTGGTATATGGATGGGCCTTGTTTTCAAATTTTTTGGAAAATAGTCCAAATTGGGAAAATTTGTAAAAACTAAGACAATTTGGGTTAAATTTAGCGAACATTTTGACATTTGGTATATCGATGGGTCCAAATTTCTTGAAAAATTGGTATATTGATGGGTCCACTTTCAAGTTCTCAGCTGCACACCCCTACTAAAAGCAACTTGAGTACCCCCAGATTCCTCATTATGTTCTTTATATTTAACCAGTTATATCTCAAATTGAGAAAACTTGATATATCAGTATTTGCATCTGAACGTTTCATATAAACAGCAAAGAGAACAATAATACAGCCAGACAAATAATATTTTAAAACATTTACAGTTAAACTATACACTCATAGCGCCCCAATAAAATCAGCAACATTAATCAAGCAAAACTACGACCAACGCACCAACACTGCACACCACAAATTAGTTAGCACACTCAGTGTTCCCACTCACTGTTGGCATCTCTCGTGTAGTTGCCGGCGTGCCTGTTCAGTCTGCTGCAGCCTGACGGCCATGCTGTTCCTCTCGTCATGCGCTGCCTTAAGCTGCTGGGCTAGTTGACTGTTATCCTGTTGCGTCTTAGCTAACACTTGATCTCTGGCTTTGACTTGCTCCTCTATGCTGCCTAAGGTGTTGTTGAACTGGTCACGGAGGTGGGCCTCCTGAGATAAAGACTTATGAAGGCTGCAGATTGGGGAGAGATTGGGTGGGAAAATGATAAAATGTATTAAAAAAATGAATAGTAATGAAAATAATTATGTAAAATAAAATTTCATCATAACTGTAACTTTGTTCCCTAACAAGAGTTCTATGATAAATTTTGACCTCTCCCTTTGCAATATATATATAAATGTTGGTATTAAATTTATGAAAAGTAGCAATTTGAATGCATAAATGTTCAAAGCTTCCACCCTTCATGAAATTTATG
Source organism: Amphiura filiformis (assembly GCF_039555335.1). Lineage (NCBI taxonomy): Eukaryota > Metazoa > Echinodermata > Ophiuroidea > Amphilepidida > Amphiuridae > Amphiura > Amphiura filiformis. Next base: position 58,800,691 of record NC_092632.1, read on the forward strand.
GTTAGGGTAATGTGTTAGGGTTAGAGATTTTGAGGTTTTGAAACATTAATTAAAGTTTGTTTGGCTGAGAATTGGCGAAAATTATTCATTTTTGTTACTGCACGCGTCATTAAACTCCTACCTTATACTCGCATAAATTCACACAAGAGCGCCGCAGTTACGAATTAGGCAATACGCGACAAGCGTAAGTGTTGCGCCCAACTGCGAGCATGCCACTCTATATAAAAACAAGATGTCATGAGCCGAACAAACTTTAGAAGAGGTTACAAGATTTGAACTGGTAACCTTTGAACAAACTACATGACTACAGGAGTGTTTTTTCACTTGTTTGTCATAAAACATTTTATCTTCAATTTTGGTCAGTGACATTAAATGAAACAATGCAACCAGGTGCTAATTCTATGAAACAATGACATGTTTTATTTTCAAAGCGGAAAATGAAACAACCCTATTTAATATTATCAGCCACATACGGCAATGTCTGTGACATGTAACGAGGGCAAGGATTTAATAAAAACTGCTGATTTTGAAGTGTTTTGTTTGATTTGTTTCTTATTTGTGCTGCGGAAGTTAAATATGCAAATCTCACATTAAATACAATATGTCTTGCCTTTATGCATGAGCAAATCTCTTCAGGTATATATGTGATGTGTCATGTCAAAAGCAGACACTTTTGGGCAGGATCGTAAATGGAGAAATAGCCAAAAATCTGCCCGGGGTGATTTTTTCACAATTTGGGTTTGTTGCAAATTTGTGATGTTATTAATGTTAAAAATATTGTCTGATAGTTTCAGACCGGAATATAACTGGCATCTTGTATTTTTTGAGACATTTTTCAAGGTAATTCCTACTCTCAACATCGTCAATAATATTTTGAAAGGCTGATATCTCAATTTACAATTTTTTAATACCATAACTTACAAACTCAATATCTTCACTTAGGAATGTCCGATTTCATTGGGGAAAATGGTGTTGGGGAGCAAAATATCTCTATATTTAAGATATGTAAAAAACTCAAAATTGATAACCTGCCCAAAAGTGTCTGCTTTTGACATGACACGTCACATATAGTGCAGTAATGAAGCTGTAGTGTAGTTTTGCATGTGTGATGGAGGTAAGTAACTCATGTCCTTTAGGCCGACATTATGTTATGTTACATTATTCTATATTTCATTACACCTGTGATGTTACACTGACTTCTGGGAAGCATTTCTGGTAGCAATATGTATTGTGTATTATCAGATTTTTAAAATTATGGTCCTAAGGTGGGTCGTAGGGTAGCATGGCCTAGTGGTGTTTGCTCTTAAATGTTGAACGATGAATGGTATGATTTCTATGAAGTTGATCCCAAGGTTTGATATAAGACGTGTCATTTTCAACCCATGTGTATCATTTTTCTGAGTGTTGGCATTTACTCGAAATTCATGTCTTAGCAATTTTATTATATGACAAAAGTTCGCTAATGATGACAAGATTGCCGATGACCTTCAGCTTCTACATGATACTTTTTTTGTAATACGATTGTAATCGACGGGTAGAGATGCACCTGCATGTATTGGGCCGGGGGGGCACTCAACTTCAATTTTGATAGGGATGTGAGAACTAATTTGGGGGAAACATAGGGGCTTGATGAACTGAAATTTCAACATTTTTGTGGGGTCTGTGAACTAAAATTGAGCCAAATTATAGGCTTTGGAGCTAAAAAAATTCAAATTTTTTCCAAATTTGAGCTCAAGAGCTCAAATTTTCAGAGTTTGAGGCTCAATGAACTGGAGTATGATGCAAATGAGGGTTTTGAAGAACTGCCGGAGAGCCTGAAAAAGGGACCCTTGACCGCTGCACATACCCGTACCATCTTTACATGTGAGTGCCCCCCTCCCCCCTGGGGTATTGGGTCTCTGATAATACAGTATCCTGCCAATTATTTATTAAGATTCTTCCAGAAAATATCAACCATTTTACTTTGGGAAAAAGAGTTACAGAACATTGCGGAATCCAAAATAGTGATTGACATAGCTTGTTTTTATAGCAATAACACACTTGCTTTACTGTGCAAGTTGATGATGATATGTCTTTCACAGAGAGAGTATAAGTTTCAAATAGAATATAAGACAATTGGGTGACTTCCACTTGAAATACTCGCACCAGTTGTGGACGATATAGGTAAAACCATAATACAGGGGGAGTATGGGTTTCAAAATGATCAACTCTGGCCAATTACATTTGAAAACCTTACTCCTCCTGTGGAAGGTATTTCCAAAATCTTCCACAGGGATAGTGTGGATTTCAACTGGAATAGCCCATTGTGTCATGTATAGTGTCAGTAATTGTAAAACCATAATACAGGGGGAGTACATTTGAAAACCTTACTCCTCCTGTGGAAGGTATTTCCAAAATCTTCCACAGGGATAGTGTGGATTTCAACTGGAATAGCCCGTTGTGTCATGTATAGTGTCAGTAATTGTACCTGTAGTAAATCTTGATAGAATCCATCTCATCTTGAGTTTTCTTGGCTTGTGCCAAGGCAACATCACGCTCTCTTCTTGTAGCTTCCAACTGACCCTAATGCAGGGAAAATAACAAATTATAGAATGATATTAAGATTAAAAATAATACTAGATCAGAAATAGACTTCTTTGAGTGGATTGACTCATGGAAATAGTATACAGATAAGAATAACTATTTCCATGATTGAAGAATTTAACTCCCTGAACTGCTTTTTACCCAATCTGAACTCGGAGGGGGAGGGTTCTTAGTACCCAAACATGGGTAGCATTTCGGCCTTTTAGTATATCATTGACCCCTTTTTCCAGTCCAATTTTGGTATTTGATGTTATTTTTTCCCCAAAATTTTCTTAATTTTTTCAGAAAACATCTAGATGCAGCGTCTTTAAGCGGTTGCATGTGAACATCAACAGTTTTGGTGAAAGCTGCGATTTGAAGCTGCGCCCAATGAAATACGCACTATGGTTACTGCCACATCATGGTGAAAAATGGTGTATCAGTGACGTGCCTAACGCTTCACTGCTATTATCATAAGGAGTAGACTCAAGATTCTATATATGATTGCTGTGTGAAAACATTGACTATTAACTTTATTTAATTATAGAGTTTATTATTTATACCTAAATATATTTATCCAGCTCTTACTGTAATTGTAATTCAACAACATCTTCAAATTTGTCTACGGGCAGACACACACACATATATATTACATATCACCTTGTATTTGCTTGGGTACACTAAATCGACAAATATAGTACAAATCTGTGTTAATACTCCATTTAAAGTCTATAGACTTTGTTATAAGATTAACATGTACACATCACTGCCAACTGTTTCTCTTAATCAGTTGATATATTGTTTAGGAAGATACACAGTGAAAGCAAAACTGCACAAATTTATCTTGTCGACGGCATGGATAGAACCATATGTACAAAAAAAACCTAGTGTAAATATGACTGCCCCTGTAACTGTACATGCCACTATCATTGTATGTATAAATATGATAATAACTATTGCCTTAGCTTTGCTTAACTAAACTCTATCCAGTCCTGCCTGGCGGCCATCTTTGCTCAAGCCTTGGCAACACAAATTTGATAAATGATCATCACACATACAGAAGCTTTACAGAACCATTCAGTCTGTCTGCCTTAGAGTGTACAGGGGTTTATTTTTCAACTTATTACATATTGACATGATAGTTCTGTACATATTTTGCTAACCCTCAAACTAAACCAACATGGATTGAAACGAAGCACAGTACTGCTGTCTATAGCGATGTTATAGAGGGAAACGATAGATACACAAGAGGAAAAAAAAGAACAACTTCGCATCCTCTTCCAGATCTGACATTTAACAAACAGATCAATTACTACAGGTCCAGAGTACAGGCAAACAAAACATACCAATTTCAGGTGTAACCTTTCAAATACCGTATCATAAAAATAATTTTTTTTTTATAATTATTTTTTTAAGTACCATACTTCGTTAACCCATACACTTGTATCAAAAATCATGACATTGAGTTGAAGACTAGGCATGTTCACAATAACAACAAACATCACTCCCATGATGAAGTAAAAATTAGCTTGAAATTTTCATAAATGATGTAAAAATTATCAATTTTGAGCTCATAGAAGGTTACATAGCAACCGGACATAGACAAGTTACTAGTATAGGTGCATCCCTGAGTAAGCATAATTGCCCCGGATAATTTGTCAATGTTTTCTCTTACGTCTGCAAATATACATTTTATCGCTTGTTAAAACACTAGTGAAGGAGGTGTGGAAATGTTGACAAATGTTCATTCTAATGTTTATAAATCACTGTAAACAGACAAACAACCAAGGTGGACACACTTTTGATTGCATTACATGTATACATATGGGCAATTCAAAAAATTTGTTTTATCCATATGATCTGTTAACAACAAATATTGACTGTTTGTCTCTCCTCTGCTTGACTGAGGAAGATGTAAATGAATAAATTCTATTTGATTTAGACTTCAGATTTTGTTATGAATTACTACAAAGACAACCGAGGTATGCTGCAGAAGTAGGTACACACTCAAAACGACACAAAATGTTACTTTATTATAACATGAAACATGTTGAATCAGGATAAAGTTTCTGTAAATAATGGTGTTGGAAAGCACACCCTCTATTGGTAAACAGTTGCCAGGTAATGGTATAGCACTTAGTATTTCAAAAACAAAAAATAAAACATAACATTATTGAAGGAAAATGAAAACTAGTATACAGGATTACAACTACGAATAGACTGTCTTCTAAATGCAAAAATAATGTGAAATATCCTAAAATTTTACCTGAATCTTTCTACTACCATATCTGCGATTTTATTATGAAGTCGTACCTGAGGCCTAATAAACTTTGTGGGAACCTCCTCAAGTTAGCGACAGAAAATTATTTTGTAAGATCCTGGGAAAAAAAAATTCTCTTATTTTTGACAACTATTGTATTTGATTGTCACAATTTTTCTCTCTGTCACATATCTTCACTAACATGCCTACCAGGCAGCGTTGTAATTCAATAGGGATATCGAAATGCCAGTAACGCACAATTTTTACTATTTCAATTTAGGTTTGACTGACACCTGGACGAAGAATTAGCTCCCCCAGCTGACAGTTTCAAATTTTTGAATAGCACCGTTTCCTAACTTTTACTCACACACAGACATATATATTAGAATACAAACACACACACCTTGGGGTAAGTCCTACCAACAGATACGCTTGAGTCTCATCGCTGACGGCTATGCCATCTACAAATAACAACACAGCGATTCTGATACAAATTGCGCAAAAAAAGAAAGAAATTGCTTATATGCTTGCGGGCGAGGTGACACTACCATTTTTAGTGGGTCAGGCAACGAACTGAAGATCATTGTCTGCTAAATACATGACAAAACCAACTACCACGCCAGTCAAACAACGATTAGACGTTTGCACCGAGCTTACGTTTCACCCAAACAAACCCTGTTTCTTTTTGTCTCATGTCTCTGCTATAAATGAGTTTTCAAAGCGAGCTAAAATAACTTCCCCACCGGGCATGAGGGAGCTAGGCTAGGCTGCTATGGTCTGTGCAAGCTAGCCGATTATCCCCGTCACAATGTCACACAGGAGAAATAGACACTAATCTCAGGCAAGAAACTGCCATTTTTTTCCCTCTCTTTTCTTACCAAACTTATTTGGGGTAAAAAACAAACCCCCCTTTGGGCAAAAAGAAACAAGTGCAATTGGTGGTTGTTTCAGCGCTATTGATCGCCCATTTGTCAATCATAATGGTTAAAGAATGAAATTTAGTTAGTTACACTTACTGAAACAACAGCCTCGGGCTCAGTTGCCACACTGATCTTTCTACCCCTTACACCAAATCATTAATATTCATTCACTCTCTCGCTTTTTTTCCCTCTCCATGTGTGCAACAAGTCAGCCATGTGCACTGTAATGGTAGGAAATGTGGTATATACCAGGTCTACTGACTTTTTATACATTTTTATGTTAAACTTGACAGGACATTGAATAGGGTCCAGAATCAGGACACAGACCCCTGCATATTCTTTCTCATGTGTCTTGCTACCTGTCATGTTCAAAGAGGTAACCAGCAAGAGTTCAAACTACTGGGTTTCAAGTCTATTTGTGATGTTAAAGTTTCATGTTTCTTGCAGAATAATGTGTACTGTTATACCACATGATTTGACGGGCAAAACACTGCAATTTACTCGAAATTAAAAACAAACAAAATATATCATAGAACCATAATTACTTTCAAATTCAACACTTTGTAACTTATAGAAGGAAGATATTTTTTGAATAATTTAAATAATTTAATATACAGATATAAAGCACACTATGGAATAGGCCTACATAGGGAAATACAGGGAATAGAAAAAGTCACATCAACAGCTTCAAAAAAGGTTTTAAAGTAACATATGACTCTATTTCGTTCAAATGATGCTCATTTTCTTCGGGACTGAATTCCTTTGCAACAGATTTGGATAAATTGCAATAAAGAGATGAAAGAATTTCTGAAATATTTTTCAAGCCAGATGAAAGTCACATCAACAGCTTCAAAAAAGGTTTTAAAGTAATGTATGACTCTATTTTTGTTCAAATGATACTCACTTTCTTTCGGACTGAATTCCGTTGCGCCAGATAAATTGCAATAAAGAGATGAAAGAATTTCTGAAATATTTTTCAAGCCAGATTGAAGGAGAAAAAATTTGCAAGTCACTCTTTCAAAATAATCTTGGGTCTTATCTATGACGTCAAACTTCTTTGACATGTAGGAACTTTCCCCCCAAATCAAAAGAACCCTTCATCAAACAATGTCCCAACCATTCTTGCATCATGTAAGTGTTAATTGCACTATTGTATAAGCAAAACATAGGAACAACAGACTGTAAGTAAACTGTTTTGTTCTCTAAACTTCTTCAAATGGTATCTTGATTGTGCTTTTACACACACACCCACAACAGGGACCACACAACGGGTGTATAATAACACAAACATGTCCAAACAACCTCGCTATTCTTCTGAAAGTTTACCGTGTTACCTAGTACAAAACACACTGGCTTGCGAAAAAAAAAAAGCAGAATGTTGAAGCCCTGGCTTGACCACTGACCAGCCAGCCAGTCAGACCATGGTCAAGCATTCCCAACAACATTAGCATTTGAATCTAATCCCATTCTTGTTATTAGCTTTTGTTCTTGGAGACTGTCGGACGGTTTCGTTGGCGACTTGAGTATGAGTGATGGGCGAGTTAGGCCTTGTAACTCTATGCCTGCTACAACTACCTGCATTTTACATCAATCTGTTCTTTTTCCTCTGTAACTCATTTTGTGGATAAAAAAGAGACATTAAAAAAATCAAAAATCAGATGAAAAAGTGATCATGTTACCTTCAGTATTAATAATGTTGGTATCATGCCTCGTTCAAATACATGTTTAATTACTCAAACACAAATTTATTTCATTTAAGGTCTAATTTTAGAAATAAATCTCAGCTTCAGAATTCAATATTGGTAAAATAATAAATATGCTACCTTCAAACACAATCTTTAATAATATATTTTACTTTGCTTAGACTAGAGGATATGATGCTCTTGTTAAAAAAATACTTAAGTCTTGATTTTCCTCATTCTTTAATCAGTTGAAGAATGCAATAGATTTCTTTATTTGGTTTCATATTTAAGATTAAGATAAAAACTAAAAAGTGTTTTAATCCTAAGCTTGAAAAAGCTTAGCCGATCTCGTCAGCATATTTCTGGTTAATAATCTTCAGTACCATGCTAATGTCCATTTCATATCAGATCACGAGCGCAAACACAGGTGCCCCAGCTATCTACGCCGTTGCCTCGGTGACAGCAAACATGACAAGGAATGCACACACACACAGACTATACATGCAATGGATCTAACTCCGGACACCAAACAAAATTTGATGCTGGACCAATCCGCTGGCTGGCCACGGCTTTTAAATCAAAAGAAAAGGGAGGAAAATTACAACCACCTCAAATGCATTTAGATTTTCATTAAGAGTCGGATGAATAACGGGTGCGGTCATAAGTGCTTTGGATATAATAAAGGGTGATCAATACATTCTTTAGGGCTGGACTCGTTGATTTGCCTAAAAATTTAAAAGGACAGGCATGGGAAATCTACAGATTTATTAAACCATGATTAGACTGAGTGATTAATCTATTGATTTGTCATAATTTGAAATTGTTGTGCATTTTATTTAAGGGGTACTACACCCTGGCCAATTTTGTGCCTATTTTTGCATTTTTCTCAAAAATTATAGCGCATTGGTGACAAGTAAGATATGTATATTATAGGGGCAAGGACTACAACTACTGCACTGAAAATTTTATTTCAGCACAGACAACAGTTGTGGAGTTACAGTCAAAAATGAGGGAAAACCAATATTTGATCAATAAATCAATAACTACTTGTCTTGAGGCACTGAAATTCCAGTGTAGAAACTGGATTCCTTGCCCCAATAATATACATAACTTTTGTTACCAGTGTGTTATTATTTTTTGAGAAAAATGCAAAAATAGTCACAAATTTACCACAGGGGTGTAGTACCACCTTAAACTTCCTTTATACCATTACTGCTATATTCTGATAAAAATGAAAAAGTGGCCCATCTTCATTACTTAGTTTACAAGTCAATGCATTTTGTCCAAAACGATACAAAATTATGTTACCATTTTACTATAAAAACCATTAACATGCCATCAGCAAAATTTCTTTTTTATAAATTTTGACATGACAAACGACAGGTATAGATTTGTAAGAGCTTGTTTTAAGTCTATCCCTGTACCAACCTATGACGTATTAGTTAATCAGTGATTGGACAACTCAAGCAAATGGCCTTCATCCTGAGTGGCAAGTGAGCAAACAAGCCCGATTCGTTATCATCTCGGCTTGGTCCTGATATCGTAACCAAACATAAAATCTTGAAAACGCACATATTATTAAACCTACACTAAGAACTTGCTTGTAATAAATGCTTGCTGCATCCATAGATCTGTCCTGCATCACATGGTTTCAAATAAATTTGTAGCCTAAAGACCTAAATATTCAATTGTTCACACACACGCAAAACTCATGTTTAGGAATTTAGCCTTGATCCACCTCTCCATTTGCCGCTTAATACGACGCCGGCTTTTAAAATTTGTCCTTCGACATGTTCAAAAGATAAAACTGAAGCATCTTTATCAAACTACGAACTGACCTCAAAACGACAGAAAACAATGAATTGTCAACTTGCCATGACCATAAGGGTCACCACTATCTGTACCCATGCCAAAATATTTCGTTTAACATTTTGAAATAGTCTTTTTATTCTATTTCTGAAATAATCTTGCTCCAGATTGATATCGCGCTCTTCCTACACAAACAATTCTCTTGTCGCTCGGACTTTAGACTTTGATCACTAACCAGCTAACACAAACCATATCTAGGTGTACATATTTACCAAACTACCCGTGAATGTTTAGAGAAGAAAAAAAATATGGAGTTCCCCTCAAACAAGAAAAACCCTGACTGCACTATGCGCTGAGTTTACTGAGAAAATATCTCAATTCAATATTTACAGGAACAACAAAATCTGTAGATTTTGTAGATTTGAGCTTTTGTCCGGTAATGACTGCAAAAACAGTGCAGTGTTTGACTTTCTGTGACATGATGGGTTAACATTTTGTACTGGGGGCGGTGGAACATACGTGGACGGTATATTTCAAAGGAATTTTCTTTAATCGCTTTCCCCTTTCTGAAATTTAATAATGGTAAAGTCAAAAAGGGGATTTATAAACTGTTTGCTTATATTGCTTGTATGAACAAATCTTGACTTAGTGATTTGAGGAAATCAAGGGTGTAGGTAATTCTGCTTTAAAAGAAGAAATAAATTCAGAGCATAAATATGTTGTAATAAAAATGTGCAATTGGTTATTTTCTATTCCACATAGACTAGCGATATTTACTTTTTCGTTGGTTTATGTATGGTATTATATTGGAAGTATTTTAATAAATGAAATTGAATTTCCTTCAATATCTATGGGTTTTATTTCCTATAATAATGAATTGGATAACTTGAAAAAGTGCAATTTGTAATAACATCTTGAGCCAAACTAAAATAATAATGAAAAAGAAACAAAATTAGATTTGATGTGATCAATAAATAATCACATTTTTTCCCTCCAACAATTAAAGATCTAAGACACATTACTTGGGACAGAAAACTTGGTTTTGAGAAAATAACAAAAATAAAAATAGCGGCTTAAATTGCCCTCATTATAGCTCAGTAAAGTTGCATGCATCCACAACACAATTATTTGGTCATTTAAACAGCCCTTTGAAGAGTTTGAAGAGATTCCTAATTGTCCCAAAATGGTTAAGACACAGGCCAATAATCATGATGTGGAGATGGTGCATGTTGATCCAGGTGGTGGTCGCGAGCATTCTCTAAATTCAGTAAATTTTCATAAATCAACCGTGTAATTGAATGGGATTATTTTGAAATTTTAAAAGCGCTTGAAATATCACAAACAAATAGGCCTATGTTAATAAATAATTTAAATACAAGCTAAAACCGTTGGGGTTCGATAATGAACCCCACAAAACTAACAAGTAAACACAGCCAAAAAGAAAGTCTCCAGTAGTTCCATCCCCATTTAATCAGATTCGGATGAGTTTATGGCAAAATAATTTATATAATAATTTTCTATACACTTTCCTGCGAAGATTGATACCAAATTTGATATCCAAAGTTTAATCATCATGAGCAAAGGAGTCCTTGTTTGGAAATTCGTGCAATTTTAAAAATGACAAATTACAATTGACCACGCAAAAATCAATGCATGGTATCAGCTTATTATGTGGCCTGAAGCATGCCCGTTACAGGAATCATTGTACCCTTGCCTGCGCACAATTGAAAGAAGCGGGGTATTTGATTTGCATTTTGACATGCATGGGCAAACCTTTAACCTGCCGGCCTATTCAGGCGGCGTAATTCTTGGCACTCACGCTAGCTCTGCTCACGTGATACAATTCCTATGTCATTTTTAAAATTGCACAAATTTCCAAACAAATGTTTCTATGCTCACGATGATTAAACTTTTGATATCAAATTTGGTATCAATCTTCAAAGGAGAGTGTATAGAAAATTATTATATAAATTATTTTGCCATAAACTCATCAGAATCTGATTAAATGGGGATGGAACTACTGGAGACTTTCTTTTTTGGCTGTGTTTATATGGAAAATGCCATACGGTCGGGCGGTTTCACAAGTTGCCAGCTCGATCATGCCATCCGCCGCCTGTGTTGATCATAACCAATTCAAGTAGTTACCAAACAATACCAACGAAAAAACAATCGCAAAGACCAAAATCAAAAACAAAACAAGCAAACAATCAATCAAGGAAACAAAAACAAAACATACACACACACAAAACAGCAGCAGCAGCAACAGCAACAGCAACAACAACAACAACAACAACAACAACAACAACAACAACAACAACAACAACAGCAGCAGCAGCAGCAGCAGCAGCAGCAGCAGCAGCAGCAGCAGCAGCAGCAACAGCAACAACAACAACATGTTTTTCAATTAGGCATATTCTCAGATATAACAAGTGAATCTGTAAACAATGTAAACATCAAGACTTTATCCTGAAACCCCACTCCTTGCTAAATACAGCAAGAACACCCAGGTTTACAGTCAAACCTCCAGGCTCTACACCTGCATAATCATCCAACAATACTGAACCCATTACTACATAAAACCCACTTAATTGATGAAATGGGTGCCACTTGTAACATCCCAATAAGCGATACCCCATGAAAAGACAAGCTCATCCTCCCAACCCAATCCACCACCCATCCATCCACTCATCCCATTCACAACAGGTTCTTTTCCCCCTTCCCTCAGGCATATGTGATTTACACAGATTGGTACTTTAGGTTACCCATTCATATCAGACACCTGCAATTTGTAAGAAAGAGAAATTCAAGTGGACAAAAGTGACAGATCAACCACTCACTTCATCATTACAACCTCTTCAACATAATGAAAGAAAGAAATCCCTCATTTTTGACAAATTTCAATCTGGTGTTAAAGATTTAGCCCTAAGGAGGATTACAACAATTTAACAAATCTCAGATGAATGGAGAATGAGTGAAAAATACTTTCTTGTTTTGATTCACTTGTAAGATTACTTACACCTTTGAACGGATTGAAATTGAAAAGAAATAAAAACCACCCAAGAAATGAAGATTTTTGTTCCCTTTTGAGAGAGAGTGGAAAGGAGATCCTCTTATCTTATAGTTACTTCATGTTTGTTTGTGTTATGTGGCTTAAAAGCAATACAAACAAACCCTTAAAAAATGGAACTAGAGAAAAAATAAGAGTTAAGTCCTGAGCTATAGGGTAAGAACACTTGAGGGCCTGTCACACTTATTCTAGCTCAAGAAGCATTTTAAAACGCTAATCCTCCAGCATGTATGTACCAAGCTTCACAGAGTAACTAACCAACCATTTAATTGCATTATTGAAAGGGAAAGTAAAGCTCAATGATTTGGAAGAGAAAGGCCACATTTGTTAAATTACCGGTTCATCTTTTATATTTTTCCCCTACTTTCCACTTCTCCAGATCTTTTTAATTGTTTTAAATGGATTCATTAGTGATAATAATTATGAAGCTAGAATGAATTAATAAGGTCCTTAATAGAGCCACTGGAGTTAAGTACTTTTTATTCGTTTTGGTGCAAAGCTAAAGGTTTTATTTGAAAATTTGATTTGCATCAATCCATTGGAACAGTAAGTGCTTAATAATCTGTCTTCGACTTTAATGAGGAAAAAGCTCAGTGATATATTAGTAGATAAAATTATTTGCAAACTTGTTGAAACGTTGGTTTAGTCCAAAGCATCATATATGAATACACACAGAGCATAGCAAACACTTATCATCTACAATTCTCCATTATGGTCTACATTAAGTATGGAAAATTAACATTTTCAAGTAGACAAGGTGAGATAGTGTGCGCTAGCTTTGTCAATGTAAATTCATAGTGAAATGCAGCATTAACTTGATCGGTACACTATAATAAGTTGTTAATGCACTCTTCTTCAAGAACTAAAAGTTCTATTAATTAAGTTTTGTATAAATTGCTATTAAGTTTTTAAGCAAATTGCTATTGATTTTACCTAATTTTGTGGTATATAGTTGTTGGATAAATGGAAAATATGTATTTTTTTATTGAAAGCATCGAGTATAACTTGAAAACTCTGAAATAATGAATCGCCATGTGGATGCATAGTAGAGGCTAAAGTGAGTAAACACATGTATCTTTAAGATGTCAATATTAACCAAGGTGGCAATTAAATAATCAGTTGCTAGCCACTGCAAAGATACTTTACACAGTCAATCTCTGCATATTTTAATTTCCCTGGTTCGAAAACTTAATCAAGTACGGAGAGAAGATCTACTTAGCGATACAATGAATGATGAGGATGCATGCAGTGAATCTGGTCAGCCTAGGGAATAGATAAAGATGAGTTTGCACTTGTCAATCTTATTATCATCAATATCATACATTGATGATGTTTTGTATTTCTTTGAGAATCGGTAGAAAACAAGTGTTGACAATGCACTTACAAATAAGCTGTATAAAATGCAAGTAAGAAAACCTGAAGAATACTTGGAAATGGGAGATAAAAATTGTCCCAAAATTGGTGTGAGTATGCTTTTAAAGTTTAAATGGGATGCCAAATTGCCTAAGAAGTATGTATCACTTGCTTTTTAATTGGAAATTGGTAAAAATATTTTGGCGACTAAGTCTGTATATATTTTCATGGATTTCTCAACTATTTGAATATATTTAGCAAAATTTGAACCAACATTTTCATGCTGGAAGCTACAATCATGGAAAAAATGTTTTGGGACGCGTGGTCAATTTGAGTATTTTTACCCCTTGTTTCCATCTATAATGTTCTATGTGTAGCTTTAACCCTTCTGTAAGTTATATCCCTCTCCTTCCCCCACCAATCAATGTTGCACACTCCAACACGGAACCTGATAATAAGACCCCAATCAACATTGCAATGGGGGAAGGGGATTGATTTCAGTGCATGGTCTTAACCTGTCCAAAGACATATTTCCATGATCGTAGTTTTGTTAGTCGTTACATGCTTGTGCACATTTTCAACATTTCTTCAGAAATATATTTAAATATGTACATGTCAGATTCAACTTGAGTTACTACAGAAGAGTAAACTGTAGGTGGAGCCAAGTCTTTGATTTGAAATTTTGAATCACAGGATCACACCCTTAAAAAGCATTTTTCTGGGGTCTGTAATCACATGTAGTGTGGTTATTCTCTTTACAAACTAACACACAAATGCAAAGCATGCCAAACCCATCATCTTTTCACTTCAGCAGGGACGAAAGGGTATGAAACATCTTAGAATAGAGACGAGGGGGCCCACTACTTAAGTCACATATACGATCCTCTCCTGGCTGAAACACCATCTACAGTCAGGATCCGGCAAACCGGAAGTGGTGAGGATCTACCATCATCATTCTGAAGATGTCTATCGACCATGATAGACGAAACCGTCAATCGTGAGTAAATTTCTGGTTTTGTGCATACAAAATTTATTTAATCTTAGAAAACATTTAAAACCAAGTGAAAGTAACAATGTCAGATGCAGAGACAATGAAAATATCACGGAAGAAACCTGGAAGTCAAATGACGCTACCACCGAGTCAAGAAAGGGCAGCTTTTTATTGTATTGGGCTTTAAGTTAGAGAACGTAAACCTGAGGAGGAGTAACAACATAAAGAGCATAAAAGTATAAGAATTAGAATGGAACTGATGTAAGGAATCCAACTGAATCATCAGTATCTGGCAAAAAGTGCTTGATTTTGAGGTTCGAACCAACCGAATCTTTGCACTTCAAATTATTTTGACTTTTTTTTTATAAAAAGAAATATAAAGTTACTCATTGTGAACAACCATGTCCCAGCACATCCCTTTTTAAAGGGATTTTTGTTTAGCTGTGTTTATATTCAACTATTCATGGGGAAATCTCTATGTAGTATCACAACAATATGTCAACTATTCTGAGAGAAACAAGAGTGCAACTTATCAAAGATAAGTCTACAAAACCAACCAACACCTACATAAGCTTTCAAAAAGCAAACACTAAAACCAACAGTTATGATACTTTTCTCTCATAAATTATTTATGTGTTGTATTATGATTCAAACTATGTATAATACATGCAAATGTGTAGTAGCTGGACCCACGGAACATATGGGGATCATATTTGCGCCCGACTTTTGACTTTTCTTTTCTCATCCCTCCAATCAACAAACATTCAAGTTTTAATTCCTCTTTCACTGTCACAAGAAAGACACTTAACTCACAAAAACACCTCAACTTCTGGTGTGCAATATTGTATGATACAATGACAAGTTCTCCCTAGACACAAAGTCTCAGGTATAACTGGTAACACTGTACCTATTGTGAATGTTAATTATGCACACGGCCCATGTTAGTAAATCGTTGTTGAAGCCCACTCATTGCAACCAATGCTCTTTTCTCCATGTGGCAAAAGTGCTTTTGTTCATCCGTTCAATAGTCGACAACTACGAGGCTCTTTCTACTTGTACGGTAAGCCAAGTGCTCTGCATAACGAAGGCCCAAGCATTCGTGGCCACACTTGAGCATTGGTTTTAAGAGGGCCATACTGTACAACTCAAGTGTTTTTGCAACAAGTGTGCTTATGAGTCTTTTGGTCTAGTGCTAGTTGCTTTTGAATCACTAAACACAACAAGGTCACCTTAATAGCTTTTTTTGTGCATTCTTTCTCCCATCATTTCATTTCAACAGATAACAGCGATCATCAATTGAGTAATTGTTTTGTCTTTGTAGTGTAAAAAATAATATTATAGAATTCAATTACCCGTAATGATTTGTCATTATCACTTCTCACTGCAAGTCCTTCATTGCTCCTGTGCAGTTCAATGATCTCTCTCTCCAACTTCTTACACTGTAGAAGAAAGACAAAAAGAAAAAATGTATAAAACTAAGTTAGGAAGTGGTAAAATAAATGTCTGTAAAAATCTTTTCTGGAATGATCTCAACTTTAAGTTAACTTCATATGACTACAGCACTGATTAGTATAGTAAAAAGTATAGTTAAAATGAGTTGTAACAGTTTATTCCATAGTACACTTAAATAAATAACATATTACTTTATTAATATTATGAAGGGTTAGTCTATTTTCTGGCCTTATGCTTTCCAATTTTGTTGCAAGTTGCCCAGCATACTTCATTCTCAGTAAGCACTGCCGTGCTAGTGAAACAAGAGTAACAAACACACTGACTGTGCTACAGTTGTAAAACAACCATCACGTTATGAGTTTTACCCAATTATACACCAGGCCTAAGTGGTAGCATTGGGACTTAAAAGCTCCCCCTCCCCCCCCCCCACACATTTGTGCACAGATTTCACAAAAAACATGAACAATCAGCCTATTTGGCATGTTTGGGCAAGTTTTTGCCACTCAACCTTCTGGGTAAGCTATCAGCCTCTTAGGCTTGAAATTTCCGGATGCTCCTGTGAATACATCTTTATATTTCATGCTCCCAACACAACAGGTCCATGAGGATTGGTATCCTGGAAAAAAATTAGGGAGAACCCTACCAGCAAAAATCAGAGAAGATATTTTGTACTTCCCATAATGCATTTCTCTCATTTCAATCTTCTGTAGTATACTGATTTGCTATCAAGTGCAACATGGATCGATAGTGAAAAATAATTATTCTTCAATGAACAGAGCACATCCAGATCTTGCAGAATATGTTTATTTCTTGACTTTATATCATCGACCCTGTTTAGTCAGTCAATTCTCAAAATGAAATCAAAGGGAACCTGTGCAAAGTAATGGGAGGGTCATTTGATGAAATGAGGTGATGTATCATGTTGCAAAGGATTCTGGGAAGGGTAAGATATCTTCTATGAGCAAAATTACTCCCTACACAAAAATACCTTTATACACAAATTGTGTCCTCAAATAAAAGTTTTCAAAAAGAAACCTGTATGGACTCAATTTACAGGGCCTACTTCTCAGATAATGTGTTGGTAAGGCAAACTACTTATTCAAATTACTTGCGCCAAATCTAGACCAGAATCAACTCAAAAATGAAGTCTTGTTTTGTCTACCCTTTACATTGCCTATTTAGACAACCTAATTAGCAACTTTATGAATATTATCTGTGTCATTTTCAATCAAATCCTATCATAACATTACTTTGTTTGAAGCCCATAAAAACAAAATACAGACATACCGGTATGTTTACACCGGGGACAGAATGGAGTCTTTTAGTGATTTTTATTCAAATTAATCTGGGATTCATTCTCATTTCCTTTTCATCTCAAATCATTCTAAATATGTTATGTAAAAAAAAACTGGGCCCCACAGGTTGGGCTATGTGGAACACACAATTTTACATAAAATGAGGTTACCAAATCAAGTGTGGTACTTATTAAAATTAAAATAAGCCAGCTTGGTTTTAAATCCTGCCAAGTGCCACCATGCATCCATCTCTACTGCGAACAAGCGAATCCACAGACTTGCATAAGCGGAAGGTATGATAATTACACGCATTTCTGACAATTGGCCAGGCTGGCAGAATATAGTAAGAGTGGATGGGTTAGAGCGGAAAAAAATGAGGTAAATATTTGCGTAGTGGTACCATCTGTATGGGAAAAGATGGGAAAGAGTAGTATTGGAAATGAGAGATGAGAGAAAGAGAAAGGAGAGTGAATGAAAGCGATAGAGGGAGGGAAAGACACAGAAAAAAGAGGGGCGAGAGAAAACATGACAGAATAAGGGTGTGAGTGAGTCCCAGGAATTTTTTTATTTTTTTTTTAAGTTATTTATTTTTTCGGTTTTGTAGTGTCTCTGGACCTAGACCTAAATGCTAGGATCATTCATGGTTGACCTAAAAAAAAATCTTTTTCGGGTAACCTGCTACCCGCCGGAAAAATGCGCCTGGTACCCGGGCACAAAATTACCCGAAAATCACACCCCTAGAATAGAGAGATTGACAGAAGAGAGAAGAGCAAGAGGAGGAACTGGAGAGAGACAAGAGTATGAGTGAGAATGAATGAGGAGAAGAGAATTAGTAAGATTGAAACCGAGAAATAGATGAGACAGAAGGTAGATCGAAATAGACAGGGGGAAGTGAGCAGAAATGGTTAGTCAAGGAAGTTCCCCAAATTGCAAAAAAAAAAAACTTTGTGGAGGTCGCACACTACTTCAATTTCCCTCACAATTGAGTTTACCTTCAAACAGAAATATGCCATTTCTTTCTTTATTATGTTTATAATTCAACAAGCTTTGCGTCATGAAACGGTACATTGTAATAAACAGAGATGATGGTGACTACAGTAAAGTTACAACTATCATGCTCCGTCATTAATAAACTTGTGTAGTTAGAGGTTTTCAAGAAATCAGTACCACATATTTTCTTATCAAACCTCATGACCACAAAGTGTTATGAAGCATTATCATACAGAATCATTCTTTGCAACATAAAATGCCAAGCTAGTATGATTGTTGACAATGGCAATAATCACAAGCCACCTTTTCCCTGGAACGTCCTAGCGGTCACCATGGCCCAAAATATTGACCCTCTAGCTTTGTAGCTATGACAATACCACTAAAATGTTGAGATTTAAGCATTGGGCAACCACCATTTCCACGTTTCAAGTGCCCTTGTGGTTGACCGGCACCTCCCTGCTCCGCCTCGGCCTGTTACGGTGGGTACATGACCCTGTTCATGAGTGGGATCAAACAAGTCTTCTAACCCTCATATATGTGGCTTGGATACTATTAATTACAAGTCTTGCAGATTCTCGGAAATCTTACGTTAGACAAACATTTAATATGTCTTGATATTTTAATTGAAATCCTTCCGATCATTCATCACAATTATTATTGATGGAGTTCACCCACTTCCTCGGCCATTCCTAGTAGGCCATGATAGAGGTTACCAAGACTCAGTATTTAGCTGACCACTCAAAAGATGACTCCTTTGACCAGTTTTTCTCGCAAACAAAACACTTTTTACGCACAAAAGATGACATTTTTATGTGGGAAGTGGGTTTTGATCACAAGTACCTGTGATAAAACGGCATCTAATTATTGTATTGTGTCATTAAATGATTACAAGTTATTTATAGAACCCTTCCTGTTGCCTTAATTTCTGTTGGGTTTGCAAACTACAAAGAATTTCAAGTTAAAAACTATGTTTTGATGTTGTTTGAATCATGTTTGAATCGAAATGCATTCCTTTCAAAGGTTAGTACAAGGATCTAATCTTTTCTTATCCAACTTTTCCACGAATTCCACCGTACTGGAGGCAATATGAATGAAAATGAAACATAACTTGCCACAATGGTATAATCACGACACACGGAAGTTGGATATATTGATAGGCTTATCGTTAACCTTTTTTATGTACTATGAATGATCCCATAAATGGGAAAAATCTATTGAGAAATGTTTCAATTCAATGCTTAAGTCTGTTACTCATTTGTTGTTAATGCAATGCTGCCAAATTTGGAAACCCTACTGGGATCATTAGCTATTGTGTTCTTTTTTGTTGATGTTTTATTTTATTTAGTACTGAACTGAACATTAATAGAAAACAAACAAACAAACAAAAAACAAACAAACCCTGGAAAATTATGACACAAGGGAGCAGGAAAGCAAATGTTCATTATTAGACACTCAGGAAGTCAAAAGAATATTAACTTTTCAGGTTTCATCATATACGTTTGTTTTATGTACAATTTATGTACTTGATAGGAAACTAAAATTCTTCTCCTCTCTACAACTTTGGGTTAAACTCTTATTTCATTCATAAAATCTACATACTGCCAGAATTACTTTGATTCCATCCCATAAGATTTTCATAACTTTCTTAACTTTCCCCCCTGCTGCCTTTTTTCTGACAAATACTTCAGTTTTGTTCAGCATGGCCTCTAGAGGGCAGCATGACAAAACAACAGGTAGTGTATACATGAACAAGCTTGAAAGCCAATTTACCCAACCCCAATGGCATTATTACACATGTCCCAGACTAAATGCATATAGAAATTTTAGTAAAACATTGACACAAAATGTACCCTGGTAGTTATCAACATGTGTATAGTACAGAGACTATGGACTTGACACAAGCAATTCAAATACTACTACTGTCCGACTGTATGGGAATAAACGATCCAACTCCTAAACAGATGCATCATCTCTTGTATGTATACATGCAATTACACCAAGGACTAGCCCCGAGTAAATTGAACATTGTATCATCAAATACTCTTATAGTTATATGTACATTTGATCAATTTGCTAATGTACATGTTATCATACAAAGTACATTTTCTTGTATCTTATAACACACAACACACACTCTCTGTCCCTCCCAAGAATTGGTCTGTATTTGACCGTCTTTTTAAAAAGTCAAGATTGGACAACAGCAGAGCATATTTAATGTTGGCACGTTTGTCAATTGCGCGTGTTTGCGCTGGGGAGAAAAAACAATATTTTAATCGGACTTTGGATGCAATGCTAGTATTAACCATGGATCAGGCAAATCTACACTGGATAAACCATACACATATATATGCAACAACTGCTCGCATGCAAATCTACGGCACTTGTCATACGATGAATACAAATATGATTGCTCCTACTTTTTCAAAATTAATTTGTCAAATTCATGTTTATTTTCATCAAAGCAGATTTACATAACATTTTGGTATTTCATGAGTGCGTGAACATTATTAACATTAGCATGAAAGGTTATTTTGGGAAAGACAAAATTAAGCTTTCATATTATGACAACTGAGATTCATAAGCTAAGCTAATAGCGTATACAATTCTGCTGAGAATAGCGATGTAAAGTCACATTCACCAAGAGAAATATTCTTTGTCCATGCATCTTTCTCAAAATATTTAAATTCCATTTTGATCTTTTTTGTTAGCTTATGATAAATCCCTAGTATTAAACGCATTCTTCAAATACAATATCAGGATGGCCTTATCAAAACCCCTGTTTCACTCTTTTTTGTTATTTCAGTATTTCTCATAAATCTGATTTTAAAAGTTATGATGTTTCCTGCATTTCTTCATAATATAATTAGATCTGAATCATCCCACAAAAACTTGCACCTACCACAACTTAATATGGTTTCAAAATGTTACTTTCCCTGTTGCTACCTGTATAATTCAAATTTCTGTTAGACCCAACAGAGTAGTTAGGGAAAAGATGTAATGTATAATGTTTTAAAATCCTTTTTAAACATAGTTCTCGCGTAGTATGCGTGCGACATCAATCATGTGCATCGGACCTCGCCTTGTGCAAAATAATACGCGCTGGACGGTTTAGTAGTACCCTTAATTTGAAGAAAGGATTTGGCAAATCAATTATAGTAGTAGTTATACCTTAGTTAAGTTATGATGTATGATTTGCATAAAGAATAGTTTCCAATTTAAAAGTTTTCACTGATCACATGTATTATTATTGCATGGAGCATCACACAGCTGGGACGTACATTATATGACATACGACGAATAGCAATATGCACACAATTTATACGCCACTGATTCAATGATACAATTACACAAGTTGAAATTAACGAGACGTGTTAGCAAGTACTCGATCGGCGAACTCTGATTAAAAACTTCAGGCTTAGTCTTTCATGTGGTATTTTAGTTACAATCATGCAAAAAGTAAAAATTCAAGAAAAATTGAGGCAAATTTCCCCGGAGGAGCACTCACATAAATGGTCTGTATGCATGCGTGACCAAAAAACAAGTAAAAAGGGGTGTTTTTTAGGCAAGGCAAGTTACGCGTGTGACGCATTTAGGGTCTAAAAAACACTAATTTTCAAGAATAAGGGTAGTTTTCACTAAACTGAACAACTTGTTTAGGGTACCTTTTCAAATTTTTGGTAATTACAAGTCCAAAAAGGGTACATTTTTTTTTCATTTTTACTAGCCAAAAACTAGGGGATAAATTTAAATTACCTTATTAAGGGGCTAAATTTGCTGGTAGGGTAAAACTCGTTTAGGGGTGTTTCAAAAAAATTTGGTCACACATGCGTACACTATCATACTTGAGTGGCCCCCCTGGGAAATTTTCACTGCAGTATGATCATTATTTGTCTGCTCACTTCAGAAAAAAAAAAGTCCTATTTTTCAACGATAATGAAACCTACATGTACGTGAGCTGGACAAAAATGGGTTTCCTATACACATAATCTGTTGTATGTAAATAACTCATTATGTCCATGCCTACATGTATATATGGAATGGTTCAAGTGAAAATATTCATGGATATACTACATATACAAGGGGGTATGTATCGTATGACACCATTTTTGGACCATAAAGTACATCAACATAGCTCCTTCACTTCTGGGTGATTTCAAAAACTTTTGGATACCCCCCTTGTACGGTTTTGGAAAGTTTGTTGCCATTCATTTTTGTAAATCAAACACGTCAGTGGAATCCATTCAGCCAAACCATTGATTCTATACAATATATGCTTACAGAATTACATACATACGCTAAAGTTGTAGGCCTATTTGTTTGCGTTCATTAATTTCATCACCAATAAATACACTTTCTCACTTTCTGATGTTAATATTGTAAGTCATAATGCAATTAATATTTCACATGATGACCCTATGCTCAGGCCTAGAAAATATGTTTATTTCGCTCCATTTCTTATGTATTTCTTTATCCAGAGAAGCAAAATTTCCCTCAAAATGACCAAATTTCCCAGCAAGGAAATTGCCGAATTGCCTGTTTTTTCCAGGCCTGCCTGTGTTGACTTGTTGAGATTGTGTATTCTTGTTAACAGTACCATTGAAAAGGCTGTCTTGTTTATTTCTCATGCCAAAGAAATCTACTATTAATGACTTTAACTGATATGGAACATTTTGATGGAAGTCCATGGAGGATATAAAATAAACTACAATCCAGCTAAGGGCTCATATTGAAATACCCTACCACGTTTTCACACAGAAAGAAGGCAGGATTCCCCTCGCTAAGCGCGCGCCTCAGGAAAGCTCGGTCATATAACGGATGGATTCTATGCATCAGTGATACACCCTGCCCAGGCTTTTAACAAAAGAAGGCTAGCACAGGAAAGCTGCAGGCTGGCGCACACCTTCCTGTGTAAGGGAATTTCAATATGAGCCCTAAATCAAGTCTATCATCCTGGTTATTTTGTAGGCCTATACAGACTCTGCCCTGTACCTTCCCTCCTACCTTTCATTCCTGGAGGACCTTACATAGCCTTGGTTCGAGCGGGGGTTTGAGGCGACGGGCTCTGGGATGGTGTTTTTTATTTCGTTCTTTTTTTTTAGCATCTCCATTTATTTCAGACATTCAGATTTTTTTTCATACTCCATTCCTGAAACTGCTTTATCATTTCCTGAAAATGTGTATTTCCCTATACTTTGTACAGGGATGATCCAAGCAAAATTTCCTGAAATCAGGAAATTTCCTGAAGATTTACATCCTTGATAATAGCAGATAACTCCCCATCTTCATGGTTCTGAGGAAATAACCAAAGAAAATGGCTGATTCCAACCAATTTTTATGTCTTACTCTCAACAATGTATAGTTCTGTATGTGTTTTGTAGACTCCTTCTAATATTCTTTCTCACTGCCCTAGTTGCAGGTTATTTCCCAGTCAAAACCATCATAACAAAGACAGAATAGTAAAAAAAAACCCATCCCAGAGCCCTGTCGAACTGAGGCCAAGTCTCACGGACCTGTTGGCAACATGGGATATTTAGCACAATTGACGGGTAAAGTATCCACTGTTTTTTCATGATTTGTCTGCCTTCAAAATAGTAAAAACTGTGGCTGAGATGGGAGAGGGTGCAATCAAGCAATATCACATCAGTTACAAACAACAAACATTTACATAAAATTCAAACATAATTGCACTTAGAACTATAAATTAAACCAAACTACCCAAGCTATTAATACAAAACCAAAGTTGCTGCACAGCCTAGAAGTCATCAACAGAGGGCAGCATGCATGTTTCTCAACAAGTCTGTTCAGAAATGATGTGTAATACATGTATGTTGTTCATGTACAGTTGGGTCCACCTAGGACATGAATATTCATGAACAGGGTGGGATTTTTGTGGGTGTGGCATCACTATGAGATTGACATGCATTTTGTTAAATATGACTGCCATTGGACATGCTATAATACATTGGATTGCATGGTTTCAATTCATAAAAATATTAAACAAACTTATTAGCATTTAAAGTGGGTTGTCCGATTGTAATACACATTTTATTTTTATCTCCCAAACATTCTTATTCCAAGTTTGTCTCAATTTTGCATGAAATTTTTATACAGGGGTAAATTTAATGAAAAATCTGTGCAAAGCAGGGGTGGAATTTCGGCGGGAGTCCGAGAGTCGACTCTCGCAGAGACTCCCGTAAAAGTCCTATTGCGAGAGTCACGTGGACTCGCGCTGGAAATGATCGACTCAGCGAATTTACGTTTAAAATCAACACGCCTTAAAACTCAAAGCCTGCAAAATATAAAGGAAAAGTCGCCAAAGATGCAATGACATATATGGAAGTGAGAGTATGATGACATTAAAAACTTAACTTTGTTAGTTTATTTGTTAGTTTGTTTGTTTGAATGCATTTTACATAGGCCTACATATAATACCTTTTGGACTCCTGCAAGATTGTACAACGAGAATCCATTTACGGGAATCCATGGACTCTCGCAAAACTCTCTTGTGAGAATCAACTTGGACTCCTGTGGCACTTTATGAAATTCCACCCCTGGCAAAGGTCTTATTGAAGAACATTCACTTTGTGTTGAGTGGGGCTGCAGAAAACCATAATCGCCATGAGTCATGTGATCGTGTTCTCACACAATTCCACATTCCATTCCTATTTATTATTTGAATTCCCTGACCAGACCTTCCACTCCTATTAAAAACTTTATTTTGTTAAGAGCTATAATTTTGATTGTATACTATAACTATTTAAAAAAACCTATATTAGGCGTAATTGCCTATGCCTATGCGTGACCACATTACCACCCTCTCTCAAAGTCCATCAATTTCCATCTTCGTAATCTTTACCGCATCCGTAAATTCATTGACCAGGATACCTGTCACCATGCTGTTCGTTCTCTCATACTGTCCCGACTTGATTATGGCAATGCAATCCTCTATGGTATCACACAAGGTGAAAGAAATAAGACTGCAGAAGCTGCAAAATCGTGCTGTGCGTTTGATATGCTCTGTCCCTCGCTCAACTGGTACCTGAGGCAATCCATGTCAACTCCAGGGATGTGCACCGCAAAAAGAAACGACCAATTGTTCGCCGTTTTTCGCCATTTAATTTTGTTGGAAACGATGACGTAAACATGCATCATCTCTTTCACAGAAAATACACTCCTACACATGCATGCCATCACATGCATCTACACATGCATGCCATCACATGCATGAAGGCGCATAGGCTGAATGACTGACTTCATTTGCACAAACGAGTGGCTTATCCTGTAGTATATTAGTACTCCAGAATCCTTGGCCATACCAGGGCTATGACACTCTATTCACGTGGTTTCTTTTCCAACGCTAAAAGATTACGAATTTTGGTGGTTTGTAAATGAAAAGTGTCCGCACTATCGATTGATTACGTAACTGTTATGAATAATTTATTAGTTTTTCAATGCAATCGCCTCGACCCATTAATACATATTATCTGTATTTATCAAAGTACTTGGAATAGCAATCTGGTGAGTTCACTGAACTACGCCCAAATACTGATGGAGTTTTAATGGCGCTAATCCTCTCCATACACAGATGAACAAATACAATAGGAGAAGGTCAACACATATGACCTCCTATATGACATGTTATATGAGATGTACAACAACCTGAATATCATAAAGATCAGTGTTCGTTTGTGCATATGAACTGCATATTTACAATACTAAATATTACTCGTTATATATTATGTCAAATATTGGTATTATGACAACACGGTATATACATTGTATATAAAACGACTAATAGATCCTACTATCATGGCGTCAGGTCATTGGTTCATCATATCCCGTATGTTTCTTAAAATTCATTCATATTTGAGACAAATTTCTGTGCCCATTTTATAGGCGTACAGGTGGATCCGGTTTTTTTGTCATTTTCATTTCTTTTGATGAAAGAATTAAGGTTTTCCACTGCACGGAGGCCACTATGTGATACTAATTTAATGCTATTTGTAAATGAATGCGGATTCCCGGTTGTTGTTTTTCCACAGTGTGACAACTGTCCACCCATCCAGACAACATCATCACATAATAAAACGTCTGTATTTGTCACGATGAGTAAATATTAAACTGAACTTTGCCTTGGAACATTGTGTAAGACGGTGTAAGATTTTGTGGGCGCCCTCAACATTATTATCCTCTTTGTATCCGTAAATGACATGGCATAGACTGTGTGAATTCTATGAAGACTACTTATACATGGGGTCATATCCATGGACACAAGTAACGATAATTGACAACACGATCTGCGACTGTATTTAGGAGGCTAACCACTAATAATTAATAATGCGGGTAGGGCCTACTCCTGGGCGACTCGTGTGGGGTTAAGGGCGCTTTAATAGGGACGGTGACCAAATGAGTCTCAAATTTCACCGGGGAGGGGGGAGGGGCACTCATCAAGTATGATAATGTAGGCCTATACGCATGTGTGGCCAACTTATTTAAACCCCCCCTAAAGCGAGTTTTACCCTACCAGCAAATTTAGGATCAATAGGCCTAACTTAATACACTAAAGGAAGTTTTGGATGAGAAAACGGACATTTTGATGAGAAACGGCCAAAATGGTGAGAATTTAAATTTTCTCATTCTTTTGGATGAGAAACTTCCTGGTGTGTGTCAATCATTATTGTCTTATTAAAATCCGGGACTTTGGTTGACCTGTGCTAGACTCCAGCACATGTTAATGGCGCTTAAAGACAGTTGTGGTAACACCATGGTCATGAGACCTGCAAAAAAGCTCAAAAACAGATAGTAATGAAACCAGTTTTTTTTTTTTTTTCTTTAGCGAGTTCACAGAGAAGGTGTTTCTTGTACAATGCAGCGTCGGACTCTAGCTGAGGCGTAGCCTGAGTCCAAACGGACTCCAAGAAGGGCTCTCCATACACAAATGAACAAACACAAAGGAAAGTAGTCTCCTCCGTGACCAGCTTGATTTCGATGGAGCGAAACCAAATTGGCTGCAGAGGAGACGGGTAATTTTGCCATGCAAATGAGGTGAGTGCCCTCTCAAGAATAACTACTCTCTGCCTATATTGAAGTTGCGATTATATCTTCAAATAAGTTTCAAATGGATTCCATCAAGACAAGTGGACGAGTGGTCTAAGGCGCTAGGCTCATAGAGCATATCCAAAGCGGCGTGGTGGCGCCGTGAGTTCGAACCCCGCCTCTGCCAAACTTTAATAGTAATATTAAAATTTAACTTTTTTTTAAATTTCATATTGGGGAAATGTGACTGGGAGAATATATGTATGGCGTGGAGTGGTGTGAGTTTGAATGATTCTGATTACAATTACATGACATGAAAACTGTCAATGGAATTTTGATTATGTATTCTATGGTGTTTCTATTATCAACTCTTTTCAATTTAATTAATTTTTTTAATAGTTACAGTATACATGTTCAATCAAAATTATAGCTCAATATGGGCTGTGCAATAATTTTGAGTCCTGGTGAGAGAGTAAAATTTGGGTGGGCAAGAAATTTTTGGCAAACTGATGGGGGGGGGGAAGCAATTTTGGCAATCCGAGAGGGGGAGCAATTGAATGCGTACACATGTTGTGCATTACACAGTACGTACATTGTGTCCGGGCAGTTGTGACATATCAAAAGAACTGACACAACTCACGTTTGACGGAGATTAAATAGCGATTTTCTTTGCATTGCTTCATCTGTTTGAGCCCAAATTAAAAGAGGGCATATCTGACAGTGAAAACTAACAATATACAATTCTGTTTCTTATGGAAATGTTACAATATGGCTTTAAATTTTCCTGCTCGCTGTGGTCGCAACATGTATCTAGACCATTTAAGGGAGTGTTCATAAATACTTTGGTGGGGGGTTGGAACAGTTGGAACCGTGGACGTCAAAATTTTTTGATCCCCCCTTCATGTCCTAAAAAGAAACCAAAAATATACATCATTAACAGTGGCATAGATTTCTTTTTGACATTGGGGTTGGAGACATTTCTTGAAGTCCAATGAATGCAGCACCTTTTGCTGACAAAATAAGCTTATGGTACAAATGCGCACAAAGCATTTGCCATATTGAAGCAAAACTGGTGAAATATAGTACAGCTTGAGATTGAGATTACAAAATTGAATACTTTGGAATGTACATGCCTTCTCGTACATTTTACCCCGGAATTTAACCCTCAAATTTTTTGATCCCCCCATTAAGGACTGAATATTTTTTGATCCCCCCTTTTTAGGACCCAAAAATTTTTCCAACCCCCCCCAACAAAGTATTTATGAACACTCCCTAAGCTTTGCAAGTTGGGATCCAAAAAAGTTGGCATGTGTTAAGAGGGGGCAAAGATTTTTTGGTGGGCAGAGGGGGTGGCAAGCAAATTTTGGCGGGCCAAGAGGGGTGGCAAGCAAATTTTGGCAAGCCGTTTGGAAATTTTACCCCCGGGGGAGGGGGAAGCTCATAGTTATTGCAGTTTCACAGCCCCTTTATAACAAAATGAAGTTTTTAATAGGAGTGGAAGTCAGGTCAGGGAATCTTACTATAAATAGGGAAATGTTGTGTGTGTTTGTATGTATGAAGATCGAAAGGCCCCGTTAGTTTAGATCCAAAATTTGTAACCCCCCCATTATTTAAACAATTGCGCACGGAGCGCGAGAAAATTTGCACAAATACCACAAATTAATTTTGGTTATAATCAAGTTGAATTTCAATCTTAAATTGATCTAAATGGATACTTGTACTGAAATGCGCACAAAGCGCACAGAAATTTTAACTTTCATCGCTTGGAGGGACGAAGAATTGATGCTAAATTGGTCAATTCGGACGCTCCCCTAGTGGTAGAACACGTTGCCCCCCCGCCCCAGCGATATTTTCCTACCCAAAAATAACGCCATCTCTTGATATCTGGATATGTTTGGCGATATTTTGAGGCTTTACCGAAACATCCCGAGCAACTGAACTACAAAAAACTATCCGTACCAAAAATTTCAAAACAAAACCCGGCGTGTAGAAGATCATTTCACAACTCTCATATTCCCAAAAATACATACTGTATTGTAAAAAACATAAATGGGTTGATATTTGATAAGATTCAAGCAATTTCCGACGGGCTATTTTGATAAAATTTTCACCAAAGGCCAATATTATGATGAATTTTACAATATTTTTCGAGTTTTGTTGAGAATTTTTCAAGTACAATGCACTCATACATGCATATGGCATCTTCCATCTTCCTTGTGGCATCAGTTAAACTCTAAAGTTCCTAGAGCGATTCTTATGAACTCATGGTAGCCCTCATGATAACTGCCTGGTATTGTCTCTTGAACATGCTCTGGCCGTGCTTGGTACAACCTTGAAAAAAGGTACAATACAGTCTTGGGTTCGAGTCCAGCAGAGAAATAATAATTTGGTACGTGGTCAATAGATGAAATATCGCTGTGCGTCCCCTAGTTACCAAATTTTGAGAAAGTACAGGCAATTTATTTTACTTGGGCTATATATCATGTCCTATGCCCGGGGGGGTACTCAAGTTTGGTTTTGTTAGGGACGTGCCGCTGAGATTTTGGAAGTAGACCCATAAATATACCAATTTTCAAGAAATTTGGACCCATTGATATACCAAAAGTCAAAATTTTGGCCGAATTTACCCAAAATTGTCTTAGTTTTACAAATTTTCCCAAAATTTTGGGAAAATTTTGGCTAGATTAAGGAAAAATTGGGCTGTTTCTGAAAAAATTGAGAAAATTTTGAAAAAAGGACCCATTCACATATACCAAAATAGGCTTTGAAAAAGAGGTCATTGATATACCAGAAGGCTGAAAAAGCTACCCATGTTTGCGGCACGTCCCCGTATGGTCATTTGTACTGAGTACCCCCCCCCCCAGGTCCTATGGCAGTCATATTTATGCATACCAATCACTGGTGATGCCACACACCCACATGAAATCCTGCTTATGAAATGAATATACAATCATTTCTGAACAGATTTGCTGAGAAACATGCATGCTGCCCTCTGTTGATGACTTCTAGGCTATGACAGCAACTTTGTGACAGCAGGGATATGAGACAGTTTCAGTAATTTTGGATTGTATTATAGCTATTAGCTTGGGTAGTTTAATTGGTTCTTAAACAATTAAAGGAGGATTTTGTGATACTAGCATCCCCTTTATGTATGTATGTATGTATGTAATTGAAAAGAATTGATTTGTGCAGTGCCAGTCATAATAAAAACACCATTGAATATATAATCAAAATTCCATCTATAACAGTTTTCATGTCTTCTATCATTACAATTTAAATTTATTGATATATGATATTTTGAAAAAAGTTTTTGGCGCCCTCACAGAGTGAGGGTGTATCATCAAGAATAGTAGATAGTATGGCCAGAGAGTAGTTATTCTTGAGAGGGCACTCACCTCATTTGCATGGCAAAATTACCCGTCTCCTCTACAGCCAATTTGGTTTCGCTCCATCCAAATCAAGCTGGTCACGGAGGAGACTACTTTCCTTTGTGTTTGTTCATTTGTGTATGGAGAGCCCTTCTTTGAGTCCGTTTGGACTCAGGCTACGCTCTCAGCTAGAGTCCGACGCTGCATTGTACTAGAAACACCTTCTCTGTGAACTCGCTAGAGCAAGGAAAATAAAAACTGGTTTCATTACTATCTGTTTTTGAGCTTTTTTTGCAGGTCTCTGCGACCATGGTGTTACCACAACTATCTTTGCGTCATTAACATGTGCTGGAGTCTAGCACAGGTCAACCAAAGTCCCGGATTTTAATAAGACAATAATGATTGACAAACACACCAGGAAGTTTCTCATCCAAAAGAATGAGAAAATTTAAATTCTCACCATTTTGGCCGTTTCTCATCAAAATGTCCGTTTTCTCATCCAAAACTTCCTTTAGTGTATTAAGTTAGCTTAGGCCTATTGATCCTAAATTTGCTGGTAGGGTAAAACTCGTTTTAGGGGGGTGTTTAAAAAAGTTGGCCACACATGCGTATAGGCCTACATTATCAAACTTGAGTGCCCTCCCCCCTCCCCGGTGAAATTTGAGACTCATTTGGTCAACGTCCTAAGCGTCCTTGCCCACACGAGTCAGCCCAGGAGTAGGCCCTACCCGGCATTATTAATTATTAGTGGTTAGCCTCCCTAAATACAGTCGCGGATCGTGTTACAATTATCGTTACTTGTGTCCATGGATATGACCCCATGTATAAGTAGTCTTCATAGAATTCACACAGTCTATGCCATGTCATTTACGGATACAAAGAGGATAATAATGTTGAGGGCGCCCACAAAATCTTACACCGTCTTACACAATGTTCCAAGGCAAAGTTCAGTTTAATATTTACTCTTCGTACAAATACAGGCGTTTTATTGTGTGATGATGTTGTCTGGATGGGTGGACAGTTGTCACACTGTGGAAAAACAACAACCGGGAATCCGCATTCATTTACAAATTGCATTAAATTAGTATCACATAGTGGCCTCCGTGCAGTGGAAAACCTTAATTCTTTCATCAAAAGAAATGAAAATGACAAAAAAAAAACGGATCCACCTGTACGCCTATAAAATGGGCACAGAAATTTGTCTCAAATATGAATGAATTTTAAGAAACATACGGGATATGATGAACCAATGACCTGACGCCATGATAGTAGGATCTATTAGTCGTTTTATATACAATGTATATACCGTGTTGTCATAATACCAATATTTGACATAATATATAACGAGTAATATTTAGTATTGTAAATATGCAGTTCATATGCACAAACGAACACTGATCTTTATGATATTCAGGTTGTTGTACATCTCATATAACATGTCATATAGGAGGTCATATGTGTTGACCTTCTCCTATTGTATTTGTTCATCTGTGTATGGAGAGGATTAGCGCCATTAAAACTCCATCAGTATTTGGGCGTAGTTCAGTGAACTCACCAGATTGCTATTCCAAGTACTTTGATAAATACAGATAATATGTATTAATGGGTCGAGGCGATTGCATTGAAAAACTAATAAATTATTCATAACAGTTACGTAATCAATCGATAGTGCGGACACTTTTCATTTACAAACCACCAAAATTCGTAATCTTTTAGCGTTGGAAAAGAAACCACGTGAATAGAGTGTCATAGCCCTGATATAGGCCTACCACGTGACAAGCAAAAGCAGAAAACGTACCATATTTTGGAATTTTATTTGCCTAAAAACATTAATGTGTATTAATAGCGCTTAATTGTTGTTAATCCGACAATAATAAATGATAAATGCGAGTTTATATGGACAATACATTATATCGATTTTGACATGTGCTCGCACGGTGTCAGTACATTAGCATGGTCAGTAAAATACTATAGAGGTACCTACCATTTTTCTTGTATACACGTTCGATGTTTTTATCAATTACATAAAAATTCCATTTTAGACCCCAAATGTTTCTTCGGAAATAAAAGATTAGAATACCATAAAAAACGAAACAGTAATCTTTTGCGGGTCTAATGTTATTTATACATAGAATTTTTAACGTTTTTTCTATCCTTATTCTTGCTCAATTAAAAAAATATTTTGGCGTATATAAAAATGAAATAAAATTCTCTGCCTCATAAACGACCTCAAATATGCCACAATTGGGTATCACGAATAGTTATATATGATGTGCAGTTAATATTCATATTTTCTTTTATACAGAGGATGCTTCAGTTTTGACAGGAAAAATATTTTCTTGAAAACCCTCTCACTCGGTTATTTCAAAACAGTAACCACGCTTCCCTAGAATGTGCAATAATTTAGCATTAAAATTTTTCTTATTCTAACAGCAAGCGTTTCTAGAATGAATTATGGCAAAATGTGGTGTAATTCAAACTATAGTGTTTGAAACAATTTTTTTATAGCACCCTCACAGGGGTGAGGGTGCATTATCAGAAGGTATAGGCAGGATTTAATTCTACTGACAGCATAAGTATTGGAGTATAACAATTTGTTCTGTCAATAACGTACAAATTACGTTCTGAAGAATTTTAGTACTATTTACATTAAAAATTTTATCTAGTCTATTTGTTACTTGAGGGGACTGTCCCATCTCTCTTCTTCACACTATTAATATGTGAAATTTTAATTGGTGCAAAAAGTTTTAATTTTTCTTTCTTCTCCTTCTCTTTCCTTTCTTTCTTCCTATCTGCCTTTTTTCCTTCTCGCTCTTTATATCACAGTAGCCCAAAGAACAATACAAGACTTCCAGGGTGGTGTCCTACCAAACTACCATGCTTTTGTTCATACTGTCTAAACTAGAGTCCGAAGTTTTCCGTTTTACGGAAGAAAATCACAGAATCGGAGGTACAACACGGAAAATGACATTTTTGTATGATGTGACAAAAATTGTTAAAAGATAAGAGAAACTAGAGTCAATAGAATCTGGGTACACAGCGAATAGCTATCTGCAAACCATATTTTGACCTTTTGACCCTAAAGTAAACATTGACCTTTGGGGTAATAAATAATTTTAACATGTTTAGAATGTCGTAAGAATCGTTCCTGTTGAATTTCAGCTCGATTGGGCCAATTTCAAACATTTTTTGCAAGTTTGACGCTTTGACCTCCTTAATGACCTTTGACCCCAATATAAAAAAACCCTCATCTACACCGAGAAAATGCATTGTTACAGTTTAATTTTAAAAAATCTACTATGCTTAGTTATGGAGATAAAATTCTTGAAGTTATTTAGCTTAAAACCGGAAATGACGTCTAAATGACCTTTGACCAAAAAATAAAAAATACCGTGCATACATCGGGTAACACTAATGCATGTATGAAGTTTATGTCACTCTGGTGCGGTTACGTTTTGAGATAAAAAAAATAAAAATATTTGATGATTTTTGGTTTTTGACCGGAAGCGACCCCTTAATGACCTTTGACCCCAAAACTGTAGACACCTTAAAGACCCTGGTTGGTAGCAATGCATGTGTGCTAATGACAACACTCTGCTATATGTAATTTGTAAAAACAGTGATTTTTTGAATATTTTTAACTTTCAGACCGGAAATGACCCCCTTAATGACCTTTGACCCCTTATCTGTGAACACCCTATAGACACCGACCAAAGTCAAGTCACATGACCTAAGCATGTCACCATCAGATCGCATTTTAGCCATTGTGAGCAGGTCAAAGGTCAAATGGAGTTCAATGTCATGTAACATGTGGGGACATGGTCAGTGGTGTTTGTGACCAAGTATGATCAAAATCGGTCAAAGCATAGCAGAGCTAGTGCTGTAAACGTGGCAAATCACGCAAAATGTCACGTTTTGCTAAGAAAAAGCAAAAAAAATCACGTTTTTGACCATTGTAGCTAGGTCAAAGGTCACAGCCAGGTCAAAGTCAAATGCAAGTTTTGCACTAGCCCAATGGTCATTTGGGTCAAGTATGGTTGAAATCTGCCAATGCCTTGCGGAGCTAGCGCGTACATTGCCAGAAAGAAAGAAGAAAGAAGAAAGAAAGAAGAATTGGCAAAAGACAGAACACAGAGAATTTGCAAATTCGCTGTGTAATAAATGTTTAAAACAATCATGAGTTGTGTATGTCAATTTTTATGATAACTAGAAACGTCGCGGTTTTCGACGCAAGGCGTCGAATGGGATGCCTCCACCATGGGGCGATTTAAATGTGTACAAATCCATTTTTAGTAATTTTACCTCAGATGACCCTTGGGTGACCCTGGATGACTCCAAAATGACATGCCAAAAATTTGGCTTTAAATGTTGACTGTACCCACCAAGTTTCATGCCCATACGACCAATTTTATTATTTTGACCTTAGATGACCCCGAAATGACCATCCAAAAATTTGGCTCTAAATGTTGACTGTACCTACCAAGTTTCATGCCCATATGACAATTTTTAGTAATTTGAACTCAGATGACCCCTGGGTGACCTTGGATGACCCTGAAATGACCTTCCAAAAATTTGGCTCCAAATGTTGACTGTACCCACCAAGTTTCATGCCCATACGATCAATTTTATTCATTTGACCGTAGATGACCCCTGGGTGACCTCAGATGACCTCGAAATGACCTTCCAAAAATTTGGCTCTAAATGTTGACTGTACCTACCAAGTTTCATGCCCATACGACCAATTTTATCAATTTGACCTTAGATGACCCCTGGGTGACCCCGGATGACCCCAAAATGACCTTCCAAAAATTGACTCTAAATGTTGACTGTACCCACCAAGTTTCATGCCCATAAGACAATATTTAGTAATTTGACCTTAGATGACCCTTGGGTGACCCCGGATGACCCCGAAATGACCTTCCAAAAATCTAGCTCTAAATGTTGACTGTAATCTACCAAGTTTCATGCCCATACGACAGTTTTTAGTAATTTGACCTCAAATGACCTTTGACCTCAGTATATGACCTTGAAACTCACCCAAAAAAAAGAGTTTTTGACCATGACCCACCTATCCTGAAAATCTGAAGTCAATCCGCCCATCCATGCCCGAGATACAGCATCTGGACGGACGGAAGCACGGAAGCTCGGACATTGCAAAAACAGTATGCCTCGCGGTGGAGGCATAAAAATACTGTTTAATAATAACGAAATAAAGGTATATATTACCAAGACATGAACCCCCTATATCCCTCCAAACATCGAAATAGTCGGCCTATTTTCGTGAGAATATTCCAATCAGAGCATATTGATCGCTATATTGAACACTTTATTAGGACATTAATATCATTGTTTATACATTTTAAGCTTTATTCATGACACGGATTTACAAATTTTACAACACAGATTACAACACGGAAAATGGATTTTAGAAAACGGTAAACTTCGGACTCTAGTCTAAACAAAACAAATTTCAGGCTTAAAATATTACTGGAGTTACGTAAAAAATATGAGGATTCACCTGCCACCAAAATCAAATCTGAATTTTGATGGGGTAAAGTGTGAATTTGGTCACACACCTTTAAAGACTGCTAATTTGGGCAAATTCAGTTTAACCATTTATAGTATTGAATATTGATTTGGGCATGAGCCACTGTTACAGTTAGTATCTAATTAAATTACCATGGCAACTACTACAGGCACCTGTTGCTATATGTTAATGTGTGGTTAAATATTTTCAGGTTGAAAATTGATTTTATCCACAACTAATAAATGTGCAAATTACTACACATAAGCAACTATCAAATGAGACTATAAAAACAATAATTACACTGTCCGATATATTATAGTTACTCAAAAATGAATTCTAGACAGTTCATTAAATGATGGATTGTTCCATTTCACTCATCATTCTGGCTCATGGAATGGAACAATCCATCTTTACACAGCCGTGCCGTGACGTTAGTCACGGCTGTGTCTTTTTCTTACAGGTTCTTTCTTCTTCTTCTTCTTCTGTCAACCATTACATTTGCTCTAGCACTCACATGCTTACATCGATTTTGACCTAACTTGGTCACAATGATCATTGACCATGCCCCTACATGTCACATGAAACTCGCGGGGTTAAAGGTCACGCAGGGGTCACAGAGGTCAAAAACGTGATTTCAACTAAAAATGCATCTTCTCCTACAACTTATGTACATGCATTGTTATTACCCAGTGTCTATGTCGTGTACACAAATTTGTGGTCAAAGGTCATTAAGGGGTCACTTCCGGTATAAAACGAAAAACCTTCAAAAAATTTTATTAGCTAAGTAAAACATAGCACAGTAACGGTATGTTCACATATGATCTACAGTCACCCAATGTATATGTGGTATTTTTTTTATTTGGGGTCAAAGCTCATTAAGGGGTCACTTCCGGTATAAAAAGAAATACCTTTAAAATGCATCTTCTTCCACAAATTATGTGGGACAGAGACGCCACTTGCACACATGCATTGTTATTACCCAGTGTCTATGGGGTGTACACAGATTTGGGGTCAAAGGTCATTATGGGGTCACTTCCGGTATAAAACAAAATACCTTCAAAAATTGTTATTTGCTAAGAAAAACATAGGACAGTAACGGTATGTTCACACATGAATTGTGGTTAGGGCTCATATTGAAATTCCCTTACACAGGAAGGTGTGCGCCATCCTGCAGCTTTCCTGTGCTAGCCTTCTTTTGTTAAAATCCTGGGCAGGGTGTATTACTGATGCATATAATCCATTCGTTTTATGACCGAGCTTTCCTGAGGCGCGCGCTTAGCGAGGGGAATCCTGCCTTCATTCTGTGTGAAAACGTGGTAGGGTATTTCAATATGAGCCCTTACCCAGTTTATATGTGGTATTGTTTTGTTTGGGGTCAAAGGTCATTAAGGGGTCACTTCCGGTATAAAACGAAATACCTTTAAAATGCTTCTTCTTCCACAGATTACGTAGGACCGTGACGCCACTTGCACACATGCATTGTTATAACAGTGTCTATATGGTGTACACACATTTGGGGTCAAAGGTCAGTAAGGGGTCACTTCCGGTATAAAACGATATACCTTCAAAATGCCCCTTCTGCCACAAAAAGCATAGCAAATTGATGCCACGTGGACATGTGCATTGACATTAGCCAATGTCTATGGGGTTTTCATATATTTTGAGGTCAAAGGTGATTAAGGGGTCACAACACAGCTGTGTTTGTGGTCTTAGACCACAGCTAAGTCTAGTTCACCTTATGATTGTATTTCAATCATCACTGGTGGTGTATGGTGTGTGGCACAAATTTACTAAATTCAAGAATTTTCCCTTGTCGGCCGGCCGTGTAATTGAATGGGATTATTTGAAATTTAAAAAAACGCTTACAATATCACAAACTAAACAAGTATGTTGATAAATAATATTAATACAAGCTAAAACTGTTGGGGTTCACTAATGAACTGCACAAACTAACATTCAAATTAATTAAATACAGTACAAATTTGATTATTACTGGGTGAGAGTCACTGTAACAGTTTTAAATCCGCCGTGTTAGCTGGGCTCTGATCACTCAGTGTACAAATTGAACAGCACGTACCCAGTGATCACAGCAACTGCGAAATTCACTAGAATTACATAGGTCCTTGAATTCTCCTACATGTCATTAGGTATGTCCTCCCCATTCCCTTGTTAATAGAATTAATTTCCACATAATGGGAGCAGTGGTAGCGCTAGGTTTTCAAACAAGGGGTCAAAAATTCAAAATTTTGTGAAACTATGGATCCAAAGCAATAGAAATAAAGGGGTTCATATGACTAAATGGTAATTTTGTGCGCCAAAAGCTAAAAGAATGCGCCTATGACCCCATGGTGCAAGTTAGCGCTACCCCTGAATGGGAGCAAATTATATTGAAATCAAGCTCCGCAATACAAGCAAAGACCCTTACAGGGATATCCAACAGGAACACAGTGGCAGCGCTATGGGAGGGGGGCAAATACCCCCCAGACAGAAGCTCTTCCCCCAATTGGAGGCTCTGCCCCTTCTTTTGCCCCTCCCCCCCGGAAAAAATATTCTGGCGCCGCCACTGCAGGGACATCTCCTTTGAAGCAATCTCTGTTTTGCAGCTATACAATAGTCTTTAGTGCTGCCACAAACTAAATTCCTGCCAGGCTTTACTCTCATACACATAATAATGATAATAAATAAGTTGTAGGGCACATGTGACATGCGAGTATGGAATCGAGGTTAAGACTTATAAATCGCAGAGTTAACAATCTTCATTTAAATGAAATAAGATTTGTGAAACTATTTGCCTTGGTGAAAACATGCATTAATGTAATTAAAATATTTTCAATTTCATATAAACAATTGCCGGTACGCCATACTGCAAAAGAGGCTAATGGATACAAGTGGCCGTGCTGTTCAAAACTGCCAATCCAACAGAGATCCAAAATCTGGGAAAAAATGGACCTTGCTTACGATAGCCTTTCTAGAGTGTTTACAAATGTCACGCCACAATGCAATACAAGACCCAGAAATGTTCCATCACGATTTTCCCTGACCACTAAATATAATACACAATTTATTTATGAAATTTTCCAAGCTTTTATTCAAAATTTGAATTAATTTTTAGTTAAAACATACTTTTGAAGAAAATTTACTTGATTCGATACTCGCATTGTTTGCCTGACATCATTTTCACAAGGAAGCCAAATGGACTATACAGTAGCCATTGCTAAGTATGATATAGAACTGTCAGGTAGTACAGAACTATTTAGGAGCTGTCTGGACTATGCCATAGTCGAATTTTATTAAAATATGTTATTATTAGTCATGATGAACCCATTTCGTTGAACTCAAAATTATACTGATGTTTATTAAAATTAAAGTATTCAATAGTAAAATGGTCATAAAGAGAAAATATCAGACGATTAGTGACAATAAAAGTAATTGAATGCAACATTATCTTGCATAATTATAACGGCTCACTTTAATACTGAACAATTCTGATTTTGGAATCTACCAGTTTATTGATAGCGAACCCCAAAATTTTGACTATGAACTTTGAATTGTAAGCAGAACTTTACTCCCTGGACTTTGCTCTCTAAAAACACACTGTCAAGCATACTTGTTTATCAGTCCATTAACCACAATGCGCGCTAGATGTTTGATGAGAGATTAACTTTCGCGTCAACACAAAAGCACGCATAAATACCACAGACAGTTGCTTACGGTGTAGTTAATGGTAATGGCGCGGGCCCAGACGATTTAAACCATAGCAAGGTATGGGCAACCAATCACAAGGCAGATCCATTTAAAGATGCATTACATCCATAGAGTCCTGTGTTTAAAATCTTAACCGCAAGGCAATGTCAGTAGTCCACTTGGGAAGCTAACAAACAGAGGGAGTAGGGTGACTGATCAGATGGGAAAATCTATCAATTGTGCATACATTAATTAAATCAGAGTTTTAAGCTTAAATACAATATCCAGAGTATGCACAATGGGCAAGTGGACTACGGGGTAGTCTAGGAGCTGTCTGACGAATTAGTATGCTGGATACTCGAATGTAATGAAGAATTACCGTATTTCGCCAAATAGTCGCCCCCCCTCAAATAAACGCCCCCACCACTTTTTATAACCAAGATGTTTCAAAAATGCCGATATTTCCATGCTATCTTGTGTAGTAAGCTTGCCCACATGGTCGATAATAGTGTCACTTTTTGGCGAAAATCTGGATTGGAAACCCGGAAGTGAACCAGAAGTCAGTGTTTCTAGTTCATAGTTTGTCATTTTAGCGTGAGTTTTAAGTTTACCTAATGATTTAACGGGAATTATCGTTCTAAAATTGACCTTGAATAAACACCCCCCTTGGGAAAATGAAACGCCCCCGGGGGCGTTTATTTGATGAAATATGGTATACCACAACTCCTTTTGTAGGCTTTACATGAAATCTTCAAAACAATCTGTACTGTCCTTACCTTGATAAGTGCAGCATCTTTTTCTTGTAAGATGGCTCTCATTTCTTCTGATGTGATCCTACGTTTGCTATTCTTGTTGATACCAAGACGTTGTACAATAGCTGACCCATACTTGTCAATCTCAGGTGCTGTCTCTGCCTGGCTCAGCAGGGCCAATAAATCATGCACACTCTGCAAAATAATAGTAGAATTTATGTTGCATTTAAGGGATCTAGAATGAGCGTTTAAGGCGTTTCGACAGTATTTTTTGTGGGACATGAGAGCACATCAGACGTATCGAATTGCATTCTGAATACGAAGCATGTCTCCTTTTGACATGACACATCACAAATAGTGGTGATTTATAGTGCACTATGCACACTACGCACAGGTAGGGTGTTAGCTAGCTACCCGTCCACCTATCATTTTGGATGGGCAGTTTGCTCTGGGACAGGCAAAAATTAATGGCTGTAATATATGCTTAAATCTAAAAATAATGCTTGAATAAGTTCTGTGAACTCAAAAGAAGACCAGACTAATAAATGAAGGCTATAAAATAGCCATTTGAACTGACTGACACCCCTCCCCCCCCCACAAGGGACAAATGTCTGGTTTAAGTTGTCAGGGTCAACTTTTGGGCAGTTTTGGTGAAAATGATGGGCATGTGTCAAATCCTAGCTAAGACCCTGTACAGGCATAAGCCCACAAGCCTCAGTACATTTTAAAGAAATTCCAAGACCACTATGGCTCAAGGCACACCACAAAAACCATTTAGCATCATTTAGAGATGCAGCTCTATACATAAGTGCAGTACTCTAGTCATCCTATATTCTAGAATAACCATCACAGCCAGGATCGGCTACCCAGAGTTCTCGTATGGGTTAAAAAAAAAAAAAAAAAAGGTTTGTCTCAAAGCTCAAAAGAGGTTTGAAAAAAAATGCGAAATGCGATTTTTTTTTTTTTTTTTTTTTTTTAATTCCTTTTTTTTCATGGTATTTTGAGAAAAAGTCTGATTTTCACCGATTTTTCTGGAAAAACTAAAAAAAAAAAAAAAAAATTTTTGCCTTACTCAACTCTAAATATACCACAGGGAGTGTAGAATACTTACAGCATTATTACTAGAAACATCAAAATCCCCATCTAACGATCCTACATCAGTACCAGAGTCAAAATCATGTTCATATCGTTTAGTCCTGGCCAGGGCGTCATCTCTCT
The DNA here is from genome assembly GCF_039555335.1 of Amphiura filiformis. Taxonomy (NCBI): domain Eukaryota; kingdom Metazoa; phylum Echinodermata; class Ophiuroidea; order Amphilepidida; family Amphiuridae; genus Amphiura; species Amphiura filiformis. The sequence continues at coordinate 58,842,657 of NC_092632.1, forward strand.
CATCATTAGCCACCCTAAGTCTCCTCAGCACGGCAGCATCTCTCTCCTTCTGTGCTGTGTAAACCTCCTCCACAACAGCTATGAAGCAATACAGGAAATAAAAGATCAACACTAAAGCTCAATTTAGATTCGATCGCTTTTGCAGAAATACGATTCTCACGCATGCTCAGTGTTTACTTACATTTCCAATCAATCGATTCAAATCGCGGAGGCAAAAACAACATCGCTTTTGCAAGTTGAAGAAATCTCAACTTCCCAGCGATATCGCTTGACACGTGAATGCGTCAACCAATCATATACAACCAACTGGATCTATTATTTTGCCAATTAATTTACCTTTCTCGATTATTAACTTTTAGTGATGAATTAATTCAAAACGATAATTAATGACAGGGAACTGATGTTTTAAAAATGTATTTTGTGGCATTTAGAATATTTTAATTGTCGTCTGCAATCTAAAGTTGCATTGCAAGAGCAATTTATAGCTCCTCTTGATAATTTGTTAAATTATTCTTTACATTTTAATGGCTACAGGTGCAAACAGCTCTTCTAAAGATCTTCTTGAAGACACTAGAAGAACATTCTACAGCTTTGAACCTCATTTTCAAAAGACAGTCCCTGTCAAAGATGTGCCACTAACGGGAAGCAGACAATTCAGAAAACGACAAAATCTGACAATAAACTGAAGTTAGAACCAAAACTTGAACCAATATTGTCACATACACACATAAAGCCACACCTACCACCAAATGGAAAAGTGATTGCATAGTCTATTGCCTTATGATATAAAAAAAGTCAGTTACAATTATTTAGCCACAGATGAAAATAAGGGACAAAATTCCTTGTTTTGCATGGTTTCTTACAATAACAAGTATTTAATATCTTGAATTAAGGGCTGGGGTATGAGCGTTTGGACAGTATTTATTGTGGGACATTAGAGCACATCAGACATATCGAATTGCATTCTGAATACGAAGAATGTCATTCTGATATCAAATAATTTTGATTTTTGAAATTTGCAATTTAATACACATTTTATGGCAAATCATTAAAAATTGATATTTTTGATATAACAGTACTTGAAGTAAACTTTATCAATCTGATGATTTATACTTAAAGTGTATGTAGGTGGGATTAAAAGCCGACGATCAATTGAAAATTTTGACCTTTCGTATTGAAGATATGGATTTTTTTTCCCCAAAACACCAAAAAAAATTAGGCTTTTTGGGAAAAAAAATCCATATCTTCAATATGAAAGGTCAAAATTTTCAATTGACCGTCGGCTTTTCCTCTCTGCTACATACACTTTAAGAATATGTCATTAGATTTATATAATTTACTTGAGGACTGTTATATATCAAAATTTGAAAAATATCAAATTTTTATAATTTGTCATAAAATTTGTATTATATTGTGATTTTCAAAAATGAAAATTATTTGATATCAGAAAGACATGCTTCAGTATTCAGAATGCAATTTGATAGGTCTGAGGTGCTCTCATGTCCCACAAAAAATACTGTCGAAACGCAATAAACGCTCATTTTAGATCCCTTAAGGCTATTATACATTTATTTTTTGCAAGTTGACGGTTTACAGAATTTTGTCATCTTACAATTTAATACATTTCACGTCAGAGCTGCTCATATTTAGAACAGTTTATCACCAATGATTCGAACTGATATGGAAAATATGTCTTTGAGACAATTCAAAACAAATGTTCTCATTTCATGTTAAAATGTATAGTTTATGAATTCCTAATTGTGATTGCATTTTTTAAATATATCTTATATTGTATCACTTTTGTGTACTATTATACTTTATATTATGTTTTGTATTGACTGAGGGCCTGCTTGGAAAGCAGTGCTGGTCACTGAAGTTGTTACCCTCAATAAAGAAAGAATAAACTAAACTAACAAAATAGAGTATTAAACAAATCGTGCCATATTTGACTGGAAATTATAGTTTTGCCTCATGCCATAACATTCCATTGACACTCATAACCATGCATTATTATTTAGCCTGCAAGCACCAGATAGTAGTAATGACAGAAATATGGAAAAGAGATAGCAGATGCACTGCACATGTGGATATACGTACTGTTGGGAGTGGTGCAATGGAATTTGCTGCATGCTACTCTAATAGTTGCAATGCAGTATAATTTATGCAAATTTAACACACTGAACTTGTATTTTGGTTCCGATCTGCAGATGACTTTGATCATGAAAATATGATGAGAGACTATGTGCAATTGTCCATGAACAACACTCCATACAGCAAAATACAGGATAATTATTATCACTGCACTCATAAATATTCATTATTTGTATAATATGCAATGTCATAAGTACAGGCTGTATGAAAATGATTGGTACCTATCAGTTTTGATATTTAATGAAAAGTCTGCCTCTTCCAAATGCAACATTGGATACTCTTGAAATGGCCAGAATGTATAGTTTATGACTTGTTAAACAATTAATTAAGCTACAAGTTATTTGGATCTTATGTTGAATTTAGACTTATCCATTATCAATGAAAACTAATGGGTAGCAATCATTTTGATACAGCTTGTATACTCCTCATACCTGCTCCTTTGGCGGCCACCTGTGCATCCAGTGTAGCTTCTGCCACATTCAGGGCTACCTTCAATGATTCTACCTCTCTCTCAGCTTCTGATAACCTTTCCGCCAACTATCGGGAAAAAATTAAAATTTCATTTTTAGTTTACAGTTGGTGTGCATTTGTGTTATTTCGATTCAGAAAATGAATTTCAATTCAATTCAGATTCAATTCTTATTTTATAAAATCATTTTGATGCAATTTCAATTCAATTCTTCTCTGGTTTAAATAATTTTGATTCAATTCCAATTCAATGCATTGAAATTAACTGCTAACCGATTTCAATTCCAATTCACAGCATTTGAATTCAATTCATATTCAAATTCTTATTACCAACACTGATACATTTTACCGGGCATTTGGCTAAAAGCAGTTCAGGGAGAAAGTTTATTGTAACTGATACGCTGACAATACAGTTGAAATGGCAGAATCAAAATACATGTTGTATGTATTTTTGATTCATTGAATTGAATTGAAATGAAAAAAAAAAACCAAAAAAACATTTCAATTCAATTCACTGAATTGAAATGAAAAATGGCCAAAATCAAATTCAATTCCTATTCCAATGCATTGAAATAACACTAGTCTGCATCTGTGTGTTACAGGCTGCATAATAAAAGTGCCCTCTTATTGCATTTTGTAGTAGTATACAGTTATTTGAAGTCATTCTGATTTAGTCATTGTGTTATGTCTGTGCATTTATTGCAGGGCTATTAGTATGCCAACTTGGACAGGAATTACTTGAAATACTGATCATCATCGTCATCATCAACTGCCCATCATTGTCGATGAAGGCACAACATACTTATTGTAGTAGTTTAAATAAAATATTATCTCTGATTGAAATTTGTCTCAAACAAACAACCTGGTCATAACTTTTGGTTTTGGGTTATCACCCTTATTTTTGGGTTGGCCACATTGTTTTTGGCATGTACACATTTTGTTAATACTATTTGGGGTAATGACATCTTTTCATCCCAAGATTACATTTGGTCTAACATGTACAAGAAATGAATGGTGGCTACATTAGCAGTTACGTTTGAAATATTGAACAATACTGAACACTGTTTTAGTAGTTCATTAGGCAACCCCAATGTCATTGCACTATGTAGATGACTGTAACAACATGCATACTCTTGACAGAGAAACATGTCAGTGAGGCTATTTACAAACCACAGATGTCATAAACAAAAGATGCAAACTTGATATGTGGGCTGACATATTGAAAATTGTTGGGGATGCTAATTAGACTGGGGTATACCGGTGATTCCATCATCATCAGTCGGCTGCGGAGCAGGCGACTACAAGCTTTCTCCAAATGTTGCGATCTTGGGCAAGCGAAACAATTATGATTTGTTAAGCGCTGATTATGCATATAAAATGCTCACAGAAAAGTGCAAGTAGAACAAATTATTTGCCCTACGATTGATTGACTAATATTGTGTGTAAAACCTCATACCTAATTGGACTGTTCCATTAAAAATCCACACTGCCCCTGTGGAAGATTTTGGAGATATCTTCCGCAGGGGGAATATGAATTTCAAATGGAATGAACACATTGTGAAGCTCCATTTGAATTTCATACACCCTCTGAGAAAGATTCAACCTGAATCTTCCACAGTGGGAGGGTGAGTTTCAAATAGAGTTGATTAATGTGCTAATTCCATTTGAAAGTCACACTCTTCCTGTGGCAGATATTTCCAAAATCTTCCACAGGGGTAGTGTGGATATTAAATGGAATAGCCCTCTCACTTACATCTTTATTGAGATCCTTGGCAGATCCTAATTCTGATATCAACACTGGAACCCCTTCCCTGAAATCTGGTGACACAGACACTCCTTTGTCAGTCCCTCTGCTGGTGGTCCTACTTCTGCTAGTAGTATTTAATTTGCTAGTATTCACTGGGGATGTGTCCATTTCTTTTGGTTCTGTTCCTCTGCTCTCGGATAAACTTGTGTTCTGTGCGTAGAGAATAAAACAAATTAAAGAAATTTCCTTACAAAATATTTTGCCTAATTGCACCACCAAATTACCAACAATGGGCTATTCCATTTAAAATCCACACTAACCCTGTGGAAGTTTTTTGGAAATATCTTCCACAGGGGGAGTATGAATTTCAAATGGAATGAACACATTAAGCAGCTCCATTTGAAGTTCATACATCCTCTGAGAATGATTCAATCTGAATCTTCCACAGAGGGAGGGTGAGTTTCAAACAGAGTTGATTAATGTGCTAATTCCATTTGAAAGTCACACTCCCCCTGTGACAGATATTTACAAAATCTTCCACAGGGGTAGTGTGGAATTTAAATGGAATAGCCCAATTATAAATAGACCGCTTTGATCATATTATCTCATGTCTGTTTCATAAAGCATGTGAATAACAAGGACTGTAGTGTACATTGTTATCTGTACCACACCAAGCTGAATTTGACAGCCTCACTCGGGCGATAAGAAAAATACAAAATAAAAGTACAAGCATATTTTAATCTATCTTTATTGTGATGTCAGATTTTGCCTTCGTCAGATTGTTTTCACTTTTGCCATTTAGTAGCATATTCTATGCTTGTTCTTAAAATGCAAAATCTGCATTTTTAATGAATTTTAGGGTATTCTGATTCAGCAAATCACTGATTATCCCTTTAACCCCATGAGAACTACCTGCCGATTGGCCAAAATGAATATTGTGTCCAATTTTGAACCAATCAAGGAGGGTATTAATAAGATCATCTGCAAATGCAAGTTTGACCATAAATAATTTAAAGCCTAGTCATAATTGGCAATTGAAAGGGATCATTTCAAGTTATCAACCAATCAGAAATGCTGTTAGATGACCAGTAGTGTCCTGGGGGTTAAAACTTAAATTAAATGAAGTACTTGTTAATGATTAAAACAGTATATTATGGAAAAATTCTTCAACTTTATGCTACTGAGCAGGTGCAAAACATAATCATTGATAAAAACAAAATTGTTTAGACAACTAAATTTTCTTACCTGTTGCCCATCTCCCGGCCCTCCTGCAGCATTTCCAGTCAGCTGTGTGCCTTGTGAAGAATGATGACCTTGTTGATTATGCTGCTGATGCTGGGGAGATAACTGCTGTTGCTGACTATGCCCTGGACTTGATTGAACAGCAGCTGTATTTGTAGGTGACTGTTGAGAAGCTGCTTGGATATTTGGGAGGCTTTGTGATGCAGCATTAACATTGGGCATTGCTGATGGTACACCAGAATGTGGTGGACCTATTACCGCACCTTGTGGAACACCCATAGGTGTAGAGGTAGTGGGAATACCTCCTTGTAGTGGGACCATAGGGATCATACCTGGGTGAAACTGTTGAGGGGACAACCATGGGTGTTGCATGTATGGTGGGTGGTCATTAAACCAAGCCCCAGGTGACGGATAAGGCCCTTGACTTCGATGTCTGGAATGACGGTGATTTCTCTCGTCTCTTTCATCCCAATAAGAATCATCAGAATCTGTAACAGACAAAAAATTTAACATTTTAATGCTGTATTGAATGATAGACTATATTGCCGATCCATTGATTATCCTTTTCTGGTGCATTGTGGGATAGAAAAGGGGCAAATTGATCGCTAATTTGCCCCTTTTCTATCCCACAATGCACCAGAAAAGGATAATCAATGGATCAACAATATACCCTATTGAACACATATTATACAATGTTCAATTAAACGCCCCCTGGGGCGTTGCATTTTCCAAAAGGAGGGCATTTATTAGAAATCATTTTTAGAAAGATAATTCCTGTTACAATAAGGTAAGCTTAAAACTCACACTGAAATGACGAAACTATAAACTTAGGATCAATGACTTCCGGTTCACTTCTGGGTTTATGATCAGACTCTTGATGGCTACTACAGTCCCGGGCCATTGAAAAATGTAATTGTCGTACATTTTTATGAGATTTTATGCACTGTTTTCGTGAACTTTTCAGGTGATATTCATAGTATTGTAGTCAAAACCATGTAAAATTGGGCCCTTAATTCAGAGGGGGGCATTGGTTTGAGGGTTATTTTCATCACAAAAACTGCAGGGGGCATTTATTTGAAGGGGAACAATTATTCAAAGATATATGGTATATCCATGAATCAAGATTAATCTTAAAGCTTTCAAGACTTATCATTCAATATTCTGACACTTCTTTCGCCAAAAAAGTACAAGAACTCATGTACCATATTGCTCTGATTGAGATTTTGGGTGTATTTTCACAAAATGTTTCAAAATGCACCTGGAGTGCAAATGAATTAGGGCAAGTCAGTTATGCCAAAACTTTATAGATCAAACTCAAGTCAAGTGGAACAGAGTACCCAGCAAATATTTTTTGTTTACAGAAAACATTTAAATGTTGGATTCTACAATGGATATACATGTATATAAGGTATGAAATGTCTTAATAGCATTCAAAAACAATATTGACAATTTGCTACAAAACTTTCCAACATAATGTTATTTAAGTGTTGACAATTTTGCAAAAACGTTTGCCCAAAAATATTTTACATATTTGGATAACATTATTAAAATGTTGTTGTGTTGGTTTTTTTCATATCCTATATATAACCGGAAAATTAAATGCTATTAAAAGTCAAGTGATTTTTTACCAACCTCTGTGTTTTCTTCCTTTTTTAGACCTCCTACGACCGCCTTTATATTCACTGCTTTCTTCTGTGTACCCATCATCAGATGTCAGCAAGCTTTCTGTCAAAGTGTCCCTACTGTCATCTTCCTTGGAGCGGTCTTTCTTGCTGGGAGATATCCTAACGTCAGGAAGCTTTCGTGCCTCTTGCTTGGTGTCTTTAGTAGGGGATGGATGGTCTGGTCGAACACCTGTGTAAACATAAGAAACATTGGAAATTGTCAATACTTATTAAGCCTCTGCTTCGGTGTCACATAGAAACGTGTCTTCACTAAGCTGATGTGCAGAAAGGGGTCGAAATGAGAGGTTCTCTTTTGGACAAGTATGAACAGGCAACTTATATGAAATTGTTAAGTCATTGGCTGTGGCTTAGTTTGTTAGCGCTGAATTTCATTGGTTTCTACATGCCGTAGTGGACCTGCCTGTCGTCTACCACATGGTAGAGGATAGTAAAAACAAAAATTCCTTTTGTTTATTCTCCAATTGAGAATAACAGTCCAACATAAATCTATTGAAACTTGAAACCCTCAATTTTGCACATAATAATTGGAAACTTAATAGAGGCGTTGCATGTGACGTATCATCTCGTAAATATGGCGGACTACTCAAATGCATTCAACAAAAGCATGATTGCAATCTACCGTGACAGTTCGTCTCACACACATAACCCTGCACTACGATCAAAGAGGTTGATGACAACATTTGATTGAATGGACTGCACTCCACCATAACTACGGTGAAGGACACCAGTTAAAATCCTTTGTTTGGAGCCAATCGATAAAATGATGCAGGGCCTCTATAGCTTCAATCATACTGTTGAGTTCTATTACTAAAATTGCAGATAACCTTCACATATTTATTTTTAACAATCAAGATTTCAACAGGTTTAACCCCAACCGAACCAAACATCAAAAAAGCTCAATTCACATCACAAAGCATATGCCCGGGCGGGCGGGTATCCCACGTGATGTGTAATTGCACCATCATGCGAACAGTCATATGGCCACGGAAAGCTTGGCTTGCCAAGCTAGACACCCATGGCAAGGTAGGCCCATGTACGGGTGTGGCACCCAAGGGGTCGGGGTTCAAACCGCACACGTAAAAACATTTTATCTTCTTCTTCTTTCTTTTTTCCTTCCTTCCCCTTGCCTTGTTAAGGCTAATGAACACAATCCTACATATAATTTCAAAAGTCCTACAAGAAAAAAAAAGGAATTATAATATTTGCCGTTCTTCTCACCTCGTAAGAGATTAGCACGTTGTGTTGCAGGATCAAGTCTATTCCGGAGTTCTTCTTGGACTGATGGTGTAGATCCAGCATACATATCAACTAAAGTATCTTCAGCATCATTTCCACCTGGGGTTAGTTCTCTTCTCTCGGCTGCGCGTCTCATTGCTCTTTCCCGTTTGATCACCTTATCTCTGTAATATAGACACAAGTTTTAAATTTAAATGACCTTTGACACCAATTAACTAATAGAATGGGTGGCCAGACTCAGGCAGGGCCCGCAGGGATACCATGAGCTGACAAATTTAAAGGGTCCGATTGATTTTTTCTGGACCCTTCAAGCCCTGCAAAAACCCAAATTTAAGGGGTCCAATGAGAGGTCCGCAGTTCTGAACTTTGAAAATGGTCAAATACTGATCTCGAGTCCACAATATAACTTGCCCACTCAATATGTTGGTTCGAACTTCTTTATTGTGTCAACAATGGTTTCATAAAAATAAAGATTTTTTTTTAATGAATTTGTCAAGATCGATGCTATTGCATCTTTAAGGTGGTACTACACCCCTGCCCAATTTTGTGCCTATATTTGCATTTTTCTCAAAAATTATAGCGCATTGGTGACAAGTAAGATATGTAGGGCCTAGGGGCAAGGACTACAACTACTGCACTGGAAATTTTATTTCAACACAGACAACAGTTGTGGGGTTACAGTCAAAAATGAGGGAAAACCAATATTTGATCAATAAATCAATAACTGCATGCTTTGAGTTGCTGAATTTTCAGTGCAGTTGTTGTAGTCCTTGGCTCTATAATATACATATCTTACTTGTCACAATGTGCTATAATTTTTGAGTAAAATGCAAAAATAGGCACAAAATTGTGCAGGGGTGTAGTACCCCCTTAATGTATGGAACGGTTATTTTCTTGATTTTTGAATGCTCTATGTGGAAGATTTCTTGGGTTTTCTGGTGTCATAATTAGTTTCTGTTTTGTATCGACAATGACAAAATTTTATTATGAGCAACTCGGCAAAGGATTTATATAGTTCAGGGGCCCATGCAGTTTTGATCGGACCCATTTGTCAATTTCAACTTGTAATTTAAGGGGTCCAAACCTGAATGGAAAGACTATACAAATCCAACGCATAAGATCAATGTTAAAATGCTCACTGCTCAGTATTGGAGAAAATGTAAAAAAATTGGACAACATAAAAAAAGTAAAAAGGTTCAATTCTTAATTTTGCTAAACTTTTAGAAATTAAATTAACCTAAAATGGTTGAGAAAATTATAAAGAGCAAGATTTTGACAAATTTTAATCTATTTTTGATGAAATTTGTCAAAATTAAAAAAAGGAAGAATTTCTTTCATAGATCTCTTCATACCTAGTATTGGAAAATCAATAAGAATTTTTTTTACTGAATCATTTTTAAGTTGTCCAAAAATATATGGGTCAAAAAGCATGCTTTCTTAATTTTCTCCAAAACAGAAAATATTTAGGGATTCATTTGTTAAACGGTGATGAATAACGGTGAAACATGATTGAATCCCTTTCAACAACGAAAAGAAGCTAAAGATCGTATAATTCACGATTATTTTACGAGGAAATGTCAGTTAATCATTGTCACTAAGTCTTACAAAAACTTCGATGATTTCTCTGTTATCAGCAATAAAACTACAGAATAAAACAGCAAAGTTTAGCCACTACCTGAAAAATACTGAATTCAACTTGTAAGCTTGCATACGCACAAAGGTTCCAGCATGACGAATTTTACGCGCTCTCGCATGTAACGCGTAGTCTCGCTTCGTGTTCGCAGTATACGCTACAGTAAAAGTGTGGATTCATCACGGATTAACAACGGTTGGCTCCTGTACAAAGGTATAGGAGGAGTTGTTGAATTGTACATAATAATAATAATGTCACAATTGGATTTGTCCAAGTTTGTTCTTTCTATTTTATTATAATTTTTATAAACTTTGGACCAGGGATCTGCAATTGGCAGTGCAAGTGCCAATTATGGCACAGTGCTGCATTCCAAATGGCACACGGTGGCAAGTAAGGGAAAACAATGTTTTTGTATCAAGTAAGATTAATAAAGAATTCATTTCGAAGGAGAGCTATCCTAATGCCCCCGGAGTTTCGCGCGATTTAAAACGGCAAAATGCACGGCGGTTTTTTATAAAGCGAAAATCATAAAAATTCTAGTCAAAACCGCTAAAATCGTTTTCCACCACTTTTTGTATCCATTGATGAAGTCACACGCATAATTCAAGTAAATCAAGTATGCGAATTCTGCACCTATTTCACACGTGCTAGTCCGATGTTTTCTCTCCATGAAGTTGATACATTATGTGAAAAGCTACTACTGTACTGTACAATAAACATTTTAATGCATAACTGTACTTTTTTGGCGTCCAAATGTTGTTTTTGTCATGAACTGATTCGACGGATTCGTATATCTCGCGTGCGCTCTGTGACTTATATCCTACCCTTCTTCGCTCAATCAATTATGCATATGACTAATGACGTCACTCATACATACGATCGATGTAAAGAATACACTACTACACATGGTAACACGTCATGGAAAAAATCGGACATTTGCATATCACAGAAGGGCTTCCGGGGAGGATATTGTGCTGGTCTGGACTCATGTAAACAGGCGCTGGGCCTGGGCCGTTTGGCAAAATTCTCAAAATTCACGATGGACCACCAAAATCGCGATGGACCCCCAAGGGCTTCCAAGGGCACTGCCAGACTCCCTGGGCCCTGGAACCCACTCACCAGAGGCCCTTAAGCCAGCCAATGGTTAATGAACCCGACGACAATATGACACATACAACAGTCGATAACAGGCCTAATAGTTAGTTTATAAAATCTTTAGGACAATGTAAAATACCATATTTTAATATTTTAAAATTTATTGTTAGACAGTGTCTTTGATCGAGAAGTCTATCCTCAATCCAGGCCGCTGATATCCGATGATGGATGGATATGAGGATAGAGGACAGAGCTTGGAGCTATCTCAAATTGCGTCAAAATCAGTGAAGCATGAGTGACACCATGTAAGGGAACAACCCAAAAGTTCGATGAAGCCCTATAAACGAAAGTCCTGTCATTAGGGAGGGAGGGGGGGGGGGGTCAAAAAGTATGATTACGTTTGTAAATAAGTAGTTAAAAACATCGGTCAAAGTTGATCTTTTAAAGGTTTAATATTATAAATAATTGTAAAATTTTAGTATTTACAGTGGTTGCTTCAAAATGATTTCAAATAAATATAGAGTGCAGTACTCGCAACCTGCAACTTGTAAGTTCATTTTTTAAAGCATTCTTTTTTATTTGAAAATCCAGGAAGTCCTAATTTTGTATGAAGAAAAATATTTCAAAATAAAATAGAATTATTGTTTCTTAAGAGGGTACTACACCCTGGCCAATTTTGTGCCTATTTTTGCATTTTTCTCAAAAATTATAGCGCATTGGTGACAAGTAAGATATGTATATTATAGGGCAAGGACTACAACTACTGCACTGGAAATTTTATTTTAGCACAGACAACAGTTGTGGAGTTACAGTCAAAAATGAGGGAAAACCAATGTTTGATCAGTAAATCAATAACTACTTGCCTTGAGTTGTAGTCTTTGCCCCTATAATTTATATATCTTACCTATAAATGCAAAAATAGGCACAAAATTGGGTGTAGTACCCCCTTAAATGTGATCAAACATGATCAATATCCTAGAAATGTCGCACCCCTCCGCAACCCCATCGACCATAGCGACCTGTGCCCAATGAATACGGGTTGGAATTTTCGATATTTGACACTTACGTTAGAGGGGAGGGGGTTAGCCTTCTAACAAAAGGACTTTCGTTTATAGGGCTTCATTGAACTTTTGGGTTGTTCCCTAAAGCAATGGAAATTTGGAAGTAAATAATGCCAATCACAACGGGTACACAGCTGTTTTCGCCAAACGTTTGACAAATATTTGTGCAAATGTTTGTCAAACGTTTAGAGTCAATCGGTTTACAAACGGATAAGGAGCCACACACTACCTTAACGTTTTTTTAAAACGTTTGTCAAATGTTTATGGAGCAAAATGTTTGTCAAACGTTTTATTTCAATCATCTTTTATTTGTTTACAAATGTTTGCCAAACGTTTTTTAAATCGTGTTTAATTTATGATTTTGGCCAAAAATTGTTTTTTAATTTTTGGTAAAAAATGTGATTCTTGGTCAAAATAATGTGATTTTTTTAATCAAACTCAAAACTGTAATTTGAGTGAAAAATTAGATTTTTTGGTTAAAATTTTATTTGCTGAAAATTTACAAACAAAATGTAAGATAAATGTTTAAAAAAGTTACTATCAAACAATTTCTACTGTGAATTATTAACAAAACGTATTTATTAACTTGCTAAACATACATTGCTAATAAAATTTTTGTCAAACAACTGCCGATCACAATGTTTATCAAACATAGTCGAACTGTTTATAAACAGATAAGGAGCCAAATGTTTGTTAAACATTTTGTAAACATTTGGCAAAGTCAGGCAAACGTTTGTGATCGCTAGATGTTTGTCAAACGTTTGACAAAATCGGCTATGTAACGCCTGAAGTAGCTCAAATGACACATCGCTGAATGTTTAGCATAGTTTATCTCTTAAAAAGCATTGGAAGATGTATCACAAGTCATCAAAATAAATTTCAGTAGTACGGTACCAGTAACATTAAACTGCACTGTCACAGAATTGTTTTAATGCGTTTGAGAATTGGCTACAGAAGTAGTTATCGTTCCACACTCTATCACTATTCACACAGTAGTAACTATCCTGGCGCTGGCATTGTTGTGTAGCAGATATTTCTCGATCAACAGCGTCACGGTCTCACTGCGTCATGGGTACGCATACTACGTATGGTCGACAGTAACTGAGTAAGCTTAAAATTAAATGATTCCACCAGTTAATAATACCACCAGAGCTATCATTCTGTTCATTAAAAAAAAAACACGATGGGACTAAATTTAATATTCATCAACTGTGTATCACAGCTGAATCAGATTCAAAAAGGGCGTGTGGAGCATGCAAATTCTACAACCTGTAATTATGACTCATTCAACAACAGGTGATCGCGTTGTTGACAACGATAACTCGTCTATCAACTCGATCTGAAAACTCACTTTTGTCTGTTTTCTTTCCTTAAATCGTCCACTCTGCTTCGATTACGACGTACTACTTCGTGCATTTCATCCAGAAGTTCACTTTCATCGCCACCTAGGGATGAATTATGAGCAAAACTGGGCTCATAATCTCTCTTTGATGACGGGGACAGACGCCGAAGATCGGCCATGTTTATTTACTATTTTGGCGAACGGGATGCATGATGGGATAGGCCAATCAATCAATCAATACCTGAACAAAAGTTCCTTTTAAAATGGAACTTCGTGATCCACAACCTCAAACTAGGCCTCAAACAGCGTTTAAATCCTCCAGTGGTGCTTTAGCCCGGGGGGGGGGGGAACTCAACTTTGGAAGTGACGGTATGTGCCTGTCAATAGGCCCCCTCTTTTGAAGCCCGGTGGGTTCAGTTTGTATTTAAAGTTAGGTATGACCGTTCCAGGATTTGAAAATGACCCCCATTTCACGAGGAATCAAGGACATTTGTAGCAATTTTACCCCCAAAATAAAGGACAATTTACCCCCAAATAATCCCCCTATTTTTATTATTTCAAGGACGCATATCCGCGGCATTTTCATATCGCCCCCTTCCCAGCAAACACAAAACGTTTTCGACATCATTCGCAAAAGGTTATAAAAGGTTGTCAGAAAATGTTTAACGGTCGGGTTATATAAAGGGTATATTAAGGGTATAAAACGTTTTCATAACATTAAAAATCATTTTTTAATAATCTACTGCTCAGCAAACAAAAATGTTTTACAGAAAACGTTTAAATGTCGGGTTATATAAAGGGTATAAAAACGTTTTAATAACATTCCAAAAACATTTTTGAAAACTTGATACAAAACATTCTAAACAGAATGTTATTTTGGGGTTGAAAAAATATTTTGCGCAAAATGTTTGCCCAAAATATTTGCAATAACGTATTAAAAACGTTTTCATGACCTTTATATAACCCGACATTTAAATGTTATTAAAACGTTTTGAAAAACACATTTTAAGAACATTTCTCTGTTTGCTGGGTGCAAATATTTTAACATAATGTTATTTAAGTGTTGACAAAATATTTGGCAAAAAATGTTTGCAAAAATAGTTTACAATAACATTTTTGAAAACATTTAAAAAATATTGTTGTAGAGTGTTTTCATACAAAACGTTTTAAAACCTTTATATAACCCGACATTTTAATGTTATTAAAACGTTTTTATGTAAACCAAAAGCCAAAATATAACTTATTAAAAACGTTTTTAAAACGTTTTTGTGTTTGCTGGGTTATCAGTCACGGGGAATCAAGGACATTTTTTCTGAGAAAATACCCCTATTTTTACCAATTTCAAGGACACTTTTGAATTTTTCCCCTATTTCGCGGGGAAATGAGGACAATTTTTTTTAAAAAAAATACCCTATCAATTTTGTGCGGAACTATTAAAAAAACGGATAGAAAAAGTACAAAAAACAAAAACTGTAGCGAACGAAAGTCCTAGAAATACACCCTATTTTTCATTTCAAGTACAATTTTGCTCTGCCAAAACACCCCTAATTTGGACAATCGCAAACAATTTTGTCCTAGAAAATTCCGCGGACATTTCTTGAAAAGTACCCCTAATTGGAACCATCATGCGTACACATCGTCAGTGGAGAGTGAACCCACGGGTTTTGAAGATTTACTAAGTCGACTATACCCATCGCATATTTTTTTTTTTGGGGGCTTTGGGGCACCAGCCCCGGGTCAAAGCATTAATTAATTCAAAATCTTGAAATAATATTAATAATAACTGCCCATGAAGGGTTGCATCATTCCATTTTAAGCTGAAATAACAAGGTGAAGTGAAAGAAATCCCACTTTTTATTTTGACCATTTAACATGCAGTTCTAGTATGGGAGGACTTTATGTCGAACTTTGCTCTATTGACCTACAAAAGGCAACAAATTTGGCCAATTCCATTTGGGTGCAAGTTGGGAGATGTGTAAACATTAGGCCTAGGCTATGCCAAAAAATCAGGTTTGAAAAAAATAAACCAATTTCATATTATAAGATTGTACATTATGGAAAACATTAATAAGTTAAGATGTATTTTTCCAGATTAAAGCCTACCCAGTGGGCACAGGTTAGGATTTCGACGTTGAATCAACGTTGATACAACGTTGAGGTTGCAACCTAACCTGATTTCAACCTGATTTCAACCTAGAGGTTAGTTGAAATCAGGTCGAAATTTCGACGTTGATACAACGTTGAAATTTCAACCTGATTTTAACCAACCTCTAGGTTGAAATCAGGTTGAAGTCCAACAGGTTGAAGTCCATTTGCAAATACAACGTGATTTCAACCTGATTTCAACGTCGAAATTGATTTTGACGTCGAAATTTCAACGTGATTTCAACGTGATTTCAACGTCAGGTGTGCCCACTGGGTATAACCCTTACACCAGAAAACACCACAGAAATTTATACCACGATGAAAAATTAATTCTGCGCATGCATGCATCCCAGGGTCTGCGATGACGCAATCACCCTACGGTGTCAAATGCTCACAGAATTGCGGGCCGGGCAGCAATTAGCCGTGTAGCTCCCGGTCCGCGATTCGTGTGGTTGGCATGCGGGGGGTCAAAGGTTCGAATCCCGGGGGTGCCAAGTCAAAAATTCTTCTTCTTCTTGACTTTTTCGGATCTTCTGTGACTTCCGATAGCAAAAAACCTGGGTCAGTGTAGGGTTAATGGGAAAATTATAGAAATAGTTCATGAGCTCATGAGCTTACCGTGATGAAACAGCTCCAATTAATTTAGTGAGTTGGTTTAGCCCCGGGGTTAAGCTTATCTTGTCTTTGTCAAGCTGCGACTAACACAACTTCACAAGGTAATCTGTAATATTGGGCCTAGGCCGGGGCCCGGGGGCCGGGGCTGGGCTAGGGCTAATGAATGGCTAGGTACAAATGTTACAAATTTTTTTATCATCAGTCTCGCATATATTGAAATGAAATGAATTACCTACCGAGTTGAACACCAATTTCATACGATGTCATCGATATCTGTACGGTCAAAAAACATGCATGCAATTAATCCAAAATAGCTAAAACAAAATCGCTAAATGCGGAAGGATATGTGAATCTATTATTTGTGAAGCGTCTTTAAACTTTTAATTGTTCTGAGCATGCTCACTTTGTTGTTATCCATTTATGGTAATAATAGGTGTGGCGTGGTTAGATGATTCAATCCTCCTTGCTTTGAACTGTTCGAGTATGATATTATTTGTCTAAAATCAGGTTTATTCAGCCAAACGTGTATATTTGTATTATATTTACACCTCATTCCCATTTCAAACGGAGTAGTTCGCGACTTCGCGTTGAAAATGCCCAAACTTATCTCATGACAATGACACCATAGAATATGAATTCAGGTTTTGCATTGAGCGGTTTTCTGGCGGCTTGCAAACAATTCTGATAAAATTCCTTCAAAAAGAAATGGGTGGCAATAGATGTTTTGCTCCTAAATATTGAAATATTATAAATTAAAAAAAAAATCTCTAATAATATCATGCTGTTTTTAATGTCCAATTCATATAGCACTCACGTCACATAGACAACTGCTTTCCCGAATAGATGCTATTTGCTTCAGTAAATTTCCCCCCGTTGTCCTTTGTCCTGTCTTTTCTTGTCTGTTCCGTCTTCTTTGTCCATTAAAATAAGGATCCGTTATCTTATTTTGAACATTACTGATTTTACTGACCTCCTAGGCCATATTGTTTTAATATTTGCTTTAATTGGTTTACAAACTTGTTAAAATGTCTCAAGTTTCAAATTATTGAATTACTGCCTGCCTAAATTTGTAAAGCATTAATAATAATAATCAAAATATCAATATCAATAACAATCAAAAATATTAATACTAATATTAAGGAAAAATATTAATATCAATATCAATAATAATCAAATAATTATAATAGCATCAATATCAATGATAATTAAAAATATAAATATCAATAATTATAAAAAAATATCAACATTAAAGGAGTATTTCGTGATCCTTGCATCTTCTTTTTATGACATATTTCAGTAGATATCCACGAAAAAAGCGTATTCCCAAAATTTCAGTTGCTTCCGATCGTGCGTTTGCGAGTTATTGATTATGATTATGTAGTATTGCACCAGAGGATGACTAAGCACTTCCCAGCAAGTCTTGCGGTTAGCACAGCTGTGTGAGTGAACATGACACCACTGCCCGCCCACTGCATACACACGTGCATGGTTAAATTTGAATTTGGACAGATATATTTACAATAAAAACACCTTCTAAAAGTTGGTCGATTTCACATTTTATGTTATCTACAGAAGGCGTGAATTATCCTTCATGCCTACATCACTTTAGATCTGAAATCGACCACGTAATAATGACGCACAATTCTAAAACAACATCTTTTGCACAGAGTTCAATGGGATTTGAAAAGTAAAGTGGCAGTTGAAACACTAGTGATAACACTTTTACAGTGCATGAGGGGGCTTCCTTAAATCATCCTCTGGTATTGCACTGCTCCATAGACAATGTGTTGTAATTTCGTTCTGGTGCACCAGAACGAAATTAAAATTTCACGATATCTTTGCTAAACGAATTAATCTGCAAGAAATATTTTGTACATAAACATTATGTAGCAAGAGGTTTCCAGTGATATACAAATCTCAACCTTTTTTTGAGAAAAGTGGGGGGATGAGGCTGTGGATCACGAAATGCCCTTTTAATATCAATAAAAATCGATAATATTAACATCAATATCAATAATAATCATAAATATTAATATCGATATCAATAATAATCAAAAATATTAATATCAATATGAAAAATAATCAAAAATATTAAGATCAATATCAATAATAATCAAAAATATTAAATCAATATCAAAAATATTAGAGAGACAGCAAGACTAGAAAGCGAGTGGAGAAGAGGTAGGGGTTCTTTTCTATCTTTTCATGTTTTTGGTTTTGGTAGGTCTATTGTTCAGAAACGAAAACGCACGCAAATTTGACAGTGTCATTCTGGTCTATATTAATGTGACATTAAAAAAAGGCCCCCCCTCTTCTCACCTCGTCATGTCAGACATATCGAATTGCAATCTGAGTACGAAGAATTTTTTGAAATTCGCGATATAATACACATTTTATGGCAAATGATTAAGAATTAATATTTTTGATATAGATTTTTCCCCCAAAACACCAAAACAAATTTAGGTCTTTTTTGGGAAAAAAATGTAGGCCCTCTCTTCAATATGAAAGGTCAAAATTTTCAACTGATCGTCAGCTTTTCATCGCAGCTATACATGCACTTTAAGTACATATCATTAGATTGAGAAAGCTTACTTCGAGGACTGTTATGATATCAAAAATTTAAAAAATATCAAATTTTAATAAATTGTCATAAAATTGGTATTATATCATAAGAATCTAAAAATTGATTGTTTATATATCAATCATTCAATGTCGCAACGAAAAAGATGTTATAATACGGTAGCACATTAGAACTTGACCAGAGGACTGGAAAAGAAGTTCTCACCTACCCAGAAAGGGAATACAAGTGGGGGGGGGGGTACTAGTGAATGTAAATTGTTGTCAAATGAAGAGGAATAGATATTTTCATCTTTTCAGTTTCTGCTCTATACACCTTTTTCGTAATTAACCACTTCGATACCTTTGGCGGCGTTTGGCTCTGCTAAGCTAACTCCAATTAGGTCGAAAACTGCCAAGCGAGGCCCCCGTGGTGAGGCCAAAGATCATTGTAAATTACATACGCCTAGTAGTGCAAGTTTGGGGTGCATGCGACTGACTAAAAAGTGGATCTTTTGTGATTTAGCGCGTAGCGTTTACTGTTTTTCAACGTTTTTACAGAAAAAAAGTTGACTTTTCATTCGGATTGGCATTGTGTCACATTAATGTAAACCAGTTTAACAACATCAAAGACCTATTCTGCGGACATAAGCGAGAGGGGTTCTAGACCACTAAAAACACAGGATGCAATTCTTTTGTATATTTGAATATCAATACTTGGTAACATGGTTGGTATATATTTCGGTGCTAGACCATATTAACGACTCCATTTTAATTTGTAAGCGCTCTTTAGCAAAGACATAGTTCATTGACTTTACAACAGTAGGCCTATGACAAAACAGGTGAATAGTAACTTTTTGCACAAGATTTGCCATTTAAAGGGCAGGTCTATTGCAAAAACAAGTTTATCTCTATTCGCAGAGAATAATTATTACATTACAAGTTGACACTTGTTGCAATTTTTTGTGTGTATTTCTCTTGAAAAAAGAGAAATTGTGTGGGTAAAGTTCAGCCTCGGGAGTCGGAGGCTTATACCTGGTAGGATTGACAATCAAATCGTGCATACAATCTATAGCTATATAATGCCAAATTTTTACGTGCTCTTCGCACTTTCTTAACTTGAGTTTTGTCGCACTTCACGCCTTAGTTCTTCGTTTCAACGATGAATAATTTGTCTTGAGTCTGTGTAGGCGGGGTGGGGTCCCATTTTCGACCCATGGTATGGGGGGTGTTAATTTTTTTTGCTCGCGATGGGGGGGGCATAAAACGGTCACCCACATATTTGGGACCTCCCTTCCGAAGAAAATGCCAGCCCCCTTACCACATTCGCCTTGCTAGGCCTATATAAAACATTGAATTGCATTATCTGTTGATGTAATGAAAAAAAAAGTGTTTTTAAGGGGAAATGTTAGCTTTCGTTTGATATAGAATATTTTCTGATTGCATGAAGGGAACACTGTGGTTTTGAAAAAAAAAACAAATACCAATCACAGATGTCTATTTTCCAATAGATCTCATACAGCTGCTATGATGCTATGCACTCAACCGTAGTCATGGTAGTATAAACATATCCTGCGTAGAGACTAGACTTGCTGTGCTTGGAAATATCTGTGTACTCAGGAGTATCGAGGTGGAAACTGTGCGTAGTTGCATAAGAGAATCGTTTTGCACAGGTGGTGGCAGCATTGCATTCTCTAAATTCAGTAAATTTTCATCGTCAACCGTGTAATTGAATGGGATTATTTTGAAATTTTAAAACGCTTGAAATATCACAAACAAATAGGCCTATGTTGATAAATAATATAAATACAAGCTAAAACCGTTGGGGTTCGATAATGAACCCCACAAAACTAACTGAGTATATTGGAAAATGCCATACGGCCGGGCGGTTTCACAGGTTGCCGGCTCGATCATGTCATCCGCCGCCTGGTTTTGCAGGCAAACCTTTTCATATGACACCTGCCAAGGCGGAAGTGCCTGAATGCAAGTCAATTGAAGTCGTACAACTTTATATCGCGAATTTAAGACTGTAAAATTTCAGACATTTCTTTTGTCTGGATTATAATAG
The DNA here is from genome assembly GCF_039555335.1 of Amphiura filiformis. Classification (NCBI taxonomy): domain Eukaryota; kingdom Metazoa; phylum Echinodermata; class Ophiuroidea; order Amphilepidida; family Amphiuridae; genus Amphiura; species Amphiura filiformis. The sequence continues at coordinate 58,863,701 of NC_092632.1, forward strand.
CACCAACCCTCTCATCTCATGTCAGAAATTAACAAAACAAAAAACGAAAACAAAAATTCACATCCTTCAACTTTTTAGTGAGCAACATAACAAAAGACTAGAAAAAAAGGATTGTTCACACATACCATCCTAACACTTCAATATAACAACGAGATTTGAAACCGAGAACGAAAACAGAAACCAAAACTGAAAAGATAAAAGACCGGCTTTGTGTGGTTTTTATTTATTAATACAAATCAAATTAATGCAAATCAGTGTTTTATGTATACGCTGGCGAAGTTACGTAATAATCGGATTAACTACCATAGCAATAGGTGAAAACAATTTTTGAATATACCGCGCTGCACTGGTACGTTCACGCGATACCTCTTCATTGAACCATATCATGCTGATTACTTGCACCTGTAAGATTAGTATCTTTGAAAAGACCAGTATTGTGTTCAATCTATGATTGCAGACATACACAGGTAATGAGTGTAACCAGCGCGATATGTTCAAAATTGTTTTCACCTATTGCTATGGTAGTTAATCCGATTTATAAATTACGTAACTTCGCCAGCGTATAAATTGTATTTTTTTTTTTTGTCAAGTTTCAATCAACAAAAGGAATTCACCATCATAGGTCTGGTAGAGATCTTGATACTCCACATCTGGGGCAACCCCAGCTGGTTTACCGATCTATTCCGTCGGGTGGCACCCAACAACCTAGGTTACTATCCTCCGGGAGTCTTAGACAGAGCCACTTTAGGGGAGATATCTCGGCGGACCCCAGTCGACGCACTGCGAATACGTATGGCCGAGTACCTGAATTTGGTGGCAAAGTCATCGTCCCTCCCTGTGCTTGCCCTAGACAGTTATGTACTGCCTGACTTTACGGGGCGTGAGGATGGTAGTCCACTCAAAGAGCTCGCTCAGTCCCGTCAAGGACCCCTCACACAGGTATTTGAATTGCCCGCGCAAGCCATATTTATATCCTCAACTTTATAGGAATACATATTCTATGGTGTTGAGTTTGAATTTAAGACCCGAGAAAAATCACATTTTCCCAGCAGTAGGGCGGCGTGACTTACCATATGGAAAAAGTAGTTAAATGTTCGTAAAATCAAATGTTTTGGTTGGAATTTTGAAGTAATATCAATACAAAAACCGACAAATTAAGATTTTGTTTAGTCCGATCAAAATCCGGGGTCAAGAGGTTAAACCGTAGGACATAGAATCAATTATAAACAAAGTACTCTTCCGCGAAATAAAGTAGTGCCCCTGCTCAGATTTAAAAGCAGTTTCGCTTGGCTCTGTTGCATACTCGGACCCACTGATTTCATTACCTAAATAGGAAATATTAAAGTTATGCACACACACAAAGTTTGTTTGCAATCATTATTCACAATTGGTAATCCATTTGTGAACGTTTATGCTAATGCTTGATCCATGACCGGCATCGTGAACCGTATGCATCCTGACTACCACGGTGATCTCCAATGCAGTGACATGACCTGCCCCTGGATCATCTAAACACGTAGCTATATAGAACATTTAGCAATGACATTCCACTTCAGCTGCAATTAAGAAGCAAGTTTACACGTGTAGGTATTAAAGCTAAAGCTTAAATAGTAAGGCCTAGCCCTAGCCTAGCTAGGCCCTAACATAAGTCATGATGCTTTTCGGTTCCACTGGCTGCACAGTCAATATATATTGCCTACTGACAATGACTGAAGCAGGCAGCAGGGTGGTGATTGAACTTGAATCTATATACATTCCATATCATGGCAATACTTGTTCCAATAAAAATTGTTGAATTCCTTTTATTCCATCGTGTAGCTAAGTACGCACCTTCCCTCGGCCGATTGGCTGCTGATGTGATCCACTTTTGTGGAGTCAAAGTTAATTTTTTATTTCTTTTGTGGTCTGAGCTGTAAACAATAGGAGGGGAGCGTGGCCTAGCAGTTAAGGCATTGCCATTGGACTGTGAATCCAAGGGTTGAGGGTTCGAATCCCAGGTCCGCCTGAGCTCGGCTGACTCTTTGTGTCCTTGTAAGCAAGGCACTTCACTCTACTTGCTTAGTGCTTCGGAGGGCACTTTAAGCCGTCGGTCCTGTGTACATGTATTTCTGTGTGCAGTGCGCACGTTAAAGAACGTCACAAGTTATTTGAAAAGAGCAGGGCAGGGGATCATCCCGGTACTGTTGACTGTACTTCAAAAATACACTCATCTACTCTAGGTTCCAGAGTAAAAAATAAGTACAGCTTGCATGTCTGTACGCAGTGCGATAAATACTCATAGGCCTACATGATAAGGAAGAAGAAACAAGCGTAAACACACAGGTGATAAACACTCACGCTGATTGGCTGATTTAACAGTCTTGACAAGACAGTTTACCTCAGTGATCTCTATGATCAGTGGTTCAACAACTCTTCGTATACTTTTGTACAGGAGCCAACCGTTGTTAATCCGTGATGAATCCACACTTTTACAGTAAGCGATATCTGTGAACGCCAGCGACATCTGCGTTACTGCGTGAGCGCGTAAAATTTGTCTCTGGAATCTGTGTGCGTATCACGCTTAAATACATGTTGGATTCAGTATTTTGGAAGTATCGGATAAAGATTGCCGTAGTTTTATTGCTGATATCAACAGAAATCACCGATCTTTTTGTAAAGCTGACTGTCAATGATTAACTGACATTCCTCATGAAATAATCATGTGAATTATAATTATAATACGATCTTTAGCTTGTTTTCGTTGTTGAAAGGGATTCAATCATGTTTCACCGTTGTTCATCACCGATTAACAACTCGCGTCCGGCAGCGTCGGCCGTCTGCGTGGTTTATTTACCCACTGGTTGTCAGCGCGTATTTTTACGTGATCGGCAATCACTGGTGCGTACAGGTAAATTAAGTAATTCTTGGCCAAGCTCGAACATACCTGTTGCGTCCATGTAACATACTATAATATTTACAGTAATTTCTTGGCCAAACTGGAACATGCGCGTTGCGTCCATGTAGCGTACTAAGCGTGTACGCAATGTAAGGCGTGTGTATGCTTTCTTCTGTACGGTACCACGCTATATTCGCGTGTGTTTATCGCGGAGCCACTAGCGTTTATAGTGTTCCAGTTTGGCCAAGAAATTACTGTAAATATTATTATTATAAGTGTGTATGCAATGTAAGGCGCGTGCATGCTTTCTTCTGTACCGCGCTATGTGCATGTGTGTTGATTTATAGTATCCAGTAGCGTTCCACCTAGGCCAAGAATTGTAATTTACCTGTAGTGTACTATAAGCAACAAGAGCATTTGTGGGTATGCTTCCTGCATGTAGCGTACTACGTGTGTACACAATGTAAGGCATGTGCGTGCTTTCTTCTGTACCACGCTATGTGCGCTTGTGTACTGTTTATCAAGTATCCAGTAGCATTCTAGCTAGGCCAAGAATTACCTAATTTACCTGTACTAGTGTGTATGCAATAAGAGCATTTGTGGGTATATGCTTATAGTTTCATACTGTCATGCCGCTTGCTGCCAAGCAGTGTTGCGCATGCACGCGCACAGAATTAAGGCTTGCCATTGGCTGATATGTCATGCCCACAGAATTAAAACCAGAGAACCAGGACTCGACCACCATCTTGATACAGACATGGAGCTAAAATTGGGGGTATTCGGTTTCCCTCGGAATGCGCTCGAGGCGTTCGTTGTCATGCAAGCGCGACATGATGATGGGCGCATTTGAGAGACGCACTTGATGCGACCTGCACGCGAGTACCAAGACGCTTCAGATGAGACGCAGAATTGATTTCCGCACACCGTAGGCAAGGACCCAAATACCCCCAATTTTCTCCCCATAGCTGAAGGCGCGATTCAACGTGGCGGTATAGGGAGTCCCGGTTCTCCTTCTCCAATTCTGTGGTCATGCCACTAATGTTGGTTTCATACTTTCTGCCGCATACCGCTGAGCGGCGCAACGCTTTATCATGCCGCTTGGGGGTGGGGATACTCAAGTTTGATTTTGGTAAGGGTGTGCTGCTGAGAATTTGAAAGTGGACCTATAAATATACCAATTTTTCAAGAAATTTGGACCCATAGATATACCAAAAGTCAAAATTTTCGGCCAAATTTAACCCAAATTGTCTTAGTTTTTACCAATTTTCCCAAAATTTTTAGGAAAATTTCAAAATTTATACACCAAAATTGGCTTAGAAAAAGGGGTCATTGATATACCAAGAGGCTGAAAATGCTACCCATATTTGCGGCACGTCCCGGACTCCCTGTATGGTCATTTGTACTAAGTACCCCCCCCATTGGTTCTAAATATGTATACTTTCATATACTTTAGACCTACAATTTTGCCCAAAAGTTTTCATAATTCCAGGGTCAAGACCAACAAGTTATCTTCTGCTGATGTCAAATAATAACTATTTACTGCTGATAGGAAACTTACATACTGTTGAATTTTAATGGTAGGCTGCAGTGCTATAATACTACTATTATTATTCATGCCCTTTCTCATTGGTGATTCCCCCCCCCGCCTCTAAAATGTCTTAGTTCATGTCCCAAGTTATCTAATCCAATTCCTACTTGGTCCAGATCCAGTTAGTCCTGTCTTACTTAGTAGCTCTTAGTCCATGTTCCACTTGGGCAATTCCCACTTGGTCCATACCCCACTTGGTCCATATCCTATTGGTCCATGTCCCATTTGGGCCATGTCTCACTTGGCCTATGTCCAATTTTGGACAATTTTGGACATGTCCTATTTGCACCATCATCCCATGTCCCATTTGGTCCAATATTGTTTATAACCTTCACTGTCATTAGTCAAGAATTGATGAAGGGGGCTATGGAAATGCTACCAAATAATATCCCAATAATCCCAGTTAGTCCAATCTCACTTAAAGCCATGTGTGATTTGCTTCACAGCGACGCCCTCAATTTCACTCGGATTTCTACTTTTTGCATAATTATAATGCCCAGTGGTGTACTAAAATACCACGTAAAAGACTATAAGCCTGAAGTCCTTTAATAACAGTCAACCCGGTTTTATTCAGAGTTCATCGATCGACTGCTTGCTAACATCTCCCGTGGATGTCAGCTTATGTGTACACACATCGAGCGCTATGCTCCGTGCAGTATTACATGTTATGATCAGCGAGCATAGTACATGCATTGTAGGCGCTGGAATGAAATCACAATTTTCTTCGTTATACCTCATTTGTTTGGCTCTAAATTAAAATAGGATAATGTGATCAGTGAAAACAAACATTTAAATAGGATTCTTTCTGCAAATCACACATTATTGCTTTAATTAGTCCATGTCCCACATGGCCAATTCCTACTTAGTCCATGTCCTACTTAGGCCAATTCCCACTTAGTCCATGTCCCACATGGCCTATTCGGATCCTACTTGGTCCATTCCTTTTGCTGGGGACAAATTAAATAACTAACTTTACAAAATGACATCAAAAATACACTGACAGTACATAATTCAAATACCTTTCTTTCTTTTTTTTTTTTTTTTTTTTTTTTTTTTTTTTTTTTGAAGTTTTTTATTCCCTGTTCTTGGAACTGGTGGAGGGAGAAAAAACATACAAAATGGGCCACCAGTTCCCAACGATCATGAATTAAAATTTAAAATTATAGTCAAAATTTTTAAGAACAGGTACAAAGGACAATCACAAAAGAGACAAAGACGATGGACAAAGAGAACGTTCACTCTTACAAACAAAACACAAGCACCAGTCTTGTGTCAAACAAGTGCACACATTACTTGGTTACACCCATCTTGATCCTGCCATAATCAGTTTGAAAATAATTGAAGAAAATGACAACAATTTAAGATGCTTCAAGATCAATGGTCCATTTTTTGAAATGGAGCCGCAGTTTACCTTTACTTTCAGCAATTTTATACTCAATTTTCTGCTTCAATTTGACCATATTCAGAAAGGCATTGAAACTAAGGTTAGTCTGTTTAAATCTGCACTTATGAATGTAAAATTTAAGGCACAGAAAAAGGAAATTAATACAAAGGTCATGTTCTGAGGTATCCCTGATACCAAACATTTTATCAAATTTGGAAAATGTAAAAGAATCCCCAGTGACACTGTTGATATAAAAACATAGTTCATCCCACATGGGAGACACATTCTTGCATTCACAAAATAAATGCAAAATTGTTTCGGGCAATTCATTACAAAAGTAACAATTGGGTGAATCCACCCTACCAATTCTGTGAAGAAAATTATTTGTACAAATTGCCCTATGAAAAACTTTAAAATAAAAAAAGAGCGTAACTGGGTTTCAATAGTACATTTAAAATTGCTACTATGCACACAGTTCCATTCAATTTCATCAAACACATCGAGACAATCAACCCATTTGTTTTCAGCTTCAACAGTGGCTTGGTTCCTAAGAGTTGAGTAGGCATGTTTTGAAACTTTCTCTGCATCTAAAAGCGAAGCAGAAATAGTATCAAAAATGTTTTCTTGAATGTTCTTAGGGTTCTGGAACCAATCCAAATAAATCCCATTCATTAAATAATTGTATTTTCTCCTGTCTTTAATGGAAATATCAAATTCTAAAACCAAATCTTCAAAGGTTTTAACTAAATTGTGACCCATATAAAGATCTGAAATGCAATGGATCCCTTTTTCATCCCAAGTAGGGTAAAAGAAAAACTTTTTTGTTTTTAACCGAACATCTTTGTTCCACCAAATTGGGTCCTGGAGATGGAAATCAGACCAGTTTAATTTTTCCTTCATCTTGCATTTGTATAAATACCATAATTTGATAGTCTCAATTAGCTGACAATTTGACAGGGTATTTAAAACACAATCTGGAGCATCTGTCTTCAACAAGACAGTATAATCTGGATAAAAAGAAGATAAAACAGAAAGTTCAAAGAGATTTCCAAAAACTAGAATAATTAGGATCAAGCAGCTGCTTAACCCACACAAATTTTTGAGCCTGTGAGAACACAAGAAGGTCAATCATCCGAAGACCACCATTATCATAATCATTACACATGACATCCCTCTTAACTCTGTCATTCCCTCCATTCCAAATGAATTTATAAAACATACTCTTCAGTTTCTTGAAAAAACTTTTTGGAATGTTTATACAAAGAACAGAAAAGAGATACAAGAGCTGGGGTAACAACAGGGATTTTACAACTGTAACTTTGCCCAAGAGAGATAAATATCTACTCCTCCAGCAATTGAGTGTTTGCTCAATTTGATGAAGTTTAGGGGTAAAGTTTTATTTTATTTATTTATTTTTTTATTTACATTCATACAATAACCCTTGAAATTAATAAATACAATGCATTAAACATTGTATAGTGACACACTTGACCATTTCCATCATTTTTTCTCACATTTTAGAAAATATTTTTCTTCACAAATCTAAAAGTGAAAGCTTTAAGAACTAACATTTGGGAAAAAATGACATTGTTAAGCACCTGATGTGCTTGCATAATGGAATGAATATGGTACATTGCGTTAAGTAAAATGCCATTGCTTTGTCTCACCATACTATCTTAAATTCTGATTTTTGTAAATTTTGGTAAATTGTGTGAAACAAATCATCTGACATGTAATAATTAACACAGCATATATTAATTTTATTTCATATGCAAGTGAGGCAGTCGCACTTTTGGGCAGGATCATAAATAGACAAAAATCTGCCCGGGGGTGATTTTTTCACAATTTGGGTTTGTTGCAAATTTGTGATGTTATTAATGTTTAAAATATTGTCTGATAGTTTCAGACTGGAATATAACTGGCATCTTGTATTTTTTGAGACATTTTTCAAGGTAATTCCTGTTCTCAACATTGTCAATAATATTTTTAAAGGCCGATATCTCCATTTCCAATTTTATAATACCAAAACTTACGATCTCAATATCTTCGCTTAGGAATGTCCAATTTCATTGGGGTAAACGCTAAACGGCGTTGTGAAGCAAAATATCTCTTTATTTCAGATATGTAAAAACCTCAAAATTGATAACCTGCCCAAAATTGTCTCCTTTTGACATGACACGTCACATATGCTAATATACAAATCAAAGGTGTTGAGAAATAGAATCAATTATATATGTTTTTGAAAACAGCATGTTATTATGATCAAACCAACTACCTAATGTACTTAGGCTAATTTAAAATAAGTTGACCAACATCTATGCAAATTAATTTTTAGTAAATGCAGAACTTTAATTGTATCAATTGAAATGTCAAAATATGTGATGCGATCAAGCAAAATCAGTCGGAACTCAGAAATATTAAATATTTAGTTTTGTATAGGATAGTAACAAGCATTTGCAAAGCTGCATTTTGCAGAAAACCCCATTGAAATTGAACAACCAGTTCCAAAGATATGAGCAATTAAAGACTTTCCAAAACAAAAGGAAACAATTTAAGAAAATATTTCCTTTGTTTGGCTATATCTCAAAATCAATATTTCCGAGTTCCGACTGATTTTGCTTGATCGCATCACATATAATGTTTGACATCCCAACCAGGAATGTAGGCGGCAAACCAAAATATAGGAAAAGACCAACATCCTCTTAAAAGGGCACACAGCCTCATCTCCCCACTTTTCTCAAAAAAAGTTGAGATTTTTATACCACTGGAATCCTCTGGCTACATAATGTGCATGTACCAAAAATTTCTTGCAGATTAATTCGTTTAACAAAAATATCGTCAAATGTGAATTATGTTCTGGTCTACCAGAACGAAATTACAACAGTGGCCTTTGGAGCAGTGTAATACACATAATCATGCATAACTCGCAAACGCAAAATCAGAATCAACTGAATTTTTTGGAATAAGCTTTTTTTCATGGATATCTGCTGAAAAATGTCATAAAAGAGGATGCTAGGATCACAAAATACTCCTTTTAATAATTGGTTGACATAGTAATTTTAACTGTTTTTACAATTGATTTGAGCAAATTTATCAAAGTGAAATACTTGCTCAAATTGATGATTTAGGGAGGTTTGAAATATAATTTGCTTCATATAATTCAAGTAAATTGTTATACTTTGAACAGACACGTGGTTAGATATAATGCATTATATATTGTATATAATTATATTGTATATTCTTCTGACACAAGGGAGCATACACTTCATGGTACCTATATATCCCATCAAAACTTGTATAATAATTTTATTTTATAACCCCAACTATCATATAATTTCATAGATCCATTGCACAAAATTTAACACAAACAAGAATATATTTCAAATCTCTTTGAAAATGAATAACTTTGGCATGCAAGTTAAACAACTTACAAAATGACAGTACTCGATTGTTTCACTGGTCTTAGTACCACATACTTTACATCGACAATTTTTCTTGACTATTGAGTTTATGTTGGAACAAAATAACATAAAAATTTATGATAATACACACATAGTTCCTTACAACCATGATATTTGTAGCACATGACAATACACAGGGGCGGATCCAGGAATTTCCAATAGAGGGGGCGCCGAGCCACCGCGGCTGATCTGCAAAAAATAGAGGGGGCTCGCGCCGGGTGCGCCCCCCTCTAAATCCGCCCCTGATACATGTAAGGTAGAAAATGCCATTTACAATTCTCGTGTTTCACAATACGATGCGCCGCCAGCAGTTGCTTTTGGCAGTCAAATTTTCGATTCCAGAGTCGACATCGCTGTTCTAGCTGCTATTGAATTTTCACGCGAGTGTGGTAATAAATATGTTGAAAACAGCTCCACGAGGATTCCCTGTGATCAATAGATAGAAAATGGATCTACTATATGTAAATTGTTGTTTTAGTGTGCATTCGCATGTAACATCATTATAATGACATTTAAACCCACAATGATGCATGTTCCTGTATTGTAGTCGTATTACGCTGGCTTTGGATGTTGACTCATTTTCCCATGATGCACTGCGTATTTTGGCCTCGACCCCGCGACCGCTGGAGGCGCATCGTATTGTGAAACGCAAGAATTGGACCACCACCTTTAAGGCAAATTAATGAGTAAAAAGCGTTCATAATGCATGTCTGACATTTGACAAATTTACTTTGAGATCCATATGTAAAATACAAAATCTTTGAGAACTTCAGGCTGTAAGTGTGTTGCTGTGAGCAAATCTTAAAAAGCAGTCTCTCTTATTGCAACATAATCAATTTTGAAACATCAGATGACATTCACAAACTTCCAGAAGCATAACTTATGTCAGGGGAGGGGGTGGGGGATCTAGACCTCCACCTCCAGACCTGTATATGATCAAGGTGCCAAAAGGATAAATAACTTGGTACCTATTTAATGGCCTGTATCCCGATTCAGTTGGCTGAATCAGAACCTTATGCCCATATCATTCTAAGCAATCATAAGGAGCGTTTTGCTTTTTTGTGATGTAACTTCTGTCACCATATCAAAAACATGATTGCTCATTTCTAAACAATTATTGTTCCATTTTGGGCTCTTCCCGATAAAGGCAGGAAAGCTCTGAAGGTACGTTAAGTGGCCTCCATAAGCGACAAAGCAAGATGGCAGATTTCATATAGCATTACGTATGGTGCAATTTTGAGTCAGTAATCTTTGCGTATAATATCTTTGGCACTTCCACATGAGACACATAAAACCCCAAAATCAGTTTTCCACAAAAATAATTAGACCTAACCTGTTGAGGCATACGCCACATGTTACAGAAAGTCTGCCATATTGCTTTTATCTTGTATGGAGAGTACAGAAATAGCATATCTCAGCATTTACAGGCAAAGGCCAAAATTTAAATGGCATATTGGGAAGCAAATATGTAAGCAACCCTTAAGATGCTTATTATTGGCATATTACATGCAGATTAAAAGTTTGCCAGGAGTGTGGTGGTCTGGTGGAACAATATAATACAGGCCATGGGTTCATAAGTTTCCCCTCCGATGAGCATGGTCTGGTCTACTTTCTTCAGTCACAAACTTTTGTCTACATGTACATGTCATCATATCCAGGTGGAGGGAGATGATCTGGATCTGGCTCACCACTGAATCCTGCATCTGGATTTCTACCGGGTTCTGGATGCGGAGGTCCTATAGGATCAAACCTGGCTCCAGGTGGAACGGAACCTCTGTATGGAATAATAAAATATCAAAACATGTTAAAGCCTTAATGTACAATCTTTTTTCAGAATATACCTTTATTTTTTTCAAAACCGATTTTTTGGCATATTTGTAATACTTACACATGTTCCAACTTAAATCTATGAGCAAACTGTCAAATTCGTCCTATTTGTAGTAAAACAGGATGATTTTCTGTTGGTCCGACATATTATCATAATTTTCAGATTATGATAATATGTCTGAATGATCGCAAATCATAGTCTCCTACAAGCGCCAGTTTGGTTACGCTCACTCTACATGTGGAGAGAGCATAACCAAACTGGCTGCGTAAGAGACTAACTCTGAGGCTGCACTCGCCGTCCAAATCCAAAAGTGCAAGATATTTCGAGTGATAGAGGTGAAGTTTATGATGTTATTTCTTTGCAAATTCCCAATGTTTTTGCATCCAAATGTATTTGGAACTTTCATAATGATTGCATATTATCATTTTGGAAGAAAAAAAGAAAAATCTAAAAATTTAAAAAGATCATACATTAAGGCTTTAATAAATATTTGCTGAGGATATCATTATTTTGAAGAAATCCATACAAGGAAAAATCAAAATTGCATGAAGTCCTGGAAAGGTATCCTATATAAAGTTAAAGTGATGGAGAAGTATCCCATATAAAGTTACTTTTAAAGTGGAAACTCATTAACATAAAATACCTGGTAACACAAAATATTTCTGAAGTCCCTTGTAATACCTTATTATGTTATACTGACCTGATAACACAAATTCCTGTTAACACAAACTAAAATCCAAGCACTAGGGTCCACAACATGCTCATCTATCAGGGCACATTTCTTTAACCCCAATACAGTTGCACATTCTTTGAATGACCTTTGAAAATTTGGGTACACAAACTCATACTCTGCAACTTGAGGTCAAATTTTGCTCTATGATTGTTTAATTGAGGTTATTGAACTATGGCATTGGGATGAGGCCATTGTGGTCCATAGTGGAGGCTCCAGCAATTTTGTGTTAACAAGGTTCCCACAAATATGCAAAATTTTGTATGCCCATATTCCTTGGTACCCTGAACAACACTCAACTAACCTTAGTAGTCTTCCAGGCATTCCTATGCCGCCTCCTGGTGGAATACCACTCCTAGGGAATCTTCCTCTCATTGGATCCATAAACATTCCAACGAGGTTCCCTCAAATATGCAACATTTTGTATGCCCATATTCCTTGGGACCCTGAACAACACTCAACTAACCTTGGTAGTCTTCCAGGCATTCCTATGCCACCTCCTGGTGGAATACCACTCCTAGGGAATCTTCCTCTCATTGGATCCATAAACATTCCAGGACCACCGCTACTGAATGGGTCCAGATCACCTTCACCCACTGCAAATGGTGATGTTGGTTCTCCCCTTCAATGTCAACAAACAAACAAACAAAAAAATCAATATATAAAACTATAAAAGGTTAAGAAGGATACATCAAATAAATCCCTCAGTTAGCTACCAACACATGCAATATAACTACTTTCCATAAAAACCTAAGAAATTCTATGCAAATTCTCTGGTTTGTGCCATATAATTAATTATAAGATGCATATAATGCCACATTGATGGAATTCCTGAACTTTTTTGGAGCTAGCCAGTCAGGCAGTGACCAAGAAAAGTTACCAGCCTGACAGAAACTTTAACTTGCCTGACAAACTGGAGTATTATTGAGCATACTAACTAATCTTATCAAAATTTTACCAATCTGGGATTTTTTTTGGGGGTGCTGATTTTGAAAAAGTGGACTTTTTTTCCAGGGGAGGGCAATTTTGTGAAAAGTGGACAAATTTGGACCTTTTTTGACCAAAAAAGCTGTAAAAATCCGATATTTTGGCTCACTACGCTCGCAAATGATTAAATTTTCAGACTTTTTGTATATTTTTGCAAATAGGGGGGATGCATTCCAGGGGCTATTTTAACGTGTCTCACTGTCACGTACGTGCCGAGATAAAATATTCATACAGTGACAATTAACAATCCGTGTAGATATGCTTTAATAGTAGACAATGGTAGAGCCTTCTTACGGTCACATTCAGGTAAAAATGTCAATTTTTTTATTTTTGAAACGCACTCTACTTCATCAACACTTTTATCTCATTGCACGAATGTGACAGTGAGGCACGTTAAAATAGCCCCTGATGCATTCCCTGGCTACGGCTCTGGTTACACCAGCCAAAACAGCATAATCATTAGCTGTGAACATCACAAAATAATATCGAAAAAAATCAGGTTATATTTTTACATACCATTCTGGTGGCTCATTCCTTGGTGGTCTTCTACTAGGTAGTCTCAGAGGGTCATAAGGATCCCTTCTCTCTTCCCTTCTTTGATCCTCTCTGTGTGTAGTAGGCCTGTCAGTTGCTGCTGCACTTGGAGATGTGGGTGGCCTCAAGGCTGACAACAGTTCCTTCTGAAATCGGTCTTTGAGGGTGCTCATGTTTTTGAACATGCTGTAAAAATAGTACACAAAACGTACAAGTCTTTACCTCTTTGATGCCAGGCTGCATGACACAAATTAGTGGTGGTATCACAGTGGTGGTATGAAATTTTAGAACTTATAAACCAGCTTATTTAATTATAATGCACTCTTACAACATCTCAACCTTCTAATTAGAGTCAAGCGGTAGCATGACCAGCAAGTTTTAAAAAACGACTGAAAAAGAAGAATAAACAGATGCACGCGGGACTATATTTAAACGAAACAAAACGCTATTGTTCTATGATATTTTTCGCTGGGTACAAAATATATCTAAAACCATGCTAAATCTTATTTACTGTCCAAAGTGTAATATTTTAATAACTCATTAATTCAAAAAGTTACACAAATCTTAGAGTCAATCCGATTGTTTGATAATAACAAACATTCTCGCTTCATTTCACACGGTATTTCATAGCCAAAATTAGTGGCAAATCATAGCTAATCATACTGATATCCAGAATCTTTCGACACTGCTACAGCCATACATGGCTGTCACTGGCGCACTACTTTTTGAGATTTACTTTCAAATATACCCTAGCATTTTCCTAGATACCCTACATACAAATTCTGGATCTCATTCGCCAAAAAATCAAATTTTTCACAATTCTTTTATTCTTTCCGGACCACAGCATACATTCATATTAATAAATACTCCACTTTCACACATCGTTATATCGGGACGTCACCGTGGCGAAGCGGTTAAGGCCATGGACTTCTAATCCATGTATGAATTTTTGCTCAAGTTCGAAACTTAAATGTTTTATTAACCAATTTATTGTCATAAATCAAGAATAACACCATTTCGAACATCCATTGCTATTGTGATATTATATTTTTTTCATCAAACAAACATGTTTGATTTTTTACACACATATAGGCCTAGGCCTAGGGCCTACTTTCACCATCCAAATGCTTTCACCATGCCTGACTGACTATCATGACATCTTCGTCATTTAAAACACATTGATCAGTGGCTCTGTTCACAGCTCAGACTGAAATTATATTTGGAATAAATATTATAGGCCTAAATTCTCACAAATTTAAATCACAAACCGCGAAAGATCGCCAACAACTGCCGCTGAATATTGATATCCAACTAGGTTTCCCCACAGGGCTATAAAGAACCACAAACCGCGAAATTTGGATATCCAACTAGATTGCCCATGAGGCCTATCGATTATAAAGAACCACAAACCGCATGAAATATGGATATCCAACAAATTAAGACCACAAACCGCGAAAGATCGCCAACAACTGCCGCTCAATATTGATATCCAACTAGATAGCCCCGCAGGGCTATAAAGAACCACAAACCGCGAAATTTGGATATGCAACTAGATTGCCCCACAGGGCTACAAAGAACCACAAACCACGAAATAACGATATCTAACAAGCTTAAACTATAAATTCTCACAAATTAAAATCACAAACCGCGAAGATCGCCAACAACTGCCGTTGAATATTGATATCAAACTAGATTTCCCCACACGGCTATAAAGAACCACAAACCGCGAAATTTGGATATCCAACTAGATTGCCCTGCAGGGCTATAAAGAATCACACACCACGAAATATGGATATCCAAAAAGCTTAAAATATAAATTAGCTCCCGATAGAGGGCAGGCAAATTAAAATCACAAATCGCAAAAGATCGCCGACAACCGCCGCTAATAGGGATATCCAACTAGATTGCCCATGAGGGCTACAAAGAACCACAAACCGCGAAATTTGGATATCCAGCTAGATTGCCCGCAGGCCTATCAATTATAAAGAACCACAAACCGCTAAATATGGATATCCAACAAATTAAGACCACAAACCGCGAAAGATCGCCAACAACTGCCGCTCAATATTGATATCCAACTAGATTGCCCCGCAGGGCTACAAAGAACCACAAACCGCGAAATTTGGATATGCAACTAGATTGCCCCACAGGGCTGCAAAGAACCACAAACCACGATATATGGATATCTAACAAGCTTAAACTATAATTAGCTCCCGATAGAGGGCAGGGCTTGATGAAAACCACAAACCACTAAAGATCGCCGACAACCGCCGCTTAATAGGAATATCCAACTAGGTTGCCCCGAAGGGCTACAAAGAACCACAAACATTAAAACACGATTATCTTGCCTAGTCGGGGCATTTAGTATAGGTTTAAATATATGCGCATTTACCAGTTCCGACTTGAAGTAGGCCTAAATCGGACTTACTCTCTGTGTCTCTCTGGCATTGTCAACATTGGGTGTGTGTATTTTCTTTACATATTTACGTAGCCTTGAATAATTAAAGTATACTAGTATTAAAATATATACCGGTATTAATCATTGTATACGCCTCTTAAGTTTTGTTTAATTAGGGCCTATTTATTGTCATGAATCAAGAATAGCAACTTCAAACATCTATTTTTCGTTTTATGGAGCACTTCGTAACCTGATGGCTTTCCAAGCTTGGAGCTGCTTGGCTACATTCATAAAAAGAAAAGAAATCTACCAAAAAACGTTGACAACGTAAAGAAATCAGCAAGTTTAAAAAAACCCACCTCGCTCACTTTTTGAAACTTGGTCCCATTTTGAACACCAACAGCAAATCAGTGTTTTTATTTTATTTCAACAGAATACAGCGTTTCCAACAAGATTACAAGCCTACTTGTTATTCGTATAATTCAATCATTAATCATGATTATTACAAATAATTGGATATTGGCTTACCATGCAAGAACAAGATAATAACCTTTCAGGTCGCTCCAGAAAGCTTACAAATTAATATCGCATCTGCACATTAAAGATACATAACACTTCTGGATATGTTTTAAATTTATATAAATATGTTTAAATCAGTACCTTTTACAAATGGGACCAAGTTTCAAAAAGTGTGCCGAGGTGGGTTTTTTTAAACTTGCTGATTTCTTTACGTTGTCAACGTTTTTTTGGTAGATGTGGTATTACACCAGAGGTCCTTCACTATGAACCACAATGGCCTCATCCCAATGGCATAGTTCGATAATCTCAATTAAACAATCATAGTGCAAACTTTGACCTCAAGTTGCAGAGTATGAGTTTTTGCACCCAAATTTTCAAAGGTCATTCAATGAATGTACAAATGTATTGGGGTTAAAGAACTGTGCCCTGATAGATGAGCATGATATCCAAGGAGAGATTTAATTCAAACTTCTGTAGAAAGAAGAGAGAGTTTTAATCGGAAAAGTGTGGAGATGTACTTGCTCCAGATAATTTTAACACAAACAATACATGATTATTAATGCATCATTAATACCTGTCAAAGTCTCCCATGTGATCCACATCAACAAATTCTGATGTATCTATAGACATATCTCCAACTTGTTCATCACTCTGACGCTAATGAATTAAAAGTGAGAAGTAAAAGAAACATTTAGCAAATAAATAGCAAAGGATAGACAGTATGGTTTTTCTTTTTCTCATTAATATATCATAACATAATGAGTCTGAATGTTAATGTCTCATTTCATTTACACAGCGAAGAAATCTTTACAGAGTCTTGACTAAAACTTACTGGGTAGCCAGGGGATTTTGCCAGTAGGCTTAGCATAGCAAATTGATTTTTTTTGCCAAAATTATAAAAGTGGGCACACATGCCTCTAAAAACCGCAGCAGCCAGCATCCCATGGGCAGGGCAACAGGGAAAATGTCCTGGGAGGGGGCTGCCCCTCCTTCTAATGCCTACACCAGCCACTTGATAGTACAATTAACTATTACATAAACCTACCAATACATGCACGAGTAGGATGTCACCCATTCTGATAATTTTGAGGATATGAGTTGTTTGTTCCTTGGTTGGTTGGTATCTCAGTATATACGCATCTGAATCACTATTCCATCCTGTTGGTAACAGTTCACTTGGTTTGCTGCTTGATCCCTGGTCAGAATGCACAAAAGAATACAAATCAAAATACATTCAAAGTTACACAAGTGCAGTGAGTAATATGAATGCCATAAGGATATTTAAGGGGTACTACACCCCTCGATAAATTTATATCTATTTTTGCCTTTTTCTCAAAAACTAATAACACAGTGGTAACAAAGGTTAATTATGTATATTATTGGGACAAGGAATCCAATCACTGGAATTTCAGTGACCCAAGACTGTAAAGACAAGTGGTTTGTTATTTATGATAAGAAAAGAGGTACCGCTAGAATGTACCTCATTTCCTGTCATATATACTGAACCACTTGTCTTGAGTCACTGAAATTTCAGTGAAGTAATTGGATTCCTTGCCCCTATAATTTTTGTTACCAGTGTGTTATTATTTTTTGAGAAAAATGCAAAAATAGTAACAAATTTACCACAAGGGTGTAGTACCCCCTTAAGAGGCATTATCTGTTATTTTGGAGAATTTTTTAAAAATGTTTGCCACGGTCAAAAAATGGATTTCCTTTAAACTTTCATATTTGATGCACCTTGACCTGAAACAAACACACATGAAATAAATTTGGGAAAAATATCCCTGCTGCCATGGTAACAGCCAAATTTTCATTTTAGGCCTATTTTCACAATTTTTGCATTTTTCAGCAGTCAATTTGTCAAGTTTTGAAGCCAGTGTTACTAATATACACAATATATATATACTGTTTTCTTTATAAGGTATGAATAGGTCAAACCTTAGATGCCGCATTGAAAGTATAAAAATAATCACCAGATGTCAGGATGGGTTATACCATTTATTTGAAATAGGGGTGTTTTTCAATTTTTTCAAAGTATGAAAATATACCAACTTTGTATAGCTCATAAACCATATGGTAGTGCTCGATTTCAACATCGACCACAGCATGTTGAGATGATACATTGGTCTTATGAAAAAGTTACATTTGAGCTTGGGAAAACACATCTGTATATACAGTGTTGCCAGACATTTTCCTATTTTTCTAAATTCAACACAAATCTCACCTTAAGTTAAATGATGTGAAAATGAAACATCATCCTTTCAAGGAACATGTATTAGAAAGAGAGTTTTTATTCATATCAAATTTGATCAGTTATAATGGTCAGTGTTGTTATAAACCACATGGGTGTTGCCATAATTGGGGTTTTATTTTGATTTGTGGATATTTTCAACTTTTTAAAAGTTATAAAAATACCAAAATGCATTTCTATAATAAAGAAAGAAACATCAACCTCGTCATGTTGAGATGATACATTGGCCTTATGAAAAGTTATTTTGATCGGGGGTAAAACATCAGTTTATACAGTGTTGCCAGATATTTTCCTATTTTTTTCAAAATTCAATACAAGTCTCGCCGTAAGTTAAAAGATCTGAAAATGAAACTTCACCTTCATATGGAACATATCTTTTTAGAAAGAAAGTTAATTTCATATTCAATTTGATCATCTGGGATGGTCAGTGTTATTCTAAGCCATATGGGTGTTGCCATAGCTGGCGTTTAATATGACAATATTTAGATATTTCCAGCTTTTTACAAGTCTTAAAAATAGTACACACCTTTAAAATTATTGTGGAATGAACGCAATATTAAGGTTAAAAATTAACCTAAGAACACTTAGCATGTGAATTTAAATTTTAAATTTGAGTTCGGAAAATATTTCCTTCTATACAGTATTGCCAGATATTATCACATAATTCAAAATTCAACGTATGTGGAGCTTTTTTCAGCTTTTTCAGCTATTTTTCAGTCTTAAAAATGGCAAAATACAATGGCATGCATTCCTAAAATAAAGATGTGAAAATCAAACATCGACCTCATCATGTTGAGACGATACATCGGTCTTATGAAAAATTTACATTTGAGTTTGGGGAAAAACATCTGTTTATACAGTGTTGCCAGATATTTTCCTATTTTTTCAAAATTCAGCACTAGTTTCACCTTGGGTTGAAAATGAAAGTTTATTAGAAAGAAATTTACTTTCATATTAAATTTGATCACTTGTATAAATGGTCAGTGTTGTTCCAAACCACATGGGTGTTGCCATAATTAGGGTTAAATAGCGAGATGTAGTTATTTTGAACTTTTTACAAGTTTTAAAAATACCAAAATACCATGGTATGCATTCCTTAAAAATATGTGGAAGTGAAACATCAACTTCACCATGTTGAAATGATACATATTTGGTCTTATGAAAAATTTACACTTAAGCTTGGGGAAAACATATGTTTATACAGTGTTGCCAGATATTTTCCTATTTTTTCAAATTTAACACAAGTCTCACCTTAAGTTAAATGATGCGAAAATGAAACTTCACCTTCACAAGGAAAGTTTATTAAAATGAAATTTACTTTCATATTAAATTTGATCAGTTGTATAAATGGTCAGTGTTGTTCCAAACCACATGGGTGTTGCCATAATTAGGGTTTAGTAGTGAGATGTCAATATTTTTATAAGTCATAAGGGTTCAAATAGCGACGTTTTCACATATTTTTTGTGGACCTGAGAGCACATCAGACATATATTGAAATTGTGCGATATAATACAAATTTTATGGCAAATGATTAAAAATTGATATTTTTGAAATTTAACAGATCTCAAAAGTAAATTGTATAAATCTAGTGATATGTACTTAAAGTGTATGTAGCTGGAATGAAAAGTCGTCCATATGAAAATTTGACGTTAGTATTGAAGATATAGATTTTTTCACCAAAACACCTTTTGGGGAAAAATCTATATCTTCACTATGAAAGGTCAAATTTTTCAATTAACATTAATTAATTGATTAGTGGTCGGCTTTTCATCCCAGCTACATACACATCATTAGATTTATTAAATTAACTGTAATATGTCAAAAAATAAAAAAATTCAATATGCATAATTTACCCTAAAATTTTTATTGTATCGTGAATTAAAAAAAAAATCAAAATTATTTTATATCAGAAGGACATTCCTCGTATTCAAAATGCAATTTGGTATGTCTGATGTGCTCTCAGGTCTGACAAAATACTGTGCAAAGGTGGGTGACCAACCCCCGGGACCAACCCCTTAAAATACAACACAGAAAACATCAAACATGTATACTTTAAAATATACATAAAAGCCATAATGTTTTTACCAATATACACATACTAGCTAGGCTAAAATAAATTAAAATAACATAAGATTGTTACATTGCAAAAAGATGCATATAAGAGTAAGATAATGTTTAAATTACGCCTACCCCATATTATTAAAGCACACATCCCAACTATACTAGCAAAAAAGATATAGGGAAGAAATGGGCAAAAAACTATATAGATCCAGCAAATGTCTCGAAAGATATGAGAATAGTCAAAGACAATAACGCACAGAGCCTTTTCACAGCCAGACAAATTAATGTCCAGTTACCTTTCCCGAGAGGAGCTCGCAGGAGAGTCGAAAGTATGAAGAAGAAATGACCATTGAAATGTTGCATGATATTGTTGCTAATTCTCTGTCATTCAAGCATCCCCTGCTCATTGATGACATGAATTTGCATGAGCTTGTAAAAAGGAAGCAACTAAAATTAAGCTTTCAAGACTGAAGGAGATTTATATGAACACTTTTGCAGATACTTGCAGGGTTAAAGCAAAATAAAAAATCACCAAATGTTGATAAAAGTTGTCTGAGGAAATATCCGTTTCAAGTAGAAAAAGAGGACTACTGGGCACAATATACCTATGACATGACCCGGAGGGGGTTCTCCCTGGTTAAAGGTATACGGGGATGTGCCACGGTTTTGGGGGTACCTTAGCAATTTTGGTATGTCGATTGGTGGGTTTGCAGTGGAGACAATACACCAAATTGGGTGCATTATAAAAGTGCCCATAAAAGCGCCAAATTAGGACAAATTTGTGTGCTTTTTGGGTGTTTATTGTGAAAAATTGGAATACTAGCTGTAACTTTAATAAGGTGTCATTTTAAAATTGAAAATGTATCCACATTTCACTATTAACTCCATTTATCATGTTTATAGTGGCATCATCCATGTGGTTTATTCATGGCAGCGATTTAAACAATATAAATCCTAAAGTGAGACATACGTTGAATTTTGAATATATGTGATAATAACTGGCAATACTGTATAGAAGGAAATATTTTCCGAACTCAAATTAAAAATTTAAATTCACATACTAAGTGTTCTTATGGTAATTTTGAACCTTAATATTGCGTTCATTCCACAATAATTTTAAGGATGTGTACTATTTTTAAGACTTGTAAAAAGCTGGAAATATCTAAATTGTCATATTAAACGCCAGCTATGGCAACACCCATATGGCTTAGAAATAACACTGACCATCCCAGATGATAAAATTGAATATGAAATTAACTTTCTTTCTAAAAAGATATGTTCCATATGAAGGTGAAGTTTCATTTTCATATCTTTTAACTTAGGGCGAGACTTGTGTTGAATTTTGAAAAAATAGGAAAATATCTGGCAACACTGTATAAACTGATGTTCCCCCCCCCGATCAAAATAACTTTTTCATAAGGCCAATGTATCATCTCAACATGACGAGGTCGATGTTTCTTTCTTTATTATAGAAATGCAATTTGGTATTTTTATGACTTGTAAAAAGTTGAAAATATCCACACCTCACAATTAAACCCCAATTATGGCAACACCCATGTGGTTTATCTGGCAACACTGTATAAACTGATGTCTTACCCCGCCCCCCAGATCAAAATAACTTTTTCATAAGGCCAATACGGTATATCATCTCACCATGACGAGGTCGATGTTTCTTTCTTTATTATAGAAATGCATTTTGGTATTTTTATGACTTGTAAAAAGTTGAAAATATCCACAAATCACAATTAAACCCCAATTATGGCAACACCCATGTGGTTTAGAACAACACTGACCATTATAACTGATCAAATTTGATATGAATAAAAACTCTCTTTCTAATAAATGTTCTTTGAAAGGATGATGTTTCATTTTCACATCATTTAACTTAAGGTGAGATTTGTGTTGAATTTCGAAAAATAGGAAAATGTCTGGCAACACTGTATATACAGATGTGTTTTCCCCAAGCTCAAATGTTACTTTTTCATAAGACCAATGTATCATCTCAACATGCTGTGGTCGATGTTGAAATCGGAGCACTACCATATGGTTTATGAGCTATACAAAGTCGGTATATTTTCATACTTTGAAAAAATTGAAAAACACCCCTATTTCAAATAAATGGTATAACCCACCCTGACATCTGGTGATTATTTTTATACTTTCATTGCGGCATCTAAGGTTTGACCTATTCATACCTTATAAAGAAAAAATCATATTTATATTGTGTATATTAGTAACACTGGCTTCAAAACTTGACAATTTGACTGCTGAAAAATTCAAAATTGTGAAAATAGGCCTAAAATTGAAATTTGCCTGTTACCATGGCAACGGGGATATTTTTCCGACATTTATCCCATGTGTGTTAGTTTGAGG
Organism: Amphiura filiformis; assembly: GCF_039555335.1. Taxonomy (NCBI): domain Eukaryota; kingdom Metazoa; phylum Echinodermata; class Ophiuroidea; order Amphilepidida; family Amphiuridae; genus Amphiura; species Amphiura filiformis. The sequence goes on from NC_092632.1 coordinate 58,886,690, forward strand.
TCAAGGTCCATCAAATATGAAAGTATAAAGAAAATCTATTTTTGACCGTGGCAATTATATTCTCAAAAATAACAGATAGTTCCTCTTAAGTATTAGTGGGTAGCAAATCCAGTTCCTGAAAATGGACCTGGCCCTTGGACAGGTGGCAGAGTACTTGGGGGTCTGGGGTTTGAATCCTGGGGAAACAAACAAGTTCTTTCTGAATGTTCATCTTTTGCCCTTTTTCCTTTCTAGCCAAAAAGCCAGTGAATGTTTAATAGGGATATATTATTATCTGGAAAAGCTGAGAAAACTGCCATATTTATACAGTACATCCAAAATCCAATTAATTTGCCAAAGTCAAAACCACCCCCTAGTCTTTAGTTGCAGTAACTACAAATTTCAAACGTTTGAGGACTTGTTCTCAAGTTGTAGGTACTCCTGTAGGGTGCCTCCAGGGTTTTATTTTGGCAAGTTTGCATTAAAGGAGGATTTCGTGATCCTAGCATCCTGTTTTTATGACATTTTTCAGTACATATCCACGAAAAAAGCCTATTCCCAAAATTTCAGTTGATTCCGATTTTGCGCTTGCGAGTTATGCATGATTATGTATTACACTGCTCCATAGACAATGCGTTGTAATTTCGTTCTGGTGCACCAGAACGAAATTCAAATTTCACGATATCTTTGCAAAACGAATTAATCTGCAAGAAATATTTTGTACATAAACATTATGTAGCCAGAGGTTTCCAGTGATATAAAAATCTCAACTTTTTTTTTAGAAAAGTGGGGGATGAGGCTGTGGATCACGAAATGCCCCTTTAATAGTATATCTGGTAAAATACTCACTTTAGAAACCTGTGTTACTGATGTATGTCATCTGTGATTGCTAAACTTATTTTATGCATCAGCTTTTGTCCAAAGAAATATTTAAACAGACGAGTTTTGAGCAATTTTTATGAGCAGCGAAAATATATTTTTTATAGCTAGACAGTTACATGAACGAATTCAATGAATTAATTTGTTTTGATTTAAACCAAGACAATCAGTGAGTGCCTATAAAAATAATGGCGCAGCGCATGCATTCATGATATTAAGAGCATCTGCACACTATGCCAACAATCATGAAAATGTATGTAAACCCTACACACATGTACAAATCCCAATAGCTGTTGTTGCATGATCATTACGAGGTGCGGGGATGATGATTGTGCTGAATCATGAATACTGCAGGCAAGGAATTTTTGAAAACTCAGTAAGCTTAAACTTCAATACAGTTTATTTGCGCCTGACACTGTGGAATGCACTAACCTCTTCTCCTACTCCAATACATCTGTAACCATTCTGGATCATATTCCAGTGCAGACAACACACCAACGCATCATATTGGGAGCGAATTTGACTTTCAATGCTGGCATACAAAAGTTCCAAACCTGGAGCAGACGCCATTTTCAGATTGTAAATAACAGTCTCTGTTCATTGATTCAACAAAAACAAAACGTATTCTACTTACAGGCCATAAAACGATAGTTGTCAATTTTGCGTAAGAGATAATCCAGTCGCGCAATCAAGGTCAGAGGTCACATCGTGAATGAAGGAATTTGTTTTCAATCAATCAAGTCACTCACTCCGCGAAATGTGAGCGATGATGAACGCAACCATGCCGAATTACGGCAAAAGACGGTCAAATTCTGGCCGAAATTCAAGACGACACTGCTATATATCGGCAGATTTCTGTAGGAGTATTGTTGGAGAATGCTTGTGTACATTTTTCTTTATGATTATTGTTTGTGGTGTGGACTTAAATTGGAATAATTCGGACGATGTGGTCAGTGAACAAATGCCCGATACGCTGAGGATAGCGATTACACTGGGCTTCGCTGGTAAGTCATGAAGCGCAGTGTGTACTGTGTGTGTGTATAGCGATTGATGCCTGTGCAATGACCGGGAAGTCAATTGTATTTCTTGGTATAAAATATGAAAGTTTTAGTTTAGTTAGGGTAACTTTAATTATGAATAATATAGCATGCAATGAATGATGCATGATATAGAGAGCAGCCATTGACCATGTTGACATTGTTAATTTGTTTTTAAATAATAATTCAGGGAAATCCCGCCTATTTTTCAGGCGCACCACTGCAACGGCAGTGTATTTCGACAATTCACGCGTCACTGCAACGGCAGTGTAATTTTCGAATTTCGATTTTTACATGTATAATCTATATCACCATTTCACAAACGCAACTAATCTATTACTATCACTGTACAGACAACTACTACTGCCCTGGAACCTAGGGGAAGGGGGTACAGATACCAGAACCGGGGGTGATCCCCTACTCTTTCCGAATAGCTCTGACACTTTTTACGTGCACAGGGATGATCGAGAGCCCTCCTGTACACGGGACCAACGGCTTTACGTGACTTCCGAACCACGGACGAAGCACATACACTACCTATATCTGCACGTGATAAGCAGTGTATGGGGGCGAGAAGAAATTCTTTTCTTTCTTTCTAATTTCCACTTGAAAACCTGACAACTGAGTTGAATTTGATTGAAGGTCAAATTAATAAACATCAACATAATATAATGATGAATCATGATCATGCACATTGTCATTGGCATGTTGGCATAATTGTCAACAATGTGGTACCGGTATTGACAATTGCAATATTAAATCATACGGTACGGTACCTTAAAATCAAAGAAACTAAATGGATTGGTGGGGAAAGACAAGTCAGTAAGTTTTTAGGCTTTTGCCTGAATTCAAGCTTTTTGTTGCCCAGATTTCGCAATTTCTTTTATTTTCAGCTATTCTAGTCATTTTTACGCTGTTTTTCAGGCCTTTCATCTTCATCTTCATTGGGTTACACGCCCGGGTTACACGGCAACAGAACATTTTGGTTCCAACCAAGACCATGATGCCATGATAGTCAATAAAAAGTTTCTAAGTGGACTTTCATCCAAAGATAGGCCTATAAAACTCCTTTTTCTTCATGTTAAGACTTTTGATTCAAAACTCTTTTATAAATTATGCAATTATTTTATTATTGTATACATGACATTGATGTAGAATTCATATTATCGTATTGGTATTGTACATGTACATGTATTTGACTCTAAGTGTAGACATGTCCTTCCTTCCTTCCCTCTAGGCCAATAACATTTGTACCCGCAGTACATGGATGTAATCAGTGGAAGAAAGAGGTGCAGTACTGGCACCATACATATACCTGTAGTCCGGTACAGTACTAACAGTAACAGTACAGCATTCAATTCTTACCAGATTGGCTAAACTAACTAATTTGCACCAACATCCTATATCATTCCAAAGTGTTATGCTGAATTGCTGGTCAATCTGGCGACAATTCTCTAGTCCGAGGGCTCCTTAGTCCGAAGGTTCGCTAGACACTAGTCGCTAGTCCAAACAGGTCATTTACCATTCGCTAATCTAAAATTCTGAAAAAGGTTTGCTAGTCTGAATATCAGGTTCTCTAGTCAGAAGGTTCGCTAGTCCGAATGATAAATAAGGTTCCTTAGTCTGAATAGAATTTAAGGCTCGCTAACCCTAAACCTATTCAGACTAGAGAACCTTTGGATTAGCAAACTTAATTTGGTTTTTGGACAGCGACCCTTCGGACTAGAGAACCTTCAGACTGGCGACCTTTCGGACTAGTTCCAGTAACTGTAACTCGGCATACCAAGGTCCGTAGATGTCATTATGTTTATGATAAAGACTGAAGTCTTGCTGGCAGGACTTCGGACTAGAGAGAAGTCATGAATTCTTCTCCATGAAAATTGTAAACCCTTTATCTCAGGTACATTGTACATTGTACAATCAGTGTATACAATGTGCTTTTGTTGTACATGTTAAAATGTTTTTAATAAAAACTTTAACTTCTATACATACAAGATTCTGATTGAAATGAAATTAACTGAAAAAAAGGAACATAATTGGTATAAGTCAGTATGATGGAATTTCCTGAATGAAAAAGTGCACATTTCTGTCCAAGAAGGTTATCTTGCTTGAATTCTTTGCAATCATTTTGTGATTTTGAATTGATCACTGAATCACCCTTTCACCGAATAGAAAAGTAAGCAACATGACTGATATTAAGGACAAGTACAATGTACCGCTTGCGATGACTGAAAAGTATTTTGAGCAGTTTCATATTTGCTTTGAAACTGAAATCCCCCTATGCCCGCAGTGCCTGCAGCATTGGTGGTTGAACCCTTGTGTTGATTTTCACTTAATGTGTGCATGGGGCTATTGTAGATAAATACCTGCAGGGATATTGGGCTTTGATCGGGGCATCTTGGAAATCCCAAGTTCAACCTGTGTATCCTGTACAACAAGAAATATTCATTGCTTGAACATTTTCACATTTTTTTGGGAATTCCTGAATTTTGTATTTAGTAAAATATTCACAAAGGCTTGCAAATTGTTTTTTACCGCTCCAAAAGGTTAATCAATAAGGAAACTCTTTGAACCATTTCCACAAAAATTTTAAGTCGCAGAAATGAGATTTCTTTCCGAATCACGAAAATTCATACCACAAAAATATTTTGTTTTACGAAGGCCTTAGATGTGTCTTAGGACTAGCAGGTGTAATATGCCCAATTCCAATAGTGGTGGAATTTAATACGCAATTTGTGGTGAACGAATTGGAATCCAGCTTGCTTTGCATGAAAACAAAAGCTTTATGTGCAAGATTGAAAGATTTCACCGATAGGATTTTTTAAAAACATATTCAACAAATCTGGAGATTTGTGATTTTTGCCAGTTGTTCAGGTGATAAGCTTACCCCCTTCTACTAAAGCCAGAGAAGCCTGGCATTGTTGGAAAGAAAGAAAGGAGGTTTATTAAAGTTTAGATTTGATTTGGTACAAACGTTAAAACGGTTAAGCTTACCTCAGGTAAAGCAGTGACCTTTATTGTTTTATTCCAATTTGGTCATTTCATTTGTGATAAATGTCACATTTTAAAATCAAACTGTAGCTGATTTTTTGGTCATTTAGTGTATACATATTATAAGTCAGAGAGCATTATATAAATTTCTTTACTAAAAATGAGACATGGAAGGTTGAATTAATTAGCTTCCATTTATTTGTCATCAAACTTTTATGTGCGCTTTTTCTATCACATACCTGGTACTACTGCATGAGTGCCCATGTACAAAAGTAATGTACTGGTGTAGCTATTGGATAATAAATCAATCTTCAATAAAAGTTTCTAATTCCCACTGATAATATCAAAGTTTACTCCCCATTTATTGCTTTGTCAATTTATTTTCTTAGCGCAAAGCATTAAATGAAGCTACAACTTTATCATTGTCATTTTGAGGTTATTTGAAGTACAGATCTCAGTCATGTTTTAGTACCTAGGTTTCTAAGGTTATGGTCACTTACATAATACATTATATACATTTACTTGGCAAGTTTCATCGTATTGTAATGTTTCCTATATTTTTCAGTGACAACATTGATCCAATGTTTTGAACACATCAGTGGGGCACATATGAATCCCGCCGTGACGATGTCTATGATGATAATGCAACACACCGGTGTAGCTAAAGGCTTACTCTACATGGTAGCGCAAACTCTCGGAGCTTCATTAGCAGTTGTTCTTATGCATGGGTAAGTTTGTGTGGCGTCAAAGCTTGCTGTGATTTTGTGACCTCGGCACACAATTTTAGAAGCTTTTTTTGCACTTTAAGATTTTTTACAAACTGATTTGACAGAAAACCAATTTACTGGCTCACTATGAAAGATTTCATCATGCTGCTCCATACCAATTTACTTGGAAGTTATCAAAGATACCCATCATGGAATTTGTTGCTGGTGTGAAACTTTACTAAAACAACCTTTGAACAAAGTTTTCAGTCCAATAATTGATTTTAAAATTAAGAGACTTGGCAAACATCCATGTCAATGTTATGCCTCATTTGTTTCAAATTTCAAAGAGTCAATGATTTACTCAGAAGGTAACATTTGTAACATGAAAATTAATGAAAGTAGAAAGTGTACATAGATCAACAAAATGGAATTTGAGTGTGTCAGAAATTGGAAAACTTCTTTTTATCTTTCAATAGAAATTGGAAAACTTCAAAATGGTCTGCACTTTTGCTATGTACAGCAAAGTGTGTTATTGTTGAGATACTACATGGTGATTTCCAACTAGATTTGGACAAAGAACGATCATATTGCAAATTGCATTTTTTCATACAAATTGCACACTGAGTAGCTGCAGATGGTTCGCCATGGTGATCTAGGCACACTTCATCATCACTGACTATGCACATCAGTTGCCATTGCCAAAGTTCAATGACCTTTATTCAACATTCAAAGCTCAAAAGTTGACCTAAAGTTGTGGAATACAATTTTTGTACCCAACATTGCAGAGGTCGTCTTATGTGTGTACAATCATATTAGGTTTAAAGAACTGTGTGCTGACTATGAGCATGTTTACGGTGCTAGCAATGTAGCAACCCCACTGGCAACAAATAGAGTTTTGTCATGTGGTGTCTCAAATGTCCTGTCAATCTGGATTCACATTTCACTTCTTCAAGAGTTTATGGAAGTTATAAACAGCAAAAACATACTAATATGAAGTTGAACTTGAACTCTACATCATAACAACTTCCCTTGTATGGTTTATAAATGGTAACCACTTTGAAAAGGCAAGCCTTGAACTGTCTAGTACTTTTTGTACTTGGACATGAAAGAATTCATTTTGGACAGCATTTGTATCCAAACTTGGTGACTGGGACATTTTGGTATGAAATCTGTACACATTGGGGTTTTTTTAGGGGTGAATACAGTGACAGTGTCACAGTGATGCTCCTCAAATTGATCACTTCCTTTCTTTTTTAGTATAAAAAGATGTCGGTACTTCTGTAAAAGAGCTCAGCATGAAGTTAGAACCTTTAATAATCATGAACAGATACTAGCACAGTTGTACATGTATGTATGTCATTGGCATATGATTTCCAATTTTGTACCTGGAAAAGAGAACAAATCTTAACAATAAATCTTACATAAACAAGTTTTGTTGATGGCAAAATAATATTATTGCATATCTCAAAAACGTTTTTTGTCATGCTGACATTGAAGCAGAATAAATATTTCTGTAATTTAATGATTTTCTTAAATCAAATTTCACCATGTCCCGAGGTCAAGTTTGGCTCTACAAATTCCTCAACTTCCAACAAGGCAGCTGGACTTGGTGCTGTACAGCATTTTATAAAAGACCTGTGCTGAGAAATATGGGTTATTGCTAAATACCATATTTTAATAAGGGGTGATTAGTCATACTGATTAGCTCTGAAGGGAATTGGCTCCAAATTCCAATACAAAACATGAGGCAGGTTGATTTACTGGTGGTATTGTTCACAGCAGGTCAACCACAAGTGTATTCATTGATTCAAGAGTTCCTATTGAACATGGACTTGACCTTAATTACCCTAAATGGTTGCCTAATTGTGAAGAATTATAATCCCTTTAAAAGCTTAAAAAGAAAAGGATAATTATTAGGGAAAATGTAACACTACTTCAGAAGTGAATGTGAACAATTGAAATTTAAATCATGGGAACTTTATAATTTACACCAGAGGGACCCTGGAGTCTTGGGGTATTTAATCTCTGGTATGACACAAATTCATTTTGTTAAATTTCAAAAATAATAATTATGCAATTTGGATTGATCTTAAAATTTCACCACAATTTTCATTCACATATTGTTTGAAACAAGAAGTCTTTTTTAGCCCTGCTTTTTTTGGTTGTTGCATTCCTTCAAACCTTATAATTTTTAGATTTTTTGTAACTTCAAAACTAACTGCATCCTTAGCTGGATGTTTATGGCTCTGATAACATTGTTAATTGGAAATGAACATTGTTTTTTACCTATGTTGACATATTTTGGGAAGAGATACCTAATGTTAATAAAATTGATAATGTTATGCTTTAAATAAATGCTTTAGCTTTGTACTTGATAAAGTTCGCCTTGAAAGTAGCGCTTGGTGTTTACAAAGAAAATTTGTTTCAGCCCTGAAGACATTTTGCTTTACAATAATTGCACCTTGTTGACACGCACACACAGAGAATGATGATGATGTTGATCCTGTGACTTTATATTACAGTGAGGATGATGATAAATAACAAGATCTGGTCAATATCGTGGGCCACTCAGAGCTCCAATTACTGTAGGCATCTGATGATTTGATGGGCCAATCATGGAGTTATTTTTGCAGCTCTATCGGTTTCTCCACAAATCTCTCATTCATATAATTGGACAAAGAATGTGCACATTCTATATTTAACACTTTCAGTGATTTGTTTTGTTGTTGTACTGTTTTGGTACCTCAAAATTCACATTAATTGTAAATTTGCTTGTTTGGTTCAGTGAAAAGGCAAACAATGTTTTCAGGGAAGAAGGTGGTACACAAAGTTTAAAATGTTGGAACATCAACAATTCAACATTTTTCCGAACATGAAATTTAAAAGGAGACTTATGTAAACAAATTCTACCTAAAACTCCCCCCTTACAACATTCAGCAACGTTCAGTGCAAATATTGAATTGTTCATCATTTATCATCATCCACCTTCCTGGTGTAAATAAACATTCTTAATTTATTTACTTGAAATTTGAATGGGTAGTGGGTACTGTATAGAGCTACATGTACGTACTTGTGCCTTGTTTGAGAAGTACTGAAGTGGAAAATTCAACTTTGAACCAGCTATTTATGAGTAGTTGTATATCAATCAAGTTTAGTGTGTCATAAAATGGTCATTAATCAATCATGTCACAGAATTGTGTAAACTTTCCCAGGAAGCTTTGGATTTATAATGTATGTTGCAAATGTTGACATTTTTAAACTTGTTTACATTTAAGGTTATTTTTTATTTCATGATGAACAGATCACAAACAACCAAAGTAACATGTGTAATGTTCCGGTTTAGGCATACCCTGGATGACTTCAAGACCTTGGTGTTCTCACAATCTCAGATGGAACAATTTGTCAATGTCTAATGTCATTGTGTATCTCAATATTCAGCAAGATACATAGGCCTGCATTAAAAAAAGTACATTGTAGGCATGATGAAACTGGGTGCATATTGATTGATTTTAAATTAATGTTTGAGAGCAAATTAGAATTGATCTGTTTTGCAGAATAGGTTCATCACTTCCTGACAAACTGAACAGATGCATGGATGGGTAGAGTTTGATAGTGTTGGATTTTATGCATATCATTATTTTGGACATTTTATTTTAGCCCTTCAACCATCCTCATCCCTTCACATGATCATTTTGTTTGATATACCTGTTGTGTTATGTAAATTTGCTTGACAATATGTTTTACCATAATATTACTAGACAGTTGAGAGAATTGTTTTACAGGCATATTTCGTGTTTTTTTAATCATGTACAAAAAATGTTCTAGTAGTAAGGACCGTAGATGTTGGGATTTTAAAAAATCAATATATTGGCCACTCAATATCGATAAAAATTGATAAATCAATTTTCCTCCGAAGTTTACTCATATCTTCTACATTCATCCATAAATTTCCCATACCTAGTACAATGTACATGTATACATATGCATCCTGTACTCACAAATGCACCCACCAGCCATCTTCCAGTGACTTATGGAGCACTATGCCATTTGGACTCACAAATGCACCAGCCACCTTCCAGCGACTTATGGAGAGCTATGCCATTTGGACTCACAAATGCACCAGCCACCTTCCAGGGACTTATGGAGCACTATGCCATTTGGACTCACAAATGCACCAGCCACCTTCCAGCGACTTATGGAGTTCCATTTCAGTCCTTATTTTCCTAATTTTTTGTTAATTTTGTTCATTATTGGCAAGTTGCATCATTTTTGCATGTATCGATTTTCTTCAGAAAGTAATATAGGCAATAGTGGTATTTTTGAATCAATTTATTGATTATTATCGATATATCAACGGTTCTTATCATGTAGGCCATAGGCCTAAATAAATCAAAAGAATATAATAAGCCTACAATGTACATTGTAGCTTAGATAGCAAAGTAGAGCACAGGACTAACAAGGTTGCTGGTTCAATTCCAACTTCAGCTAATTTTTTCTCTTTTATGTTCATGTAGGCCAAACATATTTTAGCCTACTTGTAAACACAAGGTAGGCCTATAAATTTACAATTTTCAAGTCATCAAAAGGTGAATCGCCATGTAGGGCATTTATGGTGAGATTCAGATTAGTTATGAATGTGAGCTTTAACCTTGAAATTTGTCTCATGATGTTCTGAAATCCACTCTCATCAGTTGTCAAAAAGATGACAAAGTGAACCATTGCCAAGGGACAGTTTAGTTCACATATTCTATGACACTATTTAGTTTCCCATATGGCATGTTCCATCATCAAATCACTCAGCAGCAACCAAGGGTATGTGGGAGAGTTCATGCTGGTCTTGACCTAAACCTGAGCAACAGGGATGATGTCAAAATAGATAAACCACAAATGACGAAAAAATGAGCAGAGATTTAGCTCAGGAGATGTGCTTTCAGTTCTGTAAAGTTTAAAGTTTGTTTTGAACATCATTTTTGACTCCCTGAAAGCATTTACTTAACACTGTTTTGACATTTCTTATTCAGCCCAGTTTGCATCAAAGAGATTTGTGGACAGAAGCAAATTATTACACTACAGTTTCAATCAAAAAGCAAATGGTATTTTTACTTTCAGGACTGAAAGGCAATTTCCACAGTATTTGGCTCTACATGTACATTTTGTATTTATTGCCATACATTACCAGCTATTACCATTTATAAAGCAGTTCTGGAACAGGAGCCACACATTTGGAAAAAGCAGCTCCTGGTCCTGTGATTATCTACTGAACCAGGAGCTATTTTTAAAGAGCTAGGAGCCATTTTTCAGAAAGTATCAAAATGGAGCCTGGGTGCCACTTATTTCCAGGCTTGATTTATTTTTTTGCGTACCCGGATTCCTGCCCGAAAATTAGGGCCTACCCAGGTGAGAGCCTTAATCACTATATTGCTGGAATATCTTAGATCATCTTCACAGGGATCAGAGTCCAGCACAGTGCTAGTCCGGGCAAATAAATTGTGTCCACAAATATGAGTATGATTGGTCTGATATTGATTTGAATTGGGAGAAATTGAGAAACAATTCAAGCTGTGAAAATAGTGAAGGTATTGATAAAAAAGTTTTTCCCAAATTACATTTCTACCAACTCATTAATTTTGATAGGCACTGGTTGCATACAATGTACTTGCCTACAATTTATCCATGATAAGTTGGTTATACATTTTGTTAATCTATGCATCTCTCCCGTTTGATCGATCGTTAACATTGTTAATTGCCACTAAATTACGGTAAGATTAAGAATGTCATTGGACAATTAAAAGGTAAAGTAATGTAGGTGGAATGCATTGTAATTATAGTTTGCGCTATTCTGCCAATGCAAATTATCCTAAAGAAAACAAAATGATTAACAATTTTGCAACAAATTATAGGGATTTCTGCTTCATCAAGCATGGCTCATCACACATGACTTAGCACTATGGAAGACAATAGCGTCATCCCAATGGCATAGTTCAATAACCTCAATTGAATAATCATAGTGCAAAATTTTACCTCAAGTTGCAGAGTATGAGTTTTTGTACCCAAATTTTCAAAGGTCATTCAATGAATGTGTACATGTATTGGGGTTAAAGAACTGTGCCCTGATAGATGAGCATGTTGTGGATCTTAGTGTAGTGAAACTCAAGCCTTTGATGATTAAATGAGGCATGGATGTCAGAATAGCTTTGGAATATTAAAAGCGGTGTTTTGGGGTTTAGCTTCTCGTGTCTTCAGGGCGCAACTGTTGAAACACTTGTTGTACCATGGTTTAGATTAAATCGCTAGCGAGAGTACAATGGTGTTCCCCATAGGGGAGGGGGGAAAGAGGAAGGAGCAATGACCACATATTGACCTTTCATATTGGATCTTTGTTCACTTCTATTTATATTCAATTTCACATTGAAAAGTGAGAAAATTGGTTCACAAAAGAGTCTGTCAGAACTGAGAAGCTGTGGCAGTCAACTTTTTGTAGATTCTGGTTTTGAAGGTTGCACAATGCAATAGGGAGGGGGTGTTGCACCGTGGCCCTACTCCCCCTTTGGCTGTTGCCAAACTGATGCAGCAACACAGCATCAGGCTGAACTCAGCAATAATCATTGATCTTATTGGAAATAGGGTATAAATATTTTGTTCAGCAAGATATTATGACCAATTTTTCTATGGAACACTAGCGAGCTACCTAAATTTGACCTAAGAAAACAAAAGCTGTACTTGTTTAGTTTAGCTATCCAGCCAACCAGTCACTATGGACCACAATGGCCTCATCTCAATGGCATAATTCAATAACCTCAATTAAACAATCATAATGCAAAATTTGACCTCAAGTTTCAGAGTATGAGTTTTTGTACCCAAATTTTCAAAGGTCATTCAATGAACGGTGCAAATGTATTGGGGTTAAAGCACTGTGCCTTGATAGATGAGCATGTTGTGGATCCATCCTAGTGAGTATAGCTAAGATAATAAAAGGGGGTGCTATTATTGTTTTGGTAATGCATTTGGCCATAAATAATGGTTAATTGTTGAATTGTGGCTGCATAGGTTTTTGTACGCAACTTGTATGTGATTTGTTCAAGCGTTAGTTAGTTTACTTGAGCATGGTTGATCTGCCTGATCGCTATCCATACACACTTGGCCTTAAGCAACAGGTAGAGGTATTTCTTTGTTACTTGGGTAAAGCCAAGTGCAACCGGAGTTAACAGGTTCATGAGCGGTTCCATATTATTACATATCAACTAACCCAATCCAAATACAGGTGATCAAGCCTGGGATCAGACAAGTTAGACACCTGGCTGTAATGTCACACACATTTTGTGAAATAAGTTGGTAAAATCATGGTGACACTTAAATACTTGTCAAGAAATGAAACGAAAGATATTCCTCTTGTAAGGAAATTTAGGGGAATGAGTTGAACAATACAATTTATATTCTTTAAAAACACATAAGTCATATACATGTATAACTTCAAAGGAAACATGCAGTGGCGTAGCGTCAGGCAGGCACGTGCCCCAATCGATCTGAAATTTTTTAAATCCCATCTATAGGAAAATGGCGAAAAATGGCTTGCCCCCCCCATCAGACCCGGTACCCCCAATTGATGACCCACGCTACGCCACTGGAAACATGGAAAAATCAAATTGGATCTAAAATAACGGGACATAAAAACATGAAGGGATTTAAATTTGACCATGTATGCTCCTTTCACTTCCACACCTTCTTGCAGAAAGTTATAAGAACTTACATGTATACATGTAGTTTATAATGCAGAATTGCAGATATTACCTTGAACTTGTATGTGAAACCAAAAGTTTAATGACCCAATGTAAGTTGATGTTGTCTGATATGTTGCATACAAATACATTGAATGCAAATGCAAAGAAAGTTGTGATTTCAACAAGTGTACTTCAACTCAAGTTTATGATCAAATCAACTGATTTCAAAGCTGCTGTGTATAACCATTTATGTCTTCCAACCAACTGTGAAGAAACTGCTCTGATATTGGTATTTAGGGATAGCACCTAGCACCTTGGTTTAAAAGTATGGCTCTGTTTGTGGCATGTGATTAAAAAGCACCAAAGTTAGTGCTGAGTTGCTTCTACCATTAAATTTGTTGAAATTCTAAAAAATGGGCAAAATGGGAATTATGTCAAATATTATTATTTAGAAATAATTATTTAAATCTATTATCTCAACACAAAATTAAGACTGTATTTCAAAATTTTGGTCACAACTTTGACCCTCATCAGGAAACTGTTTTTAAAGGAGGATTGTCCAATTCCGTTGCATGAAGTTGTCACCATGGTTAAATAGCCTTGACCCCAGTCCCTATTTATGAAGTTTCATGATTGTATTTTAATGCATTTTGATATTCTAGCCAAAAAATGTGCATTTGTGAGCCCATAAAGGAAATGGTATGAGCTACAAATGTGTTAACCCACTTTAAGCACAATATTTTTGGCTTACAAAATCTGAACTAAACATCTTTTAGCGGTAATATTTCAGATGATTAATGATATTAAAACTTATATGGGATTTCTATTACCAAAATCTCCATTTTGATGGGGAGCAGGTTCGAAGAAATGTAGGCCACATTGTTTTGTTGCTTTTGTATTTTTAACATTGTCTATGGTTAAACATAGAGTAACATACTTGTATTAATCGCATATCTTGTTTTGTTTTCTTTTCTTGTCCAGGTTTCTTCCCATCTCAATACAAGGCAGCATGGGCTTCCCTGTGTGGTCTGACAAAGTGAGCCCTCACCAAGCCTTAGGCGTAGAATCGACATTGACCTTCATCCTCGTTTTCACCATTCTGGCATCGCAAGATCCACGGCGCCACCTAGCTGGTCTGGTAGCGCTACCTGTAGGGGTTGCTTTTCTAACTAACACGTTATGGGCTGTAAGTATGACACATGTTACATTAAAAAAAGGACACATTGTGGCGTTTGATTGAGATATTTAATTAAAAATATGACATGGATCAGATGGGGTTAAATTTGCGCTTTTGGTAGGTGTCTGAGATTTTTTTGGAGAACTTGATGCAATCATAGACCCTATGATGCAAGCTATTAAATGATAAAATCAGTCAGGATTTGGTGTCAGTAATTCCCTGTGAGGTATTCACAGGTACCACTGACTTTTGGTCAACAAAGATCTGATAAATAGGGACTAATTTTATAATGTTCCCATGTTTTTGGTATTACATGTATTTAGATGACAAGGGTGAGAAATAGAAAACAGTACGGGGTCTCCTACAAGAAAGTTTAAGATATCGGATATGGGGGCAATCATTGCCACGATATGTGCTATGTTGTAAATTCTGCTTTTTAGTTTATGATAATGTAATGTGCATGTTTAAATAAAGAGATAATAATTTTTTTTAAATTTTATTGTTTGCAGTATGAATTTACAGGTGCAAGTATGAATCCAGTCAGGACTTTACCCTCAGCTGTTTTAATTAGTAATAACGATAAAACGTGGCTTTATATTTTTGAGGTAAGATCAGTAATTGATTATTATAGTTTGATCAGGTCGTAAACGGCGAGAATGGTTAGGCTTTTACCACTAAGCCGAAAAGTAGACCCCGACGTTAAAAGTGATATAACTTTGACTTGTATGGTCTACATTGTGTGTGTTTAAAGTAAGTAGACAAATTATAGGACTCCAATTAATAATTTGTAATGCTTCTGGCAAGATGTCACAAGACAATTCTCAAAATAAAATTGATTGATATTAATCTGCGATGTTATAAAGCCTGCCGATTATGAGCTGATCAAACTATAATTTGATGCCGGTCTTTTAATGTGACCCATTGTGGCAAACCCCATCAAAAGTTACACAAAATGAAAACAAAGATTTAGATTGTTTATTTTGATGCAAAAAAGCATTCAAATCAGACTTGGTTTTTCTGATGAAGTTTTTACAATGTTGAAAATAGAGGAGAAAATCTTTATTGAGATGAGTATTAAATGAAGCAGCAAGTGTGAAAGAAAGGCGGTAAATAGTTGAGTAATACTGATAAGCCCTCGAAATAGATTTGTAGCACTTTCTGATTGAATGAGCAAAACATAAGAGAGGGCAGAATTTCGACACATCAACCTATGTTTGACTAGATCTCTGTATGTGACAAATGGGCAATGTGACTCGACTTTTTGACCGGGTGTTATATATTGCATGGTGTCAAATGCAGGTGTCAGCAAGTGTGTTCATAGATTTAATTTATAGAACTGATTTCTTGCAATGTTTTCTCAGGTTGACAAAATATTTGTAGACAAATGATAAGTTTGCTTATACATTAGTCAGTGGTGCAGACTTTGGTAAAACAACCTATTGTCACAACAAAGTGCAAGTTCTGATAATATGAAAAGGTTTTACTGTGTGTGTTGTATTAGTAATGTCTCTCTGCTCAGTCAACTGAAGAGAGTAAACAACATCAATGAAGCAATGATAATATAGTTACATGTAGCTCCTTTAGTAATGGTAGACTGAATATGATATGAAACCAGGAAATTATATACATTATTAATTATGGTACATAAAGGGCAAGGATATTCATAATACTGAGTGAGTAGTGGGATACCTTAGCACCATTGTTTTGTAATTTTGACTGAAATTTTGTGAAAAAATTCAGAACATTTTTCAAAATATGTTTGTAGAAAATCATAAACTTTTTCAAGTTTGTGCTGTTATTTTACGGTTATTTTAGCCTCCAGAAAAAACAAATAAAAAAACAAAAAAACGACCCACTGGCCCTCCTTGAAAAGTCTGTCCACCTGTAAAAAAATTTTTGTCGCCTGAAGTAAACTTCTGACAATCGGATATACCTGATAACATATTACAATCAGGAGAGACACAAACTAAGCTCTATTCAAAGCTATTCTGAAACTTCATTTGCAATTCACATATTTTTATTCTTAATTTTTCAGATATATCTTCTTGGGCCTTTTCTTGGTTCATTAGCTGCATCAATAATTTACAAGTATATTTTTGATCCGAACACTGGAAGCAGTATCCGTTCAGGCAACTCTACTTTCTTTGACTGCGATGACCACATGGTGGACATGGTTGGACTGCAGACGATATCTTCACATGCTAATGAATCGAGTGCATGACTAGTGGCTAACAACTCAAGAATGACCATGATGATGACAAACTTGTGAACCATTTGTGCCTCATACAAACATATTTTGACATACAGTTATCATCTAGTATGTCAACCATGAAGGGAACAGAGATGTTGCCATGGTGAACGGTGTCAGGGTGGAAGCATTCATCAGATTTGTTGGGATGAAGTTGTGGCTGATAGCAAGAGAGGAAGAGGAATCATCAAATATGGTAACAGATCCGAATATCAAGAGAGAATAAATTCTCTGATAAAAATCACAGCTCACAGCTGCTGTCTCTGGTATTCTATCCCTTATACGCTAATCACCAAATAGCATTGATTGATGACAAAAATTCCGCAACTTCTTGTTCTGATATTGGTTGATATGACTGAGTACCATGTATGAGAAAGCATGGTTTGCAAAAGCTGTACATCATATTATGGGAAAGTAATTATTACAGGAATTTTCTTAATCCTATAGCGATCCTGGATGTGTTGGTCATCATTATGGCTATGAGAGCCGAGGGTGATGTCAGTGCATGCACAAGTGGTATATGCGCATTGGATATCCTGATGTGCATGCAGAAGGTTGACTTGTCTTATTGTTATGTTCACGAGTCAGTCACTTTTATGCAACATGATTACATGCTCTCACATATACACACACACATCAGGCTCGGTACACCGCAACTAACTTTGAAGGATTTTGAAAATTTCTGTTAAATATATGGTGAAGATTGTACATTGATGAAGCACATAATTTACAGCAGCACATTCTGTAGCCATGTTTCAATGTGAGATTTTGACCTGCAATCATGCTCCTCTCCCATTGAGAATTTAAATTGCCTTATAGTCATTATTTTAGAAGGGATTATTCTGTTCTGTATCGACTTAACTTTTCGGGAGGGAAGACATTGTAACAGTTTTCTGATTGCATAAATGGTAGCCCTATGTTTTAATCTTATCTCAGTATTCCTACAACATTGTAGGTTACTAGTTTGTGTGGAATCTTTCTTGTTTTCTAAGATACATGTAGAGACAGAACATATTGTAATATAATTTTGTATTAATAATAATGAATAGCTGCTCTAGTTGTAGCTATGGTCCAGGAGCATGACTGTAGGTCAAATTCTCATGGATGCATTTCTTGAAACTTGAATTTTGCAGTTGAGTGTGTAAGAGGTTAAGTTTCCAGTGCATAATTCTGTATTAGTACCATTGGTCATTATTGGCTCGTTTGTTGTTCAAGCACATGAAATATTTCATTTGTCTTCCATACAAGTTTGAGCATTATTATGTCAGGAAACATAACCCTCCTTCTGTAAAATATTGCTTCATAGTTTATATGAGTGCTTTCATGCTGGCAAATGAGCATAATTACTGGTCACACTCTCATGGTCTTCTTGAGTTGTTAGATAAATGAAATGCTATTGAATTTAATTATCAGTTGTTCAATATGCAGGGTTTTCGCTATTTGAGGGGCCAACTCGACCCACCAAAACATTGTCCACTGTTATTCTGTTTTCTCAGCAGAGCCTCTCCCCTGTCCAAAACTTTTTGGTGCTTGTTTACATTAAATTTATGCTGAAGATCACTCCATATTTTAGCTATATGGTATTGGTAGGGGTGTGTCTCCGAAAATATGAAAGTGGACGCATATTTAATACCAGTTTTAAAAACAATAAATGATGCCCTAGTTTGTGAAATTTAGGCTCCAGTAGATGGAATTTGAGTTTTTTCTCGAAAACTTTGAAAAAAATTACCCATTTTTGTACCAAAATTGACTTTAAAGTTGGCCATTGTTATACCTGAGGCCTGAAAACAAGTCTCATATTTGCGGCTCATCCTGGTATGATAATTGTTACTGAGTTCCCCCCTTTCAGGAGTGGGGGAAACCATGCATCTTCTTGCCATTTGACCACGCCCCTCAAATTGTAAAGAGAGGAACCCTGACATATTGAAAAATGTTTTTATATACATATAAAGTATTTGTAAACTGTAATTTGAATTGTAATCTAATAACAATAACACTACTAAACCATCTTACAAGAGGCTTAATGTATGCAGACATGAGAATTTTTAAGCTTAATTGCCTGAATTCAGGCATTTTTTTGTCCCAAATTTATGCATTTTAAATTTTTTTCAGCCTGTTTTGGGCCTTTTAAGGCCGAATTCACACATTTTTCAGGCAGTTTTCAAAAAAGCCATTCTCATGCTTGTAGTATGTATTTTTGTATCTAGCCAATAACTTACTTGGGTATGTAACTGACAGAATGTCACAAAATGTAGTATTTTATTATACGCGTACATTGTACATTTGTATTTTATTTTACATGTATAAACCAGATGTGCCATGTTTTATGTAAAAATTGTAAAAAAAGCAACCAATTCAAAAGTTTATATAGGTCAACAATTGGGGAAAAAATCTCAAATTTTAATCATGTATGTATACCTCAAACTGATACCATTTTCTTTCAATAATAAACATTGAAACAAATTTTGACTTAAATTTTTAGATCTTATCGTCAAGAAACACAATTTCGTTTCAAGTCCCTTGAAAAAAGAATTTGTCTGAATAAGTCACAGATGTTACAAGAATGCCAAGCTGATCAAGGTTATTTGTATTTTAATTACATGCTGTGATTTTTTTCCACATTATGTTGATTTTGAGAAATTTGTTTTGTTTATTAATCAGGGATGTACATAAGTTAATTATGTAAAATGTTGTACATTACTGTGGTTATTATTAACTGCAGAGAAGTTGGTGGTGGAGGATTGAATTATAGATGGCTGCATGTTGACAAAATCAAAATGTTTTGTATCTTGTTGGCCTCAACATACCAATGCTATTTGATCAATGCAATTACCGTAAAAACTCAATGGTTAGCATATGCGCTTACTATCAAGCGCTTTTGAAAACATGAAATTGTACCAAAGTCTGGCGCTTTACCAACTGAGCTGATGGGGTTGAGACACACATTTGCAGGTTTATTTGTTCGTATATAACTGTGTATCGATGAATTGCTCAAAGCAAGCCCTTTACACTTTTGTGGATGGGGCCCTTCATGTTTGCATGTTTTAAAAGCGCTCGATAGTAAGCACATATGCTAACTATCAAGGTTTTAATGATTGGAGCTTCTATCTGAAATCAGAATTTTAAAATCTGAATGCAAGTTGGCAACATACTTTAATACTTCACCACCATGATTCTTTTCTCAGCGACATCATGTCAGATTTAGTCACACTCATCATGACCTTTGACTTTTGTTGTAGACTCAGGGGAAGTGTGAGATATTTCTGCAAAATGCTTGTCTTTGAAAATTATTTTTTGAGTATATATGCAACTTGTGAATTTTGTATCAATTTTTTAAATTTTATTTGAAATGTTGTAAATAGAATAAATGATGATTGATTTCGTGTACAGCTGTGCTTGGATACAGTAAAAAAGAATATGAAGATTGGTGAGATATATACATTGTATAGAGTTGGCTGAATTGATTTATACCAAGTAGGAAACATGTTGATATATGTTTGTAAAATGTGCAAGATGATGAAACATTATTTACTTTAAACAGGTATAACATAGAAAAAGACTCACTGCAGTCACTATAGAAGCTTTACCTTATGAAATATAGGTAGGTGGAACTTTAGATCTTGATTCGTGTTACACTTAAATCTATTGAGACAGTAAGCATAATATAAAAGTAATTGGCAGAGGTAAATTCGGAATGTTGTATCTGACCGTCGTGGCTGTCAATCAAACTCTACGGCCCATGATTGGTTAATAACACGTCACAAGGGAGGTACTCATCTGGTGCCTACATCGGAGAAAAGGAATCACAGAAATGGTGGAAGATGTTGGTACTTTTATTAGGCAAAAGGCAACTTTTCTAGGCAGTGTTGATATGGGGCATCCTATTTCTAAACATAAGTTTTGGATGGATGTCAGATGCAACATTTCATGTTTATCTCCCTGATGACTATCAGCATATTGCGTGTAACATATGATTTAGCAGTGTCACTGTTTGTATCACAGGGACGGCTGGCAATAAGGTAGAAAGGTGACTTTGCTTGTGATTAATGAAACTCATGAAATATAAGCAGGTGATAAGGAAATGATAAGAATTTGAGTTGCTTGTTCCTTTTTATTGCTATATTTGATTTGAAGGTGTCACAAACTAAATGCTGCTGCATGTTTTTAATATAGCTGAACAGATTATTGGTCATCAGTAAAATGTTTTTTAAAACTGTAACAGCATGGTCTCAGTAACTTTTTAATCATAGCTAGGTAGTCTCAGACTGAGACTAGTCTCATGTTTCAGATTGGCACTATTTCAATTGTGTCAAGTTTCTTATAGAGCATTTTCAGACCCTTGGAATCTTGCTGGGTACCCACACACTTAAACAAGTTAGCCCCACTCTCTCCAGTGATATGCTTGTGTAGTCAATATTAAGTAAGCGTTACAATGTCATGCGTCTGTAACATTTTAGTTGCGAGCGTCATACCGCACATCTGCCAAATGTTTGGTTTGCAGTGTTTTGATGATAATAATGAATTTATGAGAAGAAATGGATGTGAGGTGTGAAATTCATTATTAATTGAACTAAAAGTTCAACCATTATAATTAGTGGTTCAGCATTGTTTTATCACCATAAAAGTGCTACTACTTATTATTACTTGGTTGAACCGTTTATTTTTTTCATATGAAATTCTGTTCATGATCCATTGTATGTGTTCAGTTGTATGTGCCTTGTCCTGTTTGATGTGAGAATCTATTGAAGGGAATCTGAATATTAATTAATTTTACGCTATGCAAGATTTGATCTTGTTTGTTCTGATATGGCTCACAGTGAACGGGCTTAAAATCAATGAACTTTGAACGAAGTAATAAAAAGAAAGATTCTAGAGGTGCAGTGCGAGCAACAATAATATTTTTTTTGTAGTAACATTGGGGACCATCTTGTATCATGTTGCATAGTTTATTTTTGTACAATTGTTGATCATGTTTAATCCTGTTTTATTGTTGTATTAATTGTTTGATAATGCAAAGAGGTCTTTTCAAGCTGAACTATAAAATTTCCGGTGCTGCAGTGTAGTGTTAGCGTGAGCTAAAATTGTGAAAAATTCCATTGAAAATGGCTGAAAAAATGGTTGGTGCCTAAGACTATAGTACGTCTGGTCTCAAGTTGAGAGTAACGCAATGTTGGATTTGGCAGTAGTAGATTTGATTTATGCATGCTAATCTAATCTCGCAGGGCGTATAGGCATACATAGAAGGGCAACGTGTCCGTATGCTGGCTACGCAACCGCGTAAACGCATCTTGGTTCGAATCTTGATCTCTGTGCAATCCAACATAGAGTTACATTCAACAAGAGGTGAGGCACACTATGGATAAATATTTTGTTAGTTAATACTAAATTTATGCAATTGAGAAAAAATGCTTATTTCCATGTACAACAGGCTGCTGCAGGCAATCCGTCCATGACAGTCACCATTACTGGTTTGAGGCTTACTTCACTTTTGAAGAATATGTACTTCTTCAATCAAAGGATTTCAAAAGAAGGAAACAAGTCTTCACATATCCCCATATTGTACTGTCACACATGAGGACCAAAATAATGTACCTTTGGATATTTTTGCGGCAATAATATTTGTCGTATTTGAAACCATGAGCGATAGAAAGGTTAACATATGTTACGTGTAACACCTAGCGCTCACTAAAACAAATTATAGTTGGCGCAAATAGTCTACAGAGGTTCATTATTTGTCCATATATGAGGACTTGCAGAAATGGGGGTACTGGTTGACTTCTCTCCTGACTTGTGTTGTAACTCTATATGCGTAAGTGTTGTACCTTTCATCACATGATGAAATGAATTTCCAATATCAGTTTTGAATTTGATTCAGTTGATGTTGATGCAAAGCAAAATAGAATTAAGTGACTTTTTAAGGTCTACCAATTTCAAATTTTCTGTTCAGATTTGAATTTGATTCAGTCGATGCAAAGCAAAATAGAATCAAATGTCTTTTGAGGTCTACCAATTTCAAATTTTCTGTTCAATACTATTTTTGTATTTTTGCAGTAATAAAATTAGTCAGCCATTGTCCAAATAGTACATAATAATAGTACTACTATCTATGCAACTATTAACTAGTAAGTATTACTATGTGTATGATCACTAACTATGCAAACTTAACAGGTAGAAATAGCTTTAATGTATAATATTTTTGTATTTTGTATAAAACCCGTTTTTTTATTCATGTACTATGCAACTATACTGAAATGATGATTTATTAAACATCAGGAATGTAAGAAAAATTGTTTTCATTGTGTATATTATTTGGTTGTTTGTGAACGCATACAAATGGTCAGAATAACATTAAATTTATCACATTGGTGGGCTTTTTTGTGGTAAAATTAAGTTCATCCTTAATAAATATATCCTGACTTAAGGTGGTACTACACCCCTTGATAAATTTGTGACTATTTTTGCATTTTTCTCAAAAACTAATAAAACACTGGTGACAAAAGTTATGTATATTATAGGGGCAAGAAATCCAGTTACTACACTGAAATTTCAGTGACTCAACACAAGTAGTTACTGATCAAATATTGGGGTTCCCTCATTTTTGACTAACTATACAACTCTTTGTCTGTGCTGAAATAAAATGTCCAGTGCAGTAGTTGTAGTCCTTGCCCCTATAATATACATATCTTACTTGTCACCAATGTGCAATAATTTTTGAGAAAAATGCAAAAATAGGCACACAATTGGCCAGGGGTGTAGTACCACCTTATATATAAAAATCCCAATCCCTATTTTGAAGAAAACTTAGATCCCTGTCGAGAGGATTCTTCTGCTAGTTGACAATCTCTATTCTTGTGCATACATGTATAACTAGAATTATGTGAACATCAGTATCTAGGGGATACTATTCCAATATCATTGGTGGAAACAGGGTCAAAAACATTTCAACCTAACATGAGAGGGGTTCATAAAAGTTAACTTTTAAAAATCCATAAAGGGGTCAAAAGTTTCTGGTTTGCAAAGAGGGGGTCAAAAAGTTTTTATACATGAAAAGTAAAATGTGCGTTCCACCCCACCAAATTATTTCTGACCACTCCCTTGATTTTATTGAAAGATCTTTGACAGGAACAAAAACACATCTGATACAAGGTATACACTTTTTACAGCACATAATATATATATTTATTTTCATAACAACATGTTGCAATGAAATACAAGAACTATCTCAACTGCAGCAATTAACATACATATTACATTAAAATTCTACAAAATATTTCAAACCCAGTCATTTACAGGTGCACTGAATACGGGAATTCCATAAATTTACACTGGAGTTGACATATTTTAAGCACTATTGAGCACTTTTAAAACATGCAAACATAAAGAGCCCCATCCACAAAAGTGTAAAGAGTTTTAAGCAAATCATCGATACACATAGTTATATACGAACAAGTTAACCTGTAAATTATTTTCTGTCTCATCCCCATTAGCTCAGTTGATTAAGCACCAGACTATGGTACAATTTCATGTTTTCAAAAGTGCTTGATAGTAAGCACATATGCTAACTATCAAGTTTTTACAGTGTGTGACACGTTCTGGTCCATGGAGGCCAAAGGTGGCAAATTTGAAATTGAGATAAAGGCAAACATAATTATGAAGTAAAAACAATAAAATACATAAGAAAAACAATGTCACAAAACTTCATAACTTTAGAACCAAGTATGGTAGACCTTTGGTGTTTTCAGTGAAATAATTATAGTAACTCAATTTTCAAACATGCCTCCTTTGGCCCCCATGGAGCAGATTGTGTCACAAGTATGTGTTCTGGCAAGTAATCATTGTCAAAGAAAGGCATACTTAAATAAAATAAAACACATAAAACTGCAGTAAATAACATCCTGCAAGCTGACACAAATTAATACCATTTCAAATGTATTATATTACAACATTGTTGGGAGTCAAATAAATTTCATATCAGGAACATGTAACAAGTACCATATGTATCCATGGGCAATACATATTTGAAAACAAGTATGCATATCTGAAACTTTGATATAATGACAAGTTATGAGTCATCTATACTTAGCTTAGCAAACTAACTACCATGCCAAGATAGAGAGTTAATACAATACTTGTTCTTATTATTAATCTTGGCAAATACGGTTCGATATCATAATTCATAATACTACATGTATCATGCTGATTGCTGACCAACTTTCATTAAGATATTTCCATTTTCCCTGTTACTTTCTAAATCAGGCAAACTGGCTAAAAGTTCAAATTTAATCAACAACAAAAATGCCAGCAGCAGAGTGCTCCCACTGAGGCCTAAATACCTTTCATTTCCATCCCAGTTGGTGGCTAAAATGCTCTCAATGAATATACAATACTTTTGTTATTATAATAATTGATTCTGGTATAAAATATAAAACTTTAATTTATTGATATATAATTATATTTGTAATATAATATAAGTCAAAAGTACATATATAATGGAGTCACACAAAGATTTTATAAATATATATATATATATATATATATGTTACTAACTAATATAAATCATTTTATATACATAATTACATTACATAATACATACCATATTGTTTGTGATAAACGATCCTCCCTTAAATACATGCCCCCTGCGATTTTTCAATGAAAAAATAACGGATATACAAAATTTTCATGATATATATCATGTGCAGGGTTTTAGCTAAGACATTTTTAGTGCTGTGGCATTTGATGAAAATCTTGAATATTTGGCCATTTGTTGTCAAAATTGATCAAATTCTTGACTAATTTAACAAAATTGTGCAATTTTGGACTCTTGAGTGGTGGGCTCCAATGCCCAAATTGCAGTTGTGGTGGGCTCCAAAACTGAGTGGTGGGCTCTGGCAAGCTCTGCCATCCACCACTGCCCACTGTATATAGCTACAACCCTGATCATGTGAGTAAGCAAAGATGGCATCAGTGACTAAATTGCATGGAAACTTGCATCCAGTTCATTACCAAATCATGATAAAATTTCACTAAGTAAATCACATTCTTGCTGAGAATGCACAAGCAGCATTTAATGCAATATTGTAGCATGTACCGCGATATGTTTTTACGCCATATTGCATATCGGAAATGAACCAGAAAAGAGTGATACTTTGCCATTTTCACCACAATTTTAAGCTTTTTTTCACTGAAAAATTGCCAAATATAAATGCCCTTTCAAAAAAAATCACACACCTCAGTGTGTTTATTACAGACAATACAATATAAAGTGTTTATTTTACATACAGATTTGTTTGCAATTTCCCACACAGGAGATCTTTGTGCGTATTGACATTTTGCACATAATTCATGCCTAATCAAATGACAACATTTCATGTTTGTGTTTTCGAAATCTAACCTCTAGTCGTGAAAATGAAAGCTCAAAAAAATTACCACTCACACAGTATTCAACTTCTGGCAACCATACAGTGGCATACAAAAATTTCCAAGGGGGGGATTTCAGCGCTCCAAGAATAAGAAATGTGCACAGATCATGTAAAAATATGACATTTTAATGCTTAAATGGGTCAAAATGAGGCTAATATTGGGTTGAAACAGGCCAAAAGAAAGAAGCACATTGCAAATTTTGGTCAATTTTTGTCCCAGTATTTTGAGCTGGGGGATCCTTCTGTATGCCACTGCAAAAATACAATAAAAGTATTAAGTTTATAGGATGTGTTATTGTGCTTGACAAAGAAAATAGGTGATACGAAAGAGGAGTGAAAGAAGCAATACAATGTATGTTGCAGGGAGGAACCAACTTTGAATCATGGGGGGCACGCCACAACTTGTCCAAGAGTTACAAACCGACTATCAGTCGACGTCACACCTACCATCGTGACGTCACAGGTCAAGAATACAGAGCCAATTCAAGATCAGTCGGCCTGATGATGTGTCATGGATATGACGTGATACCGTACACAAAATAGTAAGTCCAGTTGAATAGAATTATAATTTAGTCAACTATTTGATCTACCTGGATGATTGAAACTATTCATAAATTTATAGGATGTGGAATAAAATAAGTCTTTCTGCTTTCTGAATGAAATAAAGAAAATTTAGTTTCAGAAATTAAAAATCAAGTTACGCTAAAGCATGGCTAAAGGGATAGCCATAGAATTACTATAGGAAAAGTTGTTGCACATGCTTCAAAGGGGGGGGGGGTTGAGGTTGAAGAACAGACAGACCAATACATTCATTCTTGAACTCAATATTAATGGCTTCCGGCATCAATCATACATGTACATGTACTATGCATGCTGCATGTACTATGCTATGCAGATGAATCCCTAGCCTTATTGAGTGGGTGCAAAAAAAGCATGCAAGGCCAAAGTGAACTCAATTGATTGCTTAGATCATATGGTACATTTATCTAAACTGGCCTCAAAAAGAAACTTATAATTTTTCACAAGGTCATATCTTAAAATCCTCTCCATAAAAATGAACCAAAATTGCACACAGGATTACTAGTACTTCAATACTCTACTTTAAACACTGGTCAGTAACCAAACAGTTGTCCAACTGACACAACAGCAAAATGCACTGACAAGGAACACCTTCCTGGACGACATTAATAGCCCAACAGATTTCTTTTGCTGGGTTCCAATTATTTGCCTGTACATGAACAAATATTACACACAGTATTACTTCAATACTCTACTCTAAACACATGTCAGTAACCAAGCAGTTGTCCAACTGACACAACAGTAAAATGCACCGACACTGAACAGTTTCCGGGACCACATTCACAGGCGAATAATTGGAACCCAGCAAAAGAAATCTGTTGGGATGTGAATGTGGTCCAGGACGGTGTTCCATGTCAGTGCATTTTGCTGTTGTGTCAGTTGGACAACTGCTTGGTTACTGACATGTGTTTAGAGTAGAGTATGGAAGTAATCCTGTGTGTAATTTTTGTTCATTTTTATAGACAGGATTTTAAGATATGACCTTGTGAAAAATTATAAGTTTCTTTTTGAGGCCAGTTTACTTCACCGCTCGAAATTGGTGTGGAGGACGACCTGCAATTAGCTTTCATTCAGGACCATTTTTACCTGCACATTTGTACATAGAGAAAACACAACAAATTTGGTTCTAATCATCATACATGTATAGGGCGGTTGCACGGAAGGTCATTGGTTCAAATCATCCTCCAGAAGACATGCAAATCCATGGAGTACAATACCAATCACCTGTTAAAGTGGTATTGATTATTTTGTACTCCATGCATTGCATTGCATGTCTTCTGGAGGACGATTTGAACTAATGACTTTTTGTGCAATCACCCTATAATCCCACAACAGCACTGTGCAAGGGCGTTCTACAATAGTCTTCATAGTCTTCATGAATCCACTACACTGTTGACCAAAAAATTTAATGTACAAGATATCCTGGTATAAACCCTGTAGTTGCCAGGGGGTTATAACACACACTTAGTTTAATCATGGAAATAGTAGAGATCTTCTATTCCCATGGTTTAATACAGTAGTCACTGAGTCACAGGCATTTTCTGTCATTGTCAATTCTGTGTTCCTCTGTCCATAATGTCTTTAGGGCTCATATTGAAATACCCTACCACGTTTTCACACAGAAAGAAGGCAGGATTCCCCTCGCTAAGCGCGCGCCTCAGGAAAGCTCGGTCATAAAGCGGATGGATTATATGCATCAGTGATACACCCTGCCCAGGATTTTAACAAAAGAAGGCTAGCACAGGAAAGCTGCAGGATGGCGCACACCTTCCTGTGTAAGGGCCGGAATTTCAATATGAGCCCTTAGACTGATCCAAGTCTGATGATGTGTCAGCACACGGCAGTTTTTCATTGTCAATCCTGTGTTTCTCTGTCCATAATATTTTTAGACTGATCCAAGTCTGATGATGTGTCTACACTTGGCAGTTTGTCACTGTCAATCCTGTGTTTCTCTATCCATAATGTCTTTAGACTGATTCAAGTCTGATGATGTATCGGCTGTTTGTTTAGCATCCTTTAGTGCTTCTTTTATCTCTGGTGGCACAATACCTTTGTCCACATCTCTGCACCACTGTTTATACTGAAAGTAAAAATAGATGAGTAAATTTTAAACAAACAGGATAAATTATAACAAATATAGAAAAATATCTAAATACACTGGCCACTCTAGAGCTATTCCATTTTTCATACTGATATGGCAGTGACGTCAATGCGTTGAGGCAGCTTTTTACAGAGTGCATCTATTCGGCTTCTTTAAGCATGTGAGTGCCAGCGTTTTGAGCCAACCCTAGCGATTTTAGGCTGCACCCAATAAAATGCGCACTGATCCCTGGCTGAAATTTGATACACTTTTGATACACCACTTTTGATACGTATGAAAAATGTATGAAATAAAAGGCTTTGAATTGGAACCCTCATTTCATACACTTTTATGTATCAAAACTGTATCAAATTAACATTGCATACACATTTTATACATATCAAAAGTGTATCAAATGCCAAGATAATGTATCAAAAAAGTATCAAATGAAATGTATCCTTTCATTTCATACATATTTGATACATAATTATATCAAAAGTGTATCAAATAAGTAACTGTATCAAATCAGGGTTCCAATTTAAACTGTATCAAATTAGCGTTCAAATTTTTATCCTTTCATTTCATACACATTTCATACATAATTTATATCAAAAGTGTATCGAATATGTTACTGTATCAAATGAGGGTTCCAATTTAAACTGTATCAAATTAGCATTGAAATTTTTATCCTTTCATTTCATACACATTTCATTCATAATTTATATCAAAAGTGTATTGAATATGTTACTGTATCAAATCAGGGTTCCAATTTAAACTGTATCAAATTAGCGTTCAAATTTTTATACTTTCATTTCATACACATTTCATACATCATTTATATCAAAAGTGTATCGAATATGTTACTGTATCAAATGAGGGTTCCAATTTAAACTGTATCAAATTAGCATTGAAATTTTTATCCTTTCATTTCATACACATTTCATACATAATTTATATCAAAAGTGTATCGAATATGTTACTGTATCAAATGAGGGTTCCAATTTAAACTGTATCAAATTTTCGTTGAAATTTTATCCTTTCATTTCATACACATTTCATACATAATTTATATCAAAAGTGTATTGAATATGTTACTGTATCAAATGAGGGTTCCAATTTAAACTGTATCAAATTTATGTTCAAATTTTTATCCTTTCATTTCATACACATTTCATACATAATTTATATCAAAAGTGTATCGAATATGTTACTGTATCAAATGAGGGTTCCAATTTAAACTGTATCAAATTTGCGTTCAAATTTTTATCCTTTCATTTCATACACATTTCATACATAATTTATATCAAAAGTGTATCGAATATGTTACTGTATCAAATGAGGGTTCCAATTTAAACTGTATCAAATTTATGTTCAAATTTTTATCCTTTCATTTCATACATATTTCATACATAATTATATCAAAAGTGTATGAAATATGTAACTGTATCAAATCAGCGTTCCAATTTAAACTATCAAATTAACATTCAAATTTTATCAAATTAACATTGCATACACATTTTATACATATCAAAAGTGTATCAAATGCCAAGATAATGTATCAAAAAGTATCAAATGAAATGTATCCTTTCATTTCATACATATTTGATACATAATTATATCAAAAGTGTATCAAATAAGTAACTGTATCAAATCAGGGTTCCAATTTAAACTGTATCAAATTAGCGTTCAAATTTTTATCCTTTCATTTCATACACATTTCATACATAATTTATATCAAAAGTGTATCGAATATGTTACTGTATCAAATGAGGGTTCCAATTTAAACTGTATCAAATTAGCATTGAAATTTTTATCCTTTCATTTCATACACATTTCATTCATAATTTATATCAAAAGTGTATTGAATATGTTACTGTATCAAATCAGGGTTCCAATTTAAACTGTATCAAATTAGCGTTCAAATTTTTATACTTTCATTTCATACACATTTCATACATCATTTATATCAAAAGTGTATCGAATATGTTACTGTATCAAATGAGGGTTCCAATTTAAACTGTATCAAATTAGCATTGAAATTTTTATCCTTTCATTTCATACACATTTCATACATAATTTATATCAAAAGTGTATCGAATATGTTACTGTATCAAATGAGGGTTCCAATTTAAACTGTATCAAATTTTCGTTGAAATTTTTATCCTTTCATTTCATACACATTTCATACATAATTTATATCAAAAGTGTATTGAATATGTTACTGTATCAAATGATGGTTCCAATTTAAACTGTATCAAATTTGCGTTCAAATTTTATCCTTTCATTTCATACACATTTCATACATAATTTATATCAAAAGTGTATCGAATATGTTACTGTATCAAATGAGGGTTCCAATTTAAACTGTATCAAATTTGCGTTCAAATTTTTATCCTTTCATTTCATACACATTTCATACATAATTTATATCAAAAGTGTATCGAATATGTTACTGTATCAAATGAGGGTTCCAATTTAAACTGTATCAAATTTGCGTTCAAATTTTTATCCTTTCATTTCATACATATTTCATACATAATTATATCAAAAGTGTATGAAATATGTAACTGTATCAAATCAGCGTTCCAATTTAAACTATCAAATTAACATTCAAATTTTTATCCTTTCATTTCATACACATTTCATACATAATTTATATCAAAAGTGTATCGAATATGTTACTGTATCAAATGAGGGTTCCAATTTAAACTGTATCAAATTTATGTTCAAATTTTTATCCTTTCATTTCATACACATTTCATACATAATTTATATCAAAAGTGTATCGTATTTATTACTCTATCAAATACGAGTTCCAATTTAAAGTGTATCAAATTTGCGTTCAAATTTTTATCCTTTCATTTCATACATATTTCAAACATAATTATATCAAAAGTGTATGAAATATGTAACTGTATCAAATCAGCGTTCCAATTTAAACTGTATCAAATTAGCGTTCAAATTTTATCCTTTCATTTCATACACATTTCATACATAATTATATCAAAAGTGTATGAAATATGTAACTGTATCAAATCAGGGTTCCAATTTAAACTGTATCAAATTAGCGTTGAAATTTTTATCCTTTCATTTCATACACATTTCATACATAATTTATATCAAAAGTGTATCGAATATGTTACTGTATCAAATCAGGGTTCCAATTTAAACTGTATCAAATTAGCGTTCAAATTTTTATCCTTTCATTTCATACACATTTCATACATAATTTATATCAAAAGTGTATCGAATATGTTACTGTATCAAATGAGGGTTCCAATTTAAACTGTATCAAATTAGCGTTGAAATTTTTATCCTTTCATTTCATACACATTTCATACATAATTATATCAAAAGTGTATGAAATATGTAACTGTATCAAATCAAGCGTTCCAATTTAAACTGTATCAAATTAGCGTTCAAATTTTATCCTTTCATTTCATACACATTTCATACATAATTATATCAAAAGTGTATGAAATATGTAACTGTATCAAATCAGGGTTCCAATTTAAACTGTATCAAATTAGCGTTGAAATTTTTATCCTTTCATTTCATACACATTTCATACATAATTTATATCAAAAGTGTATCGAATATGTTACTGTATCAAATCAGCGTTCCAATTCAAACTGTATCAAATTAGCGTTGAAATTTTGATCCTTTCATTTCATACACATTTCATACATAATTATATCAAAAGTGTATCAAATATGTCACTGTATGAAATCAGCGTGCCAATTTAAACTGTATCAAATTAGCATTGAAATTCTTATCCTTTCATTTTATACACATTTTATACATAATTATATCAAAAGTGTATCAAATATGTCACTGTATCAAATCAGCGTTCCAATTCTAATGCTGGCCAGCTGGCCCGCCCTATTTTTGATACATGCCATTTGATACACTTTTGATATAGTTTTTTGATACACTTTTGATACAGTTTTTTATACACTTTTGATAGTTTTTTGATACACTTTTCATACATTTTTTTATACACTTTTGATACAGTTTTGATACACTTTTGATACAGTTTTTTATACACTTTTGATACAGTTTTGATACACTTTTGATACAGTTTTTTATACACTTTTTGATACAGTTTTTCAAATTTCAAAATTGGTCCAATCAAGCTCAAATTCAACAAGAATTATCCGTACATGATCTAAACATATTTGCAAACATTAGTGACCCCAAAGTGAAGGGGTCAAAGGTCAAATTTTGAAATTAGTCTAATCAAGCTCAAATTCAACACTGCCCTCTACTGCTAATGCTGACCTCTAGCACTTTCCCCATCACGGAGCAGCTCAATGCACTTTCCCTATCAACGTTCAAAATTACAACGCAATAGGATAAATGTGTGAGAAAGTCTTGCAAAAAGAAGCAAAACCCAACCAAAATGGAACATACATACATCAGAAGGCCTGCTTGGAATGCAGTGCTTGTCACTGAAGTTGTTACCCTCAATAAAGAGACAAAAAGGCTACCAATAACATCTACTATACAGGCATGTGCTATATTCATGCTTAATACATATACATTGAGGCCCTATATATAATATATAGTAAGCTTACCTTATCAGAACAAAGTCAGATATTTCCTCTTTAATCACAGTCCCTGATTACAACTACATTGTAACCTAATGTGCAGTCTACAAGCATGTTTGTATCGTCATCATGATAAATAAAACACCATAATTTGCTCTAAAATACAGTACATTTCCAAATGCAAATCCTGGTGTTAACTGCATACATGCCACATGGGCAAATTTGAAAATGATGAGTCATTATCTAGACATGTGATCAGTTATTGATACAGTTTTGATACACTACAAAAGGTCAGTTTATGAAAGCCCAATTTGATACACTTTTGATATACCTCTAGCCACCCAAAATAAACTAAGTCCAATTTAATACGCTTTTGATACACTAAAAAACAGGCAAAGTCCAATTTAATACACTTTTGATACACTGTATGCAGCCAGAATTTGACTAAGTCCAATTTGATACACTTTTGATATACCTCTAGACACCAAAAATTAACTAAGTTCAATTTGATACACTTTACATACACTAAAAAACAGGCAAAGTCCAATTTAATACACTTTTGATACACTGTATGCAGCCAGAATTTGACTAAGTCCAATTTGATACACTTTTGATATACATCTAGCACCAAAAAGTTCACTTTGATACACTTTACATACACTGAAAAACTGCAAAGTTCAATTTGATACACTTTTGATACACCACAAGCATGGCCAAAATTAACTAAGTTCAAATTTGATACACTTTTGATACATTTTTGATACAGTTAGGTGGTATTTGATACAGTTTTGATACCTTATATTTTCAGTTGATACATTTTCAATACACCCTTTGTATATCAAAACTGTATTAAATTGCTGTTTGATACAGTTTTAATACACTTTGATACACTTTTGATACACTTCTTGCTGTATAGAATTTCTGCTAGGGATGTCACTGCCACATCAAGCTGTAAATGGTATACTAAACAATTTACCCTCTGAAAACTTAAAAATATTGATTGCAATACTGTTTAGCTGTGTGTTGCAGCTCAAGCAATATATTTTGAGCCTAATTAAGTATTGCTTGATCTTTTTTTCATCAGGTAATTCTAAGCTGGAAGGTTTAGATGGTAATAATTTAGATATTTGATAGAATAACAGGTGCATAATTGATAAGGGGGTGCTTAGGCTGTTGTTGTATTTGGACCCTAACAACATTTAGGATCTCTTTTTTGCCATCAATGATTCAAAAATTGACGTTATGCCAATTAGAGGGAAATGGTTATGCAATTTAGGGTATGTTTAACAGTTATGCCATTTAGGGTAGCAAATTTGCTACCATCACTTGCTGGGTTACTGGTATGGACTGTTTTGAGAGTTGATCAATGGGAATGAGTAGCATTATTTGAGACCGTCCAGTCCCAGCCCCTATCGTTCAAACATTTGCTTACCATATCTAACTCTTCCCTCAAAGCACATATAGCACGTTCTTTGTTGGCCACAGTTTCCTCCAGATAAAGATATTTCTGTTTTTTTCTAGCCCGGCATTCTCTTGCACTCTGTCTGCTACGTTCCAGCTTGGCTTTCTGATCTATCTTGGAAGGTTTGCGCCCTCTTCTTCCACCAATTCTTCGCACTTTACCACCACTAGTTTTAGGCTAAAAACAGGAATCAAAATGCAATTAATAGTTTCAATTTTATACAAATAATTAATATATAAATAAGTAAATAAATGTCTGAATTGTCTTCTTCTTTTTTTTGCAATTATATATTTTGAAAAATATTCTGAATTTTTTCAAAAAATTTCAGTCAAAATCAATCAATTTTGGCCAAAAAATGGCGGTTTTAATATAGCAAAATTTATCCCAAAACGCAAAATCTGGGTCAGTCTGGCCCATTTTTCAACTACATATAATATAGTCATATAACGACGCAATGTGTAAATGACTGACTATCATTGAATACTGAGTTCCGCAGTCTAGACTTCAACTTTTGATTGAGAATTCAGGGACGAGAAATCTATCTACTATCCACGACAACACGATAGTTACTGTGTGGAGTATAGAACTATCTACTTCAGTCACTCAATTGTCGCCAATTTTCAAACATGTGGTTTTTTGTGACGTTTAATGTTTATACCAAAATTTATTTTGATGACTTATCTGTCTCCTCAGAGCAAAGTTTGCTCATTTTTAAGCGATTTATAACATGCTAACAATTCACGGAGGTGTCATCTGAGCAACTTTTTCAGGCGCTATATACCCATCGGCGTTGTGATCAGCGTTGTTTACTTCAAAAATTTCTTGCTTTATTACATGGTGTCATGTATCACACTGAATCTGACACATTTTGACTGAGATAGCTCCAACTTCCAAGTTAGCTCTATCCTCATATCCATCCATTTTGCATCGTCGTTATGTTATGATTCATGGATTGTAATTTTTGTATGTGAAAACTCAAACTGAAGGAGTCATCATCAATCATCATCAAAGTAACGTTAAACAAGGTCAAGAATGCTTACCCGATCATCTTGTTCGTCAAAGTGAAAGCCTGGAGGTGATTCCTCCGGTTGAGATACTGGATTAGTTTCGTTCATGACTGTAAAATACTTCTTCAACAATCAGCAAACCACAATCTTCTATACAATCACTGTTCTCTGTGGGGTTTCCCTACGTCAAATGGCGTCATCAGTCAAAACCAAAACAATGATGACGCAATGTTTATATTTAGGAGGACATTACATATCGAGCTTCACGATTAGCTTGCGTGCCGTCTTCGTCCTACAATACGCCAATCAAAAGAGCTCTACTATTTGGCTCGTCAAGCAGGTCAGCCGTACTGAGCCGAGGAGGGGCTGAGGTCAAGTTTGGGTCGTTCTGGGTCATTTGCGATATTCAACATCACAGCGCTGCAAGAAGATCGGAAGAGTAGATGAAATTGATGGAATTCAAAGCTATTTTCAGGTGATAACTGAAAATAACATATATCAATCATTAGATTTATAGAATCTAGGTAAACTGATTGACAAGGTAAGAAATATTTTGGAGGGAAATGCTGTTTAACTGCATGTGTAAATTGGTGAAAAAGTTGAGTAGATTTTTTATATATTTTTGTACATGCATGATATTAGTCCGAGGTGCTCTGACGATAACACTCCGATCGCCAGGCAATCTACGTTATTAAGTAGGCGATAGTACGACTTTTGTTAGTTGAAACTGCCGACTCAACCGTATCCAGATCCAGATCCAGATCCAGTAAGTAGGCCAGTGGGACAACGAAACCGCTACGTGAACGAGCTAGCATGATATATGTGGATATGATGATATCATGTCATGTGTATGCATGATGATGCATGCAAATAGATGTTGCTGGTATCAATCATCATAAATCATTTATGGCAATTCATTCCTCTGGGTTTTTGTTGTTGTTATTTATATTAGCATATTTTTAAGGTTAGCGTAACTTATGCTATATAATAAACATCATGTAATATGATATAGGTATGCTAGGTGAATTCAAATTTGCCATCAAACTGCATCATTTTATATATCAAATCAAAG
The DNA here is from genome assembly GCF_039555335.1 of Amphiura filiformis. Taxonomy (NCBI): domain Eukaryota; kingdom Metazoa; phylum Echinodermata; class Ophiuroidea; order Amphilepidida; family Amphiuridae; genus Amphiura; species Amphiura filiformis. The sequence continues at coordinate 58,923,595 of NC_092632.1, forward strand.
CCCTTGAGATTTTTCTCCTGTATAGGGGTTGCCAGTCTAAGTCCTGTAACATCTTGGTGACACTGCTCTGCCGTTCGTATTTATTGAGTACAAAACGGGCAGCTCGGCGTTGGACAGCCTCTAGCTTATTTATAAGCTCTTGATGTGTATGGGTCCTATATCTTGTAAATTAATGAAGTTCACATTCATGAGGTAAAGTCAAGAGCTTGAAGCATGACACCATGTAAAGCAACAGAAATTCAGAAGTAAACAACGCCAATCACGATGGGTATATCGCCCGAATAAGTTGCTCAAATGACACCTTTTATAAAAATTAAATAACATCACATTCCCAATGTTAGTGGGCAGAAAAAGACATAAGAGTATGTCACATGATAAAAAATGTTGACACTAATAAACATACCGGTACTGGAAAATGCATTAGGGCTCATATTGAAATTCCTTTACACAGGAAGGTGTGTGCCATCCTGCAGCTTTCCTGTGCTAGCCTTCTTTTGTTAAAATCCTGGGCAGGGTGTATCACTGATGCATATAATAATCCATCCGTTTTATGACCGAGCTTTCCTGAGGCGCGTGCTTAGCGAGGGGAATCCTGCCTTCTTTCTGTGTGAAAACGTGGTAGGGTATTTCAATATGAGCCTTTACAAATCATTGTCTTTTCTTTACATGCCTGTTTATAATTGACAATACAATCATTGTGATAATTACCATCACTGTACTTGCATTCCAATCCTTCAGAACCTTGCCCCCAGACCCAACATGGCGGCATATCAACCAGGTCCAGTGTACAACCCACCACAGCAACAGATAGTAACAGTGTCATCTGCCAACCCAAACATCCAAGCCCATTATGATTCCATCGGTTCCCGCAGGACAGGCTGGATTCAGCTGGTGTGTGGCAGTATCTGCGTATTGCTGGGTATCGTTGCAATCTTCATCAGATGCTACATGTCTGGCGGATACTTTCCTATTTGGTCGGGATTACTGGTAAGACAAAACTTTATCAGCTTATCTATTTTTGCACATGTGGTACATTTTTGTTTGCAAAATAAGGCTAAGTAAAATAATTAACATGTATATCGTCCCCGCCCTCACCGATTTTTGGAGATTGTCAAATGTTTTTGTTATTTTTCCTATTTGCTTCCTTACTTAATTTCTAAAATTGTTGTGATGAAAAGACATGTTAAGAAGTTCTTGGTTATCAAATGTATATTTAACACATTGCAAACACTTCCTTCAAGCTAGGGGTAGGGCTTTGGGGAAATAACAAAAATATCAGGGGGCTTCCCCGATTTTATGTTGTGTTGACAAACACTTTGCAATTGCAATTTTACACAGAAATGAATGATAAAAAAAATAAAAAATAATAAGGACCTCCCTCACAGATTTTTGAAAAAGTCCGGACGATGTTATTTTTTTTACTTGGCCTAATCCATTTTGAAGCTACTCCATGTGAAAACAGAATGAATAGAAAATAATAGAATTAATATAACAGGCCCATTTTTCCGGATTCAATATTAGGAAGGATGGCAAAATTAGGAAGAACTGTATGTGTTTGTTAGATAATACATGTATGTAGCCTGTGTGACTGTGTCCCTTACAATTCCCATGTGAGAATACTATCCTTATGAAAGGCAGGTTAAGGATAAATACTCAGTCTAAACAGGGAAGTGAGACAGATGGAAAGTGGTCAATCCAACATCTATTGAATTATTTACGTAACATTCTATAGAAGGTACGACCCAAGCTATTGTGTTAACAATGTAGTCAGCGTGCCTTTGAAGTGCATCAGATATACCGCTCTTATTGCCAGTTTGTTTATTTACAGGTTTATTATTATCAACAAAAATTGTGTTTTTCTTGATTAATTCTCAAGTATGTCGCTTCATTCGAGTAAAAGTAACATTGACATTAAATTTATAGTACATAATTACAGAAATCAAACAAAAATAATCGTATTCGACCATATGCTTACAGATTTCTTTAAAAATTAAATTATTGAAAATCAGTCATTTACGTTTAAACCGCCAATTATCGCTTTAAATTGATATGCGCATTTGACACATAAATTACATTGTAAAAATAATCTAGCATCTATTTGTGGACCCAGGCCACCCAAAATTGCTGTTGACGAGAATGTTCTAGAGTCAGGTATTATCTTTACATTCTGTGTAAAATCAATTTTATTTCATTTCATTTTCTGTTTTGTCACTGCTATCTGAGAGTGAACTTAACATTTACATTTAATTGGTAGCTTTTCACATAATTAAATAGCTTTAATAAAATTGTATAAATGAAAATGATAGCATTCTGAGCATTGCGCAGGGATTTTATGAAATCTGTTTGGGTTTATATTACTAGTCACGCTCTGCGGTAATATAACATAGCCCATTGTCGGGACTTAGCGCATGTCTTCATACGGCTATTGATTTTTAAGGGGTATAATCCACGCGTCTAGTACGCACTCGTTTCTAACTGAAATGTCTGTGAAATCTTGTCCTCGCAGTTCTTGCCGCCACGCGCGCGTCAAACTAAAAACTGCGTGAAGTGTGCGCCAGGCGCTGGTAAGAAGTTCAGCTACGCGGTAGTACCGTGTTTTCATCGCCATTTATCAATGATTTTTGTAAAAGAAAGAAAGATAAACAAAGAATAAAAGAAGGAAAGAAATAACTAAAGAAATAAATAAATTAAAAAAAGTTCAGGAGTGAAAGAAAGAAGGAAAGAAATAACTAAAGAAATAAATAAATAAAAAAAAGTTCAGGAGTGAAAGAAAAAAGAAAGAAAGAAAGAAAGAAAGAAAGAAAGAAAGAAAGAAAGAAAGAAAGAAAGAAAGAAAGAAAGAAAGAAAGAAAAAAGAAAACTAATAAAAGGAAGAAAGAAAAAAGAGAAGGAATAAAAGGAAGATAAACAAAGAAAGATAGAGTCAAATAACAGAAAATTTAAGAATAAAGGAAACTGAAAAAATTAATGGAATCAATCAAATAAATAACAAGGACAGATCACAGAAAGAAGTGAGAAAGAATAAAAAGAATTAAAGAAAGGAAACGAAAACAAAACAAAGACAGAAGAAGGAAAGGTAATAAAGATGAGAAGGAAGACAGAATCAAATAATGAGGGAAAAGAAAGATAAAATAATAACCAAGATAACAAAATATACTATAGACCTATATAAAAATATATAAAAGGGGTGATATCAAACGGCCTTTTTTATTTGTCTTATTAACTAGTATCATATAACTTATTTATTTTAAAGTAGTTTCTTATTTTACTGATTATTAATATAATGAAATTATTTCAATAGTTTTATTAAATTTATAGTACATAATTACAGAAATCAAACAAAAATAATCGTATTCGACCATATGCTTACAGATTTCTTTAAAAATTAAATTATTGAAAATCAGTCATTTACGTTTAAACCGCCAATTATCGCTTTAAATTGATATGCGCATTTGACACATAAATTACATTGTAAAAATAATCTCGCATCTATTTGTGGACCCAGGCCACCCCAAAATTGCTGTTGACGAGAATGTTCTAGAGTCGGGTATTATCTTTACATTCTGTGTAAAATCAATTTTATTTCATTTCATTTTCTGTTTTGTCACTGCTATCTGAGAGTGAACTTAACATTTACATTTAATTGGTAGCTTTTCACATAATTAAATAGCTTTAATAAAATTGTATAAATGAAAATGATAGCATTCTGAGCATTGCGCAGGGATTTTATGAAATCTGTTTGGGTTTATATTACTAGTCACGCTCTGCGGTAATATAACATAGCCCATTGTCGGGACTTAGCGCATGTCTTCATACGGCTATTGATTTTTAAGGGGATAATCCACGCGTCGAGTACGCACTCGTTTCTAACTGAAATGGCTGTGAAATCTTGTCCTCGCAGTTCTTGCGCCACGCTGCCTTGGCGTCAAACTAAAAACTGCGTGAAGTGTGCGCCAGGCGCTGGTAAGCAGTTCAGCTACAGCGGTAGTACCGTGTTTTCATCGCCATTTATCAATGATTTTTGTAAAAGAAAGAAAGATAAACAAAGAATAAAAGAAGGAAAGAAATAACTAAAGAAATAAATAAATAAAAAAAAGTTCAGGAGTGAAAGAAAGAAGGAAAGAAATAACTAAAGAAATAAATAAATAAAAAAAAGTTCAGGAGTGAAAGAAAGAAAGAAAGAAAGAAAGAAAGAAAGAAAGAAAGAAAGAAAAAAGAAAGAAAGAAAGAAGGAAAGAAAGAAAAAAGAAAACTAATAAAAGGAAGAAAGAAAAAAGAGAAGGAATAAAAGGAAGATAAACAAAGAAAGATAGAGTCAAATAACAGAAAATTTAAGAATAAAGGAAACTGAAAAAATTAATGGAATCAATCAAATAAATAACAAGGACAGATCACAGAAAGAAGTGAGAAAGAATAAAAAGAATTAAAGAAAGGAAACGAAAACAAAACAAAGACAGAAGAAGGAAAGGTAATAAAGATGAGAAGGAAGACAGAATCAAATAATGAGGGAAAAGAAAGATAAAATAATAACCAAGATAACAAAATATACTATAGACCTATATAAAAAATATATAAAAGGGGTGATATCAAACGGCCTTTTTTATTTGTCTTATTAACTAGTATCATATAACTTATTTATTTTAAAGTAGTTTCTTATTTTACTGATTATTAATATAATGAAATTATTTCAATAGTTTTATTAAATTTATAGTACATAATTACAGAAATCAAACAAAAATAATCGTATTCGACCATATGCTTACAGATTTCTTTAAAAATTAAATTATTGAAAATCAGTCATTTACGTTTAAACCGCCAATTATCGCTTTAAATTGATATGCGCATTTGACACATAAATTACATTGTAAAAATAATCTCGCATCTATTTGTGGACCCAGGCCACCCCAAAATTGCTGTTGACGAGAATGTTCTAGAGTCGGGTATTATCTTTACATTCTGTGTAAAATCAATTTTATTTCATTTCATTTTCTGTTTTGTCACTGCTATCTGAGAGTGAACTTAACATTTACATTTAATTGGTAGCTTTTCACATAATTAAATAGCTTTAATAAAATTGTATAAATGAAAATGATAGCATTCTGAGCATTGCGCAGGGATTTTATGAAATCTGTTTGGGTTTATATTACTAGTCACGCTCTGCGGTAATATTGAAACGGAGAGCCAAAATGCGATTTCACATTTTTGGCCTGTTTTTAAGCTTACCTCCTGTGTGTTTGTCCATTGCAGAAATACGAAAATTTAGCTCTTGTCAAATTCATATTTAGAGAACAGTGACGATGCTCACGTGTTCGTAGTAGTTTTTGATAGTTATTATACATTTAAAAATGATTGCATGGCTCTGCACAAGGTATATTTTTGTAAATATTTGGATTTGTTTACCTGTCGATCGTCAGTTTTTGCCGTGGGTTGAAAATACGGCAGAGAAATTTGTCATGTAACGTGCGTGCGAATTTGGCTTCAAAATTTCACTATTCTGCTAGAAGTTGTACAGAGATCTTATAATATTGTGTAAATAATTTTGTCAGGAACAAAATAAGGTATTACATACCGTCTCTGAGTAAATATTGAGGACAAAATTCTGGTTTTTCTTATGTTGTTACCCGGTTGTTTACAGAATTTTGGATTTGCCATTTTGAAATTCCCGGCCATCAATCGTCTGGGACCGTAAACAAGTTTTCCTAAAATTGTAAATTTCTTAAAAGCGACTTTTGTTGATCAAACTTTGGATTATTTAAGATGTAATTGCTTAAGGATGTAGAATTTTAAGATAATTTTGAGTATTTTCATGTTTTACATGGTCAAAAAGGGGGTCATCAGTTTGATTCCTGATTTAAAAACACTTGCAGTTATGACAGTTGTTCTAGTTATTAGATTGCTGAATTTGAAAGTGGCGCCTGACGCGGAGTGACTGCGCGATATCCATAGTAATGGAGCTTACGCTTTGAACACAGCCGCCAAAGGGTTCCATGAACGCGTTCAGGAGAGTATAAAAGGCCGTGCACGACGCAAATTAATCAGATTGCTTGGTGGACAATAGTCCACCCAAACCTTCACTTAGTTTGAAGGTAAGCACTGCCAACCAAAGCAAAAACGCCCTACTCTGGAGCTCAGATTGAGCTAGGGGCAGCTTAGCTACCACAATAGTGGCAACACCGGTGGTTATGCACTCCGGTGTTTTGGCCTAAGCGCCTATGCCTATTGTGCAAGTGACTTGCCGCACACATGCACAAGTCCAATGGAAAGTTATGCACTGTATTTTGTGTGCATTCATTGTTGCATGGCAAGTTCGTATAGGTGTACAGACATGGATACTATACTCTGTAGTCGGCCTACTAGGCCTTGGCCTAACCTATGACTATGTCATGTGATGGGAGATTCTGTTAATTAAATTGTATTTTTATGCTTCTCGATTATTCAGGCAGATAGTATGTACTGTTCGGCAGCATTTATTGGTAATTTATTTGGATTTAAAACAGAGAAATAAGGAAATATCGTCATGATCATCAACAGAGATTGTGTATTTACCAGTGTGAGTGTTTACTTGTATTTATGAATTGTGATGTGATAAGACAAATATGAGAGCAAAATAACAATACAAGATATAACAAAAGAAGCAAATATAAAACAGAATTGTCAAGTCTCATTTTTACCTGTTACTTCTCCATTCATACATCACTGATTCCACATATCTTGGGGAGAATTCTAGTCTTTGATACTACGCTACCACTTGTATATTTAGAAGGCTAGTCTTCTCCATCAGTCGTTTACAAAAGTATTAGGGGCAAGCTCGGTCCCGTTACAACTGGTGTCTGGCGGTAGGATAAATCAAAATTTTAACAAATTTTGGCTCACGATTTATTATGGCAGCGACTGAAGATAGTGTTGATACTTCTCCAACCGATACCAGCTCAGAAATATTAGCTGGTGATGAATTTAATGTTCATGACAGTGATGAGTCAGTAAGAAGTAGGCCTAAATTTTTTAGCAATGACACTCAGTCTGGAGTAAAAATAAAGCCTCAAACTTACGATGGGACCACTTCCTGGTCAGACTATTTGATACAATTCGAAATTGTTGCTGAATGGAATATATGGAATGATTATACCAAATCCATTTGTTTAGCAACTAGTCTAAGAGGTGTTGCTCAGAGTGTACTGGGATATCTGGATCTGACTGAACGGCATGATTACCACTCACTTGTGGCCTGTTTGAACCTGAGGTTTGGAAGCGAAAATCAGGAAGAGCTATTCTGGGTGAAACTTAATAACAGAGTAAGGCACCCAAAAGAGTCATTGCCTGACCTAGCTCATAACATCCGAAGGCTAGTCAAGCTAGCTTTACCAACAATACCGAGTCCTTTCTCACAGGAGATAGCAAAGAGATACTTCATAAGTGCTATCAGAGAGAGCGAGTTACGGTTAAACATCCTGCGTGCAAAACCTGTTACTTTTGATGATGCGATTAAGTTTGCAGTGGAAACTGAAGCTTTCTACAAAGCTGAAAAGTACAGGAAGCATCAAGATGATGCTGATGCAGATGGAATTGCTGAAGGGCAATTTGTAGATATGAAAAAGAAGACTGGGAGATCATCGAGAAAGCACCGGAAGTCTCCCTCATCACAAATGCGAGCCAGGAGAAGGTTAGCTTTCTTAAAGATCCAGAAAAAGTTAACCAGGCCGCATGCTCCCGTAATTGGGAAAGACTGTGATGATCCATCCTGCCAAATGGCATGCTCAAGCAGTTCAAAGAAGAAGGGGAGGGCTCGGAAGTCTCCATCATCTAGAAGGCGAGCTAGGAGACGGTTAGCTATAAGGAGACAGTTAACTGGTGGTCAGGACACTCCCTTGATAAATGGGGAAGACTGCCAACCAGCAGGTACCCAGTGATAATCAGGCGGTGATAGATTGACAGTATAGGCGTAGGTGAATGGAATTCATCTGGTCAATACGCCGACACTCTGAGAAAGTTGTCATCTCAGATGAGTCTTTGGAAGAAGTCAGCTATGCTACTTGATGACGGTCATGATGGTATAGGCACACACGATCAGGCCTATGCACCAACTCATTGGCACCAGGAGACTTGCCATCATCAGAATGAGTCTGGAAGAGTGACCAGTTATCATGTACACAGGCAGTGATAATGTCTGATTGTATATAATTTGTAAATAGCTTTACGGGGAAGATTCAAGGAGACGAAAGCTTTCGTGTTTATGGGATAATGATATGCGGAAAAGCCCTCGCCGTATAGTTATTGATCCTTGTGGTGTATATGAAGTCCGGAAAAGGGCTCACCGACGTCTTGCACTGCCTGCTCACAGCTCCTTGCCGCTAAAATATGAAATTACTGTTTTATGAAGTTGAAGTCAGGTACAGGCCTTGCCGGCATCATCATCATATAAACATGTTTCATAGCGGATTGTCTACTCTGCATGCAGACCCTGTATATAAAATTGTTTTCATTTGAAATTGTTATTATGTAATCATAATAACTCAACTTTGGGAGGAACAGCCTCCAATAAAAAAAAACTTCATGAATGAAATTTTATTTCAGCCAAAACGTGATTAGAAGTTTGATATGACTTTACTGACTGCAGCGGTATTGACATGACAATCTTTTGATCAAGTTTTGTCTCTGTGAAATTCTTGTTCTTTTAAAATGCAATTTCTGGATTTCTTAATTTAGATAAAGTGAAAGACACGTCACTTTATTTCGATGCAACTGTTATTCTTAAAATCATTTGGAATGATGGACATGCTTGGAGACATCACCATGAAAAAAATGGACAGTGTTGACTGTCGGGCACTCATGGTGTTTTACATGAGATTTCATGCCTTAATTCTGAATTGAATGTCAGATATTGCAGATTACGAAGACAGATGAAGAAAAACAAAATGGAGACAGAGATAGCTACAGTTAAATAACAGACATCGATTTCAAACCTACAATAATGGTTGCTTAATTGAATAGCCATTAGATATGTACGTGCTATCTACTGAAGATAGCCAAGTTTCGTCATTATCTGGCATGTGCTCTTAAGAAGATTAACGAATGAAAATCAACTAGATATCATCATCTGTTTTCTTACTGATACTGTTGAGGCATCATCACGGGCCGTTTATGCAGACCTTATGATTTTGGAACTCTGGTTGGTGCGACGGTGACTCACTGATTGCAGTCATGATGTTTTCAGAGCAATGTCAGGCTATGTAGGCGCATTGGTAACAGAAAATCAAGTTTCGCTCTTGGGTGGATTGCCAACTGAGAAAGTCTACATGGACTTAATAGAACTCAGATGCAAGAATGAATGGCAAAAGTGATATTTGACTAGTCAATGGTTATTCTTTACCAGGTCAAATGTTTTATTGGATGATGTATGGTTTCTTTACACCTTGCATAATTGATGTAAGGGCGGCGCAGTCAACATTTCCTCTCATGATCGACGGTGAACCAATCTGGCAGTTTCTCATGAGAGTTGCGAAAGAGGTATGATAATGTAGATTCTCAGATGTTGAAGATATCGAACTGAAGACAAGGTCCATCAGAAGAAAGGACGCTGAGGAATATAGAACTTTTATAAATCTGAACTCATATTGATCATTAATTGTTGGAAAAATGTAAAATGTTAAACTGATGTTTTGTGTAACTTGATGCAGAGACAGACTTCTGTTCATTAGCTCGAAAGGGCTCGAAAGTCAAGATTAAAACTGGTATTGTTCATTTGAAAATGAAATTGATGGAAACGTGCACCAAGGTGAATTAAATGGTTCTTGTAAATTAATATTTCATTGGTAAAGAAGAGTATGCATAAAAACCAGATGTTAAAATGATTTATGCTAGAGATACTGTGAAAGATTTGTATAAAACTTCTAAACATAATAATAATTTGCACGTGAAATAGAGTTGTATGAAATTGCTTTTATAATGTATGTAGTAAATAAATTGGCCAAATAGCCAATTAATTTTGAAAAACTTTTTTTGAGGTCACGAGGTCACGACAATGTTATTGTCAGCCTGTCACCAAACAATGGTTGAGTTAATTTACCTATGTTACTGCTGAAGTTTTGTGAAAGAAATGCTCTAATTTTTTTTTAAATTGTAATTAAGTTAAATAATTATACATGTTACATTTCGGGACGAAATAGTCTCGAAGAGGGGGTAGTGAAACGGAGAGCCAAAATGCGATTTCACATTTTTGGCCTGTTTTTAAGCTTACCTCCTGTGTGTTTGTCCATTGCAGAAATACGAAAATTTAGCTCTTGTCAAATTCATATTTAGAGAACAGTGACGATGCTCACGTGTTCGTGGTAGTTTTGATAGTTATTATACATTTAAAAATGATTGCATGGCTCTGCACAAGGTATATTTTTGTAAATATTTGGATTTGTTTACCTGTCGATCGTCAGTTTTTGCCGTGGGTTGAAAATACGGCAGAGAAATTTGTCATGTAAATGACGATGCGAATTTGGCTTCAAAATTTCACTATTCTGCTAGAAGTTGTACAGAGATCTTATAATATTGTGTAAATAATTTTGTCAGGAACAAAATAAGGTATTACATACAAATCTCTGAGTAAATATTGAGGACAAAATTCTGGTTTTTCTTATGTTTTTAACCGGTTGTTTACAGAATTTTGGATTTGCCATTTTGAAATTCCCCGGCCATCAATCGTCTGGGACCGTAAACAAGTTTTCCTAAAAATTGTAAATTTCCTTAAAAACGACTTTTGTTGATCAAACTTTGGATTATTTAAGATGTAATTGCTTAAGGATGTAGAATTTTAAGATAATTTTGAGTATTTTCATGTTTTACATGGTCAAAAAGGGGGTCATCAGTTTGATTCCTGATTTAAAAACACTTGCAGTTATGACAGTTGTTCTAGTTATTAGATTGCTGAATTTCGAAAGTGAGCGCCTGACGCGGAGTGACTGCGATATCCATAATAACGGAGCTTACGCTTTGAACGCTTGCCGTAAAGGGTTCCATGAGCAGCGTTCAGGAGAGTATAAAAGGCCGTGCACGCATTTAAATTAATCAGATTGCTTGGTGGACAATAGTCCACCCAAACCTTCACTTAGTTTGAAGGTAAGCACTGCCAACCAAAGCAACTACTGCCTACTCTTGAGATCAGATAGAGCTAAGGGCAGCTTTGCTAACACGATAGTGGCAACACCCGGGGGGTTATGCACTCCGGTGTTTTGGCCTAGCGCCTATGCCTATTGTGCAAGTGACTTGCCGCACACATGCACAAGTCCAATGGAAAAGTATGCACTGTATTTTGTGTGCATTCATTGTTGCATGGCAAGTTCGTATAGGTGTACAGACATGGATACTATACTCTGTAGTCGGCCTACTAGGCCTTGGCCTAGCCTATGACTATGTCATGTGATGGGAGATTCTGTTAATTAAATTGTATTTTTATGCTTCTCGATTATTCAGGCAGATAGTATGTACTGTTCGGCAGCATTTATTGGTAATTTATTTGGATTTAAAACAGAGAAATAAGGAAATATCGTCATGATCATCAACAGAGATTGTGTATTTACCAGTGTGAGTGTTTACTTGTATTTATGAATTGTGATGTGATAAGACAAATATGAGAGCAAAATAACAATACAAGATATAACAAAAGAAGCAAATATAAAACAGAATTGTCAAGTCTCATTTTTACCTGTTACTTCTCCATTCATACATCACTGATTCCACATATCTTGGGGAGAATTCTAGTCTTTGATACTACGCTACCACTTGTATATTTAGAAGGCTAGTCTTCTCCATCAGTCGTTTACAAAAGTATTAGGGGCAAGCTCGGTCCCGTTACAATATAACATAGCCCATTGTCGGGACTTAGTGCATGTCTTCATACGGCTATTGATTTTTAAGGGGTATAATCCACGCGTCTAGTACGCACTCGTTTCTAACTGAAATGTCTGTGAAATCTTGTCCTCGCAGTTCTTGCCGCCACGCGCGCGGTCAAACTAAAAACTGCGTGAAGTGTGCGCCAGGCGCTGGTAAGAAGTTCAGCTACGCGGTAGTACCGTGTTTTCATCGCCATTTATCAATGATTTTTGTAAAAGAAAGAAAGATAAACAAAGAATAAAAGAAGGAAAGAAATAACTAAAGAAATAAATAAATTAAAAAAAGTTCAGGAGTGAAAGAAAGAAGGAAAGAAATAACTAAAGAAATAAATAAAAAAAAAAAAGTTCAGGAGTGAAAAAGAAAGAAAGAAAGAAAGAAAGAAAGAAAGAAAGAAAGAAAGAAAGAAAGAAAGAAAGAAAGAAGGAAAGAAAGAAAAAAAGAAAACTAATAAAAGGAAGAAAGAAAAAATAGAAGGAATAAAAGGAAGATAAACAAAGAAAGATAGAGTCAAATAACAGAAAATTTAAGAATAAAGGAAACTGAAAAAATTAATGGAATCAATCAAATAAATAACAAGGACAGATCACAGAAAGAAGTGAGAAAGAATAAAAAGAATTAAAGAAAGGAAAAGCGAAAACAAAACAAAGACAGAAGAAGGAAAGGTAATAAAGATGAGAAGGAAGACAGAATCAAATAATGAGGGAAAAGAAAGATAAAATAATAACCAAGATAACAAAATATACTATAGACCTATATAAAAAATATATAAAAGGGGTGATATCAAACGGCCTTTTTTATTTGTCTTATTAACTAGTATCATATAACTTATTTATTTTAAAGTAGTTTCTTATTTTACTGATTATTAATATAATGAAATTATTTCAATAGTATTTTAAGGTAAAATTCTGTCATTTGAAATATATATCACATGAAGTCAATTTTATTTTTTTTAATAAAATGTCTATTTGACTTACACTGACTTTATAACTTAATGATAAAACGAGAATGAGAAGTAGATCGAACCAAGTTGTCCCAGTAAAAACAAAAACGTTAAAACGCTTTTTAAACATTTGGTTTTGATTTAAGTAAATTAAATGTCGGGTTAAAGGTTATGAAAACGTTTTAATACGTTTTGTATGAAAACACACTACAATAATATTTCTAAAATAGTTTTTGCCAAATATTTTGTCAATACTGAAATAACATTATGTTAGAATGTTTGCAGTATAACGTTTTTGAGTGTTTTGAAAACGTTTTATACCCTTTATAACCCTTTAAATAACCCGACATTTAAACGTTTGCAACCTTTTCTAACCTTTGCGAATGATGTCGAAAATGTTTGTGTTTGCTGGGTACATGCCTAAAATGAGAGGATATTTGAGTAATATTAATATCATTCTAAACATGATAAATAACGGGATCCGCTAATATTTAAGTTAATAATTAACATGATTGCAAAAAATTAACATTGTTTATAAATTGCATAGCTAGGAGTGAAGGATAAGTCATTAAAGTTGTCATAGGTAGGCCTACAAGTATTTTTGCTATATGCAAAACGGCAGTATTGACAAAGTTCAAATTCAATTCAATTTGAAATTACAGATTCATGTAAAATATCTCATTTTGTTTACTGGCTTAACCACTTTTGGTTTTCGATTTTTGAAGAACATCATATTGAGTGAAACTATATAACTTAATGGATACTTTGGAATCAAGAGGGTTAACAATGGTTAATGAAACCAAAGAAAATCACCCCACTGTCATGTTGCATGTGTTTGCAATATCACCTGCATCTGCGAACAATTTAGCGTATAAGCTGCGATAATTTTTTGCTAGTGACGCTATGATATCGCACTGGTATTTTGAACCAAAAAATATGCCATTTCTGCTCAAATTGTGAAAAAAGTAACTCGGTGACCCCCATTTTTATTAGCTTTAATGAAACATCCTATCAGTGCGCATATTATATCAAAAATCAGCAAAATTGTTGGGGTAGTTTTTTTTGTTATAATCGAAAATATGTCCAAATTTTTCATTTTTCCATAGACGCCTGTACTAATTTTTCCCAAAAACAGCCTTTTTAAAATGGTTATTTCTCAAAAACGAGCTCGGTGACCCCTCTTTTTATATTAGATATTCGAAGTATATCGATGAAAGTTAATTGGTACGAAGTTTAAGAAAAATTGTTGCACGGGATCTTGTATGGACTATACCCCTTAAGCGGGAACTTTGATTTTCGACATGCTACACGTTGGCTCAATTGTTCCCCTCCCACCTGTACTTCTTTTGTTCAGTATCAGTCTGATACTCACTTTGATGTACTCTTTGACCGGCTTCCATCTGTCTCACTTCCCTGGTCTAAACATGGTCTGCCCCTGAATTTTATCCTGGGGAAGGAGTCTTAAAATATGGTCTGAAAAACACATTAGTATCCAATTTCACAACTTGTAAGTGCATAACATTCTGAGGAGGGTGTCATCAAATTGGCTCTAATACAGGGTGATAGCAAATTCAGTAAGGGTTTCAAAATCAAAACTTTTGCCAATGATTAATAATTAGGGTATGCAGTTTAAAGTTCTAGAAAGTGTACGAAGCCGGAGTCAATGACTCAGTACACCGGTCGATCTTACCGTTTCCGATGTTGATTAAGATACTTCTTGCATCGATCCCGAGATGCGGAAAAAACCAATAGTCATTTTGTCCCACATAAATGAATAAATAACAAAAACCCCCCGATCCCCCGAGTGGACTCACCCATTCGGTGACGTCACACACGATAATCACCCCTTATCCTCCTTGGTTTCTAGATGAGATAGACGTGTGGATTTTTCTTTACCAACGCTAAGTATCATTACGAACCAAAGGACGAGATATACAGTTTGTTTGTTACACTGAGGTAAAAACCAGCCAGTATAGTCGCTAGGGAGATAGTTTTGACGACATTTTTCGCTAGAAAAGTGACAAAAACGATCCAAAAACTTAGCTTGTATGTGTGTTTCCGCTCATATACGGGACACATTTTAAAATGGCCGCCCTTAGGACGCCATTTTATTTTTTGTTTTGTTCTCACGTAAAACAACTATAACAGACTAGTAAGTTACAATAGATGTTTGTACAGTACTGTGTATACATGTATGGTGAGTGATTATCGCTATGTTTATGGTGTGCTCTATCGTTATATCTTTTCAGTACGCGCCTGATGACGCCTTGAGTTACTGCTAAGAGTTCGGTGGGTTTCAAGGACCAGCCTGACAAATCTTCCCAAAAGGTTTTCAGTTTTTCATCCCTTTGTATATATATTTTTATATCATACCACTACATCAGCGCCAGCCACTGTGCGTGTGGGTCTGTTTATTGGGCTTGAGCTTGTGTTCGGGGGTAGTGCTGTACGCCTCCCGATTACCACAATGTCTAGGCCTTGTCAATCATGCCCTTCCCTTGTACCAGAGTGGGACCCAGATCCACTCTGCTACTCCCACAGGGATTGCTCTAAATCAAATAAGTGTGCTTCCTTTGCATAGGCTTATCGGACATCCACTTCGAGGATTTAGAAAGTAGCGCTCGTTTAGGTCTTCGACACAGACAGAAGACGAAGACTAAGAAACAGAGGCCTACAGGTAAGATTGATATGGTAGGTACTAGCGAGGCAAGCAAGGGCCACGCTAAGGTAACCTCTGGGGCTCCGGTCCCGGGCAAGCAGGCGGACCCTCCGGGGACTGCTAGCGAGCCCGAAGGCCTAGCAGCCAGCGAAAGCACTGACTTTACGTCTAAGCTAGTAGCAGGCAGCAGGGCGGTACTTGCCCTAACAGGCGCAGTACCAGTCTACCAGTGAGATCTCTAGCGAGATTCTTGCAGGTGGACACCCGTCTATTGCGGGCGAACGAGCGGGTCTAGCACCCGCGGAAGTAGCCGGCGACGGACAGTATGCCAAGGGTACCCCGGGCTTGCCTGGGTTGAATCCTAGCATACAGCGTGCAGCGGACTTGCCTCGGCCGGTCTGTAGCACGCAGCGTGCCAGTGGAACCCGGCTTGCCTGGGTTGATCCACGCACGCAGCACGCCTTTCGCTCCCCGCAAGGGTCGTAATGAAAACGTGCATGGGTTTAGCAGAGACGATACCGGGCTAACGCTTCAGGTGTAGTCTTAGCAGAACCAACTGGGGTTGTCACACGGCAGCGTTCCATGGTGGGACCGCCGAGTGATTCCCTGGGCCTTGGAATGGCTGCCGGCTGTCCTCCGGGACTGGCTAGCGGTTATACCGGGTTGGGCTCGCAGTCTCTCACGGGACAGCGACCCAAGTGCAAACAGTGGCAGCTACCGAGACGAAGCCACGGCTTGACTTCAGTGGTAGCCACTATGCACGCGCCCATAGCTGCCGGAGTGGTCCGCCACACACAGCGACCTTGGGCGAGGCTCAAGAGGTTAGGGTAGGTAGTTTGAACAGCCTGGCTGATCAACAACCCACTTATGTCCTCGAGAGCCAGCAGAGCGTAAGTGATCCATTACAGTCAATGGGTCAATTACCCTCTTATGATCGATCACTATCTATTCAGCGGAGCATGGCTCCATTGATTGATACTACCTATTCAGGTAGCGAGGTGACTGATCGAGGGTATACACGCCAGCTACCCGTGATACTAGGCAAGCTCCTTTTAGCCAAGGGACAGCCAGTATGGCGGGGTACCCATACACACGGCTTGATCCTCTAGCGGAGAACGCTGTGAGGCATGGGTACAGTGGTACGCAGCCGGGAGCCCTACCGGGCACCTACGCTACAACCACGCAGGTACCGCAGTACTCGTCCTGGTTACCACAGTCTCTGTGGCAACAGGGGGGGGGGAGGCGGTACTGGTACTGCCGTTCCATGGGGTTTCCCTGGTGGCGGATCCTTTCAGGGTCAGCTACCAACAGGGTATGCCCCGTGGTATCCGCCGCAGGGTGGTTTCTTCCACGGTCTTCCACCGTGGCAAGTGCCGCCTAGCGTTGGGCAAGCAGTACCACCAGTTGTTACCCAACCCGGGCGGCGAGTGGCTAACCCTGATACAGCTCAGGGTAGGCCGCACACTGCTATGGCTAGGGCGACAGCAGCGAGAGCGTCGGCGGATCCCGGGTGCTATAGCTAGCATCTCGGGTCTAGCGGGAGTACTCCCTCTTCTGCTGGTGTTCAGTTGGCTAGCCACACGGTGGCGACACCTCCCTGTCCACCTTCAGATGCCCGTCGTCAGACCTCTTCCTCATCAGAGAGTGAGTCAGAGTCTGAAGGCGAGGGAAAGGAGTCGGAAGATGAAACCAGTAGCGACTCACAGTCTGTTGAGACTGTGCAGCTAGCTTCAGGTATCCTTCCCCCGCTTCCCCGTGAGGAACTCGCTAGCAATGGTCTGCCTGCGGACACCGCTGAGGTGATGAGCCGTGTGGCCCAAGGTTTGGGCCTGGCTTTCTCTCAGGAGGAGTCCGTTCAGGAGGACCAGGGCATCTTTTCAGTAGGATGCCCAGCTAGCTGGCGTCCACACAAGGGTCGCCTGCACTTGCATTCCCGGGCGGACCTCAAGGGTAGGTTTCAGAGGGCTGTCAGGCTCGCTGGAGCTTCGACGCCGCAGCGTGCTTGCACGCTTCCACCGCGTGTTTCGCAGGAGGACTACGAAGCCTACCTCAGGGTCCCTGACATGGAGCCAGGCGTTGCCAAGCGCCTGCCGCTAGCGGCCAAGGCGCACGGGTCGTGCTCCCCCCAGTGGGAGGAGGAGCTAAAGCTCATCGATAAGCGAGCACGCCGCTTATCAGAGTCTCTAGCGCCGCTACCACGCTTGCCGAGCACCTCGGTAGGAAGGTAGCGAACGACCACGGGCAACGCCGAACTCTTCCGCTGAGGTTAATCTGTTAGCGGTGCTAACAGCTAACCTCAACGAGAGTTCTATGGGCCTAGCCCATAGGATGTCATCTCGCCGCCGGAGAATGCCTGTCTGTCCCTCCAGTCAGCTTACGGCTCCGACTTTGCTGATGCAATGAAGAAGTCAGACTCGGTGGGACAGGGGCTACTCTTTGGACAGGCCTTTTGCGCCACGGTTGAGGACCGGGCAAAGAAGGCCACCAATGAGAGCACTCTGAAGAAGTCGGAGGCTGCCCTGACCAAGGGAAGGGCAGTAAGGCGAAGAAGAAGCACAAGAAGAAGAAGTCTTCTAAGCGTTCTTCAGCGCCAGCTCCGGCTTCAGCAGGACGCGCACCACAGACTACACCCGAGCCCGAGGCTACTCCAGCACCTCCCAAAAAGACTGGGAAGCGCAAGAGTAGTGCTGGACCAGATGGCAAGCCCCTAAGAAGAGCCGTTCTTCTAAGGGTGGCAAACCAGATCGGTCCTGAGGGCACGGCGGTCGACAGTCCATGCCGGCAGGTTTGGACTTCCCACAGGGATTCCCCTGGGCGGCGTCCGCTATTGACACGCCCAGAGATGGCATGCCATCTCACCGGGCGCCTGGGTATTGTCAGTGGTCAGTGGGGTTACAGGCTGGAATTTACCAGCCACCCTCGTGGCGCCTGCACAATTCAGAGGTCCACGGTAGTGCCGCCAGACGGCCCCCAGCGCCGGGCACTACTGTCAGAGGTCACTCAGCTTCTCACGAAGCAAGCGATTGTCCCGGTCACCCCCTTTCACCAAGGGTTTTGGAGCACGTTTTTCTGGCTCCAAAGAAGACCGGCGATTGAGGCCCATTCTGAACCTCAAGCCGTTGAACGAGTTCATCAGGCCCAAGAGGTTCAGAATGGAGACTCTCGCCGGTGCTAGCCTGCCCCATCAAGGGTATGTGGGCGGCATCGCTAGATCTCTCGGACGCATATCTGCATGTTCCGATCGCACCTCAAGATCAGAGGTTTCTACGCTTCAAGGTACAGGGTCAAACTTACCAGTTTCGATGCCTGCCATTCGCTTGTCCACCTCCCCAGAGTGTTTACACTCCTGGTCAGGGCGGTGGCAGCGTACCTGAAGCGCAGGGGAGTCAACATGTGTTGCTACCTGGACGATTGGTTCATTTACGGACGCACCCCACTGGAGACACAGTGTCTTGTGGAGTTAGTAGTCCAGACGGTAAAAGGGACCTGGGATTTCTGATCAACGCCAAGAAATCCAATTTGGTCCCGACTTGAGACACCACTATTCTTAGGGGCCCAGATCAACCTCAAGGAGGGGATCGCGGCGCCTCACCCGAGAGGGTGACGAACATGGCGAGGTGTGCCCGACTCTTGGCCGAGTCAGAGGGAGCACCCGCTGTGGCATGGATGAAGGTTTTGGGCCTTATGGCCAGTATGGTAGACCTCGCACCGCACTGCCGCTTTCACATGAGGCCTATACAACTACACCTTCTAGCCTTTTACAGGCCCAGTCGTCACCCAATATCCCTCGCGGTTCCGATGTCGGAGATCGCGCGAGAGGAACTCTGGTGGTGGACCCATCGGCCCAATTTGACTCAAGGTGTCAGGTTCCTGCACCAGCGGTAAAGCGCCACGTAGTGACGACCGACGCCGTCAAAACTGGGCTGGGGGGCCACATCCACGGGACTCAGTCTCGGGCCTATGGTCGGCCAAGGAGACGGAGTTCCATATCAACGTACTCGAACTTTGGGCAGTGGAGAGAACTCTCCAGCATTTCGAGAAGGTGATCGTGGATCTCATATCGTTGTCCAACGGACAACACAACCGTGGTGGCCTACCTCAACAGACAAGGGGCACAAGGTCACCACGGTTGTGCCTGCACGCACCACGCCTGATAGGGTGGTGCAAGGCCAGGCAGATTACGTTGAGAGCGATGCACATAGCGGAGTCACCAACATCCTCGCGGACGATCTGTCACGAGGAAAGGTGTCGGGACCTACAGAATGGTCCCTTGCTCCGCAGGTCGCCCAGACGATCTTCGAGGTGATGTACCACCCTCGATAGATTTGTTCGCATCTCATCGCAATCATCAGCTGCCGTGTACTGCTCGAGGGTCGCAGACCCACAGGCATTCGCCGTGGGACGCTCTGTCCGTAGACTGGGAGGAATGACTGCTTACGCTTTCCCCGATCTCGCTACTCGCAAGGGTGGTGACCAAGATCGGGAGGGAGGATTGCAACGTCATTCTGATAGCACCGTTCTGGCCGAAACACCTGTGGTTTCGACCGATGGTGGATCTACTAGCGGCACAGCCGCGAGTACCCCCGAGTTACCAAATCTACTCCGGATGCCCGGGAGAGGTACCAAGTCTACCACTAGAGCACCTGCAGTTAGCTGCATGGCCCTTATCAGGAACGCGGCGGCGGAGGGAGGCTTTTCATCAGAAGCTGCTTCTCTCATCGCCGGGGTAGACGAGTCTACCCTCCGCACGTATAGTCAGCGCTTGGCTCCCTACTACGCATGGTGCGATGAGAGAATACATCTCCCACTAGAGCCTCTGTGCCTCTAGTGGCAGATTTTCTGACAGAAAAGTTCAGGTCAGGACTTCAGCAGGCAACGATAGCCAACTATAAGTCAGCCATTCTCTCGATTCATCGAGGATTCAAGACGGTCGACTATCAATTCAGACGGGTCCCTAAGTCTTCTTCTCGACGGTATGTTCAACGAGCCCGCGCCGAAAGGAAGGTGGTCCTCCATGGGACCTCAACACAGTCTTGAGTATATTAAGGGTCCCCTTTGAGCCCCTGTCAAAAGCGACCCTTAAATACGCCACTCTTAAGGCGGCCTTTCTTCTGGCGTTGGCTTCGGGACGGCGCTGCTCAGAGTTGCACGCAGTCTCAAGTCAGCCTCCGTGATTTACTAACAACGGGCGACGCTGTTTCTTCGCCCGGATTTCCTTGCAAAAATGAGCGAAGTACATTCCGACACTCGCCCTCTTCCTCCCCAGTATTGGGCAGGGTTCATCAATAGCCGAAGACAGGTTGTGGTGCCCGTGAGGGCGCTACAGCACTACCTTGGCCGAACACAAACCTTAAGAGGGGCTCATGACCGCTTATTTATCACTCACGAGAACCGCACGGTCCAGCCGCTAAACAGACTCTGGCACGGTGGCTGGTCCAGGTGTTGGTGGACTCGGGGCGGCAAAAGACGCCGCCCAAGGCCCACTCAACCAGATCTATCTCATCTTCGTGGGCCTACCATAGGGGGGTCCCCATAGAAGAGATTTGTCAGGCTGTGTCTTGGAAGAACCCGTCGTCCTTTTCCACGGTTTACTACAAAAACGTAAACCAACGACCAGGCGATAAGTTCTCCAGGGCTATTCTGCGGAGATAATATGGTGGTTGGGTATCAGGTGTTTTGGCGGACAATCAGAATTCCAACATGGTAAGAACCAGTGTTTCTATTCTTAACCACTGAACTTTCAGTTCAGGGTTTTTGTCTGTTCACGTAGTCTTTCTGTTTCCGGCCGTGAGGGGGGGAAATAGTTTGACCTCGCGATTACCATGCTACCCACTCTCCCGATCCTTATCAGATGCTGGCCAATCTTGTACCTCCATCCGTCGGTTACTTGCTAGATCGATCTTTCAGATGTTGATGCAAGAAGTATCTTAATCAACATCGGAAACGGTAAGATCGACCGGTGTACTGAGTCTAGTCCCAAACAGAAATGTTTGGTAGACTCATAACCGGTGCGATCTTACCTTTCCGATGTTGATTAGCCCGGACCCCGGCCGCCCCCTACAAGTTTGGCCGAGTAGGGGCTGCCCAAGTCGGATAAGGGGTGATTATCGTAGTGTGACGTCACCGAATGGGTGAGTCCACTCGGGGATCGGGGTTTTTGTTATTTATTCATTTATGTGGGACAAAATGACTATTGGTTTTTCCGCATCTCGGGATCGATGCAAGAAGTATCTTAATCAACATCGGAAAGGTAAGATCGCACCGGTTATGAGTCTACCAAACATTTCTGTTTGGGACTATTATTACAGTGAAACTGCATCTCCTTTGTCCCCTCCCTGTATGATCCAAAAATATTTTAAGTAAGGCTTTTATCATGCTGTTTGGGTTTTACTTATTTTGCCTCCCAATATATATGGCACTGAAAACTTTTGTTTAGTTGTCAAGATCAAGGTCACAATATCTATATGTGTGCCGGTATTCAAATATTGCATTTTCAAAAACCTAGAATTTGACTGAAAAGCTACAATTTGACTGAATATAACTTATTACAAAGCTTTGCTGTAAACTTACTACTACTGGTACTACTCTATACTTATGTTTAAAAAAAATATATTTCATTATACATCAGAAGTACATGTAAGAATTTGTTGATTTTTGTCTCTTTCAGTTTTTTATCACTCCAGGTATTGCAGGAATTTTAGCAGCCAAAAGTCGAACGTCTTGTGCTGTAAGTCAAATGCAATTGTCGCAATTATGTAAATATACAAACAAGATGTATGTTGTTTTTGTTCTGAAATCTATAAACGAGGTGACCATGCAGTTTATGAACACAAGTTAAGTGGTCCATCAGCATGCATGAGGTAACATAAGCACAGGAGGAAAATGTGATCACTGTATTCGCAGCCGCAATTGCGTTTTTCATGTGTGATTACATTTTTAAAAAATTTAGAACTTTTCTCTCTTGTCATTTTGTCACGAATTTGTTTTGCATTTGTTGGAAAATCGTGGTGCATTTTTTTTGCCTTCCAAAATAGAGTTTTCCTCTGGTGCTTAAAGAGGAAGCCCCGCCAGAGCGGTTCTTTTGGGGTGAACCAAACTGCCTGGTTATCAAATTAATCAGTGACAAGGTTATCTCTGAATTTGATAGGTGCTAATTGATGTAATAACATTAAAACATCAATTAGCACCTATCAATTTCAGAGATAACCTTGTCACTGATTGATTTGATAACCAGGCAGGTTTGGTTCAGTCCAGAAGAACTGCTCTTTCAGTGCTTCCTCTTTTTGTAACAGCATATGATCATATCTTCTGTTTGATGTTATCTCATCAATGAAAGGTGCAATTGTGTAAATTCAACAAAACCCCAAAAGTTTGCAACATTCAAATTTCATGATCAGTGACAGGATCGGTAGTAATTAAGATTTTCATCCGTATAACCCCACAGCAGCTGAAAGGAGTATCCCATCATACATTGCAGTATATCTGCATGCCCCATAGCAAATGTATACACAATATAAACAAGAGCCGCTTAGATATTGAGAGCTATGGATAGTTTCACAATACTTTAGGGGTCATATTTTTGCAAACAAAAGTCTATTAAGCTTCCCTGATTTAAAGGAGTTATTTAAATAACCAAGAAAATTTTAAAACTTTCAACGGAAACTGAAGGCAAATAAATAAATATTTACCTGCTAATATTTTCGGTAACTAACTGTTACCATCTTCAGGCAGTAATGACTGGCTGACTGTCTTCTTCACACTTGGATGATTTTGGTGTTTCTAGAAGACAGTCGTAAATTCTCGGAAGATCCCAGCCCCCGTCTCTGTTGAGCTTGACTTGTTTTTCCTGTCTGATGGCTATGGACTCCTTTATCTTGCGATTTAGGAACTTGCTTTCCTTCTTGACAATCTTGATATTGGGATTCTTGAGATGTTCTGCGACAGCAGAACTCTTGACTGCACTTTTGCTTTGTGACGTGTGTTCTTTAAGACAATCACCCAAAGCCCGTGCAGTCTCACCGATGTACACACTCTCACAGTCCGAACACGGAATACGGTACACCACACCTGATTGATCTACAATCTTGGACTTGTCCTTCGGAGCAACAAGCTGTTGACGGAGAGTACTGAGCAGTTTAAAGCAGTCTGAACGTTGTAGGTGCCAAAAATGCGCTTGAGTTTCTCTGAAACTCCTTTCACATACGAGAGAAGCGTGAGGGGCGGCTTTCTTTTGAAGCCAGAGCCAGATGTGACTGCAGTGCTGTTGGTATTTGGTTTCTTTTTCTGAGTAGCTTTAGAAAAAGTCCAGTTCTCGTATCCACATCTGGAAAGCGCCCCCCTTTATATGCGAAAGTTCCTGATCGCGATTCTCCTTCTCGGTGACGATATTATCCGCTCTATGGAACAGTGTTTTGACCTCGCTAAGTTTGTGTTCAAGTGGATGGTGGCTTTACGACTGTCTTCTAGAAACACCAAAATCATCCAAGTGTGAAGAAGACAGTCAGCCAGTCATTACTGCCTGAAGATGGTAACAGTTAGTTACCGAAAATATTAGCAGGTAAATATTTATTTATTTGCCTTCAGTTTCCGTTGAAAGTTTTAAAATTTTCTTGGTTATTTTAACTACCGGAACGTATGAGCCTACATAGCCAAGTTATTTAAAGTTGAAGAGAGGGATTTTGTGTACATTTTCTATGGTACATTCAGTTCTAGTATGGTACCGCAAAGCATAATGGGATACTCCCTTCAGCTGCTGTGGTATAACCCTAACATACTGTAGGGTTTTTGGTGGAAAGAAGGAAGGAAGGAAGAAGATGAAAAAAATTGTTTTCTCGGGTGCGGTTTTGAACCTGCGACCCCTTGGCTGCCAGACACATGAGCAGTGTTAGTGTGTTACAGGGGAGTATTTTGGCCAGCCAAGCTTTCTGTGCCCATATATACTTTGTAATGCAATCGCCTCATGTTGGATACTTGAGCTTGCAGTAGCTTGGTACTATAGCTGTTTGTGGCCTTCAGTAGAAGCAGGCTGAAATGCAATAAAAATCTCAAAAATGGGTGTTGGGTTTCCTTTTCTTTCTTTATATCTTTTTATGTCTGTCTGTCTGTTCCTCTCCTTGCATTCTTTTTTCTTTCTTTCTTCCTTTCATATAAGTATACACAATCACACTACCCGTATTGTGAGATATATATGATATTTGTGTTAGGCAACAAAATAAAAATACTCTGTTCTACATGATTGCTGGTGGATCTTCTAAATCAGTCAGTCTGATGTTTTAAGTGACTTTAAACACCCCTAAAAATAACCAAAATCTGTATGTTTTTTTCTCAGTCAAAATCAAGAAAATTTTGCCAAAAATCCCATAATTGCAAAGTCTAGGTTGGTCAGGCTTGTAGAACAGTTTTTGCAAGAATTAAAACCAGTCATTTTGCTTGATTACATAAAACGTGATCTGTCATCACAATTATAAAAGTAATATACCCAAAGAAACATATCTCTAATTGAAACAGAAAATACAGATGTGAAAGCTTATAAGCAGGGACAGGCGATTTGCGCGGAACTTTTTTTCCGCGCAATTGGCTATTTTTTTCCCTATGGGCAGGGATACATGATTTGCACTGAAAAAAGAATTCCGCGCAATTTGCTATTTTTTTCCGCGCAAATCGCCTGTCCCTGCTTATAAGGGCTCATATTGAAATTCCCTTACACAGGAAGGTGTGCGCCATCCTGCAGCTTTCCTGTGCTAGCCTTCTTTTGTTAAAATCCTGGGCAGGGTGTATCACTGATGCATATAATCCATCTTTTTTATGACCGAGCTTTCCTGAGGAGCGCGCTTAGCGAGGGGAATCCTGCCTTCTTTCTGTGTGAAAACGTGGTAGGGTATTTCAATATGAGCCCTAAATAGAAACACATCCTCCAAAATTACTCCAAGAATATTACAGACTTATGAGGAATCATGCTGGCTGATTGTCAGCAAAAGGAAGTACCGGTACTGCAAATGTTTGATCAATGTGAGCATCATGAAAGTTGTGCAGTGGTCTAAATGCAGAAAGGGCTCTTACTGAAACTCCTGATATACAAAGGTGAAATTAAGCAGATGGAAGGCATTGTTTTACGTGGGTAGTTCTAATGTGGTCCATTGTGTGTGTGTGGGGGGGGGGGGTGCACCTGTCTGTGTGTAAACAAAAGATTAGATTTTAATTGCCAGGATATTCTCAGAGCACCTGTGTATCAGTATTACAATAAGAGCCCTAAAATGATTATCATCATTTATCATCAGCATGTGCTGCTACATGAAGGCTTTTTCCAGTTCCTCTGTGAAAGACATGACCTTAATCTCCCACACAGGGGGTGTATCTTTCAAATGGAGTCACCCATTCAGGTAACCCCATTTGAAATTCACACTCCTTGTGTGGACCGGAAGATTAAGCTCATGTCTTCCATGTGTATGGATTTCAACTGGAATAGCCCAAAAAAGAGCGCAAACATGAATATCATTTGTGATGTGATTTAGTAAATGTCGGATGTCAGGAATATTGATTTTGAGATATAGTCAATAGTAGTATTCAACTTCCTTTGAATTTTATTATTCTGAGCAACATTAAAATAGCAAAATCTGTAAAACCAGCAATCATATGTCTGATTAGGATGTATTTTTCAGCAAAATAAATCTCTGAGAATGGCTCAGGTAGTCAGGTAATGAAATTGAAAACTGAATTTTGATTTTGATCAACATCAGACTCATTTAGGAACAAACCAAAAGATCGATGACGTGCCCTATAAACGAAACTAGTTTCGTTTAGGGGGGAGGGGGTAAAAATGCTCGATTACATTTGTACAAAAACATCGGTCTGAAATATGTGTTGTTATTATTATTATGTCAACATTTTCAACATTTCATTATTACGTTTCTGGCAGGGAGGGAGGGGGTCGGCTGAGAAACGAAACTAGTTATGTTTATAGGACGTCATCGATCTTTTGGTTTGTTCCCTTAGCTTGATTGTATCACATTTATCATCAGCATGTACATGTACTGCTACATGTAAATCAGTTGTTACCATGCCATTTTTGTAATCACCCAAAAGTACCCTTTTTGACTCCCATCAACCGTTAACCAGTGGCTGTACTTATCCATCTTGATTCATGTCCATAAGACTAACTCATCTTCTTTCAGATCACAGCTTATCTTGTGCTCTCCATCTTTGCTGGCTTATTTTCATTCTGCCTAATATGGGTTATGCTCGGGGCAGCCGTCGCCGAGTCGGCTTACACGCCTTGTATAGAAAGAGAGGAGTGCGATGATTGGGGCTACTGTAATATAGTGTCTGTATGCAGCAAGCATGACAGTTATGTAAGTTAAGTTTACAAAAACCCGTCAAATTTAATCAAACGTATGTTTTCTACCCATGTCTTTGTGCAGATAACAACGTATATGGTGTTGTGTATTTTTGCTTCCCTGTTTTCATTCTGTCTGGTATGGGTGATGCTTAGCAGTGCAGTAGTGGATTCAATCCCACATGACTGTCAGACTGTACAAGACTGTTCTGAATTTGATCTTTGGGGAAATAGTCAATGTAATGTCAAACAAGAATGCACGCATGAAAAGGGATATGTAAGTAGTATGTAGCTTTAGTATTACCAATAGGTTTATTTTTAGTTATATATATACACTATTTTGCAAAGACCTATCACAGAGGCTGGCCGACCGATCATGCAAAATTATGCCGGTGTCACATGATGCTATGCAGATTGTTCGGCGAATGAGATGCTAATGTGATGATGTGATTCAATTAGCCAATCAGAACCCGGCGTCGTGTTTACGCCATAAACTGCGCCAAATCTGGCAGTGCGAAGAATCTTTGCAAAATGCTGTAGTTGGATACACAATGTCATGATTGCAGGTATACTTTGTTGGGCTCAGTGGCGGCGCTACTTTTTTCTTTCCCCCGTCCCCCCCCACCCTTTTGAGGTAAACCCCCCAAAATCACACAAATTTCCACTTTTTGCAGCAATGTTGTGCAAAATTGTTATCCTGCCCCCCCCCAATTTTTTTTTTTTTTTTTTTTTTTTTTTTTTTTTCTAATGCCGCCACTGGTTGGGCTCATAATTGGCAAAAAGAGTCATAACATTGTGGATTGACATGTAATCATTAGAATGACATGCATGCAGTTTATTCCAGCACCTACACGGGTTGTGCTTTGTGTAATGCGTGACTGGTGCATGCTTGTGTGAATTTACACAAGTGTAAGTTGGGACTTTGTTGATGCATGCAGTGCCAATTATATGCCGAACAAAGTTTATTTTTGTTGTCACAAACGGGCGCAAACTTGTCCAAAACCTATTTGCACTAGCATGGCAAAATTAAGTTTAACTAGACCCATGTTATCCCATATACCTGGCTATTATAAATGCATGTTCCTAACATAGAAAACATACACAAGATTTAATATAGGGACAAATTATTAATTTGCTGTACTAGAATGCCTGTAAAATTGATCAAATTTATAAAAAATCTTATCATTTTTGGAACAATCATTAATGTGCTAATAAACTATGCAAGTGCAAACATGAAAAAAATTATATTTAACTTGAACACAGGATAAAACCTATATAATAGATCATCAATTGTGGACATTTAATGTTAATTCAACATTTAAAATGATATTTATAGTTAGACTTGAAGTTCCCGACTTGAATTGATACTTAAAAACCATACCCATGCAATAATATGGTCTACATCCGTTCATGTACTCAAGAATTACTACAAACTACTTAAAGCAATAATGTGTGATTTGCATAAAGAATAGATTCCTATTTAAATGTTTGTTTTCACTGATCACATTATCCCCTTTTAATTTAGAGCCAAACAAATGAGGCATAACGAAGAAAATTGCGATTTCATTCCAGCGCCTACATTGCGTGTACTACGCTCGCCGATCGTAACATATAATACTGCACGGACCATCGCGCTCGACGTGTGAACACATAAGCTGACATCCATGGGAGATGTCAGCAAGCAGTCGATCGATGAACTCTGAATAAAACCGAGTCGACCCGGTTTTAATATAAAAAGTTAAATTTTACTGTTATTAAAGCACTTCAGGCTTAGTCTTTTAAGTGGTATTTTAGTACACCACTGGGCATTATGATTATGCAAAAAGTAGAAATCCTAGTAAAATTGAGGGCGTCGCTGTGAAGCAAATCGCACATTATGGCTTTAATTCAAATCATCTGTACACAGCATATAAATTATGATTTACACTGAGCAATTTTACAAATTCAGCATGAATAGTCATGACATAAGATTATAGGAACTTGCATGCAAGGGTGCATGTTTAAGAGGGGTTTGAGCAGCACTTGGTATTTCCGATTTGGAAGGGTTCTTATTTTTAATTCTATCATCTTATTGCATTGATTATGCAAGTTTTGTTCCATTCGTTCCTTGGTGATAAAGTTTCATTTCCCGATTGCCATTTATAATGTATGTTTGGTGTACTTTCACGACAATACCGTATTTAGTCAAATAATCCCCCCCTCAAATAACCCCCCCTCAAATAAATGCCCCCACCACATTTTTCAACCAAGATGTTTCAAAAATGCTGATATTTCCATGCTATCTTGTGTAGTAAGCTTACCAAGTTGCCCACATGATCAATAATAGTGTCAATAATTGGCGAAAATCTGGATTGGAAACCCGGAAGTGAACCAGAAGTCAGTGTTTCTAGTTCATAGTTCATCATTTTAGCGTGAATTTTAAGTTTACCTAATGATTTGAACGGGAATTATCGTTCTAAAATTGACCTTGAATAAACGCCCCCCTGGGAAAATGTAACGCCCCGGGGGCGTTTATTTGACGAAATACGGTATATGTTTTTTACCTCGTTTAATACTTGATAATGATTGCTAATGAATTACACCATGTATCCCCTTCCACAACTGTGTGATACACCTGTTGTTTACGTTTGTCACTATTTGATACACCCGACGATATGATTAAGATCTATTTCTTGATTATTTCTGTTTTATTACTATTAATTACATTTTCATCTAGTTATAAAAACAAGACAAGTTATTAAAGTAAAAAGTTCATGTTATAGCATCTTTGTGATAAATCTCATTGCAGAAGAACTTCGGACTTTGTACGCAAGTTAGATCAAGCATATATATGTTTTCAAGTTGTATTTAATAAGTTTTAACATTTCTCACCAATGTGATGACTACCATTAGGAAGCCTGTGTAGCAATAGACGTGATTCTACTGTTCACTGCCTTGGTAGAATTCATTGTCTCAATTATATCAGCTGCCATATGTTGTCGTGGTGTATGCTGCAAGGGATCGTCCAAGAGTACATCGGTAAGTAATATGATTGTTTGTCTGGCTGTTTTTCTGTCTGTCCCACAGGTGGAGGTCATTGTCTCCTTAATACTAGCTGCCATTTTGTGTGTGGGGGATGTGTATGTATAAAATTGATCTTGGACCTGTTGAGCTTTATAATAATAATTTGATAACTGCATGTCCTACAATGTAAGCGCACAAATGTTTCATTTATTTGATCCTTAGGACTAGAAGATAATGTTTTTGAAGAATTTGGATCAATTTTTTGCCCAACTGTCCTATATGATCCTATAGGGGCATTTTAGGGATCCTTATTTAGGGTGATGGATACCGCTTGGCAGACGCAATATTTGAGCTCAGCATACCCGAATTAATAAAAAGAAGTAGGTTGCTAGCTTTGACCCAAACTTGCTGCTTGACGCTTAAACATTGTATGATTTATTTAAAAATAAGCACATATTTCCAAAATAGAACCGGTGTATAAAGTATGCCTATCTGTACAGTGTAAGGACCTTAATATTACACTAGAAACATTAATAAGAATAATGAAATAAGAAACGAGGAAGTATTCACTGATAATCAATCACAACTACCGCCCCACTGTTATGGAACTCCATGAATGATACAATCTAAGGGCTCATATTGAAATTCCCTTACACAGGAAGGTGTGCGCCATCCTGCAGCTTTCCTGTGCTAGCCTTCTTTTGTTAAAATCCTGGGCAGGGTGTATCACTGATGCATATAATCCATCCGTTTTATGACCGAGCTTTCCTGAGGCGCGTGCTTAGCGAGGGGAATCCTGCCTTCTTTCTGTGTGAAAACGTGGTAGGGTATTTCAATATGAGCCCTAAGTAACAAATACAGTGGGAAAAAAATCAATTGCTTTCAATTTCATTTATAATTAACATACATGTACTGTGTTTTGTGCAATAGCATATATTGTTGTTTTAAATTTGATCTAAATGGTGATGGTCATTGTGGCCTTATTGGCCTTTCAGGTTTTCACTATCTCCTCCATAATTATGTTTGATTGTAATGTACTAAAGTATTTTGATTGTTTTTGCTTATGGAAAAATAAAGATGCAATTCAATTACTGTGTTTACCAATATATTTTCTATATTGATGAAACCAACCAGTGTTATGATTCAAAATCAAAACAAAAACCTCAAATTTGGTTTACAATGTTGCAAATCATGATATAGAAGTCAATTATTTTCTATGTGTATTATATGACTATAGGGGTTTTTATACCGCAGGTCACAAAATAACAGTTATATGTATTTTGCATCTTTTTTTTGTTGTAGTATGCAACTGTATCTCAGAATGTACCAGCTGGAGTTGTTGTCATGCAAGGAGGAGGTCAAGGGTCATATACAGGTATGGGTTTTAAGCAAATGGTACGAGCTTAAATTAAAAAATTAGAGCCAGAACAAATATGATATTGGTCTTCCAAAATATTTTAACTTTCAAGTTAAGTATATTTATGTACTTGCATTACCATGAAGTAAGTGAATCTAGTGAAGTGAGGGAATCTTATGTCTGTGAAGTACATGAGTAAGTAAGTAAGGTAATGATTTTATTATTTTGATGTAAGGAAGTGTCATTGATGAATCCAACATGGCATTACTCTTAACTTGAGACAAGATACACTATAATTGGGAATATCTTTACCAGTATACCATTTGATTTGACTGCAACTAAACTAGAGACATAAATCTAGCTGATAATATTGCTTTCACAAAAATGAAATGTTTATGTGTTATAACCATTTGACTTTTTAAAGTTACAAATCACCCCAAGGATCAAAAGATTATGGAAGTGTTATCAAAAATATAAAAAACAGAAATAATTGAGCCAGGTATACTAACTTGATATGGGGAACCAGGTCAAAGAAAGATAAAAACTAAAGCAGTATGTAAGTCAGATGAGTAATAAAACTGCAATAGTAAAATATCCAGCTGATCTTACTTAATTTGTACTCAATTTGCAGTCCAAGTACTAATATCACAATTTGTTAACCTCTCTCTCGGCAGTGGCGCCCTCAGCCCCACAGCATTTTCCATCTGTCCATGGAGGTTACCCGCCAGCAGCAGCCAGCTATCCACCACCTGCTGATCCTGCCTATCCACCTGTGACTGGAGAGAAACCACCATACCCTGAAGCTACTGCACCATCTGCACCAGCCTTGGACCAGCCACCAACCTATGAACAGTCTGTAGGATCTTAAAAGACATCTACAAAGCAGGTGCCTCGTTTGTGACGTATTTATTGTTGTAAGATGTGATCTTTGACCATAATTATTGCCATAGAGTACGTGAATTCTGAGTAGGAGGTGTAGCCCTTTGATCTTGAAACAGGTGCATCGTCTGTCAAGTATTTATTGTTGCAAGATGTAATCTTTGACTATTATCCTTGCCATAGAGTATGTGAATTCTGAGAAGAATGTGTAGCCCTTTGATCTTGAAACAGGTGCATCGTCTGTCAAATATTTATTGTTGCAAGATGTAATCTTTGACTATTATCCTTGCCATAGAGAATGTAAATTCTGAGTAGAAGGTTTAGCCCTTTGATCTTGAAACAGGTGCATCGTCTGTCAAATATTTATTGTTGCAAGATGTAATCTTTGACTATTATCCTTGCCATAGAGAATGTAAATTCTGAGTAGAAGGTGTAGGCCATGCTAGTTATTGTTGGGGACATTAGTGTTTGTGAAGAAATATATGAGATGCTTTGTTCACTGCCCATGTTTACATTGCTACATTTGGCAAGACTTGATAATGTTAGATATTGTGAAAGTATCAAGTCATATAGTTGAAATTATACATTACCTGGCACACATCTTAACATAAAATCAAAATGGAGTTTAAAGTGTCTATCTCTGAGAGACACGAAGTTATTACCTTCAACTGGACGGAGGCAGTAGCTGTTGGAAGAAGTAGTGAAGAAAGTCAATACCAGGGTTATAGCCACGCCGGTCGGGGTAACTTTTTAAAAAAAAATTTGGGGGTATACCCCCTAGCCTATTCCCCGATCCCTTGTGTTCGCTAAAAAGATTGTGCCCTGAGCCAACCCTCTAATTGGATAGACCCTTCAACTTGGGCTAGCTATAACCCTGGTCAATACCCAGAATTGCAAACTAGTAATTGCAAGGACCAGGCTTTTCTTTTGTACTCGCATTGAATTCCCGGAATTTAATTTATGTGATGTTTGATTACATCAAATCACATGCAATGTAGTGGTATAAAGAATTTAGTTATAAGAAGCCTTAGCTGAAGTTCAGTGCAAACCATAGTTTGGGTAAAAATAGAGCTCATTGAGCAGATTCTCATACTGTATTCATGTTCAACTGCCATTTTTTATGTCACTCACTGTTTAAAATTGCCAGTTTTGCCTACTGGCTCGATATACCAGGATGAAATACAGTAAAGCCTAACATTTTCAATCTATTTTAGACCCTTGCCACAGGTTCCATGACCAAAATAGGCCCAATTAGGGCCAAGATTTGTAAGTGTCCATGCACTACCGATGCTATGAACCTAAAACACATGAACTTTCTGATGCTACCAACTGGGGAAACTTTGAGCCGGTGCGTTGTCCTCCCCTCCAACAGATACATAGTGCGCCATCATAGATAATATAATGCGATATTATCTCCCAATTGTTAGGAAGTTAGCCGTAGCACTTATGGATGATAGCATAATTATGTTCTTAATATTTTCATAGACACATTAAAAGTGCCTCTGCTAATGCCTCTACTAGTGCCTGCTAATGATTTTAATAATTGTATAAATTTCTATTTTATCCTTATATCCTGTAGTATAATGTCTATGCATGTAAGTAATAAATACTTTGTGGTACATATGTCATGGAATCAAGCTAAATGACTTGTTTGTCGCTAATACTGGTTTTTGAGATATAATTATACAAATATTGACTGCTATGAGGGGCATGGTTAAGATTATAGGCCCAAGGTGATCTCAAAACCATGCATAGCATGGTTTTGAGATCACCGCGGGCCTATAATCTTAACCATATCCCCAATAAAGCAGTCAATATTTGTTTTATATACCGAATGGATACGTGGATGTTGCGATTGCGCAGTTTGATCGGGACGCACATGACTGGTCCATAGTTCATTTCCATGGACCGGTCAATAGTTCATTTTGAGGGCATAGTTAATTCAATGACTGCACATTCAACCAATCAGATGAGAGGAATCTATATATGAGGTATATAATCAGTAATAGTATTTAACATTAACTTCATATGTATTCTATTGTTCTAAGCAACATGAATATGACCATATCTCTGGAACCAGTAGTCCAATTATAATGAAATTTTCAGCAAAATAAAAATCTGGAAGATTAAAAAATGCAATTTGACAAATGATTCATTATGCTTGATTGCATCACATATTTTTATCTTGAGCCAGTTTTCAAAATATTTCTTCAAGTTGTGGGTAATGTTCAGAGCTATAATTTATTGTCATTTATAAGTGATATATTTAGCTTATTATATGTGCCATGTATAAGTAAAAAGGACTGTAGGACAGTAGTTGTAAACAGGGACTATTTGAAAAAATATTGGTTGTGGAAATTTGCTGTATAAAAATTATGACAATCCTTTACTCTGATCAGCACCAAATAGGTGGGAATTATTAGGCTTTTGTTACTGTGCCTGAAAAATAAAACTCTGTTTTGTGCAACAATTGATGGAGCTGCAATTTCACCATGCAAGACTCACTTTAATTAATGTTTATATCAATTTGCAATTTACTGAAGGCGCCCACCAATCTGGTGCTGATCAAAGTATGGCAAGTCCTTTGGCTGTTCCAGATGAATCCTCTACCCCCTGTGGAAGGCACAGAAAAAAGGGCAAACATTGTGAGAAAAAAGACATGGTCAAGTTAACAGAAATTGACTGAATTCAAAGATTAAATTTTTCTAATGTGGCAGATTTCTAGTAAGCAAGCAAGCTTATCCACCAGTTCCAGTTGTGGAAAAAATTCCAGCTGGGAATTTTCCATGTGGCAAGTTTCAACTATATCTTATTATAATTCCAGACATGCCTTTCATAGGGAGTATAGAATCCATCAGGAATGGCCATTTGTCAGGTGTAAATTGTCAGCAAGTTGCAGCAAGTTGCTTAAAATTCTACTCCGAAATGTAACTATCAGCAAGTCATTGGGTGATCTTGTGTGAAACTGTTGCAATTTTTTGATTTTTTCTTCATATTTATAAATACATGTATACACAAATGAGTTCAGATGCCAAAACCAATACCGTAACCACTCGGGTATAAGCCCACACCCTTAGATGGCAGATTTCACTTCAAAAATGGGGGTGGGCTTATAACCGGGGAAGGGCTAGTGCTTGAATTTAAAAATAAGAGCAATCATCCCCCATTTGTATATATGCCCAATGTACCAGTAATTTCTATCACCTATGTCAATTTCTTAAAATTATAAGTGTGGAATGTTAATTTATCAACTGAGATTTTTTTATATTTGTTCTTAAATATGAGAGCAAAGCATTGATTTGATTTAAGAACTTAGCCAAAATTTAGTACTGGGCTTATACCTGAGTGCACCCTTGTTCCCAGAATGTTTTGAAAAACAGGGTGTGGGCTTATAGCCGAAGGTGGGCTTATACCCGGGTGGTTACGGTATATCCATGTGTCTCAATATGAGATACTGGCCAATATAACTGGGCAAATATGAAAACAAGTATGGGATATTTTTAATTATATTTTCAAAAATTTACCATGGAATGTTTAAAGCAAGATCTCAATTTAGAGTCACCATTATAGGGCAGAAGATGGTGGCTTTGCTCAAAAAGTATACCACATTGGGATATTCCATTTAAATCCACACTACCCCTGTGGAAGATTTTGGAAATATCTTTGACAGAGGGAGTATGAATTTCAAATGGAATTTACACATTAGCAGCTCCATTTGAAACTCCCTTTCCCTCAGGGGAAGATTCAGGTTGAATCTATCTCAGGGGGTGTATAAAATTCAAATGGAGCTGCCTAATGCACTCATTCCATTTGAAATTCATACTCCCCCTGTGGCAGATATTTCCAAAATCTTCCACAGGGGTAGTGTGGAATTTAAATGGAATAGCCTAACATTTTGGTTCTGAACTCTTTTACATGTTTCCTATTTATAGACATCCTGTCTGATATGTGCAGACGACTTTACGTTTAGAAAGCCAGTATTTTTAAATCCCGCCAATACCAAAAAAAGAAACCATAAAATGGTTGTTTATTATTGATAAGGTGATAGTACAAATGTTTAAAAGTACTGCGATGGATCCAAAGATATCTGAATGTACTTGTAATCATTTGCCAGTGTGTGAAAATGTAGTTGGTTGCTGGGTTGGTCAGTAGAAATTTGTAGATTTTGTTTTATTTTCTTGTTTCCTATTGCCTGTTTGATTACATAATTTAAGCAAGTTATAATAGTACTATTAATACTTACTGCACCAAAGTCACATAATGGAAATGGTTACAAAAACTACAATTTTTTGTCGCTGTTTGATAGGTGTAAAGGTTTTCTTTTTTTAATATTAAAAAAAAATGATAAAAAGCTTTTGTGTGCTTCTGAATGCCCTTTCTGAGGCACTGTTTTTTTTCTGGCAGCTTGGTTGTAAATTATGGTATACAACATGTGGTATTTAATTTAATGGGGTACTACACCCCTGCCCAATTTTGTGCCTATTTTTGCATTTTTCTCAAATTATAGCGCATTGGTAACAAGTAAGATATGTATATTATAGGGGCAAGGACTACAACTACTGCACTGGAAATTTTATTTCAGCACAGACAACAGTTGTGAAGTTACAGTCAAACATGAGGGAAACCAATATTTGATCAATAAATCAATAACTACTTGCCTTGAGTTGATAAATTTCCAGTGCAGTAGTTGTAGTCCTTGCCCCTATAATATACGTATCTTACTTGTCACCAATGCGCTATAATTTTTGAGAAAAATGCAATAATAGGCACAAAATTGGCCAGTGGTATAGTACACCCTGAAGTAAAGGACTATTTCGATGCTTAGCTTTAATATGCATTATGAAACAGTGAATGTTTTCAATCACCCAGTGGTTGAAATGAAAAATTTGTTCAATTTAATCGAATACGGGAAATTGATTTTTCATTGCTCTGATAGCATCAGGCATCTTCAGGCAAGCAACTGACCTGTTGGGCTGGTCATGTAATACTTGGGAAAACCTCTGCTGTTTTCCTCTACCTGAACGAATATAGGAGAGACAGCATCAAGGAAGCCATCTGGGAAAGAGTAGAGGAACAGTCAATGAACAAGAAAAGGACAGTGATGTTATTGCACATTTCATTGAGCACAGCTTCAATTCACCAGCATTGGCTCAAAGCACTGCCATTTACATGCACATGCTTAAAGACTCCGCATAGATGTGCATGCGAAATAGCTGCCACATCACTGCTGCATTGGGGTGAAAAATGGTATAGCTGTGCTCAAATATCATATGACCAGCTCAATGAGTCGGGTCACCTGAAGAAGTCTGATGGTATCATATGCAACATATAGGGTCCACAACTTATAAGTTCCCCCCTAAATACTTTTTAAAATAAATCGAAAAATATTTGACAAAATGCAAAGCTGTAAAAAGCAATGGGTAGCCTCATTTGTTTTACACATATGGACCAAAAGTGTTAAAAGTTGCATCTGAGTCTATAGGAGTCAGCTCTCAAACAATACAGTAGGCCAGGTCTATTCTTGTGTTTGTTAACGAAAACCTGACTGCTCTGGACTGAGGTGCAACTTTTAAAACGGCCTCTTTTCTTACACAATTAACCGTTGTGACTGAACGCAATGATGTGTGACGCTATAAATTGGTCCACATGTGTAAAAAAAATAGGGCTATAATTTGGTTCACCTCAAGTTTGGTAGTGACGTCAATGCTTCTTCACGGTTGCGCTGCAAGCGTGCCAACAAAATGCTCATGTACGTGTGCGTGCACACTTAGGCCGTTTAACTTTACAAGCGCGATTTGATACTGCGGCACGGGAAATACGCACATTCGTCACTACCAAACTTGAGATGAACCAAATTATATACATATCTTTTTACATTTCGTAAAATATTTTTTGACTTATTCTAAAAAGTATTAGGGGTGAACTTTTAAGTTGTGGACCGTACGGTATAGTAAGTTGCACACTCAAGCAAATTCTAGTGTTAGACTAAATTCAATAAATTTAAGATTATGGGTTGAGTAAAATGCCTTTGAATTGATGTATCTTATTTATCTATGTATGGCTTCACAGAGAAAAAATAGTACTGTAATAAGCAGCAAAATGATTACCAAAATATTGACTCAAATCTGTAGTATTTAGCAAATTGTATAGATTTTATAGAGGAAGATCTAGAGATTTTAAGGTTATTTAATGTATTTGAATGAAATATGCATTTGTATATCAGGTTGTGCCTTGACGGTATGCAATACCAAACAACTGAAATGAACACGATAATGAACTATATTAATCAAAGTTGATATTATTCATATTTGTGACATGATCTGGTCCATGGGGGCCAAAGGAGGCATTTTTGAAAATTGAGTTACTGTAATTATTACATTATACATACAATAGGTTATCATTTACTGAAAACGCCAAAGGCCTAGCATACTTGGTTCTACAGTTATGAAGTTTTTTGATGTCTATTTTTCTTATGTATTTTATTGGTTTTTTTACTTCATATTTTGACCTTTATCTCAGTTTCAAATTTGCCACATTTGGCCCCCATGGACCAGATTGTGTCACATTTAGAGTTTGTCTGAATGGGAGGGGAGGGGAGGGGAGAGGTAAGATTGATTATGTGCAGATGAATCACAGGCAGGAGTTGCAACTGAAATGGTAGTAATTATGGGTCTGATTTGATTATAAATATAACTGCATGCATCATGGGATTAAAATAAATTTGCAGTAATGATAGTGTTATGATGCAGACATGTATCAAACAATGACAGGCTGACCCAACCAATGGCATAACCATAGTGTACAATGTAATCTAAACATTAGCTATTATTACCACTGCCATGTACCAGAGTTGAATCTGAGATAAAATGTCAGTTTTTCCTGCACATATACAAAAAAAGCACAGTCATCTCAAAACGAGGTTCTACCTACAAAGTGCATGTTGTGCGTACTTATACCTTTCATGTGCATGTTTAATTAACACTACACTTCGCAAGAAAAAAAATTTGGGCATTCATTTACAAGGAGAACCTTGTTTTGGTAGTGAAATAACAGTTACGTGCAAAGGGTGAATGGGAATGCAAGTCTTAACCCCATTTCATGACAATTTCATGTGTTTTCTTGCCTGTGAGAAATTTGAGCTTGTACGATATTATGATTTAAAACTAACTTAGTTCCTGAACCTTATAGATCAATATATTGAATCTTTTAGACTAACTTTTTATGACAAACCATGTGAACGAGTTTACTGATAATATATAGAACTTAAGAAAGCAGAAACAGTTTAAGATTAATGATCATTATATATAGGAAATGGTCTCAGGAACATTGGTGCTCTACAAGTAAAGGCCAGGTTATACTTTTTAGTAGTCTGATTTTCTGGTGATACAGATGTTGGGTTTTTGGTTCTCTACGACTTCTAGTTCTTGGCCTTTCCACTCAAGTGATCTTTGTTCTCCTTCTCTATGTTTGCTGCATTGGAAGACATGGCAAAACATTTTAGCAGAGGAAGCGCTGGTGGGAATTTCTGCACAGGGTCAGAAAATCAGTGAGAATCCATTCTCCCAAAGATTCTCCTAAACAAATGTCAAGAATCTTAATGGATTCTCATAAATATTTCAATACAAAGTTATATGTCAAGAATCCATGGATTCCACCGGGAGAATCCAAAAGGATTCTCGCACTTGGTTGCGAATTTCTGACCCTGCTGCATCTGTCCCAATGGAAAATCGTTCTTAATACATCTGAGTATAACCTAGCCTTAACTTTTCTTAACATTTATGAAGATATTTATTTTTTGTGCAAATAATGTTGCAATGTAAAAGCCAAGTAAGAACATGAATTGCTTGAAAGTTACTACAGGTAGACATTCACCACCAATACTTCATGGATATGGCTCAAAGCAGTATGATGATAAATGTGTTATAGACGAATCCAATTTCACGCATTCCTACACCTCAATGGCAGCCATTAGCTGGGTCCCCGTCGACTCTATCTCACCTAAAATGTGAAATGATGCGGCCTTGGAGGGTATTTTAAACTGCATTCTATCACCTGTGTTACACGTAGACAAAAGAATGATGACAGTTTACAACACAAAAGAATCTAACATCGAATTTTAAGCAGGTTTAATCCACCCAATTGGGCACTCACAACACCAGTTTGGTGCATACGGGGACCCAAAAATGGCCGACCAAATCCTGACCATAACTTGGCTCGTTGGATTCGTCTATACCTTTGAAGTAAGCTTTAGGAACTCGTAATCTAACTTAAATCTAATTATTTAGGCATTCAAGTTATATTTAAGTTGTAAAGACCTAGTAACATCCAATTCCCACTATTTATTGTCAAGATATTGTTTACTCAACGCTTTGTACATATCTTTATGACTTCTGATCTTGAAGCAATACAGTTGATGTAATCACATTTTTTCAGGGACTGCCTTTTGAGGAGAGCGAGAGCAATCACTCTCTACTGCTCTCCCCAAATTTGATGATATGGGAGAGTGATTCTTAGCTCTCCTTACTTAACCATTTTCTCCTTACATTCTATTGTAAAAAAATGCTTGAAACAGCTCTTCTTGAGCCTTTTAATGCTCTCCTGCAAATTCTAAAAGACAGTACCTGATTTTTTGTGTGTCACTCATGGGAATATAGTGTATCCCCACATTGTTAAGCCATGTGTGTGTTTACAATCGGCCTACTGCATTGTGCCAATTTTGTGTTTGAAAGCGCTACATGCGCTAACTCTTGGTTTGATGATGCCAGTTACTGTTTGATAATGATTTTTTGCTAAAAAATGCTGGAGATATACCTATTTTAGTCCCCATGAGTGACAATATAATATGGCAAAGTTCCCATTACATATGGGATCTGAGCTTTTCCAATCTTAATTTCTATTGTAAATAGAGAAAGGGTGGCAAATATAGTTTTTCTTGTAGAATCAAACGATAAGTCTACATCAGGGAATTTTTCCCTATATATAGAATTATCCCAGAGAGAAGAGATTCCCCATAGCTTCATGTGTAACGCTTTGGGAAATGCATGGTATTCAGTTGGATAGTGAAATTACATACCTTTCATCGACCAGGGTTTGAACCTGGGACCTCTACTTCAAATTCTACGCAAAAATTGTTTGATATTAACAAAGACTCGCCGTTTTTTAAACATTTATATATTTTGTTAGCATAGATATTTTTGTTTGTCAGTATTGCTTTGCACAGTGTAGTTGCTCTTATAAAGTTTCAGTATTAAATTTAATTTCCTTTCAGCTAATAAAAATGGATCTTAAG
Organism: Amphiura filiformis; assembly: GCF_039555335.1. Classification (NCBI taxonomy): domain Eukaryota; kingdom Metazoa; phylum Echinodermata; class Ophiuroidea; order Amphilepidida; family Amphiuridae; genus Amphiura; species Amphiura filiformis. Next base: position 58,964,931 of record NC_092632.1, read on the forward strand.
TTTCCTATTGCTTGCTCGGAACAACTTTTCAGTTTTGCTAAAACACAACGTGCTCAATTTGAGGTTACTGATTGCAAGTGATGATCCTCCGATTTATTATTGTATTGGTGAGCTTTACACACAAGCCATGCATTACAAGGTATTCATAGCCTGTGTTCACGACAGTGACCTCTAATTGTGCATTGAAATATATGCCAAAATTTCACTGTCTTTTGATCAAGCACATATTTTCTTTTAAAAAGACATGGGGATTGGGGAAAACACAAGTAGAATTCTTCACCCGTATGATGACTTTGTATAGTCGGATCAGTGGTATTGACAGTACAGTAAAGATTTTCCTAATGGCGCACATGGGCTCCATTGCCTTAGGTTAAATGTCGCATTAAGAGTCTGTGCCCATATTTGCTGGTGAGATCTTAACTGGACGGCACTTGTAGTTTGTGCCTCTAATTTCAGTTATGTCAAGGGAGCCCATCAGCACAATCGTTATGGTATTGTCTAATATTTGGCTCACTTAGAGTTTGTTTTACAAGTTTGCCCTTGTGTTAGACACTTCTATATGATATCTAATTATCAAAGCTTGATTAGCACCTTGGACTGGTGCAGTATGAAACTTTATCTAAAAATTGAGTGTAATAAACAGTGACCTTTGCCCTCGATTTTAATTGTTCAATAGGAAACAAAAGAACTTTTACCATTGGCTTTAGTAGTAATATGTGCTTGGATTTCAGTTGTAAAAAATTATTATAAAATGTAGCTGATAAAATATTTGATGTTTACGTACATATTATTTAGGTAATTGGTAAATATATATTTTTAAGTGACAATTTAAGTTATTTCTGTATTTTTATGTGAAAAAACATGTTTTAGCCATTTTAAGTTAAATTACAGAAACATTATTTTGATCTCACACATACTGATAACATGTCGAGGGTTGATAATCAGAAAGCCTCAACTCACAAAGGATTCCTTTGTGAGTTAAGGCTTTCTGATTGTCAACCCTCGATGTGTTAAATTTTGGAAGTCGAAATTTAAGAAGAAATTGACATTTTATCTTCCCAGATATTGTTTCGGCTTATAATTCGATACCATTCAGTAATAACTGCTAAGATGAAATAAAATAAATTATGAAATTTAAGGTTAATGCTTATTGTAATTTATAAACGATTTTCCCTCTAAAATCACTGCCAAGGATCATGGATTCTCTTTGTATTCTTAGAGATATCAGAAAAAGGAAGGTGAACATAATTATATACTTGAAATGGGCTATTCCATTTAAAATCCACACTACCCCTGTGGAAGATTTTGGAAATGTCTTACACAGGGGGAGTATGAATTTCAAATGGAATGAGCACATTAGCAGCTCCATTTGAAACTCACCCTCCCTCAGTGGAAGATTCAGGTTGAATCTTTCTCAGAGGGTGTATGAAATTCAAATGGACCTGCGTAATGTGCTCATTCCATTTGAAATTCATACTCCCCATGTGGTAGATATTTCCAAAATCTTCCACAGGGGTAGTGTGGATTTTAAATAGAATAGCCCAATATTCCTCTTGCATCTATTCAGGCCTTTATTCTAAGCAGTTAAACTTCCATTTGAAGTAGCCTGATGAAGATGTGTGAGACCTAAGGAGAGATTTTCAAGATTTTTTTTAGCAATGGATCAAAGAAGTGATGATTGTTGATCATCTTTATTTTAATTTTATATATTTCCCATCATTTCCTGTAAACCTAATAAAGATATTGTGATAATTGCACATAATTCTCTATCATAAATCATAGAGACTAAAGTGGCAAGCGCCGGAAGATATAATTTGCCATGAAGCTTTGGTCAAGTGCAAATGAATGTATGGCATGATCACATGCAAGCACTGACCTTTCCTTAGCACTGCCACTAGATAGATGCAACTTGTTTTATCACACCCATTATTGGGTTCAAACACTATTGACCTTTTTGGTAAATCACATAAGCCTTCACGAGTACACCAGAGAACTTGTCATTTGATGTCACGCCGATCTGCACTGATGCGCACATCGTTTATCGGACATTGTTACTGCACATTGCAAGTCGTGTGACGTCAAATGACGACTTCTCAGGTGTACTCACAAAGGCCTATGGGATTTACCGAAAAAGGTCAATTGTCATAATTGGCGTCAAGTCAAAATAGGGTGATTTTAGTTGGTAATTGGTTCAGCCTCTTTTTCCTTACATCTTCTCTGGTATTCTGTATCTTGCCTTAAAATAATTTCAAAACTGGTGTCTTAACCCCCTGGTCACTACTGGTCATCTAACAGCATTTCTGATTGGTTGATAACTTGAAATGCTTATTTCAATTGCCAATTATGACTATGCTATTTATGGCCAAACTTGCATTTGCAGATGATCTTATTAATACCCTTCTTGATTGGTTCAAAATTCGATACAATATTCATTTTGGCCAATCGGCAGGTAGTTCTCATGGGGTTAATTAACACAAGTAAACTGACAGACAACATTATGCAACCAAAGTGCCCTTCTAATATTATATTGAACAACTTCTATTTTGACCTTCCTCTATCAATTTTTCAAATAATATAATATGATACTGATGTTCACTATGTTTCTCAAAAATAAAATTATGAATGTGCCTGTATCGTAATCATTGCGTTGTGGAGTTTTATTGTATATGTGTGACTGACTGCATCAACAGTTAATTTTAGGTGCAAAATGTGATATACATTGTACGCAGAGTGCTGCGGGCGTGACTTGCTACACATGCACAATCAAATGAAATGATCAGTCCTCATGAATATGCGAGAATTTTCAGCATACAAAGCATTTGCCCATTGGCGAATGATCTGTATATTTTTTTTGTCTATTTCAGAAAAGTTTCACAAATATTTGCTAAAAACAATGAAAAATCTGCACTTTTCCCGGATTTGTGAGAAAATTTTGAAAACACTCTCTAATCTAGTTTTCTGAAAATTGTGACCCAAATCAATACCAAAAATCGTGAAAATGCACCCCAAATCTGCCGCATATGTTCTACAAAGTACCCCCTGGGATCTGTGTAACTTAATACAGCTGATGTTGAGGTTGACCACATCTTAGCAAGAAGTTTTTGTTGAAAGGAGTCTGTAACCAGAGAGTGTGTAATGTAACACTAAAACAAAGCTACATAACAATAGAGGCAACAGAAATAAAGACAATGGAAGACAGGTTTCTCATTTTAACATTTGATGTTAATTAATTTCATATTAATATCAACACAACAGTACAAGCACAACAAACAATACTGAACTGGCAAGCACGTTTACACAAGTCAAATATAAATATATATGTTTCTGGGAAAAAAAAGGCAAGTATTTCCTTGATTCAGCCTTAAGTTTAGTGAACAAACCAAAAGTTCTATAACATCTTATAAATGAAAGCGCTTTTGTGGAGGGTGGGGTTTCAAAATGTCTGATTACATACTGATTACTAGTTAAAATATCAAAGTTGATCGTCCTGGTTGGAATTTTCAACATATTTTATGTTTCAGGGAGGGGTAAGCCCCTAAGAAAAGCACTTTTGTTTATAAGACGTCATCAAACTATTGGTTAGCTCCCTTACCCACAAGCAGGTTTTACTAGTTCTAAATTTCCCCCAGGACTTTTTAAAATAGCTTAAGGGAAGGGGTATGAACGTTTGGACAGTATTTATTGTGGGACATTAGGGCACATCAGACATATCGAATTGCATTCTGAATACGAAGAATGACCTTCTGATATCAAATAATTTTGATTTTTGAAATTAGCAATGTAATACACATTTTATGGCAAATCATTAAAATTGATATTTTTGATATTTAACAGTACTAAAGTATATTTTATAAATCTGATGATTTCTACCTAAAGTGTATGTAGGTGGGATGAAAAGCCGACGATCAGTTGAAAATTTCGTATTGAAGATATGGATTTTTTTCCCAAAAAACAAAAAAAAAATTAGGTCTTTTTGGGGAAAAAATCCATATCTTCAATATGAAAGGTCAAAATGTTCAATTGATCGTCGGCTTTTCCTCCCACCTACATACACTTTAAGACTATATCATTACATTTATAAAATTTACTTCGAGGACTGTTATATCTCCAAAATGTAAAAAATATCAAATTTTAATAATTTGTCATAAAATTTGTATTATATCGTGAATTTCATAAAATGAAAATTATTTGATATCAGAAAGACATTCTTCGTATTCAGAATGCAATTCGATAGGTCTGATGTGCTCTCATGTCCCACAAAAATGCTGTCAAAACGCTCATTCCAGTTCCCTTAAAAAGCTGTTCTCAATATTACAAAATTTTAAAAATTATTGGCAACCTATTTGTATTACAAACCTGGTGCAATTTACAATGTAAGACATTGTTGCATTTGATCACAATGGCTCACTACATAAGAAAAGATGCAGCTTTGAAAGTTGCACGTTGGTACATTAAAATCTCAAAGCATGCAAATATACAAAATGTAATCTGCACTTGGTCAGGCCTGCCTACAGCATTGTTTGAAAGTTGAATGGACCAAAGTGCAACTTCCAAAACTGCATCTTTTTCTTTTCGTATATAATGAGCCATTGTGACGGTATACAAAGATGCGTGACATTGTAAATTGTATCAGTTGTATCAAACAAAATGTACTACCAAATACTATTATAATTTGTTAATTTTGTAAAAAACTTTTTTGAGTTATTCTAAAAATTCTTACATGAGAACTTAGAACTTGTAAGCCCTTTATCACCTGGTGTGATCATCATCCAAATGTTCAAGCTGGGTTGTTCAAAAGTCATGGGTACTTGGTAAGAAAATAATATAAATAACACAAATGCATAGAAATAGTTACATTGAATGATAATAGTAGTGTTCTATTATACGAGTGAACAATACTGTGATGTATCTTTAACTGAATCAGAATGTAGCTGTCTACTCCCTCAATGAAGTCTTGACAATATGCTAATTTATGCTTAACTCTCATCACGCGGGTGTCGACTGCAGACGACAAGTTTCAAAAAAAATTTAAAATTCAAAAAATTTCAGAAATGTAGATTTTTATGACCATATTTGGAATCAGCATGAAAAATGCATTAAAATGAGTACAAACAAGCCTAATATTGGTTCAGTAGTTCTTAACATAGTCCTTGGTATTTTGAGAAAATATTTCAAAACTTGGAACTTTTTCCGTTGAAGCGCATGGCTAGCAGGCAGAGCATTAAAGAATGTTATATACCCATCTCCACCTCCCATATTTCAATGTTGGGAGTCTCGCAGACCTGCCAACAACATGGCCTTGTCCAACATTGAAAAAAGGCCGTCAGCCTTTCGCCATCTTGTGGATAAAAGCTGGTAAATCAATACAGTTGCAACTTGGGAGTTGTATTTCCCTATATTGTCATGGGTGCGAATCTGTGTATCGTATTCGTTCCATTAACCCCCGGGGGGGGGTGTACTCAGTACAAATGACCATACGGGGACGTGCCGCAAACATGGGTAGCATTTGCAGCCTTCTGGTATATCAATGACCCTTTTTCAAAGCCTATTTTGGTATATGAATGGGTCCTTTTTCAAAATTTTCTCAATTTTTTAGGAAAACAGCCCAATTTTTCTGTAATATAGCCAAAATTTTCCCAAAATTTTGGAAACAATTTTGGTATATAAATGGGTCCAATTTTTTTGAAAAATTGGTATATTTAGGGGTCCACTTCCAAAATCTCAGCGGCACGTCCCTACCAACCAAACTTGAGTACCCCCCTGGGCATTAACCGCCCATGCCCCTATAAGCTCCCACCCAGTGACTTAACTATAACTACACACGATCCTCTATCATTATGTGCAGGATCCATGCATGCAACTACTCGTGTATCAGACACAGAGCCATCTACACACAAAGTCTTTATTCTGGGCCATTTTTTACATAGGTAATTACATAAACAATGTAAAAAATAAGCACCCACCCAAAATGACTTTGTTAAGCACCCTAGGTGGTTAATGGAATGAAAACGGTACTTGTTTCCAGGTTATCACATGATTTCTTTTATACTTGGAGGTAATTATATTGATTTACCCACAAGATGGCGAAAACGATGTCACGCTGACGACCTTACAATGGTGGAGCGGGGCACAGGTTCGCCCATGGTCGCACAAAGCGTTATTATCATTTTTATTCTGCATTATGCTTTTTGAAATGCACTTCTCAATGAAGAAGAATATTCAATATCTTCCAAAAAGAGAGACATGCTGTGCTTAAAATTGTTGAGCATGCCGTTGCTTCATTAACCATGAATTACAATGCGCGGAGATAATGTTGACTCCTCCACATCCACATGATGATGATGATGATGATCAGGGCGAGGGCAGGGTCCACAATCATGATGAAGATGATGTTAACCATGAAGCTCACACTGCAGTCTTTGCCTGCATCAAAAAAACCAAAATAAAGAAAATTTGTTTGTAATCTCTCTAACGAACCAATTCAGCATTCACAATTTCAAATGTACTAGATAAGGCCAATAAAAGTCAATTCATTGTTTCCTGTTACACAATTTTTCATGACTGTGTAGGTGACCATTTCATTTTTCATTATTTTATACCATTTCATTATTGTATCTCTTACAGGTGTAAACCAATAACTACCCATGTTAATTACAGTTTGTAGTTTACAGATATAGTTTACAATCACATATTTTTTACGGGATGAGATCAGAGCAGATCATAAAGTGCGGGACAGAGACTTGAGTAGGTATTCATTATTAATTCATTATTAACCATATACCATGCTCCTACTGCAAAGGAAATCCCTGAAAATCAACAGAAAGAGATTTATGATATATTTAAAACCACAATTTTTATTGGTATGTTAAAGTTTGTTCGAAATAAACATTTTATTCAAAATAATAAAATATTTGACCAGCAATTGGTTTTGAGCGGAGTAGGGTAACAGGAAACAAGGAATCGACTTTCATTGGCGTACAGCTGATTCTTCATTGAAGATGTTGTTTTGGTTTCATCTTGCAATTAATTATTCATTTTTGGTTGGGAACAGGTGTATTTACCCTCTCCTAATAGAATTCACACTAAAATATACTTTTGTTCAATTTTAATTTTAAAAAATGTACTTTTAATGAAATTCACATTTTCATGAATTACCATGCAATATTGTGACAATGCCTTTGCTCCTCCCATTCCCCTCCCAATTAAAAAACACTGTCACTGTCACTGATTGCTTACCTGTAGATCTCCCAGCTTTTTTCCATCCGTGATTTCTTTATCATTTGAAGTCTTGGTCATAGTTAACATGGGTCTTGGTGATGATGATGATGAATTCTTGGATAAAGACTTGGATAGACTTTCCAGATACCTGTAGGTTGGCATGGAGTAAGAGAACAACATCAATTACCTATGTTACTAGATGTGAAATGCTGATAAATCAGTATATTTCAGTTTTCATACATTTCTTGTATTAATTTATTACCCACATTAGTGATTAACTTATACCAGTATATATGAGCATACATTTGACAAATAAATAGTTTATTATGGATATTAGTTAGGCAGTCTCTTCCTGGCAAAATCACTTGACCTCACTTTCGTTATTTTATAATGTGATATCAACGGGATATTGATGTTTGCCTCATCATATAAGTATGGTCAGAATTGGATTGTACAATGTACACTCTTGGAAATTTGCATCAGCTTCTGTCGCTGTTGAGTGATAGCTGATTGACTCTGATGTAAATTGACTCCTTGACACTCTTTTCAATGGTTACTGATCCCTAAACCTGGGTAAGACATTTAAGCCTAATGTCGAGTACACTTACATGAATGCTATACCCTCCTCCACCCTCCATATTTCAATGTTAAGAGGTTTCACAGTCCTCCCAACAATGTGAAGGTCAAAATTGTGACCGAACAGATCATATGTTAAAACAACAAATTATGGAAGTCTACCAACACAGTTGAACATTCATTCTAACCACTTGCCATAAAAACTTGATAGTTGGCATATGTGCTTACTATCGATCGAGCACTTTTAAAACATGCAAACAAGAGCCCCATCCACAAAAGTGTAAAGGATTTTGAGCAAATCATTGATACACATAGTTATAAGTAAACCTACATTACAATTGTGTGTCTCAACCCCCATTAGCTCAGTTAGTAAAGCGCCAGACTTTGGTACAATTTCATGTTTTCAAAAGCACTCGATAGTAAGCACATATGTTACCTATCAAGTTTTTACGGTATATCTATTCAATTTAGCTGTTTGCTTTCCATGTTTTCAGACATTTACCTTGCAGCAGCTGAAGGTGGTACCTTTGAAGTCTGTGACAGGAAGTGACCATACTGCTGAGATATCAAGTCAGCTGCGTGACCTCTATTCACTGATGTACCCGCTGTCATCTTGCCTACCGGAGCTGTCTTGTGCCTCAAAGTTGACCCTTTATAGGCTGTTGAGTTATAACTTGGATTAGTTGAATTATAACTTGGATTATTTGGTAAAGCTGCAGATAGACTTGGTCTACTAAGCTTTGTATTATTTGAAGTTCTTTGTTTCATGTTCAGTTGCAATGGAGGTCTTTTCTCAAATCCACTCGGTACCGAATCACTCTCATTCCCACAATGCATTTGGAGGTTTCTGGAGAGTTCATCCGTTAGGAGTGCATCAGTTGAGTGAAGGCTGTTATTGTTACCATCCGTAATTGGATTTGTTAGCTCATTACCATGGTAATGGTTGCCAAGGAAACCTCTGTGATCAGCTGGGTGTTTAAGTACTCCCAATTGTCTGGATGGTTGTATCATTGTGTTGCTTCTTTGCAACTTATGGATAGGATTCCCTGCGTTCATTGGATCCATTGGTTGCAAATGATGAGGAGATTGGGAACTCTGCTGTAAGCCATGGAAAGAATCTGTGGATAATAAAATTGTAAAATTTATTGTATATAATGAAGTCATCTTAAATATCAAATGCAATACTGTTTACTTACAACAGCTGCAATGGATATGTGTTACCAACATCTGATCAAAACATCAGTTCCAAAACCATATGTTAAGTACACTATAAGATTCCTATCCTATTGCCAATGTACCCGACAGGTATTGCCTTTCAGGTACTTTGCTGCTACTTACTGCACAGGTTCTCTGCTGGTGGGTCCTGTGCAGTAGCAGCAGAGTACCTGTGTAGGTACTCTGTGTGAACCTGTCAGGTACCTTGGTGATGGTGTACATGTGCACTGTGCAGTCAGCTGCAATAGGAATTCTGTAGTATATCTGTATACATATCAAGCAAGGGTTTGGGCAACACTAGCTTCCTCATCTCTATTAGCTGCACTGGGGAATGTTATTTATAAGCATGATTGCATTTATACACAACATTACTCAGGGCAGCTAATGGAGTTTGGGAGTGTTGCACTGAGCCCTCAATATATTTGTTGATTTTTACAGGCAGCGATGATATAGTTCACATCTACAATTGAAAATCACAATTTTGAATTTTTGTAATTTTTCACCATTTCAAACTTTTAATGAACATGAACATTTTAGTTACCTAAACCTAAGATTGTAGATTGTAGTGTAGTATTTTATTTTTCATCTAGTGCCATGTTGTTTCTCAGCGTGATATTGCTCCGGCAACATTGTTGAATAAAATTATAAAAATAGAAATACTTAAGATGCTTGATTTACACAAACGAATGGATACTTACTTGAGTGAGTGAATGGATGCTTGAATGGAGAGCTTGGTTGTCCTGTAGTGTGCTGATGACCTGTTGGTGAGGAGGTCATCTTATATCGTACTTCAGCTTCCTGTTCTTGGATTTGTTTGGTAATGGCAAGTAGTCTTGAATACTCTGCACTCTCGTTAAACTGTAAGTATGACAAATATGACACCATGTTTATTCATGTGGATCAAGTTGTAAAATTACATTACCACATATACACATAAAAAGAAGAAAATGTGTAAATTTACTCCATGTTTATTCACTACAGTCTGTTTCGCCCTAAGGCTCCTCAGGTATGTGACCGTCCAGGACGAAACGCTCGTAAAGTCGGCCCCTGGTCAATTTTGTTTTCTTACGTGTTTAGAAAATATATATCATAAGCTTTACAATGATATATCATTTGACTTCAAACGATATCCAAAAGCGGGGTTTATGGTTTGTTAAACTTTGTTCCTTCGGCAAAAGTGTACACTATTTCGGCGCTGCATTAGTTCTCTTTTTCCACATTGCTGGTATTAAATATCAAATGTTCATAATTGGCGGTCACTTCAAATCATCCCCAAGTCAAGTCAACAAGGTTCAGGAATGTCTTCTCATTGTTAAATGTTGGTTAACCCACCACTTGAACAGGATTTAACTAAAGCAAACAAAGACTATTTAGGAGTTCTATACATAAGTAGAAGCTTTTTATCCTCTTCAACAATAGGATTAATGATTGGTTTAAAAGGTGTTTGACTCTCACTAGCAAAATCAGAAACATGTCGCACCAACTTGAGGTACATATGAATACAAAGCCATCTTTACGAGTGGTTTGTGGTGGACGGTCACATATGTTGTGAGTGCTGCTCTGCACCGATCGCTTCTTTGATGCATAATCGGCCAATAAGATTACCGGTCTGTTGTTATGATTATCAGACGATAAAATTAGCCAATCAGAACCTCACTTTTGTGTTTACTGCAGGTACACTCTCAAAATGTAAACAAATGCCATTCTTTTTTGCCACCAAGTGTAAATAGAAATGTTATGAGATACTATATGTGACATGATCAAGGGGAATGAGCCACATGTGGACACTGGTCGAAAATGTGTTTTACATATTTTTCTAAAGAGGACATTTAGAGCTTTCAGAAACTGAAAACCCCATATTGATATGACTTTTCTTTGTGAAGTTACCTCAATTTATCAATCGCTGAAAACAATATAAAACAAAAGAATTTCAACACTTTCTTTGCCAATATCTCAAAATCAATATTAGCGACATCCAACTCATTTCCCTTGATCGTGTCATATGCATATTTACCTCTGATGCAGCCACCTGCCTCTCCTCCTTCTGTATCTTGTGAATTGTTGACAATCTCTAAAAGGCGTAAAAATACAGACAGTAACAATAAAATATACCATTAAAACATCAAAATGAAGTTATTTCACAGCAATTATATAATATAAAATACCTACTGTATTGTAAAAAACAGTAGAGCCAGCTAGTATTTGATGAATGAACAGAACTACATGTGAATGAAGGTATTAGGTTGAAGGTTAAAACTTGCCCAATACATTACGAGGATGAAATTTGTGTAGCACAATACATCCTAACTCAAACATTATAAGCATTCACCATAGGCATGGTCAGAAACCTTATACACCTGCGGTATAAGGAGATCTTTCCTTGCATATATTTTCTTCCATTTTTGAATGAATTGTTACCATTGCTTTGCTGCACTCCTGTGGGCGCACTGGCAGACTCTGAACCTTTTTTAAACCAGGTGGTGTTAGCCGTCTATATCATGTATAATTATGATGACAAGCTTTTTTCTTCAAATGCTTCTTTAAAATGGTACTTGACCAAATTGAGCAGATATTAACCAATTGTTATACAAGTACTCTTTCTCTCTCTTCTCTTTTTTCTTCCTTTTCTCTTCCTTCCTTTCTTCCCTTCTCTCTCCCTCTCTTTTGGAGTAACCAGGGGTTTCAAGTTTACAATTGGATGATTGCTGATTGTTTTGTTGACTTTATCCAGTAAGTGACCTACCTTGAGGTTCCTTTCAGCACTCCGTTCCTGAGAAAACATTGGGATGCCATTATTGCTACGATTGATGTACCGATTCACAAACGGCGGATACTTCTTCATATGTGTGAACTTTCCAGAGGCAGAAGTCTGAAATAATAAAGTGGGAATTGTTACTTAAAACATAGAATTTATGAATAATACCTGGTTGTAATATAACTCAGCATGATGTCTATCATTTTAAAAAAATCCTTTAAAAAAGGAAATGTGCATACCAAAGAAAGTGCACATGATGTAGGGTTTTGTAAATGTTTGACATAAGTATTGGAATTAATAGTAGGAATGAGTGAACTGGGATAAACAAGCAAGCACGTGTAGAACTTTACGATTTGAAAAGGTTAAGTGTGAAAAAAACCACATTTTTTGTATATTGCAAACACACCCCTGAGGCACACAAGGACCTCATTTTGCATAGGCCTACTATATGAAAATGTTGATACAAACTAATAAAGATACCTTGAATCACAGTAGACCTATCTTGCCAAATGGATTTCACCTCTCTTTTTCTAACACCAACTAACACAGGGTAAATTGTTTTTACATATTCGCTGCAGTAGTGCACGTTAGTAACCATTGGTTACTGGTTCAAGCCTGGGCTCATACACCTGTTCCGAATTATGATATGCCATAGACTTTGTGTTGTCATTATTTCGATCAGTGGTTCGTAACAAAGAAAGTGTGAGCCAGTTGACCTAGCAACGGTCATATTCTAATGTGCACTATGCCAGCGAATTGATAGGCAATGATTGTACATAAGAGACTTTGACACATTAGTCACTACATTACATACAATATACAACAAATATTCCAATTGTCTTCCTTTCCATAGATGTCCATAAAGATTTCTTAGTAAACTCTTCTATTGATGTAATAATAACAGGTTGAAGGCATCAATGGATAGCAACAACACACAACAATATTGTGACCAAGAGATACAATCTGTGACAATGAACTTAAAACATGAAATGTCAATGTGCTATTTCATTAATTTACCAAATTTTCTATGAAACTGCCAGAATTCATAAAAATGTGTCTTTGGCATGTGACTTTTTAGTCAGGCAGATCATTAGTCAAAATTATGTCTTCCAACTTCAGTATTGAGTAAACAAGTACAATGGATAGTGCTCTGGGTTTCATGCTGGCTTGTAATTTATTGGTAGCTTTCTTCCTCTCTTCTTCTCCTTCCCTCTCTCCCAGCTGCTTCCTTCTCTCATTTGCCTCTCCCTCCTCACAGTTTACCTTTTAATCTGTTACAACCATTCTTTTGTAATTAGTGTATTAAGTAACCAATGTTACTGAAAATACTTCACTGGTTTGTTCTATTGTGGAACATTTACACTTACATTAACATTTTGACTCTTCCAAGCATGGGCTGATAACCTTAACAATTACAATCTAAATATTTGTGAATCCAACTAAATTTACTTCAGTTAAAGTACAAAATCAATTCTGTCGTATTTCATTTAAATCTTACCATATAGTGTTTTCATGGAAGGCATGCATAAATATTAAAAGAAAAAATAACACAAATGTCACCATGTTAAAAACGTGTGTAAATTTTATATTAAACAAACATAAAAAACATATATATTAAAACATATATGGTGCATTTGGGTTACATATTACACAATATCCTACTGTATTTACAAATCCAAGTCTAATTATGATGGGCTTACAACAAAATAAAGAATTTTGAATTTTGATTTTGATCGACATCAGACTCATTTAGCTTGATCGCATCACATCTTTGCTTTTAGAATTAAAACTTGGAAAGAATGCTTGGGTGATAGGCCTCAGTGAGAGGTACAGAACATGAGCCTATCCACCTTTAAGGCAGACGCTTCATTAAAATAATATCTGCTAACTTTAATTTTGGTCTTTGAAATACAGGTAGGTCACAATGATAAATGATTTGTCCCAGATTTTATGCACATGCTGTGGAAATGCTGTATATTCAAATAGCAGCATCAATTCATCTTGAAAAGTTGCTGTGGACTTTTGGTGTAAATTGTCAAAAAGTGGCTGGAAAGAACAAACAATTGATAATTTCCCCAAAAGGTGGGGGAAACATCCCCATGCCCCCACCCAGATTGACACCCATGCATTCAAAACATCTGATGTAGTGGTATGTACTTTGTTTCAAAAGAAACACTGCATTTTACCATACACTGAAATCAACACACACATGTATAACACACACAAATTTCACACTTCAGTCAGTCATACACTCAAACAAAATCACAGCAAAGTTATGTATCAGTTTATCATAATAAATTTGTAACTCATAAGGCATAAGAGATCCTGTGCCATATACTGGGGTACCCAAAAAGGTGGCTTTGTTACATTTTGATGTGCAGTTTGGATTTCAAAACACTGTCTCTTGAGTATTCCTTCACTTAGAAGATTCAATTAGGTCTTAAATTGAGGCTAATTTATTCTATATTACTCATGTTTTTATCCTGTTTTAAAATATTTTTCAATTATTTTCTTATGACGTTTGGCATGAAATGTGCCAAGGGTGGCTGAAGATTAGGGGAAGGAGGATTAGGGGGAGGGATCATATTGTAAATTTGATTTAAAACCCCCTTTAAAAATTTGAATCTAGTAAAAAATGTCTAAATGAACTCCCAGACATCTAAACCAAGTAAATAAATACAGAAGTTCATTTAAAAGACCAATACTTGCTCAGAATGATTGTAAATGTGGAAAAAAGAGGTGGGGTTACATCCTCCCTACTTTGTGATTGTTTTTGCCCGCACTCTCTCATTTTTTAACCGATTTCCATAAAAAAGGTGTCAAAATGCTCAGAAGGATGAACCACTTCAAATGAGATGTGTAGGTAAAATGTTTGAACCATTTCATTTTTTTACTATGTAACACAAGGTACCCCAGGTTGTGACACAGGACCAAGAACCAAATGATCTTTGGATTGACTGTCAATACTGCTTCAATGCTTGTTATTAATGAACTATCACCTAATTAATCAGAATTACTGGTAAATTTGTATTGATCAATTATTATTATGTGCATGGATTCATATGTTATCACAATTAACAATAGTCAATGATAAATTGATTTAATAAATAATAAGGATCGACCAAGCATCGATGGTCGATCGAAAGATCAAACTAATTTGTTTCTATTGCCCAAGTTGTTATTTTCAACTTTTTTTCTTAGGATCCATTGATATTATTATGCAAAGATACAGCTTTCAAAGAAAAACTCCAAGAGCTGCTTTGATCAAAAATCCCTTCACAAGAAACACCAATTTTGATTATAATTAAGACCTACAAGCGTAACAGCAATAAAATAATGGCATCATCACATCACGTTTTGGCAAACAAATATTTTACAAGCTTTTTGCAGGAATCTAGGTGAGCAAAATCTTAATTTCAGAAGATATGCAAAGCTTTAGGTTTGAAATTGAGCATTTTTTGTGGATTTTATAGGGTGCACTTTGCATGTTTACACAAGCTAAGTTACAGCTTTGTACAAGCCACTGTATTCGTATCAGGGGTAGGAAAATTATTATTTGTTAAATATTGTTCAAACTTGCGATGAATTTTATTAATACTACTACTGGGATACTGAATTGGACTATTCCAACTGAAATCCATACACCCTGGAATGGAAGACTTGAACTTAATTTCCACACAGGGCGTGTAGATTTCAAATGGGGTTACCTGAATGAGTGACTCCATTTGAAATCTACACCCCCTGTGTGGGAGATTATGGTCATGTCTTCCATAGGGTGTGTATTAAATTTCAATTTGTAACCCAATACAGCAACATATAGTTTAAAACAATTAACAAATACCATCCCCCTTCCACTTTGGCTATTATTACTTCATAAAAACAAGTGCCTAATTATAGAATATATTGCCATGCCCCCTTCCCCCAAAATGTCACATTGTTTTACCCAAAAAAGTCCCATTTGCGAACAAACAGGTTTTTTTTATGCCTTTTTGGTCAAAAAAGGTCCACATTACATTTCACTACCTGAAGAGAATTGATCAGAAACTGAATTCCTTCCTGAGGTTAGTATCTGTCAATGAATTGACCAGATCACCAGGCTGTCATTATAGCTATAGAGGCAGTATATGACACACACCTTGTGTGGCTGTTGATCCATCACTATAAGAGTTATTACCCTCGATTTGGTTGAAAAAGGAGATGAGATATGATCAATTCTGTTCAGGCAGTAAAACCTAATGCTTTTTTCAAATCCACCCCAAGTCCACTCTTTCAAAATCCACCCCAAGTCCACTTTTTCAAAATCAGCCCCCCCCCAAATAAATCCTGGTTTTATATGGGCCTGGTAGTAGTGTTGGTGGAAGTGATGGTGGACGGTGGTGTGATGGGACGAGGTGGTCCATGGGTGGTGATGGATGTGGTAGTGACATTGGTGTGATCTATAAGCCTATTGACTCTTTGCACAGATCTGCCATCTTGTTGTCCCCAAAAACTTATGTGCAAAAAGTGCCTTCAACATTTTTCTGAAAGCCCCACAAAATCACCCACACCTTTGACAAACCGACCTTTTAGTGTATATGCTAAATAATGAAGAAAGGGGGCAGCCTATTATATGCTTCACCCTGGCAGGGCATAAGGCAATACGAGATAAGATCGGAAATAAATGATGCAAGCCCCAAGTAGAAATCTTCCTATGCCTATATCTTCATATGTAAAGCCATGATTTTTCCGTGTTACAAAATTTAAATTCCGTGTTACAAATTGGACAATTCCGTGATTTTCCGTTTTACATTATAAAGCACTGAAAAGTGCATGCATTCCCATACAAGCATGTTTTTAAAAGTGTAATTTGTCTTATATAAATATGTACCTTTTTACTGTAGTCTCCCCTCAACATCCCCATTAAAATTAAGCATCATCAATTGTCTTGTGTGTACTTCCGATAGCTGTATCGGACAAAATCTTGCATCGTAGGCCTAGAATAAATGCCAGAATAGATTGTTTAATGGTTGATTACTGCTAAATTATCACTTTTCTTTCTTGTTTTTTTGCAAATCAACACAAAAGTTAGACATTTTACACAGATTTTCACTACTTTGTGTGAATTTTTCCATTTTTCCGTATCACAGAGAAATCATGGCTTTATTCATATGCCTATGTCTGGGTAAAAGTTGTTATTGCTACAGTAATGTTTGTGGAATCTGACCAAATTATCTAGCTTAAGTTTTTACAACTGTACAATGTCAAAAAAATTGCATGATCCTAACCCTAAGAATAAGATGTTAATTATACAAATATTTGGGAGCTAATTACATAGGGTGTGGGTATATAGTACCATAATAGTGCTAACATGTCACATTTCAGTTAGATTATGTGACAAAAAACAAAAATATACACATAAAACATGAGACAAGACAATAGTAAAAGACACCGTCATAAGTCAGAGGGATGCAAGGTGCAACATGTAAGTGCTGCAAAAAAGTGCATCATCTTATCATTATAGTATATAAGCAGAAGAGCATGTGCAGGTCAGCAAAATATTGTGCCTTGTGTGTATTTCACAGCAGCCTGATATTAATATGCAGAAGATGAAAGTAGAAAAATTGGCATCATAGGCCACCATACTGTATCTTGATTCATGTTGAATTGGTTTGTCTCGGCTAAGTTCATGACCTGTGGTTCAAGCAATCGATACATGGTAGGCCCATCCTCGCCCTTCAGTGCTCTCTCATCAAATACTCTATGGCTCTTGGCATGGCATGCCATTCGAAAAGGTCGAAGGTCAGGGTTCAAATGAGAGATTGGGTTGTGAAATCGCAGTTCAAGCGGAAGTTGAGTTCTTGGTTGGTCCCCTGCTGTTGTTGATCGATGAACTTCTTGTGATTGTAACACAAGCTTCATGTGTTGCTTGCTATCGACAGCCTGTGGTTCCATGTGTGTCATAGTCAAGTTAATCAAAAGTATAAAATAAAGGTTTACATTATGTATCACAGCGAGCCTCTGTTATGGTAATGGTTATATATGCAATACAGTTGTGATCAGGAGTGCAACACACAATTATTAATTTTTTAGCTACTATTACATACTGCAATCATATTAGAAGTCATCTGGAATACAATGTACTATATCCTCAAATGTGAGGATTTGAGGCAGGGCCAGATTTACCACAAGGCCAGATGGGCCTGGGTCCAGGGATCACAAGATCCTGGGGCCTACAATTTTGGAGGATAAACCAAATATGTAAAAAACAGAAAAAAGGGGAAAAATGGGAAAATTAGGTGAAATACTGCACAGTTTGAAATAAGAAATAGGTTACATAGATAGGGCCAAAAAAAAAAAAGTTGTTTGCTTGCCCTCAACCGACCGACCCTAATTTTGGAAATCAGAAAAAAGTTTGTTTTTTCTATTTACTGTACAAAAGAATACCGACCCTAATTTTGGAAATTCCTGAAAAAGTGTTTTTTTTTTTTTTTTTTGCATTTTGAAGATGTAAAAAAAATGTTTTTTAGAGTTTTTGTTCAACATGTTTGTTGTTTTGTAATGTTAGTTGATTCATTTTGACACCAAAATCGTCTGATTTTTCATATTTTGAGCCTTAATTAATTACAAACAGTAGAGTTGGTTAGTAATTAAAGAAAAAAAAAAAAAAAAAAAAGAAATCCCGACCGACCGACCCAATTGTTAAAATTCAATTGAGGGCAAGCAAACAATTTTTTTTTCTTGGCCTGGGGTGGGGTAAGGTCCTTGGGGAAGATGCAACACATTTTAGCCTGACCCAGAGCCTGAAAAATGCAAATCTGGCCCTGGTTTAAGGTTAGAAGGCATGTCTTCTATGCTAAGGGAATAAAATATTAGCATGCATTGTTATCAAATCAAGAGGTAACATACAAATTTGAGTTCAAATGACATACAAATACAGGAGAATAACCTAGCAGGGAAGCAAGGGGGGATGGGGGCAGATTGTCCATTGGAAAAATATTTCAGGCAAGATCAGGACTGGAAAGCTTTAAAATTATGTCAAATCTGGATGGACACATTTTCTCTTTGCAGACTTCATTCACCACAGAGCAACCAAGCTAGATACAAGTCTACAGAACTAAAAGCCAGGCAATTTGCTGTCACTATGCATATGATTGGTTTTACACATTTATTCAGCATACAAATTACAATAACTCTTTCTAAATATAACCCATATTTTTTGGATTTACAAACCTCATAAAGAATTCATCTAATCTTTCCAAATGATATGTATTAAAATTACAAAAGAAAAAATACTGGAATTGAAATTATGAAAAAGCACATGAAATATGTTGATGAATGTTAAATACAAAATTCACAAAATTCACAAATACGGCTTTTGATGGGTAGAGCAGTTACTCACATTGTATGGTATGTTATCATGCTTGCATGCAGCACATTAATGAGTTATACCAGTTGAAATCCATACACCCCCTGGAACGCATGACCTTAATATCCCCTACAGTGGGTATAGATTTGAAATGGAGTCACTCATTCAGGTAACTCCATTTGTAATCCATATACCCCAGGAAGACATGACCTTAATCTCCCTCGCAAGGGGTGTAGATTTTCAAATGGAGTCATCCATTCAGGTAACCTGATTTGAAATTCATACTCCCTATTTGGAAGGTTAAGATCATGTGTTCCACAGGGGGTGTACAGATTTCAAATGTAATGGCCCAATGGTGGTGATCAGATGACTTCAATTAGTAAGACAGATGAGTAATGATATGAAAGAGAAAGAGAGACAGGTGAAGGTTAGTAGTTATGTAATCACACAATGAAATATGAAAGTTATGATGTTATCATTTGAGATGTAATAGTTCATTTCTCTAATGGATCATGAGAGCATGTGCTAGGCCGTGATTATCCAACATGATGAAGATGTGTGAGTTTTTTCTAATGTTACTCAAAAACTAAAATAGGTATAAAGGCTGTATCAAAATGATTGTTCACCAACTGTTTTCATTTTTTGTGTGAAATTTATGAGAATAACACACTATGAAGAAATTGAGTGCTTGTTAAGGAAGGCCTCCTTTTTCGCAATTCTATAACAAAATCGGCTTGGTGGCGTATCCCCACTAGTTATGACAATGATGTATTTTGACATGAAAATGAATGAAAGCAGGTTTTTCATCAATGATCAAAAATCAATAACACTTTCGTTTTAAACATGTTTACACCCCTAGTATGCTGTTTGAACAAATTATGAAAAAAATACGACGGCAGAGCACAAAAATTACCATTTTGCTCGTCACAGTGGAAGTACTTGTGTAACAATCTGACAATATGAATTTGCAGTAATACCTTTCTTCACGTAAGGAGCAATATCTCCACAATGCAACATAGTTGGCAGTGGTGATACAAACCCATCCTTTTTATTTCAAACCCACCCTTTTTATTTTATACCCTTTATACCAAAACTCCGAAACCCACCCTTTCTAAGCATGGTTACTTATCATATATAACTGGTTATGGTGGTCCAGGAGGTGCAGATTTGCATCCAAAGAGAATTACATATTGAAGTTTTAGAAAACCAAACACTACAGAATGGGATTTCAATATTTTTTGTGTTTCATTTAGTGTCATTCAGTCGGAAATTACAGTAAACTTTGAGATGGCAATTGTTGACTTCTAAACCCACCCTTTATATTTGGACACACATTTTAACCAGAAAATTTCAAACCCACCCTTTCAAGCATTTTGTGGACCTCTCAAACACCCCCTTTCTAAAGCGTGGGTTACCAACAGTGTGCAATGACAAATTCTAACAATATTAACAGATCAAGTAGTACTTTTCTACTTCCTAAATTGGTATAATTTACATTCCCCAAATGAAATCAGTTTTATATATTTAACATTTTCTTGAAAATGACTTGCGTGTCAAGAACATTCATTTTGATACAATCTGAATAATGTTATGGTGTAAGTGGTATGGTATGTGCAATTAAATATTAGAATATGCATGTGTTCTACTGAAGACTATAGAATCAATTTGTTTTAACTTAAGAAAATGATTTACAAAACCTGCATTTCAAAGTTTGAGTCTATTATGTATTACAGCTTCTTTCCTTGTTTTGTTTTACATAATTATTCTCAAAATACTATCTAAGAAAACCTAACTACTCAACACTGCAGTCTTATTCATTACACTTTTCTGGAAACTTAAAATAAGCTTCTACAAAGATGTCAATAACTGTTGTTGTATAATTTGAAGCATTAAAAAAGTCATTACTTTGAACAGAAAAAACTGAAATTCAAAACTTGAAAATGACATGACTTTGAAGAACATACATG
Organism: Amphiura filiformis; assembly: GCF_039555335.1. NCBI lineage: Eukaryota > Metazoa > Echinodermata > Ophiuroidea > Amphilepidida > Amphiuridae > Amphiura > Amphiura filiformis. The sequence goes on from NC_092632.1 coordinate 58,986,007, forward strand.
CAACATGTAACAGATTTTTCCCTGCTGATCCTCCTTAATTAGTTAAAGAAAAAGAAGAAGTATGAAGCTTAAAAACAGTATAATATTCAAAATAATACAGTATCAACCTACACTGAGAATACTAGATCCTGATTTGGCCTGCACAAAGAAAGATTGTGTAGAGTACATTAGCAAGTAAAAAGTTAACAAGAATTAAGACTGTAAAGGCGTTAATTTGCTGAACATGTGATGAAAAAGTACCGTATCTAGCTGCATATTTTACCAGATGTCATGTTGTTGCAAGAGTACCCCATTCTAGGTCAATTATCTATTTACACAAACTTTGATAATCAAATTAGGAAGACTGCATCAACGCTTCTCTATAGCAAGTTGTTATAGTTCTCCTCATTTTCTACCAATTTATCATACGTCATCAATTCAATCAAGCTACCTAGTACCTTTACAGTCCAAATAATGAATTCATAACATTATGAACTACCGTATTGTTTGTAATAAACGCCCGGGCGTTGCATTTTTTCAAATAGGGGGCGTTTATTGGAAGTGAATTGTCAGTGAAAAAAGCTTAAAAATCGGGTTCAATTTCCTGATGGTGCTCCTGGTAAAAGGAGGGCGGTACGACCATACAAGATGGCGGCGCCCACTGAAAATTACAATTTCGTGGGAAATACAACAAAATTACACCTGTAAGTGCATGGAATTAGTGAAATGTTACCATAATTAGGCAATGAATGGATGGGAGTTGAGTCAAAATAGGTTTTTTCCATGCAATTTAGCGATCGTGACTGCCATTACTGATGCAAGTTTTAAGCTTACCTACACGATATGGCATGGAAATGTTTGCATTTTTGTCAATTTTTTATATAAAAATTGGAGGGGGGCGTTTATTAGAGGGGGAGCGTTTATTACAAACAATACGGTATGCTCATTTCTTCTGAGACAAATTATTCAATTCCATTTCAGAATGAGAATTGTATTAGTATGCTAGGAAAGTTTCGAGTTACTAGCAACATGCATTGGGTTTATTATTTGCAAAATCACACTATGAACATATCTTAAGTACTACAAACTAACGACTTTTCAATTATTCATGATAATCAAAATATTAATTAGCATTGAAATAACAACATGGCAGTTTCATTACTATATATTTTCTGAAGCACAAATTTAAAATCAAATTTATTCACTGTATTTACGATCAAACAAGTCCAACTATTCCTAGTCTTTGCCGCATGGTTCCGTAACACATTTCTTACCTTCTTGTTGCCAGCATTTAACTCCTCAGCATCGGGGAGTGTCAACTCAGGTAAGATCTACACCAGGATATTAAGATGAGGAGGAATAAGATGATGATGTGGATGATGGAGGAGGATGTGAAGACAAAGACAAAACAGGTGGTATATTGATAACATTAAAGACATGACAATATGGGGATTGGATTTACAACTTGCACATTTCCAATATCTGGAATGCTTTATCAAAACATGAATGGGCTTACATCCAGTGGCATAGCTAGGGGGCAAGTGAGGGCATGTGCCCTTGGTGCAGACTTACGGGGGCGCCGATTCAACCACTTCATCGATTCCGCACCCCATCAAGCGGTGAAATTTGTGTGCACTTTGCGTGCATTTCAACATATATAAATAATCATTTGAAAGACCTTTTAACTTGATTACATGCTCCGTACATAATTGTTTCAGGAATTGCGGTGGGGAGGAGGGCACCATTCTGTATCATTGGCCCAGGGTGCCACAACACCTGAGCTACGCCACTGCTCACACCTGGTTTGAAGTACCGTTCATTATGATTGGAGGCAGATCTAAGTGCGCAGCATTGAAAGTGGGAAAGTGAAAGTTGAAAAGTGAAAGTTGAAAATTGTTCAGTTCCACCGAATGGAGTCTGATTAGGAGCAAATTTGGACGTTTTAACGTTTTTCCCCCGAATGACCAACAAAAGTGGAGGGGCCATGGCCTCCCCTTTGCGCACGCCACTGGATCTAGGATTTATTTGTACTGAAGATCCACAAGTTGTCTGTTGACGGTACAATGCATGTGAAGTCTTTGTGTAGTGATGGTGTACAGGTGTTGCAGTGATACATATGACATGGCAAGATACATAGTATTCAACAATCTTTGAAAACCTCTTTGACATCTTTGCATCATGCTGTATGATGGCATACAATTTGCGAAGTTGTGGTAGAGTATGTGGAACCACAAATGGGTGATTGAATTGCGCACTTTTCTGTCCAGTTTAAAAGAAGAAAGTTGTTTTGAGCATGTTATGTCCTCAAAGTTTACATGTAAGTTTGCTTATACATGCAGATCATGATGTGAAGATGAGAAAGATATCCACAAAGAGTGAAATGTTAGAAACGTATGGTTCCTGAAATGAAATGTATCTAATAATACTAAGAAATATTGCACTGAATATGGGGAAAATAGTGAGTAAAATATCTACCATATCTAGTTAATACATGTTTCTTTTTATTTAAAATTTATTGTAGTCAAAGCGTTTTAGGCGATTTGTGTAAACCTTCACCAGTTTTAAATGGGAAAACAGCTAGAATACTAGTATCCTTTCATATATATTTTACATGGGCATTGCTTTTATATACAAGATTATCTTTAATGTGATATTCAACTTAACTTAGTTCATCCACAATGCACAGCAAGTCAAACTATTCTTCTCCTTCTTGTTAATGTTATAATTATTTACCCTTCCACCATTGATGTTAAGGCAGTTTCAAAACATTCTTTTGCACTGTGTGTTAACATAATATGTTGCTTTGCACCATTATGTTCTTTTCACCATATTTTAATGTGTCCATTTGGGTATTTTAAGCACAAAGTTACCTCTAGGGCTGCTAGCTGGGGAATACACAATTATGTTATTGCAGCGCAAATCACATATTTTGTCTCCAAATGTGTTTTTGACTTTTTTTTGCAATTTCTTTTTTTTCACAGATTTGGGGAGTCCCTTGACCAAGTGCTGCAATCATTTGTGGTTGATTTTAAAATATTTTGGAAAAAAATTACAATTCTGTATCCAAAAGGGGTAGATTTGTAACATGTGTTCACATCAGAATTTATTAAAGATATATAAATGTGTACAAAACTAATGCATTTTTGGATCTTCAATAGATTATGCAGTGAACACAAGTTACAAATCTGCCCCTTTTTGATACAAAATTGTAATTTTTTACCAAAAATTAAAAAAAAATATCACAAATGATTACAGCACTTGGTATTAGGTCCAGAGACTCTCCAAAATTGCGTATTTCTAGCAGCCCTACCTTGAACATTTAGTCAGATTTTGATTGCAAATAGTTGTTACAGATAGTCGATCATGACAGTCACTACTATTTGGTGCCATCTAGTTAATACTATACAAAACAAGAGGATGAAGTTGTGATACCCTACCATAGACTACCAGATGAGTCACTCTAATTTTGAAACTGCCCTAACTATCACACTGCAAGCTAACCAATTCTAAACCACACAAGCTATCATATCACATACACTGCTACTCACCACACCACGAGACTTGTGTTTGGAACGTTTCTTTTTCCTTTTCTTATTTTGTTTTGTCTCGTCTTCTGGGTCACCATTGTCAGGTTGTTCTGATTCTGAGGCGCTGTCACTATCACTTGTACTAATAAATAGCGATCAAAATATTGAAAAACATTGTAATAAACATTTCAAAAAGAAAACAATAGTTTTTAATAAACTGTTTGAAAATACAATTGAAGACAAATTATGTTCTATGGTGCATTTTTGACTTGTTCAATGGAAATATAAACAACAGCATCATACATATACAAATTCAAATGAAATAAAATGAAGTGAAACAAATACTACTTATAATAGAAATTCCTCCTTCAAGAAATGTTCCCCAAATAGATTCACAATTTTTGATTCACAGATTTTACACAAAAAACAACTTTCAGTTCTGCTTGAAATAAATAACTTGAGTCAAATAATTTCCAGAATTCTTGCTTGTCAAATGCAAAGTAATGAGAGGAGGTGTGGTATCTTGTGATGTTATAGATATATGTTCCTTATTTATCCCATAATGCACTACGATTCCAGTGTATACCATGAACTCTGCACATGAGTTTGAATGTGGCACATTCAGTCCAACATTTGAATGTGAATATGAGAATATCTGCAGAGGAAGTACTCCTTGGAAATTTGAGTAAATGTATTTTTATCATTGACATTGTAGTTATAGTTGTAGTTATAATTGTAATCACATTTTTATAATCATTTATAATTGTAGTTGGATTATAGTTGCATTTATAGTTGCAGTTAGAATTGTAGCTGGATTGAGAGTTATAATTAGAGAGTTATAGTTGAGTCTAGAGTTATAGTTGAGTTTATAGTTACTTTATAGTAGTTGTAGGTTTAGAGTTAGGGTTGAATATTTCACTTATGCTACATATGATCACAGAAGTAAGAAATCTTTCATGATGATCAGGTATTAAACCTAGTAAATTCAAAACCTAGGTCTATAGATTCAAATCTTCTTAGACTATACTCCAACATCAGATACTCTTTTTTTCTGGAAGACCTGGGTAAATTACTTGAGGGCACAACAAAGGGGAATTAGTTTTATGGCCATATTAAATGTTTTCACTGTGGGAGATTATTAGCATTATTAGTAGATGTGAAAACAGACCCTGGAAATAAATTCCAGGATCTGTGCTGTGACTTGGTATAGATCTGATCACCATGATAGTCATGATAGTGGGGCGGGTGTAACAATGCGGTACTCAAAAACACTTGTGCCATTTAGTACCATTTAGCATAACATAATTAGTGCAAATTGCACTAGTTTAATTAGTGTTCAGTGGTGTAGTTCAGGGGTTGTGGTGCCCAGGGGCCAATGATACATAATGGTGCCCTTTTTTTTTTGCATCAGGCCCCACCTTACAAGTGTTTGTAAACGGTCCCTAAATAGTTTATTTTCGAGCATAGCAAGCATGACATTTTGCACACATTTCTGTACTGCCCGGGTACTGCCCCTCTTATAAAAGCTTATAAAGTGCCAAATCCCCACAGCTCATAATTAGTGCACAGTCCAAAATGAGGGGTGTTTGGGTGATGGAGCCAAAAGTAAAACCACTGACAGGCCTGTACATAGAACCCTATTTATTTTCACCTTCAAATTAAAGGCAGCGTATCAACTCTTCTACAGGAGTGGGAGAATTAAGAAGGGGCCAAGAGGTGAAAAATTTCCAAATCTTCCTGCTGTCCCTCTACTAAAATATTGTTGATATTCACTGAGAAATTTTGGGTCAAAATTAGAATGTTTAAAAATTGTGGTCTAACCAGGCCAAAAGAAGATACTTTTGGTCAATTTTGAGCCGAGGCAATATCGACCAGCCCCAGGGGCACATCAAAATATTTTGGTGGGTATGCTCCGAGGTGGTGGGTACCGATAAAAGGGGGTCTTTTGGAGCTGCGAACAAGTAAAACAGGGACATTTGGCCGGGACTTTTGGAGCTGCGAACAGTCCAAATCAAGGGTCTATCTTGGCTTTCTGGTTGAAAATCGCATGAAAAAACCTTTCAGAGCTGAAATTATCAAAATCAAGGGTCTTTCGGAGTTCTATTTTGGTCAAATATAGGGGTCTTTCGAGACTGCGAAATCCAAAAGGGGGTCTCTCCTGGGGAGCATACCCGTATGGTCATTTGACCAGCCTCTCCCACTCCCCATTTACTGCTGATGCTGGTATGCCTCTGCTCTTCTGGGTCTTTGAATTGATGAAGGATCATGCTATAAAAATTAATTAAGTCATGAAGTGACATGAGCTATCTATAAATTGCATAATGGGTTGCTGTTTTGGCCATGATTTCATGATTTGACCACCCAGGGGCTTTCATTTCCTGCTTATACATCATCAACACAATGACCCCTCACTGTGTGTCTCAACTCCAAGCATGAAGTTATAGAACTCCCAGGACCCCAGTTTTAAGTATCTTTGTTTACCTTGACAAAAAGGACTCATGTAACATTTCACAGTGAACCCAGGAAGGGCTTCATCATATTGAAAAAAATGCAGAATTATGAACAATGCCAAAGGGATTGAGGCTAATTGTTATAATTGGTTGGTTAGACCTGTATACATGGTATACAGGTATCAAAGGACACCATTTCATCAGGTACAGGTGATGCATTCTGGGAAGAATACATAGTGTACATGGTTTTAAAAATGCATTATGGGCAAGAGTTCCAACAATGCATTATGGGAAAGCATTCCAATACAATCTACAGCAATGCATTATGGGAAGACATTCCGCTACAGGGTATGGGTATAGCATATAGTTTCAACAATGCATTCTGGGGACCTATATCATAGTTTCAACAATGCATTATGGGAAAGCATTCCAGTACAGGGTACGGAATGCAATATGGAAGGCATTTGACTACAGGTGTAGCATAGTATCAACAATGCATTATGGGAAGCTATGGCATACTTTGTATGGGAATATAAGGTACTGCATGTAGGCCTATTTAACATGACAATAACATGGTATTTAAAAATGCATTATGGGCAAGAATTCCAACAATGCATTATGGGAAAGCATTCCAATACAATCTACAGCAATGCATTATGGGAAGACATTCCGCTACAGAGTATAGGTATAGCATATAGTTTCAACAATGCATTATGGGAAGCTATGGCATAATTTCAACAATGGTACAGAGAATGTCTTTAGTTATATAACTCGATCTAGCCACCTATAAACTCAACTATAATTCCAACTACAACTATAAACTCAACTATAATTCCAACTACAACTATAAACTCAACTATAATTACAACTACAAGTATAAACTCAACTATAATTACAACTACAACTATAAACTCAACTATAATTCCAACTATAACTACAACTACAACTATAACTACAACTATAAACTACAACTACAACTATAAACTATAAAATGTTAACACTAAATGTATTTTTATCATTGACATTGTAGTTATAGTTGTAGTTATAATTGTAATCACATTTTTATAATCATTTATAATTGTAGTTGGATTATAGTTGCATTTATAGTTGCAGTTAGAATTGTAGCTGGATTGAGAGTTATAATTAGAGAGTTATAGTTGAGTCTAGAGTTATAGTTGAGTTTATAGTTACTTTATAGTAGTTGTAGGTTTAGAGTTAGGGTTGAATATTTCACTTATGCTACATATGATCACAGAAGTAAGAAATCTTTCATGATGATCAGGTATTAAACCTAGTAAATTCAAAACCTAGGTCTATAGATTCAAATCTTCTTAGACTATACTCCAACATCAGATACTCTTTTTTTCTGGAAGACCTGGGTAAATTACTTGAGGGCACAACAAAGGGAATTAGTTTTATGGCCATATTAAATGTTTTCACTGTGGGAGATTATTAGCATTATTAGTAGATGTGAAAACAGACCCTGGAAATAAATTCCAGGATCTGTGCTGTGACTTGGTATAGATCTGATCACCATGATAGTCATGATAGTGGGGTGGGTGTAACAATGCGGTACTTAAAAACAATTGTGCCATTTAGTACCATTTAGCATAACATAATTAGTGCAAATTGCACTAGTTTAATTAGTGTTCAGTGGTGTAGTTCAGGGGTTGTGGTGCCCAGGGGCCAATGATACATAATGGTGCCCTTTTTTTTTTTTTTGCATCAGGCCCCACCTTACAAGTGTTTGTAAACGGTCCCTAAATAGTTTATTTGCGAGCATAGCAAGCATGACATTTTGCACACATTTCTGTACTGCCCGGGGTACTGCCCCCTCTTATAAAAGCTTATAAAGTGCCAAATCCCCACAGCTCATAATTAGTGCACAGTCCAAAATGAGGGGTGTTTGGGTGATGGAGCCAAAAGTAAAACCACTGACAGGCCTGTACATAGAACCCTATTTATTTTCACCTTCAAATTAAAGGCAGCGTATCAACTCTTCTACAGGAGTGGGAGAATTAAGAAGGGGCCAAGAGGTGAAAAATTTCCAAATCTTCCTGCTGTCCCTCTACTAAAATATTGTTGATATTCACTGAGAAATTTTGGGTCAAAATTAGAATGTTTAAAATTGTGGTCTAACCAGGCCAAAAGAAGATACTTTTGGTCAATTTTGAGCCGAGGCAATATCGACCAGCCCCGAGGGGGCACATCAAAATATTTTGGTGGGTATGCTCCCGAGGTGGTGGGTACCGATAAAAGGGGGTCTTTTGGAGCTGCGAACAAGTAAAACAGGGACATTTGGCCGGGACTTTTGGAGCTGCGAACAGTCCAAATCAAGGGTCTATCTTGGCTTTCTGGTTGAAAATCGCATGAAAAAACCTTTCAGAGCTGAAATTATCAAAATCAAGGGTCTTTCGGAGTTCTATTTTGGTCAAATATAGGGGGTCTTTCGGAGCTGCGAAATCCAAAAAGGGGGGTCTCTCCTGGGGAGCATACCCGTATGGTCATTTGACCAGCCTCTCCCACTCCCCATTTACTGCTGATGCTGGTATGCCTCTGCTCTTCTGGGTCTTTGAATTGATGAAGGATCATGCTATAAAAATTAATTAAGTCATGAAGTGACATGAGCTATCTATAAATTGCATAATGGGTTGCTGTTTTGGCCATGATTTCATGATTTGACCACCCAGGGGCTTTCATTTCCTGCTTATACATCATCAACACAATGACCCCTCACTGTGTGTCTCAACTCCAAGCATGAAGTTATAGAACTCCCAGGACCCCAGTTTTAAGTATCTTTGTTTACCTTGACAAAAAGGACTCATGTAACATTTCACAGTGAACCCAGGAAGGGCTTCATCATATTGAAAAAAATGCAGAATTATGAACAATGCCAAAGGGATTGAGGCTAATTGTTATAATTGGTTGGTTAGACCTGTATACATGGTATACAGGTATCAAAGGACACCATTTCATCAGGTACAGGTGATGCATTCTGGGAAGAATACATAGTGTACATGGTTTTAAAAATGCATTATGGGCAAGAGTTCCAACAATGCATTATGGGAAAGCATTCCAATACAATCTACAGCAATGCATTATGGGAAGACATTCCGCTACAGGGTATGGGTATAGCATATAGTTTCAACAATGCATTCTGGGGACCTATATCATAGTTTCAACAATGCATTATGGGAAAGCATTCCAGTACAGGGTACGGAATGCAATATGGAAGGCATTTGACTACAGGTGTAGCATAGTATCAACAATGCATTATGGGAAGCTATGGCATACTTTGTATGGGAATATAAGGTACTGCATGTAGGCCTATTTAACATGACAATAACATGGTATTTAAAAATGCATTATGGGCAAGAATTCCAACAATGCATTATGGGAAAGCATTCCAATACAATCTACAGCAATGCATTATGGGAAGACATTCCGCTACAGAGTATAGGTATAGCATATAGTTTCAACAATGCATTATGGGAAGCTATGGCATAATTTCAACAATGGTACAGAGAATGTCTTTAGTTATATAACTCGATCTAGCCACCTATAAACTCAACTATAATTCCAACTACAACTATAAACTCAACTATAATTCCAACTACAACTATAAACTCAACTATAATTACAACTACAAGTATAAACTCAACTATAATTACAACTACAACTATAAACTCAACTATAATTCCAACTATAACTACAACTACAACTATAACTACAACTATAAACTACAACTACAACTATAAACTATAAAATGTTAACACTCTGGAAATTTATGGTGCATTGTGGTTTATAGAGAAATGGTCCAAGATATTTTTGTGCTATACATCATAATACTAATCATGGCGTGTCCGTCCATCCGTCCCTCTGTCCGTGCGCTATCGCGTGCGCGCGGCTCGCCAACACGTGCTCGCGGTGCGCATCGTGTGCTCGCGGAGTTCGCGGAGTACCGACGGGCGCAGTGCGAGCATCGGATAGCATTACAGTGTGGCTAATCGTGCAGGTGCATCTCATCGGATCAAGAGGCCTATTTTATTTCAATACGGCACATGTGCAGAGGCCTATTACAGCAGAACTTGACTATTTCCGGGGTAGCATAGTAGTTTAAAAGGTCAGTGTAGGTAGGCCTATATGGATAACGGGTGTTGGGTAATTAGAGATAGTCCTATCACGAGAACCACCATCTGTTTTATAGTGTCATCGCCTGATTGTGATTAAGCCAAAAGCCGAATATACATGCGCAGTGTAGACAAGTGGTGGATTTAGTCTAATGTACAGCCTTTTGCAAAGATCCTTCGCAGTTTTTATCCCACCTCAGCTCAGTACGCTCGCGTAAATTCACACGCTTGGTCGACGAATGAGATGTTGATGTGATGATGACGTGATACAAGTAGGCAATGTTAGGTAATCAAAACCCAACTTCATGTTTACGCCATAAACTGCGCAAAAATAAACACCGAAGGAATATATTGCAATAGATAATAGATAATGTTACAATTTTGCAACAAATTTTGTTTAAAATCTGTGTTCGGTTGAACTTGTACAAATATATTTACAGTACTTGATTTGTTTTCTAACTTACTCAGATTCCACAAACTCCCTAAGTATCTTCAGATCTTGCAATATATGAATGCATCCCTTAATGGTCTCTGAGCTCATTGCATCAATCATTTTCAAAGCTTCCAGACGACTCTGTATCTTACGTACGCCCTCGTGAGCTGATGTACCAGAGTGTTTATCTTTGCTTGAAGATGTCTTGGATTGTGTGTGATCGCCCTTCGTTAGTGAATCTGTTTTGCCTACAATATAATAAATAAATAAATAAATGAATGAATAAATAAAATAAATGTTTGCGATTTAACCTGCCCTTCACCTTGGGTTGCAGGTACCAGTGCACTTACAACAATTTATCCCACTGCCACTGAGATACATCAGAATCATTTCACTTAAACAGTCAAGGGTGCAACCAAATGCAGATTCTCTCAGCACTTAAGACTGTAACTATCCCTAATATTACACCTACAATCCTGGCTAAAATGGATGGAAAACTTTGACATGGGTACTTCAAATATGCCCCCCGTTCCTCCTGTCAATGTTGCCAGTTGTTTATTTGGTCATGCACCCCTACAGACACTCAACATTGATTAGTGGGGAAGGGAGATTGTGGTATGAAATGGTTCAGACTTTACACCAAAGAAAGCAAAAGTTCAGCATGTCAAGTATAACTAAAATATGGCTTAAAACAATCCTACTTTTACACAAGTGTTCCAACGACCAGGATTGTAGGTGGAGTGAGGCAAGTGAGGTAAAGCACCTTGCCAATACAATGTGAAAACATAAATTGATAATTCAATCAATTTTCACTTGAAAATATTAGAAATTATTAAAAATCAAAACAAGAGAAAACTCACTGAAATACAGATGTCACAATTATGTTGATCAAATGAATTACTGATCACTTCATGGAATGATAAATGATTTTTTTTAAATATGAAATTCTTTTAAATTGATTAAAGGGTTAAGATACATCAGGGTTTATTATGTCAATGAAACATACTGGATTTGATTGGGAAAAGATAAGAAAAGATATTCATTAATTCTAGTAAATTAGATATTGAAAAAAGAGGTGGTTAAAAGTTACTTGGTAATCAAGATTAGAGAATATTCCAGAAGTGCAACTGAAAGATGTAAGGTGTACATTTCTTGTCTTTCATTAAAGATAGGAGGAAATAATAAAACATTGTATTTTATCAGTTTCCAGTGAAAGAATACATCTTGGTGTTTATAAGTATCAACATATCCCAAATTCAGACGTGAGCGTTATTCATAGAACTGACATTTATGGCAGTTCACTAGGGGCATGAGAGAAAAGGGTCATGACTGGGAGTTTGAAATGATTTTCTCATCACACTATTAAACACTGCTGATTAGTATCCCATCTGTCTGTACTGTATTATGAAGATGTGCACTACAATCTTATTAGTAAATATTTATCCATCGTCTCTGAAGAAGTTAGATACTTGTTTGGGTTGTAAGAACTTTGTTAATCTGGGTAGAGGTTTCACACCTATTTCATTCATGAACTCACTGATCTCCAAAACCACATTCAGTATATCTTCTATATGATTGTTCTTCCCCATCTGATTAAAGTCATGATCACTATCATCCTTGTTTTTCTCCTTTTTCTGGATCTTGTCTTCTCTGCCTCCAAGTGCTGTTGCGTCTAATAAGTCTACTAATGATGACGATGATGATAATAATGACTCAATAGCTTCCTTTGCTGTCTTCTTGTGCCTCCTTTTCTTCTTCTTCATTCCCTCATTCTTTGAAGCTGATTCAAAACTCACAATAGGTTCATCCATCGTCTGAATCTCACTTATAGCATATTCTTTACCTTCATCATCTTCTATTACTTCTTTTTCCTCCTCCTCCTCCTCTTCCTTGCTTCCTCCGGACAACGACTCTGATGATGATTCCATAGATTCCTCACTTTTCCTCTTACGTCGCCTTTTTGTCTTCTTCGTTCGTTTCTTTCCTTTCGCAGACTTAGCTTTTCCCTTCTTTGTTTTGAAGTATGATGAATAAACTGACTTTGGCTGAATAGCCGGCAGTTTGGTTACTTGTGTTTTTTCCTTGATTGGAGCCGTTTTTGTTTGTCTTGGTTGGTGTTGTCTGTGATAATTTTGTCTCCTTTTTAGTCTCCCCTCCTCACTACTCTCACTCTCTTTTGTATGTCGGGAAAAAATAACTGTTGTTAACAAAATCTTATCAAACATTTCTTAAATTGTGGCACTCACAATATCAAATATTTTGTTACTAAATTTCTTAGCAAAGAAAAATGCTGTAATAACAAAATGAACACAATGTTTAAAATGTACACAGCCGTTTTCGCCAAACGTTTGTCAAACAATTGCCGAGCACAAACGTTTGTCAAACATTTTCGCAAACGCCCGTAAACGTTTGGCAGACGTTTTGATCGCTAAATGTTTGTCAAACGTTTGGCGAAAGCGGCTATGTAGTATTGGTATAGATAAAATATTTCCTTAATATCATCATACTAATCTTGTCCCAGGCTAATGTAATGTATTAACTCTTTGTATTTAATGTAAAGGTGGTGTACCATTTTGGACCAACAGGCCTTTCAGACAAATTTGTTTCTTTTGATGTTTTTTCAAAGTTAAAAAAACTCCCCTATATTTAAAGTAAGTCTCTTAAATACAAATGTGCAAAGAAAAGTGCAATGTGCATAAAAGCTAGTGAGTGCATGAAAGTGATATTGCGTGGTGATGTTACTTCATCTAATTGTAGCAAGCATTATTTCTGTGCAATTAGTTAATCTATTCAAAGATGATGGACATTGCCTATTGTTTACAAAAATTCACATAGTGAGTACAAGTCATGTACAACTCTCACATTTATACACAATCATTGATGGCACTGAGAGGATACTCACACTACCCATTGCTCTTTAGATCAACATCCCATCTGAACACCAACCCACTCATCCACAGCTCTTCAGACCTCATCTGACAACCCACTCACCAATAAATTGCTCTTCTGATCTACAAATCACATCTGATCACAAACCCACCCACCAATTTATCCACCCACATTGACTGTTCAGATTTATCTATCTCATGTGAGCTCAAACACAGCTACCACTTGCTCTTCAGATCCCATCTAAACCCCAATCTAACCACTCATCACTCTCTCAACTCAGACCTGCCAACCTACCAAAGTCAGAATTTACACAAACCAGGTACTGACAAATTCAAAGACTTGAGGTGTGCAATACTTTCAGAATTCAGAGGTTTTGCAGGTCTGAATTTATCACAGTAGACTGAACTGAATGCTATAGCAATATTTTAAAGTGAAATTTGCATCATTTTCTGCTGTTCTTACATTTAAATTTGCCATCACTGAAATTTTCAGAAAACAGGACTGTCCCTCTTTCACTTTGGTAAACCCCAAATGAGGGACAGTTAGCAGGTCTGCTCTCTCAACAGTCTGTATTGAACACCCTCCCACCCATCTAACAAACAATCCATCTATCACTCTTCAGATGTAGAGATCCCATCTGAACACCCCACCCCATCCAGCCATGACTCCTAAGACCTACCCAACCCATTTAAACCCACCCATTCATTCATTGTCTCTTTACCTTGTCCACTGTCATGGTAGTCTATTGGTAGGAAGCCACGGCTCTGTAACACTTGGTGAGTGATCTCTCTGGTTAACTCAAGAATCAACTCAGAATGCAAACTGTAAACAAAAATGATAGAAAAAAAAAATAATGATGTGCTCCGATTCTTGAAATAAACATGAAGTTTTAACACATGTCCGATATTGGGGCTGACAACGTCCAAGAGTGAACTGGATGAAAGCTTCCTCTCTCTGTAAGCTATCAAATGTGGTGACAAATAGGAATTGTAAAGTTGAAAATTTCAGGAAAATGAGGAATTGAACACATAAAATTTGATCAACCTCAAGAAGGAACAGGACTTTTTACCAGATTCCCCCCAACAAGTCCTCCATTTGTCTTTGTTACGGTCTTAAATCATAAAAAATTAACAGTAAACTGACCTTTTATTCTGCTGTGCTTTATGATACTCCAACAAAGCCTCACAGAAATGTCTTCCAAGATCTTGAAAATCAGATGTATTGAAATGTCTTGGCATGTCAATGCTGTATATAAAAGAAAGAATATTTTATTATAATGGGTTTTTTTAATCTGCATGAATACTGCACAAACAAAATAATATTTGTATTATAATTATTCTTAACAGTTAAACATTTACTAAGAACTTTGCTCTCTCAAGTTTTATATGCTGCAGGGAGATAGAGAAAGTTGAATTCTCATTTGAATCTCTAATCATTTCTGCTCTTTAGTTAATCAATATCCATGAAATATTCCCACCAGGCATTGAACAAGGGAATTTGTGATCGAGATGCTAAGATTCGAACCATTAGCCATGCTCTCCTATTATAGTCTGGCCACTGCATCTAAGCAGAAGTGAGCAAAAACCACTAATTATATTGCTCACTGATTGATAATTGCCTCTTTTGGTCAACATGGTCAAGATTCACAGCTTGAGTAATTTCTGCCCGGCCCCCCAACTCAACACAAAAGTTGACAACCATGAGAGTTTGAAAGGCCCCCTTTGCAATGATTTTTCATCAAATTTACCCACCCCCCCTTTTTTTCATGCAAAATCGAGGACAAAATTTGGCCAAAAACAACCCCTTTTTTGTGGTTTTCAATGACTAGAATTTCAAACACCCCTTTTCAATTGATTAGAATTTCAAACACCCCTTATCAATTACACTAAATATTGACATAAAAGTTCTGGATTTTCTCAAGCACAGTGCAAATTAAATACCCCTATTTTGCTGATTTCACTGTCAAATTTCACGGACAGTTCAAATTAAATACCCCTATTTTGCCAATTTCGCGGTCCTTGCTCCTGGTAAAAAAATTACCCCTTTTCCGCGCAATTTGGTAACTCTCATGGTTGTCAACTTTTGTGTTGAGTTGGGAGCCGGGAATTTCTAGCACAAATCAAATGTTCTGCAGATTTATCTATTTCTTTGTATATCAGACTGTTATGGAACAAACTTGTATGGATCTGTTAATTGATCAGTGCCTCCAGGGGGGTGCTTGGAGATTTGTGGTTGGGCATTCCCAACAGGATTCTCATCTCTATTGATAAGACAAACATAATAGTGTCTACACCAGGCACAAAAAGAAACTTGTCAGTTATATTCATCCTTACTGTTCAATAACTTGATAATTTTGGATTATTCTGAAATATACATTTTGTTAATTGGACTTTTCTTTCTCATTTGACACCCTGTTCATGAACATTGAGCAAGAATTGACCAAGATATGCGCCTCCAAACTCTCAAACCCCAAAATGAAAAGTTGCAATTTTAACGATTCAATTGTGCCTGTTACACTGTGTGCTTTATTGATTGGCCCATGGTGCTTGTGTTCAATACAACGATGCGTTCCCATTGAAAATCGTTGAAAATGCAACTTTTGATTTTGGGGTTTGAGGCTTTGGAGGCGCATATCTTGGTCAATTCTTCTTCGTTTTTCACAAACAGGGTGTGAAATGAGAAAGCAAAGTCCAATTAACAAAATGTATATTTCAGAATAATCCAAAATTATCAAGTTATTGAACAGCAAGGATGAATATAAGTGACAAGTTTCTTTTTGTGCCTGGTGTATTTAGCTAGCCTGGCCACAGAGTATATACAGGCTACAAACTATAGGTATGCATTTCCTTCACAAAGAGTTCATTAATAATTTTATAATGCTGACAAATTTGATAGTTATAATCATCTACATACAAGCAAATGATTCTGTATACCTTTCCATATTCTTAGTACCACAGAAAGTTGCTTCCATAGTGAAGCTGTTAGCTATATTCATCTGACGCCACATCACAACCCGACCAGTTGCTTCCTTACATCGTTTAACACGGAATTTGCACCCTCGGAAGGAGAACTTGTCAGGTGCCTAGAACATAAAAAATAGGGTCAAAGGTCAACATTAATATAATTGGCAAATATCTTTTTTTTTTTTAATGAAATGATAACAAGTAAACTGAAGCTAAAAAGACTTTATTGCCTCAAAGGCAAGATATCTTTGTCACATAGACATTTGGGCCCTACAACTTACGCAGCACTTATGCTTGTTGCATGTTATGTAATGTGTGACTGGTGTGCTAATGTGAATTTACGCAGGCGTAAGTTGGCTCTTTATTGATACTAGCGGGATACCCGCTAGATGGGAGCGTTCACCATAACAGGAATAATTACTGAACAGGTAGAATCATTGAAAATGTATATTTTATTTTTCTAAACCTGTCTCTTCTTACACTTTCTTTTTTAGTTTCTTTTGCTTAGCTTGTGATTTTCCGTTTCCATGTTATTTATTTATTTAACCTCGTTCCCATTATTTTCTAAATCTGTCCTTTCTTACATTTCCCTTTAGCTTCTTTGTTTATTTGCTGCTTGTGATTTCCCGTTTCCATCCGTTCACCCGTTATCATAATCCCGTGACCCGTCCATGTACCTTTTTGTCCTTTATTTTACCTTCTTTCCGTATTATCATGTCCACTGGTCTCTGGCTCGCAGTCGCGTGGCTCTGCGCCGTTTACGCGCCCATTGGCGTAGTGCGCATTACGCAGTCGCACAAGGCGCCGACGCGCTGCCGGCCAGCTGCAGTGACGCGTAGGCTGACAACCGATTTTCATAACAAAAGAAACCGTTTTTACCCATATTTTCACTGTTTTTGCAGCCAATTCTTGACCGTTTTCAACCAAATAAAGTTTAAACACGTTCCTGTATATTCATCGATCTCCCGTATGAATTTGGCGACATTTGGATCGAAACTGACGGAGCCTTTATAGGCATACATAGATACATATATAGATAGATACATACAACATTCCCCTATTTATAGTAAGATGCACAGAAACATTAACTGATAATTTTTGCCAATTATAAGCTGAACAAATTATAGAGGTCTATTTTGGCATATATAGAATGGCTGGCTTATGCTGAGCAAGTAAGACAACCAGGGATGACTCATTAGCACACAGTTCCCCTTTGGTGCGAAAAAACAAAAAACGCAACAAAAAGTTTCCAATACACTTGAAAATCAAATGCACATCCACACACTCACAAATAAACAAACAAAAATATAGTACATACCATCCTTGACATAAGCCATGGGAAGAGTCTTTGATAGAGAAAGCTGGCTGCATCCCCTTCTTTGCTTTGTGGATCACATCCATAGATGAACACATTATGCTTACGACTATGACCATGAAGATCACAATACACCACAACCTGAGAATAGAAAGAACAAATCGTTTCAGTTAACAAAATCAATGTGAAAAAAGAGGTAGGATTTGTGATGTAGTTTTGCTTATATTAATCGGCTAATGAGATTCCGCTATCTATCTACTGACAAGTCTTTGTCAAAGACTACTCGTGATTTAGGGGAACACGAGCCACAAGTCACAAACTGGCATGCCCCATGAATAGCGAGCAGAACGTGTGGTTCACAGTAGTTTATCTCCCTATGGGTAATATGATGGTCTGTCGCACAGACTAACTACTGACCAGATTGGAAGCTCATTATCCATTGTGTGACCCAATCACATATGTGACCTGCTACTGTTGTAAGTTGGTAGTTTTAAAACGTCCTGGCTGATGTGTTGGTGTTCTTTGTTCAAGCCAATAGTATGTCTGTACGTGATTTGTGAATGGGGCAACAATAGCCCACTCACAAAGGCCATACTACTTGCTTGTATAGGTGAGCTGCAAAAAAAAACCATCAACTCATCAGCCAGAATGTCTTGAAACTACCAAATTGTAACTTTACATATACTACAGGCATTTTGGAACCAACTTTTCAACTTGACAAGTTTAGTAACACAGCTCTGGCAATTCGGTCCACATTATATGACACTACTTTGTCATCTAACCTGGTCAGTGCCAGAAGTGGGTAAGTGCATGTGTAGCTGCCATGTGTAGATGAGTACAATATACTGTGTGTAAATTGCCAAATGTTCACAGGGCAGCTATTGTACTTACCCACTTCTGGCACTGAGCAGTCCATCTGCAAACTTCAAGACAGACAATAAACTTGATTGGAATTGATTTATCATTACCTGTGATTAGAATTCCAGTCAACTGGTAATTTTAGCTCAGAAGAGAGTCTAAATAAGGTGTAATTATCAGATGTAACATGAGATGTATGGGTCTAATACCTAATTTCTTCATGAAATGATAAATGATGATGTTGGAAATCAGATCTGGTGTAGCTATATTGTAATGGTAAGTCTACAACTATTGTTTACACCAAGCCACAATCCAATAAGATGTGGCAGTGATTTGATTGGAAACTGATGGGACCAATCAGTAAAGTTCTGGCTTCATTTTCTTACTAACCTCCCTCTCATCATCCAGCAGTTCCTGCAGCATGCTTTTCAGATGCCACACAGTCGGGAATGATTCCTTCTTTGGGTGGCGATAGTTACGATTGAGATCCCTAGCAGACAAGGAGCACCGGTAATTTCCAACAATGACACCATCGGGATTCAACATGGGGATTATCTTGAAGATGAATAGGTCTCTCAATTGCTGTAATGATGCAAGGTTGGAAAAAACAGGAAAGACTTGATCAGAGAGAAAAGTACAGATCATTAAAGGTGGGTGGTCAAGATATTCTCATATTCTGTTATTTATCTTACATTGAGGCCTACCAAACAATCCATTTTCAAATTTGGAGTTGTATTGCTTCAGCAGTTTTGGTCACATACCTTTAACACAAACTATATATCTCACAAATTGGGAGACCAATTTAATGTTACAAGAATACAAGAAATATATATCATCATAAGAAGAGTAAAAAGACTTTAACTCTCTTCACGCGGGTGTCGACTGCAGACGACAGGTTTCAAATTTTGTAAATATTCATGACCATATTTGGAACCAGCATGAAAAATGCATTAAAATGAGTACAAACAAGCCTAGTATTGGTTCAGTAGTTCTTATGATAGCGCTTGATATTTTCAGAAAATATTCCAAAAAATTACACTTTTCTGTTGAAGCGCATGGCCAGCACGCAGAGCATTAACTGTTGTTTTGTGCCAATGAGGCTCTCTACTTTTATTTCCCTTAAGTCTCCTTCAATTGGATCAACCTGTTTTTTTCTCTTGTTGGAAACAAATACCAAAACATGCTACATGCATATAGAATAATTCCTACATCTAAATAATTCCAATTTTAAATAGTAACTAACTACTGTCATCACATACTTTTGCGATTGGATCTGAGCTAGTGATGAAGTCCAGCAGTCCTTTCATCATCCAGCTAGCATTAGTCTCTCCTGGGTGGACTCTGGCTGTCACTACCACTGCTTTCTTCTCATCATCATTGCTTTTCTCTAAGGAGAGGAAATAAACATAAAAATTAAAAATTAAAACTAATGGGTAGATAAAATAAGTTGATTATGCAAATTATTCATTTATTTAAACCTGCAAAAGATGTTTCAATGTGAAGAAACCACATATATATTATTTGAATCAAACAAAGAATCAAATGCCATATCATTGTCCATAAAGGGCTTAGCCGTCCTGTATTTTAGATGAGCATCCCAAACTTGGATGGCCAAGGCATAATTTGTAGATCAACTAAGGTATTTTTCTGTATTTCTATAAACCTTTAAGGACATTGTCTACATGCAATGTTTCAATGATTCTGCCCTTCTAATGTGGATGACTGCAGCATCAGACCCCACAGAGAAACAAGACACCATGAAAAGGATAAGGCCAATATTACTCTTTTCTCACACAATATTTTCTAACTACTTGTATGACATCATCTCTGTGGCTCAAATATAATATGAGATGAATGGTTTCTGATATATATTGAGTCCTACCTGAGAAATTTGAGACAGTGAGTAGGAAGCAGCTATTGCCAGCCCTAGTCTCACACAATACCTCCCTCCTCATACATCCCCGTCTCTCTGATTCCGACATCAATGTATCAAGATGATCCCTGAGGTCCGTGAAGGTGTATGGGTAGCAATGGGCAAGGTAGCAGGTGTCGTTTTCATGGGTAAATTCCTGACAATTAGATGGGAAAAAAACACAAGCATTGAACAGTGAAGTGCTGCAATAATAATTTTTCGGGAATTTTTCACTTATCATCATTTAGCAGCTGCTGGGTCACTACTGGCTTTATTCATTGATGAATCACAACCAACCAACACACAAACCAATCACCCCCCCTCCCCCAACAAACATACCAGCTTACTCACCTACCATCAAGCAACCCACCAACTCTGACCCACATAACCAGCCCATCCACCTAACCCAACAACCACATTGAGATGAAAGTTGCAAATTTCAGTTGCGAGTTCTGGTCAAATTTATATTCTGCAGATGTGATGGATATAGCTATCTCACTTGGTATTCAAAAGCTAGTATCTCCTTGAGCTTTACTACCTTTCTTTTCTATTGATTTGTGATGTGTTCTCTGGTGACATTTTGCTCAATATTTGGGAACATGTCTCAAATTAGTTTGTGTGGTGTGCAGTGGATTATGACCATCATTCTATTAACATCTTGTAATTTCTGCCTGAAGCCTGCTTCCTTTGTGATGTGGTTAAATGATGAATCAGGCAAATATTTTGTCATTTTTTCTTGATATATTTTCTAGTATGACATTGGAGAAGCCCGTCCCTGCCAATCGCAACAAAAACCAAGTTGTTTGAGACAATGTGTGTTACTGTCTTTCTGTACGGGTGCGAGTCATGGGTAATTACCAAGGACATGGAAAACAAGATCAATGTCTTTGCAACATCTTGCTACAGAGTCATGTTAAACATCAAGCATGTGGATCGGATTCCAAATGAAACCATCTACAACCTGACCAACACCACTCCACTGGTTGCCAGAGTCAAGTATCATCAACTCAAATTTCTCGGTCATATACTTGCGTCTTGAAGATGGCGAGCCTGTGAAAGAATATGCCCTTTATATTCCACCACATGGGAAGAGGAAACCGGGACGGCTGCGCACACTGTACTTGTAGTATGTCCCGCACCTCCTGGGAGATACTGAAGGGATGCTGCAGCCAAACAAAATTGTTTCGCTTGCCCAAGATCGCAATAGTTGGAGAAAGCTTGTAGTCACCTGCTCCGCAGCCGACTGATGATGATGACTTGATATATATCAGGCGTTAGTGGATAAACTTACCATTTGCCATTCTAAGACATAGTAAATCATTTCAGGATGAAGTAATGAATTCCTATTGAATCCATAGTTCCTTGTATAACTGATGTGGTGACCGGATCGCATCCAACT
Organism: Amphiura filiformis; assembly: GCF_039555335.1. Classification (NCBI taxonomy): domain Eukaryota; kingdom Metazoa; phylum Echinodermata; class Ophiuroidea; order Amphilepidida; family Amphiuridae; genus Amphiura; species Amphiura filiformis. The sequence continues at coordinate 59,007,862 of NC_092632.1, forward strand.
AGCAGAGCTGACTTCTGCTTCTTTTTCGGAGTACATAAGTGGTCTCATACCTGGCATGGGAAGAAAAGCATATGACATCATTTATTAATTGTTCTTGGTTATTATACACAATACTATAGGCAAAATATTTCATATTTACTTGGGTACGCACATATATTTGCGTCAAGCGTACTACGCAAAGACCGGCACAAGCACAGCTTTTGAGAAGTGACCAATCACACAGTTGTCGCTAGGCAAGTTCAAGGTTCCCTCATGTTGGTCGTGTTATTCTACAAAAAGTATGCTGACACAGAAGGAACATCCTCTCATAATCGAGAATTAGTTATTTTGCAATCCCTACATTTTTGTCTTTTGGTAGTTATCAGTTGTCAACTGCTGCAATTTCTCGTTACACTAGCAATCAAATCCAGCAGAACATGGGATATATAGAGTGAAACAAATGTCTTTTTGAAAGTTTGGAAAACTTATTGGAATCAGAAATGAGTAGATAGAAATGCTTTCGTAATTGTTGATTATAAAAGGTGCACAAGTTATAAGTTTGCCTTGTACTTTTAAGAATAACTTAAATTTTTTCCAAAATCAAAAACTTATTTTGCAGCACATTTGTTTTACCCAACTGGTCCAATTTACAATGTCACACATTGTTGCGTTCGGTTACAATTGATCATTATGCAATTTTTTTGTTTGATTTGATTTGTTCGGGCTTTGACAACCCTGGATAACCCAAGAAAGCCTCTATTGAAGCTTATTTCCATTGGGGTCCATTTGAACACTGGGTCGGGTTGGGAACAGTCAGGGGTTAACACCCTACTCTTTTCGAAACTGACTCCGAGATACATGTACAGGTATAGCTCTCTGTACACGGGACCGACGGCTTAACGTCCCCTCCGAAGGATGGAGTACTTTCATGATACATTTACCCAATTCTAAATGAATCATGGGGAGAGCGAATGTCTGAATTTAATCTACAGATGTTGCCAATTAATTTCAGACATTTTTTTTCCCAGTCAATATCCCAGCAAGTCACCACCGACGGGAATTGAACCCGGGACCTCATGTACTAAAGGCAAGTACCCTAACCATTAGACCACGCTCTCCCACGCAAGCAGTAAGAAAAGATGCAGTTTCGAAAGTTGCCCATTCAACTTTTAAACAATGCTGTAGGCTTAATAGTACTGTAGATTTACAACTTTTTGAATTATTTTAAAAAGTCTTAGGGAGGACTTTTGAATCCTTTTTATTACTTTTGTACCCACCGTGGTTATAAAGACTGTCTTTCTTGAGTAAGTTGACAATGTTGAATTTATAGGTAACACCTGGAATCATTCTTTGCACTCTGAAGTAATACCACTGTGTGTGTCTGTTGGTGTAGAGATCTGTCCTCAGAACCAGGTCATACTCAAATTGCCCTCTGTAAATACAAAGAAATATAAACTAATATATAGCATTGATGGTGTAAATCAAACAAGAATCACACTTAAGATTTTAGCTGAGATTTTAGGTGTGGGATTTCCAAAAGGAATTGCACAGTTTAAAACATTGTACTATGAAATTGCAAGTTTTTGAGGGTTTGGGATTCATCAAAACCATGCCCCTCCCCCTAAAAAAAACACCCAACATAACTTTGCTATATTAGGTTGGCCACAGGGCTTGGCGTGACTCACGCACAAGTGCACTATACAAAACCCATCCAGTTCCAGTACTCCTTACAAAAAATGATTCTAGACTATCATTCATGATGGGCCAAGTTACTTCATACAAGCATTGAGCAAAATTCAGGAACTTTCCACTTAGAAGGGTATATACAAATCCTTCTTAAATGTACACCTAAGATCCATGAAAGACCAGCTCGCTGAATTTCATATGGGTGCATATTCTCAGCATTTATTAATTAATTAACTAGTTAATTAACTAATTTAATTAATTCATATGGGTGCATATTCTCAGCATTTATTAATTAATTAACTAGTTAATTAACTAATTTAATTAATTCATATGGGTGCATATTCTCAGCATTTATTAATTAATCTAACATAATGTTACAATACACAACCATTAACTACATCCTCTTACACTCTTTTTGCTTGTCGCAAGTTGCCCGATTCAAATCTGGATTCAAATAGCAGGCTAGGAGAACATCCCTCAGGTACCGGGTGTGGTACAGTTCCTTTAGTTGTTCTCTCCGAGTCATATACCACCTGAATCTGCTCCCAAGGCCGGTACCATTTATTGGTCCGCTGAGTGTGGACAGTTCTACCATCATGTGGAACTGAAACAGGAGACAAAGTAACAATTTAGGATTAGGAAGTTCTTTCTCTGCAAAATTTTTTTATTTTGGCTAAAAATTTTGATCTCAGCAATGGGTCACATTTTCTTAGAAAATTCGTATAAATAGGGCTTATGACCCACTTTCAGATCCTCCAAACTCTTCACTAAACCAAACCACCAGGATAGGAATTGACCTCCCATTTGAAGTCCTGCTTGTGGATTTGGGGATGTTAGGGGTAGTTCAACATTGTATATCTGGAACATATTTTTCTAATGCTTCCTGGCAACTGGATTGCAACAGTACCCTATTTTATTTTTCTTATTTTTATATCTTGTATCTTTTCCTCATAAATTTGTCTATAAGTGATCAGCTAAAAAGGAAATATACAAAGAGAAAGACAGACTCCGAAAGTACATGCATATATATCTAAATGTATCATCATACACAATTTCAAAAATAACTGTACATATCAAGAGTCAATAATGACTAAATAATTAGTGTACAAGTAATAAACCAAGTGTTCATGATAAGCTAAGTATATGATGATGTATGCTACACAAATAATCTGTGAAAACCAAGCAACTAAGTATTTGCATAGATATACTAAATGTGATAGTGCACTAAGACAGTTGCTAAGAACAATATGATCTTAGTAACTGGAGAACTTGGTAGGCTTAATGTTGCTCTTGTTGAATCATCTGAAATCTTACCCCTAAGTATTGCCTTTCTTATAGTGTTTCTGATTGGATCATTATGTGATATATTCATCTGAGTGACCAATTAAAATACAGCTTTTAAATATTTAAGCTTAACCCACCATGATGCTGATTGGCTCAATAAATCATAGTAATCTTTTTGTAACCAATCAGCAAGGAGTACTTACGGGTTAAAAAAAAGTCTTCAGAAAAAACATCTTTATTTATAATGTGATTTTTTTTTGTAAGACAAGTATATTTTGCTTTGACTTATGAGTTACATGTTTGGTACCATAGATAGAGACCTACCATTTAAAGTGTTTGATTAATTTTCTTAGTTATATTGCAAAATAATTGATAAGCTGATTTTAAACCCAGGTGTGTTGCATCCTTAAGTACATGCCTAATAACAAGTAAGGCGCATCTACATGGTGTCTACATGTATAAGTACACAACATTTGCTATATTGTAACTCATACTAGTAGAAAGGCAAATACATGCTAGATTATCAAAAGATACAAGTGTCCTAATACTAATATATTTATTTGTTGTCTGTGACCTCGATGCTAAGTCAACATTACACTTCTTACAGCCATCAATATTCTCTAACACTCAAATTTGTTCTCAGAGGCAAATCAGGCCAGACAAGGTAAAACAACATTCCACATTTTGCCTGAGGTATTCATTTTTGGATTCAAACAACTCCCAATTTAAGTAGTTTTTGAAGAGTGCCAACAGTAATTCATAACTTGAAGCTGCATTGCAGATGTATTAGTAGATTTTTTGGCTAGTGTTTTTAACCCGAATGCCCCATGTCTATTTTGGCGAGAGGGAAGGACAGCAGGAGGAAGAAAGAAAGTAGGGAAAATTTTTTTCTCAGGTGCGGCTTTGAACCGGGGACCCTTTGGATGCCAGACACGCATATGGCCATACCTTGCCATGGGGATCTACCTTGGTCAGCCAAACTTTTCATGCCCAGCCCATATATGACTGTTGTATAACACATAGGATACCCGAGCTTGCAGATGCTTTGTGAATTGAGGTTTTTTGATGTTTGGTTTGGTTAGGGTTAACTGTCTCCAAAATAAAACTAGAATATAAAACTTAACCTGTTTTGAATCAATACAACTTGCTCACATATGTAATACTAGGGTTGGGCGAATCTGAGCTTTTTTTACAAAACTAATTTAAAACAAGTTGTTTCTATGGCCAAATTTGCCGTAGAATACAAATCTGCCAAAATTTTTGACCTCCGATGACGTTTGACCCCTGTACTATTCAAAAATTCAAAATGGCTGCCAAAATAACATCTTTTTGCATGTTTGTGGCATATTTTAATAGATACATAGCTTCAGTATGTCTTTTTATATGTTTTTGGGGTTGAGGAACACAAATTTGACACTTTTGAGATGATTATCTGTACCCTCTACAAGTTCAATCACCAAAAATTCAAAATGGCCGCCAAAATGACGTCATTTTCCTTGTAATAGCATATTTCAATAAACACATGGCTTCAAATATGTCTTTTTTATGTATTTGCATTTGGGAGCAAAACTTTGACACTTATAAGAAGATTTGGAGTACCCTGTACGAGTTATCAGTGGACAGAAATTCAAAATGGCCGCCAAAATGACGTCATTTTTCTTGTGATAGAATATTTTGACAGATACTTGGCTACAAGTATGTCCTTATTCATGTTTTGATGTAGGAGAATACAAAATAGACAGTTTTAACATAATTATCAATACCATATACAAATTATGTGTTGTCATCACTGAATATCATTTAATTTTGTTGTAGAAAACTGCTGAAATCTACTTCTCTAAGGTATATCATCGCATTTGTAATTTCTAATAACTGTGAGCAACCTACATTTTTGTATTACACTAGCATAATTTTCAACAAAGCATCAATATCTGCTGACAAGTTTGATTCTGGTTTTACAGCATTTTGAATGGACTTTCTCAGTTCTTCGCATGAAAATTTCACCACTTGCTACAATGCAAACCGATCGTTCTGTTCTTTAAGCCTTTGCATCGGGGCTTAAGATTGAAATTCTAATTTCCTTTCTCACGAAGTAAGGGCTAAGAGTAAAACGGTACAATTGTGTTTGGGAGTGGCCTTCTCACCTTTCTCCTTTTCCTTGCTATTTTCTTCCATTTCTTGCTTTGTTTATCAAAGCTATCTGGGCCAGCGTGCATCTTATTAGCCTACACTGGCTATCCAGGCTTGTGCATTTTTATTGTATGAGCTTGGAACATTCTATGGATTTCACATGGATTAGCATGTGTCCCTCACGGACCAACCTGGGTAAACAAGTAAACAAATGTATGTGGACACTCCAAAAACTAACTTATTTTAGTTGATATCTCAAAAGCATCAAAGACGTCTAGTCTATGATTGATTGCTGACAACACAAGAACTCTTTGCAATCTCAGCAATCCTACCAAATCTATTTGCTGTGAACACTTTGAAGCCAGTATGGTCGATACTTGTGTCTCCAGCCATGAAGTGTATTCATTGTAGAGGGATATGCAGTGATGAGCTGCATGACTTGGAGATAGTAGCTTCGAAATCGCAATATGGGCCAATGTATGGACACTAGATCCAGGTGAGGTGAACACTTTCTCTCCAGTAGTTATGTTTAGCAGCTTCTGAACTCCAAATTTTCTGTTGTGGTAGCAAGTGGTGGATCCACGCCAGTTCAAACCCATTCTCGTAAAAACATAGTCACAATGAATCGGCTGGTGGTGGTGGACCAGTTGTTCACAACACTTAACAATGCTGAAAAATGCCGAAAGTGGAATTGGGCAAGAAATTCTGACATCAGTGTTTCATATGTTAAGGAGACAGGGTCATTACCTGCAGACGGTTAAAATATCAAAGCGACTAACTCTAGTGAAGAAAGTAGAACTGAAAAGGAAGAAACCTGCTAGAAGCATGAACCTTCTAGATGCATGTAAGGACCATCAAGTCCCTGTGACACAGGATGCTATCAATATCCTTGCACACTTAACCGAAAAAGCTTTGCAAATGTTGCTATCTCCGGGTTACACTAGCCCAGATATTCACCAAATCCGACAAATGAAAGTCAACGATAGATTTGAAGATAGCGAAATTTCTGTGTAAAGAACTGAGACAATCCATTCAAAATGCTGTGAAACGAGAATCAAACTTTTCAGCAGATAGTGATGCTTTGTTGAAAAATATCATAGTGTAAAATACAAAATGCAGGTTGCTCACAGTTACTAGAAATTACAAAATGCAATGAAATACTATGTAAACACATATAGACTATAATCCTGCTTGAATTTCTACTCTTTAGAGAAGTAGATTTCAGCCGTTTTCTTTAAGTTGGATGATATTCAATGCTGGCAACTCATAATTCGTATATGGTAACTGCTAATTAAGTTAAAAGTGTCTAATTTGTGTTCCCAAACATCAAAACATAGATAAATACATTTTTTGTAGCCATGTTTCTGTAAAAATATGCTAAAAATGATGTCATTTTGGCAGCCATTTTGAATTTATGTCAACTGATAACTCCTACAGGGTACTCCAATTCTTCTTATAAGTGTCAATGTTGTGCTCCCAAATCAAACAACATATGAAAAAAACTTATTTGAAGCCACGTATCGATCAAAATATGCTATTACAAGAAAAATGACGTCATTTTGGCGGCCATTTTGAAATTTCTGGCGACTGAACTTGTACAAGGTACAGATAATCATCTCAAAAGTGTCAAATTTGTGTTTCTCAACCCCCAAAACATATAAAAAGACACATTGAAGCTCTTTATCTATTTAAATACACCACAAACAAAGCAAAAATATGCTATTTTGGCAGCCATTTTGAATTTTTGAATAGTACAGGGGTCAAACGTCATCGGAGGTCAAAATTTTTGGCAGATTCGTGCTCTACGGCAAATTTGGCCATGGAAACTACTTGTTTCAAAACAATTATGGTGATTCGCCCAACCCTAGTAATACTGTTACTCAGCAATAATAAGTCCAATTTGTAATGTTATTTTGTTTGGTCAAATTGAAAGTTTTCACATTCACTGTGCACAAAGCTGTAAGCGATATGCATTTTGTGAAGGCTAAAGATGAATTTTGGTGTATTTTTGTTCAGTTTTGGCCCACTTCTCTCTCTTTGCAGATGAATTGCATTATTTTTAAGCAAAACAAAAGCAAACACAAAAACATCCACCTTAAAATGCCAAAATGCGAATTTTTAAAGCTGTGCACCTTTTTTTCTTTGCCTTAAGCCATACATATTCTTTGTTTCTTTTCATTTCCAACTGATAATCATTTGATATGAATGAAGTTCATTCATTTCTTTATGTTATCTTCTCTAGTGAAAATTATATCAAACAAGGCGGTTCTCGAACCACGAGTCTCGCCTGCTTTTGCGACCACCTGCTTTTTCAATTACTTTTGGTAGAGGTAAATGAATTTGGCGGTTATCGGCTGGGCACGATTATCTGGCTGATGGTGACTGTACCCACCAAGTGTCATGCCCATGCAACAGTTTTACTAATTTGACCTCAGATGACCCCTGGTGACCTCGAAATGACCTTCCAAAAATTAGGCTTAAAATGTTGACTGTACCCACCTAGTTTCATGCCCATACGACTGTTTTTACCAATTTGACCTCAAATGACCCCTGGTGACCTCGAAATGACCTTCCAAAAATTTGGCTTTAAATGTTGACTGTACCCACTAAGTTTCATGCCCATCCAACAGTTTTTACTAATTTGACCTCAGATGACCCCTGGTGACCTTGAAATGACCTTCCAAAAATGTGGCTTTAAATGTTGACTGTACCCACCAATTTTCATGCCCATCCAACACTTTTTACTAATTTGACCTCAGATGACCCCTGGTGACCTCGAAATGACCTTCCAAAAACTTGGCTTTAAATGTTGACTGTACCCACCAAGTTTCATGCCCATACGACAGTTTTTACTAATTTGACCTCAGATGACCTCTGGTGACCTCGAAATGACCTTCCAAAAATTTGGCTTTAAATGTTGAATGGACCCACCAAGTGTCATGGACATATGACAGTTTTTACTAATTTGACCTCAGATGACCCCTAGATGACCTCAGTGACCTTGACCCACTAACCAATACAAACCGGTTCTGTCTCGGGTCAAGATTCACCCACCCACCAAGTTTGAAGAACGTACGACTCATAGTCTCCGAGAAAATAGGCGGAAAGCAAACTTTAACCAAAACTTTAACCAAATTTGTCACATACACACACACATACACACATCTGCACGGAAAAGTGATTATATAGTCTCCTGCCTTATCAGGCGAGACAAAAACATTATTTTTGATAATTGCCTTCACCACAGACTTCTACAGACTATTCACCAACAGCCAAAGTCCCTGTGCTTTGTATCCTGTGAATTCTCACATATTCATGAGGACTGATCATGCCAGCATTGTAATATAAATAATAAATAAATAAATTTTGGATTTATAAAGCGCCTTTCTCCAGATCTTAGAGGACTCAAAGCGCTGTAATTTTGCTGCAATGGTGAATCATCACAATCAGATTGCATCAACTAGGTTGCTGCCGAACGGCGCACACCTATCCGCATTTATATTGAAACATCCACCAATTATCTGTGCAGCTCCCCAAATTCCATTGGGTGAAGGAAGTTTTTGATAACCAAACAACTAATCACCAATTTTTGCGACACAGGAGGAAACCGGAGATCCTGGAGAAAACCTGCGAGAGCGAGCATGGAATAAAACCAAGATAAACCAAGTGCACATGCGTCCCGGGGGGGGGGGGCCACTGTAGTGGTAAAGGGGGGGTATCAGGCGCGTCCGTAAATTCACGTAAAAAGGGTATTTTTTCAGACTGGGGCACGTTACGTGCGTAACGTGAATAGGGTATCAAATTCATGTAAAATTCATGTAAAAGGGTATGTTTTTGGAGCTCAATACGTACTTAGGGCAGTTTTGCCAAGTTTGGGATTTTGTGCTTTCTCCTTCATTCTTGAAAAGTGAAAGAAAAATCTGTGGTCTTTTCTCCCTACTTCAATGCTACACCCCACCCAAAAGCCAGCCTTCAGCTGTCCGCGATGACAGATCCCTACTGGCCCAGCTAGCATACTAAACACGAGGTCCCCGGACAAGGTCACAACCTGGCCAGAACATACAACCAATCAGCATGCGTTATGCCTTTTTCTTAACTGTGGAGTCAATATGAGGAAAAATATAAGAGACTTTCCAATTGGCTGAACCTCTTTAAACTCATCAATATTCATGCCCAATGCAACCACGAACTTTGTAAACAAGCTGAAGCTGTGTGAACGAACTTTTGACATGTGTTACATTTTACCGGGGTATTTACAAACACGCCGATTGAACAATTTGGAACTATTTGCTGGCTTTCCTTTAGTATCAATCGATGAGTTTCAGGATTGGTTGGATTTACCACTAAATCCAGCATGATAATTAATGCTCTAGGATGTTTTAAATGGAGACGAAATTAGGAAATAGACCAAGCGAGACTGGCCATGTTTGTCTTCCAACTTCATAATGTATGGTTTGCAATCGCCATGGTCGTCATTTGCGTTGGACTTGCAGTTCAAAATTCTTGGAAATGTGGAGAATTGGGTACATCCCAATCCCAAAAAATAAATTCTAATATTTAAATCCAAAGGGTTGGACCTGTGATCCAAAGAGGGGAAATTATTGGCACAAAAATCTTGAGAATATTGGACATACTGCATGACCTGTGAGGTAAGCTTTAACATGACATGTTTCTTGAACCAGACTCTGGCTATGCAGAGCCGCCGGCACATCGACAAAAAGCTCCTGAAGGCAGCAACTTCTTATTTAGGATTAAAAGTACCTGTTTCTGTGTGTTTACTTGTTTAGGGGTAATAATTGCATAAATTACTTGTTTAGGGTTGGGTGAAAGACAACTACTTGTTTAGGGTAGCAAATCGTGCTACTTATACTTGTTTAGGGGTGAAAATTTCAGTCTCAGAAATACTTGTTTAGGGTGCTTTTGAGAGTCCACGGACGCGCTTGATACCCCCCTTCACCACTACAGTGGCCCCCCCGGGACATGAGTCCTTGGGTCGCGCCGGGGCTTGAACCCGGGACCTCAGTGGTGCAAAGCGAGGGAACTACCGCTGCGCTAACTTGTATGCCTTCATGTTACCGTTGTTTGTTACACGATAAGAGTATTAATTGTGTGTCTTCGCATTTCTGTGAATGATAGTAAAAATATGCAGTTTGTGCGTAGCAATTTCATCTCATACCAAATGACAATTTCAATGACTTATCCTTCACTTTTAAGCAATTTATAAATAATTATAATTTTTTTACTTTTGGACCACTGAATGGGTCGTTAACACCATAATGGGTGATGCTGTGAATAGTCTGTAGTAGTCTTTGGCCTTCACAGACTTACTAGTATTTTGTTGATACTCACCAGCATCTGAGAGTGGCTCCTTTCCCGGTTTTTGTTGATACACATGTTCTGGTTTACCATACAACGGCCCACATTCCGGTGGCCAGAATGGTCCGTCCAACGTCAATACAACACCATTCTTATCCATAAATCTCCCATTTCCAAGTTTCTTCAATTTCAATTTGCCTTGCCTCAGAGCTTCTTTAAAACCCTCTGCTGTATATCTATGGAAAGTTTTCCTACGAATTTCAGATATTCTTTTCAGTTCGTCGGATTCGTCGTCGGACTTGTCCTGTCCCGGTATATATGACCTATTTATTTCAGTAGATGTTGTTGATTGTTTCATTGCAGTACCATCACCCCAAGCACCAGGTGCTCTTGATTGTCTTACACCAGAACTACCCGCTCTAGATGAGGAGTCTCTATCATGGGGACCAATACCTGGCTCGGATTGGTCCGTTTCATAGTAACGGAAACTACTGTCTACTTTGTTCCAAGGTTGTTGGTTACGAAGGCTTGGTAGAATCTGGGCATATGAATTACATTCATCAAGTGATATTGACCTGCAAATTGAAAAGAGAAAGTGAAAATAACATTTTGAACATTAAAGAAACACGGTCTCTCTTAGTGTTTACAAACTATTAAATAAGTGCATGATCGTAATTGTCAAATGTAAGTTACAAGTTGCATGGGAGGGGTTGTTAGGAACCAAGGCGGCTGTCATTTTTTTAGAATGAATGTTGGTCACTGGAGTCAATTCTTTATCATGCGGGTTGTTGAAATTTTTAATGACCCCTCTATCTCAGGTTGAAAAATGTTATGACAGTTCCCCCATCTCTTCTTAAACAGATCCAAAACATATTATTCCCAAAAGGTCAAGAAATGTTTCTATTTGGCAAGAAGGTGTGGGTAGCAATGTAAGTTCAATGTAAGTTCAAGGAATATGTGCACCAATTTTGATTGTAACCGCAAAGATTGCACACAGAAATTTTGATAGTCACAACCTTGATAATTTTATGACCCCCTTATTTTGGGTGTAAAATAATTATGATCCTGTTATTTTTTGTATAAATATTCATAACCCTCTTCTGAAAAAAAAAAATAACAGGCCCCTTCCCGATATGGCACAAAGGTAGATATGGGGAACTGATTTTCATAGGGAACTCATCTGATTCAGACTTGGACATTCATCCTATATCACATGTGATGGAATAAAGGTATACAGTAAATGTCATGGAGTAAACCTATTCACTATAGTAGCAGTTGTATTTTATTCAGAAAGGTAAATAAACATGTCGTATAAGACAAGAATGCCTTTAAATATATCGTAATAAAAAAAACCCTGAAATTTCTAGAAGTGGGAGCAACTTTGCCAATATTGTCATGGATGGTTGCTCTGACTCACTTAACTATGTTGACTTCATCTAGACATGTGCATGCAAAGTGTACAGAAATGTGTACTTTTAATGTCAAAATAGTATTTCAAGCTGGGGACAACTTGTCCCCCATTCCTTCCTCAGTTGGTATATCCCTGCCATATGCAGTCTCACACTAACCTATTTTTGTCCTGTTTTTCGCCATGTTTATCTTGTTGTAATTTTCTCATCTTAGCCTTCTGTTTATTTCTCTGCATTCTTTCTAATGGTGGGGTTTCCAATGCATCGCGTACTCTCTGGTCTATCTCACGTTCCATTCTCACTTGGATCTCGCGTTTCCAATGATCTGGCTCTGAAAACATAAAGAACAGACCAGTTTATTACACTGACGAAGAACAACAAGTTTTATGCAGTAGCGTAGCCAGCGGGGGTAGGGGGCAGACTTCCCCCGGACACCTAAAATGGGGACAGAGAAGCAGAAAAATGGGGACGAGAAGAAGGGGAGAAAAGAGAGAAAGAAGGGAAGGAGAGGGAAAAAGAGAAGAGAAAGGGGGAAAAGAGGGGAAAGAGAAGGGAAAGGGGGGAAAGGGAAGGGAAAAATCAAATCAAATTTGCGTTCAAATGTTTATCCTTTCATTTCATACACATTTCATACATAATTTATATCAAAAGTGTATCGAATATGTTACTGTATCAAATGAGGGTTCCAATTTAAACTGTATCAAATTTTGCGTTCAAATGTTTATCCTTTCATTTCATACACATTTCATACATAATTTATATCAAAAGTGTATCAAATATGTTACTGTATCAAATGAGGGTTCCAATTTAAACTGTATCAAATTTATGTTCAAATTTTTATCCTTTCATTTCATACATATTTCATACATAATTATATCAAAAGTGTATGAAATATGTAACTGTATCAAATCAGCTGTTCCAATTTAAACTATCAAATTAACATTCAAATTTTTATCCTTTCATTTCATACACATTTCATACATAATTTATATCAAAAGTGTATCGAATATGTTACTGTATCAAATCAGGGTTCCAATTTAAACTGTATCAGATTTATGCTCAAATTTTTATCCTTTCATTTCATACACATTTCATACATCATTTATATCAAAAGTGTATCGAATATGTTACTGTATCAAATGAGGGTTCCAATTTAAACTGTATCAAATTAGCGTTGAAATTTTTATCCTTTCATTTCATACACATTTCATACATAATTATATCAAAAGTGTATGAAATATGTAACTGTATCAAATCAGCGTTCCAATTTAAACTATCAAATTAGCGTTCAAATTTTATCCTTTCATTTCATACACATTTCATACATAATTATATCAAAAGTGTATGAAATATGTAACTGTATCAAATCAGGGTTCCAATTTAAACTGTATCAAATTAGCGTTGAAATTTTTATCCTTTCATTTCATACACATTTCATACATAATTTACATCAAAAGTGTATCGAATATGTTACTGTATCAAATCAGCGTTCCAATTTAAACTGTATCAAATTAGCGTTGAAATTTTGATCCTTTCATTTCATACACATTTCATACATAATTATATCAAAAGTGTATCAAATATGTCACTGTATGAAATCAGCGTGCCAATTTAAACTGTTATCAAATTAGCATTGAAATTCTTATCCTTTCATTTTATACACATTTTATACATAATTATATCAAAAGTGTATCAAATATGTCACTGTATCAAATCAGCGTTCCAATTCTAATGCTGGCCAGCTGGACCGCCCTATTTTTGATACATGCCATTTGATACACCTTTGATATAGTTTTTTGATACACTTTTGATACAGTTTTTTATACACTTTTGATAGTTTTTTGATACACTTTTGATAGTTTTTTGATACACTTTTGATACAGTTTTTTATACACTTTTGATACAGTTTTGATACACTTTTGATACAGTTTTTTATACACTTTTGATACAGTTTTTCAAATTTCAAAATTGGTCCAATCAAGCTCAAATTCAACAAGAATTATCCGTACATGATCTAAACATATTTGCAAACATTAATGACCCCAAAGTGAAGGGGTCAAAGGTCAAATTTTGAAATTAGTCTAATCAAGCTCAAATTCAACACTGCCCTCTACTGCTAATGCTGACCTCTAGCACTTTCCCCATCACGGAGCAGCTCAATGCACTTTCCCTATCAACGCTCAAAATTACAACGCAATAGGATAAATGTGTGAGAAAGTCTTGCAAAAAAGAAGCAAAACCCAACCAAAATGGAACATACATACATCAGAAGGCCTGCTTGGAATGCAGTGCTTGTCACTGAAGTTGTTACCCTCAATAAAGAGACAAAAAGGCTACCAATAACATTAGTCTCCTCCGCAGCCAGTTTGGTTACGCTCCCTCCACACAAACAGTCTGCCAATGATCACGAACTGGTCCTTTTTGATTCGCTAACGGTTTTCTGCCGACGTCATCCAGCTTGACGTCAAACAAAGCTTTCAATTGGTCGATCGGCTAGACAGCTACTTTATTATTCATGAGCAAGTTTGACCATAGAATAAGTATATAGAGCACGTAGTGCGATGGAATTGAAACTCCGTTCGTCGACGTGAGGCCAGGCGATCGTCACGCTTGCAACATGTGGACGTAGATGGCAGCAGCATTTTCTTTAAATAGCATATTCGTGACGCCATGTTAAAGTAAGTCTCCACAGCACTACGCATATTTTTTTACGTAGCTATCGTGGTGGCAGCAGCATTTTTCTTTACTTTTCCAAAATGGCGCCGCCCGGGAGACGCCATTGGACGCCATGTTAGTGCAGGGTAATACACAGGGAAAGCCGACGCTGTCGCCACCTTTTTGTATTGCGCTAGCATATGAGTTGCAACGGCCTGGTTTGACCCGCCATCTCGAGGCATTCTCGCCAGCTGACTGAGGTCAATCAAGTTCCCGTATGTACAGCGCTACGGCTACAATCGTGTAGCTAATCAGAAACGGCGTTATAAGTGGCAATTGGCAGACTGTTTGTGTGGAGGGAGCGGAACCAAACTGGTTGCTGTGGAGACTACCAATAACATCTATACTATACAGGCATGTGCTATATTCATGCTTAATACATATACATTGAGGCCCTATATATAATATATAGTAAGCTTACCTTATCAGAACAAAGTCAGATATTTCCTCTTTAATCACAGTCCCTGATTACAACTACATTGTAACCTAATGTGCAGTCTACAAGCATGTTTGTATATCGTCATCATGATAAATAAAACACCATAATTTGCTCTAAAATACAGTACATTTCCAAATGCAAATCCTGGTGTTAACTGCATACATGCCACATGGGCAAATTTGAAAATGATGAGTCATTATCTATAGACATGTGATCAGTTATTGATACAGTTTTGATACACTACAAAAGGTCAGTTTATGAAAGCCCAATTTGATACACTTTTGATATACCTCTAGCCACCCAAAATAAACTAAGTCCAATTTAATACGCTTTTGATACACTAAAAAACAGGCAAAGTCCAATTTAATACACTTTTGATACACTGTATGCAGCCAGAATTTGACTAAGTCCAATTTGATACACTTTTGATATACCTCTAGACACCAAAAATTAACTAAGTTCAATTTGATACACTTTACATACACTAAAAAACAGGCAAAGTCCAATTTAATACACTTTTGATACACTGTATGCAGCCAGAATTTGACTAAGTCCAATTTGATACACTTTTGATATACATCTAGCACCAAAAAGTTCACTTTGATACACTTTACATACACTGAAAAACTGCAAAGTTCAATTTGATACACTTTTGATACACCACAAGCATGGCCAAAATTAACTAAGTTCAAATTTGATACACTTTTGATACATTTTTGATACAGTTAGGTGGTATTTGATACAGTTTTGATACCTTATATTTTCAGTTGATACATTTTCAATGCAGCCTTTGTATATCAAAACTGTATTAAATTGCTGTTTGATACAGTTTTAATACACTTTGATACACTTTTGATACACTTCTTGCTGTATAGAATTTCTGCTAGGGTTGGTAGGTAGGTGTCCTGGATAGGCGTATTTCGTGCTATATACTATACAGAGCTACACAAACACAAAACTCTTACCATTTTAGTCCTCAGTTTGCCGATTATACATTATGATTCAAACATCCTCGGGTTGATAGCAATACACAATGTCTGCTGTTGCCGACAGCATAGGTAAGGGTGTGGGGCATGTGTATGTGTGTTTGTAAACACCGACAAACAAGGACACACACATGAGAAATATGTTTAACAGCAGACATACCGGAACCATTAATAGTGGAGTGAGTTACTAGTAGATCAAAAACAGCATAAAAATGCATTATGAACGACAACTGCAGTTGGAGGTTTAGAGCCAGTCTGCACTTATATCAAGCAAACCTTAAAACAGTCCTTGCAGTTGCAGGTGATTAAAGTAGTGTGTTAATTGCTGTCAACATTTGTCGGTATTTACGCATATGTATGTTACATACCTTTATCTTTCATAACATCATTCAGTTTCTCCTTGGAAAGTCTCTCAATCTCGTCTGCCAATAAATCCCTCCTTGACATCTTCCCATGATGCTCTCTGCCTGGTCCATTAGCATTGATACTAGCACTATCCAATGCTTTAGTAATTGATGATGACTCCGTAGTAATAGATTCACTGGCTGATGGGATACCTTCTGACTGGGTAGTACTCTCAGCAGCAACACCTGCATCTTCACTGGGTTGACTGTCTCCGTCCCAGGCTTCAAACATACTGCTTCCTGGATCATCCGCCATGATTCTTTCTACCTAAGTTACTGACAAAATCATGAGAAAAAAACCTGTTGAATTCTGCAACTTGAAGATGAATTTTTAGCATTCGATAAAATGACATCATAGAGGTATTTTAACAGTTTGCAAAATATTAAATTGATCAATTGATTGCTTGATCAGTTGTTTGATTGATCATCTGACTCAGGCCTTCTCAACTAGTTTATTTGAAGTGCCAACTGGAACATTTTAGTGATCATGAAGTGCCAACATGTTAAGAGAGGATTTTTGCGGGGAAGCACGTGCGCGACCGAACGCATACAGGCTTATAGGCCCCTGGAGGGGTCCAGTGTGAAAACCCCAGCCGCGGGGGGTCCAGCGCCCCCGGAAGCTCTGAGATTTTAGGGCTTTGTAAAGGCTCAGATTTGGTATTTACAAGCCGACGTCAAACGTCGGCTTGTGCTGTCTCTTCTCAATTCTTCTTTCTTCTTCTTCTTCTTAAGTTAGGCGGGCAGCCTAACTTATTTCTTTTCTTGCCATTTCTTTCTTCTTTCTTTGTTTCTTTCTTCTTTCTTCTCACAATTTGCTACTACTTCCACATCCTTGATCGGATTTCGACCAAACTCAGTCACAAGCAGTATTGGGTAGCTGGCTACAAAAGTTATGGGTTGTTTAAAGTCAGAGGTCATCCAAGGGGTCACAGGGGTCAAAAAAGGTCATTTTAACCCAAAATACTCCAATTGAGCTGAAATTTATATGCAATGATCTTTATGACATTCTAAACATGTTTAAAATATTTTAAAATTTATTTAAGGTCATTAAGGGGTCATAAAGGGGTCAAAGGTCAAGTTTTTCAAAATGCTTTAATTAAGCTGAAATTTAAATGCAATGATCCTTATCACATTCTAAACATTTCAAAAATATTTTAAAATTCATTTAAGGTCATTAAGGGGTCATAAAGGGGTCAAAGGTCAAGTTTTTCAAAATGCTTCAATTGAGCTGAAATTTAAATGCAATGATCCTTATGACATTCTAAACATGTTGAAAATATTTTGAAATTCATTTAAGGTCATTAAGGGGCAATAAGGAGGGTCAAAGGTCAAGTTTTCAAAATGTTTCAATTGAGCTGAAATTTAAATGCAATGATCCTTATGACATTCTTTACATGTTTTAAATATTTTAAAATTCATTTAAGGTCATTAAGGATGTCATACAGAGGTCAAAGGTCAAGTTTTCAAAATGCCAGCTTTCCACGATCAAGGTATATTAAAAGCGGCAATTAATGAAACAGTCTTATTAAAATTAATACTATCCATTCAGCACAGTGTTGCTGCTGGATCAGATCGTCACAGTCATCCGCCTAACTTACCTCTTGCCCTTGCAAAGGTCACTGTTTCTCTAGTTAAGTTAGGCGTGCAGCCTAACTTATTTTTTTCTTGCTGTTTGTTAAGTTAGGCGGGCAGCCTAACTTATTTCTTTCTTGCCATTTCCTCTTTCTTTCTTCTTTCTTCTTTCTCACAATTTGCTACTACTTCCACATCCTTGATTGGATTTCGACCAAACTCAGTCACAAGCAGTATTGGGTAGCTGGCTACAAAAGTTATGGCTTATTTAACGTCAGAGGTCATCCAAGGGGTCACAGGGGTCAAAAAAGTTCATTTTAACCAAAAATGCTCTGATTGAGCTGAAATTTAAATGCAATGATCCTTATGACATTCTAAACATGTTTAAAATATTTTAAAAATTATTTAAGGTCATTAAGGGGTCATAAAGGGGTCAAAGGTCAAGTTTTTCAAAATGCTCCATTTGAGCTGAAATTTAAATGCAATGATCCTTATGACATTCTTAACATGTTTTAAATATTTTGACATTCATTTAAGGTCATTAAGGGGTCAAAGGTCAAGTTTTCAAAATGCCAGCTTTCCACGATCAAGGTATATTAAAACGGCAATTAATGAAACAGTCTTATTAAAATTAATACTATCCAGCACAGTATTGCTGCTTGATCAGATCGTCACAATCATCCGCCTAACTTACCTCGTGCCCTTGCAAAGGGCACAGTTGCTCTAGTTATGTCAGGCGGATTTATCCGCCTGATATACTGTGAAGCTCTCAAATCTTCTTTAAGTTAGGCGTGCAGCCTAACTTATTTTTTTCTTGCTGTTTGTTTCTTTCTTTCTTTCTTTCTTTCTTTCTTTCTTTCTCACAATTGACTACTAGTGCTACATCCGTGATCGGATGTAGACCAAACGCATAGCCAAGCCGTATTGGGTAAGTGGCTACAAAAGTCTTAAAATGTTTTAATATCGGAGGTCATCCAAGGGGTCACAGGGGTCAAAAATGGTCATTCTTGCCTCATATGTGCCGCACCCCATTATAATTAGGGGCAAAACATGGAGACATCTAGTCTAGTGTTTTGATAAACAAGAGATAACCACAGGCAATGGTTCTGCTGTCTGTGCTTCAAAACGTGTAAAATTTCGTCTGGATTCGTCTACTGCTAGGTGGTGAGTGCCGTGCATTCTCTAAATTCAGTACATTTCCATCGTCAACCGTGTGGAAAATGTCATACGGCCGGGCGGTTTCACAAGTTGCCGGCTCTATCATACCCGTCGCTGCCTGGCTATTGCAGCTGCAATCCATACATCAAAACGTGTAAATTTTGGCTGTTCCAACTGCAATCCATACACCCTTCATGCAAGACATGACTGGAATCGTCCACACAGGGAGTGAATATTACAAACGGAGTCACCCATTGAGGTAGGCCCATTCGAAATTCACACGCCCTGTGTGGGAGATTAAGATAATGTCTTCGGAGAGGTTGTATGAATTTAAACTGAACAGCCCAGTTAGTGTATGAAACCCCAAGTGGGCGATTCACACGAAACAAACTGAGGTATGTTCAGATGCCAATTTTGTTACATATCTTGAGTGTAACTTGTGATGTGATGCCTGTATGCTAGATATAAACAGCTACATCATTTCCACTGATGGCTATAGGGTGTGGGGGTGTGTGTGTGGGGGTGATATCTTGGCTAAAACTGCATCACGCCTTCCCATGATGCATTTATGAAAATCAATAATCCCACTATATAGTTTCTACAGATGGACTTAATAATGGTGAATAAGGGGTGAGGGGTAAGTAAAATGTTGAAATATGACCGCATTAAACCACAAAGGTCATGTGAGGTCAAAGGTCAGGTCAAATTTAAAGTTGCTCCAATGAGGCTGTAAGTCGGGGAAAATGATCCCTGACACTTTGGGAGTATAAAACCACAAAGGTCATGTGAGGTCAAAGGTCAGGTCAAATTTAAAGTTGCTCCAATTGGGCTGTAAGTCGGGGAAATGATCCCTGACACCTGGGGAGTATAAAACCACAAAGGTCAAGTGAGGTCAAAGGTCAGGTCAAATTTGAAGTTGCTCCAATTAGGCTGTAAGTCGGGGAAAATGATCCCTGACACTTTGGGAGTATAAAACCACAAAGGTCAAGTGAGGTCAAAGGTCAGGTCAATTTTGAAGTTGCTCCAATTAGGCTGTAAGTCGGGGAAAATGATCCCTGACACTTTGGGAGTATAGAACCACAAAGGTCAAGTGAGGTCAAAGGTCAGGTCACATTTGAAGTTGCTCCAATTAGGATGTAAGTCGGGGAAAATGATCCCTGACACTTTGGGAGTATAAAACCACAAAGGTCATGTGAGGTCAAAGGTCAGGTCAAATTGCAAGTTGCTCCGATTGGGCTGTAACTCGGGGAAAATGATCCCTGACACTTGGGAGTATAAAACCACAAAGGTCAAGTGAGGTCAAAGGTCAGGTCAAATTTGAAGTGGCTCCAATTACGCTGTAAGTCGGGGAAAATGATCCCTGACACTTGGGGAGTATAAAACCACAAAGGTCATGTGAGGTCAAAGGTCAGGTCAAATTTAAAGTTGCTCCAATTGGGCTGTAAGTCGGGGAAATGATCCCTGACACTTGGGAAGTATTAAACCGCAAAGGTCATCCGAGGTCAAAGGTCAGGTAAAATTTAAAGTTGCTCTGATTGGGCTGCAATTGGGAAAATAATCCCTGACACTTGAGAAGTATGAAACTGGAAAGGTCATCCAAGTTCAAAGGTCAGGTCAAATTTAAAGTTGCTCGATCAGGCTGCAACTTGCGGCAAATGATCCCTAACACTTGGGAGTGTAAAACCGAAAAGGTCATCCGAGGTCAAATTTAACGTTGCTCAGAATATGAAACCGAAAAGGTCAACCGAAGACAAAGGTCGGGTCAAATTTAACGTTGCACAGTATTGCTGCGTGATGATGTCATCACAGTCATACGCCTAACTTACCTCGTGCCCTTGCAAAGGGCACAGTTGCTCTAGTTCTTTCTTTCTTTCTTTCTTTCTTCTTTAGTAGTAACCAAAAAATGCTACTAGTGCCAGATGCTTGCACCAATTTTGACCAAACTTGGCCACAAGAAGCACTGACCCAAGCTTAATATAACTTCTACACGGATAGGGGTCAAAGGTCACATAAGGGTTATTAGGGGTCATTTTGTGAAAATCTTAAAAATGCTACTGCTCCTTTAAATGACATGCTATGGCCACCAAACATGGTCAGCAAGAACCGCTGGCCCAAGCTTCAAATAAGTTGTACCACAGATTGGGGTCAAAGTTCATGTAAGGCTTGATAGGGGTCATTTTGTGAAAATATTTGTGAAATGTAATGAAGCAGCTATCATTAGAGGCAGCAATTTAGCAGATAACTTAGGCAGGGAGACAGCTTGTCTGCTGTTTTGATAACAAGAGATAAGCATAGTAAATATTTTTAAAGTCTCAACATATTAAATCTTAACCACAGTCTAGACCAAACTGAACATGTCAGAGATCGTCTTGTGTAGGGGCAGTGGTGTGGTTTTGGGAAGATAGCTGACAGTGGATCTCACATAAGATTTTCTTTCTTTTTTTGGGGGGGGGCTATATGGACCAAGTAATAGGCACGGGAACTGTGTTAGGAATGCACTTTTGCTTGGTTATATGGGAAAGTGCGGGAGGGCAGCGTGGGTAGGGGAGGAGGGGGGAGTCAGGTCAAATTCAAAGTTAATCGGATGGGGCTGTAACACCGAGAAAATGATCACTGACAATTGAGGAATATGAAATTGCAAAGGTCATCCGAGGTCAAAGGTCAGGTCAAATTTAAAGTTGCTCCAATTGGCCTGTAACTCAGGAAAAACAATCCCTGACACTTAAGGAGTATAAATCCATAAAGGTCATCTGAGGTCAAAGGTCAGGTCAAATTTTAAGTTGCTCCGATTGAGCTGCAACTCAGGAAAAATGATCCTCGACACTTCAGGAGTGTAAAACCCGCAAAGGTCATCCGAGGTCAAAGGTCAGGTCAAATATTAAGTTGCTCCAAACAGCCTGTGACTCAGGGAAAACAATCCCTGACACTGGAGGAGTATAAAACCGTAAAGGTCATCTGAGGTCAAAGGTCAGGTCAAATTTTAAGTTATCTCCGATTGAGCTGCAACTCAGGAAAAATGATCCTCGACACTTCAGGAGTGTAAAACCGCAAAGGTCATCCGAGGTCAAAGGTCAGGTCAAATATTAAGTTGCTCCAAACAGCCTGTGACTCAGGAAAACAATCCCTGACACTGGAGGAGTATAAAACCGTAAAGGTCATCAGAGGTCAAAGGTCAGGTCAAATTTAAAGTTGCTCCGATTGAGCTGCAACTCAGGACAAAGGATCCCCGACATTTCAGGAGTATAAAACTGCAAAGGTCATCCAAGGTTAAAGGTCAGGTCAAATTTAAAGTTACTCCGATCAGCCTGTAACTCCGGGAACACAATCCCTAATACCTCAGGAGTATAAAACCGCAAAGGTCATCCGAGGTCAAAGGTCAGGTCAAATTTAAAGTTGCTCCAATCGAGCTGTAACTTGCAGAAAATGATCCTTGACACTTGGGGAGTATAGCATGAGTTTACCCGAGGTCTACGGTCAAACGATGCTAATCAGAATCAATCACCGCCTGACATTCGTGGCTCGTGAGCCACAGTAGCTCTAGTTTCTTTCTTTCTTTCTTTCTTTCTTTCTCACAATTGACTACTAGTGCTACATCCGTGATCGGATGTGGACCAAACGCATAGCCAAGCCGTATTGGGTAAGTGGCTACAAAAGTCTTAAAATGTTTTAATATCGGAGGTCATCCAGGGGTCACAGGGGTCAAAAATGGTCATTTTTGCCTCATATGTGCCGCACCCCCCATTATAATTAGGGGCAAAACATGGAGACATCTAGTCTAGTGTTTTGATAAACAAGAGATAACCACAAGCAATGGTTCTGCTGTCTGTGCTTCAAAACGTGTAAAATTTTGTCTGGATTCGTCTATTGCCAGGTGGTGAGTGCCGTGCATTCTCTAAATTCAGTAAATTTCCATCGTCAACCGTGTGGAAAATGTCATACGGCCGGGCGGTTTCACCAGTTGCCGGCTCTATCATACCAGTCGCTGCCTGGCTATTGCAGCTGCAATCCATACATCAAAACGTGTAAATTTTGGCTATTCCAACTGCAATCCATACACCCTTCATGCAAGACATGACTGGAATCGTCCACACAGGGAGTGAATATTACAAACGGAGTCACCCATTGAGGTAGGCCCATTCGAAATTCACACGCCCTGTGTGGGAGATTAAGATAATGTCTTCCGGAGAGGTTGTATGAATTTCAACTGTAACAGCCCAGTTGGGGTGTATGAAACCGCAAGTGGGCGATTCACACGAAACAAACTGAGGTATGTTCAGATGCCAATTTTGTTACATATCTTGAGTGTAACTTGTGATGTGATGCCTGTATGCTAGATATAAACAGCTACATCATTTCCACTGATGGCTATAGGGTGGGGTGGGGTGTGTGTGTGTGTGTGTGGGGGGGGTGATATCTTGGCTAAAACTGCATCACGCCTTCCCATGATGCATTTATGAAAATCAATAATCCCACTATATAGTTTCTACAGATGACGCAATAATGGTGAATAAGGGGTGAGGGGTAAGTAAAATGTTGAAATATGACCGCATTAAACCACAAAGGTCATGTGAGGTCAAAGGTCAGGTCAAATTTAAAGTGGCTCGATTGGGCTGTAACTGGGAAAATGATCCCTGACACTTGGGGAGTATGAAACCGCAAAGGTCATGTGAGGTCAAAGGACAGGTCAAATTCCAAGTTGCTCCGCGTTGGGCAGTAACTCGGGGAAAATGATCCCTGACACTTAAGGAGTATAAAACAGCAAAGGTCAAGTGAGGTCAAAGGTCAGGTCAAATTTGAAGTTGCTCCAATTAGGCTGTAAGTCGGGGAAAATGATCCCTGACACTTGGGGAGTATAAAACCACAAAGGTCATATGAGGTCAAAGGTCAGGTCAAATTTAAAGTTGCTCCAATTGGGCTGTAAGTCAGGGGAAATGATCCCTGACACCTGGAGAGTATAAAACCACAAAGGTCAAGTGAGGTCAAAGGTCAGGTCAAATTTGAAGTTGCTCCAATTAGGCTGTAAGTCGGGAAAATGATCCCTGACACTTTGGGAGTATAAAACCACAAAGGTCATGTGAGGTCAAAGGTCAGGTCAAATATGAAGTTGCTCCAATGAGGCTGTAAGTCGGGGAAAATGATCCCTGACACTTTGGGGGAGTATAAAACCACAAAGGTCAAGTGAGGTCAAAGGTCAGGTCAATTATGAAGTTGCTCCAATTAGGCTGTAAGTCGGGGAAAATGATCCCTGACACATTGGGAGTATAAAACCACAAAGGTCAAGTGAGGTCAAAGGTCAGGTCAAATTTGAAGTTGCTCCAATTAGGCTGTAAGTCGGGGAAAATGATCCCTGACACTTTGGGAGTATAAAACCACAAAGGTCATGTGAGGTCAAAGGTCAGGTCAAATTATAAGTTGCTCCGATTGGGCTGTAACTCGGGGAAAATGATCCCTGACACTTGGGGAGTATGAAACCACAAAGGGCATGTGGGGTCAAAGGTCAGGTCAATTATGAAGTTGCTCCAATTAGGCTGTAAGTCAGGAAAATGATCCCTGACACTTTGGGAGTATAAAACCACAAAGGTCAAGTGAGGTCAAAGGTCAGGTCAAATTTGAAGTTGCTCCAATTAGGCTGTAAGTCGGGGAAAATGATCCCTGACACTTTGGGAGTATAAAACCACAAAGGTCATGTGAGGTCAAAGGTCAGGTCAAATTACAAGTTGCTCCGATTGGGCTGTAACTGGGGAAAATGATCCCTGACACTTGGGGAGTATGAAACCACAAAGGTCAAGTGAGGTCAAAGGTCAGGTCAAATTTGAAGTTGCTCCAATTAGGCTGTAAGTCGGGGAAAATGATCCCTGACACTTGGGGAGTATAAAACCACAAAGGTCATGTGAGGTCAAAGGTCAGGTCAAATTTAAAGTTGCTCCAATTGGGCTGTAAGTCGGGGGGAAATGATCCCTGACACTTGGGGAGTATAAAACCACAACGGTCATGTGAGGTCAAAGGTCAGGGCAAATTTGAAGTTGCTCCAATTGGGCTGTAAGTCGGGGGAAATGATCCCTGGGAAATATTAAACCGCAAAGGTCATTCGAGGTCAAAGGTCAGGTAAAATTTAAAGTTGCTCTGATTGGGCTGCAATTCGGGGAAAATGATCCCTGACCTTTGGGGAGTATGAAACCGCAAAGGTCATGTGAGGTCAAAGGTCAGGTCAAATTTGAAGTTGGTCCAATTGGGCTGTAAGTCGGGGGAAATGATCCCTGACACTTGGGAAGTATTAAACCGCAAAGGTCATCCGAGGTCAAAGGTCAGGTAAAATTTAAAATTGCTCTGATTGGGCTGCAATTCGGGGAAAATAATCCCTGACACTTGAGAAGTATGAAACTGGAAAGGTCATCCAAGTTCAAAGGTCAGGTCAAATTTAAAGTTGCTCGATCAGGCTGCAACTTGCGGCAAATGATCCCTAACACTTGGGGAGTGTAAAACCGAAAAGGTCATCCGAGGTCAAATTTAACGTTGCTCAGAATATGAAACCGAAAAGGTCAACCGAAGACAAAGGTCGGGTCAAATTTAACGTTGCACAGTATTGCTGCGTGATGATGTCATCACAGTCATACGCCTAACTTACCTCGTGCCCTTGCAAAGGGCACAGTTGCTCTAGTTCTTCTTTCTTTCTTCTGGCAACCAATCAACTGCATCTAGCTTCGCAAGGGATTGACAGATTTCAACCAAAGCTGACCCAAATGACCACTGGGCTAGGCCAAACCTTCCATTTGACTTTGACCTCGCTGTGACCTTTGACCTAGCTATAATGGTCAAAATGTGATTTCACAAAAATGCTACTCCTTCCACAAATTTCATGCGATGGGGACATGGTTATATCATGTGACTCGACTTTAGTCGGTGTCTATAGGGTGTGCTCAGATAAGAGGTCAAAGGTCATTAAGGGGTCATTTCCGGTCAAAGTCTAAAAATATTCAAAAAATCACTGTCTTTACAAATTACATAGCAGAGAGTCGCCATTAGCACACATGCATTGCTACTAGCCAGGGTCTTTAGGATGCGTACAGTTTTGCGGTCAAAGGTCATTAAGGGGTTACTTCCGGTCAAAAACCAAAATTATCAAAAATGTTCAAAAAAATTTTGTCTCAAAATGTAGACAGACCATAGTAATATAACCATCATATATGAATCAGTGTTACCTGATGTATGCATGGTATTTTTATTTTGGGGGTCAAAGGTCATTAAGGGGTCACTTCCTGTTTTTTAGCTAAATAACTTTAAGAATTTTTATCTCGACAACTAAACATAGTAGAATTTTTTTATTAAAATTGGAACAATGCGTTTTGTCGGTGTACATAAGGTTTTTTTTCCATTGAGGTCAAAGGTCATTAAAGGGGTCAAAAGGTCAATCAAAAATTTAAAAAAATCAAAATCCATGTATAAGTTCGATTAAGCTGAAATTCACCAGGAATATTTCTTATGACATCCTAAGCACAATGCAAGAGCAGTTGACCCCATCCGTAACCCAGGGGTCAAGTTATAGGGTCAAATTGCGGCTTGTATTCAGCGTCTGTTGACTCTAGTTTCACCCTGTTTTTGTTCAAAATTTGTGTGAACAAAATGAGTAAATTTACCGTGCGCCACTTCGCGCGCGCCACTTCGAATACCTCCAAGCGCCACAAGTGGCGTGCGCGCTGCCAGTTGAGAAGGCCTGATCTGACTGATTGATAAAGTCATCAATATATTGACTAAATGATTTACTGCCCATATGTGCTTGATTGATTAAACTCCTTTCTTAGCACAGAAATAGATTGGTTGATAAACAAAATGATTCACTGATGGATCGATTGATTCACTGATTTGATAAACTGACCAATTATTGATAGATTCAACTCATACATTTACCCTAAGACAGAGAAATTGAAAAACACTCGGACGCAAAATTTGCATGCATGTTGGCAATCAGACACGACAACCATTTATTGACTTTTGTTTAAGACCCGCACCAAGTACCTACAACAAACAAACAAACAAACAAACAAACAAACTCTCAGCCGTACTATAGCCAAATATATAATAGGAGATTCTCTAATCGAGCGAACTATACCCAACCCAAGACTCTAGCGAAACAATTACGACCAAAGGCGCAGAAAATCTCGTTTTAGCAAAACCAAATGTGATCCAAACTTGCACTCGGGTAGCCGCCATTTCTCAGCAAGGGTAAATTGAGTTTAACTTGTTGCACTGTGTTAAACTTTATTTTCTGCAGATAGAAGTGATCAATCATTGAATGCAAAGAGGAACCAAGAAGCATAATCAATCACAAAAGTAAATGCATCAAAAAATGAACATCTTTGTATTGATCACTTGCACTTCTACCAGACTCATTTTAGAGTCATTTCAAGCAACTATTATCTGGGACTATTATTAGCTAAACACAAACTCACAAAAAAAGCGTTGCTACTGGCACAGTGACAGAAGCCATGGAGGTTAAATATGAAACAAAATGATTGTATATACGACTCGCATATGTGTGCCTCTTCTAGATTTCCCTCTTTTAAGGCTTCTTTTTAATTTAGTGCTCTTCCAGCGCTATTGAGTTCTGCTTTTTGCCAAATGTAACAAATAGATGATATATAATTAACACTGGTACAATTACTCCCCCTCCCCGTCAATTGCAAATAACAATTAAAATCATTACAAGAGGTTGTAATTGCCTGCAGACATAATCAATACATTGATCGCAGCTTACAACCATGTTTCTTTATTTAACTGTAATAAGTGGGCGGTATGGTATACTTACTTTGTGTTTTGAGATGATGTAGCTCGAAGGCCGCTATACATGGTAAACAGTAATGGCCATCAATCTTGTTAATCATCTTCAATCGTCAAATAATTTCTTTTACTGCAAACACTGTGATAGAAGCAGAATAAAATGGTGCAATGATGAGTGAAACAGGAAAATTCAAACTCTAAATAATCTCTGGTCCTGTGTCACAACCTGGGGTACCTTTGTGTTACATAGTAAAAAAATGAAATGTTTCAAACATTTTACCTACACGTCTCATTTGAAGTGGTTCATCCTCCTGAGCATTTTGACACCTTATTTATGGAAATCGGTTAAAAAATGAGAGAGTGCGGGCAAAAACAATCACAAATTAGGTGGGATTTAACCCCACCTCTTTTCCCACATTTACAATCATTCTGAGCAAGTATTAGTCTTTTAAATGACCTTCTGTATTTATTTACTTGGTTTAGATGTCTGGGGGTTCATTTAGACATTTTTTTACTAGATTCAAAATTTTAATGGGGGTTTTAGATCAAATTTACAATACAAATCCCTCCCCCTAATCCTCCTCCCCCTAATCATCAACCACCCTTGGCACATTTCATGCCAAACGTCATAAGAAAATAATTTAAAATTATTTTAAAACAGGTTAAAAACATGAGTAATATAGAATAAATTAGCCTCAATTTAAGACCTAATTGAATCTTCTAAGTGAAGGAATACTCAAGAAACAGTGTTTTGAAATCCCAACTGCCCATCAAAATGTAACAAAACCACCTTTTTGGATACCCCATACGTCACACAGGATCCTTTACATAATTATCAGCATAACTGAACACTACGCATGTACCCCAATTGAATTAACACACTAAGGGGTTGTGCAATGTAGTCCTTGGGAGGAGTAAACTTGGGGGTATAGGCAAGAAATGTTTAGGCAAGCAAAAAGGAGAAGGGGCTCTACAAAGGATTAGGAAGACAGTACTAAAATGTTCAAATATATTTGAAAAACTTTGCTGCTTGCTACTCTCACATAGACCTTGTAAGGTTTGTAAATTGGGTTTGCAAACATTTGCTATGTGCAAGCAGAGGGAGGGGGGGAAACACTTTGGTGGTAGGGCACTTAGATATCCTAGCTCCTGGGTTTTAAATAATTATTGCACAGCATAACATGAGTCCTCCCAGCATCCCCTGGTACAACAGTGGTATGCAACAGTGGTATTCACCTGTTCCAAAGAGAGTTTGCAAGCCCGGGGCGATCACTCATTTATGTAAGTTGTAAGCATCCGTGTTAAATAATATGCGGATTCTGGGTGGTTTTGAAAAGCAAAACGAGGATCCGCGCGGATCCACGATTAGGGTCTCAAAACACTCATTTTACTAAAAGAAGGGGTGTTTTTTTAAGCATGATCCTCACTTAGGGTAGTTTTTTTTAATTACCCAATTAACGGACATTAGTGGTGACATATTTATCAAGTTATTCGGCACAAAAGAGTGGTTTCTGAGCAATTTTACTAACCAGATTTTTATAAAATCGGAGCTGACTTCAACAGTGCCAATTTTAAGCTTACCAATATCATCACTGTCACTGAATGACACTCTACCGACACACGCAATGATAGGGGCAAATTTCAAACCAATTCCTCACTTAGCCTATTGTGTTTTTATATTGTCTGTCCTTGTTTAGGGGTAAATTTCAAACAAATTCCTCACTTAGGGTGTTTTTATTTGAGTAAAATCCTTGTTTAGGGTTAGTTTGACAAATTTTCGACATACTAGCTTAGGGTCATTTTTGAAAGTCAATTCACGCAGATGCTTACAACTTTTATACATGAGTGCCCCCCCCCCCAGGTTTGCAAGTCATCTTGGTGACCCACACCCACCAAAACGCCATTTACAGGGTCTATACGTATGCGTAGTAAAAACAATTGCACTTTCTACAAATGTCTACAAATCAATGTACAGAACAATATAGACGTTGATTTTAATTAGAAAGTAATTATAACTGTAATAATCACCATGTGCAGCCAGCATCCTAGTACAGCTAGAAAAATACAAATCAATTAGTATTTTGTGCAAATGAGTTTCTAATTAATGGTTCAATCAAAACAACAAAATATACTTTGTTAACTTTGATTGCATATGTACTTTGGTATCTGGCAGGGATGGTGCCAGAGTAAATTGTGTGAGATGGTGATATAAATTGAGGTCCAGAGGACAAAGCCCTTTTATTTGGCAGGGTTCAGAGCACAGTGTCATCGCCCCGATATCTTCATGGCAGTAATCGCCATAGTAGGTTGAATCTACAGCCACGCATTGTCATTTTGTTCCGACCTTTGAGACGCATAATGAGCTGAGGGACATCCGACTCGACTAAGGCTACTGACAATAGCCTGGTAATTGACCTCTCTGTGTGTGAGTGAGCATGTATACGCCATTATGAGGTCAATGGTCATATGCTTTTAGACTCCTTGCACTTGTGAGTGCAGCTAGCCTACGCTGCACTATAGTTCGGCACATATAAAATCAGAATATTTTTGTCAGTTTTTGAGTTCAAGACGCAATGGTTCTTTCTCAAGACGCAAGTTAACGACTATCATATCCGTTGAACACATATAGTCAAGTGCAAGGAACAAAATCTGGCTTCTTTAGACTAAATCAATTACGGGAGATATTCATCATTTTCTACCCCGGTATCCAAAGATCTATCGTCTGAATATCAAATCGTGCATAGCACATGCACCTGTCTTGATCCCGGTATTCATTTCAGTGTCTCTGCTGTATAATGTAATTATTAACCGGGCAATGTCAATGTGCAGAGGTTGAAGCACCCTATTTTATTTTTACATTTTGTGCTAATACAGACTCAGTGAAAGTTAAGATGGATTCAGACTTTCCCCAAAGTTTGACAATAAAATTGCTGACTTGGTTTGTCGAGAGTGGCCTTTGTTTCCTTGATCATTTGATTCTTTTAGGTATCTACAAATATGTTTCTCTATTTTCTTTCTATATAGCAGGGCCAGTGCATGCTTTACAGGCTTTGTCGACAATGTCTGGCTTGAACATTTTATTGGTACCTGGGTCCATCAGGACCCATCTGACCGAGCATACCCACATGGAGTATGAACAAATGAACAAACAAACAGGTATTGCATTAATTTCATTTTCTGTAGGAGCTAAGGAAACTATTTTGTTATGATAATACATAGTGAGGTGACTCTTTTTTTATTTATAACATTTGTCCTCCCAGTGGCATACCCTCATTCCGGGGACTTCAATTTGAAATGGATATAGGTGTAGGGCTGACACTTTCGCACTAAGGGGCATTCGGTGAGAGCAAAAGCAAAATGTAAAAAATATGGGGTCATTGGGTGAGAGCATGATTTTTGGCATTCGGTGAGAGCAAAATGTAAAAATATGGGGTCATTGGGTGAGAACATGACTTTTTTTAATGGAATCTTTGGGTGAGAACCGAAACAGCGCCACAGAAACCTCGAAATCGAATATCTAGTTCTAAATGGCTTCAAATTTCTTTGTTTTTTCAAAATAAGTAACAAAATCAGTGATAAATGAAAGTTGCTGTTCAAATTGAACTTGTAAGGGTCTTGGGTGACAGATCAAATGGAAAAATCGGGGGTCTTCGGGTGACAGAGCATGTGTGCGTAAAAAAATATGGGGTGTTTGGGTGACGGCGATGCTGAAAAAGGGGGTCTTAACAGCCCTACATACGCGTCACCTCCAAAGTTGGGAGTGCCCCCCCCGGGCCTCATTCATGGACTTTATGAACTATAAATTGGTAGCTGGTGTATATAGAGCAAAACTTGTGATGGGGGGGGGGGTACTCAAGTTTGGTTTGAGGTGCTGCTGAGAATCAGAAAGTGGACCCACCACTATACCAATTATTTGATCTGTCAAAACCCCAAATGTTTAGCAAAATTAAACACAAATTGTTTTGCAAATTTTCCCCGACTTTTT
This sequence comes from Amphiura filiformis, assembly GCF_039555335.1. Taxonomy (NCBI): domain Eukaryota; kingdom Metazoa; phylum Echinodermata; class Ophiuroidea; order Amphilepidida; family Amphiuridae; genus Amphiura; species Amphiura filiformis. The sequence goes on from NC_092632.1 coordinate 59,039,700, forward strand.
TGGTGAATTTTGAAAATGTTACCTACAGTGAGAGGTGAAATTGAGTTATTTTCCAACAAAATTTAAAACACTTTGAAACAAAAGCACAGATAGTGCTGTAGCCTCACCCCTGAACTGAACATTCACTGCAAAAGGGTGATTAATTTATTTAGGAGCCAATGCGTGACATGCATATTTTCCACCCAGTGTTGTCACTGCCTATGCAAAGGCGTAACGCATGATCATTCCCAAAGTCAAAAATACCCCCCTATTTTGAGCGGTTTCAAGAACATTTTCAGCATTTGTTACCCCTATTTTACACAAAAACGGGCACAAATTAGCCTTGAAAGTTACCCCTATTTTTTGCATTTCAGGTACACTTTTACAGCACCCTTTTTTTTTAATTTCAAGAAATACACCAAAGAACACACCGGGTCAAACTGGGAAGTCCCTAGTGATGTAATCGGTGTAAACAAACCCCAGCCGAGTGAGTTGCTGAATATTAGGAAGGCACAAAAGTTTCACAAAACTTGAAATGCGGGAGTAAATTGAGCAAGAAATGTTATGATCTATCCATGATATATCATACAGCAATGCAACTAATCCATGTAAGCCATATTATTCCACAATGTCACAAAATGGAGACAATGTGACATGATCAAGGGGAATGAGTCTGATGTCGCTAACATTGGTTTTGAGATATTGGCAAAGTAAGTGTTAAAATTCTTCTGTTTTCTATTGTTTTCAGCGATTGATAAAGTGATGTAACTTCGCAAAGAAAAGTCGTATCAACTTGGGATTTTCAGTTTCTGAAAGCTCTAAATGTCCTCTTTCTAACATATGTAAAACTCATTTTTGACCAGGGTCGACATGTGACTCATTCCCCTTGTCATGTCACAAATGTGGCATGATCAAGCAAAATCAGTTTGAAGTAGGGCATATTCAATTTTCAGTTTTCTACATGCTTGTATTGTATAAGGCATTTGCAAGGATAAATTTTGCAGAAAACCCCATTGAAATTGAACATTCAGTTCCAAAGATCCCTAGGCGAAATGTCAACCGTGCTAGCATGGTCAACCATGGTCAACCATGGTCAAAACATGGTTGACCATGGTTAACTATGGTCAGCGATGATCAGCCATGGTGGCTTGACCATGGTCAACCATGGTTGCCATGGTCACCATGGTATACCATGGTCGACCATGCTTTAGCATGGCCGAGCATGGTCAGCCATGTTCATCACCTCACTTGACCATGGTTGACCATGGTCACTTCAAGTATACCATGGTCAATCATGCTTTAGCATGGGTGAGCATGGTCAGCCATGGTCATCACCTCACCTGACCATGGTCACTTCAAGTATACCATGGTCAACCATGCTTTAGCATGTGTGAGCATGGTCAGCCATGGTCATCACCTCACCTGACCATGGTTGACCATGGTTACTTCAAGTATACCATGGTCAACCATGCTTTAGCATGGCTGAGCATGGTCAGCCATGGTCATCACCTCACCTGACCATGGTTGACCATGGTCACTTTTAAGTATACCATGGTCGACCATGCTTTAGCATGGCTGAGCATTGTCAGCCATGGTCATCACCTCATCTGACCATGGTTGACTCTGGGTAGTGAATGAGAAAAAGCGCCCTCTGTTGTTATTATTCATATTTAATGTGTATTTACAACGTTGTGAATAAATATTTGACACCATAGAATATAAAAACTAGTAATTTGATAAGTTAAAATAAGATTTTTAACGGAATAAATCTAAATAATATGATTATGCAATTTATTCGGTTAAATATTTACCCCATAATTTTTGACCATGGTTGACCATGGTCACTTTAGATTGACCATGGTCTCTGGCCGTGGTGCCATTTTTCAAAAACATGGTTGACCATGGTCAAAAACCATGGTCAAAAACATGGTTGACCATGGTCAAAACATGGTTGACCATGGTCAAAAACATGGTTGACCATGGTCAAAAACATGGTTGACCATGGTCAAAACCCTGGTTGTTGAACTATGGTTGACAATGGTTCAACCATGGTCAAACATGCTAAGTTTTAACCATGGTTGACCATGGTCACTTTAGATAGACCATGGTCAAAAGGTTAACCATGGTTGACCATGGTCTCTGGCCGTGGTGCCATTTTTCAAAGCATGGTTGACCATGGTTTGACAATGGTCAAAACCCATGGTTGAACCATGGTTGACCATGGTTAACCATAGTTCAACCATGCCTTTTTCGCATAGGTATGAACAGTTGAAGTGTCTCCAAAACAAAAGATAGCAAAAAGAAATTGTTTATCAATATTTCCGATTCCGACTGATTTTGCTTGATCACATCACAAATATGTATCTATAGTAGGCCTATCACTGTAAATGAATAATAATATTACTGATGATCTACCCAAACATTTATTCCTTGCATACTGAAATGATATATATCACTCTACTCAAAGAACTGGTTGCAAATGGAGACAAACGAGTATTTGAATATTTCACTTGTGAATAATTACCAATGACCCAAACATTTATTCCTTTGTTAGGACTAAGAATCCTGACATTACCCAAAGATGATAAATATACAGACCATACCAACAGCCCGGGGGGATCACTCCCATTGTGGCCTGTACACCATCCGCAATAATCAACTTTTGAAAAGCACCCTAAACAAGGATTTAACCCTTGGCTAAAAGCGATACCCTTTTCACACCCTAAACAATGATTTGATTCCTTGTATCAAATTTCATACCCTAAATTTAATTTCCGCGTATTAGCAATTGCAATTTTCCTTTTTTTCCAATTTTTCATGTTTTTGACACTAAACACGGTATGCAGCGTATCGTGCCTACCCCTAAAAAACTACCCTTTTTACGGCGTTTTCATTATCGCGGATGGTGTACAGGCCACAATGGGAGTGACCCCCTCCCCGGACCAAAAGGCAAAGTCCAGCATCTAAAATTAGGGCCAATCGCTCCCTGTGCACCAAAATGCTACGTCCACTCTGTGCCTATTACTGCATATTTTTTCATCATCACAAATGTACTGGGCCATAGAGCTGATAAAAACCCTTAAATAATGGAAGTATATCCATGCCCAAATACAGCTCCATATGATAGCCACAAGTGTGTGGATAATCATTTGTAGTTAAGACGGGCATTCGAACGATATCGGCCGGCGGTCCTTGTGAATATGCGAGAATTATCAGCATACAAAGCCAAGTGATTTACTGTTGGTGAATGATGTTTTTGTCTGTGATATCACCACTCACCTGGACATAATTTCTTGCAGTACAAAGTAGAATGATCCTGATCTTAATTACACCACCCAACTGATGCCACATACACATATTATGTGTGTCACACACATCTCTTGTTTCGTCCTCAATTTATTCCATTCAGTCGGTAATACAATACTACACATACATCCAATCTCCAAGTAACCAAAGCGCTACTGTTTATTGTTTTAGGAGATTACATACCATACTAGCCTATACTTTCGCTAGTCGCCAATATACCTTATTTGCATACAGGCTTCTGTATGCTAAAATTGACATGTTATTGACTTAGTCTTATGACAATTGTATGTAAAGCCATTCAACAGGTTGGTGACCATTATACATTGAACGTTGGATGCAAATGTAAGTGCCGACTATTTTAAAATACTGAGTGTGAGTGCTTGGCACATTTGTAGTATTTGCTTCAGGATCATAATGTCGTAATAAGTAGCATTATTGCTGACAATATTATATGGTGGTAAATATTCATAATAAATCCATTTCCTAAAAATGTTAAGGAATATATAGATGCTATGGATACTATTTCCCCTTTGGTCACGGATTGCAAATATGCCAAAGTGGAATACTTACATGTTTGTAATGACCAAAAATATCATCAACGGTCATAATGAACGAAATGAAATTATCCAATTCTTAAAAATAAAACGGATTTGGCATTCTCCTTGATATCCTTTTAATCTTTACCAGGACGCAATACCAGTATCTTACTTTAATAAAAAGCTTTAGATTATGAAATATAACATTATAGAAGAATAAGCTAAACTTAAAACAACAGCAAAAAAAATGATTATGACTCCAACACTTCAATACAACCTTTCATACACAAGGATCCACAACATGCTCATCTATCAAGGCACAGTTCTTTGACCCCAATACATTTGCACATTAATTGAATGACATTTGAAAATTTGGGTACAAAAACTCATACTCTGAAACTTGAGGTCAAATTTTGACTATGATTGTTAAATTGAGGTTATTGAACTATGCCATTGGGATGAGGCCATTGTGGTCCATAGTGCAATATGCGATACACCTGTACCTTAATTCACATTCTCAGACTTTTCACACAGAGAAAGAAAACACTCAGCACATTAAATTACACACTTAAGTTTACAGAACTACAATACAATGTTAGAAATCAAAACACCTCACTGCATGCCTGCATCTCCGCCCTTGCCGATAGGGTTCACTTCATATCTTGTTGCAACCAGAGATTCTCCTTGGGAATTTTCCCTGCTTCAAAGTTGTGTATTCAAGAACACCAATCTTAATAACAAATTGTCTTAAGGGCTGGGGTATGAACGTTTGGACAGTATTTATTTTGGGACATTAGAGCACATCAGACATATCAAATTGCATTCTGAATACGAAGAATGTCATTCTGATATCAAATAATTTTGATTTTTGAAATTCGCAATTTAATACACATTTTATGGCAAATCATTAAAATTGATATTTTGATTTTTAACAGTACTTGAAGTAAACTTTATAAATCTGATGATTTATACTTAAAGTGTATGTAGGTGGGATGAAAAGCCGACGATCAATTGAAAATTTTGACCTTTCAGTATTGAAGATATGGATTTTTTTCCCAAAACACCAAAAAAAATTAGGTCTTTTGGGAAAAAATCCATATCTTCAATATGAAAGGTCAAAATTTTCAATTGACCGTCGGCTTTTCCTCCTGCTACATACACTTTAAGAATATATCATTAGATTTATATAATTTACTTAGAGGACTGTTATATATCACAAATTTGAAAAATATCAAATTTTTATAATTTGTCATAAAATTTGTATTATATTGTGATTTTTGAAAAATGAAAATTATTTGATATCAGAAAGACATGCTTCGTATTCAGAATGCAATTCGATAGGTCTGAGGTGCTCTCATGTCCCACAAAAAATACTGTCGAAACGCAATAAACGCTCATTTTGGATCCCTTAATACTAGAAATGAGTATAATATGTTAAAACACATCAATCACAAAACTCTGCATGTACTTTTTCTGCTTTTTAAGCACATAAAACTTTAAAATCAATATGAGAAATATATATATATTAAGGACTTGCTTAACTCACTTAACAAACTATTATATTGTTGAAATATGTCAAAATATTTTTTGGCAAACATGGTTGCAAAATCATTATATTTGGGAGGGTGAAATACCCAAAACTTTTGTTTTGATATTTTTATTATGGCCTTACTTTCAAGAACTGCTAGACCTAAATATATTACCCACTTTTCTCAAAAAAAGTTGCAATTTGTATTGCTACACAGTGTTGTGTGTGCAAAAAAACATCCTTGCATATTAATTCGCACAGAAAAAATATTGTCAAATTTATATAAATTTATGTTCATTAATTAATTGGATTTGATACAGCTACATAAGGCTTTACAAATCTTTTGTGATTAGGCCACATGGCCTCCTCCTCAAGCACATAACCATATGAGGTAATCACAAAAATATACACACTGCCTATCATGGTAGTAGTGTGTATCAAATCCAATTAATTAATTATTTCGCTCCCATTTTTTTTTTTTTTTTTTACCTTTGGATGATTTCAACCATCTTGGTTGTATATCTTGAATTTATCTATTTATAAATTTATGTTCTGTTAACAGAACAAAATTACGGCACAGTGGCCTCACAAATGCAAAATCAACAAATCCTTTGGGAATAAACTTTTTCATAAAAAAAATTTGATCTATAAAACATACTCCTAAAATAACATTATGTTAGAATGATTTGCATGAATTTTCAAAAATGTTTTCTGAATGTTATTAAGCTCATGAGAACTACCTGCCAATTGGTCAAAAAGAAGTTTTCATTATGGACCAATCAGCAAAATAATTTCAGCGTGCAAAAAAATTGGGGTGAGTTATTTAGCTCCATTCTGATTGGTGATTAAAGTGAAGATATCAGGTAATTGACCAATCAGAGGCAATGTTAGATCGACAGGTAGTGCTCAGGAGGTAAAGATTTTATACCCTGTGGAGACCAAAGTTTTCCATTTTACCGGTAAAGAAAGTTTACGGAATTCAGTGTTTTGGTGGAAAACCAGTTTATGTCACAACTTCTTGAAGATGACTTTGTCAGACTAATTAATGTCATTTTAAGCTTTACTTTGCCTTAAAAACTCCAAATTCATTATAGCAATAATGGTCTGTCTATGTCGAGGGTGCAATTTTGCAATTTGAAAACTGTTGGAAACTGGTATTGCAATTCACAAAATGGAATTCGCCTTTTAGAAAACATAAAACTTTTGTATCTACAAAAAATGTACTTTATATAACATTTGAAAGCTTGGTACATGTCTGTGTTCCCAAATATAGTCTTATCAAATTAAACTGTGCACTTTCACAGCACAGTAGATTTTTCAAATGATATTGATTTGCCAAACATCAATTGTCCCATAGATTTACATTTCTACAATAATCATTTCTAGAGTGTATAGTTTTTCAGCAAAAAATTGCAGCAAAATGAACTACAGTACTCACCTTTGCATGTGGTCATTTAAAATGGTAATTAAAATCAATCCAATGTTTGCAAATTCATCATTGTTAACAATAGTACGTTCGCTGAAAATTCAAGTCAACATCGCCGTAATTGACACTGTATCTCGACCAAGCTCACATTGTTACATGGTTACTGTAATTGTGATGAAGCCCAGTTCAATTTGAATCAAGTACCATCATCGACTTGTAATATTGATAAAGCCGTCCTGCAAAGACTTATTGATTTGATTACCTGAGGTATCTTTTGTTCAATTGCATTGATTTTATTGCACATTAGTTTCCCATGTGATCCATAACAAAAGTAAAAGTCATTCGTGGTGTGGTGTATTGAGTTGCTATTTTTATATCTGTATAATAAATAGCATAACGCCAGTTATGTGCCAGAAAAATTTTCGGGGTCGGGGTGGGCATTGGGGTAGAAGTCAATTTCAGGGGTGGGGAGGCAAAATCAACAAATTTTAATAAAAATATGATCTATAAAGCCCATATTTATTGGTCGAGCTATGAGTTTTAAAATATTGGATGAGACGAAGTTGAGTCTAATATTTTAAAACTCATAGCCAGACCAATAAATATTGGGGGTAAAGCATGACAATTTTTATTATTATTAATGTTTTAAATCCAATATTAATATTATTATTAATGTTTTTAAATTCAATTTTTTTATTATTAAGGGGGTACTACACCCCTGCCAAATTTTGAGCCTATTTTTGCATTTTTCTCAAAAATTATAGCGCATTGGTGACAAGTAAGATATGTATATATTATAGGGGCAAGGACTAAAACTACTGCACTGGAAATTTTATTGCAGCACAGACAACAGTTGTGGAGTTACAGTCAAAAATGAGGGAAAACCAATATTTGATCAATAAATCAATAACTACATACCTTGAGTTGCTGAATTTTCAGTGCAGTAGTTGTAGTCTTTGCCCCTATAATATACATATCTTACCTGTCTCAATGCGCTATAATTTTTGAGAAAAGTGCAAAAATAGGCACAAAATTGGCCAGGGGTGTAGTACCCCCTTAATGTTTTAAATCCAATATTTTCGCACAATTGGATTCATCAAAACATAATAATGCGCAAAAATGCTGCAAAAAGTGGAAATTTTGGGTTTTTACTGGGAAGGTCAACAGGGGAGAAAGAGTTCTGACTGGAATTTATAATGGCAAATTATCAGTCTGGTTGTAAGAATTACAAAACGTAGGGTCACAGAATGTTTTTAAAAGTGTGGGAGCGCTACAATTGCACAGCAGAGACAGATCTACACTTGTCAAAGGGGAGGGGCGGGGCCTTGATTAGAATGTGAATTATGGCCATAAAGCAAAATTGCTGTAAAAAGTGAAAATTTTTGTAATTTTAGGTTTTTACTGGTGGGGGTACTGGGGTAGGCAAGAATGCTCCCTGTGTTCCCCGGGCTGTGGCCCCGCCCCACCACTGCCTGCATATCCAGGGCCTAGATTTCGTCTTGGTTTGCGATAATCAAAATCGGTCATAGTCACTGCACTTACTGTATGATACAATGAGAGAAGTTGATTCTCGCAACCAAATCTTACGAGAATCATTGGGAGAACTGATTCTCTGATTCTTGTCGAAATATAGGCCCTGATATTGGGTAAAAAGAACAGAGTCACACGATGCTACACATCAGCTTTGTTAGCTTTGTCCATGTTTGGTAGCTTTTCATAACATAATTCAATGCGTCAATCATACACTAAAGTACTGTAGTGTATAATGTACTTGTTGATACACATTTTTTGAACTTCGCATTCAATATGTAACATTCTAAATTTCATGAGATGTACAATTTTATGTAGAAACTGCAAGGTTACGAACCCAGAGCAGTCAACTGCAATTGCAATGTACAAAGTTCATCCAATTGTAATTACATCTAATTTTAGCAGGGGTGTTTTAAAAAAACTAAGCAGAGAAAGGTAGTTGACTTTAAAATTTAAGTTAATTCCAACTTTCACACCCTCATTTGCACTGATAATGTTTTGAATAACCAAATGTTACATATATGAACTTGATCGACTTCTAACTGATTGCATATTTGTTTACACAACATAAATTATAAAGACTTCTGAACTTGATACGGTATTCAAAATGTGGTGTGTTGATTCATTTACAATGTACACTGAAATGTTGTGATTGAATTTGAAATTTTAAAGTAGACTTCTGAAGTTGAGTTCAAAATGCAGCAACTTTTTTACGCACAAATAAGTTATTTTGAGGAGTCCTCTTTTAGATCAAAGATTGTCTAAAAGTATTTTGAGAGGCTGATTTGAGCAACATTTCAGATCACCAGTCATGATCGGATGTGTTAACTTTCATCCAAACTTCCATTGCTTCACACGTTGTCCTACTTCATCGATTTGTAGTAGATTTTGTGACTCTACCCGCAAATATAAATGCAAGAGCAAATTTGAAGCTAGTCTAGACTTCTTGAGTACGGTATGTAAGAAACTGGGATCTGTTTTCTAAGTCCCCTGACCCTACAGATTCAGGGCCTGCATAGTTTTTAAAACAAGCAAATGCTCCATTTTAAGTATTATTTACATCAGGTTGCTTGATGTTTTATATATCAACACAAATTTACCATGAAATCATCCTGGTGTGGCATGTACAGCGTGTCCCAAAAGTAACTTAACATTGTGAATTTGCCATATCTCAAATATTTCCTACTTCATACCAAAATGGGACACATATTCACATAGATTGATCTTTTAGAATTATTCTGATACCAAAACATACCAAAAACAGCATTATTGATGACTCCTTGACCTTACTGTGCGACTGTACATATATGTGTGTATCAAACCCACAAAAGCAAGCTTTTGTGGGTTTGTTCTTTGCTCAAGCACATGAATGATGTGCTTCCATCAACAATAGAGTTGGTTCACTCACTGCACACGCTACATTTAGGTATGAACATTCATGGATTAAATGGCCTAGCGTAAGCGTGACTGCTGTTTTAGATTATAATTAGGATGCATTGGCAATATTAAACTTTAAAACAGTTGAAGTGAAGATGAATTTCCTTAAGATCAACGGATTCAGATTCTTTGCAGAGACAAAGTCGGACAAACTCACTCAAGCAAAGTTTAAGGAACATTTTAATGTAAATTATGCATCCAGCCGAAATGCAATCCAGCAACTAGTGCAGGAATTCCTATCAACTGGATCTGTTCATAATCTACCTCGGGCAGGACGTGGAAGAACAGGAAGATTGGCTACAAACATCGATGTCATATGAAGAGTGGTGGCGAAAAGCCCAAGACGATCAGTACGTCGATTTTAATGGAGAACAACGTACCGCGTACAACTTCATCGAATCCTCAGAAAAGATCTTAAGCAGTTTCCACGTAAAATCCAGATAAAACAGAAAATGAAGATTACGCATTGAAAACAAACAAACAATCAAACAAACATAGCAAAATTAAAAAAAAAAAAAAAAAAAACGATAACACGTTATATCGTGTTATCACGTCTCAAATGACGAGACTTATTTTGCGTTTATAAAAGTGGGTTTCACGGTACGGTAGATATCCATTAATTTCATACCAAAGGGTCATGACTACATAGGCATGTTTGGTATCATAACATTTCTAAAAGAATTATCTACATACTGTGCAATTTTTGTAACAACACTATTACCACAACGCAAGTTATGGCCAATTCACAATGTTAAGTTACTTTTGGGACACCCTGTACTTGCAAATCCCATATCTTTGTCACTCTGTAGGTAACTTATACACAGGACCGTCCATAAAGCGCACAAAAGTAAGTACAACCATGTATGATTCACAACTTGCGATGCATATATCATATGTACAAATAACACTAGATCAACAAAAAAGTACAGTACAGTAGTTGTAGTCCTTGCCCCTATAATATACATATCTTACTTGTCACCCAATGTGCTATAATTTTTTGAGAAAAATGCAAAAATAGGCACAAAATTGACAAGGGGTGTAGTACCCCCTTAAACTTCTGGTTGAAATACATTCAGACACTCCTATATCAAAGCAGCCAATCAGAAAAGTGGTTAGAAATGTATGCAGAAAATCTAAACATTTTGCCTTTGGAACCGAGGAATATTCCAAGGTCCAAAGCAAAATGTTTAGATTTTTTTCACAATGCCCGACATATTACCGATGCAAAGTTATTAACCTCATTCATAACCGTCACTTTAATCTCTTCACCTTACAAAATAACACAAAATTTTGCTCAAAAGTTTTTAAAAAATAGATAATTTTTCTAAACATTTTGCCTTTGGAACCGAGGAATATTCTGAGGTCCAAAGCAAAATGTTTAGATTTTTCACAATGCCCGACATATTACCGATGCAAAGTTATTAACCTCATTCATAACCATCACTTTAATCTCTTCACCTTACAAAATAACACAAAATTTTTCTCAAAAGTTTTTAAAAAATAGATAATTTTTACATCTTCCCTTTCCAAAAATCGAAACAGGACGACCAATAACAAAAGTGCGTATCACAATCTGTGCAAATATGGTAGCGCGCAATCCAATTACGACAGCCAGCGCGCGTGCAGTTTGTACGACGCACAACAACACGCAAACGCCGGTCAATTGTGTGCGACATTGGAACAATTACGCATTTTGCGGTCAATTGTGAGATATTATAAATGACCGCGCGATTTGCGTTCGCGTTTTCATAAATAACTAAATGTAATTGGATCGCATGCATCGCGTTTATTAATGAGGTTATGAATTGTGTATAATGCGCACTCCACATAGTCATACTAAGCGCAGCGCAGTGCTTAATTTCGCACAAAAATAATGCACGAACCCCAAAGCCAAGGGGGGAGCTGGAGTGCATGACGGCTGGCATCAACATCAGCGCAAGTGTGTTTAGGAGTTTGACACAAGTACACAATGTAAGGCTGAATGTCATATATTTTCTCTCACCCCACTTGCTGCAACACAGTGGCGTAGCGTCATCTATGTCATAGGGGCACGGGGGGGGGGGGGTGGGTGGCCTTATCGACTGATATAAGGGATTCAAATGTAAAATTCAAACACATGCATTCAAACGTCACATTGAAAAACCAAAATGTCACTTGAAATAACTAATGACTGTCTGAACTTGTATTATGAAATGTTTTGAAAGCAATTATTGTAAGCTTACCCATACTTTATGTACTTGCATTGCAGTTGCTTCATTGAAACTCCAGTTCATGAGTTTGCATGAACTTAATTTTTTTTTATATCACAACTTGTTTAAGAGTTTTCTACGGAATTCGATCCACTATTCCAGTCCACGTTTTGGCATTACGGTAGCTCTAAGTGTGTGCAATTTATCTCCGGTGCTCCATATTTTGTGCCAAAACAGCAGTTTCAGAAACTTGTTTTCAGTGACAAGTACGATGTTGTCAATGTCAACATTTTACAAATTCTACATCCGGTTCAAGTGCGGAGTTTAGTGCAGAGCGTATCGATAAAATAACGCTCTCCGGGGAATTCCCGAATTTCATATCAGTACTTACCTGTGCAGAGATCGCCCGTAGAGATCAGTGGATTCGAATATGCCATAGTCGAATTTTGATAAAAATATGTTATTATTATTTAATCGTAATGAACGCATTCCGTTTAACTCAAAATTATACTGATGTTTATTAAACATGCTAAAATTAAAGTGTTTAATAATAAAATGGTCATAAAGAGTTTATTTAATTAGTAGTGCACAGCGCTATGTTGAACAAAGGGGAAGTCGTGCGATTTTTTTGTTAAAAGCAATTTCTCAATTGATTTCATTACATTGAAAGGTAAAGATTGAAATAAAACATGTTTTCATTTTTTTAAAGACCGTCTAGTGCCTAAAATCCAAGATGGCCGCCGTGATTGAAAATTTGCCATATTTTACTCATAAATTGCGCTTTAGTAGGGTACAGAATGGAAGTCCCATTCTCGGGTTGAGTACAAGAAGTTTTGAAGGTGTTTCTTTATAGATTTGAGGACGCTGAATAAGATGAGAGGGCTCTGCACCATCGAAAAGTGTGGGGAACTCTTGGTAGAGGGCGTTTTTCAAAATGGCCGCCAAAATCCCTTAAGGGGGCGCAACACTAAATCACTACGCATTTTATGTAACAACGAAATTCGGCTAATATAGTCCATAGTGAATAGAAGATTGTAGCGACCATATCTACCGACATGTTCACTTTAAATCACTCAAAATCAGCTCATATGAATTCGACAAGTGTCTTCAATGATAAGATGCAGAAAAAACCGGACATTTAATCTCAAAAGCAATTCTCTGTGGCGGATGAAGACAACTTCCGATTTTGAAATGTGAGTGGTAAATTTAGTATATTTTTAGGCCATATTTTTTGCACCGCGAAATAGCGAAAAAAGTCAACGGTCATCGATATATGCCGACAAAAGTTTTGGAATCTACAGAAACACAGCTTTAATTTGATACCAAATTTATTTTGCCAAGTATTGCAGGGACGCCAGGAATGGCGCTCGAAGTAGGCCGAAATCACACGTTATCCTATGGGACGCTTATTTAGTGTTGCGCCCCTTGTAACGGCCGTCGCTATGAACGCGTTCTTTTTACATTCTTCGCGCAAAATAAGAAATGCGTTTCATGAAATGTGTTCTATTTCAATCATGATGATAAACAAGTATTACAAAAAGTCACCCTGATGAATTATTATTGGGAAAAACGCTTTATTGGCCTAGCAGGCGCCTTCAAAGTCTAGAAATTGTACCCAAAAATCTTCAAAAAGGCTCAAAAACGGGTTTTAAAGTTAATAGACATTGTTAATCTGCATGAAGCCGTTTTGCTGCATATTCAGTAGGCCTATGCAAAAAGATCATAATTGTTACTACTGAAACAGGGGGGGGGGTGTTTATACTTTACACTCATTAACAAGTGCTTTCCAAAACAAAATGGCAAGACAGATAATCTAGAAAGGAAATTAAACGTGGTTCAAAGACGTGCTTAAATTGTTGTCTGTCACCAGTTTAGTGAGTTTTGTACAAACTCTCGCATATTGGGGGAAAAGTCGAAATATGCGATTTTCCGCGTTTCGGCACTGATCTTTAAAACAACATTTCTCTTGAATGAAATGTCGCAGAGACATGAAATCTTCGGTGTTGAGCTACAAATTTTCTCTAGTTTAATTAACAAGTGACAAATGTGGATTTTGAAAACTTTTAAATCCTTGTAACGGCCGTCGCTATGAACGCGTTCTTTTTACATTCTTCGCGCAAAATAAGAAATGCGTTTCATGAAATGTGTTCTATTTCAATCATGATGATAAACAAGTATTACAAAAAGTCACCCTGATGAATTATTATTGGGAAAAACGCTTTATTGGCCTAGCAGGCGCCTTCAAAGTCTAGAAATTGTACCCAAACATCTTCACACAGGCTCAAAAACGGGTTTTAAAATTTATATACATTGTTAATCTGCATGAAGCCGTTTTGCTGCATATTCAGTAGGCCTATGCAAAAGATCATAATTGTTACTACTGAAACAGGGGGGGTGTTTATACTTTACACTCATTAACAAGTGCTTTCCAAAACAAAATGGCAAGACAGATAATCTAGAAAGGAAATTAAACGTGGTTCAAAGACGTGCTTAAATTGTTGTCTGTCACCAGTTTAGTGAGTTTTGTACAAACTCTCGCATATTGGGGGAAAAGTCGAAATATGCGATTTTCCGCGTTTCGGCACTGATCTTTAAAACAACATTTCTCTTGAATGAAATGTCGCAGAGACATGAAATCTTCGGTGTTGAGCTACAAATTTTCTCTAGTTTAATTAACAAGTGACAAATGTGGATTTTGAAAACTTTTAAATCCTTATAAGGGGCGCAACACTAAATCACTACGCATTTTATGTAACAACGAAATTCGGCTAATATAGTCCATAGTGAATAGAAGATTGTAGCGACCATATCTACCGACATGTTCACTTTAAATCACTCAAAATCAGCTCATATGAATTCGACAAGTGTCTTCAATGATAAGATGCAGAAAAAACCGGACATTTAATCTCAAAAGCAATTCTCTGTGGCGGATGAAGACAACTTCCGATTTTGAAATGTGAGTGGTAAATTTAGTATATTTTTAGGCAATATTTGTTGCACCGCGAAATAGCGAAAAAAGTCAACGGTCATCGATATATGCCGACAAAAGTTTTGGAATCTACAGAAACACAGCTTTAATTTGATACCAAATTTATTTTGCCAAGTATTGCAGGGACGCCAGGAATGGCGCTCGAAGTAGGCCGAAATCACACGTTATCCTATGGGACGCTTATTTAGTGTTGCGCCCCTTGTAACGGCCGTCGCTATGAACGCGTTCTTTTTACATTCTTCGCGCAAAATAAGAAATGCGTTTCATGAAATGTGTTCTATTTCAATCATGATGATAAACAAGTATTACAAAAAGTCACCCTGATGAATTATTATTGGGAAAAACGCTTTATTGGCCTAGCAGGCGCCTTCAAAGTCTAGAAATTGTACCCAAAAATCTTCAAAAAGGCTCAAAAACGGGTTTTAAAGTTAATAGACATTGTTAATCTGCATGAAGCCGTTTTGCTGCATATTCAGTAGGCCTAATTGCAAAAAGATCATAATTGTTACTACTGAAACAGGGGGGGGGGTGTTTATACTTTACACTCATTAACAAGTGCTTTCCAAAACAAAATGGCAAGACAGATAATCTAGAAAGGAAATTAAACGTGGTTCAAAGACGTGCTTAAATTGTTGTCTGTCACCAGTTTAGTGAGTTTTGTACAAACTCTCGCATATTGGGGGAAAAGTCGAAATATGCGATTTTCCGCGTTTCGGCACTGATCTTTAAAACAACATTTCTCTTGAATGAAATGTCGCAGAGACATGAAATCTTCGGTGTTGAGCTACAAATTTTCTCTAGTTTAATTAACAAGTGACAAATGTGGATTTTGAAAACTTTTAAATCCTTATAAGGGGGCGCAACACTAAATCACTACGCATTTTATGTAACAACGAAATTCGGCTAATATAGTCCACAGTGAATAGAAGATTGTAGCGACCATATCTACCGACATGTTCACTTTAAATCACTCAAAATCAGCTCATATGAATTCGACAAGTGTCTTCAATGATAAGATGCAGAAAAAACCGGACATTTAATCTCAAAAGCAATTCTCTGTGGCGGATGAAGACAACTTCCGATTTTGAAATGTGAGTGGTAAATTTAGTATATTTTAGGCCATATTTTTTGCACCGCGAAATAGCGAAAAAGTCAACGGTCATCGATATATGCCGACAAAAGTTTTGGAATCTACAGAAACACAGCTTTAATTTGATACCAAATTTATTTTGCCAAGTATTGCAGGGACGCCAGGAATGGCGCTCGAAGTAGGCCGAAATCACACGTTATCCTATGGGACGCTTATTTAGTGTTGCGCCCCCTTAAGGGTTCATACCACTAAATCCGCGTGTGAAGCGGTTTCCGGTAAAAGTTTATCACGACTATAGTCCCAACTTTGCATAAAAATGTGCAAAATCGGTACAATATTAACAATTTTAGTGTTGCAAATCGTGTTTTGCTAGAACTTGTGAATGTGATCTCTACTAATTTGAACAGAAAACGCGAAAATTTGAGTGATGTTTACGATGATGAGCGCATGAACACACGAGGTCAAAACGCGGTTAGCAGTCAGACGTAAACACGGGAAAATCGGGTCTTTTTATATAGCGCTATTTTTCTCAAAAAGTAGACCTAAAATATGGTGTCATTTTCAGATATGTTATGCAGAATTTTGTTTTGATTAAAATGATATCAAATATATATTTCAAAGTAAGACGTAACTCGACTTATAGCCTAAAACGTGACCCCTGTTTTGCACGTAAAGTCTATGGAAAGCTATTTGGTGGCATGTACCCTTTAAGGAGCAATTCCATGCGTTTTTCGCGCGTCTTTATCTATTTAAAATGCACGCGAAGAAATGAGGAAGGACATCAACAAGCGCGTGCATGGACGCCGCCATGTTTTTCGCTGTACGTGCGTTTTCCGCGAATAGGCTTACTTTTATTTCCAATTTAATAAAAGTTCCGATTTTGGTAGAAGTTTGAAACCTTTTGATATGAATAAAGAAGAGTTTCAAAATATTGAAAACATTGTTTATTGGTGTTTAAATTACAAAGAAGTTTTTCAATTTCATTGTTATTTTTTAACCAATTTTTTTGTCATTTAAACTCAAGTTTTGGCCTTCAATTTTAATAAAATTACATAAAAAATTAGATTTCAGATATTTAAGTTTCTAGTTTGCTTTATTTATACCACTGTCCAGTATTTTAAATTGTTATAACATTCAAAGTTTAATTTATATTAATATTTAATTTCAAATAGCCATTCATTACATTTGCTTTTTGGACAAAACGGGTTAAAAGTGACGATGGAGGGGGGTAGGCCTACTTGATTGACATTCCATGTCTTTTTAAATATTCTGCAGGTACTGAGAATGTTTTAATTTTGAAGTTATGCACTTGCAAAAGAAGTTCAAAGAACGTTTACTATTAACATCAATTAATATCTTCATGAAAATAGCAAATCAGCAACCATTGTGCATTCATGTGCATCAAAATGACGAAAAATGGCAATTGTCGGCTATGCTTGTGCTTGAAATCGGCATCCTGTCTAAAGTATGAAAGAAAATAATCCAAAATTTCTTACAATTAATTCAAAATGTAGTGAAAAAGATAACAAAATCATTTTCAAGGCCTAAAAACGATGTTTTAGCCTCTTCAAGGGTTCATACCACTAAATCCGCGTGTGAAGCGGTTTCCGGTAAAAGTTTATCACGACTATAGTCCCAACTTTGCATAAAAATGTGCAACATCGGTACAATATTAACAATTTTAGTGTTGCAAATCGTGTTTTGCTAGAACTTGTGAATGTGATCTCTACTAATTTGAACAGAAAACGCGAAAATTTGAGTGATGTTTACGATGATGAGCGCATGAACACACGAGGTCAAAACGCGGTTAGCAGTCAGACGTAAACACGGGAAAATCGGGTCTTTTTATATAGCGCTATTTTTCTCAAAAAGTAGACCTAAAATATGGTGTCATTTTCAGATATGTTATGCAGAATTTTGTTTTGATTAAAATGATATCAAATATATATTTCAAAGTAAGACGTAACTCGACTTATAGCCTAAAACGTGACCCCTGTTTTGCACGTAAAGTCTATGGAAAGCTATTTGGTGGCATGTACCCTTTAAGGAGCAATTCCATGCGTTTTTCGCGCGTCTTTATCTATTTAAAATGCACGCGAAGAAATGAGGAAGGACATCAACAAGCGCGTGCATGGACGCCGCCATGTTTTTCGCTGTACGTGCGTTTTCCGCGAATAGGCTTACTTTTATTTCCAATTTAATAAAAGTTCCGATTTTGGTAGAAGTTTGAAACCTTTTGATATGAATAAAGAAGAGTTTCAAAATATTGAAAACATTGTTTATTGGTGTTTAAATTACAAAGAAGTTTTTCAATTTCATTGTTATTTTTAACCAATTTTTTGTCATTTAAACTCAAGTTTTGGCCTTCAATTTTAATAAAATTACATAAAAATTAGATTTCAGATATTTAAGTTTCTAGTTTGCTTTATTTATACCACTGTCCAGTATTTTAAATTGTTATAACATTCAAAGTTTAATTTATATTAATATTTAATTTCAAATAGCCATTCATTACATTTGCTTTTTGGACAAAACGGGTTAAAAGTGACGATGGAGGGGGGGAGGCCTACTTGCTTGACATTCCATGTCTTTTTAAATATTCTGCAGGTACTGAGAATGTTTTAATTTTGAAGTTATGCACTTGCAAAAGAAGTTCAAAGAACGTTTACTATTAACATCAATTAATATCTTCATGAAAATAGCAAATCAGCAACCATTGTGCATTCATGTGCATCAAAATGACGAAAAATGGCAATTGTCGGCTATGCTTGTGCTTGAAATCGGCATCCTGTCTAAAGTATGAAAGAAAATAATCCAAAATTTCTTACAATTAATTCAAAATGTAGTGAAAAAGATAACAAAATCATTTTCAAGGCCTAAAAACGATGTTTTAGCCTCTTCAAGGGTTCATACCACTAAATCCGCGTGTGAAGCGGTTTCCGGTAAAAGTTTATCACGACTATAGTCCCAACTTTGCATAAAAAATGTGCAACATCGGTACAATATTAACAATTTTAGTGTTGCAAATCGTGTTTTGCTAGAACTTGTGAATGTGATCTCTACTAATTTGAACAGAAAACGCGAAAATTTGAGTGATGTTTACGATGATGAGCGCATGAACACACGAGGTCAAAACGCGGTTAGCAGTCAGACGTAAACACGGGAAAATCGGGTCTTTTATATAGCGCTATTTTTCTCAAAAAGTAGACCTAAAATATGGTGTCATTTTCAGATATGTTATGCAGAATTTTGTTTTGATTAAAATGATATCAAATATATATTTCAAAGTAAGACGTAACTCGACTTATAGCCTAAAACGTGACCCCTGTTTTGCACGTAAAGTCTATGGAAAGCTATTTGGTGGCATGTACCCTTAAAATCACCATAACTTGGTCAGAGAAGCCCCCAGCAGCACGATTCTGATGTCTATACCCATGTTTTCAGAGTCAAGGAATCAAATAGAGTCATTTACAACAGCCTTTGACCTATCATTCCAAGATGGCTGCCAAAATGTCAAAATGGCCGCCAGTGAAAATTAATTTGGCTATATCTCGGGTGCAGAAAGTCCTAGAAGTATGATGCTGGTGTCTATGACCCATGTTTACAGGGTCTAGAAATCCATTGGTATAATCTAAAATAGCACAGGACCTTAAATCCCAAGATGGCCGCTAAAATTTAAAAATGACCACCACTAAAATGCACAATTTAGCCTATATCTTATCCTATCAGTGGTTTATACGGCCTTATCCGGAGTTTACGATCCTTACCTGGGGCCAAGATACCTTAACCTTAGCATAATGCAGTCTATACCCCAGATAAGATATCTAAACCCCAGATAAGGGACGTAAGATTAAGGGACATAGATTCCAGATAAAGCAGTCCAAACTCCAAATAAGGTGCCTTAACCCTAAATAAGGAACATAAACCACAGATTAGGCATCTAAACCCCACGTAACGTACCTTAACTCTAGATAAGGATCGTTAACACCCGATAAGGGTCGCAAACCCCAGATAAGGCACCTAAACCCCAGATAGGACGCCTTAACCCCAGATAAGAGACGTAAACCCCAGATAAGGCAGTTTAAACCCCAGATAAGGCGCCTTAACACCAGATAAGGAACGTAAACACCATATATAGATAAGGCATCTAAATCCCACATAAGGCATCTAAATCCCACATAAGGCATCTAAATCCCACATAAGGCATCTAAATCCCACATAAGGCGCCTTAACTTCAGATATGAGGGACGTAAACCTAGGATAACACAGTCTAAACCCCAGATAAAGCATTTAAACCCCATAAGGCTCCAAATAAGGGATGTAAACCATAAGGGATGTAAAACCCCCCAAAAGGCAGTCTAAATCCCAGATCCATTCTTTAGGCATCTAAACCCAGATAAGGTGCCTTAACCCCAGATAAGGGACGTAAACCCCAGATAAGGCGGTCTAAACTCCAGATAAGGCACCTTAACCACAGATAAGAGATGCAAATATAGGATAATGCAGTCTAAACCCCAAATAAGCTGCCTTAACCCCTGATAAGGGATGTTAACTAGGGATAACACAGTCTAGACCCCAGATAAGGCATCTAAACCCCAGATAAGGGACGTAAGCTCCAGATAAGGCAGTTTAAAAACCCCAAATACGGCACCTTAAACCCTAGATAAGAAACACAAACCCCATATAAGGTAGTCTAAATCCCAGATAAGGCATCTAAACCAAGATAAGGTGCCCTTACCCCAGATAAGGGACCTGAATCTAGGATAATGCATTCTAAACCCCAGATAAGGTGCCCTAACCCCAGATCAGGAACGTGGATCTAGGATAATGCCGTCTAAACCCCTGATCAGGTGCCCCAACCCCCGATAAGGGACGTGAATCTAGGATAACGCAGTCTAAACTCCTAAACCCATTACACTGTTGTCAATGGGAAAATGGCTGATTTCGGGTGAAATTTTCTCAAATTTAGAACTCTCACAGTTAATATAGTTAAACGCCACCAATATCAGGTGAAACTAGATGATTTAATGATCAAAAATGATCAAAAACTCAACATAGGTTGAAATGAGACTTTTCTTGTTTAAATGCACTGAACCGCAAACAAAATGACATTGCGCCCTCGAAGCTGAAAGATACAATTAATTAGATAGGGCGATCTATGCTAAAAGGTGTCATATAATGAGAAAAATATACCATTTCGAAACATCAAAACCCAAAATGTACTTTTTTGGCAATATAACTTGGTCATTACAGTGATTTTAAACAGTCTTTTCAGATGCCACACAGACAAATAGTTCATCATTTCCATGCATCGCTCAGGCCTATTAGTGTATAACCATGCACTAGTGCCATGAGTAGGTACTGTATATGATATGCCGTCTATCTTGGACTTTGCAAGGGGTCTGGTTATGTAAAACATTGTGTCTTTGGTTCAAAGACATAATTATACACTTGGAAACGTGATCATAAAAACAAACTCATGCATTTATGATAAGGATAATGAACTGAGTGCAATGCATTCGTCAAGATAATCGCACGCGCCGTGGAGTTATTGCATTTAGCTCGAGAGCCGATAGGCTCAAGAGCTAATGCAATAACTCCATGGCAAGTGCAATTATCTTGACGAATGCATTTGCACGAGTACATTATCCGTCATACACTTTGAGTGTAGGCCTATTAAAACAATAGGCAATATTAATTGCTGCATTCATTATATTAGTTTTAATATTAGGGAAAATATCTTACATTTTAAAAACACCGTTAGGACATTGACCAGCTACGTAGCATTTAACTGGTAAAGAAAATCAATCCAATCAAGTTAGCTATCAATGGTATCGATTGCGCCATACGTCATACTTTAGTAACTTATTCACGCATGGTTTGTAACCAATTGACTTTATGTTGTGATCATTTAGAGCACTGATTCACCTGGAAACGATCGATTTAGATGTCCGACTAGTACTACGGTGAATATCAACTGGACTTTATAGCTCTATAATTTGAACTTTAAAATCTACTTATATTAAAACACACGACATTGGGATTTAACAATTTGTTCAGTATTATCATAGGCCTTCAAACACATGTGTTTGAAGGCCTATGGTATTATAAAGCATGATCATGATATTATGCGCTAGTGTGTGTTTCCCTGGCCCGGCTATGTTATTTTAGATATAGGCCTACATGTATTTCATTTGTAAAATGCTGAACATTTTGCAATGGTGTCATCTTGTATAATTATGATCCACCTGTTTTTGGCCCTTTTTAATTAATAGAAGCTCGATTATTCTCATTTGATGTTTGATTTATTTGAGGTCATTAATCATAATTTATGACAATGATCTTGCACGAGCGATTGCCCAATAGGGTGCAACTCTACTAGTCTTATTACAAGACTGCCCTACCCCAACCCTAAACCCTAACCCTAAACTCCGTAAACGAGGACTGGACTCAAGTCTAGCGAGTTGCACCCTATTCGGTAATTGTACCCTATTATAGAACACCGTTTGTAACTATACCATTTTAACACCACAGAATGTATATTCGTACTTTTTTGATGGTATATATATCGAACAGACAATTTTATAGTTATGTGACCTCTGTGTCGAAAGCGCCACCTAACTCTACTAGGCCCTATATGGTTATGTGAAAGTAGTATTTCTAGTATTTGAGCGTGCACGTATTATCTAGAATCTATTGTTTAGCGTGCAGGTTTTAAATAATGCATTGTTTAGCGTGCAGGTTTATATAATTTGGGCTGTGAAGGGTAGTTCGCGAAAATAATGCACGGGAGAAGAATACATAACGATGAATAGAAACGGGCACTAGAAGTGTATATACATTTAAGCAGTATATAAGCAGTCATATTGGTCGCCATATTGAATAATAATCATAATTCTAGAATATTAAAGTTATCTTTGAGTGCATGACACAATGCTAGTTCCATTGTTTGAAATTTAGATTTTGAGCATACTTTGAGAGAGGTATGTGGCTTTTTTTGCACGTGTCAGTCAGTTTTACAAGATTTTGGCGGCCATCTTGGATTTTACCACTTACCCTGAAATATTAAATCTTTCTTTGAGTGTCTGACACAAGGCTACATAGTTCCAGTGTTTGAAATTTACATTTTTAGCATATTTTGAGAGCGATATATAGCTTTTTTTGCATGTGTCAGTCAGTTTTATAGGATTTTGGCGGCCATCTTGGATTTTACCACTTACCCCGAAATATTAAATCTTTCTTTGAGTGTCTGACACAAGGCTTCATAGTTCCAGTGTTTGAAATTTACATTTTAGCATATTTTGAGAGCGATATATAGCTTTTTTTGCATGTGTCAGTCAGTTTTATAGGATTTTGGCGGCCATCTTGGATTTTACCACTTACACCGAAATATTAAATCTTTCTTTGAGTGTCTGACACAAGGCTTCATAGTTCCAGTGTTTGAAATTTACATTTTAGCATATTTTGAGAGTGATATATAGCTTTTTTTGCATATGTCAGTCCGTTTTATAAGATTTTGGCGGCCATCTTGGATTTTACCACTTCCCACGAAATAAAAAAATGCAAACATCTTTTTTCCCATTATTTACCCCCACAAGAGACAAAATCAAGTGAAAGTTTGCTTTTAACACCGAAATCACACGACTCGACATAGTGCTGAGCACTATAGATGATTACCGGTACGGAGAAGTCATCTAATACCGTACATGATCAACAAAATGTTTGATTGGCGTAACTCGACCGACCCTAAAAATAGGCCCTAACCCTAGACTTTTTTTCTTATTTTTTTGCCAACAAATTAAAAAAAATGACGACCAACTGACCCTATTTTTTTTTATGTTATGCCAATCAAACAAATTTGTAGGCCTAATTTTAAGCTCATCTGGTCACGGCACCGGGAGTGGGGAGGTGAACTCTTGCCCTCCCCCCACCCACCCACTCCAGTTGCACCCCAGTAAACCAAAAAGTAAGCCTTTACCAAAAATCCACTTTTTACAACATCAGTAATTTTGGCCACACTAGTCATGCTAGTAAAGCTATCACAAAAGCAACACTGGATTTATATAGGCCCATGATTTTGTCATTTTAGATTTTAGTCGGATTTGAGCTGATTTGCAATTAGGGGTGGTGCAATAATTATGTGTACCCCGGGTGGTGAATTCTCAAATTGGTCCTTTGGGCTTGCCAATAAACCTATGCCCCCCCCCCCTTTCGACGTGCCAAAAAGACTTCGCCCCTTTTTGATGTGCCCAAAAAAACCCTCCTTTTTTGCACGTGCAAGATTTTTGAGAACCCAAATTTGAAACTTAATTGTCTTATCATAATAATGTGAGCGCAGCGTGCAGGTAATTTTGCACTAAAATGTTTGAATGTGTTCCTAATGTTTTCGCACACCGTTTATAGGGCGCAATACAAGCTAATACAGAAACAGTGCCCAAAACATCTGTACCAAAAATCGACCCCCCCCCCTTTTGACCTACCAAAAAATCTTTGCTTATCAGAGGGGTACTTTTTTTGCCCATGATCAGGATGAAAAGGGCTTAACTGTGACAATGTGGGCGCGCAGCGAGCAGAACATTTGGTATTTTACACTATATTTTGGCCCATCGGGGTGAATTTGGGTGGAAAAGGGGCTCCTCGCGTACGCCCCAGATTTTCTCTTTCATTTTTTGTCAGAGGAGCACTTTTTTCTTTCATTTTTTTGTCAGGCTCTGTCCTCTGTCCCCCGCTGTCTACGCTACTGGTAGTGTTCCATCACAATCAGGCATTAGATAGTGGATGAAGCAGCTATCATCGTGGATGAAAGTGAGCTATCCGCAGCAACGCGGCAGATAGTGATAAATAAAATTGAATACCTGAGTGGAAGAAGGGCCCAACTCCATCAAAACTGTTTTTGAAATATTAAGAAAAAACTTAA
Organism: Amphiura filiformis; assembly: GCF_039555335.1. Classification (NCBI taxonomy): domain Eukaryota; kingdom Metazoa; phylum Echinodermata; class Ophiuroidea; order Amphilepidida; family Amphiuridae; genus Amphiura; species Amphiura filiformis. The sequence continues at coordinate 59,064,627 of NC_092632.1, forward strand.
TATTTGGAAAAGTTTTATAGACAGAATGTTTTCATCTTCAGGGACCTGTAATACATGAACATACAGTATTACATATATTCGAAATCATATATAATGTTTCCATGGCAACAGTACAGGTCTTAATACGAGCTGGAATTGGGCCCTTCTTCCATTATTATACTGTAAGTGCCAGTTCCGTTTGCAGATGTGTTATAAATAGCTACAGAAATTTGGAAATTATCCATTAATTGCACAAGTAGAAGCATGTAATATGTTAGCAAGAAAGTTTATTTTAGTGAAAAGCAGATTGCATGGATGAACAAAATTCCCCTTTAACCAAATATTTGTGGAAGAAGGCCCCAACTCCATGGAGTTGGGCCTTTCTTCCATGAAAACCATGATTACGTGTATGTGGAAGACTAGAGAGGGAATTTTGGCTCATCTTTCACACATAAGGAAGAACAGTCTGCTGGCAATAACATTCTGGGTCTAACTCATTTCTGTAAAAATTTGGAGTTGGGCCCTTCTTCCACTCAGGTATTCAATTGGATCCCTTGAGCACATATTTATTTGTCGAGCTATAGGCAGTGGCGTAGGCTCCCGCGTAGCTGCCGGGGGCAGGGGGGCGATCGCCCCCTGGCAAAAATTGCCTATTTGGGCCCCCGCCCCCTAGTGCAAGGAAAAAAGAGGGAAAAGGAGGGAGAGAGAGGAAAAAGAGAGAAGAGAGAGGGGGAGAGAGGGAGAGGAGGGAAAGAGAGTATCTTAGCCCAAAATGAAGACGAATTTTGATATAAAGGGCCAGTGCTTACGAAGCGCAAAAAAGTAGGCCTACTTCATCAATAGTGATATCAGCAGAAGATAGCTACTTTATCATTGCAAAACCGATATCAGCATTAGCTACTTCGTCAATACCCTTACATGTACAGGGTGTATCAAAATGAATGGTATCCATCAGCTTTGTTGTCTAATGAAACACTTACTTCTTAAATTCAACTAAACAACTATTATACTGCGCCAATAAAGTATCCTTACACTTGGAAAAATAATCACAATTTCAAAACTGAAATATATTGGGGTAATTTTTAAATTTTTTTTTATAATAGGGCCTAGATGCACTGTCTAATCCTGCAAGGTCCAGTTTTAAAAGTGACAAACTGGCCTAGATACAAGGCGCAAAAAGATTTCTAACAAGCGCAACAAAGAGACAACACAGTTTCTTCAATGAAGCGTTATTTAAAGCAGTTTTTATTTCAGTTTTTACTTCTCTGTACTTTTCATAACTTTCATTTTAATTGTCAATTCTTTTGTTTCAGTTTTCTTTTGTTCCTTTTGTTTTAAATTAAAGCCAAACGCATAAATTAGCCATTCACCACTCTCAAACCAGATGTCTAGTCTGTGGAGTTTTGAATAGGCCAGTTGGTCACTTTTAAAACTGCACCTTCTAATCAAATGCCCGTAACTTTGCTTCTTGAAGTCACATTGGTATCAATGTGGTGTCATAATGTGAAGGATTAGATAGTGCATCTAATAAAAAAACAAATTTACCCCAATATTGTTCAGTTTGGAAATTATGATTATTTTTCCAAGTGTAATGATACTTTATTGGCGCAGTATACAATAGTTTTATGACCTTTTATTACATAAATCCACATATGGTGGATATTATGCTGCATTTTGGTATGACAGTCTTCCAGGGGCAGTCTAGGCCATACTCACTGGATATGAATGGGTACCCATCATTTTGATACACCCTGTATCAGCAATAGTATACGATACTGAAGACTATAATGTATTTGGTCCACTATTTGTGAGCTACTATATAATGTTACAAGGATAAGACATTATTATCATTATAGTATTACATTTCTGTTCAATTTGTGTTTATTTTGCATTTTCTCACATTATAGCACATTGGTGACAAGTAAGATATGTATATTATAGGGCAAGGACTACAACTACTGTACTGAATATTCAGCAACTCAAACCAAGTAGTTATTGATCAAATATTGGTTTTCCCTCATTTTTGACTGTAACTCCACAACTGTTGTCTGTGCTGAAATAAAATTTCCAGTGCAGTATTTGTAGTCCTTGCCCCTATAATATACATATCTTACCTGTCCCCAATGCGCTTTTTTTTGGAGAAAAATGCAAAAATGGGCACAAAATTGGGCAGGGGTGTAGTACCCCCTTAAAGCTGTGTTTGTTAAACTTAAATGACCATGTGTCCATTTATGTTTGTTCAGCCTAACGTTGGTTTCACTAAACTATAGTGATATCAGCAGAAGACTTTATCAATATACTTATCAGCAGTAGATGACTACTTCATCAGTGTACTGATATCAGCAGTAGTTACTTCCTCAATACTCTTATCAGCCGTAGATAATTACTTCATCAGTACTGATTTCAAGCTATATCAGCAGTAGATAGTTATTTCTTTAATACCCTTATCATGAGCAGTAGTAACTACTTCATCCATACCCGTTTCAGCCGCAGTAAATAACTATTTCTCCAAAACTGGTGTAAGGAGTATAGTTGCTTCATCCAAAGTATTCTTGGTCTATATCGTTATCAGTAGTAGATCCATCAAAATTACCCTTATGTAAAAAAATCTCTTTAAGTTTACTTTAAGTTTATTTTATTTTACTTTATTATACTTTACTTTTATTCACCCATTTTCTGATGGAGGGGGTGTTCTGACTTAAAACTGAGATCACACTGAGATATTGGTCAGTGTGGGTTGGTTTCCTGTATACCAGGAGCTTTACCGAATCGTCAAGTTTCCGGAATATTAGCGTGTCGAGGAATGGTATTCTCCCTTCTTTCTGTTCCTCATAGGTAAATTTTATACTGTCTGTTTTGTCGACTGTGTTGAGATGATCGGTTAGGTTTTGAACTTGACCTGCTTTTATTATTTCTAGCACATCATCCACATAACGACGCCAATACCATGAATAGAGAGGAGGGCACTTATTTCCTAAGCCACGTATTTGACCCACTTTTGAAGACTGGAAGTAAGACTACCCACAACCGGAAGCCAGTTATTTGTTGGGCCCACTATCGAGTGACCTCCGAGTAATGTTAAAATATTGGACGAGACGTTCTCGAGTCACAACATGTATGACATAATGGATAAAGTAGACCATCATACTGCAGTAGATATTATCTGAAGTGTTATCAGCAATAGTGGATGAAGTAGTGTGCTATCAGCAATAGATACTGGTAGTGGATGAAGTAGTGTGCTATCAGCAATAGATAGTTGATGAAGTAGTGTGCTATCATCAGTAGATAGTAGATGAAGTAGTGTGCTATCATCTGTAGATAGTTGATGAAGTAGTGTGCTATCAGCAGTAGATATTGGATGAAGTAGTGTGCTATCATCAGTAGATAGTTGATGAAGTAGTGTGCTATCATCAGTAGATAGTTGATGAAGTAGTGTGCTATCATCAGTAGATAGTAGATGAAGTAGTGTGCTATCATCAGTAGATAGTTGATGAAGTAGTGTGCTATCAGCAGTAGATAGTGGATGAAGTAGTGTGCTATCATCAGTAGATAGTTGCTGAAGTAGTGTGCTATCATCAGTAGATAGTTGATGAAGTAGTGTGCTATCATCAGTAGATAGTTGATGAAGTAGTGGGCTATCATCAGTAGATAGTTGATAAAGTAGTGTGCTATCATCAGTAGATATAGTATCACAATTCATAACCTTGATCATTTGTTATCCATCACATGTTTTAAAAAGAGTTCAAATACCCCGGGCGTCATCTGTTGTTATGGTGGTTGTCAAGGACTGACGTCATAATTAGCTAATTAGCACAGCGCCGCCACTTTTCCTATGGGGATTTTGTATAGGTTTTTCATGAGATCATAAGAAACTTTGTTTTGTTATTTTCCCAGCAATGTTTTGATGTTGAAAAGTTGATTATAGATGATATTGAAGTAAATAAATAGGTTTAAAGTTAGTATTATTTACTAAAAATTCAACAAATTGTTTAATACTGCGGAAAGACATTTCGTCGGGAGAGTATATAGCTCTCCCCTACCCCTACTTTGTAGTGGAAGAAGTACTCTGGTAAGGGCAAGTACAAGGTTATGGAGAGCGACTTGGCGCAGCGGTAGTTCCCTCGCCTTGCACCACTGAGGTCCCGGGTTCAAGCCCCGGCTGTGCCCAAGGACTGTATCCCGATTCCCTGCAGGTTTTCCCCCGGGTTTCCTCCTGCTTTCAAAAAATCGGTGATTAGTTGTTTGGTTATCAAAAACTTCCTTCACCCAATGGAATTTGGGGAGTTGCACAGATGATTGGTGGATGTTACAATCTAAGTGCGGATAGGTCTGCGCCAGGCAAAATGAAAGAAAAAAGTGGAAAAGAAACGGGCCAAAAATGTTGACTAAATTCAGTTTTAAAACTGAAAATTCTCATGCCGGAAAGGGGGGGTCTGGCTACCATCTTTGTCAGTCAGTCGGGAGAATAGGGTTACAAATTACAGGGAGTGAAGTGAGCCAAAAATATTTGAATGGTCTGTGCTGCCCTCCCCACCAATTTTGAAAACGTGTGGGTGCCACTTCACATTCAATAAGATGGAGGGTATTGGGCTAGTATGGTATTGATAAGGCCAAGTAAAATAAAAAACATGTATATCGTCCCGCCCTCACTGATTTTTGGAGATTTTCAAATATTTTTGTTATTTTCCTATTTGCTTCCTTACTTTGTTTCTAAAATTGTTGTGATGAAAAGACATACATGTTCAGAAGTTCATGGTTATCATTTATTAACACATTATTGCAAACACTTTCTTCAAGCTAAGGGTAGGGCTTTGAGGAAATAACAAAAATATTAGGGGCCTCCCCGATTTTATGTGTTGACAAACAGTTTGCAGTTGCAATTCTACATAGAAATGAATGGTAAAAAAATAACATAACAAATAATAAGGACCTCCCTCACCGAATTTTTACATGTTTAAAGTCTGGCGATATGCGTTATTTTTTACTTGGCCTAAGCAATGCCATAATGATCAACAAACCTTAAAAAATTATAGGGATTATAATATTATCACAAATCTTGCTTAAGGGGGTACTACACCTGTGGCCAATTTTTGCAATTTTCTCAAAAATTATAGCACATTGGTTACAATTAAGATATATATATTATAGAGGCAAGGACTACAACTACTACTGAAAATTCAGCAACTCAAAGCAAGTGGTTATTGATTTATTGATCAAATATTGTTTTCCCCTCATTTTTTACTGTAACTCCACAACTATTGTCTGTGCTGTAATAAAATTTCCAGTGCAGTAGTTGTAGTCCTTGCCCCTATAATATACATATCTTATTTGTCCCCAATGCACTATAATTTTTGAGAAAAATGCAAAAATAGGCACAAAATTTGGCAGGGGTGTAGTACCCCCTTAAGACGGTGTCAAAATGCATGTTAAAATGAAAACTAACATTTTTTGTGGAAAATAGGCTAAATACAAATCTATTTTTATGGAACTGTACAATATTGCTTTAATGTAAAATTACTATTATATTAATACAGCACCACAAAATCAAAAATTGAGTCACTTTATAAAGATAGCAATTATTTCCAAAAATAAGAATATTCTAAAATTTCACCTAAGGATATGCTATTCTGGGAAACAATGGGATCCATTCTATTTATATAACAGAACACTTTGTTGGTATTTCTTACAATCAAATAATACACTGGCATTGCACTGCATGATGAGTGATGCTTGGCAACGATTAACGGGCAAAGGTATAATAGGTGTCTATTTGCCGGTCAATCTATGTCACGAAGGAATAATGGAGATGTACTATCATTGGGGAATATGGGCAAGTGTCTCTTTGTATATTTGCAAGGTAAGGTATTTTGATTTACTTTTGTTTCTTCCAAAATTCCAACAGTTTTGGGAAACCGCCCATTATAAATATTAAAATCGCCAAAGTCTGTTTTCCATCTGTGTATATACATAGCTATACATGTCCATTTCAAGCTATTTCCCCAGGACTATTTCACTATAGGTAGATTGAGAAACCTACAAGCATATGAAAATTGTTTTGTCAAATCAAGTAAGTTCTTATGACTTTGATGAAAATTGATGATAGTATGTTAATTTTCACTGTTTACTGATTAAAATTTGGATCACTAAACGATGAGAATTTTCCACCAATTAAACATCCCTCCATTATTAAACCCCACCCACCTGTTTAGTTCCTTGGTTCATCCAATTTGACATTCTTATAGCTTTCCCATGGATATACGCTGGCGAAGTTACGTAATAATCGGATTAACTACCATAGCAATAGGTGAAAACAATTTTTGAATATACCGCGCTGCACTGATACTTTCACGCGGTACCTCTGCATTGAACCATATCATGCTGATCACTTGCACCTGTAATATTAGTATCATTGAAAAGACCAGTATTGTGTTCAATCTATAACTGCAGACATACACAGGTGATTAGTTCAACCTGCTTGTAGTGCAGCGCGATATGTTCAAAATTGTTTTCACCTATTGCTATGGTAGTTAATCCGATTTATTACGTAACTTCGCCAGCGTATAGCTTTATGTTTATGATAAAATGGTAATTAACTGTACTTTTGAATAGAACCACATTAAAACATGCTATGTAATCAAAATATGATGATAATTTGATGATGCTGGGACTGGGGGGGGGGGGGGAGATGATATTAAGATTTTACAACCACAAGGGCAAAGGTTAATTTACCATGTTGATTACATGTCAAGAACGACAATTAAGAATCTGCAATTGAAAGATTCATCTCTGTTGCTGGAGAACACAGGTTTTCTGTTGTTGCTGCTAAAGCACACTGGCGGCGCCAGGACATTTTTTTCGGGGGCATTGAGGGGGCAAAGTGAATTTCAGGGGGTGGGGCAAAATCAACAAACTTTGCGCAAAATTGCCGCAAAAAGTGGAAATTTTCGTAATTTTGGGGTTTTACTGGGGGGCAACAGGGGGGGGGCAAGAGTTCTGACTGGGGGAATTTGCCCCCTCATGCCCCCCATGGTGCCGCCACTGCCAAAGCATGGAATGGTCTACCACAACACATCAGGGAGCCTCATCTACAATCACTTTCAAGAAACTCTTAAAAACACACTTGTTTTGATTTCTGCTTGTTATTGCGTATGTATTTTGCTCATGTTATTTTTGTAAACGCAATGTTGCTTTGGCGAATTGCATCCTAAGAAACTTTGTATGTATATGCATGTAAGGCCCATTGAATTGGGAGTGCAATATATTTGACATCCTCAACAGTCTCTATGTCAATAATCACCAAAATAATATTCAACAGTAGAGTCCAATATCATAAGACTCTGTGCAAGAAGATTTGATATTACTCAACTGTCTTGAATCACTTACAAGTAAAATGAATAGCAGGTTTAGTTATTATTCCATCAAACACTATATTTCTGACATGTCAAAATGAACCAAGTTGTCATGGAAATAGTGTATAAGCTGTTATAAGAATATCATATATTATTTTAGTATTATATATTTATAGTATAACTGTATTGTACAAGCTGGAAAATATTATTGTAAGCTTTGTATTCATGGCATATGTTATTTATCAAGTGAAAGGTTGAAGGTTCAAAACTAAAAATAACTTTATTGCAATGATTCACACTACGTGGTTTTTAATTGCAGTGTTAAGCATCCACATAATTGTCAGGGCTAGAATTTCAGCCAGAATTCACAAATGGATTCTCCCAAAGATTCTCGTAAACAAATTTGCATGGATCAGACTTGACTCTTGTACAATCTAAATTTGTTCTATTAATATTTTTAAATAGAATCCATATTTATTTATTTTTGATTTAAAAAAAATGTAGATATTTATATAGCGCTTTATGCCGTAAACAGCCTCAAAGCGCTTTACATTTATTCCGCCGTCATTAGAATATGTCGGAACCACGTTTGCAGCCTACAAGTGGCGCAGGGTCCATCAGTACAACGACTGTGACTACCCCTAACAGCTTCCCATTGCACCTGGGTGGGGTGAGGCAAGCGAGGCAAAGCACCTTGCCCAAGGGCGCAACACGGTGGTGGGACGGGGAATCGAACCCACGCATGTCGAGCAAGCTCTCGGAATATGAGTCCAAGGCCGTAACCACTGAGCCACCGTGCCCTCTACTTGATCCCGTAACTATTTATTTTGATGAGATATACTGTTCATTTTGATTAGGTTTATTATCACTTTGAACCGACAATCTTATCAAAATGTTTAGTTTCCATTTTATTTTAACAAGTAATTATTCATATTGAAAAGATCTCCAACTCATTATTTGATAAGATTATCCATTTCATTTTGACAAAGATTCTAAGTCCCCCTCCGACAAGACAATCTACTCAAAGTGAGTTGGGTCATTTTCAGTGACAAGAATCTAGTCATTCTATAACAATTGACAAGATCACTGTTTTTAAATGACAATACAATCTTATCAAATAATATCTATTTGAATAGTTTCTTGTCATTTTGATGAGAATATGTCAGTCATTTTGAAGAGAAATCTGTTCTGTCCCCATCTGCTTGTCAAAGTTGACATGTCCCATGAATAAATCATTTAAAGAGTGTATTACATAAGAAAAAATGGGTGAAAAGAGAAGACAAAATTGGGTGAGACTCAATTGATTCTCGCAAACACTGAACTAATGCAAGTGTCAAGTCTGACTCTTGTAAACTTAGTCTGTATTTAAGTTTGTTTGGCTTATAATAGGTGAAACAAACGAGACTTATAACATTGTGTATTGCACGCAGTTGGGTGCAGCACTTACACTAGTTGTGTGTTGCGTAATGTGTGACTGGTGCATGCTTGTGTGAATATACACAAGTGTAAGTTGGGACTTTATTGATGTGCGCTGTAACAAAAGCCAAATCATTTTTTCGCCTATTATAAGCCAAACAAACTGAAGTTAGTGATTGCAATTGCAACATTTACCTTGATCACAGTTTGAAATTATAACATTTAAACATTCTGCCTTTAGATTCAGCATAAGAATTTAAATTTTGAGGCTGACAGAAAAATCAGACACTTGATTTCAGTGTTGAAAGGGCTTTTAAAAGCCTGTGAAATGTCTTTTTAATGTTTTTGAAAATTTGCCCAAGGCTGGTCTGACAAGGGCCCAAGCCCTGTTTATGCACAGAAAGATCCATAAACACAGATACTATTTGTACATAAAATCAAGTACTATAAAGCAACTTATTGAATTTTCACTTTGTTTAGTAATTGCATCATGTTGCTGAACATTTATTTGACAGCTCATTCAAGCCCGTAGCCAGGATTGGTTTTGGGGTGGGGGGGTGCTGATTTTGAAAAAGTGGACTTTTTTTTTCAAAATTTGGACCTTTTTGGACTGGGAAGGGGCAGATTTGGACATTTCCACACATTTGAAGAGCAAAAGGAAGGGCAAATGACAAATTCAAAATCTTAACTATGTCAAAGTAGTACTTTTTGTTTTTCAAACAAAGTCAAGTGTTATGAAGAGTCTGATGATCGAGACTGGATGCCATGTAGATTTGCCTTAACACTGTCTTCCCAATTCTGACCATCAAATTTGAATACTGTCACATTCTCTACTGTACCAGGATCCAGGCAATGTGGTGCTATACCTGAAAGTAACAAATATAATAAATAAAATAAATAAACACAAGCAATAAATAATACATGAATGATGAATGAATAAATACACAAATAAGAAAATAAATAAATAATACATAAATATAAATACATTCGGATCACTTCTGGACACAAAATCCGATATCACAAGAAGGAAGAGTCTTGCAAAAGCAGCTTATAATAAACTAAATCACATGTTCAAAAAAAAAAGAATGTAACAGTGAAAAAAACCTGAGAATTTTCAACACGTATGTAGAAAGTATCTTCTTGTACAACAGCGAACTCTAGGCAATAAAAAAAATCAACCAAGGAAGAATTTGACACATTCCAAAGATCTCCCCTGAGAAGGCTGTTAGACATCAAATGGCCAAAGAAAATCTCAAATCAAGAACTTTATGAGAAAACCAAGGAAACAAAGTGGAGTAATAAAATCAAGAAGAGGCAGCTCCTATGGTTATGACACCTCCTGGGACCCCAGCAAAGCAAGCTCTACAAGAATACAAACGACACGTAAAACGACCAAGAGGGAAACCAAAAACTATGTGGATATCAGCAATTCAAAAAGAGCTGAAAAAATCAAGAAGACTTAACCATAAAGAAAGCGACTGAACTTTAAAGAGAGAGACCTTCTTGGAGAAACTTTATTGATGGTGCTATGTCAAACTGCTGACGAGAAGCGTTTATGATGATGATGATGAATACATAAATGAAAAATAAATAAAGTAAATATATAATTTTAAATATCAATTAATTACACAAACACATGAGTGAATAAATAAAATAACTAAATAAATAGGTTAGTACCTTTGCCATCAGGGTTGCTTCTTGGTGTATAAAAACTCTGCACTCCACATATCTTGCAAAAGGTGTGTTTAGCTTGATGTGTACCAAATGTGTAACTTGTTATATAATCCTCACCCTAAATAAACATAAAATGTATTCAATATTTTACATAGATACCTCAGAATTGATTACAAATGTGATTTGTGATTTTTTAAACTTCACTTAGCCCAAAAAAGATTGTTTGCTTGTCCTTGAGCAAACAACTTTTTTTTAATACTATTTTCATCAAAAAATCTAGAATAAATATCGAATTACAACCCGAGTGAGAATGCATGAATGTTCACCGGCGTGTCCAGGATCTTTTCCTGCAGGGGGGCTCAGCCCCTCTTTCAGAGTTATGTGGGGGGGGGGCTTAATGGCTAAAATCGCCAAAAAACGGCTGATTTTAACAAACTGTGGGGGCTTCAGCACCCAAAGCCCCCCTGGACACGCCACTGATGTTGGTTACTTTTAGGGGGGTTAGGAAAAAAACTTACTGACTGACCGATCGCGATCTTTAAAAAGTGGTCTATGAACAAGCAAACAATATAAATGACAAATAGAAAGATAAATGATTGGAATGAATAAATAAAACAATAAAAAAGTGAGTAAATAATAGTAAATCAAATAAATATAATTAAGTAACTGTAACAAGAGTGAAAGAATTTACATATTATTTGCGCACCCATCTTATAAACATTATTTATTTTTCAAATACCTGAAGTAGCTTGAACTTGGAGTTGGGCACTATGAAATGAACATTTTGCTTCTTGGTACAGACACTGCAACTGTTAAGAAACGATACAAAAGTAATATTAGTTAACTTTAATGCTAACCATAGTCTTCAACATAAGTTTTGAGATATTTTCTCAAAATATCACAACCTATCTCGAAAACCACTGAACCAATACTAGGCTTGTTTGTACTCATCTTAATGCATTTTTCATGCTGATTCCAAATATGGTCATAAAAATTTACATTTCTGAAATTTTTGAATTTTTGAATTTTTTTTTAAACTTGTCGTCTGCAGTTGACACCCGCGTGAAGAGAGTTAATATTTTAAAATAGACATGAAATTATAGCATGATTGCGTTGCAACTTTTCATCATGACCATTCATTACCTGGGTTTCAGTTTTATAATTAGTGTCTATTTTTACTTTTGGAATCTCATTGGTATTTAGCTTGCATTATATGGTGCTGTAAATATTTTCAGTATAGTCTTCACTTACTGAAATGTTGATGGAAGAGTATTTATGTTTTCAGTTTGGTAAGTTATGTGAATTTCTCTGACATGAAAATTTGAGAAAGGGTCGGTGCTCATCTAGACAAAAAAGAAGTATCCAAATTTTACGGGTCTTAAATTTGTATAAGTTGCACAGCTTTAATTGACTTGTATTAATGTATAGGTCCTCCTGCATGGATGGGAGCAGCGTTCGAAATTTTGGTTGTCCGGTTGCCCGGGACAACTAAAAAAGTCGCCGCACAACCATTAATACTGATTCGGTTGTCCGCCGGACAACCATAAATCTAGCCAAAAGTCACATTTGTAGGCCTATACGGACAACCAAAAACTAAGACAGACAACCAGAAATTGTAATCTGGTTGTCCGTGGGACAACCATTTATTTTTCCTAAATTCGAACACTGGATGGGAGTGACTCGTAATATCGTCTAGCATTGAAATAATTTACTAACCAGGGTTGCCAAGTAGCAGGCAAGTGAAGCGTCAAATCACCAAAAAGTCAGTCTTATATGACTCTCTATGGTAGGCCTGCTTAGAATACGCGATTTTGGAGGCCAAAATACGCACTTTGATTTTTTAAAGAATGCAAAAATATGTGATTTCCTGCCAAAAATGAAAAATGAACCACAGATGATTGCAGAACTTGGCACTAGGTTAAGGGACTCTCCAAATCCGCGGAAACAAAAATTAAAATTGCAAAAACAAAATAAAAAAGAAAACGTGAACTGCACAGCAAATAATGCAGTTGCGTATTATTAGCAGCCCTACTCTATGGAATGAAATGGGGACAGAAATATCAGCCAATAGAGCTTCCAAATCACGGTTTGGTAATCATGACACAAAAAATTAAAGCGAATGTAATGGATTCCATGCCCGGGATTCCATGCATTCGTAACAATAGCAATTGGTAATCTGGTTTTTATTCCTTGTATGCCAGACTCCAGTTTATTTCAAATGTTTATTTTTATTCATTCATTTCCAAAAATACTGGTAAATTGCAGAGCAGAGAGGGGAGAGACAGTGAGAGGGGAAGGGAGGATGAAAATACAACAGCGTTATTAAAACTTTACACTACCAACAATAAGTCCTTACAGTTAAGCGGGTACTACACCCCTGGCCAATTTTGTGCCTATTTTTGCATTTTTCTCAAAAATTATAGCGCATTGGTGACAAGTAAGAAATGTATATTATAGGGGCAAGTACTACAACTACTGCACTTGGGCAGGGGTGTAGTACCCCCTTAAAGATGAAATAGAAACATGAAAAAACTTAACTAGTATGTTAACACTCAGACTGAGCAGGTGGAAGAGTGAGGAGGTCTGGAGTCTTAAGTGTCACATTAATGTGGACCCAAGTGACATCAAAAGTTTTTACTTCAAGTTACATATAAAAGTTATAACAAAAGTAATTACAATGAAAGGCACGAGTGAAGGGTGACCACATCAAACATGCCATGTGTCTGGTCCCAGGTATAATCTTGTCTATAATTATATCCCACATCATTCAAATATAAAAGTGCTATGCATGCTACAAACCCGGGGGGGGGGGGGTACTCAGGTTTGGTTTGGGTAGGGCCGTGCCGCTGGGGTTTTGGAAGTAGACCCATAAATATACCAATTTTTCAAGAAATTTGGACCCATTGATATACCAAAAGTCAAAATTTTAGGCCGAATTTACCCAAAATTTTCTTAGTTTTTACAAATTTTCCCAAAATTTTGGGAAAATTTTGGCTAGAAAAAAATGGGCTGTTTTTTCGAAAAAATTGAGAACATTTTGAAAAAAGGACCCATTCATATACCAAAATAGGCTTTGAAAAAGGGGTCATTGATATACCAGAAGGCTGAAAATGCTATCCATGTTTGCGGCACGTCCCCGTATGGTCATTTGTACTCACCCAATTTTGTCCCCCCGGGGCTAAAAATAGCAGAAAAGGGTTGGATTTGAAGTATACAGTGGCATCAACATTTAGGGGTCCTTTTTTTTGCTACAAAGATGTTTAGAAGTCCATTTGTGAGCGTATACCGTAGATACTTAGGGTTTCCTCTTTGAGCCTCGTAAATCATAATTTACAGTTACACTTTGTGGTTACAGAGCATTTTTTTCTATGATTTCAATGTTGATAGTAACAGGGTGGCAAATTTGCTGCTATAATTTACATCATTTATGTTAGGGTATGTTTTGAGGGTTGATTAATGAGCACAGGTACTTATATTCTAGGGACCCCCCCCCCAGTTTATTATGATCCCCAAGAGATCATAACCTCTGCCACAATATAAATTTGATGCCTTATTAGTAATACATAAATAGTTTAAAAAAATACTTAAAAAGTGTTTAAGACATAAAAAAGTAGAGGTTTGTAATATGTTCAACAGCCCGGTGTTATCACTTAATTAACATTGACTATGTGTACGCATGATTGTTCCCAATTCCGTGAAAAAAGGGGTTATTTATAAACTATGTTCACAAACATAAAATGTTCGCGATATTTAAAAAAAATTGGGTTGTTTTTGACGATGGTGTACTCGAAATTAAAAAAATTGGGTATATTTTTGTGAATCCTGAGAATGTTGAAATCCCAAGAAATCTTACCATTTCTTGCTCAATTTACTCCCGAATTTCACTTTTGTGAAACTTTTATGCCTTCAGCAACTCACTCACTTTGTTTCTGGGGTTTGTTTTGCACCGATTACGTCACTAGGGACTTCTTAGTTTGGCCCACTGTATTCTTTGGTGTGTGTTCTTGAAATGTTAAAAAGGGGTGCTTTTGTAAAAGTGTACTTAAAATGCAAAAAATAGGGGTAATTTTTAAGGCTAATTTGTACACGTTTTTGTGTAAAATAGGGGTAACAAATGCTGAAAATGTTCTTGAAACCGCGCAAAATAGGGGGGTATTTTTGAATTAGGGAACGATCATGCATTACGCCTTTGAATTGGCAGTGACAACACCGGGTTCAACAGACAGCCTGCCCTCATGTTTCTTGGTTGTCTGCCAGATTTTTGGGTTGCCCATAATATTTGTTTCAACTGTAGGCCTAATTATTGATACAAATCACAAAATGCAATTTTGTTACGGTTCTTTTAGACTAGATCAATGAATTGAACATTATCAACAGTTCGATTTTATATTATTGAGGTTAGCTTCTGGGCACCGCTATTAGAGAGATTGTACGTATCGTATTGTATCCAAGCTCCAAGTAATCAAGCATTCAATGCACACCTACAGGCTCAGTAACCACGCTTAACCCCCCTGCACAAGCTTAGCTGTCATACCCAGACTTTCTGGGTCCTGCCAATATCAGAGTTGAAGTTGCAATCTATGCAAAATCCTGTCACAGGAGAGTGATTTTGAATAGATTGCACAGGCGTTGGAAATGTACGTTTGGAAATCAACCAATTCATCACATAATATTTTGAATGCCGAATAATGAGAAAGGCACATCACATTCACACCGACAGGGCAGGCCGGGTAAAAGAAAGGTTACAAGAACTGCAAAAAACAGCATCAGTAATTCTTCATTCAGTTACCAGTAAGGTTTTTGTTAAATTGTGGGCATAGCTATAGAATAGGCTATACCCATCTCACCTCCCAACACACAACGTGTCAGGCCCTCATAAACATGTTGTCTATATTATACTTCACTTGATCCAAATATATGATTTTTTTTATGAACAATCGCACATGGAATTTTAGAGGGATTGTGATAGCAGTTCCACATAGAAAAGCTGCACTATCATGAGACTATTAGACTATGCTGTTTTGTTTTTTAATTGATGCATTAAATGTTGGCTGAATATTGTTTGATGAAAGTCAATCTTTGACAAGATGCAACTTTGCTACGGAAAGTGCTATGGATTAGCAATTAGGGTTAGGATTAGGCACCCTGAGCGGGGTATTCTAATTTTTCTATAGTTATTCCAAATTGTGGAAACTTACTTGCAATTAAATGCTTCTAATTTTTTTGGTGCCATAACTTCAAATCGAACTGCACCACAATGACAGCCACCAATATGCTTCACCAGCAGTGTTTCAGACATAGCTCAGGAAATCTGTAAAGTTCACAGCAGACCGTAGAACTTTTTGAAAAAGAGTGTTTATCAACAATTATTTAACAATAAATAACATGTCGAAATTTACCACTGCATGTCATTGCATTGCCAGCCTCCTACAAGTTCAGTGAATCACACATGACACAAAGTTTGTTTACATTGAAAATCTACCGCGCTGTTCATGGTCTCAAAAATTATGGCGCTTGAAAAAAATATAAATGAGCTTAATGTATCATTGAAAAAGTTTTTTAATGAAGTTTTATTAGATTAATAGGTTTAAAATATGTTCTACTTATAGTTCATCGATTTAAATATAATATTTAAATATCGTTAATATTTTCTTAGAAATTAATAAATACATCAAACATCCGTTAGTTGGTAAACCCCGGAAGTGGGTGAGATTACAAGTTTATTGATCGACGGGAAGTGAAAGTTGCGAACAACAAGTTGTTTTCTCACGTTTTCGCAGCCGTATTTAGGATTTAACCGATTTAGGGGTTGAATTGAAGTACAACTTGAGGTAACTGTCTATGTTTTTAATTTTTAAGTGCCATTACAATCTTTATTGTGCCAACAAAAGTAAACTTAACTTAAGACAAGAGCCTGACTGAGCCCATGAGGCTGAGGTAAGCTTAAAAATAAAAACTTATAATAAAATAAATGAAGTTACATTACAGCCTCCTACATACATGACATACGTGTACATATGACCGTAGGCAGGATATGGGTAATTCTGCAAAAATTTAGTCCAACATCAATATAGCAAAGAAAAAGTTGTCAAAAAAATAAATTGGCATTCATTCATGTTGAATTTTGATCGAGAAATCTATCTTCTACTAAGTAATACTATAGAAAAATTACTTAATTTGTGTACATCGTGGAACATAATCTTTGTAGGTATCCCAGGCAAACCTTAGTTAACAAATTTGCTAGTCAGCGAAATTCGCCTAGACCGGGCCCAAACACAATGCATATTAAAATATTTGCATAGAAATTTGAATTTTTTTCGAGAACAGGTCGGTGAAGGAAACCTACATAAATATGTTTTCTATACTTCACTTGACCCAAATATATGATTTTTTATGGTGATGAGCCACTCGCACATGGAATTTTAGAGGGATTTTGATAGCAGTTCCATTTAAAAAAGCTGCTATCGCCATGAGACTATTAGACTTGAAACACCCCTAAATGCTGTTTTGGGGAATTTTGCTAGCAGAATCTTTTTGATGAAAGTCAATCTTTGACAAGATGTTTTACGGAAAGTGCTATGACAAAAATGTTTTCAGTTTTGGCTTTCTTTACTCAAGGGCTTTAATTTGATATGTAAAATGATGCAGTTTGATGGCAAAATCACCTAGCATACCTAATCTTTGCATGGCTGTGCGTAGTAAGCTAGCCCTCGAACTCTAGCCATAGTATCCGTTTTTTACTTCTACTAGGGCCAGAGGCACTTACATTGAAAAATTTGTTGGAGATGCTTGAACGATCCAATACAAAAAGTGACAGCATTTCAATGCTTGATCGAACCAATACAAATGTGTGTCAGGTCACTAATTAACATGATAAAACCCACTTGAGAACACACAATCGCCGGTCATTTCTAAAGATGCATTTATACTCAATCGCTTTTGCAGAAACCTGAATCGCACGCATGATCAGTGCACTAAATCGCCGTCGATTTGCATAGATGAACTCCTGGATGGGGCAGCTTTAATTAGCATGAGGCCGCATTGATATGTAAATAGCGTATTGTTATTTAAATTTGCGCCCAGACGTATTGAGGGCGACAGTCATGTTATCCAGACGGAGAATGGCTGCATATGCCGGGCATGTCAATTTGCTGAGTGAAGGCCGGGAGTGAAGGCTGATAATTACCTTTCTGTATAGGTAATAAGATAGGATATTTAGTGTAACAGATGGTTATAACAAAAAAAATTAGTATCATATTAAATATATTAAATGTATAAACTTTGAAATTTACATGAATTTGAAGAGCAGAGCTTGAAATGTAGCTAAGTCAGGTGATGTGAAATTCTGCTGCGTGACCCCCTCTGCGTGGTAGAATTATATTAATAAAATATTGAATTTAACAGATATCGTGGGTAGCCAACCACGATTTATCAGCATTTAAAATATATATATGTTAATTAACAAAGATAAATAATAAAGAGTACAAATGGCAATTAACTAGTAAACAAGCCTGAAATCTTAAAATGTTGCCACGTGATTTCCCGAACACATGATATGTTAACATGTGACCACTATTCAGATTTACCGTAAATATTTGGAGTATGCTTGCACATCATGCACATACACTGTGCATTTTCTTTACTTCGTATAAAATCAATAATTCATGCTGGGAGCCAAGTAACATTGTCTGCTCAGAGCAGATTGGTATTTTATTTTACTTGACAGCATAATAGAAATACATAAAAACGAATAAGGCGCCATGATGAAAGGTCAGGTCGGGTATCAAAGGTTATTCATAACTTAAATACTACTTGTATTTCCCACCTTGCCTCTGTCACATGTTTCCTTCATATTATTGACAGCAAGTCCTAATTTTGACTTTGCTATTGCAAAATGTCATTTCATATCAAATTAGTAGACTTTCTTTGAAAAACATATCACTGGTGCCTGATGGGAATACCCGTCCGCCATTTCATTAAACTGGATCGTTTTACGCCTGTTTTGCGCCCAGATGTATTGGGGCGCGCTATACTCTCATTGAACAGGCAAAGTTCGCAAAACTAACAACGTTGTTATTTGCCAAACTCAATTAACATGATCCAAGGGTCGAACATGAATTATTCATAACGAGCTATAACGGATCGATAACTGGCCTCACTTTCTAGCTAGTAAACCAGCTGAATTTTTCATAGATTTTGCGTTGCTAATAGAACAACCGTGAATTTAGTGTCACCCCCTTGGTATTTGCCTGCTGAGCATGCGCATGATTCGCTGTTTTTCGAAAGCGACACGTAGGCCTATATTGAATCCCTCTGTCGGTCAACGTCGTAGTTAGCGACAATGACTCAGTCTGATGATGAGTAACCCATGGGTATAAACACAGCTTTACACAATGACTAATTTACATAGGCACAAAAGACTGTGTTCATGTACCGTTACTCAGCCAAACATGGCAGAGTAGGTCCCGGATCTTCGTACATGTTCCTATCTCCTCAACGTTATACCTTTCCAACAAGGAAAGAGATACGAAAGGCGAACGTCTATAGTAAGCTGTTGTACGCAGATAACCTCGCAATATGGGCGCGTAGAGTAGCGCTGTACGCTCGTGTATTAGCATGATTAGTCGCGGAGTAACAAGCGTAGTTGAATGTTCCACGATGTACACGAAGTTAATAATTTTTCTATAATCCATGACGACACAATATAGATATGAGAGGCAAACCTCAGTTTACAGTTAACACATTTGCTAGTCAGACAAATTTCCCTAAACCAGGGCCCAAACACAATACATATTTACATAGTCATAGAAATTTAAAAGAAAAGGGTTGTCAAGGAAACCTACATTTATCTATGTTATCTATTTATATATGTTGTCTATACTTCACTTGACCCAAATATATAATTTTTTTTGTGATGAGACAATCGCACATGGAATTTTAGAGGGATTGTGATAGCAGTTCCACATAGAAAAGCTGCACTATCAGTATCATGAGACTATTCTGTTTTGTTTTTTAAGGGGGTACTACACCCCTCGCAAATTTTGTGCCTTTTTTCTAAAAAATTATAACACATTGGTGACAAGTTAGATATGTATATTATAGGGGCAAGGACTACAACTACTCTAGTGAAAATTCAGCAACTCAAAGCAAGTAGTTATTGATTTATTGATCAAATATTGGTTTCCCTCACTTTTTACTGTAACTCCACAACTGTTGTCTATGCTGAAATAAAATTTCCATTGCAATAGTTGTAGTCCTTGCCCCTATAATATACATATCTTACTTGTCCCCAATGCGCTATAATTTTGGAGAAAACTGCAAAAATAGGCTCAAAATTGGGTAGGGGTGTAGTACCCCCTTAATTGATGCATTAAATGTTGGCTGAATATTTTTGATGAAAGTCAATCTTTGACAAGATGTAACTTTGCTACGTAAAGTGCTATGACAAAACGGTTTTCAGTTTGGCTTTCTTTACTCAAGGGCTTTAATGTGTAAAATGATGCAGTTTGATGGCAAATTTGAATTCACCTAGCATACCTACACAATAGTTACTGTGTGCATAGAAGATAAGAGTGTGGTAGTATAAGGCCAAGTAAAACAAGATAAGATATTCCTGAAAAAAGTTGGTGTCAGTTCCAATTTACAATGTAATTATTATTGAATGCAATGTTAAAGAGAAGTTTTGCACTGCAGCACTGACAAGAACATTTAGTGGTATTTCATTTATCATTAAATAGGCCTAATTATACACTTACATAGGCCTACATGTTTTGGCGCAGCGTCAGCCTTCTATTCTTCAAATTTTTTCAGAGGGAGCACCACCAAATCACTCCACGATTTATGTAGCAGTGAAATTCGGTTAAAATAGTCCACCGCTTATTTCTTCTTCTTCTTCCTGTGTAAGTGCAGACTTCAAAAAAGAAGATAATCGCACTGCAGTGTATTGTGCTCTCTGCATCCAAGATTAAGTTCAGTGCAAAATATTTACAGTGATGAGTGCTTTAAAAATACTATAGATGACTGCTGGTTACTTAATTGGCATCCCCCCTTAATGCCAGTCTGAGGGCATCAAGTGATGGGTATTCAGCAGGATCTATCCTCAGAAGGTTCCAATCCCGGCTGGATCTTGGGAAGAAGGAGGAAGCAAATTGGTTTGAGTTGCAGTGACCAATCCAGAATCTGGAGCTATGACCTCTGGTGTGGGATTTTGCCTCGTTGAGGTACTCTCTCCATCTGATGTCAACCAAGTTGTAGCTTATGCGATACAGCATGGACATTCTGCTTTGGTGTCGTCTGCTTTCCAGAGTTGGCCATTGGAGGTCTTTTAGTAGGCCAGTCACGCTTGTCCTACGGTCATATTTCCCCATGACATAACATGCTCCACTGCGCTGTACCTGCTCAACCTTCTTTATGTTCCGTTGAGTGTGTGGGTCCCAATTAAGCCATTGCGGCGTATTCTGCTATTGGGCGAACATAAATCATGTAGGTGGCTTCTTTGATTGTTCTGCTGCAGTGATGGAAATTGCGTCCCAGGAAAGCACAGGTTGAGTTTGCTTTCTTTGTGATGGCGTCAATGTGGTCGTTGAAGTTAAGCTTGGAATCCACATGCAGGCCCAGGTACTTTGCTGACGAGACAGTCTCCAGGATTTCACCATGGATGATGTAAGGTATGCAGATTGGTTTGCGTTTATTTGGGATTCTTACGACCTGGCATTTGGATGGGTGGAATTCCATGAGCCAGGTACGTTCCCATTTCTGCAGTGCATTCAAGTCATCTTGAAGAAGTGAGGAATCTGAAGCAGATGATATTCGCTTGTACAGCACGCAGTCGTCTGCGAAGAGACGGACTTCTGAGCTCTTGACACAACTTGGCAGGTCGTTAATAAAGATGAGGAAGAGCAGTGGCCCCAGCACACTGCCTTGAGGGATGCCAGATGTGACTCTCACCTCGTTGCTAACTTCCCCATCTATAACTACCTGCTGAGTATGGTTGGTTAGGAAGTCACTCGTCCATTTCAGGATGGTACTATTCACGCCATAGTGTTCGGCCTTATGCAGGAGGAGTCTATGCCAAGTCATGGATGGTGAGTATAAGCTGAGTATCGCAAGATCTCCTCTTCCTGAAGCCATGCCATGAGTCGGATAATATGTTGTTCTCGGAGAGGTGGTTAATAATTGCGCAGTGTACAATGTGCTCGCATAGCTTGCATAGGATACATGTGAGAGCGATCGAACTGTAGTTTGAAGCGTCTGCTCTGTTCCCCTTTTTGAAGACTGGAACTACCAAGGCTTTCTTCCACGCAGCTGGTATGGTGCCCTGGTCTAGGGAAGCCTGGAATAGTAGTGTGATGGCAGGCGCTATCTCTTCTGCTGTTTCCTTTAGCAGTCTGGCTGGGACTCCATCAGGACCGCTTGCTTTGTGTGGCTTCAGGTTCCGAAGTAGTTTGATGACGCCAGCACAGTTGACTTGGATGTTAGGCAGCGGAGGATGTCTGGTGGCTCCTAAGTCAGGAAGCTGAGTTGTTTGGTCGTTTGTGAAGACAGAGGCAAATTGGCGATTCAATATGTTAGCCCTTGGTCCTGGGGTCGCTGTGAAGTAGTTTTCCATCCCTTAATGGAGCGACACCAGTCTGATCACAGCGTTTGGCTTTTATCAATGCACCCTGTCGCTTGTTACCTCCTGGGACCCCATTACTTACTTTACTTGTATTATGCTGGGGAAACGATTAAGCATCAGTAATGATCTCATGTACTTGTGTTCTTGCATAATATTTGTTTGTGTGTGTATTGTATACATCGACTGATTACATTAGACCCAGTTTTAACCACCGTTTATCAATGGGAGCTGGAAGTCTAATGGATAGAGCGTCTGTCTAGAGATCGGAAGGTCGTGGGTTCGAATCCCATGCTGGCACATTCCCTTGCTTTTTTTTCAAGTTGGGTTATCAACTTGTGTGCCGGTCTGGATTTATATTTATTCGTTGTCTTGTTTAATTGTAAATCTTTGGGTTGGTAAACTGTTCATTCTTTCTTCCACACAAACATTACACACCGACATCGCCTGGATAATAATTACATTGTACAGCAGAGACACTAAAATGAATACACAGGATTGATACATGTGAATGTGCTGTGCATGATTTGATATTCAGACGATAAATCTTTGGATACCGGGGTAGAAAATGATGAATATCTCCCGTAATTTTTTTATTCTAAAGAAACCATATTTTTTTCGTTGCACTTGAACATATGTGTTGAAAGGATATGATAGTCGTTAGCTTGCGTATTGAGAAAAAAGCGTGCGTAATTGAGCTCAAAAACTGACAAAAATTCTGATTTTATATGTGCCGAACTATATCGCAGCGTAGGCTATATAGCTGCACTCACTCGCGGAGTTAGTCTAAAAGCAGATGACCTCATGGCGTATACATGCTCACTCACACACAGAGAGGTCAATTACCAGGCTATTGTCAGTAGCCTTAGTCAGATGTCCCTCGGCTCATTATGCATCTCAAAACTATTAAACAGGTCGGAACAAAATGGCCATGCGTGGCTGTGGATTCAACCTACAATGTACCATGGCGATTTCGGCCATGAAGATATCGGGGCGATCACACTGTGCATTATAGTCCTAGGTTTCTGATGGTACATGTTAAAAAATTTTTTTTAAGTTAGTGGGTGGAATGTGTGGATCAACAAATGAGAACCCCTTTGATGGTATTACATTTAGACTTGTACTAATGATTTCTATATATCTATTCTTTACAGGTGCATAGAATAGCTGCGATGCTGGTTGGCTTAGCTTTACAATGTCATTCTTCTCAAAAGTAGGAAAGAAGTCCAAATCAAAATCAGATAGTCCAAAAGTAGCCAAAAAGCTTTCATCAAATAATAGTCCAAAAGTAGCCAAAAACTTTCATCAAAATATAGTCCAGAAGCAGCCAAAAAACTTTCTGCAAAAGAATCTCCTGGAACAAAAGTTAGGAATGAAGACCGACGATCTCGCAGTCAACCGTTTGCGCCCAATGTTGGGTTGAGTAAATCTTACTCCAAGACCAAGTCACATGATCCAGATATTAGTTTAGGACCTTCTAAGTTGTCGGTTAAGTCAATGGAAGGCTCAACAGAGTTCCAAGATGCCCGTTCATCAGAAGACGAGGAGTTTCATGATGCTCCTTCGCCTCCAGGGATACCAAAACTAATGAGACAGCTGAGTTCTCTGGAACCACCTCAAGGTAAGAGTATATGTTATATAGTCTATATGGGGTCATTTCCATTGTGGCCTGTCCCATCCGCAATAATCAACTTTTGAAAAGCACCCTAAACAAGGATTTAACCCTTGGCTAAAACAATACCCTAAACAGGTGTTTTCACACCCTAAAGAGGATTTTATTCCTTGCATCAAATTTCATACCCTAAATTTCATTTCAGCAGTATTAGCAATTGCAATTTTGCTACCCTTTTTTCCAATTTTTTATGTTTTTGACACCTTAAACATGATATGCACACGTATCGCGTACCCACGAAAAACTACCCTTCTTACGCGTTTTCATTATCGCGGATGGTGTACAGGCCACAATGGGAGTGACCCCCCGGGTGTTATATGCACAAATATTTTTAAGAAGATGACCAAAACACTTCACCCTCAATTTTTGTCTTTGTTAGGCAGTGACAACCAACATATTAAGACAGTTGTTTTGTGTGTACGACTATGTGGCGTAGAAGCAAGTCGGTTATAGGTTTTAAATAAATGTGTATCACTTGTTAGTGCGTGTGCATTATTATGTACATTTTCATTCTGAGATGTTGATGTATCTAATGCATGAGCCCCGTGGGGGTAGGGGGTACATTAGATGCTCAACATCTCAGTGCAAATGCATTATTTTGTACATTTTCTTGAACAGCAAGTGATACATATTTATTAACCTGTATGAAACACAAGAAAAAAATCCATGATTTTTGCTATTTTTATAATGAAAGTCCAAAAGCACTGTGTGTAGTACATAGTGCTTGGCGCCAGTGCATTATACACAATAAGTGCATGGTTTGCATTTTGCTAACGTTTGCTCTGATTGGTTCTTGATTGGAGTATGAAACGCTCTATCTGGATTTGAAACTGCACCCAATGATATGCTCATTACTCAGTGATGTCACTGCCACATCAAGGTGAAACATGGTATAGCAATATAATACAAAGTGAGATGCAAATAATGCATATTATACATGTGTTGATAGAATAGAAATGATGTATGAGCAAGAGAAATATATTTAAACAAAAAAGGTCTAGAGCCAGTGAATTGGCAGTCTATTGTAGTCCCATGTGGCGCAGTTGTAGGAGCCCTCGATTTGAAATCTTAAGTGAGCTGGTTCGATCCCCATTGTTTCCCCAAAATTTTATATTATACCCCAGTTTTGCTAAGCTTTCTTTTCTGTACAATTAAGGGATGGGGTATGAACGTTTGGACAGTATTTCACAATGTAATACACATTTTATGGCAAATGATTAAAAATTGATATTTTTGATATTTAACAGTACTTGAAGTAAACTTAAAATATCTGATGATTTATACTTAAAGTATATTTAGGTGGGATGAAAAGCCGGAGATCAATTGAAAAATTTGACCTTTCGTATTGAAGATATGGATTTTTTTTCTCCCAAAACACCAAAAAAAATTAGGTCTTTTTTGGAAAAAATTCATATCTTCAATATGAAAGGTCAAAATTTTGAATTGATCGTCGGCTTTTCCTCCCAGCTACATACACTTTAAGAATATATCATTAGATTGATAAAATTTACAAAAGGACTTTTATATATCACAAATGTGAGAAATATCAAATTTAAATAATATGTCATAAAATTTGTATTATATTGTGAATTTCAAAAAATGATAATTATTTGATATCAGAAAGACATTCTTCAGTATTCAGAATGCAATTTGATATGTCTGATGTGCTCTCATGTCCCACAAAAATACTGTCTAAAACGCTCAAAATGCTCATTCCAGATCTTTTAGGTGGTACTACACCCCTGATAAATTTTGTGACTAATTTTGCATTTTCCCCAAAAAATAACTACACAAAAGTTATGTATATTATAGGGGCAAGGAATCTAATTACTTCACTAAAATTTCAGTGATTCAAGACAAGTGGTTCATTATATATGTTAAGAAATGAGGTACATTCTAGCAGTACATTCTTTTCTTGTCTTGAGTCACTGAAATTCCAGTGTAGTAACTGGATTCCTTGCCCCTATAATATACACAAGTTTTGTTACCAGTGTGTTATTATTTTTTGAGAAAAATGCAAAAATAGTCAAATTTATCAAGGGGTGTAGTACCACCTTAACCTGAAAAAATAATGTAATGATTTAAAACAGAGAGAACCTACAACAAATGTGCAATTTTTCACATAAATTGAACAGTCAAGAAATCTAATTGTGGACATACCTTAGAAATTAATATTTAATACTTGAGTCCAATTTTTTGTAGGAATAAGTCTACATGTTTCTCTAGTTCACATATTCTTTAATATAATTAATTTCAGTGTCTGATGGGGAGGAGGAAAGGTCTTACTCGCCCAAGGCCTACAAGAATGCTCCAGCTAAAAAGTCAGCTCCAGCTAAGAAGTCAGCCCCACCATCAAAAGTCAAAACAAAGCAAAAAGTAGCTTCTAAAGTTCAACAACATCTTTCTAGTAGTGATGAGGACGAGGAAGCCAAGGAGCGGTCTTACTCCCCCAAGGCTTATTCCAAGTCTCCACCTTTAGGCAAAGCAATGAAAAAAGCACCCGGTATCCAGTTTAGCAAAGCAAAAGTTACAAAAAGCACACCAGTAGGACTAAAAGATGATTCCTTACAGAAAACTAGTAAGAAAAAGTCAGCCTTGAAGCAGAAAGGTGATAGTTTAGACTCTCCGCCATCATACAGTAAACTACAAGGTGCAACAGCAGAACCCCAACCAGGCAATCAGGGCGATCCCCCTTCGTATACACAAGCAGTCGGTGACAACCAAAGCAAACCATACTCTGAGGTCCCTCCTCCACCTCTTCCCCCTCCTGGATCCATACCTGCCTCAACGTCACTTAAAAGCGAGTCAGCTGCAGTCCCTCCTCCCCCACCTGGACCGCCAGGAGTTGCGAAGTCTGCGAAGTATCGAACTAAAGCATCTGGTAAGTTCAAAGTATTATATTTTAAAATCAGTAAACATTAGATTTTGTTAGGAATATTTACTGAATAATTTAGAGCTATGCCAATTCAAGAAAGGTTTCACTTGTTTGGTCCTCCGAAGGTAAAGACACTATAGCATCACAAGTTGTGTGGCGATGCTTATGTGTGTCCGTCCGTGTGTCCGCCTGTATTGTGTCCATCAACAATTATGCAAGGGGTTTGGTTAAGCTTTGGTCTTGTATGAACAATTCTAACCCCATTGCAACCAAACATGGGTCATAGGTCAAAGGTCATTTGAGGTCAACTTGTGAATCGCCTGAAAATACAAAATTTGATCTCACATGAACAGATCAAATTCAAACTTGAGCCAAAGCTGCATTATGGGAACTTTCATGTTATGGTATATTGTCCAAGGTCACATACTTGAGGTCAAAGGTCATTTGGTGTGTTTACTACCCATATCTTCAGATGACCTATCTGGAACTGCGTCACAATTTTTTTAAATTGGCAATTCTAAGCTTCCATACATTTAATTAACTATACAAAAAAGGCATATATATAAAAAAAAAAGTTGTTTGGTGTTATTGTGTTTGCTGTCCTTGGAACGTAAAAAAATGTGAAATAAATGAAGCTTGAAATATCCACTTTTCCAGTACCAGCAATTATTTTTATATATATTTCTATAGGTGGCCATGCAACAGATCTTTATTCTGAAACTGCAGCAGAGGAACTATCGTTTAAAAGCAAATCAGCGGCAGCCCCTCCTCCTCCTCCTGGACCACCACCAGGAGTTGCCAAGGCTCCAAAGTATCCAACTAAAACAGCTGGTAAGTTCAAAGTAATTTAACTATATTTTAAAATCAGTAAACATTTTATTTAGATTTTCATGAAAAGCATGAACATGGTCCCTTTTTGTGTTTTTGAGCTGATTAAGGGCTGGGGTATGAACGTTTGGACAGTATTTATTTTGGGACATCAGAGCACATCAGACATATCGAATTGCATTCTGAATACGGAGAATGTCATTCTGATATCAAATAATTTTTGAAATTCGCAATTTAATACACATTTTATGGCAAATCATTAAAATTGATATTTTGATATTTAACAGTACTTGAAGTAAACTTTATAAATCTGATGATTTATACTTAAAGTGTATGTAGGTGGGATGAAAAGCCGACGATCAATTGAAAATTTTGACCTTTCAGTATTGAAGATATGGATTTTTTTCCCAAAACACCAAAAAAATTGGTCTTTTTGGAAAAAAATCCATATCTTCAATATGAAAGGTCAAAATTTTCAATTGACCGTCGGCTTTTCCTCCCTGCTACATACACTTTAAGAATATATCATTAGATTTATATAATTACTTCGAGGACTGTTATATATCAAAAATTTGAAAAATATCAAATTTTTATAATTTGTCATAAAATTTGTATTATATTGTGATTTTCAAAAAATGAAAATTATTTGATATCAGAAAGACATGCTTCGTATTCAGAATGCAATCGACAGGTCCGAGGTGCTCTCATGTCCCACAAAAAATACTGTAAAGCATAATAAACGCTCATTTTAGATCCCTTAAGGGCTCATATTGAAATACCCTACCACGTTTTCACACAGAAAGAAGGCAGGATTCCCTCGCTAAGCGCGCCTCAGGAAAGCTCGGTCATAAAGCGGATGGATTATATGCATCAGTGATACACCCTGCCCAGGATTTTAACAAAAGAAGGCTAGCACAGGAAAGCTGCAGGATGGCGCACACCTTCCTGTGTAAGGGAATTTCAATATGAGCCCTAACAAGATAATGTAATTAATTAATTAATTAATACTTCATCATTTTATACTTTTTATCACATTATGAGAAAATGGTACATGAGTTGAATGTTTGTGAGAAATTTGAATACTTACACTTTAAGTATTACTGCAATGTCCACAAACACATTTGAAAAAAGTGCACAGTTAGCAAAAGAGACCGTGTTCATGTTTTCAATGTTTTATGTTTAATTTTTTTTAGGAATATTTATCAAACATTTAGAGCTTTGCCAATTTTGAAATGGTTGACTTGTTTTTTAATTGGTGATTCTAAGCTTCCATACATTGAACTATTTTTAATTTTTTTAATTTTTTAAAATTTTTATTCATTTGGCAACAAACATCAAAAGCAGAAAATAATATAAAACTATATACAAAAGGAATATATTTGTATGGTGTCATTTTTGTCTTGCCTAATATTGCAGGAGAGTATATAATCACTTTTCCGTATATTCGGCTGCATGTGTGTATGTGACAAATTTGGTTAAGTTTTGTTTAGATGGACCCAGGTGAACAGTTTGAATCCTATTGCAAGCACACTTGGGCCATAGGTGAAGTATGCATGTCATGGTGCGATGTCCCATAATTTCAAGGTCATTTCAAGGTCAACATAGTTCATCTGAGGTCAATTTTTTTCTTGAAATTGGATTGAGTTGCTCTCAGGCTACGAGACTATGTAATCATGGGGTAGTGGTAAAATTTTGAAATATATGCCTTTGGGCTTAAACCTGGTCATGAAAAAAATCAATCTGAGGTCAAATGGGGTCAAATGTTAAGGTCACAATTTAATTATTAAACTTGGTGCAAAGTATCCTTGAAATAAGGGGAATATGAAAAAGTAAACCTCAGGTCACCCAAGGTCAAAGGTCAAATGTTAAAATGGGCCCATTTGTGATGAAACTTGGTGCAAGTATCCATGGTATGAGGGGAATATGATAAAATCAACCTCATGTCACCTTAGGTCAAAGGTCAAGTGTTGAAATTGGCCTGATTGAGCTTCAGCTTGGTGCAAAAAATCCTTAATATGAGGGGAATGTCAATGAAGTCAACCTCGGGTCACCCAAGGTCAAAGGTAAAATGTTAAAATGGGCCTGATTGGGCTTAAACTTGGTGCAAAGTATCCTTGATATGAGAGGAACACGAAGTCAACCTCAGGTCACCAGAGGTCAAATGTTAAAATGGGCATGGTTTAGCTTAAACTTGGTGAAAAGAATCCTGGATATGAGGGAACATGAAAAAGTCAACCTCAGGTCACCCAAGGTCAAAGGTCAAATGTCAATATGGTGGCTGAAACTTGGTGCAAGTATCCTTGATATGAGAGGAACATGAAAAAGTCAACCTCAGGTCACCCCAGGTCAAACGAGGTGAAATGTTCAAATGGGTTTGATTGAGCCTAAACTTGGTACACATCCTTGATATGATGAGAGGACCATGAAAGAAGTCAACCTGATGTCATTCCATGGCAAAGGTCAAATGGGGTCAAATGGGGTCAAATGTTAAAATTTGCCCGATTGTGCTTAAACTTGGTGCAAATCATTCTTGATATGAGGAGAACATGAAAAAAAGTCAACCGGAGGTCAAAAGTCATATCAAGGTTATCAGGGGTCATTTACTATGAGTGGTGTTCAATACCTATATCTTTGGATGTCGCATTTGGGACCACCATCTTTATTTTTGTACTTCTGTTAACAAAAGCAATCGCGGCAGCAGGCGGTCGCGAAAGCAGGCAAGACTTGTGGTTCGAGAATTGGCTTGTTGTGGTAGCAGCTTGAAACGTGAAAAGTATGAAAAGAAATGAAGCATGAAATTGCAACTTTTACAGTATCAGTAATTTTATTTTTGCATGTATTTCTATAGGTGGTCATGCAACAGATCTTCATTTTGAAACTGTAGCAGAGGAACTGTCACCTGCTGATCTACCAGCTCTCTGTCGTCATCTCGGTATAACATCGACTAAAATGGAGCAAATACAGTATGATAACAGACATCTGCCATTTCAGGTTAGTAGGAGATTATTTTTATGCCTCCACCGGAGGTATTATGTTTTCTGGTTGTCTGTCCGTCGATTCCGTCCGTCCATCTGTCCTTCTGTCCATCTGAGGTTGAGAGTGCAATTTCTCGGAACTGGTAAGGTGTATAGTGATGCAATTTGGTGGAGGGGTGGCAATTGGCAGTCTCCAAATTTCAGTAGGCTTTTGTCTCAAAATATGGTAATTAAGTACTTAATTTGCATATTTTGTGCATATCAAACTTTTAACCTTGTGCACAGATTATCTGGAGATCTGTATGGGTTACAGTGATGAAAATTGGTGGGGAGTAGCTTAGAGGTTCTTGACCTGATCAGATTTTCAGCGCAAAATATGTGTAATTACAAGGACCTTGTGGGGTCATTTTGGGTCATCCGGGGTCAAATGTGTAATCGCAAGGTCGTTGGGGGTCATTTGGGGTCATCCGGGATCAAATTGTCATATATTGTCGCAGGTTCTGATATCTGCAATCAATCTTAGGTTCCAGGATCGTGCATAGGCAAAACTGTACACGTAAAGCCTTTTCGTTGATATTCAATCATTTGAGGTAAGCACGTATATAGAAGGAAGGAAGGAAGTCCTACAGCATATTACTTGTGTGTCAAATGTTACAGTATTTCATAAGTGTGAACAGTGTTGATGTTAGATTCAAAGACTGGTCAGTAAGTTCAGGCCAGTCACTATGTGTCCCATGGTCACACTTTTTAATATGAAGCATACACATAGATTAGAAGGACTTAACCTAAATGCGAGTCAGTTAGATCTTTTGGCATATAATATAATATTTATTTGAATTATTTGCAAAATACAAATATAACAAAATAACAGTACATTTGCACACACTTTACATTTCTTACACATGACAAAAGCCAAGTCATTCAGGATGAGTGAATGGGCTTAAAGTTAACTCCAAACACAGAAGCAGAGGCGAAGCCAGCTTTTTTTGGTCAGGGGGGGGGGCAAAATAGAATTTCTGGGGCACAGACAAAAAAAATTACAGTCGCATCATAAAATACATAGAGACTGTTTGTCTTTGAGCTTCCAAAAAAAGACTTTATTGGTATGATGATGGAAAAATTTGGTATATATTTACACTATTTTCGCCCATTATCAGGATGGAAAGGGCTTTTCAGTGTGTGGGCGTAGGGCGGAAAAACTTTGTATTTTACACTATTTTGCCCCATGATCAGGCTGAATTTTGGTAGAAATGGGCTCCTTGCCCTTTTCTTTTCTATTGCCCTCCTGATTTTCTCTTTCATTTTTTTGTCAGAGGGCACTTTTTTTCTTTCATTTTTTTGTCAGGGGCACTCTGCCCCCCCTTTGTTTTTATGATGTGTTGTCAGAGCCTTTGTCCTTACGCACCTTGGTCGCCGCGTAATCCCTATGGCATGACTTTACGTCGGCTTCATTCCATAGTGGACCTCACACCACTTGTAATGAAGTAAAGGTGATATGCCAGTATGCCTGTCGTGCAATGTTTTTTATTCGCCTCTATTTCTTAGTTTGTTTGCTATTATAAAATGTTTATAAAAAGTAGTGTAAGGTGGATATGCCACTTATGGTGGATACGTTTTGTAACCATACAGGGTGTCCCAGAAAAAATTACCAAGTGAATCAAATTGAGCGTAAGTCAAGAAGTAGACATCAGAATCAAAAGATTTAATATGTAGCGCATAGCTTATTTTATTGTGCATCACATATGAAAATTTTGTTTGATTTGGTTGGCTGGTTAAGAAGAAATTAACGATTACATAATGCTTGCATCAATGCAGTTCTTTCCAAGTTTGATCACAGGCGCTGGTTTCATACTCTTTAATACACACCTATGACGTCGCGCTATTGTTTAACCGCTCCATTATTTTACACGAATGGAGCGATGATGACAATAACACGCCATTCGTAAATGCCTTTATCTTTTCACTGAAAAGCAAATACTTTTTAGGGGAAAAGTACCGGCATTTACGAATGTAGCGTTAATAACAATTGCACATTAGAAAGGCGAATAAACATAGTAAAACGTCTTTGCGAAAAGTGCAGTATTGTTTATCATCACTTCATTCATGCAAAACAATGATCTGAACGAGATTTTCATTAATACAATAAATTAAGCGTAAATTTACAATGCATCACAAAGTTACAGTTTGACAGTTGAATATTCATTGATCAAACATCAATATTTAATAGATATATCAATATTACACACATTTGGTTCCATTTTCATAACATAACATTTTTCAAAGTTTTAACTTAATATTTTAATTTAACATTTTTATGTTAACATTTTCAATAATAGGTTTACATTTCAAGAATCAACTTTCATCTGGTCCAGTAGACCAATAATGCATTCATACAGATATTACCACAATAAATTTATAATAAATTGCAGTGCAGTTACTGCACAGCCATGTAGATACTAGTTCAAACATGTTAAATATTATTCTACTTTAAAGCCATAACCCAGCAAACTGAAAAATCTAATAGGCCTAACTTTTAAATGTCGTGTTTTGAAAATGTTATTGTAAAATGGGCAAACATAATTTTGTCAACAGTTAAATAGCATTCTGCTAGAATGTTTTGCATTACATTTTCAAATGTTATTAAAACGTTTTTATAAACTTAAATGAACCGACATTTGAACCATTTCTGTAAAACGTTGCGTGTTTGCTGGGAATGTACGATTAGCGTCAAATTCTTATTATTCTTTACTCAAAAATGCTGAAATGGTAGTAAGGCCTCAAAAATAAATTTGTTTGATTGGCAAAACAACATTTGTACTGATGTGCCTTTAATTTAATTTAAAACTATTTTAATTTTGAAATCGTTTTTCAAATCATCAACAATAATGAATCAAAATCAGTAAAAGCAACATAAATAAACAATTTTTGATTCAAACGTTCAGATCAAATTGAAGACCTGAGCGCAAGAAGACCGTAAGTCCACTTGGCCCCTCAACATGTAGGCTATATACCACATTTACGTACAGTTTCTTAGGGTTTTATAATGTTTAATACATCATGAAGGGTTGTGAAAGATTTGTTTTGGGCCCTGAACATGTATAAAACATTACCAAACTATCTGAAACTATACGCAACTTGAGTGTATACATGTTGAGGGGCCAAGTGAACTTTCTGATCTTCTTGCCAAGTCTTCAATTATTAACACAATTCAGCTTAAAAAAAACAATGGGGAAATTTTACAAAGCATGTTTATGACATAGATTATCTCGACAATCTGTCTCGACATAGCCCAAATAAAAATATTCATTCGTTTCAAACCCACCACCCTTCTGACTTCTTGGATCATTCCATATTTTTGGTTACTTTTTAGATTAAAATTTAAGTTTTTAATACTTAAATAAATGTTCATGCTGATTAGTAAGATATTTAGTCAGCATGAATCACTTTCAAGTTTTTTTGTGTAACTCTATAATCTTAAATAAGAAAATCAAAAAGGGCCTCATTGTTTTCCTCGTATGGTGAAAACCACTATTATAGCAATGTAAATTTTATCATTTTACGTGAAAACTATTATACCTGTATACTGTGTTGGGTTTTTTTTTGTGTCAAATTAGCTAGCATTTGACAAAAAGGATAGGTCGCGCTGCAAGCCCTTTGGACTTTGCCTAAAAGAAAATTATTATGAACTGTCTGTCTTCTCAATTGTTCTTTTAAATAATGTGTTTAGCTCTTTGTTTCAGTTTGAAAACAGCAGCGTCACGTATGTACGATCAAACTATAGATTCAAATTAACGGTAAATGTAATGCTTTTTCCTCCTCCTCTATCCTCGGTAACAATAGTGGACGTACAAGAAGCGGGACAAGAAGGTGCACTATGTGTTTTGGGCGCGCCAACAGTGGATGTACAACAAGAAGCGGGACAAGAAGGTACACTATGTGGTGTGGGCTCAGCCTTCATGGGCGCGACAACAGTGGATGTAGGCCTACAACAAGAAGCGGGACAAGAAGGTGCACTATGTGGTGTGGGCTCAGCCTTCTTGGGCGCGACAACAGTGCAAGAGGGTGCATGTGTTGCGGGCTTCTTAGGGGCTACTCCACATGCTCCAGATGACGATATACCCTGAACAACCGAGTTGACTTTGCGTTTTAGGGTGGTGGTCGTGCGCTTATAATTGCGAACAGCATTTGACCTATGTCCCGTTACTTCACATATAAGTTGTTCATCTATGGCTTGATCATACAAACGTGACGCTGCTGTTGCGCGGAGCGAATGATTGGTACGATACCCCCCTAGGCCACCTTGCTTGCAAATAGTAGCTACAATATTTGCCAACTTATGGCGTCCCAGTGGTTGGCATGTAAACCACACTGCCCCCCTTGGCTTAACTAATGGCCGCAGATACAGCGCGTCTGGCCGTTTATCTTCTGGGGGGCAGTGGTATTCATATTTCTTGAATATGGTGACTATACAGCGCGACCTATCCTTCTTATTTTCATATCGTCCACTACTTTGGGTTGTAACTTCCGGTGTTTTAAGCCGCCGCGGTTTGTTTTGGAGGCGTCTTCCGTATATCTTAGGAAGGTTTCTTCATTTTCGTTTGTAAGCATTTGAATTTGAGAGTTTTTCCATCTGAGATCACGATGTTCTTGCCCCCACGCAAGGTAAATTCAACCCGATTAAATAAAATAGAGTGTTGAGCATCTGGGTTGGATTAGAACAACCCAGGACATTCTGCTGCCATAGACGCTCCTCTTCCTGGACTGTAATTACTTGGGCCTGTTTCCTACGTATGCCAAGCCCTAACTTGGCGCGATCTTGCATAACGCTATCCAGCGTATTTTTGACCTGTAGAAAGTCAGGGTCACTTAAGAATTTCAATGGCTTTCCAATTAGATCAAAGTGTAGTTGGACACAAATAACCAGCTCATGGAGTGTTTCCCCTGGATAGTCTTCCCCATTTACCTTCTTCACTTCACAAATGAATCTTGATAGAGAGTAATTCAGTTCATCCCTTGTCATATCATCCAGGTCCACATCTATTGGGCTGATGTTCAGTGATGACTCGTAGACAGCTTTCGTGTTACGTTCCAGCTGCCACTCACGAAAAAGATCGGTAGCCCATTTCACCTTCTTCTCAGTACTCGGTGCTAATCTGTGAAAATCAAGGCAAGAACAATATGAGCAACTTATAATTGTTGGCTAAGTTGTATTTATAAAAGATATTTTTACCCTCACTTTGGAGATTGATCCATATTGCTATAGGGTTCATTTAAGGGGTATTTTATTTATTTATTATTCATTAGGCATTTCAACAAAAATATACAGCAAAATTAGACCAGCAAGCAAGGGCTGCCAGGGCCCAAAAAAAGTGGCAAATAAAGCACTGACATCTAAAAGATGAGTGGACCCCACCCTTGCAAGCTGGTCATGAAAATAAACAAAGTATTGCACTATAAATACACATAAAAGTAGGTCACCCAACCTTGCACAGTATCGAATTAAGTAACTTTTAAGTAACTTTTCTTCCAAATTTGTTTCAAAATGTCATGATTTTTACGACTAAAACAAATATATAAAACAAGGGAGGGGGTAAAATGCATTTGCCGTTTCAGCTAACATTTTTAGGTCACTTATTTCATGTACATCTTGAATGCGAAAGGTCAACATTTTCCAATTGATGGCGGCTTTTCATCCCAGCTACAAAGGATCCCAGGTTCGAGGACTGTTAAATGTGAAAAATACAAATTTTAATAATTTGCCATAAACTTTGTATTATATTGCCAATTAAAATATCCACAATATTAGATATCATCAGGACATTTCTCGTATTCAGAATGCAATTCAGGCCCCACAAAAATAGTTGGCAAAAGTCAATATCCGAGCCCTTTATAGGCCTAGGATAAAAAGAGCATTTAAACATGTTAAATGTGGTTTTTTTTGGTATAAAACTATTATGTGTTCAAGGAACTTAGACACATGGTTTAAATAAAAAGAACAAGAAAACTGTATTTAAACATGTTTAAAATGTCATGAAATAAAGTTGTGTCTACATCTTATGACCTAACATGTTTTCACATTTGCAACACTTTCTACACTGTCATTCAATTATGTGTTATTCAATTTCGCGAATTGGAGTCCATTAATTAAATATGTAATTCAGCGACCTATTTTAAACCAAAACAGCGGGTGCCTTTTTTTGTTGTAATTTTTAGCCCATTTCTTAGCATTTTTGTCAAAGTTGTCTCGCCCTCTTTGCACACCCTCTGAAAAAGTGCTCGCTACGCCTCTGGCGTGTAGGATATGACATAATTTCCGTTACCACTAGCACTTTTGATCTAGTTTTTTGGACACCATATTGAAATAGAACATGTCTCGCCCGTTAAATTTTACTGGAGTAATGAGAAAAATCTGAGCTTTTTTTATTCTTACCTTCGTCGAGTGACATTATTCATTTCCTCATCTCTCTTTGGTGTTCCAAACCGCGATGATACTTTATTCCTTTCTTCGCGTCTTTCGTCTTCCTCAAGAGCCACAGTCGCAGATATCATCCGTCATCTGAAACGTCCGAAGCGATAGGTTCGAACCGTTTTGCACTCGTAGCTGTAAGTTTTGTGTAATTGGAGATTTTCTTCATCTCTAAAGCTATTTTGAGTTAGAAATAGTCCTAACGAATCATCGGAATCGGAGTAGTCCATGTTAAAATTCCTGGAGTCTAGCGGGTGTGTCGAATGAGAAGCGCGTTCTGCTTCAAAAATATAGGCCTATGACTGCTTTGATATTTAAATTATGTGTCAAAAAGCTTCCACGTCTTTATTTCAAATCATTCTCGAGACACGCCCAAGAACATGCAAAATAGGCCTACATGGAATAAAACGAGGGTCATTCAAAAAGTTCTTCCATCATCATCATCATCATCATTTAAAATTAAGTCTTTCAAATTTAAAATTCAAATCTATAAGATTAATTTTAAATCTAAAATTGATTGGTCCCTAATTGCAATCCTTAAGGATTTATTTTTAAATCCTTGTAATTTAGAGTGCACAAAATGAAAGTTATTTGATTGAAATGTGATTTTAGTTGTTTACATATATTTCGACTAGACCACGTGACTAAGAGTAATTCGTAATTACGTCCATATTCAGAAATGGGTGCATCTTGACGTGGGAATAAGATGAACAATTTGTTAAAAAGCTTGTTTAAACTTACAAAATACAAAAATTGTGTATACGACTTGTTTGATTTTAACTTATAAACCAATATATACGACTTGAACCAATAAGTGCTCATCCTATCGAAGTCAACAACCTGAAAAAGGTCCATATGAAGGCTTTTCTGAACATGTATCGGTTTTGTTGTGCAAAAGACACGATACCCAGTAAACTGTACTAGCTGCAAGTATTAGATATTGATAAATATCAAAAATAATGCAATTTAATCATTTTCAGAAATAAATCTGTAATGATTTTCACAAAGATAAAATTTAACCAAGACATCTTAACAACCAAAAATCAGATTTTAATCAAATAACTTTTATTTTATAACCAAGATTTAAGAGTAGAATCAGAGGTAATTTCAATTTCCTGGCACGTAAGATAACAGAGAGATGACGATGGATATTGTAGAACTTTTGTATGACCCTCGTATTATTCCATGTATTTTGCATGTTCTGGGGCGTGTCTCGAGAATGATTTGAAACAAAGGCGTGGACGGGGACCTGGATCATATAATTCTATATAAATTTTACATTAAGGGATCTGGAATGAGCGTTTTGATCGTTTCAACAGTATTTTTGTGGGACATGAGAGCACATCAGACATATCGAATTGCATTCTGAGTACGCAGAATGTCTTTCTGATATCACATAATTTTCGTTTTTAACAATTACGATATAATACAAATTTTATGACAAATTATTTAAATTTGGTATTTTTCACATTTTTGATATAGGCTATAACAGTCCTCGAAGTAAATTTTATAAATCTAATGATATATTCTGTAAGTGTATATAATGGCTGGGACTAAAAGCCGACGATCAATTGAAAATGTTGACCTTTCACATTGAAGATACCTAATTTGTTTTGGTGTTTTGGGACAATATCCATATCTTCAATACGAAAGGTCAACATTTTCAATTGATCGTCGGCATTTCATCCATCTACATACACTTTAAGTATAAATCATCAGATTTATAAAGCTTATCGAATACTGTTAAATATCAAAAATATCAATTTTTAATCATTTGCCATAAAATGTGTATTACATTGCGAATTTCAAAAAATCAACATTAGGCCTATATATTTGATATTCAGAATGCAATTCGATATATCTGGTGTGCTCTAATGTCCCACAATACGTACTGTCCAAACGTTCATACCCCATCCCTTAATGCTGAACCCTTGTATGCACTCGCATCTGCATTCATGTGTATATACATTGAGCGTGTATATACAGTGAGCCAGCTTATCCGTTATTAGCGTATATTAAGGTACTGCGTAATCAATTGTTATTGCAGCATAATATTTCCGTATACAGCATTGTCCAGCATCAATCAGCAATTGATCAATTTGTAAATGAGCAACCTATTTCTATAACACTCCATTCGTGTAAAATAATGGAGCGGTAAAACAATAGCTTGACGTCATAAGTGTGTATTAAGTCGGTTAATGGCGCGGATCAGAGCGTGAGTGGCTAAGAATGGCCTGGGGCCTTCGCCCATGGCCATTCTTAGCCACTCACGCTCTAATCCTTGGCCATTATCCTATACCTCACCACGTCCTATAGTTTGTGTATCTCATTAAATTCAGTCCACATTCTATTTTAGAGTCCGACGGTGTTCTGTTATTCATGCTTTCACTGAAGATGAATAACAGTTTGTCAGAGAAAACTTTGATTTCTGTAATTGGAAGCTTTCCAACTTTAATTCTTTAGGTTGTGCAAATATGTTATATTTTAACTTTCCAAAGAACATTTGAGTCAAGAATGACAATGATCCAGTGCTTACAGTTTATGTGTGATTTTTGATACCATGCAACATTAATGTTAAAGTTTAAAAGATTTAAACTTTGCATTACAATTTCTACAAAATATTCCAAAAACTTACGGTGTGAAAGATATTTTTTAAGCCAGCTGGAATTCCCTTATGCAATAATTCTTTATGCAACATTTATATCAACATTAACGAAAAAAGATATTTACAAGTACCAAAAAATCATCTTATGCAAGCTTTCATTTTCAATATCGTGCCGGTTTCAAATCTGAACAAATTACCCTGATTAAATATTTTGCAAGAAACAGATTGTTTAAAAAGAACTAAAAGGATTTCACAGAACAAAACATGAAGCACATTGACAGTATTGACACTATAGCGCGCATTGTGTTGAATGATCTTTCTTTCAAACTTGGAATGAAGTGAATTGATGCATGCGTTATGTAATCGCTCATTTCTTCGCAATCAGTCAAGCGATTCCAGTAAAATTGACGTATAAGATGCAGAATAAGATGGGCTACATGCTGATGTTTAGATTTTTGGATTCTGATGTCTATTTCTCAACTTACGTCCAAATTTATTCCCCTGGTAATTTTTTCTGGGACACCCTGTATGCTAAATTTATTTAATTACTGATTCATTAATAAGGTATATTGGTGACCGAGATCGATGGGCAAACGTGATGCATGCTGGGAAGCAAAAGGGCTCAAAAGCTATAGAATTCGTCACCCGAGATCGCATATTAAGCCCTTTTGCTTCCCAGCATGCATCATGTTTGCCCATCGATCTTGATCAGCAATATACCTATTATTTTGTTTGCTGAAACTTAGCAAAATGAAAGAGGACATCATTAAAAACATTTGTGCCAATTAAAAAAAAATGACAAAAAATCACCGCACGCCATTATGGAATGAAACCGATGAATTGTTATACTTTGCAGTTATACTTAGTACATTCTCATTTGATATACAATGCAATTTCATTCATCCATGATGGCATGGTTTAATTGACTCTGATTATGCATAGCTTAATGCTCTGCGCTTCAATGGAAAAAGTTCAAGTTTTGAAATATTTTCTCAAAATATCAAGAGCTATCTTAAGAACTACTGAACCAATACTAGGCTTGTTTGTACTCATTTTAATGCATTTTTCATGCTGATTCTAAATATGGTCATGAAAATTTACATTTCTGAAATTTTTGAATTTTAAATTTTTTTTTGAAACATGTCGTCTGCAGTCGACACCCGCGTGAAGAGAGTTAAATTACATCTCGTGTAATAGCACGCCTGAAAATGAGGTATATCGATCGGTAGTGCTAAAAATTTGTCGTCCAAAATAGGCACACTGCAACCACACGACATCACCAGTGTCAAGCTGCAATACAGCTGCATTACTGACGATGTCATTGTTACCTTCAGCCGATCTAAACACGCTATTGATTTTGACCTCGTTCTTCATCAAGGTAACGTAAGGTGCATGCGCCCTAGTCATAATATTGTATGTAAACAGATAGATGCCAGGAATGGTACAGTTGAAGCGACCCGATGTCATGTCAAAGTCATCTCCGACACTGGTGTGAACTCGCTCAAAAGGCAATGCTTCGTCACTTCTGGATGGCGTGAAGCTGCTAATTCTTACAGCTGAAAATGCTGACACACGACTCTGTATCATTTCACCTTTGTCACCTTTGATCCCTGGTCGACCCCACTTTCCTTCTTCCCCGATAATACCTTTCTGTCCTTTTGGTCCAGCTATTCCTGCGGAACCTGGAGATCCTACTGGTCCAGGAAATCCTGTTATTCCTATTATTCCCGGACGACCTTGTTGACCAGCCATTCCTTTTCTCCTTTCAAACCAGGATTTCCGGTGTCCCCCTTTTCCCCGTGTGGTCCAGCTTCTCCTGTAATACTCTCTCCTCTTTCCCCCCTGGGGCCAATGTTACCTGGTATACCATTAGTGCCCGGTACCCCAGGAATTCCCGGTGTCCCTTGGTTCCCCTCTGGACCTTGGCAGCAGTTATTACATGGCGGTGGTTGTGGACTCTCAGTTTGAACATCAGCTGTGGACTTGTTCCCAAGCAAAAATAGTCCAAGGACAAGAATGCATATTTCTGGTGAGAAAAAAAAATAAAAACAGCAAATTAATCCAAAACTTTTCAACACAATATTAACGAAAATAAGTGGATTTCTGAGAATATCCCTGTCAAAAATAAAGACTTATCAAGTAATCATTGCATTGATGAGGAATTAGCCTTTCACCAAGCTGTTTTTTGCGTAGAGTGCCTTTTTGAAAAGGGTATGGGTAGGGGTGTGGAAGGGTGAGGTCAGGGAGTAAGGATAGGGTGTGGTGTGGGTATTTGGTAGCGATGGGGTAGGGTGGGTGGGTATTGGTGTAAGGTGGATAGTGTAGGATTGGTGTAAGGTAGGTAGTGTAGGATGGGTGTCAGCTGGGTAGTGTAGGATTGGTGTAAGGTGGGTAGTGTAGGATTGGTGTAAGCTGGGTAGTGTAGGATTGGTGTAAGCTGGGTAGTGTAGGATTGGTGTAAGCTGGGTAGTGTAGATCGGTGTAAGGTGGGTAGTGTAGGATTGGTGTAAGCTGGGTAGTGTAGGATTGGTGTAAGGTGGGTAGTGTAGGATTGGTGTAAGGTAGGTAGTGTAGGATTGATGTAAGGTGTGTAGTGTAGGATTGGTGTAAGGTGGGTAGTGAAGGATTGGTGTACGCTGGGTAGTGTAGGATTGGTGTAAGGTGGGTAGTGTAGGATGGGTGTAAGCTGGGTAGTGTAGGATTGGTGTAAGGTGGGTAGTGTAGGATTGGTGTAAGGTGTGTAGTGTAGGATTGGTGTAAGGTGGGTAGTGTAGGATTGGTGTAAGGTGGGTAGTGTAGGATTGGTGTAAGGTGGGTAGTGTGGGTAGTGTAGGATTGGTGTAAGCTGGGTAGTGTAGGATTGGTGTAAGGTGGGTAGTGTAGGATGGGTGTAAGCTGGGTAGTGTAGGATTGGTGTAAGGTGGGTAGTGTAGGATTGGTGTAAGGTGGGTAGTGTATTGGGATGGGTAGTGTAGGATTGGTGTAAGCTGGGTAGTGTAGGATTGGTGTAAGGTGGGTAGTGTAGGATTGGTGTAAGGTGGGTAGTGTAGGATTGGTGTAAGGTGGGTAGTGTAGGATTGGTGTAAGCTGGGTAGTGTAGGATTGGTGTAAGCTGGGTAGCGTAGGGTGGGTGAAAGGTGGGTAGTGTAGGGATGGGTGTAAGGTGGGGAGTGTAGGATTGGTGTAAGCTGGGTAGTGTAGGATTGGGGAAGGTGGGTAGGTGGGTGTAAGGTGGGTAGTGTGGGATTGGTGTAAGGTGGGTAGTGTAGATCGGTGTAAGGTGGGTAGTGTAGGATGGGTGTAAGCTGGGTAGTGTAGGATTGGTGTAAGGTGGGTAGTGTAGGATTGGTGTAAGGTGGGTGGGTAGTGTAGGATTGGTGTAAGGTGGGTAGTGTAGGATGGGTGTAAGCTGGGTAGTGTAGGATTGGTGTAAGGTGGGTAGTGTAGGATTGGTGTAAGGTGGGTAGTGTAGGATTGGTGTAAGGTGGGTAGTGTAGATCGGTGTAAGGTGGGTAGTGTAGGATTGGTGTAAGGTGGGTAGTGTAGGATTGGTGTGAGGTGGTAGTGTAGGATTGGTGTAAGTTGGGTAGTATAGGATTAGTGTAAGGTGGGTAGTGTAGGATTGGTGTAAGGTGGGTAGTGTAGGATTGGGATAGGGTGCGTAAGGTGGGTAGTGTAGGATTGGGGTAGTGTGCGGTCAGGGTCTAGGAGTTGGGGTAAGGAAAGGAGGTAAAATAACTAAAGTCTAAAGTCGTAGAAAAAGTAATAAAAATCCTGTGTCGTTCTGACCCATCATTTTTTGCGGGATTCCTACAACAGTCCTTACATAAAATCAGAACCTAACCAAAAGATGGTGGCTCTTTCTGAACTCGAATATTTCCAATTTTAAAATAAAATTTCCATAGAAACCTGACTGGATGACTCAGCTAGATGCCTGTGGTCAAATCTTTTCATTATTGAGAAAATGTTTTCTTGCCCAAATTGGTCCATTATCGGACAAGCATGTTACACTGATCATGTCAGGTTTTACTCTTTTTTCTGTGATGAATATTATCCTAGTAAGAAGTGTGTAATGCGTATTAAGGTTATGCTTGATTTTGACAAATCTTGTCCGCACATTTCCTGTACAGTGTATGCAGCCACATAAACCAATTTTTCCAGAAAATAAACATTTTAGGCCTAAAATTAAAAAAAATCTTAGTTCACAGGAAAGGTTATAATCTAAAGGATTATTATTTTGATAGCATTTTAAACCTACAATGCTACAATCCACGAAAAAAAGGTTGGCACACTTTGGCTGTCTTTTGGTATATCTCTGCCCCCGCTCCCCCGATTCAATGTTGGACTAAGCCATGTTGTCAACAGGCCTGTGAGACCCTCCAACATTGAAAGATGGGGAGTGGGGAAGGGTGATATATAGGGGGTAGTCTGTACTTCACATATACTGCATGTATGTTTCACTCACCTCTCCAATTTTGATAGGGCACGCATTTCAATTGTTTAGTGCAAGTGTGCCAACTATTAATTTCGCGGATTGTCTGAATCAATTGCAAAAATATGCATCTAATTTCCTATTTTGGCTTGTAAAATAAAAACCATAAAAGGTATGGCCATAAATTTTTCAGGGAGTAATCCTCATGTTCGTATCAATATATAAAATGCATATTAATCAAAAATATAGTGAAATAAGGGATTAGTGAAAAGAATATTATATGATTGCCGATTATTTTAAAATTATGATAAATCTCCCAAAAATATGCATCTAATTTAATATTTTGGCTTATAAAATATAAACCATAAAATATATGACCACCAAATTTTCAAGGATTAATCCTCATATTCATGTCAATATTGAAAATTATTATTAATCAAAAATATTATCGATTATCAATAAATCCTTTATCAATATTCAATGTTTAAAAATGTATAGGCCTAAGCAACCGAC
This sequence comes from Amphiura filiformis, assembly GCF_039555335.1. NCBI lineage: Eukaryota > Metazoa > Echinodermata > Ophiuroidea > Amphilepidida > Amphiuridae > Amphiura > Amphiura filiformis. The sequence goes on from NC_092632.1 coordinate 59,109,025, forward strand.
AAAACTGAATATCTGCAGTAATTTAAAAATATGATTTTCTCTGTATAGTGCCCTAAAATAAAGGTACGTGTAGAAACACAGAAAAAAAAAGAAGGATGGACTTTGGCAAAAATTAATAGAATGACAAAAATAATACGATGAAGGGTATTGTAAAATAATAATAATAAAGAAAAGAAAAAGAAATCAAAATATATGCAGGGGCTCGAACCCCTGATCCACCGCACCTGTGCCAGATGCTTTAACCGCTCGCCCACAGATCTGTGTAAATTCAACAGGCATAATATATAACATAATGCTATTCAAGATACATGTAAATGTAAATATACGCTCTACAGACGATATACAGTCAAAAATATCGCATTTTTATGGCATTTGTTTCTTTAACTGTATATTTATCATATAGCAGGTGTTGACTGACATTGTGCTCCACATTTAGTTCAGTTTTTGGCCGGGATAAATGACTTTGGGACAAAATCGAACGATATACACATCTATAAATGTAAAGAAAGTTATATTATATTAAAATTCTTTACTTCAAAGACCTGTATATCGTTCGAATTTGGCCCAAAGTCATTTATCCCGGCCCAAAACAACTAAAAACTGAACTAATTGGAGCACAATGTCAGCCAAAACCTGCTATATGATAAATTTACAGTTAATGAAGCAAATACTGTAAAAATTACGGCTCTGTGGCCGAGCGGATACAGCGTCTGACATAGGCGTATTGAAGCACGGGTTCGAGCCCCGGTTTCAAGCTCCTGAATATATTTTCATTTCATTTCTTTTTTATTAGTATTTTACAATATCCTTCATCGTATTATTTTTGTCATCATATTGATTTTTGGCAATGTCTGTCCTTCTTTTTTCTGTATTTCTACCTTTATTTTACGGCACTCTACAAATATCCTCATAATTGCCGCACTGATGATGTTTTTTGTTGTTTTTGTTTTTATATAGACATACGCAACATAGGCCTATATATACGGGTGCAATTACTTGAACTTGAATTTATAATAGCTGGTTGAAAATTGCCCATTCAGTTCTTTTTATTTATCATTTACATTAGAAGCAATTCGATGTGATACTGCATTCAAAAATTATTCTTTCTTTTGTGCCAAAAATTCTCGTGTAATTCAGACCCAAGCCAGGACGCAAAATCATGCATTAGCGATGTTTTTAATGACCACTCCCTAAATAAACAAATACATTTTTCTATTCTTTTTCACTCATTATAAAGCCCTATCTATTACCCGTTTTTGTGTGAAATATGAAGTTAATACAACATTCCGTTCCAGAGTTATTGAGAAAAAAACGAAAAAGAGATGAAATATTTAGCATTTGACTTGGACAATCCACGAAAAAAGGGTTGGCACACTTTGCCTGTCTTTTGGTATATCTCTGCCCCCGCTCCCCCAATTCAATGTTGGACCAAGCCATGTTGTCAACAGGCCCGTGAGACCCTCCAACATTGAAATATGGGAGTGGGGAAGGGTGATATAGGGGTAGTCTGTACTTCACATATACTGCATGTATGTTTCACTCGCCTCTCCAATTTTGATAGGGCACACATTTCAATTGTTTAGTGCAAGTGTGCCAACTATTAATTTCGCGGATTGTAGTCAATGTCTTTGGACACTTTTGATAGGGTAATGTATATAAGCCCCTCCCCCGCCTCCCCGATCAATGTTGAATCCTGTTTTGGTCATGTGCGACTAGTGGCACCCAACATTGATTTGTGAGGAAGGAACTTGTGATCACATTGTTTGTATGTGAATTAACTTTCAAATATGACCCTAAGCGAGGATGTCAACATAAACTTGTTCTGCATAAAATGTTGTCAATTAGACCTATAGCAAACAAATGCCTTGGATATCGATTGGCAAAGCATTCTTCAATCTTCGGATGATTGATGTATAGGGGTGCTCATGACGGGGCCAGTTCATGTCATGTCATGATTATACTTTGATAGAGGACGGGAGTAAAAAACTTTGATTAAAAAGTGTTATAAACACAAGGAAAAGCAAGGTTATCGGAAATATTCAATTATTCTCATGATCATACACGATACAAAATATATGTGGGAGGGGGTCTCCCTGGTTGGAGGTATACGGGGATGTGCCATGGTTTTAGGGTACCGTACCTTTTCAGCGATTTTGGTATATGATTATGGGTGGGTTTTAAGTGCATTGGACTAATATTTAAATGATAAATCCTTGGCGCTGCTTAACCCTTTAAAAGGTTTTTTTAAAATTTATTTAGACACCCTGTGTTTTTGACATTGCTGTGAAGTCACAGATCTGTCAGCATTTTTAACTTGTTTTGTTTCAAGGAACTTACATTTAGTTGCTATAATTTGTTGGGGTTTAAACATTTCCTATGTGCTACAAGAAGTTCAACAACATAACACTACAGAGGGTTGTAGGTTTTTGCCGCTGTGTTAAATAAAACATAGTCATAACCACGTTTTTGTCAGGAAGACCTAAAAAACTGATAAATGTTTTTATTAAGTAACAAATATAATATTTTTGCCTTCAATATTTTAAATTTTCCAAAATGATTTTCTGTAAACTTGCAACAAAGAAATTAAAGGCATTAACAAATTAAGAAATTAAGAAATTAAAGGCATGGGTTGTCAATGCTTACTAATACAGTGCACTTAAAGCCATATTATAACATTTTCATACAAAATAGATTAGCATTTCTTTGCCATAAAATGTTAGTTTTTACTGTCAGATATATCCCCTTTTATTTTTGAGCCGAACAACTACGGCAAAGCAAAGAAAATTGGAATTTACTACCAGCGCACATGTCGCCAATATGTACCACTCCTTCGGTCATGTTATAGTACGACCCTTTGTTGTGTAGTATATCACCGTCCCGCACGCCGTGTATGCGTACTGTGTGTTATGAGCGTCGTGTATGCGTTCGACTAATAATTCCATCGTAATAATAAAACACGGTTCCATCGTTTTATTCAAAATCTCGGATTTTGACAAAACTACAGCACCTAGAGTCTTGATTTTTGCAGGGTATATTGGTTTAATAAAGTACAATATAATGGTGTAAAAAAATTAATTAAAAAAAATCAGTGAGGGCGTCCTCCTCAGTAAATGTTATAATATGGCTTTAAAGGCTTATTCAGTGAAAAGTGTGAAAAATAAAATTGTCTATAAATTGCGTAAAAGTAAAGAATAACTTATTGAAATTGTTTTCCCCAGATAGCCATTGGTTTATGTTATAAATAATAAAACTAGAAGATACTATTAAAAGACCTATTTTTAACAAATTGGTGACAGTAATAATTATTTCATAATGTTATGCATGATTTTGTTATTTTGTTATGGCTTGAACTGAATCTGCATCATATCAAATATTAAATTTCGTAAAAAAAAAAAAAAAAAAAGGAGAAAAAGAGAAGAGAAAGGAGAAAAGAGAAGAGAAAAGTTTAATAAATGCCCCAGGTAAAATGCATAACCGTGGTAATTAGTATCGCATGCCTAACGCATGGTCGATTGAAGGTGGATTCTCGGCCCAAAGGCCTATGAAAATTACTGCAGGACCGCTGATATGCAGCCGGCCTATCACATTTTGTCACTAATCCATGCATGCTTTAGTAGGCCTAATCATAAGGTAGGCCTAATCGTGAGTCTCCATCCTATGTGTCAGTAGACCAGTGGACCACATTTAAAATTTAGCAAATTCAAATTCAAACTAAAATTTTATGCAATAATAGTGCCAAAATGGTCCACCAAATGCCTTCAATTAGGACTTCATTTTGCAAAAGTTTCTCACTTCTGAGGGACAGACACCCCGTGTGGTGGATAAGGGCCTAAACAAGTGGTCGTTTTCACTTCTGATTTTGACACCTGGCACTTAACATACTTTAGCTGCCTACAAACTTGTCCACGAAAGGCTTCATATGGGCCGTCGTTTCGGAAATTTTCAGCTTTTTCAAACTAAACTAAACTAAATAATATTGCCAAAATGGTCCACCAAATGGCTTCAATTAGGTCATTATTTTGCAAAAGTTTCTGACTTCTCAGGGGGTGTACATCCCCCTCATACACCCCTTATTATTAGAAAAAAACCTTATTTGGCCCCTGTCAAAAAACAGTACCCGCCTGATACTAGTTTGGTCTAGTTTTTGCCAGTTTAATGGCAAAACATTTTGCCTACAAAACTGAGCCCTGAATGTCATATAATGAACAAAGAGATGCAGCAAGGTTTTTTGGTTATTTTATGCTCTTTTGCTGCATTTTGCTCAGCTTACAAGAATTACACAAATAGAATTTCATTTACACAGATCTATTTGAAGCAATAAAGATGATTAGCTATCTGGTTTACTAAATAACAGACTGCCAACTTAATGCCAAAATTGACATAAGTGAAGAAGTATGTGAAATCACAGACCCCAGGCCCAGGTATGGGATTTCACAGACAGGTCTCTGAATTCAATTGTGTCTATGAATTCTCAACACTCCCAAAACTGAAATTATTTATGGATTGTGAGCAGAATTTATGCGTGTTTTATGTTGCTTACACTATCCCAGTGGCCACACCAGGGGGGGGTATGGGGGAAATTCTCCCCAGTCAGATCTCTTTCCCCCTATTTGCCTGTAGTAAAAACCCCAAATTACGAAAATATCCGCTTTTTGCCCCTTGAATTTCAATCCCCCCACCCCCCCCCCGAAAAAATTCCTGACGCTGCCACTGCACTATCCTAATATTCAGTGGCGAAGCCAATGAGGGGCATTTCCCCCTGCCACTCATCATGAACTGTTGGTAGATGATGGTCTTGGTGAAAAAGAAATTGGGGTCTACAATAAACAATTTTGTGTGCACTGCTTATGCAAGGTGAAGAAACAAAGACCTTACCTCTCATCATTGTTGTTGCTAAGGATGATGCTGTTTACCAAGAGTGAAGATGTTTACAAGATAGCAGGTTGATATTCCCTTGATGATGCTCAGTACTTCATCCAGTCAAACTAATAATCAAGTATCTTGTGCAGGGTGGCAGTTCAGTTCCAAATCTGCAAATCAGACCTTATCCAGTCACACAATTTAACTCCTGTAATTGTAGCTCGGCTTAGTAAACTTCTCAAAACTTTTTAATAACTCAGTCAGTTGCTCAGGGAGTCCAGATGTGTAATTTAGACTGAATGGAATAACTCCTTATATATACCAAAATTAATGGAATCAAGCCATATTATAATGTAATCAACATTGTCCAATCAGAAACTTCCAAGTGAGTTTGGTACTAAAAACTCCCCTAACCAATCATGAGTTTCATGAGTAGGTTCAGATATTAACTTTTGACCAATCACAGGACTGGTATGATTCAGATCACCAGTACAGTGGGTGGTGTCCTTTGAGGCTCTAAGAATCTTGGAAAGGGATGATACATTACTTTTTAACATGTATACCAGCTGTTATGCCAAACTGTATTATCTTCTTGGAATTTTGTTCTCTCATTTACGTTGTGACTTGTGATTATGTTTCATCAATGAGGAATACCATCAAGTTGCGTGTTATCCACATCCCACATACTTTTTAAGTAGAGTTTCAAGAATTATGGATTAAAGTTTCACCTTATCCATTTTCATATATAGCGCCTACAAAATTGTTTTCCACTTAATTCGCCTGCCTGATGAATCATTTCAGTCATAAAGCTGAATGATTTTGCGGTGTGAACAGGCACCAAATCTTTCAATTTGAAGTTCATCAATATGTTCTGAAAAGTTAAAAAACTTTTTCACCTGAATAATCAGTTTGTTTTCCAGTGCCATGTTTTCGCATCAAGGGAATTCTCTCAGAGACATTATTTTGTCAGTCATAGATACATGTACTTCACAATGACTGGTAAACTAACTTCCCAACACACACTGGTATACTACATGTATACTATGCAGCCATGCACAATGCAGCTCAATACTGTGAGCCAGCCAGACAGGCCAAAGTTACATGTACACTACAGCTAAATTGACTTGTGTGGGGTGACATTTCAATTTTAGCCATATTAAAAAGGAATTTCGTGATATAAAGCCTCACCCCCCCCCCCCCCCCACTTTTTTTCAAACAAAATTGAGATTTATATACCACTAGAAACCTCTGGCTACAATGTTCTTGCAGATTCATTTAACAAAAATATGGTCAAATTTGAATATAGTTCTGATACACTAGAATGAAATTATAACACAGTGGCTTATGGAGCAGGAATACACATGCATAACTAATTGAATATGCAAAATCTGAATCAACTAAAATTGCTTTTTTCATGGATATCTACTGAAAATGTCATAAAAAATGATGCTAGGATCAAGAGATACTCCTTTAAAACTGTTATTTCACTATGTAAATATCTATCACTATGTAAGTATGCGCGCAAATTGCAATTTCCATTGTTCTTTGCCCTGCATTGTAGTTTGCTCAGAGCACATGTATTTTAAATCGCCCACCACATTTCATGAAGCCATTGAACAGTGTAGATAGCTATTATTTGGCAGAAACTTTGTGTATGTTTTCCAGTAATAATATCAACATGTGGTGGTATATTCTACAAGAACTTTTTTTTTTAATTTTTAATTTTACTGATGTGCCACTTATTTGCTATCTAGTGCAATGTGAGTTGATAACGAAATGTACCTCAATGAACAGAGCACATCCAGGTCTTGCAAAATATATATATTTCTTGATAAACGACTAGTGGCATAGCCAGGGGGAAGCTGTCCCCCTGTGAGAAGTCGTGCCCCCACGCCCGGGCCCCACGCCTTGCCCCTGTGGGATGCTGGCCGCCCTGATATTTAAGTTTTTTGGCCTTTTTGTACTTTTTAACCCATTTTTGACAAATTTGGTCAAAGTTTGCCCCTCCCGCTTGAAATTTGCCTTGCTCCCCCTGGCTCCCCCTCTTGCCTACACTCTGATAAAGCCCTTGCTACGCCACTGGTTGACCCATGTTTAGCCAGTCTATTCTCAAAATGAAAACAAAGGGAACCTGTACAAAGTAAAAGGAGCGTCAGTTGATGTAGTGAGGTCATGTTGCAAAGGATTATGGGAAGGGTAATATATCTTCTCTGGGCAACTGCCAATTGAAGTGAACTGACTTTGAACTCCAACTATTTTACCTTTACCCTACTTAAACTTGACTCCTAACATCAAACAGGTTGCCAACTAGTTCCAAGACATACATACATGATAGTATGTTACATTAATGCTTTGGTTACATATAAATACCATGAAAAATCTAGTACGTCAATGTATATATTGCTTAACCAGAAAACATACATTCTTGTGGATATGAACAGGATTACCCAAACCAATCTTTACCCACTCAAAGAAATACTACTGGAATTTCAGGAAATGTAGCTAAATGTTTGTTTCGGATTATCTGCAATGTTATGAACCATATAGTTTAAACATTTACCGGTAATAGGATATTGGTTTCAGATTTTGTCAAAGTGTTGCTAATTATGACTTCCAGTTAATTTATGCATAATTAATTAGCTAGCTTCCATAAGTTGCATAATTAATCAGGTAAAATTGCTTAATTAATTAGGTAAAATTTTTAAAAAAATGACCAAATAGATTTTGATATCTATAGTTTTTGAAAATGAATAAACAAAAAAAAGTTCCTAAAAAAATTTTTTGTTGCCCTTTTTTATGCCTCCACCACAAGACATATTGTTTTTGCACTGATGTGATGCTTAGGCCATCTAAATTTAATCGTTTGTCTCAAAGCCCCCACGCACATTAAAAAAATCGCCCGCTTTTTGCACATTATTACTGCTGGATTGAGTAAATTTCATTGTTTTCTTCTGTTTTATTTTTTTTTCCAAATCCAACACACAAAATTGATGCCAGATGTGCAGACATGAAAATAGCCTAAATCGTAAATCTCAATAAAAGTCTTCATCTTGACCACAGTGAAACCTCCTTTAGAGATGAAAGGTGGTCTATTCTTGTCAAAAAGCTCACCTAACAGATAAAAAATCCTTAAAAACCCACATTCTGCATTAGGTTTTCAATTTGGGAACGGATCTGAGGCAGACAGAAAGTCAGATGGAGGGATGAGATAGCAAGTTTCATAGGGATCAGGTGGATGGCAAAAGCAAATGACAGGAATCTTTGGTGCCAATTTGGGGCTGGGACTTGGAGAGGCTTTCGCCCTTAAGTGTGCTGAATATGGCTAATGATGATGATTAAATTAAGATGGCCTTTTTTCTGCAAGTCAAGTGCAAAAATATAAATGATTTCATTTATAAATATTACGTCACCAATGCTATTGATCCAAAAAAGAAATTTGTTTGAATAACAAGATCATATGAACTGTTGTATGATATGTTTGACTTTGGGTCTCGCTTTGGGTGTGATTTAAGGTGGTACTACACCCCTTGATAAATTTGTGATTATTTTTGCATTTTTCTCAAAAAATAATAACACACTGGTAACAAAAGTTATGTATATTATAGGGACAAGGAATCCAATTACTACACTGGAATTTCAGTGACTCAAGACGAGCGGTATGTTATTCATGATAAGAAAAGAGAAAAAAAATGTACCTCATTTCTTAACATATATAACGAACCACTTGTCTTGAATCACTGAAATTTCAGTGAAGTAATTGGATTCCTTGCCCTATAATATACGTAACTTTGTTACCAGTGTGTAGTTATTTTTGAGAAAAATGCAAGGTGTAGTACCACCTTAAGTGTACAATTTAGTAATGAATCCCAATGTGACAATTTATATTTCTTTTGTAGGAGCAAGTTATTGCCATACTACAAGAATGGAGAAAGAAAGCAGGCAGGGAGGTCACACTGAAAGCTCTCCTGCAAGCCTTGGCTAATAGTGGCAATGTAATGGTAGCTAACATCATTGAAGATAAACTCCAGATTAAAGGAGATACACCACAACAAGCAAAGGGTCAAGGTATGTATAGATCATTACTATGATTATGAGGTTTTATAGCACTGGCATGAATGGTTAAAGATTTTAACTTCAATACTACACTATTTTTTGCTCACCTGGAACGTTTTCACTAGAATAGGTGACAACTCTCTAGTCCGAAGGCTCCCTAGTCCGAATGCTCCTTATATAGTCCGGAAGTTCGCTAGTCCGAACACGTAATTTACCATTTGCTAGTCCGAATTCTGAAAAAGGTTCGCTAGTCCGAATATCAGGTTCTCTAGTCCGAGGGTTCGCTAGTCCAAATAATAAATACGGTTCTCTAGTCCGAATATAGAATAAGGCTCGCTAACCCTAACCCTAACCCTAAACCCTAAACCCTAACCCTAACCCTAACCCTAAACCTATATTCGTACTAGAGGACCTTGGGATTAGTAAACTTAATTTGGTTTGCGGACTAGCGACCCTTTGGACTATAAAACCTTTGGACTAGGACCTTTTGTGGTTAATTTCTAAACTGCAAAATGCAATATTGTAACATTGCTGAGGAGGACACCCTCAATTTTTTTTTCAAATTTCTTATTTTTACACAATTGTAATGTATTTACTTGTAATAAACTAACATACCCTACAAAAATCATACTATCATGTGCTGTATTTGTGACACAATCTGAGAGATTTATTAAAAGGACAGAGCAAGGCATGTAAGTCATGCAATTAAAATATTAGTCAAATGCATACCCAATGTTGATAACACTGTATGTATGTGGCGTATGTAATGTTTATATCACATCAAAATGACCGACCTCAGTCAAGATTGACAAAGTGACACTCATTGGTGATAAATGTGCTGGAATTAAATAGAGATTTACTTTGTTTTACCTCATTTATTTGTTGTTTGGCTCAAAATTAAACGGTATCTTTTGCAGTTGAGAATAGTAATAACTTCAAATAAGTTCAAACTGGTAAATACAAGGTCATTTAAAAAGTAGGCCTACTACCTGTTGGGTCATAACTTTTGAAAATTTACATACATATAGTTCAAATTGTCACCTACAGGTGGTGAAAAAATCATGTCAAGACCATTTTCAGATTTTTGTTGGTGACCTGAAAACTGCAGTAAGATATGGTACACCGGAAACGTTGACGCATCTTTTGATATTGCACTTGAATGTGCAGCCAATGTACGAACTTCCCTCTTTATACAAAAAAATCATGTTAGTAACAATATAAATTTTGAAAGAATATACACCTTGCAGTCCAAAACATCATATGTGACTTAAAAAATAAATTTTGATGGACAGAAATTACCCAGAATTCCAATTTTTGGAGGGATATCTTGTAACATCTCAGGTAATGGTAATCAGCATAGTGTCCATCCCTACAGCGTGACTTTTCTAGCTGCACTCTTAGATAAAAAAAACAAAGGTTAAAGCTACTATAACACATTTTTCAGTCAAAAAAGTAAATTTAATTCCCTTTGTGATCTATTGTGGTATTTTATCCCAAAGAAAGCAACATAATGCCACCATTTTACACCATGTTTTATTATCAACACACTGTACTTGAGGATTCAATCATGTTGCACCATTGTTCATCACTCGCATTGGCACGTCTGCGTAAACCATGCAGATGACGTGGACGCATTGTTGTTAAACGGTGAAACATGATTGAATCCCTAAAAAAATAACATACATGTATTTGTAACACCATTTGGATTTCCATGCTTGCTTAATTTATCAATTTAATCTTAAAATGAAAAATAAGAAATGATTATTGTGATATTGCTTCTGTTCATTCTGTCAACACCATCAACAAAATTGTAGACCTAATGTAGTTCATGTATTTTTTTTTCCTCTCATCAAGACCCATCCTTGGTCCCAGAAGATTATGGTGTGATTATGGGAAAGCGTGACTATTATGCTGTAGATAAATGTAAGAATATATATATTTCTTTCATTTTTGTTTTATTTTTGTTTCATTTTTTTTACTAACAGACTATTTAACAGACCTGGTAGATATGAGAACACTGGAAGAAAGACTTGACGATGATGGCCATGAAATGTGTAAGATATGTTTTCATTACTTTATTTGAAACTTCATTACTTCAGAATTCTACTAATTCTACTTTATTTTTTGTGTTCTCTGTTCAAAGATTGCTCTTCAATTTAAAATCCACAGTCCCCCTGTGGAAGATTTAGGAAATATCTTCCACAGGGGGAGTATGAATTTCAAATGGAATTAGCGCATTAACCAACTCTATTTGAAACTCACCCTCCCTCTGTGGAAGATTCAGAGTGAATCTTTCTCGAGGGTGTATGAAATTCAAATGGAGCTGCCTAATGTGCAAATTCTATTTGAAATTCATACTCCCACACAGGGGTTGTATGGATTTTAAATGGAATAGCCCATTAGGTGTAGGGGACTGCAAAACATCTGATCACTTCTGTAAAGATGCAACAAAAAAGTTCAAATTTGTACTTTGCTCCAGTATTGGCAAACTTTTCATTACCAAGGCACGGCGAAATGATTCCCAATTAACTTTTAAGATTTGAAGATTTAAAAAAGGGTACAATACCAGCTACTTTGGCGCATTTACCCGAATCTAGAACATAAATCCCAATTGGGCGGAAAAGCGCTTGACTTAAAAACTTCTAGTACATGTACTTAATGGGAAGTTTCTGACCAATCAATAAATGGTCACAAAACCCATTGTTATTGCAATTTGGAGTTTCATAGACTTCGACTAAATTGAAAGGTAAATATGTCAAATAACTGCCGCAGCCTAACACTGGCAAAAGTAGCCCAAGTTTAGACAAGTAGCGGCATGGGTTTTTGAGTAGCGGCAAGTAATCGCCAAGTAGCCCAATTGTGCGCCTAAGGCATCACTGCTTTGCTCACTGCATTATTTTCAAGGAAATCTCGAGAGGCCTAACATGTTGCATCATATATAGATACTCAAGTGTCACACGTAACATTATCTGGTATTATTTGCCTTAATTTGTAACACCCATCATCAAAACAATTGTGCAATATTATTCATTCTACAGATGCCAGAACTATGTCCGAGTTAAAGAAGACATTCAAACCAAAGGACCGGGTGAGTGATTTGTTATCAGTCATTAAAGCAATAAATTGTAAAATTGCTGTCAACTTTGTATTGCTATATTTTGGCACAAATGATGAAATATTGGTAGTGTTAATTGCTACAAAAGTCTATGTATTCCAACCAAATGAATGCAATACATGTATAGAAGAAAACAGCATTATAGTTTATTATGCATGTATGATTATTGTCAAATTTACTTTGGAATCCTGAAGTTAAATATGAAATATTTCAATAGATTTTGTTGCAAATTTTCAGGTGTTGTTATTTAGAAAGTAGCTTAGGACTTTGATGCATGTCACAAACATGGGCATCATTGTGAGCATCGATGTAGTAATCAGATCGGTCATTCCCGAATTGGTCCAATATTGGCCCTTCATTTACTGATCTAGTGAACCAATTAATTATTTTCATGCAAAATCAGTATTTAGGCTTCAAAATGCACAACAGCAATTAGCTAACATGTAATATTTTATTGGAAAATTGATTACTTCAAGGTGTTTACCAGAGGTAGGTGCATGGTTTAAACTCAGTCTGGTTTTTCCATAGACAAAAAAGATACAGACCCTTCACCAAGGCATAGTCCCTGTGCTTTGTATGCAATGAGAATTCTTGCATATTCATGAGAGTCGATCATATCTAACAAATCAAACACATGTTTACATGCCTGTGATGTGTATCTTCATGTTTACACAGATGACAGTAAAATACACAGTATATGCTTGGCAATTTTGTATGTTGCACTCCTTGGAACTTTGCCAGTTGGTGAATGGTCTGTAGTTTATTAGTTTATGGGGTTTTCCTTGTTTTAATTATTTGCCATTATAGAGGGCATCCTAATTAATTTCTTCAAGAGTGTAAAAAAATAGAAAACTTTCATTTTCATAATCACAAAATCACATGAAAATTATACCTGCATAGAAGCAAAAACTTATGTAATTGTACATTGTTATTGTATTTTTGGTGATGTTTCAGTGTTAATTTCGGTGATAATTACAGTGTTACTCATTTCAGTGTTTATTTTAGATTTCGGTGGGATTTTTTTCCAAGTGATTTTTAAATTCATATTGTGGCATTATCAATAAACACTATGACAAAATTCTTTATAAAGTGTATGCTCTGTCTGAGTTGAATGATAATTAGTTTGCATGCATAATTCCTTGTGGTCATAATTTCAAACTGACTATATCTATGATTTGGACACAGGCAACTGGAGAGTCAGATCCTGCAGCTAAATTGAAATACTTCTGCCCTAAATGCAATCAAGGCTACAGTAATGTCACCCTTCTGAACCTCCACGTGGACGATTGCATAGAGCATGTGGTAAGTCATTTGCATGCTTCGCTCATATATATTTTTTTTTTTTGCGTTATATTTGTTTCTCAATTAGGCTCAGGATTTTGGAATAGCAGAGGCAAGATTTACCTGCCCAAAATGTAATAAGAAATATAGTAGTGTCAACCTTCTGCAGTATCATGTTGATAAATGTATCACAGATGAGGTGAGTTCATTGTTGTGATAATATGTTGAATTAATGCTAAATGTGAGTACTAACATGTAACATGGTCTTATAATTGGTAACATGATTGGCTAAGAAATGGTGATGGAAACTAACTTTGAAAGTTAAATCATCGGCAGAGTGCAACACTATCGTAAGTACAGTTGAATGCAATAGCTGCCATTTGCAACATTTCAATAAATTTACTTACTTTTAACCAATAACACTAGAAAAAACACCCAAATACATGTAAAGGTGATATCTTGGGGTTAGCTTAGCGGCCATCAGGAAAGTATACAGAACATCAACACTTTACAATGAGCATGATGAGGGGATTGTGCTGCAAACAATAAGTGTTTTACAAAAGGCAGCTATTACATTCTACTGCACTTACGATAGTGTTGCACTCTGTCATAGTGTAGTTTTTTCATTGTTGGGTTCCATGTTTTACTGACAATTATAATTTATAGGTAATTAGTGTAAAAATCTAGAGCATACTCCATTTAGGGGATATATGACATGTTATGGTATGATTTTATCTGTGTAAAGTGTATGTATAGTCTGGTGATTAACTTCAGGAATGTATGTCCACAATTAAACAGCGCACTATGGGTTCAAATTCCAGAGTTCAAATTTGATGCCCTTGCTAGGTGTTGCTTTTGTGTAGAGTTGTAGGGTGTATGTGGAGGGGGGGGGGCTGAGTTTATATCTGCATATTATGCTAACTGTGGAGCCTGATGTCTTTAAGCCATAGAAACCGCAAACGTCCGCAATTGCATGTCTAATGTATTCGCGAAATACGTCCTCTTGCTTGGTTAAACTTCTTACACACAAAAATATGCAAACAAAATGGTTGAAAACATTCTTGGTATACAGATTGAGTACGGATTCAGACGACCATGTTGCATAGTCCTAAATGGTTTACACGTTTTGAAGGGGCTTACACATGGGGAGGGTGTGTGTTTCTTCAACACCCTCTGTGTTTATTGCATATAGTACAAACATCTACAACTATGCATATAACAAGGGCTCATATTGAAATTCCCTTACACAGGAAGGTGTGCGCCATCCTGCAGCTTTCCTGTGCTAGCCTTCTTTTGTTAAAATCCTGGGCAGGGTGTATCACTGATGCATATAATCCATCCGCTTTATGACCGAGCTTTCCTGAGGCGCGCGCTTAGCGAGGGGAATCCTGCCTTCTTTCTGTGTGAAAACGTGGTAGGGTATTTCAATATGAGCCCTAATTTAAATTAGAATGAATTTTGGTTTAGTAAAAAAAAGTGCACAGTGAATTAAAAATGGCTTTCTTTCAAATGGAAAAGGAAAAGGAAGGACTCTACTTTTTCATGTACTTCTTCAAATAGTCTGCACAACATGTCACTCACATTTGTAACCTGAACTTTTTGTTTATTTGTATGCTTGACCAATTAAATATAGGAAACAAGGAATAAAGTCAAAATACAGATGTCTATGGAAGCAGTAGATGAATTGGGTATGTATGATTTGATCATTATTTGCAATAAAATAATCTATTCTAATGGGATCAGGTACACTAGCTACCAGCATATATGCTGAAGACATGGACAGTCATCTGAATCGAATTTCTGAAGAAATTTCACATAATGCTGAAACCATGTACGTCTTGCTCACACCAGTTTGTTTATTGTGTTTGAAAGAAGCGGCATTCAATCTTTAAAGTACCCACTTTGTCTCTGTCACAGTTATGACGGCAATAAAACTCAGTTATTGCAAAACAATTATAGTTACAAGAAATGCAATGGTAAACACTACTTATTCAATTATATATTCACCGTTGTGATTTATCTAACATAACTTCTTCTTCTTAGCGTGTCCAAGCGCAGGGTCACATGTGCCTGAGCCAATAGCAATCTAACATAACTGTAACTCTGACATTGAATGAGTTGAACTTGCATTATCTAAGCCCTGGTCTCAACATCATACTTGCATGGAGACTGAGAGCTCAGCATTCATTGGTTTGCTACTCATAATGCAATTGAGTGGATGAGAGTTGAGTTATTGACTTTTTTTGAAGACTATCAGATGAGACCATCATAGCTTCAAAGGATATGCTGCCGATGACCATCCATGTCTAAACATAATTGAAATGAGCAACATATGCAGGGCTTTGTGTTCCATTTATGAGCACCATTCTGCGTGGATCATTTCTTTGACACTTTTTTTAATTATTGAACAATGTAACAATTGAATTAGCCAATCAGAACTCCACTTCCATGTCTACACTGTGTATGTCCTCAAAATGTAAACAGGTGCCATTCTTTTCTGCCAGCAAGTGTATATAGAAGTGCAGTAGTTATGGTGTGGACTTCGGGTGTAATCCTTTGTGGGGCTAAGTAATTTATTTTTTTTTAAAGTCACTATAATAATTTGTAAGGGTATGAACTCTCTGGTCAGATGGGTACCAGTTTGCATATTTTAAAATCTTACAACTTTTGTTTAACCCCCTGAACACTACTGGTCATTTAACAACATTTCTGATTGGTTGATAACTTGAAATGCTCATTTCAATTGCCAATTACGACTAGGCTTTAAACTATTTATGGTCAAATTTGCATTATTTTGCAGATCTTATTAATTCCCTCCTTGATTGGTTCAAAATTGGACACAAAACCGTAAAACCTTGTCTACAAGCATATATGTTTTTGATGAAAGCTAAATTAATACGATATATGCGTAAATATGCCAATGCAATGGATTGGCCTTACAATAATACTTGTTTGTATATGCTTGGATCTGTAATTTATTTGCTCAAATTCTATAATGGCATCTGGATTAATTTAGCTTTCATCAGAAGCACTCTATATGCTTGTAGACAAGGTTTTACGGTATTCATTTTGGCCAATCAGCAAGTAGTTTTCATGGGGTTAAAAAACAGGAGTAGAAAAGAAATGCTGAAATGACTATGATGTAGTTCATTTCATGAACAATGTGTAGACCATCCTATCCTTCCCTCTGTATTTATTTATCTACAGAATTCTTTCATGACACCCGTTCCTCCTTGTCCAATTCAGAACACATTTCCACAATAGATGATGCCCTTATTAGGGAAATAGCTTACGGGTGCCAAGAGGGGGATTGGCAGCAACTGGCATATCATCTTGGATTTATGGAACATGCTATCAATAGATTTGAAGTACGACAACCTTCCAATACACCACAAGAGCACGCCGAAGTTTTGCTTAAAGATTGGAGAAGGCGGCAGAAGCAGAGAACGGACATGGTACTCAAAGTCGCAGTGGCATTGCGGAAATGTAAAAAGATACATTTGATAACAATTGCTGATAAGATTGAAAAACGGCATCAGGCAGCACAATTTCGTTCAACAAAAACCCCGCAGACAAAAGAAAGAGGTATGTCCAGCATGTGTCAGACCTTTGCATGCCTCCAGTAAAGCTGGTTTCTTAGCGTCATCTGCTTTGGATACTCTGATGATGTTTGTTAAGTCAGTATGCAATTGAGCCAGCAACACCAGCAGTGACATGCGGTAAACAGCATTTGCCAATACATCGATCACCCCATGGTTTGGCCCAAAACGGCAAATCACTGGGAGCTCAGGTACATGGTTGCTTGTGACGTATGGCATGGGTCACAATTTGTGATGAATGGTCCTTTAAAGGGCAACAACACTGATTTCAGAGTGTCATGCAGTGGTGTGCCACTTGGTGATTGCAGTTTGCAGCAATGGCTCAGAATTAACTACATTTTCATTTAGGCATTCATCAAGTGGCACACTGCTCAGCGGTAGCGGCATGACACTATGAAACCAGCGTAAGAAGAACATTTAAATATCTACTGAAAACCATAACATGATGCTACTTGCCTATATTTGCAATTTCCACCTTAGCAATTAATAATCAATGATGTATTGTGCCTAAACATGAGTAGATATAGCAATTAAACTGCATGTCGTCACTTACAAAATCCATATGAGAAACACTGACCCATGCTTTTTGATATCGGAAGTCAAAGAAGATCCGAATTTTTCAAGAAGAAGAAGAATTTTTTTTTTTTTTCCCCAGGGTTCGAACCTTTGACCCCCCGCATGCCAAGCACACGATCGCGGACCGGTAGCTGGACGGGTTATTGCTGCCCGGCCAGCAATTCCGTGAGCATATCACACTTAGGGTGATTGCGTCATCGCAGACCCTGGGATGCATGCATGATCAGAATTTTTCATCGTGGTATTTTGTGGTTTTTACTGATGTTAGGGTTAGGCATCACCCAAATAGACTAATTGACCAACCTTTCTGGTTTTCTTTCAGACTCTGCCATATCATCGGGTATTGGAAGTAGCATGGGTACAACTATTGATGAAGACACATTACAACAGTTATCATCTCAACTTGGAAGAGATTGGAAGAAACTAGCAGCTCACTTGGGCTACTCACAGAGGGCTAGAAATAGATTAGAGAATCGGCAACCAGACTACAACAGTCAGGAGCAGGCATTGTATATGTTGAAGGAGTGGATGAGACGGCAGACACCAGGCACAGATGTTGTTGGCACTATATGTAAAAACCTGCAGAAATGTGGTGAGAGGCATCTGGCCGAGTTGGCTGAATGGTTACGAAAACAGTCATCAGCAGCAGCAGCTGCAGCTAGTCCAGAATCACCAGCAACACTTTCTTCTGGGCTATTTAGTCCTAAAACACCTACAGGTATCTATGGTTATTTTTTGTTCTGATGTAAATGTCAATTGTGTATACCGTAAAGATTTGCCTAATGGTCCACATGGGCTCCTTTGCCATGGGGTAAATTTCACATACAAATAGATAGCTTCCTCCTATGAATATCCCAACAAAAATAAAGGGTCTGTTCCCTTGTTTGCTAGTGAGATTTTTACGGGAGGGCACTTTTTAGTTTATGACTAAAATTGCAGTTAAATCAAGGGAGTCCATGGGCGCCATTATGCAAAACTTGACCGGTAACACTCTTCCAACCGAGATTTTTCACTTCCAAAGGCGTGTCAAATAGTATATTTGAGTTGACATGTTCATTTTGTACGCCCTCTGTTGATCTGAGATAAAAACCTGCTAGGCTAAAGACCTTATAGTCTACATGAAGGAAGTTGATTTTTTTTTGCATTTACTTTGGTCAAAGCAATAATTCTAAAAGTGTTTCAAACTTCCAAGTTACAGGTGCTATAAGCTACATAATATCATAAATTTAAAACAATAAAAGTTTTGAAAGTTATGTTTTAAAAAGATTTTATGTGGTTTGCTTAGACACTGCGGTATTATTTTGCCCGCAAAAAAAACAACAGAGTGCATCCTGACTGTAAACATGTTAGATTTTCTATATTAATCTGCAGGTGGAGTGAAGAGCAGATCAGGATCCCATATTATGATCAGTTACCAGTGGGATTCACAGAAACGAGCTATGGAACTCAAAAGACAACTGTTTAAAGCAGGTTACAATGTGTGGATGGACGTGGACAAAATGGGTAGGTAGCTATAATTGAGTTTGGTCATTAAGGTTACGGGGGCTGTGGGTCATATAAAGGTTATGGGCTGTGGTGATAAGCTGAATTTAAAATGTCTTTGCTACAGATGATTGAGTGATAACTGATTGGTGATTTGTTTAATTATGTCTCCTGTGGAGAGTATGATATCAGAATGGACAATCAATAATCATGATGATTGCTAGCAATTTAAATGCTATTTTTCAGACAACACTTGTTTTGAAACAAAAGCAAATTCAGCATTTGATCATTTTCACATGCTCATCATTTGTCAGTTATGGTATATAACTTTAGGCTTTTGATCACAAGATTAGATCCAGACATTCAGATAATAACAATAAAAAGTTTATGGAAATATTACATTCATATGATATAAATTAAATATGAAATGCATTTATTTATGATATTGCAGGAGGAGACTTGCTTGGTAGTATGGCTGATGCTGTAGAGAATGCTGCTGTAGTCATCTTGTGTGTCTCACAGAAGTACAAGGAAAGCTCCAATTGCCGTGGAGGTAAGCACATTTCAAACACCATGATGGGGATTTATTTTTAGAACAGTTTAAAATACTCTGTTCTTGATAATTATTTATTATTTCAACTTACAGTAGTGTTTCTTTTCAGGTGGTTCATTCGATGCGTTTTTGTTTTGAGATATTTGCACTTGCACTTTTAAATATATGTTTGCATTCATTCATTGTCATTTACACCATAAAATGTTTTTGGTCATTTACACCATACAATTTCAGTCTAATGCTGAACCTGGAAAAACAAAACATACAAAACTACTCTATACATTTTCACTTTTAAAGCAACTTGGCACATTGGTTAAGAGCTCCTTTGTATAATTCCTGATCAAGGAAAACGAAGAGGCAATTAATCCACTTTCTGAGATGCAATGGACGACAAAGGTCTCACAGCCAGTTCCAAACAGGGTAATGCCTAGTTATTTGTATCCTGTTCTGGGCATCAAAAAAGAACTGTATCTGAATACTGAATGATTCTCCTAAGTTAAATCTGAAACAGGTTTTCGTCAATGGTATTGAGTAGATATGCTTTATTGTATTTACACCACTATTCTTTTATATTGTACAGAGGCCAGCTATGCATTCCAACTGAAGAAGCCTATCATTCCAGTTATAGTAGAAAAAGGATACCAGCCAGATGGCTGGCTTGGCATGGTGATCAGTATGCGTCTGTATTATCGAATGTACAACGATGAAGTCATGAAGGATGATCTACCAGCACTCATCAATGATATTGGAGACAGCGGCCGTACATATCAACATAGTGCAAGTTTTTCCTGTGAGTTAACAGTTGATCAGTGTAATTTGATAATATGAATACTTAATTTATAAATTAGTTTACTTACTTTTACCGCCACCGGAGACATTGAGTTTCCTGGTTGTCTGTGTGTTGTGGTTTTGCGAGCTTAATTTCTTGGAACTAGTAAAAGGTATATAATGTTTTGCAGTAAACCTTTGACATTAATATTTACTGCGTTGAAACGCACCGGTCTCTGATAGGCTGCTGATGCGATCTGCTGTTGCAGAGTGGAAATTTATTAATGAACTTCGCGCCGTATGCGTTATTAGCTCGGATCAGTGTAATTTAATAATATGAATGCTTAATTGATAAATTGGTTTACAAATTTTTTTATACCACCACCGGAGGCATTAAGTTTCCTGGTTGTCTGTGTGTCAGTGCATCTGAGCTTGTGAACATGCTTTCTCGGAACTATAGGCAAAATATTTAATTCTCGATCATGAGAGCCAACTTGGGTATGCACAGATATTTGCATCGAGCATACTACACAAAGACACACACTTACGGCGCAAGCACATCTTTTGAGAATTGACCAATCACGGACTTTGGTCGCGCGATCGTGCTGACACAATAGTACGCAGAAGGTGCATCCTCTCATGAACGAGAATTAAATATTTTGCCTATAGTAAGGTGTATAGTGATATGACCTCTTTCTTATAAGCATACACCAAATTAGCATTTTGTCAAGACTTCATTGAGGGATTAGATGGCTTGATTCCATAAGCTGCATAATCCAAGTCTTGATACTGGGCTAACATTGAGTGTTCTTGCATGAATTTAATACCATTCTTTTTATTGTTTAATGTTTGTTTGTTTATTATTCATTGCAGTAGATAGAGTCAAGCATCACATAATATGAATTTACTATGTTTTTTATATCTTGATTTCAGCAAAAGCAACACCTTCCTCCATAGATTCCTTTGACCTGAAGAATAAATGCAAAGCCTATGTATACTTGTGTGATCCTCAGCATGAACTCCTACCATATGCTGATGTGTGGGTTACTATGTTTCTCAATCCAAGCTTGAGAATCTTCAAAGATGAGGTCAACCAGCATCTCTTGGCTGCGGGTAAGCTTAACCTACCTTGGTGACTTATCATTATTCAAGGCGACAAGTTTGGAAAGGACACATTTTTCCCCATTATGTTTTGATGAATAAAGTATTGGATCCAAAACATAATGATAAAATTGGATTCTTTATGCCTAATATTTATTAGTCTTGCTATGAGTTTTTAAGATATTGGACTCGAGTACGTCTTCAGTTGGGCACATTTTCCCCCATTATTATGTTTTGATGAATCCAAGTGTGTGAAAATGTTGTATCCAAAACATAATAATGATAAAATTACTAGTAGATGCTTTACGTCCTATATTTATTGGTCTCGCTATGAGTTTTAAAATATTGCACTTAAGTATGTCTCAGCCAATATTTTAAAACTCATAGCTCAACCAATAACTATGGGCTCAATTTCATATTAAAATTAGGTAGTTTGAAAAAGAAAAATTAGAAATACATCCAAATTAATGTTTTGGGTGTTTGTAGTAGTATAAATTTTAGCAATGAATAAAATATTATATGCAGCCCTTTTGACCAACATTGGAAATTGTAGATCAACATAGCAATGGGCTATTCCATTTAAAATCCACACTATCCCTGTGGAAGATTTTGGAATTAACTTCCACAGGGGGAGTATGAATTTCAATGGAATTGACACTTTAGCAGCTCCATTTGAAACTCATTCTCCCTCAGGGGAATATACAGGTTGAATCTTTTCTGTATGAAATTCAAATGGAGCTTCCTAATGTGCTCATTCCATTTGAAATTCATACTCCCCCTGTGGAAGATATTTCCAAAATCTTCCACAGGGGGAGTGTGGATTCTAAATGGCATAGCACAATATATTGGTTTGAGCCAAATTGTCCTCTTCATAATCATGTATACTCTTTTCCAGAATCATCAAAATTCAAAAGTAAACCCTCATCTTTTTATTTATTTCTAAACAATATTGCTAACACCCATCCCATTTCATCCTTCTACAGGTGGTGATCCTTTGCACAAGAGCCTGAAAGCTATATTTGGTACCACTAAACCACCGCTTTCAGTAGGAACAGTCTTACAAACAACCCCAGGGAATCTGCCATGCCAGAAAGCCTTCCATATCATCTACAAAGAAAACGTCCACTCATCGGGCTATGTAACAGAACTTCGCGCTGCCTTTTCCGAATGTCTGTATCTAGCTCAACACAGAGGAGCTTCATCAATAGCATTTTCCTTGTTTACTCCTCAACAAACTTTTGAATTTAAGACAGTTGTGGAGCAACTTGTGAGCTGTGTTCTGAATGAACTGAAGGAAAAAGATCAGGGAAGCTTAAGACGTCTTTTGTTTGTCACACAGAATACTTCCATTACAAAGAAGATCTCCAGTGAATTATATCATGTCGTCTCTCGTGAGTATAAAATATTGACATAGATTAATAACAAATCTTCCTCTCTCTTTGTACAGGAGCGCGCCATTGTTAAACCCACACTTGCAAATAAGCGTATGCGCGAGTGTGCAGTAAGACAGAAGCGCACTCACACATTAGTAATCATTATTGAAAGGTCAATTTAATAATTTGTATATGTGACGTGTCATGTCAAAAGGAGACACTTTTTGGATCGTAAATTGAGAAATAGCCAAAAATCTGCCTGGGTGATTTTTTCACAATTTGGGTTTGTTGCGAATTTGTGACGTTATTAATGTTAAAAATATTGTCTGATAGTTTCAAACCGGAATATAACTGGCATCTTGTATTTTTTGAGACATTTTTCAAGGTAATTCCTGCTCTCAACATTGTCAATAATATTTTTAAAGGTCGATATCTCAATTGTCAATTTTATAACACCATAACTTACGATCTCAATATCTTCGCTTAGGAATGTCTGATTTCATTGGGGAAAACGGCGTTGTGGAGCAAAATATCTCTATATTTAAGATATGTAAAAACCTTTAAAATTGATAACCTGCCCAAAAGTGTCTCCTTTTGACATGACACGTCACATACATGTATTAACAATTAGTCATGACACAAATGCCATGATAAATGATAGTTTTTTTTGTTGTTGGAAGGGATTCAATCATATCATGTTTTACCATTAGTCCAGAGCATCTGCATGGTTTACTTTGCTCGGGCAGCTTAAACCATGCAGATGATAATAATAATAATAATATTTATTTCTTATATAGCCCATTACATACAAAATCTCAATGCACTTTACAATATGTTAAAAACACCAAAACTACAAAGATTAATTGCACAAATACATTTCAACTATATCAAAAATATACAACTGATACCCAGATAAAACTCAGAACCAGCTGAGATGAGACTAGGTTAAAAGGTAAAGTACAATTTTAAAATTTTAAGAAACATCACTAAATGCATTGGTAAAAAGGTGAGTTTTTAAAATACTCTTAAAATGATTGATGGAATTTGCAGATCTGAGTTGTATAGGCAAGTTATTCCACAAGACTGGAGCTGCATTACAAAAAGCTCTCTCACCATAAAACTTTGTATTGCACTTTGGGACACTCAACAAGTTTTGTGTAGTAGAACGTAGTGAACGGATGGGTTAATATGTATTAACCAATTCTTTTACAATAGGGCTAGATCATGCAAGGCCTTGAAAGTAATCAGGAGCACCTTGTACACGATACGCTGTTCAATCGGAAGCCAGTGGAGATCGTATAAAATTGGCTTCATGTGGTCACAATATTTTGCACGAGAGACCAGGCGTGCAGCAGAATTCTGAATGCGCTGCAATTTGGCGATCTCATGTTTTGGAAGGCCAAAGAGAAGACTGTTGCAGCAGTCTAATCTCGTAGTGACAAATGCGTGTACAAGACGCTTAGTTGATTTACTATCAAGATACTTGCAGATCTTACCAATCTTGTAGATAGCAAAAGAGGCCGATCTTGTTAAAGCTTTCACATGCTCTTTCATGTTAATGCACTATCAATCACAACACCAAGATCTCAGGCTGAGGTCGATGGATCTATAGCTGCATTACCAATGGTAAGTGGTGGTAGTGGCAGGGTCTTGACAAATTGAGATGAGTCAGATGACAGATGAATAACCTCAGTTTTTGAATCATTCTTATGACGCTTGGCGAAGTAAACCACACAGATGATGTAATTGCATCATTATTAAATGGTGGTGAACGATAGTGGAACATGATTGAGTCCCTAAATTAACCAGAGAGTGAGCGATAATTTAACACGTTTAAAAATATTTTGTCAATTCTCTTTCTTTCTTTTGCTCTTTTTGCTTTTTTCTTCTGCTCGTTCTTGCTTTGACTCTTTCTTTTGCTCTTTCTTTTGCTCTTTCTTTCCTTTTTACTTTCTTCACTCTTTCTGTTGCTCTTTCTTTCACACTTTCACTTCCTGTCATTTCTTATATTATTTATTTTATCTCATCACAGTTCAACTTTTAAAACAAGAGGAACTGTTCCTTTGCAAGTCTGAATTGAGCAATGCCACTACTGTTGCAATTAAGCACGGTAACATCATTGGATCAACAGCAGATGCCATCATTGTATCTGTTAGCTCAAGTTTCCAACGTGTTGGCGTATGTGGCCTGGTATACTCAGCAGGTAATTAACATTCTTATACTAAACCCAATTTATGTGTATCCATGTTTACAGTGCAAAATGCTCAACCAGCCCTGTGGAAGAATACTCTAAACAATGGAACAGTTGTAAGAGTAAGCCGTGGCAATGTCAAATATGTAGCCAGTGATGCCTTAATTATATCAATTAATCCTCGTTATCAGAGAATAGGATTGTCTGCGGCAATATACAAAAAAGGTACATAGATTATAGACTCACTATTGTGGTCATTACTGTACACCACTCTTTGGTTGAATAGGTGAATCCATTAGAAATCTACACCCCCTATGTAGGAGATAAGGTCATGTCTTCCATAGGGGATGTATGGTTTTCAACTGGAATAACCCGGTATAGGTCGATCAGCATGCATGATTATTTGGAATCTCTCTGCATGTGTATTGTGCATGATAAAATTAACCTACCACCTCCCATATCCATGTTAATTTTATACACTACCCAACAAAATTACTGACTGATCTAACACTAACAGCAATATCACTTTGATAAAGAAAATCTGATTCTAATGTCCATCAAATACATCATGAATCAGTAATGAGCTCACACAAAAGCTTGTGCTGGAAAGAAGACACTCAACGATAAAATATTGTTTTGACCATGTATTCCATGAAAATGATAAAAGATTTTTTGAAAGAAGATGTAGAAATCAAGACATATTTCTATTTATTCAATTTAAGTTAATTTTACAAATTCGGCTAAAATACATCAAAAAACAAAGTAAAATTACACAATACATACAAAAGGAAACAAAAGTGAAATAGCCCCAATGGGCTAGCCAGGAAGAGTCAGAAGCATCAAGACACTGTCACCAAGAGGTGTGACTCTTCCAACCCATTGGGGCAATTACATATAAGATATATACTATTGCACTATTTAAACACTATATCCCTGGACCAAAACAAGCATATTTAAAGCACTGTACTTTAAATATGCTTTCTAAACAACATTCCAATGTGCGACATTTGGAACGATGATAAAGTACCTTTAAAGTACAAATAAAGCACAATGACCAGAAAAGTACATTTAAAGCACACTGAAAAAAGCACATTTAAAGTACTGTACTTTAATTGTACTTTATACCAAACAAGCATATTTAAAGTACTGTGCTTTAATTATACTTTATACCAAAACAAGTATATTTAAAGCACTGTGTTTTAAATATGCTTTCTAAACAACATTCCAATGTGCGACATTTGGAACGACAATAAAGTACCTTTAAAGTACAAATAAAGTACAATGACTAGAAAAGTACATTTAAAACATACTGAAAAAAGCATATTTAAAGTACTGTGCTTAATGAGGTTCCATACCATATACTAGTAAGCTTATAATTATAAGCTTACCACATATGGAGCTTATCAAAGTATTAATTGGTAACACAAGTATGTTCACATGCAAGCATACATTACCAGTAACTATCTCCTTAGCACAAGATGGCCGTTGGTATTTTTCAAATCTAGAAGAATGTAGTCATGTGACTTGTATATGTAAACATCACATGACCATGATGACCACATTAAAGTACATTTAAAGTACACTGAAAAGCACATTTTAAGTACTCTTACATTGCTGACAATACCGGGGAAAACCAATCCAGGTAAAGTATACATAAAGTACTGATAAAGTATATTTAAAGTACACACTGATGTTCAAAATTTGGTTAAGTCCAAAATAAGCACAATTAAAGTATACTCACTGACACTGGGAAAAAACTAAGTCCAAATAAAGTATAGTTAAAGCACAAAAAATTTCCCAAGTATCAAAATATTCATAAAGTATAATTAAAGTCATATAAAGCACATTTAAAGTACCTTTAAAGTACACAGTTTTTCCAGGATATGAAAAATAAGCACATTTAAAGTACACTTTATATGTACTAATTAACAGAAAGTACAGTTAAAGTACCCTTAAAGTACAGTTAAAATACCCTTAAAGTACAGATAAAGTACATTTCTAATGTGCTTTATTTGGTCCAGGGAATGTGTACATCCACATCACAAGGATGCACCCATCAGCCACCACATGCGCCTCCCCCACATACCATTTAGGAACAAACACCTGACCCATGTCACTCAGAGGCCACTCCAAACCATCCCGAAGCCACATGGCCTAGGAATACAGAGAACATTCCCAAACCAGCCGACCTGCACCCGGGATGAGACCGGCATCTACTCCCAGCCAACATGCACACCCTCCCAATATGGATGGAAAACTGCTCAGTGACCTCTACCAGTCAGACATGTGAAATTACCCTCCTCTTGCACATAAGAATATTATAGATTCTTAAACACCCTCTTGCATGCTAAAGCAAATATGGCAAAAATTGTGAGTAATCCATTTTGTCTGGTTTTTTTTATAATCAGATATTTTTTAGCATAACACATACCAATAAAAATGTCATACTTGCATGCCATAACTATTTATCAATTCAAACTGATATGGTTCTATCATGACATAATTATTGATAAGTCGCTGTCATAATGCATGTTAGAATATGACCATTACTAGGTCAACTGCATCATGCTTTCTTTGTTACGAACCACTGATCGAAATGATCACAACACAAAGCCTATAGCATATCAAAATTCGGAACAGGTGTATGAGCCCAGGCTTGAAGCAGTAATCAGTGGTTACTAACATGCACTACGACAACGAATACTATGTGGAGTCATTGTAATGTTGTATTTCTTTTCAGGTGGTCCATCATTACAAGCAGAATTTGACAAATACACCAAGACTACAGTACATTCCCCAGGTACTGCTTTCAAACTCACAAATGGAAACTTGCCCTGTGGAAGAGTCATATATGCAGTAGTACCTTCTGCAAGTAGCACCCCAAAAGACACTAGGAAAGAACTATTGGGAAAGTCTGTTATAAGCAGTTTGAAAATAGCTGATGCAGAGAACTGTAAAACTGTATCAATACCATCAATTGGTTCGAGCTATGGACATTTCCGGCCTGATGAGGGAGCACAGATTATAGTTGATAGCGTCCTTCAGTATTTCAAAGACAATCCATCAAGTAGCATCACGGAGTTCCAGTTTATGGATACAAATCCAAGGACATGCAGCATATTGAAGGATGCATTGACGGCACGTCTTGGTAAGGAGAGCATCCAGGTGCAGGAGGAATTGCCAGATGGCTCTGCAGATGGAAACAGAGATACAGGTAGGAAAGAATTCTGATATTGTGGCTTAATAATACCTATCACTGATAACATAATAGTGTGCTTATCTGAAACTCTTTCGGACTACCATCTGTATGTTAACAATTTACGATGTTGAATGAGATGATAATAACATATGAAATAGAGTGTTTTCAGATATTTCATTATCTCATTATCTACATCTCATTATCTGATTAATCTTATTCATACTATGTTCCTTGGTTCTGATTCACCTCAAAATATAGGCACTGTGGTCCTCACTGACTTCTCCAAGGCCTTTGACCTTGTTAATCATAATATTGCGATCGACAAGTTATTGGCCTTGGGTGTCGGGGGGCTATAAGTGCCTTGGGTCATCAATTTTCTCAGTGATCGCCGTCAATGTGTCAGATATAATAAAACTTTGTCCGATTATGCTCAGTTTCATGCAGGTGTTCCTCAGGGCACCAAAATTGGTCCTATCACCTTCCAGGCAGTCATCAATGATGCGGCTCAGGGCTGCTGCTCTCATTACTGGAAATATGTTGATGATCTTACCTTTGGAGAACCGCAACTGTAATGAGGGCAGCAGTCTTCAGGCTGATCTTGATGAGTTCCTGGATTGGTCCTTGAAAAACCAAATTAATTAAATCCTGATAAATATCAAGCTATCCACATCTGTTACATGAGAAATCCACCTCCACATTCTGACCTTAATATTGGTAACACTTCTCTGAAGTATGTTCATCATGCCAAAGTTCTTGGTATTTACATCCAGGCAGATCTCAAAATGGATACTCAAGTTAATCTTATTTGCAAAATGCCAACAAAAGATTGTTTATTCTTAGTAAGTTAACGTTTTGGTTTCGACACCACTGAATTGATCACCATTTATTCCTGTTATGTTCGCCCTCTCCTGGAATATGCCAATGTCATCTGGCATTCTTCTCTTACTGTCAAGCAATCCTTGATGATTGAATGTATCCAGAAGAGGGCCTGCAAGATTATATTAGGTTATAACATTTCTTACAAACATGCTCTCAGTACTTGCAACTTGGAACCCCTTTCCACTAGGAGGGAAAGCCAGTGCCTTACATTTGCTCATTCGCTTCCTTCTTGTGAATGCGCTAGCGGGCTTCTCCCTCGTAGAAGGAAGGAGGTCCATGGTAGGAGTCTTAGGTGCCCTACTATATCCAGCTTCTTAATAAGTAGGTTATCTCGCCTCTGGTTTAGTCCTCTTCCTCCTCAGACTCCTACCAAAGTTGTTGTTTGGTTGCTCACATAATTTTGATATCTCTCATCTTGGTCTGTTTTTGAATAATATTGTATTTATGTATATTTATATTTATTTTGTATTTTTGTATTACAGTACACAATTCAGCCTTTGGCTGCCATGCATTTGTTTAATAAAACCTAAACCTAAACTATATCAAATATGTGATTTTGAATCTTTCATTATTAATCACTGCCCTGAACCAATACTGAATGATTCTATACTGCGCCAAAAAAGACGCACTATCTAAAGCTGAATTTATACTCAATTGCGATGAAACGCCTTTGGAAAGTGATGGACAATCGCAGAATTTTTGCGATGCATCGCCCGTCGCTTTTGCATTTATACTTATCACGGCGATAGCGATTGCAGACGACAATTAAAATACTCTAAATGCCACAAAATACATTTTTAAAACATCAGTTGCTGTCAATAGTTATTGTTTTGAATTAATTCATCACCAAAAGTTAATAATCGAGAAAGGTAAATTAATTAGCAAAATAATAGATCCAGTTGGTTGTATATGATTTGGTTGATGCATTCACGTGTCAAGCGATATCGCTGGGAAGTTGAGATTTCTTCAACTTGCAAAAGCGACGTCGTTTTTGCCTCGGCGATTTGAATCGATTGATCGGCTTGATGCTCTGGAAATGTAAGTAAACACTGAGCATGCGTGAGAATCGATATTCTGCAAAAGTGATCAAGTATAAATTCAGCTTAATCCTGCACATTATGACACCACATTGAATCCAATGTGACCTCAAGAAGTAAAGTTACAAGTAATTGAATAGACGAAGGTCCATTTTTAAAAGTGACAAACTGGCCTATATACAAGGCGCAAAAAGATTCCAACAAGCGCAACAAAGAGACAACACAGTTTCTTCAATGAAGCTTTATTTAAAGCAATTTTTATTTCAGTTTTTACTTCTGTACTTTTCATAACTCTCATTTTATTTGTCAGTTCTTTTGTTTCAGTTTTCTTTTGTTCCTTTTGCTTTGAATTAAAGGCACACATAAATTAGCCATTCACCACTCTCAAACCAGATGTCTAGTCCGTGA
The DNA here is from genome assembly GCF_039555335.1 of Amphiura filiformis. NCBI lineage: Eukaryota > Metazoa > Echinodermata > Ophiuroidea > Amphilepidida > Amphiuridae > Amphiura > Amphiura filiformis. The sequence goes on from NC_092632.1 coordinate 59,139,500, forward strand.
AGTTTTGAATAGGCCAGTTAAAATTTAATAATTTATGAGTATGCACATTACATTTGGGGATTTCTTTGTTCGGTTGATTTTTATGTATTCGTTTGACAGACAGATCCAACTTTTTAAGCTTTTGATGACGGGTTATGCCATCAGATGCTTTCCATGTTCAATGTATGCCTCTGGGATTTGGCCCGGGGATTTGGTAGTCTTGTTTCTACAGTGTGATGTGTGTAGGAAAATGCAACAAGCCTGGAAAGCATCTGAACAAGATGGTATACCCAGTCATCAAAAGCTATATAGTATGCAAACATTTGGATTTGACTATAAAATATTTAAAAAATATCACCAATTAGCTTCAGGGATGTAAATATAATATTATATTGCTTCTTAACAGAGATAGAAATAGAAGAAACTCCAGCTGAGATCTTAGCCCGTGGACCAGCAGCTCACCAGGCCTACCTAGAGGCATCCAGAGAGGGCACAAAAGCAGTGTACAGAACACGACTCATGCTGGTGGGACAAGAACGAGTTGGGAAAACCAGCCTCATGAAAAACCTCAGTGGACAGAGGTAAAGCATTGATCACTTGTATTTAATTATTGTGACAGAAATATTAGATTTCTCTGCACCCATAATAATTTTGTTTATGTACCTCAGATATTTATTGTGCAAGATTTAGCACAGGGGTGAATTATCTTTACCTGTTAATGGTTTTGATATGAGTGAGTGGGTCTGATAATCGTCACTGGGCGGGCAAAACCTCATATGTACATTTGGCCCTTGAATATGGATGAAGCAAACCCTTCAATATAAAGTCTACACCTACACGGCTTTATCCATGTTCAAGGGCCAAAAGTAAATATGACTTTTTTTCCTGCATGTACTTTGGCCCTTGAACATGGATGAAGCAAACTCTTCAATATAACGCTACACCTACAAGGCCAAAAGTACATATGAGGCTTTTCCCGCCCAGTGACGTAATGTAGGTGGGTGGATATAAATATTCAGGGCAAAAGGATCAATCTTGACTCTCTGCTATTCCTGCCATATCTGTTCAAGTTGTGGGTTTTGTTTTTACCCAAACTGGGTAAGTGAAAGAAAACCAAGAGAAGATGCAAGTGATGCTACTGATTTCTCATAGGTCCCGTACCAGTTTGAGGCAAACAAACTGAACATTTGGGTATCACTTTTCATCTATAATAGCTTCTTTGCACAAAAACCTGAGCAAGTTATCATGAAACTGATACTTTTGGTCTACTGAGATTCCATAGCTATTTGTCTATTTGAAATCCATAATAATTTGATTGACATTATTTTATCAGGTTTGATATGACAGAAAGTATTACTGATGGTGTCGATGCAACTACATTATGTAAAGTACCAGAAGACATTGCCAAACCATGGAAACTACAGGACAGTGCAATACAAGGTAATAGTCTTCTTATATTGGATAAATCAAATGCTCAGCGCATGACTGCAGCTTCCATTTTGGGTGAATTTTTGTGATTTTTTCCTATCAAAATTTTGAGAAACAAGTTCTCTTTCCAGTAACACAAAGCCTCATCACCATTGCACACCTTTCTAAGTAACAAGCTCTCATCTTGTGATTAGACTAAATTTTCATTCGTCTTTTTCTCAAAATGGTTAAAATGGAGGCGAGGCAGTAGATATTATTAGGTGAATTTATTCTAGTATAATACCGGGGCCAGTTTCACAAAGGCTTGCAATCAAATCTTAATATTTATTTGATAGGTGCTTACATGTAGAAAATCAATCCTAAGATTAATTGTTAGGTTTATGAAACAGGGTTCTAGTACCAAAACCAAATTATCTTAGATATCTAGGGCTCTTACAGACCAAATCATATAATTTGCGTTGATGCAATAATCAATATTTTTTAAGCTCTGGTTTTTCAAAGCAATGTTTTATAAAATTGGTCTATAATATTAAACCATTTCAGATTTTGCCAACTATGTACAAAGCCAGTATATGGACACCTTATGTACTCTGATGGCACAAAGATTAACAGAACTTGGTGAAAGAGAAGAACACATAGATTCTGCTGATGAAGAGGTTAGTATATAAACACTATAAATCCAAAACCCAAATATGTGCATATGTGTAAGTAAGTGTGAGCCTGTAAGCGCCTTCAAACGAGCCCAATCTTAAGTTTACACACCTTCAACCCAGGACACACTTCCAACTGTGGACGTCCACAGTTCCTAAGGGGGTGCAGTATGATTTAAATAAAGAAAAAAGGCTATTTAGATCACAATCATATCGCGACCTCTCTTGTACTTGTAGGTATAGGTATGTCCTCGATTGGATAGTACCATGTCACAGTATGTCCACGGTATGGCAACTCAATGCTGAAACTTGGCATCCTCGGTTGGCGGTTTCACAATTTCAGTCCTTGTTTGGAGGCGGGTGCAAGGGTGCCCTTGTATGTGTGTGTATAATATGCTAGGGGGGATAAGGTTGGCACACGTTTAGATCCTGCGACCACAACACATTTAAACTCAAGGTGAAACAACATTATAGTCAAGTTGTATTCCATCGTGAAATAAAGAATGAAAAGTCCTTTATATTATTTAGACTGAACCAAGGTTTTTAAACACCTTTTTATAATTTAAAAATTATAAAAAGTTAAGATTATGAAAAGTATAGAACAAAGAAGCAAACTAGCTAGAGAATATAAACTATTGTGATCCACAGCAAAAATTCAAAGTTAGAAATTTAATTGTTTGCTCAATTGTCACAAGTTTTTAATTATTTTATGATTATTAGTCTTCAAGTAAAATCCTATATTTTGGTATTGTACTAATTTTCAGCAAGAGAAGGAAGAGCTTCTAGAACTCTTGTCACAAATGAAAGATTTACAAGCACAGGAGAGTCAACCAGAAGAGGTTCCCCCTGATGAGACAGATGGTGCTCCAGCTGAGGATGATGTGCAGAAAGATGATGATCTAGAAGTAGACAGTGCCCCATTAACTGATGAGGAATCGGAGGATGATGAGCAAAGAATAGCCCAGGAGACACCTGAGGTGGCGGCAGCACCAGTAGATGCTAAACCACCTGGTAAGAAGGAGCTCCCAAAGTCTAAGAAGGATCTCCCAAAGTCTGATTTTTTTTCAACTACTCTTCTTTCTTTCTTTTTGTTCTTTTAAAAAAATATAAGTTGGTGTCAATCTGGTCCACTTTGCGGTACACTTTTTATATCGGGCTTAATATGCTTGAAAAACTTCTTCCACTATACCCATGTAAAAAATTCTTCAATGATACCCTTGAAATAGCTTGTTCTGTGATAACTGTGTAAAAGCTTCTTCCATGATATCCTTCAAAAAGCTTCTATGATATCCTTGAAAATACTTCTTCAGTGATACCCTTGAATAAAAATTCCCTTTAAAAGGGAAAGCCAGCCTCAATGTAGAAGAGGTCTTGTAATTAGTTTTGGTCAATGTGAAAGGCATTTTTAGGATCACGCTTACATCTACATGACAGTCCACCAAACCATCAACGATGAGAACATGCACACTGAAACAGCAGAAAACATTAATTCCTAATCTCATGTCAACTCTTTTAATTCATTACATGTAGGGCCTACTCCAAATTGTTCTGGTCTGTTTGTTTTGTTGTTGTTGTTGTTGTTCATGATGCAGTCATGTCTACAGTAGAATTCATCTCGACCTTTGCAGGACTTAACCCCATTAAAAGCTATTAAACCAAGATAACACTCATTGAAACAGCTCAACTGATTAAATCGGATCTTCTCTGGTTGTGCACAAGTGACTGTTTTCATGTGCGATATCGCAATAAAGCTGGTATTCATAGCTTCAGTTGGGTAACCGATTATAAAGGAAACGAAAGGAAACAATGTTATGTGTGGCTTTGTTCACGAAATCAGACAATGTCGTGCTTTTTGTAAACCAGCATTCTTGAAAATGAGCAACATAATGATTTTTGACTTAACACGGTTTAGAAATAATTTCTTCATATTTTTGGTGTTATCTGTCGTTTACATGTCCTTCCTAAAACACAAAAAGCTTCTTCCGTGATACTGTTGAAAAAACTTCTGTTATACCCTTGAAAAAGCTTCTTCCATAATACCCTTGAAAAAATGAGTGTAAACAATAGAAGTAAAGTAAGGTCTGAAAAGGGTATTCCATGATATCGTTGGAAAAGCTCCTGTGATACCCTTGAAAAGCTTCTTCCACTTCCAAAAATGACTGTAAGCAACAGAAGTAAAATAAGGTCTGAAAACCCCTGAAATATTAGTATAAATGTGTGTAATTTAGAGAATGAAGGTATTGTTGTTAGCTGCTGGAGTGCATCTATCGTCTCATATAACACGGGCGACATTATTATTTCGCCGAGTTGTTTTACGCTAAAAATAATGATGTCGCCTGTGTTATATAAGACGATAGATGCATGGCAGCAGCTAAAAAACAATACCTTTATTCTCATTCTTAAACACTTCAATTCAAAATAATAAAAATATTAAAAATTTTAATCAAATTAAATTCTACATTTTACAAGGAATTACCTAGGGCTTAAAATCGATCAGTCCCATTGTTGCAGTGCGCCTCCGATTGGTTCAAAAAGCGGGAACGCGTATCGCGTTGATGCACACGCGCTGACCCGTGTGATAACCAATAAGATTGCAGGAACATTCTCAAGTGTTTGAGAATTATCAATATAGATAGATATTAATATATTGTTGAAAAAAAAATGAAGACCTCAAGGATATGGTTAGACATGAATATTTTATTAATGAAATTAACCTACAACTAGCCAAGATAAGACCACAGTTATAGATATTTTCATATCATTATTACTGATTTGTATAGCTTCAGTTCCAGATGCAATCCTAAAGAAGTTACAACAAGTTTTAAGAGAAAAGAAACAAGAGCTTCAAGCAGCAGAAGCTAAGAAGGGTGTACAAGAATTTCAGATCTGGGACTTTGCCGGGCAAGATGTCTACTATACGACCCACCAAGTGTTCCTTAGTAACCGTGCCTTATACATGGTTGTATTTGACCTTTGCGCTGACCTCAACAAACCTGTTAAAGTAGAAGTCTTCCACAATGACAAAGTAAGTGTAGGATATCGGTAAATGATATTCATTTTTTGTAAAATAGTAAAAAATTCTTAGGAGACTTTGAAAAAAAAGTTTGTTTGTGTAACCAGATTTTAAGATTGACAAGTGACTGAGGCGAATTATAGTATACACAAGGTGAATGCTGAATGATTTGGTGCCATTTCTTAGGGATGAAATCAAAACTCGATTCCGTCTGGTTTCCATTGTTTAGAACAATAGCAACCGGACGGAACCGCCCGGAACCGGCAGTTGACCGCCGGTCGAGTTTTGATTTCGTCCCTTAGCATTTTGTTGTCTTGAAATGGGAAAGCAGTACTGTGAGAAAATGATCTATATACTGGAAAAAACATACCGACTCTTTAACTCTACCAAACTGTACAAAAGGGTTTGGCACAAGAGCCTAATTGCATAGCGTTACTTATTGTCAATGTCCCTATAAGGTTTTACTGTTTTCCACTTATTGGCACTCCACCCATTAAATGGTTTCTTAGGAAATTCCTGGAATTTCGGAAATGTGGCCAAAAAAAAATCCGGAAATGTAAAAAAAAATTCCGGAATTGGAAGATGATAATTTGTCATAAAAGAGCACAAAAAAAAAGTTTTTTGGAGGGGATGATACCCTGCAGCCTATTCCCCGGACAAGCCCCCTTGCACCCCCAGAATTCCGGAAATTTGACGAGGTGGTCACCTTAGGCTCGCATGTTTTTCATGGAGTGGATCGTTACCTCACTTACATCTCTGCTTATTATTTATTATGTTTTGAAAGTCAAACTGAATATTTTCTGTGCAAAATAATGCTGCAATTCAAAATAAAGAACCTAGAACTATTGTCATTGTCACTGATTCCAGATTGTTTTTGTGTTAGTTTTGAACCAATTTCATAAAACAAAACACATTAAAAAAAGGCTTTTTAACTGATATAGGTTAGAGAAGGCCTCATGGTATGCTATCTACAATCCCGGTCATAATTGTTAGAACACTTTAACGTGGGTACTTCAAATATGCCTCCCATTCCCCCTGATCAATGTTGGTAGTTGTTTTTTTGGTCATGCAACCCTAGAAACATCCAACATTGATTGGTGGAGAAGGGGGATGGCTGTCATGGTAGGGAAGGGTTCAGACATCACACCAAAGAAAGCGAAATTTTAATATGCCAAGTATAACATAAATAAGGTTTCAAACAGTCTTACTTTGACACAAGTGTTCAAACTACTCATGGCCAGGACTGTAGGTTCAATACGGTAGTAACAAGTTGTGGCATTTTTCTTGCAGGTGCAATCTCGATTCCATGATTTCACAGGGCTTGGTTTCTTAGATTTCTGGATGCAATCTATTTATGCATATGCAACTACAAACCAACCAATACCATCTGAAGACAAACCTCAGTTATCACCGCCAATCTTCATCATAGGAACACACAGGGAAAGTGGCAATCTCAGTCAGGATCCGGAAGAAAGGAAAAGTATTGTAAGTAATTCTTCCCATTTTTTCCTCTCTTTAATTTTTGTTTGTCATCTCAGGTCCTTGAGTCATAATGATTGAACTTCATAAAATACTTTTTAGCCACAAAATAAGAAAGTTATGCTGATCCAATAAAGTTGCAATATTATACATATTAATATTAAATCTTCTACATGGCTCATCCACTGGCATCCTCAGGATATGTCCGAGGAAGCAAATTTGACACTGCCTTACTAGGTTGATGATATGCTGGGTGTCACTTAGCATAGATCCAGGTGTTCCTCACACAGTCCGCTTGATGTTGAACATAATCCTGTAGGATGATATTGCAAATGCATTTGTTATTTTCCATGTCACCAGATTCACAGCCATATAAAAGCATTGGTAAAAAATGATCTTTAAATATGTAATGATGGGTATAATGAAAATGTGTTCCAATATTGATTTTTGTGTTTTGTGCATCGTTATAAGCTTTTTGATATATTTTTCTTACACACAGGTGAGTGATAAGTTCCAGAGTATAAGCGATATGATTGCTGGCAAACCATATGAACAACATGTAGTCAGTAAATACTTTGCTATTGAAAACAGCTCCAATGACCAGGCAGATGCAGAGGTAAGCACTATCAACAGGAATGTAGTTTTGTTTTGTCTTTTATGAGGGTGGAAAAGACAAAACAAAACTACATACGTCAAACATGCAAACAGTCAGAAACTGAACAATAAAAATTGGCTATTGTAGACCATGCAGTTCAACAGAACCATGTAATAGATTGGGAATAATTAATAATCCTTAGCAAGGAGTGTAACGCAAATATAAGACGCATCAAGGAATCAATTTAGATTTTTAGAAGAGGACCCAACATTATGGATAGAGACGACAGGGTCCACTATCTAAGTCACATATATGATCCTCTACTGAGTGACAATTCTACACCCTCTGTGGTCTGGATTCAACCAACCGGAAGAAGTGATCATCAATCAATATTCTGATGATGCTTTTCAACCATGAAAAGCAAAATTGTCCAACTAGTGAGTAAAATTTGGTTTTGTTTAGAAGATTCTTCGTAAGTATTATAATCCCATATGAGGACTGTGATCTAATTTTCAAATGTTTATGATTCAATATCCGAAATGTTAAAATTGATTTCAAATATATCATTTTTCACAGCTGATGGAGCTAAGACATCAGATAGCCTCCATCGCAAGCCAGGAATCCTATATGGGAGAGAAGATTCCATTGAGATGGCTGACATTTGAGAAGTCTGTAGCAGAGGCTATCACACAGTGCAAACACTATATGAGCTTGCAACAGGTATGCTAGCTGAATATGTTAATATTGCTTTAAAAAGGGAAAGCATGGTGTAATGGGTAGGGTACTTGTCTTTGGTTGGTGCACAAGGTCCTGGGCTTAATTTCTGACAGTTTCAAGTTGCTAAGTCTTGGGGACAAAAATCTGAATTTAGTTGGCGACATCTGTAGTTTAAATTCAGACGTATGCTCTCACTGTGGTTTTTATAGAGTTGAGTAAATGAGCCATGAGAGCACTCATTCCTTCGCAGGGGGTGCAGCCATTGGTCCTGGGTATAGAAAGTCCAACCGGTACATGTATATCAAAGTCAGTTTCAAGTAGTGCGTTTACCCCTGTCCCAATCCCTATACTGTTTGTTTCTTTTTAGGAGCCCTTTAGATTAGCATCGCTAGCATTGCTGTATGGGTACCCTTCTGCTTGATAAAAAATTATAACATCAGTATGTTTGTCTCTCACCTACGCCACATAATTCTTGTTTGACATGTAGTTGTACGTCATTTTGGCCTGGATTGTTTTCTCCTCATTTTAATGCAAAAAAATGGTTTTACATACCCCCATACCACAACATACGAGGGGGTATCCAAAAGTTTTTGACATCACCCAGAAGGAAAAGAGCTATATTGATGAAATTTTGTCAGTGTAATCACTGGTCCTTATGTACATTATGGTCCAAAAATGGTCTCATTAGTATGTTTACTTTCTTTACAGGTGGCGCTAGATGGGCAGTAGGCGCATAACCTACAAGATGGTGAAAATTGAGGCATGCATCATGATTAAGTTCCTGCATTTGAAGGGTTAGGCCTACATTGCTCAGAAAATCTATGATGAAATGAAAGCTATCTACGGTGATGATTGCCCATTATATGGCACTGTTGCTTTTTGAAAAAGGAATTTCCAAACTGGCCACATGACCCTCACAGATAAGCCAAGAAGTGGACGTCCATCACTTACGGATGATGTGGCCACAGTGAAAAAACTCAAGAAAGTGGAGGATCTTATCATGAACAGGTTATACGCCTACTTCCCATCTAGCGCCACCTGTAAAGAAAGTAAACATACTTATGAGACCATTTTTGGACCATAATGTACATAAGGACCAGTGATTACACTGGCAAAATTTCATCAATATAGCTCTTTTCCTTCTGGGCGATGTCAAAAACTTTTGGATACCCCCTCGTACACCCACAAAAGAAAAGCAGAAAGAAAAAGATGAATAATAATAAATAACTACAATTGTTGTTTGCTACCAGCTTATAACATGACATTTATCTTCCACTCCAACATAGGTGAGAGATCTGACCAAGGAATTAGGCGTTACCGATGACAGGGAGCTGTACACCATGCTACAATTCTACCATGATCTTGGCACCATCATCTACTTTGGTGGAGAGGACAAAGCCAATCAGTTCTTACAAGATATGGTGATATTAAACCCACAATGGCTTATTGATATCTTCAAGAGAATCATCACTGTTATGCCGCATCAGAAACAGGTAAGTGCAGGAAGGATGAAAAGATGATATTTTACCTCCTGGAATGGGCTTGTAGGGTTTGCCAAATTGTGTAATAATCAATGTAGGAGATCTTAATAACATCGGCTCCAGGATTGTTCAAAAAGCTTGTCTCAAAATTCCACACAAAAGCCATAAGAATGGTAAAATTGATAATTGAATATACTCATGGAAATTTGAGCAATTGCAAGACACTTTGGTCTTTTTCGGGGTATACAAGACTTGGAAAAATCATTCTTTTTCGCAAAGGACTGCTGCAGAATGTAGCCTATTCCATGTATACTCCATGATCAGGTGTATATGCATGATAAATTCATGAGGAGTGAAGGTCATCATGATTGACTTTTGTGCGTAAAATCAGCCAAACATCTTTTGCAGGCCAAGTCACTAATCGTCACTGGGCGGGAAAAACCTTGTATGTACTTTTTGCCCTTGAACATGGATGGAGCAAAATATTCAATATAAAGTATACACCTACAAGGCTTTATCCATTTTGAAGGGCCCAAAGTAAATATGAGGTGTTTCCTGCATGTACTTTTGTCCCTTGAACATGGATGAAGCAACCTCTTCAATATAAAGTCTACACCTACAAGGCTTTATCCATGTTCAAGGGCCAAAAGTACATATGAGGTTTTTCCCGCCCAGTGACGTAATCGAGGTTAGCAAACCAAATGGTGGCTAATCCTCATTTGTTTGGACGGACGTGACCACCTGTTCGCGTGGCTCAGATTTGGGTCACATAGCGCACCTCCGCCCACGTGTTTGATGTCGTGGTATTCCTCAGCACATTTTCGTCGTAGACTGTATTGGTGTCGCACATATTCATTTTGATTGAAGAAAAAATTCTTCACTTTTCGTTGTTGCAGATTATGAGACAAGTGTTGTTAAATTGGATCAGCTTTTTAGCACTATACCCTGGTTTAAATTTTTGAATATTAATGTTTCTGCATTTCAGTGGGCCACACAGAAGAATAAGTGGAGAAGACTGAAGGAAGAAGGGATCTTGGAGGACTCTCTTATTGATCATATGTGGAGTGATTTATTACCCCAGAAACCAGCGTTATTAACCCTGATGGAGATGTTTGATTTGCTGTGTCCAAGACTAGAGGCTCAAGAGGTATGTGCTTATTCTCATATTTTTAGCAATATCAATTTTCACCTTGGTGTGGCAGTGATGTCGGTGCGCATTTCATTGGAATCATCATAATCGTTCGTTCGTTCAGCATAACATTCTGTGTTGAAACCTGATAGAGAGGCAGTTCAATAATGAGAAGCTCAATGTTTAACCAAGTATAGTCTGTATATCTAGCTCGAGTCACCGGCACTAGCTTTGAAGTTCAGCATGTGCTGCGTTGACTTAGCGTGGTTTCTTGCATGTACATATGGGGCAAGTTGATCGTGTGCGTAAAAGTATATACATGCACCAAGTAACGCTACTTAAGCTAACGCAGAACATGCTGAACTTCAAATCTAGTGCTTGTGACTTGAGGTAGATATATAGACTATAGCAATGAAGCGAAGAATAATTAAAATGTCGTAATTGAATATAGACTATAGCAATGCTGTTTTGATATTTGAAGTAGTAAGAAAAGTATGATTTGAATATTACAAAGTTCATTATGTTCATTGCATTTAGGAGGATACACTAACCTATTATGTGCCAGCATGTTTACAGCCATGCTCAGAGGAAGAGGTCAAGCAGGAATTAGAAGCCAGTGGTAAACCTGTCACATTCTACATTGACTTCCAAGGGTTCTTACCAGGTAATCACAGAATTTCTATTATCTTGACAGTGTAACTTTACAATATGTTACATTTTGCCAACTACCTATGGCACATAGAGTGATGTCATGGCCAGCTGTTGGTCGGCAATGGTAGTTGTTCCTTTGTTTAAGACCTGTTTTGAAAATCTTGTGCCAAATCAGATACAGGGCAGTTAAGTCATTAAACTCTACAATTTACATATAAATTTATATAGCACATACTTCTGTGTGGATAAATATCTGATTGGAAGCAGAGAAATGTTAAACATTTGTTCCAAATGGTGTAAAATTGCCAAAATAGATGATAAAAAATTATTTAAAACCAAACCACTTTTTATGTTTGCATGTTGCATATGGACAGAGGTATATGTATCAGAGGTACATGTATTAATGATTCAATCAATGAACTGCAACATGCACATTTTGTCTAAAACTTGACTAGTGAACATATCATTTTGGAAATGAAAGAAAAAAGTTTTAAACTATTGGATTTGTTTAGTGTCTCCTCATATATCATCTATCGAAATTGTATTACATTTGTGATGATCTACAGCAGCAAATCCCAACCACTAACTAATAGCACTTGAAATCTATCCTTCTTCTCAGATGGCCTCTTTCATCGTCTTCTAGTGCATTCTGCCAGATGGTCTCAGCAACAGAGTGGTGAAGAGCCACAGCTGTATTTCCGCTATGGTAGCTTTACCTTAGATGATGAACATAACTTCCAATTAGAAATGAAAGGAGCGGACCCAATATGCATTAAGGTGTGTATATAGAAGCGTTATTAATGGTAGAATTCAAAATAGGGAGAATACTTCAAGATTGGGATGAACTTTGAGAAAAAGAAGTATTTCAAACTTGTTTATTTATTTATGTATTTATTACACTTTATCACTGGTATATACAATCATTATAATATAACATCAAAATATATTGCACATGAATATTCAAAAGTACATACAAAAAAAGGAAATATAGATAAAATTTTGCACCAGTGAAAGGCAAGGACTAACAGGTGCAAAGCACCTCTAGGACAGTCCCACCAAAGATCAAAACAATGAGGACACCCCCCCCCTCCCAAAAAATTTAGAAAAAAATTTTTTGAAAAAAAACCCAAAAAGCTACACAAGCCTACAACCAGAACACTGGCAACATATAACCCAAGAGCATGTGTTGTAAGGATCAAAACTCTCCTCTAGTTTGTTCTTGTACCACTCAGAGAGCTGGCTCTTAAAAGAGGTCATGTTGACAGTGGATCTAATTGTGAGAGGAAGTTGATTCCACAGGGTTTACTTGACCTAACAAATGCTAACCTGTTTGGGATCAGCATTTATATTTGATTGAAATGTCTAAGAATACCCTATGGCAGGTCATGCTGTGGGGAATTTGAAAAAAAAGCATTGTTCAAAAGATATGATATAAAATTATTAATTCTTTACTAAAGCGCTCACTCTTAAACAGTTGTTCTCCACTGTTATTTAGACAGGCAGTTTGTTCCTGGGATGGGTAAATGTAAACCTTTAAATTATGCAGAATTTCAGTTACAGATGTTGTAACAATATATAGTCAAACTCACTGACCCCTGGTAGTAGGTTGCTAAAACCTGGTTAACATTTGGACTGGCAACTTGACTCAAAGCAACTCAATTTGCAAGTGGAGAAAATACAGAGAAGCAAAATGGACGAATGATAATGATGACAATGTTAAGCTTTAAAATGCATTGCAATGTGTTGTTGGCTATTTTGATTTGTTCATAAGTTCTGCTTTAAGGGGGTACTACACCCCTGTCCAATTTTGTGCCTAGTTTTGCATTTTTCTCAAAAATCATACCGCATTGGTGACAAGTAAGATATGTATATTATAGGGGCAATTTTATTTCAGCACAGACAACAGTTGTGGAGTTACAGTCAAAAATGAGGGAAAACCAGTATTTGATCAATAAATCAATAACTACTTGCCTTGAGTTACTGAATTTTCAGTGCAGTAGTTGTAGTCCTTGCCCCTATAATATACATATCTTATTTGTCACCAATGAGCTATAATTTTTGAGAAAAATGCAAAAATAGGCACAAAATTGGTCAGGGGTGTAGCACCCCCTTAATGTAGTGTTATTTCTAGAGTTACCACTACTAATGGTTTGTTCATATCCCTTGCATTAATGTTCATTTGATGTGACATTGTTTCTTAGGTTACCATCTGTAAGGTGCTAGTCTTGTCTCCAGATGGTGTACAGGATAACAGCAACATAGAAGATCATCCATGTCCCAAGGCATGCTCTATGGTAGGTACACTAGTTATCAAATTGGTTAAATTATGGTAATCCATGTTATTTACATTGATAAATTATTGGTTCATCATAAGTCACATTTTCATGGGAGTGGATCAATCTACACTGGTCCAGGAATTTAAGCCCATGAATTTGAAATATATGTTGCTACAAAAAAAATGTGTGAAGTTTGTGTTACTACTGCAATTACAAAGTAATGATAGTAAAGCAATGAAAACATAGGATATCTATCTGTCTGTGAAATTATAAATTGCGTAAGTTAAAGATTGACTTGAATAAACTATGTTTTATTGTATGGTGTAAGTCTAAGTGTAAAATACACTTCAGATTATGAATTAGATACAGTTGAAATATTTTATCCAAGCAGATCATTTCAACGACTACAAAACATTCACAGAATATTCACTTCTCCATCTTCAGGTCCGTACCTTTCTAACTCATGCCCTCAATGAGCTGACGTACACATGGATCCGTGGTGTCAAGTATGAGTTCTCAGTAGCCTGTCCGTGCAATGATCTTCAAAGTCACACACCCGAAGCAGATCTACCAAAGTGCTTCCATTTGTTACAACTAGAAGATTGCCTTGTTAAGGCCAAGATCAAGTGCAAAGGGAAGAAGATGTGGGTGGCAACAGAAATCTTCAAGAAGTGGTTTCATAGGAAGGATGATGAGGAGGACGAGGATGAGATTGCAGTGTTAAAGAGAGGTATGGTGTTGGTTGAACAAATTCATCAGGATCGGTAGAGTAAACTCATTAACCAAAGTTCTTGATATCTGATCCAGAAATTGCACTTACTTGGTGTACGTTTCAGCAACACTGTTGCTTTTGTCAACACTTGATAATGAGTGATTCCTACTGGCAACCGACACTAGATGTATCTCCAGCATAGGTCTTGGTGTTGCCAGTTGATTTTCCATCTGGGGATTTTCACTCATCACATCACATCACATTAACCCCGAATTCACTCATCATCAAGTGTTGACAAAGGCAACAGTGTTGCTGAAACGTACACAAAGTAAGTGCAATTTCTGGATCAGATATCAAGAACTTTGGTTAATGAGAGGTATGGTGTTCCTAACATTTGTATATGAGTCCACACTACCAAAACAGTCCCTTATATGTGGCATGATCTGCTTCATGGGGGGGGGCAAAGGAGGCTTTTTTAAAAATTGAATTACTATAATTTTTATGTTATACAAACATTAAGCTATGAAAAAACAAAGGCCTACTGTACATTTTTTTCTAAAGTTCTTATGTATTCCATTGTTTTCTACTGCATATTTTTGCCTTTATCTCAAATTCAAATTTGCCTTTTTTGGCCCCCATAGACCAGATCCTTCACATGTGCTTTACTGTGTAAAATTGCAGCTCTGCAAATGTAATAGTCTCAATTATAAAGCAAGTGATTTGCTTCAATTCTATATTTTCTTAGAAGACTGAGATCTAGGTAGTCATACAAGATGAAATAAAGGAATTTACCAAAGTGATGCAAAAAAGATCATTCCCACTTAACTAGCCCATGATTTGATAACAAATTTGACCTGAACACAAGTTTCAAAAAATTGGTGATTAGTTGTTTGGTTATCAAAAACTTCCTTCACCCAATGGAATTTGGAGAGCTGCACAGATAATTGGTGGATGTTACAATCTAAGTGTGGATAGGTCTGCTCCAGGTTCGGCTGTAACTGGCCTAGATGATGCGATCTGATTGTGATGATTCACCATGGCAGCGAAATTACAGCGCTTTGAATCCTTCAAGATCTAGCTGGAAAAAGGCACTATATAGAATCCGAAATTTATTTATTTTTATTTTTTTTCATCAAATTTTATTTTTCTCAAGTTGGAAACACCATTGCGGCAATTTCAACAGCATGTTTGCTATTGCATTATCCATTAGAGTTCTGTATTTAGTAGAGTGGGCTCACATGAGCGTTGTCATTCATCTTAACAGATTCATCCTTCATTATGTGAACTGAAATTTTCCCCAAAAGTATAATAAATTGTGAGAAATGTAATTGCTACTTTTTTGGGAAATTTTGTTTATTTTCCTGGTAAATAAACAAAACATTTAGTCTGTCTGCAATATTCATCAAACTTTGTTCTCTGTTACAGGAATAAGGGCACTGTCTGATGTGGAGTTGCTGGAACTTGCTGGTGAGATAGGAACAAGCTGGAAGAAACTTGGCCTGTACCTTGGTCTACGTGCCTGCCACATAGCTATGTTGAATTGTGATCATCCGCTAACAGAGGACAAAGCCTTTCATATGCTGATACATTGGCATGAAAAATTATCACAGAAGGATAATGCTAGAGCTATGTTGAGTAAAGCATTGAAGAAATGTGGACTTGTCAGTTTGTCAGAGTTCTATGAAAACCCAAAAGGTATGGTATTTGATTTATTTGAATTCAATTTATTTACCATCCTCTAATAAATGCTCCTGTGGCATGTAATTTTCGAAAAGGGGGTATTTATTAGAGGTAATTTCTATAACTATAATTCCCGTAAAAATTCTTAAGTAAGCTTAAAAAACATGCCAAAATTTGAATATAGGATCAGTTACTTCTGGTTCACTTTGGGGTTTACTATGTAATTTTCGCTAATACCAACACTGTTACTGATCGTGTGTGGATCTTGGTAAGCTTACTTACACAAGACAAATTGAAAATTTTTCAAAAAGATTAGAGGAGCATTTATTTGAGGATACATGGTAGTCGAATTTAACCATTTGGAAAGATGATTATTATTATGATTATTATACCCGAAGTATATGGAAAACAGTTCCATTCAATATTTTTGAAATACTAAATATTCTAATGGTTAGTTTTGAAAAATTAAACATGGACATATTGATTTGTAGATAAACATGTTTATCAAAATAAAGTTTGTTAATGAAAAGATGAGAATTAGTAAACTACTTAATATTTTAATCTATAACTCAGTGCGTGTGGTCTCCTCTTTTTCTTACAGATGCGGAGTAAGAGTGTTATGAACAGGATAGAATGAAGTTGACTACATTGTAATCTGCTGGTGCTACATATTGAAATTAGCAGGATATCTATTTGGACCATTTGATAGTTCCACAGGATCCAGTCTGTATATCATAAATTATGCATGTTCCAGTTCTTACAAGATACATTTCTTGTCAGATATTCGTGAGTTAGACTAGTGTAAAGACTCCATTGTGGAATTAAGCAGCTTATAGAATAAAGCTGTATAATCCTTCAATAGAAGATTTCTGTGTAAGGCTAATTCTGTACAGTTCTACATGATGGATAAACCAAACTAGGTGATGCAATATCATACAAACTTATTCGGGGAAGGATTGAATTTGAGGTGCCATATCAATGGGAAATGTGGGAAGTTTCTACTGACCCAGATAACGGGACAAAACTATCAGGTATGGGAAATGTTCTCAGTAGAAACATGTTATGTTTCTGGATAAATATGACACTCTTTACCTCCAAGTGTCAAAGCAAACGCAAACTGACTTGTACTTGTAATGATGTATATTCATACGTAGCAGTAAATAGAAAGCAAAATTACACTTCTACGCTACTCAAATTTGGTACACTTACCAGAGCGTTTTTACTGGGTCAACAGGCGTCTTCCGAGGATGTTATTGCTGTGAAGATTTGTTGTTGCTAGTGACCCAGTGAAAGCGCTCCGGCGAGTGTACCAAATTAGCGTAGAAGTGTAATTTTGCTTTCTATTGACTTGTACTTAATTTTAGATCATGTGGCTCTATGATTCCAAGATCTTTTTCCTTTTTCCGTCACTTACTACATAAATGTATGGATATTTACATCACCTCTTTTGTAACTATAAGCTTAACAGAACTGATACATGTACGGTATAATTCAATTTGTTGTCATTTGCAAATATTATTTACAACTATATTTTTTTTTCAGTATTTATCAGCCATTTGATCCCATCAGGTCACTGTCTGCAAATATGCAGTTGAGCTATGTGCAAAAATTAGACATTGTACATAATTGATTACCAAAACATGTATTGTGCAAATTGGATAAGCAAGGTTTGCAGAGTTTTAGTGTTTGACATCCTCTAATGATAGTGTATGTGTATTGTGTAATATACTTGATTATTAGTCTATATATCTACCTCGAGTCACCAGCACTAGCTTTGAAGTTCAGCATGTTCTGCGTTAGCTTAGCGTTACTTGGTGCGTGTACATACTTTTACGTGCGCTAGCCAACACAGCACACGCTGAACTTCAAAGCTAGTGCCGATGACTCAAGGTATATATGCAGACTATAGTAAAGCCAAGAATTTTCTGCTTTACAAATGCTAAATTCCGCTTTTCTCCGCTTTGTAATTTTAGCACATTTCCGACATAATAAAATGTCACAAGAATCTTACCAAGAATAAACTGATTAAAAAGCCCGCGATAAAGTCAGTAACTTCGCTCCGCTGACCCGTGTACAACTTCAACCCATGCAGTACAAATAGTTTGTCTCCAGCGAGTAGCAGCGCAATTCACGTGTCTGAGTCATGTTGAAACACGTTCAAAAGGTCGGGAAAGCCCCAAGAGCTATTTTTAGTCAGGCACGCAAAGGATTGTGGGATACTCGAGCAGTGAAAGTGACGCATTGCAGCATGTTTGCAGCCCGGCCAATGTGACAATCATTGCGATGTTGCAAAGTTGGGATGGGTGATTGGGTATCATGGCTGCAATGGGAGGTAGGACAGGTGTTGTACGGTAAATCTATGACGGATTTTACTTTATTTTGATGAATTTTGAAGACCCATTTCATTTAGTATTTTATTTATTTCTTTTCAATTGTATTTTTTTTTTTTTTCTAGGTCATTTTTGCTTATTTTTTATATTTTTTTCTCAGAAATGTGTTTTCCGCTTTACCTCCGAATTCCGCGATTTTCGTGGAATTTCCGCAACACTGAGAATTCTTGGCTTTAGACTATAGATAGTTATGTTTTGAGGACCAAAATTATACCTACAACAGAGGACCAAAGATACCTGCAGAAAAAAAGATGCAGTCATAATACATATGAAAGAATATTTTTGCATTTATCATTATTGACCATTATGTTTCTTGCAATATAATGCGTTTGCCTGATTACTTGAACAACTTCTACTTCATAATAATTTGAGTTTACCATTTTTTCTCATTAGTCGCTTTATTGAAGGTGCTAGAAATTGCCTTACTGCTCATTTTATGGAATGGCTGAATAAAACAAGTGCCATGACTTACTAACTTATTACTGGTATTATCTGCTCTAGAGATTTTATTACCACTGCCAAATAATACTGAATTGCAACACTTGTGTTTGTTTGAAGCGCTTATTAAATATATCTGTATTATTATTATATTATTATCATTTTTCTATCTGCAATTATTTTATATCATTCCATATGACTTTCATCTTCACTTCTACCTCTTCTTTCTTTTTATTATATTGTATAATGCATGTATAGTGTTTAAGTTGTAGTGGGTCAGTCTACTAGTGTAATGTTAATGATTCAACAAACACATCACTGTATTAGGAGATAATAACTCCAAATCCATGCATAAATGAATTATTGCCAAAGTAACCCTTTGACTGAAACAGGTTGCAGATTCATGAATGACAACCTTCCCAAATGAAGATTCAAAAGTTTCACTTAAACCTGATGAAAATGTTGCTTTTGTTGTTTGAGTCCATGGCTAGAGTTCCTGGTGTTCACTGATCATTCTTGACCAATCATGTAAAGAATGTAAATGTTACACTGGCTGGAATAACCTTTTTAGTGTAACTTCTGAATCTGTTTCTTTTCATCCGAAGGGTCACCATGGCAACAAATTGTTAGTTATTAAAACAAATGAGATTTCCAAATTTGCAAAATAACTGGGTGTGTCTTTTTACTTTTTCTGTTTTAACATTTGAATCATGGGTTTTGAGATATTATATCCTAATTAGAAGGGTAGTAACTTTTTGTGATATGGTAAAATGCAAAACCATAATAATTTTGATCATACTTTGTTCTGATTATACTAAAAAACTTTTTCATGGTCCATCTAATGTTTGTTGTAATTAACCAGAAAATGTATGTTGGAACCTTAAGAAGTGGCTATGTGGATCATATGCTCATCTGTGAAATGAAAATGGCATAAATATAAATGAAATCAAATAAATTGACATTGATTTCTACATAAATAGAGGTATTTCTACATACATGGAATTATAAGCTATATTAAATGGCACTGGCATTCACTACATGACTCACAACATAGTGGATTGATTTAAAAAGTCATACACATAGCTGTGCACTTCAAACATTGGGGATCTGGTGCACATGTTTGTGAATAATGTGTACATTTCACAAATGTGTGCATTAAAGTAATTTAGTCACTTCTGGAAATGTTGACAATATTGAGTAGTATCTCTTGATTTGAGCACTTGTAATAAACATGATAATGTTATTCTCAGGGTGGAAATTGTTTATGTGCCTTACAAGTACTATCTCTTACCAAGTTATGCAACCAACAGATGCAAAATATATTTAAGGGATTTATACATTTACATTGTTAACCCATTTTGCAATTGAAATCACATATATGCAATCATACCTCACCTTGTAATTATATTTGTCCATTTTGATGATGAAGAGGTGTTATTTTTGTAACAGGAACATATCAATATTAGCTACTGCTATTAGACCATGTATAGTCTGTCTCGTCTGAAGTTTAGAGAAACTTATGTTGGATTTCACAGTGGCAGATTCAAATTGCACACGTTAAAGTAATATAATAATCCTGTGGGGCGTATAGACACACATAGAAGAACGATCTCTCTGTATGTAGAGCTGGCTATGTAACCGCGAAAAAGCATCTGCCACTGTGAAATCCAACATGGTGTTACTGTCAACTTGAGACGAGACAGACTATCTGTGTACAATATACATGTCAGTGTAGTTACTTATTTTGATGGAGCATATACATGCAGGTGCAGGTTGCAACCACCATAGACTAATAATATAACCAGACAGTGCACCAAGTGGTAAAATACAGCAATATCTGTTAATCAAAGCCAATTGTTCCATGAAGTACAAGAGATGATGTAAATGCTATGACAACTCTACACCTGTTTTACAAAACAGTCTTGACAGCTTTCATGTAAATGCATAGGTACGCAATGATTTGTTGGACAAAGGCGATGGAATGATTGGCCTCATGAATAATGCAAGAATTCTATTGCATACAAAGTATGGGGACTTTGCCAGTTGGTGTACTATCTGTAGTTATTTTATGAATGTGACAGTATATGAGGTTGTGACCTCAAATGGTGGGGATGTGAAAATACCCAGGAATAAGTTGGGACATGTGACACAATTTTGTTATGGGTTCGTGAGTCTGAGTGCTCAAACTTTAAGAAATAGGGTCTCATTTCAAATAAAGGTTTGGAACCCCTGACCTTCATGGTTTAGATAGGTTTGATATAGAAATGTGTAGCATATTGGGCAATTCCAGCTCAAGTCCATACAATGGAAGGCATGCCCTTAATATTCCACACAGGGAGTGTGAATTTCAAATGGGTTTACCTACTCAATTTGAAATCTTCACCCCCCTGTGTGGGAGATTAAGGTGATGTCTTCCACAGGGGGTGTATGGATTTCAACTGGAATAGCCTAGTACTGCTAGTTTGATTTTTATGCACATTTTATTAGATGTAATGTTATATTTAGAGTGTGTTGATACTATAAAGTGTACAGTATATACTCTGGTTCACCTCAAGTTCGGTAGGTAGTGACATCAATGCTTTTTTTATGCAATTACATGACCGACGTTCCCGACAAACCACACTTGTACGCCTATGTCACTATCAAATTTTAGTTGGACCACAGTTTTTTTCCAAACAACCACCATGTCTTTCTTATTATTTGAACATTGGAAAATACATTTGACCAATGCATGTGTGTCATATATATATTTTTTTTCAATATTATCACAAAGAAATTATATAATTGTATATTGAGTGAATAATCTATATAATACATTAAATTCAGTGCTGGAGTGATTTGTCAAGTACCATATTCATTCCATTAACCGCCCATGTCCCTGTAAGCGCCCACCCAGCAACTTTACTACACATGATCCTCCATCATGTACAGGATCCAAAAACACATGTATCAAGCATGGAACCATCTACACATAAAATCCATACTTTGGGCCATTTATTACCTGTGCAATTATGTAAACAATATAAAAAATAAGCGCCCACCCAAAATTACTTTGTTAAGCACCCTGGGCGGCTAATGGAATGAATACGGTATTTCAATGTACTGAAAACTTCAGGGGATTGATTATGAAAATGCTCGATCAAGTGCCTTTTGTGATAAATTGTTACCATTTAATAGGAAACCAGTCACTTGTATATATTCATGTAACCATAATTTAGCATGTTTCTAAATCCTGAATGAAATTTTTATATTTTGGTTCACCCTGTATGTTTCAAAATATATCCTCAGCCTGCTACACTAATTGCTAAAGTCATTTTTTATAATCTTGAGAACCAAGAACAAAATGTGGTTCAAGCATGCATCAGTTACATAATCACCCTAATTATTTCTGATTATTCCCTTTAAATTGTCTCATCATTTGTTCTTGTTCAAAGATTAGTGAATAAATATGTTTAAATGCATGCTTGATCCATATTTTGTACTTTGTTCTCAAAATTTACAAAAAATGACTTGGGCAAGTAGCGTAGCAGGCTGGCGATATAGGGCTGCAAAATACGATAGATCATAGATACAATCAAAAATTGTTTAATGCAATCAACTAAGGGCTCATATTGAAATTCCCTTACACAGGAAGGTGTGCGCCATCCTGCAGCTTTCCTGTGCTAGCCTTCTTTTGTTAAAATCCTGGGCAGGGTGTATCACTGATGCATATAAGCCATCCGTTTTATGACCGAGCTTTCCTGAGGCGCGCGCTTAGCGAGGGGAATCCTGCCTTCTTTCTGTGTGAAAACGTGGTAGGGTATTTCAATATGAGCCCTAAGTATGTTTATACGAACAACTTCCCCAAAAGTTTCTTCAAAGTTTAGAGAACTTTTAATCCAAAGGCACTACAAATTATTTCTACCCCAGAATCTTACTCAATCTTTTTTCAGTGAGACCGTGATCTGTACCATGTGAAAATTTAGAGGCAGGAAGCAATTTTTTATATTTGAATCAAAAGTTTTAAACTTCAATTATTAATTACTAATTAAGAATTTCATGAAATGTGTCTTCTTTTAAGAAAACTCAATGCTTTTAGTGCATAGTGCCACTGAAGTAAATGAGTGTAGAATTTATATGTATGTAAAATTTCACCATACTCTTGTTAAAGTTCTAAGTGTGTATCTGTAATCATGTAAAGTGTCAGTGCTTAATACATGTAAATGTAATGCAATTTTCTAATTATGCAAGTATGTGTGCAAAACGTTCTGATATACTGTAAAAAATTTTAAGATGCCAATGATAGAGGGTATGCAATGCAACATCACTCAGTCATGACAGAATCATCCTCATTTAAATAAAATTTTGGCCTCCGTAAGTTAACAATTCGCATAATGCAATAAAACAAGTGCTGGGTATAGACCTGTCCCTCTGTCACCCGCTTAGAACTGTCCCCCAACATGGCTGCCATTTCAATTGTTATGTTCCGGTTGGTTTATTGATTTCTTGTAGCATAACGCCTTTGCAGAGATGCCAACATTAACATCCAGAAAATAAGGAGGATTCAAACAAAAAATAGAGAGGTTTTCAAAATTACATTCAAATAGGGAGGTTGCCAAATTTGGGTGTCAGAATGGACAAAAATGTTTACAAAAATAGGGAGCCTCCCTCTCAAATATGGAGGGTTTGCATCTCTGCATTTGGTCATATAAAGTTACAATTCTCCATTCCAAATTCTGTGACACTGCTGTCTTTCTTAGAGTACCCCTGATTGGTTAATTACATGATATTATCTTGTGAGTAACCAATGAAAATGGAGCTTTTAGATCTCTTAGCAATTTTTAAGCTTAATCCTCTTCAACTTGGCTGGCTATCCTTATAACATCTCTGATTGGCTCAATAAATGATATAACCCTCTTTGTAACCAATCAAAATAGCTCTTAGAGGCTGATAATCTGGCCTGTAGGTATTTGATTCTGTGGAAACTTAATTTTGACAAATTTATACTGTCAGATTTTGTGCTGCTAATTAAGCAAGATTTGTCACTGCCATAGTTTGATTTTGTGAACTAGAAATTGTTAGCATTTAAACTTTTTATGGGAAGGGATAATCAAAACTTATGTATTGAAAGTTTTAAGTCATCATGTGTGCTATATTTAGAATTATAGTTTTCATTATTTTGATTTTGCCTACGCAGTTTTGCTATATCATTTTTTTAGCCTTATATATGCATTTTAACTAGTAATAGGCAGGACTCATGGATTGGTATAAAAGATCATACTCAAAGTTGCATATTGTGTCACAGGTACTTATGCTTTTGTGAATTTATGTGTGCATAAGTTTGAACTTTATTGATGTTCATAGTAGAAAAACAAAATAATTTTGGCCTATTATAAGTTGAATAACTGTATTAGTATAATTTCGTATAGTATAGTTTAGTATAGTATAGTACCTGGTGTCACTAGTGTATAGTATAGTATAGTATAGTATAGTAGGCTATAGTATAGTATAGTATAGCATAGTATACTCTTGCATGTACACAAAAGTGCATTGAACTTTTCTCAACATAATCTGATGAAAAAATATGTACTGTGCCTTACACTATATCTAAATAGTTTTAATAATTTCCTATCACACCAACTAGTATGATTGTATATAGTTTATATGATAGGAAACTCAATTTATTTTTGTTCACATAATTTGCGTTCTGTTGTTACTGTTTCTATTTTTCTCTTGCCTGAATGGAAGAGATTATTTTATAGTCACTACTTGCTGCTAATATGTGATGTGATCAAGCAAAATCAGTCGGAACTCAGAAATATTGATTTTAAGATATAACCAAACAAAGGAAATATTTCCTGTTGTTTCCTTATGTTTTGGAAACTGCTCATATCTTTTGAGCTGGTTGTCCAATTTCACTGCGATTTTCTGCAAAATGTAGCTTTGCAAATGCCCGTTACAATTCAATAGGAAACTGAAAATTGTTTATTTCAGACTGATTTTGCTTGATCACACCACATATGTGTAGTTGTTTAGTCAGCACCTGAAGAAAAGTCCACACATGACTGAGAGGTTCTCCTCTATAATCTATACCTACAAATACTAACTGTGCAGTAATTGATATCTCACTTGTGAACAAATAGTCCAGATGTATTAAGATCAAAGAGTTTGAATGAATATTGGTTCAGATAAATAAATTAAAAAGAATACATACATCTATGAGTGTACACTAAAGCCAAGAATTCTCCGCATTGCGGAAATTCAGCGAAAATCGCGGAATTCGGAGGTAAAGCGGAAAACGCATATCTGAGAAAAAAATATAAAAAAATAAGCAAAAATGACCTAGAAAAAGAAATAAAATACAATTGAAAAGAAATAAATAAAATACTAAATGAAATGGGTCTTCAAAATTCATCAAAATAAAGCAAAATCCATCATAGATTTACCGTACAACGCCTGTCCTACCACCCATTGCAGCCATGATACCCAATCACCCATCCCAACTTTGCAACATTGCAATGATCGTCACATTGGCCGGGCTGCAAACAGCTCGAGTATCCCACAATCCTTTGCGCGCCCGACTAAAAATAGTTCTTGGGGCTTTCCCGACCTTTTGAACGTGTTTCAACATGACTCAGACACGTGCATTGCGCTGCTACTCGCTGGGTGACTACAGTAAAAGTAAGATTCTTGTGAAATTTTATTATGTCAGAATTCTTGGCTTTAGTGTACACATACTAAGGTTGGTGAAAATAGTCACTACACACTAAGTTAAAATATACAGAAAATAAATTAAAAACTGGAACTAATGTTTTGTTAACACAACGTTTTGACCGAAACCATCGGACATCATCAGGTAACTGATTCAGGTTGATTGGTCATGTGAAAGTGTAGTCCTCCCGTCCTGTTCAGCAACAGGCTTTGCACAGCCCTTTCAAACCAGCATTTCTCCTTGTCAAGAATGATGACATCTTCAGAATTAAAGGCATGTCCTGTGACTTTGTTGTGGGTGAAAACGGAAGAGTTTTGGGCTTTGTTACATCTACAATGCTGGCCATAAGTGTTGGGACGGTTTGATAGGGTAATGTAAATAAGCCCCCCACTCCCCCGATCAATGTTGAATTCGACTTTTTTGGTCACACGAGCCTTGTGGCACCCAACATTGATTGGTGGGGAAGGGGAGGGTTGGGGTGTTAGGAAAGTGTTTAGGCTTGACACCAAAGAAACCTCCACTTTATCACGTTAATAATAACGGAAATAAGGTCATACTATAGTGTACGTTTTCCATAAGTGTCCCAACACATTTTGGCCATGGTTGTATTTGAAAAGTTGAAAAAAATCATCTAATTTCAGTTTTTTGCTTATAACTCAAAAAGTAAATATGATATTGACACCAAATTTGGAGCAGTTAGAGATCTTATCATGTAGCTTTACCAAAAAAAATTTTGATGGCTACATTTGAAATTTAGGGACTGGTCACTTAAAATGTCTTAAAACGATATTTTGGCCCTGTCTAAGTTCACTATTCGTCACTTTAACTGTCAAAAACTTGGGTTTTAAAATGGAAAATTATTGTTTCCACCAATTAAAATGTTACATTACAGCTATAGAAGAAAATAAAAGTTATCACAACATCTCGTGATCAAAAAACAAATAAAGGAATCGAACCCATGCACACTTGTTTTCCCAATTTACCGCAGTCTACTACAAATGAAGCAAAAAAAAAAAAAAAAAAAGAAGGACGGACATTGGCAAAAATTAATAGAGCAGCGAATATGATATGATGAAGGATATTGTAAAATAATAACAAAAAGAAAAGAAAAAGATATATAAATAAATTCAGGGGCTCGAACCCGTGTCCACTGTGCCTGTGGCAGATACAGTATCCATTGCACCACAGAGCTGTATTACTTTAACAGGCTTAAACTGTAATATAATGCTGTTCAAGATGCATGTATATAAATATACGCTCTACGGTCGTTAAACAGTCAAACAAATCACACTTTTACGAAAAGCATTTGTTTCATTAACTGAATATTTATCATATAAAGGTGTTGGCTGACATTTTGCTCCCATATATTTCAGTTTTGGGCGGGTAAAATGAACTTTGTGGAGACAAATGTCAGCAACACCTGCTATATATAAATATTGTAATGAAAAAAGTAATAAATGTATTTTTTGGACTGTATATCGTGTAGAGCGATATTATATACATGCATGTTGAATAGCATTATATTATAGTTTAGCCTGTTAGTTACACAGTCTGTGGCGAATGGATACGCATCTGCCACAGGCGCAGTGGACACGGGTTCGAGCCCCTGAATTTATTTAGATTTCTTTTTCTTTTCTTTTTTGTTATTATTTTACAATATCCTTCATCATATTATATTCGTCGTTCTATTAATTTTTACAAATGTCCAAACTTCTTTTTTTCTGTATGTCTACTTATATTTTACTTTCTATTCTTACTATAAGTTTCTTTGAAAGCGCTTTAATAAATTTCAGTCATAAAATGTAATTTAAGCCTACTCCTGCCGACTATGATTATATTTACGATATACTCGTTGCAAATACCACATACGTTTTTGATGCAAGCGATGAAAATGATTAAAGTTTTGTTTTTTTTTCTTCTAAAAATTAGCTTTTTTTTAATTTTAAGTATTTTTTCCCAAAATCACTCTTTTAAAGACTTCAATCAATTCCTGTCAACAAATATCATGTATTTCTGGTGATTAAATCACTACTCTTTCAAAATAAAACGTCATTTTACATAAAATACGTAGTTGGCATAGGCTAATAATGTTCAGAACGCACTGTAAAATACATGATATTGCGTATAAAACGTGACCGTATCCCTAAATCACATGAGGAAAATGCAATAATTTTTATATAAGTGAAAAGATAAATAGTTTCTCCGTTTTCATGTAAAATTTGATGAAAATCCAAGCTATGGTTGAGGAGATATGGGCCAAAACACACATTTTAAAATTAGATTTTTTGTACCTTAGAGACAATGCTGGCCATAAGTGTTGGGACGGTTTGATAGGGTAATGTAAATAAGCCCCCACTCCCCGATCAATGTTGAATTCGACTTTTTTGGTCACACGAGCCTTGTGGCACCCAACATTGATTGGTGGGGAAGGGGAGGGTTGGGGTGTTAGGAAAGTGTTTAGGCTTGACACCAAAGAAACCTCCACTTTATCACGTTAATAATAACGGAAATAAGGTCATACTATAGTGTACGTTTTCCATAAGTGTCCCAACACATTTTGGCCATGGTTGTATTTGAAAAGTTGAAAAAAATCATCTAATTTCAGTTTTTTGCTTATAACTCAAAAAGTAAATATGATATTGACACCAAATTTGGAGCAGTTAGAGATCTTATCATGTGGCTTTACCAAAAAAATTTTTGATGGCTACATTTGAAATTTAGGGACTGGTCACTTAAAATGTCTTAAAACGATATTTTGGCCCTGTCTAAGTTCACTATTCGTCACTTTAACTGTCAAAAACTTGGGTTTTAAAATGGAAAATTATTGTTTCCACCAATTAAAATGTTACATTACAGCTATAGAAGAAAATAAAAGTTATCACAACATCTCGTGATCAAAAACAAATAAAGGAATCGAACCCATGCACACTTGTTTTCCCAATTTACCGCAGTCTACCACAAATGAAGCAACAAAATACAGAAAAAAAAGAAGGGCGGACATTGGCAAAAATTAATAGAGCAGCGAATATGATATGATGAAGGATATTGTAAATTTATATTATAAAGATACGGCGAACGCCGTGATCTTCACTCTTGCTCGAACCCCTCTCCACTGTGCCTTTTGGCAGATGCCTATCTATTGCACCACAGAGCTGTATTACTTTAACAAAAGGCTAAACTGTAATATAATGTCTATTCAACATGCATATATATAAATATTCAGCTCTAATGAATAAATGTCAAACAAATGTATTTTTTTGACATTTGTATTTCGTGTAGAGCTGAATATTTATCATATAGCAGGTGTTGGCTGACATTTAGCTTATATTATCAGTTTGGGCGGGGTAAAATGATTTTGGGACAAAAGTTAGCGATAGCTCTGTTTGTAAAAAGAAAATGAAAGATATATTAAAATTCTTTGCTCTTTAAAGGCAGGCGTCGATTGGACACGGGTTCGGACCCTGAATTTATTTAGATTTCTTTTTCTTTTCTTTTTGTTATTATTTTACAATATCCTTCATCATATTATATTCGCTGCTCTATTAATTTTTGCCAATGTCCATTCCCTTCTTTTTTTCTGTATGTCTACCTATATTTTACTTTCTATACTTACTATAAGTTTCTTTGAAAGCGCTTTAATAAATTTCAGTCATAAAATGTAATTTAAGCCTACTCCTGCCGACTATGATTATATTTACACGATATACTGCGTTGTAAATACCACATACGTTTTTGATGCAAACGATGAAAATGATTAAAGTTTTGTTTTTTTCTTCTAAAAATTAGCTTTTTTTAAATTTTAAGTATTTTTTCCCCAAAATCACTCTTTTAAAAGACTTCAATCAATTCCTGTCAACAAATATCATGTATTTCTGGTGATTAAATCACTACTCTTTCAAAATAAAAACGTCATTTACATAAAATACGTAGTTGGCATAGGCTAATAATGTTCAGAACGCACTGTAAAATACATGATATTGCGTATAAAACGTGACCGTATCCTAAATCACATGAGGAAAATGCAATAATTTTTATATAAGTGAAAAGATAAATAGTTTCTCCGTTTTCATGTAAAATTTGATGAAAATCCAAGCTATGGTTGAGGAGATATGGGCCAAAACACACATTTTAAAATTAGATTTTTTGTACCTTAGAGACAATGCTGGCCATAAGTGTTGGGACGGTTTGATAGGGTAATGTAAATAAGCCCCCACTCCCCGATCAATGTTGAATTCGACTTTTTTGGTCACACGAGCCTTGTGGCACCCAACATTGATTGGTGGGGAAGGGGAGGGTTGGGTGTTAGGAAAGTGTTTAGGCTTGACACCAAAGAAACCTCCACTTTATCACGTTAATAATAACGGAAATAAGGTCATACTATAGTGTACGTTTTCCATAAGTGTCCCAACACATTTTGGCCATGGTTGTAGGCCTGTGATGTTAGCCAATCCTAGCTCTCACATGACCAGAATGTTGTGTTAATGAAACATAAATTACAGTATATATTTTCTGTACTTTTGTTTTACTAACTGGATGAATAATCTACACCAAAAATTTACAATATAGTATAGCAACATAAATATGTTTGAAATGCAAATTTACCAATTTTCATTAAATTATTAAAATCTTTATCATTCCAAACTTTTTTGATCACAAGTGAGATAGCTATATCACAAATGTTATTGTTTTAAAGCAATTCTGTTAAAAACTGTGACAAGTGTGGATTTTCCTTTCTAATAATTGTTTATGTGTGTTTGTAGTATATTCCTGGAATTATAACCAAATATATCATTTGTAGAAGATTCTATATAATTTCAATTAGTGCTGTGGTCGATATGCCTTATGTCGACATTAATGTCGACGCCGGCACGCATCCCGACATGTCGACATCAAAAAAATTTTAAAAAAAAATAATAATAATTTTCAAAAAATATTTTTGGCCAGAAAAGCAAGTTATAGGCCCAAAATTACTTGTTATTCAAGGTTGGAAACCAGAGAAATACTGCTACTAAAAAAAAATGCCAAATTTTTTTTACAAAGTTGGATAAATTTGTATATTTTGATTACCTTTGCTTCTATTGAACAGTCAGGGACACATTGAATTAGTATGCATTGCTAGCTGTTCAATAGAAGCAAAAGTATTAAAATATACATCCAACTTTGTAAAAAAAAATTGGCATTTTTTTTTTTTTTTTTTTTTGATTAGCAGCATTTCTCTGGTTTCCAACCTTGAATAACAAGTCATTTTGGGCCTATAACTTGCTTTTCTGGCCAAAAATATTTTTTTTAAAAAAATTTTTTTTTTTTTTTTTTTTTTTAAGAATTTTTTTTATGTCGACATACTGTCGACGTCGGTATACGAATTATATCGACATGTCGACATTAAAAAACGGTGCCAACCACAGCACTAATTTCAATTAGAGCCACAGGTGCAATATGGGTACCTTTATCTCACAGCGATATTTTAATCAGACGGACAGACAAAATGGACCACCACCTTTAAATAGATGATTATGTTGCATTTTATGTATTTCTTTGTATATAGAAATAACTTTGTTGATTAGTAATCTCCATGTCCTAATCCAAACTGGCTTCACAAGTGTGAACACAGGCAAGGGTTGTGGTTGGAGAGCAACCATATTTTTCACCAGTATTTTTTTTCTCAAAAAGTCATTGATGTTTGTGTGTTTCATTTTAAAACTAACATAAAAAGAAAAATCATATTTTAGCCTTCAATACCTATTTCAACATCTATATTCTATTTTAAAATTGCCTTGTTCTAGCCACATGACATGTAGTATTATTATATTTTACTGTTTATAATAATCACATACAGTGCCATTTCAATAAAACATGATAGAAATTAGACAAGTTGTGTGGTTCCTTTCTTCAGCTTTCATTTTTTTATGAATAAAATCCATGATGTCGGTCTGTTATAGTTTGTCTTGTCCGAAGTGTTGGACTTCGCAGTGGCAGATTCGTAATCATTGTGTTAATATGGTACTGATGGTACTGTGGTACGCTACTGTACTGACTGTGTGTGTGTGCACTTCCGTAGGATTAGGTTAGCATGCACGATTCAAATCTGCCACTGCAAAATCCAACATGCCAACTCTCAACTTGAGATAAGACAGAGTATAGAGCTTGCAATCAGTGTGGTATCTCCATCACTGGCAGGCCCAAGTCCATTCTCAAGGGAGGGTAGCTGGGAGGGTATGGGGGATACACTGACCTCCCCTCTATGGGGAATACACCTCCTTTATGGACAAAAAGGGAAAACAATTAAAAATGTACCCAAGAAGGTCAAAAGTATAAAGAAAAATTGGCCACCTTTTTATGTTAAACCATCAAATTACCCAAAAGAGTCAAGGGGGTGGGGTGGGGGTGGGGCAGGGTAGTTGGACCTCTTAGAGTTGCACAAAAGCAGTTGCATGTGCTCATGCTGACTTGTTTATCAGCATTTGCATATTACTAAAGTATTACAAATTTAATTTAATTTAATTTGAAGACATAAATTGCATATTGCATATTAAATATTATTTCAGCAATTGCCGCAAATAGTACATTATGGCTTTAGCAGTGATCGACCTGCTCTTCAGAAATGTGAAAAATCAATGAAAAAATATTTTTAAGGTGCCATAAGTACCCGAGGTATTTGTCTCGGATCCCTGGTCAGAGCAGGGATGGGGTCTCATATAACAATTTAGGTTCACATTTATAAGTGTTTGTTTAATTAAGGGGGTTCTACACCCCATGGCCAATTTTATGCCTTTTTTCCCTTTTTTATCAAAAATTATAGCACATTGGTGACAAGTAAGATATGTGTATTACAGGGGCAAGGACTACAACTACTGTACTGAAATTTCAGCAACTAAAAGCAAGTAGTTCTTGATTTATTGATCAAATATTGGTTTTCCCTCACTTTTTACTGTAACCCCACAACTGTTGTCTGTGCTGAAATAAAATTTACAGTGCAGTAGTTGTAGTCCTTGCCCCTATAATATACATATCTTACTTGTCACCAATGTGCTATAATTTTTTTAAGAAAAATGCAAAAATAGGCACAAAATTGGGCAGGAGTGTAGTACCCCCTTGCACAACTGAAGTAAACCTATCAAATTTACTTATTTAGAAATGTTTATTTAAATTATAATAAATATTATAATGCGCAATGATGTTTTGCCACCATCAAGAATCTAAATCTCTTGGCCTTTTTATTCCTGTGATTTAATACCAACCCTAACTGACTGTGGTGCTGTTTTTGTCTATGCAGAGAAAACAAACACTGCTTAGCAGCAAGCGGCATGACAGTATAAGGCCTAAAAAAAATTGTTTGATTGGCGTAACCCGACCTACCCTAAAATTAGGCCCGACTCTAACTTTTATTTTTTATTTTTTTGCAAAAAAAAATAATAAAAATTAAAAAAAATTAATTTAAATAAATAAATTTAAAAAAAAAAAAAGAAGTAAAAAGTTCCAAAGCCTTTTTCAAAGCTAAATTTACAGCTTAAAAAGTAAAAAAAAAAAAAAAAAAAAAAAAATCCAGACCTACCTACCCCAATTTTTTTTTTATGTTACGCCAATCAAACAATTTTTTTTAGGCCTAAGCAATAGCATACCCACAAATGCTCTTGTTGCATACGCACTAGTACAGGTAAATTGTAGGAATTCCAATTGAATGAACGCAGCTTTCGACTGCTGTATTCGATCCAGCCGCGATCGTATATCGCGTATTTCAAACTACAACGCGAACGCACAATCTTGGATACAATGTTAACCAATCACGAATGCGTTGGAATGGTCGGATTCACTTCCATATGTTACTCACGCACAGTCACACACGCTGGCGTACATCGCGCAGTGAACGCCAAAAATCGTCACGCTATTGAAAGCTGCGTTCATTCAATTGGAATTCCTACTATAGGTAATTCTTGACCAGGCTAGAACACTCGAAACATAACTGGATAGGCCTAGGCCTAAGTGATAAACACACATGTATACGGTACACATAGCGAGGTACAGAGCATGCACGTGCCTTACATTGCGTACACGCGTAAAGTTTTATTCAGATTTCCTTTGACTGCTTAACCATCGCGTCTACGTGCGCGACGTATGTGCAAATAATACGCGCTGGATGGCTAGCAGTACGCTTAATTTGTAAAAGGAAATCTGAATAAACCTTTAGTACATACGCTCAGGCTGCAAAATAACCGAAGGCACTGAAGGAAATTTCCTGGCTTTAGACACTAGTTAGACAGTGCCGTGCTTAGGAGGTAAGATACATCATCACATCAGCAGCCAATCAGTGACTACGCGACATGACGCGAGGGGTACGTAGTATGTTCTCTTAAAAGGAATACAGCAATTGTTATTGGAACGAGTATTGCCATGATGTGGAATGTAGATTCAAGTTCAATCACCACCTGATTGCTTCAGTAGGCAATAAATATTGATTGTGCAGTGGAACCGTTAAGCATTAGGGGCTTAGGGCCTAGGTAGGCTAGGGCTAGCCTAAATATTTAAGCTTTAGCTTTAATACCTGCATGTATACACTTGCTTCTTAATTGCAGCTGGAAGTGGAATGTCATTACCGTACTATAAATTTGTTCTATGTACAGTGTAGCTTCGTTTTTATGATGGTCCAGGACAGGTCATGTCACTGCATTGGAGATCACCGTGGTAAAGTCTTATTCAGATTTCATTTGACAGCTTAACCTTTTAGTCAGGATGCATCAAAGAAAGTTCTGTGGGATGCATACGGTTCACGATGCCGGTCATGGATCAAGCATAAACGTTCACAAATGGATTACCAATTTTGTAGAATGATTGCAAACAAACTTTTTGTGTGTGCATAACTTTAATATTTCCTATTTAGGTAATGAAATCAGTGGGTCCGAGCATGCAACCAGGCCCAAGTGAACCTGCTTTTAAATCAGAGCAGGGGCACTACTTTATTTCGCGGAAGAGTACTTTGTTTATAATTGATTCTATGTCCTACGGTTTAACCTCTTGACCCCGGATTTTGATCGGACTAAACACAATCTTCATTTGTTGGTTTTTATGTTAAAATTACTTCAAAATGCCAACCAAAACATTTGATTTTAAGAACATTTAACTACTTTTTCCATATGGTAAGTCACGCCGCCTTACTCGATTGCAGTCTTTTATAATACTGGGAAAATGTGATTTTTCCCGGGCCTTAATTAAAACTCAACACCAGAGAATATGTATTCATATAAAGTTGAGGATATAAATACGGGTCGCGCGGCTAATTCAAATACCTGTGTGAGGGGTCCTTGACGGGACTGAGCGAGCTCTTTGAGTGAACTACCATCCTCGCGCCCCGTAAAGTCAGGCAGTACATAACTGTCCAGGGCAAGCACAGGGAGGGACGATGACTTTGCCACCAAATTCAGGTACTCGGCCATACGTATTCGCAGTGCGTCGACTGGGGTCTGCCGAGATATCTCCCCTAAAGTGGCTCTGTCTAAGACTCCCGGAGGATAGTAACCTAGGTTGTTGGGTGCCACCCGACGGAATAGATCGGTAAGCCTGCTGGGGTTGCCCCAGATGTGGAGTATCAAGATCTCTATCAGACCTATGATGGTGAATTCCTTTTGCTGATTGAGGGAAAATTGGTCCTTTTTTTTTTTTTTTTATCGTTGTGATCTCATTATTATTTTAAAGTGTTTTGTACGTGTGAACAAAAGGAATTTTTGTTTTCGGTTTGTTGAGTTGAGTTTATATGTTAATTTCTGACATGAAAAGGGTTGGTGCTAATCTAGACAAAAAAGTGTCTAAATCTTAAAGGAGTATTTCGTGATCCTTGCATGTTGTAATTTCGTTCTGGTATACCAGAACGAAATTCAAATTTTACAATATCTTTGCTAAATGAAATATTCTGCAAGAAATTTTTTGTATATAAATATTATGTAGCCAGAAGTTTCCAGTGGTATATAAATCTCAACTTTTTTTGGAGAAAAGTGAGGAGATAATGCTGTGGATCACGAAATGCCCTTTAAGGGTCGTAAATACGCGATTGTACGGCTTCTTGACTTGCGTTCGGTGTATAGACACTTCCGTCTAGACGGGAGTGGCTCGTGAAAATAGCTTAGCATCGAAATAATACACTAATCAGTGTTGCCAAGGGGTATTGGGAAGTTTTAGGCATGTAAGTATACTTGTTCGTGCAATAGCGCAAAACATCGGTCATATGATAATTTGGGTAATCTGATAATTGCTTTAGGCAAAATTGCCAGACTCAAATCTATTTTATTGACCAAGCTGTTAAAACATGTTAAAGAAGGGGGGAGATGATGAGAGGAGGAGATGATCGGGGGAGGGGGGTGATTGAGATGGGAGAGGAGAAGTGGAGAGGAGAGGAGGGCGAGTAGAGCAAGGAGTTTAATCAGTTTATTTTAATTTTTCCACGTTGATCATAGGCCTACTGCTAAAACAGTGAGAGGGGGGGGAGAAGGATAAAGGGAAACTTTGCAGAATGACCATATCAATTTGTAACAGGGGTAGCGCGAGCACGAAAAATCAAAGGGTCCAATTTAATTTTTCTGGACCCCTTTATACCTGCAAAGCCAACATATAAGGGGTCCATTGAGAATTTAAGGAGTCCATCTGTCCAAAATTCTAAACTTTGGAACTGGTCAAATATTCCAGTGAAATTATTAGTGTCGTTGGCCAATGGCGATTCGGAAGATTTACTGATCTTTTAATTTTTTAATTTTTAATCAACAATTCTTATACTGATTTACGTCTCCATGCATCGTAAAATTAAGGAGTCCATACAGTTTTTATTGGACCCTTTGGTCTCTTTCAACTTGTGATTTAAGGAGTCCAAAATGGCCCAAATAAAAAATTAGGAGTCCCTTGACGCGCAGACTCCTCATTTGCGACCCCTGATTTGTAAGCACTCTTTAAACAAAGTCATTGAATTTACAACCGTATGACAAAACAGACGAAACTTTTTGCACAAGATTTGCAATTTTAAGAGAATTGGCCATTGCTCATTCTAAAGACGCTAGTATATGGACAATATTACTAAGTGTGCTTTTTTTATTTAATAACATAAAATTTGAAAAATATTGTAAGGAACACTTGAGGTTTTGACTTTTAAAACCTACATTTTGGTCAAAAATGTGCTTGGATAGGTAGTTTTCAACAGATTTACCACATTCGCCTTGCTATGAATTGCGTAATATCTGTTGACCTAATGACAAAAAGGGGGAAGTGTTTGATATTTTAAAAAAATTGATTGGATGAAGGGAACACTTGGGGTCATCGACAAAAACCAATCACAGAGGCCCATTTTCCAGCTAGACGCCCCACAACTGCTATGCACTCAACCGTGTAGTGTAATCAAAGACTGTGTGAGACAATGTGTGCTCAGGTGTATCGAGGTGGAAACTGCATGGATGGTTTGTGAGAATGTGAATCGTTTTTGTATAGAAACCTTTCCATATGTTGACATACAACATCCAATAAAATTCAGATATCCACATTATTCAAAAGAGGACACAAGTGAGAGTTGGGGAGGGGAGGGGAAAGACTAGAAAGAGAAGAAAGCGAGGGGAGAAGAGCTAAAGGGAGGGGGTCTTTTTTTTAAATGTCACATTAATATAGACCAGAATGACATCAAATTTGCGGTCGGACCGTAGGCCTATCCTGCCTAATTAAATGAGAGACATGAGTAAGATTGCCCACTTGAAGCACCGGTGTTGCATATAATTGACTTATCCAACCTTTATTGACAGACATAAAGTGTGATTGACAGCACCTATTATTTAACCGTCTTGCAACATTTGAGAAGCATGATGCGCCAAACGTAACAATGAAGTCAAATTACACACCAACTCACTTAATCCCTTGTGTTTTCGTTTCTGAACAATAGATCTACAGAAACAAAAAATTTGAAAAATATTTTTTTAAAGACCCCCCCCCCTTTTTGCCCTCGCTTTCTAGTCTTTCTGCCCCCCCCCCCAACTCTCACTTGATTTATTGATATTAATATATTTGATTATTATTGATATTGATATCAATATTTTTGATTATTATTGATATTGATATCAATATTTTTGATTATTATTGATATTGATGTTAATTTTTTGATGGCTTGATATTGATATGATATTAATATATTTGATTATTATTGATATTGATGTTAATAATTTCGATTATTATTCATATTGATATTAATATTATTTTTATTATTATTGATATCAATATTAATATTTTGATTATTATTGATATTGATGTTAATATTTGTATTATTATTTATTATTATTTTATATAATTTATTATTTTTTTAAATTATTATTGATATTGATTTAATTTTTGTGATTATTATTGATACTGATGTTAATAATTTTGTTGATTATTGATTAATATTTTGATTATATTTATTGGTTAATATTTTTGATTACTATTGATATAATAGTCCACTGATCTTTTACCCTTTTACACCCGGCTTCACAGGACATGTCTTCAGGCAAGACGCGTGTTTATTTACTTACAGTATGTTTCTGTTGTTTAATACCCCACAGATATCTAAAAGAGGTTATTTTTTATTCTTTCAAGTATTTAGGAGCACAACATCTATTACCACCCATTCCTTTTTAAAGGAATTTCCGTCTAGACGGGAGTGGCTCGTGAAAATAGCTTAGCATCGAAATAATACACTAAACAGTGTTGCCAAGGGGTATTGGGAAGTTTTAGGCATGTAAGTATACTTGTTCGTGCAATAGCGCACAAAATCGGTCATATGATAATTTGGGTAATCTGATAATTGCTTTAGGCAAAATTGCCAGACTCAAATCTATTTTATTGACCAAGCTGTTAAAACATGTTAAAGAAGGGGGGGGGAAGATGATGAGAGGAGGAGATGATCGGGTGAAGAGGATGATTGAGATGGGAGAGGAGAAGTGGAGAGGAGAGGAGGGCGAGTAGAGCAAGGAGTTTAATCAGTTTATTTTAATTTTTCCACGTTGATCATAGGCCTACTGCTAAAACAGTGAGGGGGGAGAAGGATAAAGGAAACTTTGCAGAATGACCATATCAATTTGTAACAGGGGTAGCGCGAGCACGAAAAATCAAAGGGTCCAATTTAATTTTTCTGCTTTATACCTGCAAAGCCAACATATAAGGGGTCCATTGAGAATTTAAGGAGTCCATCTGTCCAAAATTCTAAACTTTGGAACTGGTCAAATATTCCAGTGAAATTATTAGTGTCGTTGGCCAATGGCGATTCGGAAGATTTACTGATCTTTTTATTTTTTAATTTTTAATCCACAATTATTCTTATACTGATTTACGTCTCCATGCATCGTAAAATTAAGGAGTCCATAGGGGAGAGCGGGGAGTGTTCGCCCTAGGGGCAGGTTCGCCCACCCCTTGTTTCTCAGCACTACGGCTATCAGGGAAATTTGGTGATGGCAAAATTAGGTGACATAGGTCATTATAAACTTCTCCTATTAGCTACGCGACATATAGGGACGTGTTCATCGAACTGCAGCCAAAACAAAAAAATTACACTAAAACGTAATTTTTTCTTGCATTCATAATGTTGTATTATCATTGATACATAAATACAGATGGTTTTAATGGAAATCTGTATTGGGAACATATGGGATTTGTCAAAGATTTAATGCAGTTATAATCTCCTTATTCGATTTGTGTTTTGCATACCCTGAAGAAAATACAAAAATGTGCAGATGGGGATGGGGCATGTTCGCCCTATATCTTCCCCGGGCGGACTTACCCCAAACCTGCCCCATCAGCGTATTATGCAAAATATTGATAATTAAACCATTAAGCAAGGTAAAACTACTGAAAAACATGTTTTTTTAAAGTTATGTGATATCGGTATTACTCATACCACAGTTTATGTCCTAATCCATTTCTCCCCGAAGTTGTAAACTTTGGACCCCTACATTTTACCCTGACCCGACCCCTGCAACAAATTTAGTGACTCCCCAGAAGAGAATGAATGCCCTGTATACTCTTGCTAAATGTTTGCATTGAATATGTTATTGTTATGCAATGTTTAAACCTTTTTTTGTGATTAGGGTGAACTTATCCCACCATATGGGCGAACCTGCCCCAATATGGGGCAAGTTCGCCACTTTGCAAAACTTCTTTGTTTGCTCTATCCTGTTGCTATTGTAAGGCCTATAGGTCTGGGATTGTGGCCGTATATAGCTAAGACATAGGGCTTTCACATGGGCTAATCAGGTCATCCCTAACCTTAAAATTGACATCGCTAGGCTGGTCAGAAAAAAATAGGGCGAACACTCCCCGCTTTCCCCTACAGTTTTTATTGGACCCTTTGGTCTCTTTCAACTTGTGATTTAAGCAGTCCAAAATGGCCCAAATAAAAAATTAGGAGTCCCTTGACGCGCAGACTCCTCATTTGCGACCCCTGATTTGTAAGCACTCTTTAAACAAAATCATTGAATTTACAACAGTATATGACAAAACAGACGAAACTTTTTGCACAAGATTTGCAATTTTAAGAGAATTGGCATGGCCATTGCTCATTCTAAAGACGCTAGTATATGGACAATATTACTAAGTGTGCTTTTTATTTAATA
The DNA here is from genome assembly GCF_039555335.1 of Amphiura filiformis. Taxonomy (NCBI): domain Eukaryota; kingdom Metazoa; phylum Echinodermata; class Ophiuroidea; order Amphilepidida; family Amphiuridae; genus Amphiura; species Amphiura filiformis. Next base: position 59,179,409 of record NC_092632.1, read on the forward strand.
ACATAAAATTTGAAAAATATTGTAAGGAACACTTGAGGGTTTGACTTTTAAAACCTACATTTTGGTCAAAAATGTGCTTGGATAGGTAGTTTTCAACAGATTTACCACATTCGCATGCTATGAATTGCGTTATATGTTGACCTAATGAAAAAAAGTGTTTCTGGGGGAAGTGTTTGATATTTTAAAAAAATTGATTGGATGAAGGGAACACTTGGGGTCATCGACAAAAACCAATCACAGAAGCCCATTTTCCAGCTAGACGCCCCACAACTGCTATGCACTCAACCGTGTAGTGTAATTAAAGACTGTGTGAGACAATGTGTGCTCAGGTGTATCGAGGTGGAAACTGCATGGATGCTTTATAAGAGAATGTGAATCGTTTTTGTATAGAAACCTTTCCATATGTTGACATACAACATCCAATAAAATTCAGATATCCACATTATTCAAAAGAGGACACAAGTGAGAGTTGGGGAGGGGAGGGGAAAGACTAGAAAGAGAAGAAAGCGAGGGAGAAGAGGGGGGCCTATCCTGCCTAATTAAGTGAGAGACATGAGTAAGATTGCCCATTTGAAGCACCGGTGTTGCACTAATTGACTTATCCAACCTTTATTGACAGACATAAGTGTAATTGACAGCACCTATTATTTAACCATCTTGCAACATTTGAGAAGCATGATGCGCCAAACGTAACAATGAAGTCAAATTACACACCAACTCACTTAATCCCTTGTGTTTTCGTTTCTGAACAATAGATCTACGGAAACAAAAAATATGAAAAAGATTTTTAAAAAGACCCCCCACCCCCACTTTTTTGCCCTCGCTTTCTAGTCTTTCTGTCTCCCCCCCAACTCTAACTTGATTCATTGATATTGATATTAATATATTTGATTATTATTGATATTGATGTTAATTTTTTTGATGGCTTGATATTGATATTAATATATTTGATTATTATTGATATTGATGTTAATAATTTTGATTATTATTCATATTGATATTAATATTTTTTTTAATTACTAGCGGGACACCCGCGCTACGCGCGGGTCCCCGCTAGGTGAGTAAATGGGAGCGTTCACTAAAACAGGAGGAATTACTGAACAGGTAGAATCATTGAAAAGGCAAATTTTATTTATCTGAACCTGACCCTCCTTAAGCCTACGTTTCCATTTTAACTTCATTCTTTCTTTTTAGTTTCTTCTACATTGGCCAATTTTGTTCCATTTAAAAAAAATTCTAAGCTTGCGATTTTCCGTTACCATGGTTTTTTTTATTTATTCAATCCCGTTCCCGTTATTTTCTAAATCTGTCCTTTCTTACATTTCCCTTTTAATTCTGTTTTTATTCGCTGCATAGCTTGTGATTTCCCGTTTTCATGTTATTTATTCAATTCTGTCCTCAGTTTTTATTTAAATTTCCTGATCGTATTATAGCTTTTTTTTCCTTACATTTCCAGAAGAGTTTCGTTCTTCCCTTCTTTAGCCTATTTTATTCCCGTTTTTATTTTGTGACTTATTATAAGCCACATACTCGTACAGCCTGTTTGTCCTCATTTTGTTTTCTTTTTTTTAATTTATAGTAGGCCTACCTCTTCATGTTGTTTGTACTTTTTAACACACATCTTTTTCCCGTATTTATTACGCTACGGTCGTTCACCCGTAATAGAGTCATTCATTACGTGACTCTGCGTCGTTTACGCGTGCCATGGCGTAGTGCTGCGTTACCCGCGCGGTATCGCTGCGCTACGCGAGCGGCTTGGCATTAGATACGCCCGTGCGACGCGCAGGGCTAGCTTAGTAACTGACTCCCTTTTTTGTTTACCTTGGATAGCAACGGACCACATTTTCACTGATTTTGAGGCCAATTCTTGACCGTTTTCAACCAAATTTTCGCATAACCGTCTCGGGAAGTTCCTCGAACTCCCGTATGAATTTGGCGACATTTGGATCGAAACTGACGGAGCCTTTATTGATAGGCCTATCAATATTAATATTTTTGATTATTATTGATATTGATGTTAATATTTTTTATTATTATTTATTATTATTTTATATAATTTATTATTATTTTTTTTATTATTATTGATATTATTGATATTGATTTAATTTTTGTGATTATTATTGATACTGATGTTAATAATTTTGATTATCTATATAAATAAAAGGAAGTCGCTAAATCTTGTGCGCGAATAGACTCAGAGATGATTTCACTTTCAGCTCTGATTTATTGGTACATTGATCGGGTACATATTGCCATTAAACCATCTGAGGTTCATTTTTGCAAAAATTGGTGGTAACTAAGAGAATAACATAAAAAACTGTCGTGTTGCTATGCAAAATCGATCGCAGTGGCATTGTGGGTAATAAGGACAGTGTACACCGCGTAATAATATTTCCATTAAAAAACCATACGCAGAGCAACATTGCCCCGTTTTCTGCCAACTGCGAGGTGGCCAAGAAATGATTCAGGCTATCTAGATGCGCAACAGCGCATAATTTAATAATGATCTTACGAGCTTTTCGTCCCTACGCAGATCTAATGCATTGTACTTTATTTGGTTGAAAACGGTCAACAAATATGGTTAAACCGGAATTTTTTTTCCCGGGCCTTTTTATTGTCAAAACTCAGTGGTATAGCGCGTACCGTAACTTAGTGCGTTGGCGTTGGCGTACAAGGGATGTGACTCGCACGCACGGGTCGCATATGCATAGGCCAACTTTCCGTGCCAGAGAAATAGAAAAGAAAAGAAAAGTAGGACAAAACTGAAAAGGTAGGCCTACTATGGATGGGTTATGGGTACAGGGTTGTGGATTAGAGTAAATAAATAAATAAATCTATATAAATAAAAGGAAGACGCATATGCATAGGCCAACTTTCCGTACCAGAAAAAAAAAAGAAAGTAGGACAAAAAGGGGTAATGGGTAAGGACACGGGAGGCAGGAAGAAACCTAAAAAATGAAAGAATAAATAAATAAATAAATAATTCATGAAAAAAGGAAGCTAAAATAATGAGAACAGAATTAAATACAAACGGGAAATCACAAGCTAAAACATAATAAGCAGGAAATATGAAAATGGAAAAAAAATAATAGAAAAAAAAACCTAAAGCTAAAAGGACAAATCTAAGTAAGGGTAGATTTATAAAATAATGCATATGAACGGGTTTCAATAAATAAATAACATGGGAACGGAAAATCACAAGCTAAGCAGCATATATCTATTGGAACAAAATAGATTTATGTAGAAGAAACTGAAAAGAAAGAAAGAATAAAATGAATAAAAAAAAGAAAAGAAAGGAAGACAAAAAGATACGGGTATTATACAGGTTACTAAATGAAACGGGAGCAAAATAAAGAAGGAAAGAAAGAAACTAATCAGGAAACGTAAGAAAAAAAAGCTAAAATTAAAAACTAATCAGAAAATATAAGAAAAATGAAGCCAAAATAATGAAAACAGAATTAAATATATTAACATAAATAACGGGAAATCACAAGCTAAGCAGCATAAACCTAAATTCATATTCTATGGTGTCTTGAGATAAGTTTGGGCATTTTGAATACGAACCACCTCGTTTGAAATGATGTGGGGTGTATAAAAAGTTCAAGTAAAAGAAGAAATATAATACAAATATCAAATACACGTTGGGCCGAATAAACATGGTTTTAGACGAATATCATACTCGATCAAAGGGAGGATTTGAACCCGGGGATTGAACCACCTAACCCACGCCACGCCCAGCATTACCATAAATGGGTAATAACAAAGTGAGCATGCTCAGAGCAATTAAAAGTTTAAAGACGCTTCACAAATAATTGATTTACATATCCTTCCGCTATATTATTACTCGAGAATCCTTGATTGCACGCATGTTTACACGGATGTTTGACACATGTATATATCGATGGTGGCGTATTATGAATTGGTTTACAATTCGGTTGGCAATTCATTTCATTTCTAATGCTATAAGGTGGCTGATCATAAAAAATTAATGGAATATTGGAAGCGTTATTATTTACCTAGCCATTAGCCATAGTTTTAGCCTAGGTCTAGCAAGGTAAGCTTAACCAACTCAATTGGAGCTCTGTTTCATGTATAAGCTTATACTAGCTAAAATAATAGTTTCTCGATCATGAGACTGAGAGCTCAATCACAGATATTGGAATATCTGTGGCTCACATGATACAATAGCAGGGCTGTCAACTCTCACGCACTGGCCGTGAGTCTCACGCATTGGCTCACTTTCTCACGCTAAGGTAGTAAAATCTCACTCCTATTAAATCTCACCCAAAATGCTGGAAAATTAGTATAATCCCAACGCCTACCACACACGCTCTGCATTTCCTGTGCTTGCACAATTGATCGGGCTATTGTGTCATTCCACTAAACTTGCGACATTACGCAGTGCACACAGTACATTCATACTCTCATGATCAAGAAACTATTATTTTAGCTATAGTTAGAACTATTCTGTTTCCCATTCATGCAAATTGAAATATTGGACTGTAATTTTGTTCAAACGCGACTAACATGTACACGTCAAAGGTATATTATCTGCAATAAATGTGCCTATAGTCCATTTGATAATAACATCTAGGATTTGTAGTGTGCAAGCACTAAGTTAAACATGTTAGGCTTATTTATAATTGGCATTGTGAATACTGTATTCATTCCAATAAGCGCCCATGCCCCAAAGCGCCCACCCAGGGTATTTTCAATTTGCTGAAGAGAAGAGTACCATTAGTGTTGAAGTGACAGATAGACGTCGATACAGTGAAATAGCTGGGGGATTATAAGTCCTGTGTAAACTTGCAATATATTTTCTGCATCAGAAAAGCTACTAGAATGTCTCAGGAGTCGGGACCCTTTTATAACGATGTAAATTTGCCTCTTATAAACGCTCCCTTACGAAAAAATTAGGTACCGTAAATCATGTAAAAAATAAGCGCACCCGAAACGACTTTGTTGAGCGCCCTGGGCGCTTATTGGAATGAATACGGTACTCCATGTTAATGTATCAAATTCAGAACATAACATTCATGATTGTGTATTGATAGCATACACACAGGCACAGTTTGGCACGGCACTTACACTAGTTGCACGTTGTGTAATGCGTGACTAGCGCACGCTTATCATGCTTTATTGACGCGCGTAGTAACAAGAACCAAATAATTTTTGCCAATAGACCTTTTTGGTAAATCCCATATTTGCGGGTACACCTGTACCTGAGATGTCGTCATTTGATGTCATGCCGATCTGCGTCGATGCGCACGTCAGTTATCGAACATCGTTACATCTCAGGGTGTACTTGCAAAGGCTTATAGGATAATACCAAAAAGGTCAATTATAAGTCTGCATAAGTCGAACAAAGTTTGTTTGGTTTATATAAGGCGGAAATTATTCGTTTTTTCTTACAGCGCGCGTAAATAAAGTCCTAAATCATGCTCGCTTAAATTCACTCAAGCGTGCACCAGACTCTGCCAGTCATGCATTACGCAACGCACAACTAGGTAAGCATTGCGCCCAACTGCGTGCATGCCATTCTATATCAATAAATGGTGTTACGACTACGAGTCTTATTTTTTCCGCCTTATATATATGCCAAACAAACTTTAAGGCAGTGCCAGTGTCGCATCATGCTAGAGACTCACCCCTATAGATGCATCACCTTTGTTTTGATCATGTGTGTACCATATGCGGATGTTTAATTAGTCTCAAGGAAGCTAGCTAGCCTAAATGGACTCAAGTCTGAAATGCAGTAAAGCTATTTATCCAGTTACACAATGTTTCCGTGATATCCTGCGCTGACTCTGCTGACGTGTAATATTTGTTCCTGCTCCGAATTTGTAACTAAATTAAATTGGCAGGTGTTAAGAAAAGATGCATCACTTTCATTATTTGACTTTCAAAATGCAAGAGATGTGCCATGGTACTAGTTTTATCATTACCGTAATTATTTGTGGTGCCAATTTTTTGAGGGCAAAATAATTTTCTGGGTGGGGGCCTGGGGGGCATGTTGGAAAATTGCCAAAAAATGGCTTGTACCCCCCCAATCAGACCTGGTGCCCCCCAATCGTGGTCTGTGCCTCCAATCGGATGACCCATGCTACGCCACTGGTTGTGCCAGGTTGGCAAGTGCCAATCTGGTAGGGGTTGGCTGAGTATCATTTATTCATTTTGTGGTGATTTACAGATCATAATACCGTACTAAACATAGACAGTGCGCAGTGCGCGCATCGGAAAGCATTACAGTATGACTAAACAGGTGCATCTATCGGACCAATATTTTCAACAAATATTTCAATCAATACGGAACTGGTGCATATTTCAACAGAACAGGACTATTTCCAGGGTATTTTCGGGGTCCTCCAGAATGGTTAACACTGAGGTAAAAATGATCAGTTATGGTAAGGCCTATAACCTATTAGGCCTTATTATTGCATTCACATTTCTCCCGATTGATTTAATTGTACATAACGGCCTACATCCAGACATAAAAAACTTTTGTTATTTTGCAAGATTTTGTGACGTATGGTTCTTGAGTTATAAGCAAAAAGATCAAATTTTGAATGCCACAGGGGTCAACATAGTAAAAATGCTCTCCCTCTTAATCCTGATAAAAACACACTGAAAGTAAAATTACCTCGGTACAGGAAAACATTTCGGTCCAAAACATGGTGTTTTGGGGAATACATTAGGCAATTTTAGGGGCCTGGACCCAGACCCATCTGGTCTTATTGTAAATCTGGCCCTCTTTCTCTTTCCCTTCTCTTCACCTCCCCTCTTTTCCCCCTCTTTTTCCTCTCTTGCTCTCCCTCCTTTCTCTTTTTTTCCCTGCACTAGGGGGGGCACAAATATTTTGCCAGGCTTATTGATAATAATTGCATGATTGGTATTGCATATCGTATGGATTCCCCATCTCTCTTTCCCGGCCTCCTCTCCCCCTCTCTCTCCTCTCTTTTTCCTTTCTTTCCTCATTTTCCTCTTTTTTCCTTGCACTAAGGGACCGTTCACAAACACTTGTGGGGGGCCTGATGCAAAAGGGGCCCTGAAATTTTTGACCCCTAAGGGGGGCCCTGAAAAAAATGACCAGGTCTGTAAAGGGGAGCCCCGAAAAATTTTCGCGATAAAATTTTTTTGCATCAGGCCCCCCCCTTACAAGTGTTTGTGAACGGTCCCTAAGGGGCAGGGGCCCAAATAGGCAATTTTTGCCTGGGGCAATCTCCCCGTCCTCTGGCTGCTACGCCACTGTGTAGTAGTTATATAGGAGGACCGGACATAAAGTGATAATTTCATGAATTATGACTTTATGTTGAACTTTGCTCTGTTAAAATCAGGTTCGAAAAAAATGAACCAATTTCATATTTTAAGATCGTAAATTATGACTTTAAAAGGGTATTACACCCATTGCATTGTTTTTTTGCATTTTGTGAAAAAAATGGACAAAGTGGTATGCAAAATGAAGGGCCAAATCGTCTCGTTCTATTGGTGGCATCAATGTAGATGCTTTTAATAGCATGTAAGCTACATTGATACCGATGCCATCAATAGTTTTTTCTCATTTCTTCACAAAAAAAAAAAAAAAACGCAAAAAAGTGCAACAGGTGTAGTGCCCCCTTAACTTAACCCGTAATTCCAACAATACAGAAATAATTTTGATAATTTACAGCCCTTTTTTACAGTGCAAAAATTTCCATGTACCCCTAAACCTAACCCCTAACCCTAACCCTGCCTGACCCTAACCTTAACCCTAACCCTTGCACAGCAGAGTTCAGATTTTTGCAGTGATTTTTAATTTAGAGATTTTCCTGATCATGGGTTGCCAGTTCAAGTCTGTATTTCACACCTTTCATATCCACTGAAATTTCTAGATTTTAATTACAATTGGATATCCTCAGGGAGTCTAAGTTAGTCCATTTAGTTCAAGTATATGGACTATTCCATTTTCATTGTGTTGCAGTTTTTCAACTTTGTGGCAGACAATAGAACATGCATAATTATTTAGGACTCTTGGTGATACTTAGCAACCAAGATGCATTTTCATTTCACTTGCATTTTTGAGATCTTGGAGTTAGCAAAACATTTTTGCGATGGGTTAATTTAAATTGTAGTTTAAAAGATAGTTAAGTATTGTGACTTCTATCTAGTTTTGCTTCTGAAGCAAATTGGCCATTTTTTTTCTACAACACACCATCTGTTAGATGATAATCCAGAAAAGCTATAGTGTAGCCTGGAGTTTTTGTGGTGACGTCATCTGCATTTTGCTGCGCAAGTCAACTAAGACATTTATATGAAGTGAGTAAATTTATCTTATCTATTGAAGTGTTTATGGAAATGCATGCTTTGTTTTAAAGTAATTATTCATTCAAACATGATTGCTGGTGATTAAAAGTGAATATTTATGCATAGCTGTGCACCTAAAATATTATCATATTCTCTATTGGAAATCGTTTGAAGTATGTGTTTTAAATTTCACATGAGAAATTATTATAGAAACAAGATTAAAAGTTGTTTGGTGCTTATTCATATTATATAAAAAAGTACTGTATTTTTTTAATAATATAAATGTGAGTATTATTAGTTGAACATGTTGAGTTGAGAACTTGTAGAAAATGTTTGTCAATCACAAAATTTAACTTGATCAGAAAAGATGTATACTGAATTTAGTAGTATTTTTGGAAATTTCATTTATTTTGTGAAAGACATTTTCTAAATGTATTTTGGACATTGCAATTTACGAAATTTTGGTCATTTTGTGAAAATCTTTTTGCAGTTCTCGACCTTGGTTAAATTAACCCGATTTACACATACTGATGATGTCAGTCTGGAATGATGGTGATGGTTTTTAAACTCATCTAAGAACCTATTTCCTAGCTGAATCTGAAGATTGGACTGAAGACTACACGTATGTATGAACTGAATTTGTAATGAACTTCATCAACCGCCAAAAATTGTTGGTATTAACTTTATTGAACTTTGAAAAACGAACAACATTGTACAGTGACGGCACTTGCACACTTGCATTGTTGTTATACGCTGTGCCTATGGGTGTGCTTTTACCCTATTTGGGCCCAAAACACAGGTGTTTATCATGCACAGGGCAATTATACTTTATTTTGTGGCGTAGCTTGGGAGAAAAGGGGACGTGCCATGTGCGCCATCTTAAGGGTGTTGAATTGTCCCCTCCAAGCAGTGAAAGTAAAAAATGTTCGGCCACCACAACCCCTAGCTACGCCACTGAGATCAATGCATGGCATGCCAAGTTGATCAATGCATATCATATCAGCATAATGGTACTACATGACACAGGGGCTATTTTAACGTGCCTCACTGTCACGTACGTGACGAGATAAAATATGCGTGCAGTGACAATTAACCATCCGTGTAGATATGCTTTAATAGTAGACAATGGTAGAGCCTTTCTTACGGTCACATTCCGGTAAAAATGTCAATTTTTTTAATTTTTGAAACGCACTCTACTTCATTAACACTTTTATCTCATTGCATGAACGTGACGGTGAGGCACGTTAAAATAGCCCCTGACATGACAGGTGGTGACGACATGAGGAGGGACAATGGATTGGCCGTCCCAATAAATTGGTAGTAAAAAATGCAAGGTTCCAAGTAGGCCTATGTAAAAAACACGATGTTCCATTCGATCATCATTCTTTCTTTTGCAGAAATAAATTCCTGTCCGACCAAATGCATTAAGTGTACAATTGCTACTGTGTACCAAAGACAGTACTGTCAACGATACTCCCCTCTCTTATCAGATATGGCTCCCCTGACATCTTCCACTTTCTGGCCGGTCTCCTCTTACCACTTTTTACTTTTTTTTTTTTGTATCTCTGATATGACTAGTGGAGATGAGGATTGTAGTCGCTAATTATGGCAAGCTTGTGAGGCTGGATGGTGCCAACAGCAATTGAGAATGTTCGCTTGAACATTGGAGGAGCACAACTTGTTGGCGAGTACACAGTTTTCAATCATTCAATGCAAAGCATTTGTAAATAAACCAGAAAGTGAAATAAATGTCAAAATGTGGCTATGTATTGAGCTATTTAACTGAAATTTGTCATTGCTATCAGCAGTAGATAGCAAAAAATGCTGAAAATAATACCATGTTAATTAGCTTGTTTACATAGTCAAAATGCCAGTGGCGGCACCACGGTGGAGGGGGTGGGTGGGCATGGGAAATACCCCCAGTCAGAACTCTTGCCCCCTGTTTCCCCCCAGTAAAAACACAAAATTGCGAAAATTTCCCCTGCAATTCACTTTGCCCCGAATGCACCCCGAAAAAATTCCTGGTGCCGCCACTGCATAAAGTGCAAATGGAGGGTGTCAGCAAATCACTCAGTATGGACTCATCATGAACTTTGTCAAACATTAAATGGTTGGAACATGCTGTGCAAAGGTTAATGTTTATACTGGTAACATTTTCAACTGAAATATAAGCCAATTGTGCTTATATAGGTTAAATACCACTAATTAGTGCTAGGCAGTGCGTGAAATTTTTTTCCTGCATGGCATCCTTAAAAGGTGCTTAAAAATCACTGAAAAATAACAAGCTTTATAGTAAAAAAAAGTGCAAATTTCAGAGTAACATGCAGAAAAGGCATGTTTTCTACCATTATTTTACAGTTTTGATGAAAAGTTCCCCGAAATTCATCCAATTCACATCGATTTTGCCCCCCCCCATCCAGTTGGCTAAAATCTGTTCACAAAAAAGGAGGGCGCACTGTAAAATTGTGGTCTTTCCACTTCAGTGCTTTAAAACAAAAAAAGTCTCAGGTCATCATATGTTGAAATTTTGGTCATTTGGGGATTCATCCTTCTACTCTTAATTGAGGATAATGTCATTTCACTGTGAGAGTTCCTTATATGAGAATTAGTGGTATTTAACCTATAATAACAATTAAAAAAAAAAAGAATACTCTGCACTATACAGAGCAAAATGGTCAGCACCCATTTTTAGTCAGTTGATTGTGACCAATTAATGTTGACTGATAAGTCGTAGTCTAATAATATGATAGTCATACACAAGTTTACACTTAGGGCAATATTTTGAGGTTATCAACTAGACTATCCTTTTGCCCATGCAAATCGTTTGTCTTTCCTTTGTTTGTATGTAGATATATGTCTGGCCAATCTGGTAACACCATAATGGTTGCTAACTGTAAGTGCCGTAGATCAGACAGTACAGCCAGCGATGTGCATAGTCTGTCTGTGAGTCTGTCCGCCCTTATTCTCAGAACTGACAGGTCGCATGCCCTTCAAACTTGATGGGTAGGTGCGACTTGGACCAAGTCGGAGCAAGTTTGCATTTGTTAGTGGATTTCTACCCCAGGGACCCCAACCAGTGGGTCTTCTCTTTTCCTCTCCATAGCTTACCATGGCCAATCTCTTATTAACACAAAGTCACTATATTAAGGTGGATGTAACTAAAACAATGACCACAGATGAAGACAACGCCATTTGGGGGTCATCCGGAGTCATCCAGAGTCAAATCGCCACAGATTGTAACAGAGTAATGAAATTTGGTGAGAACCAGTGATATTTTGGGGTCATCTGGAGTAAAATTGCCATATGTTGTTGTAGTTTCTTGAAACTGGTTAGAAATGACTTCTACAGACACTTTAAGCTTGCTGAAATCTTCCAATCATGAACCAGGAATTTTTGTGCTGATACAAACCGCGAAAGCCAGGTGACCGCCTAGTTTATATGTGATATTTGGCAATAAATTTCAACCAAATTCTTATTTTGAATGGATCCTGATACTAAAAATTAAGGGTTCCAAGCATGTAAAAATACAAATGGCACAGCTTCTTCCTTCCGTCTCTTAGTCCTGATTATTATTTTGCTCACCACCAGGTTGATGATCCTGTCAGGCAGATTATGGGTGCATGGTTATACTGACATTTTCTGATTAATTGATTGACTGATGCTGAAACCAACCATTGATTGATGATGACACCAACCATTGATGATGACACCAACCAGTCCACTGTTGGCGAATTGCGGACTGAAGTAAAATCAGAGGCAGAGGCACCCGGTGCCTCCTGGTTGCTTGTCGTGCAACCAGGCTGGTTGCTTGTTGTGCAACCGTGCCTCACCTGGTTGCTTGTTGTGCAACCAGGTTTGGTTGCTTGTGTTGCAACCATGGTTACCTGGTTGCTTGTTGGACTGCAACCTGGTTGGTTGCTTGTTGTGCAACCGATGCTTCACCTGGTTGACACCAACCCTTGATTGATGATGACACCAACCTTTGATGATGACGCCAACCATTGATGATGACGCCAACCATTGATGATGACGCCAACCATTGATGATGATGCCAACCATTGATGATGATGCCAACCATTGATGATGACGCCAACCTTTGATGATGACGCCAACCTTTGATGATGATGCCAACCTTTGATGATGACGCCAACCATTGATGATGATGCCAACCTTTGATGATGACGCCAACCTTTGATGATGACGCCAACCTTTGATGATATGCACCAACCTTTGATGATGACGCCAACCAGTCTATTGTTGGCGAATTGCGGACTGAAGTATAATCAGAGGCAGAGGTACCCGGTGCCTCCTGGTTGCTTGTCGTGCAACCAGGCTGGTTGCTTGTTGTGCAACCGTGCCTCACCTGGTTGCTTGTTGTGCAACCAGGTTTGGTTGCTTGTGTTGCAACCATGGTTACCTGGTTGCTTGTTGGAGTGCAACCTGGTTGGTTGCTTGTTGTGCAGCCGATGCTTCACCTGGTCGACACCAACCCTTGATTGATGATGACGCCAACCATTGATGATGACACCAACTTTTGATGATGACACCAACATTTGATGATGACGTCAAACTTTGATGATGATGCCAACCATTGATGATGACGCCAACCTTTGATGATGACACCAACCAGTCCATTGTTAGCGGATTGCGGACTGAAGTATAATCAGAGGCAGAGGTACCCGGTGCCTCCTGGTTGCTTGTCGTGCAACCAGGCTGGTTGCTTGTTGTGCAACCGTGCCTCACCTGGTTGCTTGTTGTGCAACCAGGTTTGGTTGCTTGTGTTGCAACCATATGGTTACCTGGTTGCTTGTTGGAGTGCAACCTGGTTGGTTGCTTGTTGTGCAGCCGATGCTTCACCTGGTCGACACCAACCCTTGATTGATGATGACGCCAACCATTGATGATGACACCAACTTTTGATGATGACACCAACATTTGATGATGACGCCAAACTTTGATGATGATGCCAACCATTGATGATGACGCCAACCTTTGATGATGACACCAACCAGTCCATTGTTAGCGGATTGCGGACTGAAGTATAATCAGAGGCAGAGGTACCCGGTGCCTCCTGGTTGCTTGTCGTGCAACCAGGCTGGTTGCTTGTTGTGCAACCGTGCCTCGCCTGGTTGCTTGTTGTGCAACCAGGTTTGGTTGCTTGTTTTGCAACCATGGTTACCTGGTTGCTTGTTGGACTGCAACCTGGTTGGTTGCTTGTTGTGCAGCCGATACTTCACCTGGTCGACACCAACCCTTGATTGATGATGACACCAACCATTGATGATGACACCAACCTTTGATGATGATGCCAACCTTTGATGATGACGCCAGCCTTTGATGATGACGCCAACTATTGATGATGACGCCAACCTTTGATGATGACACCAACCTTTCCTTTAATGATGATGCCAACCATTGATGATGACACCAACCTTTGATGATGATGCCAACCTTTGATGATGACGCCAACCATTGATGATGACACCAACCAGTCCATTGTTAGCGGATTGCGGACTGAAGTAGGATCAGAGGCAGAGGTACCCGGTGCCTCCTGGTTGCTTGTCGTGCAACCAGGCTGGTTGCTTGTTGTGCAACCGTGCCTCACCTGGTTGCTTGTTGTGCAACCGGGTGTGGTTGCTTGTGTTGCAACCATGGTTACCTGGTTGCTTGTTGGACTGCAACTATAGGTTGGTTGCTTGTTGTGCAGCCGATGCTTCACCTGGTCGACACCAACCCTTGATTGATGATGACGCCAACCATTGATGATGATGCCAACCATTGATGATGACGCCAACCATTGATGATGACACCAACCATCAATGATGACCAACCATGGTTACCTGGTTGCTTGTTGGACTGCAACCAGGTTGGTTGCTTGTTGTGCAGCCGATGCTTCACCTGATTGCTTGTTTGTGCAACCATCAACACCCATCGACACCTAAGCTTGTTTCGTCAGACAACCAGACACAGCTACAGGGTAATTTCACAGATTGGTAAGTAATTTGGCGTTTTGTGGTCAAAATCTAAACACTGATCATAATCATGATTATTGAGCACAATGCGGTCACCTGGCTTTCGCGGTTCATAAAAACAGAAATATTCCTGGTTTAGGCGGTTGATGGAAGATTTCAGTCAGTTTAAATTGTCTGTAGAGGTTATTTCAACCAAATTCTTGAAACTACAAATCTATGGTGATTTGACCCCAGATGACCCCAAAATGTCACTGGCTCCAGTCACATTGACATTTTTAGTCTCGCTTTGGTGGTCGTTCTCACAAATTTGATTAACCTGCAACGATCTATGACGACTTGACCCCGAATGACCTTAAAATGATTGTGACATTGTCTTATTTTAGTGGTCATCCTCCCACCAAGCGTATACGCGGTAGTAGTTACATGGCCATGGCAACCTATGGGTAGCAAGCGACAAGACCCCAGGTTGGGGTCTCTGTGGTAGAAATCCACTCACAAATGCAAACTTGCTCTGACTTGGCCCATGTCACATCTATACCCACCAAGTTTGAGGGGCTGCGACCTGTCAGTTCCGAGAATAAAGGCGGACAGACTCATAGACAGACTTGGATGTTTGTTCCGTTTGGGTGTCATTCTTCTTCCTTTCCAAGTTCCTCCTATCCTTCCAATTGGAAGCTCAATGTTGTGTGTACTTGTCTGTCTGCAGGCAACACCCAGAGGTAGATGTTGAACAGCTGTTCAACTGGAAACTGAAGTATGTAATTAAGCTAATTTCAAAGATTGGGAAGTAATTCATTTGGTGTTTTGTGGTCAAATCTAGGAAGTGTACATTGTTGTATCTCACGCCACCAAATCGGGTCCGAGCTGAATGGCTGGTAAAGAAAAATACAGTGTTTTCATTCTGAGAACCACACCAGGTTGATTTAATGGAAAAAAGGGTTGAAAAGAAGGCTGGTGTGCCTATTTTGTGTGTGATAGCTGTACTTTGTGGATGGTTTTCTCAACATCTAAGCATAAAAATATTACAATTCTGATGAAATTTAAGGCACATTTTTGGTTTTACACCACCTGATGGATGACGTCACTACATAGAGACGGTGTGCTGTAACATTACAGCGTGTATAGTTTTCGATGCACCGCCGTGAAAATCAAGTCGCATCTACCATAAAATTGTTGGTGTCATGGTAGAAGATATCATAAACATTGGGTAAATTGGTTTTTTGAATGAACCAGGGGTTTTTAATCATAACCAACCATTGATTGATGATGACACCAACCATTGATGATGGCACCAACCATTGATGATGACACCAACCAGTCCATTGTTGGCAAATTGCGGACTGAAGTAAAATCAGAGGCAGAGGCACCCGGTGCCTCCTGGCTGCATGTCGTGCAACCAGGCTGGTTGCTTGTTGTGCAACCGTGCCTCACCTGGTTGCTTGTTGTGCAACCAGGTTTGGTTGCTTGTGTTGCAACCATGGTTACCTGGTTGCTTGTTGCTTGTTGAACTGCAACCTGGTTGGTTGCTTGTTGTGCAGCCGATGCTTCACCTGTAATCAGAATTGTAATATTTTTATGCTTAGATGTTGAGAAAACCATCCACAAAGTACAGCTAAAAAAGTAGGCACACCAGCCTTCTTTTCAACCTTTTTTTCCATTAAATCAACCTGGTGTGGTTCTCAGAATGAAAACACTGTATTTTTCTTTACCAGCCATTCAGCTCGGACCCGATTTGGAAGAAAATGACGCATACCTCTGTACCTCTGTAACATGTAAAAGAATGGGAGCTTGATTTGGTGGTGTTCACGTCATATTCTCTCTTGGGAGCATGTGTGGCCGAGTGGATAAGGTGCCCGACTCATAATACATAGGTTGTGAGTTCGAGCCCCGCTCGTGCCAACGTGTTGTGTCCTTGGGCAAGGCACTTATCCTCATTGCCTACTGGGGGGATGGGGTTGGGTGGGATTGGATGTTTGTATAGTTGTTTGTTTCACTGTTGCAATATTGGCGCTGATTAAGCTGCTGCCTGCAAATTGCATTGTGTCTGTTTAGGTGTGTTTAATGTACAATTCTAGCAATTTGACCTGCGGGTCACGATTAGAGTTTGAAATAAAACCTTCCTTTTTTTAAAATTTTTTTAGATGTAATAACATTTCTCTTTGTGGTTTTATTTTTGTGGTATCTTGGATGGCTGGCGAAAATGAGGATTGGGAGTCGCTAATTAGGGAAGAGCTGGATGCACCAATGGTAATTGAGAATTGGAGGAGCACAACATGTGGGTGAGTGCAGAATTTTCAATCAATTAATGTATAAGCCTAAAGCAGTTGCAAATGAAACAGTAAGTGAAACAAATGTGGTAATGCATTGAGCTAATGTGTCATTGCTATCAGCAGTAGATGGCAAAAAAATGCTGAAAATGATACCATGTTAATTAGCTTGTTTGCATAGTCAAGATACATTAAATTGGAAACAAAGCAGTCTCTTTAGTACTACACCCTGCCCAATTTGTGCCTATTTTGCATTTTTCTCAAAAATTATAGCGCATTGGTGACAAGTAAGATATGTATATTATAGGGGCAAGGACTACAACTACTGCACTGAAAATTTTATTTCAGCACAGACAAATGAGGGAAACCCAATATTTGATCAATAAATCAATAACTACTTGCCTTGAGTTGCTGAATTTTCAGTGCAGTAGTTCATAGTTGTAGTCTTTGACCCTATAATATACATATCAATGCGCTATAATTTTTGAGAAAAATGCAAAAATGGCACAAAATTGAGCAGGGGTGTAGTACCCCCTTAAGTTTACCAGTATCCAAATTTATGATATATGTGACACGATCTGGTCTGGCCAAAGGCGGCAAATTTGAAACTGAGATAAAGGTAAAAATATGGAGTAAAAAAATACATAAGAAAATAGACATCATAAAACTTCATAACTTTAGAACCAAGTATGCTAGACCTTTGGTGTTTTCAGTAAACGATAGCCTCTTGTATGTATAATGTAATAATTACAGTAACTCAATTTTCAAAAATGCCTCCTTTGGCCCCCATGGACCAGATCGTGTCACATATGATATAACATGTACACGTTTGATACCTACAGCTCTAGGGTGCACACCTGTAAAAAGGAATCTCCCGATACCTTTCGGGCAAATATCATTGTTTCGAAAAGTGAAAAGTGGCATGTTATTTACCATGTTTGCAAAAATACAGAAAAGACTTAAAACAAGCAATTGGAACCGGATTCACATTTAATCCTCATTTAGGCCTGGATATTAATTAGATTGTCAATGAATCCAACTTTGAATGTACATTTGACTTAGCTTTCAAAATGTGTTGTACTTCAAAAATACTAAGCTTTTTTGTTGTTCTGTAAAAAGCGATTTCGGTTAAAAACCTATTTAAAAATATTCATATCTTACTATAAATAGGGGAATGTTGTATGTATCTATGTGGTTTATGTAAAAGGCTCCGTCAGTTTCGATCCACATGTCGCCAAATTCATACGGGAGATCAAGGAATATACGGGAAATTGCCTCGACTTTATTTGGTTGAAATCGGTCAAGAATTGGCTGCAAAAACAGTGAAAATATGGGCAAAAACGGGGTTTTTGTTATGAAAATCAGTTACCAGCCTGCGCGTCACTGCAGCTGGCAGGCAGCAGCGTCGGTAGCCATGAGCGTATTGCGATTACGCCAATGCGGCAGAACGGCGCAGAGCCACGCGACTTGCGAGCCAGAGACCAGTGGACATGATAATACAGAAAGAAGGAAAAATAAATAAAAATTAAAGGAGAAAAAGGTACACGGGATTATGATAAAGATGAACACGTCCGCATACACGCTCTGAGAGGGCGAAAACGGGAAAAATATGTGTGTTGTATAAACAAAATGAAGCGGTAGACCTATACTATAAAGAAAAATGAAATTAAAATGACAAAAGAGGTCACGAGGTTCAATGATTCTACCTTTTCAGTAATTCCTCCTGTTTTAGTGATCGCTCCCATTTACTCATCTAGCGGGAACACGCGCGAAGCGCGGGTATCCCGCTAGTGGTTATAAAGATTAAAAATATATATACTTTGACCTATCTACGACTTATATCAGTCTGGAGTTATTAGCAAAATTTTCAAAGTCAAAATATGAGCTCCACATGGGGTAAAATATTGCTTTATTATGGTTAAATACCACTAATTAGTGCTGGGCAGTGCATGAAAATAAGAGAGGGACTTTTTTCCTGCATGGCATCCTTAAAAGGTGCTTAAAAATCACTGAAAAATACCAAGCTGTATAGTAAAAAAGTGCAAATTTCAGAGTAACATGCAGAAAAGGCATGTTTTCTACCATTATTTTAGTTTTGATGAAAAGTTCCCCGAAATTCATCCACTGCACATCGATTTTGCCCCCCATCCAGTTGGCTAAAATCTGTTCACAAAAAAGGAGGGCGCACTGTAAAATTGTGGTCTTTCCACTTCAGTGCTTTAAAACAAAAAGTCTCAGGTCATTTGGGATTCAGCCTACTCTTAATTGAGGATAATGTCATTTCACTGTGAGAGTTCCTTGTATGAGAAAATCGTGCTTGAAATCACCTATTTTCCATTGAAACCTGTGTTATAGAGAATTAGTGGTATTTAACCTTTAGCAAAATAATGTACATGTTTGATATCTACAGGTGTAAATATGAATCTCACGAAACACTAGGGGCAGATATCAGGGTTTTAAAATTGAAATACTGGCCAATGCAAATCATCCTTATACTTTGATGTATTTTCTTTGTTATAGTATTTTCATGATGTTGCATATCCGAGGGAGTTTTCTTCAAATCAATACATACAGACTCTGTATTACACTGACAGGTAAGTACTTGAATCCCATGAGAACTATCTGCCGATTGGCCAAAATGAATATTGTGTCCAATTTTGAACCAATCAAGGAGGGTATTAATAAGATCATCTGCAAATACAAGTTTGACCATAAAAAGCCTAGTCATGGCAATCGAAATGAGCATTTCAAATATCAACCAATCAGAAATGCTGTTAGATGACCAGTAGTGTCCGGTTTCAAATTATCAACCAATCAGAAATGCTGTTAGATGACCAGTAGTGTCCGGGGTTAAGCATCACAAGATGCCAACACGGACAGTATTAGAAATAAACCAACAAGTCTAAATATCTACATGCCCCGTTCATTTTAATGGTTCCAAACTCAAATTGTGTATCAACACAATATACCCAAACACTTAAAGAAATAAATGGTAATGTACGTAGTATCCTTTACAATCAAATGTGTCGAAGGAATACTGAGTAAAAACCCATTAAATGTTTTACAGCTGAGGACACATTAAATGACACAAGTTTAAATGACATTAAGTGTCTTGAGACTGTCCTAAATATATGCCCGATGAACAGTGGCGGCGCTTATTGGGGGCAAGGGGGCATTTGCCCCCCACGTTTGAAACAAAATCACGTAAATTTCCGCTTTTTGCTGCAATTTTATGAAATATTTGCCAATTTCCCCGAAAAAAAATTGCTCAAAATTGCTGCAAAAGTGGAAATTTATGTACTTTTGTGGGTTTTGCCTCAAAAGTGTGTGGGGGGGGGGCAAGAAAAATATTTTGGGGGCCGCCAATGTCCTCATTTTAAAGTTTACAGTTTTCTAAAATCCATTTTCCGTGTTGTAATCCGTGTTGTAAAATTTGTAAATCCATGTTTTATGAATAAAGCTTAAAATGTACAAACAATGATTATGAATGATATTAATGTCACAATAAAGTGTTCAGTATCGCGATCAATATGCTCTGATTGGAATATTCTTACGATAATAGGCCGACTGTTACGATGTTTGGATGGATAGGGGGTTCATGCCTTGGTAATAGATCTTTATTTCGGTATTATTAAACAGTATTTTTTATCATAAAAATTGACACACACAACTCAAGATTGTTTTTAACATTTATTTCTCTTTATCTTTTTTTTTGTCACGTCATACAAAAATGTCATTTTACGTGTTGTACGTGATTTTTTCCCGTTTTCCGTAAAACGGAAAACTTCGGACTCTACGTCAATTACCTGTATGATGTTTTCTTTTTCAGGACCACTGATGTACTAAGGATGGAATGGAAAGGATACTTTTACTTCACAAAAAAATGTAAGTGTTTTTAAGTAATACCTAAAAGCCAGTGATGGTGCAAGCATTAACATTTAGGGGTGGGGGTGAGCAAATTTTGTGCCATTTTTTTTTCAGACCATTTTAGCCCCAAATGAGGTGTTTGCTATTTTGCAATTTTATCCTATTTGGGCCCAAAATATGTGTTTTTTTTCATACCGAGAAAGTAACTATACAGGGCAATTGTTTTGTTTTTTCTTTAGTTATACCCCCTTGCAATAATTTAGCATGGGGGGGGGGATATCTATGCTAAAAGCAGTTATTTTATCTAGCTCTCAAAAGCATCTCAGCAAAGCTTCTGATGTTTTGGTGCAGGTGGCTTTATCAGCTATGGTGTCATGTACAGAATTGATTGAAAATGATGTAGGATGTGTGTATTGATAGGCCTATAGTCACTTGCCTGTCAAGTTTAAATTTTTTTCCAAAAAGTGCTTTTTGATTACGCAATTTTTTGTCATCTCAAAATCCTATTTGAATTCCTACAGGAAGGGTTTTTGGTACATTTTTCTCTTTATAGCAGTTGTATACACTAAAGTTTTCTGTCCAAATTTTGGATCCACACAAATGACTGCTGGATTTGCTTATGCCTTTTTGAGCTTTTTTTTTTATTATCCATTTTAAATTAAACAAACCAGAGTGTTAGCTCCCACAGTAAACAATAGGGAACATGGCAGTACTGGACACATGTACAGACCTTGACTGACCACAAACTTTATTATTGCCAGAATTTCGTGCGCATAATATGTCTTTAAATTTTCCTTTTGTTGAATCACTTGCTTGTTTACTTTCTTTTTCAGTCTTTTGGTATCTGGTTGTACCTGATCTACCATCAAAAAGCCTCAACTCCCATCATATGTACAAACCAACCAAATAAGGACTGCTTCAAAAACTTTTTTCCTAAGAATTTTATCACCCGGTACACAATCAGCATACAGAACAATTCATCTTGAGCAATATTACTACTGAATATGCTGAAGGAGAGCATTGGAAATGTGCCATGACTACTGTCGTAACCTCAAGAATTTCTTCCGGGATATAATTTGAAGCGGCTTGCTGCCAAGGGCATGGATGGTGGCTGTGGTCAACCATTCTCTTTCCTGCCATTGTAAATTGAGTGAATTTCATCTTTTGTCGCAGTCTGCAAAATCAATATGTTATAACTTATGTGTACTGTAAAATGATTAAATCAACAAATGAACTGTCAATCAATTGCATGAATGAGATTTCAATCAGATAGGGGTAAAACAAGAATTCCTGAAAAAAATTGGTGTCAGTTCCAATTTACAATGTAATTATTATTTGAATGTAATATTAAAGATGGAATTGCATGAGAAGTTTTGCACTGCAGCAGTGACAGGAACATTTAGTGGTAGTTCATTTATCATTAAATAATTATACACAAAAAAATGCATCAAGTCTTAGGGCAGCCAATTACCACCACCCTACCAAGTTACACCCAGATACACCTCACCAGCTCCGAGAAACTAACCTGGAAGCCAAAGGCATTTAAAAACAAAGTTCACACAATACAAATGTATAAGACCCCATTATAGCATAAGGCAATTTATAAGTCATTTTAAATGATTTTAAATGTGACGTATAAAATTTGTCTATAACACAGGGAGATATAAAATGTAGGGATTTGGGTACTTTTTGTTCAATTTTCACAGAAATTGAAGGATTTTGACCTATATTTTTGTTTGTCTGTTTACCCCTGGGTCGCTGAAACAAAGAATTATTTTAATTAAATCACCTAATTTATAATTAATAAAGGACAAAGAAAGATAAAAGCAAAAGTATGCTTCATTTAGTTAAAACAATAGTAACATCCCTGTTGTGTACAAAAATATAACTCTATACGACAATGGAAATCAGGATCAATTCATGGACTAAGTGCACAGGGAAATGTTGAGTATGTAAATTAAATGGAACAGCCAAAATGCCAATGGGTATGTACTTTAACTAGAACATAAATTGATATCGATATTAATATTGACGTCATAGATTCGATTTGTCACGTGATCGTCAAACCTGTACTAAAGGTGTCAGTTCTGCAGGAACTGACACAAAAAATTCTTTTAATTATAGATCGGACTTCATGGTTATAATTAAAATTATAATTAAAACGACCGCCCAGTGAAGTGAGATAATAAGAGATAGAGGAGGGGTATACACAGGTGATGAGTGCAACCTGCTTATAGTGCAGGGCGATATAGTAAAAATTGTATTTATCAATTGCTATGGTAGTTAATCCGATTTATTACGTCACTACGACAGTGAATACGAGTATTCTTCTATTGCTAAATAATGTCCACCCGGTGGGCGAGGGTATCATCTCATCCGGGTGCATGGTGTAGGCAACTTCTCCTGGTTAAAAATTTCAGCCATGTATGTGATGCTGTTACTATGGGTTTCTGGACTACACCCTCTTTTAATATCAAGATGTGATGTTGGCCCCTCAGTCATCTTGTCAGTGAAGTATTAATAAAATGAACAAATTTACTTGAAATGGTTTACCTACAGAAAGTATTCCAATGAAGGGTAAAACAGGCACAAGACAGGCACGTTAATTATTATTTTTAATAAATTAACTTGAATAAATAAAAATAAAATTTGTTTTATCATGTACTCGTACATTGTAAGATAATATATACACATAGTCATCTTCACCTTCACTCCGCACCGCACCACGGTTGTCACGTCACTTTTGCACCATTACATCCTAGTTTAGCTCAGTACCAAGTACATGATAAAACAAGTTAATAAAATGATCATACGTAATACATTAGAAATAATTAGCATGCCCATGCTTTCTATGTAAACGCACATCTCGGGTCATAACTTTTTGTATGGGTCTTCAAAAATAAAATTTATCTTCCTAATACCTTGTCCTATATAGCTGACAAGATGACTGAAGGGCCAACATTGCCTCATGATAAAGAGGGTGTAGTACAGGAACCCATAGACTTACATAATAGGCGACAGCATTATATACATGGACTCTACGTCATACACCCTGATGAGATGATACCCTCATCCACCGGGTAGTCATTATTTATAAAAGAATACTCATTTTCACTCTCGAAGTGACGTAATAAATCGGATTAACTACCATAGCAATGGATGAATACAATTTTGACTATATCGCCCTGCACTACAAGCAGGTTGCACTCACCACCTCATGTCTGCAATCATAGATTGAATACTATACTGCTCTATACTTATCTTACAGGTGCGAGTGATCAGAATAATATGGTTCAATGCATAGGTACCGTGTGAACGTTGTAGTGCAAGGCGATATGTGACATGATCAAGGGGAATGAGTCACATGTCGGCAATTTTCAATTAGAAGTTTTTTACATAATTGTCTGGAAGTTTAGGAATGCTACATTTTGATGTAAACCCCATCAAAATCGGACATCTGGTTACCGAGTTATAGCAATTTATCAATGGCTAAAAACAATATAAAACAAAAGAATTTTAAACACTATTTTTGCCAATATCTCAAAAACAATATTAGCGCCATCCGACTCATTCCCCTTGATCATGTCACATATAGTCAAAAATTGTATTCATCCATTGCTATGATGTTTAATCCGATTATTACGTCACTTCGACAGTGGACTTGATGAGAAGATGCCGTCATAGTGGTCTTTAAATTTAAATGTAATAAAATGTTTAGTTTCTTGTAAAATTCATTTACAAAATAAAATAGAAATTTTAATTTTGCATTTGCTTTTCTTTGTTCTGTTGTGTGAATGCTACACAGAAATAAACAAATTGAAATTTGGGCACAAATCAGGCTTTTTCAACATTTTTGAAAATTTGCTCAAAATTAAAAATCTACTTTTTAAATTTTTTATTTCGCCAGGGTGCTCAAGAATCCAAAAGGGGGGGGGCGAGACCAAATGTTTCTTTCTTGGTAAGTAACTACAGCCTCGCCTCACCCCCTCTAGCATTTTTTTGGCAATGTTCAATTGATTCAGTGCTCACATGAAGGCAGATGCAGATTTGTGCCCACCAGAAAGTAACCATGATTACTTTACTTTACTTTACTTTACTGTAATCCACCTTGTAATCAACCATGAAAAAAGACTTTCTTCCACAAAGAAATGGACATGTAATGGACATGTAATGTGCAAACATTTTTATAAATTTTGCACTATTTTTGGCTCGTAACTAACTTGAATCAGGTCCATAAAAGAAAATATGATTTTGTCCCGGTAATAGTCAGTGAAAATTTATGACAGTCATAAATTCTATTCAAATGGCCTTAAAAAATTCAGGCTTATTGCTACCAAGTGTAATACATGTAGGCCTATGATAATTTTGGCTATTCCAGAATATACTGCACACCAATATAGAGTAAATTTTCAAGAAAAGTAATATCTGAATATCCATGTTTGCTTCCAAAATAACTGGTATTCCAGTTGCCAATGTTACTGGAAAGTTAAAATGTATAAAAAATCCGAAATGTACCCCTAATTTAGGATTTTTGATTGTGAATAATTTTGTGCAGATATTTCTTTGTATTAATACACTTTTGAAAGTCTGGATTTCCAGCAATCATAACTGGTCACAAAGTTAATCAATTCTAGGGAGTGCATCTATTTTCTGGAATAGCCCATTTTGCAAATTTTTATATGTCGCATTAAGTGGACCAAAATGACGTACCATATTCCCAATAAGCGCCCAGGGTCATTTTGGGTGGGTGCTTATTTTTTACCTGGTTTACCTAATTTTTCGTAAGTGGTGTTGATTTTTACATATGTTATAAAAGCTTTTCTGATGTAGAAAATGTATTTGCAAGTTTACACAGGACGTGTAGTCCTCCAGCTATTTCACCAAATCAACATCTATCTGTCACTTCAACATTGATGGTACCCTTAGCAAATTGGAAATTTCCTGGGTGAGTGCTTATTGGGCCATGGGCGCTTATTGGAACAAATACGGTACATGTATTTAAGCAAATTAAGCATATTGTCACTGGGCGGGAAAAACCTCATATACTTTTGGCCTTAAAACCGTAATGAACATTTTGATTTTATGGAAAATAATCTATTGTTTTGCTAAGCAAGATTTTTAAAGCTATGGTTTTCAAAATAGTTCATCTTATAGGTGAAAGTTAAGTTATTAGCTGAAAGTACAACCAGAATAACAGGTGAAACACTAAACACATCTTCTCCACTTAAAATGCACAGCAATGTTTAATAGTGGGATTCTATGCAACAAATGATGCTCAACTAAACAGTCACTGATGTTCAATACATCATCGATTAAAAAAATATCAAAATCAATTGTTTTTGACAATCTCCCAAGCCTATTCATGTTTGATTTTTAACATATCAAAAATTCAGAATTTTGCAATTGTATTACAATTATCCGTTGTATTCATCACTTGTATCCATCTACAGCTAGTTTGATGACAACTTGTGGAATTTCAATATCACATGGTGAAAACTTAAAGCCATAATGTATGATTTCCGTCAAATAATACTCTGTGTGCTAGACATAGACTTCAACATAAAAAGTCCAAGTTTTGAGATGTCTTCTCAAAATATCAAGAGCTATATTAAGAACCACTGAACCAATACTGAGCTTGTTTGTACTCATTTTAATGCATTTTTCATGCTGATTCCAAATATGGTCATGAAAATTTACATTTCTGAAATTTTTGAATTTTGAATTTTTTTTAAAACTTGTCGTCTGCAGTCGACACCCACGTGAAGAGAGTTAACTATACAAAATAAAAGCTGAAATAATATTAGTATTAACTGCTGGGAAGGCTTTCTGTCAAAGCTGGGAAGGCTTTCTGTCAAAGCATGGAAGAAAGAGATAAGAAGGAACCACAACGAACGCATTCACTTTGTCCACTCCCTTTACCGACATTTAATTGACATTGTTATTCATGAGGATTTACTTTGATCAATACCCGCGTTAAATAGGTGATTGGTATTGTACTCCATGTATTTGCATGTCTTCTGGAGCGTGTCTGAAGGATGATTTGAACTAATGACCTTCCCTGCAAGCACTCTATAGGATT
Source organism: Amphiura filiformis (assembly GCF_039555335.1). Taxonomy (NCBI): domain Eukaryota; kingdom Metazoa; phylum Echinodermata; class Ophiuroidea; order Amphilepidida; family Amphiuridae; genus Amphiura; species Amphiura filiformis. Next base: position 59,205,874 of record NC_092632.1, read on the forward strand.
TTCTCTGGTGACGTGATCATCGGTCATTGATGGCCTACATCTTTTTCTTCCATGTCGCCCAATTTTCCCGAACTTTGATGACTTTTTTCTTTGATTTGGCAATCTTTGGCACTGAAAACGAGTTTAGCTAGTTACGATTATACATATATAAACTATTAAATTAAACAGGTTTCATGTACCGGACTCAACCGAAACATTGTGCATTATTTAAGAACATTTTGCATCAATTTTTCATCGAAAAAGTCACCAAAATCTTACCTTATTTGCTAAAGATGAAACTCAGCAAAAAAACGGCCGATTTTGATGACCTTTTCGATGTGTTAAAGGGCATTTTCTACACAACACGATCAAGAAAACAGTTTGAATGTAGATCCCAAAACAAAGCTACTATACATGTTCAGAGCATCAGTGAAATTCCATAATCTTACTTCTGGGTAGCGTTTGTTTGTTCTTGGATGGGTTTGTTATAGTTTTTTTCCAGTAATGATTTCGCCAAGCATCGATCGCGGTAAATGGATCATACATGAAAGTAAGTACCATTGGTAGCTTTTCTTTTCATGCGTCAATAGATAAGCGGATTAAAACTTGGTCGATCGAAGTCGTTGTGGTTCCTTCTCATCTCTTTCTTCCATGGTCAAAGCTTTGAAAGAAACTCCACTGGCTATTTTAGTTGTTTAATTTTCATTGGGGATTTTTGAAATCATCGTTCGTTGAACGATATTCAGGTGACCTCGAGCCTTTCATATAAATCAATAGTATCTCACTATCAGTTGCGCGATATTTAATCCGGTTCAACTCGGCGTGTCATCATATTTTATTCGTTGCCGTATATATTTTGACGTCACAAAAAGTATTCGAAGCCGAATATTCGCCTTCGAATATTCACTTTGAACCAGCCTTAACATGGAGTTCTATATGGGCAGACATAAAGTCATAATTCCTCTGACCAACAAACACAATAAATTTGGCTGTTTCCTTTTGTTTATAGGCATTCAAGTTGGGATACGTTTAAACATTACAAATATGCCAAAAATTCGGGTTGAAAAGGAAACTAATTCATTATAAGATAGTATATTATGGCTTTAAATATTTGAAATTGGTAGAAACATGCTTATTGGGAGGGATAATTGTACAAAATTAATTAAGGATTTCTTTTATATGAAAAAATAACAAAAAGAAAGAAAATGATAGATGTCAGTTTTCTGAATTTGTGCAATTTCGAAAAAAAAAATGCAGATTTTGTTTTTGAGAGCACTATGTAACAAAACCGGGGTGGGGGGGGGGCACCCAACTTTAGAAGTGCTGGGTATGTCATCACAAAGTAGGGGCCTATCGGGTACAAAGCGTTATTTTAAAATCGGGGGTCATTGGGTACAAACAAAATAAAAAGTTTTGGCATAATTTTGAAAAAATTTGAATGTTTCGGCATTATTTTTTGTCATTTTGATGATGGTATTCTAGAAAATCTAGAAAAAAAGGGGGTCATTGGGTAGCCGCAACCAAAAAAAGGGGGTCATTGGGTAGCCGCAACTAAAAAAAGGGGGGGGGGTCATACTCATCGGGTATAGTCGACTTCAAAAGAGGGGGCCTATTGACAGGCACATACCGTCACTTCCAAAGTTGAGTGCCTCCCCCCCCCCCCGGAACAAAACATCCTAGATGGTGCAAACTTCTTTAAATTTAAATGGTTTTGCAAGGGGAACAATTTGAGACATTCTTGGTTAAAATCGGAGCATTTTTACGATGTTGACCCCGGTTGAGGTCAGAATTTGACCTTAGACCTTTTTGCTTGTAACTCAAGAATCGTACGTCACAGGTCTGTATCATTATAACTCATGTAACAAATATAAAGAAAATAATAAAATACATGCTGTATTTGATTATAGTTTCAAAAATATACATTGGATTTTTTTTATGTTTTAAAAGCTACATTATAGGGTAAATGTTGCATTTGGTGGCTTTAACTCAAAACGTTTGAAAATGGTGTATAATGCTTTTTGTATCTGAATTCAGTCTTCAAATCATGCGCATATTTTGGGGGGCTTTGGGCGCCAGCCCCGGGTAAAAGGCGGGGCGGCCAAAATGAAAGGCTGACGGAAGAAGGCGGCAAAAGCGAAGGGGCGGCAAAAAGAATTAGTCAACCTTTTCGGGCTGTTGAGGAAGGGGCAGCAAAATTGAATTTCTTCAGCCCCCGAGGTTGGGGCGGCCACGGTACGCCACTGCAAATGAATACATAACTTGTATGCCATCATTTGAAAATATTTAATTTATAAAGTCAATCTGTCCAGTGTCCCCTATCATATTTTCCAATTTGAACATGTTGAAATAAATACCAAACCCACATTACACAACACAATCCTGCATTCTTATAGGCCTGAAGTTTATCTTAAATCTCATTTTCTTGAAATGTTCAGCAGAGTTTATGATCATTTTGGACAGCATAACTAAAAACTTGTTTCAGTAATATATTTTTTTTATTTTCAAAAACTAGATATAAATGTTTAGGAAATGTATTTTTATTTTTTCAACTTTGAGAAATTCTCCAAAATTATTTAAAAAAAAAGCATTATACTGACAAAATATACACTGTCTGTTCAATTAGCATAGATTCTTGATTTTTTCAAAGAAAAGTGTTTGCACAGTGTTAGACCCAACATGATTTATACTTTTCAAATTCCAAAGTTCAATTTGAAATTTTGCCTCATTGTAGGCAGTTAGGCCTATTTGGGTCCATCAAAGGGTTCGCGACCTTTGCACAAATCGAGTGGGACGGTCCATTCTCAACTTAGGGCATAGACCTTATCAAAATGAACAAAAATATCTTTCCACCAAGAGGCATACACAATAAATAAAGTTTTAAAAAACAGGTGATAGGTATGAATGGCTCTGACACGTCATGGCTGCCATTTCAATTGTTATACCGTTCCGGTTATTGGATAGGGCCTAGGCCTATAGGTGATGATGGTCCACTGGTTTTGTTGCACGAAATTAGGTGAAGCTCCGTGATGTATGCGCGATTACGACTTACATTTTATGCATGGCATTATTCAGAGCATTATTTTTCCTAAACAATGACATTAAAATTATGGATTTTGTCCTTACTTCAACTGATTTCATCGGTACAATAATGTTAAATTGAGTTTTGTTTAATCATTCATCATTCCTTCCCAAGAATATCAGGATCCGCTTGAAATTTTCAGATACAGTGAATTTACAAGAATTGTTTTCTGTAACCATTGTTTTAAATAATATTTTCTTCTACAAAAGTAAATATTAAAATAAATGTTTCAACAGTGAGGTTTCAACACAACTTACTGGCAAATAAAAGCTATTTCACCGGTCAATACTTCCTGATCTCAGCGCATCTAATTATTATGACATTCGTCCCCTTTGCACTAAATGGCTTGATTCAAACAAGTTTATGGTACCCGACGTTCTACAGCTTTTTATAAAAATATCGCGGGAAAAGACCAAAATTAAAAAGGAATGTGGTTCAAATTGAACTTAGGAATTTAAAAAGGATAAACAAATTTACTTGTAAATTTCAATGGGACGTTTATTTAGTGGTGTGCGCCCTTGCAATAGGCATACAGGCTGTCTTTAAAAAATAATTCGGAAATCTGAAATTTGCTGCACAAATGTTTTGATTTTATCAAGCTTCAAGCTCTTAAATTTTCAACTGATTGACAAATAATTATCATCTATACATAGGTAAGATTATTCTGCATTACAAGCTTAGCAAAAATCAGTCCACGTATGATAATAATAGATGAATCAATTCTGAAAAGTCGGTAAGCTTATAAAATAAATTTTAATATGTTTAAGCTTACTTTCTTGGGAGTTTTGAACAACTGATAGCTAATTGTGATTAAACTCGCCTGCCAGTCTCATGTACGCATAACATGTACGCCGTTTGTACACAGAGACTAGACTGCGGAACTCAGTCCTCAATGATAGTCAGTCATTTATCTTTTGGTCGTTATATGACTATCATTTGAGGGACTGAGTTGTTATGATATATCTTCTGAGGTGCAATTTCAGACAATAGCTGGGGATTAGTGGGGCAGAGGTTATCTATTGAATCCTTTCATGACCACTGAAGCATAGTCAAGTCTGCCAAACTGGACACTCGGCACAAATTGAAAGACCACACGACACCAATTTGGTGTTTGTTATGACACCAATTTGGTGTTTGTTATGACACCAAATGGTGTTTGTTATGCTCCTCGAAATTAGTACCTTACGGTCTATGTCTGCACAGAGACTGGCTTATGCCATTTTGTGTGTCAATGGAATTTACACATGCACTTAACGTTTTGCGCAGCTCAAACATGTCAACCATTTTTTTTGTAATTCAGTCAATTTATATGAAATAGGTACTCACATATATAGATCTGATCTCCAAATCATAGTTATCTTATTTGAAGTAAATTAAACTTGGAATTTCGGATACTAAGATCATTTCCAAGCTATCGACCCACATCCCACAAGCGTGTTCGGTGATGAAACACTCCAAGTCACGAGATGACCCACCTCATTTACAGCCGGTTTCTGTCGTCAAGTCATGTTGAGGATACAGCCACGGTGCACTCTGGGGTCAAGACTAATCAGCTACTTCGGGTCACATCAATAACAACGAGTAAACAAAATGGCTGGGAAAATATTGTCCTTAAAAAGTGTTTCATTGTGACGATCAGAATTAACCTCAAAAAACTTTTTAACCACGCTAGATATGCTTAAGATCAGGCGGCAAGTGGCATGATGGTCGGAGAGAGCCGGGAAAACCGCTCGGTTGTATGGCATTTTCCATATACTCGGTTAGTTTTGTGGGGTTCATTATCGAACCCCAACGGTTTTAGCTTGCATTTATATTATTTATTAAGATAGGCCTATTTGTTTGTGATATTTCAAGCATTTTAAAATGTCAAAATAATCCCATTCAATTACACGGTTGACGATGGAAATTTACTGAATTTAGAGAATGCACGAATATTTTTAAAGAAGCATAGAAAAAAAGTGCAATTATGGAGGTCCTCTGAAAATGCTACCTGTTGGATTCTAACGCAAATTGGCAGTTTGAGAATATCTTGAACAACTCCACGATTGATGCCAATGGTCATGGATATAGTTCCAGTAAGCTCAGTATCTTCATTTATCATGACGTTATTAGATACAGGTCCGTAGAAAAATAAATAAAGATAGTAGATCATGAGTATAGCACAGTGTGTCACTTATATGTGATGTGATCAAGCAATATCAGTCAGAACTCAGAAATATTGATTTTGAGATAGCCAAACAAAAGACACATTTACTTTTTGTTTCCTACTTTAGGCCCATGAAAGTCAATTCCGAGTTTATCGTCCCTTTTTTTCCCAGGTTGGTGAGGTGACTTTTTCATTTTTCATTATTTCATCAGATTTCATTATTGACCTAAAATGTGTGTTAATTTAAAGCCACACTCGTACATGTTATTTATAAACATGTGTTTATATGGGTAGGGACTAGAAAAGTTAGAAAAGAGCCTGGTTTTGCTTCCAAGTTATGAATTTATATGTTTTACAAACAAAAATATATGTTTCCAATTGCTAAAACTGGTGAAAACACTGATACTTTGAAAATAATGAATTATTTTGGCATTTTTGAAAATTTGACGCGGGTCTTTTTGGTTTCCAAAAAGTGACGCGGGCGGGGGACGATAAACTCAGAATCGACTTTCACGCGCCTTAAGAAACTCTTTTCCAGCTTTGTAAATGCTTTTTGCTATCCTAAGAAACTGAAAATTTAATATTTCCAAATTCCGACTGATTGTGTTTGATCGCATCACATAATCATGTCAAGAACAATTTCCTCATATTTTTGAGACAATAAGAAACTTCAGGAAGAAGTTTTTATTCATGTGTATGACATGTGCAGGCCTTGTCGTTTAGATTTTAAAGGTGAGTGGTTGATGCTAGGCGAGTGGTCGAATTTGTCACAAATACCATTTATTTGGGTATAATCAAATAGAATTTTGGTCTTAAAACAGTATTTATGGATTTGCGTTGAAATGCGCGCGAAGCGCACAAACATTTGTGACTTTCTCTGCTTGGAGGGGGCACAGAATCGATGAATGCTGAATTGGATGATTCGATGGCTGATTTTGGGGGATTCGCAGCAAGTGATATTTAGTGCCTATGGCGAGTGGAAAATCGCTCACTAGAAATCGAGTTTGGGCGAGCGGTGGCGAGCGAGAGCTATCGCTCGCCTCAAACGGCAAGGCCTGTTGTGCCCTGCACGGCAACTGCGTATGTGTGTGTAAACAAGTATGTGACTTATTTTGAGATACTTCCAAGTTCTAACTTAGTATCACAATTTAGATAGGATTATACTTTTTCAATATTACATTCGCATGGACGGTAATTTTTTTGCGAGCTCGACACGATTCTGGTGAGTAGATTTTTTGCAATTATATTTGGCTTCTTTACCATCCAATTTATATCCTTCAATGTACCTGTATATCTTAAGTTGATGTTAAATTTGGATGATAGTTATTTGTATGAGTTACTGTATGGGGCAAGGATAGTCTATTTTGAACATTCTAAAATTAAGTTTTAGTGCAATTGTAACAATATTTTGGATGCGATCGCCTGTTGTGATCGGCAGTGTTTACTTTCAAACATCCATTGCTTTACATTGTGTCATGCTTGCTTCATTGATTTCTACTAGTTTTCAATAGCAATGGACTCTAGCGTTGAATGTGAAGCTATCGGTGAGCAAATTTTTGGCTTCGACTTCTCGAGTAACATCAGGGACGGGGGATGTGCCCCCCCTTTATGCCAAAATTATCAATCTTTTGTTCTTTTCAGCTGCTTTTTAACCATTCTGAAATTACCAAATCCCCCCCCCCCTATTTCAAGATAGATGATGCTACTGACTTCTGTGCAGTGTCTGAAATAAGGAAAATATGGAGGTTATCCCGAGGACAACTAAAGCATGAATTCTGCTTGTCCTCAAAACATTTTGGTTGTCCCCAAAATATGGCCACGTGTCGTGAACTGGTGTACTCAATAGGGTGGTGTTGTTTCATATTTCATGAGGGCCGATCGCCGTTGACACTGTGCAGTCTTGTTCATGTTCACCGAACCAGAAATTACCCATCATGCAACGCTAGTTTGCCGAATAGTCGCGTCCATTTAGTTCCTCGTGGTGACGTCATCCCGCTTGGGATTGATACAAAATACAGGTTGTTCTGTCTAGGTATGAGACTACCAGGCCAGTTTGTGTTTCTAAATTTTATTTTACAGTCATATAAATTAATTGCAAAAAACCCGAGTTAAATCGACCTAAAAATAAGCGAGATACGATGTTTTATATATGGCATATTTTTTACACAAAAAATGGATATTTTGACTGTTTTCAAACAAGAAATTTTGATTTATACCAATAATAATCCAAACTTTTTATTTCAATACCATAAACATTGACTGTCGTGCTCATTAAAACTAGAAACACATTTGGTCGGAAATGAAATGAAAGTAGTGAATTTCAACGATATTTAATGGGCCGATATGCACTGAATTTTGACATTAAAACATTAAAAACATTAAAAACATATCTGCTTGTTCGTTGCTTGCGTGATTCTTAAGGAAGGAATGTGTGTGTTTTATATAGTAAAAGAAGCAAAAATTATATTCCGTGATTTGATACTTTTTTAAGTGAAAAAAATTAATATAATATATATAAATCATGCAAGAAATGATCACGCTAATGTCTCGATATTAAAATGCCACGATGCGTGTACGCCTATGCACTGTAGATATAGCGAGGAGATGCTGTATCGATTTTTAATAAAGTTCATTGTTAAACAAATAACGGATGGCCGGGTTAACAATAGATGGGTCAGAATTGGGGAATAATCAATAACTAACGGTACAGTTGTTGATGGTTCATAGTGAAAAATTATTCAATTACTTATATAGAGGGCAGTGCGAACAAGATTCCCAGATCGGTCGTCGTGATTTTAGTAAAAAATGACTTATTTGTAATAAGTAAGCACCTTTAATCATTTTCAATGCTATCAAATTTGCATTCATTGTAAAGCCTAGAATGCCTTAATTTGATACCAAACTTAATATTATGAGATTCTAAATAAAAAAAGTTGTGAGTAATTAAGTAAGCGAAGACGCAGGGTGGTGCAATTGGGATATATATCATGTTTTTGAGTGCAAAGAATCCAAATAGTGGTTGTCCAGGGGATAAGTACATAGCTGAATATGGTTGTCCCCAGTGATTTTTGGACAAGAAGACAAGAGGATAAGTGCTTATTTCGAACACTGCTTCTGTGTGAAGTTTGTTACCAGACTTTATTTTGATGACCTACATGTATCTGTATCTTCAGTCCTGAGTAAAGTTTGCTCATTTTTAACATGCTAACCATGCTAACACTTCGCAGATGTTGTTATATGAGCAAATTTGGGGGCTATCAACTCTATGGATTTGTTGTCGGATCGGTACCGATATGTGCATCATCTGTAAAATATTGGATCGGTAATTTTTTTTAAATCCAATATTATTTTTTACGAAAATTTAAAAAAAAGAAGTTTTAGACCCAATAAACTACTTATTATTAAAGATTGGAAAGTGGAGAAATACTGCTTAAATATCTGATCTGATTGGATATCGGCCGAATTAGGAACATCAATATCGGATCAGTAGATTCATTTCGGTTCAGCTCTATTCATCTGTGATCAGTGGTTTACTTGGACCCAAATTTCCATTTACATCGTGTCAAATAAGTGCAAATTTTGCTCTCACTTTGACTTGATCCCTGGTGATACTTGTCTCTGGGTACCCACCCATAAATTACATAAGGTACCCAGGTACAAAATGACCAGAAAATCACAGCCTAACAGGTCATAGAGGAAAAACAATGCAGTGGTCAGGAATTGCAGGCTGCAATTATTGTGCAATCATTAATTCCCCTAACACATCAGAAATGGGAGCGCTACACCCAATCCTGCATTTGTTGTGAATTCAGTATAAATAAGTCTGTACTGCAAACAAATTGGTATTCCATATCGTTGTTTGGCAGGAAAACCCTCCTATAGATGTGTCATTGCATGGCCCCTGAACATGTTTAAAGCTAAACCTCTTATGTAACCTTTTGGCAGTTTTGTTTTAAACATGTTCAGGGGCCACAATCACACAGGAGGTTTTTCCTGCCCAACATTGATATGGGAAGCAACATGTTTAGCCATGAGCATTTGAAATATCATACATTTTATTCACAGACACAACGTGTTACAAAGATGTCCATGGATTTACAATTGGTGATGAGCACAGAAGATGCAAGGAAAGCTCTGCAGGAATTGAAGAAAGAAAATGATGGAATGCAAACAGAAATTGAAAAGGTAGATAATGAAGAAAACTAATGTCTAATGACAAACTATATAACTTTTAACCAATATTATGGAATATTTTGGGGGCACATAACACCACAAATTTCTACGTATAACTAAATATGAATTTCTTGAACTTCTTTACTGATTATCATTTTTCTAGAACAAGTGAAAACTAATGTCTGATGACAAACTTAATAACTTTTAACCAATAGTATGGAATATTTATTTTTGGGGCACATTATAAAAATTATTTTTTTAATATATCAAAAATCTGACTTATCCCAGGGGTCCACCTGATACTACATGTTTGATCTTCCGATTGACTGAGAAATCTCTGCTCCAATTGAGGTGTGGTCAAATATTTTATACCAGTTTGACTGCGTACTCATTGAAAAGTATTTTTTGGAAGTCAACAATTTCTTTTCTGTATCTGCTGGTGTCTCTTTTGTTTCATTTATTCATTAACATTGCTTTTCTGCAATTTTTGTTCAGAAAGAAGTCATAATGCTTATTTAATTTGTTTTATTTGTTTATAAATTTGTTTTTAGTTAAAACAAGTTAAATTATTCTACCAGAAGCAAAAGGAGCATTTGTTAAGCAGACACAGTCAGCTAAAGACTTACATTGATGATAGGCAACATAACATAACTCAGGCAAGGCAGAAGACGGCAGATGAAGTCACTAAAAGGTGAGAAAAATGGGCTATCAGAGCTGCCAACCCTTCTTGATCCTGCAAAAGACTTCCTCATTTGCTGACAATCTTCTGTCTTCTGCAAAACATATTAAATCTTCTGTATTTGCAGCCATCTGGCTAAATCTTCTGCATTTACAGCCATCTGGCTAAAAAATCAAAACAAAGTCAATTATACGCCCACTGTCCTGTCCTTTTGCAAAAAAAAAAAAGGCTGAAAGGCATTTTTAAGGGTCTCAAAAAGCTAACAACCAGGAGCTTTTGGGGGCACTGTTCCCACGCAAGGGCCACTGCCCTTGCCGCGAGAGCGCCACATCGTAACTTTTTTTACACTTCGCAGAAATCTTCTGCATTTACATATTCCAATGTTGGCAGCTCTGGGCTATTCCATTTGAAATCCATACTACCCCTGTGGAAGATTTTGGAAATATCTTTTACAGGGGGAGTATAAATTTCAAATAAATGAACTTATTAGGCAACTCAATTTGAATCTCATACACCCTCTGATAAAGATTCAACTTAAATCTTCCACAGAGGGAGGGTGAGATTAAAATAGAATTGGTTAATGAGCTATTCCATTTGAAATTCATACTCTCCCTGTAGAAGATACTTCCAAAATCTTCCACACAGGGGTAGTGTGGATTTTAAACGGAATTGCACAAGTGGCACAAGTGGAATATCTCATTTACAGCAATAGGTGATTGTAGGTCCGTTCATACTACGTCTATATAATTTGCTTTGCAGTGTGTTGTTGCACTACATGGTACAGCAAAGTTAAATACATTTTAACTTGGAAATGCGACAAGTTATGTTGGGTTGTGGCGAAAAATATTCTATATATCTGCAATGCACTGCAAAGCAATTACAGTGTAGTATGAATGGACCTTATGGCTCACACTATTAGACCACCCAGTGTGCCACCCAGCTCCTATAGTTTTTGGGTTATATTAGAAATCACAACAGTACAAGAGTAGGGTATATGTATGGATGATCCTGCCAGATCACTGCTAGTTGTTAGTGAGAGCAGGGTAACACACTTTTTAGTCTAATAACACACCTATGTTTATATCGTACAGGCCTAGAAATCAGAGGCATTGTGGGTGATTCTATTTGGATTCTCGAAAGAGAATTTTGCGAGAATCCTTGATTCGCCTCCCGCTCTCACTGAACAAGGATTGAAAAAAAAGCCCTCTATAGGTCTGATCGGCACACCACCGATGGCTGTTTGTGCTGTTAAAATGTAGGCCTTGTCTTTTGAGGCGAGTGAGATGCGATCACTCGCCTAAAATGAAGCTGAGGAGAGCTTTTTATCACTCGCCTACATTTGGTGTAATACTAATACAAGTGATTAAAATCACTCACCTACAGCTCAATTGACAAGAGAGTGATTTGTCATTCGCCAGCAATTTTCAAAAGACAAGACCTGTAAAAATGCCCTCTCAAATCAGTATTATTGTTCAAATTATGAGTGATTAAAGTAAATTATACCATAATTCACCATTTTGGGGTTCGGTTGCTTAACGAGAATCGATTCGCGGATTCGCATCGGATTTCTGAGCCTGTCGTAAATCATTTTGTCTGCTTACCTTGGAAGTAGAAAAACACTAAGAATTTGCTGTGTTGGACTTGTGTGATGCAGGAGGGGAGTCTGGGGAAGGGTGGCCCCTTCAAAAAGGGGGGAAATTTTTGAAAAAATTGCACAATTTGTCCTGAATGGTGCATATTATTCTCAAGGTTTAATACTTGCCAGAATAATGTGTGATGAAAAGTAATTGGTTAGTCAAAACTATAAACTGCAAATATTTGAAATATAGCATAAGTATGTCCTCACCAACATGACATAAATTATTGATGGCTAAATATTTGTAATTAAAGTGTGAAGTGTTTCAAATAATATCTCAAATATTTCTCCCATCTTCTCAGATTTGATCAACTGTACCCTTTAGTAGAAGATATCTATTATAAAAAGCTGCTGCTGTTGGAACTAAAGGAACAATTGTATTTAGCTCAGACCCAACAAGAAGAAAAGGAAATACTACAGGTTTTACAGGCAACAGGTGAGTTAAGCATACAGGCACTTTATCTAACAGCATTTCTGATTGGTTGATAACTTGTTCTGCTCATTTCAATTGCCAATTATGACTAGGCTTTAAACTATTTATGGTCATACTTGCATTTTCAGATGATTTTATTAATACCCTCCTTGATTGGTTCAAAATTGGACACAATATTCATTTTGGCCAATCAGCAGGTACCATATTCGTTCCATTAACCACCCATGCCCCTAGTATAAGCGCCCACCCAGCAAATTGATAATAGTTTATTACCTGCCCATGCAAATCTGAATCATGGTCTGAAACATATGACACACTGATGATGATAGATGAATATTTTGGACTTTTTTTACGTCTTGTTGGCCTAAACAATGTAAGAAATAAGCGCCCACCCAAAATGATTTTGTTAAGCGCCCTGGGCAGTTAATGGAACGAATACGGTAGTTCTCATGGGGTTAAAATCAAAGTCCTTCAATCAAATAATATTCTGTGTTAAGAGAACTGACATCTAGCATGTTATATAATCTATGCTGCTGTTTTCCTTTGGATTTTCTTCTTGCTTTGTTTCTCTTCCTCTCTTTCCTTCCCCTTTCTCCTTCTCTCCTTTCTCTCCGTCTCTCTTACCCTTTCTCCTTCCCGCTCTTTCTATCTCTCTCGCTCTCTTATCTCTTTCTCCCTCATTATTTCTCTCTTGTTCCCCCACACACTCTCAACAACTGTTTTTGATCCTTCTCTCAATTATTTTGCTATTACCTTATACAGGGTGTCCCTTAACCCCCTGAGCACTACCTGCCGATCTAACATTGCTTCTGATTGGTCAATTACATGATATCTTCACTTTAATCACCAATCAGAATGGAGCTTTGCTAACAATTCATCCTAAATTTTTGCATGGGGAAATTATTCTAACAATGTTGCTGATTGGTCCAATTGATAATGAAAACTTCTTTTTGGCCAATCGGCAGGTAGTTCTCATGGGGTTAAAATGTTAAATGTTATTTCATTACTGCTATTTCATTTCAGATCTTCGACTTGCTGTGGATAGCAAGGAAACCAGGAAGGATGCAGACAATCCAATACCAGCATGGTATCACTATATGACTTACTTTATTAAAGAAAACACAAGAATATCAAGACAGAAAGGTGATAAATGTGAGTTACAAAAGTAGTAATTTTTCTTTCAAAGTCGGTGACTTTTATGATATACATGTAAACTGAAGTAAAATGCGGACATAGTTACAGAATAAATGTGACAGTTTGTGATCTGCGTATTGCCTAATAAGGGCTCATATTGAAATACCCTACCACGTTTTCACACAGAAAGAAGGCAGGATTCCCCTCACTAAGCGCGCGCCTCAGGAAAGCTTGGTCATAAAACGGATGGATTATATGCATCAGTGATACACCCTGCCCAGGATTTTAACAAAAGAAGGTTAGCACAGGAAAGCTGCAGAATGGCGCACTCCTTCCTGTGTAAGGGAATTTCAATATGAGCCCTAATAAGGGAACAACCCAAAGGATTGATTGCGTCTTCTAATCGAAACTATACTAGAATGTGACTAGTATGTGATTCGACCACGATCGTATGTCACATATTTCAAAGTATATATGTGACCCCTCAGCACAACTGAGCCCTGAAGTCGCCAATCATCATTTTTGAGATATTCAACCAAAATATTCTGCTTGAAATTAGCTTTAAAATGATGTATATCATGTCTATAATACTTGACATTTAAGTAGTGAAAAATCAATAAAACAGTCAATAAATCCTTTGTTTCCTATTGTTTATTGTTAAGTTCGATGTAGCATATCTCAATAGTGGCACTGGCGACATCCGGGCTCAGTTGTGCTGAGGGTCACATATACAATGTGAATGCACAACCATGGATACAATACAATAATGAAAATACAACCAATCATGAGTGAGTTGGCATGGTTGGATTCACTTCTGTGTTGCTCGTATGCAGGCATTTATTACACAATGTACGCAGAAAAACATATTTGATGATTTGTACCAATCAAAGGAGAAAGAATCATCTTGTAACAAGCTAATTGCTGTTGAAATCGACTAATATATAATACATTGTTCTACTTTTTCTATTTTTTTGCAGCAAGTTGTCTCTTAGGGAATGCAGTTTTCTATAATGTCAAGTTCAAGTTAGATCCAATATTGGCAACTGAAGTGTTATCCTTTTCCACAAGACATAGGGGTATATGTGTCTTCATTTGCATACAATCAAACAGGTAAGTTGGGTTTGGATCCTGCAAAGAAATCAGAAGTTGAAAAAAATGGATGGTTCAAAATTAAACTACTGGTCATCTAACAGCATTTCTGATTGGTTGATAACTTTAAATGCTCATTTCAATTACCAATTATGACTTGGCTTTAAACTATTTATGGTCAAACTTGCATTTGCAGATGATCTTTATAATACGTTCCTTGATTGGTTCAAAATTGGTCACAATATTCATTTTGGCCAATCGGCAGGTAGTTTTCATGGGGTTAAGCAATTATTATGGGATAAAGAATAGGTTCCTGTTTAATTTTCCTGTTTTTAATTTTGAGCCAAACAAATGAGGTAAAACAAAGAAAATTGCTGTTTGGCAGTGACAGGTGTCTGTATGTCACACTTCGTCACGGGGCGGGAAAAACCTCATATGTACTTTTGGCCCATGAACATGGATAAAGCCTTGTAGATGTAGACTTTATATTGAAGAGGTTGCTTCATCCATGTTCAAGGGCCAAAAGTACATGCAGAAAACACCTCATATTTACTTTTGGCCCTTGAACATGGATAAAGCCTTGAAGGCGTAGACTTTATATTGAATGGTTTGCTTCATCCATGTTCAGGGGCAAAAGATACATATGAGGTTTTTCCCGCCCAGTGACGACTTTTAGTACACTATTGGGCATTACAATCATGCAAAAAGTAGAAATTCAAGGAAAATTTAGAACATCATTGTGGAGCAAATCACATAGGTGACATGATCAAGGGGAATGAGTCGTATGTTGCCAATTTTCAATTCGAAGTGTTTGCATCATTTTTATGGCAGAATGCTGCATTTTGATGCAAACCCAAAAATTGGACATCTGGTACTGAGTTATGAGCAATTTATCAATAGCTGAAAACAACATAAAACAAAGAATTTGAACACTGTTTCTGCCAATATCTCAAAAACAATATTAATGACATCCAACTCATTCCCATTGATCATGTCACATATTATGGCTTTAATTAGTAAATTTAAATTATAAATATTTTTGCACAAGGAAACCTTGTGTTGGGACAACTAGTGAGAGTAGCTTTTTATAATCAATCCAATATTTGTGATTATTAGGTTTTGATGGATCCAAGTGTGTGAAAATATTGGATCCAAAACATAATAATGATAAAATTGGATGCTTTACGCCCAATATTTATTGGTCTCGCTATGAGTTGTATATTGACTCGACTTCGCCTCGCCCAATATTTTAAAACTCATAGCTTGACCAATAAATATGGGCTCAACCGATCCAATTTTATATCAAAATATCCTTTATTGCTTTTATGTACTTCTTGGACACAATTTATTGTATGGCTGCTCTCCGTTGTTCATCTCAGATACACTGTCTATACAACATGACATTGTGTGATTGGTTAGTTACCTTTAATTGTTAAAATGACCGGCGATGTGAAGGGTTTCCCAGACCACCACACATTTTGATCTATTCTTGAAGCACTTAGGCAAACAATATTTTATGTAATATACATGTATCTGCATGTCCCTATCCAAAAGGTACATGTAATTATTTTTTATTTTGATGAAAAGCAAATAATTATCTTCAATGAGTGCCCTGTAGTTGCCAGGGTAGCTGGAGTCAAGGTTACAATTGAAGGGTACATAATGCTGGTTTCATACTTTCCTGCCGCTTACTGCTTTGCCGCTCTGACAATGATTTTGCTCCACTGTGCAGTCGCACAAGAAACGCTAGCAGTGACCAGCAGCAAGCCGATATATCAATCACCGCTTTACCCACATGGCAACAACGCTAGGGGTTGAATTCAAGTCAACTCGGTAGCGGTGCCCCTCTGACGTATGAGAACATGGAACGATTTTTGGCGATGGTGAGTGGCAACATTGGCTGCTGCTTAGCAATGTGCCGCTCCGCTTGTAGAAAAGTATATAAGTGGCATAATGAAGCATCACCGGCAAGCTGCAGAAAGTATGAAACCAGCATAACACTATGGTAAACTTTAAACTATTCCCTATCTTGGTCTGCACAGGTGCCATCCATACCACACATATGCATACAATAATCCCTAATGACATTGGTGTTGATTCTATCCCAGCACAGATATTGGAACACATATCTGTGATCCCTGTTTGTAATGTATTATATCTTCATGGCTTGACAACTATTTTACACACGTGAGAAAGGTTTTTAACACAAGTCAACACATACATAAATGACAGCCAGTGAAAAAATTTCACTGACCATCCAGGATTTGAACCTGGGACCTTTGGATCACTGGACCGATGCTCTACCAACTGAGCTAATGAGTCAGATGGAGAAGAGCACTGATGTTATTATCTATAGGCCTTCAGTTCAATACCCGCCCTCTATCATCTTCTCATCCAAGAAGCTTTAAGAAAGAGGTTTGGAAATCATTCAATTAATATTCGAGACGGAGAAATAAAGTCAAACTATGTGGTAAATTAAATATGAGAAAGGTTTTTAACACAAGTCAACACATACATAAATGACAGCCAGTGAAAAAATTTCACTGACCATCCAGGATTTGAACCTGGGACCTTCGGATCAGAGGACCGATGCTCTCCGTATTTTACACACATTCTCAATTCACTAGACATAATTTTGTTCTTTTTTTAGGATGTCTTCAGGTCAGTCACCCTTCCTATTGACCTCTGACCTACCATTGCCTGAGCTTCACTCAAAAGGTCAAACATATCTAGAGAGTAGAAGGAATCCAGTAGATTTTGTGATGGAAGTGATTTGGAAGGACATTGAAGACCATCTTCTACCATGCATGTGATGAATATCTTTGAGGCGGTCAAACCAGGTGTTGTGTACTAATAAAGGAAGGTCTTATTTCAAACTCTATAATGACTAATCAGTCACTAGTTGAAACCCTATACATACCAGTAATGGTAGGGGACTAGTCTTACCATGGAATAACAGCTCGTGACAAGGTGTATGGGTTGAAACATTTTTAACTCTCTCCGCGTGGGTGTCTACTGCAGATGACAACTTTCAATTTTTTTTTACAAAGTTTTCATGACCATATTTGGAATTAGCATGAAAAATGTATTAAATAAGTACAAACAAGTCTGGTAGCAGTGAGAGCTCTGGATATTTTTGAAAAAATTTCATAAAACATGGATTTTTTATGTCTATGGCTAGTACGCAAAGCATTAAAGCTCCTGTTCGAGTATTTTACTGAGGCTTCTTTCTGCATTTATCATAATGGGTAGCTAAAAGTGACATACAGAGTCCCATCACAGCCAAACCATCATTTGCCTTAAGTACACTGTTCACACAACATATTTTAACATAATGAATTCAGAATAAGGACTGATGAAGTCAGAGCCATGTCTGACAAAAGCTTGGCCACTCATACAGTGACTGAGTGACTGACGGCATCGGTACTGTGATAGCCTACGGCATACATATTTGTTAAAATATTGTAAGGGACCATTCACAAACCCTTGTAAGGGGGGACCTGATGCAAAAAAATTTTGTTGTGAAAATTTTTGGGGCCCCTTTACAGACCTCGAAAATTTCAGGGCCCCCTTTTTGACATGAAAATTATGGGTCAACCCCATAGATAAGCATATAAACTCAATTTTCCAGGAAAATTTGTGGTCATTTTTTCAGGGCCCCCCCTTACGAGGGTCAAAAATTTCAGGGCCCCCCCCCTTTTTGCATCAGGCCCCCCTCCTTACAAGTGTTTGTGAATGGTCCCTTACTGATTATTACTTCCTCCTGGAATGAATAAACCAGAAATCGCTATTTCTGTGAGTTTATACTCCTCTTCAGTTAGAATAATATGTTTAAAGCAATAGTGTACAATTTCTGTCTAATATTAATTTTGAATTTAAACGAAAAATGATGAAATAATATTAGTAATTACTGTTAGGAAATGTTAAGCCAAAAGAATGAGGTCAAATGAAAGAAAGCTCACTTGCTTTTGTGGCCATTTAATGTTGAGCATGGAGATTTAATGTCGTAAATTTTATGACATTATTATTTTAAAATTTGCTCTGTTGTGCTACAAACATGATGAATTTGTCCTGTTCCATTTAGGTGCAAGTTAGGACGTGTGTAAACATAACAAATATACAAAAAAATCAGGTTTTAAAAAAATAGACCAATTTCATTTCAAAAGATCATATTATGGTTTTAAGTTGATACTCATCTTCAAAGGGAATTATTTTGTTTTGGAATTTGAAGGAGTTATGTTGTCATTTTCATTTTCAAAGTTGTATTTCAAGGATATTCACAGTTTAACGAAGGTTTATATTATAAATGAAGAAATTGTTGTTCACATATGTGATGCGATCAAGAAAAATCAGTCGGAACTCAGAAATATTGATTTTGAGATATAACCAAATAAAGGAAATATTTCCCTTTGTTTCCTTTTGTTTTGGAATCTCTTTAATTGCTCATATCTTTGGAACTGGTTGCTCAATTTCAATGTGGTTTCTGCACAATGCAGCTTTGTCAATAGTTTTTACTATCATATAAGAATATCAAAATTTAATATTTCCGAGTTCCGACTGATTTTGCTTGATCGCATCATATATTTATGATGTGATTGAAAATTTGAATTTGTTGGGTTCATTACATAGTGATGTATCATAAGTGAAACTGAAAGTGCATTTTGAAGAAATACATTAATGAAAAAATGCAGATTTGTTGGTTTTTATTTTTTTGCATTAATTTAAGAATAAGATTTTATAGTAATAATAATAGTAATAATAATAATGTCTTTGGGAATCTTTTTTCACCCTTTCTATCTTTTTGTCTGACACTTCACATCATCAGTTTAGCGCCTTCATAATTTAGCCACTTTATTAATCACATTCATTAAACACCTTTTTTTCTCTTGAATTAATCAACTGTGATTATATCAATATTATTTTCCATGAGCACATAGCTTTGAAAATTACAAATTTATCATCTTAGCTTTTTGAAGCAGTTGCTAGGGAAAAAACTCTTAAGCCTATACAATGCAGATAGTTATTCAGTATAGATATTAAATTAGTGTTGATTATTATTCATTACGAAGGATTAAAGGTCACAACATATATCCATTCAATACTGCGTAGATATTTTTAGCTATTTACAGCATCATCATCGTCATCATCCTAAGCCATCGTTGACCCACTGCAGGGTGAAGGCCTCTCCAAGGTGACTGATTTATTCCACATCTTTCTCATCCAGGTTACATCAAGAAATTTTGTAATTTCATCCCTCCATCTAACTTTCTGTCTTCCTGGGTGGGTGCCTAGTACCATTTCTAGGTATCCATTCTGTAACCAGTTTGGTCCATCGTCCATCTGATGTTCTAGCCAGGTGACCAGCCCAAGACCACTTCTTTTGTTTCACAGTCTGGATGACATCGGTGACCCGTGTCATGCTTCTGATCCACACATTTGTTTTTCTGTCTCTTTTTGTGATCCCTAGCATGCGCCTTTCCATACTGTGTTGAGCCACTCTCAACTTCTGCTCCATTCTCTGAGTCATGGCCCAAGTTTCTGAGCCATATGTCATGGCTGGGAGGACACACTGGTTGTAGACGTTCTTTTAAAGACTTAATGGCATATTGCTCTGCTTCACCTCATTCAAGTTTCCAAAAGCACACCATCCTGCTCTTACTCTTCTAACTTCGTCAAAGTGGTTATCGCTCATTTTGACAACTTGACCCAAGTACACATATTCTTCTGCTTCTTCTAGTACTGTTTGGTGAATGTAGATTTGCTTCTTCATGACAGCATCAAACTAAATATAAATAATTATCAAATTTGTCAAGAACTAAATTCTTCTGCTTAAGGGATGGGGTATGAACATTTGGGCAATATTTATTGTGGGACATTAGAGCACATCAGACATATCGAATTGCATTTTGACCACGAAGAAGGTCCTTCTGATATCAAATAATTTTTATTTTTTAAATTCGCAATGTAATACACATTTTATGGCAAATCATTAAAAATTGATATTTTTGATATTTAATAGTACTCGAAGTAATCTTTATCAATCTGATGATTTATGTTTGAAGTGTATGTATGTGGGATGAAAAGCCGACGATCAATTGAACATTTTGACCTTTCGTATTGAAGATATGGATTTTTTCCCCAAAACACTAAAATAAAAAAGGTCTTTTTTTTTTTAAAATCCATATCTTCAATATGAAAGGTCAAATTTTTCAATTGATCATCGGCTTTTCCTCCCAGCTGCATACACTTTAAGAATATATCATTAAATTTATAAAATTTACTTCGAGGACTGTTATATCTCAAAAATGTGAAAAATATCAAATTTTATTAATTTGTCATAAAATTTGTATTATATCGTAAATTTCATAAAATGAAAATGATTTGATATCAGAAAGACATTCTTTGTATTCAGAATGCAATTCGATAGGTCTGATGTGCTCTCATGTCCCACAAAAAATACTGTCGAAACGCTCATTCCAGATCCCTTAATAAAAGTGCATAGTTGATACAGTAATACATAGCATTATGGATATTGATTATTAAATTAAAAAGAAAATCATACTAATTAAAAAATATTACTATTTGATAAACTAGAGCAAATTATCTTTTGGATGGAAGATATCAACTTGATTTTTTGCAAAGACTGGGAAACTTATAGTCATGTAAATATTCCCTTTAGCTATCTTCAGTAGATAGCAACTTCCTCCATTGTATCTTTTGGCATCGTGCAGTGATGAGCACCGTACATTCATGTTAGCATGTTTTTAAATATTTTTTCGACTAGTCTATTTCACACCACATTCTAAACAAATAACTTGAAAAATATTGATCAACTGAATACAGCAAAATACCATGGCAGGAAATGTATAAATATTCTTGGCACATATGACCTTGCAATGACCTACCTCTAAGCCAACTCATTATATTCAAGGATATGTAAGTATTCATTATTATGTAGGGAAATATCAATCCATATCTGATTATAATCTCATTTTTATCATCTCTGAAGGTGATTACTCCAATCAGGCAAATGATAAACATGTTATCAGGATTCTCTTTCCTGACCTGGACAACCATGAATTTTTTTCCATTTAATATTGTCACAAACCCCTCACAGCAATATCCTGCGCCTCCTCAAGCCACTTCCGGTCTTGCCGGGACTCAAACCCACGACCCTGGGTTTAAGAGGCGAGCGCGCTAGCGTATAGACCAAAAGAGGACTTCCCGTCAGGTCTATAACACTAACGCATTTATACCTCCGTGACATGCTCCCCCTCCTCGTAAGGCGCGTCCTCGTGCCTTACTTCCTCTGTTTAAACTGGTCGTCCTTGATACAAGGCATACTCGGCCAGACTGTTTTTATGAACGCCTAACCCTTTTCGATGGGTGATCCCCCTGGTGTTAAGAAACACCAGGGACCACCGCTGCCACCATTTATGTCACAAACCCCTCACGGCAATATCCTGCGCCTCCTCAAGCCACTTCCGGTCCTGCCGGGACTCGAACCCACGACCCTGGGTTTAAGAGGCGAGCGCGCTAGCGTATAGACCAAAAGAGGACTTCCCCGTCAGGTCTATAACACAACGTACTTATACCTCCGTGACAATATGTTATCCGTCATCTGTGTCTCTCACAAAAGGTTAACTTGAGACCAAAATGCTCTTGTGGGCAGTTCCTTCGGAGATGTCTTTATGCTCAAACTCTTTATCCCAATGTAATAAAACAAAATAATTATGTTTTCAACTGAGTATAATACTTAGGCACATTAGAACTTGTTGTAAATGATTACCATTATACAGAGTTAAAAAGAAATACCTACACACTACAATTGTTCCAATGACCAATACCCATACCTTTGTATGTAACTTCAAAACTAGAAATATCCATTTACTTATTACTAAATTTCATTGGGCACTTGGGAATCTGGTAATGTAATTGATACCTGCATTTTTGCTCCTAGTTCAACTTCAGCAAATGACCTCATGATTTCTGATTTTACGACAAGTTGCTCGCATGGCCCCAATTTACATAGCTTTGCGGCAACATTCTCTTCAAACATGATTCTTCATCCTTGTTTGTAGCCAGATTTTTCAAGGCCTCTTCTGAAGATGTCAATGCTGAAGTTAACAGCTCCTCCATGTTTTGCTTTCTTCATTTAGAATGAAATTGCTCGCATGGCCCTAATTTACGTAGCTTCGCGGCAACATTATCTCCAAAACATGACTCTTCATCCTTGTTCGTAGCCAGATTTTTCAAGGCCTCTTCTGAAGATGTCAATGCAGAAGTTAATAACTCCTCCATGTTTTGCTTTCTTCATTTAGAATGAAGTTGCTCGCATGGCCCCAATTTACGTAGCTTCGCGGCAACATAATCTCCAAAACATGACTCTTCATCCTTGTTCGTAGGCAGATTTTTCAAGGCCTCTTCTGAAGATGTCAATGCAGAAGTTAATAACTCCTCCATGTTTTGCTTTCTTCATTTAGAATGAAGTTGCTCGCATGGCCCCAATTTGCGTAGCTTCGCGGCAACATAATCTCCAAAACATGACTCTTCATCCTTGTTCGTAGCCAGATTTTTCAAGGCCTCTTCTGAAGATGTCAATGCAGAAGTTTACAGCTCCTCCATGTTTTGCTTTCTTCATTTAGAATTACTGCTTGAAGGCGGTTTCCTGGATTTATCGCCTGATTCTTCGTTTGGAACTTTCGCTTGAAGGACAAGTATGATAGCTCTTGCTTGAAGGAGGCCTTCTGGATTTGTCATCGGCTTATCCAACTCCTAGTTCAACTTTTGCAAATGACCTCATGATTTCTGTTGCACTAACATTATCTTTGTTGAATGGTATTTCTGTATTGTTAGAGAAGAGAGCACAGTTATAATGCATGTTTCATCCTTCAGTGCTAGAAGCTTCAATGAGTGTGGGAGCTCTTGCTTGAAGGAGGCCTTCTGGATTTGTTTTTGGCTCATATCCAACATCCAGTTTGATTTAGTTCTGAAAATTTAACAAGAAAATGAACATTTTATTTAGTATCTGGTGTTCCCATTGTTCTTGAGTAAACACCCTTAATCTTGACAACATTGTCTTTGTTGAATGGTATTTCTGTATTGTTAGAGAAGAGAGCACAGTTTATGACGCATGTTTCATCCTTCAGTGCTAGAAGCTTCAATGAGTGTGGGAGCTCTTGCTTGAAGGAGGCTTTCTGGATTTGTTTTCGGCTCATATCCAACATCCAGTTTGATTTAGTTCTGAAAATTTAACAAGAAAATGAACGTTTTATTTAGTATCTGGTGTTCCCATTGTTCTTGAGTAAACATATTCGATTTTGACAACATTGTCTTTGTTGAATGGTATTTCTGCATTGTTAGAAAAGAGAGCACAGTTTATGACACATGTTTCATCCTTCAGTGCTAGAAGCTTCAATGAGTGTGGGAGCTCTTGCTTGAAGGAGGCCTTCTGGATTTGTTTTCGGCTCATATCCAACATCCAGTTTGATTTAGTTCTGAAAATTTAACAAGAAACTGAACGTTTTATTTAGTATCTGGTGTTCCCATTGTTCTTGAGTAAACACATTCGATTTTGACAACATTGTCTTTGTTGAATGGTATTTCTGCATTGTTAGAGAAGAGAGCACATTTTATGGTGCGTGTTTCATCTTTCAGTGCTAGAAGCTTCAATGGTGTTGTTCCATCATGGACATATTTCAGTGGAAATCAGTAAAATACAATATTATTGTGGAATATATTGCTCAGTGGCAAATGAAAGTTGATTCCCAGTTTCCTGTTACATAGTTTTTCATGACTGGGTAGGTGACTGTTTCATAGCGATTATAGATTAATAGTAATAATAATAGTAATAATAATGTCTTTGGGAATCTTTTTTCACCCTTTCTATCTTTTTGTCTGACACTTCACATCATCAGTTTAGCGCCTTCATAATTTAGCCACTTTATTAATCACATTCATTAAACACCTTTGCAAATATGCATAATTTCTCTTGAATTTATCAACTGTGATTATATCAATATTATTTTCCATCTCAGCTTCAATGGTGTTGTTCCATCATGGACATATTTCAGTGGAAATCAGTAAAATACAATATTATTGTGGAATATATTGCTCAGTGGCAAATGAAAGTTGATTCCCAGTTTCCTGTTACATAGTTTTTCATGACTGGGTAGGTGACTGTTTCATTATTCATTATTTTCAAGCTTTCATTATTGGTGTAAAGTTAATTATCAGGAGACCCTATCCTGGCTTCAGTTGAATCAGTCTGAGATTCTGAACACTGGCGCAACATCTTGAGTATATCATTAAACAACCTGTCCTTATTTGGGTACTTGCCACCAGGTGGTTTGGGGGCTGTATGGTATATGGCATGGTATGCAAGCCGCAGTCATCATGATATTGAATGCATTGGGCTGATTGGCACTTATTTTTTAATTCAAAATTATTATTACCTACTTGTATTATCAAATTGGAATAAAAAATATGGTTAGCACCATCATTTGACATTTGACATTCTACAAAATTCTTTCTGCAAATAAATGAGAAACATTTCTTGCAGGATAAAATATGCTTCATATCCACAATGTACCGCAGTACACACTATTATTGGGAGCACAGATGTGTCTATGATGGGCAATGTGTAGTCATGGTCATCTTGTTGTCCACCTTGTGACAAAGTTGAATGTGGTAACTTAATTTTCTCCTCATCCTTTTTGCACTCTTTAAATTCATTAAAGTCCTGCTATATAATAATAATAATAATGATAACAATGATGATGATAATAATAATAATAATGATAACAATGATGATAATAATAATAATGATAATGATAACGATAATGATAATCAGTTTGAAAAGAAATTTTAAGCAAGTGCAGAAAGCTTTGATGTCATGTCCATTTCTGCAGATCCAAATGGCTTCTTTGAGCCGCAGGTCTTAGCTTGTCAGCTTCTTGATCAATTACTTTTGAGTCCTGCCAATTGCTAGAACGATTCACATAGGTTACATGGTCCATGAATGTCTGTGGTGAAAGATTTGTGATTTGCACATGTGAATGGTTTAAATTCAAAATTTTCTCCACCTCTTTCTGGTGCTCTTTAAGTCAAATGCCAAAACACAGACAGTTTCACTAATATATAGGAACTGCAACAGAAAGAGACGGAGAAATTTGAATCTAAACCTGTAGTGGCAAAATGCCACTGAAATGTGAGTTAACATCTTTTGTAATTGTTCAAAAAGAATTTTAATTCTTTTTAAACAACTTAAAAGTTGTTTGTTGAAATCAACATTTTAAATTTCATGCTACCTGGTATAAAGATTCTACTCAAATGAGTTTAAAAGCTGGAGCACAAAGTTTATAAAAGGATATGTCCAAAAGTGCCCAAAAGAGTTGAGCAGACTCAAACATCTGCTGGCATATCAGTGGTGTGTCCGGGGGAGGGGGCTTTGGGTGCTGAAGCCCTCCGCACTTTGTTAAAAATTATGTAAAATCAGCCGGATTGTTGGCGATTTTAGCCATTAAGCCCCAGCATAACTCTGAAAGCCCCTCTGAGCCCCCGCAGGAAAAGATCCTGGACACGCTGGTGCATATTGTTCAATTACAAATTATGATATTAAAGGGCATTTCGTGATCCACAGCCTCATCCCCCACTTTTCCCAAAAAAATTGAGATTTTTACACCACTGGATACCTCTGGCTACATAATGTTTATGTACCAAATATTTCTTGCAGATTAATTCGTTTAGCAAAAATATCGCTAAATTTGAATTTCGTTCTGATGCACCAGAACGAAATTACAACACATTGTCTATGGAGCAGTGTAATACACATAATCATGCATAACTCGCAAACGCAAAATCGGAATCAACTGAAATTTTGGAAATGAGCTTTTTTCGTGGATATCTACTGAAAAATGTCATAAAAAGAGGATGCTAGGATCACGAAATCCTCCTTTAAATTGAATGCAGGAACACTTATTTACCTCTATTTTTCACTGGACTTTGAGAACTAGATGTCAGTTGGACTTCTCCTTGGAATATTTTTGAGTAAATGCCTTTGATTGTGACAACATTATCTTTGTTGAATGGTATTTCTGCATTGTTAGAGAAGAGAGCACATTTTATGGTGCTTGTTTCATCCTTCAGTGCTAGAAGCTTCAATGGTGTTGTTCCATCATGGACATATTTCAGTGGAAATCAGTAAAATACAATATTATTGTGGAATATATTGTTTAGTGATTATAAGGCTAATGAAAGTTGATTCCAAGTTTCCCGTTACATAGTTTTTCATGACTAGGTAGGTGACTGTTTCATTATTCATTATTTTCAAACTTTCATTATTTGTGTAAAGTTAATTATCAGGAGACCCCATCCTGGCTTCAGGTGAATCAGTCTGAGATTCTGAACACTGGTGCAACATCTTGAGTATATCATAAAACATGTCCTTATTTGGGTACGTACTTGCCACAAGGTGGTTTGGGGGCCGGTATATGGCATGGTATGCGAGCCGCGGTCATCATGATATTGAATGCATTAGGCTGATTGGCATTGCTGGTTTCTGGACATTCACTGTCACTGACAATCGGCTCCGCCGACTCTTCACTCTTCACCTCAAACTTCACAAACTTTCCAAAGACAGCACACACATCCACCACGTCCAAGTTTCTTTCACGATTGTGACAATTTACTTTCTCCTACACTACACCTCAAGATCAAGAGATCTACATCACGATTCATTGACTCTACAGTCCAGCAAATAACACATTGAATGACTGGCCAGTGTCAGTGGTAACAATAGTCCATGACCTTCCCCTCCTCCACCTTTACAGAAACCAACATATTCATAATGAAACTTTTGTAGGATAAATGTTATGAATAATTTTCCAATTAAGTGAAATAAGCCTGGCCTCATTGGTACAACATGGTATTGAACCCAAATCTTTTCCCAATTAAAATTGTAATTGTGGAATCTTCTACACCAGTAGTTCATGTCTAAACATCTTTGAAGAACAGGCTTCTATAGGACTGCATCAAAGACAATTGATTCAGTCCTAATATGGTCTAGAATTGGTGCATTCTTCCAATCATTCGGCAGAGCATTGCAAAGAGAAGTCACTGAAATGTGATGTGAGTTTCTTTGTAATTGTTTAAAAAAATGAACTTGTTCAAAGAAGTTAGGCAAAGTGTAAGTCATCCTAGTGTATAGCTGTAAGCGCAGGGCCGTTTTACGTAAACAAATCATGTAAATTTATAAGCTTATATTTTTACGCATAAAATATTGATTTATTTTATAACCAGATGTAAGCTAATCTTTTTTTAGATGTCTGTAGTCTAGGAAACAGTTTGTAGTCTAGGAAACAGTTTGTAGTCTAGGAAACAGTTTGTAGTCTAGGAAACAGTTTGTAGTCTAGGAAACAGTTTGTAGTCTAGGAAACAGTTTGTAGTCTAGGAAACAGTTTGTAGTCTAGGAAACAGTTTGTAGTCTAGGAAACAGTTTGTAGTCTAGGAAACAGTTTGTCTAAACTAAAACTTGAGCATACAACTTAACAATTCCTACCAACCCCAAGAGATCTCACTGAATGCTGAATCTATCTAATTCCTATGTGGACAAGAAACTGAGTGTTGTTTGAGTCTTACTTTGCTGTTTTGGCACAAAATACAGGGAGAGAGAAGTGCTAAATCCTGCACAAGAATAATTAAACACAATAGGGAATGATTGCTTGCTATAAGCGAGAGGTAACTGAATCTATTATATATTAAAGAGTGAACAGTTAATCAACCCAAAGTGTTACAGTTAAACTACACAACATACTGAAAGTATGAAATTTGAGGTAATGAGGTTGCTTTCCTTGAAGGGAAAAAACGCAGTATGGAATAATGAACTTTTTCCTTCAAAAATCATGTAATTTTTTGTTTGATATTGCCACTTGCATTGATGGCTCAATCACAAGTTGAGGCAATATGACGGTGTTTGTAGATTGATCAAAAGAAGGCACAACTAGGCCTTCTATAGGAACAGTAATTGTGCTGGATGACGAGGGCTGGTCTGCATATGATGAATATGCTGGAGCTACAACTGTAGACGATGTTGATGACATCATTAAATTTGAGATGGTAGAACTCATCCTCTTCTTCTTTTCATTGCTGTTCTTTGAATCGCTATGACTGCTTGCCTCAGAGATCTATGCCCTGAGGCATGCAGTCATGATGTCTCTGGCCTCAAAACCGGTATTGTCCAGTGTTGTTATACTTGTTGTCTGTAGGCAGTGATTTGTGTATTCCGGGATTCCTGCTTCCTTGCAGATGTTCTTGGTCTTTCTGAAGAGAGTATTTTGGCCAACTGGTACATTGTCATACCCAAGTGTACCCTTCATGAATGGCTTTGGTCATTGCCAGAATGCTTTACACTCTAGGTGCAAAACAGCGATTTACTTCTCAAAAATAACTGGACACATTTGTGGATTGCTGCGTGTTTCATACATCAACCCACCTTGTCCAGGACCTTCGTTTTCTTCACCTCGTTCAGTTTTGGTTCATTTGTCGATGGCTAATTCCACATACTTGGCCCGCTAGGGTCAACTTGCACCTTGCAATTGAGATCCGATTTCTTCATCTGATGCAAGTTTTCACGGCCTCTATTTGCAAAATAGAGCATGTCTATGAAAACTTTGTTTTGGAATCCCCAAGGGGTTTCTAGATCAAGTGAATCTTGAATCTTTCACACATGTTCCTGTTGGATGTGTTTTTTGTGTTGCACCCTTGCCTTCCCAACCTGCTTCGACATATTCAAAGAAGCAACTGGACATCATGTCATATCCTGGGATTTCGTAGATGAAACCAGTTGAAGAACCATCGTCATCTTCACAATTGTTCTTTGTGAACTGATCACGTTTGGTCACATACATTATTTCTTCTTCACCACGGTTTATTGTGAAATTACTTTGTTTCATGTCATGCAAGTTACGTGGATTACGCAGAGTGCAATAGCACTTTTTTCAGCTGACGCCAAAAAAAATCGCAAAAATAATTAACTTCAATTGACCAATCAAATGTCAAAAATCTTTTTATGAGTTATATAATTCTAACTGGCAATATAAGTAAAATTTTAATATTTTTGCAATTTGAGCAAATATGGACCAAAAACATGCAATTTTGTATGTTTTGTTATAGTTTTTGTCACAAAATTCTGAGACTTGGCACAAGACTACGCACTCATAATCTTAGAGTATATAGGCTAAGATATAGCCCAAAATGTTAATATTTTTTGTTATTTTTTTTATGTAAAAGTCTAGAAAATGTGTTTTCCAAAAATTAGAATGCATAACTTAAAATAAGTCTTTGCACAAGTCTTTGTGCTTGATCATGTTGATTGTCACAGCATATAAAAAATGCCTAAAACATGTTTTTTGCCCCTATTTTGGCTATTTTAAGAGTGGTGGCACCAGGATTTTTTTAGGGGGGCAAAGTGAACAATATTTCCAATTGTTTCTAAAGCTTTGCCTTCAAGATGGAAGGAAAATAGTCGTTGTAAATAAATCACAAAGTAAGGGACGCACCATTTGATACTGGGGAGTAGGAAGTTTTTCAAAAAAAAACTTCCCCCACTGCATGAGCAACAAAAAAACCTTTCCCCACCAACACTAAAAAAAAAAAACCTTCCCCACCTAACTGTGTATGAATGCATGAAATAAAAAAAAAAATGCATGAAAAAAAAAGTTCGCCGCCGGCGGCGAAAAAAATTTCTTCCCCGACCCCAACTTCCTACCCCCCTGAGTATCTAATGGTGCGTCCCTAAAGCAAGTAGCGTGAGCACAATATTTACCTACTGGTCTGAATATCAATGGATTGTTTGTGTCTGAGTGAAATGTAAAAGGGCACATAAATAATGCTGACTAACACCTTGCCAAGAATATGAGATTCAGTTGCAGCTACTCAGAAGAAATATTAGAAGATGGTGATCAAACATTTTATTTCAAGTTGAATAAGTTATAAATATAAATATAAATACTTTCAAAGTTTAGTTGTAAAATATTTATAATGTATAATATAAAATTGGTAAATTTTTTTCAAACCTGATTTTTTTTGTTGCATATTTGTAATGTTTACAATGTCCCAACTTACAGCTAAATGGAATTGGCAAAATTTGTTGTCTTTGTAGGTCAACAGAGCAAAGTTTGACATATATTTTTTTATTATGACTTTATGTTCTCCCATAGAACTGCATATTAAATGGCCAAAATAACCAGTGGGATTTCTTTCACTGTACCGGGGACTGGACAGCAACCCTTCTCGGCAGTTATTACTAAATATTATTTCAACATTTAGAATAAAGAATAACAAAATTAAAATATGAAGGAAATCATGCATTAATACTTTAAGGCGAAAAGGGGTTTGTCTGAGAAGACAGTATGTGTATTTTTTTAATTTTCTTATGTTTCTCGGTTACCAGATGTCTCCGTATTCCCAAGTTTCATTTTCAAGGAAGCGAGTGACAAGGGTTTTTAGGAGAGGGGCACTAATTAGATCAAATACTGAAGCCTATACATTATATTTCAACTTTTAAAAAAGGACACGCTGCTTAGCATTTTTTCCATTTCTACTGAGAAACCTTCTATTTTTATACTTTCTGTCCAAGCTTGTGATTGGTAGTTTGTCTTCAGATTCCATTAGATGTGTGTTGCAAATGGGCTATTCAGTTAAAATCCACACTACCCCTGTGGAAGATTTTGGAAATATCTTCCACAGGGGGAGTATGTTTTTCAACTATAATTGGTCAGAGTTAATCATTTTGAAACCCATACTCCCCCTGTATTATGGCTTTACATATATCTTCCACAACTGGAGTGAGTATCACCAATGGAAGTTGCCCAATTGTCTATTCTATGCAAAATTGATACTCCTTCTGTGGCAGATGTTTGCTAAATCTTCCACAGGGGTAGTGTGGATTTTAAATGGAATAGCCCAATATGCTAATTAGGTTGCTTATTTGCTGGAAGAAAGCATATGGACTTCCACCTCACCTGATGGAAATTTCCACCAAAGGCATCATTACCCCAGGGACCCCTCTCCTTGGGTCTTATCTTTTACTCACCACACAGTTGTATTGGGACTCCAAGTGAAATTATTACCTTAAAATAATGTGTATCAACGTGGACGCTACAGATGACACTTTGCATCGAGAACTGCAAAATTGCTATTTGAAAAATTCTCAAATCATTAAATTTCTGTAAAAAATGAGCTATTCATGCTGCATTAATCTCCGCTCTTAGCCTCTTTTCGCAGGCTCTAATACAAACTCCACATAATGGTGTTAATATGCTGTTAATATGGAGTAAAATTCATGAAATGCAATTTGCAATTTTGAGCAAACTATAGAAAATTGGTGAAGCTAAAAAGAATTTTGTTTTCCAGAGTGTATTCAGTATTTTGTGAAAAATATGTTTATTTTTATTAATATAATTAATTCTTAGCTATAGTCGTATAAATGAGTGAAACATTTGTGAGGAATTACAGATTAAATGAAATGAACCTTTCAAAAGGTCTCTTGTGGAAATACATGGTGTGTGGAAGTTTGTTTACTTTTTTCACAGATCATCCTTGCCATACAAATTCATTTTCTTATATCCAAAACAGGTTAAAATACAACCTTTCGAAAGGTCTCTAAATGCACGGTCTGTAGATGCTTATCATTTATTTACATTTATTTTTTTATAGATCATCCTTGATATTATCAAATTTACATTTTATATCCAACATAGGTTGAATTAATTAGCCTAATTAATTAATTTAAAAAAAGTGCTCCTGACCCGCCCCAACACCCCCACCTGATGGGCAGCTAGGTTGTCTGCACTAAGAAAGCTTATGGTGCCACAAAAGGTATATTCTATTCCATCCTTCTGTAGTATTATACCATCTTGCTCCAGAGTAGCCATATCTCGCATAATTGGCCAAAATAATTATTGTCTGTAGTTCATATTTTTTACATGGGTTGACTTGCACATACAGTGCCACAAGCTGTACACATTGAAGCTTCGATCGGTATCTTGGGGAAATGTTTCCAAGTAGATAGTAGACTGCACCAAACTTCAGTTGTTTCACTTTGTTTTCAAGCGGATTGGCCATGCAAAAATCATCATAATACAATTGCACCTGAAGGTTCATATGGTTTCTAGCTATAGAGAATAAAGCATTGTCTGCAAAGACTTCCACCTCACCTGATGGAAATTTCTGAAGGCATCATTACCCCAGGGACCCCTCTCCCGGGGTCTTATCTCTTACTCACCACATAGTTATATTGGGACTCTCCGAATCATTTTTGTTTTTCTCCAAGTGAAATTATTCCCTTAAACTAATGCGTATCAAGGTGCAGACGCTACAGATGGCACTTTTGCATCGAGAACTGCAAAATTGCTATTAGAAAAATTCTCAAATCATTAAATTTCTGTAAAAAATGATCTATTCATGCTGCATTAATCTCCGCTCTTATCCTCTTTCGCAGGCTCTAATACAAACTCCACATAATGGTGTTAATATGCTGTTAATATGAAGGTTAATTTCAAATCTAAAATTCATGAAATGTAATTTGAGCAAAATATAGAAAATTGAAGAAACTAAAAAGAATTGTGTTTTCCAGAGTGTATTCAGTATTTTGTGAAAATTCCAATATGTTTATTTTTGTTAATATAATTAATTCTTGAAATGTTTTCTTAGCTATATTTGTATAAATGAGTGAAGCATTTGATTTACAGGATAAATAAAATGAACCTTTCAAAAGGTGACTTGCGGAAATACAAGGTGTGTGGAAGTTTGTTTACTTTTTTTCACAGATCATCCTTGCCATACAAATTTATTTTCTTATAACCTTTTGTAGAAATGCACGATCTGCAGATATTTATCATTTATTTCTATTTCAGTATTTTTTTTAGATCATCCTTGGCTATCAAATTTATATTTTCTATCCAACATAGGTTGAATTAATTAGCCTTTCAATAGCTCTTTCGAGGAAATACATGGTCAGTAGATATCGTCCTTGTCATTACATTATCAATTTGTTTTCTTATATCCAAAACTGTCCTTGTGTGCTATTAATAAACAGACCTTTATAGTTGTCATTATCTTGTCAATCAGGAAATAGTACATTAGTACCGGTAGATTTAAAACAACAGTCACAAGACTTACAATTTGCAGAGCTGTGGTCGCTTGCAACCTGCATCTACAGGTCTTCTTTAGCCACTGAAGAGATTATTCCACTTGACTTGGCACTTGCCTAACAGATATTGATAATAGTTTGCCATATGTGAGGCTATAAAGCACAGTAAGTCCTTTAAGGGGGTACTGCACCCCTCGATAAATGTGTGTCTATTTTTGCATTTATTTTTCAAAAACTAATAACACAGTGGTAACAAAAGTTATGTATATTATAGAGGCAAGGAATCCAATTACTACACTGGAATTTCAGTGACCCTAACTGACCCAAGACAAGCGGTTCGTTATTTATGATAAGAAAAGAGGTACCGCAAGAATGTACCTCATTTCCAATCATTATACTGAACCACTTGTCTTGAATCACTGAAATTCCAGTGCAGTAATTGGATTCCTTGCTCCAATAATATACATAACTTTTGTTACCACTGTGTTATTATTTTTGAGAAAAATGCAAAAATAGTCACAAATTTGCCACAGGGGTGTAGTACCCCCTTAAAGCAATATTGTAATATATTTGTCATTTGCTGAGGAGGACGGCTTGAATTGTTTTTTCTTCTAAACTAAATTAAGATTTTTACATGATTGTAATGTACTTGAATGAACTAAAAACCAAGCCTTAATTGCCGTATTTGTGACAAAATCTGGATTTTTAATAACATCTTAGGATCCAAGATTAAATTCATACGTTTGAATTATTTGTCAAATTTGAATATGGCTTAAATGTGTGTTGCATACATGAATCTATGGGATATTCATATGGGATATTCATAACACATTGAGATGATTGACCTTGTTAACTACTGATACATGCATTGATGATATACATGTAGGTGCTAGAATGAAATAGTAATTTTCTTTCATTTTACCTCATTTGTTCAGCTCAAACTAACATTATTTGGAAAAAATAATAAAAATCTATTTTTTAAATATCATCAAGTACTGTTTACAGTTACACTAAGTTAAATTTTGAATATGGCTGAAATGTGTGTTGCATGAATCTATGGGATATTCATAACTCATTGAGATGATTGACCTCACTAAGTGTGCAAATTTGTTTTTTATTGTTTTAAGGACTCTAACTATTTATATCTTAGCAATTTTACTGCTTCAAATTTTATGCTGATACCAATTTGACTGGAAAATGTTTACAAAGTGTTATGTAGAACAGACAAAAATAGAATATTTTTGTTGATTACATCACATAAGCGGGTGCAATGGGCTATTCCATTTAAAATCCATACTCCCCCTGTGGAAGATTTTGGAAATATCTTCCACAGAGGGAGAATGAATTTCAAATGGAATTAACACATTAGACAGTTCTATCTGAATTTCATACACTCTCTGAGAAAGATTCAACCTGAATCTTCCACTGAGGGAGGGCGAGTTTCAAATGGAGCTACTAATGTGTTCATTCCATTAGAAATTCATACTCCCCCTGTGGAAGATATTTCCAAAATCTTCCACAGGGGGAGCGTGGATTTTCAATGGAATAGCCCAATATCGGTATCAACTGAGTGGTATCAACACACAAGTCATTTTCAAGAAAATATTAAAAATATAAAATTAGTTACATTTGGAATGAAGATTATGCAGATTGAAATGGTAAAAGGACCATTTGATTTGCTAATTTTGTTGAAATACGTTGTTGCATTTGGATATATTGCCATTTGAATGAAGTAAGGCGATAAAGTTTTTAAAACATTTAGTTTTAATGTGTCAATAACGTTAAATAATGAGTAATAAAAGATTACAAAAGCTTTTCGAAACATTATTATCTAAACCTAACAAATATTGTATTCACCAAATATTTAAAAAGAACGTTTGTCAAATCCCAAATAACATTATGAACAAATTTCATAACTTTCATAGGCCCCAACATTTAAGATTTTCTGACAATGTTTGCACACCCTTTGTAAAATGTTTAAAAAAATGTTAATTTTGTGTTTGATAAGAAATTAATTTTTCCATACACTTATACACTTTTTCACTTAGCTATTTATAAGCTGAAGATCATTTTAATTACAACCTTTCACTCCAACCAAAATTAGTTTCACGCCTACATATACACATTGCTATCTACTGAAGATAGCATAGCCTATGGCGCCTATTGCATGGTGTTTTTTCCTTCACTTTGCCATCTTCCAAAAATAGACTGGGCCTATAATTGATATTTCAAGTGAAACAAGAATACCAGCAAAGTAGACAAGCGAGTAGAATGCTCATAATCATTCAAAATAGATACTAAATGAATTGTTTAAGGGATCTGGAATGAGCGTTTCGACAGTATTTTTTGTGGGACATGAGAGCACATCAGACATATCGAATTGCATTCTGAATTTGAAGCATGTCTTTCTGATATCAAATAATTTTCATTTTTTGAAATTCACAATATAATACAAATTTTATGACAAATGATTAAAATTGGATATTTTTCACATTTTTTATATATAACAGTCCTTGAAGTAAATTTTATAAATCTAATGATATATTCTTAAAGTGTATGTAGCTGAGAGGAAAAGCCGACGATCAATTGAAAATTTTGACCTTTCATATTGAAGATATGGATTTTTTCCCAAAAAGACCTAATTTTTGTTGGTGTTTTGGGAAAAAGAAATCCATATCTTCAATACCAAAGGTCAAAATTTTCAATTGATCGTCGGCTTTTCATCCCACCTACATACACTTTAATTATAAATCATCAGATTTATAAAGTTTACTTTGAGTACTGTTAAATATCAAAAATATCAATTTTTAATCATTTGCCATAAAATGTGTATTACATTGCGAATTTCAAAAAATCAAAATCATTTGATATCAGAAGGACATTCTTCATATTCAGAATGCAATTCGATATGTCTGATGTGCTCTAATGTCCCACAATAAATACTGTCCAAACGTTCATACCCCATCCCTTAAAGACTTTATTATGTTGTTGTTTTGAAAAAGTGATTTATTTTACATCCTGTCTCAGATTAAGGAAAATGTCTACTCTTTTTTTTCCATTTTTGTAAATCTTAAGTTTAGAACCTATTTTGGGATTTTTCACTCGTCGTATTTAGCAAAATGTCTGCTGTTTGAAAACCGCAGAGTGTGGATGCAGCTACACCCAGTTACTAATGCGTGGAACGTATCGTCAGCTTGCTACGATAATTGCCAAAGTCATTTTTTTCGTAATTTATTCACTAATCTTTGCACAAGAGCAAATGATAATAAGACAAATTAAATGGAATAATCAGAAGTAATTTGGCTGATTATTTAACTGATGCATGCTTGAACCAGGTTTTGTACTTTGTTCTCAACATTATAAAAAAAAGCAATTGTAGCAGGGTGACAATATGCACCTTACGATACATTAAAAATAATACTGCAACAGCAAATTGGTACTGGATTGCTACTGCATTACCATGGCAACAGCTGACTGTGCCTGACTTCAGATCGGTTGTGTCTCTGCTCTGTAGTACAGGGTGTCCCAAAAAAAAGAGGCCCCTCATTGCGCCCTCTTTTTCTCCTATTTCTGAAAAGTTGATCAAATATATTTTGGTAATTAAAGAAACCTTGAGTCGTTAGCTTTAATAAACCAAAACAAGTATATCAATCGGCTCACAACTTTTGAAGATATACTCTTTTAAAGAAATGTACCCGTTTTTCACTCTGTCCACGGAGAAGGTTTGGCCAATTCAAAGATTGTAAAGGAATACACATACCATGCATGAATATCAAACATTCCTCAATGATAATTTTATAAAATACCTTTATTTATGGAATGGGCTTTATCGGTGGGCTTATGGGCAATGGATTTTGTTAATAGTGTCATTAATTTGTGGGTAAAATGGATGCCGAATGGGACTTCTTTTGCTTTACTTGCAATTACTTATTTTTTCTTGGTTATTTATGCCCTTTTGTTTTATTATGTTTCTTACATTCTTACTTTGTTGTTTCTTGCTTTTTTTTATTTACAGCATAAGTCATTTCTCTTTTTAGGATGAAAGGTAGCCCTAAAAGGCTGTTTGGTTTGTCTTTGGTTCTTCTGAAGTGACTTTACTGTGCTGCTCTGCTCTGCCCTCTACCTGGTTGCCTACTTGGCGAATACAGGTTTCAGCCTTGGTCCTCATTGCATCAATTGCGTTGCGTACCATCCTTGTGCGGCGGATACTTGTGATTTGCGTATGCATTCAGTAATACGTTTGCGAAGAGGTCTGGTGATCGTGCAGGCCACTCCACAGCATCAGCCATCCCAACCACTCTGTTTGCTATCCGTGGATACTTTTATTCAAAAGAGCATATCTTCAAAAGTTGTGAGCCGATTGATATAATTGTTTTGGTTTAATCAAGCTAACGATTACAGGTTTCTTTACATACCAACATATATTTAATCAACTTTTCAGAAATAGGAAAAAAAAGAGGGCGCAATGAGGGGCCTCTTTTTTTGGGGACACCCTGTATTATTAGTGTTGCTTATTGGTGTTGACCAATATAGCTGAGTGGCTCCCCAGGCTGTGGTTCTATTCCTGCTCAAAAAGGTCCTCTCACTCTTATGGAAATTAGATTGCCCATATGCAATTTCTCTCCATAGGGAAATTGAATAAGGTTTATTCTAAGAAAACAACTGTGATACAGATGTACAGGTGTTGTAATGGAATGTGAGTCAATGCTGGACCCAAAATTATATCACAACTGTAATTTTCAACTTGTAAAATGCAGAGCGAGATTGCAATTCATCTTACTATCATGTATTATCCATCAGTGACTTGGGAATGTTTAAGGGCTGGGGTATGAACGTTTGGACAGTATTTATTTTGGGACATTAGAGCACATCAGACATATCGAATTGCACTCTGAATACGAAGAATGTCATTCTGATATCAAATAATTTTGAATTTTTGAAATCCGCAATGTAATACACATTTTATGGCAAATCATTAAAAATTGATATTTTTGATATTTAACACTACTTGAAGTAAACTTTACAAATCTGATGATTTATACTTAAAGTGTATGTAGGTGGGTTGAAAAGCCGACGATCAATTGAAAATTTTGACCTTTCAGTATTGAAGATATGGATTTTTTTCCCAAAACACCAAAAAAATTAGGTCTTTTTGGGAAAAAATCCATAGCTTCAATATGAAAGGTCAAAATTTTCAATTGACCGTCGGCTTTTCCTCCCTGCTACATACACTTTAAGAATATATCATTAGATTTATATAATTTACTTGAGGACTGTTATATATCAAAAATTAAAAAATATCAAATTTTTATAATTTGTCATAAAATTTGTACTATATTGTGATTTTCAAAAATGAAAATTATTTGATATCAGAAAGACATGCTTCAGATTCAGAATGCAATTCGACACGCCTGAGGTGCTCTCATGTGCCACAAAAATACTGTAATAAACGCATAATAAACGCTCATTTTACATCCCTTAAACACAAGCAATTATGGCATTTTTATCACCAAGACTAAGATTTTTAACTTTTTTTCTAATTTCACTCTTTTGTCTAAAATATTTTAATACTAGTAATTAGTTTATAAAGAATAAGAAGCATTTTTGTCAAACTCTCAGACTTTGTACAAGTCTAATGGGTTGATTGCCCTAGCATACAGAAAAACCCACCGAAAAAGAAACTGTTAAAACTCTTTTGTTTTATGTTGTTTTCAGCATTTGATAAATTGACGTAACTTCAAAATGAAAAGTCGCATCAACATGGGGTTTTCAGTTTCTGAAAGCTCTAAATTTCCTCTTTAGAAATGTTATGTAAAACTCATTTTCGATTAGGGTCGACATGTGACTCATTCCTCTTGATCATGTCACATATTCTTAATGCAGTTTGGTGTGTCTGATGTGCTCTCTCAAACCCTACAAAAATATTGTGCAAAGGTGGGTGACCGACCCCTTAAAGATATCATCAGTATGTCTGTGTGAGGAAGATGTTTGTACTGATAAATGTGTTAAATGCTCTGCATGCTAGCCATGCGCTTCAATGGAAAAAGTTTCAAGTTTTGAAATATTTTCTCAAAATATCAAGAGCTATCTTAAGAACTACTGAATCAATACTAAGCTTGTTTGTACTCATTTTAATGCATTTTTCATGCTGATTCCAAATATAGTCATGAAAATTTACATTTCTGATATTTTTGAATTAAAAAAAAAAATTTGAAACTTGTCGTCTGCAGTCAACACCCGCGTGAAGAGAGTTAATATCATGTATCTATCTTGGTCAGACAATACATGTATAAATGTGGTAGAAATCAAAAGATAAGTGCATTCCTGAATTTAATATATGCTGCAGATCTCACTAATATTCATTCATATAGTATGGAAAACTGCTGTGTAATACTAATTGTCTTGTGCATACATGAACCCACAACTGTTAGCTTTGTTATTGAAATGAAGTTGATTGAAGATATGATATTAAATTCTAAAAAATGCATTGTCATGTCATTCAAAATGAATAAATAGTGATACTCTCATTAGTTCCGTGCGAGGCAAGATTTTTTCCACCCTGATCGTGGTATTATCAGAAAAATACCAACCCGACTTGACCAGTCAAATAATATGGAATGATCCCTGTCCGATTTCTCTTTTGCACACTGGAACGGTCAATCCATTTGTGACACGATCAAGGGAAATGAGTCGGATGTCGCTAATATTGATTTTGAGATATTGGCAAAGAAAGTGTTCTTTTGTTTTATATTGTTTTCAGCGATTGATAAATTGACATAACTTAGTAACAAAAAGTCGTATCAACATTGGGTTTTCAGTTTCTGAAAGCTCTAAATGTCCTCTTTAGAAACATATGTAAAACTCATTTTGGACCAGGGTCGACATGTGACTCATTCCCCTTGATCATTTCACATTTTAGCCTATCCGATTAATTGATGACTAGCTATAGGCCTATCACCCCTCACCCTCAGGGTTCAGGGTGATTGGCCCCTTAGTCAGTACCTCTTTGCCCTATTCCTCCTGTAACCATATTTGCATCTTATTAAAGATAGTGATAAAATAGTCAGTGATGATTAAAAGAAGAGAAAGGGATGATAGGCGAAACCATGATGATAGGGAGTTTAAAAGAAATCTTATAATAAGAGAAAGGGATGCATAAACAATGAGAAACAGGTGGTTAAAGGCCCATTCAGTGATTTGCTCATCCCGACGATCGTAAAAATCATCAAAATTCAGATTTTGGTACCTTTGTTATTGTCATAGATGTGCTAACATAGCCTGCGAGTGGCTCAGCCGAAAGCCATGTATTTAAGACAAAATAAGACATTTTACACAAATCTGTAATTTGTAATTTAGATACTGTCAATATCTAAATTAGTTACATGTATTTGAATGGGGCTTCAACTTCATCAGTACTGCTGTTTTCTTTGTTTTTTGCTAAATTTGTCATTTCAAAAATACCAAATGTCAAGTTGAATGTCTTATCCATCACATTTAAGCAATTTATAAACAATTTTAATTTTCTTAAATTTGCACTGGGATCACCGAATGGGTTTTTAAGAACTGAGACAGGTATAGACAGAAAAAAAAATTGTTGTAGATTCTTGGTTTGATGTAATAGTATAGTGTTTAAAGTTTTGCTTTATTTTTAGACAACTTTAATCCACACAATCGCATGTAACAATCTCAGGCAGTTTTCCCAAGTGATTGAGATTTTCCATCTTTTGGTTTGTCTGTGCTCTACTGTTATATAGCATATGTATTCAGTCATTTAACCTGAAATGTGTATACCCAAAGCTATCACAGAATAACAGCTTGTACTGAATAAACCAGGATTTTTTCGAATCACTGCGCTTAAAGGATGCCAGTTGAATAATTTTGTCAGTATGTGTATTAATGCTCTGCGTGCTAGCCATGCGCTTCAATGTAAAAAGTTCAAGTTTTGAAATATTTTCTCAAAATATCAAGAACTATCTTACTGAATCAAGACTACGCTTGTTTGTACTCATTTTAATGCATTTTTCATGCTGATTCCAAATATGGGCATGAAAATTTACATTTCTGAAATTTTTGAATTTTGAAAAATTTTTGAAACATGTCGTCTGCAGTCGACACCCGCGTGAAGAGAGTTAATAGGCTATCATCCCTTGGCTGTTTTATTCCAGAAAAGAGGGTAATGCCGTATCCTTTACACCCAGATAATGTGTCATGCAGTAAAAAACTTATTTTGACATTTTTACTGCCAAGGATTTATTATTTGGGTGTAA
Organism: Amphiura filiformis; assembly: GCF_039555335.1. NCBI lineage: Eukaryota > Metazoa > Echinodermata > Ophiuroidea > Amphilepidida > Amphiuridae > Amphiura > Amphiura filiformis. Next base: position 59,247,639 of record NC_092632.1, read on the forward strand.
AAGGATACTACAAAAACCTGTTTTTCTAGTATATTACCGCAAAAATAGTGTGGTTTAAAGAGAAAATGTCACTTTTTTGCCCAACTCTATTTTTTCGAATAGTTTGACAAAAAAGTCACATTTTCTCTTTAAAACTGTTTTCAACTTTCAAGTTTATTTTCAACTTTTAAGTTGTTTGCATTAAGGTAGAGTGTGTGCATATGTGTATTCAAAGCCACAGGCCTGCTGTGTAATAATGAAGTAGGATATTGCTTACATCTACTGTAGATTGGTATATTGATGAAGTAGTGCATTGCTTATATCATCTACTGTAGATCTGTACTGTGTATTGGTGTTGTACATTGCTTACATCTACTGTAGATTTTGTATTAATGAAATAGTGCATGGCTTACATCTACTGTAGATCTGTGTATTGATGAAATAGTGCATTGCTTACATCTACTGTAGATCTGTACTGTGTATTGGTGTTGTACATTGCTTACATCTACTGTAGATCTGTGTATTGATGAAGTAATGCATTGCTTACATCTACAGTAGATCTGCTGTGTATTGGTGTTGTACATTGTTTACATCTACTGTAGTGTATATCTGTGTATTGATGAAGTAGTGCATTGCTTACATCTACTGTAGACCTGTACTGTGTATTGGTGTTGTCCATTGCTTACATCTACTGTAGATCTTGTATTAATGAAATAGTGCATTGCTTACATCTACTGTAGATCTGTGTATTGATGAAGTAGTGCATTGTTTACATCTACTGTAGATCTGTACTGTGTATTGGTGTTGTACATTGCTTACATCTACTGTAGATCTGTGTATTGATGAAGTAATGCATTGCTTACATCTACAGTAGATCTGCTGTGTATTGGTGTTGTACATTGTTTACATCTACTGTAGTGTAGATCTGTGTATTGATGAAGTAGTGCATTGCTTACATCTACTGTAGATCTGTACTGTGTATTGGTGTTGTCCATTGCTTACATCTACTGTAGATCTTGTATTAATGAAATAGTGCATTGCTTACATCTACTGTAGATCTGTGTATTGATGAAGTAGTGCATTGTTTACATGTACTGTAGATCTGTACTGTGTATTGGTGTTGTACATTGCTTACATCTACAGTAACTGTAGAGTGTGTATTGAGTTGAGAATGCCCATCTGTGTAAAGTATACTATCATGCTTCATGGTATTTTCCAGCTTTTTAATGAGGGTGATCAGCAAGATTTCCATCAAATTTTAATTTTGTTATTCTTTGCTCAAAATGCTGAAGTAATATTAGTAATAACTGCCACAAAAGGTTTCTGACCATCTTAAGCCAAAATAACAAGATAATGTGAAGGAAACCACATCATGGACTATTTTGACTGTTTAATATGGAGTTCTATGGGAGACTTAATATGGGAATTATGACAGTATGTCAAAATTACTTTGTTTACCTGACAAACACATTTGATTTCATTTAAGTGTAAGTTGGAACACATGTAAACATTACAAATATGCACTCTCCAAAAAATTAACAAATTCCAAATAAAATTTGTATAAGATCGTACATTATAGCTTTAAACTTAAAACTAATTACAAACACATAATGTATTCTGTACATGGTGGCTCGGTGAGGTTTTTTTTTGTACTCAAAATTTATGTCAAATTTGATTCTAAAGTGCTGTTACATTTTAATAAGAAATAAACAGCCTTGTTTGCATATCCCCCAGATACATGTATTTAGATCATATCAATTAGCTGGTGTTACACATTGTATGAGTTGAGCATATCATCATGATTAGATGACGTTGATGGAATAACTTGTTTCATTATGCATGCATATACCATGGATGAGTAAATTGAGAAGCAATAAAATCATGATTGTGAATTTAATTTTACCAGGAAATTGTGTTGATGTGAACTCATTTGACTAATAGCATTTTATGCACAGACAGGCCTATGATTAAAATCTGTTTCATGAATAAAATCCCCAAAGTAATTGTCTGTGTTTTATTCCATTCCTCATCTGTCATGTCTGTGAAAAAGTTTTAAAACACATTCTCATTATTATTTTGGTCCTGTTAAAGGAGCATTTCGTGATCCACAGCATCACCCCCCCCCCCCACCCCCACTTTTCTCAAAAGAAGTTGAGATTTTTATACCACCGGAAACCTCTGGCTACATAATGTTTATGTACAAAAGATTTCTTGCAGACTAATTTGTTCAGCAAAAATATTGCCAAATTTGAATTATGTGTACGGAATTACAACAGTGGCCTACACATGTAATACACATAATCATGCATAGCTCGCAAACACAAAATCCAAATCAACTGAAATTTTGGAAATAAGCTTTTTTCGTGAATATCTACTGAAAATGACATAAAAAGAGGATGTTTGGTTTACGAAAAACTCCTTTCACTTTAAATTTGTAAAATCAAAGGATTTTGTACACTATCAGTAATCCCATCAAAAGTGTACAAAAATAAAATTTCAAGGCAGATAAAACCTATCAGTTTTCTTCATATTTTGTAGATATTTCTATAAAGAAAATGGTTTAAGGCGTTTTCCCGTTATATTAAACCATTGTAAAGAAAATACTTTGATTTTAACCATTATTTTACATGTTTTTATTTGGTCCTCAAGGATCTCTTGCAAGTCATTTTAAATTTCATACAAACTTATATGAGGTGGTTTGAATTCTCGGTGGATTTGGAGTATTTGCAATCAAATCAGAATCTGTTTACAATCAGATATGTATGAATGTCATATTGTCTGGTTGATAGAGAGCAGGAAATCATCAGAATAAACATGAATAGACATGACTGTCGGCTTATCTGGTGGCAAGTAACATAGCGCTTAAAAGCTCTATCGGTGATCCTAGTGTGAACGTAAATAGCAACATGTAGGTTAAAAGCTAAGTCATTAAATGTCAATAATGTGAGATTTGCATAAAGAATAGATTCTCATCTAAATGTAAGTTTTCACTGATTGTCCCTTTTAATTTCGAGCCAAACAAATGGAGGTAAAACAAAGAAAATTGCTTTTTCATTTCAGCCCGTACACTGCATGTATTAGCTCGGCGATCATATTACATGTATTATTCAGCGGAGCTTCACACACCCGGGATGTATATGTGACACAATCTGGTCCATTAGGGCCAAAGGAGGCATTTTTGAAAATTGAGTTACTGTATTATTATACATTACACATACAATAGGCTATCATTTACTGAAAACACCAAAGGTCTAGCATACTTGGTTTTAAAGTTATGAAGTTTTTTGATGTTTATTTTCTTAGGTATTTTATTGTTTTTACTCCATATTTTTACCTTTATCTCTGTTTCAAATTTGCCGCCTTTGGCCCCCATGGACCAGATCGTGTCACATATATAAGATGTACAACAAATAGCGATATGCACACAATTTATACTATACGGCAATGATTTAATGATACATGTATACTGTGCTGGCCTTCACAAGATGTGTTAGCAAGCGCTCGATCAGTGATAAAACTGGAGAGCTCCGGATTTAATATATAAAAACTAAAATTTTAACGTAATTAAGGAACTTCGGACATAGTCTTTCATATGGTATTTTAGTGCACCACTTGGCATTACAATCATGCAAAAAAGTAAAATTTCAAGAAAAATTCAGAGTGTCCCTGTTGAGCAAATCACACATTATGGCTTTAAAATTGTCATTAGGTATATTTTCAAATGAAAAAATATAAATTTTCCACCCCCCACCAAAGTATTTATGAACGTTCCCTAGAAACTCTGCTTTCTTCTAGAATCTATTTGCTATCTTCAGTAGAAAAGGTAATTGTGTTATTTTTATAGTAGATACCCTCTCTGATACCTCCATTTCATAACTATTTATTTATTTATTTATTTATTTCACAATATTTCAACAGGGTACCGTAACCTGCTCAATAAAATTGATTTTCAGCAGGGCCCTGCTTAACGTATAAAACACAGCTTTACATGTTAAGGGAGTATTTCGTGATCCTAGCATCCTCTATTTATGTCATTTTTCATTAGATATCCACGAAAAAAACCTATTCCCAAAATTTCTGTTGATTCCGATTTTTGCGTTCATGAGTTATGCATGATTATGTGTATTACACTGCTCCATAGACAATGCGTTGTAATTTCGTTCTGGTGCACCAGAACGAAATTCAAATTTCACGATATCTTTGCTAAACGAATTAATCTGCAAGAAATATTTTGTACATAAACATTATGTAGCCAGAGGTTTCCAGTGATATAAAAATCTCAACTTTTTTGAGAAAAGTGGGGGATGAGGCTGTGGATCACGAAATGCCCCTATAAAAGAAAATTAATATTTACATAAACATATAATCCATCCATAAAACCATGACGTAAAAGACATAAAAGATATGTATATACATTATTAATTATTATTTATTGCTATCTTCAGTAGATAGCAGCAAAAATAATCTCCCGCGAAAATTTAAATCCCTCTAGCTGACGAGCTGTATAATAGAATGGTGACACGCTGTATTTGCATTGGGTGTTTTCGTTTTTGACATGCGAAAGCAAACAGTGACCATTTTGACAGTTCTTGCTACGGACACTGAACTCTTTACTGTCGTGCTTTGGATGAATATTATTTGTTAAAGTATGAAGCATCTAAACAGTGGTTCAAACGACGTAAAAATATAGCCAAGTATGACTCTATGAGTATGCTTAATATCGTCAGCAGTTCGTGTGTAATTCGTTCATGTAGACATCGTAGACGTAGTACTAGTGACATGCAGATTGCAGTGCTACTGCTTGTAAACACTGAAAAGATGCATTAATAATAAGCTTACAGGCACGGAAATACAGATTGATATCACGCAGTGGTAACTCTATATACTAACTACTACGAGAAGGAGTATCATTCCAGTGCTGTAAGTATATATTTAATTCCAGTTGTGTGCATTTGGCTGAGTGGTTTTTTTTAAATGGTTACTCTGGTAATAATAATGGAGAATTTGTTTATTTTGATTACACTATACATCATGTCCATCAGAGTTTTTTTCACATTTTTGTTGACAGCACTACATTGTATGCCTGTTGTGCAGCTTTAATCAGATCAGGCCAGAACCATGCACCACCTAATAATGATCAACAATTAGAATTTATATATTGTATTTTACTTAATTAGCACCTAGTACAACATATATTAGTCATACCTAAAATATTTTCTCAATTTGAATTTTATCCTTTCTAGGTATGACTGATTGTACCGTAAAATGTGTGTCAATCCCTTATGTCATCAAACTTTCACCCGATTTTTTGGACCAATTCTGACCACAGATACATGTAGCCGTGACTATAGTCGTAGTTGTGACTATTTGCTGTCGACTAGGAAAAAAGTGATAGTTGCCCAACTCTAATGATATATGCGCCACGTTTTGTAGGGTCCGATTGCCGATTACATAGACAAATACAACTGGTAACCAGCCAAAGCCGGTTGCGTGGTGCATTGGGTGACATGTATTTTCTACGTCATTTGCCTATATGATGATCCAACCAATAAAAAAAAATCATCGTATAGATCCCTGTACTGATTAGCACCCCTTCCTATATGTATCCCATAGATAATATTTTGAATGACTGACAATTGTGTAAAGGCTAATGAAAGTCAATTTTATATGTTTCCCGTAACCCGTTCACATATGGATCATTCGGTTGCATTTGAGATGCCAAAAAATACCAAAATTCATTAATATTTTGTATAAGTATTTTGTGCATAAAATAAAGTTTTGTTTCCTCCCTCCATTTTAGTGTGATTTTCGAAGTTTTACACTAAACAAAGAATCACAAAAACATCATTGCTATTTGTACATACAATTGTATATTATGTAAATGCAAGCAGACATTCTGAATCAAGTGGGTCGATGTAAATAGAATTCCATCTTTGATCAATGATTCCTAAGTTTATTTTGGACTGCCTGCCCTACAATGTATGTGGTGCAGCATGTATTTGTATAAAATACATACATTGTACATGTACAACTGTCGGTTTACGTAAATTGGCTTATAAAAAATTGCCTGTAAATATATATTACTTAAATAAAAAAAGCTGAAATGTGGAAGCAGTTTTCTTTTTTAAAGAACACATTTAATTTGACAAAAGAAGTCTTGAAAATCAGTGATAGACGACTCGTTGACTGTTCAGATGGAAATATTAGGGTCTAGGACTTTGGGTGACATATCTAAAGGAAAAATATGGGGTCTTTGAGTGACAGAGCATGTGATGGTAATGGGGTCTTTGGGTGACAGCGATGGTGAAAAAGGAGGTCTTAATAGCCCTACATACGCGTCACGTCCAAAGTGGGAGTGCCCCAGATTTCAGCACATCATATCATAGCTCCCATTGGGCGCCCCATTCCTTTTTTAAAGGAATTTTTATTTACAAAGCCTTTTTAAAGGAAATTGGAAGTGCTTCAGGAAATGTTTGTATTGTTTATATGGTTCAATAGATCTTCTGAGAACTCATGTTCCTGCACTTTTCTGTACCCTGGATTATGTGAACTTACTTGGAAAGTATATATTCCAATATAAAACTACTCGCTAGTTCCTTATTCTCTGTAGAGAATATCTAGATTATCATGGTTATGGTTTATACTGTAGCCAGAGAAGTTGCATGGTTAGTTGGTAATAAAGCAATATTTTATTTAGATACAGAGACTCACACATAAATGGTAACATAAATGACGGAGAAAAATCAGATGACAGAGATTCTGATATGAAAACAATCAATGTATGGAAAAGAAAATGCTGACTATTCTTTCATAATAAGAAGATACATGCCTTTTCTTTCCTTTAAAATATTTAAAAATATTTTAAAGGAAAGAAATGGATACCTGGCTTGTTTTGGTGTTAGGAAAATTTCGGAATATTCATTATATTCTGTATTTTTTTACTTCAAACTTGGCATGGATTGTGTTATAATATTCCTATACGACAAGGTTAGATGTCGTTTTATGGGTTTTTTTTTACAAGAATGGAGTGTCTCATTGTCCAATATGAATGAACAAGGCATATTAGTTTTCATACATGTAGATTGCTCAGCAGAACTTTGAAACAAACCATGGTAATTACAGTGATGGTAACGTAACTAAAAGAAAAATGTTTGATAAATAATTAATAAGGTATGGTACTATTAAAAATTAAATCGCATTACTTTCGAACACATAGTTTGCACCATATCCCTCATGAGTATATTTTTATGCCTCCACCGGAGGTATTATGTTTCCTGGTTGTCCGTCCGTCCGTCCATCTGTCCGTCCGTCCGTCCGTCCGAGCTGCGGGTGCAATATCTTGTAACTGGTAAGATGTACAGTGATGCAATTTGGTGGGGGGATGGTCGTTGGCGGTCTTCAAATTCCAGTAGGTTTGGTTAGTGGGTCAAGGTCACCCAAGGTCATCTAGGGGTCATCTGAGGTCAAATTAGCAAAAACTGTTGTATGGGCATGAACCTTGGTGTACAGTGATGCAATTTGGTGGAGGGATGGTCGTTGGCGGTCTTCAAATTCCAGTAGGTTTGGTTAGTGGGTCAAGGTCACCAAGGTCATCTAGGGGTCATCTGAGGTCAAATTAGCAAAAACCGTCGTATGGGCATGAACCTTGGTGTACAGTGATGCAATTTGGTGGAGGGATGGTCGTTGGCGGTCTTCAAATTCCTGTAGGTTTGGTTAGTGGGTCAAGGTCACCCAAGGTCATCTAGGGGTCATCTTAGGTCAAATTAGCAAAAACCGTCGTATGGGCATTAACCTTGGTGGGTACTGTAAACATTTAGAATCAAATTTTTGAAGGTCATTTTGGGGTCATCTGGGGTCACACAGAGGTCATCTGAGGTCAAATAACTTAAAACTGTTGTATGGGCATGAAACTTGGTGGGTACAGTCAACATTTAGAGTCAAATTCTTGGACGGTCATTTTGGGGTCACCTAGGGGTCATCTGAGGTCAAATAATTTAAAACTGTCGTATGGGCATGAAACTTGGTGGGTACAGTCAACATTTAGAGTTAAATTCTTGGAAGGTCATTTTGGGGTCATCTGAGGTCAAATAACTTAAAACTGTCGTATGGGCATGAAACTTGGTGGATACAGTCAACATTTAAAGTTAAATTTTTGGATGGACATTTTGGGGTCATCTGGGTTCACACAGGGGTCATCTGAGGTCAAATTACTAAAAACCATCGTATGGGCATGACACTTGGTTGGGTACATTCAACATGATACGCCTCAAGGTGGAGGCATTGTGGCCGACGCTTTGCGTCGAGAACCGCGCAAGCCGAGAACCGCTCTAGTATATAATCAGTCTATCCCCACACTTACAGCATTAATGCATGTCTGTGTTGCTGCCCTAACACTCTGGCCAAATAATTATGCCATCAATAGTCACTTATAATACGGGGTAAGGACAGTGTGTGCTCTTTGGAAACACCACATCCAAAGGCAAAAGATGTCAAAAACACTCGAAAAGCAACTAATTTACATTTAAATTCTTACAATTCATTCTTTTAACAATGAACTTATAGCTTGGTGATTATCAAAGCCTAATTAATATTTGCCATTGAATGTCAAGGTTTACAAATGTATAATGATTTAGACATCTTCTAATGTTTTGCACAGATGTGAATTCTTTATGGTACCTGGTTTTATGAGGTATAGTGGAAATTAGAGTAAAGTAAAAACGACCATGTTGTGGTTTATTTTAAGACAAAATATAAACCCCAAAAATACTAATTTAAAATATCAAATTTACTAAACTTCAAACTGTAGTGAGATCTTTTAGCAGATACCAGCTGATACTATAATCTCATAAATACTGTATCATGAAAAATTCACATCCATACTCCAGGATCCATTCCATCCAAAGTAATGTATGCATCGGGGCCTGAGATTGGAATTCCAGTTTCCTTTCTCACGAAGTAAGGGCTAAGAGTAAAATTGTACAATTGTGTTTGGGAGTGGCCTTCTCTCTTTTCTCTTTTCCTAGCTATTTTCTTCCATTTCTTGCTTTGTTTATCAAAGCTATCTAGGCCAACATGCATATATTAGCCTACACTGGCTATCCAGGCTTGTGCATTTGTATGAGCTTGGAACGGTCCATGGTTTTCCATGGATTAGCATGTGTTCCTCACGGACCAACCTGGGTAAACAAACAAACATTTTTAATTCTGTCACCGGCAACCAGGTAGTTTTTTGCTTCACTGGAAACGCAGGGTAAGGATTCAATACCCACATATTTAGTGGGGAGAGCAGAAGTAAAGACAAACTTTTTGGTGACAGTTTTGAGTCACTAGCCCTTGATAATTTTATAACCACCATGTTTTTGGTTTTAAAACATTATGACCCCCTTATTTTTGGTATAAAAATTCTATAACCTCCCCATGTATATTCATACTCCCCCCCATTCTGAAGGAAATGACAGCCCCTTAGGGCCAACTTGGGACAACTAAGGAACCTAACCAGAACTGCTAGCTGCCCCCAGTAGCCATTAAGGGCTGTGCAATAATTATGAGCCCCCCCCCTCCCGGGGGTAAAATTTCCGAACGGCCCGCCAAAAATCGCTTGCCCTCCCTTTACACATGCCAAATGTTGGGGATCCCAATTTGCAAACCTTAAATGGTCTAGATGTATGTTGCGAGCAGGAAAATTTGCATGTTAGAGTGTTTCCGTACTGTTTTCCTAAGCCTTTTTAGAGCGTTTTATTAAAAAAGCGCCCCATGAATGCGTGCCAAAAATCGCTTGCCCCCCCTCTCAGCTGGCCAAAATTGCTTGCCCCCCCCCCTTCGCTGCTCGCTAATCCCCCAGGGCCATGAATGGATCCTAGGTTCTCATTTTTTTAAAATTATTTTTTATCAACCATATTTTTCAAACAACCACTCACTTTAATAATACAATTTCAATCATGTACAAATGGGAAGACAAATACTATTTGTGATGCGATCAAGCAAAATCAGTCGGAAGTAGGCCCAGGTTCAGGTTGTTACATTTTCATTTTCAGCATATTCAAAGCTCCATATTAGTGAAAACCCCATTACAACAAGTTACAATAATTTGAACAGAGATTTAGTTTAAAGTTAGCATACTTTAATTGAGTCATTTTTAGCACACCTAATATATACATGTAAATATTATAGTCAACTTAGCAAATCCACCAAGCACAAGAGCTACTGCAAAGGGTTGAATCATCTGTTGGAAAAGTAGGCCTCAAAATGAACGCTTCAAAAACTAAGTTCATGTCTTTCAACCACAATCAACAGATATCTATATACAGACAAACAATGGCACCAAACTAGAAGAGGTGAGCGACTTCAAGTATCTGGGTACATGGATTGCTAGTACGGAAAAAGATGTAAAAACACGCAAAGCAGCTGCATGGAGAGCATGTAACAGCCTCAACAAAATCTGGAGGTCAACTCTCCCAAAGAAATTCAAAACCCATTTGCTGCTACCGTCGAATCCGTTCTAACCTATGGATGTGAAGCGTGGACTATGTCTCCCAGACTATGTAAAGAACTTGATGGTTGCTACACAAGAATGCTTAGATCAGTATACAACATCAATTGGAAGCAGCACATCACGAACAGAGAACTGTATGGCGACCTACCGAAACTTTCACAGAAGATCAGAGAGAGGAGGACACGTTTCACTGGGCACGCATACAGAAGCAAAAATGAACCTGTAGCTAAGCTGATCCATTGGACACCAAAACATGGAAACAGAAAACCTGGTAGACCCCCTCTAACATGCATGTACGTGGATGTATTGAAACAGGACACTGGACTGGATGTTATGGATTTGGGAACGGCCATGCAGGACAGAAGGGTTTGGCGTGCTGTTGTAGTTCGAGGACACCACTCATCTTAAGCAAGTAAGTAAGCAACTTAGCAACGATACCTTTGGTTTAAGATATGGCTACGAAATTTGGCATAACAAAACACTAAATCCGAGCTTCTTCAATAATTGCATGATTTTTGACAATAATCGATGTTGGATGGGGGTAAAAAAAAAGTCACTTTTTTAACATTTTTCCTTTGGAATTTCATCAAAAAATATTTTCATTTGAAAGAAGAATGTTTTCCCTTCCATTTTTGCAACAAAAAAAACAAAAAAATAATTGATTTTCCCACCCCTACACACATTATTTGTCGCATATCTCAAAACTAGGATTGTCAAGTTACAACTAATTTTGCTTGATCGCATCACATGATGCAGAAGTATGAGAGAAAACTCGGCTCTCAAGAGGATAGCACAAGGTAATTATTTAAGCGTTTAATGTTTGATGTCCAATTTCTCTCAGTGCTGTTAAACTGATGGATTTAGTGACTGATGTAACACAGGAGTTATAAATATTTAAAAACACAATCTTGTATAAAGAGTGAGCAAAATAAATTGCAATACATACATTTTATAAATATTTTAAAACACGATCTTGTATAAAGAGTGAGCAAAATGATGTAATAGGACTTGCAAGTACCGTAACAGGAAAAAATAATACACTTGTACTGGCAGGTTGCAATTTAATAGCCAGGGTGTACCATAATTAGAGGTTAATAAATGAGCATCGTTTGTTTGGAGGGCATTGCGAAAAATCTAAAAATTTTGCTTTGGAACGGAGGTCCAAAGCAAAATGTTTAGATTTTTCACAATGCCCGACATATATCTGATGCAAAGTTATTGACCAAATTCATAACTATCGTTTAACTCATCGCTTCACAAAATAATAAGATTTTATTGTCTAACATTGGTAAAAATAAAAAAAATTAATCTTAACATTTTGCCCTACAAAAATCAATCAGGCTAAATGGATTTACTGCTAATGACCAATAATTGGTCAAAATCATGCAATGCGTAAATATGGTAGTTGCGCATGCGCGAGCGTGAACTGATCTGGCCAATGTCATGTCACGTACAGAAAAATTGTGAATGAAATTGAATTTTACATAAAAATTTTGTGTTTTTATGTTGGTACCCGCCTTTTTTATTTATTTATTTTTTGCTCTTCACTTTTTCAAACCATGCAAAAATTTTGGGTCAACAAATCACAAAAAATGTTTCGGTCGGTACATTTACAAGTTGTGCCCCCTCGGTTCCAAAATCCTGGCTACGCCACTGATTTATACCATTCAAAATCCACAATTTTGGTTGAAATATTGTAAGCCTTAATTTGTATGAAAAATATCCAGTGTGACTTTCAAAATGTAGGTACAATTAAAGGTAAAGTGTCCCATTTAAAGTGAATTAAGCACCACCTCTTCTCATTTTCATGCCCCAGTTACCTGTATACATAAGCTGATCACATTATTTACCTACACACAATATCTGGCCCTGATTCTTGATGCTTGTAGGATTTCTATAGTTTGATCAGCTCGCAATCGGCAGGATTTGTCAGGCTTTTACTACTACGCCGAAAAGTAAATCCACGTTAAGAGTGCTATAGCTGACTAGTCTGGTTTATCATGTGCGTATTAAAGAAAGTAGACAAAGTATAGGGCTTGAATTAAAAATTTGTGATGCTTCTGAAGAGATATCACAAGAAAAATTTCGAAATAAAGTATGCTGATATTAACCGGCGCTGTTATAAGGCTTGTCGATTACAAGCTGATCAAACTATAGCAACAAATAAGTAGGGTATATCTAACCCCTAATGGCAGTTACATTCACCCCATTCCACAATACATCATATGCTAGGTGTGCTGCCTGTAGCGCACTTTGTCCAATACAATCAAATTTTATGAAAGCTCATTTAGTGATTACTTTTAGACATGTATGATGCGTATACCTACTAGAATTTATCTCAACAAATATGCTCCAACAATGAGTCTCATAGGGAACAAACAAAACAATTGTTGAAGCCCTAGTTTCACGATGGATGGAGGCGTTAAAATGCAGTTCTACTTTTCTTGTACATACTCTTAATAAAAATTCCTTTAAAAAAGGAATGGGTGCCCAATGGGAGCTCTGATATGATCCCGGATATGATATGCTGAAATGTAACCGTTTGGATACAAGTTTCTTCTTTAAAACAATGATGTAACATTAGCATAGTAAGCAAAGAAAGATTAGGAAATGTAAAGCATATTTATTGCATGCAGTGAGAGAGGTGTAAAATCATACTACATGGAATGTAAGGGGATTGTTTGCAAATAAAAAGGAATAAAGATCAGATACTGGTACATCATTTTTTTCCGTGGGGGGGGGGGGGGTTGTTGGAGCAGAATTATTTTATTCAGAATAGAGGTTTGCATATTTAATTCTTAGGGATTGTTTTCCAAGTGAACATATGATATAACGGTCGGTTGTAATACCTGACATTACTGCATGCCTGGTTATTTATTTAATGGAAAGTCACCGCGGATATCAGGCCCGGATATCAGGTTTTAAGAGCCTTTATACTTGTTTAACATGTTTAAGAGATACAAAGGTCACGGTATATTGGGTGTTTTTATTAACCCATTCAATTTGTATTTCAAACAAAGATGACAAGCTTATACGCAAGGATTTTTAAAAGGTAAATGTATTAAATAACGCTTACAACGAATGTCAAATGCAACTCTCCAAACGTTATACAATCATGGGAATTATAATTAGGAGCAATTCTAGAAACGTCAAAAATGTATACCACGCTAGATTTTCTAGGGATATGAGACCATCCTGCTTTTACTCTTAAAAACAATGATGTAATTTTGATTTATTTCCACTTCAGGATGGAGAGGGAAGGGGCAAAGCTTAAAACTGATTTAAAAGGGCTTCATGGATATTCTGATGCACATACTCTTATTCTGTGTGGATTTGCGCAGGCCATCTTTCTGGGTACTAATTAGCATGCATTTGAACAAAAGTCCGACTTTTTCTTTGCATTAGAACTATCTTTTTAAAATTACAAGGGTGTTTTTTTTAAGCCTAAAAGCTTTTCTGACAACAAAATTATTCTTTGGATGCACTAATCTGTGTAACAAACGAAAAAGGATATACATATACAGCAATTTGAGTAATTTATTGCATTTTACATGTCACCTCAATTTATTTTCAACCAAGATTTTCCGGGAACTGCTTTCTCGTGTTCCTGTTTTCTATACCCTGGATATGCATAAGAACTTTACTTGGAGAGTTATGAGTATTTTACTCTAAAATGAAAGTAGTCCTACTTGATAGGGCCTTAATCTCTCTAGAAAATATCTATACTTATACATAGAACTACCCACCTTCAATGTTGATACAAATACAAATTGCATTAATCTACCGATTATGCGAAACACAAAAACCCTCTCACACAGAGATTTTTCTGACCTGTCCCTAAGACCGACCTATCGGCGCCCTTTGAGTTGAGCGCATCGCGCGCAATCGATCCCTGTTCAAAATTTTTGTCACCGCCAAGAAAGACGTGTTGCTTATGAGCTCCGACGGTCGTGCTTGTTGGTGAACGATTTTGTGTACTAAAACAGCCGTATTGCAATCGGAAGGATAGCAGTTATAGCGGAGAGTGTTAAGTATCATGGGGAACTTTTAAACTCATTAAACTATCGGGATGTGTCCTTTAGTCGAATTTTTCGATTCCCGCGATCGCCCAAAACATGGCGGTCGCTAATCTAAGGATACGCCCTTTGTTACCGTGTGATTGCCTAGCTTTTCGGAAGGCATTGCTAGAGCGTCCGCTGTATAGTTTAATCACACAATTTATTCTATATATGATATCCGTAACTTGTTATACTCATATAGCGTTTTCCTGTTGTTCTTGGCAGTTGTTAGAATTAGACTAGTGACAACATACCAGAGACGCATACAGTAGGTGAAAGTTGTGTGATGGTGGATTGCTACTATCAGTGAAGCTATATCGAAGTCGAAAGTGACGGGTTTTATAGTCATATTTTATAGAGATATATTCTATATAATCTCTATTTTGTGCCGTTCTCTGTGTAGATTGAATAAAATTTAATTGAAATCTAATTACCATAATAAAGATTATACCATCTTACTAGTACTTTGAAGTGACCTGTATCCTCTATATATTATATAACTGGTCTTGTTTATATATAGTGTTTGATTTGCCGGGGAGGACACCATATTATGTCTTCCCGTCGATGTGCTAAGTGCCCATCACCGGTTCCTGGCTGGGACCCTCATTTACTTTGTTATGTTCATCGTGAGTGTTCGCGTTCCGCCAGATGTACCATATGTATAGGGATTTCAGAGGAGCAGTTTAACGCTTTGGAGCGAGGTCAGCAGTTGGGAATTAGACCATCCAAGCAGAGACCTTCAAAAGGTGGTAAGTCGGGTAAGTTAGTTGAAAAACGAGTGCGTGATAGCAAAGGAGGCCCGCTACCGCTTAAGTTAGGGCGGCAAGGGGCTACCGATGCTAGGGCTCCTGCCCTTTTCTCTGGTTCAGGTTCCCCCGGGAATCCTGAATTGGGGTCTAAAGGCTCAGACACGAGTAGGGGTGCGACTGTAGTGCCACAGAAAATGTCAGAGTTGGGACCAGCAGTTAGTACAGGTGCGCAAGTGCCGGGAACACAGCTGGTCTCGATACAATGAACCCAGTTATTAGTACAGGGGAAACCCCAGGAAAGTGCAGGGTTCATCGAACTTACTCATGAGTACAGGGTCACCCCGAAAGTAGTTGGTTCCAAAGATCTACCCATTAGTACAGGGTGAATAACCCCGGAAAATAGGAGGATCTGATACTGGTTCTCTCGCTAGTAAACAGTATGTTCTGTTGAACACGGGGGGGGGGGCAGGATCTAGTGGTGCTACGAGTAAGGGAGCGATCCCGAAAGTGACAAGGGACCCACTAGGCTTAGTTCGAGTACAGGGGAAACCTCTCGAAAGAAACGGAGCCAGTGGTAGACCCAATTTCTAGTAACGGGGTCCCCGTGAACGAGACTAGATCAGTAATGAAAGGATCGGTAGATGCGGAAGGTGCTACTCGAGCCTATCATTGGCACCCCGCTACATGCAACCCGGGATATCCAGGGTAGCGTGGACATGGGCGGAGCCCCCTGATAAGTTATTATCATCAGGTATTGATCCGACTGCTCAAGTTACTCATGAGCGGTCTCAAGAGGATGTTCATCCTTTTGATAGTCGATCACCTAGGGTCATGCTTGATGGGTCGAATTATTCAATGATGAATAACTCCCCAAGTACACTACATCAAGTGTTCAATCAAGCAAGCGCTGACCTCGGATTCTCCCAATACGGTCGATAATCCTCGAGGTTATACTAGTGTTTATCAATCAACTAGTCAGCAGGGACCCAGCGGTCATTCAACTTTCCCGCAAGGTCGAGAGTTGCCAACCGCTGGCTAATCCGCCCAATCCCAACTTGTATACTACTGTACCACAGACCGGACAGTGGCAACAAGCATGGGGGTGCCAGGAGTTGGTATACCCGTTAATCAAGGGAATTTCCCCAATGCTGGGCCGTGGATGAATCCGGCAGCAATGTGGGGATGTGTTCCTCCTTGGTTTAACCCGCAGAGGTTCGGACTTGGACAGACTCAAGTTCAGAATACTCGGGTACTTCGGTAGGGAACGAGAGCACCTAGGTCGGTACCAGTGCGACAGCAGCCGAGTAGGGCGGTCGACACCGTAACGGTAACTAGCGAGCCTACGTTCCCAGTGACACCTAATGCATCGCAAGGTGCAGGCGTGTCCTCCCTTCAGTTGGCGTTATGTCGGGTCTCCTATCAGGTTACACTGAGGGATCGACCATGACAAACACTTCTGAAACACAGGAGTATGAATCACAGATCGGTGTTGGGTCGGATTCAGATACCAGTGAGGGTGAGGAAGACTCTGGCGAGGAGGGAATGTCACATGAGATGACGTCATTTCCTCAGGCCCATACTGAGGCCGCAAGTGAGTCAACGTCTAGTGGGGTAGCTTCTATACCACCCGGTTTTCCGAAGGAGACCTCGGACACGTTACGCCGTCTAGCTCGTAACTTAGACTTGACGATGGTCCTGAGGTAACGAGGAGACACCAAGCGCCCTTCTAGGAGGCTTGGGGGTAGGTAGTGGACTACACACATTATCTGGTGTCACTCTTCCTGCCGAAATACTTGGCTATTGGCAGGCTCTTGATAAGAAAGGAGATCATCGTGGATCCTTGTCTTATAGAGGGCCGGTCTACGGGAAAACGTTCCGTGTGTCTGAGAAGGACTATAACGGAATGTTCCGGTGCCCAGGTATAGAAGGGGACGTTGCTAAGTTCTTACCTCACCAAGTGAATAAGAACCACCCACAATCGTTCTCCCCATATTGGGAGGAACAATTAAAGTCGGTGGATAATTCTCTCAGAGTATCTACCAGACTTTCAGCCTTTTCTTCTTTGTTGACCTCGAGTGTAGGTCATCAAGTGAAGGAGCTGTGTGGGGAGGATTCCGATCTTTATCGGGATTGTGAGCTAGCGGCAAAGCTTTCCTCTACTATCATGGAGGAATCTATGCTACTGACTCGCAGAGCAGTCCTACTTAGGCGGGAGAACGCTTGTGCCTCGTTGAATCTCGTTTTCAACAAAGACTTGTCAGAAAAGTTGAAAGAGACTCCGGTGGCACAAGCCTCACTCTTTGGTGATGGGTTTTGTTCAGTGGTTGATACACTGCAACTAAACTCACCCAAGAGAGAGCTCTGCAGGAAAAGACTTAAGTCTTTAACCCAGAAAGGCAAGTCTAGGAAGAGGAGGTCAAGAGGTCATGCCAAAGTCAAGGTGACCAGACAAGCCTCTTCCAATGTGACGCCACAAGCTCAAGCACCTGCCCGCCGCCTCTTCCGCCCTCGGGGTAAGAAGAGAGCAGGCACAGGAGCGGGCGGCAATCCTCCAAGAGCAAAGCACGCCGCTGGGGAAAGTCGCCTCGTACCTGAGGGCACGGCGGCGGCGTGTTCACCTGTACTGGTGAACCCTCCACCAGGGGTGTCCCCACAGGTGGGCGGCCGCTTACAGACATCCGCCCGGGCATGGGAAACCATCAGCCCGGGCTCATGGGTGCTTGGGGTAGTGAGCAGGGGTTATCAGTTAGAGTTTACCACAACCCTCCGTCGCAGAACCTGCAGAGGGAGACAAGATTACCAGCTGCTCTAGTTCAGAGGCAGGTACTGCTCTCCGAAGTTTCAAATCTACTGCAGAAAAATGCCATAGTCCCAGTCTTCCCCCCTTTCAAGGGGGTTTTGGTCGAGCTTCTTTCTGGCTCCCAAAAGACTGGAGATTGGCGCCCCATCCTGAATCTCAAACCATTGAACAAATATATCAAACCACGAAGATTCAGGATGGAGACTCTGGCAACTGTTCTGACATGTCCAATCAAAGATTGTTGGGCAACGTCAATAGATTTGAAAGATGCGCACCTTCATGTACCCATCCACCCGAACGACCAGAAATGGCTCAAGTTCAGGGTGAAAGACCAGACATACATGTTTCGATGTCTTCCATTCGGTCTTTCCACAGCCCCACGGGTCTTTACTCGTATAGTAAAGACAGTGGCGGCTTATCTCAGACTTAAAGGGTGTCAATTCAGGCGTTTACCTCGACGACTGGCTGATATACAGTCGGTCGCTGGTAGAGGCTCTGCACCATATAAAATGGTTCAAGAGACCGTGACGAGTTTGGGTTTTGTGATAAATGTGAAGAAATCAAACTTCGTCCCGACACAGATCCCCCACTTTCTGGGGGCCCGTCTGCACTTATCGGAGGGCCTGGCCAGGCCCTCTCCGGAAAGACTTATGAACATAATACAATGCGCCAAGATTCTCAGTGCAGAAAGTCACGCCCAGCCACTGCTTGGCTAAGAGTGTTAGGACTCATGGCCAGTCTAGTAGACCTGGTGCCGAATTGTCGTATGCATATGAGACCAATTCAGCTGCACCTACTGGCGTTTACAGACCCAGTTGCCACTCAGTTTACAGGATGGTTCCAATGTCGGAACTGATCCGCGACAAACTCAAGTGGTGGTCCACGACGCCAACCTGAACATAGGGGTCAGATTTCCTGCCCCCCTCCTCAGCTTACCATCACGACGGACGCCGTCGAAGATGGGCTGGGGGGTCATATTCAGGATCAGACGGCTTCGGGCCTGTGGTCCCTAACGGAAGCCAAAGTCTCACATCAACTTGTTAGAACTCTGGGCGGTAGAAAGAACGATCCAGGCGTCAAGATCAGTTGATGGGTTGCAAGTTCATAGTGCAGTCGGACAACCGGACGGTGGTAGCATACATCAACAAACAAGGAGGTACAAAATCTCCCCTGTTGTGCATGCACACTCTTCGCTTGTTGAAGAAGTGTCACCATCGAGGAATGTCACTCAAGGCTATCCACATAGCCGGGTCACAAACATTCTAGCGGACGACCTCTCTCGAGGTCGAGGTGCGGGCCCGACAGAATGGGCACTGTCTCCTCAGGTGGTCCAAACCATCTTCCGAGTAATGTTTTATCCGACAGTGGATCTGTTTGCATCAGCAAGCAACCACCAACTACCAGTATATTGCTCCAGGATGCGAGATCCAAGAGCACTGGCGGTAGACGCACTACACTTGAACTGGAGAGGAATGACGGCCTACGCATTTCCTCCAATTTCACTGCTACAGAGAGTAATACAGAAAATAGCCAGCGAAGATTGCAACATAATACTCATAGCACCCTTTTGGCCAAGGCATCTATGGTTTCGGCCCATGGTGAACCTTCTCATAGGTACACCTCGGTTTCTTCCACAGTTACCAGACCTCCTGAGACAGCAGGATCTGGAGACAGTGGTGCCGACCATTCAGCTGGGTCATCTGAGGTTAACTGCATGGCCGTTATCAGGCAACGCTATGAGGAGAGCGGCTTTTCACAAAAAGCTGCTAACCTCATCGCCCACGGTAGAAAAGACTCAACACTCGGACTCTATTCTGGACGTCTTGGTCGATACTACCAGTGGTGCGAAAAGACAAATTGCTCTCCTGCCAGAGCAACTCAGTCTCAGATAGCCGACTTCCTCACGGAAGTGTTCGACTCTGGCTTACAGGTAGCCACAGTTAGCAACTATAAATCGGCTATCGCAGCGATCCATAGGGATTTGAGGACGGATCAACTCTATATAAGAATGACTACATCCGTCTTCTCCTCAATGGCATGTACAATTCTCGCCCCCTAAACGTAGAATCGCTCCTGCATGGAATCTAAGCAAAGTTTTGGAGCTTCTCAAAGGAGCACCATATGAACCGATGAAATCTGCCACGCTATACGAGGATCACTCTCAAACGGTCTTTTGGTAGCGCTTAGCAACCGCCGTCGAGGTCGGAATTGCAAGCTTTATCGCTCAAAACTCTTGTTTTTTCACGCAATGGCGCTCTCTATGACCTTTAAAGTAGGTTTCATAGCTAAAAATGAACGCCAGACGTTTCAACACGGGTCCATCTTGCTTCCGAGGATTGGCACTAAGTCATCCGTGACGAGAAGATAGACTATGGTGCCCTGTGCGGCTATCGAACACTATATTTATAGGACCAGTAATATTAGGGGATCGACTGACCAACTTTTTATAACCCATGCTAAACCTAACAAGGCAGCTTCAAACAGACACTAGCACGATGGTTGGTTTCGCTCATAGTAGATGCTAAAGCGTCGAAGGAACATGTGCCCCGCGGCACATTCTACTAGAGCAGTTTCAGGCTCGTGGGCATTTCAGAAAGGGGTCACTCTGAACGAGATTTGCGAAACTATATCTTGGAGCACCGCCTCACGTTTACTGATACATATCTGCGTAATGTCGGAGAGGAAGACTCCAGGGTCAAGTTCGCTAAAGCAGTCTTGACGAGGACTTCGACTAACAGACAATAAGGGTAAGATAACAATTAGCATTAATGTCTTAATCATTGATTGTCTAACCTTATTTGTTTTCAGGAATGACCAGGTCATAAGTGTATTGAATAACTTTACTTGTAGACATTCTTGAAATCCTATTGTCTTTTTAGTCTATGTTTTGCTTTTTAAGCAATTCTTGTTTTTGCTTTTCAAGCAATTTTCAGGGTTTTTGCTTTTAAGCAATCTTCTTGGTATCTTGCTTTTTAAGCAAAATGGGATTTTCCTGACCTCGCGTCTAAATAACAGACCGCACCTCTCTACCACCTATTAGCGGTGCTAGTCAATGTTAATGCAATTTGTATTTGTATCAACATTGAAGGTGGGTAGTTCTATGTATAAGTATGAGTAAAACAAGAGTGTTTTTTCATACTAATAATAGAAGTCTACCCACCTGAATATGTTGATCCCGCCTCCTTAAATTCCCCCTTGCGGTATGTTATTTCTCTGGGCGGTGGGGAGTGAACAGGGATCGTTACGCATGCGCTCAACTCAAAGGGCGCCGATAGGTCGGTCTTAGGGACAGGTCAGAAAAATCTCTGTGTGAGAGGGTTTTTGTGTTTCGTGATAATCGGTAGATTAATGCAATTTGTATTTGTATCAACATATTCAGGTGGGTAGACTTCTATTATTAGTATGAAAAAACACTCTTGTTTTACTCAGATTAGCATGATTATGGTTACCATAGCCTGCCAGAGATTTCTCGGATTGCACAGTTCGCAGTTGGCTTTTTGAACATTGAAAGGGAGGGGGGGGGTCAATGACCAGTGGACTCCTGACATTGAACCTATTGGCTAGATGGACTCTTGCACAGATTTTCTTTGTTTACATTTTGTGTTTACTTTTACCACACAAAGAAAATAATACATTATTTATATCTTTTAAGATTACAATAATTTCTGACCAGTACCATTTACCTGTGTTGAATTAGTTACTCAGAGTGTTTGTTGTGAATTTGCAGTTTTTTGTACAAATAATGTTAAAAGATGTGAGACTAAAATAATTAAATGCAGATGGTACAAGTGGGTGGGTGGATAGTACAGGTTAATTATTAGTTTCAACTTGATCACCAATGAGGCAATGTATGTCATCAATGATGGGTTTTACAGGTGAATGATGTATCGTACAAATTACATGTAGTTACTTATTATAGTGATAATAGTGGGTGGGCATCTTTATCATGTCTGCTTTCCTGACCTTTCTTCCAACACATCTCAGGACACCTGTTAATGATGCAGCCGACATCCACTATGATATTATTATTATTTATACTAACTAAATACTATTTTATTTAGCAAATACTTATGTTACCATCATGAAGAAAACTCCACTTATTTTAAGATGAACAAAACTTGTTTACAAATTTATTTGCACGTACTGTGATCATGTTTGTGTATTACGCTCTACAATATGCTACATATGTAACCTGCTCAGACAAAACCAGGAACAAGTCACATTTTTTACTTTTTGTGATTTGAATAAATGTAAGCACTAGACAATAAACTTTAAAATGATACCAAAATTATATAGCATCAATACTTTCCAAGATGTGGATAATTTTATAAAGGATTCCTTGATATTTTTGCTAATTGGCTATTCTGAGTAATGGACCAATTAGTTTCCTGCCTTACACAGGATTGAATAGGGATTTTCGTAGTAAGTAGTTTTTAATAAGTAGTTTCAAGGATTTGAAAGTCCACTTAGTCCCACAGTCAAATACCATGAATTTAAGAATTTCAAAATTTCATTTTTTTATGGGAATGTCATCTTGAAAGGCCTATAACTCAAAAACATGTCTGGCGACTTGTTCTGGGTTTTGTTAGGGCTGGCTACATACGTGTGCCTTGATAAGCGTGTTCCATGACAAAGCCCAAGGCCCTATCCTCTATCATGTCATAGATGCCATTCAGGAACCAATGAAATTTGGCACAAGCTAAACCATGTCCATTGACTATCCAGCAAACAAACAACGCTTTACAGAAAAGGTTTCAATGTCGGGTTATGTAAAGGGTATAAAAACATTTTAATAACATTCAAAAAACATTCTTGAAAAGGTGATGCAAAACATTCTAACATAATGTTTTTTAAGTATTGACAAAATATTTTGCAAAAATGTTTGCCCCAAATATTTTGCAATAATGTTTTTACAACATATTCATGACCTTTATATAACCCGACATTCAAATGTTCTTAAAATGTTTTGAATAACTGTTTTGAATAAACATTTTGAATAAATGTTTTAAGAACATTTATGTGTTTGCTGGGTTAATATAAAAAAATTAAGCAAATTTTACACAAAACTGCTCTCTGCTGTAGATAGCAACATGAGACTGCTTAGATTGCAATATCAGTGTGCTATCCACTGTAGAGAGCAACATCAATCAGCTATCTACTGTAGATAGCAACATCAGTTCACAGCATCAGTCTGATATATTGTATTGTAGACAGCAACATCAATCAGCTATCTACTGTAGATAGCAACATCAGTTCGCAACATCAGTCTGATATCTATTGTATTGTAGACAGCAACATCAATCAGCTATCTACTGTAGATAGCAACATCAGTTCGCAACATCAGTCTGATATCTATTGTATTGTAGACAGCAACATCAATCAGCTATCTACTGTAGATAGCAACATCAGTTAGCAACATCAGTCTGATATATATTGTATTGTAGACAGCAACATCAATCAGCTATCTACTGTAGATAGCAGCATCAGTTCGCAACATCAGTCTCATATCTATTGTATTGTAGACAGCAACATCAATCAGCTATCTACTGTAGATAGCAACATCAGTTCGCAACATCAGTCTGATATATATTGTATTGTAGACAGCAACATCAGTCAGCTATCTACTGTAGATAGCAACATCAGTCCGCAACATCAATCTGATATCTATTGTATTGTATCTACTGTAAATAGCAACATCAGTTCACAGGCCATGACAAATCACCTGTCAGGCAAGTCCAAGTAAAGCTTACAAAATATTTATGTCAAACTTGGCATGATCACAGAAGTAAAAAACAGTCAAAACCAAGTAGAAAACTTCTTGAATCAGTACTCAAATTTTTCGATGCTACGCACTGATATCCCACACCAGACTGGCAGACATTATGCTAATGAACATGATGTTACGAGACGTATTGTATTAAACTATAGTTTAGCCAAATTATTAACCTGTTTTGCGCATATATTATGACGTCAATGATATCAGCTGGCCATGTATTTACATATATGGTGGATTATGTATATACATCGAGATTGAGACATAGTGCTTGCAAAAATATGTAAATCGTGTGACTTTACTGATAAAATTTCACATACAATGCACATGCACATTATATTTTCTACAAGAAACAAACAGTAGTGAATGAAATGTTTATTTTTTAGACTGCTTTTCATGAATACTCATTTATGTATCAACCCCGGGGGGTATCAACTTAACTGAGAAAAAGTATAGGTACTGCGTAAGAATGAAACCTGCAGAATTTGGCATACTTTGATAAGTATGTGACTTTGTCAGCAATTGTTGCCAGGAATTATACTAGGCTAATTTTCGGGCAATTTCGGGCAACCAATTTTTTAATATTGCCTGCCCGAACGGGCAAACTAAAAGAATAAAATTTGTTGCGGCCTGTCAGTTTGCAACATCAGTCTGATATCTATTGTATTGTAAATAGCAACATCAATCAGCTGTCTACTGGAGATAGCAGCATCAGTTAGCAACATCAGTCTGATATCTATAGTATTGTAGACAGCAACATCAATCTACTATCTACTGGAGATAGCAACATCAGTTAGCAACATCAGTCTGATATCTATTGTATTGTATACAGCAACATATACTATAGGTAGTAACATCAGTTCTGTTCATGTAGATGACATCAGTCTGCTGCTACTGTAGATTGCAACATGAGTCTACTATCCACTTCAGATAGCAACATCAGTTTGCTGTCTACTGTAGATAGCAACATCACGTCGCAACATCAGTCTGATGTAGACAGCAACATATACTATAGGTAGTAACATCAGTTCTGTTCATGTAGATGACATCAGTCTGCTGCTACTGTAGATTGCAACATGAGTCTGCTATCTTCTTCAGATAGCAACATCGTGTGCTGTCTACGGCAGATATCAACATGAATTTGCGTAGATCACAACATCAGTCTGATAGCAATGAGCACGAACGTGGTTTAAATACATGCATAAGATGTACCATTGTTCTAGTCTTGGTCCCAGCCGATTTGTGCTCCTTTGTCACTAAACAAACCGTCTGGCGACAACCCCATCGGGCACAGTGGCGCAGCGGTACAGGCTCTACCTCACAATCGGAGGGTTGCGAGTTCGAGCCCCGGTGGTGCCATCATGTTGTGCAGTTAGGCAAGGCACTTTAACTCACTTGCCTCTCTCTACCCAGGTGTGAAATGGGGAGCTGTTAGGAATATTGTCCATTGAGCGCCGCCAAAAGGTATGAGTATGCCTTGGGCGTTGTATGGAAGCTGACATGTTCTAACGACAGCGGAATAAATGTAAAGCGCTTTGATACACGTGAAAGGCGCTGTATAAATGCCAACATTTATTTACGTCTTTTCTGATTGGCTGAACATCAACTCCCAAAATACTGGTGTTAGAATTTTGCTGTCAATCAACGCTGGGCTTCAGTGCATGCAGCAGTTGATGGACAGCTATGCGGTTGCATAAATCCACACAATGTATGTGAGTACGCGCTGCAAGTCGCGTACATGAAAGGCGATATCAGACGATCTGCGCCTCAGTGGTTGCTAAAGCTAGCGTACATTTTTCGTTCGCTGTATTTACAAAGTGGAGGGCATAATGATGTTTAGTGTCCCTTACACAAGTCACGTCCTATAGCCAATTGAAAACAGTTTTATTTGGAAATTCAATAACCAATCAGCGATCGTCATTTTGGGGTTGTCGCCAGACGGTTTATTTAGTGATGGAGGAACACAAACTGGCTGGGACCGAGACTACCATTGTTCTTGATTACCTTTAATATTTTTGGAGACAAGTAATAGCATCACTTGAACATTCAAGTCAAGATGTGTTTTGGGAATAGTTCTATTTGAATGAACCGATTTAGGATGTTATTATAAATGTATTTAACTCAGAACTGTACCCAGCAGTACACTCTAGAATACCCTAGAACCCTGTAACATACTGTACCAAAGTAGGGCAGTCTTATTTGGCTTGTGTGTCACGCAATCAAAACAAATTGAAAGCAGCAACTATTCTGGCAAGCTGTTATCACAGTACACAAGTGGCTCTCTATATCGCGGCATCTTTCAAGCTCTATTACTATATCCGTTCACCAAAGCTAAGACTATAAAGCGCTCCACAGACTCCGAGTATTGTACATACAATATTGTATGCAACATATCTACGTTATTTTATCTATTGCCATTCTATTTCCAGTAATGTTTAAGTTCTAACGAATGTTTGATGACGAAAAATCGATAATATGTTACATGTAATATCTAGTAGAAATATATTATCGATTTTACGTCATCAAACATTCGTTAGAACTTAAACATTACTGGAAATAGAATGGTAATAGATTAAACAACGTAGATATGTTGCATACAATATTGTACGTACAATAAAAAGTCTGAATACTGCTTTATGGCCTAGATAGCCGGATGCAGCAGGTGTAAATATTAACAGCTACTATATAATGACTTGATGTAGTACCGATTGGTTTGTACCTAGTAGTACCATTCTTGATCGATGATGGGTTATAAAAACACATTCAAGGAAATTGCCTTGTGTCTAATTGCTCTTCTAGACCAGTTTACAGCTGTTTCTGACTTAAATTGCTTGTACTTATTATAGAAAAACATTTTGTAAGTGGCCATACCGACTCCGAATATATTCAACATAGAATATTCGATGTAACATGTCTTCGTTATTTAATTTATTCCCATTCAATTTCCAGTAATTTCTAATGATTGTTTGATGACGTAAAATCGATAATGGTATGTTGAATGTCTGGTGGAAATATATTATCGATTTTACGTCAGCAAATATTTGTTAGATGTTAAACATTACTGGAAATAGAATGGGAATAGGTTAAATACTGTCTAGTGCGTATTTTACTTGTTTCCCCACGTCAAGTTGGTGTACCTTGCTCTTTTTCTTAACGAATACATGTTACATTGAATATTCTACATCCACTAAAAAGTCTGTAGCAACCCTACATGCTTCATATGGTTTGTTAAATATGAGAAATATATATCTGTTTTCAAAAGTTGGACATTTTGTAGTTAAAAATAATGTGCTCCTACAATACAGTTTCCTGTAACAACTTAATATCATCTGACAAGTGCCGATAAGTGGTACAACATATACTATTGATTGAACAAATTCATCAGGATCGGTAGAGTAAACTCAGTAACCAAAGTTCTTTATATCTGATCCAGAAACTGCACTTACTTTGTGTATGTTTCAGCAACACTGTTGCCTTTGTCAACACTTGATGATGAGTGATTACTCCTCCTGGAGGCTATAGAAAGAGGAGGGGCACCACCATGAACAGAGACGACAGACAGAATCAATTCTCACACATTTTTGATGAGTTTCTAGAACTGAGATCAAGAAAATCCGCAGATGGAAAAACACCTGGCAACACCAAGACTTATGCTGGATATACATTTAGCATCGGTTGCCAGGAGTAATCACTCATCATCAAGTGTTGACAAAGGCAACAGTATTGCTGAAACATACACAAAGTAAGTGCAATTTCTGGATCAGATATAAAGAACATTGGTTACTGAGAATTCTTAGTCAGTGGGAGTGGTCTAGTTTGTAGACACATTTTTGATTGGACAATCGCAAGATTTCGGGTGCCGTTTATCAGGCCGTAGACGACCCCACGTCATCATGCGTCTTGATAATGCTTTACACGCTTGTAGAGGTGCGGCGTATGTATCGCGCTGTATGCGTGAGACTAGTGCGGAATACGCGACGCGCTAGCAGTACGCGCAACAGAATACGTGAAAGTTGTAAACAAGTTTCGTTCATTTTATAATGAGGGGAGTTTTTATGGCGGTAACTTAGTTTTTGCTTTAAAAAATTGTTTACAGTTATTAAAATAATATTTAACTGACTAAGAATGAGAATAAACGATAGGAATTTTTATTTTGCCTATCCTCTACCTATGATAGACGACAGGCAGGTCCAATATTTTTATCGTAGCGCCAATAAAAGGATTAGGGATTAATCTAATGTGATAATCACAACCAGGCACATGTAGCTTCCACGAGTGCAGAGACAGAGAGAGGGGGCCCATCCAGGCTCAGTGCACCTTAAGGGCACACAACTATGAATCAACTGGCGTAACTACCTCTTTCTCTCTTTTTTTTTTTTTAAGAAAAAAAAAAAAGAGATCACTTTCCTCACAAAGTGAGGATAACACTACTAAACAACTACTACTAACAACTGACTTGCAGAAACCAATCTAACAGCTTATGTGAATGAAGACACTGTTGGTTTAGAACACTCAAAATAGGCAATGTGCCAACAGTCAATAACATCAACAGTTCAAGAGTCTTTTTGTCTGTAATGACAAACTGACATTCAACATGAATGTAAAATGGTTCAAAGTTCAAAGAAGTAAACGTCAGTTCCAGAGTTTTCTTTTAGAATTCCAAATGACATACGTAAATCAGTTCAAAGTTCAATGAAGTGACCATATAGGAGGACACCGATGATGGATTAATGTCATAGTACACAGTGACCTGTCCATTTAGTTTAACACATAGTCTTTCAGGTGCTCAGGAAGTTTGTGAGGGCGCATGAACGCCTTTTGTGTGAGCAATGGTGGCATGATCTCAGGGCCAACCATACTAGCTTGGGGGATACTTTCACTAACCTCACTGCTGTTACCGGTACATGGATTAGACTGTGCAACCAAACCGGAGGTATTGCTGGAGCTATGGCCGCTATCGTGCAAGGGATCGCGAGGATCTGACTCAGAACTGGGGTGCGAGTGATTAGCATTCCTGGGCAGGGGGTCACAAGTAGCAGGTGTGGACAACTCGCCAGGTATGAAAGGAGGCTCTGGAGGAGTACATTCAGGGACCACTTCAACAAACTCGGAATCCTCGGTGGGTGGAGACGACTTGGGAAAGGGACGAGAATCCAGGTCAGGATAATACTGGACCTTAAAGCACTCAGATTTCTTGATACGATAAGAAGTATTCGAAGCTGAGAACCCACAAATTTGCGGATGTTGCACCATGGGCCTTCGATAGTAGTGACTAAGTAGCGATCTCTAGCATGAGATTTCTTGCGATCTGAGTAGAGGTAGACAAGATCACCAACCTCCAACTCTGCTGCTGGGGAGGCAGAGGCTAATGGGGCCTTTGAATGAGCACTGTGTGGGTGGTTGGCTTTTCGCAAGGCATGCTGGGCCTGAATCATTTGACAATCAGTGAAAGGAACCTGCTCATTGGTAAACTGGTCTCGCTGAAACCACATCTCACGGGCTGAAAGACCTCGGGATCTGATGCGAGTATTAAGGGCTGCAGTAGCAATGGCAAGTGATAATGCTGTAGCCGGACCACCTGTAGAATCTTGTCTGAGCAACTCATCTTCAAGCTCACGAATGGCTTTCTCAGCAACAGGATTCTTGTTATTATTTTTAATACGACCGATCTCAACCGATAGGTGGTAACGTGTGAGGAGTTTGTCATTGGCGAGTCGAACAAACCCTGGTGCTGGGTCAGTACGAATGACTGCAGGGGGGCCATCAAGTGGACGAAGTTCAATGCACAATTGAATCAGGGCATCACGCAACGTGCCATGTTGTTCATTCTCGACAATGCAAGAAGCTGTGTAGGACGTTGAGGTTTCGCGCAGCACAAGGACTAGCTGGCGGCTACGCTTCAGGATATCAGCTGCAAAAGAAATGCCAACTGCATCGGGAGGGTCACTTGAGGACTGCTCGATCAGTGCCTTAGGGGCATTGGACAGAGAAGCACACTGGTGACAAGTTGATGTCACTTGATCAATAGCCTTGTCCATATCAAGAGCATAAAAGTAACGCTGGGTCACCAAACTGAGCTGATGTTTGGAGGGATGGTCAAGTTGGATGTGCAGGGCAGTGAGAAGACCATTTAAGACCTGTCTGGGAACAACAATACAATCGCGAGTTGGGGACAATGGTTGATCACGACGAACAACAAGTAGGCCATCTCTAGCGATAGATGCAACCTGCAAATAGCGCTTCACATCTTTGACAGAAGTAGCTTTCTTTGTTTCTTCACGGATCCATCAGTAATGATCCAAAGCTGATCATTGGGATGGGGAAGTGTGACTGCCCTAGCGGAAGACAGTGCTGCTTGAGCCTTGTGAAAAGCAGTATGCAGACTATCAGACCATGTAAGCTCTTCAGTTGATTGGTGCCCTGCAATAGCATCATCTAATGGGGCTACCAGACTGGCACAATTCTGAATGACACGGGCCAGAACCTTGTATGCACCGATGAAGGACCGCATGCCACCAACTTTGCTTGGAGGCGAGCAGCTGAAAGTGTGGCGATGCTATGGGGCTAGCACAAAGGGTTCCATTTGACCAAATCCAACCCAGAATTACTGTCTTTTGGGGGCAAATGACTGTTTTGGAAGCAGAAAGACGTAACCCAGACTTAGACAAAGCTTGCAAAACTTGACGCCAATTCTCAACAAGTTCATCCACAGTATTACCACCACAGTACAAGTCATCAGCGAGTTTTGCTACGACACCTTTCTCTAAGAGGTCACCAAGGACACGACACATCAGTTCCTCAAGGGCTGTTTCAGAACCTGGCATACCCATGGCACACACCGTGTATACACACGCACCCACCTAAAGGGAGTTGCAACACCACAGTATTTCATGGACTCATGGGATAAAGGGATTTGGTAGAAAGCACTAGTCAAGTCAGTGGCAATCAAATACTTCCATTTGGCAATTGAACGCAATGTTGAGTCCACATTGGGCATTAGAGAGGGTTGTGGCTTGCTATATCTACCGACATCAGCAAATGCAGTAACCAGACGAAAGCCTCCATTAGGCTTCTTGACAAGAAAGGACGGGTTAAGGTATTCGACACACACACCGACATCTTCAGGTCTAGCAAAGACGCCTGCTTTTTCAAGCTGATCAAACTTTGATTGCAACTCTTGGAGTTTATCCTGTGCATACAATGGGAGACGACCTTTGCGTTGGGGGGTTGGACCGGTCCCATATTAACCACAGATTTGAAAGGGCCGACAGCACCATTGTAACCTGGGAAACTAGGGTCAAAAACCTCATCGTACTCATCGAGAAGACTGCGGAAGTTGGATTGCTCACAAGTGCCAAGTATACCATCTGGGTCAAGGGCAACAGCAGCTGAGTAGTTAACCGGTGAACTGGGCTTTGGGACATTGACTGATGCTGCTGCAGCAGTGTGTGATGGCTTAGAAGTTAGTGATGGTGAAAAAACAGTGTGTATCTGGCCAAGATGTTCATGCTTTCTGATGACAAGTGGCACACCAGTATTGTTGGGAATGCGAACCCTGCCTGCAATACTTGTGATTACATCAGGCTTGGGCCAGGCTTGTTTGGGCGGTAGGAACCTACCGGCGGGGTATCAACACGGGCTCAATGGCAAAAGTAGCATCTGATTCAACGATGTCTGCAGGGAGATTTACCTCAACGTATGAGCCTGGCCATATGGTAGTGTTTTGAGAAGGTCCACGAAGTATATGGGCACGATTTAACAGTGTGCTGGGATTTGGGGCTCTTGTTGGCGCCATAAGTGATAATTGTACCATCTGTCAAGATGATTTGGTTCTTAGCAGGGCGAATTGCGACATCATTGCATTTCATGAAGGGAATACCTGCAAGGATTTCTTCGTCAAGGTCTCTAACAACTAGACCTTTAAAGACAAAGGAGTTTCTGTCACGAGTAAAGGTGAGGGTTGTTTCCCCAACTACCTTAAGAGGGGATGACCCATCAGCTTGACGGGCAGACTGCGAACTCTGATGAATGGGGCATCCTAATCGTTGGACAGTGTTTTCGCGAATGAGATTACCAGTGGATCCACTGTCAATGGTGATGCGGATCGCATGGTGCTTGTGGAATGCATCTACATAAGGAGACTGATCAACATGAATTCGCAGCGCTGTCTGAACATTGGGCTGCGCACTAAGGTCAGATTGGTCAACAAAGGCGCATGCTAAATCTGAGTCGCTGTCACAATCATCAAGGATGTTAAGCTGACGAGCGGGCCAGGTATTTTCTGTCCTTTTCAGGGAGGTACGAGCACTCGCTTAAGAAATGCGCATGGTCATGCCGACCAGCTTGCTCACACAGAGGGCAGGATTTACCAAATGATTTCTTAGCTTTCAATTTAGGCATCGGTCTCACGCTGACTACTAGTGCAGCATGCTGCGAGCAGCATCGTTTGAGCTCAGCTCATCCAGGAGCGAATCCAGAGCTTGAGAAATTTCGGCTTTGATAGAAGCCAAGGTGCGGATCTTAGCTCTGTACCGCATCGCTGCTTTACTAATCGGGCAGATCAGGGTTTATAAGACGCAACCACGTTAACACTACAAAGTTTTCGAGTGTCGGCGTAATCTCCTCATCTTCATCGATGACTTGGTCATGGTGACTGATGCCGCCTCCTTCACGCATGAGGTTGTCTTCGGTGAATGCTACTAGACGCTGGTACAAGTCCTCTGGCCGTTCATCAGGGCCAAGGGTAATATTGTTGAACTCTAGGAAGTGGCCACCTGTTGTTTGGAAGCCAAAATGGAGACGGATGGCTTGCCATATCTTTTTCAGGCTGGTGCAGTTTTTGAGTATTGTATTTCGTGAGATAATTGGACAATAGTTGGCTATTTGTCCAAGCATAAGCTCCAATGCAGCATTTTTCTGGACTGCTGTTTTCCTTTGGGCTTCCTGTATGTCCTCACCGTCGTTAGTGAGACCTCAAGAGGGAAGTTTTTGACTTTTGCCCCATACCGCTCCTTCAACCAAGTAGGGAGAAAAGCTTGGGTCTAATGACAGTGTATACTGGAGGTTATGTTTCCAGCTTTCAAATGAGTTTATTGTTTCGTTCTTTGTTAGAGGCCATTGCTTCAAGCGCACGATGTGTTGTGGCCATTGCTGATTGTTTTACACTCGTGTATGTGAACCAGAATAAAAGCTAATATGCAGCCTTGCAGGCTTAAGCTTACTGTTTTAAGCTTACTGGTCGCTCACAGTCTTGTGAAAGATCACACATTTAGGGTTCAAGATGACCACCAATTTCGTCAGGAAGGTCAGCTGAGAGACTTCAGAGATGACTGGTTTCGAATCCAAGCTGTCACCACGCCAATAAAAGGATTAGGGATTAATCTAATGTGATAAGCACAACCAGGCACATGTAGCTTCCACGAGTGCAGAGACAGAGAGAGGGGCCCATCCAGGCTCAGTGCACCTTAAGGGCACACAACTATGAATCAACTGGCGAGTGGATACGGCTGCGCCGGCATCCACTACTCAAAATATTGGACCTGCCTGTCGTCTATCACACGGTAGAGGATAGGCAAAATAAAAATTCCTATTGTTTATTCTCTAAACATATATAATCTCTTCATAGATTTGGAACACAGATTTTGTAATTCCAAAATGATCTGTTTCCATAAATTAAATCTTTTCTTTTTTCCCTTTCTATAATACTAGATTTGAATGTTATCCATCATGGCCAGTGAGAGCAGTCCACCTGCTTCCCCAGAGAACAACTGCAATGCCAACATGAAGAAGACCTTGAAAGATTCTGAACATCTGGACACGTTGATAAAGAGTTTGGACGAGAGTCGCACAGAGGGTAAATACTGCGATGCCAAGATTACCATCGGGAGGAGAACATTTACAGCTCATAAAGCGGTTCTAGCAGCATCTAGCCAATATTTTTCAGGCATGTTCAACTCAGGGTGGAGAGAAAGTAACACATCGGATATCAATATTGAGGGTGATCCAAAAATCTTTGACTTGCTCCTTGACTATATGTATAAGGGTCAGCTATGTGTAGCAGAGGATACCGTTGTGGATATACTAGCCTTATCGATATACATGCAAATTATGGGTGCAATGAAACTATGTACAAAATATTTGGAGTACTGTTATGTGAGCGATTCAATAACATGTGTGACAGCTATTGAGGTGCTACTACAGATAAGGGACAACAAACAAATGCCTGATTTAATTGAAGCTACTGTGAATTATCTAGCGCATCATCTCATGCAATTCTACATAGATGATAGAGAGGATTTTCTAGAGCATACTACCGCTGATATACTGGAAGATATCCTGAAAGATACAGCTATAGAGAGAAATGCATCAGAATATCAGGTATCTACTGATTTTGTTAATCTTTGTGTTTCATCTTGTCTGTTCCCATATGTGACACGATCAAGGGGAATGAGTCGGATGTCGCTAACATTGATTTTGAGATATTGGCAAAGAAAGTGCTAAAATTCTTATGTTTTCTATTGTTTTCAGCGATTGTTAAAGTGACATAACTTCGCAAAGAAAAGTCGTATCAACTTGGGGTTTTCAGTTTCTGAAAGCTCTAAATATCCTCTTTAGAATCATATGTAAAACTCATTTTCGACCAGGGTCGACATGTGACTCATTCCCCTTGATCATGTCACATATGTGCTAGTTTTGCACCATATCAAAGGTCATCATCAATGACATAGATTTCTTGGGGACAGGGTCTTAGGCAGGATTTGAAGGTTTGGGTGTGTAAATTCAAAAACCGGGTGTGTAAATTTAAGATTTGTGTACAGAGTATAGGCCATGTGGGCAAAAACTGGGTGTGTATTTACAAATTTAGGTGTGTAAAACACTCCTTACATGGCTGGCTGCCTAAGCCCTTGCTTGGGGATGATGGGGTTGGAAAAATTCTTAAAGTATATCCAGTACCTTTTAATGGTACAAATGTGTGGAAAAATTTGGCCATGTTGAAGCTAAAATGGTGAAACATGATGCAAAAGTGGATCAAATTTGCACAAAGAGAAAAATAATTACCACTTTTTAGGCTCAAATGGTCAAATATGAGATTTATTTGGTCAAAAACCCACATATAGGCGTCAGCATTGGGTGGATCATTGTATGGACCATCCCCCTTATCAAAATATTGGGAGGATCCAACCTCCACTTACACACCAGACCCTCTGCACCAGAAGATGGGCCAACTTAATCATAAAATGTCATACCTATTTCATAAACATTGCAAATAATTCCCTATGCTAGCCATATGATGCAAAAGTGGATCAAATTTGCACAAAGAGATAAGCAATTACCACTTTTTAGGCTCAAAATAGTCAAATGGTCAAATATGAGATTTATTTGGTGAAAAACCCACATACAGGCATCAGCATTGGGTGGATTATTGTATAGACCATCCCCCTTATCAAAATATTGGGAGGATCCATCCTCCACTTACACACCAGACCATCTGCACCAGAAGATGGGCCAATTTAATCATAAGATGTCATGCCTATTTCATAAACATTGCAAATAATTCCATACGCTAGCCACCTTTTAAATTTAAAATGTTACAGCTTTATATAAAATGTCTTATTTTGTCTTTACTACATAGAAATTTGTTCATGTATAGTCCCTTTGGCTTCCTCGAGTGAGTGATGCCAGTAATTCGTTGGAGTTACTCTCACATATATATACAGAGTTCAAAAGAAATAACTCACCCCTTAAAATTTCAAAACATTTATTTGCATAACTTGACATATTTTTTGTTGATTTGAAAAATTCAAAAAGCTGTGAATAGAGGAATCATTTTTCAACCCTCCCAGAGTTGTTTCATTTGCAAAAACAATATTTTTGGTAAAAAATAATCATATTTTCCAAAAATGATGCTTTCAGAAAAAGTTGCACTTTACCACATTATGTACAAAACCTTCTCAATATTAATGGTAAGGTTGATTTAATTCTCATTTTTTCCTTCACCTTTCTGTCTCTGATCCTTCAGGCACCCATGCAACCATCATTCAGTTCATTTAGGCGTAAAATAAGATTTTCTTTGAAGTTTTTAATCAGCAGTTGTTTCAAAATGATAAAATCACTAGGAAGTAGAAATGAGCTCTCCACGCATAAATTTGACCAAAAGGGTGAACATTTACCTGTATTGGGTCAGTTTAAGCATCTTGCATTTTGATTTAAAATGATGGCTTTCTTGGATAGAGGTGTAACGCTCATGATGTAGCCACAAGAGATTGGCTGCATGCAGTTAATTGGCTGGATGCTGACTTCCACCCTCCAATCTCTGTTGGCCATTTCTTCTTTGTCATGTAGGCCTACGCTTTTATTCAGGAGAGCCGTTGCTATAGCTCTTTGCAACTGTTTCAGTCTACCATTTGCAAGTAAATTTTTCATCTCTTCTAGCCAACGAAAGAAATACACTACAAACCTTATTTCTACTCCTATAGTGATTTTCCCATTTTTGAAACGGCGACTGAAAACCCCATTCATGTCAAAATTCATGTCAATGAATCTTTGTTTTATACTGAAAGATGATTGCATGGGTGACCGAGTAATCGGATACATGAAATTTAAGAAAATGAACTAACAATTAAATCAATCAAACCATTTATCACATTGATATCGAGAACGTTTTTGTACATTACATGTATAGGATGTTGAAAACTTTTTCTGAAAGCATCATTTTTGGAAAATGTGATAATTTTTGACCAACAAAAATGATTTTCAAAAAGAAGAAAATTGGAGGGGTAGCAAAAAAATTCCTCTATTCACAGGTTTTTAAATTTTTCAAATCAACCTAATGTATGTCAAGTTATGCAAAGAAATGTTTTGTAATTTTAGGGGGGAGTTATTTCTTTTGAACCCTGTATATTGCCTATTTGTTCGATCACGTAAACACACCAGTTCTTCGAGTCAATGTGCACTTTTTAATACTACACACACTAAGAGCATACACTGATGTCTCTCTCTTGAGGAAGCCATGTGCACTATATACTTAAAATAAAATGATCAATTTTGTGGTGAAAGGGCAATGTATATTTATATCAATATCAATTTTGTTTTTAAAATCAAGATTCTAGAATGCATCTTGAACTGGCTGACTCATGACTGGGAAAACAGACAAAGCCACTCTTACTTCCTCCTGAAGAATGTCCGACTTGGGGTGATTCCAGAAGAAGAACTTCAAAGCCTTACACAGAATAGTGTTGTGCAGAATGTCATGAATTGTAGGTACATGGTGAATGAAGTCCTTCATCTGCAGAAAACCCACCGTAACAATCTTGCAGTGCTTCTTACTGAGAAACCAGCCATGTTTGCGACAAGGAATGCCATTACAGTAAGACCTATCAACTTATTTCTTTCTTGGGACAGTAAAGTAAAAGTCAGTGTTCAAAATAGGTCAGAATCTTTGAGGGCTAAACAGGCCCTCCTCAATTTTCACGGGCCTCAAATTGTAAACTTTTAATGTCAAACTGGTCCACATTTTGCGACACTTTGAGGAAAAAAGGCGCAGTGATTTATAGTGCGCTATGCACAGGCACAATGCCTAGACATTGATCCACATGCTTCAGCACACTTTATAGGTTGTCGCAGATCACTATGGCCCAAGACTTCAGATTCGGCAAATCAACAACAAACATTGCTATTGAATTCAGCATTGAGTCTGTCTTGCTGACCCTGAGCGGTTGACATTATTTCACGGGGCCCACATTTATACATTTGTTTTCATTGTTTACACTCTTCTAGGTTGTATAAAATGAGCAATATACAAAAATGTTTATTTAGTTATTTTCAGACCAATGTTACTTTTCCTCCAAGTCTCAGTGAGTCAGGTCCTCAACAATAAAGAATGTTTCTCCATGCAGAGCGAGCTGTCTTATTTTCCATCCAAAAGAAAGAAAAAAATGAAAAACCATGCCATATCCCCTCTGACACTATAGCCTTGGTTAGTGGACTTTCGCGGTTAGTGGGGTGGCTAGGCTAGACAGTGGTCTTTACTGCAGTTTGTACTGCATTTAGTTTGTACTGTGGCCCTGTGATGTTGCTTGCTCACATGTCTTGCTTGTCTTGCTTCAATTTCAATATCATCTTGTCCCTTCGGCAAGGGATAGTGGTCCTACAGCACAGGTGTTGGTGACTTATGTAGCTTGCCTAATTGGCCTTTACACATTTGTGTCACTTGCTTGGGTTTATTTTACTCAGGGATCACTGGATCTTCTAAGGTACTGCGAGGGCTCTAATCAAGAGCTATGTAGAGCTTGTCTTTTACTTTTCATGATGTACGTTTTGTCTTTGTAACGCAACAGTTTTACCAAGATGTGACAAAGGCGTGGGACCTTTTTGTTCTCTTCCTTGTTTATGCTTACCATCCCGATGCGCACATTCAATTTCAATATCATCTCATCCAAATTTAGTCTTGATGATATGATCCACAGTTTCCACAACAATTTCACTTGGACCTTCTGGTATGCCGACCAACCGAATATTATTTCTGTGTGAGTGTCTTTCAAGTTTGTTAAGGGGATACTACACCCCTGTGGAAAATTTTTGACTATTTTTGCATTTTTCTCAAAAAATAATAACACACTGGTAATAAAAGTTATGTATATTATTGGGGCAAGGAATCCAATTACTACACTGAAATGTCAGTGACTCAAGACAAGCGGTTCAGTATATATGATAGGAAATGAGGTACATCCTAGCGGTACCTTATTTCTTATCATAAATAACAAACCGTTTGTCTTGGGTCACTGAAATTTCAGTGTAGTAATTGGATTCCTTGCCCCTATAATATACATAACTTTTGTTACCACTGTAGTATTAGTTTTTGAGAAAAATGCAAAAATAGACACACATTTATCGAGGGGTGTAGTACCCCCTTAATGCTCTCAAATAGAAATTGAGCACGGTTGGCTTGACTATTGATAGACTGCCAGGCATTGTCAGTTTTCATAGAAAGTTCTGTGAAACAAGTATTCTGCTTCTTTAAATGCGATTGTAAATCAGCTATTTCCTCTCCTTGGAATTCAACAGTTTTACCAGGGAAGTGAGATACTGGTTTTACAAATATCAGATTTGAAAGTGTCCAGCTCATTTCTGATATCATTTTGTCCCTTGATCAACTGGTTCAAAGAAGCAAGTACCATTTTTCAAAGTCCTGTTTTACTTTATTGCATACTGGTAACTCCATTGAATGGGAAGGAGATTGATACTCACTGTCACAGCTTTCACTGGCTTCAACGAGTCTCGTTGGATGAGGTGGTGATGAGCCCGTTGAATGCAGTGAACGCCTGTGTGAACGCTGTGTATGTGTATCCATACTATCCATGCTACTGTTCAAATTTGCCACTGTTTTCAAACTGTTTGTGGACAAATTTAGTATGTCAGTGTGGGTAAAAAAGGAAAAGCACAGTGATTTATACAGTGCGCTACACACAGGCATAAGCCTACACTTTATAGGAATTCACTAATGTGGCCCAAGACACCATGTAAACCTTTTAACAACAATCTGAGACTAAGAAGCACACATCCTGTAGATAACAGCAACAACAACAACAACAAAAACAGAAGCAAGCTAAATGTTTGAACTTGTTGCATTGAAAAAATAAATGGATTGATGTCCACTTATACACCACCACAAGAGCAAAAAGCTTGAGAGCATAGAAAAGGGCAGATACATACGTGGGAACAGAGTTCTCAGAAAATCTTGAGAAGTGACAGAAAAAAAATTGGGATAACTTGTAAAATGCAAGAAATTCCCAGTATTGTCATAAACATTGCCCTTGTCATTATTTTGATTTAGTACACATTATTAGTGCATCCAAAAGATGTTTGTCTACACATAAAGGCTTAATGCTCTGCATGCTAGCCATGCCCTTCAACGGAAAAAGTTCAAGTTTTGAAATATTTTCTCAAAATACCAAGAGCTATCTTAAGAACTACTGAACCAATATTAGGCTTGTTTGTACCCATTTTACTGCATTTTTCATGCTGATTCCAAATATGGTCATAAAATTTAAATTTCTGAAATGTTTTGAATTTTTAAACAAAATTTGAAACTTGTCGTCTGCAGTTGATACCCGCGTGAAGAGAGTTAAAACACTGCAGTATTGATAAAAGAAACATATCTAACTTGCAGACAATTTCTGACATTTATATTTGCTCATTAGTTCCCAGAAAGACACAATTATTTCTACGGCCTGACCTTTTATTAAATCTTTCTCACTGTTGATGGTAAATCTTGTTATTGATTCTTGAGATGGGCCCTATAAAAGCACATAAATATTGCAAAGCTGCTATCTTATGCATAAGGTAAATATCTAGCAGGTGTTTTGATTGTGTCGTCATTATTATTCATGAGTTCAAATTCTACTCCAAGATATCCATCACACAGTAATGCTCTACATGCTGGCCATAGGCTTCAACATAAAAAGTCCAAGTTTTTTTAAAATATTAAGAGCTATCTTAAGAACCACTGAACCAATACTAGGCTTGTTTGTACTCATTTTAATGCATTTTACATGCTAATTCCAAATATGTTCATGAACATTTACAATTCTGAAATTTTTGAATTTTTTAAAACAAAATTTTAACTTGTCTGCAGTCAACACCCGCGTGGAGAGAGTTAAGAGCATTGCACTGACTTTGTGATTATATGTTACATAAATATTGCATGTTTCCAATTAATCATACAGTATCCTGTGTTTTCAAGGGAAGCCTACAAATTGAGAAACTGTTACTGTTTTGTTGCATA
Organism: Amphiura filiformis; assembly: GCF_039555335.1. Classification (NCBI taxonomy): domain Eukaryota; kingdom Metazoa; phylum Echinodermata; class Ophiuroidea; order Amphilepidida; family Amphiuridae; genus Amphiura; species Amphiura filiformis. The sequence continues at coordinate 59,288,273 of NC_092632.1, forward strand.
AAGTTACGGTATAATGCATGCTTGATGATGTAGCTTGAAAATGTAGCCTGTGTGATTACAAAAAGGCTGTATCATTGGTGACCTGCTTTTTCGAAACAGCATTAATTGGAGACCTTTGAAAAGCAGTAATGTAATCTCACATGACTTAATTGTGAGCTGAATCTTTAAAAGAGTTCAGTTTCTACTTTTGATAAATAATAGTCTGATAGTCTCTATTTTCAACTGAAACTGGAATGCTCTGCCATAGGGCCTATGCTTTAACCAAGTTTGAGAGATATTTTTCAAAATATCAAGAGCTTTCTTAAGAATCACTGAACTAATACTAGGCTTGTTTGTACTCATTTTCATGCATTTTTCATGCTGATTCCAAATATGGTCATGAAAATTTGCAATTCTGAAATTGTTTAATGTTGAAACTTGTCGTCGTCTGCACATACCCTCATGGAGAAAGTTAAGTATTTATGATGAATATGCTATTTGATATGAAAATTACATCAAATTTTAAGCATTTGAATGACAAAAGCTGACAGAGCATGATTGGAAAAAGATACAAATCGCATCTGACCCTGGGAATCACTCAAAAAATGGAGTTGTAAGCACCCACATGAATAAAACTTAGATGAAGGGTTTATTGTCCACAGCATAGGCCAGCTGGCTCTGGCCTGTGTTAAGAGGTGGGGTATGAACCTTTGGACAGTATTGTGGGACATTAGAGCACATCAGACATATCAAATTGCATTCTGAATACTGAAGAATGTCTTTCTGATATCAAATAATTTTCATTTTTTGAAATTCACGATATAATACAAATTTTATGACAAATTATAAAAATTTGATATTTTTCACATTTTTGATATATAACAGTCCTCGGAGTAAATTTTATATCTAATGATATATTCTTAGTTCAAGTGTATGTAGCTTTAAAAATTCTAGCTATGGTAGTTGTTACAACTTTTGAGCCCCCCCCCCCCTGAAAAATTGACCTTATTACTGGCTTTTAATAATTACTGGCTAATAAACCACATTCAAGTTTCCTCCTTTTAATAGGCCTGTATTATTAAATTCTAAATCATATAAAAGTGTCCATTTTCTTTCTTTTTTTGTTCACAGGCTATTATAATAGTTGGAGGTCGAGATGCAGCAATCCGATACTTTGATGAACAATCTTCTGACTGGAGAGTGTCTCCCATTCCACCTGTCCCTGTCCATCCACCCAATCAACTCCGTAATCCAGCTTCCTTAGTCGTCAATGGTATACTCTATGTGGCAGGTGGGGGCGCATGTCTCTACTCAGGGGATCATGAATTCAAGTACACATTCCATCAGTACAATGCAGCAACTCAACAGTGGACCAAACTCCCAGGGATGACCGTTGCCAGGGAGCGTTGTCACCTAGTCCACGTGAACGGTTACATTTATGCAATAGGAGGCGTCAACCATTTCTCGCACAACTTTCTGAATTGCGTGGAGCGTTTTGATTTGAGCGCTAACCGCTGGGAAGCCGTCGCACCATTACCCACCAAATTCTGCCACATCTCGGCTGTAGTGTATAAGGGCCAGTTACTCATATACGGAGCTCCAGAGTACAAGGCCTCGCCCGGTAGAGTACGTCATACATTGCTTGTATATCATATAACGATGAATAGATGGGAAGTACTTCTGACTGGGTTGCATTACCTGAGTGTGGGTTGGCCTAGGTCAGCATTGGTTGTGCAGGATGGTGTATGCTATCGAGTCGTCTACGAAGCCTACATGATGAAGAACCCTGTCCCTCAGGTACACGAACTGCAGATTCAAGAGAAAGGCCCCAGAGTACAGAAGATTCTGGTTGGTGATGTACACAGACAGAACCTGATTCCCAAATTGAACAATACAGTAGGAGCATTCCGTATCAAGGAAGACATCTTTGTTAATATCACTCTAGGTAACGCAGCTTCCTACTGCCACAAAACCGGAATCACGATACCGGATGATCAGAAAACGGAAGTTGATGTCGGTATGCTGACCGATGTATGTGGTTTACGACATGATAGTAATTGGTTGAAAGACCAGGATATCATGTCTGGTAGTGTCAATAGGTTCACTTTTCATAATCTGTAAAATAGTTATCTCGTCTAAGCTCTGGTACTGTCAAACCTCCCTTATCCGGAATTCAAGATCTTGTTTAGCCGGATCGTTCTGTAATGCGGCTGTTATGAGCTTCATAGGAAAAAAACTTGTTTGTATTAATCCTTTGATATTAATTTTTTTAATTTCATGCTCTGAAACTTACCATCTGTTAGTGTTATTATTTAATTAAGGGGTACTACACCCCTGTGGTAAATTTGACTATTTTTGCATTTTCTCAAAAAATAATAACACACTGTTAACAAAAGTTATGTATATTATTGGGGCAAGGAATTCAATTACTACACTGAAATGTCAGTGTCTCAAGAAAAGCGGTTCAGTATATATGATAGGAAACGAGGTACATCCTAGTGGTACCTTATTTCTTATCATAAATAACAAACCGCTTGTCTTGGGTCACTGAAATTCCAGTGTAGTAATTGGTTTTTTGCCCCTATAATATACATAACTTTTGTTACCACTGTGTTATTAGTTTTTGAGAAAAATGCAAAAGAGACACTAATTTATCGAGGGGTGTAGTACCCCCTTGAAGTAACTTGTTGTTCAAAATTGAGCACTTTGGACATATAATGCAGAATTACACCTAATTCACTTATCTGGATTTGCCACTGAACCGGCTAATGCTTGGTATATTCGTGGCCGGATATAGAGGCTGTAAAGATACTGTATGTATTGCATGTATTTATGATACCTATTTAGTGACCGACCAAATTTTTCCAGCTGTTTTAGTGAAAACTAAATATAAATAATGGGCTGATCACATAGTACTATAGGTGACAAATCTGACTTCACACAGGTGCACCCACATGTTTCCATGGCAACATTGGGGAGTTAGGCTGGGTATAAAATGATTGCTTGCCCTAGTATAAATGTAGCTAATATTGCCATCATATCATAGTCCCATAGAGATATGTGCTAAATTTGCCTTAAGAAAATCATTTTTTCTTCGCAGGAGCGACTCAGTTCTTAGCGACAGCTACGATGGTTGAAATCAGCCCTTGGCTGATCCTTCTGGCGGGGCAAAAAAAATAGGTTGACTGTCATTATAATTTACGACTGGCCCTCAAAGTCTATGATGACTGGGATTTACATGCAAAATCATGCCAGTGTTTCCGTATAGAAAACAGAAGAAAAAGGCTGCTTACAAATATTGAAAATTACTCAATATTTCCCATCTGTTGAACACTTGCAGGATTTACGACATTACTAATCATTAACAATCCAAATTTCTGCTCATTTTAATGCTTACTTTAGGTGTAAATGATTTTTTCTGAGAATTGAAATGATGGGAGCACTGCCATCTAATACTATTTGGTGATGAGAAATCTGAAGGGAGAAACATTTTTTTTAAAGGATTATTTTACATGATCTTCAGCCTATCTCAACATTATTTTGACCATTAAAAGTTAAATAATTCAAGTTTAAGTATGATGCTGACTCAAATCAATACAGCATGTGCATTGCTAACCACATGCTATCTACTGAAGATAGCAACATTAAGATATGATAATTAGGCACGGCCTAATTCTTTGCATCTCAATCTTTTAGATGTTTTTAATTGAGCCTTGTGTAAAAGTTGAAACAAATGTTAATATATCCAGCTCAATTTTGAATTAGGCAGTAACATAATTAAGACTTACTCATGGACCCCAGCATCCCAAATCTGAACCCTAACACAACCTGACGGTCTCGTAGAAATAGTAGACCTATGGTCTCAAGATCACCTTGGGGAAAATAGTTCTCAACATCTCCCTCATGAGCAGTTTATATTTGTATATTATATCACTCATACATAAATTCTAGACAGTTCATTGGTTGATTACCATTTATCATTTTTACTATCAGCCTCTCCGTGTGATAGTTTTTACCATCATAGTGCTGCGCCAGTAGCCGCCTCATGCAAGCCGCAGGCGCTGACTCTTAGACTCGCCGATGAAGTTATGGGTGGACCCCAAAATGTGAAGTATATCACGGCAAAACATGGTGTTATGTTGATGAAAAAATGTATTCACTATCTTAAATAGTATTTTTGAGCAACAGAATTTATGTATGAGTGATATAAAACAAATATTAACTGTCTTAAATTCATGTAATGGTCAAAATATAATCACTCGGTGAAAGATGTATTGTTCCCATGCGCGTACGCAGGAATTTTTCAAGGGGGGTGTGATGATAAAAATACTAAAATAAAGAAATGGTCGCGTAGCGGTCATCCCGTCGCGCCTGCGCGACGCATGGGGGAGTCTGAGTGGGGATGTGCCCCCCTCAGAATTAGAAACTTTTGGAAAATGAAGACCTAATTGAAGCGATTTGGTGGACAATTTGTGTGTAAAATTTTAAATTGAAAAAGCCGAAAATTTGTGAAATGACGGTCCATGAAGCCTTTTGTGAACAAGTTTTTTCTTCAGTTGTAGGCCTATAAATTGTGTTAAACACAAATTGGGAAATATCGAAAGCACTGAGAATCACAAATGGCTGCTTGTTTATCCACTGTGCAGGGGAGTGTCTGAGGGGGATGTGCCCCCTCAGAATTAAGAAACTTTTGGAAAGGAAGACTTGGTGGACGCGGTTTGGTGGATAATAATGGCACTATTAGTGTGTAAAATTTTAATTGAAAAAGCCGAACATTTGTGAAATGACGGTCCATGAAGCCTTTCGTGAACAAGTTTCTCTTCAGTTGTAGGCCTATAAATTGTGTTAAACATAAATTGGTAAATGTCGAAAGCAGAATCAACTGGCTGCTTGTTTATCCACTACTACATGGGGGTGTCTGAGGGGGATGTGCCCCTTCAGAATTAAGAAACTTTTGCAAAATGAAGACCTAATTGAAGCGATTTGGTGGATCATTTTGGGACTATTATCATGATTAGTGTGTAAAATTTTAGTTTGAAAAAGCCGAAAATTGGTGAAATAACGGTACATGAAGCCTTTAGTGAACAAGAGTTTTCCCTCCTGCAGAAGTCCGAAATTGGTAAATATCGAAAGCACTGAGAATCACAAATGGCTGCTTGTTTATCCACTGTGCAGGGGAGTGTCTGAGGGGGATGTGCCCCCCTCAGAATTAAGAAACCTTTGCAAAATGAAGGCCTAATTGAAGCGATTTGGTGGATCATTTTGGGACTATTAGCATGATTAGTGTGTAAAATTTTAGTTTGAAAAAGCCGAAAATTGGTGAAATAACGGTAGGCCTATATGAAGCCTTTCGTGAAGTCCGATTGAAGCCATTTGGTGCATAATTTTTACACTATTTTTAAATCATTGCTTCAAACAGAAAAAAGGGCCCGAACTCAATTTGCACAATTAAAACCTTTGCACAATTAAAACGTATGTTGCCGGGGTAGGGTCCGGGGGTAGGGTGTGGGGTGTGATGTGGAGAGGTGTTGGTTTTAACATCATAAGGCCCTATATCCATGTCAATTAACAATTAAAACCTTCACGTACGTACGTTGCCAGGGTAAAGGTGTAATGATGTGGGGTGTTAACATGTATTGACACATTTACGCGACGCTGTCGGTCAATACCGGTATAGGCCTAGGGGTGAGATAAATGTGTGTGGGCGGGGTAGTTATGGAATATATAGGCCTATGATAATTGTAATAATATGTCCCATATGCCTTGCTCATCTCCCTCCTCTCCTCTTCCCATTCCCCCCCCCTCTCTCTCTCTCTCCTCTCTCTCTATCTCTCTCTCTCTCTGTCTCTCTCTCTTTCTTTGCCTTTTCTCCCCATTTTAATTTTTTTGGACAGATTCAAGGGGGGTGTTTCACACCCGTAACACCCCCCCTGCGTACGCCAATGATTGTTCCATTGGAACAATCCATCTTTCACCTTGTGATTATATTTCGACCATCACACTCATAGACAGTTAATATTTGTACACTATCCCATGCTTTTGACCAGTGGCCAGATTGAATATATTTATCATCCCAATAAAGCAGCTGGCTGACCATCAAAGTAGTCTGTTGATTGAGTTTACTTTCATGCCTGACTGGAAACTACTATGTTGCCATGGTGATAGATGGAGACCATACAATACAATTAAACATTCAATGGTGGACTAGATCACTGCACTGGAGCAAATATGAATCACTGTGTGCTTGATGAGCAGAGATTGAACACAAACCATGTGCATACACTTGCTTGCTTGCTTATTTCCGGTCTGTGGTACAAAAAAAATTTTTTATTAATTTTTAAAAAATAGATCAAAAAATCTAGGACCCGTTTTTTCATTTTTTTGAATTTTGACCAATTTCACCAAAAATATTTGAAATTTGGGCCAAAATCGGGCTTTTTACGATTTTTTTGAAAAATCAGCATTTTTGACCATTTTGGTGCAAATTTCTCAAAGTTGGTCGAAATTCAAAAAAATGAAAAAGCGGGTCCTAGATATTTTGATCTAGTTTTTAAAAATTAATTTAAAAAAAATTTTGGCCTAAGAATTTTTTTGTTACGATGCACTTAAAAAGAAGTGGGCCAAAAACCGTTATTTTTGGGATTTTGGGCCAAAAATGGCATTTTGGCCCAAATTTGACCTCACAGATAACTTATAAAGTCTGCCATTCTAAATATGTATACTTTTATATAAAAAAAAGTGCTTTAGACCAACAATTTAGAAGTTATGAGGCCCGAAAGTTTCCATAATTCCAGGGTTCAGACCAACCAAAGCAATTCAAGATCAGCAAAGCATGTAAAATTACACATGCAAAATTTATCGGTTTAGCATATCTTGGTTATCTCTCCATAAATATTTAATTTTTCTGTTTCAATTGGAAAAATATGTATTTAAACTTATTTTGTATGTTGAAATTGTAATTATGTGAATTTAAATGCACATTATATGCTTTGTACTAAAAATATGTAAGCAGCATGCAAGCTGTAAATAAAAACGTTTTCTATATAATTACAAAATACAGATGAAAGTTCAGTAGCATTAAACATTGATAATAGTATGGAGTAAGTACAGTATAGTACAAAGGTACTATAAATATATTGATATTTCCTGCACAGCCAATGCAATCAAATAATAGTGATATAATCCGAGGTGGGTTTTTTTCTTTGAGTTCTGCGGCTTTCAGTGAACAGCAAATTGTCATTAATGTCTAAAAATACTCTTAATTTACTTGCGGGTGTTTTGCGTAGATCTCATAGATCAATGACATGGCAATCAATGCACAACTGTTGTGGAAAGTGTAAGTCTGCCTAGCCCTATACCCCATGAGAACTACCTGCCGATTGGCCAAAAAGAAGTTTTCATTATCAATGGGACCAATCAGCAACATTGTTAGAATAATTTCACCACACAAAAAAATTTGGGTGCATTATTTACAAAGCTCCATTCTGATTGGTGATTAAAGTGAAGATATCATGTAATTGACCAATCAGAAGCAATGTTAGATCGGCAGGTAGTGCTCCGGGGTTAAATGCTCTTTGTAAATTTCAAATTGTCATGCTACTTTGTGAAATTTGAAATAACCACTGATTTGGAAAGTGAGTTGTAACTGTTGATCTGTGATTTTCAAAATAGTTACAAATTAGTAGCCGGTTTTTGAAAATTGTAAATACCAACTGCTTTGTAACTGTTCATTTGCAATTTTCAAATTAGTTAAAAATTTGAAGCAGCTTTTTGAAAATTGTAAGAACAACTGACTGCTTTTGAAAGTGAGCTTTCGAATTTGTTACTGGTCATTGTGAAATGCTAAAATGTTGGAAGGGTTTAAGCAAACATGGATGTTCATAAATGAACAAAAACCAACAAGGAAATTAATTTAAAACGAAAAAAGAAAATGATGACTCCCTTCAAGATGGGAACATAATAACCAGTGTACCACTACTATGCAAAAGTGATGTATAAGGGTACGCATGTCCCCAGGAAAGGGGCCGAGGTGTTCAGCAGAAACTAATGGTTACAGCGACCCAAATTGCAGCTTATGCTTTAGTTTTAAAGGGGGATGGCCTGGTTTAATTACATGAAGTTTTCACTTTGTATGAATCACCACCGGCGTGGTGGCCTAGTGGTTAGAGCGTCCGCTTCACGATCGGGAGGTCACAGGTTCGAATTCCGGCCGGGCCGTACCAAAGGCTTTAAAATGGTACCTACTGCCTTTTTTTGCCAGGCGTTCGCATTGAAAGAATGGAGTAGGGAAAGTTAAACACATGGCTACCAGTGGACTAACCCCCTACTGTAGCTTTTCTGCTTGCAGACATGTGGCCTAGGGTTATGAAACGGAGATAGGCGCCGCCCAATGGGCCGAAAGGCTTGGGAAGGATTTAACTTTAACTTTTATGAATCATCTGATCGACTCCTACCTGTGATGTTTCATATCTGAATTTCAATCTGTTTTAATACCAGAGCTAAACATGTGTATTTGAAAGCTCTATAGAATGATGGGTGAACAAATAACTGGGACCTTCCACGTCAAACCCCACATCAAGTCGGCCCCTGGTTACTTTTGATTTATTTCATATTTATAAAGTAAGTGTAAGAACCTTTTTTATATATCATTTGACTTCATATGATACCCAGAAGTGGAGTGAAAGTTGACTTTCATGTACATTTTGCACTGCAACTAAAAGTCAAATTTGCTGACTTGGATGGTCACAAATGAGTTGACCCACTTATTTTGACTCACAAAATCCAAACTAAGCATTTTTCGGACCTAATATTTCACATGGTCTGCAATGAGATAAATAAGGACTTTCTGCTGATGGAAAAAGGATCAAAATCACCACCTTCTTGTAAGAGCCTTACTAAACTAAATTGGTATTGGGCTATTCCATTTAAAATCCACACTACCCACCCCTGTGGAAGATTTTGGAAATATCTGCCACATGGGGAGTATGAATTTCAAAAGGAATTATCATATTAGCAGCTCCATAAAAAATTTTGAAACTCACTCTCCCTCAGGGGAAGATTCAGGTTGAATCTTTCTCAGAGGGTGTATGAAATTCAAATGGAGCTACTAATTTGTTAATTCTATTTGAAATTATACTCTCTGTGAAAGATATTTCCAAAATCTTCCACAGGGGGGGTGTGGATTTTAAATGGAATAGCCCATTGACAAGAGGTTTCCCTTGGTGAAGATGGATCCTGAAATGAAAATGTGTACAAATTTTCATAAACATGTTGTAAAAAGATCTGAAGTGTGTGCATCAGGCTGTGATCACATAGAAGTATACTGTATACGGTATACGCTATATCATATACGCTATTCGATCAGGCGAGTATAGGTCAGTTTACCAATTCTAAAACTGAACCTTCGTCTAATTAAATGCTTATAACTTAACTTCTTGAGGTCACATTGCATTCAATGAGGTGTCATAATGTGCAGTATACAGCCTTTTCAAATAGTGCCCTCTTATGTGACTCTGTACTATGAAATTACCTTGCTCGATTTAAGCTATACGCGTGCACCTGCAAAACGTGCACCGTATACGTGAATAGTATACTTCTATGTGATCGCAGCATCATGGCATCACTCTTCACAGTTATCTGCATGCACTATGGACCACAATGGCCACATCCCAATGGCATAGTTCAATAAACTCAATTAAACAATCATAGTGCAAAAATTTAGTTTTTGTACTCAAATTTTCAAAGGTCATTCAATGAATGTATAAATGCATTGGGGTTAAAGAACTGTGCCCTGATAGATGAGCATGTTGTGGATCCTAGTGATGCATGCACTGTGAATAATGATCATCAAATTATTGAAAGCCTTCCAATTTGTCAATTCCCATCCAGCCTCATAATACACACCCCATTTTTATGTCCTTGTTGATCCACATAAATTGAATTTCAGTAAGCAGGTTGTAATGGGAAAATTAACACATATATCAAGACACATGCTATATTGATAGGAATGAGACTTCCATTAAGATGCCATTAGCATGTAGCATACTGCATCTAATATTTGTATACTTAATGCATATATGTGCAATTCTTTTTATGTGCAATAGTAAACACATTCCATATATGGTTATATAAATTGATTATGATGAAAAAATTGCTTTTTGCATGTTTCACTAAAAGACTGTATGAATCATACTTAACGCATTCATGTCATGAATATCTTTCAAGAGTTTCACTTCTTTTTGTAATGGTTTAATAAATATATAATGTGATTTTTTTTGCATATGTGGTATGATCAAGCAAAATCAGTCTGAAGTCGGTCATATTCAATTTTCAATTCCTTGTAAAAATTGTAAAAATGATAAAAAGCATTGGTAAAGTTACATTTTGCAGTAAATCCCATTGAAATTGAACAACCAGTTCCAAAGATGAGCAATTAAAGAGTTTCCAAAACAAAAGGAAACAAAATGAAATATTTCCTTTACTTGGCTATTATCTCAAAATCATTATATTAGACTTCCGACTGATTTTACTTGATCACATAATGTATGATTTGTTAAGTAAAGTGTGTTATGTTATGTTTCGCTGAAAGATAATTATGTATTTGTCTAACACATTAATTTCATGAATATCTTTGAAGTTTCAAGAATATTTTGTTTGTAATGATCATTAAAAAAAGTGGTAGTATCAGAAAACATCACTGCATGTGTTTTTTTAAGATACAGGCTATACCACAGAACAAATTCAGGGTTAGTCAATTTGTATATTTCTCTCCTATGTTTATGTTTTAACTTGAGGAAGTCCAACAGAGCAGTTCTTCTGGGGTGAACCAAATCTGCCTGGTTGTCAAATTTATCAGTGACAAGGTTATCTCTGAATTTGACAGGTGCTAATTGATGTAATAACATCAAAACATCATTTAGCACATGTCAAATTCAGAGATAACCTTGTCACTGATTAATTTGATAACAAGGCAGGTTTGGTTCACCCCAGAAGAACTGCTCTGGTAGGGCTTCATCTTTAAAGTCCAACAGCCTTATCTGGATCTTTTTTATCCACAATCCTGGTGGAAATTCATTGCCACACAAGGAATTAATTCCTACCTCGGAATTTTCAGATGGTACTCCATCTTTCTTTCATTAGCGCTGATGAAAGATGGAGTACCATCTGTTTCATTGCTTGTGTTTGGATCAAAAGTTTAAATCAAAATCAAAATTATTTAACATGACTCATTCCTCGTGATCCAGTCACATTATAATGATGGAAAGTATATTTTAAACAATTTTAGGAGCCTAATATCTCTGCCTAATATAGGTCCTTGTTAGGTTCAACCCTGTACTTTTTTGACTGATAACATGATTTTGAACATAATAAAACACTGCAAATTATGAAAGCATGCCTTACTTTTAACCCTTGCTATCTTTGTTAAGTTTTGCATATTGTATTGCAGTGATTTTTTACTCCGAAAGAATTTCCCGCTTACATGCACAACATATATGTTAACAGGTATTTCTATGTATACACTGATGCTTTTGATCTTCGGAAGCACAGCAAGATGTACGCCATGGTCAAGATGGCAACTCCTGCAGATGATTTCGATTCCTCCAGATGTTGCACATTGGTATGTTTAAGGGGTGGGGTATGAACGTTTGGACAGTATTTATTGTGGGACGTTAGAGCACATCAGACATATCGAATTGCATTCTGAATACGAAGAATGTCCTTCTGATATCAACTAATTTTGATTTTTTGAAATTAGCAATGTAATACACATTTTATGGCAAATGATTAAAAATTGATATTTTTGATATTTAACAGTACTCTAAGCAAACTTTATAAATCTGATGATTTATACTTAAAGTGTATGTAGGTGGGATGAAAAGTCGACGATCAATTGAAAATTTTGACCTTTCAGTATTGAAGATTTTTTCCCAAAACACAAAAAAATTAGGTCTTTTTGGAAATCCATATCTTCAATATGAAAGGTCAAATTTTTCCATTGATCGTCGGCTCTCATGTCCCACAAAAAATACTGTCAAAACGCACATTCCAGATCCCTTAAGAGATACACAATTTCAGTTGAAAGTCAAGAGATGTATTCATGACACTTTCAAAAATGTGAAATGATTTGAAAAGCTAATCTTGTGCAGATTACCTCTAGACAAAGAAAAACTTAATTAGTTTTATATTGACTATATGAAGGAGTTTTCCCCGGATTGCCACTTAATTTTCATTCCAGCTGTATTGGAATAGCTTAAAGGTGATGGACAGGTCTATACAATTCTGAGCAGGTAAACATATTTTTCTCATAATTATGAAACATTGACACCATATCAAGCATAAAAACAAACAGTGTGTGTGTGCACAGTGAAATTATGAATCTCCATTCAATTATTGCATGTTGCTGTGATTATAGTGTCCCAATAGACTCCTACAACATTGGGCTATTCCAGTTAAAATCCACACTCCCCCTGTGGAAGATTTTGGAAATATCTGCCACAGGGGGAGTATGAATTTCAAATGGAATGAACACATTAGCAGCTCCATTTAAAACTCATCCTCCCTTTGTAGAAGATTCGGGTTGAATCTTTCTCAGAGGGTGTATGAAACTCAAATGGAGCTGCCTAATGTGTTCATTCCATTTGAAATTCATACTCCCCCTGTGGCAGATATTTCCAAAATCTTCCACAGGGGGAGTGTGGATTTTAAATGGAATAGCCCATTGACTAAATTTTCAAAATTCTTTTAAAAAAATGAAAAGAAAATCCCAAATCAAGATTTTTGATGAATTTATATGCTGATTTAGCAAATAACTGGCAGTGCTTTAAAGCCATAATGTACGATCTTGGTTTTTTTTTTTTCAAACCTGATGTTGAATGTTTGTTCCACAGACTAATACAGACTATTTTCCAACAGTCAAAGTCCCTGTCAGGGGAGTCGCTAGACCAATATGATTCGGGGGGTGTACAGCATGTTTTGCCGACGGAAATATTTTGTGAATTGTAGACCCAAATTTTTTTTAGCTAGGACGGCGCTCAAGAATCTAAAAAGTGTAGGGGGTGTAAGGGTCAAATTTGTTTTGACAAATTTATTTAAATTACTACCTATTATAACATTAACAATAGGTCTATTACGTAACAACAGCACAATTTTGTAACACATTAATCTTTCATGCCTCTTGCTATTTGCCGACAATCACATAGCTTTAACTACATTTGCCGACAATCACATGGGTTTGATGGCAACAGTGAAGTTTTGCCGACAAAATTGTGTATTGGGGGTGTCACACCCGCATACCCCCTCTAGCAACGGCCCTGGTCCCTGTGCATTGGTTGCTATGAATCGTTCAATCATGCAGTGTCTAACAATCACTTTAGCATTGCGTGCCTTCACGTATATGATAGGATAGGATAGGAAGCTTTATTTCACCACGGAGGCCCAAATCAACAAAGTTGTTCTTCCTTGGGGCCGTGGACAATATGCGATATATATGTGATAGAGTGTTGCATGTCTTTGCGTTTACGCAATAGACCATAAAAATATGCAATACGTGCATAGTCTTTATAAAAGTGCACTGAAATGATTGAGAATTTGAAAGTGGACCCGGATGTGGACCCATCAATATACTAATTTTTCAAGAAATTTGGGCCCATCGATATACCAAAAATCTAAATTCTGGCCAAATGTGGCAACTTGTCCCCAAATTTGTGGACATTGTTCCAAACATTTTGGCTACAGTGTGTGAGGCAAAATTTTCCGAACAAATTTTGAAAAAATGACCCATCCATATACCAAAATTGGCCTTGTAAAAGGGGTTATTGATATTGATATAATTATTAAAAAGTCTCATAATCATGATAATGGGACTCATGTTTGCGGCACATCCCTATATCAGTATATGATCATTTGTACCGAGTCTACCTGGTCCGATTTAGATTTTCTAAATTAGCAAATCATTGATAGTACCTTTAAAATACTAAGAATAATCGAGACACTCTTTTCGTAATTCTTATATATTTATTACATTCGCAGACGACTGTTGTGTTTGCACATGACAAGTATGTATACATGTAATATTAAGTGACAAGATGCTGAATTGATGAGACAGTCAATTGCAGTCACATGAGAGAAGCCACTGACCGATTTTGCAAAAGTAATCTTAGTATATTCAACTTAGCTGAAGGGAAACAGGGGCATGGGGGAGATAAAAGTAAGCCATTCTGTCAAAATATGATACTTCTGTGCAAACGGTCATATTTGAGGTGTTTCACTGCATACTCTGACCTTTACAATGTTGTATTTTTGGAATACATGACTTTCCTTGGGGAAACCTAAAAATACATGTTTAAAATATGGGATGTAAAAACAACAAAAACATGAAAATAAGAAAGAAGGGAAAAACCAGCATTGAAAAGAAGCTTAAAGTGAGGATGTTTATGTTACGAATCAGCATGTTTGTAAAATAGTTTAGTTCTCCAGGCAATCAAAATGTAAGAAAATAAGATGAAGCATTATCAAAGGTCAATCAAAAACAAAAATACATTGAAATTAATTGAATACATTTGATACAAACCAAATAAATTCATCTTATAAATAATTATCACAAACTTTTGCCAAGTGGAGATGAATGTAACAAAAAGTAAAATATAAGAATGTATAATTTCTGAGCTATAATTCCAGCCTTGACAGAATTGTATCATTTTGCAGACTATATTGATATTTGTGATGTGTCATGTCAAAAGGAGACACTTTTGGGCAGGATCGTAAATGGAGAAATAGCCAAATATCTGCCCGGGGGTGATTTTTTTTGGGTTTGTTGCGAATTTGTGATGTTATTAATGTTTAAAATATTGTCTGATAGTTTCAGACCGGAATATAACCGCCATCTTGTATTTTTTGAGACATTTTTCAAGTAAAGGTAATTCCTACTCTCAACATTGTCAATAATATTTTTAAACGTCCATATCTCAATTTCCAATTTTACTATAACTTACGAACTCAATATCTTTGCTTAGGAATGTCCGATTTCATTGGGGAAAACGGTGTTGTGGAGCAAAATATCTCTGTATTTAAGATATGTAAAAACCTCAAAATTGATAACATGCCCAAAAGTGTCTCACATTTGTCTTTGCATTATGTTATTTACTTGATTTGATAAGTGTGTTATTAGATGAGTAAATTTAAGTTTGAGCTAGACTAAATTGGAACATCAATGTTTTTTGTTGTAAGTATCTCTAAAAGACATCCTGAGAAGATAATTATAAAAAAAAAGAAGAAAAAAGGAAATGGGGGAAAATGCTAAATGCATAAAACATATTATGGTCACTTATGCACGGTGCTTAGACACTAGCAAGCAAAAACATCGGTGTTGCAATTTTGTCCAGGTGTACCAATTATTTTACCTAAATTGACTAGTCTTATAATGCAGTATCTATCATGTTTGGAATTTGAAAAATGCTTTTTTGTATGATGGAGTATGTAAAATGCTTTTGATAATCACCAATGCATCTTTGTGTTTGTATATATGTTCTGATCCTAAAATGGTGGAAATGTCTATAACAATTACTTTAACACTTACACTACACATGCTTGATTATTTTTTCATTACTGAAAGGTAAATTAAATTATATTGCAATGTATTGTTTACAGTTTTGCATCTTTGTGTATAAAAAATTAAAGAAAATGTATTTCTATGTAATTGCCTTTCATTGTATATATATTTCTAAAGTTGTATGCATTTACACTGACCTTCACATATAATTTTCGCTTTCATACCAGCAAACACTATCTTCCAGAATCAATTTCTTTTGCTTAAAATTTTGTGTTTTTATGCCTTTTTAAAAATAATTAGGGATTCAATCATGTTCATCACCAACAATGTGTCCGTGCTGTCTGCGTGGTTTAGCTGCCCGAGCAAAGTAAACCATGCAAACGCGCAGGACTTGAGTTGTTAAACGGCGATGTACAACAGTGAAACCCTTTCAAGTCTAATTCACATTATTATTGGTGATTTCTCTATTTATATCAGCAATAAAAGCAAGAAAATGGCAATGTTTAGCTGCCACCTCCAACTGTAAACATACAAGTTCCAGGCATGATGAATTGTACCGCCACGCTCCTGCGTAACATGTATGCACACTTCTGTTACCTTGCATTTGCATATACACTACTGGAAAAGTGTGGATTCATCGCTGATTAACAATGTTTGGCTCCTGTACAAAGGTATCTAGGAAGAGTTGTTGAATGTAAGAATGTATACTATTATTGAGACGACGATCTCCTTTAATATCAGACAAAACTTCCAACTCAATTACACAGTTTATGCATGCAATTGAGAAACTGCTCTAAGCCATTTCCCAAGCGTGATACCGGCTTTGTATGGTGTATGGTCACAAATTGTTGACATCAATATGTTGGATTAACTCACACTAGCAGGTATTTTCACATCCTTTACACGGTGTCTCAAAAATGTTATCTAGAAAAACTCAATGCAAAACTGCCTTTTCTCCATTTTGGGTCGATCCTTCATGTAATTATTTCATGTAAGCTAATCCTAACCCTATTACCCTAATCCTAACCCTAAACTAATCCCAATCCTAACCCTAATTTTGTGTATAATTACATGAAGGAGTAACCCCATTTTGAGAAAATTAATTTCATTTAAATTCTGCCCTCCAAGGCCTTTACATACTAATAAGGCCAAAAAAATAAAAGGTCTGTTTGTCCTTTCAGCTCAAAATTTATTTAAGTCGGTAGGTTGATCTTTTCTCTTCTTCTTTTTTTTTAAGATCCAAATTATTCTGTAGTATATACAGCTTGCCATAGATATTTGGTCAATGAGAATCAATATCTCTTTGTTTGTCACTTTTAGACTAATTACATGCAATTCTAAAAATATTTTACATAGGAGCCTGTGTGAAAAGGCATGGACTAGCATGTAAATGTGCTGGTTAGTCGTATTAATGAGATGAAATTACACAAAGTACATAATTATGTAGTTGCTACAATTAGTGATATCAAATTGGTACTAAATAATCATGGATTTTAGTTTTCAACTCAACATAAAAGGGGGGAAAAGTTTGTCATCAAATTGTTATGAACTTTTTCCATTGACTTTTTATGGTACCACGTCCTCACATTCATGTCCTCACATCCGCCACCCTGCAAGTTTAGTTTGTTAGCTGAATTGATCATAAAATTAATTGGCACAAATGGAAAATCCTGGTTTTGTTGTCAAATTAAAAAGAAAGAACTAAGCTTTAAACCAAGACCAATATGAAGGGTGTAAGTATTTCATCTTCCAAATATCATTCATTTTTTCAAGGAAAATGTCACGCTGTCACCCTATTAAGGTTCCCAATGTAAGACACATGGCCATAAGTCTTTTTGTTGTCACTGGTATTTTGTCCCTGAACATTTTGGTACCAAAATCTCATTGCCTGAAATGGAGATGGATGGATAACGCATTGTTGCTCTAAAACACAAAACAAGTTAGAGTCTAACAATATATAGTCCATAAGGACAGGGGAAATGAGCGATGCGCAAAAAACATCAAAAATTGCGCATTTTGGGTACAATCGCACATTTTAGGTCCGATTGCGAATTTTAAAATTTGCCGAAAATTATCATTTTTCAAGTACTCATTTTCCAAAAAGAATCCATAATGACCTGCAACGCAATCCATGTTATAAAAAGTAAAGATAATAGGCCGTCGCAAAAATTTGCAAGAAAATGTAGAAGAAAAACAGTCAATTTTTTTTAATATTGCATATATTTAAACTTTTGGGGAGAAAAATCACGCATTGTGGTAAAAAATGTGCATTTTACTCTCAAAAATAGCACATTTTGCTTATAATGATGTGTACATCCATATCAAAAGGATGCACTTGTCAGCTGCTACATGTGTCTCTTTTTTCAAGTGGAGGTCACTTCAAATCATCCCGAAGTCACATGGTTTAGGAATACAAAGAACATTTCTTAACCATGTGACTTGGGGATGATTTAAAGTCACCTCCACTTGAGATGAGTCTGGTATTTGATCCTAGCTAATTATGTGCATCCTTTTGATATGAATGTATACACCGATTACACATAGGCCCCTATACAGTATATATCAGGGGTAAATAGCAACACACACTATACCATACATACTGTGCTATCAGGTATAGATACCAATACACATTGTACAGTGCATACCATATTATCAGGGGTAGATAGCAACACACACTATATACCATACATAATGTGCTATCAGGTGTAGATACCAATACACACTGTACAGTGCATACCGTGTTATCAGGGGTAGATAGCAACACACTCTGTACCATAGGCCTACATACTGTGCTATCAGGTGTAGATACCAATACACAGTGTACAGTGCATACCGTGTTATCAGGGGTAGATAGCAACACATACTATACCATACATAATGTGCTATCAGGTGTAGATTCCAATACATTAGGAATACAGAGAACATTTCATAACCATGTGACTTCGGGATGATTTGAAGTCACCTGCACTCCGAGATGAGTCTGGTATTTGATCCTAGCTAATTATGTGCATCCTTTTGATATGAATGTATACACATAGGCCCTATACAGTATATATCAGGGGTAGATTAACACACATTACTATACCTCATAAATATTTATTAGGTAATCCAGATATCTTATTGGTTAATAACGCCAGCGTCCGAGTACGAGTATTTTGACTACTTCCCCGCGCCTGTGCAATTACGCGCACGCGGGGAAGTAGTAAAAACTTCCGCACCCTACTACCACACGGTGTCTCGACCCCGCGCGTCACCGTTCCTTCAGACGTAGCGTTATGCTACACAACGGCGATTCTGCGGATGCGTTTATCGTGAAAATGGCGTCTGCTGCAGTTATTTTGCCGAGATTATCGAGGGATAATAACACGCGAATTTGACGTTTTATGAAACAAAATGTTATTTATGGAAAATTAAAAACGAAAATTAGAATAATGTATGTCAAAATTTAAATATTAATTTAACAGAAATCCTGCAATAAAATCAGGTAAGCAAAAAATTAAGCTTATTTACCATGCCGGCCGCCACGTTGACTGGTGTGTGTTTTGACTTTTGTTTACGATTTTACCGTGATGGTGAAAATATTTATGAGGTATAGTAAAACAAATACAACATGTTTCATTTCGGGGAAGTAGTTAAAACTACTGGTCCCTCGGTGTTGATGATTTGACTACTTCCCTCCGCTGACGCCGGGAAGTAGTCAAATCATCCAACACCGAGGGACCAGTAGTTTTAACTACTTCCCCTCAAAACATGTTGTATTTGTATACTATACCATACATACTGTGCTATCAGGTGTAGGTATAGTTACCAATACACACTGTACAGTGCATACCATGGGTAGATATCAGGGGTAGATAGCACAGTATGTATGGTATAGTGTGTGTTGCTATCAGGTGTAGATACCAATACACACTGTACAGTGCATACCGTGTTATCAGGGGTAGATAGCAATACATACTATACCATACATACTGTGCTATCAGGTACGTGTAGATACCAATACACACTGTACAGTGTATACTGTGTTATCAGGGTAGATATAGCAACACACAGTATACCATATGGTAGATAGGTAGATAGCAACACACACTACCATACATACTGTGCTATCAGATGTGACCAATAAGCTCCAATACACACTGTACAGTGCATACCATGTTATCAGGGGTAGATAGCAACACACACTATACCATGCATAATGTGCTATCAGGTGTAGATACCAATACACACTGTACAGTGCATACCATGTTATCAGGGGTAGATAGCAACACACACTATACCATACATGTGCTATCAGGTGTAGATACCAATACACACTGTACAGTGCATACCATGTTATCAGGGGTAGATACCAACACACAATACACACTGTACAGTGCATACCATGTTATCAGGGGTAGATAGCAACACACACTATACCATACATGTGCTATCAGGTGTAGATACCAATACACACTGTACAGTGCATATTATATCACTCATACATAAATTCTAGACAGTTCATTGGTTGATTACCATTTGCCATTTTTACTATCACCCTCTCCGTGTGATAGTCTTTACCATCATGTGCTCTGGCGTAGTGCGCCTGCGCCAAGCCGTGCGCTGACTCTTGGACTCGCCGATTTAGTTTATAGGGTGGACCCCAAAGTGTGAAATATATCACGGCAAAACATGGTGTTATGTTGATGAAAAAATGTATTTCCTACCTTAAATAGTATTTTAGTAATAGAATTTATGCATGAGTGATATAAAACAAATATTAACTGTCTTAAATTAGGTAATGGTGAAATATAATCACTGGTGAAAGATGCATTGTTCCATTCCACTCGCCGTTCGCTCGTGGAATGGAACAATCCATCTTTCACCGTGATTATATTTTCACCATCACACTCATAGACAGTTAATATTTGTATACCATGTTATCAGGGGTAGATACCAACACACAATACACACTGTACAGTGCATACCATGTTATCAGGGGTAGATAACACAACACACACTATACCATACATACTGTGCTATCAGCCCGGTCCCCGCACTCCGTGCATCCATGGGTATTCATGCTCGTCGAAAATTTCGCGAAATAGGGGGTGTTTCCAGATGAAGAAATGCGATTCGCGAAACACACAAAAAGGGTGTTTTTTCAAACCACGTGTTCGCTGAAATTGAAAAAAAAGGTATTTTCATGGAGCAGCCTACGTGTTTCTGTCAGAAAAGGGTATGTTAGAAATATCGTTCGCGTTTTAGCGAAAATAGGGGTATTGTCGAAGGGCAAACAATTCGCAAAATCGCTAAAAAAAAGGGGTGTTTTTCCCCTAAAAACTTCGGGAATGAGATGCAAAAGGGGGTGTTTTGAAAGTTCACCGACAAGCATGAATACCCGCGGATGCACGGAGTGCGGGGACCGGGGCTATCAGGTGTAGATACCAATACACACTGTACAGTGCATACCGTGTTATCAGGGGTAGATAGCAACACACACTATACCATACCTACTGTGCTATCAGGTGTAGATTCCAATACACACTGTACAGTGTATACTGTGCTATCAGGTGTAGATACCAATGCACACTGTACAGTGTAGGCCTATACCATGTTATCAGGGGTAGATAGCAACACACACTATACCATACATACTGTGCTGTCAGGTGTAAGTGCATACTATGTTATCATGGTTATCAGGGTAGATAGCAACACACACTATACCATACATACTGTGCTGTCAGGTGCAGTAGATACCAATAATACACACTGTACAGTAGATACCACTACACACTGTACAGTGTATATACTGTGTTATTAGGGGTAGATAGCAACACACACTATACCATACATGTGCTATCAGGTGTAGTAGATACCAATACACACTGTACAGTGCATACCATGTTATCAGGGGTAGATAGCAACACACACCCCACCATACATACTGGGCTATCAGGTGTAGATACCAATACACACTGTACAGTGCATACTGTGTTATCAGGGGTAGATAGCAACACACACTATACCATATACATAATGTGCAATTAGGTGTAGATTCAAATACACACTGTACAGTTGTGTGAAAGTGTTCTTAAACAAATCCAAATAAAGGTGATGTTAACATACCTCAATGATGTTTCGTGCTGTGCTTTCTCAAATTGAATGACCAGCTTTGACTTTTGACGTCGGCTGCTTCCTACTGGTAGCTGACGTAGATGGCGCTGTCAATAACTGATCATAGATATGCGGAAGGAAGTATAGTTGCCACAATCCCTGTTGAGTGTATTAGTCTGCCCCCTCTTTCTTATCCAGATTGATTCCTTAATGTGTCTCCTTGTTTCAATGTCTCTTATTTTGGCTTCTTTCTGGCCTATCACATGATTGTCCTCAGCGACATGGTCCGTGAGAGCTGATTTCCTAGGGGCACTTTCAACAGATGATTTTCTTTGGGCCCTAGTAAATGGTTTTTCTGATGCCAAATCAGATTCCGTTTTATGTTCTTTCATTCGAAGAAAATCATCTATATAAAACTACGACACTCGAAAGGCCATATCTCTGGAATGAAACGTCCGATTAAGATTATTTAAACGCCAAAATGTTTCTTTCATCAATTCCCAGCCAATAAGTTAGGTCTAAATCAATTTAAAAGTTCTTCAATTTTTAGTGGACATGCCTAATAATAGATGTGCTAACATAGCCTGCTAGTGGTTAAGCTGAATGTCATGTATTAAACATAATAGGATATTTTATGTGAACTGTTATTATTTTACCTTAGTAATAAAGTAGAGACACTAGCCACATGTATGCTGTATAATAAATGGAGCTTCAACTATATTAATACTGCTGGTTTCCTTATTTTTTGCCAATTTTTTTTTTTCATTTCATTAACTCCTAATGATAATTTTAATTACTTCTCTTTTATTTTTAAGCAATTTATACACAATTTTAATTTTTTACACCTTTACTTGGGTCACCGAATGGGCCTTTAAATAAATAAAACTCCCATTTAATTTAGTATTATTATGCACTGCAGGCAGATGTCTTGTTAAGTTATCATAAAAATTGATTGCAATTACAAAACTTAATCTTGTGTAAAAGATTTGATATCTTGTAGCTAGTTTAATATTGTGAGAAATTTGATGATGTTTATACATCACGCTAAGGTTGTCATACCGGAAATAATAAATGCACGGGAGAAATGTGATATGTAGCTACTGTCTGTTCAATTAGCTTAGATTCTTGAATTTTCAAGATATTTGAAAAAATAAAAACTTGTGGCCAAAGTCATCAAAGAAAAGTGTTAGCACAGCCTTAGACCTAACGTGATTTATACTTTTCAAATTCCCAAGTTCAATTTAAAACCCCATTTCTTTTCAATTTTGCCTCATTTTGGGCAGTTACTTGGGTCCACCGAAAGGGTTCGCGACCTTTTTCTTTTCGAGTGGGACGGTCCATTCTCAACTTAGGGCATAGACCCTATCCAATTTAGCAAAACAATCTGTCCACCAATCTGTCCTGCCATTTCAATTGTTATACCGTTCGGGTTATTGGATAGGTTCTATAGGTGATGATGGTCCACCTGTTTTTGTTACACGAAATTATATCCATGGCGCAAGTACGTTTTATGCATAACATTATTCTGAGCATTATTGTTTCCTAAACAAGGACATTAAAATTATGGATTTCGTTCTCATTTCAACTGGTTAACAATGTAAATTGAGTTTTGTTTAATACCGCCATTCCTTCCCAAGAATATCAGCATTCGCTTGACATTTTCAGATATAGTAACTTTACAAGAAATTTTTTTAAATAATATTTTCGTGTATAAAAGTTCTTTTGTTTCACAGTTTTTTCAGTTTGTATTCAACAAACAAAACGAAACTAGAGGCAAATGATGGTCATAGACCACAAACCTAGCTGGGGCATGTTGGTGTTGTGGAGGTATCTGACCCCTGCAAAATGTTCCAAAAATGTTCCCCTGTCATGAGGTTTGTTGTCACCGAGTTTTGAGTCCTTACAGATGTCCAGAAAATGCAATTCTAAGATTTGACCCCAGATGACCTTTGACCTGATCCCTACAAGATGTTCCATAATTCCCCCCTGGTCATGAAGTTTGTTGTCACCGAGTTTGAGCCCTGTACCTCTTACAGATGTCCAGATAACGCAATTCTAAGATTTGGCCCCAGAATGATGTCCTTTGACCTGACCCCTGCAAAATGTTCCAACATGTTCCCCTGAGGTTGTCACCGAAATTGAGCCCCGTACCCCTTACAGATTTCTAGATATTGAAATTCAAAGATTCGACCCCAACTGACCTTTGACCTGACCCCTGCAAAATGTTCCAACATGTTTCCCTGCCCAGCAAACACAAAACGTTTTCGACATCATTCGTAAAAGGTTATAAAAGGTTGTCAGAAAACGTTTAAATGTTGGGTTATATAAAGGGTATATTAAGAGTATAAAACGTTTTCATACCCTTAAAACACATTTTTTGATAATCTACTGCTTAGGAAACAAAAATGTTTTACAGAAAACGTTTAAATGTCGGGTTATATAAAAGGTATAAAAACGTTTTAATAACATTCCAAAAACATTCTTGAAAACTTGATACAAAACATTCTAAACAGAATGTTATTTTGGGGTTGAAAAAATATTTTGCGAAAAATGTTTGCCCAAAATATTTTCAATAACGTTTTAATAACGTTTTCATGACCTTTATATAACCCGACATTTAAATGTTATTAAAAGGTTTTGAAAAAACATTTTAACAACATTTATGTGTTTGCTGAGTTTAAATATTTTAACATAATGTTATTTAAGTATTGACACAATATTTGGCAAAATGTTTGCAAAAATAGTTTACAATAACATTTTTGAAAACATTTAAAAATATTGTTGTAGTGTGTTTTCATACAAAACGTTTTGAAACGTTACCATGACCTTTGTATAACCCGACATTTTAATGTTATTAAAACGTTTTTACCTAAACCAAAAGCCAAAATATAACTTATTTAAAACGTTTTTATAACGTTTTTGTGTTTGCTGGGTGGTCATGAGGTTGTCGCCGAGATTGAGCCCGTACCCCTGACAGACGTCCAGATATTGAAATTGAAGATTTGACCCCAGCTGACCTTTGACCTGATCCCTGCAAAATATTCCAAAATGTTACTCTTGTCATCAAGTTTATTGTCACTGAGTTTGAGCCCCGTACCCCTTAGATATGGCCAGAAAATGCAGCATTTCTAAGATTTGACCTCTGCATGATCTTTGACCTGACCCCTGCAAAATGTTCCTCTGGTTGTGAGGTTTGTTGTCACTGAGTTTGAGCCCATAGGGGCTATCGTTGTCTTCGGGAGGGGGGTCCCAAATATACAGGGGGGTCATAAATTTTCGGAAAGAAAAGTACGGAGGGCGCATAAAAATTTTGATGACCAAAATGTAGGGAGTCACAAGATGGTGAACGGTGATGATAAACATGGTGTCTTGGACTAAAACATGAATAAATAGGAATTATTATTATTACCCAGGTATAATTCTGGTTTACCCTGTGTTTAGGGTTAGGGTTTGGTTAGGAGATGTCATTTTCTTTTTTCTTGGGGGTCATGAATTTGTCGGTGACCGGAGGAACAAATTTTATGACCCCCTATCGCTGGGCAAATTTTTTTACTACCACCCCTATCTTGGGTGAAAATTTTATGACCCCCACCTACACAGACTCAAGACAAGCATTATATAAGTTAAAACGAAAGATTGTATGCACATTTTGATTGTTAAATTAAAGAATGCGCAAGAAAAGTAAAAATTTTGAGTCACCAGCCCTTAATAATTCTATAACCCCCTATTTTGGGTGTTGAAAATTATAACCCCCTATATTTGGTCTAAAAATTCTATGACCCCCAGTATATTCACGACCTTCCTTCGAAGAAAATGACAGCCCTTATAATTTAAATTAGGGTTAGGATTAGGGTTAGGTTTATAAACAGTGAGGATTAGGGTTAGGGGGTATAATTGGGGTTGCTTAGGGTTAGGGTTATACTTGTCTTGCAGGGTAGGCCTATACCAGAATTCTTCCAATACCCATGAATAGTCCTGTAACTATCAAACTTACTTAGAATTACATTAATATACTATGATCAGTCTTACCTTGTTAGTATTTCTCATTGAAGATCATCATGATCACAGAAAACAGCAAATGGGTGATAACAATAAAATGTACTGGTACCATTAAACTGTAGATATTTATAAACATTTATCATACCCGGTTATCATACCACGATGCACTGACCACTTCATTTATAACACTGAAACTTCTTGGTAAGGTTTACATGTATAATTTTAACTTGTAATAGTATAGCAGGCCTATTCCTACTAGGGCATAAGGTTGTGCAATAGAAATGATTTATAATATACATGTACCGTGTATAGTCTGACCAATTGACCCCTTTTACTACATCAAATGTAAGGTGATACCACAGTACTCGGCACCGAGTTATACCCAGTAGAGTGCTCCTGCACTTCTTCAACAGTTTCAATTATTACAGTTTTAAAGGCTTTTATACTATTTCCCCCAACCTCATGAACAAAAAAAAAAATAGGGAAAACAAATCAATTCATGTCCCACCTTCATGTAAGCCCCGGTGTAAGCCTAGTCCATTTGAAAGCTATTTTTGTGTTGCGCATAATCTTTAACCATGTTTAATTTCACTATAACATACAAGAACACTAATTGTTAATGTTTTTAAACCACACAAATCAGGAACTGTGAAGCAAATATAAAACTTAATGCCAGATGTTTTTAATCAAACAAAATAAGATACATACTCTAAGATATACATGCAAGTATAAAACAATAGTTTCATATATATACTGATACTAACATTGCAATTACTAATCAGGCCAAAACACCTTCATTACAAAGAAAGAGCCCAGAGAACACTACAAAGAAAGAGAGCCCACATAACCATACAGAAATAAATGCTACACATTTTAAAGCTGGCTCATTAATCACCTGTTTCCAAACATACAAAGCAACCAATAATAAAGCCAGAGCCTAATACTTCAAATAGTAAACATAATGTTAAACCCAGGAATTTCTACTACAATTACTGTGAAGTAGAGCCTTTAACGCACCTGGTTAATATCAAAAATCAAATTCCTATTAAAAAACCCCGATATAAAAAGGCCATTACTGCTTCTCATATTCTGTCACAGTTTCAATACATATTAAACAAACTCTGTGTATCCATACCTCCAGCCTCACTCACAGGGGATGAGATTTCAAACCCCAGTAACTAAATTTCCACTGAATCTACCCATGATCTTCCACACTGAAATCAAACCATGTCACAAAAATGAGGTTACAACCACAAACTACAACAATACTATAATTGAAACACAAATCATCAACTAGGTAATTAGCTCGCAAAACTCTTGTCAACATGTCAACCCCTCAATAATATTGTAGTAAACACCTATCAAAGTCACCAAAATAGTTAACATTGGTCCCATCTCAATACTCTCTGCATTGACATTCAACCTTAAAGAAAACCTTTGGCTTTGCAATCACCTAAAGTTATTCACTTTGTTCATGTGTCCATATGCCATTATTTCAACTACTAGTATTGCTTCCTACACAAACTACTGTCACTATTATCCAAGTTTTCTGCAACAACCTTTCAATTCCAACTAACTGCATCCAAAATCATATTAGCCATCAATCCTCCCACACATACATTCCCTGGGCTTGCAGAAACAACAGGTCATTAATTACCTTTTCAACTAATTAAGTGCCTTAGGTTAAATAACAAATTACAGCAACAAACTAACAAACACATTCATTCCTTAGGAAAAACAATGATTCAAAAAGGCCAAACCATATCTTCACTAGTCAAATAATTCTTACATAGCATCAAGTCAGGGTTTCATACTCAAAGGGTAACAAAAAAAAACATGTGCAATTTCACTTAGTTGCCAGCGGAAGAAAACGGGAAGATTACAGTGGTTTGTTGCCAGCGGAAGAACCCGAACGATTACAATACCTAGCTGGGGGGTGTAAACCCCCCAGCTAGGTAATAACAAATTGAAAATAAATGTGTAGTTTTATAATAGGCCTATAGGCCTGCCTCAGACCCATTCTCTGACCCATTCGCACAATAAATAAATAAATAAATAATAAATAAATAAATAAATAAATAAATAAATAAATAAATAAATAAATAAATAAATAAATAAATAAATAAATAAATAAATAAATAAATAAATAAATAAATAAATAAATAAATAAATAAATAAATAAATAAATAAATAACATTTTACTCAAGTTAGACTATCTTTTGAATAAAGTGCTCAATCCCAAAAGGGAGACCGTATAAAAATAAATAAATAAATAAATAAATAAATGTTCGACAGTAGGGTTTCAATACAAATTAGGCATACTGGCAAATATTTTGCTGGACAATACTTCCTGATGCGGATGGTCGAATAAATACCATCTCTGCGCATTGTGACATTCGTCCCCATTGCTCTAAATGGATTGATTCCAAAAAGTTTAAGGTACCCGACGTTCTACGGCTTTTTATAAAAATATCGCGGGAAAAGACCAATATTGAAAAGAAATGGGGTTTTATATTGAACTTTGAAATTTGAAAAGTATAAATCACGTTAGGTCTAAGGCTGTGCTAACACTTTTCTTTGATGACTTTGACCACAATTTTTTATTTTTTCAAATATCTTAAAAATTCAAGAATCTAAGCTAATTGAACAGACAGTAGTTTAATAATTGAAATTTGGTTTTTGTATCATGCAGCATATAGAGGTTATCCACTTCACTCATGTGTGACTTCCCGTTGTAGTCCTCATTCAAGCCAATTCAATGCACAACCTCAGAGTTACCTGCATGACTTTGGCGGGCTATTTTGAAATAGTCATGGTTGCACATGCAGGTACTTCTTTTGAAAGTCCTAAACAAGGTATAGCAGTCGCTGATAGGATATGCAACTTATAGAACATGGATAACCTCTATATTTGCCTCGCTCCCTACTCAATACATGTAAAGTAAACAACTTTCTAAAACCATGTCAGAGAGATTTCTTGATCTGAATTTCTAGTAGGTTGCCGCAAGAAGATTAATATGGAAATCTGTATTAATTTGCACATCGGTCTATTCCAGTTGAAATCCATACACCCTTGGAAGACAAGCTCTTAATCTCCCACACTGGGAGTGTAGATTTCAAATGGAGTCACCCATTCAGGTAACCCCATTTGAAATACACACTCCCTGTGTTGATGATTAAGGGCATGTCTTCCATAGGGGGTGTATGGAACTGGAATAGCCCACTTGCATCGGCTTCTTAAATGTACAAGTTGGTAGTCTTTGTTTTATACCTTGTTCATTGTTCTCAAGGTAATTTCGTACAAATTATTCATTTTATATCAGAAAGGATTTTATGCATGTACTGGAAATTTGGAATTATTTATTCTTATTCCCCGAGAAAGGCTCTAGTTCCTTGTTTTCAGCAATGAAAGCTTGACTTTTAAAGGGACATTCAGCGATTTTGATTTTTTTTGCACTAA
This sequence comes from Amphiura filiformis, assembly GCF_039555335.1. Taxonomy (NCBI): domain Eukaryota; kingdom Metazoa; phylum Echinodermata; class Ophiuroidea; order Amphilepidida; family Amphiuridae; genus Amphiura; species Amphiura filiformis. Next base: position 59,317,353 of record NC_092632.1, read on the forward strand.
TTTTGGTTTCATAAATGACCCTTATTTTGAAAGTCAAGTTTGATGAAAAATCATTTTGGCAAATCATATTGCCATCTAGTGCCTTCTGAAATCCAATTGTACAATTTTATTTGTGTTGTCCAGGCCCGTATGCAGGATTTTTTTAGGGGTGCTGATTTTGAAAAAGTGGGCTTTTTTCCCAAGGGGAGGGGGCGATTTTGTGAAAAGTGGACTTTCTTTCCAAAATTCTGACCTTTTTGACGAAAATCCCTTAAAAAACCTTATTTTTTGCTCGATACGCTAGCAAATTATGAAATTTTGGCACTTTTTGTACACTTTTTGTAACCCCCCCCCCATACGAGTTTGCTGATTTCAACTGGAATAGCCCAACACTGTCACAGACCAACATACCCACCAGTTTCAGTAGAGTGCAAGGGCGAATGAATAAGAATCAGACCTGATCATTTTCACAAATAACCATGATGTTCTGTCAAAATGTTGTTGCAACTTTCATTTGGTATTTCATGTTAAATTATGAATAAACTATATTATTAAAAATTAAAAATTGGATGCTTGATCAAATAAAAGCCCAAATTATTTAGTTAAAGTATGACAAAATGATCTGTGAGATGAGCCAAAATGATTTCTCATCTTGTAACTTTTTAAAATGTGTGTAGGTTCTCCATCCCTGAATGTCCCTTTAATAATCTGTTTTAAGATCTGATATTTATTTTGATACTTATACATTGTTTGGTGACAAACTGCGTGTAATCATTGTAAACTTTATGAGGAAGTGTGCATTTGTCTTAACAAATCTCAACATCTGACACACTCAGTCTTACTGAGTAAGGTAAAGCCACGATTTCTCCGTGATACGGAAAAACGGAAAAATTCATGGAATTCGGGGTTTGCTCACAGAAATTTGAAAATGCCACAAAATAGTGAAAAACTGTTTAAAATGTCAAACTTTTGTGTTGATTTGCAAAATAACAATGAAAAGTGATTATTTAGCAGTAATCAATCCATTCTAGCATTAATTCTAGGCCTACGATGCAAGATTCTGGCCATACTACAGTAAAAGGTAAGACAAAGTACACTTTTAAAACATGTTTAACTTTTCAGTGATTTATAGTGGAAAACGGAAAGTCACAGAAATGTCCAATTTGTAACACAGATTTTAAATTTTGTAACAGAGAAATTGTGGCTTTATCTATAGGGAACACTCAGTCTGACTCAAGATGAAATCTATAGGTATTAGGTTGGAATGATGTTTATCATATTTTGCTAACAAAAGGTATTAGAACTGCATATTTATTACAAATACATGAAGTCACATAAGGATGAAATTATTACATTTAAGTATAATAATTTCATCCCTAAGTGACTTTGGGTATTTATTATACAGTTCTGATATTAAGTATAATAATATCATCCCTTTGTGTATGCATGTTAAAATATATATAGAATGTGACAACCATCATTTGAACCTAATACATATAGATTTCAATATCCGGTTCTTCTTCAGCGTGCCTCTGTGGCACAGTTGGTTAGAGCTGTGTACTAGTATTACAGTGGTTGCTGGTTGGAATCTGGCCAGATGCACTGGTTTTTCAACATTTGTGCGCTGGCAGTTCTGGACGCAACGTTCACGGAACCACCGCTAGGTGGCAGCACACGACGAAAGCTTTGATGGAACACCTTAATTACTTTCATATGGAAAAACCAGGTAATGCTCCGAGATGCCCGAGATATCTATGATGTAGCCACAATTTTGACATTGTAGCGCATGGAATGCCTTAGGTTTCAAAAGGGTTGGAAACGCTGATAAATATATGAAACAGCATAGATCTGGGCCAAAAGAGTGCATTTAATCGACAGATCTAATAGACCTGTGACGTCACGGATCTATACATGTACAGGTAGCCGGGTATAGCCCCCTTCATCTGGCCAGACGCCACCAACGGCATCTATCTCTAGTTCCGAAAAACTCTGGGTAAAGAGTAAAATTTGTTCATCCTATCAATCCATAGAACCAAACCCAAGTATAATAATTTCAATTGCTAAAACACTGCAAAATCAAATTATTGAATACTTTGTGTAAACACAGAAATAAAAGCAAACACTTCAAAGCAACATATTGGTTTCAACAAGCAAACATTCATATAATTCATCATTATATGCATATAAAGGTAAACATTTGGCTAAAAGCATATCTTTGGTTTCAATTTTTTTATGCATTCTTTACTATAGGTCAAATATCTAATTCTCAATCATGAGACCCAACTTGGGTACTCATAGATATTTGCGTTGAGTGTGCTTTGGAGGACATGGTTACGGAACAAGCACATCTTTTGAGAATTGACCAATTGTGGTCTTACAAATGTAGGTCGCTCGTTCGTGTTGTTCCACAAAAAGGGCGCCGATGCGCGGGCAACTGTATGCAGAAGGTATGGCCTCTCGTGATCGAGAATTAGATATTTTACCTATATAATTAAAAAGAGCTGCAATAGTACTCAATAGTAGAGCATGTAATAAAATTTACAAATCCATGTAATAATGTTCTTGCAGTCTGATTTTATTACTCTGGAGTTTCATGCCTCAGTTCAGAATTCAGCAGCTATATCTAATGATCACCATTGGGCGTGAAACTCACGATTAATAAAATCATGCTATAAGAACATTATTACCTGGTTTTGTGTACTTTACTCTATATAGGGTGACGAAAAAAAAGCCTGTTCTACGGGCCTGACCGACCCAGAATTTGCATTTTGGAGAAATAGGTTTTTTAATTTCGCTAAAATCATGTAAAATCAGCCGTTTTGGGGCAAAAATTTTTCAAAATTTTTTTTTTCCAGATTTTGGTGACATTTTAGAGTAATTTTAGCCTCCAGAAAAACCGTCCACCCCATAGAACAGGGTTATTTTTTCATCGCTAGTATAATACTGTAAATACTGATTTCTAAGGACTGAAAATACAAATGTCATTATGGAAGAGCTTGGAATTACCAATTTTGCTTATCACACTCTATAACAACAGAGTTTTAGTACTACTTGACCTCAACACAGCATGCAGATTACAGAATACTAATTTTGAATCAAGGTACAATCAGAGGCATATAGACTGGGGGAGGGGGCAGGGGGAAAGTTTCCCCCTCCTTGAATACCAGGACCAATAGGGTGTAAATACTGAGAAATAATTATAGCAAGACAAAATTGACGAAAAGTTAGAAAAATATAACTATAGTTACTAATCAAAGAAGATAATTTTGACAAAAAAATTTGGTGGCCCCTCCACTTTTTAGATTCTTGAGCACCCTGGCGGCAGAAAAATTGGGGTCAACAATTAACAATTTTAGTTTAAAATATATATAGCAAATTTGGAAAGTACCAGTACCACCCTAGGTAGAATTACACTAAGTTTAAAACAATTGCTTAACACACACATCTAGGAAATCAAGCCAATATATACATGTAATGGTTTTCTACATAATACAATATACAACTTATGCCACCTTTCAGAATCTAATCAGAATCTAATTCAGAATCAGCAAATTTGAACATTTTGCCCCTCCCCCTGGCTTGGTGGTCACTTTTTAGATTCTTCAGCGACCCAACGGAAAAATTGGGTCAACAATTAACAATTTTAGTTAGTGAAAAATATTTCATCAGCAAATTTGGAAAGTACCGGTACCACCCTGGGTAGAATTACACTAAGTTTAAAACAATTACTTAACACACAAACCTAGGAAATCAAGCTAATATACATGTAATGGTTTTCTACATAATACAATATACAACTTATGCCACCTTTCAGAATCTAATACAGTTTTAACAATCCAGCGTTTACTTCGTTCTTTATTTTAAATTAATTCAGTTGGCATCTGATTTCCCATTTCTGCACAGTCATATATTTTTGTCATTTTCCATAACACTTTGTAGCTTAAAAAATATACTCTTACAAAAATGATGTATCTAATTTATATAGAAATATAGAAGTACTATAAATCATTTTTTTTTTCTTTTAACAATTGCGGTACATATTTTCACCTTGAAATATTCATCCTATAAATTAGTTTTAATTCAATTTATTACAAGTCCACATTGGTCACAGACACATAGGTCACACGTAAGTAATTTAAAATTGACAGAATTAAACGAGTTCAAATAATTACTTTTACAATCACATCGAAACAGCTGTTGTCGGAAGGGCATAAATTAAAGAAAAGATAAAACAAATATGTATGAAAAAAAGGAAATAATACTGACTTTATATTAAATATTAAATTTAATATTTTAAATAATACTGACTTTGTCTTAATATTTTCACATAGAATCAATATTCTACATCCGACAACCATGTAAAAAATGTCTATTTCAAACCACAACAACAACAAAACAGTTCTAATTCCCGGGGGGATCACTCATATATGAAAGTTGTAAGCATCGGCGTGAAAGAAAACGTGGATTTAGGGTGGTTTTGAAAATCAAAACGAGGATCCGCGCGGATCCGCGATTAGGGTCTCAAAACACTCATTTTACAAAAAGAAGGTTTTTTTTAAAGACCATCCTCGCTTATGGTAGTTTTTTAAAATTGTTCAATTAACAGACATAAGTGGTGACATATTTATCAAGTTATTTGGCACAAAAGAGTGGTTTCTGAGCAATTTTACTAACCAGGTTTTTAAAAAATCGGAGCCGACTTCAACAGCGCCAATTTTAAGCTTACCGATATCACACGCAATAAATAGGGGCAAATTTCAAACCAATTCCTCACTATGGTGTTTTCATATTGTCTGTCCTTGTTTAGGGGTAAATTTCAAACAAATTCCTCGCTTATGGTGTTTTTATTTGAGTAAAATCCTTGTTTAGGGTTAGTTTGACAAATTTTCAACATCCTAGCTTAGGGTCAATTCATGCGGATGCTTACAACTTTTATACATGAGTGCCCTTCCCCCCGGTTCTAATTATAGATTTTCGAAGAAAACTGCCATATGTGATTGGAGGTCACATGCTCAAATTAAAGAGAAATTAAATACTGTTTTAAAGGAAAATGAAATGACTGGTAAGCAAAGACTAAGCTTTGATGGCACTGACTTAACGGTAGTTGACTATGATGATTGTCTATCATAAATAGCCAAAGGGCAGATTGTCTTTTCATTCCACTTTATTAGTTCATTTCAATATCATATTAAACATAAAAATACGATATCATAAAAGATGATTGTCTATCATAAATAGCCCAAGGGCAGACTTTTCTTTTCATACAAATTTAATACTTCATTTTTAATATCATATTAAACATACAAATATGTAATCATAAAATATAACAAACAATGATATTGAGATGATTGAGAAGTCAATGGCCAGATATGACCATCCACCACCCTAAAATGTTTAAACAACTCTTAAAATCAAAAAAATATATTAATATACTCCCTGCCAAAAATATTTGAATTAAAATTTTTGTTAAATGTTTTTGTGTACTGAACGGCGCATTGTTCGGATATTTCAGGCAGGGAGTATAGTACACTTCCCATAACACCAATAAAATTGAGCAACAAATCATGCACATACAGTATAATATTGCGTAACAGGATCAGAAATTTGCAACCAAGTGCGGGAATCCTTTTGGATTCTCCCAGTGGAATTTTGCAAGTATCCATATAACTTAGCAGGATAAACTGAAATATTTACAAGAATCCATTTATATCCTTGCAATTTTGTCGACGAGAATCTTTGGGAGAATGGATTCTCGAATTCTCGCCGAAATTTCTGACCCTGCGTAATCTTCTCATTTCACAAGGAAACCATTCTTGAGTTGATCATCATCCTCTGCAATAAAAGTGGCTTCACCAGTGTAATGGCCATGTCCACACACTTCCACCACCACAGCACTGAACTCGCCACATGTGGTGTCTCTGACGGGTGACCCGGTAAATCTGGAACCGCAAGCTCCACTCTCAAAAGTCCTTTTTTGATTCAGAGTGATAAGTTTCTTGTGGTATTGTAAAGCTATGCGAGCTGTTACTCCAGATCCAGTTGGGCTCCGGTCAACCTAATGGGAAGCAAAGAAAATATCCAAAGTAATAATAATAATAATGTGCAAGATTGGATTGGATGTTAGGAGCTATATAATAATAATGAGCTGGGGTGGGGTAAAATGGGGAGCAAGAATTTGTTGGTAAGCAAGAGAAGAGGATGGCAAGAAGCTAACATGCAAGTCTTGTATTTGATGGAATCCAGAACATGAGTTGGCTGTAAGGTTCAAAATACACCAAGCCTCATGGTAATTTCACAAAATATCTCTATGAAAAATACTTGGCATTTATGAAAAAAGGTACGCATGAGGGCTATATTTTTTGTTTTAATTTCTGGTAAAATTTCTTCATCATACTCATAATAAACACAAAAGAAGTATTTCGAGCCCTGGTTGAATATTTCTACAATGATTTTTAAATATGGCCATAAACCTTGGCATTTAATTGCTTTAGGACCTTGAAAACTATTATCTCAAGAACTCCGTCAGAGGTTTGATGATATACAGTAAGCCAAAGAATTATGGTACCAGTTGTGTTCACCTCTGTATATCCTAAATAAAGACAAATATGACAAAATTAAAACAAGCAGCCGATACCTGTACTCTTTAGCTCTGATTTAAGACCTTATTTGTTGAAATTGGTTGAGAATGAACGAAACGGCGATCTAAAACCTAATGACGAAACAAAATCAAAAGTTGCAATTTTGTGTTCTAATCAATGAAAGCACAACGCTAGTTTTAACGTGCTAATTAATGGAAGCACAGTGCTAGTTCTCTTGTTCGCGAACACTTTGCGTACTAATCAATAGGGCATACAATGGAGCAAACTGCAACTTTTAAATTGGCATCTTCCTTGGGTTTTTGGATCGCCATATTTTTATTTTTCGAACAATTTCAACAAATTTGCAACATTATACTGTCACTTGTAAAATGAACAATTCCATGAAATAGAAACAAAGAGTTTAGTTTTCTATCTAGAGACTCATTTTTGCTGGATGACAATAAAAATCAGGGGTGAAAATAACTTGTTGACCAGTGGTCAGTATGTAGCTAGTATCCGCCCCGCAAAACCTGAAAATTGTTTGGCTGAAAAGAAAAACCACCAAAAAACCAAGAAATTTCACAAAAAGAGTAGCTATAAAAAGAAACCAATATATGTATAAAAGCCTTTTAAAATAGTTTAACTTATTATCATTCAAATATTTGCGGTCAAATTAAACCATGACCTGTAACAACATAGTTTATTTCATCCCTGATAAAATGATAAAAGAACACTTCAAAGAAGTCATTTAACTGATTGATACATGCATGAATAATTAAGCAACTTTTGTGCAATATTATTACACACCATGCACATATATTGAGGAGGGCTTTGGGGGGTGTGAGCTCTCACGGGGTAAAAGCAGGGGGTGGCAAAAAGGAAACTACAGCAGAAGAAGGGATGGCAAAAATAATTATTAATGAAAAGGGTGGAAAAAATTGTACAAAATTGTGACAGAAATGGAAATAAACTTAACAATCACAATTTTCACAAACAACATTGATATGGATGCATGAAATGTAACTGTTCCTTAATGACGAAATACAAATGTACATCACATATACATGTACATGATACACTACAGATATTACACAGTAAAGTATAATTTGGTTCACCTCAAGTTCAGCAGTGACGTACTTGTGTGCATATTTCGCTCGCCGCAGTATCGAATCGTGCGCTTAGTGTACACGCACACGTACAGGGGCAGTTTGTCGGCATACTTGCAGTGCAACCGTGAAAAAGCACTGACATCACAACTGAGGTGAACCAATCGCCCTGTCCACCATTAACATTTTGAAGTCACATGGTCTCTAGTAGCCATCATTAGTCATGTGTCAAAATAGTCACTCTCAGCAACTGAAAAACATGTTTCTAATTGCTACTAATCACCTTTGATTTTTATGGCAGCGTTAACACACTTCCCATAATGCATTTCTCCCATTTCAATCTGCTGTACTGACTTGCTACCCTGTGCAACATGGGCCGAGAGTGACAAGATGTACTGGTGAACAGAACACATCCAGATATTGCAAAATATGTTTATTTCTTTTTTAAAAATCTTTCAACAGCAAGCCATAGTGTTACTGTCTACAATGTTTGACGTTCACACAAAAAATGGCTGATTTTAAGATTTTTTTAACTAAAAAGGACAAAACAACACAAAACAACAATGACAAAGACAAAAGGACAAGTTTCCCATGTTATTTTCATCAGATGCAGAATGAGGAAAAAAATTGCTAGCAGTTTTCAGCATCTTCGAGGAAAACGGCGAGGCCCTGTCCTGCAGACATAATACCAGAAAGTTAATGACATTCATGTGCTCAGAGTGAGTCATAGACATTAATCCCAAACATTTTTTGGTTGTTAGATAGAGTAATATTATCACCAGTTTTACTTTCAATAAATTGGGTCAGACTGTTCCACAAGCATTTAATTTTATTTCTTTACTATCAACCAGTGTCCGAATTAAGAAAATAAAAGGGGTTGTCAGGTTGTAATTTCTGGTTGTCTGTAAGCTGCCACAATCTGAAAAACAACTACATGCGACTAATAAAGTGGAGTGAGTGTAGTCAATTTATGACCAATACTCTTAAATATTTAACAATTCATCACTTGTGTCAGGTTTGAGCAAACTAACATGCTGAAAAAGTGACTTTTGGCTGTAGAACTTTGGTTGTCCGCCGGAGCATTATTTTGGGATGTCCGGTGCATATTTTGGTTGTCCCAGGCGAACGGACAACCAAAATTTCGAACACTGCTATCAACCCATGTTTAACAAGTCTTTTCTCAAAATGAAAACAGAGGAAACCTGTATAGAGTAATGGGAGAGTATGTTGATGAAATGAGGTGATGTATCATGTTGCAAAGGTTTCTGAGAAGGGTAAGATATCTTTTATGGTTAACACACTGGAGAACTAACTTACAGCGAGACTAACCGATTATAGATTAATGAACGTGTATTACTTGTTGGGAGACAAATCAGACAAAATAATGCATGCACACTGATGTTGATGCGTCTAATGCACAAGCCCGAAAGGGGGGGGGGTGCATTAGACGCATCAACATCAGTGCAAGTGCATTATTTTGTCTAATTTTGGAGCAACAAGTAATACTGATTCATTAACATATTTCACACACAAGAAGTAAAAAACACACATGATTTTTGCTGTTTTTATAACAAAATTATCACTAAAAGTGTTGGAAAATACAAGCAAATATAAATGCATCAATCCGCAAGAAAAATGAACGCGTCCGAAAGCACTGCACGTAGTATGCGCGCCTGTGCATATATACAAGGTTTGGATTTTTCTAATGCTTGCTCTGATTGGTTCTCACTATCTAAGAGTGTATGAAGACTAAATACTTTCGGTAACTAAAGCTAACTAAGAAATGTGTTTCTAATTTGCTATGATTGTTAGAAAACATCCAGTAATTCACAGTAGAAAGTTAACTAAATGAAGCTGGTTTTAGCACTAGGATTAGTCATGTTTAAATCAATCATCTCAATTGAACAAGTAAACCATCTTTGATAAAGTCATCCTCCTCCAGAATATATCTGGCTTCACCAGTATAGCGAGCCTGTCCAGCCACTTCCACCACCACGGCACTGAACTCTCCACATTTGGTCTCCTTGACGGGTGATGCGGTAAAAATGGAACCACTTATTCCATTCTGAAATTGTCTTTTTTGCTGAAGAGCAATGAGCTTTTTGTGGTATTGTACAGCAATACGACTTGTTACTCCAGACCCACATGGACTGCGGTCAGCCTAGGTTGGTACAAACAACGAAAAGGTTGAATTTTATAAAATCAAATCTAAAATACATTTTGAAAATTCTCATCATGCATAATAATTGTCTTGCAAGTTCCAATCTAAATTTAATTTGTTGCATCAATCAGATTCAACTCTATCCACGGAACCTTGAAGAGGCCACATTCTTAACCCCATAAGAACTACCCGCCGATTGGCCAAAAAGAAGTTTTCATTATCAATTGGACCAATCAGCAACATTGTTAGACTGTCCCACAGTCTCGGTTCAGTCCGGCCTGGATAATGGAACGATACATAATTACATAATAGCCTACCAAAATATGCCATAGTCCTTCACCCCCGATTCTAAATACACAGCCCAAAACCAATTCCTCTCTCTACACAAATTAGCTCAAATTGATGCCACTTCACTGATCACACCTCCTATATTGAACGCTAAAATTCAGTGACCGCTCCCCACGCCGAGACTGTTCCGAAGTGTTAGAGATTTCACTTCCAAATATTCGTTCAACGAAGCCCGGTGATTCTGATGTCAATTACAAAAGCCCCGCCCCATTTTCAATTCAAATATGGTAGCACAAAGCTATGCGCGGGATGTGACTTAAGATCGGATGGGACACTTGTCATTGCTTGTAAACAACTGAGAGGTATTGAGCTCAAGTGGCACGCGTCTGATAGACCCATGGTGCACGCGCAATAATAAAAGGCAACCACTCGACTCGGACTTAGGCCTATTGTCCATATTGCGTATATTATCGCTAAGCGTGCGGTTTGCAAATGTTTGCACATTATTTAGCTAGGAAGCCTTTTCAAATATCCTCGCTGCCAAGCTGCGTTGATTGGTCGGATACAATATCGTTGTTTTAGTCGCTACACAAACGTTAATGTAGTGAAAACATGGACGTGGTATATAGAAAGATTGCGTGACTCCAAATCCGTAAAAGTGAACTCCCAGCATTTTGTGGGAACTGGAAGTCAAATTGCTTACAGACTGGGAGGATCCATGTATTGGGTTGATTTTTAATGCTATGTAATCTACATTACCAGTCGTTCTCCATGGACCCGAGGGAGGGTCTACAACATTGTTAGAATAATTTCACCATGCAAAAACATTGAGGTGGATTATTTGCAAAGCTCCATTCTGATTGATGATTAAAGTGAAGATATCATGTAATTGACCAATCAGAGGCAATGTTAGATCGGCAGGTAGTGTAAAAGTGAGAAAACCACATACATGTGACACAAAGAGAGACATGATGTACCTCAACTAAAATCAGTTTCAATTTGTGAAAAACAAAGCCTATGATAGGCTATCTATACTATTTCAATGAATTGCTTGGAATCCAAGTTTGGGATTTCTGGGTCATCCAACCACAATCGCATAGGCCTGACAGAAGTTGGGAGTTAAGTGGGGCTCCCATTTTAATTCTGTAAAAGTCCCCTACACTGTATCATAAAAATATGGTGCATAAATAGAGAGAAACAGATAAAAAGAACAATTGGCGAAGTCATGACTTTTCATCAATCTTCCAGATTTACAGCCCCTGAAAACTGCAATATTCTTGCATAAATGCATCACTCTCTTCCAACCACTTACAATGCTTACTTCACTTACAACACTGCTATCCACACCCACAACACTCACCATTCTAACCACTTTTATATTCCAATAAGCCACAGAACAAGTTTTCTTGTCGTTGTTAACTCGCTTCCCATCCGCATTCAAAATGCCACTTCTATTGACACCTTCAAGAAAATCACTCCAACAACACATATTTTTATCAAAACCGACTCTTCATCCCAAATCCATCTTCAGTCTAAGCTACCAATCTATCATATTTATTTTTGGTTCATTTTTCTCTTCCTACTCCATCTGGACATCCGTTTGTCACAGCTAAGGCTGGCATTTTCGGTCGGGTAAACGGGTACCGCCGAGATTACATTACCCGGGTAGGAAATACCTCCCGGTACCCGAAATTCAAAAAAAAAAAAAAAAAAAAAATTTTTAAGTTTTTATTTTTTCGGTTTTATAGTGTCCCTGGACCTAGACCTAAATGCTAGGATCATTCATGGTTGACCTAAAAAAAAAAAAAAAAAAAAAAAAATTCAAGATATTTTGTTATTTTTTAATATGAAAATTGATAATTTGTATTCATGTCATAGTCTATTAATGATTTCAAAATGCATTCAAATTCAATACATTTTGAAATCATTAATAGACTATGACATGAATACAAATTATCAATTTTCATATAAAATAACAAAATATCTTGAATTTTTTTTTTTTAGGTCAACCATGAATGATCCTGGCATTTAGGTCTAGGTCCAGAGACACTACAAAACCGAAAAAAAATAAAAACTTAAAAAAAAAAAATAAAAAATTTTTTTTTTTGTTGTTGCAATTGGTACCAGTTACCCGCCTGAAAATTGCGGCGGGTACCGGTACAAAATTACCCGAAAATGCCAGGCCTAGTCACAGCCATCTCCTCTCTGCCATTCATCTATCTCTGTATCCTGTTTTCTTTCCTTACTTACTTTTAACCTCTCTGCATCACTTAATTTCTATAGATTCAAGATCTCATAGCACGCTGATGCTTCTTGCAAATATGCATTGGCATTAGCCAGTCTCTCCAAGGTGTTCACAGATTTGGGGTCAAAGGTCATTGAGTGGCCACTTCTGGCCCAAGACAAAATACCTTCCAAAATGCTGTTTCTCCCAAAAACAACATAGCAGGGTGATGCCACTTGCAAACATGTATTGACATTAGCCAGTGTCTCTAGGGTGTTCAAAGATTTGGGGTCAAAGGTCATTAAGGGGTCACTTCTAGCCCAAGAAGAAAAGCCTTCAAAATTCTTGTTCTACCACAAACAACATAGCACTGTGACGCCACTAGCACACATGCATCGCATTAGCTAATGTCCCTAGGGTGTTCACAGATCTGGGGTCAAAGGTCATTAAGAGACCACTTCTGGTCCAAGACAAAATACCTTCCAAAATGCTTTTTCTGCCACTAACAACATAGCAGGGTGGTGCTACTAGCACACATGAATTGGCATTAGTCAGTGCCTCTAGGGTGTGTACAGATTTGGGGTCAAATGTCATTAAGGGGTCACTTTCGGTCTGAGACAAAATGCCTTCAACATGCTGCTTCTGCCACAAACAACATAGCAGGATAGGGTGTCACCACTTGCACACATGCATTGAAATTAGTCAGTATATAGGGTATTTACAGATTTTGGGTAGAAGGTTATTAAGGGCTGGGGTATGAACGTTTGGACAGTATTTATTTTGGGACATTAGAGCACATCAGACATATCGAATCGCATTCTGAATCTGAAGAATGTCATTCTGATATCAAATAATTTTGATTTTTGAAATTCGCAATTTAATACACATTTTATGGCAAATCATTAAAATTGATATTTTGATATTTAACAGTACTAAAAGTAAACTTTATAAACCTGATGATTTATACTTAAAGTGTATGTAGGTGGGATGAAAAGCCGACGATCAATTGAAAATTTTGACCTTTCGTATTGAAGATATGGATTTTTTTTCCAAAAACACCCAAAAAAAAATAGGTCTTTTGGGAAAAAATCCATATCTTCAATATGAAAGGTCAAAATTTTCAATTGACCGTCGGCTTTTCCTCCCTGCTACATACACTTTAAGAATATATCATTAGATTTATATAATTTACTTGAGGACTGTTATATATCAAAAATTTGAAAAATATCAAATTTTTATAATTTGTCATAAAATCTGTATTATATTGTGATTTTCAAAAATGAAAATTATTTGATATCAGAAAGACATGCTTCAGTATTCAGAATGCAATTCGATAGGTCTGAGGTGCTCTCATGTCCCATAAAAAATACTGTCGAAACGCAATAAACGCTCATTTTAGATCCCTTAAAGGTTCACTTCCGGGTAGACACGTAATACCTACAAAATGCTTCTTCTGCAACAAACAACATTGCAGATTGATGCCACTTGCACACATGCATTGACATATGCCTTAAGGGTTGGGCACAAATTTGTGTCTATCGCTAGGGTCAAAGGTCAAAATGGCTGTCTTTGTGGTCACAAGACCACTACACTTCTACTTATTAATTCTTTTTTCATTTTGTTAGGGGCCGCAGAAAAGCTCCTAGTAGGGGTAGGTTAAACAGCCTTTTAAAAAGGGTGATGTTTCAAATTTCTTAGGGAACCAGCTTATTTGATGCGGCATGATCTCCTGAGCAATTTTTCATCCAAATCGGCCAAAAAATTAGAAGGTGCCGGCCAAAACAAGTATTTGGACAGGGGGTCTGTTAGGGGGTCTTAAAATCAATATTTTCATCAATAATCATTATTTTATGCCTAATTCTGTTAAAGTTGGTGTTGGTTTGCAGGTAATTGATGTCTAGAATTCCATTTTTGAAAGTTGCATAAAAATTGGAGTTGTCGTTTTCTTAAAATGGCCGTTTTACGTCCAAATAAGGATGTGAGGGTGCTTTGCATAAAACATGCACACGTTCTTTTCACCTGAAATTTTAATGATGTCAGTATGAAGATAATCACATGTGGCACATCCTCAAGAAATTTGGGCATTATATTTCTTTTGACCGTGGCACCATTTTTCAGATTCTCAGGAAGCCTTCCATTGAAACATACACATTTTAAAGTGCGTTGACCCCTGTACAGTTGAATGGCAGCGTTCTATGAAATATTCAAATGGCTGCCAAAATCAAACCGTACAATGTGAATCACTCAAATTTCTTGAGCAGGTACTACCTATGATTATCTTCATAGATACACCATTGAAATTTCTGTTTTAAAGATCGTTTGCAAGTTATGTGCGAAGCGCCCTCATATCCTTATTTGGACGTAAAATAGCCATTTTAAGAAAACGACAACTCCAATTTTTATGCAACTTTCAAAAATGGAATTCTAAACATCAATTACATACAAATCAATACCAACTTTCACAGAATCAGGCATATAATAATGATCGTTGATGAAAATATTGATTTTCAGACTCGCATAGAGTCCCCCTCGCCACATACCTGCAATGGCCCGCACCGATTTGGCTGAAAAAGGTGTCGAAATGCTCAGGAGATCATACTGCACCAAATAAGCTGGTTCCCTAAGAAATTTGAAGCATCATCATTCTATAACCTACCACTACTCCTAGTGAGTTTTTCTATGGCTTGCATCAGCAACAAATTTGTCTTCCAAAATTATCCTTGTAAATAAATAAAATATGATATAATTTTTCTTTGTTATTGAATAAAAATGACTCCTTCCTGTGCCAAGTTAACTATTGGGCTCAATATACTTTTCCTCCACGCACATGATGTATTGATTAATTTGGAAATAGTCAAGCTTTAATGAAGCTAAAATAAAACAGGAATACGCACATGATGTATTGATTAATTTGGAAATAGTCAAGCTTTAATGAAGCTAAAATAAAACAGGAATACTTACATGATGTATTGATTAATTTGGAAATAGTCAAGCTTTAATGAAGCTAAAATAAAACAGGAATACGCACATGATGTATTGATTAATTTGGAAATAGTCAAGCTTTAATGAAGCTAAAATAAAACAGGAATACGCACATGATGTATTGATTAATTTGGAAATAGTCAAGCATTAATGAAGCTAAAATAAAACAGGAATATCACTACAAACCTGGGCCAAACCAAAGACACAAATGTTGGCTGTGGGCTCATCACTCCACTCATCATTCCCATCTGTGATAATGGTTCCATAGAGAAATGCCAAGTCATCATCATCTGGATGCCTGAGCTTCACCTGTTCCTTAACCGCATTGGACACCGCTGTAGCCGCATCGACGATATCCCTTGTTCGGGATTTCCTCACATCAAGGCCGAAACGTTCAGCTGACACAAATGCGTAGAAGGCTCCTCCATAGCCTATGTCTACTGTCACCTTGCCATGGCCTACTACATCTACATCAAGATCTGAAATTGAAAAGAACAAAATTGCTTTAACCCTATACCCAACTGAGTCTCACTAAAGCTCACTATTAAGAACGACTCTGCGTGCATGCATTCCACGTGACTTGATGATGCAATCAGCCTAAATCATGTATACCCAGGGGATTGCTGCCCGGGGCAGCCTAACCTCGGTAGCTACAGGTCGGTGATCGTGTGCGTGGCATGCGAGGGGTCCCGGATTCGAATCCCAGGGGTACCAAGTGACTTCTTTCTTCACTTTCTCTCCTTTTTCTTTTCTTCTTTCCCTTCTGATAGCAAAAAACCACGGGTAGGGTTAGGGTTAAAGCTACTTTCATAGATAACTTAATGAATGAAGCTAAGCAAGTGGGATAAAATCAAACAGCTAGCATACAATAGTGAACACAAAATATTTTAATATTTTATGTTCACTATTGTATGTTAGCTGTTTGACAAAAGTTCTTGACCTTGTGTAAGATAGTGTAAGATAGTTTACCCCTTACCAGTCACATACCCCAAGACATTAGTTTGTTGAGTATAGCACAGATGAAGACATAGATTGGACGCAGGGTTCGATTTAGAAAATAAAATTTACATGCACAACTCTGATTTTTTCCTCAAAATGGGCTGAATAACACAAAATTTTGCATGCACAGGCAAAATTCTACATGCACAGAGCCAAAGTTACGTGTATTTGTGCATGTAAAACCCCTCTAAATCGAACCCTGATTGGACGGGAGGCAGAGTGTGAGCCCGGAGCGTGAGGCCTACTGGCCGAGATCAGAAGGTCGTGAGTTAGATTCCCATGCCGGCACATTCCCTTGCTTTTTTTCCAAGTTGGGTTGTGTGCCAGTCGGGATTTGTGTCATGTTTAATTGTAACACTTTGGGTTGGTAAACTGTTCATTCTTTCTTTCTACTGGCTGCATCAAAATCAAATTAATTATAACAGATATTGAAAGTATAATCTGTAGAAGAACTCAAACAACTTCTAAGACAATAAATATAATATGTGACATGATCAAGGGAGTCACATGTCGGCCCTGGTCGAAAATGAGTTTTACACATATTTCTAAAGAGTCCATTTAGAGCTTTCAGAAACTGAAAACCCCATGTTGATACGACTTTTCTTTGTGAAGTTACATCAATTTATCAATCGCTGAAAACAATATAAAACAATATTTTAACACTTTCTTTGCCAATATCTCAAAATCAATATTAGCGACATCCGACTCATTCCCCTTGATCGTGTCACATATGTCCATAAATCTAGCATATTTAAGAGTTTCCAATAATCTACTTCACTTCACTTGAGATAATTATAATAGTGTACACGCTTCATGCATATGCACAATTGCACATAAATGGATGATGTCCCTTCTTTTATCAAAGCAAGCAATACCATAGGAGTGCATGATGAGTCTTCTATAGGCCTAATCATTCTTTCCTAACCAGGGGTTCAACTTTTCTATCAAGGGGGCAAGGGAAGCAATCACCAGCCCATTCAAGCCAGTAAAGAGCTTCATGAACTTGTGCTTGTGCTAACCAATCTTATCATATGGCATACGTTTCTAATATCATCACATCATGTAACTACCAAGATCAGTTTGACAAAGTTCCATCCAGTATGATATTCTGTTTATTAGGCCAACTCTGGCTCTCTTTGATTGATTCAGCATTTTATATGCCTATATGGTACAATGGGCTATTTCATTTGAAATCCACACTACCCCTGTGGAAGATTTTGGAAATATGTTCCACAGGGGGAGTATGAATTTCAAATGGAATGAACACATTAGCAGCTCCATTTGAATTTCATACACCATCTGAGAAAGATTCAACCTGAATCTTCCACTGAGGGGGGATGTGTTTCAAATGGAGCTGCTAATGTACTCATTCCATCTGAAATTCATACTCCCCCTGTGACAGATATTTCCAAAATCTTCCACGGGGGGAGTGTGGATTTTACATGGAATAGCCCAATGAATTTGCTTGCTATGATGAATGTTTGGTTGTTTGCTATGTTCAAAAAAATAAGGTTCGCTATGTCAAATATGAAATAAGGTTTGCTATTTCGAATATGCAATAAGGCTAGCTAGGATTAAGGTTAAGGTAGCGAACAGTCGACATAGCAGGCTGTGACCTTATATTCTAAGGATATTGTTTATCCTTGCTTCCATGTTTATTGTCTTGTGGTAAGCCAACAGAAAACTGCCATATAAGGGCTCATATTGAAATACCCTACCACGTTTTCACACAGAAAGAAGGCAGGCAAGCCTCGAAATAAGCAGATCTGGACCAGGAGCCACACATTTGGAAAAGGTGGCTCCTGGTCCTGTGATTATCTAGTGAAACAGGAGCCATTTTTAAAGAGCTTGGAGTCGTTTAGATTTTATTGTACACATTAAATACAAAAACTGGTTAAACTACCAGGCTCTAATGTTTGATTAAATGTAGAGCCTGGTTCACTTGATTTTGGTGTGGACCAGGAGCCAAAATGTTATGACCATTGGGTAAATGGCTCCTGGGTGCCTGCTTATTTTGAGGCTTGAAGGCAGGATTTCCCTCGCTAAGCGCACGCCTCAGGAAAGCTCGGTCATAAAACGGATGGATTATATGCATCAGTGATACACCCTGCCCAGGATTTTAACAAAAGAAGGCTAGCACAGGAAAGCTGCAAGATGGCGCACACCTTCCTGTGTAAGGGAATTTCAATATGAGCCCTAAGGCTAGCTAGGATTAAGGTTAAGGTAGCGAACATTCGACATAGCAGACTGTGACCTTATATATTCTAAGGATATTGTTTATCCTTGCTTCCATGTTTATTGTCTTGTAGTAATAGCCAACAGAAAACTGCCATAAATATAATTCAAGCTCATTATTTTTTTTTAAATCCATCGACACGATGTTAATTTTATCACCCTTTTTATTCTTTTTGACACAATTAACATCATGCAGATGGATTTTTATTTCAATATTCAATGAAACCATGAAAGTTCTTAGATTTCAATATTGATAAGGCCCTTCACAATTTGATTCCGAGTTTACTGTTCAAGATTTTAAAAATAGGACGAGGTGACTTTTAATTATTAATTATCTATTATTTTCTTTATTTAGTATTAGTTATCACAACCAATTATCAACCCCTTTTGACGGGAGTCAGCATTTAGGCCTAATTATTAACTACATGTATGCTTACTTTTACACATAGTCAACGTGCAGTTATGCTGTTTGTTTGTTCATCATTATTATTGTTGATATGATTCATGTTAGAAAATAGCAAGTAAAAGCCATTAAAAGTTATTTTAAAGGAGAAAATCCAAAATAAAAACAAAATAATTAAATATTTTGCAATTTTCTATTTTGGATGCGGGCGGTGAACAGTAAACTAAGAATTTAGTGTGAAGGGCCTAACAATACATGCAAATAAGCAAGAAAACATGTAGTGAAATGAATTTGTAAAATATAATAAAAGAATTCACCTGTAGCAAAAGCAAATGCCGGCACACTATAAAATCTCGTTTGGCCTGTCCTCCCACCTGTCACTTGTACAAATGCTTTGACCAGCCCACATGGACACTGAATGTTCACCTCCGTCTCTGGTTCTGTGGCTTTGACATGACCATAATCTATGGCATATCGTCCTAGAGCTATCGTCCCATGTCCACACATGGTGCTATAGCCGTCGTTATGGGTGAAGAGGACACCGATATCTGCACCAGGCAAATCTGGAGACACCTACAGAGAATAAAATCGAAGATGCATTGGAATGGTTTTGTGGACACAGTTAATTCAAGGAAATATTAGTAATGGCACACAACCCAGGTGACTAGAATTTTAGTGATTCTACAGAGCCTTAGCACACGTGTATACAAACCTTTTCACACTAGAACTTTATTACAAAACCTCTTACATTCACTTGAGCCATTTTGAGAAAACATCAAAAAATCATCAAAAAAAGTACCGGTACTGATATATGGTCGTTTGCAACAAAAGCAGCTTTTGGCGGGATGTTTGGGTAGGATGAGGATCTATCCAAAAACTGATTTTGTTGAAAACCCCCTTATAGTTATATCAGTGATTTTTTGATGATTTTTTGATGTGTTCTCAAAATTGCTCAAGTGGATGTAAAGGGTTTTGCAACAAAGCTTTTCACTAAATTAAACATTTTCAAGAGCCCAAAATGATACCGTTTCGCTATTATTAAAATGGATGATTAGTTTCCAATTGGACACATAAAAAATGACGAGGTCGCTTTTCATTATTCATTTATTATGTGAAACTTCATATACATTAGTCAAGGTGTTGTATTTGCTTAAAACATGCTTTCATTATATCTGAAAACAGATAGAAATCATGAAGTTGTTGATAAAAACTTTACAAGAATGATCAGACTTTTGTATTGCAAGAATGACATGAGGGCGCTGCACATATTATAATTTAAGGATGGAGAACTAGGACTATGAAATTTGCACCTGAGAATTTACTCGGAAAACTTTGCTATGACAATATCTATTTCATATATCTAAACCGAAGAGATTACGAAAGGGCGTATTTTTAGGTGGTACTTCACCCTGATAAATTTTGTGACTAATTTTGCATTTTCTCAAAAATAACTACACACTGGTAACAAAAGTTATGTATATTATAGGGCAATGAATCCAATTACTTCACTGAAATTTCAGTGATTCAAGACAAGTGATTCATTATGTTGAGAAATGAGGTACATTCAAGTGGTACCTCTTTTCTTATCATAAATAACATACCACTTGTCTTGAGTCACTGAAATTCCAGTGTAGTAACTGGATTCCTTGCCCCTATAATATACATAACTTTTGTTACCAGTGTGTTATTATTTGTTTGAGAAAAATGCAAAAATAGTCAAATTTATCAAGGGGTGCAGTACCACCTTAAAAGCTCGGAATACATATTCCAATGGCATGAGCGATCACAAAGCATCAGCAAATCTTATTTCCTAAAACATTGGTCGAAAGATTGTCCAAATAAGGGAGGATGAAAATGAGATAGATATGATTGGTGGGCTTAGACAGGCTTGGTAAATGATGAAGTTCATTAATATTCATTAATATTCATTAAGGCAAATTTCCAACAAAAAAAAAACACCTTCCTTTATTTCATGTCTCTACTTCATGAAAAGCTAACAGAACATCCTACTCTGAAACACATAATGTTGTCGGAAAAACAAAAAATGTGTATTTTCGGGATTTATTCCTGATGTTACCCTCATTTACTTTCCAAAATTGCATAAATTTATATACCCTGGACTTAAACTTCAGAAATAATGTCTGAAAAGGTCCATGTCCTCTCAAACTCCTGTTAAAATAGTTTAATATATGTGTACAACAACATCCAAAATTTAGGTTAAAAAGACAAGACAACCAATGTTTCGGGAGCATAAAAACATCCATAGTACATGTACTACTACTGCAAATGATATAATGAGGAATACAGCAAAAGAGAGTGACAAGGATGGAATGAAAGGAAATTAGAATAATAATAAAAACATACCAGGGAAAAATCCATTGGGTGAGAAAAACAGACATGTGCAAGTAGAAAGGGCCAACCAACATGCAAAAAAATATAAACTTAGTATTAATTGGACTCGCTTACCAGTCCTATATACGCCATACCTACATGTATGTATATTAAGGACTGGCTCACACCATTTTGTCTGTCTATGGGAAATCACACGTGGAAAATGGTATCAACTAACAATCCACATGAAAACTAGGAAATTATAAAGGGCCAACCAGGTCAAAAAGGGAAAAACAAATCTATTCTATGGTAGGCCCTTCTGGTCAAAAGAACAACACGCAACAAAATATAATCTCAGTATTACTTGGACTTGCTCACCAGTCCTATATACGCCATACCTATTTATATTAAGGACTAGCTCACACCATTTTGTCTATGGGAAATCACACATGGAAAATGGTATCAACTAACAAGCCACATGAAAACTAGGAAATCATGCTTTCCATGTACAGCAGGTTTTTTTTTTACAAGTAAGTAAAACATTAGGTATTATATATCAACTAGATTTTTGCGGTTCTTGATTGCACAGTTCTCAACGCAAAGCGTCGGCCGCAGTGCCTCCACCTTGGCGCGCATCTTTTTAACCAGTGCAATTTCACTTGACCCCAAATTGGCCCAAAACGACCTTGGCATTATTTGCCTCTTTCACTGAACTCATCAAATCATTTGGGTATTTAACCTTTATGTGTATTGCTTGTAAACAATTTAACACCATGTTTATGAACTGAACATCTTAGTGTTTAAATTTTAAGTTAAGCACTAATTTGGACATACATTTACCTCATAGACAGTGCATAAATAATACTTGTATGCAACTTTGACAAATTTCATACAAGTTGCAGATATCGTATATACCGTATTGTTTGTAATAAATGCCCCGGGGGCGTGGCATTTTTCCAAAAAGGGGGCGTTCATTGAAGGTGAATATCAGTGAAAAAAATCAGGTTAAAGTTCCCGATGGTGCTCCTGTAGAAAAGAGGGATTTACGGCTATACTAATGGCGGCGCCCATGGAAAATATCATTTTTAGTAGTAAATGCATCAAAATTACACCCGTAAGTACATCATTAAGCAAGAATCTAGTGAAATTCTACCATAATTAGGCAATGGAATGAATGGAAGTGTGAGTCATCAACAGGTTTTGTCCGTGCAATTTACCGATTGTGCCTGACAAGACTGACTGACTGATGCCAGTTTTAAGCTTACTCACACGATATAGCATGGAATTTTTGTCAATTTTTCACAGAAAAATTGGAGGGGGGGGGGCGATTATTACAAACAATACGGTATGCACCTTTGCGTGTCACTAAAGTTGCAAAATTTACAGAAATCTTATCATATTTTGATAATTTCAAGCAGCTGTGCGATATTTAAAAAAATTGTAGGCACCTTTGTAGAGTTTGTATGTGTTTTTGCATTTTGTTTTGTCCTTTAATCAAGCTACAGCGAGGTAAAAAATAAGAAAATTACAATTCAATTAAATATTTAAAATGAAAACCTACCCTTCTAAATAACACCATCCAACCAATCTCTTTTCTGATTAACATAAACCATAATACCGAGGTTTTTAAACAAGTCAATTAAATGGATTTACATTTTGAATGAAAACCTACCTATTTAAATTACTCCCAGTAATATTCTGGTTTACATTTTGTAATTTTAACATAATAGCATTAACTTGGTATTAGTGAACCAGGTGTGTACTTCCATCAAGCTGTGTGAAGTGAAAATAATGCCATGTCAATTAAATGGATTTACATTTTGAATGAAAAACTACCTATTTATAACTCCCCAGTAATATATTTTCTGGTTCACATTTTGAAAAAACATAATATTTTAGCATAGCTTGGTATTAGTGAACCAGGTGTGTACTTTCATTGAGCTATAGCTAGATTCAATTTTTTTTTAAATGAGTCAAATGCACTTTCAAAGTCTATATATTTTTCATAGATATTTAGTTTTGGCAGAAAAAATGTCACATCACAAAATAATGAGAATGGTGGACTAACAAACTGTTTGTTTAACATGCTTATTATTTGCAATATTCTTAATTGTGTGACCAATCATGTAAAATATTCTTAGAAACAACAACTCGTCCTAATACGCCAACATTTTGAAAAATTGTAAATGAAAATTGCAGATACAACATGTAATATAAATAATGATATTAAATGTTTAAAGTTAAAAGTTTCAAAACTAGTTTAACCAAGGTTAAATTCTTGGACCCTTTTTTTACTAAATAAATGATAATATGTGCCCCGTTCCGACGAAACCAGGAACAAGTCACATTTTTGACATTTCATGATTTGAATAAAAGTGTAAGCACAGGACAGTAAGCTCCAAAATGATACTAAAATTATATACATAGCATCAACACTTTTCAAGATATGGATAATTTTGTAAATGATACCTTGATATTTTTGCCAAATTGCTAGTCTGAGAAATGTTCTAATTTAGTTTCCTGCCTTTACACGTGATTGAATAGGGATTATCATAGTTCAACTGTTAATGCACCCCCCCCCCATTGGGAAAAGTATACAAAAAGTCCCAACATTTTAGAATTTGCGAGCGTAGCACGCAAAAAAATCAGGTTTTGTACACTCTTTTGGACCAAAAAGGTCCAAATTTTGTCCACTTTTCACAAAATTGCCCCGTCCCCTGGAAAAAAAGTCCACTTTTTTCAAAATCAGCACCCCCCAAATGAAACCCTGCGTACGGGCCTGGCTTGGGCGCATTGATAAATACGATACCAGCCTCTCCCACCAGTTGGTTGATAGATTGTAGAATGTTCCCGTGGCTACCGCCAGTCCCCATTTTGTGTGTCAATGGGATTTAAACTAGTGAGGAACACCCCACCATCGCTCTTTTATCATTGGGTGTCTATCACGCTCCGGTGGGAAATCAAGACATATATTTCCCCGATAGCGAGTGCTCAATGGACTGTGTCAAAGAAACTTGTGCACAAAATATATCAACGGATTCAATACAATATGTCATAATATATGAGTATACACGTACCTAAGAACTTTAAGAAGTTGTATGCTGTATCAGTTTTCCAAATTTATTTCATTTTTAATGAAAAATCTGATAAAACAAGAGGCTGCTTTGAGCATGATAGCCGTAATGAATTCTAATGAGGCAGCAAGTCCCTAGCTTGAGTCCCTTGGCCCCGATCTTGAAACAATTCAAAATGGCGGAATAAAATGATCGTGCGTAGCAGTTGAAGTACTGGTAGATCAAACCTACATCCAGGGCCTGTGAAAATCGCAATTTTGCTACTAGTGCCGTAGACTTCGTAGGGCCGTATTTCTCTTCAAACAAGGCTTTAGCCAGAGGGGTGTCCAGATGTCATTTGGATGCCCTGTTTTCAATTTGGACACCCTAAAATTCTGATTTTTATAATGGAGTGAATAGGAAAAGGACACCCTGATTTTGTAGAATGAGGTATATTTGACCATTTTGGACACCCTAAAGACACCCCTCTGGTTAATGCCTTGTCTTTGAAATATCTCATTTGCAAGAATTTTGAAAATAAATGGAATCAGATGATGACATTAACAATGAAGGGAAAGGATACATTGGACCTGAAATTTGTAAGTGAATTTGTGCTACACGATTTACGCAAGGTTATTGTCAGGGTTCACAGGTTTTTGCCGCAACCGTGGTTTTTCCACTTAGCAAAAACAGTTTTTGCCGGCAAAAATGGCAAAACTAAAAAACTGATAAATGTTTCACTTTTTTCATCTCAAAACAAATTATTTTAGTCACAAAAATCATTTCCTAGATTTAATACAGCAGGATTTGGTAATTATAAGTAACATTTTAAGAAATTAAATGTATGGATTTTCATTGCTCACTAGGGCACTTGGAATGCTTAGTGCATAAGTGTCATATCAATTTCAAAATGTTTTCTTTTTAAGGACTTGATAAGACAAAAAATATGTTTTAAATGATTACTGTTACTGTTTATGAGCTTTCATTGTTACATTTTAATACTTTACTGACTAATGTGACTATATGTGAGTTTTTGCCAGTTTTTGCCATTTTTGCCGGTTTAAACCAGGCAAAAACTGGCAAAAACAGGTTTTTGCCACTTTTCCCGCAAAACAGGTTTTTGTCGGCAAAAACCGAACCCTGGTTTATTGTACAACTTTGTGGAAAGCAGTATTCGAAGAAATGTCAGTATGATAACAGTCAATGAACTAATTTTAATCTTTCCCCAGTGCTAACGAAACAAAGTTGGACGTGGGCAACAAGGGTGAAAATAAGAGAGCTTGAACCAGGGGCCACTTCGGCAAAAAAAGAGGCCCCTGGTTCACCAAGATTTGAAGAAACCAGGGGCCACTTCCAATTACCAAGGGGCCAATAAAAATAAAGATATGCTGATAATGCTGGATGGGTTAAATAAGCAATATAGTTATCTTATTCGATGTATCCAAGTAAATTAAACTTGGAATTTCCAAGCCAGTGACCCCCCTACGTCCGACAAGCGTGGTTGGTGATGAAACAATACAAGTCACCAGGTGACCCACCTTGTTTACAGCCGGTTTCTGTCGTCAATGCATGTTCGCGATTCAGCCACATTGCATTCTGGGGTCAAGACTAATCAATTACTTTGGGTCACGTCGATAAGAATGAGTAAACAAAATGGCTGGGAGAACTGAGAAAATCGTGTCCTTAAAAAGTGTTTCATCATGGCGATCAGAAACCTCATATCAAAAAACTATTTTCTACCGCGCTGGATATACTGGAGGTACATTTTAAGGATATAAATTGGACAGTAAATACATGAAATAAGCCAAATATTGCAAGAAAATCTTCTCACCAGGATGATGGAATCTGCGCTGCGTGATTCACGTTAATGCAAATGAAAACCCATAATTCAGTCTAGTCTAGTGCAGACCAGAGGATGATTTAAGCACTTCCCACCACGCCACTGTGCAGGGTTGTCACTAGACTGAATTTAGTGCCGGCTAAATTTCCATGATATTTGTCCAAAATACTCTCATGCGTCACTTTCCAGCTGTTTTTAGGGTAAAAAGTACAATTTCTCTACTTTAGTGCCGGTTGGCAAGTCCTCATATTCCCTTGAGTGCCGGTTGGTCTGCCTGAGTGCTGGTTACTACCGACCGGCACCGACCAGTGTAGTGACAACCCTGCCACTGTGTTGACTTGCGGTTAGCACACTGTGTGAGTGAACGTGACACCACTACTCGCACATTGCATTGACGGGCATGGTTAAATTTGAATTTGGACTGATATATTTACAATAAAAACGCATTCAAAATGCTAGTCGATTTCACATTTTATGTTACCTACAGAAGGTGTGAATTATCCTTTATGCATACATCACTTTTGTTCTGAAATCGACCAAGTAATAATGACACACGCACAAAAAAACAACATCTTTTGCATAGAATTCAATGGGATTTGAAAAGTAAAGTGGCAGTTGAAACTCTAGTGATAACACGTTTGCAGTGCATGATGGGGCTTCCTTAAATCATCCTCTGAGTGCAGACTATACTCACTGCGGATCATCACCATCTTCCGCTACATATTTCAGGATACACTTATTGGCCAACTTATTGAAGAGTACTATTCCGTTAAAAAATGTCATATGATAACAGTGAATGTCTGTGCTGACGAAACTAAGTTGGACGTAGACAACAACCGAGTCCACCCTGGACTAATTAAAGGTACAGTGTATATAACTTTTTTATTTGTCATCCAAATGAATTGGGTTTTTTTTTTTATTTAAAGGAGTATTTCGTGATCCTAGCATACTCTTTTTATAACATTTTTCAGTAGATATCCACAAAAAAAGCTTATTCCCAAAACTTCTGTTGATTCCGATTTTGTGTTTGCGAGTTTGCATGATTATGTGTATCACACTGCTCCTAATACATCAGGCCACTCTGTTGTAATTTCGTTCTGGTATACCAGAACGAAATTTGACAAAATATTTGAGAATATTTTTGCTAAATGAATTAATCTGCAAGAATTTTTTGGTACATAAACATTATGTAGCCAGGGGTTTCCAGTGGTATAAAAATCTCAACTTTTTTTGAGAAAAGTGGGGGGATGAGGCTGTGAATCATGTAATGCCCTTTTAAAAGAAGACAGTATTAACAATTAAAAATTAAATGATATCTTACTTCAGGCAATAGGTTTAAAAGTACTTCCAACTTAAATTGATGTCTAAACACAAAAAATAAAAATATTCATGACTATTCCACCTTACATGTATAATGCAATTCACGACATACACTGACACTGTACATTGATCGAGAAATCTATATCTACTATCCACGACAACACGATAGTTACTGTGTGGATAGAAGATAGAGGGTGCTAGTATGTACACGTTCAGTCATCATAGCGTCGTCAGTTTTAAAAGGCATTAGAACTATTTTTTAGATTGTCCAATTTGGCTACAATTTAGCTTGGCTAACATTTATGTATCTTAGCTGAAGTGTTTGCTTACTTTTGACCAGAAACACAGGCGCTGAATTACAAATTCCGACCATATTATGAGTCCGTTTAATTGACGACCGACCAGCGCCACTTATTAAATATCCATGGGAAAATCCAGTGCTGGGCAAATCAATCGATCTCCCGATTGGCAAATGTTGACTTGTCATTGTCAACTGATGGTGACACCCTTCCGGTGTCATATTTTCTTGAATATGTGAGCCCAGCACTACATTTGTTGATCACCTATTACAATGGCGACTGTGTGATGTCTGACAATCACTCAAGAAAAATTGCCACAAAATGACGTTTAGCAAGTACAATGAATTGATGAAGGAATATAGCACATGTGTCACTAATATGTCAAGAACAATATCCTCATATATTTGAGACAATAATTAACTTGAGGAAGAAGTTTTATTCATATAGGCCTATGACATTTGGCCCTTTATGCCAACCACGTATACATGTGCCAAACAAGGTATGTGACATGAGAACAAATACTTGCACCTTCTAACTTCCGTATCACAAGCTATCGGTTGTTCACAATCAAGACACCCCAGGATCAGATTCTCCTTCATCAGGACTTGCTCACTGTGTTCTCCTGGGCCAAGACTTGGGGCATGAGTTTCAACTTCAAAAAGTGTGTCCATCTCACGTACCAACAAGCGCCAGCTTCTTGAACAAGCCTATACCATTGATGAGGATGTAATCCCCAAGGAAAATTCCACCAAGTACTTGGGTGTCACCATCACATCAAACCTGTCTTGGACCAAGCACATAGAAACCATCAGAGCTAAAGCCTCTAGGACGCTGGGATTGATACGCAGAAACCTTGGGCCGTGTGATGTCTCTGTCAAGGAGCGAGCGTACCAGAGCCTTGTTAGACCACAACTCGAATATGCATCCACAGTGTGGAACCCTTACACCAAGAGTGACAAGACCAAGGTGGAAAGTGTGCAGCGGCAAGCAGCTAGATTTGCAGTACGAGACTACAGAAGAACATCAAGTGTCTCTGCAATGCTGAACACACTCCAATGGGACACACTGGAGGACAGAAGACTCCTTGCCCAAGCGACCATGTTCCATAAGATCTTCAATGGCACTGTCAACATTCCCCAGCATTTTAAACCAAACCAGAGGCCAGCTAGAGGTCTGCAAAATCTCCGGTTTCACCAGGTCATCACAAATCTCAACTCATACAAGTACTCCTTTTACCCCCGGGTGATACTAATCTGGAACATCCTAGCTACCATTGGAAGCAGTTACCAGCAACAACACACCAAGGCTTCAGTTCGGCAGCTTTACCAGCCATCCCCAGACTGCAGCCTCCTGCTTCCATTAACGGGTGTGGTAAATCCCACATCAAGTTTTTAGCAGCACCCTATGTTTTTCATCAGCCTAAGTTGTTGTTCACCGTTTTTGTATAAGTTGCACTTGGACCGCACTGCACCATTCAACATCCGGGACAGCAAGATTTGCTTTTAAGGATGATACTGAATCAAGAATCAAGAATCATACTCAAGTTAGAACTTTTCGAACAAACTGTAAGTATGAAAGGTGAATTTGAATTTGCCATCAAACTGCATCATTTTATATGTCAAAGCCAAAACTGAAAACCGTTTTGTCATAGCACTTTCTGTAGCAAAGTTATATCTTCTCAAAGATTGACTTTCATCACATAGATTCAGCTAACAAAACAGCATTTCGGTAGTGTTTCTAGATCTTAAAACAGTGATGATAGCAGCTTTTCTATGTGGAACTGCTATCAAAATCCCTCTAAAATTCCATGTGCGAGTGTCTCATCACCAACAAAAATCATATATTTGGGTCAAGTGAAGTATAGACAACATATTTATGTAGGTTTCCTTGACCAATCTGTTCTTTTAAATTTCTATGTAAATATGTATTGTGTTTGGGCCCTGGTCTAGGCGAATTTGGCTGACTAGCAAATGTGTTAACTAAGGTTTGCCTCTCATACATGTACCTACAAACTGTACATGACCAGAATAGAACATTTGATTTTGATGTCACTCAAGACTTGTCAAAATACCCAAACAGGTGGAAAGTAAGCAAAATAATTCCCAGTCAAACGTGTGGGAAACTGAAAGTGCATAATCCAGGCCAATGTGACCAATACCATTTACAATTATTATTTAAGCTTACCAAAATAGTAGGCCTACCATACATATCATAGTGTCCACGTGGCTCATGCATCACCAGTTTTCGAAGATGATCCAAATTATCACGAGCAAACCTACGCTTGGCCAGAATGGTATCGCCATCAATTTTGGGATAACCTGATTGAATTATTCGTAAAGGTGCTCCGCCCGTGTGCATTTCAACAGTTTTTATCCAACCTAATTTTGACATAATTTTCTCCATGGGGGCCACCATTTTGCTTGTTGTGTTGCGGGTGACACTATAAAAGCATGTGAAGCACGCAAATGACAATATCCCACTGGTTTGCTAGCTAGAAATGCACATGAATTGATAATTGGGCGTGGAAAGTAATGTAGCTGGGCTCAGTTTATTGCAGGCATAGGGGTGAGCTGTTATAATACAAGATACAATATGCCCATTTTGCATACTTTGGCTATTACATTTAAGCATAAAACGCTGCTTTGTATTAATTTGTGTGCAATTGATAGATTTTCACATCTGATATTTTCAGTCACCCTACTCCCTCTGTTTGTTAGCTTCCCAAGTGGACTACTTACTTAAATTTGTGGTTAAAATTTTTAAAACAGGACTCTATGGACAGTTAGGACAATTTCTGGCCTAACTAAAATTGGCCATGATGTAATGCATCTTTAAATGGATCTGGCTTGTGATTGGTCGCCCAGATCTCGCTATGGTTTAAATCCTCAGGGTACGTGCAATTACCATTAACTACATCGTACACAGCAATCTATGGAATTTGCGTCACGTTTGATCTGGCGCGAAAGTTAAACTCTCAGTGGTGTTAATGGATGTACATTTAGCGCGTCTTACTACATGTACCATGCTTGGTACATTGTACTTGCGGTTAAATTGGATTGATAAACGTAAACAAGTATGATTGACAGTGTGTTTTAGAAACCAAAGTCTCAGGGTTAAGTTAAGTTCTGCTTAAAAGTCAAAGTACATAGTCGGATTTTTTACTCGGGCTTTCACGATCAATAAACTGGTAGATTTCAAATCATAATTGCTCAATATTAAAATCAGAATTGCTCGATATTAATTGAGCTGCGCTAACCCCCCCGGCAATCATACTCGATGTGCCCACCCCCTGTCATTCAGCATCTATCCTGGCAAAAATCTACTAGCGCTATGCATGATGGGATAGGAATAGGAAAGGTCCAAATTTGCTTCTTCCCCCGACTCTTAGTCGGCACAGAATGAAAATCTATCCCAGCATCCACAGCATGAGCCCATTTAATTAGTATACGCAAACCATGCCGGGTTAAACATGTTCACTCACTGGCAAAAGTCGCCGAATTCGTACTACACGAAGTCCCCAGTTCACTCACTTTTTGCTCAAGGCATCCATCCAATCTCATCAAACCAAACATTTTTATGTACAAAAAAACCACCTTTATTCACCGCGTGCTCCATTTATTTTAACTTACCGCTCAACTCCGTTATTTAGATATTTGGAGTGTAAGGGACCGTTCACAAACACTTGTAAGGGGGGGGGGGGGCCTGATGCAAAAGGGGGGTCCCTGAAATTTTTGACCCTCCTAAGGGGGGGGGGGGCTGAAAAAAATAACCACAAATTTTCCTGGAAAAATTAAGTTTATATGCTTTTCTATGGGGTTGACCCGTAATTTTCAGGTCAAAAAGGGGGGCCCTGAAACTTTTGAGGTCTGTATTTAAGGGGGGCCCCGAAAAATTTTCGCGATGAAATTTTTTTGTATCAGGCCCCCCCTTACAAGTATTTGTGAATGGTCCCTAATTTCCGAAAAAATTTGCAGCGACCACATGCAAATCATGAACTGGGTTATGATCAAGTTTAACCTTTTGACTTGACCTTGTAATACACTTGTCAGTTGTATGACCCACCATACGACCCCCGGGAAAGGTGCGTCATGGGTGGGTCATTTACCACCATGATAATGACGAAGGGGACCGTCATTGTAGCCTTTGGTCCGTCACGACTGTGACGATGGGGTGTGTCAATGTCAGTCAATTTACATACGTGCGTCATGATATCCCCGCTGTCAAAAAGGCCACGGTCGACGCCGAAATCTTGCCGACCGGCAACATCAATCATGCATGATCATGATGATGCACACACGTGGTGATCCATCGGCATCATTGCCGCATCAAATACTCTCTACGGGCCCAACAGACTTTCCTTTTCACGTATTTAAAATAGACCTGGATTTAAAATACTTTCATTTTTTAATACGGATGTACATACCTTCTTCTGTCTTCAACAAAAATTTCAAAAACTTCCAGACAGGGTCTTTGGCAGGATTTGAAAGTTACCCGTCCAAAAATTAGAATTATGTAAAAATACAAACTTTAATGTTTTAAGTCCTAGTGAACGCGAAGCGGCACCGCGAGCGCCTTGGCGCGAAGCGGGCCCCTGGTGGGGTACAGGGGGGCTAGGGGCGAAGCCCCCGGACGCTCTGAGGATTTAAGCTAATTTAGGACGAAATTTTGATGTATCTGGGACCAATTTTTCTGTTCATAAATCAAAATGTTACACTAAATACAAAAATTAGATACGATCGTGAAACACATGCAACATCAAACATTTACATAAAATCTCAAAGTTTCAAACTATTCAAGTTGCCGTACGTGTCAAGGTTTATCTTAATTGCTTACCTTTTAAATTAAATCACTCATTTCTCACGAAAATAAAGCTGTTGTAGCGTCTCAATCGCCAGGCTCAATCGGTCCCTGGGAAGCCCCCCTCATCGTGAGCATCGAGTTATGCCATCGCGTGGTGCAATTTACTACGTGCAGAATAATGCTTTAGACAAGCGAATGAATTTTTAAAATTCATTACAAAGTAATAAAGGCCTGTGCAATAATTACGAGCCCCCGGATGGGGATTGCAAATGCAAACGACTCGCCAAAAATTGCTCCCCCCCCTTGGCGCGCCAAAACTCCCCTTCTTGGCCTGCCAAAAAATCTTTCCCTCCCCCTCTGCACATGCCAATATGTGGGTTCCCAATTTGCATATATTGAACGTTCCTGTAGCGTTTCCCTAAGTCATTTTAGAGCGTGCGTGTTATTTAAAAGGTGGTCCGTAAAATGTGTGCCAAAATTTACTTCCCCCTCCCTCTCGGTTTGCCAAAAGATCTTTGACCCCCCCAAAAAAAACTCTACCCCGGCTCATAATTATTTCATTGGTTGACAATCAAATCGGTCAATGTTTGAGATGTCATTTACACCTGTGGATTTTGTGATCGTGGGGAAGTAATCCAGGCTTCACCCAGGTGCATAATTCCCTACATAAATTAACAAGCACGTGGAGAGACTTGATTCTTACCCAGTGGCGATTTTGTGATCGTAGTGCGCATGGGCAGTAACACAGATGCATAAAATTAAAAAGCACGTGGCGATCGCGGCTAGGCGTGAATGACTGAATACAATGTACATGGTGTAAAATGTATGTACAATGACCCGGTTATACCTGGAGATTTTCTGGGGAGCAGTTACCCAGGTGCATAATTCCCTGCATAAATTAACAAGTACGTGGCGTGGTGAGGTATACAAAATGTAAATAGAAATGAAAATTCAAACATCACGAAAGTGTGCATAAGAGACGCACCATTAGACTTCAAGGGTGGGGGTTATAGGAAGTTTTGAAAAAAAAAGTTTTTGAAACTACATGAGCATGCTGTATAAATGTTATTAACTGGGCGGGCGATGTCGGTGTGCCCCCCCCACACACACGCTATTTAAATTGGATTTTTGAGGAGCGCACTGGGCAAAACAAATTTGGCTCAACAATTCACAACTTCCGTCGGAAAAAAAAAAATTCTGTCGGTAGAGTTACAAGTTGTGCCCCCTCCCCCTTCACCCAGGTTCTAAAACCTGGCTACGCCACTGCTGATTCGTACATTTCTTTTTAAAATTCATAATCATTTCGGCCTTGGTACCGTACGATGCCCGGGAAATCCCCTTTGAGGTGAGGAGTATGGAGTTGAGCGCAAACATCTAAAGCAATGGTGTGGTACAATAATGGTACAACTTACCGCGTTATAACAGCTTTATAATTTGATTCTGTTTGTTTACATCAGAAAAAGGTTCAAGGCCTGGCGTACTGTGATCTTTGCCGGGGTTTGATCATTTTATTTTGATGGCCTGATTACATCAAAAGAAAAGATTGACGTTATAATTTTTTTAAAATTTTTTTTTTCGGCAAAATTCTCCACAAATATCAAAACTTTCAAAATGTAATTTTTTCACAGCAACTTTGTGCGCAGGATGATCAGCATGCAGCATTGAAGAGCTCTAATCTGGTTCATGTTATATAATATACTTTGTTTACGATATGCTTCACGCAATACATGCGCCTCGACTTTTACAGGGTCTGGCATTTTTGACTGTTGTTGCCGCTTCATCATTAAATCCTCGGCATTATAATCGGTGGTGTTAAAAATAGATCACAACTTTTCCCAGGAACTTCACGAAAATCTTTGCTGCATGCGCCCAAACTGGGCGTAAACATAGCGTAACAGTTAGAAAGCTTTGTGGAAGGGGCGGATTTCTGGGTGCTTTTATGCACACTCGAAAATAATGTGAATGTTGCCGTTTCTGTGCCCATCAGCTCCGCCCAATACACGATGACGCCGTCGCTGATAATTTGGGCGTGATACGTACACCGCAGACTCTGGTAAAAATAACTTTCCCAGGGATTTCATCGATGTTTGCGAAACAAATAAATAAATAGGACTGCATAACGATGATTTGGGGGGTTTCTTAATATAAATCGGCGACCGTGTGTGCTTGATTTAGGAGA
The DNA here is from genome assembly GCF_039555335.1 of Amphiura filiformis. Taxonomy (NCBI): domain Eukaryota; kingdom Metazoa; phylum Echinodermata; class Ophiuroidea; order Amphilepidida; family Amphiuridae; genus Amphiura; species Amphiura filiformis. Next base: position 59,352,130 of record NC_092632.1, read on the forward strand.
GTCATAGGACAGTCATGGTTCGTCAAAATCAGGAAATGGTGCGTCATAAAACTGACGAGAGGTACCGTCATTGCAAGTGAATGTCCGTCATTGTTGGGACGCTAAAAGTGCGTCATGGTATATGAAAATCCGCCGCAGGTTGGACAAATGACGCTCCATTCCCGGGGGTCATATGGTGGGTCATACAAATGACAAGTGTATAAGCTTTGGAACTGTTTCTAACTCGATCTAATTCCCCCCAAATTTTTTTTTTCAAAAACATCGCCGTAAAATTTACTACCGGTTATGAATTTCCAAAATGGCACCGGGTGCGCGATTTCCTAGGCTATGCTATGCTGAGAGAAGCTGAATATTGCGCATGCTCAGCCTCAGGTAAGGAATGCTCACATAGTTACCTAAACTCAGATTACCATGATTACAGAACCAACAAGTTTATTAGGAAGCTGTGCTTCAGCACCTTCGGCTTCGCCAAGACTAACTTTTCACTCCGTATGCGCACACTACCCTATACGCCTGGCTACAGAATAGATACAGATACAGAGATTTAAGCTTACCAAAATAGCACCATACATATCATAGTGTCCACGTGGCTCAAGCATCACCAGTTTTCGAAGATGATCCAAATTATCACGAGCAAACCTACGCTTGGCCAGAATGGTATCGCCATCAATTTTGGGATAACCTGATTGAATTATTCGTAAAGGTTCTCCTCCCGTGTGCATTTCAACAGTTTTTATCCAACCTAATTTTGACATAATTTTCTCCATGGGGGCCGCCATTTTGCTTGTTGTAATGTTGTGTTGCAGTTGACACTAAATTCACGGTTGTTCTATGAAGCATGTGAAAGCACGCAAATCCCGCTGGTTTGCTAGCTAGAAATGCACATGTCATGAATTGATAATTGGGCAGGCCTATAATTGGGCGTGGAAAGTAAAGTTAGCGGGGCTCAGTTTATTGTGGGCATAGGGGTGAGCTATTATAATGCAAGATACAATATGAGTAGTAGGCCTTTATTTACGGAATATATGGCTCTATGGAATTTGATCTTCTTTGCCATGTTAGGCCTACCAGGGTAACAAACCATCTGAGGTAGGCCTATGGCAAACTATTCTTTTTATTAAATGCTTTTGCAAGCGAAACAGACCATTTTCATCAAAATCGGAGAATTTTTCATTTCCCCCTGTATTATGTAGGCCAGAGTCCAAATTTTGACATTTGACCTTTCCCTTATATAGAACACTTACCCTAGCATCCTCTTTTTATGACATTTTTCAATGTATTGTAATTCCGTTCTGGTATACCAGAACGAAATTCAAATTTCACAATATCTTTGTGAACGAATTAATCTGCAAGAAATTATTTTGTACATTATGTAGCCAGAGGTTTCCAGTCAAAAAATCTCAACTTTTTTTGAGAAAAGTGGGGGGATGATGCTGTGGATCCAGTGGCGGCGCCAGGAAAAAAATTTTTCAGGGGGGGTGGGGGCAAAATTGGTAAAAAAAGGTTACCCCTGCATCCCCTAGCCGCTTGTCTCACGCCACCCCAGGAAAGTTCTTTCTCAACTAACCTGCATTGGTAAATTTTGCGTAAAATTGCCGCAAAAAGTGGAAATTTATGTGATTTTGGGGTTTTGCCTAAAAAGTGGGGGGAACTCCCTGGGGGCACTTCAATTTGAAATGGATATAGGTGTAGGGCTGGCACTTTCGCACTAAGGGGCATTCGGTGAGAGCAAAATGTCAAAAATATGGGGTCATTGGGTGAGAGCATGATTTTTGGCATTCGGTGAGAGCAAAATGTAAAAAATATGGGGTCATTGGGTGAGAACATGACCTTTTTTTTAAATGGAATCTTTGGGTGAGAGCCGAAACAGCGCAACAAAAACCTCGAAAATCGAATTTCTAGTTCTAAATGGCTTTAAATTTCTTTGTTTTTTCAAAATAAGTGATAAATGAATTTATGAAAGTTGCTGTTAAAATTGAACAAGTAAGGGTCTTTGGGTGACAGATCAAATGAAAAAATAGGGGGTCTTCGGGTGACAACACATGTCTTCGTAAAAAATATGGGGTCTTTGGGTGACAGCGACGCTGAAAAGGGGAGTCTTAACAGCCCTACATACGCGTCACCTCCAAAGTTGGAGTGCCCCCCGGCAAACTGGGGGTGACAAGGTTACCCCTGCATCCCCTAGCCGCTTGTCTCACGCCACCCCAGGAAAGTTCTTTCTCAACTAACCTGCATATATCGCTCACCCCACGCACGCATTTGCAAACCACCATCAGGTCCCTAAAAAAGACAGAACAAAACATGGCTAGCTGCCTGGTAGCCGGGAACATGGCATTAATTTTAGGATGCTACAGAACCGATACAAATGTCCAAAGATGTGGTTGGTGATTTTTTAATTTGATTGGCCTATTTATAATTAGTATAGTGCTTAGGGGGCCTACACAGTGCTTTACAACTTCTGTCTACTTTTTTTTTTTTTTAACTGGGAAATAATAAGTTTATTTGGCTTCACAATGCTAAATTATTTATGACTTGCCCAACCATGCCAACGTGGTGGTGTAAAGTGCTCCCCATAACATATGAATTATAAATTGTCTAATTTAAAGGGGCACTTCGTGATCCACAGCCTCATCCCCCACTTTTCTCAAAAAAAGTTGAGATTTTTATATCACTGGAAACCTCTGGCTACATAATGTTTATGTACAAAATATTTCTTGCAGATTAATTCGTTTTGCAAAGATATCGTGAAACTTTGAATTTCGTTCTGGTGCACCAGAACGAAATTTAATACAACGCATTGTCTATGGGGGCAGTGTAATACACATAATCATGCATAACTCGCAAACGCAAAATCGGAATCAACTGAAATTTTGGGAATGGTCTTTTTTCGTGGATATGTACTGAAAAATGTCATAAAAAGAGGATGCTAGGATCACGAAACACTCCTTTAAATAAGAATGCGGCACATGCTAATTAGAGATTGCCCACTCCAGGAATTGTTGCATGGTTGCTACTTTTTGACAAATTTCAAATTTGACACATGGCAAGTTATTTTTGTTCATCTTCCCTTCTAAATAAACTTTAATCCCAACAATTTTTTTTCTTTAAGTTTAAAATAATTAATGAAATTATTTACAGACTCTTTGATATGTAAAAAGACAAATTTATGTGGACTCAACCGGAAATGAAATTTGCTAGCTGGTCAAAGTTCAACATAACAAAATCGACCAGACTCCCGGAGATTTTACTCTGAAAAAAGATTTCTTGTGTCATGTATAATAAGTTAAAGTCAGAAGGAAATGGCTGGGATGAAAGCTGAGTTTCTCGTGTATCTTCTGATGCTGATTTGGGTGCAGTCAAATGGATCTAAATACGTATATGATCCATTGAAACCAAGTAAGTATCCATGCATTGATTTGATCATGTTGATGTTGATTGGCAGTAAAATCATGGGTATATCTGGTTCCATACAGCAATAGGCCTACGCAGTATTGCTGTCTGGTAAGCAGGTACGAATTGAGACGTCGTGAATTGAGACGTCGGAGCCGGTCAAACACAGAGGACTAGCCTAGATCCCGTATCCTACTAGTATCACTCAAACAAGCAAATCTCTTCACGAATTCACTCACCTTGCGATCCTACATCATCAGTTGAAACAAACATCTAAGTTTCCAAAAACAACTTTGTCATTCCTCAAAACTACAAGTAACTTCATTAAAGGGCATTTCGTGATCCACAGCCTCATCCCCCACTTTTTTCTCAAAAAAGTTGAGATTTTTATATCACTGGAAACCTCTGGCTACATAATGTTTATGTACAAAATATTTCTTGCAGATTAATTAAATGGTTTAGCAAAGATATCGTGAAATTTTAATTTCGTTCTGGTGCACCAGAACGAAATTACAACGTATTGTCTATGGAGCAGTGTAATACACATAATCATGCATAACTCGCAAACGCAATATCGGAATCAACTGAAATTTTGGGAATATGCTTTTTTCGTGGATATGTACTGAAAAATGTCATAAAAAGAGGATGCTAGGATCACGAAATACTCCTTTAATAAAAAAATTGAAATCATACTATTACCCGTTATTGAAAATTTCGTTCGATTTATGTGAACCAAAAGAACGCACGAGTCGAGTTCAATTTACCAAAATGGTAGCTCCTGCCTCCTGGTCACCTCAGATATGACGTCAGTATCAAGCTGCTTATTAAACGGTGGATCGGATTGGTTGAAATCAACGCCACGCTTTTTGACCTTACAGGGTCAGAGATATTATATTCATGTATGAAAACAGCGATGCGGATATAGTATCATCACCGGAACTGAGATTTGCGACATTTTCGATGTTTGTACCGGGGAATTTCAGACACAGAGACTCCGCGGAGATTTCGACAAATTCGTCCAAAGGTAACAAAAGGGTTGGGGATCGCATTTTTAACTATCACTAAATGTTTCGGAATTGAGGTCGGCTAAAAAGTAGACAGTTTCGGGGACTGTAATTGGTGTAGATGTCACATTTTGAACAGTGAGCGATAAGTGACCAATTTGATGCTCAGCACAAGTGACTATCTTTACTCAGGGTAAATCATGGGTAAATGCCTATAACTTAAAAGGGCATTTCGTGCACAGTGTCAACATGTATTCAATTCGATTGAATCGATATCCTATTATTGACGCAGATAAAGAAAGTCGATAAATGTACATTGTATTATAGATACAGCACCTGGGTTTTACACGGGTTCCTTTGTATAATTCATTTCTCAAACAGTTGAAAATATCACAATTTTTACTTTGGATTTCAAAATCTTTACTTATAAAATGCAGTTAAAGATATCCACAGCAAACAGCAAGGCCCCGCTAATTAGTGTATTGCTTTTCGAAAGTTAGTGTACTGGAAACAAAACCTGCGTTTTACCTGAAAACAAATCGAATTTTCTATAGTAACACCATATGTGGTACTGATCATGCGCAGATCGTAGAATAGAAACTAAGCGGCAGGCTCTATGGCAGGGCTATGGTATCTCATATCATGTAAATGGTATGCTTAGCCTGAGTCGCTCAGCCTATCTCGAACAAAATCGCCATGCGTAGCTTTTGAAAAATGAGAGGATTCATGGTACTATCACGGCAATTTTTGACACAAAGATATAGGGATGATGACGCAGTGTCGTGATCCACAGCCTCATCCCCCCACTTTTCTCCAAAAAATGTGAGATTTTTATATCATTGGAAACCTCTGGCTACATAATGTTTATTTACAAAAATTTCTTGCAGATTAATTTGTTTACTTTAGCAAAGATATCAGAATTTTGAATTTCGCCCGTGCACCAGAACGAAATTACAACGCATTGTCTATGGAGCAGTGTAATACACATAATCATGCATAACTCATAAACGCAAAATCGGGATCAACTGAAACTTTGGGAATAAGCTTTTTTCGTGGATATCTACTGAAAAATGTCATAAAAAGAGGATGTTAGGATCACGAAATACTCCTTTAAGCTAAAATAATAGTTTCTCGATCATGAGACCTCAATAGGCACGCAATGACAATCGTGTCGGCGTACAACGCCTACCACACACGCTTTGGGTAGAGCTGCATTTCCTGAGCGTGCACAATCAATCGCGCTATCCATGTATCGTGTCATTCAACTAAACTTGCGACTTTACGCAGCCAGTGCACGCAGTACATTCATACTCTCATGATCGAGAAATTATTATTTTAGCTTATAGTGCCGTACTATTTATTACGCTGACTTTCAGTATTCGCCGAGGAGGTTTATCTACAGAGAGGTAGACAAAAGGCTGTCAAAACTGTTCCGCTTGTCCAAATACGGTACTCAAGTATCAAAAGGATGGTCCACAATAGAGTGATTCACGCAACATGAACAGGGGATTAAAAAACTGTAGGACCATGTGCTTCTTTTGTCCAATTTGCCATCAAGATTTCGAATTTCAGACCCAGAACACGATCATGTCAGAATTAATATTTTGTTCTGGGTCTGATTATTCGGACTAGGTAATGCCATGAATGCAGTAGTCAGTACTGATAATTGCATTGATAAAATATTTATTAAAGTGCATTAAAGCCATATTGTGTGATTTACTTCACAGCGACGCCCTCATTTTACTCGGATTTCTACTTTTTGCATAATTATAACCCGGAATTATAATGCCCAGTGATGTACTATTTTAAAGTAAAATACCACATAAAAAGACTAAGCCTGAACTGAGTAAAATTTAACTTTTTATATTAAAACCGGTCGAACCGGTTTTATTCAGAGTTATCGATCGACTGCTTGCTAACATCTCCCGTGAATGTCAGCTTATGTGTACGCATGTCGAGCGCAATGCTTCGTGCAGTATTACATTTACATGTTACGATCGGCGAGCCTAGCTAGTACACACATTGTAGGCGCTGGAATAAAATTTAGGGGTTCATATATTTTCATGACTAAATGGTTGTTTATGCCCGAGGGGCCACTTGTGGCCCAAGGGCATAAACAACTGTTTAGTCATGAAAATGTGTTTAGTCATGAAAATATATGAATGAACCCCGTTCATACATATACCAGAACATTTTGTGATTCTTATTTCAACAAAATAATAACAAAAAATTACAAGTAACATTATTAAAAATCATGATTTTCCCCCGGATTTTCCTTCATCTTTCCTACCCGGCGATCACACATCCGGGACACCGGGCATAAACGCTGTTTATGCCCGGCTCTCGACCAATCATGCGCACAGTTACATAGTGTGTACCGTATGTAAATGAACAAAATTTTCTTTGTTATACATCATTTGTTTGGCTCAAAATTGAAAGGGGATAATGTGATCAGTGAAAACTGTAAACATTTAAATAGGAATCCATTCTTTATGCAAATCACACATTATTGCTTTTTAAAATACACAGGTAAATTAAGTATTTCTTGGCCGAACTGGAACATGCGCGTTGCGTCCATATATAGTGTACTTAGCGTGTACCCATTCCATTGATATACCAACGGTCAACATTTTATCCCAAATTTAACCCAAATTGTGTTAGTTTTTACAAATGTTCCCAATTTTTTTGGAAAATTTCGAAATTTTGGCTAGATTGGGGCAAAATTGGGCTATTTTTACGAAAAAAAATTTAAAAAGGACCCATTCATATACCAAAATTGGCTTAGAAAAAGGGGTCATTGATATACCAAAAGGCCGAAAATGCTACCCATATAAGCGGCACATCCACGTGTGGTCATTTGTACTAAGTACACCCCTGGGGGGGCATTCATGATCAAATGTTATGACAGAGGCAGTACAACGACCATGCCCAATATTGATTTCCTACAGTGTAGATAAACTTTTTTCTCCTTGTCTGCCTATTTTAAAGTCATAATGTACGATCTTATAATATGAATTTGGTTAATTTTTTTCAAACCTGATTTTTTGGCATATTTGTAATGTTTACACATGTCACAACTTGCACCTAAATGGAATCAGCCAAATTTGTTGTGTTTGTAGGTAAACAGAGCAAAGTTCGACATAAAGTCATAATTCAAGAAATTATGACTTTATGTCCGACCATAGAACTGCGTGTTAAACGGCCAAAATAACAAGCAGTGTTTCTTTCATGTTACCTCGTTATTTCAGCTCAAAATGGACAGAAACCATTCCCGATCATTATTACTAGTATTATTTCAGCATTTTGAGTATATAATGACAAATTTAAAATTTGAAGGAAATCGTACATTAAGCCTTTAACAAATGATTCTGATAATTGTATTCTTATCTAATTTACAGTTACATCTCCAGAATTGATAGACGGCAACATCAGCACCTGTCCAGGTCTTTACTGTGGACGCATTACTGTTTACAATGACAGCAATCACAATGATTTCACCTTCAGTCAATGTGGGGTAAGTCAATCATTTAGGATTCATACTATTTCTACAATGTTCGTCAGCCAATGTAATTACAAAAATGAATACCAGGAATTAATTGTAAAGCATGCTAATCTTTCCAGAGAGTATTGCTTTTAATAGCCATGGTGCTAGTTACCGTATTCATTCCATTAAGCGCCCAGGGCGCTTAACAAAGTCATACAGGCTGAGTCAAAAAGAAGTAAACTCATGTTTGAGGGGCTGTAACTCGAGATCTGTAAGGAATCTGCTAAAAATGACTAAATAAAAGAAAGAATTCTTGCAATTGCCTAAAGCAAACTTAAGTTATAATCATTTGAATACAACCACCCATTTTTGTAGCTGCACACGGTTTCGCTTCCCAAGTAGGGGCCTACCTATATTGATTGGTAAGGCGCGATATTCAAATGCAAATAAACTTCCATGGCAGGTGTGGTTTCGATCAATAATTCCTACATGTTAAAGGGCTCTTTTCAATATGAAATTACCTCATTGCACTACGTACATTATAATAACACGGGCCAAATGACAACATGGCACCACAATTTACCGCACAGGAGCGTACGTTTCTGTCGACAAAGTATCATGAAACTAAGAGTCCCGCTGAAGTTCAGTCTTTTTCGTTTCCAATTTCCTACACCTAACCGGGTTTCATGTAAGGGAGCAGTATATAAGAATGTGAACAAGCTCAAGTACATGGGACACTAAGGAACAGACAGCCGGAAGCTTCAGGCAGACCCCAAACTGCTAGATCACACATGAACATTGCTAGACTTAGACATGCGTTACAACAAGACCAAAGATCAGCTCAATCCTTTACCCAACATTCCCCAATCAAGCTTCTGCCGGATCGTACGTAAAGACTTGAATTGGTATCCCTAACAAACTATAGTACCGTCATGGACTTTGTTAAAAGCAAAATTTGTCTTTTCAACAGTAAATCCTGTTAGCACTTTGCTGATTCGTCGAAATTGAAATGGATGGAAATCAATCAGCCGTGTGCAGCTACAAAAATGGGTGGTTGTATTCAAATGAGTATAACTTTAGTTTGCTGTGAGCAATTGCAACAATTCCTTTTGTATTTAGACGTGTAGAATTTGCTCTTTCCAGTGGAATTTTTATTTTTAGCAGATTCCTTACAGAGCTTGAGTTACAACCCCTCAAACATGAGTTTACTTCTTTTTGACTCAGCCTGTTTTGGGTGGGCGCTTATTTTTTACCTGGTTTACCTAATTTTTCGTGAGGGGTGTTTATTAGAGACAAATTTACGTATGTTATAAGGGCTCATATTGAAATTCCCTTACACAGGAAAATCCTGGGCAGGGTGTATCACTGATGCATATAATCCATCCGTTTTATGACCGAGCTTTCCTGAGGCGCGCGCTTAGCGAGGGGAATCCTGCCTTCTTTCTGTGTGAAAACGTGGTAGGGTATTTCAATATGAGCCCTTAATCTTTCCAGCCATGGTGCTAGTTACTACAAAAACAAGTCTATGGCACAGGAGGCAAAACAATATGCCTACAAAGCGCAGTGATATTTAATCAACCTTAATATTTATAGTCAATTATTTAACCTCATGGCATGCATGTAAAGGGAAAGAATTGTAACATAGCAAATGTCAAATGATTGAAGTCGTGACTTTTTTCTTGTTTTCTATATATTATATATACATTTTCTTGTAGCCTAAGATGTAGTGTAAGTTGTACTTTTAAGATCATTGTAAAGCGCTTCGTTCATACTTATGCTAAGGCGCTATATAAATTCTGTTTATTGTTTATTGTATTGTATAGCCCTGTCCTAGAGGAGAATCTGCTGACAAGATGTCTATATGCCAGCCCTGTGGAGACACCCCGTCACTGTATGATTGGCTATACCTGGGCTTTATGGTGATTCTGTCTCTTACGTTACATTTCTTCTTCATTGATTATTTCTTCAAAGAGGATAATAAGTAAGTAATATCTTAAGTATTAATCACATTATTTATTTACAGTATTCCTTACAAAACGACTTAGAAAAATAGGTTTTGGGAAACATACATTACTGATAGACCAGCACACATAAAATTGTGATAAACAGAACTTTAATTAACAAATGCCTGATCTTGATACCCTACACAAAACCTCCACCTGGCTCATACACGAGGCAATTAGATGCAGAATGGCTAACAGGGAAAACAGAAGACGGAAGTTAGATGTCGTGTCAAAGGTCAAGACACGACATCTAGCCCCAGAGGGCACTGGTCTATCGTAATTACTGTCATGCATTGATATTTAAGATATTTTAATCTGTTTCTGGTTGTGTAAAGAACCTAGAGGCATTTGCATTTAGGCGCTATATTAAATCTGTCTTTGTTGTTGTTGTTGTTGTTGTTGTTGTTGTTGTTGTTGTTGTTGTTGTTGTTGTTGTTGTTGTTGTTGTTGTTATTATTATTCCTCTTGTGTTTTTATGGTGAATTTGTGACATATTGAAATGGTAGACATAATGAGGCATACTAAATGAATTTTGTCAATAGTAACAAACATTATTGATCTATTTTGATTGTAGGACTGTCATCGCCTTGCATGTATCAGCATTTTTTGAATGCTTCTTGGCAGCTATCATAAGTCTGTTGATTGTACAACCTGTCGGTAAGTACATTACATTGATCACATTAGTGTATTCTTATTATCAGACAACTCCCGGTTCTACAACAGTAGTCACTTCCGTTATGATTGCGATTGAGATGAGCACCCAAGCATGCTCCAGAGACATCTGTTTGACTAAGGCCAAAAAGAATTGTTTGCTTGTCCTCAACTTATCGACCCTACCTGTCCAGCTCATAAATTAAACACACAATTTTTAGGGCACTGTAATATCAAAAGGTTCTGTGACCTTATTTTACATGGCTGAGTAACCTTAATGCTTGCTTCTTCAACAATCTTAGGGTGACCCTAAACAGATTATGCTTAAAGGAGTATTTCGTGATCCTAGCATCCTCTTTTTATGACATTTTTCAGTACATATCCACGAAAAAAGCCTATTCCCAAAATTTCAGTTGATTCTGATTTTATGTTTTGCGAGTTATGCATGATTATGTGTATTACACTGCTCCATAGACAATGCGTTGTAATTTCGTTCTGGTGCACCAGAACGAAATTCAAATTTCACGATATCTTTGCAAAACGAATTAATCTGCAAGAAATATTTTGTACATAAACATTATGTAGCCAGAGGTTTCCAGTGATATAAAAATCTCAATTTAAAGAAAAAATAATTTTCTCACTTGAATTATGGTGGTCGAGGACATGCAAACATTTGTTTGCCTTATTTAATGAAATTTTATTTGAAAACAAGAAAGATTATGTCCTGCAAAGAGATAAAAATGTTAAGAAGGATAAATACAAACAGATATGCATACATGTGATATCCTAAAAACCCAATTTCACACTTGTATTGACAGGGAAACTAGACCTTTACTCTTGTGGTGTCAGACGTCTTTCAGACTGGTATACCATGATGAAGAACCCTAAACCAGACTATACAACACAGCTACATTGTACACAAGAAGCAGTGTATCCATTGTAAGTAAACAGGTGTTTTACAGGGAGAGCATGGTTAGGGTACTTGCCTTTAGTGCATGAGGTCCCGGGTTCAATACCCGGCGGTGGAGATTTGCTGGAATATTGACTTGGAAAAAAATGTCTGAAATTAATTGGCAACATCTGTAGATTATATTGTAACGGCGGTGACACCCCGTATTTTATTTTTTTGTAAGCTTTCCTGTTTCGTATTTTTATTTGTCTTAGTCACGCATTCGCGATCAATTTTCCCTGCCAAATCTTAGCTCACCTTTCTATTTAACATCTCCATCAAAATCCCATGTCCTTATTTATTCCATTTGGTAGTATTTTGCCTTCAAAACCCAAATTTAAACTAGATAAATACTTTCCCACGATCGTCTGTGCAAGTCGCCATTTCAATATTGCGATTGTGCATAGAGCGAAGATCCTGCATACACCTTAAGGTCGCGCTGCGCATTTTTGGAACTCGCTATTTAAATTGCTTTTAAAATTCCTTTTTCTTATTTATTTGTTAAATCACAATTACCCCAACCTTTTTGGTCATGTTAGGAACATCTCCCGTTTTTATCTGGACGTTTATTCAAATTTGGAGAGTTCTTCCACCCTTTTCAAAAGTCTTGTTTTTCTGTTTTATCCGCCATCTTCAAATTTAGGCCTACTCCCCCATTTGGACAATCAGGAGCCTTCAAGACAGAGTTGTTATTCCATTTAATTCTTTTTATTCCTTTGTTTTTCTTCAGCATGGTCTTTGACATAATGAATATTCATGAGATATCACTTTAGACCTTCCAGCACCTTCTCTCTGGAAGCAACCAATCATACCTCTTTATTTTTTCATCCCTTCATGAGCCCTAAAGTTCTCGTCCAATCAAAACCTTTCTACCACCTCATTTGCATATGAGAAGTTTTGGAACAAAGGAGGATGAGAACTCCAAAACAATTTGGTAACACTTGTTATCTAGTCTTCAGAGGGACAAGACACACATTTTCAAGTGACATCTTGACACTGATTTATTGATTTACTGATTCAAGCAAGTTTGGTCATCCAAACGAGGTATGATTGGTTAATTACAAATGATTAATTAATTCCAACCTCTGGATAGGAATTCCTATCCAGATGGTTATTTTTGCTGTTTTAATGGCAAAAATGTTTTATTTTTATTTTTAATTGATGATGGATCATCATCTCGTATTTTGACTTGCTGAAAAGAAATTTTCATTTCTTTTAAAACAACCTTTCATTTTAATCATCACCGGCGAGTTACAGCCAACAAAACCTTGTTGTGTTTTGTAATGATGATTGATTTTTAAGCTTCCATCAAATACGAGATGAAATGCCATCATCAACATTCTTTTATACATGTCCTCTCCCATTATTTTTGACACCGGTTGGTCAAAAATAATCCCAAAATATTCATAACAATTGTTATGAATTAATACTTAGGTTTTGCATCCATAAAATAGGTCCTTTAATGAGCATGCACAAAGTAAACATCGCCGCATTGTTGTATTGAAACTCGCGTTTTATGGAGACTCACGAAAAGTGCACGTACAGTGACCTCTGACCGAGTGATAGTCAGGCAGCCAAGTGTCGAAAATGACATTATTTTATATAGTCTTGGGCGAGTTTTATTTTCGCCAAACTTATTTTCGTGCATGTTTAAGGTGAAGGCACCTATATTTATTTTGATCACTTTAAGGTGACAATTCCCCAAAAATATTTAGGTTATGCACTTTGGATTCATTTGGATTCCTTCTGATTCTTTTGGGACTCATCTCTAAATTCATTTAAGGATTCTTTTCAAATATTAATTTCAGATTTTCTTCTGATTCTTTTAGAAATTTACTCTGGATTTTTCTTAGAAATTTCTTTGGATATTTCTCATGAATTTTCCTTAGCATTAGATTTTTATCCCAAAATTTTATAAAACAAGAAATTCCTTTTAAAAGGAATTGAGGTCTAAAAAAATGTACGCATTTATGAAATAATGCAATGGTTTTTAATGCTAAGTGACGAATATTTTTCTTAAAGTGTTATTTATTTATTTCTCTCAGTTTCGTGAGATTTTATGGTTCCCGCAGGATGTGCGGTTCCGAGTTTTGTTTTAATAGGCCTGGAAAGTAGTATCAATTTTCAATGATTATTTCATTGAAGTATTAGCTTCAGGAAAATAATTGTCACTTGTCTACTAAAAATCATATTTATCGTATACCTTTTCAACAATATTCATCTTCATAAATTACATCGTCCTGTAAACACATTGTGCAATATTTTGTATACCAACTCTGATATCAAAGTTCAATATAATATAATATTATGGGCCAAGAAAACTCTCATTTGTACGATTCGTATCATTTTACTTTAGGCTTCAAAGTCTCCGTCTCCATTTAATATCTATTAAAAATGTGTGATGATGATAATTCAGCCAGAGTATCTATTTGTTGTATCGTTTCACCATCTCTCTGAGATTAATACGTTACGAGATGGTGAATCCTTCGGATAATTTCATGATCACATGACTCTGGCATATTTTATTATCGTCATCACTCATCCTTAATTTTTCCCTTTTTACATTCTTTCAGTCCATTTGTTCTCCCTTTTCTGGCAAATCTCAAATTAGTGTCCTTTATCAAAGTCCTTAGGCAAAACTTCTTTATCCCTCTGCATCTTAGTATTCGATTGGTATTAGTGAGTGAAGCGCCCTCACTGGCTCGCGTCTTCCTTGCAATATTCAGACATCCGTTCTCCCCATGATTCATTTAGAATTGGGTAAATGAATCATGAAAGTACTCCGTCCTTTGGAGGGGACGTTAAGCTATCGGTCCTGTGTACAGAGAGCCATACCTGTACATGTATCCCGCAGTCAGTTTCGAAAAGAGTAGGGTGCAAACCCCTGACTGTTCCTAACCCGTCCCGGGTTCAAATGGACCCCAATGGAAATAAGCTTCAATAGAGCTTAGAGGCTTTCTTGGGTTATCCAGGGTTGACAAAACCCGAACAAATCAAATCAAATATCGTTCTTGGGCCGGTAAAATATCCTATGTGTTTTTGGCCCCTGAACATGTTTAAAGCAAAACCTCCTATAGGTTACATAGGAGGTTTTGGTTTAAACATGTTCAGGGGCCAAAACACATCTAGGCGGTTTTTCCTGCTCAAGGACGATATACTAATTCTACTGTCATCACACATTTTTCATTATCATTTTGGGTCAGTCCTAATTTGGACAATAAAAGAAATTGGAGAAACATTTTTTATGCCTAATTACAATTCCAAAATTGCAAATTTAATTGTTTACTATAATGATACTGTGAACCATCCGCCAGTTGACTGCAATCAGACCTTGATATAAAAGTGAGCATGTGTGGCCAAAACCTGTGTTTAGAATGAACTAAATGACAAATGTTCCGAACTGATAGTTTTTACAACAGTGCTCTAATAAGTAGTGCTGTTATCAACATGTGTTATGTCGACATAACAAATATCAATCCCGACATGTCAACATCCTAAATTTGGAGATGTCCGACAAAAATTCAGGTCAAGTGCCAAAAAAAATTCAGCCTGCAGTATAGAATTTGTAATATAAAGGTATTGCCAATTAATTGCTTGTCCAGCGTCCATGCTCTAGATGTTCCACAAAATTTGATATGTCATAATTCTTTCATTTTGTGATTAATGTGAACCAATTTGAACTTCTGATACCAATAAGCCCTTTCGCAATTTCGGAAAATTGCAACTGCGCATGCTCAGACATCGTCACACATTTCTTCAACAAGGGATAAACACGAGGAGGCTGCAGTGCGTTTGCAATGGTGACGAACTTTGCACTTCCTTCAAAAACATATTTTTGTAAAACATATTTTATTCTTTCCTACATATGTTAATATTTCCTGTGAAATACAAATATTGTGAAGGAATGAAGACCAAACTGTCAGCGAAATTCCAGTACAAAAGCGTTTTTATGCAACGTCAAAGTTCACCCCATTGAAAATGTACAGTAGCCTCATCATGTTTATCTCCAATTTTATCGGCAAATATTACCCATGATGCACCATGATCTGGAATTGCGAAAGGGCTTATACCGATCCATTTTGATTGCCTATAATTTGACTAATACTATCCACTATTTGTTTTACTCTTCTGCAGGTACACTTTGATTTTTCTGAGCTACACATTTCAGTTGATCTTCATGATGCTCTTCAGACCTTTCTTATCGGTTAAACTATGTAAAAACCAGGGAAAGAACTCCATTTATGCTGCACTCTATTTCTTACCTATCTTAGTTGTCATACATGCAGTTTGTGCTGGACTTATTTGTGAGTATATATTTGAAAGATTGGACTTGAGTTTTTATAAGTGTATTTTTATAAGCAGTTTCTAGCTTCCCTAAAATGCTCATCTGATATTGCTCCTCATTCATCAGGAAAGCAATTCATAACATTTCTTATTAAAGCAATAATGTGTGATTTGCATAAAGAATAGATTCCTATTTAAATTTCGAGCCAAACAAATGAGGTATAACGAAGAAACTTGCGATTTCATTCCAGCGCCTATATGCATGTACTACGCTCGCCGATCGTATTATGTAATACTGCACGGAGCATCGCGCTCGACATGTTTACACATAAGCTGACATCCGCGGGACATGTTAGCAAGCATTCGATCGGAGAACTCTGAATAAAACCGGGTCGACCCGGTTTTAATATACGAGGGGGTATCCAAAAGTTTTTGACATCACCCAGAAGCGAAGGAGCTATATCGATGAAATTTTGTCAGTGTAATTACTGGTCCTTATGTATATGATGGTCCAAAAATGGTCTCATAAGTATGTTTACAGGTGGCGCTAGATGGGCAGTAGGCGCATAACCTGTAAAATGGTGAAAATTGAGGCACGCAGCGTGATTAAGTTCCTGCATTTGAAGGGTTAGGCTAAAGCCTCCATTCCTCCGCGATACGGAAAACGGGAAAAAATCATGGAAATTGGAATTTGAGCACGGAAAATCGAAAATGAAAAATTCTGAAAAAGTAAGCTTAAAATTGACAGAAAAGTAAGAATTTTCTTGAAAAAATATTTAAAACTATCCAAAAATTTGTCAAACATGAAATAGCTGAACTAAAAAATATAATTTCCAAGCATAACAACTCACTTTAAATCACCCAATACAACCCCTTGTCTCAGTACATGAGCGCTGTTGATGTTGCATCACATGGTTGGAAAATAACTGGGCCAGGTCGATCATGACAGCTCATGATCGACCGCACTACACTGTGTACTACACTGTACATGTACATTGTACATGTGCTGTACTGGTTTACTGTGCGAGCGTACCGTGCTTTATGTATGACCTCCTCGTGGCGCATGCTTGATGATCGACGAGAGATCCTCAGAGAAAAACATACCAAGGAATTACTTATGTTATACTTCAATGGCGATGTTGAAGGTCGGCTTCAGTAAGGTAGGACAAATAACTAACAAGTTCATGTTGTCATTTTGCTTTGTAAGGTGTTTTTATAGGGATTTATGAGTAAAACGGAAAATCACAGAAAATGGCAAAATTGCAAAACGGAATTTTGATTTTGTAAAACGGAGAATGGAGGCTTTAGGTTAGGCCTACAATGCCCAGAAAATCTATGATGAAATGAAAGCTATCTACGGTGATGATTGCCCATCATTTGGCACTGTTGCTTTTTGAAAAAGGAATTTCCAAACTGGCCACATGTCCCTCACAGATGAGCCAAGAAGTGGACGTCCATCACTTTCGGGTGATGCGGCCACAGTGAAGAAATTCAAGAAAGTGGAGAATCTTATCATAAAAAGGTTATGCACCTACTGCCCATCTAGCGCCACCTGTAAAGAAAGTAAACATACTTATGAGACCATTTTTGGACCATAATGTACATAAGGACCAGTAATTACACTGACAAAATTTCATCGATATAGCTCCTTTGCTTCTAGGTGATGTCAAAAACTTTTGGATACCCCCTCGTAAAAAGTTAAATTTTACTGTTATTAAAGCACTTCAGGCGTAGTCTTTTATGTGGTATTTTAGTACACCACTGGGCATTATAATTATGCAAAAAGTAGAAATCCGAGTAAAATTGAGGGCGTCGCTGTGAAGCAAATCACACATTATGGCTTTAATAATGCTCCCAGCTAGTAATAATCAAGTAAAGCAAATTTGACACGAACATTGTTCCCACTTTCCCTCACTGTCTTGGTTTATTTCTCTATTTGTGACCTGCTATCATGAAATGAGGGTAAAGTTCCAAGTTGGTAGTTTCAAAACATCTTGGCTGATGAGTTGATGTTCTTTGTTTGCTACGCACCTGTACAAGTAGTATGTCCTTCTTGAATGGTTCATTGTCGCCCATTCACAAAAGACATACAGACAGTAAACAGTGAAACAAAGAACACCAATGCAGTAGCCAGGACATCTTAAAACTACCAACTTGTGACATTACACTCATTTGGTGGTAGATATTCACATATTGTGTATGCTTCTGTATTTGTTATTTAAGGGCTCATATTGAAATACCCTACCACGTTTTCACACAGAAAGAAGGCAGGATTCCCCTCGCTAAGCGCGCGCCTCAGGAAAGCTCGGTCATAAAACGGATGGATTATATGCATCAGTGATGCACCCTGCCCAGGATTTTAACAAAAGAAGGCTAGCACAGGAAAGCTGCAGGATGGCGCACACCTTCCTGTGTAAGGGAATTTCAATATGAGCCCTAATTGGTATTTCTGTTTTATTTTCCAGATTATTCCTACCCACATATCATCATCATTGTGTCTTTGGTAACTCATGCTGTGCATTTTTCAAGAACAGAAATCAATGTAAGAGACATGAAAATTATTTATTTATTTACTTTTTTATTTTTATTTTACTGCTTTGAAGCAAAATGGTACCCAAATAGCAGTGTTAGACTCATGGCTCCCTGTGAACAAATCAGCAAGGGACAAACACCCTACTCTTTTTGAAACTGACTGTGATATATCTGTTTAGGTATGACTCTCTATACCCAGGATGTATGGCTTAATGTTCCCTATGAAGGAGGGGGTATTCTCATGGTTCATTTTCCTAATTCTTAATGAACATGGGGAGAGCAGTGTTTAAATAAATTGGGACTTTTCCTTATGTAAATACTCCAGGAATTAACCATCACCAGGAATTGAATCTGGTACCTCGCAAATACACTAACCATATATGCCACACTCTAAAAATATAGACTAAATATTTCCAGGCACGGATTTATCTGGGGCACAGTTGACTGAGACTGGGTCAAATCGTCTGCCCCACCAGAGTTTGCCCAATTGAATTCAAGGTTAGAATCACTCAAGAAAAACTCTTTTGAGGAAGGCTACCACACTTCCCAAACTTTTAGAGATTAGCACAAATATTTACACTAATCATCATGATTGATCTATTATTATATTGTTTGTTTCAGACACCAAAGCAGTTACTAAGTAAGAAGCGTAATGTGATTATCCTGATAGCTCATTGGCTCATCCATGGTTATGGGATCATCGCCATCACAAGGCTACAGAACCCAACTGTACACGCTTCTCTACTGATCCTTGTACCTATACCTGCTATATTCTTTATAGCAACGGCTCAATTCACAGAACCTAATAAGATAAGTGATTATGAGAGCTGAAATACGTGGAAGCACAGAGGTGCATATGATGTTCAGACTACCGGTTCCAGGATCCGCTACAGATCATATGACATACAGCCTACGGGCAGCAGAAGGAGACATGTCCCACCAGATGCAGAAACAGTATTAGAAAGATTTATATAAAATATGGTTGGTTTCCATGGTTACAGGTGACTAAGGAACCTGCTTGCTGATTGAAGAAAACATCTTCTTAATGGCTTGGCAGTGGTTTTCCTGAACAATATGAACTATTTCATATAGAGTTTGAACACATCGAAGGGTAAACCTATCAAAGTCACTGTAATTATTACCTCCAATAAATCACTTGTTCTATAAACATTCCCTTTGAATTGGCAAATATATGACTTGTACTAAAATTAAGTCAGTTCACATATACGAGGGGGTATCAAAAAGTTTTAGAAATCGCCCAGAAGTGAAAGAGCTATATCAATGAAATTTTGTCCTTATGTACACTATGGTTCAAAAATGGTCTCATAAGTATGTTTACTTTTTTTACAGGCGACGCTAGATGCTAATAACCTGCTGCCCCAGTTACTGCGCATAAACTGCAACTGTTGCTTTTTGGAAAATGAATTTTTATTTCATCACAGATTTTCTGGGCACTGTAACCCTTAAAATGGAACTTAATCATGCTACATGCCTCAATTTTCTCCATTTTGCTGGATATGCGGTTACATAGGCAGGTACTGACATCTAGCGCCTGTAAAAAAAGTAGACATTCTTATGAGACCATTTTTGCATCATAGTGTACATAAGGACCAGTGATTGCACTGACAAAATTTCATTGATATAGCTCTTTCACTTCTGGGCATTTCTAAAACTTGATACCCCCTCAGATATAAATAGGAAAACATGTAATTAAAACCAGTTCTAACAGTAAGAGTACTGTATCAAATTATCTGTAAAGGAAACATGGTGTAGTGAACAAAAAAACTGATTCAAATGTATGTTGAGAATTGTTGCAATTTTAGTTTCAGGAAAAAAATAATATACAAGCCTCTCCCATTGGTCTCTGCCATATGTCTGTGTATAATATTGCTGTGTTCTTGTTACTTAAACTGTTACCCATTAATACTCCACATTGTGAAGATTTTGTGTGGAGATGACATGATATTGTACCACTTTCCTTGGCTGGCATTTGCTATGTTTGCATTATACAGGCCCTTACATACCTCTGATTTGAAAAAAAACCAAACAGGACTGGTTACATTAAATTACTGATGTAATTTTAAAATACCTCCATAGACACTGCATAAATGCTATAAATCTTGGTAGCCTATGTATAAAAGCTGAACGCTTGCCTCAAAAGCAATATCTGGGTGGTGGGTACTACATATTATAAGTTATCACATCATATGATACAGATACAGTCTTGATATTGATTATAATTATAATCGCATCTCTGTGCTTCACACTTTTGAATGATTCTAACTTGTATTTACAAAAAGGGTTTCATTTTAATTGTAGCAACTCAATAATTAATCCTGCTTCAGAAATTATGAGATAACATAACATTACTCAAATAGATTATTATTATTTTTTTATTATTTATTATCTTTACCCAGGGTATGCCCGAATCAGCTTAAAGCTGTTCTAACCGGGGCCCTGCAATATACAATTAAGTTACAACAATATTAAAAGACACTCATATAAAATATAGATTGGTAAATGATCCGAGAAAAAGTTTCAATTAATTAAATAAAAACATTTCAGCATATAAAAGAAAAAGGGTTTCAGGTATCACTTGTTAAGTTTAGTTCAACTTTTTGTGTGCAATAATTTTACCACAGGGCAAAACCTGTGGCAAAAGATTTCCTCTGGGTTTTTGGCAGCGAAGATCAAAAACCGTGAACAAAACTTAAGTGTACATCTGTGGCAACAGGAAAATGCATGGAAAAACACAAGACTACATAATATCTTTTATTTAAGGAAATACTGCATAACATAAAGCATGTAACATTCTAAAACACTATACAGATTCAACCCATTGTGGGACATTTTCCCAACAAATCCAGGCTGCCAAGTCAATCATCTGTGCTTCGTCTTTAGTTTAGCGTGATACGCATGATCGCCTGGTAGCCTGAATTTGTTTGAAAAATGTCCCACGATGGGTTGAATCAGCTATAGTAATTGCTTTTGCGGACTGTTTGTTCATTTTGATGAATGAATAAACAATGAAATTTAATAACCTACTATTACTACTTGTCCATCATTAATAGTTTGAAAATAACCAGAAATTGTTTTTCTTTTGTTATAAAAAAGAATCCTATAAATGTACCTATTGGGCAGTAAACTGAGTTTCCATATATTTAGTTCAGGGCTTCATGTAATCCCTTTTTTTGTGAATACAAGCAAATGAAACTTGAATTTGTTTAGTACCAAATTATAAATTATTTGTAAATATTGTATATAATGTGACTTGTTTTGTATTAAACCAATCAAACAGAATATATTGTGGTGTTTTTGTTTTACTTGCATAGTTCAGCATTAATTAACTATGGTCTTCAATACATAAGTGTGTGTCCAATTTATCACTCTGTATACAGAGTAGCACAAAGAAACACCAGGCTGCCTGTACAAATACCAAAAATGTGTTTTTATTACTCCCTAAAATACAGCAATTAACAATATCTTGTTTTGCCAAATGAAACATAGCCAAATCCTAATGTTTTAGTTAGTTCTAACTGGCAATGAAAGTCAAGTTTTAATATTTGGTCAATTTTGGGAGGAAAAGGGCCAAAAACATGTGTTGTTATGGCATTTTTGTTTGCTGTGACAATCAAGCCCAAAGACTTGTACAAGGACTAATTTCAAGAATTTGAATTTTTCAGAAAAAAACCATTTGCTACATGTAATATTTTTTCATAACCAATTATAGTAAAAAATAAAATATTAAAATTATGGGCCAACTTTTAGCCTAAACTGATACTCACGATTGGACTTGTGAAAAGTCTTACTATTTTGTGACAACAATTTTAAGAAAACATGCAAAATGCATGTTTTTGGCTTATTTTCCCTCAAATTGCAAAAATTTGACTTGAACTAACTATAAAGGATTAGGATTTAGCTATATTTCAATAAGCCAAAACGGCATTGGAAGTTTGCAATGCATTGTGGGACAGTTTTTGCAATTTTGGGACAATTTGTACTTTGGCCTTTCAGAAATATTGGGTTTTTTGTACGTACAAAATATAATGTAAAATGTTTTACAATAATTGAAACAAATAT
Source organism: Amphiura filiformis (assembly GCF_039555335.1). Lineage (NCBI taxonomy): Eukaryota > Metazoa > Echinodermata > Ophiuroidea > Amphilepidida > Amphiuridae > Amphiura > Amphiura filiformis. Next base: position 59,374,507 of record NC_092632.1, read on the forward strand.
AAAAAATATTAGTATTTTATTTTTAATTTTTAATTATTTAGTATTTTTAATGATCAACATAATGACAATAAGAAAAATAATAATAATTACGTCAATTTTCCCGATATGTCAGAGGTCAAAGTGTCCCAAAACTGCTCTCAAAAACTGGAAGTTAGAATGGCGATTGGGCTTATTGGCAAAACAAGATAATATTGTCTTAACCCTGGAAAAGTGGCAACTTTCGGGCCTAATTATTGGTCTAAAGTATATAAAGTATAGGCCTGCATTATTTAGAATGGCAAAGACTTGATACATTCATCTGTGAGGTCAAATTTGGGCCAAAATGCAGTAGATAGGGCATTGATGACCTACTTACTATCAGCACTATAATAGCGCATGAAATTTTTGCTATCAGCAGTAGATAGCACATTGGTGATGAACTACTTTGTGCTCAGCAGTACTAGATAGACATTGATGAACTACTTGCTATCAGCAATAGATAGGGCATTGATAAACTACTTGCTATCAGCAGTAGATAGCGCATTGATGACCTGCTTGCTATCAGCAGTAGATAGCGTATTAATGAACTACTTGCTATCAAGAGTAGATAGCGCATTGATGAACTACTTGCTATCAGAAGTAGATAGCGAATTAATGAACTGCTTGCTATCAGCAGTAGATAGGGCATTGATAAACTACCGTACTTGCTATCAGCAGAAGATAGCGCATTGATGAACTGCTTGCTATCAGAGTAGATAGCGCATTGATGAACTACTTGCTATCAGCAGTAGATAGCGCATTAATGAACTGCTTGCTATCAGCAGTAGATAGGGCATTGATAAACTACTTGCTATCAGCAGTAGATAGCGTATTGATGAACTACTTTCTATCAGCAGTAGATAAGGCATTGATGAACTACTTGCAATTTTAGTTTCAGGAAAAAAATAATATACAAGCCTCTCCCATTGGTCTCTGCCATATGTCTGTGTATAATATTGCTGTGTTCTTGTTACTTAAACTGTTACCCATTAATACTCCACATTGTGAAGATTTTGTGTGGAGATGACATGATATTGTACCACTTTCCTTGGCTGGCATTTGCTATGTTTGCATTATACAGGCCCTTACATACCTCTGATTTGAAAAAAAACCAAACAGGACTGGTTACATTAAATTACTGATGTAATTTTAAAATACCTCCATAGACACTGCATAAATGCTATAAATCTTGGTAGCCTATGTATAAAAGCTGAACGCTTGCCTCAAAAGCAATATCTGGGTGGTGGGTACTACATATTATAAGTTATCACATCATATGATACAGATACAGTCTTGATATTGATTATAATTATAATCGCATCTCTGTGCTTCACACTTTTGAATGATTCTAACTTGTATTTACAAAAAGGGTTTCATTTTAATTGTAGCAACTCAATAATTAATCCTGCTTCAGAAATTATGAGATAACATAACATTACTCAAATAGATTATTATTATTTTTTTATTATTTATTATCTTTACCCAGGGTATGCCCGAATCAGCTTAAAGCTGTTCTAACCGGGGCCCTGCAATATACAATTAAGTTACAACAATATTAAAAGACACTCATATAAAATATAGATTGGTAAATGATCCGAGAAAAAGTTTCAATTAATTAAATAAAAACATTTCAGCATATAAAAGAAAAAGGGTTTCAGGTATCACTTGTTAAGTTTAGTTCAACTTTTGTGTGCAATAATTTTACCACAGGGCAAAACCTGTGGCAAAAGATTTCCTCTGGGTTTTTGGAAAAAAAAAAAAAAAACCGTGAACAAAACTTAAGTGTACATCTGTGGCAACAGGAAAATGCATGGAAAAACACAAGACTACATAATATCTTTTATTTAAGGAAATACTGCATAACATAAAGCATGTAACATTCTAAAAACACTATACAGATTCAACCCATTGTGGGACATTTTCCCAACAAATCCAGGCTGCCAAGTCAATCATCTGTGCTTCGTCTTTAGTTTAGCGTGATACGCATGATCGCCTGGTAGCCTGAATTTGTTTGAAAAATGTCCCACGATGGGTTGAATCAGCTATAGTAATTGCTTTTGCGGACTGTTTGTTCATTTTGATGAATGAATAAACAATGAAATTTAATAACCTACTATTACTACTTGTCCATCATTAATAGTTTGAAAATAACCAGAAATTGTTTTTCTTCAGAAAGAAAAAAGAATCCTATAAATGTACCTATTGGGCAGTAAACTGAGTTTCCATATATTTAGTTCAGGGCTTCATGTAATCCCTTTTTTGTGAATACAAGCAAATGAAACTTGAATTTGTTTAGTACCAAATTATAAATTATTTGTAAATATTGTATATAATGTGACTTGTTTTGTATTAAACCAATCAAACAGAATATATTGTGGTGTTTTTGTTTTACTTGCATAGTTCAGCATTAATTAACTATGGTCTTCAATACATAAGTGTGTGTCCAATTTATCACTCTGTATACAGAGTAGCACAAAGAAACACCAGGCTGCCTGTACAAATACCAAAAATGTGTTTTTATTACTCCCTAAAATACAGCAATTAACAATATCTTGTTTTGCCAAATGAAACATAGCCAAATCCTAATGTTTTTAGTTAGTTCTAACTGGCAATGAAAGTCAAGTTTTAATATTTGGTCAATTTTGGGAGGAAAAGGGCCAAAAACATGTGTTGTTATGGCATTTTTGTTTGCTGTGACAATCAAGCCCAAAGACTTGTACAAGGACTAATTTCAAGAATTTGAATTTTTCAGAAAAAAAACCATTTGCTACATGTAATATTTTTTCATAACCAATTATAGTAAAAAATAAAATATTAAAATTATGGGCCAACTTTTAGCCTAAACTGATACTCACGATTGGACTTGTGAAAAGTCTTACTATTTTGTGACAACAATTTTAAGAAAACATGCAAAAATGCATGTTTTTGGCTTATTTTCCCTCAAATTGCAAAAATTTGACTTGAACTAACTATAAAGGATTAGGATTTAGCTATATTTCAATAAGCCAAAACGGCATTGGAAGTTTGCAATGCATTGTGGGACAGTTTTTGCAATTTTGGGACAATTTGTACTTTGGCCTTTCAGAAATATTGGGTTTTTTGTACGTACAAAATATAATGTAAAATGTTTTACAATAATTGAAACAAATATAAAAAATATTAGTATTTTATTTTTAATTTTTAATTATTTAGTATTTTTAATGATCAACATAATGACAATAAGAAAAATAATAATAATTACGTCAATTTTCCCGATATGTCAGAGGTCAAAGTGTCCCAAAACTGCTCTCAAAAACTGGAAGTTAGAATGGCGATTGGGCTTATTGGCAAAACAAGATAATATTGTCTTAACCCTGGAAAAGTGGCAACTTTCGGGCCTAATTATTGGTCTAAAGTATATAAAGTATAGGCCTGCATTATTTAGAATGGCAAAGACTTGATACATTCATCTGTGAGGTCAAATTTGGGCCAAAATGCAGTAGATAGGGCATTGATGACCTACTTACTATCAGCACTATAATAGCGCATGAACTTTTTGCTATCAGCAGTAGATAGCACATTGGTGATGAACTACTTTGTGCTCAGCAGTACTAGATAGACATTGATGAACTACTTGCTATCAGCAATAGATAGGGCATTGATAAACTACTTGCTATCAGCAGTAGATAGCGCATTGATGACCTGCTTGCTATCAGCAGTAGATAGCGTATTAATGAACTACTTGCTATCAAGAGTAGATAGCGCATTGATGAACTACTTGCTATCAGCAGTAGATAGCGCATTAATGAACTGCTTGCTATCAGCAGTAGATAGGGCATTGATAAACTACCGTACTTGCTATCAGCAGAAGATAGCGCATTGATGAACTGCTTGCTATCAGGAGTAGATAGCGCATTGATGAACTACTTGCTATCAGCAGTAGATAGCGCATTAATGAACTGCTTGCTATCAGCAGTAGATAGGGCATTGATAAACTACTTGCTATCAGCAGTAGATAGCGTATTGATGAACTACTTTCTATCAGCAGTAGATAAGGCATTGATGAACTACTTGCTATCAGCAATAGATAGGGCATTGATGACCTATTTGCTATCAGCAGTAGATACCGCATTGATAACCTACTTGATATCAGTAGTAGATAGGGCATTGATGAACAACTTGTTATCAGAAGCAGATAGCGCATTGATGATCTACTTGCTATCAACTGTAGATAGGGCATTGATGAACTACTTGCTACCAGTAGTAGATGTCACAGTGAATGGGCTGTATATCTATTATCAACATTGCTCATTGATGAACTGCGTGCTAAGCAGTAGATGGCGTTGTGAAATCTACTTGCTATAAGCAGTATAGATAGCTTATTCACAAACTACTTGCTACCAACAATAGATGGCGATTGATGAAGTACTTGCTATCAAGACATTGATGAAGTACTTGCTCTCGGCATTAGATAACGCATTGATGAAATATTTGCTGTTAGCAGTTAGCAGTTAGCGCATTGACAACTTTCGTACTATCACCATTAGATAGCGAATTGATGAACTACTTGCTATCAGCCTAAATAGGACATTGATGAACTACGTGTACTTGCTATCAGCAGCAGATATCGCATTGATGATAAAATAAAGTACTTGCAATCAGTAGTAGATGGCTTAGTGAAATCTACTTGCTATCAGCAGTAGATATTTATTGGAAACAGTTATTGGAAACATTCATGCAGGAATTAAATTAGGCCAAGGCAAACAGGCCCGTAAACCAGGATTTTTTTTTGGGGAGGTGATTTAGAAAAGGTGGACTTTTTTTTTCTTCAAAATTTGGACCTTTTTTGACCAAAAAGGGCTCGCGAATGGGACTTTTTGGGCATTTTGGGATGTAATATTTTATTTCTATTTATGAATTATTATTATTATTAGGCCTATTATTAATTATCATAGAAAATAGGTTCGCGAATTTAAAAATGGCAGAAACGGGTTTGCAGTCTTGAGAGCATGTCAAACACAGCGAGGGCGCTGTTCGCGGCCTCGTAACGGGGAAACGAGGTGGAAAGACAGCCATACATTGAAACATATGTTAAACTTTCATCGATTTGCAATCGACTGGTTATCATAAAATATATTAAAACGAGCCCAAAAGGCCTCAAAATGAGCAAAGAAAACCGGTGTTTTTACACGTATTTCTAGTACAAGGAACTTATACGATGTCCTCATTCACAAACTGATACTATCTGTCCATCTGTTAATGGCGAGCGGTCCGAATTTTGAGCCATACAAGTTTACGTGGTGAACTAACGTATTTCAATACTATTTAAATGGGCGATTATTTAGTGGTGTGCGCCCTGGACTTTGGTCAACTTTTATTTGGTCACAGGCTGTCTGTAAACGAGCGCATGCGGAAGTCAATTTCCAAGTGATTTGACAGAAGAAATCGAGAATAGCTCATTTTATACGTTTTTATGATATTCTGAAAACTTTTATTTTGGAAGCTATGAATGAAGGATGAAATATTTCCAGATATAGATCTCCGTTATAAACAACGTGAGGTTTTGACTATCTAATCAGTGATATTGACAGTCTGTCGTGAGTCGCGGTTTTACATAAGCTTAACCATTGCCATTTGGAATATTCAGCAAAGGTAATGGCAAACTTGGTGAGTCTGGACGATTTTGAAGAATATGCCAAGGCAAATCTTCCAAAATTGATTTATGACCACATCAAGAGTGGATCAGAAGAAGAAGAGACGCTGAAGGAAAACACAGAAGCTTTCAAAAGGTGAGACAAATTTGTCAGTGAACTTGAATGTGTTTGTGTGTCTTTGTTTTGACTAAGGGATGGTGCAATAATTATGTGTACCCCCGGGGTGGTGAATTATAGGGGGGCAAAGATTTTTGGCAGGCCAAAGGGGGGGCAAGCATTTTTGGCAGGTCGAAAGGGGGGGTGCAAGCAATTTTTGGCACAGATATTTTGGGCACCGTTTCTACATTATGCCCTAAAAAGGCGTAGGAAAACGTTAGGAACATGTTCAAATATGCAAAATTTTCTGCTCGCTGCGCTCACATTATATGGTAAGACAATTTAAGGTTTTAAATTCGGGTTCCCCAAAATCTTGCATGTGTAAGGGGGGGCAAAGATTTTTTGGCACGCCAAAATGGGGGGGGCACTGCGAAAGGGGCGGGGGCAAAGATTTTTAGCACGGCCAAGGGGGGGGCAAGCGGTTTTGGCAGACCATTTTGAGAATTCACCACCCGGGGTACACATAATTATTGCACTACCCTAAGTTTTTCATGGCCATGCTTGATCATGTCTTATTTGTCTATATAGCATGTGTGATGCATATTTATTTTGTTAAACAAAACTGTGCCCCCCCCCCACACCATTATAGTAAATTGCTATAAAACCTTTAATGACAGTGTACTTTAAAACATTTTTCTTTGCACACAATAGTTCTGCATTCAGGGCTAGAGTCTGATCAGTTTTGTAATTTTTTGCAATGCATGTTAAATATTCTGTTGATGTTCAAATTTGGATGATGATTGTTACTTTGATGAGTCAACTGTTTCCTCAGATTAATAAGTAAACAGATTGGAAATTTCCATGCCTGTGCCCTCTACGCATACTCGAATTCAGCTGACGCCGGTACAGCATTCAGACCTGGCGACAGCGTGTGAAGTGTCTTTTGTGTCTTTTGATAGCCATAATCTAGCCTCAATGTGAAGCTATCGGTGAGCTATTTATCGCTAGACTTCTTGAGTAATCTGGCGCATATGTTTATTGTGTTAAACATTGTCTTGGCAGCCCTGCAACATTCAAATTTCACATTTCACAAAAATATGTATCCTTGTTACTTTCAGGTACCGAATCCGTCCTAGAGTTTTAAGGGATGTATCAGTGCGAGATATGTCTACATCATTACTTGGCTACCATGTACCATTCCCAATTGGGATACAGGCTACATCAGTACACAAAATGTCACATCATCAAGGGGAAATAGCTACGGCTAAAGGTATTAATGTCCCATTCAGTCAGTGATTCCAGTGAAAGTGTACAAAAATTAAAATTATTAATAAATTGCTTAAAAGTGAAGGATTAATCATTAAAATAATTGTACGTCATAACTGGCATTAAACAAAGAAAACAGCAGTATTGACGAAGTTGAAGCCCCAGTCAAATACATGTAGCTAATTTATATACTGTCAGTAATCAGGATATAAATTACAGATTCATGTAAAATGCCTTACGTTGTCTTAAAAATACATGGTTTTCAGCTGAACCATTATATCAGGCTATATTAGTACATCCATGACAATGACAAAGGTACCAAAATCTGAATTTGATGATTTTTACAATCGTCTGGATGAGCAAATCACTGAATAGACCTTTAATTATTCTGATTGTATAATGGGCAAGTTAAACCTGCACTACAGTTTGTTCAGTTTATAATTGGCGAAAATAATTGGCGAAAATAATTTTGAATTTTGCTATGTGTGTATCAATAAAATGCCCACTTATGCTTGCAGTCACACATTACACACCACATAACTAGTGTAAGTGCTGCAACCAACTGCGTGCACACCATTCTATATCAATACAAATTGTTACGGCAATTATAAGCAATTATAAGCTGAGCAATTATAAGCAATTATTTTTCGGCAATTATAAGCTGAACATACTATAATAGCTGTAGTCAAGTATAACTAACAAAATTTATATTAAAGAAAAATAAAACAAATAAAAATATGAATTTTCTTATCAAGCAGCAAAAAATTAACAATACTTGCATATGTTATTTTGACTTGATTTTCTTGAGGGTGTCAATTCAAATCCGAGTTTATGTAAACAATTTTAACAAAATGTTTGTGAAGATTATCATTCATCCAGGCTGTAAACAATAAATATATTTGTACAAAATGTATAATCTAGTCAACTGGACCCTACCGATCTGACCTATGTGATTAGGGCTCATATTGAAATACCCTACCACGCTTTCACACAGAAAGAAGGCAGGATTCCCCTCGCTAAGCCCACGCCTCAGGAAAGCTCGGTCATAAAATGGATTATAAAGATGGATTATATGCATCAGTGATATACCCTGCCTTTTGAAGTGGTCCATGATGAATGGGAAGAAAACAAATTGACTATGGCTCATCGCACAACCCAGGAAAGCGCGCTCCTAATTTAAGTGGCTAATTGCAGTGTTATAATCACACAGGATTTTAACAAAAGAAGGCTAGCATAGGAAAGCTGCAGGATGGCGCACACCTTCCTATGTAAGGGAATTTCAATATGAGCCCTTATATGACCTGTGAACTTTTACCGCCAGAAGATATTGCCTGATGATGTATTTGACTAGATTATAGTACAAATATTATTATAATTTCAACAATGTAGAAAAGAGAAAATAAAATTTATATTGACCCATTCCATGTCAACTCCAGGGATGTGCACATAGCACCTCTTCAATTTTTTTTTTTTTTCTGTGTGGTGGTAGATATTGATGAGAAAGTAAAATTCGAAAATTTGAGCTTCATACTCCATTTCGTTTTCCGTGGCATCAATTTGAAATTTAGGGGTTCAGCGTAAAAAAATGTGTGCATAGCCTTGAAATACAACGTTGGAGGTCCATAAAATGTATAAAGGAACCATTTACAACTTTGAAAAGTATGTATTCTGGGGTACTTATTTGTGTAGAATTCAAATCTGGCATCAGAAAACTTGTAACTCCTTTACTTTAAAAGATATAGGGCCCTCAAAATGCAACCGTCCATCCAGGACCAACTTTGGGGGTCAAAACTCCAAAAGTAAAAATAATTTTATTGTCCATTTTTTGCCAGTCAGAGCCCTTTGGTAGGACATTACTCTTATCAATATTGAGCCTATTAGAATACTTTTAGCTGAGATATTACCCATGCAAAACCCCAACTTGTACATTTTTTGTACTTTTTGACCCCCCTGAAACAATGTCAGACATTTTGCCCCACCATCAACTTCAGGTATGTTGAAGATATGTCCTATGGACAAAAGATTTCTGAGAGATATTGGCTTTGGGACATCGAGTTGATGGTGGATCAAAAACACATCAGTACAATTGGGGTTTGCATTCTCCAAAGATAGTTAGGCTACAATATTGGTTAAGAGTAATGTCCTACCAAAGGGCTTGACTACAGCAAAAAAAATGGACAATAAAATTGTTTTTACTTTTGGAGTTCTGGCCCCCCCCCCCCCGGCCCCCAAAGTTGGTCCTGGATGGACGGTTGCATTTTGAGGGCCCTATATCTTTTAAAGTAAAGGAGTTACACGTTTTCTGATGCCAGATTTGAATTCTACACAAATAAGTACATCAGGATACATACTTTTCAAAGTTGTAAATGGTTCTCTTTATACATTCATGGACCTCCAAACATCGTCTTTCGCGTTGCGACACATTTTTTACGCTGACCCCTCTAAATTTCAAATTGATGCCACGGAAAACGTAAATGGAGTATGAAGCTCAAATTTTCGGATTTTACTTTCTCATCAATATCTACCACCACACAGAAAAAGAAAAAATTGAAGAGGTGCTATGTGCACATCCCTGAGTTGACATGGAATGGGCCTATTTCATTTTTTTACATACACAAATTGCAGCTGCAGCATCATTGGGTACAATTATGGTTGTGAGTTCCTGGTCTAGTGTAAGTCTAGAAGAAATAGCTACCGCATCACCAGATGGTATCAAATGGTTTCAACTCTATGTCACAGTAGATAGTCAAATCACCAAAAATATAGTAAAGAGGGCCGAGAATGCAGGCTATAAAGCATTAGTGCTTACGATTGATACAACGTATACAGGAAGAAAGTATGCAGATGAAAGAAATAACTTTACATATCCATCCTTTATACGGTGAGTTATATAAAGAGGGTAGACTGCATCCATTTGTAACTTTAGCGCACTCAATGTTAATACCTATGCAGCAATCCTACTTGGACTCGCTAGAAAGAGGTATAGAATCCAAGCATATGTATACACTTGGTCAAAAATCTACCCCCCCACACACACACACTGCAGTTTTAAGAACCAATTGCAATAGCCAACAGGGTCCTAAAAACCAGAGAACTACTAGAGCCAGTGGTCTTAGTAAATGAGTTTGAACAAAACTTGTTTTTTTTCCTCCATATTCGGCAGCATCGCCAACTTTGAATCGGAGGATGTAAGTGGGATTGACATTTCTTCAGTGACAGATAAAGCTTCTAGTGCCGCCAAGAGATATATGGGTCCAGCTATGACAGCAGCATTAACATGGGAACTAGTAGATTGGTTGTGTAGCATTACAACTCTACCTGTCCTAGTCAAGGGAGTTCTGACAGGTAGGTAGAGATATATGGGTCCAGTTATGACAGCAGCATTAACATGGGAACTAGTAGATTGGTTGTGTAGCATTACAACTCTACCTGTCCTAGTCAAGGGAGTTCTGACAGGTGTGTAGAGATATATGGGTCCAGTTATGACAGCAGCATTAACATGGGAACTAGTAGATTGGTTGTGTAGCATTACAACTCTACCTGCCCTAGTCAAGGGAGTTCTGACAGGTGGGTTAATAAAGTGTAACACAACTCAACGATAGATGAATGTATACTACCCCTCATCAATATTACTGAAACTTCTTTCTTTAGTTGTTAGGGCTCATATTGAAATTCCCTTACACAGGAAGGTGTGCGCCATCCTGCAGCTTTCCTGTGCTAGCCTTCTTTTGTTAAAATCCTGGGCAGGGTGTATCACTGATGCATATAATCCATCCGTTTTACGACCAAGCTTTCCTGAGGCGCGCGCTTAGCGAGGGGAATCCTGCCTTCTTTCTGTGTGAAAACGTGGTAGGGTATTTCAATATGAGCCCTTAATCACATGGTTAAAACAAAAAAATGTGGCCCCAAAACATAAAGAAAATAAATAAAATCACACAATTTTTAAATGCATACCCAATTGTGTTTCTCGCAACTTTGTTTTTAGCCATATGTGAGAATGTAACATTGATAAAACTGAATTCCTTTGGTACATGTATGCAACATGACTATAATTAATAGGACAGACATAGATAGCATAAGTTAGAGGAGTATTTTGTGATTCTGGCATTTTATGGTATGTTGCAATCGATATCCATGAAAAAATCTTATTTCCAAAATGAAAGTTGATTTTTGAGCCATGCATGATTATGTGTATTACATAATTTGCCTCACCACCCACTGTGTATGTACTTTTGTTGTTAACAGAATGTAAAATAAATACAAAGTTGATGATATTTTGTCAAACAAAAGAATATAGCAGGAGGTTTCCATTGGTATAAAAATCACAACTTTTTTTTTCAAAAACAAAGTGGGGATTGTGGATCACCACATGTACCTTTAATGTTAATTACAGTAGCTAATTTTCAATTATTGTTGACTAAAGTTTAATTTTTCTTGTTTTTAGCTGAGACTGCTAGAGAAGCCTTGCAGCATGGTGTAGCAGGTATTGTTGTATCTAACCATGGTGGAAGACAACTGGATGGAGTTTCATCAACAGTAAGTATACTGCGCCAATAAAGTATCCTTACAGTTGGAAAAATAATCACAATTCCCAAACTGAACAATATTGGGGTAAATTTGTTTTTTTAATAGATGCACTAGCTAATCATGCACATTATGACACCACATTGAATCCAATGTGACTTCAAGAAGCAAAATTATAAGCATTTGATTAGACGAAGGTCCAGTTTTAAAAGTGACAAACTGGCCTATTCAAAACTCCACAGACTAGACATCTGGTTTGAGAGTGGTGAATGGCTAATTTATGCGTTTGGCTTTAATTTAAAACAAAAGGAACGAAAGAAAACTGAAACAAAAGAACTGACAAAGAAAATGAAAGTTATGAAAAGTACAGAGAAGTAAAAACTGAAATAAAAACTGCTTTAAATAACGCTTCATTGAAGAAACTGTGTTGTCTCTTTGTTGGAATCTTTTTGCGCCTTGTATAGGCCAGTTTGTCACTTTTAAAACCGGACCTTCGTCTATTCAATTGCTTGTAACTTTACTTCTTGAGGTCACATTGGATTCAATGTGGTGTCATAATGTGCAGGATTAGATAGTGCATCTATTAAAAAACAAATTTACCCCAATATTGTCCAGTTTTGAAATTGTGATCATTTTTCCAAGTGTAAGGATACTTTATTGGCGCAGTATATATCAAAAGAAGGTATTAGAACTTGACAAATGCAAGCATACACATACTTGGAAAAAAAGATCTCAACTGTGACAGCAGCTAAAATGTGTTTCACAATCTATTCCCATGGGGCCAAAGACGCCAAATTTGAAACTGAGATAAAGGTAAAAATATGGAGTAAAAAAACAATAAAATACATAATAAAATAGACATCTAAAAACTTCACAACTTTAGAACTAAGTATGCCAAACCTTTCAGTAAATGGTAGCCTATGTTTAATGTAATAATTATAGTAAATTTTCAAAAATGCCAACTTTGGCCTCCATTGACCAGATCGTGTCACATGTTGAACAGCGGTAGTGTGTGTTTGTCACACTGATGTTACTGATATCATAATGTCATGGTGGTGGTGTTGATGATGATAGCTAAGGTAAGGTTGAAGGATCAGTCAGTTTGAAAAAATGTTTTATCATTTTTTTTATATTCTTCAAAATTCACAGCACCATTTTGAGAAAACACAAATCTTATCGTAAACATTCTAAGAAATTCAGATATTGCATTCATAGGTCAACAGATCTTGTATCGAATATAAGAAAAAATATTTTGATATTTTTGGTATTTTAATAAGAAAAGGACCTATAGACCTGAGAGTGCAATATTTAAATGCCAAACAAAATTTCTACAAGAGATATAACGTCAGGGCTGTCAACTTTTTGGAATTGCTTGGCGTGAGACAGAGGCGTACCGGGATTTGCCGACTCCAATGTTCATTTTGTACCATGAATATTTGAGCCACGGCGCTCGGGAATGTGAAAAGCGGGGGGGGGGGGGGTAGGAGCAACAAATTATTCATGACGATGCGTGAGATTTTACTCATTTTCCAGCCTTTTGCGTGAGATTTACTACCTAGGCGTGAGATTATACTACCTTGGCGTGAGACCGTGAGAAAGTGACCTAATGCGTGAGACTCACGGCCAATGCGTGAGAGTTGACAGCCCTGATATCGTTGTTGTGCAGGAAAAACCTCCTATGTGTTTGTGGCCCCTGAAAATGTTTAAAACAAAACTGCCAACCAGTTACACATGAAGTAATCCAAGTGCACAACACGATGACACCGCCAGGGCTCAAACTCATGACCCTCCGATTACGAGGTAGAGCCCAGTGGCGTACCGTGGCCGCTCCTACCCCGGGGGGCTGAAGAAAATTCAATTTTGCCGCCCCTTCCTCAAAAGCCCTAAAAGATTGACCCAATTTTGTTTTCGGTGGTTTGAAAAAGTGAAGAGCAAAAAAAAAGGCCCTAAAAGAAACACATTTTGATGTATAGTACCATTTTTTCAAAAGTTTTTATACTTTTTCTAATTTTTTTCGCCCTTGTTTCTTTACTAATTCTTTTTGCCGCCCTTCTTCCACCGCCCCTCTTTTGCCACCCTTCTTCTTCCGCCACCCCTGCGTTTTGGCCATCCCCTGCTTTTACCCCAGGGGGCTCAAGGATCACGCCCCCAAAGCCCCCCAAAATATGCGCACGGAGCCCCCACCGCTGCCCCCACCATGCCCCCATAAATATGTATCTGTTAACTTAACTGGCTTTTTTATTGTATAGATTGAAGCCTTATCAGAAGTTGTTGAGGCAGTAAAGGGATCTGGTGTAGAAGTTTACCTTGATGGTGGAGTGAGGAAGGGTACTGATGTGTTGAAAGCATTGGCTATAGGAGCAAAAGCTGTGTTCGTTGGTAGACCAGCAGTGTGGGGACTAGCATACAATGTAAGTTTTGTTTCTTTCTTTGTTTAGGGGCCGGCGTTTGGGGAGGGGTGCATTTGTGTGACATTACCTCCAAGGACGTACTTGCAAACAAAAGTTTTTGTATTATAGATATTTGTTGATCCTTTCAAGGCCATGTATATGTTTTCTCTATCATGACATAGAGTAGGTTAGGGGTGTACACATATAAGAATCATACAGACACACCCCACCCGTAATATTTACTATTTAATAATTTATTTAATATTTATATGTTTTCATGGACAGTGTGAACACACACTCATTCATTGGCCATTTTTAACAACACACTGGCACTCTGAGGGCTCATTATTTAAAATGGTGTTTAAATGTGTCCTTGGAAGTACAGTCCAACCTATTTAATCTTGCCATGATGACAAGTAACAAATCTGGATTAGGTGTAATTCTGCATTGAATGTCAGCAAGTGCTCAAATTGGGACAAAAAGATATATATCGTGTATATAGGGTTATAACACCAAGGTATTTGATTCAAATACTTTATCCAACCATCAATATCAGAGCATGAAAATTAAGGTGTCAAAGCATTGAAACATAATTTTCCTATAAAGATCATATGTGACGTGTCATGTCAAAAGGAGACACTTTTGGGCAGGTTATCAATTCTTGAGGTTTTTACATATCTTAAATATAGAGATATTTTGCTCCACAACGCCGTTTTCCAAATGAAATCGGACATTCCTAAGCGAAGATATTGAGTTCGTAAGTTATGGTATTATAAAATTGGAAATTGAGATATCGGTCTTTAAAAATATTATTGACAATGATGAGAGTAGGAATTACCTTGAAAAATGTCTCAAAAAAATACAAGATGCCAGTTATATTCCGGTCTGAAATTATCAGACAATATTTTTAACATTAATAACATTACAAATTCGCAACAATCCCAAATTGTAAAAAAATCACCCCCAGGCAGATTTTTGGCTATATCTCCATTTACGATCCTGCCCAAAAGTGTCTCCTTTTGACATGACACGTCACATATGTGCATATAACAATATAACAGAGAGCTTTATACAGAGGTCCAACTAAAAGAAGTGAGCCATAGACAAGTATGCATTTGTGTGCACATGCATTTCTCTCTCTCTATGTAAGGCTGAGTAAAAAAAAACATGTTTAGCATCTCCTCACGCTTCTTTTTTTGAAGATTTTTAAATTTTCTTTTCATTTTCTAAAATTTCAGTTATAACTTTTTTGAAACTTTTTTTAAATTCTATATCCTTTTATAGCCTTACAAATATATAAGAAACATTTCGGGAAAGTTTTGTGATCACTAGAGGAGCCTAACCTACCAGAAAAAACAAAATAAAACAGAACCTTTTTTCCAGGTATTGTAGTGTATGCAAAACCAGACCAATAGGGGTTTCCACAATTTTTCAAGAAAAAAAAGCCCCTCCTCCTTCCTTATTTTTCAAAAACCTGGATGCTAAACATGTATCTTTTTTTATTCGGCCTAAGTTGATGTAATGAAACTTTTTGCTTTCCTTTTTAGGGCGAGTCTGGAGTAAAACAAGTTCTTGAAATGCTGAGAAATGAATTCAGCTTAGCTATGGCCTTATCAGGTAATTTTATTGTCAAATAACTATTTCATACTATTGTATCTGTATGTTACAGGCGTGTGACCTATTAAATTGACAGCCTCATTCCTTCTACCACTTTTTGCGGATTTTGGTATTTTCTCATGACATAATCCCAGTGCAATTTTATGTCTGGAATATGTTTCCTTTAGGTGGTGGGTGGTATGAACAAAAACATGTTAGTAAGGAAATTTTCATCAGAACAAAACCAAATAATTTACTCGCTATTGACGGTTTCGCCTATCCTGGTCAATAGGCATCATCAGAATGATGATGGATGCTCCTTAATTATATCAATTCTGATCATTTCAAAAGATTCCCTTGTTCAATTTGGAAGATATAAGCTTTTCAATAAATATCAGGACTGGGTAGCAATGATCATTTTGACACAGCCATTAAACATTTTCAATTTTGGAATCAGCGTTCAATAATTCTACTTTTATTTTTATATTCTTTCAGGTTGTGCTAGGTTGTCTGACATCAAGCCTTCAATGCTGGTTAAAGGACCATACAAAGTTGCCAAATTATGAAGTGTAAAATTAAAATTGGACAACTCCCATATTCTGCAATATTAAAAGGGAATTTTGTGATCTACAGCCTCATCCCTCCACTTTTCTCAAAAAAGTTGATATTTTTATACAACTGGAAACCTCTGGCTACATGTTTACGTACAAAAAAATTCTTGAAGAGTAATTCGTTTAGCAAAAATATAGTGAAATTTGCAATTTACTGAAATTTTGGGAATAAGATTTTGTCGTGGATATCTGCTGAAAAATGTCATAAAAAGAGGATGCCAAGATCATGAAATAATCCTATGTTGCCAAATTATGAAGTGTAAAATTCAAACTGAACAACTCCCATATTCTGCAATATAAAAAAAAAATATCATAATATTTTAATAGTTAAAACTATTGGATTTGAGTGGTGCAAATTGTACAACTAACAATGTATTAGGGGAAAATGGTAGAGGGGAAAATGGTAGATAAAAGTGTATGTGTGGGTCAACATGCATGTTTTTCACAAAAATATTTTATCCTATAATATTATCCGTTTACTGTTGATAAAATTTCATTATTTCTACATATAGCTAGGAGGGAAAGTGCAAAATGTAGCAAAATGAGTATGGAGTTGCTCAAATTTATTTTTGAATTGTATGAACAAAGAGTGCTAGAAATAAAACAATACAAACAGTATTTTTAATCGCTGATAAATAGGCATCAGATAAATTTGTGTAATTTATTATAAAATTTATAACATTTTACAAAACAAACATATATAAGTAAATGTGACTTGATCAAGCAAAAAATAAGGGAAATCCTCGTAAGGGCTCATATTGAAATTCCCTTACACAGGAAGGTGTGCGCCATCCTGCAGCTTTCCTGTGCTAGGCTCCTTTTGTTAAAATCCTGGGCAGGGTGTATCACTGATGCATATAATCCATCCGTTTTATGACCGAGCTTTCCTGAGGCGCGCGCTTAGCGAGGGGAATCCTGCCTTCTTTCTGTGTGAAAACGTGGTAGGGTATTTCAATATGAGCCCTACATGTAAGTCAGTTTTTAGAGATTGTAGCATAAAGATTGATTTATCAGCTACATGTTGGTCCAAAACTGATATTACTAGTTAGTCTGGCTAAGGGATTGGGGAATATGGCGGATTTCTTTATGAATATGGGAAGCATATCTTGTTTTTGAATTTAAAAAAAGGGGGAATACAATTTGTTTCAAGAAACTTGGGAAATCAGGTGATGGGAACACATCTTTTTGAGTGAATTCGAGTGGAGTAAAACAATCGTTTTTGTCTGAAACAGTGTGAACTCCCTGTTTCCCTCCTTTGAGGTAAATATTGATCAGCCAATTGTCCTATGAAAATCAGCACTCATGAATTATATGTGAATCCATTCTGCACTAAGCAAATGGGCTTTGCCTGTTTGTGCTGTATCTGTTCCTTGATAATCTGGTGTAAATGGCACTGTTTAAACATTGATTGTATTTTAAATTTTCTATTGTGCTGGAAATAGACCCGGAAATAGGCCAAAATTGTTAAGGGCCAGCCAGACACTTACGTCTGAAAATCTATATGCCCCTCATTAATTTTCACGGACTCAAATTCAAATTGTTAGTTTTTAAAGAGTTTAAATGTTACTGTGGTCCACATTTCGTGACACTTTCTAAGAGTTGCAAATCAGTGTTTAACTACCTGCCGATAGGCCAAAATGAATATTGTGTACAATTTAGTGTGTGATTTTTTTTTTTTGCATTGAAAACAGTCTTCCAAAAGTCAATATGTTTGAAATGAGTCAAATCCCCTTGGACCCTGTCAATCCCTATGTGTGGAACGCTATGGGTGTGCAAACATGATGAATATGTATCCATCAGCAAACACACCGTTTGTGAAAGATTTTATTGCTAAAGCTAATCCAGTTGAATGCCAGAAGGTTGTCAGTACTTTTTTATTACTATGCACCTATGACCATCTTGTATTCAACTGACAGACTTGTTTCTTCAACTTGAGTAGTTAGCACAAGGCGCCATCTGCAATAGCTGCCAGGTGTCATACTTTTAAATAATTGTACACATTTAAAAGTATGACATTATTATACTACAATATCATAGACATTATTATACTACAATATCATTATTATACTACAATATCATTATTATACTACAATATCATAGAATGCAGAAAATTGTCAAATGTTTATACGGCAGCAAATTAAGAAATACATTATACATGCTCAAATTATGAAGTAAATTATCTAGGAAAATTGTTACACTTACTAAACCTGAAATGTATTATGTGTGCTGATGAAATTTGAAATAAATTTTGGACAATCAATGATGATCCGACTCCAGTTTGATTAACACTATTATCTGTTCCAAATCCAATGACACCTTATACATATTATTCTGGGTAGGATTAGGCCAATGTTCACTAGAGGGGCATGAAAACTAGCACTACAACCATATTATATTGATTTTTAAGAGCAAAATGCTAGTACAGCTGTACACATCGTCATCATCCCTATATCTTCGTGTCAAAAATTGCTGTGATAGTACAGCGAATCCTCTCATTTTTCAACAGCTACGCATCGCGATTTTGTTCGAGATAGGCCGAGCGACTCAGGCTAAGCATACCATGACTATCATATGAGATACCACAGAGTTCCTATATTCTACACATTATTACGATTTGTGCATGCTCTAGTACCCCATATGATGTTTCTATTACAAGAAAATCGATTTGTTTTCAGGTAAAACCAGGGTTTTGTTTCCAGTACACTCACTCGAAAAGCAATACACTAATTAGCGGGGCCTTGCAGCTTGCTGTGGATATCTTTTACTGCATTTTATAAGTAAAGATTTTGAAATCCAAAGTAAAAATTGTGATATATTTAATTTTGAGAATTACAATTATACTTTATAGGTATAAAGGAATATGTTTAGCCCATTCAGTTAAGTTCCAGGTGCAAGTCCTATAACACAATGCATATGTAAACTTTCTTTATCTGTGTCAATAATAGAATATTGATTTCAACAGAGTATTGAGCTGTATGGAAAAAATATTTATAATACAGGGTGTTGACACTGTGCTGTACCTATTACAATACATCCAAAGATCCAGTGAAATTAATTAATGAGGTGTCAGTGCAGCTGGAATAGATAATAGTTCATTAATATTATTGCTGTACTTTTAGTTAGGGAACAACCCAAAAGTTTTATGAAGTCCTATAAACAAAAGTCCTTTCGTTGGGAGGGAGGGGGTCAAAAAGTCCGATTACGTTTGTAATAAAGTAGTTAAAACATCGGTCAAAGTCTTTTTTTAAGGATTTATTATATCATTTTCAAATTTTCCGGAGAACGATATTGACATTTTACAGTGGTTGCTAATTTCAAATCAAGTTCATTTTTAAAGCAGCTTTAGCTGTACCACACTTCAATCCAGCAAGTCCTAATTTTTTTGTGCCAAATAAAGGTATGAAGAAAAAATTTTTAAAATAAAATACATTATTTGTTCCTTCCATAAATGTGATCAATATCCTAGCATTGTCACACCTCCTCCACAACCTCATGCACCATAGCGACGGCCCCTGTATCCTATGAATACCGGTTGCATTTTCCGATATTTGACAGTTATGTTAGATGGGAAGGGGGTAGCCTTCGAACAAAAGGATTTTTGTTATTGGACTTCATCGAACTTTTGGGTTGTTCCCTTAGAATTATGTGGTGGTTCTTGGATGTTTAGTGTCACATTGTTAACTGCATATATATCCCTTCACTGTATTACACATTCATAATCTTGTGAATATGTGTACTGTGTGTGATCCAATCATTTTATTATTTGTAAAAACATGAACATGGAGGTAATTAATAGCTCACCATTGACCGCAAAGTTGGTAATTGTTCCAATCTCACACAAATAATATGCATTTGCGTATGATTTCTTAACATGTAAACAAGCACACATAATCACCACAAGTATGCCCACGTACTTGTTGATCACGTATTAAATGCGCATTAAAACAGTGAATGGAAGATATATTTTTATTCGTCTTTTGAGCAAAACAATTATGAATGACAATAACTTTGCACCATCTATTCTTTACGGTCATTGCGTGAAATCGTCTGGGTTTGTGTTAGGTCTCGGTATTTTTCTTCAGGGCTCCCTCGGAAAATTACTTCTCTGATTACCCGCTATGACCTCAAAATAAATAGCGTGCAGTTATTATATATAGTCTAATTAATCCTCAAGTGGAGTTGTACATTGGTAATTTTGGCTAACTATATTGGAATGGTTCTAAAGAATGATACATATTCATGAAATATATGTTGTTGATTTAAAAATCAACAACACCATTAAATAACTCAACAACACCATTACATAACTCTTATATAACATAGTACTATTTTTATACATATTGCACATAAGTTTTGAATTGATTACATCAGTGGCGTAGCCAGGTTTTCGGAACGGGGTGGGGGGGGGTGAATTGTTAATCCCAATTTTTTTTGCCAAAAAAAATTTTCACAGCGTTTAAAAAAAATTTCACAGCGTTTTTACGTTATTATATATCAATATCCTTAAATGTGCTAAGAAGGAAAAGTCTTATCCAAGATTTAAAGTATTTGAGCGACATGTTCTTGGTTTCTTCACCATGTACACACAAAATTGTCTATTTTTGCCAAGGCCCCTAAGATGAACCGACGGCAATGATGAGTGGGGGGGGGGCACGGCAGGCACCCCCCCCACTGGCTACGCCACTGGATCACACGTTATATACATTACCATTTACTATGAATACACAAAACAAAACATTTCCATATCATTATCCAATCCTTCGAAGGAGTTGGTATGTAGAGACTTACAGATTAGGCTTTTATGTGTGAAAATAACATATAAATGGTCTGCTTTTAAAATAGTTATCATTCAGTGAACAAACCAAAAGATCAATGAAGTCCTATGAACAAAATTAATTTTGTAAAATTTTTGATTACATTTCTCGTATGCACTTTCTATTTATTTGATTTCCTTCTGGTGTCATTAGAGATGGAAGGGAGGTTAGCTATGAAACCAAATTAATGTTTTAAAAGCTTCATCGATCGTTTGGTTTGTTCCCTTGTTATCCTGTAGTTTTTAAAGGTCCGTAACCCGATTGACAACATCATCCCCCCCCCCCATTTTTGTCATTGTAAATGAGTTTTTGGTATCACAAAATAGAAAAATAAATCATATTTTTCTCATTACTATCCTGAAATTTGACGCTCCAAGTCGAAGTATTTCCGGAGAAATCAGAGAATTCACACAAAAATAGCTTCCTTGGTGGCTACCAATTTCTTGAATTCTGGACAGGCTTATCGTAGATAATTATAGTCTCCTCAATAGCTAGTTTGGTTTTGCATCATTCACATTGTGTGAAAAGAGCGAACCACACTAACTGCTGAAGAGACTTCATTTCGATGACGCGTACTATAAAGTTCTAAAAAATCCAAGATGGTGGTAGCGGGCTGATTGGCGCAGTTGGTTAGCGAGTTATGCTTTTATGCAACTTATGCAAGAGGTACCCGGTTCAATACTCGGGGTGGCAGGTTTCTTTTTCTTCTCCATTTTTAACCCAAACTTTATTACATTCAATTTGAAATGTATATATTGCAAGGGGAAATATATTTTGTTTCTTTTTTTTTCTGAATCGGTACAAAAAGATTTAAAAACAAAAATTTCCGTTCAATACAGGCATTTGCAGCATTGTCGTACAGGGCATTTCTGTTTTGCTTTCAATATTGGCTATTGCCATTATGCCATAATTTATACACAAAAATCTAAAAACATAAAAACACCGGTTATGGGGAGTGGTATATGAAAATGTCACTATCGGAACGTGTACCTGGTGGAGCTTGGTTGTCGATCAGTGCAACCAGGCACGCACAGCACATGACGAACGGGAATTACGGCACATGTTATTGCTTGCCTGCCCAGAATGCAGTTCACGCATACCAAGATATTGGATTGCACATTTTGCTATTTATTCACATTTATGCTGAAAATGCTCTCGTTTTTTCACAAAGCTGCATAAAGGGGACGATATTTGATATTATATGTAATTTTTACCACCTTTAACACACCAAACAAAAATATAATTTCAGCACAATATGTCCTAAAAGCCAACCACATAATTGGTTCCTCCAATGACTAAGTAAACCAATCATCTCCCTTTAGTTTTACGTTTTTTGTGTATTTTGAAGTGGAGAACTAAATATCTGACTAATTGCTGGTCTTTCAGCAGACCATACAGAACACACATAATATGCAGCACAGTGTAATTCATTTATTGTCTCTTGAATGAAGCACCTAGAGATGTAGCATTGGTATTTGAGTTGTGTCACCTTTTTCCATTATACGCTTCCAAGAGGTCATAGGTCACTTCGGACATGTCAAATGGTGTATGTTGTGTTCCAGCAGCGAGCAGTGAATGTAGGATGCCTTTTTCTTGGGTCTCCTTCATGAATCTTGAGATTTCATTCCAACGATCCTACATAAACAAATGTACATTGGGTAAACTATTAAACTGAAACATTTTCAAATCTTAACAGAGTTCTTTTGTTTTAATCAAAGCTATAATAATACCGTCATTAAATTTGACCATTACTATTAGCCTTTTGGTGTATGGCCTATACAAAGCAAGGACAGTATTTCAAGTGGGTAAAAACCCAGCAAATTTTGAAGGCTTTACCCACTTTGTGTAGCACCATATACCTCTAAGGGCCTGTTTCTATGGCTAGTGGTCAGGCTTCCTACATTATCAGGCTAAAGCCCATTAGTCCTATATACCAGAGCCAATGTTTTAAAGCCACTTTGCTATTGCTGACATCATTATCACTATGTGTCACACACATTTAAAAACAAAATCAAAGCAGAATCCCAAAAAAAAAAAAAAAGATGTTTGCTTGCCCTTAACCAACCGACCCTAATTTTGGAAATCAGAAAAAAGGTTTTTTTTCAAATTTTTGCATTCTGAAGATGTAAAAAAAAATGTATTTTAGAGTTTGTGTTCAACATTTTAGTTGTTTTGTAATGTTAGTTGATTCATTTTGACACCAAAATTTGTTTCATATTTTGAGCCTTAATTAATGCAAACAGTAGAGTTTGCTAGTAAAAAAAAAAGAAATCCCGACTGACCGACCCAATTGCTAAAATTCATTTGAGGGCAAGCAAACAATTTTTTTTCTTGGCCTAATCAGCATGTACGAAACATCACATCTTTTTCGATACTTACCTGTTCAGCCTCAACATCAGCCCATTTGTACTGAGGTAGAGTCGGGGAAAAGAGTAAAGGATAAGCACTTTCCATGAAGGCACTGGTGAACTGAGATTTCATGTACTCTGCATCTCGCTGGGTTAGAAAATGGTACAAGAAAATAAGGATCACTGTATGATATAATAAAAAGACTACAGGTAATTTGAAGATCATAAATGTGATACTTGTATACAAAACACTAATTTGAACCTAATTGATCACTCAGCAAACAACTATTGTTTATTCTTTGTATATTGAGAATCATCAGTTCCAGTGTTGCCCCGGGCGCCGTAGGGTGCATCTCTTGCCCCTCATGTTACACAAATTTCTTGTCCCTAGTCTCAAAATGTTCCATTGGTCAAAATATTACCCCATACCAAATTTAAAATTATTCAAGTCGTTTAGGGGGCCTCCGTGACGTTGAAATTGTTGGTCAATTGCCATACCATATGCATAAGGCAGCTATTTTGTTTTGCATGATTAACATTAGAAATTACTGCTGCCTTATGTATTTTGCCCATGTAGTTAGGACTATTATGATTCAAGATGTTAAAAAGCTCATGTCCCAAAATTTAACAAAAGGGAGCTATCTACAAGGACCAAGTTTATGTAAACATAAATGGCTGCCCTTTGCTGTCTTTACTGTGTAATTGTGAAATTACTTAAATATTCATAACTTTCCTGTTTCCATGCCAACTTTGAACCGTTATGCTGATAGTTACTACTACAGACTATAGTGATCACACACTTGCATCTAGACCTTGCTGAATTTGATGAGACAACACACACAGGACTGAGGTTCTTCAAATCTTGATTTGGGTATCTCCGCATGATCATTTACCTTATTCAGCTTTATACATTGTCTTTGTTGTTGCCGTTTAAGCTAGTGCTTCTCCTGTGTTGGTACTTAGTCAAATGTCACTGGAGAATGCAACTGCAAAGTGTACCATTTTGTTTGGTTTTACATTGCAACTTTCTTTTATATAATATGATTTAACTGGCACTTTTTGAAATTATATGATTCACATACTAACCTTTGTATAGGCCTATGAATATTTCCATGAGGTACATGTAGTTCTTGGATTGGAACCTCAATTCAAGTTCAAGCAGAGTTTGGGAACAAAAGTTTTGCCATTCATCTGGCCTAGCATCTACAATGCTCTGGAATCTTAAACTTAACTTCTGAGTTTGCTCACTAATGCAATTCACAACTTCGCAAAATCATCTCTGCTGAGAGCTGCGGTCTGAAGATTTGAAGGACCTTAGCCTTCCATTCTTTTTTTAAACGTATTTAACATGATGCTGTACTGTCTCATCAAATTGAGCAAGGTCTAGAAATTGTACAACTTGCAAGTGTGCGATCACTCTTCTGTAGTAGTATCAGCCTAATAGGTCAAAGTTGGCACGAAAACAGTAAAGATATGTATATCAAGCAAATTCACAATTACACAGTAAATACAGCAAAGGGCAGCCATTTATGTTTACATAAACTTGACCTCTGTAGATAGCTCCCTTATGTTTTATTTTTTGAGTTGGACTATTTTAACATCTTGATTCATTAATAGTCCTGACTACATGAACAAAATACATAAGGCAGCAGTAATTTCTAATGTTAACCATGCAAAACAAAATAGCTGCTTTATGCATATGGTATGGCCATTGACCAACAATTTCAACGTCACGGAGGCCCCCCTAAACGACTTCGGAATAATTTTAAATTTGGTATGGGGTAATATTTTGACCAATGGAACATTTTGAGACTAGGGACAAGAAATTTGGGTAACATGAGGGGCAAGAGATGCACCCCAGGTCGAAACACCCGAACACAACTGTTTTAGGCCAAAATTTTGCATTAAAACTGCAAAAATTTGTGCGCATTTGTCCTGGTAAAGTAATTTTGGTGGCAGGTCATTGGGACAATTTTTGCAATTTTGAAAATGATTCAACAAAAAAAAGTGGCTTTGATACTTGTACAGCAAGATGACATAATCCCACATCCTTGAGACCTGATGTGTATGATTTGAATCAACAATTTGAAGGAATGATAAGAAAAAAAAGGTGATTTATAGTGTGCTACGCACAATGAAATACGCACGCACTGACGTCATTGCTACATCATGGTGAAAATGGTATAGCAATGTGATTGCTAATGTTAACCCCTGAGCACTACCGGATTGCTGATTGGTCCAGTTGATAATGAAAACTTCTTTTTGACCTATAGGCAGGTAGTTCTCATGGGATTAAATCAAAAAGATTTAATTACACATACCATCTCCTTCTTCTTAATTGTTCTTTTCTTCTCTATCCAGCACATCTGTTAAATTAACAAGCAAAGAAAATGATAACTAAAAGTAGCCTAAACTATTGCTCTAAATGCTCTATTAATTTAATGTCCTGGGGTTGATTTCACTAACATTTAAAGACCCATTCAGTGATCTCAGCGCAAGTGTAAAAAAATGAAAATTGTTTATAAATTGCTTAAAAGTGAAAGATAAGACATTCAAATTGTCATTTGGTATTTTTGAAATGACAAATTTGGCAAAAAAACAAAGAAAACAGCAGTACTGACGAAGTTGAAGCCCCATTCAAATACATGTAGCTAATTTAGATACTGACAGTATCTAAATTACAGATTCGGGTAAAATGTCTAATTTTGTCTTAAATACACAGCTTTCGGCTGAACCACTCACAGGCTATGTTAGCACATCTATGACAATGACAAAGATACCAAAATCTGAATTTTGATGATTTTTATGATCGTCCGAATGAGCAAATCACTGAATGGGCCTTTAAGATGCATTGTCAATCCTTTAACCAATTATAAGCCAAAACCTATCGTAACTTTTAACCTTAGATTATTAATCTCCAAATAGAGCCTGAGCCTTCTTACTAGTTCTTAGCATGCTTGCTTTCAGCTGATGCTGGGAGAGCGTTTGAACCTGGCAACCTCGCTCAACTTGTCAGCCTTACGTGCAAACTCCCTTTCATGTACGCTCACGCTATTTGCGAGTTCGCTAACGCACCCTCACTTACCACCAACCTCCATGGGCAACATGCTAGACTTCTCCGTAGTCCACTTGCCATTGTGCATACTCTTAAAACTCCGATTTAATTAATTTGTGCACAATTGATAGATTTTCACATCTGATCTTTTTAGTCACCGTACTCTCTCTGTTTGTTGGCTTCCCAAGTGGACTACTTACTTTCGATTGCGGTTAACAAGTTTAACACGGTTGTCTATGGATGAAATTGTCGGATTTATGGCCTACTAAAATGCATCTTTAAATGGATCGGGCTTGTGATTGGCCGGGCTTGTGATTGGTGACATCCTCCCAGGCTTTCACCTTTAATACACTGACAGAAATATGTGATTATTGTTCACATTATATTTGATAAGCTTTTGTTTTTGTTCAATTGTTCAATATTTATCATAAAATTTGACAAAATTCGAGCCAACTTACCCTGAGTGCATCCATGATATCTGGGAACTTTGTTGCTTTAGGAAAGTTAGCAAGGAGTGGACTATGAATCAGATCTGTATTGTAATAAAACCAAGATTAGAAAACATGTGGTTTTTGTTTTTTTAAATCAAATGTTAAAAGTTATATATCATAGGATCCACACTGTTGATGCTATGGTCTTTTAGAGGCTTTCAGTATTTTGGTTTAATGTGCTTAACACATTGGAGCCGGTATCAGATTAATTTACGGTCCATACCACACTTTTTGTGGAAGCCAATAATGTTCAAAACAAAACACAACTTGATGATCAACTTCCAGTGTCTGTACTTATACAAATTTCAACCTCACACTCAATTTGACAAAGACGTCGCACAGACTTAAAGACATATTATTACATTTGCTGAGGAGAACGCCCTCAAGAATTTTTTTAATTCTGGTTTTAACACGATTCGATTGTAATGTACTTTAGTCAATAAAGATACTCTGCAAAAATCGAGACTTTAGGTGCTGTAGTTTTGTCAAAATCCGAGATTTTGAATAAAACGATGTAACCGGTGTTTTATTATTACGATGGAAATATTAGTCAAACACGTATGCACAGTACGTACACGGGAGTAACATGCATGAGCGTTAGTAGTAAATTCCAATTTTCTATGCTTTACCTCACTTGTTCGGCTCAAAATTATAAGGGGACATATCTGATAGTAAAAGCTAACATTTTATGGAAAATAAATACTAATCTATTTTTACAGAAATGTTATAATATGGCTTTAACATCCAAAACTTCAATAAGTGTGAATTGATTTTGCTGTTGTAATGTTCATAATACAAACAAAGATATACAACTGACATACCTGTATTCTGTAGATCAATGCGATCCCTAAGTAATGCATCAGCTAACAATATGCGATAATAAGATAGGAATGGTAGATACTCTGTACTGCTTATCAAAGTCTCAGGGAGTACACTGAATAGAAAATAAAAGAAAACAAAAACAACATCTTAGTTTCAAGTTTGCTTATGAGTGTAAAGTTTACACATATGAATATAAAGAACTAGATTTCGCGGTTCTCGGGTTGTGCGGTTCTCGTAATAGGCCTATCTCTAATTGCCCAACACCCGTTACCTATATAGCTGCCCTGACCTATTAAACTACTATAATAGGCCTCGCCGTCTCTCAATGATCCAACTTGACACAACTCTGTTTTGTAGCTGTGACGCTTACTTCGTTACCATAATTTGGAAACCCATCGTTCACCTCTTCCAAGCTTTGAGTGTCCTGCTACTACGTTGGAGGACCCCGAAATTAGTATCTAGATTGGATGTAGGCCGTTACTAAAGTAATGAAATCAATCGGGAGAAATGTCAACCCAATAAGGCCTAATATTACGGGTTATAGGCCTTACCTGATTATTTTATTAACAGATTATTTTTATCATAATGTTAACCATTCTGGAGGACCTCGGGAATAGTCATGTTCTGCTGAAATAGGCCAATGCACGCGTTCCGTATTATGTGTTGAAAGTAGGCCTATTGGTCCGATGAGGTGCACCTGTAGTGTTAGTCATACTGTAGGCCTAATGCTTTCTGATGCACGCACTGCGCCTGTCGGCACTCTGCGTTGATACTACGCGATAGCGCCCTGTGAGCATGAGATTGTGCACCGCGAGAACGCGAACCGTGCGGACGCGAACGCGATAGCGCGCGGACAGAGAGACGGACGGACGGACACACCATGATTAGTATTATGATGTTCTGTACTGATCAGTTTAATTCATGGGTAAAAGTTAACTTTCTTGCCATCTACTAGATATGAACTTGGGGAACAACCTAAAAGTGTGACTCCGTCCTATAAACGAAAGTCCTTTCTTAGGAGGGAGGGGGTCAAAAAGTTTGATTACTGTTGTAAAAAAATAGTTAGAATAATGGTAAAAGTTAATCTTTTGAGATTGCAATTTTCAATATTTGAATTTTCAATATTTCATACTTAAGTTACAGGGAGGGGGAGGGAGGGAGGAGAGGGAGGGAGGGAGGAGGAGGAGGAGGAGGAGGGAAGGAAGTGGTCAGCCCATAACAATAACACTTTCATTTATAGTAAGTCATTGATCTTTTGGATTATATTAGGCAAAAAAAAAAAGAAGGTTCGTCTCAAAGCTGACGCGCGCGTTTGTAAAATCCCACGATTTGACAAAGAACAAATGCGGAAATTTTTTTTTATTTCAAAAATTTTTTTTTTTTTAGTTTTTTCAAAAAAAATCGCCGAAAATCAGACTTTTTTCTCAAAATAAAAAAAAAAAAAAAAATTGCATTTCGCATTTGTTTTTAAATTTCTCGTCAGCTTTGAGACAAACCTTTTTTTTTTTTGGCCTTATGAAACTGATCTAATTTTGTCAAAAAGTGCTCATATGTCAGAATGTCATCAAATAAACAAATTTAATTACCGTACTATTAAAGTAATATTTTTCAGATGTGCAGGGCCACAGCAGCTAAAGGGAGTATTCCATTATGCTTTGCGGTACTATAGAACTAAACATGTCATAGAAAATGTACACAAAATCCCTCACTTCGTTACTCGCTTAAATCTGGGGAGCTTATACTTTTGTTTGAAAAAGTATTGTGACACTATCCATAGCTCTCAATATCTAAGCGGCTCTTGTTTATATTTTGTATTGCTATGGAGCATGCAAATATAGGCCTACTGCAATGCATGATGGGATACTCCATACAGCTGCCATGGTGCAGGCCTATATATTTGTGATGAATACAGTTTATGTACAGTTTACATGTGACATACTTACTCTAACCAAGTTTTCTGCTCCTTGGTAGGGGTGACAAGTTTGAATTGTAACATTGGTTTCTTATTAGCACTCAACATAGATCTCAGCTTACCAGTAGAGGCTACACAAATAACAAAAATACAAATATAACATTAATTTTGGTGTAATTTATATTGGTCTTCAACTATCTGATTAAACACTGGGAACGAATGTCTATAAGTGTTGTCTACAGCGTGATACTTCTGGCAAGATGTCACAGACAATTTGCTGATGTTGATGCGTCTAATGCATTAGACGCATCAACATTGGCGTGCATGCATTATTTTATCTAATTTCTCTCCCAACAAGTAATACGCGGTCAATCATTAACCTATATTTCTTTCTGCCAAGCCTTCTCATCATGACACACCAAATACTATAATTAATAGGCCTATAACAAGGCGGTTCTCATACCACAAGTCTTGTCTGCTTTTGGGTCACCTGGAAAATAAAATAGGAAGTTCCAACCAAAATATTGATATATTGATATTAAGGGAGTGTTCCTAAATACTCTGATGGGGGTGGAAAATGTAAGCGGATCAACAAAATTTTGCCTCCCAAAACAGGGAATTATTTTTTCACATATTTTTTGTGGGACCTGGATTATCAAACCCTATGGAATAAGGAATAGCATAATTAATCTTAGCTACAACATGGTATATTTTGTTACAGTAGTTCTTCCCGATTTTTCACACAATAGGCCAGAACAGCCGTTACAGTCCTACCCCATGATCACTGATCATAGACTGTAGAGGTCTATGACTCCATGACCCACTCCATCTCTTATTCATTGGTGTTTGGACCAGACTCCCTTGAGTTAACTTGATGTTGTTATTATGTTACAAGCAGTTTTCAGCATCTGCTAGGAAATTGATGATGCCAGTGTATTAGCTACCAGGGTCGGATCCCGGAATTTTTGATAGAGGGGGCGCCTTTTGGTCAACGACGAAAAAATTGTGTTAAGGGGGTTACCCCCTCGAAAACTCAACGGGTTTGGCCCATTGTTTGCTGTTCATGGCCAAATTTGTTCATTTCTTTCATTTTTTGTATTTTTAAGTTAGGCCGACGCCTTTGCTAGAAAAAAATAGAGGGGGCGCGCGCCGGCTGTGCCCCCCCTAAATCCACCCCTGGCTACCCATCTGCTGGTCTAAAATGATGGGGAGTTTGCACCGGGGATGGGCAAAATTAATGCATTTGACAGATGCTACATTATAATTGTAGGTATTGAGAAAGGCTACTGACCTTTTTAGAAGACCAGATTTGCAAAACAAGGCCATAGCAACACATGTTTGAACTCTTTAAACCCACAATAGGGCCCTTTATTATATAAGATTATCAGCAGTTAGACCCCTTAAGAGTTCAACAAAAACACTTGCAACTTGATTCACGACGACTAGTAAACTTGTTTTACTTCAGTATTAAAAACTTGCAAATTAGGGAGTGCTGACTTCAGTGTCAATTCTTTACTACCCTCTCCTTTTACTTTATATTATGGATAATAGCGCTCTTTTGGGGACACACACCCTGGCGAAGCCAAAGAATCTTTGCCCTCCCCCTTTACACATGCACGGTTTTGAGAACCTAAATTTAAAACCTTTTGTCTTATCATACAATGCGAGTTCAGCGAGCAGGAAATTTTGCATATTTGAACTGCGTGTTCCTAATGTTTTCTTAGACCTTTTTCCGGGCGTAATAATCCCGGGTTAACAATAGGAATTCTGCCCAAAATATCTCTGCTAAAATTGCTACCCCCCTCCCTTTTAGCTTGCTAAACAAAAAATATTTGCTTCCCCTATAATTCATTACCCCGGGGGTACACATACTTATGCACCATCACTTATTTCAGTACCAGATATGGGTAAAGCTCTCAAATCAAGTATTTTAATTCTTAAAATACCAATGCATAATGCGTTTTCCCCCTCCCTCAACCAGTGGCGTTATTAGGGTTGGTAGCCCCCGGGGCAAGAAACAAAATTGGCGCCCCTACCCCCACCCGAGAATATCTTAGACGCGGACAGTGGCGTAGCTAGGAGTTGTGGAGCCCAGGGCTAAGGATACATAATGCCCCTCCCAATTGAAACAATTGCGCGCGCAAAATTTTGGACAAATAAGGCCTTCCACTAATTAATTTTGGTTACTAGAAGTTGAATATCGGTCTTAAAATGTTCTTTCAATTGATTTCGCCCAAAATGTGCGCGAAGCACACACAAATTTTGACTTTCATCGCTAGGAGGGGCGCAGAATCGACATAAATATGCTTAATTCCAACACCGAAGGGGGCTATCATTTTCTTCGGAAGGGGGTCCCAAATTTACAAAAGTCAGCGTCAATAAAATTGTGACACCCCCCCATTTCGGCAACAACAATTTTATGACACCCCACCACCAATACACCTTACTCCCTAAACAGACTAACATTGTATTGAAATCACGTCTTTTTAAATAAAATAAACAAACTATCTGTGGTCATCTTGTGACTCCCTATCTTTTGGTCATCAAAAATTTTATGACCCCCCGTATTTTTCTTTCCAAATATTTATGACCCCCCCTGTATATATTGGACCCGCCCTTATGAAGAAAATTATGGCACCCTAACTCCGTTCAATCCGTCAAAATCACCATAGATATGTGGCTTCACCTCCTGCTGCTATGGTAAGGGATGGGCACTCATAAGTCTAGGTAATTATGTCTATGGCAGGCGGCGGACAACATGATAGAGAGAGACGGCAAAACTGCTCAGCCGTCTGGCACTTTCCACACAATCGGAACACGGAAGTAAATTGGGACTGAATTTCGCCATTGCACACTGAGTGATCGGAGCCTAACCAACACGGCAAATTTAAAACCGTCACAGCCACTATCACTCAGTAATAATCAAATTTTACTGTATTTAATTGTCTTGAGACATCAGGAAAACACAACAAAGCAAAGATTTAGACTCAGCATTGCTCCAACGATCATGAGGACCATTTAATAAGAGCTTATTCTCCATTCAAGAATTTTATAGATATAAATATGATTAAGATAAATAATGATACAATTTCATAGAAATTAAGCCATAAACATAAATTGAGATATTTAACGACAGCAAGCATTTTCAAATTATTTATCTTGCAACAAATTATTTAAATACGAGTATTATTGGAAAAATGTGTATAAGCCAACCAACCATATAGAATGGACACACAAAAGTTTACTTCTGTATCACATTTAACCAAAATAATTTATGTTAAGCCAAATACAGATCTTTGGATCAACCCGAGAGGATTGGATTGGAAAACCACATTTTAAATGCAATTAAATTTAATTAATTAAATAATTAGGCATCTCCAAAAGAAGAAATAATGCCAGCCCAAATAATGAACATTTAGTATAATGCAGTTTAATTCGCCTGTCGAATGAAACATAAGATTACCCCTGTGGCTGAAATGGGTTCGCCATTTGGGCACGTGATGTTGTTATTGGTTACCATTGGTAACCGGGTCAGGAGGTCCAATCATGGGTGTGCATGCACGGGGCCTCCGGTGCCCTTTTGTTTGCTGGTTCATTCTCAATCAGGTCGTCATTCAGTACGGACTCAAAAATTTTGTTCCCATCCACCACTACCCATATGTCACGTATATAACTGTTGAAAAATAATTACATCAGCTGACAGGGCATCATGAAATTTGGGTCACGCACAAGGAGACAAGTTGACCAAATACACTAATTTCTTTATCATCATAGTAACAAGTAATATTTACTTGTCGTATCACAGATTTCCAGATACGATGTACATTGGAAGTTAAAATATAGTTATGCAAGTTCCTTGATTTCATTATCAAGGAACTTTTATGGTAGTCTTTTTGATCATTTGTATAAAAATGATCGATTTCATGTCCACAATATCATACAATATACATGTACGTCATTAATAAATTATATTTAGTTCTCCTCTTTCCCTATAGGTTTTTGCCGGCTAGAGAATTTGGCGTCGGCATTTGCCTGGAGGCCACCAAGTAATCAAAATTTGATATAATACGAAATGAGAAAGGTGTCAGCCATTTAACCTCTTGTGTTTTGTAAGTCCGCGGCTTTTCATTTTCCTCCATAGATACTCAAGACAAAGCATTCATTTCCCATTAAAAGCGCAGTAGAAAGTGGAGACAATCTACCGACAAGTCGCGTCAGGTATTGACCAGACTCCATACAAGTCTATACCAAGCGCAGTAGAAAGTGGAGACAATCTACCTACGAGATTCCTCAGGATTTGAAGAAACTCCAGACAAAGCAATCATTTCCCATTAAAAGCGCAGTAGAAAGTGGAGACAATCTACCGACAAGTCTCGTCAGGTATTGACCAGACTCCATACAAGTCCATACCAAGCGCAGTAGAAAGTGGAGACAATCTACCTACGAGATTCCTCAGGATTTGAAGAAACTCCAGACAAAGCATTCATATCCCATTAAAAGCGCAGTAGAAAGTGGAGACAATCTACCGACAAGTCTCGTCAGGTATTGACCAGACTCCATACAAGTCCATACCAAGCGCAGTAGAAAGTGGAGACAATCTACCTACGAGATTCCTCAGGATTTGAAGAAACTCCAGACAAAGCATTCATATCCCATTAAAAGCGCAGTAGAAAGTGGAGACAATCTATCGACAAGTCTCGCCAGGTATTGACCAGACTCCATACAAAGCGCAGTAGAAAGTGGAGACAATCTACAGACAAGATTCTTCAGGATTTGAAGAACCTCCATATATATCATACATATACATCATTAGCCCTCATACAGAGAGACTATACATTAGTATACAACACATTTATCTAACGTATCTAAAGCGTAGAGCTGGAGTAATTTGACAAAATTTTATTGAAGCATCTATGACATTTTTGCCTTAACTGAAATACCCTTCCCAACAATAGGAGGGAGGGTGGGATTTTTTGGTCCTGCCTGATCGAATGGAGAAATGCAAGTGCATCACAAGAAAAGTATGGCCACAACAAAGGAATGGAAAAAAGAACGGAAGACCTGATTGGTTGAATACCACTAAAGTGACAACTGAGTGGTCAAAAATTGGTCTTGTATAACAATATTGTTATACAATAACAACCTTAAACTATGATCTGAATCAATAGCTTGAAAGCTTGAAGGTAGGCCAGAAACTCTGAAGTGGGCTTGAGTGGATTCAAGTGGAAAAATGAGGGGATAAGCCTCTGCACCCAGATACACATGATTGCCCAAGAGCCCCTGATGCTAAGACAATCTAGTTTTTAAAAGATTTGCAACTTTTAAAAACATAATTAATTTGAAGGTTAGTTTTGTGGGGTTCATTATCGAACCCCAACAGTTATAGCTTGTATTAATATTATTTATAAGCTTAGGCCTACTTGTTTGTGATATTTTAAGCATTTTTAAATTTCAAAATAATCCCATTCAATTAAACGGCTGACAAAGGAAATTTACTGAATTTAAAGAATGCACGGCGCTCACTATCTGGTCTATGGGTTATTAATTTGTAGGAGGCCCTCTATTGGCTGCCAATTCAACTCAAATTACAAGAGGGCACACCATGTATACTGGAAGCTATGCTTTTCATTTCAATTTGTAATAATTGTGACATCAAGAAAGAGTTTGCAAGATATCAAATTGTACCTTATGAATGATGAAATAAAAACAAAGTCATGAAAATAATTAAACAAAACACAAAATGTCTGTTCCTTGAGGAAGGAATGTAGTAACACCAATGAATCTATATTCATATGATACTATCAATACAATACTGTTGCTAATATCTTGATATATAACAACAAATGCATTATACAATATAATCACATTAATTTTAAAATATTTGAGAGCCAAGCCCAGAATATGGCTAGGCTATTTATGATAATGATAGATGTCTCAAATTTACAAAAAGTCAGCATCAATAAAATTGTGACACCCCCCCCCCTCCATTTCGGAACAACAATTTTATGACACCTCACCACCAATACACCTTACTCCCTAAAACAGACTAACATTGTATTGAAATCAGTCTTTTTGAATAAAATAAACACACTATCTGTGGTCATCTTGTGACTCCCTATCTTTTGGTCATCAAAAATTTTATGACCCCCCTTATTTTTCTTTCCAAATATTTATGACCCCCCCCCCCCGTATATATGGGACCCACCCTTATGAAGAAAATTATGGCACCCTAACTCTGTTCAATCCGTCAAAATCACCATAGATATGTGGCTTCACCTCCTGCTGCTATGGTAAGGGATGGGCACTCATAAGTCTAGGTGATTATGTCTATGGCAGGCGGCGGATGACATGATAGAGACAGACGGCAAAACTGCTCAGCCGTCTATGACGTGCGATCGCTGCCATAAATAGACAAATTGACATATGTCAATTTCGCTGAAAGAAATTGACATATGTTGATTTTGTCCAATAGGAGAACTTGTAATCGCCATAAGTAAGCTAATTTACATAAAATCGACATATGTCATTTCCAAGGGTGGAAATTGACATATGTCTATTATTTAAAACCACTTGTGCTGTTTGCATCAATTTTATGTTGTGTAATTGGCTGCGTGACTGCTTCCCTATACCTGATGGTTAACATTTGTCTCAATCATTTTGAGGTATAAATCGACATATGTCAATTTCAAGACATGTGATTGGTTGCAGAAAAGAATACTCCCAAAACGACATCCAATGCGCCCAACAGAAGTTGATGCATAATGCTACGAGCTGTCGATATACGTACGTTGACCGCTTTTAATTTTGGCCTACCCAAAAATCTTTGCCACCCATATAAATCCCTCCCCCTCCAAGTACACATCATTATTGTACCACCCCAAGACCTGCACAGGAAATAAGCTTCCATCCATGTAGACTCTTACACTATGTACATGTTATGTCGTACATTGTATTTTTAAAAAACAAGTCTTCTTATTTAAGCCATTTACTTTCTAACAATACCAGCTAATACTCAATATTGAAACGATAATAATTTACTCATTTTAGAACGGAATAGACGTTGAAATAGTTGTAGAATAATATAAGAAAATGTAACAAGCGACCGGTTGTATTAACATACAATGATTGATGAGGGTCATGAACCGTGATAGAGCTCGCTTCAGTACTCGAGGTGTATTTTTGGTGCATTCAAATAAAGCAGTGATTTGGAAATCGACATATGTCAATTTCTAAATTGGCATATGTCGATTACATTTTGAATTTTTCTGGCGGTAATTTCAGCCAATGAGACGGAAGGCCGGTTGCAGCAACCAATAAACAGTAATAAATTCGACACTAGTTTTCAAATAATAAGCATATGGCGATTTCTGCAAGGTAATTGGCATATGTACATTTTACGTAAATTAGCTTACTTATGTCGATTACAAGTTCTGCTATTGGATGAAATCAACATATGTCGATTTCACTGAAAGAAATTGACATATGTCAATTTGTCCATTTATGGCAGCGATCGCACGTCATAGCCGTCTGGCACTTTCCACACAATCGGAACACGGAAGTAAATTGGGACTGAATTTCGCCATTCAATTTGCACACAGTTTGCTCCTGGGACGGGCAAAATTAATGCCTTTGACAGATGCTATATTATAAATTGTATGTTTTGAGATGCTATTGACCTTTTTAGTAGACCCAATTTGTAGAACAAGGCCATATCAGCACATATTTGAACTCTTTGAACCCCCAATGGGCTATAGATGTCTGGTAAATGTTTTAGAGGTCAAATTAGGACAGGCAATTTCATTCAAATGACGGGCAACCCTCAATTTCTAGCTATGACCCTGTTTGCACACTGAGTGATCGGAGCCTAACCAACACGGTGAATTTAAAACCGTCACAGCGACTATTACCCAGTAATAATCAAATTTTACTGTATTTAAGGCAGCTCTGTACTCTCAGACATGCATGTAGTAAAAGTGCCATAACTTTGTAATTATTCATGCAAGTCATATAAAAGTATACATTTTTATAAAGGCAATACATCAATGAATCTTAATATAAATACAGATTTGGTGTAAAAACAACAATTATGAAGAAAATCACAAAAAAGTGAGTTTTTGGCAATTTTTGTTCGACCATATAAGGCATCAAAATGAACTTTTAAAAATTCACAAACGCCTATTTGCATAAAATGATGCCCAAAATCGGAAATAGACCAAAATATAAAAAAATGAGAAAACCGTTTCTTAAGTCGATCATGCTTTTTATGATGAGCATAATTGCTTACCTATAGATGCTGTATTTATTGAGTTATCGTGTACCTAAATCGTCATTTTACCGAGAAAATGAACATTGAAATAAATGCCGTTGAAGTTTAAAGTGGTCACATTTTACACTTTGATCGAAGCTCACAGGAGAATGCGGCAGTTCTTGTTTTTCTACCTTACATTACGTGAACATCGGGTAAATCCACAGCCCCTTGAGAAGTTTGGGCGAAATCTATTCATATCTTGATGTTTAAATCGGGGCAAAGAACTTGAAAAAATTCACATTTTATCAGCTAAAACGGAGCCATTTGACCGCTAGGTTTTTATGAAATCAGTGCTTCTGTGGTGCTTCCATAAGATGCGCCGCGCATGCAGATATAAAGCGTTGCGTTAACAAATTGTGCGTCTACAAAACGTGATGCGTTGTTGTGCGCGTATACCCTGATGGTACAACAAAGATTTTCTTTCCTTTTAAATTGCGGAAACAAGTGAAATACAGGGCTGTCAACTCTCACGCATTGGCCGTGAGTCTCACGCATTGGGTCACTTTCTCACGGTCTCACGCCAAGGTAGTATAATCTCACGCCTAGGTAGTAAATCTCACGCAAAAGGCTGGAAAATGAGTAAAATCTCACGCATCGTCATGAATAATTTGTTGCTCCTAACCCCCCCACCCGCTTTTCACATTCCCGGGCACCGTGGCTCAAAAAATCATGGTACAAAATGAACATTGGAGTCGGCAAATCCCGGTACGCCTCTGTCTCACGCCAAACAATTCCAAAAAGTTGACAGCCGTGGTGAAATAGTGAAATAAAATCCATAAAATAGAGCAGTTGGAGTTAACAAATCTGGATTTTCTTTCCTTGTATTTATAAAACACATAACAAAGTAAATACATTTCAAAAAAGCTCAATTTCGCAAAAGAAACAATGTCTAGAGTACACAGCCACGTTAATTAATTTGAAAGTTACACCCCCCAGCTAGGTATTATCGGGGGTATTATAATCGTTCGGTTTGTTCTTCCGCTGGCAACAAACCATTGTAATCTTCTGTGTTGGTCTTCCGCTGGCAACAAGAAATTGCACATGTTCTTTTGCTCATCTATCTGGGCACAGTTCTTGAACCCCAATATATTTGTATATTCATTGAATAACCTTTGACAATAATGGGTACAAAAAACTCATACCCTGTTCTCAAAATGCAATTATCATCTGTTCGTCATCCAAGCCCAGGGAATGTGTGTATGAGAGGATTGATGACTAATATGATTTTGGAAGGGCTCAGTGGGAATTGAAAGGTTATTGCAAAAAACTTAAATAATAGTGACAGTGATTGGTGTACACTCTAAATTAGAAAGACTTAAAATCTTAGTTGAGACTTGTAAATTTTTGGCCCCCACATATACGAGGGGCAGTCAGTATGTTTTAAGAGTTGACTCGTGACGTCATTTGTGGATCGTTTTCATGGCATTTCTCAATGATTACATAAACACTGTACCTTTGTCTTTCAAACAACACATGTAAAAATTATATCACACACATGATTACGTAACAGCATTAGCATAAAATCAATGGTCTAGAGTCACCTGGTGAAATTGAGTCGTTTTTGTTAAGGGAAATAAGAGGCCGAAATGAGGTATTGTTGTATTTTCTATATTTTCTCGGGAATTAAAGAATGGAAAATGCTGCCTTTTGGAACAGTAATAGAACACAACCTACCAGTTCATTAAACCATGTTTGTTGGGCTGTAAACGTTTTAGTTTATTTAAAATGCGTGGTCAAATATGTCTTATTTTTGACAAAAACAAGGCTTTTCTTTCTTTAAAAATCTTGATATTGCCAAATATAGCAAACGTGGAAATTTAAATTTTTTTACCAGTTCTGTTGACTAATCTCTAAACATTTAAACGGGAGTCTCCCTAGAAAATATTTGAATCCGTGATTAAAATATAACTGTTATTCTACCATTGTTACATTTATACAAAAAGTAGTGGTACAAAGAGAGAGACCATCGTTTGAATGAGAAATTAATTTTTTAAACTTTTCTGTTCATTTCAGGTTGAGATCATCCATAAAAATTCATATGAATATTTAAATTACAATTTTCATAGCATTTTGTAATATTTTAGGCCCTATTTACATGGAATTTTGCAATTTTCGTGCATTTCCACCATGTTGTATCGGTCATCCCACCTACGCATGCGCAGCTTGTTGTTTGATTTGCACCAGTTATCATAGCACTGAGTACCAGCTCTCACACGTGACCAGTCATTATATTTTAGTATGTTTAATTTTGGAGATAATTGATGTCATTTG
This sequence comes from Amphiura filiformis, assembly GCF_039555335.1. Classification (NCBI taxonomy): domain Eukaryota; kingdom Metazoa; phylum Echinodermata; class Ophiuroidea; order Amphilepidida; family Amphiuridae; genus Amphiura; species Amphiura filiformis. Next base: position 59,414,662 of record NC_092632.1, read on the forward strand.
TAATAACTGCTTTTTCATTTTCGCCATTTTTGCAGAATAATTTCGCTTCCATTCAAGCCCTAAAGTTGTTGAAGTTTCCAGACGTCCCATTTCCACCAAAGTTTAATGACAAGTCTCATATTTTACCAAATGCAAACTGAGGACCTACTGTTTATTCCTGCCCAAAACTAGCCATATGCACCTTGTACTTCTGCTGTTCTCGGACATTGTAAACACGTGTATTTTCTGTAATTTAAAAGGCCCGCCTTTTTTTGCGTGATTTGGCAGTGTCCCTAGACTATTGATTTTATGCTAATGCTGTTACGTAATCATGTGTATGATATAATTTTTACATGTGTTGTATGAAAGACAAAGGTACAGTGTTTATGTAATCATTGAGAAATGCCATGAAAACAATCCATAAATGACGTCACGAGACAACTCTTAAAACATACTGACTGCCCCTCGTATGTGGGGCTTATGTTATCATCCAGATGGCTGTTTGTTTGTTCCCTTGTTTGTTTCTTTGTTTGTTTGTTTGTTTGTCCGGGCGGAAGCAAATTCATTAATCCACTCTCCAGCTTAAACGCTATCACCGATCAACTTCATTATTATGTTTTCAGGGTTATTAAGAGTTAAGAAAACCTAATAATGATAATATTGGATGGCTTATTTCGCATGATACCATACCATATCGGATTCGTCATACAAATATCGAACTCGCCGTTGGCTCGTCCGATATTTTTATGACTCATCCGATATGTTATGGTATCATGCTCAGCCATCCAATATTATATCAAACTTGGTACGGAGGTAGGGTATGGTGGCCTCATGTGCTGTATAGTTTTGTGTCGCATTATTTGCATATTTATGAGTATTAATGAGCTCATTAGCATATTTTGCCTACATTGTCGTTAATCCACTCTGCAGCTTAAATGCAACCACCGATTAACTTCAAACTTGCTACGGTGATAGTCTATGGTGGCCTCACGTGCTGTATACTTTTGTGTCATGTTATTTGCATATTTATGAATATTAATGAGCTTATTTGCATATTTGGCCTACATTGTCATTAATCCACTCTGCAGCTTTAACACAATCACCGATCAACTTCAAACTTGGTACAGTGATAGGATATGGTGGCCTGATGTTCTGAATAGTTTTGTGTCATTTTATTTGCATATTTATGAATATTAATGAGCTCATTTGCATATTGTGCCTTCATTTCCATTAATCCACTCTCCAGCTTAAACGCAATCACCTATCAACTTCATTATTATGTTTTCAGGGTTATTAGGAGTTAAGAAAACCTAATAATGATAATATTGGATGGCTTATTTCGCATGATACCATAACATATCGGATTCGTCATACAAATATCGAACTCGCCGCTGGCTTGTCCGATATTTTTATGACTCATCCGATATGTTATGGTATCATGCTCAACCATCCAATATTATATCAAACTTGGTATTGTGATAGTATATGGTGGCCTCATGTGGTGTAGGCTTATAGTTTTGTGGGGGCCACCATTTTACGGACCGCGTAATTCTAGTTACGTCTTTAAAGGAAATCTGTACCATAAAATAAATCAATGGCTATATAGTTGCAGTAATAATAAAAACGACAAACAGTAAAAGTCCCAAGCTTACGAGGGGGTATCAAAAAGTTTTAGAAATTGCCCAGAAGTGAAAGAGCTATATCAATGAAATTTTGTCAGTGCAATCACTGGTCCTTATGTACACTATGGTGCAAAAATGGTCTCATAAGTATGTTTACTTTTTTTTACAGGAGCTAGATGTCACTACCTGTCTATGTAACCGCATAACCAGCAAAATGGAGAAAATTGAGGCGTGCAGCATGATTAAGTTCCATTTAAAGGGTTAGAGTGCCCAGAAAATCTGTAATGAAATGAAAATTCCTTTTCCAAAAAGCGACAGAGACATATCACAATCACCACCAAAGATAACTTTCATTTCATCATCAATTTTCTAGGCACTGCAACCATTCAAAAGCAGGATCTTAATAATGCTGCTTGCCTCAATTTTCTCAATCTTGCAGTTCATGCGCAGTAACTGGGGCAGCAGGTTATTGGCATCTAGTGCCACCTGTAAAAAAAGTAAACATACTTACGAGACAATTTTTGGACCATAGTGTACATAAGGACCAGTGATTACACTGACAAAATTTCATTGATATAGCTCTTTAACTTCTGGGCGATTTCTAAAACTTTTTGATACCCCCTCGTATATACGTACAAATAAAGGAGAAATTCTTAATTCCTTACGACGATCAACGGTCATTTTGCAATCCATGGTGGCGGCCATATTGATACCCGATGTATTTTTTATTACGCTGTAACGGTACCCCGATATTGAAACCGTGCCACAAGCCTCGTCCCTCGTGAACTTTGGTGACACGGCGAATACTACCAAAGTTCAGATTCAACATTCGTTCAAAAAAAACGCGACAATTTTTACCCATAAAACTACAGAAGAACATAAAAAAATGTATTTTAAGTAATATTTATGATCAACAATGTCTTTTGAGAACGAAAAGTAAAAATAGCACTAAAACCAAAATTCGCAGTGGGGTCGCGAATGCCATAGCAACACCTTGCTCGCCGTGGGTCTGTGTGAAAGGTTACGCTACTGCTTGTGGCAGAAATGATTCGCAAGCAGCTTCCATGAATCGCAGTAACGAAGGATTAAAAGTGCTTTTTCTTTGTTAGGAATATTCGAAATTCATATAGACCGTCTGGTATGTTTAATTTAGGGGTATATAACTATATTAGCCATTGATTAGTTTATGGTACAGATTTCCTTTAAGATTTATTTTACGCGGGGTTTGATTTAAATTTTACTTTTGGGATCAGGAAAAGAAAATCTTTTTTAAAATCTTTTTTAAGACTTAAACATTAAACCAATCACAACGCGATGGTGCGTTTTCCTGGACTGCTCAGCCGCCATCTTTCTTTTGCGATTTCGTGTGGTGGCGAGCGAATGAAGTGATATGGACGAATTTGTTTTGCAGCATGGCATCCCAAATGGTAATTGACAATGTCAGTGACTATATCTTCCATGAAAAAGCTTACATTGTTACATTTGCTCTTTGTAGATTTAAACTTTAAATCTGAAAGGTTTTTTTTAAATCCCTGTGGGACTGAAATTTATAAAACTTTGTAAAGACTTATTTTAATCCTATATTGATTGGTCCCTAACTAAGTTTTGAAAGTAAGTTTTGGACATTCACCTACCAGAGTGCCCTATTTTATGTTCTCTGTACAGAAAATATGTCCGTTTACAACCATTATTTAAATAAATTATACCAGATATAGTACACTCTTTGATTTAACAAATAAAGAAAGCAATAGGGGCATGACACCAGTTCATCGACCCATTATGCCTTTAGTGGGTCACTACTGCTCTGATGGAAGACAATATAAATTTAAAAAAAAAGGAACAAATTTATGGTCCCCAAGAATTGTCTGGTCAATTATCCTTTTTATGATTGAAAGAAAAACACCACATTTGATAAACTCCTGTGATAATGTACCACAGAAAACCATTCAAAAGAGATGGGATGTCCCGTACATGACACCCCGGATAAAAAAGCTCATTCGTAAAAAGAAACGTGTCTATAATACCCTCAAAGTATATGACACCAGCCAAAACAAAGAAAAGTTTAAAGATCTTAGGAAAACTGTTCAGAAAGAGTTGCAACATGCAAAGAATGAATACCTAATGGGCCTTCTTACAGAAGATAGTAATGGAAGTACATCTTGCCCACAGGTTGGTAAAAGATTTTGGCAATACACAAAATCATTGAGGCAGAACAACAGTGGGGTAGGAACACTGTTAGTTGATGGGAAGGAATTTTCTGATGGCAAAGGGAAAGGGGAAGCTTTGAGTAGTCAATATAGTAGTGTTTTCACAGATGAAGATTTGTCTCATTTTCCTATTAATGAAAGGCAATCTCTTCCCAGAAATTGGGGATATAATCATTGATACTGAAGGTGTAAAAGATCTTCTTCAAGAGATAAATTCCAAAAAGGCCTGCGGCCCTGATGGTGTTCCCTCGCGAATCTTAAAAGATCTGAACGAAGAACTTGCACCCGTTATAACGTACATCTTCACACAGTCAATCCAAACAGGAACACTGCCCCGTGACTGGCTCACTGCGAATATCACTGCCATATTCAAGAAAGGCAACAAATGTGATCCCGCCAACTATAGACCGGTTTCGCTAACATCTGTTACAAGTAAATTACTTGAACACATATTATTCCGTCACATAATGGACCATCTTTAAAAACACAGCATTTTATCAAATTTTCAGCACGGTTTTCGCTCCCAACACTCCTGCGAATCTCAGCTCATAGTAACAGTAGAAGATCTGACTAGAAACCTCATTCAAACCTGGACAGTGGGCTACAAACAGACACACTCATACTCGACTTTCAAAAAGCGTTCGATACTGTCCCCCATCAACGACTGATCCGGAAATTGGAATTTTATGGTATAAAAGGACCCATCTTGGATTGGATAGAATGCTGGTTAACATCTAGAACCCAGCAGGTCGTCGTTGAGGGGAAGACATCTGAACCAGTTCATGTAAAATCTGGAGTTCCCCAGGGAACAGTATTGGGGCTACTCATGTTTTTAATATATATTAACGACATTGCCGACAGTATTCACAGTGAAACACAAATAAGACTATTTGCTGATGATTGCCTACTCTACCGAGTTATTAAGTCACCAATGGATACCGATACTCTTCAGTCTGACCTAAATACCTTGGTGGAGTGGGCAAACATGTGGCAAATGTCTTTCAACACAATGAAATGTAAAACTTTAAGAGTCACTACCAAGAAAAATCCGATTATGCATACCTACAAGATGGCATCTGATCAACTGGAATCCGTTTCACACCATCCGTATCTTGGAGTTGAATTGACATACAATATGAAATGGTCTCATCACATAAATAATATCACAGCAAAAGCAAACCGAGCATTGTGGTTCCTCCGCAGAAATCTATGGAGATGTCCAGTAGCAGTAAAACAACAGATGTATTTTGCTCTGGTCAGACCCTTGCTTGAATATGTGTGCTCCGTTTGGGACCCCCATACAGCATCGGATACTCATAAAATCGAGATGGTCCAACGTAGAGCCGCAAGGTTTGTTACCAGAAATTACAAAAAATCACCAGGTACAATGACAAACATACTGCACCAACTTGAATGGCCCACACTTGAACAAAGAAGACTGGAATCACGATTAACCTTTATGTTTAAAATCAAACAAGATCTCATTGCCATTCCCATACCGGATTATGTTCAGAATCAGACAGTATCCCAAACCTGCCAATATCATCCAGCCAAGTTCAGAGTCATGGGACCCAAAAGCAATGCTTACAAATTCAGTTTTTACCCACGCACCATTCTAGACTGGAATTCATTGCCAACTTCACTTCTCAATATTCAAAATATTAATGGTTTCAAAAATGCACTTGTAGATCTAAGGGTGTAGAGTAAGGTAATTTAAGATTGTAGTTTTTGTAGTGTAGTATTTGTTTTTCATCCAGTGCCATGTTATTTCTCAGCCTGATATTGCTTCGCCAACTTTACTGAGTATTTGTATAGAAATAGAAATAAGAACGGGGTCACCAGTGAAATTGGTTTTGAAATAGAAACCAGATTTTGAACCATATAAGTATATAGTATGCTGTATGCTGTTCAAGTCTCAGTATAGATGTAATCCCTAATCTGAAATGTTTTGAGTAAGGGGTTCACAATTTTTGAGCATTTGCTTTTATAACTGTTTACATATTTAGTTGATGTAAACTTTGTATTTTCTGTGTTTTGTCATCTTGAATGTGCAACAAACAAGGTAAGAAAATTATATCGATTTCATTGTAATTCTAATATTGGGTGGATGACTTAAATATATAGATCCAGGCCAGTACGCAGGATTTTTTTGGGGGTGCTGATTTTGAAAAAGTGGACCTTTTTTCCAGGGGGGGATTTTGTAAAAAGTGGACTTTTCCTCAAAAATTTGGACCTTTTTTGGCAAAAAAAAGCATAAAAATTATTATATTTTGGGACTTTTTGTATACTTTTGCACATTTGGGGGAGGGGGGGTGCGACCGCACCCCCCCTGCGTACGGGCCTGATTAGATCAATACATGTCGATGTTCATAAATATGTCAATTCAACAATTTAAAATGAGTGGCTGTAAGTCCAACCATCATAATGTGTGCACCTTTTTACATTTTGTGGTTTAGATATAAAAATGTTTTAATGAATGCAGCTCCATTTCATATTCTGCTGTATGTATTGTACTGTAATTATTTCAACATTGCTCTGTACACTAGGTTTTTACCTATAGCTGGGGGTTTACAACCCCCGAGCTAGGTCCTGTTTTTCTATCCGATTCTTCTTTACCTAGCTGGGGGGTTTACAACCCCCCGAACTAGGTCCTGTTTTTCTATCCGTTCTTTCTTAGTCCAGCCGAGCGGCGGCTGGACTCCTGTTTTTCAGCGGTTTCTTCTTCTTACCTAGAGCTAGGTACTGTTTTGCTATCCGATCTTTACCTAGCTGGGGGTTTTTCAACCCCCCGAGCTAGGTCCTGTTTTTCTATCCGTTCTTTCTTTACCTAGCTGGGGGGTTTACACCCCCAGCTAGGTACTCTATTGCTATCCGATTCCGCTTCTTTCTTCCAACAAAACTTCAAAATGCTTCTCCTCCTACATGTTACGCCCTACAATTACGTAACTTTGACGCATGTATCGGCTATATCCAGTACCCATAGGGTGTAAACGAAATTGGGGTCAAAGGTCATTAAAGGGGCATTTCTGGTATATAACCAAATACCTTCAAAATGCTTATGCAACATATTATATAGCACAATGACGTCACTTGCACATATGCATCAGCTTTACCCAGTGCCTCTAACTTGTACACATATTTGGGGTCAAAGGTTGCATTATTGGGACATCCATACCGCGGAAACATGGCATGTTGCCTCAGGGGATCGACGCTAAGTCAGGTACCGCGTGAGCAAACTCAAAAATAGCGCAAACAGCGAAAGCGTACCTAAAAGAAACTTTGCACGTAAGATACGCGATGTCGCCAGGTCTGTACGCTGTACCGGCGTCAGCTGAATTCGAGTACGCTTAGAGGGCACAGGCATGGAAAATTCCAATCTGTGTATTAATAATCTAAGGGGACATCTATAAGGGGTATTGGGCTCAAATTCAGTGACAACAAATCTCATGACCAGAGGAACATTTTGCAGGGGTCAGGTCAAAGGTCATGCAGAGGTCAAAATTTAGAAATGCATTTCCTGGACAACTGTAAGGGGTACGGTGCACAAACTCTGCGACAACAAACTTACTGAACATGGGAACACTTTGGAACACTGTGCAGGGGTCAGGTCAAAGGTTATCTGGGGTCAAATCTTAGAATTTCATTTTCTGAACATCTGTACGAAGTACATGACTCAAACTCGGTGACAATAAACCTCATGACCAGGGGAACATTTTGCATGGGTGAGATACCTCCAAAACACCAACATGCCCCAGCTAGGTTTGTGGTCTATGACCACCATTTGCCACTAGGCCTAGTTTCAATTTGTAATTATTGTGACATCAAGAAAGAGTTTGCAAGATATCAAATTGTACCTTATAAATGATGAAACTTAAAATAAAAATTCCTTTAAAAAGGAATGGGCGCCCAACTGTTTGGATACTTTTTTTCTCTTTAAAACAATAATGTAATATTAGCATAGAAAGAAGTCCATTAATTTTGTATTTTAAACAAAGAATATACGCACAACATTTTATCCCGAACATATCAGAAAACAATAATAAAATCAAATCCAAGCAAATTGTGGTTTTATTTCTAAGCTGGGCATACTTTTAAGCAAAACAGTTGCGAAGTAAATCTAGCAAGACCGAAATTAGGCGCTCTTTGCAAAGTCAAGCCAAACAAGAGAAATGTGTCTGACTGGGGAAGGTGTTCTGACAATCCAAATATAAACTTAGTCCACCTCAAATGACCTGTACCAATTTGTGATTGACATTATTTAATTCACCTCGGATGACTTTGATCTGACATTCAACTTTTTTTTTTTTACACCAATCATATCCATAACAATTTAACTCTTACAACTTCCTGTCAACTCTCTAATTTAAAACTCTAAATTTCTGTCTGTTTGCCTTTTCTGTCTACAGTTTGTTACAATTATTATGATAAGCAAACATTGCTGGGTAGATAACAGGATTTAGTTATTTACTTAATCCAATCATGGAGGTAGTATAGCTACAACCTTGGCGAAAAATGTTGCCACACCTGAGCGTTAATTGGTTAACATCCTTCCCGCTCCCCTATTGCAATGTTGATTTGGACAAAATCGTCATCATTTCTACATTACAGTCTCCCAACATTGGAAAATGGGGGGTGGGGGGGGGGGGGGGGGGGGGGAGGGGGCAAGTGTAATCTGAATGTGCATTTGCAACTATTATAAAAAATAGTACGGAACTATCCCATATTTAGCTTCGATTGCGTGCTTTTAACACCAGAACGTGCTGGTGTGGCCCTGGTGTGGCAACGAATGCTGGTGTGGCCCTGGTGTGGCAACGAATTTCCGCCAGAGTTGTAGTAGGCTTACTACCTCCATGATCCAATCATGGCAATAACGTCAATTTTGGTCTTCAGTGTTTTAAAATACATTAATATGCTGTGTTGTTTGCATACAGTTTTCCGCCCAATTGTGCCACCATATTGCAACTTTGGCAATAACCGCTATATAGATTCTATGGTAATTAGCAAACAAAAGCCATCAGTAGAGTCCTCGTTAATTGATCTTATCACTATGGACCACAATAGTCTCATCCCAATGGCATAGTCCAATAACCTCAATTACATAATCATAGTGCAAAATTTGACCTCAAGTTGCAGAGTATGAGTTTGTGTACCCAAATTTTCAAAGGATGAAAGTAGGCCTACAAATGTATTAGGGCTTAAGAACTGTTCCCATGATAGATGAGCATGTTGTGGATCCTAGTGTATGGTCAAATGTCACCGTCTATCGGGTTTCTAAGGCACACGGTAAACTGGTTGAACCCATACAAAGGTCAGGATTTATTTGGTGTTTTTATAAATCCTAATTTTGTATTTTAAACAAAGACTATACGCTCACCATTTTATCCTGTGCATATCAGAAAACAATAATAAAATAAAATCCAAGCAAATTGTGGTTTTATTTCTGAGCTGGGCATAATTTTAGCAAAACAATTGCGAAGTCAATCTAGCAAGAGTGAAATTAGAAGCTTTTCACAAAGAATCACAAAGTCATGCCTATATTTTGGCGCCTCCGTAGAGGGCGCCAAAAAGTCATGAAAATAATTAAACACAACACAAAATGTCTGTTCCTTGAGGAAGGAATGTATTAACACCAATGAATCTATATTCATATCAATACAATACTGTTGCTAATATCATAATATAAAACAATCAACGATATATATCCGTGAATGTCCTTTCACGAAAAAAAATATTTGAGAGCCTAGCCCAGATTATGGGTAGGCTGTTTGTGATAATGATAGAGGGGTAACCAGACACACCGACATCGCCCGGGTTAATAATTACTTGTGTGGAAGGACTCCTGGAAGCGGCAGCTTTAATTAGCATGAGGCCGCATTGATATGTAAATAGCGTATTGTTATTTAAATTTGTGCCCAGGCGTATTGAGGCGACAGTCATGTTATCCAGACGGAGAATGGCTGCATATGCCGGGCATGTCAAATTGCTGAGTGAAGGCTAATAATCACCTTTCTGTATAGGTAATAAAGCTAGTATATTTCGTGTACCAGTTGGTTATAACAAAAAATTAGTATCATATTAAATATATTAAGTGTATAAACTTTGAAATTTACATGAATTTGAAGAGCAGAGCTTCGAAATCTAGCTAAGTCAGGTGGTGTGAAATTCTGCTGATTGACCCCCTCTGCGTGGTAGAATTATATTCATAAAACATTGAATTTAACAGATATCATGGGCACCCAACCATGATTTATCAGCATTTAAAATATATGTTAATTAACAAAGATAAATAATAAAGAGTACAAATGGCAATTAACTAGTAAACAAGCCTGAAATCTTAAAATGTTGCCACATGATTTCCCGAACACATGATATGTCAACATTGATCACTATTCAGATTTACCGTTACAAATATTTGGAGTATTGTTGCACGGCTTGCACATACACTGTGCATTTCTTTACCTCCGTATAAAATCAATAATTCATGCTGGGAGCGCAGTAACATTCCGTCTGCTTAGTGCAGATTGGTATTTTATTTTACTTGAGAGCATAATAGAAATACATAAGACGAATAAGGTGCCATGATGGAAGGTCAGGTCGGGTATCAAAGGTTATTGTAACTGAAATATTACTTGTATTTCACACCTTGCCACATATCACTGGTGCCTGATGGGAATACCCGTCCATTCCATTAAACTGGATCGTTTTCGTCTGGTTTGTGCCCAGATGTATTGGGGCGCGCTATACTCTCATTGAACAGGCAAAGTTCGCAAAATTAACAACGTTGTTATTTGCCAATATCAATTAACATGATCCAAGGGTCGAACATGAATTATTCATAACGGATCGATAACTGGCCTCACTTTCTAGCTAGTAAACCAGCGGAATTTTTCATAGGTTTTGCGTTGCTAATAGAACAACCGTGAATTTAGTGTCACCCCCTTGTTACTTGGTTCAGCAGAGACACTAAAATCAATGCCCGGGATCGATACACATGAATGTGCTATCAGGCTAGCAGCACTCTGTACAAATTGCCTATACCGATTCCGAAAACAAAAACCTGTGGCACAATCGCATCCCCTGCTTTGTACGTGTTTCCTAGGTCACGGTATGTCTACGTGAGTACATGACAAACTCTCAGGGTCAGAGAACAGCGCATCTGTCTGCTGCCAAGATTCGTAATATATATCTATTAGTCACCTTTTTGTACCGTTCGCAGCATGCATGCAGAGCGTGACGTCTGCACAACAACAGCGTAATGGCATAATGGCTCCGCCCAATGAACCACATACATCCAATTACATCGCCTTTTCGTAGCTACGTCACATTTAGCTCATTCATATCATTACACATTCATAATCACCTTTCAGGATTTGTGGCGTGACGAACAGACTCTTACACAGGTATCGAGCTCACGCTGTCCTCACTTGAGCGATCGATGTAGCGCCTCTCTTAATTATGTACTATGCACGATTTGATATTCAGACGATAAATCTTTGGATACCGGGGTAGAAAATGATGAATATCTCTTTTTATTCTAAAGAAGCCATATTTCTTCCCTTGCACTTGAATATATGTGTTGAAAGGATATGATAGACTTTAGCTTGCGTATTGCGAAAGAACCGTGCGTATAGAGCTAAAAGCTCTAAAAGTCTAAAAGCAGATGACCTCATGGCACATACCATGCTCACTCACACACAGAGAGGTCAGTCACCTAAATTTTGACAGTTTTTGATTTTAGTAGCACACAAGGAAGATGCTATGATTACCAAACTCTCAGGGGTGGTAAATAAACTTAATAATCTAAATTCTATCGCAGGATTTTTGGATAAAGTGTTTACTTTTTAATATTCAAAATTTTAATTTCAAAATAATCCCATTCAATTACACGGGTGACAACACAAATGTACTGAATTTAGAGAATGCACAGCGCTCACCACCTGTGTCTATGGGTAATAAATAGACTGATTGTCTGATTCTTGAGGAACGAATGAAGTAACACCAATGAATTTATAATCATATTATATTATAGATATATTACTGCTAAAATCACAATTCATCAGTTTTATCACGGAATAGGCCTGGAAGCGGCACTAGAAATTAGCATGAAGCCGCATTTATATGTAAATAGCGTATTGTTATTTAAATTTGCGCCCAGGCGTATTGAGGGCGACAGTCATGTTATCCAGACAGAGAATGTCTTGATCGCCAGGCATGTCAAATTGCTGAGTGAATGTGTATAAATCCCTTTCTGTATAGGTAATAAGCTAGTACATTTCGTGTTCCAGTTTGTTATAACAAAAAATAAGTATTATATTAAATATATTAAGTGTATAAACTTTGAAATTGGCGTGAATTTGAAGTGCTGAGCTCCAAATCTAGCTAAATCGTGTAGTGTGAAATTATGCTGTGTGACCCCTCTGCGTGGTAGAATTATATTCATAAAACATTGAATTTAACATATAATATGGGCAGCCAACCACGATTTATCAGCATTTAAAAGATATATTAATTAACAAAGATAAATAATCAACAGTACAAATGACAATTTAACTAGTAAACAAGTCTGAAATCTTAAAATGTTGCCACGTGATTTCCCGAACACATGATATGTCTACATGTGACCATTATTCAGATTTACCGAAGTATTTGGAGTATGGTGCACGGCTTGCAGGCAACTGTGTATTTCTTTACCTCCGTATAAAATCAATAATTCATGCTGGGAGCCAAGTAACATTCTGTCTGCTTAGTGCATATTGGTATTTTATTTTACGTGAGAGCATATAGAAATACATAAAGACGAATAAGGCGCCATGATAGAAAGCTATGGAAGGTCAGGTCGGGTATCAAAGGTTATTTTAACTTCAAATACTACTTGTGTTTCACACCTTGCCTCTGTCACGTATTTCCTTCATATTATTGACCTCAAGTCCTAATTTTGACTTTGCTATTGCAAAATGTCATTTCATATCAAATTAGTAGACTTTCTTTGAAAAAACATATCACTGGTGCCTGATGGGAATATCCGTCCGCCATTTCATTAAACTGGATCGTTTTAGCCTGGTTTGCGCCCAGATGTATTGAGGGCGCTATACTCTCATTGAACAGGCAAAGTTCGCAAAACTAACAACGTTGTTATTTGCCAATATCAATTAACATGATCCAAGGGTCGAACATGAATTATTCATAACGGATCGATAACTGGCCTCACTTTCTAGCTAGTAAACCAGCGGAATTTTTCATAGGTTTTGCGTTGCTAATAGAACAACCGTGAATTTAGTGTCACCCCCTTGGTTTTATTCTATTTAGTACTTAAGTACAAATATTTGGGAGCCTAGACCAGAATATGGATAGGCTATCTGTGATAAGGGATGCACCATTTAGAAACTAAGAGGGCGGGGCTGGGTAGTTTTTGAAGAAAAAAAAAAAATTTTGTTGGGCCATCTGAGCAAAAAAAAAAAAAAAAAAAATTTGCTCCACCTGGGACCAGAAAAAAAAAGATTTGTCACAGTTAATGAAGAAAAATTAACCTCATATATCTTTTATATTGCAAATTTTTTGTGCTTCGTGCGAATTTGCTCCTTTTTTTTCATAAAAAATATTTATTTTAGCTACAAACTGGTACATATTTTGTGCGCATTTGTTTGTGAAAAGTTGTTATGTGGGCCGGCTCTGTGAGTGAAAACACTTGATTCACTCTACTTCACAGATTTTCACCAAATTCCATCCCAATGTCAAAATTATTATAGAAATCTGTACCACATGCCGGGGCCACATGACTGATTGAGAGCACTGGCGTAGATCCCGGGGATAAATCCCCCCAATATTTGCTAGGGGGTGGTCCATACAATCATCCCCAATGTTGACGCCTGTATGTGGGTTTAAAAAACCCAATTTCAGCGCGCTTCGCACGCATTTATTCCACATTGTACCGTATTTAACCAGTTTAGCTTCAATATGCCAAAAAATTTCCCACCAAAAGAGGTTCATTATACTTCCAAGAAAATTTTTACACATAAAAATAATGATGTTTTTTGTGGCACTCGAAAATGTAGGTGCTACAAACCGTAAAAATGATTAAAAATATGGACAAAATTTTACAACTCGACAAACAAATTGTTGAAAATTATATGTTTTTCTTTATTTTTTGAAAATTACCTAAATTTTGACAGTTTTTGATTTAATAGTAGCACACAAGGAAGATGCTATGATTACCAAACTCTCAGGGGTGGTAAATAAACTTAATAATCTAAATTCTATCGCAGGATTTTTGGATAAAGTGTTTACTTTTTAATATTCAAAATTTTAATTTCAAAATAATCCCATTCAATTACACGGGTGACAACGCAAATGTACTGCATTTAGAGAATGCACAGCACTCACCACCTGTGTCTATGTCTATGGGTAATATTTTGTAGGAGGCCCTCTATTGGCTGAAAATTCAACTCAAACTACAAGAGGGCAAACCATGTACTGGAAGCTATTTTTTTTGCACTTCCATTTGTAATAATTGTGACATCAAGAAAAAGTTAGAAAGATATCAAATTGTAACTTATGAATGATGAAATAAAAACAAAGTCATGAAAATAATTAAACAAAACACAAAATGTCTGATTACGAATGAAGTAACACCAATGAATTTATAATCATATTATATTATAGATATAATACTGCTAAGAACACAAGTCATCTTTATCTATTTAGTACTTAATAGTACAAATATTTGGGAGCCTAGACCAGAATATGGGTAGGCTATTCTGTGATAAGGCCAAAAAAAAAAAATTGTTTGCTTGTACTCCACCAACTGACCCTGTCAATCAGGAGGATACGAGTTCATAAGGGCAATGTTGGGGACTATAGGCACAGAGCATACCTTGAGAGGACACTTGGTGCATTTGCATGGCAGTCGGACTCTGCATTGTATTTGTTCATTTGTGTATTGAGAGCAATGGCGACCCTTCATTGTATTTGTTTATTTGTGTATGGAGAGCCATTCTTGGTGCCCATGGGACTAGGTCCTCAGGTAGAGTCATACACTGTATGTACTAGATGTTAGCATTAACTTTGTATTGCCCGGCGGCCCCGGGCAATGGAAAAACCTGAATTTGTTAGATGAGGTCCGACCAACAGCCATTATAACGAATGGTTTATGTTCTAACTAATTCCAGCGGACGGCCTGTGGCTAGTATTAAGGAATCGTCTATGACCATGCGCAGATCTGGCTGGTCAGGAAGATATTTAATATCCCGAATTTATAATATGCCTGCCTACCAGTTTGATCGTATACTAGTAACCGATTTGCTAGAGAATATTTGTTACCATGTTTAATAAATTCGTATTTATTTAAGAAATAAAGCCTTTGCATCGGGGCCTGAGATTGGAATTCCAGTTTCCTTTCTCACGAAGTAAGGGCTAAGAGTAAAATTGTACAATTGTGTTTGGGAGTGGCCTTCTCTCTTTTCTCTTTTTCCTAGCTATTTTCTTCCATTTCTTGCTTTGTTTATCAAAGCTATCTAATAGGCCAGCATGCATATATTAGCCTACACTGGCTATCCAGGCTTGTGCATTTGTATGAGCTTGGAACGGTCCATGGTTTTCCATGGATTAGCATGTGTTCCTCACGGACCAACCTGGGTAAACAAACAAACAAAGGGTAATGCTTTATCCTTTACACCCAAATAATGTGTCCGAGGCAGTAAAAACGTAAATAATTATTTAAACGTTTTAACTGCCGAGGACACATTATTTGCGTGTAAAGGATAATGCTGCACCCTTTATTTCTATTCTGTTACCATAAAATAGTGCGTTTTAAAGAGAAAAATATCATTTTTGGCACAAATATTTTAAGTTGTTTACTTCAAGCGCGTACGCGTAGGTGACAACGCGTATCGCGGAAATATTGCACGCGTAACCAAAGCGTGATGCTGTGCGTAGAATGTGTTTCGGCGCTCGACCCATTATTGCAGAATAATGGGCTCTCACGTGACGCGTTTCAACAAATCAAAGTGCGCGATTTTGAATAATGGGTCGTGGGGGTAATAGAATGTATAATAAAATGTGGCTAAATGTATATGTGTACATACTGTGTGTATCACAAGAATAATAATCTTCTACGGACTTGGCAACTAAGCATGTCGGGAAGGATATAGACCTATGTCAGTTATTATTTTAGACATGAGGTCCGACCAATGCTTGTTTCATACTTTTGTGCCGCTTACCGCTGAGCGACGTGACGCACACGCATTGCAGACAAACGAAGCTTGTCATTGGTTAATATGTCTTGCTGCTTGCAGCTACGGATGGAAGTATGACGGGGCATTATGGCCCACGTCACTGTGTGCGATCATGCGTGACAGGCAATTCCTGACGTCATAGTAAGTTCCCTGCCCTAATTTGGAAAAAAAAGTTTTGTTTTTTTTACTGTACAAATGAATACCGACCCTAAATTTGGAAATTCCAGAAAAAGTTATTTTTTCTTTCAACATTTTTGACATCCTGAAAAGTTTTTTTTACACTGTTTCTACACACTTCTAAACCACAAATGTGCCACGATCTGGTCAATTTACTGAAAACACCAAAGGTCTAGCATATTTGGTTCTAAAGTTATGAAGTTTTTTGATGTCTATTTTCTTATGTTTTTTAATTGTTTTTTACTCCATATTTTTACCTTTATCTCAGTTTCAAATTTGCCGCCTTTGGGCCCCATGGACCAGATCGTGTCACAAATTATATCAAATCTGCTCCTGGAGCATGTCTTGTTGTACAATGATATGAATGAGAATGCTCCAGGAGCTTGATGTATCATACCAATGCAGTGGCGTGCACAAGGGGCCACGCCCCCCCCACTTTTGTTGGTCATTGGGGGAAATCAGACATTTCCCCCGAAATGACTGGTTTCGCCCGGGGCTTACACTCCTAATGAGACTACAAAAGGGGGAACTGAACAACCTGCCCCCCCCACTTTCAATGTGCTGCGCATCCCACTGTACCAATGTCTGATTTTTGAAATACAGCACTGCTTTACTTGCCCATAAGTATAGTTTAACAAATTTGATCAAATCTGCTCCTGGAGCATGTTTATGTTGTCTGTACAATGATGTGAATGAGAATGCTCTAGGAGCATCATACCAATGTCTGGCTTTTGAAATACGGTCGTGTGTCTTGAGCTCGCCACCAAAAAAAGGTGGCGACGTTACATTTTGCCAAAGTCGACTCAAAACAAATGATGATATCTCTGTCAAGCAAGAAGTTATTGTCATGCTTGTGGCCTCATTTTATTGCTAAATAAAATGCACTTTCAACCCTGTAAAAAGAAATACTTGAACTTTTTTAATACTGACACTGTGCTTCATAGAATTCAGAATGGGCAGGGTGGCGGTGGTGGGGATGTGGTGGTGGGGATGTGGTACACACAAACTCTATGGGATTGGTATTTTAGTGCGTAATCTGCTTCTGTAAAGGCTGTAAATTTCATTTGGACTCTATTTAGCATCTAAAAGACTCATGGCCTTACAGCTAAACAATTCTACTAATTGTTTTTAATCATTTATGATTGGTTTAGTCTAGAAAATGCAAACTTTTTCATACAAAACTACCTGTTGTCATATTAAACACTGTAGTAAGTAATGCAGATGTCTTCAAAATCTAAAAGTTACTGTAAAATTTTAATTACTTATCCTATCATAGTCAAAGTATAGATTTTCTGAAGGGAAATTTGACGAGGAATCTAAATATGGACATATTTTTTCTGTATGGGTTAGGGGGAAATGTTTAGGTTTAAAATATGTTGAATTGTAAAAAAATCTAACATACTTTGGGACACCCTATATTCCGAGATTACCAAACAGCTGTGATTTTAGTTTCTTCCAAAGTCAGTTGGCTCTCCATATCCTCTAACCAAATGAATGTTGTTTACTTCCAGTTTATTACTGTAAGTTGGTAATAAGCAATGCATTGAGTGACCCATTTTTTATCAAAATCTTTTTTATTCCACCCTGTATAACTTGCAGGTCACCCTGTATAATGAGTTGAAATGTATATATTTGAATTGATTATGCCTTCAGCTTTTCAAAAATGTATACTATTGCTAGTTTAGGGGTGATGATTGTCGAGATAATCTAATTAGAAACCCGGTTGGTGTAAAAATTCATAATATTTGTCATGTAACGCTAAGGGTGGCGAGTTCAGGACACACGGCCATACAGCACTGCTTTACTTGCCCATAAAGTACAGTTCAAACAATTAATATATGAATGAGAATGCTCCAGGAGCATCATACTAGTGACTGCGCTGCCCCCCAAAAAAAAACACACACACGGAAGTCATGAAAATCCCCCATCCCCCCTCGGATCTACGCCTATGGTCCACTTGCCCATTTGCTGATTTGTATTAATTTGTGTGCAATTGATAGATTTTCACATCTGATATTTTCAGTCACCGTACTCCCTCTGTTTGTTAGCTTCCCAAGTGGACTACTTACTTTGACTTGCAGTTAACATTTTAAACACAGGAATTGGCCATGATGTAATGCATCTTTAAATGGATCTGGCTTGTGATTGGTCGCCCAGATCTTGCTATGGTTTAAATCATCCGGGCACGTACCATTACCATTAACTACATCGTACACAGTTATCTATGGAATTGGCGGCACGTTTGATCTGGCGCGAAAATTAAACTCTTAGTGGTGTGTATGGACGTACATTTAGCGTGTCTTACTACCATGCTTGGTACTTGCGGTTAAATTGTATTGATAAACAAGTATGATTGAGAGTGTGTTTTAGAGACCAAAGTCCTGGGGTAAAGTTCTGCTTAAAAGTCAAAGTACATAGTCAGATTTTTTACTCGGGCTTTCGCGATCAATAAACTGATAGATTCCAAAATCAGAATTGTTCAATATTAAGTGAGCAATTATAATTATGCAAGATATGTTGCATTCAATATAACTTTTATTGTTATTAATCATCTAATTATATAAACTCTTTATGACCATTTTACTATTGAACAATTTAATTCTAATAAACATCAGTATAATTTTGAGTTCAACGGAATGCGTTCATCATGATTAATAATAACATATTTTTTATCAAAATTCGACTATGGCATAGTCTAGAGTACAGTTGGTAACTAAGAAAAAAAACAGGTCATACTCGTCGGACTAGGGTAACCAGGGTTAGTGGTGAACCTGATGAGTACAAAATGAAGAGAGGTGCTACTTCAATCACAAAGGTGAGGACAGTGTGAGCTTGGGACCTTGTGTAAGAGTTTGTCACGGCCATTCCCAAAGGCGACTCTTGACCATATTTTGAGAATGACGTCATTCACTCATACGCTGCCTTTAGTTGGCAGACGCCGCCGCCGCAATAAAAACATCTTTTTTCATCTTTTTGGAAATCTAAAGTAATTACCCTTTAAAAAAAATGTGTGGTAGAGTTACCTATTTAGATTTGTTTTTATAATTATTTTATTACTGATTTAACCCAGTAATTCTACTCGTTGTGCATGACAGCTGCATATCAGTGGTACAAAAAGGTGATTACTACTAATACTAGGCCTAATTACCTAGAGGGTGTAGCAGAGATCACTGACCTCCGACCCTTACTGACCTGCACTGTTTGTCACATAGACAGACTGTGACCTGACCGCTGCGTATAAAGCAGGGGATCGTGATTGTTGGACAGATTTTGTCCTCAGAATCGGTACCCGGGGGGGTTCTCAGTACAAATGGCCATACGGGACGTGCATAAATATGGGTAGCATTTTCAGCCTTCTGGTATATCAATGACCCCTTTTTCAAAGCCTATTTTGGTATATAAATGGGTCCTTTTTTCAAAATTTTCTCAATTTTTTTGGAAAATAGCCCAATTTTTCCTTAATCTAGCCAAAATTTTCAAAATTTTCCCAAAATTTTGGGAAAATTTGTAAAAACTAAGACAATTTGGGTTAAATTTGGCGAAAATTTTGACCTTTGGTATATAAATGGGTCCAAATTTCTTGAAAAATTGGTATATTTATGGGTCCACTTTCAAATTCTCAGCGGCACGTCCCTACCAAAACCAAACTTGAGTACCCCCCCCGGGAATCGGTATGGGCAGTTTGTACAGAGTACAGCTGCCCTGGCAGTGCAAAGCTACTAGGACCCCTTAATCCACTTAAGTCTGAAAACAAGGGGTCCAAACCTGAAAACAAAGGGTCAAAACTCCAAAATCTTTTTTTTTTTTTAAATGAAAATGAAAAAAAAAAAAGTGAACAAACAAAAAACACCACCAAATTCTTCTGCATTTGGTGTAACCCTTCAGCCTTCATAGTACTTTTCAAAACGAAGGTCCGTACTGCAAACAAGTGGCTGTCCCTTGGGAGCAAGATGATTAGCCATGATTGTTTATTATATAAATTAAATTAAAAGATATTCAATTGATCAATGTTCAAAATATCACAAAACGGTGCAGCTTGATCTAGTAAGAAAGTTGAGCACCCAAAATTTATCCGGGAGCAGACATGGCAAGGAGGCATTCGTGCAAGCTGAAAAAATGGGTGGCGCTGTTCAGGTGGCCATAGCTCAAAAGTTGTCTTAAGGGTAGACGAGGTGTTGTTGGTCGAAGCAACCAAAAAAAGCGATTTTCATTCTCTAGATCAATAAATTATTGACAAATAACACCTTGATGTTTTGCAAAAGTTCATTCTACAAATTATATAATTTGAAAACTTGCTTAATTTATTGTTGTTAATGAGTTATGTACATTTTACAAAAGTGTTGTTGTTTCAGCCCTCTTTACAACATAACTCAAGAACCACAGGACCTCTGAAATTATTTCTGTGATATTTGAATTCTTCTACACGCCGCAAAGAAATGAGCAATGCAATTTTGCCAAAGCTCATTACCATTCGCAAGATGTTGTGAACTACCAAATCGCAACACTTTAAAATAGTGTATTACCTTAAAGCAATATTGTAACATTTGCTGAGGATGCCCTAAAAGCCTATTTAGCACTTAATTCATGAAAACTGCCTGTGTAATAACCATGGTAAATGGAGTGCTGTGCTAGCGAATGTTACAGAGAAACACACACAAGTTTTCTAAAATGTTTTCTGAATGTTACTAAAACATTTCATATGCATTATAAGTATATAAGCCAACATCTAAACTGTTCCATTTTCATGATTTTACCTTGTGAGATATTATTTTTGAACATTGCATTATTTGCATGCTATTTAAATACTTGCCATCTTCAGTAGACAGCATTTTTGATATCAGTATAACTGCATTTTTGATGTCTGCAATCTTCAGTAGACAGTATTATATTTGTTACCTGCTATCTTCAGTAGACAGCATTATATTTGATACCTGCTATCAGTAGACAGCATTATATTTGATATCTTTTATCTTCAGTAGACAGCATTATATTTGATACCTGCTATCTTCAGTAGACAGCATTATATTTGATACCTGCTATCTTCAGTAGACAGCATTATATTTGATATCTGCAATCTTCAGTAGACAGCATTATATGTGATACCTGCAATCTTCAGTAGACTGCATTATATGTGATACCTGCTATCTTCAGTAGACAGCATTATATTTGATATCTGCTATCTTCAGTAGACAGCAATATATTTAATGCTGTCTAAAAAAAATGATGTCTGAGGTTTTAACTTATTCAACCCCCACCAAAGTATTTATGAATACTCCCTTACATCAAGTGCATATTCAAATAGGCTTTCAAATAATACCCACATGAAAAAAAGTTAATTGAGAACAATGTATTCATGAACTTTAAAGGGTGCAAATTAGTTATAAAATTACAACCAACTTCTAATGTTCTATTATGCAGGTGCATAGATATTTTCAGCTCACTGAGTTCAGTTTTTAGTTTGCTACTACAATAAATAATGCAGCGCAGTCAGTGGCAGCGCCACAGGGGGCATGAGGGGCAAAAATTACGAAAATTTCTCCTTTTTGTGGTAATTTTGCACAAAATATGTTGATTTTGCTCTCCCTGAAATTCACTTTGCCCCCTCAATGCCCCCCTGAAAAAAAATTCCTGGCGCCACCTCTGAGCGCAGTATACCATCTATATCATTACAAAGATAAGTTACAAAAGTAAAAAGCAATATGACAAATACTAAGACAGATATAAGTACTATAATTATTTGGAGAATGGTAACGATAAAAATTTAGTAATTATGTTACACTTAAATAGATCATTTCTAATGGCCATGCTCATAATTTTGAATGCTTTGGTGGGTGCTTTGATTATTTTACCAAGAATATTGTGCAATCTAAGGAAATTAGAAAATAAAATCAGTGAAATCACAATACAAAGTATACATGCATATCACTAATTTATGGTTTTGACATACCATAGTTTGAAATGCACGGTGTTATGATCATGCGTTTTGTTAGTAGAATAGTATTGAACAACAATGCCCTATTGTGTTACATGAGGAAACATATCAAGGTTATTTCCTATGAACTTGATCATTGTATCACCATTCACAATTGAATGTGGTTGGTAGACTGTGCAAATTATTCTTTATTTGTAACAAACCAAATAGGCTGAATTAAACATGTCAGTCGCACTAAAAAGCGATTAGATATTTGACTAATGACCTTGATCGTTTCTTCTTGCTTCGGAAAGAACAATTCATTTCATTGGTCAATGTAAACCATTAAGTTGCTTGTGATGGGAGTTTAAGCTTCAGTGCAATCTATGGGGGAAGCATTATGACATTGTAGATTCAGTTTAATCTGGATTGCTGATATCTGGATCAAAGTTGCGTACACATTAACTTGTCCTGATATTCACCTCATATACCCATTACCCCCCGTTTCAAAGTCAAATTTGGGTTGATGTGGTTTGTTGTTGCATATGAAAGTACATCATGGTTTACTACAACTTGGATCTACATGAATCTGAATCAATGTAGATTCAGAGATTTGTGTGATATCCCAACACTATTCAAATAAATAGTGTCAATAAGAATGAATGTTGTGTAATATAAGGAAATGAAAAAGTTACCGGGAATACCCAAATGAGAACAGTTGATAGACTTTTTTGACACAAGTGTGAAATCACACTTTGGCTACCAAAATATCTCATTTATCGGAGCACATACAGCTTGGAAGTGACAGGCACAAAGGATGTGTTGACTTTCCTACCGAGAAGTTTAAAGAAGCAATTGGAGAAACCCAAAGCTGAACAGTTGTGCCTCTGATGACATTGTACAAATCATGTGAGTTATTATTGTCAGCACAAGCTGGGCGTGCAGACTACTGTACACCTGCCGCTCAATATACATACGTATTTTGAAGCAGGAGACTTTTTGTTGATATCATACAATTCAATTTAGAATCATCTACTGAAGCATTGGAACTCAAAAGTGGCTGAAGTTATTAAGCTTCTCCAAAGATACGGGGCACCACTGATGAGTTGTTTGATTCCGCCATCACAACCCTGAAGTACGTATTGTTTCTTTAGTCTTAGCGTGGACTGTTCATCTGTCGCATATACTGTAGCATTTTTATTCAGAAGGCACATCTGGTGTCCTCTGGGACTTCACTTTGGTTGTGAGAAATCAATCAATTGTATCGCTTGTTAACCAGTGCATCCGAAAACTTCAATTATATGCACTACTACCGACCCTTTCCATCAGTAGTGGTGCATCCAAGTTTTAACAAAGACTACCGGATGGTCGTGGCTCAATAAGGCTAGCACTTTAACACTAAATCTGACTATTGGTAGAACACTGTGCAGTCGACAATATAGCATCAAACAGTAATATCACCAAAACCCTTGGCCCACAAATGATTGCACTATGTCATTTTTTACTAAATAACGAAGCAGAAGCAACATTATACAGAATTTTGATGCCAGCTCCATAGACGAGCTCCAAAGATACATATTTTAATTTTATGTTCAGTTCATGACAGTTCCAATGATGGCACTATCCAAATCCTATCAGTACCTTCTTTTGGCTACACTTATGGTGATCTATATAGAAGTAGCAGCATCATCAGAAGTGGATGAAACCAACGACATTGTCCAATGTAATAATCAGCACTTCATTCTCCAGGAGAATAATCCCATTACCATTCAGACATACGGAAATGAGACTTGCGACTTTCGCGTGTCATCTTCTAATGACCAAGGAATAGCCCTGAATGTACTTCATTTGTCCTCGTGGTCTATTTATGACTACTTTATTCTGCAAGAATCAGGAGAAGAATGCTTCAATCGATCTTATGGCTGGATTGGATCTCTTGCCGGTGAGTCGTGCATGGTGGTTCTTAACTGCAGTGTCATCCATGTCAAAATGAGAGCTTCGTTTATATTGGAAATACAGCAGAGTAGCAAGATATCATCAACAGAAGACCCATGCGACAATGTCCACATCTTCGATGAGATTTATCAAATCCCATATAATGACATTCCCTATGCGAGACTACAGCAGCTTGACCCTTCTCTCCAGATAACTTTAGGAGGTGATCCATACTTCAAACCAGAAGAATTGCCTGGATTTGATCTTGGACTTCCAGATCATGTGTATCTGGCTGCATTTCGCAGTGTCCTGTCAACTGCTTCTGTTACCTGAGCTTTCAAGTGTTTCATACAGACTGTCCTGATGCACCTGTTGTAAAGAAAACGTTATTGGTAAATGAACCTCCTGGTTTAGTTCCTGAACAATCGACAGCAATTGATCTCTCCAACAGACATCTTACGCGCATGGAATCCAACAGCTTCTTCAATCTATCGGATGCTATCATTGTATTGCTGAGTCAGAATCAGATAAGTACCATTGCAAGAAATGATTTCACAGGATTAGAGAACATTCATACTTTAGACTTGTCATTCAACCAGATCTCAAGTATAGAAGCTGATTCAGTCTCCTACCTGTATACACTGAAACGTTTACTGTTAAATGTAAATAAGTTAACCTATATATCGCATAGTTGGTTAGATGGTTTAGTCAACATACAAGTACTGTATTTAGGTGGAAATACCATAAATGAAATAGAATCAGATTTATTCTCTGAAATGGAAAGTTTGAAAGTCTTAACATTACCTAACTGCAATTTATCCCAAGTGACCCTTACTAACAAACTGCTTTTGTTGGATCTTTCATCAAATATCTTACAAAGCTTTCCCAATGATCTGTCTGAGAATATGACCCATTTATCATTAAATAACAATCGGCTTTCCCTCCTCAACCAAACGATATTTGATGGTAGATCAAGATTGATATCACTAGTCCTGTCACACAATAACATATCTGTCATACCAAATAATACGTTTACTCATCTTCATGAGTTGAAACGGTTAACCTTGTATGCCAATATGTTGACAGAAATCCAAACAGGCCTCTTGTATGGGTTAAGTAAGCTGGTATCATTGAATTTGCAGGCCAATTCTCTTGAATCATTACCATCTGGGGTATTCAAAGACCTTCATCAGTTGAAGGAGCTTTATTTGTATGGCAACAAACTCAATATGATTCACACAGATATTTTCACTGGTCTGACGGGACTAGAGGTGTTAAATTTGAGTAACAATTCCATTGAATCATTCCCATCAGGTGCATTCAGAGATCTTCGTCAATTGAAAGAGTTGTATCTGTATGCCAACAAACTCAATGTAATACAGGGTGACCTTTTCAATAGTTTGACAAAGCTAGAGATGCTAGGTCTGCATGAAAATTCCATTGAATCATTACCATCAGGTGTATTCAAAGATCTTCGTCAATTGAAAGAGTTGTATCTGTATGCCAACAAACTCAATATGATACAAAGTGACCTTTTCAATAGTTTGACGAAGGTAGAGATATTAGGTCTGCATGAAAATAACATTGAATCATTACCATCAGGTGTATTCAGAGATCTTCGTCAATTGAAAGAGTTGTATCTGTATGCCAACAAACTCAATGTGACACAAAGTGACCTTTTCAATAGTTTGACAAAGCTAGAGATATTAGGTCTGCATGAAAATAACATTGAATCATTACCATCAGGTGTATTAAGAGACCTTCGTCAATTGAAAACGTTGTATCTGTATGCCAACAAACTCAATGTGATACAAGGTGACCTTTTCAATAGTTTGACAAAGCTAGAGATATTAAATCTCCAAGAAAATAACATTGAATCATTACCATCAGGTGTATTAAGAGACCTTCGTCAATTGAAAACGTTGTATCTGTATGCCAACAAACTCAATGTGATACAAGGTGACCTTTTTAATAGTTTGACAAAGCTAGAGATATTAGGTCTGCATGAAAATAACATTGAATCATTACCATCAGGTGTATTCAGAGACCTTCGTCAATTGAAAACGTTGTATCTGTATGCCAACAAACTCAATGTGATACAAGGTGACCTTTTTAATAGTTTGACAAAGCTACAAACGTTAAATCTTGGTAACAATACCATTGAATCATTACCATCAGGCGCATTCAGCGATCTTAATCAATTGCGAGAGTTGTATCTGTATGCCAACAAACTAAAAGTGATTCAAACTGACCTTTTCAATGGACTGACAAAGCTCCAGCTTTTAACAATCAAATCAAACAAAATTGCCCAACTGAATCCGTATCAATTTTCAAATATGACTGATTTGGTAGTTCTGGAACTTACGGACAATCACTTGACACAAATTCACAGTAACTCACTGTATAATTTAACCAAAGTGAAATATATAAGCCTTCTGAATAATAGTCTGACTAAGATAACTAAAACCTCTTTCACAGGCTTAGCTCCCCAAAATTATACCTATATTGCTGTAGAAGACCCAGCCACATGTTGCTTTCTTGAACCATCATATTGGTCACAATGTATCCCCAAAAATGTGGCATCTCCTTACCTGACATGCAAGCAGCTTCTCCCTACCACCGCAGTCAAATGCTTTGCATGGGTTTTTGGCTTTTGTATTTTGTTTGCCAACATTGTAGTGTTCATTTGGGGATGCCAAAAGATAAAAACTCTATCAGCAGGAGATGAACAAGTGAACCAAATCATTTTTATCACCAACTTAGCTCTAGCAAACTTCCTTATGGGTCTGTATTTGTTAGTTATTGCATCTGTTGATCAATATTATAATGAGTATTTCCCTTCATATGCTCAATATTGGAGAAACCATGTATTCTGTAAAATAGCAGGATTTCTAGCAGTCTTATCAAGTGAAGCCTCTCTTCTGTTCCTAACCCTCATTGCCATAGACAGACTACGGGCATTTCGAATAACCAAGTTATTTGGCCAAAAGACACAAATAATATTGTCAACAGTTGCTTGGGTTCTTGCTCTTGCATTAAGTATTGCAAATACGATCGTCAATGACCGATCTGATGTGTGTATTGGGTTACCACTGACTAGACATGAAATAGTTGATATAACGTATTCAAACGTTACAATACCATATGACTTCGACAGACCAGATGATCATCTCCAGCTCAAAATATTTACACTAATTGGCTCCACCCATGGAAACTATTTCTCACTTGCGCTCTTTCTTGGCATTAACTTTCTGTTATGTGTGATCATTGCAACGTGTTATATACTTTTATTCATATATACTGTTAAGAATGGATCCTCCTCACTGAAAACTGATGCCATAAAGATAGGTTTCATCACGCTGACTGACCTCGCATGCTGGATTCCCGTTGCCATTTTGGGTATATTAGTACAGACTGGAGAAATGGTACTTCCCCCTGAATGGTTTCCATGGATTATAACATTTGCTTTGCCAATCAATGCAGTACTCAATCCATATCTGTATGCTATTATAGATCGTGTGTCAAAATATTTTCCAGATCGTTTACGACCAAACAGTTATAACGAAATGGACGCAATAATATAGATCTATTCTATTGTTCTATTTAAAACAATAAGATGTTACAATTTTGTACAAAATAATTAAAACAAAAATGTGTCAGTTAAGGGGTGGGGTATGAAAGTTTGGACAATATTTATTGTGGGACATTAGATCAGACATATCGAATTGCATTCTGAATACGAAGAATGTCCTTATGATATCAAATAATTTTGATTTTCTTTTTTAATTCGCAATGTAATACACATTTTATGGCAAATGATTAAAAATTGATATTTTTGATACTTAACAGTACTCAAAGTAAACTTTATAAATCTGATGATTTATACTTAAAGTGTATGTAGGTGGGATGAAAATCTGACAATCAATTGAAAATTTTTACCTTTTGTATTGAAGATATGAATTTCTTTTCCCAAAACACACAAAAAATTTGGTCTTTTTGGGAAAAAATCCATATCTTCAATATGAAAGGTCAAAATTTTCAATTGATCGTCTGCTTTTCCTCCCAGCTATATACACTTTAAGAATATATCATTACTAGAGCCACATCCTGGTGATAGTCTACTGATAGACCGTAAATTAAGTTGGGGGAGGTGGACCCTTGACCTTTGACACAACTCCTGCTAAATGTTCCAAACTGTTCCCTGGTGATGAGCTTTGTTGATCAGAGCAACTTAAAATTAGACTTTGACTTGACCTTTGACCTGGGATGACCTTTGCTGGTTTATACTCTCCGGGAGTCAGGGATTATTTTCCGCAAGTTATAGCCCAATTGGAACAACTTCAAATTTGACCTGATCTTTGACATCGGATGACCTTTGCGGTTTTAGACTCCCGAGTGTTGAGGATGATCATTTTCCCCGAGTTACAGCCCAATTGGAGTAGCTTCAAATTAGACCTGACCTTTGACCTCGGATGACCTTTGCAGTTTGGTAGGGATTATTTTACCCGAGTTA
This sequence comes from Amphiura filiformis, assembly GCF_039555335.1. NCBI lineage: Eukaryota > Metazoa > Echinodermata > Ophiuroidea > Amphilepidida > Amphiuridae > Amphiura > Amphiura filiformis. The sequence continues at coordinate 59,443,236 of NC_092632.1, forward strand.
AAGCCCGATCAGAGGAACTTTAAATTTGACCTGACCTTTGACCTTAGATGACCTTTGCGGTTTTATACTCCCGAGTGTCTATCCCCGAAGTTACAACCCGATTGGAGCAACTTTACAAATTGCATTATGGGTAAACAACCACTTCACATTGCATTATGGGTAGGCTTACACAACCACTTCCATACCCTTACCAACAGACAGAAATGACAAATCTGTACCATTTGCAGACCATTCGGACAAAGTTTGAAATTCAAAAATAATGTGCAGCAATGAATTCTGGGTAGACATTACGGTGCATGCATGTGTTACTTGAACTCTTTCTCTAGTGACTGCCAGAGGTATGTTTCCACTACTACTGCAGTTGAACATAGAAGTAAGTCCTGCATAAATAGTTTTCACTCTCCTGACCTTATAACCCACTTAGCCATATTTCTGCCAACTCACTCCCCTTAGCCATATTTCTGCCAAGTCACTCCCCTAGAGTAAAGACAGAGATATCCACAGACCCACAGACCGAGAGCTCTGTGTTAGTGGTTTGATATTAATAAAATTTATTTCGAGGACTGTTATATATCAAAAATGTGAAAAATATCAAATTTTAATAACTTGTCATAAAATTTGTATTATATCATGAATTTCAAAAAATGAAAATTATTTGATATCAGAAAGACATTCTTCGTATTCAGAATGGAATTTGATATGTCTGATGTGCTCACATGTCCCACAACAAATCCTGTCGAAACGCTCATTCCAGATCCCTTAATTGAACGCAATTTAGAAACAATCTGATTTTGGAGTCTGGACTACCCAGTATGGCAAGGCCTTGACAACACAGAAACAATTTGGCAGCACAGACACAATAAACAATGTTATATGTACATGATAATAAGGGAGTGTTCATTAATACTTTGGTAGGGGGCTGGTCTTCGTCACATTTTTCGCTCGAAAACTTTTTTGCCCCCCCCTCGATGGACCGCTAAACTTTTTTGACCCCCCTCTTTTGACAGACAAAACTTTTTTGACCCCCCCCCCTTCATAATCGTATAACAAACATTAAACTTAATAGTGTTGTTTCCAGTGGTGTGGTATCTGGGTCACATGTCATTGAGGGAGGCAAATGTTTGAAACATTCTCGGTGGGACAATTGCGCATGAAATGCAAGCACAAGGAAATTTTCATTTTATACTTAATTTAGACTTGTCCCAAATCAGGGTGTTTATCTGATTGTACAGGGATAAATGAAATAGAGGATTTATTTAGAGGTTTATAGGCACATCAGCATAATTTGGATGGCTATTATGATAGTACAAAATAATGCGCGCAAACCGCGCAAAAAATTTGGCCATATTGAAGTTCGATCGGTCAAATATTGTTAAAATTGGAACTAATTTATGCAAAAAGCTGAAATGGTCAAATATGAGATTAATTTGGTCATGCAAATGTAGACAGGTATCAGTTTTGGCCCCAAAGACCGTGGCACCTGGGCTTGTGCCCACTCTGCACTGCCCTATGATGGTAAATCTACCCATTAACCCATGGGCCTATGTGTACAAAATAATTTTGCAATGAGAAATATAGTAAACTGAAGTGTGCAGTTTACATGCAAAGAAATCCAATTTATTTGCAATATTTTCTTGAATTAGTTGTATTTTGATCAGATTGGTACATAATCATGTTTGTAGCCTACTTTGAAGAGATATAAAATTCTATGATAAAAAAGTGTCAGTATTTCTTAGACCAACCCAGATGTTGCTGATCAACTTTAATGTTGTATTAAGTAATAGATATATGTGTACACTAAGTGCCATCATTTTTTCAAACAAAAGCACTGAAAACCCAAATTTGACCATGTTAAAAGTGATATGTAGGGTCTCAATGCGCGCGAAGCGCGCGAAAATTTTGGGTTTTAAAGCGGAAAACTTTTTGACCCCCCTTTCCTACCACCTAAAACTTTTTGGTCCCCCCTCTTTTAAGGTCCAAAACTTTTTTGGTATGTCCATGGTATTCCTTTTGTTTAGCTCGCAGCCCGAGACCGTTATCTTGAGCTATTGTGTTGATAATGGTCTCTGGGCAGCTAGCCACCTCCATTACTCTAGGTAATGGTTGGGGCAACGAACCATAAACAAAAGAAATACAATGGATAATCTGTGAATAGAAAAGGGCTAGACGTATATTTAAGGATAATGAACTATAATTAGTGTGTAAATGTAGTAAAATGTATATATTAAAAGCGCATTTCGTGATCCACAGCCTCATCCCCCACTTTTCTCAAAAAATGTTGAGATTTTTAGACCAATGGAAATCTCTGGTCACATGTTTATGTACCAAATATTTCTTGCAGATTAATTAGCAAAAATATCGTCAAATTTGAATTTCGTTCTGGTATAACAGAACGAAATTACAACAGTGGCCTATGGAGCAGTAATCATGCATAACTCACAAATGCAAAATCGGTATGAACTGAAATTTTGGGAATAGGCTTTTTTTGTGGATATCTACTGAAAAATGTCATAAAAAGAGGATGCTAGGATATATAGTAAGAAGTAGATTGTAATGTATATATTATGAAGCAGATTACATATGAACTATATTATAACTAGAGTCAATAGATTCTGAGTACAAGCCGCCGGCAGTAAATATAACATTAATGCAGTGGCGGATCCAGGATTTTTGAAAAGGGGGGGCACAAACATAATCGTTCGTCGCGCTTGCGCGACGCAGGGGGGTGTCTGAGGGGGGATGTGCCCCCCTGAGAAGTGAGAAACTTTTACAAAATAAAGACCTAATTGAAGCCATTTGGTGGACCATTTTGTCACTATTATTGTGTAAAATTTTTAATTTGAAAAAGGTGAAAATTTGTTTTAACAGAACTCTTGGTTTTGGTATCCAAAGCAGAAGCGAAAAGGGTAATTTCCTTATGCATACTCAGGGGGTGTCTGAGGGGGATGTGCCCCCTTCAGAAGTGAGAAACTTTTGCAAAATGAAAACCTAATTGAAGCCATTTGGTGGACCATTTTGGCACTATTATTGTCTAAAATTTTAATTTGAAAAAGCCGAAAATTTTTGAAATGACGGTCCAATTAAAGTCATTTGTTGACAAGTTTTCACTATTATTGTGTAAATTAACTGTTGCGATTTGGTAGTTCACAGCATCTTATGGGTAGTGAGATTTGGCCAAAATTGCATTGATCATTTCATACCAAGCGTGTAGAAGAATTCAAATATCACAGATATACTTTTGTAGGTCCTGTGGTTCTTGAGTTATGTTGTAAAGAGGGCTGACGAAATAACAACACTTTTGTAAAACGTACATAACTCAACAACAAAATCAAGCACGTTTTCAAAGTATATAATTTGTAGAATGAACTTTTGCAAAACATCAAAGTGTTATTTTTCAATAACATAGGGGCCTATTGATTTAAATAATGAAAATCGAAGCAAGCAGAAGCGATAAGGGTAACTTCTTTATGCATATCGCAGGGGTGTCTGAGGACCCCCCCCTCAGAAGCAAGAATTGTGTATTTTGTAAAGTTTCAATTTGAAAAGGCCGAATATTTGTGAAATGAAGGCCTAATTAAAGTCATTCATCGACACATTTTCACTACTAATGTGTAAATTATTGCTTTAAACATAAAGGGTCTGGTGTCCAAAGCAGAAGTGAAAATGGCAACTTCTTTATGCATACGCAGGGGTGTCTGAGGAGTTAAAAATGTGTGAAAATGAAAGCCCAATTGAAACCACTCGTAGACCATTATTCACTACTATTACCATGATTACTGTAGGCCTAATTATTAGGTTATTATTGCTTAAACATGTTAAAACATACATAAAGTGTAACGGATGTCCAAAACAAAAGCAAAAACGGCTACCAGTTTAAGTCCCCTCAGAAGTTGGAAAATAATGTGCAAAATGAAGGTCCCCTTTAAGTCATTTGGTGCATATTTTTACACTATTATCATTGCTTTAACATGTTTAACTCAATTTGCAAAATTTTAAATATCACACTTTATTGGACTTAGGCCTACCAAAGCATGCGCGGATTGATGTTGAAGTCAGCAATCAGCATTGTGTCGTCTTAATACAGATGTTGGTGACAAAATGTGACGGGCCCTGCGTCGCGGGCCCACAGTAATTTCACAGGCTTTTGGGCAGAGGACCCGCCTTCAAGCAATGCCTATAAAATCACAGATAACATGGATATGAAGGCTTGGGCCTACTCAATTACGTGCAAATATTGTTTTTCTCTTCTTCTTCATTTCTCTTTTTTTCTTTCTCTCATTTTCACAGCTTTTCGCCACTTCTCTTCTCTCTTTCCTGATTTTTTTAGCCATGAAAGGGGTGGGGCGACGGGCCAGTGTGCCCTTCCACCTGCCCCGCGACTGGTCCAAAACAGAAGTGGGCACTTCCTTATCCATATGCGGAGGGAGGGTGTCCGAGGGAAGATGCACCCCCTCAATATTTGGAAAAAATTTAAAATAAAGGCCGAATTAAAGCCATTTCATGGACCATGAAAGGGGACACGGTCCGGGGCATGGATCCGCCACGGCATGGGAGGCCGTTTATCATGATCAAATTGCGATTTAAATCGTCCATAAAACATGTAAAAATGTAAAGCCAAACAAAGGGTTTTTATTTTATTTTTTTCAACAAAATTGTAAAAAAAAATTAAAAAATTAGGACCCTCGAAGGGGGGGCACGGGCCGGTGTGCCCATGCCTGGATCGCGCCTGCATTAATGGGTCCATTTTGACCAATATCAAAATTTGACCTCGCTGTTTGAAATTTTACACATTTTGACCTTTTGACTCCAAGTACAAAGAGGTCACCATTGACTTTTTGTTTTGTCTCACTAAGGTCTATCATATGCAGCACTCAGATTTGCCATACCTCGTTGTTTCAAATTTTACACATTTTGACCTTTTGACCCCAAAGTAAGCATTGTACAAAGAGGTCACCATTGACTTTTGTTTTGTCTCACTAAGGTCTATCATATGCAGCACTCAGATTTGCCATACCTCGTTGTTTCAAATTATACACATTTTGACCTATTGACCCCAAAGTAAACACTGTACAAAGATGTCACCATTGACTTTTTATTTTGTCTCACTAAGGTCTATCATATACAGCACTCAGATTTGCTCAGTACCTTGTTGTTTGAAATTTTACACATTTTGACCTTTCGACCCCAAAGTAAACATTGTACAAGGAGGTCACCATTGACTTTTTGTTTTGTCTCACTAAGGTCTATCATATGCAGCACTATGACTTGACATATCTTGTTGTTCAAATTTAGTTTGTATTGCATACAGGGTCAAAGGTCAAGAAATAGTCAAGCTGTGAACACCCTGAATACCCATGCCAGTACTGACTAACATGCATTAATTAGAGCTTCAGCACATTTTGTTTGTAGAAGAAGAGGCTGGTTGCCAGAAAGAAAGAAAGAATTGGCGTAAGACAGAACAAGCCGACTTTGTCGTCGGCTTGTAATTAGTATATTTTAATAGTGTCATTCACCTGATGATCGCCACTGTGTGAAACACTGTGTAGTGGAATCTAATAAAATTGTGTGTTTAAGTGTAAAATGTACATTTTATATATTATTTGACTGGTATGTAACACAAAAATCAAAGTCTGTCAGCAACAGAAACATAATGCTATTTAGAATCTTGAGTGCTCTTCTATATTGGCACACCATTAGGGCTCATATTGAAATTCCCTTACACAGGAAGGTGTGCGCCATCCTGCAGCTTTCCTGTGCTAGCCTTTTTTGTTAAAAGCCTGGGCAGGGTGTACCACTGATGCATATAATCCATCCGTTTTATGACCGAGCTCTCCTGAGGCGCGCGCTTAGCGAGGGGGATCCTGCCTTCTTTCTGTGTGAAAACATGGTAGGGTATTTCAATATGAGCCCTTAGTTTTTACTATGGAAGTCAGCAGCTGTTATGTTTTTACATTGTGGTCCTGGACCACAAGTTGTAGACGAAATATATCTAAGGTATGTCATGCATATATCACTTGTATAATAACTTTCAAGTATGCCCTAAGAAATTGTTTTATCTGGTCTTACAAGGTGAAATGTTTATATGTTGCTTGGCTTGTGAGTATATTTTTGAATGTACATAACATGAATATGACACATGATATAAAATTATATCAATATTAAAGCTTGTATAGTATGCTTTTGTGAAAATATGTTGAATAAATAAAATATACCCTTGAAGTATAACTTTATTGTGTCATTTGTGTTACATTATTTGTTCATAAATTGTACTATTTCTGAACATAGTTCAAATAGATGAAATGCATTCATATGTATATATGTAATCCAATCTAGTTCATCCGGGTAAAGGCAGCAATTTTAAAATATGTTTTTTGGGGGGTGATTTGAAAAAGTGGACTTTCCTTTTTTTCAAATTTGGATCTTTTTGGACTAGGGGAGCGGATTTTGAAAAAGTGGACTTTTCCCCCAAAATTTTGACCATTTTTGACCAAACAAGGCATAGAAACCCCTAGATGACCTTTGATCTCAACCCTGTTGACATCACACATGTCAATGTACCCAAGGGTCATCATATCCAAGTCCTATTGAAATCCATCAAAGCATGATGGATAATTAATTTTTAAACAAATTAATTTTTTTTTACATATTTGCAAAATGACCTGTGACCCCTAGATGACCTTTGATCTCAAATATTTTGACATCACACATGTCAATGCACCCAAGGGATATTAGCAATTGAGTTCACAGAACATATTAAAGAATTGTGTTTAGTAGAATTTAGCTCCTGTCAATGACATTAATTTTGCCTGTACTGGGAGCAAACTGCCTGTCCAAACTGATGGGTGGATGGTTGGCTAGCCCGGGTTGGCTAGCTAACACCCTGTTTCCAAAGTTAGTTTGAATGGATCAGATCATGCCTCATGGTATAAACAGATTATACTGTTCAAGTCAAATCATCATAATCCTAAACTGGAAGGTTTAGAAGGTAATTTTATTCAGATTTGATGGAATTTAGCTGTACAGGTGCATAGAAAAGAGGACACATAGACAGTTGTCACTCGAAAATGTTTGTAAGGGGTGCTTAGTAGGAAGAGGGGTGAATATGGTACCTTATAATGTGCAAAGGGTACTCAGGAGCAAAGTAATATATGCTAATTTCTGAATAATCCATATAGATGCAAGCAGTGCACTGGAGGAAACCGCTTCTCAGATTAGTTTCAAGTGCATTGGGTTAGACATATTAAAACACAACATAACTATATCAATCATCTTGCAAGGCTTGGCCTCTTATCTTACATTCAACGTGTAGCCTAGACCTAAATACACCCATCATTTGTTAGTGTGCTATCACTCCAACCACATGTGCAACCTTGACAACTCTACTGTGATTATGATTATTACATACCTGCCAACCCTAAAATCTCACAAATAGGGACAAATGGGAGAAAAAATCTGAAAATAGGGACATTCCTGAATTTCCTATACATTACTATAGTCATATATTTGCAAAAATAGGGACACAGGGTAAAATCGCTCTCTTTTATGCTTTTTGTTTCAGTAGAAATAGGGCCAGTCCCTATTAAATAGGGACAGTGCCACAGTGGGCAGGTATGTTATTACAAGGAACACTTCTTACTTTTAGCTTTATTACACAATCAAATGGTAGAATTTAACATTCAGCATTTGTTGCAGAAGAGGAAAAAGAAACATTGGCATCAATAGACCTTAAGAAACAAAACATAGCACATATCAATAATAAAATTTAGGCGACTGTGAACAGTCAACAATTTGTAATATAAGTCTCTCATTGTAGATACCTCATTGTTTATGTTATGAAAAATTAAGTATATATCCTTGATTGGGAATACCTACAAATAAATACATGCAAATTGTACACCAATCCATACACACACAAACCCACACCCCCAATGGTAAGACCCATCAACCATGGACTAACAGTAACACACAACAATCTGCAAACATGGCCAGTAATTTACTATCAAACCACGGACTGAATCGGTTTGCACCCAGTCAACCACTGACTCACTCATACCCCCAATAGAGAATCACTTTTAACATTTTGAGGCTTTTTATGATGCCATGTACTTACACAGCTGGTTACATGGTCTCCCCTCCCCCTCCCCCACCCCAACACAAACACACAAAGATAACTATCCGGTATTTTTAAACTACCCTCTTCCTAATTAATTGAAAAAGTCAAAATATTAGTCTTTAAAAGCTGTCACAAGGACCAGCTTACAGACCTTCGACACTGAGAAACCTGGCTGTAACATAACCTCTTGTGGAGAAAATATATATACGAGATATTGCAAAACAAGTACATGGTTTATTTCAGTGTTGTATGATTGTTTGATATACGATAATGATGATTAAGTCACAATTATCTAACACATTGGCAGTGGTGGCACCAAATGTTTAGCGGGGGGTATGGAGGCAAAGTGAATTTCAGGGAGTTCAAAAATCATGAAATTTCCACAAAATGCCATGAAAATGGTACATTTTAGATTGTTTTGGTTTATATTAGAGGCAGGGAGGCAACTGGGGAAGCAAGATCTCCAACTGGGTGGTGGCATTTGTCCACCCCCCACCCCCGACACCGGGGATAATGTAGCTACACTTCTTCACTAGACCTTTTTTTGATAGAGCTGATAAAATGACTTACCTTTTCTACTAATGGATGGGTCCACTTCTACATCTTGTTCATATGGAGTCCCACCTTTGACAGGTAAGTCATATACCCTGAAAACAATTAACAAAATACATATAGAGTTTCTATTTAAAATTCCATTATTTGGGATTGGTAAAGAAAGTTTTTTTCTGTCCATTACTTTCAAAATAAAAACAATGAATATACAAAATGCATACGCAGAATTTGTATTTAAAAATTTTGACTTGGATTTTTTTTGTTTTGGATGTTGTAGCATGTCCTGGGGGCAGGTACTCAGTACAAGTGACCATGCGGGATGTGCCACAAACATTTTCCGCCTTTTGGTATATCACCGACTCCTTTTCTAGGCCAATTTTGGTATATGGAAGGGTCCTTTTTTGGAAAATAGCCCCATTTTGCCTCAATCCAGACAAATGTTTTTGAAATTTTGCTAAGACAATTTGAGTTAAATTTGGTCAAAACTTTTGACATTTGGTATGGGTCCAATTTCTTGAAAAATTGGTATATTGATGGGTGCACTTTCAAATTCTCAGCAGCACACCCCCACCAGAACCAAACTTGAGTATCCCCAAGAAGCATGACGGCTTGGTAAAAGGTGTTGTTTAATGTTCATTGCTTTCCAAATTAAGGCTGATTTGATTTAAAACAATTATTACACAGTAACATGATATGGGTATTATTTTAATTGAGACACTTAGTTCATAGGTTTATCCTTACTTGTTAAAGATGGGTGCACCTGTATTTTCATCATAGAGTGGTAGATGTACCCAGCCACAGCTAAACTCTCCTTTCTCACCAGTTTTCTGTAAAAAAATGAAATAAGTCCAAATTACACAATTGTAAAAGATTGCAATAGAGTGTATGCAATAAACCAACCGGAACGGTATAACAATTGAAATGGCAGCCATGCTGGAGGACAGTTCTAAGATAACTTAAGATGACAGAGGGACAGGTCTCTAGATCGATTCCACACCATTCATACCTATCACATGTTTTATTGTATTATCATGCGAATTTTCCCGTGGTACCTTATGGAGGACAGAATTTTATTTAAAAGAGTATGACTCTGTTATGAGTGACGTTGTATTGCATACCCTCTATATGGAACTTTGCTACTGAAACTCATCAGTTATCAAACATCTCCAAAATAAGTGTTAACCTTTTTTTGGTTTTTGAAGAATGACGTCATACATCAATGCACATGGGTCATGCAATATTGCGCACATAGCACACTAACTGCCCAGTGCCCATATACTTGAATAGTAAAACATCAATAGTCCAAGTACAAAAATATTAACATTTGCATCCGTCTGATTCTGACATTTTGTTGGCGCTTCTTTCTTAACAGAGAATTATTCGGTTTTTGTTACTGCGCGAGTCAATAAAGTCCCAACTTACGCCAGCATAAATTCACAAAAGTGTGCGCCAGTCACACAATATGCAAAGTGCAGTTCGCGGAAGTGCTGCGCCAAGCTGTGTGTGCGCGCCATTCTATATCAATCCTCAATGTTATGAGTTCCACCTATTACAAGCTGATCAGAGTATAGAATCGCAGCCCGGGAAATTTAGCCATGCCAGTCACTGCAAAGCACAAACTTGGCTTACAAGCATTGTTCTGCATCAATGTATGGTGCTTGGTTACTGCTCATCATTATTAACAGCCAATAGGGATCAACATGCATGGAAAATTCTGGATTTTAACATGATAATTGAGGTTTATAATAGCCTATGGTTCAATCAAAATACAGAATAACAACGTTAACATACAGACAACTAATGATATTTATACATCCATACACTTTCATTTTGCTGTTCAATTATCATAATTTGCTGTTATCTGACTATAGTACAATAAATATTGTAAGTTACTCACCGTTCTCACATATGAAAGACAAAGCTCAAACAAAAGACCTGTAATAAAAAATCACACATCAGAATCAATCAGTTGATAATACTTTAAAACAAGTTTATTTAAGTGTTTTTCCATAAACAAAAAGTATACATTTATGGCTTGTAAGGTAAAGCCACGATTTCTCCATGTTACAAAATTTAAAATCTGTGTTACAAATTGGATTATTTCTGTGATTTTCCGTTTTCCACTATAAAGCACTGAAAAGTTAAATCAAACCTGTTTTAAAAGCATAATTTGTCTTACCTTTTACTGTAGTATGGCCAGAATCTTGCATCATAGGCCTAGAATTAATGCTAAAATGGATTGTTTAATGGTTGATTACTGCTAAATAATTACTTATTTTGCAAATCAACACAAAAGTTAGACATTTTACACAGTTTTTTCACTATTTTGTGGCATTTTCAAATATCTGTGAGCAAACCTGAATTTGTCTGTTTTTCCGTATCACGGAGAAATCGTGGCTTTATTGTAAGTGTACTTGTCCCTGCTACATATTTTTCACCCTGATGTACCAGCGACGTCAATGTGTTGAGGCAGTTGTTTTGCGCTCGCATATGTGCGGCATTTTTAAGCAGGTGTATGTGTACGAATCTGCAATCTTGCAATTGGAATCTGCACCCAATGAAATATGCACTGACGTAACTGCCACATCAGGATGGAAAATGGTATAAATGCAATCTGGTGACAAGTAGAAATCACAAAATACCAAGGATTATGAATGCAAGGAGTCAAAATGGATTACTTTATTTGAAACTTGTGATGTATGTAATGTTATACATGCTGAGGGAGGTCATATAGCTGAGTCAGGTGGCTCATATTACCTAAACATTGGCAAACAGTGACCCACTTTTAACCTCAACTTGTTTCAAAAAATATTTCTCACCTATTTTTTGCTCTGTGTAATTTGTGCGTACAAAACATTCTCCATCAATTGCACTTGGCAGCATGCTTGCAACCTGTTAGAAAAAAGAAGATAAAATTGTCATAATTGGGCTGTAAAAAATGGGGAGTTGCCAGGGGAAAAGATTAAAATTGTCATAATTGGGCTGTAAAAATGAGGAGTTGCCAGTGAAGAAGAAAACACTTTACATTGCATTTCAATATATGTGCATTCAATTTGGATAAATATGCTGTAGATTAGAGATAGCAAATTTATTGTGAAAAAAAATAAGTTCAAGCCATTATAAAATGACTTACCTACAATTTTTGTCATTGACATTGCCATGTTGTTCATATATAAACAGTGTATTTTCCATTAGCCTTTTCGAGCTATGTGGACACAATAGGATGGCGCTGCACGAAGTGGGTAAAGTCTTTTGAATTTGCCAGGTTTTACCTAGATTGAAGATTGCCCTCCTTTTGTGTACGCCATACTTCGAAAAGGCTAATTGCATCAAAGGAGACCAGCCCCTGTAAAAAATGGGGAGTTGCCAGGGGGAAAAGATTAAAATTGTCATAATTGGGCTGTAAAAAATAGGGAGTTGCCAGTTGCCAGTTTTGTATTGCACCCCCTGGCAATGGGCATGCACAAACTATACTCACCTTAGGTGAAAATCTCCATGTTTTGCCATCAGCCTCATTATAAGTTGCTTGTACTGTATGTATATTGCTCAAAATCTAAATTGGAAAAATACAAGAAATATAACAAATTATGAATCAACAGTGATTTCTTAGTAAGTGGAAACTTCACACCGTGCATTGTTATATTCAAACCAGAGCAGAGAGGACCAATCATTAATGAACTAAACTTACTCTTCGTGGGATTACGCATCGTAAACACAAACAACACAGGTGATAATAAAACCAGTAGCAAACATCACTTTAATCAACTAGATGCAACAAGTTTACAACTTTCTTTTTAAAGCCTTGTACGATCGTTTTAAATTTTTAAATTTTTCTTTTTTTTTCTTCAAAAATGATAAAATAGGCCTAGTTAAAGGCCCATTCAGCGATTTTATCAGACGGACGATAGTAAAAATCATCAAAATTCAGATTTTGGTACCTTTGTCATTGTCATACATGTAGATGTGCTAAACATAGCCTCGAGTGGTTCAGCCGAAGACATTTTACACGAATCTGTAATTTAGATACTGATAGTATCTAAATTCGCTTGATGTATTTGAATGTGGCTTCAACCGTCAGTACTACTGGGTTTTTTTTTTTCGTTTTTTGCCAAATTTGTCATTTCAAAATACCAAATGACAATTTGAATGACTTATCCTTCAAACAATTTTTAATTTTTTTACACTTGCGATGGGATCACTGAATGGGTCTTTAATATGCAATCATTATGAAAGTTCCCAATACATTTGGATGTGAAAAACATTGGAAATTTGAAAAAAAAAAACATCATAAACTTCACCTCTATCACTCGAAATATCACGCCATGGTATGCCGATGAGTGTATATCCCATAGACAATCCCGGGGACAATCCATTGGAATTAAATCACTATACCACAAAAAATTTATTCGCTACCTGAAGTTGCTAATAGAGAATGAAAGATTAGAATATTTGCTTATATTTGTTTTCAATTTTCAAATATTTTTGTTTTCAATACGTTTCATAATAGACAAATCTAAATTCACACATTCCTACACCTGACTAGCAGCCTTTAGTTGGGTAGCCGTCGGCTACAATGCACTCAAAATGTGAAATGATTCGGCCTTGGCGGAAATTTTAAACTGCATTCCATCACCCGTTTTACACCTTAATACATAATAATCGGATTAACTACACGCGGTATCTATGCATTGATGTACTTGCGAACAAAAGGACTATGTATGAATAGATGCGATGGGATTACCTGCGGAATTATCTCTATTATATATATTATTCTATTAACCCTCCTCATCCTTGCATCTTCTTTAGGTGTTAGGCGGCTTTTATTTGCACAATTGGACGCTCAAAACACCAAGTTGGTGCTAGCGGCTACCCAAAGATGTCCGACCAAATCCTGACCATGACTTGGTTCGTTGGATTCGTCTATAGTAGGCCTACATTTTATTTTTGCTATATGTCAAAAGTATGTCAAAGAGTATCGCCCAACACCGAAATGCAAAATTCAATTAAAATGGCGACGCTTTAATTTCTCGGAAATATCATACACTGGCAGAGGTTGTTTCAAGTGAAATGGACTGGATTGACGTGTACGATGTAAGTAAAAAAGGTGGCATATTAATTATGCTCCAACATACATTGTCAACGTTCCCACTTTAGTTGATTTTGTGCAATAAGTTGCGACAAATTAACATTTTATCCCAAACACATGTACTTGCGTATCGTTTCACGTTATATTCAATGAATGTCAATGTTCGTGTTTTACTTAGATGACGGCCCTAAAAATCACCTAATACTAAAAACCAAGGCATTGACTGTTCTTTAATTTCAACCTTATCAAACCTGAAACAAATATGCTGCCTTGCGAACACAAATTTTGCATATCATTGTCAACTGGAAGGTGGAAAATAAGTTTAATTTCATTGATAACATGAAATTGATGCATATGAATGTTTTCAAAGCTGTGCATAATTAATTAATTTCCCCCCAAAAAATCATTTTGATACTTTTAGCGTCTGTCATAAATGCTTAACATGTGTGTGTAATTGGATTCACGGTAGCAATTCTGAAATTCTAAAGAAACTTGATTCCGTGAATGTAGGCCTATGTACCTCTTCCGGGCTTCTACCTTTAAAAGCATGTAAGCTACATTGATACCGATGCCACCAATAGAACGAGAAGATTTGCCCCTTCATTTTGCATACCACTTTGACCAATTTTTTTTCTCATTTCTTCACAAAATGCAAAAAAACCCAATGGGTGTAGTACCCCCTTAAGCCAGGTATCATACATATATGTATTTAGTTCAGATAATATTAGTTAATTTTAATGAAGTGGATCATTTACCTTTTCTCCATCAAATATTGCTAGTCTCACATGTCGGCTTTTGATTTCTATTCCTACAGAAAAGAACAATCAAGATATATAGGGCCTACTATAAGCAAAATATTTAATTCTCGATCAAGAGAGGATGTACCTTCTGCGTATGTTGCGTCAGCGTGCTTTTTGTGGAACAACACAATCGCATGACTAAAGATGGTAATTGGTCAATTCTCAAAAGATGTGCTTATGCCGTAAGCATGTGGAATTGCGTAGTATGCTCGACACACATATCTGTGCATAACCAAATTGGCTCTCATGATTGAGAATTATATATTTTGCCTATAGTACATAATAAACAAAAATGTATATCGATACAAAGTTAATATTGATTATGAGTCAAAATAGTGGTCCTTGGAAAGGAAATATGTTTGAAATGGACTTATTCCAGGTGAAATTAATCTCCAATGCAGGGATGTAGATTTAAAATGGAGCCACCCATATAAGTCACCCCATTTGAAACACACACTCCCTGTGTGGAAGATTAAGGTCATGTCTTCCACAGGGAGTATATGGATTTGAACTGGAATAGCCAAATAGACTAACTTTTGGCCCTTTATGATCAACATCTTTGCCCCTATGGTTCAGATCTGAGGCAAAAGCTAAAACCTAAAACAATTAATCTTAGAAAATCTAAATAAAATTTTAAAACTTTAAAATTTCACAGGATCAACTGTGAGTAAACATGAACAATCATATTGAAGAGTTGAACATAATCATAACCGATGAGGGCCATAGAATTGATCTTGCTCTCTATTTTAATGCATAAAAGATCTGGTGTCACTTACCAACTCCAACTTGTGGCATATTCTTGACCATCATAAGTGACAACATCTTCTGTATCCTGACAGGCTGACTTCTTATCTGTGAGGAATGCAGTACAAGTGAAAAACCAATATGTAATACACATGTTTCTTGGATCAAAATAGAATATTTCCAACTGCTCTTCTTATTTTCTTTATGTTGTTGTTTTTCTCTAGCTTATTACATTAGGCCAATGAAAGTTGATTCTTATCTATGCCCGTGGAACGGGGCAGAGATTTTGTATTCGTTGGCTGTTTCGGGCCCGGATACTGGCATTTGAAATACACACTCCTGTGTCGAATAGTAAGGTCAAGCATAATACGCTTTTACATAGATCGAGTCATCAATAAGGGAGTAATAATTTGAATGGAAGAGCCGATTATACCTTTCCGTTCTTACATCACTTAGTAGTAGGGCCGATTAATACATTTCAGGGCCAGATCGAGAAGAAAGCGGCACGTTGTAGTCGGCATTCTGGTCGATTACCTCATAAATCTGTTTAGCTACTGAAAATCGCGTCGATTTTGGAAAAGTGAGAATAATTGGAAACATGTTAAGACCAAGGTCTTTGCGATCCTA
Source organism: Amphiura filiformis (assembly GCF_039555335.1). Lineage (NCBI taxonomy): Eukaryota > Metazoa > Echinodermata > Ophiuroidea > Amphilepidida > Amphiuridae > Amphiura > Amphiura filiformis. The sequence goes on from NC_092632.1 coordinate 59,459,158, forward strand.
GCGCTTAAGACCTAAATTAGCCGAGGGCCCATACTTGGTATAATGATGCCCGTGAGCCCTACAAAATCCTAGGGTAGCCTTGACCACAGAGGTCAAAGATCCTGGGCCCCTGGGGCCCAAATGTAAACTGCAAAACAACAAAGGGCCGCTATTACATTTCTCAGTATAGAGCAGCTATCACCTTCTACTGGCAACACCTTTACTTTTAGCTGGTTTTCATTCTTCATACCCCACGCGACTGATCAAGAACTTGCGGGGAAGAATTGGTGCAGGCTGGTCAGCTGTTTTGTCAAAAGAATATTTCTGCGTCGTTCGCTGTAGCGATAGCGGAGATTCGTGCACACAGAAACGTAAGTAATAAACTTGCCATGTTGTATGTATGCCAGGTGAATTCAAATTTGCCATCAAACTGCATCATTTTATATATCAAATTAAAGCCATTGAGTAAAGAAAGCCAAAACTGAAAACCTTTTTGTCATAGCACTTTCCGTAGCGAAGTTACATCTTGTCAAAGATTGACTTTCATCAAAAGATTCAGCTAACAAAACAGCATATCGGTGGTGTTTGTAGATCTTAGTCTCATGATGATAGCAGCTTTTCTATGTGGAACTGCTATCAAAATCCCTCTAAAATTCCATGTGCGAGTATCTCATCACCATAAAAAATCATATATGTGGGTCAAGTGAAGTATAGACAACATGTTTATGTAGGTTTCCTTGACCTACCTGTTCTTTTAAATTTCTATGTAAATATGTGTTGTGTTCTAGGCGAATTTGGCTGAGTAGCAAATGTGTTAATTAAGGTTTGCCTGGCATACCTACAATGAATTTGTTTACCGTGTGTTACCGGCTAGCAAGATGCATTACGTCTGTGTTCATCGCAAGCGTGTATTTTCAGCAAAAAAATGTAAGTAATAATCTTGCATGTTATTTGTATGTAGAAAACTATATATGAAAATGTAAAATACTGAACAATATTTTAAGAAAGGCTGACAATACCGCATCGGTGGCTGACAGTAAAAATAGGCCTAGAGCTCTAATTTTCCTTGCACTGTATCTTCAAATCTGTAGGCCCTATTTTTCCATATTTGCCAGCATGCTATATCATCATGATTACTACGCTCTTTAGCCTTGCTTGAGCATTTTGTTTAAGCCTGGCATTGCTGGTCAATATCAGGACCCAAGCAAGCATCATGCCCGGCATCATGAGCTTGAGCATGCAAGTGTCTAGCTCTGCACGGGCGCGACCGTTTTACCTCCGGCCGTTTACCGAGGACCGTTTAAACAAACTTGCAGAATGATCCGAGAAAAATAGAATGGAACGATGCTCTAAAAATGAATTTAAAAAACAGTTCCAGGTTTAAGGGGTCGAGCTGTATTGTCTCAAATATCTCCGAAATGGGAGAAAACTGCCATGTTTGCTGTGAAATTTTGCCTAGCAATATCTATCTCAGGTGCAAAATTTATGGTGCACATGAAAGATTGAAGTCTTTAGATTAATATTTTAGCAATCTTAATATTATTAGTTGATAGGAAATTCTTCAAATATGCCTGTACATATAACGACGCATAACAGCCCATGCAGTTTTTTATAGGTAAACTCTTTTCGAGCAGTCCGTGTTGGACGATGACCCTATCTTTTTGCTGAGGTATTTACAGGACCTTGAAATAAGAATTATGATAGATCTTTGCGACTAAGGAGAGCAACGAATGCATGTTCGAAGCTCATCAATACACAAAATACTACCTGATTTTACACTCTCGTCGACCACTGTCTGGCGCATGTTATTTGTTACTTTAAATTCAACAAAATTCCATTTTTTAGGCAAAAAGACTTCTAGAGATACCATCCTGCATATCCATGTTCGATTTATGGTAATACAATTAACCAATTTTTAAATATCAATTTGTTTAGATTCACGGAAGCCATATTTTGTGCATTTTCGACAATAACGAGTTAACGCCAATTTTGGTACAAATTTGTCAGTTTTGCCAAAGTTATTTATCCGCTTAACTAACGAATACCAAGGTTCATAGGCGAGCTAATAGCGCTATGTTATTTAATTACTTTTACTTACGATTTTTATCATGATTCCGTTTGAGAACAAATATAATTCCTTATGGGTCTCCAACTTTGTCTTCAAGCTTCTTCACACGACAAGCCATGTGTTGCCAGGCAAGTCAAAAGCAAATTGGGACAAATCGGCACTAAATATGGCCCGTAACTACATCAATATATCACCATCCATGTTATTTAGGATACAATGTTAATGTAAATAAATTGTAATATACAATTTTAAAACAATGTTTAATATGTTCTAACGTTCGTATGCGCAATTCTTTCTCCCGTTTGAGTTTTAATGTATATACCTGTAATGTATTGACAATCAATTCATAAGAAGCCCAAAGTTAATACCAACACTGCAGCGCTGGAAACACGGTCAATTCTGTGAAAGGATTTGGGATGAAATCGTTCTGCTTGATTTATTAGGTCTATTAATGTGACAAAGGAACAGGTCTCTAGTTTGATTCCACAACCATTCAAACCGAGCTCGTGTTTTATTGTATCATCGTGTATTAAAATCAGGAAGGCTATGTCGTAAATGGACCGGAACAATATAACAATTATACTGTCACCTGTGTTGAAGGACGGTTCTAAGATACAGGGTGTTCCAGAATGATCTATCGTGACCGTGTTTGAAAACATTAATCAACATTGTATTTATTTTAATACGGTACGTGAAATACAATGGCATAAATGTCACCTACTTATTGTGTTACTTTCATTGCAAAAACTTCATTCGTTTCAGTGGCGTGATATTGATATTCTTAAAACTGGATGTTTTGCACGTGTAAAAATTGCATGTGTGTAACTTACAGCGCAAAGGCTTCATAAGCACAAGACATTGCTGCTTTATCACTATCGCATAGGCCTACTTTGCAATTATGTGTAGACATCATACAGTTGTCATAGGAGATACACCAAATTTGGCACAGATGTAGAGCTTAAAACACTGTATAATTCTTGATATTGGATTAAGTGACCTTTTCATGTGTTTTCAATATTACGAGGGCTCAGAGCAAGAACTAGCTATGTCCACAATTACATGTTACTGATTTCGCAACAAATGGATAGTTAATTCTGCACTCCATAATAAATGCAAGTGACACCCTGTAGCTTAAGATGACAGCGAGCCAGGTTTCAAGATCGATTTCACGACCAGTCATACATATTACCTGTTTTATTGTTACCTTATGGAGGCCAGACTTTTATTTGAATGATAATGGCTCTGTCACGCCGTATTGAATACCCTCTGTACGGAATGTTACATCACAATTCAGTATAATTATTCAAGGTTGGTATGCGTGTCTGTCATCGACTTGACAACAGGCACACCCGGTACAAACATTTTGTAAATCGTGGAAAGTCGTATTTATGCAAAATGATCAAAAATGATACTTTTAGGTGTTATTCTGTTAGTTTCTGTTTGGCAAATCATAAATGCGTACGTGTTTTGGTCAAAATGGCAATAATCTTACTTTTACCCCTACCCACCTGATATAGCTATACACAACCCTTAAATTACCTAACCCGAGGTAGCCTACTCACATCGTCACACCTCCGTCACTACGATGACTGATTTCCTATGGTGAGGAACGACAAATGCTAGGCCTAGCTAGCATGCTAGGCCCCCTGTGCCATGATGTTTCGGCTACATGATATTTGTTAAAGTCTTAGTCAGATTTCCTTTTACAAATTAAGCGTACTGCTAGCCGTCCAGCGCGTATTATTTGCACAAGGTCCAATGCACACGCTTGACGTCGCGTGCGTACGCGATGGTTAAGCTGTCAAATGAAATCTGAATAAGACTTTAGGCCTACCATTTACAAAATGATTGTGAATAAATACCTGAAGAAATTCATTGTTTATATTGTGAGGAACATGGGAAAGAACAACCAGCATGCCCGGCCAGCATGACTATTATAGGGCAATGAATTTGAGCTTCAAATTACCATACAAAATAATAAATAGGCATACTCAGTAATTTTCTCATCCGGATGATAATTAAAAATCAAGATTCAGATTTTGTTAGTGGTTTTAAAGCCGAAAGCCGGATGTGTAATTTATTTTACAAACAAAATACAAGATTTATTTTCCAATTTTGTCAATAGTCCACCATATATACTGCTGTTTTCCTCATGTTTTTTTTGGGGGGGCAAATGTTTCATTTCAAAAATATCTAATTGGCAATTTTAATGACTTTATCCTTCAAGTACACTTAAGCAATAACAAATTTGTATTTTTACACCTTCACTGGGATGTCACGGAGGCTAGGCTAGCTAGGGGCCTTAAAATAATTTGATTGTATAAAATATCGTTTGGTTGTAGCTGAGACCGGGGCAGCCGAGACCTAGAATCACTTAACAAAAACTCCCTTAAAAGGGAATGTGTAGGCATTTTGATTTTGATTCCTTGGACCACTTCAAAAGGTTTTCATGATGGGACAAGGGGGTGCTTGGTTAAGGGGTGGGGTCACGGGCATAGATATTCGTGTTTGGTCAAACACAACTGTGGTTTCTAGTTTAGTTTGTATTTCACACATGCACCAATTCTTGATTTGGCCAACATTTTCATTATTTTATTTGTCCTGAAGGAAAATTTGCCATGATACCTGTTAATGTTAATCATTTTAACAGAGTTATATATCAGTGGGGCATAACATATGGTTAATAATAAGGACATTTTAAGCATGCCATCACACATGCTTCTTGCATTCCTGAAGCTGGTTCATGTTTCCATCAAAATTCTTAAAAAGGTATCAATGATTAAGTACTACTGCCAAACACTTCCCCAAATGTTCATTAAAACCCTAACACCCAACCCTGCTTTTTGCTATCGGATGTTAAAGAAGAAACAAAAAAGGAGAGAAGATGAAGAAAGAAGTCACTTGGCACCCCCAGGATTCGAAACTTAGACCCCTTGCATGCCAAGCACACGATCACGGACCGGTAGCTACACAGGTAACGCTGCCCCGGGCAGCAATTCTGTGAGCATTTAACACTTAAGGTGATTGCATCATCGTAGACCCTGGGATTCACGCATGCGCAGTGGTTTTCATTGTGGTATTTTGTGGTAATTATGGGTGTTAGGGTTAATATGTTTTACTCATGAATCTAGGTTCTGGTACTCCCTTCTTCCATTGTAATTTGCAATTAATGAAAGTAATGAATAATGAAACAGTCACCTCGTTCCAGATCATAAAGTATGAAACAGGAACCAAGGTATGACCTTTTATCTCACCTGGTTTTCATGTGGGCTCCAAAACAAATCTCTGAATGCAAGATTGGATTCACTCAACTCAGGTTTAAGAAAATTAGACAGTGTGCAGCACTGATCTGAAAAGCAAAATAACAAAACTGCTATCACAACAAGCATAGGAATTTACATAATAACACTGCTATAATCACTGGCAGAGATAAACTTGCACTGTAATGTTTGACGTCTTGTCAATCAGATGAAATATGTTGCAATGTGCAGGTCAGCAACCAATCCCCAATCTGCCTTGACATAGGACACAACATTCCAAGTTTATCTCTGCAGGTGATTATATCAATATTCAGGGATGCTAGTGGCCTGAAGTGACTTTGCAGGAAAAGCCTGAAAAAGTGTGCAAGTTTGGGCTATAAAGCCTTGAAATGGGCTGAAAATCAATAAAAGTGTGGAAATTTGGAGTAACAAAAAGTAGGAAATCAGGCGAACTGAAAACTGGCATCCCTGAATATTTGTTCCTCAGGTTTGTATGCTTAAGGTAGCTGCCTCGGATACAACACCCTTGCAGAAAAATAGCTCCTGTGTCTGATCAATCAGGTCTATTCATTTAAATCTTTAACATAACAAAGAAAAGTGTTATAAGAATTGTAACAATTATTATGTTTTTCTTTATTTTTTGAAAATTTCCTTAATTTTGACAGTTTTTGATTTTTTTTGCCCACTTAGGAAGGAGCTATGGTTACCAAACTTTCAGGGATAGTAAATAAGCTTAATATCTCAATTCTCTCATCAGTTTTTTTGGATTAAGTGTTTACTTTTTGAAAAAATTTTTTTTTTCCATTTTTAATTTTAGGAATGTTCAAAACACTGTAGCTTAAAATAGAAACACTTAATTGGAAAAAACTGACGAGAGAATTTAGATATTAATCTTATTTACCATCCCTGAAAGTTTGGTAACCATAGCACTCTTCCCTGTTGGCTAAAAAAATCCTAGAATTTAGGTAATTTAGTGTTTCTAGAAAAAATCAAAAAATCATAAAAAAGTACCAACATTCCTGTTAAATATATACTTAAGTAACACTAAGTCAGAAAATAAACTTGGTTTGTATTATTCTGTGATATATTGGCAGCAAAATGAAACTTAAAACTTTTATATACAACTGCTATAAAGGAGAGAAAAATCAGTTTTAATAAAATCTTTGTTTTCAAAAATGTTGCTATTTTGAGAAATTGGCAAAGTGCCAAAAGCTCTTCCCTGTAGTAATTCAATGGGATTTTGAGATGACAAAAAATTGCGTAACTCAAAAATGCTTTGTTGGAAAAAATTAAAACTTGGCAAGTAAGGTTTTCTCATCAATACACACATCCTATATCATTTTCAAGGAATTCTGAGCATGACACCGTAGCCGATGCAGCCACCTTAAGCATACAGCATGTATTGAGCATTACTACACATCTGTTACACACTCACTGACAGATCAACATTGCTCTAACCATATTGACAAGGGTATAGACAAATTCATGGGCAAAGTGATGGTCAGAATATGGGACGGATCCCATCGTCTACCATGAGATGTAGAAATGTGTGAAATTGGATTTATCTATAATGGCACACACATACCTTGACAAAGAGAAAAAGGGGTTTTGAAAAACATTTTACAATTATCTTCAAGAAAATATTTTACAATTATCCTCAATGAAATGCTATATGATGATTGTAAATTACAGTATTAAACCAGAATTGAAATGCTGAATGATTATTTCTGGCTATGGCATGTCCTTTGATTATATTGCTGTACTGTACATACCGTATTTCGTCAAATAAGCGCCCCTGGGGGCGTTACATTTTCCCAAGGGGGGGGGGGCGTTTATTCAAGGTCAATTTTAGAACGATAATTCCCGTTAAAATCATTAGGTAAAGTAAAAACACACACGAAAATGACGAACTGTGAACTAGAAACACTGACTTCTGGCTCACTTCCGGGTTTCTGATCCAGATTTTCGCCAATTATTGACAATATTATCGACCATGTGCGCAACGCGACTATTTTACGAAATACGGTATATGTACAAATGATTTCAGATGGGTCTGATTAAAAAAAATAATAATAATCAAGTTGCTAGTATAGTTTTTTTTTTAATTGGCATACCATCTTTGAGTAGTTTTGCAGTTGTTGAAGGTCTGAATCCAGATGGAATAGCTCCCATGGCGGTCAGCACATCTGTCACACTTGTCTGCAAAAAACAAAGAAATCAATGAGCAACTTATTTCTTATAGTTGAGCAAACAGATGCACACATTAACAACAACACTACAGCAAACCATTGATCAGAACATCTGAGCAACTGGTTTTTTACACAAGTCAGACAGGGAAACATAGATTCATTGCATCGCATAAGGATCACTTTTAAAATCAGCTTTGCAATAGAGCGCATACACAACAAACACAGACACAGCTACTTGCAAGTCTGTATAGACCAAGTTGCAAGCAATAGCCACAAAAGTTTCCCACAACCAGGAAGATATTTCTTCAATGGAGAATGACAGAAACACAGGATCATTCCTTTACCAAAACCCAATGGAGATATCTGAAATGAAAGCAGCCAGGAGCATATCAAGCATTCCATCCAAAGGCATACAACTTGGCAAGAGGATGAGGGATAGGGGATCATCAAGGATACTTGCTGTGCCCCCCCACACACTCCCCTGTGTGTGTTTGTCGCCAACCAAGGACATTGTGTTTTGCTATCTAACCGAGGACATGTGTATTATGTTTTCATCGCCTAACCGTGGACTAAAATGGCGGATTTTTTTGTGTGTATAATACGAAACAGAATTTTAGCCATCAACTGCGGACGGTAGTTTTTACATGTGTGGTCCTCGGTTTCAGGCAAATAGCGTTATAAAGCATTTAGCATGCATTTGAGGTCTTTTGCAGCAGTTTGAGATTGCGGACTGTCCGCAGTATCAGGGTGAAAAATCTTGTGTGTGTCCTCATTTGCCCGCAAACACGTACGCACCTACACCCCAACACACATGGACATGGGCAGAAAAAATGGATGGATCAAAAGTGTCATTCACTTCAGACAGGACATGATGTGCATCATGTGCTGCAAAGCTGTCTGATTAGCTATCACAAGTGTCTGACCTGAGAAATTGAACTAAGGGCATTTCTTCCAGCAATACAAACAGACATTCCAGCAATACAAACAGACATGCAACTTCCCTTCACAGGTTTAATGTACACAAACAATTGAAGATCATTCCCACATCCTCTTAGCAAACATAGGAAGTCAAGGAATAATCCCAATTACGACATAAAACAGAGGAAAAACAAGAACAAATCAACAAAGAAGGGTTTCAAAAGCCAGCTCCATGCTACTCATGTGATTGCAACAAGTTATGAAGGAGGCAAGGGGAAAATCATGCCACGATTACAATTATTAACATAATATTTATGTAAGGAACATCTGTGGAGGGAGGGAGAGAGGGAGGAGAGAGGGAAAGAGGGGAGGGTGGGAGGGGTATGGATGGTGTCCATGTGTGCTGATAAGCATCTTCAAGCAAGCTGTACATCAATCAATCATGGCCAATATAGACAATCTCACCATTATTACTGGAAGAGGTATGGCAAATTTTCTCCCTCCTGCACCAGCGCCCATATTCTGTCTCCTTCTTGGAGGCTTCATTACGAGATGTTCATGAGATAATTAGTGATTAAAATTTATGTCTATATAAGCAGTGATTTATCTAACACATTCCTTCATTGGAAAACACAAGTGAAGTCAGGGTTGCTGATTTTGTATTCTTTTTTTTTTTAATAAAAAAGAAAATCAAATTTCAAAATCAATTAAATTGCGATTTAAGCCATGATTTAAATCAATGTGATTTAAATCAAGCAACCCTAAGTGAAGTTAGGTCAAGAGCTGTAGGCATTCTTGTATTGTTTGTAAAATGTTTTGTCAAATAAAATACATCTTTAAAATATTATGTGTTCATTTATCTTATTTTGTCTCTTTCTGTTTGTTACAAGTAATCAGAAAATATCATAAAAAATATTCAATAAAGATCGAATAATCATATCGCGTCCCTGCTGGTTTGATTAATTATTAATATAGCGCCACCACTTTTCCCGATCGAACTTTTCACAATCACTAATATGGTATGTTGGTATGTATATACTTCGACCTGACAAAGATGAAAGACGACCGAACTTCATTACGTATTCATGATATCTACTTAATATTCATATTGACATTTCGAGATAAATATTCATATTCACATTGCGGACCAATCAGAACACTTCACCGTAAATCTTGATCTCTTAGATAGATGGGGTGAGCAACGAAGGCAGTTTTTATCTGACCAAAATGTCACACTGTCGCTAGGGCAGCCTGGTCGCCAGGGCAGAGTGACGTCGGAGCCTGGACAGATAAAAATCTGTAAAAAGTTTTGAGAAATTGTAGGCGGGGCTAGCAATCAGGGCGACGACGGCGAAAAGTGACTGAGTGACTGACTGGGAAATTTGTATTGTTTCGACGTAGAATAAGATGATTAGAAAGCGGAAGATTGACACAGGAGAACGATGGTAATATAATTAAATAGTTTCTGAAGATTTAATTTTATAAAGTGATAAAATAATGCAAAATGGAGCTTGATTTTAAAGATCATTGCGTGGTGTTGTTCGTCACGGTAAATTTCATGGTGTCCGCCCGTAGATTGGCATGTACGCCGTTTACCATGTTTACATCAAAATTCTACGTCCGGGGTCATGTCAAATGTCAAGAATATTATTAAAAACAAGCTGTGGAGGTAAAATTCGGATGGTCATTTATATTTCCCTGATCGAAATACATCATTTGACTTACATCCAAAGTCCAAACCACCACTGATTGTTGCTGTGAGCTCTGATTGTTGAGCATGTGAGGTGACTGAAGTACTGCCAAATTTTGAGCGAGGCCTGAGGGTTTTTTATGCAATGCCTGCCTCTGGATACCTTCATGAATTTGTAAGCTTACCCGTAAATATTCCTCATTCCTTGACCTTTCGGACCAGGGTTAATTAAACATGTACGATAGTTGATATAAAAAAAGGCTATATGAAAACAAGGTAGGTCTAATTAGGATGGTTGCACAGGCATGACGGAACTGCACATTGGGAAGGTCATCATCAGTTCAAATCGTCCTCCAGAAATTCAGTTCTGAATCTGCTGAGGACATTGGAGGACATGCAAATCAATGGGTTACAATTACCCGTTAAAGTGGTATTGATTCGTTTGTACGCCATGCATCTGCATGCCAGAACGGAGGACGATCTGAACTTAAAAATGACCTTTCGATGTGCAATCGCCCTATCATGCATATACATTTGAGCATATATACTAAATTACTATACTAGCTAAAATGACAGTTTCTCGATCGTGAGAGTATGACATGTATGGCAAGTTTAGTGGAATGACACGATAGCGCGATCAATTGTGCACGCACAGGAAATGCAGGGCTACCCAAAGCGTGTGTGGTAGGCGTTGTACTCGGACGCAATTGTCATTGCATGCCTATTGAGGCTGGAGCTCTCATGTCGATCAAGAAAATATTATTTTAGCTATAGTAGTAATTCCAATTGAATGAACGCAGCTTTCAACAGCTGTACTCGATCCAACCACGATTGTATATTGCTTCAACCTAGTACAGGGATCTATATGGTGATTTTTTTATTTTAGGTGGATCACCGTGAGCCTATAGACCTTTTTCTCAGGCGTCACCAATCAATTGATATTGGGGTCCAGCATTGAGTCATCAGCACCCAAACGCAAATACCGCTACCGTGGCGTGATCAACTTTAGCGCCACGCTAGGCGCCCTGACGCGTTTCGTTCATCACGGTGTAAAAGTAAACAAACATTTGAAACAAAACAAAGATTAATTTTCAAATAGCATTCAATGACGGTTTTTTCGTGTATTTTGTGGTATAAAAACAATCTGAAACAAAGGTAACCAGTATACAGTTCCCTTTAAAAAAATTTTTATGGCTAAAGTGAAAGATGACAAAACAGTGGAGAAAATACGCAATATTTAGCGTTTTCACACTGGGCATGTGGGAAACGCACATGTTGTTTGTTTACACCTGAGATCCCAATATCGATTAGGTGACGTCATCAGAAAAAGGTCTATATGCATTTTACATTAAAAATACATGTCACCATGCACCACGTAATTCACCTTTTCGGTAAATCCCATAACGCTTTGGTAGTACACCTGAGAACTCGTCATTTGACGTCACGCCGATCTGCGTCGATGCGCACATCGCTTATGGAACATCGTTAGTGCACATTGCAAGTCGGTGTGACGTCAAATGACGAGTTCTCAGGTGTACTCGCAAAGGTTATGGGATTACCAAAAAAAAGGTGAATTGAATAACAACCGGTACTGCACAGGTTCGCAGGTTACCAGTTGTTCTCGTCTATGTAATTTGCAATCGCGGAGCCTAAAAATGTGGCGCACATATCATGACATTGTCATTGGGATTTGACGCAAATTTTACGGTAAAAGCAGTCATACCTAGAAAGGATAAAATTCAAATTGAGAAAATATCCTAGGTATGACTTGTTGTACTAATTTCAACCTAAAATGCTAACACACAATCTTGGATAGGCCTACAATACATTACAATGCTAACCAATCATGAGTGCGTTATGGCATGGGTTAACTTCCGCATTACTCAGGCACAATCGCACACGCTGGCGTACAACGCGAAGTGTAGCAAAAAAATTGTGTGTGCTAAATTCCAACCATGTCACTCGGGTTGATTATATAGTTTTAAATTATTGTATCCAAGGTTGTGTGGTCGCATTGTGTATATTGAAATTTACTTGGGACCTCTAGCTTTGAATTGCAGACAAAAGTTACGCATTTGATGCTGGAGTACCAGTACGTTGCTATAATTTTTGGGGGCGGTTGAATTCAAAATTTTGTTGAAGTGCAATTTTGGCAACATTTTTGATGTGATCGCCTGTCATGATTGGCTGTGTTTACTTCTAAAGTTCCATTGCTTTTACACAATAACATGCCTCAGCGAATCCGACAAGGTTTGGAATGCGATGGTCTCTAGCCTTGAATGTGAAGCTCATCGGTGAGCAAATTTGTGGCTAGACTTTTTGATGCACAGATACAATGGCGGTCGGATCATGTACCGTTGTTGGCAGCTGTGTTCATTCATACAATTTTTGAGTATACTAGTGTTCCACACGGTCTGAAGGTTCTTCATCGTTTTGCTGATTTGGTGCTGTTGCTTTAGCGTAAATATGACCCCACTGTCATATGTGGGGTTCTGATTGGTTGATTGTCATGTCATAATCACATCGCCGATTAAGCTGCGTTGCAACGCATGACCTAAAGTTTGTTTGGCTTTTAATGGCGGAAAAAAATATGTATTGAATTAGAATGGTATGCACACTTTTGGGCGCAATGCTTACGCATAATGTGTGATCAACACACATTTATTGGTGCGCGCAGTAACAATTAAGCAAATAATTTCCGCTTTATATAAACTGAACAAACTGCTGAACAAACTGTCATGGCTGTAGGGACTATAGAAAGAATTCCAATTGAAAGAACGCAGCTTTCAGCTGCTGTACTCGATCCAACAGCGATCGTATATTGCGTATTTCAAATTGCAACACGAAGGCATTACCTTGGATACAATGCTAACCAATCATAAGTGTGTTGGCATGGTTGGATTCACTTCCGTGTTACTCACGCACAGTTGCACACGCTTGCGTACATCACAGAGTGTACGCAAATATTCGTCATGCTATTGAAAGCTGCGTTCATTCAATTGGAATTCCCACTCTAGTTGAATAATACTATAAATTGCTGTAAACTTTAAATGAGTGCTAGTCATGTCAGTATGTGCGTACTTCTGCGGCGTTGTTGACATTTAAGGCACATTCTTAGTCAATGACCTCAGTTTAGGTGGCAAGCGCTCAGTTTCACTGGTTTGTGCTTGCCGTGTATCACACGATACACAGCGCCATGTGATTTAGCCTGAGATTGCAGTTAAGGCAGGTTTTTTCGGTCAGGTTTTCGGGTAACCAGCCAAGATTTCACTAACCGGGTAAGACAGTCAGCATCGGGTTACCCCAATTTTTTCTTTTTTAATCGGTTTAGACGAATCCGACGAGCCAAGTGATGGTCAGGATTAAGTTGGCCATAGCTGGGGGCCATCCGCGCCAAACTAGCTTAGTTCATTTGTCTTTGCGATCTAAGGCACCCACTATCGTGCGCGCATCGGAGTGCGTAGCACTTGTGCCGCGTTACAGGAGCGGTAAACTCTGCACGCCTGTGATACTGGCGTTGCGTAAAATGGATGGAAGGCCCCCAGCTATGACCGCCAGCGAGGTGTAGGAATGTGGTGACGAGTGGTATTTGTGTATATGGCGTAGAGGAATTGACGACGTGTAAATGTTCAAATCAGTAAATCCCATAAACCTTTGCGAGTACACCTAGGAACTCATCATTTAACGTCAATGTTCAGTAACGTATGTTCAATAAACAATGTGTGCAGCGGCGCAGATCGTGGTGGCGTAAAATGACGAATTCTCAAGTGTATTCGCCAAGGCTTGTGAGATTTACTGAAAAAGTCAATTGCTGGCGTACTGCACACACATTAGACAACGCATAGATGCGCGCATCTATATCTTGAGCGCATAGACGCAAGCATGATGCGCATCTATATCTTGGGCGCACGGTACAGCAACCTTAACACTGGAAACTGTCAACAAGCCAGAGTGAAAAATGGTGTAGTGACTTGGTATAGACTTATTTACTCTGGCTACTGTGCAGTTTAGTACAACTTCCACCATGGGTCATTCCATGGCAGAGCACACAGCTGCAACTCAACCCCATAAATTTTCTTCAAAAGTTCCTAAAATGTTGCCCTTATGGTAAATAGAAAAAAATTCAAAATTTCAAAAATTCAACTTTTTGACTAGAATTGTTTAAATCTGGTCACAAATTAGTTGATAATTGACACCCCCCCATCCAAAACTTTGAGAAGCTCTCATATCAATGTACAGCCCTCATACTTCAGATTTTGTTGTTTGACCATAAGGGCAAAATGTTACAAAGTTTCAAAGAAAATACAAGAGGTGCGCCAGGAATATGAAAATTGTTTGATTAAACTCCCCATTTCAGAAAAATGCAGCACTAATTTGTTTGGATACCAAAAAACTATTATCTAGTTTCGCCGGATGAAACAGGATACCAAAAAACTATTATCTAGTTTCGCCGGATGAAACAGGCCAGATTCAGATTCAGATTCAGAATCTTTAAAATCTTGATTTATGTTAATACGCCCATCCTAGGTAAGCCCGCATATATTGAGAGCTGATTTTTTTTTTTAATACCGGTACTTTTATTTTTTTTGGGGTGGCAAATTAGAGGTATATCCAATTTACATTTATAGTATCCGTGGTGTTAAATATTATAAATAATTTTGTTCCCTTTTTCACTAGAGTGCCCTATTAACATCAATTTGAGCAAAATATTACACCTGTTTTTTAATAAGTTACCGATATGCATTTTCTGGTCAAGTATCCTTTTATAATTGAAAGAAAACAACACAATGTGCCCCCCGACAAAAAAAAAATAAGAAATAGGTGCCCTCTGACAAAAAAATAACAGATGAAATCGCGAGGGCTATTAAGGAAAACAAAAGGGCAAAATTCGACCAAAAAAGCTGGTTACGTCTCTGCTCCCAATCATGTCAACCATGGTGTGCAGTGGCTGCTGATATGCTTACGCGCGCTACACAGAACTCTTCAGAGAGACATTGAGAGGAATCATCGTTGAACGTTGCAGGGCTGTCAACTTCTTGGAATTGCTACCATTTTTGGTACTTTTTTTTCTTCTTTTTTTTATGTGTGATCTGTTGTTAATTGTCTTAATTCCTTCTTGTTTTTGAATAAAAATCAATTTGAAAAAAAAACCTTTTTTGGAATTGCTTGGCGTGAGACAAAGGTGCACCTGGATTTACAGACTAGGCTACAAGGTTCATTTTGAGCCATGATTATTTGAGCCACGCCACGGCGTTCAAGAATCTGATAAGCCAATGCAAAGTTGACAGCCCTGATCCTTAATCAAATCAAGGACGTTTTATTTTGTTTATTTTTTATTTAATCAAGGACGTTTTATTTTTTTATTTTTTTTTTATTAAAGGACATTCGCTACCGGAATGTACATTTAAGGCCGTGTAAAATTAATATTTTGGTTCTCGTCCCTCCCTCCTCAATTTCTGGGATTTGTCAGATTTTTTTTTTTTTTAGATTTTTCAAGTGTTTTAGAGTTTGGAATGATTTAGGAAAGCTTCATACATATAAATAAGTTTATTAGAGAACAAGCATCACTTCCAAGTCTTTTTGTGGTACTCTAGGGGTTTATCCTCAGAATCTCACATTTGAAAAAAAAAAAAAAAAGGGCCTCATCGTTTCCTCGAGCACTGTTGGAGAAGACCGAAAACTACTGACAATGCTAATTTTACATTGAAAAAAAAAAAAAAAAAAAAAAAAAAACCTCCCTCCCTCATCAATTCATGAAAATCCTCTGGACGAGAACCAAAACATCAATTTTATACGGCCTAATATATAACTTTTTTTTTTCGATGGCAGGTAGAGAACCTATCTAATAAAGATATATATAATCCATGGTGTTAATTTTATGTAATCCATGGTGTTAATTAAACTTTTAAAGCAACAGTCAGATAAGGATTATTGTTTTTTTTTAAAGGAACAGTCAGTCCCAAATTGTATTTTTTTAATTTAATTTTTCCATGACAGGTATAGGCATTATGATAGGCTTAGGAACCGGGGTGCTGGGGCTCAATAAATTGGTGCGGGCTGTAATACCATTCCGCACCCCCCCAGTTATCCTAGGTGAAGTTAAGAAATGGTGGCAAAGTAGATGGAAAATGGCTGTTTCTGACCTATTTTTTGCAATATTATCTAATTTTCAGCCCCACCCTACCCCCATGGTGAAAATCTTCTTAAGCCAATGATACGGGCAATTCCATGATGGTACCGGTAACTCATGCCGCTTTACTTTGCGCTATTGGGTATCGTTTTATTTTTAGATAAATTACTTGATGCTCTAGCTCTTAAACTCATTTGAGTGTAATACTGATCAATAAGGAACCGTTCACAAACACTTGTAAGGGGGGGGGGCTGATGTAAAAAGGGAGGGGGCTGAAATTTTTGAACCTCTTAAGGGGGCCCTGAAAAAATGACCAAAAATTATCCTGGAAAATTGAGTTTATATGCTTTTCTGTGGGGTTGACCCATAATTTTCATGTCAAAAAGGGGGGGGGCTGAAATAAATCAATATAACATGATGAATTTCACGAGGAAACTAGGTTATTTGAGCATCTATTTCCCCAGTAATAATGACAAGGGATATAACAATGTTTAATAGCAACTATCGTGACTATTTTAAACTATTGTGATTTTGTAGTTCACAGCATCTAAATTGCGAATAATACTGAGGTTTTGGCAAATGATTTGCATTGATCTTTTCATAGCGATATAGGCCTACGGTTGAAGGTCTAGTGGTTCTTGAGTTACGGTATGTTGAAAAGAGGGTTAAAACAACAACACTTATGTAAGACGTAGGCCTACATAACTCATTATGATAATGTGTTATTTTGCAATAACATATATTGATTTAGATAATGAAAATCGATTGAAACTTGTTTTTTGGAGATTTCCACTGTTAAAAATAAAACTTTGATATTTTATTGTTGTTAATGAGTTATGTGTGTTTTACACAAAAGTGTTGTTGTTTCAGTCCTCTTTACAATATACCTCAAGAACCTCAAGGCCTGCAAAAGTAATATGTGATATTTGAATTTGAAGGATATGGCCGTATGCTGACCTGGGTCAATATGTTGCCTTCGTCACTGTGTGCGATCATGTGTGACAGGCAATTCCCGATAAATTCCCTGACTGCAGGGCCTATTAAAAGTATGTGATATTTGAATTCTTCAACACACTGAAAAGATCAATGCAAATTTGAACTTTTTTTCCTTTTTTTTCCTTTGATATTCACTACCAGAAAAAAACAATTTGTTGAAAATATTTTTTTTCGGTGGTAGGTAGGGACATATCAAATGTACATATATAGTTTCCGTGGTGTTAATCATACTTAAAAGTAATTATCGGTCAAAATGTTGTTTTTTTAAATATTTTTGGTGGTACCATTTTAAAATTCATGACACCGAGGTGAACTAATTCATACCTGATCGAATGTTGAAAATGTTACCAACCTCTGATCGTATGGGGCACTCGAATATGAAAGTGACGTATCTGTGACAGCCCTGTGCCCAGCAGCGTACGGAACTATAATTATAGGGGGCGGTCTATCAGTGTAAAAAATTTCAGGGGTCAATGTCAAAAACGGGGTGATTATTAATATTAACAATCAAAAATAGCTTTTTACCTAATTTTACAGTACAAAGTAACGGCAAAACTCGTTTATTTATTTTTTAAATACGCGCTAAGCGTGCCGAAGCTTCGGTCTTGAGGACTAATTGTTCAAAAAAGGGTCATTCAGTGTAGGCTACAGAAAAAACGGTGTCATTGGGTGTAGGATTTGCTAAAAATAACGTGGTCTTTTCATGGGCACATGACGTATTATATACTACACATCTGAATTCTTACGACCAGAGGAATAATTATTGAGGTTAAATTGCCCGATTGAATATTCAAGCCGTCCGAATTAGGAACAAATTGTTTTCGACTGTATTCAATCGGGTGATTAGGAATTTTCAAACGGTTTTTTTATAATCGAAAGGAGTGATTCTCAATCTTTTACAATATTTTTATGGGATTAAAGTTATGGGCAAATCTTTTTCGATTGAATTTTCAGTGTATAAGAATTGATTTACATTGTTTTTCAATCTTCTGCCCTGACAAATTAGGGACAAGTCCTTTACAGTTGAAAAAAAGATTGAAATGTTCACTCTAAAACATTTTGTAATCTCCATCCAAACATATGCAACTCATGTCATTTGGCAGTACACTAGGACACTTGATTAGTGAAGTGAAATCAGTCTATAAAGAGAGTTATAGAGTGAAAACACAAAAATTATTTCAATCTATTTTTCAATCTTTTAGATTGATTCTTATCACCAATCGTTAAAAGATTGACATATCTCAATCGGCCAATTTAAGAGAGGGCCTATATTATTTGAGTTATTTATGAATGAACTTACAGTTGTCTCATATCCCTGTTTACAGGCCCAATGTTGATTGAGGGTCAGTAAACACGCTTGTCTTCAATTATTAGACAAAAGTGACTGAATAAAATAATTGAACCGAGTGGAACAGTAATCATGGTAATACAGTTGGTCGGTGCTCTTATATGATAGGTAATTTTAACGTCAACTCCGATATCAAGGCATACAATTTCAGTATAACTATGAGAAGTATACATGTAGAATTTGTTAAGAGTACCAACAGAAATGGTGGCAAAAAGTGGCAATAGTGGTCGCTCCAAAACAACTAGAAGCCCTGAACTTAATTTCAAAATTGTATTGTTTTGTATACTGCAAAAACTGTTCTTAGTTTTACCATTGCTAGCTCAGGGATATGAGAAATCAAATAGATAATTTGTAAGAAATATGATGACTTCATTTATAAATTTTAAAGGAATATCATATTGTTATTAAGTTCATGTTAAGAAACACTACTTACAATTCTGTTATGTTATTATGACGCGGTGGCAAACTTGATGCGCAAACATGGCAAAAGTGGCCCACCAAGATTTCTGGATGATATTAAATGGGACATAGCTTTAAACATTTTCTCTTAGCCAAGATATTACAGGTTGTATTGCATAACAGTTGTGTCAAAACTCTTTTACGCTTTTTCCTGAGAAGTAAACTGCAATTGTATAAATTATATTGTTACACCGTGTACATTATTTATTATGTCTCGTTATTCTGAATGTTCGTTCTACTCCGAATTTTGGAGTGACCCTATTGGACCCTACAGAGTAGCTTATTGAGCTTTCTGTGGGCCTTCAGAAGGAAACTAATTCCGAAAAACGGTCCTTCGGAATAACTACTTAGTATTTGTGTATTTTTTAACGTGTTTTTTTGTGTGTGATATGAAAATCAAAACATTATTAAATAATAATAAATTTAAAACAGTCTCTTTTGCTCCTTAGTGTGTATGATGTTATTTTAATACATGTATAGTGTTAATATAATGGCCGGGGGCATTTGGAGTTGACGCGTGGGGCTGTTAAGACCCCCTTTTCAGCATCGCTGTCACCCAAAACCCCATGTTTTTTACGAACACATGCTCTATCACCCACCGAAGACCCTATTTTTCCATTTGATATGTCACCCACAGACCATTACAAGTTCAATTTGAATAGTAAATTTCATTTATCACTGATTTTGTTAATTTGAAAAAACAAAACAAAGAATTTTGAAGCCATTAATAGAACTAGAAATTCGATTTTCGATGTTTTTGTGGCGCTGTTTTGGTTCTCACCCAAAGATGTTCTCACCCAATGACCCCATATTTTTTTACATTTTGCTCTCATCATGGGTGCTCAAGAGGTTGAAAATTTCTTGGCTTTGGTTTTAGGAGGGAGGGGGTTAATTTCCTTTGGTGGTTTATTTATCGGTTGAACCCTCTACATACACCCACACACAATTATCTTAGTTTTAGTTTTCTAATAAGTTACTCTATCTTCTAACCCATGGGCCGGGGGAGGAAGAGCTTTTAGGACCCACAACTTATCAAAGTGTGATGATTTTGCCAAAGAATACGGGTGTGTGTGGAGCGTGGCGCGGACTGTCGCCAGGACCGCGAAAACATCACATGCACCTCCTACTGCCAATCATGCCAATGGTGCAATATTATGACCAGTCGGCATGCCTCCTGATCCTGTTGAGTGCAGTAAATAATGACCTTTCATTTTCCTATAAGAGGGACCGGGAGGGACCCATATGTCCGTGACAAGTCGGTTTATTATTTTATGATACCTTATGTGGAGCTTGAACACGTTTATGTCCACCACTTCTGCACACACATCCCTAAAACGAATAATTTAAGAAAGGTCTAAAAAAGTCGCAGAAACTGACCAATCAACGTTACCGTGCCCTCGGTACAATTACCGAATACCGAATATGGTGCAACTTGCTAGACTCTTGAGTCCAGTCTTCGTGTATGGAGTTTAGGGTTTGGGGAGGGCAGTCTTGTAGAGTTGAACCCTATTATAATGTGGTACAATTTCATGTAATGGTTTACCCTGTGCATCCTGAGTTTTTGTGTTAGGGATATAAACACCTACCAAAAATTATTTACCCCCTTTATTTTACTGAGACAAAACTCAAAATCTGCATCAAATTTAAAAACCGAAATAGCCAAAACAAACGCAGGTGAATTCTGCTAATTTTGATACCTGTACAGTAGGCCTACCTCATTTGTCTTGATAGCACAAAATTTGTAGCCACTGTAACTCCTTGATTAAAACAGATGCACTTTCAAAAGTTTTTGAATAACGCACCTTTTTCATTTGAAGGGTCCTCGTAGCAAATTTTAAGCTATTAAGACATTAATGAGGCATCAAAATCTGCAAATTAAAACTTGGTTTCCTTTTGCTATTACAGTGTTTTTGATGCGTATATTTTGAGTAATCTGAGGGAGGGGTACTTTTTAGTAGATGTTTACTTGTCACTCAATTGTGCGCCTCAAGTTGAACGGCCAAATGCAAGCCCGGAATGCAAGATGAATATAAGGCCAGTGTTAATTTTCCTATTTTTGGTCCTTTTCGAAATCCCAATAAGCTATAAACAGTGGTGTAACTATGGTTGGTAGTGCCCGGGGCAAGAAACAAAATTGGCGCCCCATACCCCTCCCCCGAGAATACCTTAGATGCGGGCAGTGGTGTAGCTAGGGCAGGGAGCTAGGGGTTGTGGCGCACAGGGCTATAAGGATACACAATGCCCCCCCCCCCCACCCCACTCAATTCTTGAAACAATTGCGGGTGAAATCTTGGACAAATACCGCAATGCCTACTACTAATTAATTTTGGTTACTAGAAGTTTAATCATCGGTCATAAAATGTTGTTTCAATTGATTTTGTGCTGAAATCCGCACAAAATTTTGCCTTCATCTGCTGGAAGAACGCAACATCGTTGCTGAATTAGTTAATTTAGCCACTCCCTAAGGGTGGCGCCCGGGGCACGTTGCCTCCCCCTAGTTGCGCCACTGGGTGTAAAATGAAAGAGGAAAGGTAAGAACATAATGCCAAAAGAAAAAAACATGTTTGTTTCCTGTAGCAGGTGTAAAAGTCAAATGCGAAATGCGTTTTTTATTAAATCCATGTCTTGAAATGGAAAAAATACCCTTTTCGCTGTAAATTTGGAATGTGAATTTACAGTGAGTTTCTCAGAAAAATCATATTCATAATTATTCAATAATATTTCGACCCCTTTCAAACTACAGTAGTTTTTCACTATGCTCGTTTGTGTAATGTGTAAATGTTTACTCCAGTGGTGTTTTATATTATTTGTTTGTATTTTTCCAGACTTTTTTCTTTGTAAATGAAAACAAAAATTCAAATGCGCACAATAAGCCGTCAAAAGCGAAATGCGTTCGCTACAGAAAACAAACTTTTTTTCCTAATCCAAATAATTTCACCATGGGGATGACACTCCCGTAATAAACCGAGTCAATATACCCTAAAACCCGTCAACAAGCATATATAGTTTTTTTATAAAAGCTCAATTAATTGAAGCAAGCGTTAATATACCAATACAATTGATCGGTCTTAAAATAATACTTGTTTGTATATGCTTGGATCCGTAATTTATTTGCTCAAACTCCATAATGGCGACTGGATTAATGTAGCTTTCATCAGAAGCACGCTATATGCTTGTAGACGGGGTTTTACGGTACTTCTCCTACACAGCCACATTGTATTGGTGTATAAAGTCTGGCCCGAGTCAATAAGGGTCCTTTTAAAATTCGAAATGCAAATCCTCTCCCACAATAACTTTACTGTCAAAAGTCCATGGTTCAGCTAAGGTGCGCTAACCGCTCTGGCACTACAATGTGCAAAAGCCACATCTGAAAAATATTTTTATATTCCATGGTGTCAATTTTCGTCATAATTATAATCAGAGTCGCAATGGGTAAAGTCAGATCTGAGAATGCTTTTTATATTCCGTGGTGTCAATTTTCATATACAGAGTGTCCAATAAAAAAAATTACCAGGTGAATGAATTCGAACGCAAGTCAAAAAATGTACATAAAAATCCAAAGATCTGAACATCAGCATTCAGCCCATCCTATTCTGCATCATATATGCCAATTTTACTGGAATCGTTTGATTGATTGCGAAGAATTTAGCGATTACATAACGCATACGTCAATTCACTTCATTCCAAGTTTAAAAGAAAGATCACTCAACACAATGCGCACTGGTGGTTAAAGGAGTATTTTGTATCAAAATCATACCTAAAGGTGTAGGCACTTAATCATTTTCATTCTTGGCTCAAATGTTCTTTGGAAAGTTAAAATATATCACAACCTAAAGAATTAAAAGTTGGAAAGCTTCCAATTGCAGAAATCAAAGTTTTCTCTGACAAATTGCTATTCATCTTCAGTGAAAGCATGCATGACACAACACCGTCGGATTATAAAATAGATTATGTGAACTAACTTTAATGAGATACACAAACTTTAGGAAGCGGAGAGCGAGTATGAAAAAAGCGCCTGTTGATCATGGAATCTTGGAATGAACTGCATTGATGCGCATATAATGTAATTGTTCATTTCTTCCCTAACAGTCAACGAATCAAATAACATTTTAGTATGTGATGCACAAGAAAATGGCTATGCGCTTTTGATTTGATTTTTATTTTATTCCGATGTCTATATCTCGACTTGCGTTCAATTTTATTCACTTGGTAATTGTTTCTGGTCATGAGGTACAATGAAAGAAAACTCACTACCTTTATAGCCGAGAGGGGGGACAATTCAAACTTGATCTTGTTATCAAGAATATTTCTGCAACACACACTTTAGGGGCTGTGCAATAATTATGAACGGGGTGGGGATGACGTGGGGGATTGGGTGGGGATTTGTTGGCATGCTGGGGTGGTGGATTTGTTGGCATGCTGGGGTGGGGATTTGTTGGCATGCTGGAGGGGGCATTATTGGCGCACATGTGCGGGACAACTTTTATATAACACGCTTAGGAAAACACTACAGAAACGTTTGAATATGCAAACAAGATAAACTTCAAGTTCAAAGTCTTCAACATCTAAAATGTAATATTTAATTGCAAAATATCAAATTAACAAAGATGATCATGAATAATAGAACTGATCTTAAAATCAGTCTTAATTTATTAGCGAAAGGGTAAAAAGTTAAGACATTTATTCCCATTTAAATTGTCAATCATTCTTAACATTATTTTACCAAGTGGCATGCCCAATTAAGTAGGGCTGTCCCTAGTTTTTCATGCAAAATCAGTAGTTTAATCATGGCACACCGGATGGGTTCTTTAATAGCACTCGACCAGGCCCATACGTAAGAGAGTGGGTGGGTGTGTGGCTGCAGCACCACTCTAAATTTCCCAAAATATATAGAAACTCTAAAAAAAAAAATCACAATTTGCGAGCACAGCAAGCCTTTTAAAAATCAGGTTTTTTACACTTTTTTGGTTTAAAATGGTCCTAATTTAGTGAAGATAGTCCACTTTTCACACAATTGCCCTCTTGGAAAAAAGTCCATTTATTCAAAATCAGCACCCCCTCCCCCCACACCCACACAAAATCCTGCATACAGGCCTGCCCCACCCAACTCTTTAACATGTTTAAGGCTTCTTGAGCCCTTAGTACTACTTCCGGTAATTCATTAATATTAACTACATTCTATACACATCAATGCAAATTACTGTTAATGCTTCTGTAAAACCATTTTATATGACAATGATGACCCAAGTCGGGTATCAAATCACTCATAGGGGAAAGTGGGGTAATCCCGGGCACCTTTCGTTAAGGCTACACAGGTACAAGATTAAATAAAGTTCATCAGTGAAAATCATATCAATGCAAAGTAGGAGTAATGTTCTAACTAGTAACCAGTTTTAATAACTCAACATCTATAGTTAATAAGTTATAATTAAAAATCAAAATGGAAAAAAATGATGGGGTAATGCCGGACACGGGGTAATCCCGGACACATGATTGTTGCTAAGAGGGAAAGTGGAGTAGAATGATAATCCCCTGAATGTATTAGGTACTTCTGTTACCTCAAGCATACAACTATGGGGGCTGTTGTTGTTAATTATATTTTCGAAATAACAAGTGTCCGGCATTACCCCATCTGTATAGAGACGTATGTGTGTCCGGGATTACCCCTCACGGTCTCGATTTATTTTTTCAGTTCTTGTTCTACTAATCCATTTCAAAGATACCAGAATTCATACATCCAGCTAACAATCAAGTATCAAACATAATTTTCATCCATACTTAATCTGTGTCCCTTGTCACATTAACTGTCACCCAGTAATAACTCACTTTTCAGATAGAAAGTCAAAAATGACAATTTCTGTTTTTTCGTAATTTTCACAAAGAAAGACGAGACCCAAAGCGCTGGTAGTAGTACATGTGAGGTACACCTTGAGGTAGCTAATACCCTAAGGTAGTATAATAGTGCCACCCTTCTCTGTTTAGCTGCAATCGGCGTGTCCGGGATTCCCCACAGTCCGGCATTACCCCACTTTCCCCTACATTTTTTATGTCACTACAACTACGAGTCAGAACTGTTATTCAAATATATCTTGAATGCATTACAATCATTATACAGATAGATCGTAAATGCTGTAACTAGGGGGGCAGGGTGAGGGAAACATGCCCCGAGCGCCACCCTTAGGGGGGTTGACCAATTCAGTATCGATTCTGCGCCCCTCCAAATGATGAAAGTCACAATTTAGTTGTAGGCCTTATTTGTCCAAAATTTCGCGCGCAGCAATTGTTTCAAGATTTAAAAATTCTCTGGTTTCTTGCCCCGGGTGCTACCAACCCTAGTTACGCCACTGTTTCAATTACTGATAATATTCAAGTTGAGTAACTGTATTTGCCCTTCTTCCAAATTATATCGTCATAAATAAATTCCATACAGTTCATTAGCTGCTGTTGATTGCCATTAATCATTTTCACAATCACCCTCTCTGTGTGATAATAGTTTTTACCATCACTGTTTGTGACTGGCCATGCACTGATTCCTAGTAAACTAAACGATCTAGTTATGAGTGCACCCCAAAAGTGTGATGGCAAACATGGTGTTACATGATGAATATTGTATCTTTAAAAAGATAATATCAAGTAATAGATTAATTTATGAATGAGCGATATAAAACACATACATGTATTGAGTTACCATCCGGGGTTACTATCCCCTAAAATTTTCCCTGGGGGACCACTCAGATATGGCAGTGTACCCATGTGTGACCAATTTTTTTTCAAACATCCCCTAAACGAGTTTTACCATACCAGCAAATTTAGCCCTTGATAAGGTAATTTAATATAGAATTTACCCCCTAATGAGTTTTTGGATAGTAGAAATGCAAACAATGTACCCTTTTTGGACTCTTGAAAATCAGTGTTTTTTAGACCCTAAATGCGTCACACGCGTAACTTGCCTTGTCTTAAAAAACACCAGCTTTTACTTGTTTTTTTTGGTCACGTATGCGTACAGACCATTTATGTGAGTGGCCCCCGGGAAAATATTAAAGTAAAGAGTCAATATACATTATATACTGTGCAGTGTAGTGTGTAATGGTTAAACTATATCATTCGATGAAAGAATTGTTCCTGTACACACTCACTGTCCTGGCTCAATGAATGGAACAATCCAGCTTTCACCTCATTATTACATTTTGGCCATTACACTTATAATATGATCCTGAAGATAACAATATACACTTATACATTTTACAGGCTGCTTACGTCATTGTTTGCTATCAAGAAAGGAGAAAGCATGGAGGCCTCGCATGCCTTTAAAATATACCAAGATGCAGGTGGGATGGCTTGCCGGTCCGTATTTGGAAACATGATGAGTGACCTGTTTGGAGTTGTAAAGCTGAGGAAAACAATTCATGGTGAAAGGAAATATCCTTACAATAATTATAATGTTCTGAACATTCTTGTGGATCCAAGTGCAATAATTGGCTTCGAAGTACAGTGGTCATGGTGGTGTGATCTGAAAGTTAAATAATATAATTGAAGAGTAATTAGGGGGCATGTTTGGCAGTGTTTCAACTAGCAATCATAATTATATCATATCACTCATACATTGTACTTGCCTTTTCATCATCATGGTCCTTAAATGTTAAAGATTATTTAACTGTGTTTAAGGTGGATTGTCCTAATTTAAATCAATAAAGTGTGATTTGCATAAAAAATAGAATCCTATTTAAATGTTTGTTTTCACAATCACTGATCACATCATCCCCTTTAGATTTCGAGCCAAACAAATGAGGTATAACAGAGAAAATTGCAATTTCATTCCAGCACCTACAATGCGTGTACTACGCTCGCTGATCGTAACGTGCAATACTACACGGAGGACCGCGCTCGACGTGTGTACATAAGCTGACATCCACTGGAGATGTTAGCAAGCAGTCTATCGATGAACTCTGAATAAAACCGGGTTGACCGGTTTTAATATAAAAGTTAAATTTTACTCTTATTGAGGCACTTCAGACTTGGTCTTTTACGTGGTATTTTAGTACCCCATTGGGCATTATAATTATGCAAAAAGTAGAAATCCGAGTAAAATTGAGGGCGTCGCTGTGAAGCAAATCACACATTATGGCTTTAATTGTTAACCATCTCATGGTATGGAACATGACATTGAAAGATATTATGATAATCCAATGATCAATATAAAAAAATTGGTCTCTCTTTCACACTCTCTAGTAAATGCTATTTCCTTAACGATGGTATTACATATGTATATAGTGACCTGTGTCACTTGTCCAAAAATTTGGATAAAGAAATCGACGATATCTGTGATCGTTTCAAATCATTGTCTACAGAGGACGCAACTATGAATACCATTACAAATTTCAATGATCTGCAAGGCATTCAAGATTGGTTGACGAATGAGAAGATAAGCCCCCAATGGAAAATAGAACAACATCGCAACAAAATAAATATGACACTTTATGACAGTCATTCCATTGGGGGTTTGTTTGCAGGACACATACTCACAATTGTGAAAATCTGACTGTTATGGACACATACAGGAGAATCCTGTCAAACTTCCTTCACTCACATACAAAACAACTTAGAACTTGTTTCAATACTTAATCATGTGGAAAATTTTGAAATATGCATTGGAGTGGAGGGAAGTTTGTATCTAGCTGAAGCCGAATCATGTGGCAATTACAAAATAGAATCAACATCAGGCATGAAAACAGTCAGATCAACCAAATGTACATATACGTCAATTCAGAGAAACAGGAGATGTACAGAATGCATACATGTGTTTGATGCCTTGCGGAAGAGAATTTCAAGAAAGTCTAATCATGAAAATACAAACAATAAACAAGAAACAACAAAAGACCTCAAGAGACAAATCAAAAACATGAAAGCTAAAGTAAAATACTATGTGGACAAATTGAAGGATATTAAACTAGCTGAAGCTGACAACAAAGACATGATGGATATTTTTACGAATATAGACACAAACACAACTAAGCACCATGAATTGTCCACAAAGCAAATTGCCCTATGGGAGGCCCAACGAAAATGTGTTCACGGAAAACAAAATCGCTGGGACCCAGAGTAAGTTGCGTTTCACTTAGTTGTAATAAACTAGTAATCTTTGCTATCTGATTGGGTTATTACACATGTCACACAGCAATGAATGATCACATACCAGTGAAATATTTTGCGTTCGCTTGTGTAAATGGGGATGCAGTGGATTTGCCCATTTCATGCAAAAACACTTGTTTAGCGGCATGTATGCTTTTAGGTGGATTTGTAAATTGCAAATTATTTACAGATTTTTAGTTATATTTTTGGGTCATTTTCATAAATTAAAAAGAGGCTGACCGACCTACTTCAAAGGTCCATCCGTCCTCTCGTAGAACAGGGTTTCTTATTTCGTCGCCTTATGGGTCCTTTTATAATTCAGAATCCAAATACCCTCCCTTTGGCTTCCACCTTACTTTTACTGCCAAAAGTTTGTGGTTCAGCTATGGTACAGTAACCGCTCAAGCACTACAATGTGCACATCTGAGAATCATTTTTATATTCCATGGTGTCAATTTTGAACAGTATATGTCAGATAAATTAATATATGTGACCATCCACCACAACTGAACCGGATGTCGCCAGTGCCACTATTGAGATGCTCCATTGAAGTTAATAATAAACAATAGGAAACAAAGGATTTATTGACTGTTTTATTGATTTTTTTGGATATGTTGTACAATATACAACCAGAGAAAAAAAAAGTATTTGCCACATTTTTTATTTCATGTGGGCAGGGTCTAACCAGCCAGTTTCAAAATGGCCGCCATTTTGCTTGTATTCTTGCAAATATTGACAAGGCGCACATTAGAATGGTGTTTTAAACTGATAAAGATAAATGAAATCTGCAATATAAAACTGTGTGAAAACCTTACCGTGTAGTATTTGAACCATTGTTTGTATGGTCGCGTCTTATGTAAGGCCAGCTCCCAAAATACTCAAACTTCCAGAACTTCATTCTGTAACTACAGGAAGGCAGGAATAAATAATAAAATAAAAATTGTTTCATTTACAGGATAATAGAACTATGTCTGCAGATATGGCACCGGTCAAAGGCGGGCTATTCAGACCTCAAAGACAGTGGGTTTCTTGTTCTACCATCAACCAGACTACTGCAGTACAAGAAGAACAAGGTACAGCAGCAACCGGGCTTAAACAAACCTATGCTAGAGTGGATGGAAGAAATTGCTAACAAGCAGAATGTGTGTGAGAGAGGTCGGCATGGGTTTGTAGTATTTGATGAAATGAAAATACAGGTATGTATACATAACTTGTAAAATGCATTGAAATATTGTGCAAATGTCCATTTAGCTATTTGCTATGGTGTACAGCATTTTTTTAATAACTACAGTTTTACTATCTTCCACATTAATTTGCTTTAATATGGTGGTCTGTTCTTCTCATACCTTCTGGCATTTACTGTACCGAGAAGGCCATTTATCCTACCTTTGACATAACTCTTCAATAGTAAACATTAAGTTTACTGATGATCAATTCACCAATATGTTAATATTGACTATTTAATAATTTTCAAATTCTGTAAAGTAATTCATGATAAAATTTTAACTATAGCTCATTTTTGAATATACCAGTGGAATACAGTAATAATTTCCTGTGACTTTTAATAATGTCACAGCACATCTCTCATATTCATGTTTCTTTAATGTTCATTATTTTATAAATCAAATTCATTGTTTTTTATATTTCAAACACTTTTTAACAGGGTCAACTGCAACTGAAAAAAGATGGTGACAAATTCATTTTAGCCGGTTTGGTAGAGCTAGGAGAACTAAATGACAATTTACAGCGAATCAAGAGTGGTAAGACTAGCTAGTAAATTGACACAACAATTATTGTACCGGTATATAATAATCCCGGATGTGAAACAACGAAAGCGCAAATGAGTGCTCAATACCGACTGAAATACAGCATAGGATACATGTATTTACAACATGCATCTGTCCTTTATTATATTCGAGACAGGGTTTACTTTAGCGCACAAATCACACGTATTTAAGCGTTCATGCACTTCTACGGACCCCTTCAAATAAATTAGTACAGAGTCCAAAGCGTACAAAATCTTGAAACCGTACATGTTCAAATATTGCATGATTTGAATGCAGAAACAAGGTATGCCTTGATTTCTATATAACCAAGAGAAGAATGAGGGGTCTTTGGGTGACAGTTATGCTTAAAACCCCCTTGAGCAATGCCTTGGACCCCTTCAGAGGAAAAATTCACAATTGAAAGGGTCCACAAATTTTGAAAATACTCCTTCACCAAAATGCTTAAAGCAAACCCTGATCCGAGAGAAAAAATAATGTCAAATTTCTTATACCAAATGAACCTATGCACATTCCATGGTGCATTATAACACTGTCTTATGCTCTTCATTCAACCTCAAGACTTTGTGTCAATGGAAAGATTATTTGTCCCTTTTCTAATATGCCTTGATGTGTTTTGACCAATAGCTATACCTGTGTTTCCCGGTTGTTTCCCACCTGGGAAATTATTCCCTACAGAATAAATTTACCAGGATTCCAGGCACTTGTCAAAGCAAAATTCTATGAAGCAAGATCTTCATATTTTTTCTTTTTAAAACACAGTTCATGTTTTTTATTTCAAACTATATAATAATAAAAAAGAAAATCTCACCTATTAAACGTCTCTCTCTGGCATTAAATTCAATCTGTGTTGCTTAGGTTTGTCCAATTATGCCGTACATTTATACTGTGATTTGGGAAAAAAAGTATTCAAACAGATTACAATTATTAAAGTTGAGTCATAACCAGGCCTTGTCGTTTGAGGCGAGTGATCGCTCTCGCTCGCCCAAACTCGATTTCTAGTGAGCGATTTTCCACTCGCCATAAACAATAAACATCACTCGCTGCGAATTCCCCAAAATCAGCCATCGAATCAGCAATGTCAGCATTTAATCGATTCTGTGCCCCTCCAAGCGTAGAAATTTTAGCACGCTTCGCACGGATTTCAACATGAATACTTAATAGTTAATACCATTTTAAGACCGAAGCTATCCAGCTCACTTGATTATACCCAAATACGTGATATTTGTGAAAATTCGACCACTCGCCTAGAATCATGCTAGCGAGTGATTAACCCCTCGCCTTTAAAATCTAGATGGCAAGGCCTGCATAACTGTTAACACTTTGAATTAAAAGTCCAATAGGTATAAGGTTATTTTGAGATGATTATATAATATATTTTCGAAACAGTTCTCTCTTTTCCCTTTATCACAGTTCATTTATAAGACTCTTTATTTCATAATTTCAGGTGATGGCAAAACTGAGGTTGCAACTCATGTCTTGCAGTTTATATTTAATGGCTGTGAAGGCTTTCACTTTCCATTCGCTTATTGGCCAACTTCTCAGATAAACTGCGGGACATTATTTACGTTATATTGGGACGCAGTCTACGCTTTGCTACAACATGGATTTCATGTACACATGAGTGTGTGTGATGGGGCACAAGCCAACCGGAGTTTTATCACGAACCATTTCGGCAGCGAATCAGCAGCAGTCGACCAGCAGTTTACAATCCCCAATTTAGTTACAGGAGAACCGCATATATTCTTAATGGATCCATCTGTGAGTAGATTGTGGTATTTGATCCAAGTTTAAACATATCCGTACACAAATCTATTTTTAAATACTAAATTTAAAGGTGTATTGGTAACATAATTGACAGCCTCATCCCCCCCCCACTTAACCCATCAAATTACAGATTTCTCAATGACGTATTGAAATTAGGCATTCCAAATCAGTATATTTATTAAGAAATCATAAAAAAATTGTTGAATTAGTCTTGAATGTCTTGAGACTAATTTAACAAGTTTCTGATGATATCTTCAAAATTACACCAATTTGGGAAATCCTATTTTCAATTATTTGTTAATCACATTTGATACCAATTAATTATATGAATATCATTAACAAAATAACATTGTAGACTATTATCATGATCATCACACTGTATAAATGTCAGCAATTCCATAGGGAATTAGTCCCATTTACAAGAAAAATGTACATGTTTTTTTTTTAAACAAATGCTTTAAAGGGACAACATTTTATGTTACACATCATTTTTTAAGAATTCCATTTTCCAAATATATCAGTTCACCTACCTTTAAATAAAATTAAATATTCCGAAAATAGACATAACATTTTCTAGCTTTCCTCACACATACATGTAAAATTTGATAGGGTATTGTGTGTAGGTCACCATTATTCATATTATGTGTATTGTTGCAATGTCTTCTGAATGCATCAACTAACATTGTAAAATTTTAAAAACAAGTAAATGAAGATTAATATTCTATTTTTGTTAATTCCAGCACAACTTCAAAAAAATTAGAAATAATATCGAAAAAAGTGGTTGCAATTCAAAAACAAGGTACCTTAAGATTGGAGATCATGCCATATGCTGGGAGCAATTCAGAGGCGCATTCACACACGACCAACATACAAACACGTTGAAGACGAACCACCGACTCACACCAGACCACTTCCACTTGACTTCCTCATCCAGGATGAGGAACCATCTTGCCTATGATGTCCTGGGAGATGGAATGATTGAAGTCCTACAGGTGGGTATGGTTAAAACCAAACAATTAATATTTAAAATTCAATATAGTTGTAGTCACATTGTATTCTGATTAACAACTTGATATGGGAGTCCTCAGTAAAAAAAAAAAAGAGGAGCTTAGGGTGCATCAAATGCCTCTCAAGTCATTGAAGTCAATCGGTGGTGCATCCATATCCTAGAAAGTTAGATATGCTGAATGGAACAGTAAATGGTTATTGTAAGAGCCTATCATGATCTTCCAATTGTTGAAATGTCTAATTCTATACACAATTTGTGGCCGCACACACGGCTCACATAGAAGTTCAAAAAAGTTGTAGTCAATTGCCAATTCATGAAATTGATTTCTCATTGCTTTCATATTATTAGTTTTATTTCATTAACATTTCATTCAAACATGTTTTTCTTTTCTGTTTACAAAGAAAAGGCATTTTGTGACTAACAATGTAAATTGTCAATGTGTACCTACATCTTTCTTGAACTGTCAACAATTTGGACATATTAAGGCGTGTGGGATGACAAGGAGTCATATTTCCCAGTTTTAGATATTTAACTAAATAAATTCTGCTTAGTCAACAAAGCCAATAATGTCATTTAAATTTCAATGTGCTGCGGTTCTAGAATCAAGGCCAAAATGTTTTGTAAACAAATTCTGGGGCATTTTCCCTCTCCTTAGAAAAATCAAAGCCCATGCAGAAATATAATCAAGCCTTTAGATCTCTTAGCTCGAACCCATGCCATTCATTCATTTGATGCTGGCTTTTTTTGTCTGAATATTTGCTTGGTCGTGCTTCTTCCGACCCGCCTTAAAATGACAATACAAGTATCAATATTCATGACTAAATATTTCTTAAATTTGTACACATGGAAGTTTACGATATGGATAATGTGTCTAAAGCCATAATGTATAATTATTATCGTCTTATCGAATAGAGGCTGTCAGCGCCGTGACGTCATACGACATTAAGTCAAAATTGCTCTGTTCACCTTACAAATACATGTGTATATAACAAATTTGACTAATTCCATTCAGTTGTACATTGGGACATGTTTGAATATTATAAACAATCCGGTTTGAAAAAAATTAACAATTTTTATGTTTTAATATTCCATATTATATTAAAGATGGTACATTATGGCTTTAATTTACACATGGCTTAATCTACACCCCAAATAAATATTTCATTTCACTTATGTGCACATTAAAGTGAATTATGTTCAATACAATATATTTTACACACAACAATAACAGTTTTACAAATAATTCAAAATATGTGACCCCTCAGCACAACTGAGCCCGGATGTCACCAGTGCCACTATTGAGATATGCTCCATTGAACTTAACAATAAATAGGAAACAAAGGATTTATTGAATGTTTTATTGATTTTTCACTACTTAAATGTCAAGTACTATAGACATGATATACATCATTTTAATGCTAATTTCAAGCAGAATATTTTGGTTGAATATCTCAAAAATGATGATTGGCGACATCCGGGCTCAGTTGTGCTGAGGGGTCACATATTTGTTTTTAGGTCCAAAAATTAATAGATTTGTCTCATGTGCAGCATATATCAAAAGCGCTCTGGGGACATGAGACAAATCTATTTTTCATTTGGCCTAAGGAACTTGTATTTATTTTAATTATAAATAATCCATGCCACTGAAAAATCTCTATATTATTATCTTCTATACAGAACTACCAGCCTCATACCCAGAGTGACCTGGAGAAAGCCATAGAACTTTTGCAAGTCACCTCTGTGCTGTTGAAAAACTTCCACAACACTTCTCCAATTAAGTATGTGTAGTTCTCAATGAATTACTTTTAACAATTGAGTTGAATACAAAGACCATACTCAACTGAATATGTACTAGCATGCCTATACTCACTTTTCCTGAAATGTCATTCTGAGGGCAATTCAATATAAGGGTTATCATGTTTCCCTTGCAACTGACAAACTTTGATAAAAAAAATTTGTAGTTAAAACTTGTTCTGTAACAAGTTGTATCACAAATGAGCAGCATGCGCAAATCTTTGCAAATGCTCGAAGTAAAGACAGAAATTATCATGATTGTTTGATTTTGGGCCCTTCCCGATACTGGTATGTAGCCTCCATTTTGAGTGACAAACCAAGATGGTGGAATATATAGTGTTATTGGTGGTGTAATCTTGAGTTGGTATTCTTTGAGTACGGTGTTGGAGAAGTCAGGCTTTCATGTGTTGTTTTTTATTCTTTTTATTGATTGATCAAAAAATAGATAACATAAAAGCTCAAAAGAAAAATTAAACCAATTAGATAATTTTTTATGGGACGTACAGACCAAACGTGATAGACAACAAGCAGGTCCAATATTTTGAGTAGTAGATATGCTGGCACAGGTGGTATCCACTACGATAAAAATTTTGTCCCTTTGGTTTATTCTCATTCTTAGTCAGTTAAATATTATTTTAATAATAAAGCATGTTTTAATTAGCAAAAATCACGCCTTGCCATTTGAGGCTATCTACCCGGGGTACTCAAGTTTGGTTTTGGTAGGGACGTGCGCTGAGATTTTGGAAGTAGACCCATAAATATACCAATTTTTCAAGAAATTTGGACCCATTGATATACCAAAAGTCAAAATTTTCGCCGAATTTACCCAAAATTGTCTTAGTTTTTAAAAATTTTCCCAAAATTTTGGAAATTTTGGCTAGATTAAGGAAAAATTGGGCTGTTTTCGAAAAAATTGAGAAAATTTTTGAAAAAGGACCCATTCATATACCAAAATAGGCTTTGAAAAAGGGGTCATTGATATACCAGAAGGCTGAAAATGCTACCAATGTTTATGCACGTCCCGTATGGTCATTTGTACTGAGTACCCCCGGCTATCTTTCGCTCTCGGCCTCTCGCCGCCCAAACTTTATTTCTAGTGAGCGATTTTTCACTCGCCATAGACACTTTACATCGCTCGCTGTGACTATCCCAGAATCAGCCATTGATTCCGTGCCCTCTCCAAGAGGAGAAGTCACAAAGCTTTTGCGCGCATTTCAACAAAAATACTGTTTTAATACTGAAGCTCTACTTTAATATATTATGTATACCCAAATAAGTGGTATTTGTGCAATTTCGACCACTCGCCTAGCATCCTGCTAACGAGTGATTAACCACTAGCCTAGACGGCAAGGCCTGAAAAATTAGTTGTCGTCATGGCTCCCCTTTAAAAATGAACAAAACTTGTTTACCCTTTTAGTTGCACGAACTGCGATCTTGTTGAAGTATTTTAGACGCGCATCTTCCGTGACGATGCGATTGCTGCCGTTTTCCGTGTGATAGACGGCATGTAGAAACCAATGTACTGATATGTTGTGGATACGTCTAATGCACTCCCCCTTTCGAGTTTGTGCATTAGACGCATCTCAGTAGGCCATAGCGCGCAATATTTTGTACAATTTCACTCTCAATAGGGGGGGCTATGTGAAAATTTCAAACCCACCCCTGGAATGACTTTTTCGGTCAGTATTGTTCCTTCTGCAAAATGATTTTAAAAACCATTTGAATCAACTGAATCTGACAATCCGTTGCGAAGATATGGCCTTCTAAAGATTAATAAAATTGGCCATTTTTACCCCTTTTTAGGAAAATCCTGATTTTGTCATAAATTTGCATATTCATGGAGCGATAATTGTGGGAATAAAGCTAAAGAAGGCATATTGTTTTTTATTTATTTGATGTTCTTTTATGCAAATATTAAAAATCCAGGGTCTTAATTGCTATATTTTCTTCTTTACAACATTTTTAAAATATGGCTGAAATCACAAAAATAACTCTTTTGCCAGGACTTTTAAGGTAAATATGTGTGATTTTCACCGTTGAGGGCACTATTATGTGCCAATTATGACCTTCAAAGGCCTGTATTTCCTAAACCACATAACCAAATTGTCTGATTGCATAATTGCACATCTTTGGGAAAATAGTTTTATTTGATGACAAACAAAATTTTGTGCGTAAATTTTTCATGCGTGACCGACCGTACAAAAATGCTATATTCACCTTCATTCCGAGCAGAATATTTTCTATCTAATTAGGTAGTCGGGTTTGCACAGAAGTTACTAGGAGACAAAATATATGGAATTCAAAGTGCCCAACAATTTTCCAACTGCTGCAGATTCTGTTACATTTCTACCATACATTTGTGTATGTAGGCAGTGGTACAACAATAGTCTGGCATTGTGGCCATCCTACTCTCAACAGTTGATAAAACTTGATATGCATTTATTAACCTAAAAACGAGTGATGTAGTATTCGAATATATATTTAAATTGGATCTTTTCTTTCTTTTGTATCCTAGATCATTGGATGACCCACGATTGGCTGAAAACCAGTCAAGCATGGCCTGGTTTAGAGACTGGAATGAGCTGTGTCACACATCCAAGTCATTCATTTCCACAAAGACCTATTTTGACCTCCAGTCAATGGTAATAGGATTTGAATCGTACTGTAGAGAGCTTTTAGCCATTTTTCCAGAGGCAGGTATTGCTCCAGCTACCATCAACCAGGACAGGTCTGAAAATTTTTTTGGCTTCATGCGGTCCTGCAATGGTCCAAATGAAATGCCCAATATTCTTGAATATGGTAAGTTTCAATTCCATGTACCAATTTTTAGCTCATAGCTATGGACACCCAAGAGCCCAATTTAAGGTCTATGTCATATATCAGGGGTCACTTTAGGATGCATGGAGTGAACATTTTCATGGTGTGCATCTCATGATGTCATTGACCAGTAATACTGTAATGCTGACCTGTTGTGAAAAAGAATAAAATATACTCAAATGAGTTTGCAATTTACCATTTGGGCCCAACTACCATTTCAGTGTATCTATGGCATCAAACAGATCAAAGAGAAGCTCAGTGCAGATTAGTTGAACTGGTAAAGTGCTTTGAATCCTTTTAGGTCTGATAAAAAGGTGCTATTTATTTTATTTACTTATGGGCCCATGAGGAGACCCTAACTGACAGGCAGTCAGAATCACTGAAATAACAACTCATTTATCTACAATTGATGTACAAATGGTATGTGTACTATTTTAAACGATGTGACATCATCATTTTTTCAAATTTTTATCACAGGACCTGCCATTAACACATATGTGCAAATGAAGAATTACACATGCAAACATGGTAATTGCAACAAGAGAAATTAGGTAAGTCATTACAGCAAACCATGCAGCACTCATTTTAATCAGGCAATAATTTGCTGTTGACCATACATATTCTGAATGTTTGTTCTACAAAGTGAATTATCCACCATCTATATTTGATCCTGGCTTGAGCAAAGATTCTGGTTTATCAGGATCTATGGTTTGAGCTGTTTGATGACCAGATTGGATTGACTGTGTAACAAACTATATGGAGGTACAGTACACTTGAGATATCCAATAATGGAAACAATCTAGAGCTTCCAGCAAAATAAATAAATCACATATCCTAGATGTAAGATAAGTTTTTAATTTCAATAGATATCTCACTCAGAAGGTTTGACGATTTACTTATTTCTTGGTCTCTCTTTTCTCTATTTGTCTTTTACAACAGGATTAAATGGAATGACCATGGACTATGCGCGGGGGACTATGCTCAGGGGACTATGCTCAATTGCATTAATTGCAGTATTTGCACCAATTTTCCATCAGGATTTCCCAAAGCGCTTTTACATTCCTGTAAACATCACTAAAACCAACAGGGACTGTATTTTGGAATGTGCAGGAGAACATTAAATACATGTAACTCCTTCTGGAGTCTTCAAGGAAAATTGTTTAGAGCATTTATCATAGAATGTAAGGAGAGAAATTGTGCAAATCTAGACTACAAAAAACTGCCTTCAGGCAAGCCTAAAAACTTGCATCCCTATAGTGTTTGCTTTTTCTTGTTGGTGCATCTGCTTGTGCATACAGGTATCTTGTCTGCAGAAGTTTTGACAAACTGCTGACAAGAAGAATTGAGGTCAGCAAACTTGACCCAACTCTTGTCTGTTGTGGGAAAATTGCGCATCATCAGATGAGTATTGCTTTTCCACAATCTTTTCAAATTCAAAGTACATTTGAATGCGGGCTGATTCACATTTATCTTTGTGCACCACTGTAGTGTCCTGATCTGGCAGAGCTTTCAGATTTGGCCTTGCACTGTGGGTGGTAACTACTAGTTTGTGTTTTGGAGATCTGTAAAAGTTTGCAAGTTTCCTTCACAATATTTGACAAGCGGATTGTTTGTTTGAATTGAACCCTTTAGAATGAAATGAACAGGATATTAAGTTATTTTTAATCATCAAGCATTAACATTCTTTGTTATGCACTAGCATACGTTACCATATTGAGAAAAGGAGCAACAGATCAATGTACATGTTTTGAGGCCATTGCAGTTTGGTCGAGTTCACATTGTTTCTCGTTGTTTTTTTGGGTCAAAAGTGGACTTTCATCCCTGCTACAAACATATGTTGCATATCAGTTTTAAGACTGATTTCAATGTTTGAAGTCACAGTTTCTGCATGTTTTAATTTAGGCCTGTTTTTGGTACTTTTTGCACAATTTCATGTGCATTTTCAAAAATTTTAAGGAAGTGCAGTCTCATGCCTGATGTACAGTCATGGTGCAAAGTGATTTTAGGTACTACGATAAAATTACGGTATGATATATGTTAATTGAAATTCAGATAAGTACTACTACTGTGGTATAAATGGTGTGTTTTTGCTGAAAGTACAGCAACATTTTAGATGTTTTTTTTATATAATTTGGTGACATTTCAAATTGACATCCAAATAAGTGATTTGCACGAGAAACAAAATTTTATCTGAGCAGGTTTTGCTTTTATATAGATTACATGTACATGTAGGTTAACATAGCAAGCCATGTCGTTTAATGTTTTATATATTGGAGACAATGTGTATGAAAGGTTTGGGTATTCATCTCAATATTTGTGACGCAACAGGTTCAAAGTTCTTACTCCTAGTGTCTTATAATATAACATGTTGTAAATCACCTTGAGCATACTTTTGACTTTCTTTTATGCAGATTGAGTTCAAAAATACTCTATGGGAAGTTCTTGCAACAGGTGGTGGTTTATACTGGAAGACAGATAAATAGACTATATAGTTTGCGTCTGATGTAATCTGTCAATCAAACTGGAGCACAGTTTGTTTACAGGTGTCGTGATGATAGAGTTGCGCCTTATTGTTAATTTTACACCTTCAAACATACAAACCATCTCAAAAGTTAGATATTTACATGGTAGTTGGAAACTTTATTTCACGAATTTAAGGCACCAAGTCAACAATGCCTAGAAAAGTTGCTTTTTGCCTTATAAAAGTGAACAATTTTTCACCATTTTGTGCTATTCCTTTTCTCTGATCGGCACCAAATAAAATGACTTTCCTTTTACGCGCTATTAACCAATCAAGGATCGGATGGAATTTGATTGACAGTGACGCAAACTAGTCTTCTTATCTCTGTCTTCAATTATAGGATTCATTTTATTCACTGGATGATGTTCATCCTCATATAGATGACAAAGTGAAATGTATTACCGTATTGTATATTTTTTTGCTACAGAACTACAAATTGTCTCCAAAAGTGATACCAATCCATTTGGGGTAATGTTATAACATGGTGTACAAATGAAATACTTGATAATGTAAATGTGCGGTTATGTGCTGGATGAGTTAAATAAGCAGAGCATTCCCTTGCTCAGATTGATGCGAGCGTCCTATTAATAAGCAATATATGCAGAGCTTTGTGTTCCCTTCAAGAACATAGATCTGCATCAACAAACGTAATGAGATAAGCAGTCTGTTGGGATTGTCAAACGATCAAATTGGCCAACCAGAACCAAACTTCTGTGTTTACACTGTACCAACTCTCAAAGTGTAAAAACAAACTGAAGTTGCTTTGAGCGTCTAAAATTCAGTCGTGCCCGGAACTTGTGTGCGTACAATGTATACATGCTTACATCAGTTACATGTTGAATTCGTTATTTTGTAGGAAATGGCTAAACATTTACCAAGTTTTATTTTGACATTATTAACAAAAAAATCAGCAAATCCTGATGTTGAGTGGCATTGACTAACTGACATTTCTTTTATGTAAATTTTAGCTTGATTTTGATTCGGTCATGCTGTATATGCACCACATTTGTTCAACACCGTTTAACAACTTACGTTGGCGCGTAGTGGATGCATCGTCGAATCCCTAAAATTCAAAGAGTGCAATCCCACATACCTAAAAATGTGCTTTACAAATGTATTCTATAATAATTATAAATATATTTTTAGGTAATAATATATTGCATGTATGTGTATACACGTGTGATTGATATGGGTATAGTGTATTATGTAAATATTATTAATGGTGCAATAACAATATTCCATCAGGAAAATATTATTAAACTAGTGTGATTATTTTACCCAAATAAAGTATGAACTATGAAGTATTCAAAACAAAAAATTGC
The DNA here is from genome assembly GCF_039555335.1 of Amphiura filiformis. Lineage (NCBI taxonomy): Eukaryota > Metazoa > Echinodermata > Ophiuroidea > Amphilepidida > Amphiuridae > Amphiura > Amphiura filiformis. Next base: position 59,500,338 of record NC_092632.1, read on the forward strand.
ATCAATTTTTCCCAGCTCCATTGATATCTCATTAATTTCCAAATTTTCCATGGACTTTTTTGATGCACTGAAATTATAGGAATTAGCATTTTAGTTCAAAAATCAATATAAGGGCTGCAGTGTTCGTTATCAAAAGTGTGTTTTTCCCGACTTGTACCATTCTTTTCATAGAACTCATACTCTGGAGACATGCATTCAACACGCACATTGTTCACCTTTACAACACTCCTGCTCTCCATCTGTTGCAGCAATGCATACCGGGAGAACTGAATCTTATGCCCCATCCACCACTAAACACCGTGGTGGAACAATTATCAACATCAATAATTGTAATGGTGATCAAGTACCTCTGATTACCAAACCAATGCCTCATAAACATGACAATATATCTGATGATTCAGCAATGCATTCCGGGATAACTGATACCAATAATAGCAAAAAAACTTTTGGATTGAACCTGAAACGCAAGGTACCAGAACTACAGGCTCTTATTGACAGTGAGCAACCAGACATCATAATAGGCACGGAAACGTGGCGTAACCCTGACATCCAAAATTGTGAAATCTTTCCGGCAAACTACCAAGTTTTCCGTAAGATCGACCGCCATGATGGCTATGGTGGTGTTTTAATTGCAATCAAAAACATGCCTGCTCAGCTTTTGGATGATCTCGCTGTTGATGCTGACCTTGTTATGGATAAAACTTGAGTTGGGTAAAAACTGTTGTTTATATGTGCACTTATTATAACTCTGACATGTCTATGTACTTCATTCCAGCTATAGTATGCTCGCCTGCTCATTCTGGCTGAGTGGTGATTTTAACATGAAGGACATAAACTGGAGTAATCACCCTGTCAAGCCTGGTGGCTCTTTTCAAAGTCAATTGTTCTTACTTCCTTCAATTTTGATAATATGTACCAATTACCACCTAACCCAAACTGTGAGGGTTCCAAGTCGTGGTAAGAGCACGCTTGATATATTTCTGACCACAAACCCCACTCTTGTCAATCAGATAGACACCCTTCCTGGCTTGAGTGACCTCGAGGTTGTTAAAGTCATTTGTGATGTTAAACCCCTCAAAAAGAGTCAGCCCAGATGTAAGATCTTCAAGTATTCTAAGGGCGACCTCTCATTGTTGTGTCAAGACCTTGAAACTTTTAGGAAATCCCTTATTCAAAATTTGCATAAAAACTCTGTCCAACTAAATTGGACCCTGTTGACAGAAAAATTACAGATCTGATGGTTAATTATATACCAACCGAACTGTCGTCAAGTAGATACAATTTGCCTTGGTATAATAATAGACGCAAACGTATGAAACGTAAACTTCAAAGACGTTACTACAATAAACAAAATAAATCAAACTTAGAAGAGGATGAAACTGCTTTTAGAACATACAGAACAAACTATAAGAAAGAACTCAGACACGCTCAAGGGGATTACATAAACAATACTATGTCTGATAACATTCACCAAAACTCCAAACAATTCTGGAAAATTGTAAAATCTAAAAGAATTGACAATGGAGGCATCCCACCTCTTATTCATGGCAACACTACAACTGACAACAGTCAGTTGAAGGCAGATCTTACATGATTACTTCAAGTCAGTGTACACACAGGAGGACATTACAAACAACCCAACTGAAGCTGTGGGATGCCATACCCTGAGATGCAGCCCCAGAGGGGGCGAAAAAGCTTCTCACAGACCTGCAACCAAACAAGTCCCCAGGACCTGATAAACTTCCTGCTAGAATACTGAAAGAGTGCACCGAGCAATATTAGCTCCCATTCTGGCAGCCATTTTCAACTAGACTGGCCCCAGTCTCGGTTCAGTTCCATCTCTGGATAATGTAACAATAAATAATTACATAATGCCCTATTCCTGTAACCCCCCCCCCCTTAGTTTTCTCAATGCCAAAAACCCATTCCTCTTCATCCACAAATCGACGCCACTGATTACACACACAGTCAGTGCAGCAATATAGAAACATACTCGTATTATTAGTGAACGCGAAAGTACATTGAGCGCTGAATCCTCGACTGGTCCAATCTGTTTCAGATCTCCTTCCCAATATTCGTTCAACGAAGCCCGGTGATTCTGATGTCAATTACGAAAGCCCTGCCCCAGTTTCAATTCAAATATGGTAGCACAAAGCTATGCCGCGGGATGTGACTTAAGATCGGATGGGACACTTGTCAACAACTGAGAGGTATTGAGCTCAAGTGGCACGCGTCTGATAGACCCATGGTACGCGCAATAATAAAAGGCAACCACTGGACTCGAACTTAGGTCTATCTCCATATTGCGTGTACATGTATTATCGCGTGCTATTTGCAAATGTTTGCACATTATTTAGCTAGGGAAGCCTTTTCAAATATCCCCGCGCTGCCAAGCTGCGTTGATTGGTCGGATACAATATCGTTATTTTAGTCGCTTACACAAACGTTAATGTAGTGAAAACATGGACGTGGTATATAGAAAGATTGCGTGACTCCAAATCCGTAGAAGTGAACTCCCAGCATTTTGTGGGAACTGGAAGGCAAATTGCTTACAGACTGGGAGGGTCCATGTATTGGGTTGATTTTTAATGCTATGTAATCTACATTACCAGTCGTTCTCCATGGACCCGAGGGAGGGTCTATTTTCAATCAGAGCTTGGACATATGCCAACTCCCTACTGACTGGCTCATGTTGCACATCACACCAATTTTTAAAAAAGGTAACACAAATTTACCAAGTAATTACAGACCAATTGCATTGACCTCAATATGCTGTAAGATCTTGGAACACATTCTTACCAGTAATAATATCATGTCTCACTTAGACCATCACAATATTCTTGCTGAAGCCCAACATGGCTTTAGAAAAATAAGGGCCTGTGACACTCAACTTGTCACTACAATCATTGACAATGCAAAATCTTTTGAAAAAATTAAGCAAGTCGATGCTGTTTTACTAGACTTTTCAAAAGCGTTCAACCGCGTTCCACATACTCGTCTGCTTAGGAAAATTCATCACTATGGTATAAGAGGGAAGGAACTTGGTTGAATAAATACTTTCCTAACCAAAAGAAAGCAACATGTAAAACTTTCCTCAACCGCTGATGTCACATCGAGCGTGCCACAAGGCACCGTCATTGGTCCTCTGTGTTTCCTGATTTATATAAATAACTTGCCAGACTGTGTCTCAAATGGCACCAAGATCCGCCTATTTGCGGATGATGCTCTCATATATCGGGAAATTAACTCTGATCAAGATATGCAGTTCTGAGTGACTTGGATGCCTTAACCAAATGGAGCTCTGATTGGTTGATGTCTTTTAACACAGAAAAGTGTTACACAATGCATTTTACATACAAAAAGTTACCTTCAATCACCCCTTAGCTATGTAAAAATGTTCTTCAAGTGAAGTAACATCAATTCATCCTTATCTTGGCATCACCTTTAGTAGCGACCTTAAATGGAATTTTCACATTAGCAAAGTTACAAAAGGATACAAAAAATTTTAAGTGTTATTTGTCGTAACTTCAAATCTTGTACCCGGACGTGAAATAAAGACTGTATTTGTCCCTTGTTCAACCTAAATTGTAATATGGTACCACCGCATGGTACCCTAGCACCAAAGAAGCTAAATAGCAGCTCGACATGGTCCAACGATCAGCTGCAAGGATGTGTCTCGGACTACTCACATGAGTCCAGTGTCAGCGTGTCAGATATAATTTCATCCCTGCATTGAACTTATCTTGAGACCAGACGTATCATCGTTAGACTTGCCATGATGTACAAAATCAATGGTGGATTAGTGGGTGTTGATTGGGAACCCCACCTAGCCCGACCTACGCGACAACTAAACGCACCCATCCTTCTTAATTTCAATGACCGAGAACCAGAACGACCATCTACTCCGACAGCTTCTTTCCTTGGACCGTAAAGCACTGGAACGACCTCACCACATCTTCGACACCGCAAATTCAAAAAATTTTTAAATCAAGGCTCCGCGACCTCTTTGACGACACTGACTCTACCTCAAGCGGGATCCCGTTTAGTTGGAGTAACCAACCAGAACCAGAAACACTTCTTTGCAGGGGGGGTAAACCGTTGAAAATACCGTAGATGGTCAAAAAAGTTTTATCGGTTTAACAGAGATCCAACTGAGGCCATACAAAAGTATATTTCAAAATAAACATTTCCTGAATTACATTTGTGCACATACCACATCCACTTTTTATACATTGCATGCACTGCAGGCAACACTCACATAAAAGCTGAGCTCATTCATATTCCCCTTTCTGCATTCAGCACACAATTTAAAAACATTTAAAAGTCAAAATTGGGCATAAAAGTGCGTCAAGCATATTATAGAAAAGCACATGTTTTGTCAGATTACTGTTCAGCATCTCTTGTTCTGACTCTGTGACGCTGATGCCACCCTTTGATGCTTGCGGGCTCACAGCCAAATTCAGCTGCCCTTGCTTGGTAGGTGGGGCTGTCCCTGTCCAAGCCAGCATCAAAGTCTGATATCAACGCAGTCACCATCCATGGCTTGAAAAAAAACGTTTTTCTTTGCCGATGATGCAGAATCAGTGGGTGCTGCTGCAGAAGAAGCTGCAGGGATAGACAACTCCTTCCTCAAAGACACAGTCTTCCGAGGATTGAGTTGAGCCCCTATCCTCTGCAGAAACTCCTTCTGCCTCATATGAACATAACGTGAAATTATAAGATGAAATAAGAAAAGTTGATCATCATGAGAAGGTAAAGTGGAAATTGATGGTACAGGATTTGGAATCTCAATGTCATCCAAATTAATAGAAACAGAATCAGCAAATAAGACAGAAAGGTCACAAAGATCATCAGAATCACAACAGATGTGAGATGACTGATAATCATGTACAGTCATTACATCCCACATCTGCTGCAAATAATAATTTGAATGTAATGATTCTTGAATAACTTTGGTAACATCCCTACGAAATAAGTGAACATGCTTCTCAATGTAGAGCTTCTGCGCAACGCTTTCAAGACAACAAAAAAATTCAAACAAAGAATCATTTATATACGTAAGCCCACCCCGATCAATTCGTTCCATATGATTCAAGCTAGTTGGATATTTTGTTGCGTGTATCAAGTCTGAATATCGAATTGTAAATGATTTCAATTGATTTTCTGCTTTGGCAAACCTAGAATCAGTAATTGACTTTAAACATTGCTCCCTACATTTATGCACAACCCACCCACCCACATTTCGTATGGTACCACACAAAACATGGTTATTTATAAGACCATCAAAATCGGGTACAAGCTCGTGAAGAATATTTACATCAGATGGAGTTTCGTCATGTGAAGCTGAAATTGAAACAAGAAAATTGAAACACTCTCTAACAGAGAGCCACAGAGCAGAGCGGGAATGACAGCAGGAAAACAAGTTGATGCGCTAAACAGAGACCTTCCTCCAACGATCAACGGTTTCTGGAAGACTCATAAACGCAACCAATGGTAACTCAAATTTTGATTTAATGGATATAGTACGATCCATGTAATCAATACAATATGAAAAAAAATCATAAACGGCAGAGGGCTGTGCAACGCAATCAACCTCCTCAAAGAAAGAATTCATACTCGGTGTATTAAATGTGTTGTTGACTACAGAGTGAATTATTGTGCTGAGATTTATTTCACGACGAAGAGGAGGTGGTTCTGCAAAGTTTGAAGATGAAGCCTGAGAGGTAGGCTGAGAAGAAGACGAAGGACTGATGTTATGAGAATCCAACTGAGATGAACATCGTTTTGATATCAAGGGAACATGTAGATCATCAACCGATGATACATGGGAAGAATAGAATGAACAAACTTCATCAGGCACACGAGGAAATGAGAGGGAAAATCCAGGAAGAACCTGCAAGCCATCCAAGGATGTAGCACGTGACAATGCAACATAGAATTGACCGGGTGCGAAGCAATCCCGTAGATTGACTTGCAAATTCGGAATAGACATCCCCTGTGCTCTGTGGACAGTGAGGGCAAATCCCAACTGAAGGGGTAGCTGCTTCCTAGTGGCTAAAAGTAAACCACTTGCAGCAAACATAGGGAAATCACACTTTCTTACACAATATATAGAACCATCTTCAAATGAAACTACCGGACCAGCCGGGGTAATTTTGGTAACTGTGCCAGACAGACCATTGACAAGAGTATTTGAAATATGAAACATGTTTTTACAAGTACAACTGGAGCACCTGCCTTCAGAATTAAATTGGCAGGTGCACTGCAAGTTTTCAGAACAGACTTATCCCTCCCCGAATCACATGATTTGTAAGTAGTTTCCCTCCCCTCCATTTCCCTAACTTTTAATGTATTATATACTTCTACATCATGTTTGTGGCAATATAAACGTACCCTGGACCAGCCAGGGGACGGGACAAAGAATTTAATAACGATAATGAAGATTGACTGAGGATGCCATATCTGGCATCCTCAAGCATATCAGTAAATCAGGTTCAGATTGTCTATGTACATTCATAAGTTCTACAAAAATATCTACAGATGATAAAAATACAGATGATTTGAATAAATAATCACTACTTACTGGAGGCAACTGAAAAAAATCCCCACATACAACAAGCTGAATCCCCCCAAATGGACTAGAATTATTTCGGACCCGCCGACAAATAAATTCAACCTTTTCAAAAATAGAGATATCCATCATGGATATCTCGTCAATAACAAGTACCTCCAAGTCTTGCAGCTTCTTGCATAACACCTCCTGCGTAACTTACATTTTTAATAACTGATAAGACGACAATCTACCTGAACCAATGCCAAAAAATGAATGAAATGTGGTTCCACCCAATGGTAGTGCTGCCTTTCCTGTTGTAGCTGTAATCCCCACTCCCTGATACCCATGTTTCTGTTGATGCTGTTTAATTATTTGCTGCAAAGAAAAGTCTTGCGGTGCCAGCCCGCCAGAAAAAAAACACTATAATTATTGCACAATTGTAGAATCCTATGCTGCTCCTCATTGAGTTGATTTGCCATTACAATATACTAATTTTACAAGATTTTAATATAAATTAACTCTATTTGATAATTTGATTAAATCAATGAAAATACCCTATGTATTATATTGTTTTTATACAATTTCCACAAAATTATACAATTTTAATTTAGAAGTACTTTCTTGCAATTAATTTGAATATTTATAAATTTATGATTTACATCTATCAAGTTCGCTATTTATAGGTTTACCACTTTTCCACTGGATGGTTTTAAATCTTCTTGGATTATAAAATTACAATTACAATTATGAAATTAGTGACAGCAACTTAATTGTACAATATTTTTAAATTTAAGCAAATATACAAAATGTTTAAATATATACAAATTCCACTTAAATACAATTGCCAATGTGTATTTATTTCTCCAAAACAATACAATTAAGAAATATTGATAAAATATGCACCAAGTCAAATTATTACTTTACACAAAACCAATATAAAAGTTATTACTTATGAAAATTAATGATTTATTACAAAACTGTAGAAACACTAAACAGATTCAATTTTTTTTTCTCAAAATTTTATAGACTGTATAAACACTTATGTCAATAATTTATTGTATTATATACAACGATTAAATTTAATCAATAAAACTGGTGATTTATTGTGGTTAATATATTTGGAATCGATATATAAAAATGTATATACAAACTTCAATAATAAGATAGTTCCCAGTTCAAAATCAAACTTAATTTGGTACACTTTATTTTTATGCACTGTTTTTTATGATAAGTTATTTAAATTTTTGATTACGGTAATTGATTTTGATTGTTATAACTAAGAAAGGTTATTAATCAGATAATATACAGACACTACTTCTAAAGATTTCACTAATAATTTTGTTACAATTTGATGGATCCAATCACGATGCAATCTACTGACTAAGTAAGACTTAGTCTTTTCTTAAATGTTTGGATTACCTTAATTCATACCTAGAATAAGGAAATATTACTTGAAAATATACTTAATAATTCAAATTGAATGAAAATGTATTGTTTCCTTAGTATACACTAATATTTAATGTGCTAATCAAATGTTGACACAAGAGTAGGGAAAGAAAACCCTACAAAGGTGAATAATAAATCCAGCTGTCACAACTATTAGACTATAAAATTTCAGGTGCTGTGGGAAATGAATTGGGAAAATATAGTTATAATAATGAAATGTTTATAAATTGAAGGATACAAACCTGCAGATGAAAAATAAATTAAATACAAAATACAAAATAAAGGTGAAGCTGATAAATGACAAGTATTTTCACTGAATAACAAATTTTTAAGCAAATAGGACAAAGAAGATGAGCCTAATCTAAAGATCTATAAATAGATCAATTTTCATTAAAATTAAAAGTTTAAAATATAATTTGAGGATTTGATTTGTTGTAATTACGAGTGACCAGTTGAGTAAATCAAATTTATTTCTGCTAATTTATGAGTTTGAAATATCTAATTATTGCCTTCTGAGTCCTAAATGCACTAACAGAAGAATTTGAACTTTTAACAAATACTAACCTTTAAAAAGAGGAAACGTCACCATTAACAACATGGTCCGTACTCCGTACACTGAAAATAAATAGAGTATTATTTATGGTTAAGTACAAGTTCTTCAATCACACCTCAATACAATGTTTATTACAACTTAAATATGAATTATCCCAGTCAAATCAATGAAAATAAGGGGTTAACTCACCGCTAATTGCAAATAAAGTCAGCTCTCAAATTGCATGAATCCAAAATGGCGCCGATGGCTGGGGAAGCAGTGGCATAGCTGCTGGGGGAGGGGGGGGCAGGGGGGAAATGCCCCCCTGGCAAAATTTGCCTGTTTGGACCCCCGCCCCCTAGTGCAATTTGGGCCACGCCCCTAGCGCAAGGAAAAAGGAGAGAGAACGGAAAAAAGGGAGGAGACTAGGCGCCTATAATCATTTTTGTTTTGTTTCGTTTTTTTTGCTCTTCACTTTTTCAAACCACAGGGAAAAAAAATTGGGTCAACCTTTTCGGGCTGTTGAGGAAGGGGCGGCAAAACTTTTGTTTGGTGGATTTGGGCCCCCCTGGAAAAAAGCTCAGCTACATCACTATTGGGAAGGGGATGAAATCAGGGATTCAATATCGGGATAAGGAACTAAAATCATGTACTACGATTCAGGATGATGTGTCCTAGGTCTAGGCAATAAATGGCCATTATAATTGATAATACAATGGTTAATCAATAATAGACGGTTTATCCCACTAGTATTATCCTCCACCATCAGTGTGATTCCAGTCTCTCTTAAGTCCACATAGCATGTTACAAAGGTGGGGAGACTAAAGCATGCCGGGGAAACTTTGATTACTAACTGGTAATTGACACTGAAAAAGGTCATCAGGTCAGTGGTGGGACTGGTATATCAATCATCTCTATGACCAAAAGTGAAATAGGTCAGTATATCCCCATGCTTTATGTGGCACTTCTGCAACAGTCTAAAATTTGTGAAGGAAGGTTGTATTCATAGGTACCTCAATTTAATTATCGTAGTGGATACCTACCGCCTGCGCCGGCATCCACTACTCAAAATATTGGACCTGCCTGTCGGCTATCACACGGTAGAGGATAGGCAAAATAAAAATTCCTATCATTTATTCTCTAAATATTCATACGCGATACATGCGATCCAATCATTTTTATTTATTTGACAAACGGAAACGCTGAACGAGGTCACTAATCAGGCCCGTACGCAGGATTTCATTTGGGGGGGGTGCTGATTTTGAAAAAGTGGACTTTTTTCCTAGGGGGAGGGGGGGCAATTTTGTGAAAAGTGGACTTTAGTCCCAAAATTTGGACCTTTTTGTCCAAAAAGGGTAAAAACCTGATTTTTTTTTTTGCTCGCTACGCCGCATAAACTCCCAAACTCCCAATTTTGGGACTTTTTGTACACTTTTCCAAATTTGGGGGGGTGCGTCGCATACCCCGCACCCCCCCTGCGGACTGGCCTGTCACTAATAAACAACAGTGGACACCCACGCTGTCTACATAAATATTAGTAACCTCCGCGCGCCCCCTGTTGCCCCCCAAGTAAAGATCTGAAATTACTCAAATTTCCACTTTTACAGCAATTTTGCGACAAATTTGTTGATTTTGTGCCACCTGAAATTCACTGACACCTCTGAAAACAATTCCTGGTGCCACCACGGATACACTAATTGAACTAATCTACATTTGTATTAAATACCAAAGAATTTTTTTTCTTTCTTTTTTATTAAAGGACATTCGCTACCAGACCAAATTTGACATCTATCTAAACAGAAAATATACATTTCACGAAAATAATTTTGATAAACAATTTTACAAAATTAATTATTATAGCCATATTACTAAGAACATATACATTCTATGGTGTTAAAAAGGGTAAAAGGTGGAAAACTTTTTATCTATAATTAAACATTAGTTTTGCATTGACATTGTTTGCAAGGAAATTTTTTTGAAAGTATATTTTGTATAGGCCTATTTGTATTAGGAATCACATAGCAGCCAACGGCTGAATTGCATGACATTTACATTAAAAATAGCATTTTGAAAAATACAATACATTATAATTAAAACACTCACACATTAAAAACATAAAAAATAAATAAGAACACATTATAATTGCACTTGACTGGATTTGGAACAATATCAAAAAATGATTGGCAAGAAAAAACAAAGTCACACATTCTATTCTACAACTGCAGGGTTGTAGATAGCAGTTTCAGTGCTGGATGGAAATTTAGAGAAAATATTTCAGTGGTTTAGCTTCGACATGCCAATTTTTTTCAAGTGCTTTGCATGCATTTTAACCAAACACTTATTCGGTCGCCAAAAGGTGCTGTATTTATTTTTAACTTTTTTTCCAAAATCCAAACCCTCATGTCAAAAGAAATCTACACAACTGGTCTTGTTGAGCGTAACAGCATGTTGGATTTTCCTGTGGTAGATTTGAATTAGTGGTAAGTGCATTTATGCAGTTGCGTTGGCGGTGTACGGACAAATCACCTGTCTGCGTGTGTGTACATAGTCCTTGTGGGATTATTTTGATGTGTGCCATTTGAATCCGCAACACTGCAAACAGTGCAAAATCCAACATGGTGTTACGAATCTCTATGTATGGATTTTAGGATACTCACATTTTGTTCCACTTTTCAGCCTTTAGTAGTATATTAGTAGTATAGATTATCTGTAATAAAGAAAATATAGGGTTTAATTATTTTTCAGAACCTTATGAATATACGCGATTTATTTTCCAATCACAGATAATAACTTTGAAATATGTGGACCCAAATGTAGGTTATTGAAAAAGTGTAATCACCGCATCTTCTGACATAGCTAAAAGTACACTTTACAATGATCATGGAAATAAGAGAATAATTCTCTTATTTCCATGTTATGATTGACCGCACCTTGTGATGTGTTATGCTGAAACAAAAGATACAATTAAAATTGTGTTCTGTTTTCAAATTTAAAATGAATAAATTGCGACAAAAAATGAATGTGAAATTTGATGGTTTGAATGAGGTTAACGACTTAACTTACGGCATATGTGACAGAGATAAAGGTAAAAAAAAGAAAAAAAAACAATAAAATACATTAGCAAATAGACTTCAAAAAACTTCATAACTTTAAAACAAAGTATGCTAAACCTTTGGTGTTTTCAGTAAATGAAAGCCTATTGTATGTATAATGTAATAATTACAGTAACTCAATTTTCAAAAATGTCTCCTTTGGCCCCCATGGATCAGATCGTGTCACATATAATAATATTGCTCGTATAATGCTCGGACAACATCGTCATCATATCATTGGTAAGCTTATATTATGAGGACAATGAATATGACTCGTAACACAACATCACCACCACCAGCTTCGAAAGATGCCACTAGCTTGTCGAAAAAAATCAGGAATTGCAAAGCGTAGCCACTCCTTCATCGCCAAAAAAAATCCTGAATTTATGTCTAAAATTGGCAAAAATCAGGAATTCCTGATAAATCGGGAAAAGTGGCATCTCTGCCAGCAACCTTCTGAGTTCTGATAATGAGTTTGATGATGAGTTTGAGCGTGTATTTCTGGTCCATCATGTGACCAATAACACAATACAATTATGCACTTCACACTGACCTGTAGGGGTGCCCTGAAGTTGAGCTCTTCTGCATAAAAACATTAGCGCATTCCACGGAGTGTGCAATTTATATAATATGTAATAATCTTCTTCTCGCTCTCAACAATGTCCTGCCCTCTGCATATTATAGAGGAACTTCTTCCTCCAGGCGTCCTGTTGTCTGTCTTCTTCCTTGGATTCGTTTGGTTGACATTTGACCCTTAGCTCTTGGTCTTCTTTCTCTCGGTTTTGGAATTCTTTTTTTCCGACAACCGGCACTTCGTGGACAACAGTGTAATCTGTATGAAAATAGAGAGTAAACATTCACAGGATATCACCAGCATGTATGATGAACTTAGGGATGAAATCAAAACTTGACCGGCGGTTGAGCGCCGGTTCCGTTCGGTCGTTATTGTTCTAAACAATGAAAAACTTGGCCAAATTCTATGTGATTTGGCAATATTTGACGCTTGAGTGCTGCATGCTACAGCTTTTTGTTTAGGCTCCAAGTCTGAGTGCCGGGCTCTGCCGCCCACCACTGCCCGCCGTAGGCTAGACATCCCTGCCTAAGGCTACGCATTACAATCAGTGCAGTGGTTTACAGTGCGCTGTGCACAGGCACAAAATGCCTACACGTTCCACAAGCATCAGCACATTTTACAGGTTTTCGCTGACCACTACAGCACCACATCTTTCCATAAACCATTTAACAACATATCAGGGACTTTGCTGCTATAAGAGCGCACACCTAGACATTACACAAACACCCATCGAATGTATGTCATCGCCAATCGGCCCTTATGCTTCCGTCAATTGCAAGCCCGGCTACCAGGGACCGGCACTGTAGACACAATACCCGGGACTGTCACTCTGAAATTACCAGAAAGTACGTCCCCGGTACCCGGGACTGTACCCGGGACTGTATCCGGGATGTACAATCAGTCGTCCCGGTAGCGGGGCCATGAAAATACTTAAATTTTGGATTTGCTGATTAAAAACATTGAAAATTAATACAGCACTTTGAAACCCGGCTGGCATGGGGGGACAGTACCGGGGTTTCACCCACAATTTGTGCCCCGGTACCTGGGATAATACCGGGGCATAGCGGGATTATTACAATTGCCTTTGGTAATCTCCCCCGCTACGTCCCCGCTGTGCCCGGGTCCCTGGTAGCCGGGCTTGCAATTGACGGAAGCATTAATTAGCAGGAACCCATAGATTCCAGGATTAGAAATTTGGTGAGAATCCGAGAACCCATTCTTGTAAAGATCATGAGATTCTCTTCAACAAGTTATTTTTGTTTTTGCTGTTCAACATTTTGATAATTGTAATCGGCCAATCAGATTTACGAATTACATCTGTTGTTATTATTGTCAGAAGATTGAATCAGCCAACCAGCCTGGGGAAAGACATACATGCATGTAGCCCGAGGTACTCACACCTCCGTCACTACGATTTCCACTGCACTGGCCTTCTCCGCGTCGAGGGGAAGGAGCAACGTAGCAGGGCCATGATGTGTCGGGCTAACATGCATGATGATTAATGATGCCTGCCCATATCACATATGTATCATGCATGTATCATTTTATGATCATGATCGCCGGTACCGTACATCATTTGTACATCACTACGTACATTTACAATTATGTACGGTACTTGACATCTACAGACTACGCTGATACTCAGCAAAGTCCACTTCTGGATGTGAAGCTGAGGTGTGGGGCCATTGACTAAGTTGACTTAAAATTAAAAACTGGTTACTGATACACACCCATTGACCCGTTGACTAAGTTGACTTGTACTGATAAGCTTTATTAGTTCCAGTAACTGTAACTCGTCACACCTAGACTTCAGGTCAGTAGATGTCATGTTTATGATTATGATAAAGACTGAAGTCTTGCTGGCAGGACTACTGATATTGATAAGCTTACATCGGATGTACTGATGTACGTGAAATCAGGTAGCAAAAATCACTGACTTACCGACTGTCTGAACCAGTTACAAGAAAAGAAAAATTGAGGATATAAACTGAATCTACAAAATTACAGATTACAACCACACACGAAATGACAAATGCTCAATCGGACGGGTATCACTTCTGACTGACTGAGTCTGTATTCCATGACATGACTCGTCGATTGCAAGCATTAATATTCTCAGTTGTTTCGACGCAAATAATTTACATTCCGGTCCAATTTACTCAATAAAAGATTATTTGTATTGTTGTGTATCAGTTTTTAATTAAATCAAGAGCTATTTTACTTCTATTACTCACAAATTTATGAAAATATCCTCCGATCCCGGCAGCCGACGCTGTCTCAATCTCAATTTTTCTTCGGCACAAAATTCCACTTCCGGCAAGAAATTGTAAAAACCGCGGGTGAAAGTGCGTTAGAAATTCGAGGTCACGCAAATCACGGAAATTATTGAGAGGTCATTGGTGTGACATTGTTGTCAGAATTGAAAGGTGATAATGCGGGTCTCTGATTGGTCAACCAGCGAGTGTTGCACACCCCTTCTCTAATTAACAATGCGGAAATAAATACTAACTATGAATATTCATCATTCGGGGATGGTAATTATGCATTATCTCGTGACGCTCGATCAGATCATTTCTGACGCCACGAGATAATGCGTGATTAGTACGTGTATACAGGGATATATAAGCATTTCACGATTTGTTCAAACGCCACGGCTAAATCGATAAAGTGGCGGCGCTTTATGACTTATTCTGTCTTGGTTGTTTAAATGTCATTGAGTGAATCGGAAAGTGGTGGCGCTTCGGAAATTAAATGCATTTAGACGATTTGTTCAAACATCACAAATAAATCGGTAAAGTGGCGGCGCTTGATGATTTGTTCTGTTGTTTAATGTCATTGTTGTAATCGGAAAGAGGTGGCGCTTCGTAAATGATAATATACGGTAAAATTAACAATATTTTGTGATATTTTCCAATTCTTAATTTAATAAAACATCACAAAGAGTCAAAAAATCAGGCAAACTCACACATAATATTTGTTAAAGACGTATTTTATTTCACATGTTGTACAAATATCACAAACAATACAAGAATGCCTACTGCTCTTGGTTAGGTCATGTGGCAAACATTTGGAGCTCTGTCACTTTAACCTATTCCCAATGTCATCACTAATATTACTGTATCAACCCTAAGATGCCTACAACTTCTCAACAAGCCCCTTTAAATACACTTAAGTGCATGCTGTGTCAACCACTGCTTCCCATACGCATGTTTTTCTGCATATCACCAGCCTAGCAGAGAAGGAGTGGATTGTCATTTATAAATCTGCTTTGAGGAGTAGTATCTAGTAGGCTGAAAGACTACACATCCATATCCTAAATCACAATTTCTATACTGTATTCATAACCTCATTAATATACGCAGCAAGTGCAATCCAATCAAAAGATATTGATTGTCTGACCGCGTACTACTTGCGCTGTCATTAATAACTCACAATGACTCCTGACGCACTACAATGACTTCTGGGCGCGCGCGCGTGTGTATATGCTAAGCGTTATGGTAACGCACACGCCTATGCAATGCCTTCGCGCCTACCGTGATTGGTAGCTCTTGTTGTCGGCGCGAATGTTAAATTTGCCTGGTCAATTTTTTTGTAGGGTAGGTAATAACAATAATTAAAACTGGTTATATTTAACAGCGTTTTATGACATAAAATAACATAAAATGCCATTTTGATTTGTTCAAAATATCAGATATGATGGTAATGAATGACAATAATAACTTTGCACCATCTATTTTGAGTTCATTGTGTGAAATTGTCGGGTTTTGTTTTCGGCCTCGGTATCACAAAACCCTCCGATTTCACACAATGATCTCAAAATAGATGATGCAAAGTTAGTATTGTCTAATCAGAATTCAAGTCCATGGATTTTAAACAAATTGCCAAATGCTCTAAATTAGGGATCAGGTAAAAGGTATGCCAGATCATGGTACTATCATCGATACATGACAGGTCTTTAAGATGAAAGGTTTTGAAATTCTGCTATAAAACAATCTGAAAATTAAAAACATTAATTTCTTCATAGAACCATAAAACTGAGTGTATTGTGACTTTTTAAAATAAATTTACATTCTTTTCAAAGGAAAATGAAGAGGCATTTAAAAAAAATTATTAGAAATACAAGACTTATATAATTTGATTTCAAGTGCCTAACATGTCGCATGGATGTCAAGTTGCCATATGTCAAGTTCTAACAACCATGAACTGAACTGTCATCAGTACTACATGATCAGCAAAATTGGTGCAATGTAGGAAACTGCTGACCACATAAATGATTCTATACAA
The DNA here is from genome assembly GCF_039555335.1 of Amphiura filiformis. NCBI lineage: Eukaryota > Metazoa > Echinodermata > Ophiuroidea > Amphilepidida > Amphiuridae > Amphiura > Amphiura filiformis. The sequence continues at coordinate 59,516,819 of NC_092632.1, forward strand.
TGCACCATGTGCAGTTCAGATCATTCTTAGCATAACTTACATATCAGAATAATAGTGTACACTCGCTTCCAAAATATTTGGCACATCTTTGTCTTCAATTGTTGTTAAAGGAGTATTTCGTGATCCTAGCATCCTCTTTTTATGACATTTATCAGTACATATCCACGAAAAAAGCACATTCCCAAAATTTCAGTTGATTCCGATTTTGCGTTTGCGAGTTATGCATGATTATGTGTATTACACTGCTCCATAGAAAATATGTTGTAATTTCGTTCTGGTGCACCAGAACGAAATTCAAATTTCGCGATATCTTTGCTAAACGAATTAATCTGCAAGAAATATTTTGTACATAAACATTATGTAGGCAGAGTATTCCAGTAATATAAAAATCTCAACTTTTTTTGAGAAAAGTGGGGGGATGAGGCTGTGGATCACGAAATGCCCTTTTAAGTATCATATGCATCAACATAATCTTGCTGTCTCTTGATGACACAGCAAGCAGAATCTTGGAAAACTATCAAGTTACTACCACATGGAATAAAGCAATTCTATCTTGGTAACTTTGTAACTCGGCCGAGACGACTATGAAGAATATTAAAACAAGGCACCTTTTCTTATGCTGTAAGTTATAACCAGCTATTTGTACTTACCTCAGTCATAGCTTTGCGTAAACCCTTCCATAAATCTCGACCACTGTGAAACAAAACAAAAAGACAGTATACAGTTATACATTCTTTTTTATTTATTTTTATAGTGTTAATGGTCATTACTCACAACTTTGTGATGAACCCTACACAAACACACATTGCACATCCCCCCCCCCCAAAAAAAACCCACCAAAACACACACACAATTCCTAGGTTGCCAATTACTGGTTTGTCATTAATCATCTCATTCAAATGTATATCTCAGATGTTTAGACTAGAGATGTTTAGTAAATGTGCAATGTGTGATGACCCTACACAAACACACATTGCACATTTACCCCCCAAAAAAAAAAAAAAAAAACACACACCAAATCACATACACAATTCCTAGGTTGCCAATTACTGGTTTGTCATTAATCATCTCATTCAAATGTATATCTCGGATGTTTAGACTAGAGATACAGAATATACGGAATATTACGATAATTACCTCTTGGGTGATTTACTTCCATCCTCTGAAATCAAATAAAAACAATGTAGAACATTTAATTCTATGAAGTCTTTTCAAAGCTAGCTGTAACAAAATGTCTAACAGGATGTTTTAAATGGACTTAAAATAAAAGCATTATAGTTCTATCTTTTTATGACACAAGTTTATATGCAAAAATGCTCATGCCATTTTGTTATGCTTGTTATTGAAGCATTCCTAAAGTGGTGGATATGATATGTTATATCACTCATACATAAATTCTAGGCAGTTCATTGGTTGATAGCCATTTATCATTTTTACCATCAGCCTCTCCGTGTGATAGTTTTTACCATCATAGTGCTGCGCCGTAGTGCATATGTGCCAAGCCGTGCGCTGACTCTTAGACTCGCCGATTTAGTTATGGGGTGGACACCAAAATGTTAAGTATGTCACGGCAAAACATGGTGTTATGTTGATGAAAATATGTATTCCATATCTTAAATAGTATTTTTAAGTAACAGAATTTATGTATGAGTGATATAAAACAAATATTAACTGTCTTAAATTTGTGTAATGGTCGAAATATAATCACTCGGTGAAAGATGTATTGTTCCATTCATCTTTCACCTTGTGATTATATTTCAACCATCACACTCATAGACATTAAATATTTGTATAATATACTGTAAAAACTTGATAGTTTGCATTTGTGCTTACTATCAAGTCCTTTTGAAAACATGAAATTATACCAAAGTCCTGCACTTTACCAACTGAGCTAATGGGGTTGAGACACAAATTTGCAGGTTTACTTGTTCGTATATAACTATGTGTATTGATGATTTGCTCAAAACCCTTTACACTTTTTATTGATGGGGCATTTCATGTTTAAAAGCGCTTGATAGTAAGCACATATGCTAACTATCAAGTTTTTACGGTATGCATTTAACTTTTGATACACAACTGCAAAAATTATACATCTCTGACAAACAGAGAAACTGTTTGAGACAAGTGAACAGCCCTCGAATTAACCCACGGCACCCATGGCATTTTGCCGTGGGTGCCCATCCCCACTGCCGTAATGCCCTCAAAATATGTCCTTTACCCAAGGCAGTCACATGCTGTGCCCTCTAATGGAAGTTGCCGTCGGTGCCCCAGCCCTGCCCCTTCATTAAAAAATCATCTATCTATGTTTGTGTGTGTTTTCTTCACTTTTGAGAAATTGCCTTGGTGCCCTTCTCAAATTTTCAACAGTTGCCATGATGCCCTCTTGAAATATTACAAACTTGAAACTGCCGTGCTGCCTTGCCTTTTCAGTGAAAATCCAAGGCAATTTTCAACTTGCCCTAAAAAAAGTTGCCGTGCCCCTTCAGATCCTTAATTCGAGGGCTGCAAGTGAATCGGTTTTATCACTTCAAATTGGCACTTATTCAATCTGCATATTATGCCTGAATGTGTTAATTACAGAACCAATCAGAACTACTGAAATAAAATATTAAGACTGAATACTATTTAAAAGATTGCATTTGCATTTTAAAGAAAACCTATATCAGCTATTTACAGAAAATTGAAAGTACTTGCTGGTTAAGGGATCTGGAATGAGCGTTTTGAGCGTTTCGACAGTATATTTTGTGGGACATGAGAGCACATCAGACATATCAAATTGCATTCTGAATACGTAGAATGTCTTTCTGATATCAAATAATTTTCATTTTTTGAAATACACGATATAATACAAATTTTATGACAAATTATTAAAATTTGATATTTGTCACATTTTTGATATATAACAGTCCTCAAAGTAAATTTTATAAATCTAATGATATATTATTTAAGTCTATATAGCTGGGAGGAAAAGCCGAGGATCAATTGAAAATTTTGACCTTTCATATTGAAGATATGGATTTTTTCCCCAAAAGACCTAATTTTTCTTGGTGTTTTGGGGAAAAAATCCATATCTACAATGAAAGTTCAAAATTTGCAATTGATCGTCGGCTTTTCATCCCACCTACATACACGTTAAGTATAAATCATCAGATTCATAAAGTTTACTTCGAGTACTGTTAAATATCAAAAATATCAATTTTTAATCATTTGTCATAAAATGTGTATTACATTGCGAATTTCAAAAAATCAAAATTATTTGATGTCAGAAGGACATTCTTCGTATTTATAATGCAATTTGATATGTCTGATGTGCTCTAATGTCCCACAATAAGTACTGTCCAAACGTTCATACCCCATCCCTTAAGCTAGTCAAGCAGTCAATGAGTCTCTCTCTCCCTCTCCTTCCCTCCCTCATACTCACCATCTCCTTCTGGTGACTGCACATCTCTGTAGTCAATCTCATCTTTTTTTAACTGAAATATGACGAGAAGAATCAAAGACTTTGTTATATTTTGAGCCTTAAAGCCATATTATAACATTTGCTGAGGAAGACGCCCTCACTGAATTTTTAAAATAACTTTTTTTACACGATTAAATTGTACTTTATTAAACCAATATACCCTGCAAAAACTCTAGGTGCTGTAGTTTTGTCAAAATCCGAGTTCCGGCGCTTTATTATTACGATGGAATTATTAGTCGAACGCATACACGATGTTCATAACACACAGTAGGTACACGGTCGTGCGGGACGGTGATATACACAACAAAGGGTCGTACCACAACATGACCGAAGGAGTGGTACGTATTGGCGACATGTGCACTGGTAGTAAATTCCGATTTTCTTTGCTTTGCCGTAGTTGTTCGCTCAAAAATAAAAGGGATATATCTGACAGTAAAAGCTAACATTTTATGGCAAAGAAATGCTAATCTATTTTGTTTGAAAATGTTATAATATGGCTTTAATTGATACAAACAGTAGAGTTTACAATGCTAGTAATAAAAAAAAAAATTAAAAAAAGAAATCCCGACCGACCAACCCAATTGCTAAAATTCATTTGAGGGCAAGCAAACAATTTTTTTCTTGGCCTTACCTTCAGGTAAGTACTTGGCACCAGTCCTTTGTTTCCTTCATCATCTTCTGCCATCCACCATCCATCCTCCCTGAAAATAAGTGAATCAGATGATCAAACCTTAATATATTCATATTACTGTATGTTGCAATGCCAATTATGTCTTACTTATTATCAACATACGACAGCGTTCAAGATTTGACTTACGTTTGGCGGACACACGTGTGAAAAAAGTATTTAGGGGTGAAAAGAACCAAAATTCTTGAATGTTTATATGTTTCCAAGGGTAAAATGTCATCTAGTTTCAGCTTTTGGCACTTAAAACTCCCTATCTTTTATAGATTTTGAGAAAAAATCATTTTTTGGTCCGATTTTTTCTGTTAATTGCCATTTTGGGGTGACAAAAATTTTGACTTGCAGATTTCCTGTGAGTATATGAACATGAAAACTATCAAATAGTGCCTAATTTTCTATTCTAATTGTGTAACAAGGGTACAATTGTGATATTAAAAGCATTGAATGGGATCCATATATTTCTTTATTTTTGTAGCAGGGGTAGAAACTTGAGGGTTCGGGTGACAATTGATTTAGAAAAATATACAATATTCGCATCATTTTCAATTTGAAAACGCCATATCTCCACAATGGTATGAGCTATAGGGATGCTTTAAGTGTTTATTTGCTCAGTATTTCATTAGCTAAATGGTGATATAACAAACAAGTAAGCTAGATCTACAGAAAATAAAATAACTTGCAAAATGCTACCCCACCCCTAAGGATTTTGAGGGCGTGAAAAAGTCACAGATTTTGCAAAAAAAATAAGTCCTTCAAAATTGGGAGGTTTGAGGGTAAACAAAAGACATGTTGCCCTTACCAATGCCTCCCTCTAGAGCAACATGTTTTTTGTTTAGCCCTGAGTATCCCCATTTTGAAGGACTTATTTTTTTTGCTCCAATTTTTGCTCCAATTTGGGGAATTCGGGCAGAAATATGCCTGTACAGTGCTATGGGGAAAATTTTCAAGTTGATAATTATGCATTTTTTATGTCAGATTCAGTTTCTACACAAAATTTCACCCTAGAAAATGTTCCTTTAAGTAGGATATCTTTGACTTTAAGTTTCCACCATTCTGTCCGCCAAACGCAAGTCAAAGCTTGAACGCTGTCATACAGGGAACTAATCCACCTGTAATGAGACAAGTCAGACAACTTATAACACTACCTGTGCTGTATCACACATACATGTTTTATATCTTATTAATTTAGAATCAAGTAGTAGTATTAGACAAATCAAGTAAATAAAGGAGTTACACATCCTACACAAGAACATATAAACTCAATGGGGAATGATTGCTCGCCTCTTAGATCAACCACCAATTTTTGACCTCCTGTATCCTTGTACACTACATAATATCCGTTGTGTGTATTGTATACCCCAAATGCCAGAATTAGTACCCAGTTTCAACCATCATTTATCAGTGGAAGCTGATAGTCTAATGGATAAGGCTCGCCTCTTAGATTAAGCACCAATTTCTGATCTCCCGTACTTGTGTACTTATTTAATGTGATTGCTCACCTCTTAGATTACCCACCAATTTTTGACTCCTGTACTTGCAAATCTAATTAATATCAGCCACGTGTATTGTATATTAAAAAAAAGCGCATTGTTTTATAGTGCGCTACACACAGGCACAACGCCTAGACGTTGATCATTCCACAAGCCTCAGCACACTTTACAGTATACCCCAAAGGCCTTTATTAGTGGAAGTTGGTAGTTTAATGGATAAGGTGTCCAACTAGAAAAAGTTGTGGGTTCAAATCCTATGCCTGCATATTTCCTTGCTTTTTCAGTTGGGTTGTGCACCAGCTGGGATTTCATTTTTATGTTGCATTGTTTAATTGTAACACTTTGGGTTGGTTAACTGTTCACTTTTTCCTGGTATAAAACAGTAATTACACATACCTGGTGGAAACAATAGTGAGTACATCTCCAGTCTTGAAACTCAAATCTTCTGGCTGTTCTGCTTCAAAATCACACACAGCTTCAAACTGTCTCATCTAAATCACAAAAGAAAAAAGATTTTGAGTCCGTTGTCATCAGGAGATGTCTTATTAATATAATTTGTCACTGAAATGAACCCCATATGCATGTTTTTACATTTTCTCACTCAAAGACCCCATTTGTTTCATTAAAACCTATCATTATTATGAACATATTTCTAAAGGACAGGTCTTGCTGATCTTTCTTGTTTGCACGATTCATTTTTGTAGAGATTTTATAGTAATTTCAAGTGTTACTAAAACAGGGCTCACTTTGGGAAGTGTCACCAAAAGATCCCACTTTTACAGCTTTATTAGTATCTTTCACTAATCTTTTTAGCGTCTGTCACCGAAAAAGTCATTTTTTTTATATTGTAACCTGTTACAGAAAGATCCCTAGTTTGATAGTATTTGTATTGCATTTGCATATAGGCCTATAAGTGCACCACTTACCCCATCTCCAAGTTGATCCTCATCACTAGCTTCAGATTCACCAGTATCCTCTAACACATCATCACTGTCTTCTTCCTCTTCTTCCTCCTCCTCCTCCTCCTCCTCTTCTTCATCTTCATACTCATCATCCTCCCTGTTGAAAATACAATGAAATACTTAAAGCATTAATTATGACTTCAAAACTGAAAGACACATGAAAATAGCAGGCTTTTCAAACACTACAAGTTTACAAATAATGTATTGCTTCGTGGACTCTGCCTTAATCAACACACCAGGTATTGCTGCCAAAAACATAACAATTGACTAACACTGTATGGAACCAAACTCATAAAATTCCAAATAAGCAGACAAAATTAATAAATGAATAACCAAACAATGGACGAACAAACAAATCAATAAACATTACTTCAAAATTCGCTGTCGTAGTGCACGTTAGTTACCATTGGTTACTGCTCCAAGCCTGCTTCAACACCTGTTCCGAATTTTGATATGCCATAGGCTTTGCGTTGTGATCATTTTGATCAGTGGTTCATAACAAAGAGAGCGTGATCCAGTTGACTTAGGGCTCATATTGAAATACCCTACCACGTTTTCACACAGAAAGATGGCAGGATTCCCTCGCTAAGCGCGCGCCTCAGGAAAGCTTGGTCATAAAACGGATGGATTATTATGCATCAGTGATACACCCTGCCCAGGATTTTAACAAAAGAAGGCTAGCACACGAAAGCTGCAGGATGGCGCACACCTTCCTGTGTAAGGGAATTTCAATATGAGCCCTTAGCAACGGCCATATTCTAACATGCACTATGACAGCGAATACATGGAATAAAGAGGCATGTCTTTGCACATACATTTATTAACATCAATTATTAGTAAAATTATTTGATAACTCACTCTTCTTCTGACTCCTCTTCTTCATCATCTTCCTCCTCTTCCTCTGCAGTTCTTCTTGAAGCAGCACCTTTAATAGGAGGCTTAGCTTTCACTGGGGGTTCGTCTTCTTCTGAATCTTCCTCTGTCTCCTCATCCTCATCATCTTCCTCTTCATCCTCCTCCTCATCATCATCATCTTCATCTTCACTTGGAGGATGCATTTTATCTTTCTGTGTTTGAGGTTTTGCAGCATCTTTGGAGGTAGATCTTGTTGTTGATGATATGGTGTCTTCACCACTCTTTACTCTACTGTAAGATAAATGTATTTTGACAAATTTTATATTTTTATATATCAAGCATATCTATCAAAAAATAATGCTGACAAAACTACAGCCAGGCTAAGTAAAGGGGTGACCATAGATAGTGGGTCAGGGGATTATTACAAGATGGCAAATGCAGCTGAAAATATTAAGTGTTCTCCTGATGAGAACTGAATGTATCAAGGTCTTCATGATGGGGCATCTGCCCTGCCTTCTCCAGAAGAGCCATGGGAGAGCGGTTTATTTTGTTTAGGACTTCAGAGATTTTTTTGGTTCTGCAGAGATTTTGGATGTGGGATCTCTTGCACCAAAGACTTTCACCAGTGTGACACGCTGCTCCCTAAATGAACATCAATCCATACACACACCACCTACACACATGAACATACTCAGTAACTAGACATACAAGTTTGCTGTACAAAACCATACAATAAATGCAATGGGGGAACAAATATTTGGCAATGATGGAAGAAACACTGGAATACATCAGCTATTGAACAATTAATTGTATGAGTCACAGCAACAATAAATAAATTACCACAATAAAATGTATATGCATTGTACAATAAAGTAAAATAAAATACTGCAACATACACACACCCCACACACCCCCCTCACATACACCCACACATCTCCACCCCTACTATATGTACAAAAATTATTACATGATACACTAAAAGATTCCTAATGGGGGCTGCCTGCACAGGAACACTGTCACCAAGGCACCAGGGGAGTACCAGTGCTGGTGGGTCCTGTGCAGTAGCAGTATTGGTACTGTGTAGTTACTCTGTGTGTACCAATGACAAACTAAGTTTCCCAGATTTCACTGGCTTTTTGTTTGTTTGTTTGTTTTATTTGGGGGGGGGAGTAATTGTTAAAAGCATATATTGTTCTGTTCTGTGTACCCTATATTCAGAGTGGGATTTAATGCCAACAATTCTATACAATTCATTTTCATAAATATAAAAATTGTTGCTTAAATTAAGGAGTCATTTAACATGATTATGTTTTTATAACAATACAGACAAAATTTGACATGGATGCAACAAAATATTAATAAAATTCACAAACATACTGTAAATTGTGTGTACAATTGTGCCATTAAAGGGTTAATCATTAGTTATTGCATTAACTGTTATTGAAAGTTAACAACCTTGCTACCATATTATTTTAAGAATATTAAGAACAACTTAGAAACAACATTTGAAATATGTAGACACAAAGTAAGGACTCTTAACCACATAAGATTAACAGCAAATAAAAGATGTCTAGTTAATGAAGGATCACGGGTATTGGGCTAAATCAGTTGAAATCCATACACCCACTATGGAAAACACAGGGGGTGTAGATTTCAAATGGAGCCACCCATTCAGGTAACCCTATTTAAAATTCACACTCCCTTGTGTGGGGCGATTAAGGTCATGTATGCCATAGGCATAGGGGGTGTATGGATTTTAACTGGAATACCCCGTCTCAGTCAGACATCCTTCCATGTCCCCTTAGCAGAGAATTTTGGATTGTGTGCGCAAGCATAGCAACCACTTGACAAAGAGGACACACAACCAAATTACAATCAGGGGCGGATCCAGGAATTTTCAATAGAGGGGGCGCCGAGCCACCACCGCCGCCGCGGCTCGGCGCCCACACAAAGTCAGGCGCCGCTCTACAAAAATACAGAGTCAGGCGCCGATCTGGAAAAAATAGAGGGGGCACGTGCGCCGGGTGCCCCGCTCTAAATCCGCCCCTGACAATGCACACACTGGTTTCTCGACACTTGTATGGTTTCAGCCCAACTCAGAGAATCTTGAAGGACGATAGTAGAAAATTGTTTCTTATTTACATCATTAACTTTACGTACACAAGGAGCAGTTTACAGAGTTTACCGATCAGTACATGCTTTAAGGTGTGTTATCCGGGAACTTATTCCATGTGACGCAGTCAAGCAAAGTGGGTCATTTTCAACTGAAATATATTCTACAATATTCCTATTTCAAGGATCATAACTCCAATACAATGTCAGTCGCATTTTCAGCACACTGTATCCTGTTAAATGCGCAAAAAAAAACCTAAAGAAAATAGAAAAGTTAATATTTTCATTTGTACTAATATTTACGATAAAGATATTCACAATTAATGTCTCAAATTATATGCTTGATTAAGTCACATGTACCAAAAGAAATATTAAAAGGAAAAACACTCAAAGGTGAAAGAAAATCTTGTAGAATACAAAATAAATCATAAAATAAAAGTAAATCAGTATGAAGCAGTGCAGTGCATAATACTCGCAAGTGTGTGATATTTAACATCCAATAGACATATTCTAAGGCACAATTCAGGAACCTGTCACTGTACTTGGCAAAAAGGAGCATGTATTCATTGTTCTTAAGAAAAAGTAATTCTGTACATTCTTTCCCCATCTTATATATTACAGCATGTAGAAACTTGAGTGAAGAGAGTAACACATTTAAGTGCTTACCACTCCAACTGAGATATCAATGTCCCCATTCCCCCTTTTGGAATGACCAAGTTGGTTAAGCACACTGAAGCACTACTGATTGGTCACACATAATGAGGCAGTAGAAATACAGAATTATCTCAATATACGAGAGGGTATCAAAAAGTTTGAGCAATCGTCCAGAAGTGATAGAGCTATATCAATGAAATTTTGTCAGTGCAATCACTGGTCCTTATGTACACTATGGTGCAAAAATGGTCTCATAAGTATGTTTACTTTTTTTTACAGGAGCTAGATGTCACTACCTGCCTATGTAACCGCATAACCAGCAAAATGGAGAAAATTGAGGCATGCAGCATGATTAAGTTCTATTTTAAGGGTTACAATGCCCAAAAAATCTGTGATGAAATAAAAATTCCTTTTCCAAAAAGCGACAGTGATATATCACAATCACCACCCAAGATAACTTTCATTTCATCATCAATTTTCTAGGCACTGCAACCCTTCAAAAGCAGGATCTTAATAATGCTGCTTGCCTCAATTTTCTCAATCTTGCAGTTTATGCGCAGTAACTGGGGCAGCAGGTTATTGGCATCTAGTGCAACCAGTAAAAAAAGTAAACATACCTATGAAACCATTTTTGGACCATAATGTACATAAGGACCACTGACAAAATTTCATTGATATAGCTCTTTCACTTCTGGGCGATTTCTAAAACTTTTTGATACCCCTCGTATTCCAAGAAACACAGCTTCTGATTACAGGTTACTGAAATGCACCTTTTAATACATAATATGCAAGGATCTTAACATGAAAAATATGACCCACTAACCCAAAATGAGCGTGAAGTTGCAAGTTAGTAGTTTTGAGACATCCTGGTTGCTGAGATGAAATGATGTTTTTTGTTTGATGCGCCCCCTGTACAAGCCAGTAATATGTCCTTCATGAGTGGCCAATTGTGCCCCCATTCACAAACAACATTTAGACATACTATTGACTTGTACAGGTGCATGTGAAACAAAGAACACCAATGCAGCAGCCAGGATGTCTCGAAACAACTTGCGCCTTAACACTCATTTTGTGGTAGCAGGTAATTGATTACTACATGCACACTATTAAAACAGGAAACTAGTGAAAGCAGTGCAAACCATTGTGCAGATATTAATCACAGCAGGGCACATCTACAAGTAATTCACCTCTCTGCTTTGCTATGCTGAGCTCCACTTGTACTGCCACCTTTCTTTCTGTTGGTACTGAGGGTCTTTCCTAATGGCTCATCATCATCTTCGTCATCATCTTCATCATCATCATCTTCTTCATCCGGTGGTGTTTTTGAAGTTGGTGGTTTTAATATTGGCTTACTTGGTGGTGAGTCAAACACTTTTGAATCTGCCCAGTCACTATCCTCTTCCTCCTCTTCTTCTTCATCTTCTTCCTCCTCTTCTTCTTCCTCTAATTCTGCTATTGTCATTTCTTCATCTTTACTCATATCTTTCTTTCCTTTCTTAACATGTTTACTCTCCTTATCTTTCTCTTTGACACATTTTGCTTTCAATTTCTCTTCCTTTTCCAACTTTTCTCTGTCCTTCTTCTCTCTCTTCTCTTTCTCCTTCGCTTCCTTTTCTAATCGTGCCTTTTCCTTTTTCTCTTTCTTTTCTTGTTCCTTCCTCTCCTTCTCAGACTGTTTCTTTGAGAGTTCTCCTTCAGGTGTGTCTTTGGGCGATGAATCCTTGCCAAGTTTGGACGACCTCCGAAAAAGTCCAAGCCGACCAAATTTGGATGCGGAAGCATTTTTTTTAGGATCTGGACTTGCATCTTCCTCTTCTTCATTTTTCTCTTTCTCCGGCAAGTCTGTTATATCCTCGTCTTTTTCGTCATCATCATCATCATCATCATCATCATCAAAATCAGAATCAAGTTCCTCAATTTGAGTGGTGTCTTGCTTTGATTTTGGTTCATCTCCAGACTCCTTTGCGACCTCGCTATATTTTCAAATGGATATGGCATTGAAAGTGTGAGCAAGAAAAATATAAGCAAAGATGCAATGAGAAGAGAGCAATTATAAGCCATGCACTTACATATGTGACGTGTCATGTCAAAAGGAGACACTTTTGGGCAGGTTATCAATTTTTTACATATCTTAAATATAGAGATATTTTTATTTTGCTCCACAATGCCGTTTTCACCAATCAAATCGGGCATTCCTAAGCGAAGATATTGAGTTCGTAAGTTATGGTATTATAAAATTGGAAATTGAGATATCAGCCTTTAAAAATACTATTGACAATGTTGAGAGTAGGAATTACCTTGAAAAGTATCTCCAAAAATACAAGATGCCAGTTATATTCTGGTCTGAAACTATCAGACAATATTTTTAACATTAATAACAAACCACCCCCAGGCAGATTTTTGGCTATTTCTCCATTTACGATCCTGCCCAAAAGTGTCTGCTTTTGACATGACACGGCACATATTATTGTGACTTTTATAATGTGAAAGCAGATTATTTAAATATTGTGGGAAAATATTTTGATTAGTTTTTCCTATAATATTTTGAAAAACTAAGTTTTATCTCAGAAATGTGCATCGCATCTAACATAATGTGCAGATTACTCTTCTAAACCAGGATATGAAGATGTTTACATGCTTGCAGTAAAGATATTTATCATTCAAACTACATAATACTTTCTAGCACAAGATATATTCACCAAGAAGAAGTAATGTGCAAATAGACATTATTTGTATTTTTCCATGCACATACCACAACAGATTCTACAATCATTCTAACATTTGTCTTGCAATTTTCATGCAACAAACATTCCATGACAAAGGATATATTTATTTTATACAAGTGTTTTTGAAAATAATATGCATAACTGCATATCACTATTCTTAGTATAAAAAACCTGATCAGAATAAATAATACTTTCTAGCTGCATTGTACATCTTACAGATTTTTACTGCAATAATCTCATCAACAAGAATGTATGCTTCAGAATGTATTACTACAACTACATCACTTACAATTTGGTAAATTTAAGGTTTGTGATACCAACTACAGCTTGCTGTTTAGACATCTAGCTTAAAGTTTTCTACCAAGTGTTTTGCTCTATATTGTTATGGCTTTTCTGTAACCACAGCACTTCAACAAACGTTTAAGTGATTGCATAATTGGAAAAATTATACCAAATATTCCAGCAGATCTCAAGAGATCTCAATAGTTTATGCATGTTCTTGTGGAGTTTCTAACTTAGGGTGTGATGGTCAATCAAGATGTAAGCTGAATAGGCCGCTGTGTCACATACAGCTGCATCATGAATGATGCTAATATGGTTTATGCTTTGCAATTGGTCTTGGTCTTGGTCTACTATGAATATCAAACAACAATGCCTACTAAGATCTTGTAAACTTAGGGCTCATATTGAAATTCCCTTACACAGGAAGGTGTGCGCCATCCTGCAGCTTTCCTGTGCTAGCCTTCTTTGTTAAAATCCTGGGCAGGGTGTATCACTGATGCATATAATCCATCCGTTTTATGACCGAGCTTTCCTGAGGCGCGTGCTTAGCGAGGGGAATCCTGCCTTCTTTCTGTGTGAAAACATGGTAGGGTATTTAAATATGAGCCCTTAGCATTGTGCACCACAAATCACCATCTGTTTTTCAGTAACAGTACCTCATTATACATTTACACTGTTGAGAAATATTACTCATTCCTTTGCACAATCTTTATTGTGCCAGGAATATTATCAATTGATTCAGGAGAACGACAACAGGTACTCACCGAAAATAGTCTTCTTCTACATCATCAGGTTGCATCTTTTCACTGATACGATTTAATTGTTTCTAGAAAACAGAGAAACAAGATTTAATTGTACATATATGCAGAAAAATATTTTGCACCTATTTTCTTTGTCATTAACATGGTGACCACCAGAAGACTTACTACTTTTTAACAGGGCTTTTAACAGGGCTTACAAAATAACACAGACACACCCCACACACACCCCTACACCCAGGTGTCATATGAGGGATTGACAAAAATATATGAAGGGAATATTACATCAACTTCATATTAAGTCTATATGAGTATAATATAAAGACAAGCATTTTTTCATCTCATTTGCATAATTAATTAGCATTGAACGTCAAACTTTCAAAAAAATATAGCTCCACATTGGAAAATCTTAAGTTGTTTGATTGAGGTCCATTGTCTAAATCATAATATAATGCATATTTCTGCCAAATTTGTAGTTTTGGTTCCACATTTTTTTGAAAACACATTTCCGATTAAAATATGAAATAGGAGAAAATCTACTTTAAAGTTATAACATTGAAATATGAATATTAATTAGCTAATTAGCATAATAATTATGATTAGAAATAGTTATTTTTACTGTCATATCACTTGAATTTTATATATGCAGCAATTTGTTCTGTTCCATTGATGTATTTTGACCTGTAATTATTTTTTATTAGTTGATTACTTAATTAACACTGTTTGAAAACAATAGAATACATAAGAAATCTATTGCATGTGTTAATATAGGATAAATGCTCTTTCTGACAGTTCTTCAAGCTTTGCGTCATCGGTTGAAAGTTTTTCACCCATATCTTTTGAATGCGGTGTGTGATTTATATCAAATAAAAGTAAAAGAAAGCTGAATGTTTAAGTAATATCACAAGAAAATTCCAAAAATTGCATTTTAAGCACCCAATCCCTCATATCCTCATATACCACCCGGGGGGGGGGGGGCACTGGTCATTGACAAACGTATTTTAATTCTGCACCATATCCATCTTACCTTTTAATATTCATTTGATGTTTTCACAATTTATTCAAAAGTTTAAAATTTGTTTTTTAAATAAAATCAAGATCACTTATTGTGACAAAATTCTGACAAAAATCTGATGCTTTTGACGATAATAACATGCATGTTTTTATTTATTTATTTTGTGGATAATAGGTCACTGGTCAAGTCAATCAATCCTCTTCCGTAGATATTTGTGGTTAAATAATTGTATACAACATGAAAATTAGCTTGAAAATCTTTATTTTTATCCATAATACAAGATAGAAAATTCAAATAATAGTAAAAATATTTTAAAATGAAATGAGAAACTTTGGACTTTATAAAGGAGAATTGAAACTCTTAAAATCAGAGTATACACATGCTGTACATCACCATTGAATGTTGTAGGGTTGTGTAGCATTGAATGGGCTAATGGAAAAATCATATCAAAACCTTTCTATGTGAAAAGTAACATGTTTTTTACCCAAAATAATATTCACTACACAATGAAAAGCAATAGTGACCTTGATGAACGCGAGCTGTGTGGAGTCATGCTAAAATAGATTGTATAGTCTACATAAAGTCTACGCTGGTCGTATTTCACGTAATGCTAATTATGCTGTGCCATATAGGCTGTGACTAAGACTGGCAGACCCAGCGAGTTATCGAAGGGACTAGAATTGACTTCTGATTAGGGGGTACCCATAGTTTTTTTTTTTGGTGAGACTAAATTCAGGTCTATCATAACCATTTTTAGATGACCATTAGGGAAAATGTCTATACAGTCGATTAACCCGAGAACATTTTTAATAACGTGGCGCTATTTAGTAGAGTGACTGTTGGAACAGGCAGGTTTGACAGGAAAACCCAGAAAAACTTGATCTCACGAGGGAAAGGAACAAAATGAGTGAAAAGATGGAATAAATAAAAATTCAGGCGGGTTTATGGAAGCACCTACAGCTTCAAAAAAAATAATTTTAGGGTTAAAGAATATTTTTCAAGGTAATATAAACGTGGGTATAGAATTCTGAGTTCACTAGTTCGAAATTTGGCGATTTAAAGAAAAATTTGGTCATTTTTAGCCAGTTTTCTGTTGCGTTTTGAATGGCCAAGTCTGCCGTGAATTCACTGATTCTGAAATGTTACTAAAGGTTTTGATATGATTAACAGGACCAGCTGGCTGGTCGGCAATCTTTATGGACTTAAAGAAGAGACTAAACAGAGAACTACACAGTCAAGTCTAGGGAAAACATGAAGGACATGAAACTTATGAAGGACTGGAGTCTGGGCGGACCCTAAATACGTAAATCTGTTGTGAAAAAGATACCCTTTTTCTCTAATTTCCATGTTTTTGACACCCTATTCACGATACGTACGTACGTACAGTAAAATTGTTGTAAAGCCAAAAAGGAGATTGGGTACGCCATTTTTGGAGGTCAAAAAGGTGGGGGGGGGCAATTATTGGTACACAATCCCACATTAAATACAATAAGATGACAAAAGTGTATATAAAAAATCAAATATCAAAATTTCCTACTGGTTTCCTAAGCTTTCCTAACCGCTATCTACACACAATTAAAGTTTACGGTTTGGAATATAATATTACCAACATTTGGTATGTGCAAAAGGGAGGGGGCAAGAATTTTGCCCGGGAATTTTGTATGCCACATTAAAATGGAGAATGGAAAACAGCATCAACTGAAGTCTTATAGTATTATGTGTAAAGTGCTATAAAGCTATTAATAGGCCTATAGCTTATAATGGTTCTAGGGTGTAATACATGAATACAGAATTGAACAACTAGCTGTAATCTAAACATTGTATATAAAAACATTTAACATATATTTGGGCAGAGGGAAATAGAGTGAAGTAAATCGCAGCAATCCTAAATAGTTGAAAAATATTTGACATCCTACCAGAAAAATTCAAAAGTCAGCCCAAAAGCTTCTGATTGGTTCAACCTGCTGTTACAATTACCTGGGACAATTACATCATAAATAAATTATCCTATAACAAATTATATTGGATGATTTTTAAATTGACTTTCTTTCTTTAATCCTGCATAAACATATTGAATAGACAGTTCTTAGAACATAATAATGAAGTGGGCTGCAGAGTGGTGAACCAGACAGTGAATCATCTGCGCTATATAAGCCCCACAGATTATTGTGGCCTCCCACACAATACAGGTTGTTGTGCCCCCCTCACACACAATACAGGTTGTTGTAGGGCCAAAAACTAGTTAAATTATTGGTCTATAAAAGTTGATCTTTCAGGTTGGTATTTCACACTTACGTTTCAGGGAGGGGGGTTCAGCCTCCAACAAAGGCACTTTCGTTTTAATGACGTCACCAAACTTTTGGTTTATTCCCTGACATAGTAACAAATGGAGGTTTCCGACAATTTCCCTGTTTCAATGCGAGTTGTGAGTGGTCACAAATGGTAGATTTATGTTTTGGTACTTAATTAGTACCTGCATGGCTTATTTTTCTACATGTACCGGGTGTCCCAAAAGTCCCTTAACATTGTGAATTTGCCATAACTTGCGTTGGGTTAATAGTGTTGTTACAAAAATTGCACAGTATGTAGATAATTCTTTTAGAAATGTTATGATACCAAACATGCCTATGTGGTCATGACCCTCTGGCATGAAATTAATGGATATCTACCGCATCCGTAAAACCCACTTTTATAAACGCAAAATAAGTCTCTTCATTTGAGACGTGAACACAATATAACGTGTTATCATTTTAAAAATCTGTTTTGTTTAATTTGGCTGTGTTTGTTTGATTGTTTGTTTGTTTATTTTCAATGCGTAATCTTAATTTTCTGTTTTATCTGGGTTTTTTATGGAAACTGCTTAAGATCTTTTCTGAGGATTCGATGAACAGTTGTACGCTGTACGTTGTTCTCCATTGAAAGTCGACTTACTGATCGCCTTGGGCTTTTCGCCACCGCTCTTCGTATGACATCAATGTTTGTAGCCGATCTTCCTGTTCTTCCACGTCCTGCCCTAAGTAAATGAACAGATCCAGTTGATAGATTTCAGCACTAGTTGCTGGATTGTATTTCGGCTGGGTAGTGCATAATTTACATTAAAATGTTCCTTAAACATTGCTTCAGTGAGTTTGTCCGACTTTGCCTCGGCAAAGAACCATACGACCTGAATCCGTTGATCTATAGGAAATTCATCTTCACTTCACCTGTTTTAAAGTAAAGTTTAATATTGTCAATATATCCTAATTATAATCTTAAACAGCAGTCACGCTTTCGCTAAGCCATGTAATCCATGAATGTTCATACCTAAATGTAGCATGTGCAGTGAGTGAACCTACTCTATTGTTCAGGGAAGCACATCATTTCATGTTCTTGAACAAAGAACACATGAGCTTGCTTTTGTGGGTTTGATACACACATATGTACAGTCTAGTCGCACAGTAAGGTCAATGGGTCATCAATAATGCTGTTTTTGGTATCAGAATAATTCTAAAAGATCAATCTATGTGAATATGTTCTCCATTTTGGTATGAAGTAGGAAATATTTGAGATATGGCCAATTCACAATGTTAAGTTACTTTTGGGACACGCTGTATGTATAATATATTTTACTCATGTTATACGAACAGAAATCAATAATCACTCTTCACCCTTCTTTTTATAAATTACACAGAATATGCTTAAGAACACTGAGTTACGATGGAGACCAGTGTTGAATTCTACACAAACCTTGAATTCCACAAGAAGCTTGGTGAAGGAGCTTTTGGCACAGTAAACCGAGTAACATTTAAGAAGCCATACAAAGGATACAAAGAAGCTGCAGCGAAGAACATTCGAGAACTAAGAAGAGAGGAGGTTGATATTATGCGCAAACTTAACCATCAACATATTGTCAAATTTATTACTCTATATACAAACGGTCCAATCAATCTTATTTTTCTTGAATATGCCCACAACGGGTCGCTATATGACTATCTATCAGATAATGCAAAGCCTCTATCAAGTTCATTACAGCGCAAATGGGCAAAACAGGCTGCTCTCGCGATACAATATCTTCACACACGGAAGTGTCTACATAGGGACATCAAACCAAGCAACTGCCTATTGTTTGAGCACAATATCCTGAAATTGTGTGACTTCGGACTTGCACGAGAATTTGACCACCCGTACGTGCTCTCCAGTGGAAAAGGCACATACCAGTACATGGCACCAGAGATAATCAATACTGATGACAACAAGCTACTTTTTCCATATACACAGACATCTATGCTTACGGAATGCTACTCCTTGCTATATGCACCCGCAAAACCCCTTTCCATGGTAAGGTTTATGCCTATGTTGTCTATCACGTCGGAAGTGGAAAGCTCCAGCCAGATATACCAGACCAAGTTCCACAGGACCTGAAAGAAGTGATGAGAAAATGCTGGCAAGTAGAACCAAGGAAACGTCCTACCATTGACAAGATCCTGGAAGGTAAGTCTATTTTAAAAATAGTATATGCATCACAATAAGTTTTGAAATTGTGATGTTCTTGAGGTTAATAATTTGATTACTATATTCTTTCTCTAGAGTTAGACAATTTAAAGTCAACATTGACCCAAGTCAGGTTGCTTCTACAACTCAAGGGAAAGAATCAATTACTGAAACTTTGACTGAAACTGAGTAGTATAATTTAAAATCACAACTTTTCCCCTAATATAGGGTATGCAATAAGACGTCACTCATAACAGAGTCATCCTCATTTAAATAAAATTTTGTCCTCCATAAGGAACAACAGGAAAATTCACATGATAATACAATAAAACGTGTGATAGGTACAATGTATGAATGGTTGTGGAATCGATCTAGAGACCTGTCCCTCTGTCATCTTAAGTTATCTTAGAACTGTCCTCCAGCATGGCTGCCATTTCAATTGTTATACCGTTCCGGTTGGTTTGTTGTATTTTTCAGGAGGACATTTGATTGGGATGCACATATGGCGTGAGACGCGAAGGTTATGAATTTTGGTCAAACTGATTTTGCTTTAGAGCTGACTCTGAAAACTCACCCTTTTTTTTATCAGCACATAATATGAAAATACCAAATATCAAAATATCAAAATATTAAGAAATTCTATGAACAAATTCTATCACACTTGGGCCACCTTAACACTATAGTGCAGGAGATTCCCCACTGGTTATTATTAATATTAATATATTGTTGTTTGTTGTTTTCAGCAATGTACAACTCTGAAGATGTCAAGTTGGTTTGCAAAGAATGCAAAAATTATATTACAAATGCGTCCTACATACGAACAAAGGGCTGTCATTATACTTGCATAGATCCAGAAATAAAACAGCGTATTAAAATTGTTGGGATGCGAGGGCGACAATTCAGAACTACAATCAATACAGGTAAATTAGTTTTCCAACTTAACTTCCAACATTACCTTTGTTCAGCTCTGAAAAGACAAACTTATTACATCTATGACAGAATGGCATACACATAGTTTTGCATATTTTGCGTGATTGATACATGCTTTGTGAATTTACAAGCAGCATATAAGGTTGGGACTTTAGTGATACATGCAGAGATAAAAATTGAAATAAGTTTGCCTATTACGAGTTAAACAAGTGTAACTCCATGTATATAGGGCCTGAATTACTTGCCACGTGACAATTGATAGTTGTAAATTGCGGTGGACCAGCCAGGTGTAACACAGATGTAACTATCAGCATGTTTCTACTGAGCAAACAGTTGACAGGTAATGCAAGGAATGTGAGGCAATGGCCCAAGTAGAAACAGATCGGGTGAAGGGTGGTGCAAATTAACCTCACCGTCAACCACCTTTTGAGGTAGTTAATAGTGGGTATTACACAGTAAAGTGCCCAGTAGAAATGTACAGTACAAGTGATGATTAACTGCGACAAACTACAATACATTACAATGCTCATGAAAGTCTAGTGTACATGTGACTGATATTTGAAAAAGCACAAAAAAGTATATACCTTTTTTCTTAACCCACAGGAGTCTTCGCATGTGTGAAGGAAGATTGTGGACAGCTACTTGGAATTACAATTGACTTCTTAGACCAATATGGAGAAGATGTAACCTACCATGGATATGGATTCAAGATTGGAAGCTTTCGCTTTGAGCTTCCACATGGAGCTTTGACATACAAGAAGTGGAAGGTGGTGCCTGTTGATTTCCAAGAGCACCAGTATAGTGGGACTTTGAGTTTTTGTTTGGAGGAGGGGGAGTGGTAAGTCATGCAGCATGACAGACAGACTCAATACTGACTTCAACATGATCTGTGGCTTTGACCTGTTGTTGATTTGCAAGTCCTTATCAAAATGGACCAGTTTAACATTCAACTTTCAATTGGAGTTTGGGCCTGTGAAAATGGATGAGAGCCTATTATTCAAACCAAGTGCCCAAAGTAATGGCCTTGGATAGAAGCATCCGGACAGTCACAAAAATGATGAAAATTCAGATTTTGGTACCTTTGTCATTGTCATAGATGTGCTAACATATCCTGCTTGTGTTTCAGCTGAAAGCCATGTATTCAAGACAAACTAATATGGCATTTACATGAATCTGTAATTTATATAACAGTATATAAATTAGCTACATGTATTTGAAAGGGGCTTTAACTTCAGAAATTAGCTTTGATTGGGTAAATACATTCTGAAAATAAACTTGTATGATGGTGAGCGAGATATGTAAAAAACAAAAAAAAAAAAAAAACCAGCCAGATGATCCATATTATTGTCAAAAAAAGTAGAGCTTAAATTGTAACTTGCTCTGATTTGACTGAAACTTGGTGGAAACAACAATGAGGTGAGAAGAATATGCAAAAAATCATCTTTTTGTCTCGGATTAGTCTCTGACGGATTTATTTGATATTGGTATGAAATTCTTTATTTTCTGGAACATCAGTGGCATGTGACATTATGGGGTTTGCAAAGTAGCAGGAGGACATCTACAGATGTTGCAGAAAAGTGGGCATTGTAAATTGCACAAGTATGTGGAGTATTGTGGACATTTGAAGTCATTGTAGTTATTGTTACTGTATATACTTGACTTTATAGTCACTGAAATTGTATATAAAATAAAAGCTTATAACGTTAAGGGATCTGGAATGAGCGTTTCGACAGTATTTTTTGTGGGACATGAGAGCACATCAGACATATCGAATTACATTCTGAATACGAAGAATGTCTTTCTGATATCAAATGATTTTCATTTTTTGAAATTCACGATATAATACAAATTTTATGACAAATTATTAAAATATGATATTTTTCACATTTTTGATATATAACAGTCCTTGAAGTAAATTTTATAAATCTAATGATATATTCTTAGAGTGTATGTAGCTGGGAGGAAAAGCCGACAATTAATTGAAAATTTTGACCTTTCATATTGAAGATACAGATTTTTTTCCCAAAAAGACCTATTTTTGTTTGTTTTGGGAAATACGAAAGGTCAAAATTTTCAATTGATCGTCTGCTTTTCATCCCACTTACATACACTTTAAGTATAAATCATCAGATTTATAAAGTTTATTTCGAGTACTGTTAAATATCAAAAATATCAATTTTTAATCATTTGCCATAAAATGTGTATTACATTGCAAATTTCAAAAAATCAAAATTATTTGATATCAGAAGGACATTCTTCGTATTCAGAATGCAATTTGATATGTCTGATGTGCTAGTGCAAAAGATGGACCAGACATAGTCTACTTCAAGGGTTAGATTTTATAGCTCAAAGATTCCCTTAATGGTGCACATGGGCTCTTTTGACATGGGTAAATTTCATGTGCAATAGAGAGCTCCCTCCTCTAAAAATCTCAACAAGAATTGAGAGTCCATGCTCTTATTTGCTGGTGGAAATTTTACAGGAGGGCACTTTTAGTTTGTGCCCAAAATTCTAGTTATGTCAAGGGAGCCCATATGGTATTGGCAGTTGTTTTGCTCTCAATGTACCTGTAAGGAATGGACCAGTGCTATACATGTTCATCTTCCTTTGTGGGTGTTGCTTGTGCATTACCTACTTAATATTTAAAGATTTTACTCTGTAGAACCATGTAAATGTACAATGTAGTGTAAACTTGCCAGGACAGATAACGCTTATGATTTCAAATACTATTGTAAATTAAGTCACCAAGCAAGTATTTTCCTGTTAATGATTCTTGCATATTGCGTTGCAACTAAATTCTCATCAAATTATTTTGCAATGTTTTAATCACTTTATTTTAACAATTTTGGATTACTTGTGAATTTATTTCTAGGTTTTTCTTTTTTTATAGTTTTTGGGCTGTTCAACCATAAAGAACTTGGTTATAAGTCGATAGTCCAAAGGGTCTTTACTCTAAAAACCCAATAACTTAGTTATAAACCCTTATCCTGATCTAACCCTAACACACATCATTATTTACCCATTACCAACTTCAAAATCATTTGCTATATTACCAGAGCTCCAAAACTATAGATGGGGTAGTTCAAATCTCAAATACTTTTGGACGATACGCAATGCACTGTGGGAAGCTTTAGCTAAACCTTCCCACAGTGCATTGCGTAGCGTCCAAAATGGTGACTTCCAAAGGTGCCCTGCACCTAACCTTAGCCCAAATCCTAAACCTAACTCTAAACATAATCCTGACACTAATCCTAACTCTGACTATAACCCTAGCCTAACCTTATCCCTAACACAACCCCTAACCCTAACCTAAAAAATACCTAAACCCTACATTTTCAGATAAATGACCCTTCGGACTATGACATCGGGTCAAATCTGTGCTACATACCCATTCTCTGGGTAAAAACAGTTTAAATGTACAACTTTTTAAATGAAACAAAAATCACAATAAATACACTCTGTATAGTAAAACAAGAAACCAAGATCATCATGATCCTGTCTGACATACAGACCAGGACAAAATTACCCCTTTTCAGCAGTTTCAAGAATCTGACAAAATCAATTGTTTTAATCACATTTTTATTACAACATATTCCACAGCATATCTGATAGTTTAGAGAGTGACAGGACTGGCAAAATTGGCTACTAAGTCATTATACCAATATAATGTGAGGTTGAAGTTCATGCTTGAACAAAACTGTTAAAAACTAGTGGGATGGATATATTCTATTCAAATTTGTTAGAAATAGAACTTCTGTAAATTTATGATTTTACATTTATGTATCTTAAAATTTGCGCAAAGAAGAACCAATATATATTGAAAGTGATTTGGTAAAAGATGTTGGATTTTATTAAATCTTTTTGGCATAACAACTACAGAAAATTTTGCATGATCACTCCATTAATAGACCTTTTCAAACCGATTCATTCCAATTAAACCCAAGCATGAAATAATTTCCCCTGATCGTGTTTGCATAAAATTACCTCTTCAGCATCATGTACAGTGCAAAATTCCAATGTATAACAGGCATCATAACCACTATGAGGTACGGTCAATTATGGATGGGAGAGGTACTTTTGCCATGGATACACAATGTGCAATCAGCATGTGGTAGTACATGTGTATGTCTTGTGTAAGAGACTGACTTGTGGAAGAGGTGATGCATATTTTGACGTTCTGTAAAAAAAATCTAACCAACAAAAAATGACAAATATTTGATCATTTCTTCCCAGTAGTATCATATTGTGAAAATAGCTGAGGTGTTAGCTCAATATGCTAGAAAAATATTTAAACTGATGACCCCATGTTCACATTGGCTAAATAAGCTGTATTTTCGCACAAAAATGCACCATAATTGGATTCATGACATTTCCTGTCCACCAATTTGACCCCCTAGCTTCCGATCTTGATTTGAAATGGTCTATTAATTTACTTTGAGATGTACTGTAGTGTATAATATTAGTGTTTGGGTTTATGATCAGTGATCACTATGACACAGGTTTAGTGTTCATAAGACACAATTTTATATGATACCGTATATATATGTCAATGTTTGAGAATTTATGATTCACATGAATTTTTCAATAAAATGATAAAATGATAATTTTCTTGTGAAACATGTGCAATATTGGGCATATATCTTTTCAACACGAAGGTATTCAAATAATAGTATTAATAACATGGTCAAACCTAGTAAATGTTATTTTGAACTGGGTGCATATTATGAAACATATTTTGTGGTTGTAACATGTAGATTAAGCAACAATTTAATTGGACAAAAAACCTGTTTTTAATATATCTATTTCCATACTTAGAAACTTATTGTTGTTAATATCCCAGTTGCTCCTTCATGTAATTATTTCGTGTAAGCTAATCCTAACCCTAACCCTAAGCCAAAGCTAACCCTAATCCTAACCCTGACCATGCGTCACCTACGAGTCTACTGCAGTGTACCGAGGCACACCATAGTCTGGTAGTTTGATGGTTCTTCAGTGGAAGTAATGTACAGTAGCAACATCCTTGGTGTATAGTATACCCATGTGTCAGCAGTGAAGTAGCAGTGAAGGTACTCTCCTGCAGAGTTACTCCATCACCAAAAGCCTTTGATAATAAAGTTCATTGACTTCAAGGCGCACACTCCCATGGTACGACTACATGGTCTTACCAAGACAGCAGTCTGCAGAATTACCGATTGGCCCATGGTTTAAATGTGAAATGTCATGTGCGTGTCCTTGTTTGTCGGTAAACACATACGCACCCACCCCTGTCTGTGTTTGCCTCCAAACGTGGACATTGTGTTTTGCTATCTAGCCGAGGACGTGTGTATGATGATTTCATCGCCTAACCGTGGACTAAAATGGCGGATTTTTTGTGTGTATAATACGAAACGGAATTTTAGCCATCACCCTGCGGACGGTAGTTTTTACACGTGTGGTCCTCGGTTTCAGGCAAATAGCGTTTAAAGCATCTAGCATACATTTGAGGTCTTTTGCAGCAGTTTGAGACCGAGGACAGTCCTCGGTTGGAAGTAGGTCCACAGTTTAGGGTGACAAATCTTGTGTGTGTCCTCGTTTGTTGGCAAACACGTACGCTTGTATGACCCCCAAGTGTGGAGTTTGTGTGAGATTCCAACCGTGGAGTTTCACACACACACCCCTACAAAATTGACTTACTGTGGAGGTTTGCATCACAAAATTGGAGGTGTTATACACCTCTCTATGGCTCTGACACTGTTTTTCTCCAGCCGTGGAGCACCACCTTTGCAATAAGGCTCCACAGTTGGAATGCACAACTCCACAACTTGAATGTAGATGCAACACACACCACACACACACAATTACCTTGAATGACTCTACTCGGTGGATTTCTTCTTCTTTAGCTTCTTCAAAACGATTCACTGACATGCCTTCTTTGCCCTTGAGAACAAAAAAAATATATAATATGATGATATTGCCACTGTTTATCATAATATCATTAAAAACATAATTTATAATGAATAACACAGCTAATTCCTTTTTATCATTAAAAAATACACTTATTATAACTAACACAGGTAATTCCCAGTTTCCGCTTTTAAATAGGGATCATTTTCAAATTTCAAAGGATCATTTTCAAATTACTTTTGTTTGCTTGTATGTCTTCACAACCAAGAACCAACATATAATTTGTTAAATTGCTTATCACTATATGTTCCAAAGAGACAAATCTGATCTTGCAATGATTATCTTTGTCTTGACTATCCCATGGCTAGATCTTAGCTAGTGATAGAACTTTCACAGTTTTTGCATCAAAAGTATGGAATAAGCTCCCTGTCTATATTAGACAATCTTCACCAACAAATATATTCAAGAAAGCGCTTAAAATTTATTTGTTCCCTTAACATGTTCTTATTGGTATTGTACTTTGTATTTTAAGATGCACCTTCAAATGTAGTTTCAAGTTATTAAGGTATTTTGTAAGCGTTCTGAGCCTTTTGGAAATGGCGCAAATGCTCTTTGTATTGTAATATTTTATATCATGTACATACATTGTACATTATTTTGTGGTTCATGACTACCCCACAAAAATAACCCTTCAGAATTCACATACTGATGATATCACAAAGTCAAAGAAGCTTGTGCTTAGATCTATATTTGGTAATTCAAGAATTGTTCTTGATTTTGTGCATAGTTGTATAAAACACTAATAAGCTTAAATTATTTTCTGTTTATTCCTTTGCATAGCTGTCCTCTCATAAACATGTAAAGCTGATTCATCACATTCTTTCAAGACAACACTTTAGAAGAAATGCTTCAACAACAACAAATAACATCAAGGAGCAAGAGCACATAGCTTTTTAAAAGCAGCAGCTGTTATATACTGGTAACATGTTGTTCTTGTCCAATCCAATAGTGTACTTATTAAATAATGTATTTAATTAGTGTTAAAATTTACCTTTGATAGTTTATTGACTTTCTGCACCAGTTTATTCAGCTTCTTATATAGATCTTGACATCTGAAAGTAAGATTCACGAGAAAAGGAAAAATGGAATCACTGTACTGTTTCTACACAATAATTTAAAACTTTGATTCAAATAACATTTGTTTGACAACATACACAAAGCAACCTCTCGGCATGTCACATTTTGAATCTGACCTCTTCAGTTAGCATTTTCAAATCAATTCATTTACTTTCTACCAGAAGAAGTCATTATCAGGATCTCTGACTCACCTTGTATTCAATTTCTTCATCCGTGGTTCTCTGTCTTTAAGGGTTGCGTCATCCAGTACTCCTTGACATTCCAAGATGAATGCATCAAGCTGGAAAATAGAAATAGAAAAAATTCTTATTGTTCTTGTTTATGTGAGCATGTTGTTGGCCCGGTTTGTTAGGGTGGTTAAAAAAGATGGAGCATTGCCCAGGACTACTGGTTGGCATCCACAGCGATATAGAATAAAAACTAGATAACTAAAGGACCAATCACAGACGAGCTAGCTGGAGGAATGGCGACAATTATGCTAATTAGGAGATTGTTGTTTATGTCTGTGACGTCATTTTTTGCCAAAAATTTTTGTGCCGAAAAATGACGAACAATTTCAGTTTTCTTTCAATTACTGTTTGTGAAAAACCATATAGCTGTGGAGTTAGTCCAATATGTTAGGAAAATATTCAAACCGATGACCCCATGTTGACACTGGCTAAATAAGCTGTATTTTCACTCGTAAGGGTGACCGTGACAGTCACTGTTGCAATTTCGTCATTTTCTCGTACACAATACCAGACTGTTTAATGGGTTCTGTAGGGGCTACTAAAGCACTCCTAAGCGTATTTTGAGGTTTGAAGCTGGTAGACACTCCAGCAAACAGTCTGGTATTGTGTACGAGATCACTTGCGCTGATTGTGATGCTAGTTATATTGGCGAGTCAGCCAGGAAGCTCGAGAAAAGGATCAGTGAACATAAATCCACCGCTGGCAGTTCCAAATCAGCTGTCAGGGAACATGTCGTAAGATCAAAAGGACACCAGATTGACTGGGAAAATGTAAAAGTTCTTGAACGGGAGCAAAAGGAATATTCCCGTAGAGTTCTGGAAGCTATACACATAAGGACTCAGAAACCAAGACTGAATCGTGACAAAGGTCTAGAAATAAACCCCATCTGGGATAACTTGCTGATGCCCAGGGGGGGCGGCGCTACATCGTAACATCCTATGACGTCATCCTGTCAATCATATGACGTCATCAGTGAGAGATATCCCGATTGTAGACAAGATATCATCACAGCATCACCATCTGCTGAAGACGCTAGTCGAACTAGTGAAAAACGTTCCAGGTGAGCGAAAAATAGTGTAGTGTTGAAGTTAAACTCTTTAATCATGGTATATATTGTTACAGTAATTCTTCCAGATTTTTCACAAAATAGGTCAGAACAGCTCTACCCCATGACACTGTTTTTCCACCTTGCCTTAAGGGGGTACTACATCCCTGGCCAATTTTGTGCCTATTTTTGCATTTTTCTCAAAAATTATAGTGCATTGGTGATATGTATATTATAGGGGCAAAGACTACAACTACTGCATTGAAAATTCAGCAACTCACAGCAAGTAGTTATTGATTTATTGATCAAATATTGGTTTTCAACTCCACAACTGTTGTCTGTGTTGAAATAAAAAATTCCAGCGCAGTAGTTGTTTGCACCTGTTTCTGAACATGTAACATGGAAATGAAAAAAAAAATTATCATAGCGGCTGGAGATGGAATATCAGTATATCACAGCAAAAATACACTTTGATTCGGTAAAACGATCTAACTTGAAATTTGGACATTTTGAGATAAATCCATATTTTTGGTAATATGAGGGTGCTCTTTCCATTGGTGACATCCTTAAATCATCACCATGCTTCGTTTTAAAGATAGCAGAACCTATCTGGACACTTTTTTGTCACTTTCCGTGTATTTAATATGGTAAAAAGTTAGATCATTTTACCGCATTAGCCAAGATCCCCTAGAGAGCGCCAGAACACATTAATGATAATACGGCAAAACAACCTATCTCAAGATAGATCATTTTACCAAATAAATGAGTCTCGCTTTGTTTATTTTTGTTACAAGGTTAAACAATGCAAAAGAATCTAACTCCCTAAAAATGGTTGTTATTTCAAAATTACTCAACCAAATTAGCCAAACTTTTGCAAATAATAAGATTTTCTAAGATATTAGATGTGTTTAATAATTTATTTTATACAAAAAGAAAAACGTCAAGTGTTCAAACTTTTTCTCAAAACAGCGATTTTCAAGTTAGATCATTTTACCAAATCAGGGCTGAACAGCTTTCAAGGGATTGCCGTTCTCTGATCATGGCATACCAGTTACCACCATGTTTCCGGGTATGATTAATCATGAATTTCAGATGGACGCACAATCTGTTTTTACAACCTTGTCTGCAAACTTGCGTCAAAGCAGATGCACATTTTTTAGTTAGGTATAACATGCAAACCTTATTAACATTTGCTAGTCAGCCAAATTGATCCTAAAACACAATACAAATATTATCCGAACGAAATTCAAATTTGACGATATCTTTGCCAAACGAATTAAGGGATCTAGAATGAGCGTTTATGGCGTTTCGACAGTATTTTTTGTGGGACATGAGAGCACTCAGACGATCGAATTGCATTCTGAATACTGAAGCATGTCTTTCTGATATCAAATAATTTTCATTTTTGAAATTCACGATATAATACAAATTTTATGACAAATTATTAAAATTTGATATTTTTCAAATTTTTGATATATGGCCGCGTGTCTTAAGTTGGGAACCTTTTGCGTGACACCGACAAAATTCAAGAAATATACGCCTTTTTTGATTCAAACGTTTGCTACGCAAGAACTAAACATCTCACCCTATTAAAAGTATACATATTTTTGAAGCTTTTGCTCCAAGGAATTCAAAAATGACATTATTTTCTTGATAGGGGTAAGGGTTAAGAAGTTACAAGTACAAATATCGGTGATTTTTCCATAAAAAAGTGTATGACTCAAAAAATTTGGTCCACTGATGAGATACATCCTAGAGTAAAATCTATGCCAGAATTGGATTATTCAAGGTAAGAGCATTCTAAATATGTATAGTTTTACAGGTATCCCTATATAATCGTGATACATGAGGAGGAAAATTACCTTCATAAAATTTGCTGTAAAAATCGTCACATTGTTATTTCAGCATAACGTGTCTAGGAAAATCATGTCCAGAGTGCTTTCTAGTTATACACACATGCTCTCTAAACATCAAAAACATGAAAAATACAAGGCATAACTATGAGCCTGTCTAACATGCTTTAATCCTCAGTTTTTATCCATCTTGTTTATCCTAGCTGAATCAAAGCGCAGTCACCATAATGAACACAAAATGTCTTCATGGTCTGCATTTTGAAGAACACAATAATTTGCTTTTTTCTTGCTCTGTGAAAGGTCAATACCAACATAATAATAATATTGTACAATATTTTGCTTTGGTACAATGGCTGGTCTTTCATCTACTTTCAAACACCCTTCTCTTGTAGTCACTTGATAATTATGAGTGAAATTCCATAGCCGAGGAGTTGCTGCTTCCTGGCTTGATCTGCAATCGACATTTTTAATGTATGATTATAGTCAGAATGAACAAAAGCTACTTTGACTGTAATAATGCCTTCTGATGCAACTTTAAAACAAGTGGTAATCATATGAATCACTTGATGGTTCAATGGCAATTACTGATCCTTGGCAATAATGTTTGCCATTTCTTCAGTTTCAATGACACTTTTTTGTTGGTGCTTTAGATGTAGAAGACTTTTGATCTTTGCTGGTGTCTGATTCTGCAAACCTTACAAGCATGAAAATCAGTTTATAAACATGTCATACAATAACATGACAGCTCTCTGACATTCAGTTATCCATCACAGTTAACAAATGCTACAGAGCGGAGTTTCCGAGTGTTTGGAACTGTTATGGGCCATTACTTTTAGTTCTTGACACTGTGTCAACTCTGTTCCTGGACTTATGATAATTAAATTATCAGTTACATTAGGCGAAGTAAAAAATAAAACATGTTTCACGTCCGGGTTTTCGAAAAAAAGGAGGAAGAGGGGGCTTTTTATTTTCTATTTTTTATCACAGAATTGGTGTAAATACCCATACTTAGAGCTGTTTTAGCGTACAATTCGTACATACAATAATGCCTGGAAAAGGAGGAGGCCCTTTTTTATTTGTTGTTCTGAGAGTTACACCCCTCTAATGATCACAAAACCTTCCTAAAATGTTTCTTGTATCTTAACAAGGCTATAGAAAGCATCCCAACTTCCTAGACATATTTTTTGAAAAGTTATAACTGAATTTCAAAAAATAAAAATTTATTTTCGAAAACCTCAAAAAATGAAGCGGGAGGGGACGTGAAACATGTTTTTTTTTTTATTTGGCCTTAAACAATGTTGCATTTTATTTTTAATATTATTAATTGCTTAACAATACAAGCATAAATGAGAGGGAGTGTAATGTTTGACCTGTAGGACAATGTAGTTTTTCAAAGTAGTTCATACAATTTCTAATGATCAAACTTGTTTTTGATGGCAAAATTATTTTAGCCTTTGCTAATTAACAACTCGTTAAGTGTCATTAATCTAATAATTTAGAACATTACAGGCCAACAATTTGTTTAATTCTTTATTAATTACTTGCTTCTAAAATACAGCATTAATGATGGGTGGATATTTGGCTTCTATCACAGTGGTTCAAACTCCCAACACAATTTCTGAATGTCGGAGCTTTTGTCGCATCATCGTTTTACTCTTAATTAGCAG
This sequence comes from Amphiura filiformis, assembly GCF_039555335.1. Taxonomy (NCBI): domain Eukaryota; kingdom Metazoa; phylum Echinodermata; class Ophiuroidea; order Amphilepidida; family Amphiuridae; genus Amphiura; species Amphiura filiformis. The sequence goes on from NC_092632.1 coordinate 59,549,033, forward strand.
CTCGTTAAGTGTCATTAATCTGTATAATTAAAGTAAAATTCATAAAATATTACAGCAGAACTATTAAGAAGTCCATTCAAATACATCTATTAACCACAAAATATTAAATTACTAACAATTTCGAGTGGATCATAGTTGGTACCTATAAAAATTCATTTTTCCCATAGAGATTACATTGTACCGTGTCCGAAGATCCGTGTCCGTGATCCTCCCACTTTGCACTTCGTTAACTTATTGGTCCGTAAAATTAATTAGCAATGTCGTATTACTTTTCTTTTGGTATCATGTTCAAGCAGAATAAATTAGCTTTCAAATGAATGTAAACTTGAAGGATTATGATGCTGTCTTCATAGTCTAATTAAAGAGAAAAGTTGAAATTTTCAGTCAAAGTGTCACACCTCCCACTTTTCCAGGGTCCCAAGTCAAGACACACGGCCATATAACAGTCCTCGAAATGAATTTTATAAATCTAATGATACATTCTTAAAGTGTATGTAGCTGGGAGGAAAAGCCGACGATCAATTGAAAAATTAGACCTTTTATATTGAAGATATGGATTTTTTTCCCAAAAAGACCCATTTTTTTTGGTGTTTTGGGAAAAAATCCATATCTTCAATACTGTAAAAGGTCAAAATTTTCAATTGATCGTCAGCTTTTCATCCCACCTACATACACTTTAAGTATAAATCATCAGATTTATAAAGTTTACTTCAAGTACTGTTAAATATCAAAAATATCAATTTTTAATGATTTGCCATAAAATGTGTATTACATTGCTAATTTCAAAAATCAAAATTATTTGATATCAGAAGGACATTCTTCAGTATTCAGAATGCAATTGATATGTCTGATGTGCTCTAATGTCCCACAATAAATACTGTCCAAACGTTCATACCCCTTCCCTTAACCTGCAAGAAATTTTTGGTACATAAACATCATGTAACCAGAGGCTTCCAGTGGTATAAAAATCTTAACTTTTTTTGAAAAAAGTGGGGGGGGATGAGGCTGTGGATTAGTCCTAAACCTTAAATATCATTTTCCGAGGCGCGGAAGTACCCCAAATTGGTGTTTATGACTTTGTTTAGGGCTTTAATTTGATAAAGACGTAGAACTAAGGAAGAAGAAGAAGAAAGGACATATCTGTCAGTGTCAGTGAAAACTAACATTTTATACAAAAAAAATACAAATAAATATACAGTGTCAGTGACAGCAGTGTTCGAAATAGCACATATGCATACATGCACAGATGCATGTAACTTTGCCTCTGTGCATGTAGAATTTTGCCTGTGCATGTTAAATTTTGTGAAAATCAGCCAATTTTTTGGAAAAAAATCAGAGTTGTGCATGTAAGTTTTATTTTGTATTTCGACCCCTGAGTGACAGTGTGACGTGTGATGTAGGTATGCTAGGTGAATTCAAATTTGCCATCAAACTGCATCAATTTATATATCAAATTAAAGCCCTTGTCGAGTAAACAAAGCCAAAACTGAAAACCCTTTTTTCATAGCACTTTCCGTAGCAAAGTTACATCTTGTCAAAGATTGATTTTCATCAAACAATGTCAAAAAGATTCAGCTAGCAAAATTCCCCAAAACGGCATTTCAGGGGTGTTTCTAGATCTTTTGTCTCATTATGATAGCAGGTTTTGTTAATATTACTGCTATCAAAATCCTCTAAAATTCCACGAGCGAGTGTCTTATCACCATAAAAAATCATATATTTGGGTCAAGTGAAGTATAGAAAACATATTTATGTAGGTTTCCTTTTTCGGCCAGTTGTTTTAAATTTCTATGTAAAAATGCATTGACATTTTCGGCGAATTTGGCTGACTAGCAAATGTGTTTGCCTGTGTGATGTATGTTAAGGCATAAGCTTACCTCTTTTTTCAAGGCATCACCGTCGCCTTGGACACTCTTCAATGGGCTCTTGGATTTCAGCATCTTGTTGGTCAGGTGCAGATCTCATGCATTCTAAAATAAAATGTAAAATTACTTGAAAAATCACCAAAACATTGCGTTCATATTTCCTTTAAAAAAATTGTTTACATGAACCGCCATGTTTTTGTTATTGCTTTGAATGAAAATTCCTTCCAAAATAGGTGAACCCATAGCGCAAATTCCCGGATTTAGCAGGTGGATATGTGAAGTATTCCCTGTAAGCTTATTTTCCGTGTTGAACGACCGATACATACGTGACTGGAAACCAGCCAGACGTTATTTACTCAATTGGTAAATATTGCAGTTGCCAATGCCAACAAAGTTGAAATACCACGCCGATTTTTGTGTGACTGCTAAGCGAATGCAGCGATCGTTGTTGTTAAATTATATTTATAATACATTGTAGACATTAAACCACATTGTAAATTATGACTTCCTATTTCGATAAAGATAAATTTGAGCGTAGTTTACCGAGGATATCATCAGCAAGTCGAGCTACAGATCGAAGCCTGACATTACTTGACGATGAGATTGAGAGACTGCGGCATAACCATTCAGCACCAGCGTTTGGTTCCTATTCACCAGCACCACCAGGACATTCCAAGAAGGCGGTACAAGATGTAAGTATTACTGTTTACATTGACTGACTTATACTTCTTCTGTATGCTATTATGTTGTTTTAGAAGACTGCGATCAGAGTTGTTTTGAAATTTCAGGGATTGCCTTTTTGCCTAGTACAACAAGTCATAGGCCTACCAGGGGCGTGCCAAGAAAGCGGGACGTACCAGGGCTGGCACTCATTGGGCGTGAGTCTCACACATTCGGTCACTTTCTCACGGTCTCACGCCAATGTAGTATAATCTCACGCCAAGGTAGTAAATCTCATGCAAAAAGCTGGACAATTCATGAGTAAAATCTCACGTAGGGCCTATCATCAAAATAGTTTTTTGTCCCTAAATCCCCCCTCCGTCATTTGCCTATATACGATGATCCACCCAAAAATAAAAATCATCGTACAGATCATTGTACTAGGCCTATCCCATGATCCCAAGGTGCTATCCCGAGGGGGCACAGCCCCAAGAGATATTCCGAAGTCCAAAAGGCAAGCACAATGTTTTTATATATTTCACATGTTTAGACGAATCATTCACAACCGTCACTTTTCACTTTTTTTAATTCCATCCACTGCATCATGTCCCGTTTTCTTCTTTAAAATTTGGAAACAAAATACAATTTTGATGTTAAGGTTACACGAAGAAACGTATAAAAAACGTATAAAAGACGTATAAAGTTGTTCTCTAAAACCGCGTTTTCTCAGCAATCAAATATCCCAGTGAGTCAAATGTTGGTGCATGGATGTATCTTTACATTATTTTTGTGTGTTTATAAAAAATTTTAGAATCCGTTTGAAAATCCTTCGTTTAAATCATTTTTACGCACCATGTTCACAAGATCAAAAACACGTTCCATGCAGTTTTTTTTCAAATGTTCGCTCCGTATAAAACCACGCCGAGTGATTGTTTTCTCCTTTTTTGTATTGTACTACAAATCGATTAAAGAAATAATGTTGCCATGGGGAAGAACCAAATACAGTACCGATCAAATTTAAAAAGCCCGTTTTGGGGAACATTTTCGAGAATCTTGTCTGAGAAAAAACTGTTTTGTGAAATTATCGATATCTTGATAACGGGCGTTAATTTAGACATCTGAATACCTACATTATTTCTCAACATTCTGCCAATTGCTATCCCATTTGATTTTCACTCCAAATTGAAGCTAGTATTGCAAAAACGAGGTTTTTCCTCCATCAGTTCGTTCAAAATTTCAGCGCCGACATGCGTGTTTATTCTAAGAGCCATTGTGCGGACGCGATTGTAATCAAGTAATTACATCAAATTATAGTTACATATCCGCTTCGAGAATAAGAAATTGCGTAAGCTGATGTATGGTCCAGTGGATAGAGCGTTGGACTGGGAATCTGTTATGAACAATTTTTGTGGGTTCGAGTCCCCATGTGGCTGAATTTTCTTTCCTTTTTTCTCTCTTTTCTCATTTTTACTTCCTTTCTTTCCTCTTTTCTTTCTCTTTTTTCATTTTTTTTTTCATTTCTTTCTTCCTTTCTTTTTCTTTCTTACTTTCTTTTTCGTTCTTTTCTTTCTCTCTCTTTCTTTCTTTCTCTTTTTCACTATTTCTTTATTCTTTCTTGCTCCTTTCTTTTTAGTTTTATTTGATTGATTCGCTGACTGCAGTGAATCGTGATTGATTGTTTTTCACTTTATATAATTCAGAAATTTGTAGGCCTGCTTAGTCTGTCTTTTTTAATATTCTTCCCAAATTCGATTTGCAAATAATTGCTTTTTGATATTGTTGTTGATGTTATTGTTGTACCCTATTACATTGTAATCAGGGGAATAGCAGCATTGATTTATTTCATCAAAGATATCAAGGCTATAAATTCAAAATCAACACATTTTCCAGGGCGTAGCTTGACGATTAAGTGCCCCAATCAATTTTAAAATTTATAAAATCCTTATGAAAATTGCGAAAATGGCTTGTACCCTCCCCGCATCCGACCCGCATGTCGCCTCATCATAACCCCCGCCCGCCCCGACTCACGAGCTCCGGGCACGAGCTAAGCCAAGTTTCATGTCTTGACCGTGGATCAATATTCTATTGTAAGTAGGCCTCACGTCCCAGCACGCTTGTTCATTTTCTGCATGGCTGTTTCTGTTATGAACTTACGCCTCTGAAATCAAGCGCATGAAAAACTCTCGGCTAACCTTAAGCTTTCATTTTCCTGTAAACAATTGAGGAGTGATTACCGAATACAATAAAGCTGCCCTACCCCAAACATAAACATTAAATTCTGTAAACAAAGACTGAACTTAAGTCTAGCAAGTTCCCTTGTACCTACTTCAGTATTTGTACCAAAATTGAATAGCTGATTAGGGAAATAACGCTAGCGACCAATCATGTACACAAGCATGCAATCATAATCGATGCATGCATAAATTGATGCATAAGGCAATTTAAAAAAAGCCTGGACCCTTAAAAACAATTTTCCCTGTTTTTATTTAGTGGACGCAAATTGCGCTGCAAATAACGCAATTGCGTATTCTTAGCAGCCCTAGTTGAATAGCTGTAAAATTTTAGTGAATGAATAATAAACTAGGAAATATAGGATAATACATGTATACCATTTCTATTAAAAAAATTTGTGTTAACTTTCCAAATTTTGTGTCCACTTTCCATTATTATGTTTACATGTTTAGGGAATTTTCAAAACATTTAAATGGCTCCGAAGCATTTATCCCTTTAATATTGACAGCCCCAAATTTTACCCTCCCTGGGGCTCGTAATTATCCCTTTAAATACTTAGTTTTTACTTTGGGTTATTCAAGTTTAGTTTTTTTTATTTCACCCTATATTTTGAGCATAAATGGGATTTGTGCGATTTGTGTTCATTCTCTGAAAAGGACTCTTAATTCACGTTCTGGAATTGCATGTGTACACTGTGAAACTTAAGTGCCCCCTCCCGGCATTTAGAGTGGCTTGAACAGTGTGTCAGAAATTTTGAGCTGTTCCTCGTTAGAAAAAACTTCCTCTAGATGTCATTTTTATCAAATAAGCACTTATTAAAAAAATTACAATGTTTTGTATTGTTGGTCGAAGCAGCCAAAAACTTGATTAACATTCTCAAATCATTATGTTAATTATTATTGAAAAATAACACTTTGATACCAATATAAAAAAAAATTACAATTGACCAAAAATAAATTACTCATCACTAAAAAGCTAACAAGACGCAAAGTAAGCAAGGACATAGGAGTGAGGACACGGTACCCTGTAATGTGTGTGGGAGAATTGAGGAGCCTACCCCCTGCATGAGCTTATTTTGATTTTCTTGATCAAGAGAATAGTTAGAGCTGTTAAATATATGATCTGAAGTGAAAGCCTTATCTTGAATGTTTATTTCATTTATTATTATTCATATTCAGCTATTAAAATGGTATTTCGTGATCCACAGCCGCATCACTCCACTTTTCTCAAAAAAAGTTGAGATGATCACTGGAAACATCTAGCTACATAATGTTTATGTACAAAAACTTTTTTTGCAGATTACTTCGTTCAGCAAAATATATCAACAAATTTGAGTTATGTTCTGGAACAATGAAATCACAACACTGGCCTATAATACACATAATCATGCATAACTTGCAAACACAAAATCGGAATCAACTGAAATTTTGGGAATACATTTTTTCGTTGATATCTGCTGAAAAATATCATAAAAAGACGATGCCAGGATCACAAAATACTCCTTTAAATATATCTAATTATGTTTTTAAGTACACTGTAAGTCACAAGAACCACAATTTTTCCCTATACACTACACACATGCCAACATTTTCTACCACAACATGCATTTTGCAAATTGGATACACAACTAAGATGGGGTTAAGTATACATTTTTGGAAACTTTTTACCACATCAATCCAAATATGCAGTTAAAATAAATGTAGGAATACTCTAAAGATGATTTGTTCAAATGTAACACACATATGCCTCATCACTATCATCACCATTATGGTGCATCTATGTATTACTTAAGGTGGTACACTACACCCCCTGATAAATGTTGTGACTAATTTTGCATTTTTCTCAAAAAAATAACTACACACTGGTAACAAAAGTTATATGTATAATATAGGGGCAAGGAATCCAATTATTTCACTGAAATTTCAGTGATTCAAGACAAGTGGTTCATTATATATGAAGAAATGAGGTACATTCTAACGGCCCCTCTTTTCTTATCATAATAATGTACCACTTGTCTTGAGTCACTGAAATTCCAGTGTAGTAACTGAATTCCTTGCCCCTATATACATAACTTTTCTTACCAGTGTGTTATTATTTTTTGAGAAAAATACAAAAATAGTCACAAATTCATCAAGGGGTGTACTGTAGTACCACCTTAACAATGCTATATTTTTCAAATGACAATTTAGCAAATTGAAAATTAATCTCACATATTTTAGTTGTTGTCAAAATATTTATCATCCCCATACATTTAGGCATTACATGGACATGCTAACATGCATGTTCCAATGTTCCATGGTTCCAACACACATAATTGCGTTTAAGATTTATTTTCAATGATACACTTTGCGAGTTAATGTACAATGCGTGTTTACAATATACTTGACAACCATTGGCTGCTAAGTAACAAATATATTATGATCTAGCAAGACTTATCCATGCGTAAATTACATCACCAGATCACTGAATGAAGGTCTGACCGAGCTCGCTCACTTAGCTTATTGATGTTACCATGGTTACCCAATGAGCTACTCGGCTTAATTGCATATTTTTGTTTCTAGATATTTTTGTTCAGCTGTACATATAATTGTTCCTTTTTATCATTTCTGTTACAGCTTCATGATCAAGTCAAATTATACAAATCTGAGTTAGATAAGAAAGACAAGCTTATTCAAGATTTGTCAAGGTAAGGCAGACATATAATGTACAATTATGTTATTTTTTTTCAAGCATGGTATAAAATATTTTTAATCATAAAATAGATTCAGAATGTCATTTCAGAATGAAAATTTCAGTTGTGAATTATGCAAAATGTACATGTTTAGAAAGAAGGAATGTAGAATTACAACAACAGTTTGTTTACATAATATCTAGTCTGATATTGCATTTCTATGTGATTTTCCAGTGCGATCGCATGTTTTGTTCATCGCTGCGATTTGTTTATGTATACAGCCTGTAAACAACAAGTATGTCAATTTTCAACAATACAAAATATGAATATATTATGTATAATCATTTGTCATTGTTCTATCTCTTATAAAACAGAACTGATTTAAGACCAACCAGCCCACTCTTCACCAGAAAGCATGTTTCATTTGAAGATAAGGTATGGGTTATTTTGTTGCTTTTGAATTTGATGTTATTATTTTATTGGATAAATTGTAAATAATTTATAAAAGAAATTTTCCAATATATTAAATTAACAGAAACCTAAATCTTGAGTGTTGTGAAAAATTTGCAAAATGAACATTCCAAGTGTATGATTATGAAAAAACATATGCTAGACATCAGTGTACTGTTGAAATACCTGTAGTTAGGAGCAAAAGTATCAAACTTGTTTTGTCTGTATAAATTGAGTCCTATTGGTTTCTGGAAGTGTGTTGTTCAGATCACTAGCATGAATCTGTCTTGATATGTGGAGGTGGGGACATTCAGCCTGAATTGTCCTCCTAGGCTCAAACTCAAATTGAAAACTTTGATGTCACACTGGTCCACATTAATGTGACACTAAGACTTCAGACACCCCACTCTTTCACCCACTCTTTAATTTGTCAGTTCTTTCATTCTCAGTTCTTACCGGGTTCTTTATAAATGTTTCTTTGTCATAATTTTAATTATGAGGCTTTCTTTTCATTTTATTAGTTTGCATTTTCACTATCTACACTGCAATGTCATGTTTGCAAAATAACTTTCAAAACCAAAAACGAAAGTACACTTCCTTCAGGTTTTCAGTAAGTAAGACTAGAATAATAGTGTTTATGGCATTTATCAGGTAAAATAATAATGAGATCAGAAAACAAAACCAAAACTGAAAAGAAAAAAAGGCTCATAAGGCCAAATAAAAAATAAAACATGTTTCACGTCCCCTCCCGCTTCCTTTTTTGAGGTTTCTTCAATTTTATTTTTATTTTTTGAAATTCAGTTATAACTTTTCAAAAAATATGTCTAGGAAGTCGAGATGCTTTCTATAGCCTTGCTAACATACAAGAAACACTTTTGTAAGGTTTTGTGATAGTAAGAGGGGCCTATCTCTCAGAACAACAAATAAAAAGAGGCCTCCTCCTTTTTCCAGGCATTATTGTTTATGCTAAAACAGCTCGAATTATGGGTATTTACACCAATTTTGCGATAAAAAATAAAAAATAAAAAGCCCCCTCTTCCTCCTTTTTTTCAAAAACCCGGACGTGAAACATGTTTTTATTTTACTTGGCCTAATATAAGTAAATTTTCATTTGTAGCCTTTCTTGTCATTATTTTTGCCCCCATTAGAAGCAAGTAAATCAGTCATTTTTGCCCCCATTAGAAGCAAGTAAATCAGTCATATTTTGACTCTAAAACCCTTCATGATAACTGGGAAAACACAAATTTAAAAGTTCATAACTTTTAATCTTTATTCCATGCAACATTTGTCTCAAATGACCCAAAACACTGATTTGTTGAACAAAGTATACCCTTTTTCTTAAATTTCCTTGTTTTAAATACCCTATTCACGATACGTAAGTACAGTGCCTGATCATGAAAAAGACCCTTTTACTTGAATCTTTGGCCACATGATACCCCCTGGTCAATGACCAGTGGCCCCCCTGGGATTCTTATTTCATTTCAATAACGTTCTCTCTATTTTGTAATATACTTTACTTGATTAAGAAGTTTCATTGTCACGACCACTACTCTTAAAATGCTATTCAACATGAGCTAAACACAATTTTAATTACAATCGGCATTATTTTGAATCTTATTCTATTTCTAGCATGAGTACCGTGATCCTGCACCACCAAGTACTTACTTATCACATTTACGGTTGTCAGACTTTCAACGGACAGAATTGGCTTCTCTTCAACTCAAAAATGAACAACTCGAAGCAGAGGTAAGTGGGTCATTTTTTTGGCATTTCCATAGCAATATTTTGGTTAACAAAAAGTACATAGCATCTGAAAGTGGCGAACTTTTAATGAAAATAAATGTTAATATAATAGTATACTGAAAAGTTTAGAAAACATGTATCTCGTTAGTGGTAGTTCCTTTCATTTTTGCAGAGGCTGACACTATGACAGTAAAATTGTTCACTTGATTTGTTGGGAGGGTTAACCCCTGAGCACTACCTGCCAATCTAACATTGCCTTTGATTGGTCATTTACATGATATTTTCACTTTAATCACCAATCAGAATGGAGCTTGTGTGGTGTTTTTGTGTGGTGAAATTATTCTAACAATGTTGCTGATTGGGCAATTGATAATGAAAACTTCATTTAGGCCAATCAGCAGGTAGTTCTCATGGGGAAGACCACCCCTATTTGTCTGATTTCATATCTTGTAATTTGGGGCATGTGTATACATTATAAATATGCCAAAAAGTCCTGTTTGAAAAAAAAAATGAAAGAATTTCATGTTATAAAATAATGTTCCACATATAACCAGCATGCTTATATAGCTTTTATCACAGGCTTTTTAGCCTGGCTTGAGCATTATGTTTGAGCCTGATGAGTCTGCATCAGAACCCAAATCTAGGCTATTACAAAGTGACCAAACAAGCAAACAAAATGTTATAGTTTTGCAGCCACAGCATATAGATATAAAAGGCTGTATATTTTGCCAATTAAAGGAGTATTTCTTGAACCTAGCATCCTCTTTTTATGACGTTTTTCAGTAGATATCCAAGAAAAAAGCTTATTCCCAAAATTTCAGTTGATTCCGATTTTGCGTTTGCCAGTTATGCATGATTATGTGTATTACACTGCTCCATAGACAATGTGTTGTAATGTCATTCTGGTATACCAGAACGAAATTCAAATTTCACGATATCTTTGCTAAACGAATTAATCTGCAAGAAATTTTTTGTACATAAACATTATGTAGCCAGAGATATAAAAATCTCAAATTTTTTTGAGAAAAGTGGGGGGATGATGCTGTGGATCATGAAATGCCCTTAAATACTTTCAGTGACTTTAAGTCATTGGTGGTGTTTCATGAGTTTTATGTTCTTGATGTGACTAATGAATTGTAACACATTTTGAATTTCAGCTCAAAGACACACAAAACAAAGTTCTTGCAAGGGAACTCCAAATCCAAGAACTACAAGGTCAAATGGAGCAATACCGGAAAGATGGGGCACAACAGATGGACATTATCAAAGATCTTAGGGTTCGTGTGGGTGAACTCCATGAGGCAAGTAGTCACATAGAGACAGTACACAGTCGTGGAGAGCATACCATCAGTGCACTGCAGCATGAAGGGAAAGAACAAGCACAGCGAATCTTCGAACTGGAATCTCGCATACGGGATTTGACTTTAGAGAGAGAGGAATCTGAGCAGAAGACGCGTAGTCTGGAACGGAAGTACAATGATGTATTTGTGCAGCTGGGTGGGGTAGTGACTCTTGATGAGGAATCACCTGAAAAATTGTCTGCAAAGGTAAGATGAATATGTTTCATAGGCTCAGCTAAAGCTGAATTTATACTCTATCACTTTTGCAGAAAAGCGATTTTCACGCATGCTCAGTGTTTACTTACATTTCCAGAGCGTCAAGCCGATCAATCGATTCAAATCGCTGAGGCAAAAACGATGTCGCTTTTGCAAGTTGAAGAAATCTCAACTTCCCAGCGATATCGCTTGACACGTGAACATGGTGAATGCGTCAACCAATCATTTTCAACCAACTGGATCTATTATTTTGCTAATTAATTTACCTTTCTCGATTATTGACTTTTGGTGATGAATTCATTCAAAACAATAATTATTGACTGCACCTGATGTTTTAAAAATGTATTTTGTGGCATTTAGAATATTTTAATTGTCGTCTGCAATCGCTATCGCCGTGATAAGTATAAATGCAAAAGCGACAGGCGATGCATCGCAAAATTGGGCGATTGCCCATCGCTTTCCAAAAGCGTTTAATCGCAATCGCTCGGTGATCGAGTATATATTCAGCTTAACAGCTGGTATGTAATCAATGCTGTCATTGTTTTGGGTGGTAACTACTTCAGTATATTGGGTTGGATCTCCATGGTATGAGCATGTTTTCATCATCTTAAAGCGCTCCACAGACTCCGAATATTGTACGTACAATATTGTATGTAACATATATACGGTATTTAATATATTGCCATTCTATTTCCAGTAATGTTTAAGTTCTAACGAATGTTTGATGACGAAAAATCGATAATATGTTACATATAATATCTAGTAGAAATATATTATCGAGACTCAGTACACCGGTCGATCTTACCGTTTCCGATGTTGATTAAGATACTTCTTGCATCGATCCCGAGATGCGGAAAAAACCAATAGTCATTTTGTCCCACATAAATGAATAAATAACAAAAAACCCGATCCCCCGAGTGGACTCACCCATCCGGTGACGTCACACACGATAATCATCCTTATCCTCCTTGGTTTCTAGATGAGATAGACGTGTGGATTTTTCTTTGCCAACGCTAAGTATCATTACTGAACCAAAGGATCGAGATATACAGTTTGTTTGTTACACCTGAAGTAAAAACCAACCAGTATAGTACGATAGGGAGATAGTTTTGACGACATTTTTCGGCTAGAAAAGTGAAAAAAAAAAAAAAAAAACTTAGCTTGTATGAGTGTTTCCGTTCAGATATCACGGGACACACGTTTTCAAAATGGCGCCCTTAGGACGCCATTTTATTTTTGTTCTCACGTAAAACAACTATAGCAGACTAGTAAGTTACAATAGATGTTTGTACAGTACTGTGTATACATGTATGGTGAGTGATTATCGCTATGTTTATGGTGTGCTCTATCGTTATATCTTTCAGTACGCTGGCCTGATGACGAGTTACTGCTAAGAGTTCGTGGGTTTCAAGGACCAGCCTGACAAATCTATAGCAAAAGGTTTTCAGTTTTTCATCCCTTTGTATATTTTTATATCATACCACTACATCTGCGACAGCCACTGTGCGTGTGGGTCTGCTTATTGGGCTTGAGCTTGTGTTCGGGGGGGTAGTGCTATACGCTCCCCGATTTACTACAACATGTCCAGGCCTTGTCAATCCTGCCCTTCCCTTGTGGCAGAGTGGGACCCGCATCCACTCTGCTACACCCACAGGGATTGTTCTAAATTTAATAAGTGTGCATCTTTTTGCATAGGCTTATCGGACGTACATTTCGAAGATTTAGAAAGTAGCGCTCGTTTGGGACTTCGACACAGACAGAAAACGAAGACCAAGAAACAGAAGGCTACAGGTAAGGTTGATATGGTAGGTACTCGCGCGGCCGGCAAGGGCCACGCTAAGGTAACCTCTGGGGCTCCGGTCCCGGCAAGCAGGCGGACCCTCCGGGACTGCTAGCGAGCCCGAAGGCCTAGCAGCCAGCGAAAGCACTGACAAACCGTCTAAGCTAGTAGCAGGCAGCAGGGCGGTACTTGCCCTAACAGGCGAGTACCAGTCTACCAGTGAGATCTCTAGCGAGTTTCTTGCAGGTGGACGCCCGTCTATTGCTGGCGAACGAGCGGGTCTAGCAGCCGCGGCAGTAGCCGGCGATGGACAGTATGCCAAGGGTACCCCGGGCTTGCCTGGGCTGAATCCTAGCATACAGCGTGCGAACGGACCTCCGGGCTTGCCTCGGCCGGTCTGTAGCACGCAGCGTGCCAGTGGAACCCGGGCTTGCCTGGGTTGATCCACGACACGCAGCACGCTTTCGTTCCCGCAAGGGTCGAATGAAACGTGCATGGGTTTAGCAGAGACGATACCGGGGCTAACGCTCGGGTGTAGTCTTAGCAGAACCAACTGGGGTTGTCACACGGCAGCGTTCCATGGCGGGACCGCCGAGTGACACCTTGGGCCTTGGAATGGCTGCCGGCTGTCCTCCGGGACTGGCTAGCGGCTATACGGGGTTGGGCTCGCAGTCTCTCACGGGACAGCGACCCAAGTAAACGGTGGCAGCTACCGAGACGAAGCTACGGCTCGACTTCAGTGGTAGCCACTATGCCCGCGCCCATAGCTGCCGTGAGTGGTCCGCCACACACAGCGACCTTGGGCGAGGCTCAAGAGGTTAGGGTAGGTAGTTTGAACAGCCTGGCTGATCAACAACCCACTTATGTCCTCGAGAGCCAGCAGAGCGTGGGTGATCCATTACAGTCAATGGGTCAATTACCCTCTTATGATCGATCACTATCTATTCAGCGGAGCATGGCTCCATTGATTGATACTGCCTATTCAGGTAGCGAGGTGTCTGATCGGGGGTATACACGCTCAGCTACCCGTGATACTAGGCAAGCTCCTTCTAGCCAAGGGACAGCCAGTATAGCGGGTACCCATACACACGGCTTGATCCTCTAGCGGGAACGCTGTGAGGCATGGGTACAGTGGTGCGCAGCCGGGAGCCCTACCGGGCACCCTACGCTACAACCACGCAGGTACCGCAGTACTGCGTCCTGGTTGCCACAGTCTCTGTGGCAACAGGGGGAGGCGGTGCTGGTACTGCCGTTCCATGGGGTTTCCCTGGTGGCGGATCCTTTCAGGGTCAGCTACCGACAGGGTATGCCCCGTGGTACCCGCCGCAGGGTGGTTTCTTCCACGGTCTAGCACCGTATCAAGCGCCGCCTAGCGATGGGCAAGCAGTACCACCAGCTGTTACCCAGGCTGGGCGGCGAGTGGCTAACCCTGATACAGCTCAGGGTAGGCCGCACGCTGCTATGGCTAGGGCGACAGCAGCGAGAGCGCGCGGATCCCGGGTGCTATGGCTAGCATCTCGGGGTCTGGCGGAGTACTCCCTCTTCTGCTGGTGTTCAGTTGGCTAGCCACACGGTGGCAACACCTCCTTGTCCACCTTCAGATGCCCGTGCGTCAGATCTCTTCCTCATCAGAGAGTGAGTCAGAGTCTGAAGGCGAGGGAAAGGAGTCGGAAGATGAAACCAGTAGCGACTCACAGTCTGATGAGGCTGTGCAGGTAGCTTCAGGTATCCTTCCCCGCTTCCCGTGAGGAACTCGCTAGCAATGGTCTGCCTGCGGACACCGCTGAGGTGATGAGCCGTGTGGCCCAAGGTTTGGGCCTGGCTTTCTCTCAGGAGGAGTCCATTCAGGAGGACCAGGGCATCTTTTCAGTAGGATGCCCAGCTAGCTGCGTCCTCACAAGGGTCGCCCGCACTTGCATTCCCGGCGGACCTCAAGGGTAGGTTTCAGAGGGCTGTCAGGCTCGCTGGAGCTTCGGACGCCGCGTGCTTGCACACTTCCACTGCGTGTTTCGCAGGAGGACTACTGAAACCTACCTCAGGGTCCCTGACATGGATCCAGACGCGTTGCCAGCGCCTGCCGCTAGCGGCTAAGGCGACGGGTCGTTCTCCCCCAGTGGGAGGAGGAGCTAAAGCTCATCGATAAGCGAGCACGCCGCTTATCAGAGTCTCTAAGCGCCGCTACCACGCTTGCCGAGCACCTCGGTAGGAAGGTAGCGAACCACCACGGGCAACGTCGGAACTCTTCCATGAGGTTAATCTGTTAGCGGTGCTAACAGCTAACCTCAACGAGAGTTCTATGGGCCTAGCCCATAGGATGTCATCTCGCCGCCGGGAGAAGGCCTGCCTGTCCCTCCAGTCAACTTATGGCTCTGACTTTGCTGAAGTCAGACTCGGAGGGACAGGGGCTACTCTTTGGACAGGCCTTTTGCGCTACGGTAGAGGACCGGGCAAAGAAGGCCACCAATGAGAGCACTCTGAAGAAGTCAGAGGCTGCCCTGACCAAGGGGAAGGGCAGTAAGGCGAAGAAGAAGCACAAGAAGAAAAAGTCTTCTAAGCGTTCTTCAGCGCCAGCTCCGGCTTCAGCAGGACGCACACCACAGACTACACCCGAGCCCGAGGCTACTCCAGCACCTCCCAAAAAACTGGGAAGCGCAAGAGTAGTGCTGGATCAGATGGCAAGCCCCTAAGAAGAGCCGTTCTTCTAAGGGTGGCAAACCAGATCGGTCCTGAGGGCACGGCGGTCGACAGTCCATGCCGGCAGGTTTGACTTCCCACAGGATTCCCCTGTGGGCGGCCGCTGTGCATTACGCCCAGAGATGGCATGCCATCTCACCGGGCGCCTGGGTATTGTCAGTGGTCAGTGGGGGTTACAGGCTGGAATTTACCAGCCACCCCTCGTGCGCCTGCACGATTCAGAGGTCCACGGTAGTGCCGCCAGACGGCCCCAGCGTCGGGCACTACTGTCAGAGGTCACTCAGCTTCTCACGAAGCAAGCGATTGTCCCGGTCTACCCCCCTTTCACCAAGGGGTTTTGGAGCACATTTTTCTGGCTCCAAAGAAGACCGGCGACTGAGGCCCATTCTGAACCTCAAGCCGTTGAACGAGTTCATCAGGCCCAAGAGGTTCAGAATGGAGACTCTCGCCGGTGCTAGCCTGCCCCATCAAGGGTATGTGGGCGGCATCGCTAGATCTCTCGGACGCATATCTGCATGTTCCGATTGCACCTCAAGATCAGAGGTTTCTACGCTTCAAGGTACAGGGTCAAACTTACCAGTTTCGATGCCTGCCATTCGGCTTGTCCACCTCCCCCAGAGTGTTCACACTCCTGGTCAAGGCGGTGGCAGCGTACCTGAAGCGCAGGGGAGTCAACATGTGTTGCTACCTGGACGATTGGTTCATTTACGGACGCACCCCGCTGGAGACACAGTGTCTCGTGGAGTTAGTAGTCCGTACGGTGCGGGACCTGGGATTTCTGATCAACATCAAGAAATCCAATTTGGTCCCGACGCAGACACCACTATTCTTAGGGGCCCAGATCAACCTCAAGGAGGGGATCGCGGCGCCCTCACCCGAGAGGGTGACGAACATGGCGAGGTGTGCCCGACTCTTGGCCGAGTCAGAGGGGGCACCCGCTGTGGCATGGATGAAGGTTTTGGGCCTTATGGCCAGTATGGTAGACCTTGTACCGTACTGCCGCTTTCACATGAGGCCTATACAACTACACCTTCTAGCCTTTTACAGGCCCAGTCGTCACCCAATATCCCTCGCGGTTCCGATGTCGGAGACCGCGCGAGAGGAACTCTGGTGGTGGCCCCATCAGCCCAATTTGACTCAAGGTGTCAGGTTTCCTGCACCAGTGGTGCGTCACGTAGTGACGACCGACGCGTCAAAGCTGGGCTGGGGGGGCCACATCCACGGGGACTCAGTCTCGGGCCTATGGTCGGCCACGGAGACGGAGTTCCATATCAACCTTCTCGAACTTTGGGCAGTGGAGAGAACTCTCCAGCATTTCGAGAAGGTGATCGTGGGATCTCATATCGTTGTCCAACCAGACAACACAACCGTGGTGGCCTACCTCAACAGACAAGGGGGCACCAGGTCACCACGGTTGTGCCTGCACGCACCACGCCTGATAGGGTGGTGCAAGGCCAGGCAGATTACGTTGAGAGCGATGCACATAGCGGGAGGCACCAACATCCTCGCGGACGATCTGTCACGAGGAAAGGTGTCGGGACCTACAGAATGGTCCCTTGCTCCGCAGGTCGCCCAGACGATCTTCGAGGTGATGTACCACCCTCAATAGATTTGTTCGCATCTCATCGAAATCATCAGCTGCCGTGTACTGCTCGAGGGTCGCAGACCCACATGCATTCGCCGTGGACGCTCTGTCCGTAGACTGGGGAGGAATGACTGCTTACGCTTTCCCCCCGATCTCACTGCTCGCAAGGGTAGTGACCAAGATCGGGAGGGAGGATTGTAACGTCATTCTGATAGCACCGTTCTGGCCGAAACACCTGTGGTTTCGACCAATGGTGGATCTACTAGCGGCACCGCCGCGAGTACTCCCCGAGTTATTAAATCTACTCCGGATGCCCGGAGGAGAGGTACCAAGCCTACCACTAGAGCACCTGCAGTTAGCTGCATGGCCCTTATCAGGGAACGTGCGGCGGAGGGAGGCTTTTCATCAGAAGCTGCTTCTCTCATCGCCGGGGGAGACGAGAGTCGGCCCGCCGGACGTATAGTCAGCGTTTGGCTCCCTACTACGCATGGTGCGAGGAGAGAAATACATCTCCCACTAGAGCCCCTGTGCCTCTAGTGGCAGATTTTCTGACAGAAAAGTTCAGGTCAGGACTTCAGCAGGCAACGATAGCCAACTACAAGTCAGCCATTCTCTCGATTCATCGGGATTTGAAGACGGGTCGACTATCAATTCAGATGGGTCCCTAAGTCTTCTTCTCGACGGTATGTTCAACGAGCGCCCGCTGAAAGGAAGGTGGTCCCTCCATGGGACCTCAACACAGTCTTGGAGTATATTAAGGGTCCCCCTTGAGCCCCTGTCAAAAGCGACCCTTAAATACCTCACTCTCAAGGCGGCCTTTCGTCTGGCGCTGGCTTCGGGACGGCGATGCTCGGAGTTGCACGCAGTCTCGAAGTCAGCCTCCGTATTTACTAACAACGGAGCGACGCTGTTTCTTCGCCCGGATTTCCTTGCAAAAAATGAGCGAAGTACATTCCGACACTCACCCCTCTTCCTGCCCAGAATTGGGCAAGGTTTGTCAATAGCCGAAGACAGGTTGTGGTGCCTGGTGAGGGCGCTACAGCACTACCTTGGCCGAACACAAACCTTAAGAGGGGCTCATGACCGCTTATTTATCACCCACGCGGAACCGCACGGTCCAGCCGCTAAGCAGACTCTGGCACGGTGGCTGGTCCAGGTGTTAGTGGACTCGGGAGCGGCAAAAGACGCTCGCCCCAAGGCCCACTCAACCAGATCTATCTCATCATCGTGGGCCTACCATAGGGGGGTCCCCATTGAGGAGATTTGTCAGGCTGTGTCCTGGAAGAACCCGTCGTCCTTTTCCACGGTTTACTACAAAACGTAAGCCAACGACCAGGCGATAAGTTCACCAGGGCAGTTCTTGGGAGATAACATAGTGGTTGGGTATCAGGTGTTTTTCCAGACAGTCAGAATTCCAACATGGTAAGAACCAGTGTTTCTATTCTTAACCACTGCACTTTCAGTTCAGGGGTTTTTGTCTGTTCACGTAGTCTTTCTGTTTCCCGGCCGTGAGGGGGGGAAATAGTTTGACCTCGCGATTACCATGCTACCCACTCCCGATCCTTATCAGATGCTGGCCAATCTTGTACCTCCATCCGTCGGTTACTTGCTAGATCGATCTTTCAGATGTTGATGCAAGAAGTATCTTAATCAACATCGGAACGGTAAGATCGACCGTGTACTGAGTCTAGTCCCAAAAAGTAATGTTTGGTGCACTCATAACCGGTGCGATCTTACCTTTCCGATGTTGATTATCTCGGACCCGCCGCCCCTACAAGTTTGGCCGAGTAGGGGCTGCCCAAGTCGGATAAGGGATGATTATCGTGTGACGTCACCGGATGGGTGAGTCCACTCGGGGATCGGGGTTTTGTTATTTATTCATTTATGTGGGACAAAATGACTATTGGTTTTTTCGCATCTTGGGATCGATGCAAGAAGTATCTTAATCAACATCGGAAAGGTAGATATCGCACCGGTTATGAGTCTACCAAACATTTTTGTTTGGGACTATTTTTCGTCATCAAACATTTGTTAGAACTTAACCATTACTAGAAATAGAATGTCAATAGATTAAATAACATATATATGTTACATACAATATTGTACATACAATAAAAAGTCTGAATACTGCTTTAACCTGAAGGGCTAATTCACTAAATCTTGGCACAATGGGTTTTGCTAGTCTATTGATAGATAACCTCAATGAATGTAAAATCCAGATATCAGATTTGCACATATTTTTGTGGTGAATGGTAATAAATTGGCGAATAGTTATCAAATTGTGTGTGTATAATATCAAAAATGGATAATATTTTAGGTCAAAGTTTCTTAGAATATGTTTGAAGCTTCAAATATAAATGTAAACTGGGCTTTCGGCTGCCAAGTTGAAAAAGCAACCTTCCACAACATTGTGAAAAATCAAACTTTAACTTCTTCCATCCACCCATGAAAATCTTAAATCTTAATCCATCTCTAGATCCAAGAATTGATGTCTGAAAATCTGACATTACGTGGTAAGGTATCCAGTATTGAAGACCAAATGGGCAACACAGAGATGGAAGCTAAAGCAGGCAGGGAGACTATTCAACGTCTCGTAGCAGAGATTAACAAGGAACAGAGACTTCAAGTAGACAACATTAATTCAGTTGAAAAGATGAGACTGGTAGGTAACAATACTCAATGATCATTTAAAGCCTTAATGTATGATTTCCGTCAAATTTTAATTTTTTTATTCTTTATTCAAAATATTGAAATAATATTAGTAATAAATGCTGGGAAGGGTTTTTGTCCATTTTAAGTTGAAATAACAAGGTAAAGTTAAACAAACCCCACTGGTTATTTTGGCCATTTAACATGCAGATCTATGGGAGGACATATTATCATAATTGTTAAATTATGATAATATGTTGAACTTTGCTCTGTTGACCTACAAAGACAACAAATTTGTCCGATTCCATTTAGGTGCAAGTTGGGACATGTGTAGACATTACAAATATGAAAAAAAATCAGGTTTGAAAAAAATTAACCAATTTCATATTATAAGATCGTATGTTATGGCTTTAATGCCTTTATTGACATGGATGTATTGATATCACAAGTGTGACAAACAGGGTATTTGCTAAGATTTGACAAGTGCCTGTCATTTTCATCTAGACTACCTGTCCAAAATTTGACCCTGAAAACATAAACCAAACCTCTGCCCCTTGAGTTGGTTCAGTTAGTTCAAATGGATATTGCAATTCGCCAATCGCATGGTCATCTCAAAACGAGGTTCTACCAGCAGAGTACTTTTTTGCGCATGCATTTGTAGGGAGAACCTCGTTTTGGTAGCAAGATGGCCGATCCATGCAAAGGGCTAGTATCCTTGATTTATTAGTCTGGTCTTGTTTTGAGTTCACAAAACTTATTCAAGCATTACTTTTAGAATTTAGCATATGTCATAGGCATTAATTTTGGCTGCCTCCTGAGGAAACTGCCTGTCTAAAATGACAGGTGGACAGGTGGCTAGCTAACACCCTATAATTTGGTTCACCTCAAGTTTGGTAGTGACGTCAATACTATTTCGCGGTTGCGCCGCAAGCGTGCCGACAAATCGCTCCTGTACGTGTGCGTGTACACTCCGGGCGTTTAAATTTACGCGCGCGATTCGATACTGTGGCGAACAAAATACACACGTACGTCACTTCCAAACTTGAGATGAACCAAATTATAGTGACAAAGTCTGTATTTATTCAGTGTTGGTAAAATTATTTCCATTGTTGATATGTTTGTGTAACTTACCTTGACTCAGTACACCGGTCGATCTTACCGCTTCCGATGTTGATTAAGATACTTCTTGCATCGATCCGAGATGCGGAAAAACCAATAGTCATTTTGTCCCACATAAATGAATAAATAACAAAAACCCCGATCCCCGGTGGACTCACCCAAAAGGTGACGCCACACCATATGATCGTCCCTTATCCTCCTTGGTCTCCGACTGACACAGACGCGTGCCTATCGATTGTTCATAGCACTGTGTATCAATTTCTCGACCAAAGGCGAGATATACGGTTGTAGTTTCACACCTTAGGTAAAACCAAACCGGTATTGTTCGGCTGAGGATAGTTTTGACGGCATTTTCTGGCGAAAAAGTGACAAAAAACGATCCAAAACTTAGCTACATATCGTGCCTCCGTTTGTATACGGGACACACGAGCAATTCAAAATGGCCGCTCGTTGTCGCCATTCATTTTGTTTCCCACGTAAACAACCATTGCAGCCTGTAAGTTACAATCAATGTTTGTACATACACATTGTATTTCATGTACGGTAGGTTATTGTTGCTATGTTAGGGTGATTACTCTATCGTTATGTCTTCATTACCGTCCGATAAGACGAGTTAATCAGATATTCATACGGTGGGGATTGGTAGGGACCCGTCTGACATTTTAGTAATAAAGTTAGCCAGTCCTTACTTTACCACTAACGTTAGCGACCAGCCTCCGTGCTCAGGTTTGCTTACTGGGCTTGAGTCGCGTGTTGGGGGGGTATTCCCCCCCTCCCTTTTCTCCTCGCTCGCCTCGGCCCTGTCGGGCTTGCCCTTCCCTGGTGACGGAGCGGGACCCACACCCGCTCTATTTCACCCACAGGGAGTGCTCACGATCTTCTAGATGTCTTTCTTTTGCTTAGGACTCTCCGAGTTCCAGCTTGACGATTGGGATAGGCTCCGTCATCGCCATAAGACGAAGAAGAAATCTACCAAGGGCACTGGTAAGGTCGACACGGTGGATTCTGCTGTGACAGCCCCTATGGGTCATGGCAGGTCTGCTTAAGGGGCTCGGTCCCCGGACAAGCAGGCGGTTCCTTCGGGACTGCTAAGCGCGTCCAAAGGCTCAGCAGCCAGCGAAAAGCACTGACTATACGTCGGAGCAAAGTAGCAGGCAGCAGAGCGGTAACCACCAGCGAAAACCCAGCGGGTTTTGCAGCAGGAGGATACCAGTCGATCACGGTAGATTCTGCTGTGACAGCCCCTATGGGTCATGGCAGGTCTGCTTAAGGGGCTCCGGTCCCGGACAAGCAGGCGGTTCCTTCGGGACTGCTAAGCGCGTCCAAAGGCTCAGCAGCCAGCGAAAGCACTGACTATACGTCGGAGCAAAGTAGCAGGCAGCAGAGCGGTAACCACCAGCGAAAACCCTAGCGGGTTTTGTAGCAGGAGGATACCAGTCCTCTAGCGAAAATCCTCACGGGTTTTTAGCAGGAGGACACCCGCCTGTTGCAGGCATATCTACGGGCTCAAACAGCCACAGTAGTAGCCAGCGACGGGCAGCATGCAAGGGTACCCGGGCTTGCCTGGGTTGAACCCTAGCATGCATGGGTTCAGCAGAGACGATACCGCAGCTAACGCTGTGGGTGTAGTCTTAGCAGAACCAACTGGGGTTGTCACACGGCAGCGTTCCATGGCGGGACCGCCGAGTGATACCCTGGGCCCTAGAATAGCTGCTGGCTGTCCACAGGGACTGGCTGGCGATTATTCAGGGGTTGGGCTCGCAGTCTCTCACGGGACAGCGACCCAGGTGCATTCGGTGGCAGCTACAAAGGCGAGCTACGGCTTGACTTCAGTGGTAGCCGCTATGCACCCGCCCATAGCTGCCGTGAGTGGTCCGCCACACACAGCGACCTTGGGCGAAGCTCTAGAGGGTACAGTAAGTAGCTTGAACAGCCTAGCTGATCAACAACCCACTTATGTCCTCGAGAGCCAGCGGAGCGTGGGTGATCCATTATCGTCAATGGGTCAATTACCCTCTCTTGATCGATCACTGTCAAATCAACGGGGCATAGCTCCATTGATTGACGCTGCCTATTCAGGTGGCGAGGTGATTGATCGGGGTATGCACGCTCAGCTACCCGTGGTACTAGGCAAGCTCCCTCTAGCCAAGGGACAGCCGGTATAGCGGGGTACCCATACACACGGTTGATCCCCTTGCGGGGAACGCAGTGAGGCATGGGTACAGTGGTACACAGCCGGGAGCCCTCACGGGCACCGACGCTGGAACCACGCATACAGCGGTACACAGCCGGGAACCCTCACGCCATGCTAGTACCGCGCCGGTACCACGCCAGCACACAGCGGGATCCCCAAAACAGGGAACGCAGTGTGGCGAGGGTACAGCGGTCCACAGTTGGGAACCCTCACGGGTACCCACGCTGATACCGCACCGGTACCGCAGCACCGCCTTAGTCGCCACAGTCTCTGTGGCAACAAGGGGAGGCGGTGCTGGTACTGCAGTACCATGGGGTTACCCTGGTGGCGGATCCTTTCAGGGTCAGCTGCCGGCTGGGTATGCCCGTGGTACCCGCCGCAGGGTGTTTCTTCCACGGCCTAGCACCGTGGCAAGTGTCGCCAGCGATGGCCACGCAGTACCAACATCAGCTGTTGACCAGGCCAGCCGGCATGGGGCTAACCCAGATCTTGATCAGGGTAGGCCCGTGCTGCTAGCGCTAGGACGACGGCTGCGAGAGCATGCGGACCCAGTGGTGCCATGGCGGATACCTCAGGGTCTTGGGAGTACTCCCTCTTCTGCTGGCAGGTAGTCGGCGAGCCACACAGTGGTTATGCCTTCTTACCCGCTTTCAGATGCCCGTCCTCAGTTACCGTCATCATCGGAGCATGATACGGATACTGTGGACGAGGGAAAGGAGTCGGAAGCTGAGTCCGGTAGTGACATCACTACAACCTCCTTCCCCGCTGCCCAGCGAGGGGAGCAACAACACTGATCTTCCTCCGGACACCCCCCTAAGGGGGAGTCCATGGAGGAGGACCAGGGGATCCTTTCAGTAGGATGCTCAGCTGCTGCTTCCTCACAGGGGACGCCTGCACTCTCATTCCGGCAAACCTCACGGGTAGATATCGTGGGGCTGTCGAGCTCAGTAGAGCTATGGACGCCGCGTGCTTTGCACGCTTCCTCTGCGTGTAAGCGGAGGACCACAGGACCTACCTGAGGGGATCCGAGAGGGACCCAGATGTCGTCAAGCGTATCACGCTCAGACAACATCTGAGCTCTTCCGCGAGGTGAGCCTATTAGCGGTGCTAACAGCTAGCCTCAACGAGAGCTCCATGGGCCTAGCCCATAGGGTGTCCACTCAGCGCCGGGGGAGGGGCCTGCCACTCCAATCGCTCAACGCGATGGAAAGGCAGGGTCCTTTTTCTCTTTGGATGCTTCTGCGCCACGGTGGAGGACCGTGCAAAGAAGCTACCAACGGAGCACTCTGAAGAAGTCGGAAACTGCCCTTACCATGGGTAGGAGCTCCGACTTCAGCAGGCCGTGCACCACCAACAGTACCCGAGCCTACTACCTCTGCAGCACCCATTTCTGGGAGGCGCAAGGGTAGCACAGGAACAGCTGGCAAGCCCCGAAGAAGAGCAAGCGCTCTTCCAAGGGAAGCTAGGCAGAGCATTCCTGGGGGGCTCAGCGGTTTTTCCACAGGGGGATCTCCCAGTGGACGACCGCTATGGCTTTCACCCAGAGGTGGGAAACCATCTCTTTGAGCGCCTGGGTATGGTCAGTGGTGAGTGGGGGTTACAGACTGGCAACCCAGTCTCCCCACATTCGTCTGCACATTTCAGAGGTCCACAGTAGTGCCGTCAGACGGCCCCCAGCGTCGGGCACTACTGACAGGGATCACACAGCTTCTCACGCAAGCGGGCGATTGTCCCGGTCTACCCCGTTCTACGGGTGATCTTGGAGCCATTGGCTCCAAGGAAGACCGGCGACGGGAGCCCCATCCGGAACCGCAGGCTGTTGAACACGTTCTTCAGGCCCAAGAGGTTCAGAATGGGGACTCTCGCCTCGGTGCTAGCCTGCCCCATCAGGGGCATGGGAACAGCATCGCTAGATCTCTCGGACGCCTATCTGCATATGCCAATCGCCTCTCAAGATCGGAGGCATCTGCGCTTCTAGGTACAGGATCAAAATTACCAGTTTTGATACCGCCATCCGCCTGTCCATCTCTCCCAGGGTGTTTAACACTCTTGGTCAGAGCGGTGGCAGCGCATCTGAAGCACAGGGGTGTCAACATCAGTTGCTACCTGGACGTTTGGCTCATATACGGACGCACTCCACTGAAGACTACGGGTCTCATGGAGTTGATAGTCCGTAGGGTGCAGGACCCTGGATTTTTGATCAGCTCAAAAAAGTCCAGCGTGGTCCCGACGCAGACACCACTATTTGTAGGGGCCCAGATCACCCTCACGGAGGGGTTCACGGTGCTCTCACCCGAGCGGGTGACGAACATGGTGCGGTGTGCCTGACTCTTGGCCGAGTCTCGGGCAAAACCCGCTGTGGCATGGATGAAGGTGGTAGGCCTAATGGCCAGTATGGTAGACCTCGTACTGTACTGCCGTTTCTACGTTAGGCTTACCCAACTACACCTTCTAGCCTGCTTGCAGGCCCAGTCGTCACCAATGTCACTCGCGGTTCCGTTGTCGGAGATCGCGCGAGAGAACTCTGGTGGTGGACCCATCAGCCCAATTTGACCCAGGGTGTCAGGTTTCCTGCACCCCGGTATGTCACGTAGTAGCGACCATAGGCCAAACGGGGCTGGGGGTCCACATCCACGGAGACTCGGTCTCGGGCCTATGGGGGCCATAGAGACAGAGTTTCACATCAACCTCCCTCGCTTACGAGGAGGTGATCGTGGAATCACATACCGTTGTCCTGACGGATAACACAACCGTGGTAGCCTACCCCAACAGACAAGGGGACTCCGGGCCACCACGATTGAGCCTGCATGCACGACACCTGATAGGGTGGTGCAAGTTCAGGCAGATTACGATGAGAGCGATACACATCGCTGGCGTCACCAGCATCCTCGCGCACAATCTGTCACGAGGAAGGGTGTCGGGACCAGCAGAATGGTCCCTTGCTCCGCAGGTCGCTCAGACGATCTTCAAGGGGATGTACCACCCTTCGAAAGATCTGTTCGCATCTCATCGCAATCATCCACTGCCGGTGTACTGCTCAAGGGTCGCGGACCCCCAAGCATTTCACCGTGGGACGCTCTGTCCATAGACTGGGGAGGATGACAGCTTATGCAGTCCCTCCGATCTCACTACTCATGAGGGTGGTGGCCAAGATCGGGTGGGAAGACTGCATTGTCATTCTGCTAGCGGCAAGGCCGCTGGCACTCCCAGGTACCAGATCTACTCCGGATGCCCGGAGCGGAGGTACCAGTCTATCACTAGAGCACCTGCAGTTAGCTGCATGGCCCTTACCAGGAACGCAAGAGCGGAGGGATACTTTTCATCAGAAGCTGTTTTCTCATCGCCGGGGCTAGACGGAAGTCTACCCTCCGTGCACGTATAGCCAGAGTCTGGCTCCATACTACGCTTGGTGCAATGAGACAAATAGCTCTCCCGCTAGAGCCTCTGTGCTGCTAGTTCGGAGTTTCTGACAGAAAAGTTCCAAGCAAGACTTCAGCGGGCCACTGGGGCCAGCTATAAGTCAGCTGTCCTCTCCATTCACCGAGGTTTCGAGGACGGGTCGACTATCATAGCCGATGGTTACCTTATTAGTCACGCCTCGACGGTATGTTCAACGAAAGTGTCTACTAAAAAGGAAAGTGATCCTCCTAAGGGATCCCAACACAGTCTTAGATTACTTTAAGGGTCACCCTTTTGACCTTCCGTCAAAAGCGACGCTTAAATACGTAACTCTCAAGATGGCTTTCCGGTTTGGCGTTGGCTTCGGGACGGCGGTGCTGAGTTGCACACGGTCTCGAGGTTAGCTTCCGTGTTCACAAACACTGGAGCGACACTGTTTCGGGCGCTCTGTTCTCGTGACTACTGAACGGCGCGGTGCATACCGACATTCGTCCCTCTCCAATCCCCAGGGTTGGGCAAGGTTCGGCTGAAGCCAAAGATAGGCTGGGGTGTCCGATAAGGCGCTGCAGCACTATTTCTTCCGAACACAAGCCTTCCGAGGGACTCACGACCGCATTCATCACCCTTACAGAGTTTTTCGGTCCAGCCGCTGTCGCAATGGCTGGTCCAGGTGTTGGTGGGGTCCGGGGATCGCGAAGGTTTCGCGTCCACGACCCACTCGACACGAGCTATCTCATCATCTTGGGTATACCGTTCGGTTGTCCCTTGAGGAGATCTAGTAGGCGGTGTCCCGGAAGCCACCTTCGCCCTTCTCTACGATACTTCCGCTTACGTTAGTAATCAGAGACGGGCGGGAGGTTTACCGGGACATTGTTCGGGCGATCATAATACGGTGGTGTACGGGTACCAGGTTTTCAGACTATACAGAATACTCAGCATGGTAAGAACCAGTGTCGCTATTCTTAACCACCAAACTTATTAGTAAGGAGGTTTATGTCTGTGATCGCGTGGTCTTTTTGTTTTCCGACCGTTGGGGAAAATATTTTCTGACCTCGCGAAAACCATCGTTACCGCTCCCGATCCCTGATCAGATGCTGACCAATCTTGTACCTCCATCCGTCGGTTACTTGCTAGATCGATCTTTCAGATGTTGATGCAAGAAGTATCTTAATCAACATCGGAAACGGTAAGATCGACCGGTGTACTGAGTCTAGTCCCAAACAGAAATGTTTGGTAGACTCATAACCGTGCGATCTTACCTTTCCGATGTTGATTATCCCGACCCCGCCACCCCTACAAGTTTGGTCCGGTAGGGATCCCAAGTCGGATAAGGGGCGATCATATGGTGTGACGTCACCTTTTGGGTGAGTCCACCGGGGATCGGGGGTTTTGTTATTTATTCATTTATGTGGGACAAAATGACTATTGGTTTTTCCGCATCTCGGGATCGATGCAAGAAGTATCTTAATCAACATCGGAAAGGTAAGATCGCACCGGTTATGAGTCTACCAAACATTTCTGTTTGGGACTATTTTCATACAGGAAAGGGACGCAGCTCTTCATGACCGAAATGAATTTGAACGTGAAAATGAGCTGCTGAAAGAACGACACGATACCAACAAACGTGCCTGGGAGAACACAAGGTATGAACTGAATGAGCACTCCTCCAAGATGTCCAGTATTACTCAGGAGAACAAGAGTCTACAGTTTGAAACACAAGTGGCCCGGTCTGGATTCAAAGCATTTAAAGAGGCTCTTGCCGAGTTACTATCAGAGCATGATACTACATGTGAGCCAAGAGAAGATGACATTAAAGAGAGGGTGAAGCATTATAGGATGGCAAGCCGGGAGAACAATGTGGTGAGTAGAGATTGGGATGTATATGTGACCTGCTTCCATTAAATAAGCGTAAGGTCGCAAGTTTGTGGTTTTGAGACCTCCAAATTGTTACATTGCTATTCTTTGTGTGAAGACACCTGTATAGTCAGTGGCGTGTCCTTTGTGAATGGTGACATAATGGGCTATTCCAGAAATTAATGGCACCCTCCCCCCAAAGAAGACATGTGAATTTGTACCATAAAGTTTTGGGAATTCCCATTTCGATAAAAAAAATGCTTTAAAATATTGGGAATTCCCAGTGACCCTAAAGAAGACATGCAAATTTTTGCCAAAATTTTGGGAATTCCCATACCAAAATTTTATCCAAAAAAATTGGGAATTCCTATTTTGATAAAAAAAATGCTTTAAAATATTGGGAATTTCCAGAGTACCTAAAGAAGACAGGCAAATTTTTATCAAAATTTATGGGAATTCCCAAGCCTAAAAAGGGGTACTTTTCTTGGGAATTCCCATGTCTTCTTTGGGTTGCCTCAATATACTGCCCTTTTTATTTGGGAATTCCCACTGCCAGAAAAAATGCTTAAAAATATTGGGAATTCCCATAGTACCAGGCAAATTTTTGCCAATATTTTTCCAGAGCAAAAAATGGTTAAAATTTTTAGGAATCCCATGTCTTCTTTAGGGGGTGTGCCTTTAATTTGTGGAATAGCCCAATATGCTGTATTCTGTATTCAATTATGTCCCCATGCTCAAAGGACATACCACTGCCAATACAGGTGTCTTCACATAAAGAATATCAACTCAACAGTTGGATCGTCTCAAAACTCCCAACTTGAGACTCTACGGTCATTTCAAATATGGAAAAGTGGTTTAATCCTTCTTGTCTTCCATGAGTAACCGCATCAGAGCGGGTATAATCTTCCTTTCATGAGCAACCACTACGTACATGAAAATAAATGTTGACACTGCAATTTAAATGAGATAAAGAAACATAGCAAACAGTGTTGTCATTTTTTTTTTGGAATTGAAATATACCTCAGGTGTGAGTGACAGGTTTATAAAGTGTACCTGATCCAATCAGACCAAAGTTGGCAATTTTGAAAATTGAGTTGTTACTATTTTTGATTTGGCCAGCAGGCATAATTAAATGCCCACGTAAGTATTACTTGTTAGCAAATTTACAAACTTTCGCAATTTGCTTGTTTTTCATTGTTTTTTGCTCCCTATGTATGCCTATATCTCAATAGAGGTTAATATCCACTTCACTCATGTGTGACTTCTAACAAAAGGCGCTGGTATTCCCGTAGTATTCCTCATTCACACCAATTCAATGCACGACCTCGGAGTTACTTGCATGACTTTGGCGCGCTATTTTGAAACAGTCATGGCTGCACATGCAGGTACTTCTTTTTAAAATCCTAAACAAGGTATAGCAGTCGTTGATAGGATATGCAACTTATAGAACACGGATAACCTCTATTACATTATTGCCAACCAGGCGGCGAGTGGCATGATAGAGCCGGCAACTTGTGAAACCGCCTGGCCGTATGGCATTTTCCATATACTCGGTTAGTTTTGCAGGGTTCATTATCGAACCCCAACGGTTTTAGCATGTATTTATATTATTTATTAACATAGGCCTATTTGTTTGTGATATTTCAAGCGTTTTAAAATTTCAAAATAATCCCATTCAATTACACGGTTGACGATGGAAATTTACTGAATTTAGAGAATGCACGGTGCATACCACCTGTTTGCCAACTTTGGTCTGATTGGATCAGATAGTATTACACTTATGTGACCTCTCCCACAAAATAAGCTTTAAAGTTGGGAGTTTTGACTCAAAGACATTCCAACTGTTGAGTTGATGTTCTTTATTTTAAGACATCTTAATTGGTAGTGATATGGTTGATCCTTTGTGAATGGGGACAGAATTGAATACAGAGTACAGCATATTATTATGTCTTCATTCACAAAGTACATGCTGCTGACTCGTACAGGTGTCTTCAAACAAAGAACAGCAACTTAACAATTGGAAGGTCTCGAAACCACCAACTTGCAACTTTACGCTCATTTCGTGTGAGCAGGTCACAGATTGTCAAATCTTGTCTTTAACCAGTATTTGAACCATAAATTTATAATTCTTCATTTTAATATTGCAGTTACATTTTAAAATGTATTTTAATACATTTTTTCATATTTTCAATTTGTACAGCATGTTGAAGCCCTTGAAGCCAAGATCAAGCATGTGATGAGCCAGTTAGAGGGCCAGTCCAATCTTCATCAAGCTGCATTACGCAGATCAAAAGAATCTGAGCAACTATTGGATGAGTTGAGGGCAAAGATCAAACAGTTAGAGGGTGATGTTGCTACAGGGGATGTGATTAAAACTCGACTGAAATCAGACAAGGAAAGAGTAAGTTTGAAAAACAATACTAATTTAGGAATAAGAATAATTAGATTCATACTAAGTTAGGAAGTATGTTTAGTTGTGTGGGGGGTGTTTGTAAATACAGTTAAACGAGGATACACACATTTTTATGGCTTACTGTGATTTATTGTGTCGCCTGAACATATGTTCAGGAGCAGTCGTGTATTGGCTTAGTTGGGGGGGGCAAAGATAAGAAATAGTCCTGATGGGCATCATATTCACCGGCGTGTCCAGGATCTGTTCCTGCGGAGGGCTCAGAGGGGCTTTCAGAGTTATGCGGGGGGCTAGTGGCTAAAATCGCATAAAAATGGCTGATTTTACATGATTTTTAACCAAGTGCTGGGTTTTTCAGCCCCAAAAGCCCCCTGGACATGTTACTGATATTGTCACATATTGGAAGTCTTTCTTAAGAACATCACAGAAATAGACATCAAGAACCACAAAATTCTTGTGTGGTTTTTTTTTTGTGTTTTTTTCAATATGTTGTTCAGGAGGGAATTTAGAGATACTTGCAACAAAAAATATTTTTGTTGCAAATTTGTCCAGATATAGGCTACACTTTATATTTGCTAGATTGATTATTGCAGCTCTTATAGGCATGGGTCTACTCAATTACATGGACCTTTTCACTTCTCTTTTTCTCCCTAATTTTATATTTGGTGATCTTATTTTATTCTAATATATTGAACATCTTATTTTTTCATTTTCAGTACATGGAATTCCTTCAAAAAATGGCAAATGTTATGAATGTAGAATCCATGGCTCTTGACATGGGATATGATATGAACGGTGATGTGCTGATTGCCAGAGTTGAACAGCTCATGCGAGGTGAGGTTGACACGCTGGCAGACAAGAGCACACATATGTATACTCTACAGCGCAAGGTGAAGACATTGAAACAACAACTGGAAAGCAAAGATCTTCATCTTGATTTAATGAGGAAAAAGGTGAGTCTGTCATATTATCACACTGTTTTCATCAAGTTGAGAATGGTTGTAGTGGTGGTGATTATTTCTTTATCAGATTGGGCAACATTTCAATTAAACTTGTCACTTCCATTCCATTCATATATAAGAAGCTTTAATTGAGAGGTATATCTCTTTTATTTGGGTCTCTTTTCACCACAGAAGTAGTTATGTGACAGGATTAATTACCGTAGCAATGGGTTTACACTATTTTTTAATGTATTGCCCTGCACTATAATCAGGCCACATTCATCACTTGTGTATATGTACAATCATTGATTGAATACAATACTGCACTTTTCAAAGACACTAGTCTTACAGGTGTGAGTGAAACCTACAGTGGATTCAGCATAATTTCACAATTTCTATAGAATTACGATCCCGGTCTTTATCCCTGTTCTTTGACAGGGTAACAACTAGTGCAGGGCAATACATTCAAAAATGGTCATTAATCCTGTTACATCACTACTTCTACTGTTGTAATAAGTTCAGGTGGCTGTGGTGTGGGAGTGGGTAAGAATACAAGTGCAACAGCTATTCTTGCAACATCATTTTCAGATTGATCTTCTCTGCATCTACAGTGAATATGTGACTTTTAGATGCAAAATTTAAAAGGTGTGTCCTTTATGCATATTAACCGATTTACATACTAAATGTACATACAATTATTTGAATGACATAATTTTTGTTGATACCATCTAATATAGGTAAACCAATTGGAAGATGGAATGGCAGGAAAGTCAAACATCTTGAAGGAGAAGGATGATTACGAGTGGAATTATAGTAAAAAACAGAAGGAGAATGAGAGACTTCGTAATGAGCTTTCGGATGCTAAGAGACTCATCATCAGCATGAGATCTGAGCTGCTGAGTGTTAGTGACCTCAAGGTATGGTTGGACACAAATTGAAGTAATGAATTGTTGTTATTGCAAACAAGACTGTGATAGTTTATAATTTTGTTTTTATTTATTTATAAGCTAGGACATTAAGGTTTTATCTCTGATTAACACTATACAAAATGAATTGGATTCATGATTATCAAGTGAACAGAAATGGGTTACTTCCCAGCAAACACCAATCATTTTCATAACATTTTCAAAAGGTTACTTTGTAAATTAAATCTAATACTGGAACTAAAATTTGCAACTCACTTTGCTACGTTGTGTCCGAAAGCATCGGACTTCGTCAGGCATCTGATTGATGATGTTGTAACATCAGATGTGGTGATGTCAGATGGCGAGGAATGTCTCATAACGTAAATTTAAATGTAGGAACAAGACCAAAGCTTATAATCCTCTTCTACTGTTACAAGGTTTTACAACATTTTTGGTTGGCCCTTATGGATGACAAGTGTATGTCAGTGTCCACACACAAGCACTCCCTTCAGAAATGACCTGTAACAAACTGTTCTCTCATTTATCATTGCATTACAACTTATTTTGTATATATTCTTTCCAATAGTTGAATACACTATCAGCAACCAGTACAATCGAGGAGATGCAGAAAGAAATCATGAAACTTGAAAAGATGAAGGAAAAACAAGCACGCAAGATTGCAGGTATGAAGCAAGAATTACAATACTCGGAACACGAGGCCACAGAAGGACGCCAACGTGCGGAGGAATCGGTCAAATCTATGGTGGATGAGTTGCAGGCAACGAAAGCCCTATTGAACGAGGTACAACGGCGGGAGCGACAGCTTCAGGATTTCAGACAAGTGATCGCACGTATGCTCGGTATGGACATTGTCACACTGGCTGTACCCGATTATGAAATCATCTCACGTTTAGAAAAGCTTATCCAGGCTCATCACTCGCACGCCGTGGCATCGTTCCACGTGGAGAGTAGTTTACAAGATATGGATGCCAATTTCAAGCAGGGTTATCAACAGGGTACAATGACCAGTAGTTACCCAAGAGGAAGGTCGCGACCTAGGTCAGTGTCCCCTTCACGTCGTAGGAAAGGACACACTGAAGTTTACTAGCAGCTTTCAATTCATGTTAATGATTTTATTTTTGAGGCCAAATACTGTAAATAGCCAAAGAAATGTAGAACTTATCTGAAATACCTCATATTTTTAACTTTACATTGTGCATTATTCAAGTACTTCCCCCAGCCATATCCCGAGGAATGTGGGGAATGATGGGGCTTGTAATTATGGGAGTAATTATTACATTTAATTACATTTCCTGACCCCTGGGGGTCCCTCCTGTAGGCATTGCATGCCCTGATTATCCTATTGTTTCCACCATAGACAATCCCTCAGGTTTGCAGGGTTGGGAGATTACACATTACAAAATGATGCAGGCCTGTACCCTGGAGCGCACTACTCCGTCCTACAGACCATGCAACTATATTACCCATAGGGAGAGAAACTACTGAGAACCACACACTTTTGGAAACCCCTCCCTCACTTATATGCTCGCTGCACGCATCGCTCACTATTTGCTCAGTTTGCAAAAGGGGCTCGTTCTCCCTCAATCACGAGTAGTCTTTGAAAAAGACTAGGAGCGCACCTGATCCGTTATGTAATCCCAGCTTACAATCCCACCAGTGCCAGGGAAGTACTTCAATACAGTGCATTACTTTCAGAATACACAAGTTAAACTGTACAAATGTACATCTTTAAGACTATACTGTGGTTCACATCAAGTTCGGTAGTGACGTCAATGCTTTTTGCAGTTGCTCGACTGCAGTGTTCAGACAAGATATCCTTGTACTTGTGCGTGTATGCTATGCGTGATTAACTTTACACACACGGTTCGATACTGTGCACAAGGAAATTCGCACCTACGTCAATACCGAACTTGAGGCGAATCACAGAATAGCATACCAGTATTTGTTTTGTAGTATTGCCCCTGTAACCTTAGATTTAATGTACATGTTGAACACCTACTTTTCATCAAAATGATATTCAAAATCTATCCACCAAAATTTATTTCCAACAAAGTGAAAACTAGGGGTTATTTTGAGGCATGGCAACATTACTCAGGTATTTGACAAGTAATACCACACTGTAACGAAGCACATCCTCTAAACAACTTAATGGTAAACATATATGTAAAGGCACATTCACATATTTCGGGGAAATGATCGAATTACATTTTTAGAATGTCCATATATTGAACAGAAAACATTTCTAGTCAATTACCAACAAAATGCTGCTTTATATACTGTGCCCAAAGTGATATGGTTATCAGAATCAGCAATTTGTACATTTTATATCAAAGGACCAATTAATTTTCTTACACTTCGAATACATTACCCACCTGTTATTTCGCAGCAATAATTCATACAATTTATATTAATATTTGATCCTGACCTATTTTGTTATGATTTTTATGAAACAATGAAAACTTTTATAAAATCTGTTAAAGGAGGATTTCGTGATCCTAGTATCCTCTTTTTATGACATTTTTCAGTAGATATTCACGAAAAAAGCTTATTCCCAAAATTTCAGTTGATTCCGATTTTGCGTTTGCAAGTTATGGATGATTATGTGTATTACACTGCTCCATAGGCCACTGTGTGTAATTTCGTTCTGGTATACCAGAACGAAATTCAAATTTGACGATATTTTTGCTAAACAAATTAATCTGCAAGAAATTTTTAGTTTTTAGTACATAAACATTATGTACCCAAAGGTT
Organism: Amphiura filiformis; assembly: GCF_039555335.1. Taxonomy (NCBI): domain Eukaryota; kingdom Metazoa; phylum Echinodermata; class Ophiuroidea; order Amphilepidida; family Amphiuridae; genus Amphiura; species Amphiura filiformis. Next base: position 59,584,511 of record NC_092632.1, read on the forward strand.
TGCAGTGGTATAACAATCTCAACTTTTTTTGAAAAAGTGGGGGATGAGGCTGTGGATCACGAAATGCCCCTTTAAGCAACCATTTAAAAAAGAGTTGCCAGTGGCTTGGTTCAAATTATATATTTATATTGGGCTATTCCAATTGAAATCTTTACACCCCCTATGGAAGACATCACCTTAATCTCCCACACAGGGGGTGTAGATGTCAAATGGAGTCACCCATTCAGGTAACCCCATTTGAAATTCACACTCCATGTGTGGAAGATTAAACAACAGCAACACTATTTATATAGTGCCAATGTATAAAAGTCAATTGTTGAAAGGCAATGATAGGCAGACACAAGAAATCAAATCAGGTAGGCTTGTTGGAACTTGTGGCATTTTATCAGCTTCTTGAAAAAGCCAACAAAAAAAGTTTGTTCCATTCCTTTGGTCCAAAGCATTTGAAAAATCTTCCTGCCAATGACATACTATGGGTCCTGAGGTCATGTATTCCATGGGTGTGTAAGGATTTCAACTGTAATAGCCCAATGTTTATAATAATAATAAATATAAAAATAAATAGTTTTTGCATCAGATTTATAAATCATATTGTTAGGTCCTAGATTTGCCTGACAGGACCTCTCTGAAGTGCATTCACCCCTTGCATGGTTCTGCCATATTGGGTAGAGCCTCAAACTGGTAACAGATATAACAGAAAGAATTACGTCACATTACGCAATGTTATATGACTGGTTTAATTCCCATTCATGTTGTCAGATCGAGGCTCTACCTTCAAACTTGATAACCATGCAAGTAGTAAATAGATGTGCCAAACATCTCAGTTGTGAAAACCTGAATACAGGCCATGCCGTTTGAAGCGAGCGAGCGAAAGCGCCACTGCTCGCCCAAACTCAATTTCTAGCGAGCAATTTTAAACTCGCCAAAGACACTAAATATTGCTCGCTGCGAATCGCCCAAAATTGAATCCAATATCAATTTACATGCAAGTTTCAGCACTTCAGTGTATCCTGTATCCGATCTACCGTAATAAGTTAGCCTTAAACCCTGGACACAAAAGAAAGGTTGTGAAGCTTTGTGAACAGTGTGTAATATTGTTTCATATTAGTATATGAATAATTTTTCAGACCTAGCGAGTGATTCGATTAAAATGTAGAGAGTGATTTGACCACTCGCCTAGCATCATACTAGCGAGTGTTTGACCACTCGCCTTTAAAATCTAGATGGCAAGGCCTGTGAATATATTAAGCTTAGGCTTATCATATAATTCATAACTTATTTTGTTACATTTGATTGACAGCTCTCTATTGTGGACACAGATTTGCTTGATAGCTTTTTTGTGGAAAACAGAATAAATTATGATTTTACGAAAGCTTTGTGATTTAAGGTGGCAAATTACCAGAGATATGAATCAAGCTAATGTTTAAGCATGTAATAAATAGGCTTATACAATAGTAATATATAGGCTTATACAGTAGTAGTTCATAAAGTCTTGTGTTAGCTAAAACATTGTGAGACCCACTTACTGTAATTTGTATTAGTTTAGAAATGGTAAAGGATTTGAACCTGCATTTTTTATAGAACGAAGTGCCCATCTCTCTTTTGTTAGCAATTAGGCCAGACTCCACTGTGAAATTTTGCTGTGGGGGGATCGCCACACCTCCACAGATTTAGGAAATTTAAATGTAAATATGATCAAAGTACTTGTAAAACATTTGTAAAAAGGCTAATATTGAAATAGAGTGCCAGTTTATTTTTGACTCTAGTATATAAATGTAACTTATATCAGTACCTAATGTAATTTGTACTCATAGCCTAGGCATATTATCAGTAACCTTTTGTAAATTGTACCTAAAGAAAATGATTGACACTCTATAGAAACTTGTGTTCTTGTGTCTTTTTGACATGAAAATTATGGGTCCACCCCATAGAAAAGCATATAAACTCAATTTTCCCAGGAAGATTTGTAGTCATTTTTTCAGTCCCCCCCCCCTTAGGAGGGTCCAAATTTGTCAAGGCCCCCCCCCCTTTTTGCATCAGCCCCCCCAAGTGTTTGTGAACGATCCCTTAGTGCTGCCTTAATAGTATCCTCATATCAATCTGATCCAGTCCATATAAAAGCAACAATTACGAAAACATTTGATTTGAAATCTCCCTCTTCAACATTAATTTACAACAGCGTAAACTAATGTGCTTTTAAGTGTTTGTGTGTGTGAAATCCATTATTTGTATCTAAAGGTTCATATGTGATGCGATCAAGCAAAATCAGTCGGAACTCGGAAATGTTGATTTTGAGATATAGCCAAACAAAGGATCTATTTCTTTTTGTTTCCTCTTGTTTGTGAAACTCTTTCATTGCTCATATCTTTGGAACTGGTTGTTCTATTTCAATGGGGTTTTCTGCAAAATCCAGCTTTGTAAATGCTTTTTACTTTTCTATAAGAAACTGAAAATTAAATATTTCCGAGTTCCGACTCATTTTGCTTGATCGCATCACATATTTGATACAACAAATTGGGTCACTCATGTAGCTTAAAATGCCATCTACATGTAATGTTGAGTATTAATTCAAGTGCAATTTGTTTGTATATAGATGGTTAATATCCATATGTGCTTTAAATGTTTGATTCCACCCATAATTGTGTACATATATTCAGTAATACATTTGTTGCAAGCTAGGAGACGCATGTGCCAATCTTCACTTTGAGAACTATGTTTGCTGCAATGGAAATGTGCATGCTATTCTTACATAGACAGTGTATGGAAAGTCCCATAAACAAGCTAAACATTGATTTAGGGTCTGGAAAGGCCATTTTGCCCCATAAAGTACTACCCCATAAAGCAGTGATTCTGTCGTAATTTGTAACTGAAAACCATTTGTATTGAAGAACATACTATATTCTTGTCATCACATTTCAGAATTAATTGCGACATCAGTTGCGCACCAAGAAAATTCAATGGGCACAAAGAAGTTGTACTGTGCTGTTCCAATCTCAATTTTGATCGAAAAACTGAGGTACAAATGAAGGCGCACAGCACTATTTTGTTTATTGGCTACATTGGAACATCTGACACATTGAGCATGATCAATAATCATATGAAAGGGTTAGTGGCGACTCTAAAATCTCGGGGTCCGGAAAGTCCATTTTGCCCCATAGAGCAGTAAAAACGGCGCATTACGAACTCCAAAACTGCACAAAATTCAATTTTGGGATCCTTGCTGCAAAAAAAATGGTAACCTGGAATCTGTTGCATTTTGTATTTTGGTTTTGTCAATATATTTAGCCAGTATTTAGCAACTCAAGAACTTCAGTTGTACATAATTTTTTTCACTCTGTAAATAAATGTGTATAATGTAAAAAAAAATCTTTAGAAAAGTGATGTCTATTCTGTTGTAATGTTACGGTTTCCCCCATTAACTTGTTCATGTTTTTAATATTGCTAATTGTGTATGCTAGTTGAGGTCGCTAAATTATTATCATGTTTTGAATTTGAATATTTTGTAACTGTGAAATGTTAGAAATTTTTCTCTTCTCTGTTAGTGTTTTTTTCAATCACTCTGAATGAGCACCTTGAATTTAGCTTGTTTATATTTGATGGAAAAATATGAGAACATAGTCACATGCTCATTGCTACATTGCAGGAGGTAAGGCCTTGTTTCAGACAATTTGCCTTGATTTTGATACATTTTTGGTGTGCCTGGTGCCTTCTAAAGTTGCCTTTGATAAAAAGCTCTGACACTAAGTCAACTTAGTATTTAACACCAGAAACTTTTATTGTTGACTGCACAGTTTACAACAGCTTTTAGCATAATATGTTTGACAAAATAATGTTTAATAACTGTGTACTACATAAAAGTAATGGCATGATAGTAAGGATTAAAACCAAAAAGGTATACTAATACCTCATTAACTACTATGTGGGTTTAACCCAGGGGGGGTTAATTGGTGAATCCAGGCCACTTCATGTCTTACTACCAATGACAGTAATCTACATGTATGTGAACATGCTCACTGACTCTTTAATACAGCATAGCATAGGGTGTAAGACACGGTGAGGTATGCAGTCAGCAATTAAACCTATTATCAAATCATGTATTCGCTACAAATAAGTATTCAACTATATGTGTGCTTAATATCACCTTGATCTTAAAATAGTTATAGTATTAATTATTCAAACCTACTTAATATTAAAATAATGTATGATTATTATCTGTGTATAAGCCACTAAGGAACAATTGATATCCATATACATAAAATTATGTATGAAAATTCTATCGGATGTTATCATTAATAATTTTTATCAGTGCAAGACCAAATCAATTACTGCTGGATAATTTTCATTCCAGTTGGGAGTACATTGTCAAAGAACTTCCCAAAACTATTCCTTGTTAACACTGCCTTTTTTTGCATTTTATATGTTGGTTAAGGGGTACACCCCTGGCCAATTTTGTGCATATTTTTGCATTTTTCTCAAAAATTATAACGCATTGGTGACAAGTAAGATATGTATATTATAGGGGCAAGGGCTACAACTACTGCACTGAAAATGTAGCAACTCAAGGCAAGTAGTTATTGATTTATTGATCAAATACTGGTGTTCCCTCATTTTGACTGTAACTCCACAACTGTTGTCTGTGCTGAAATAAAATTTCCAGTGCAGTAGTTGTAATCCTTGCCACTATAATATACATATCTTACTTATCACTAATGTGCTATGATTTTTGAGAAAAATGCACAAAATTGGACAGGAGTGTAGTACCCCCTTAAGCCATAAAGCAAACACTATTGAACCTTGCAAAGCAATATTTCTCAAAACAAAAAGAAGTAAAATTATACTTTTTACTCAAGCTTTTCACCACTTTGAATGGGTACATTGAAAATTACATGATTATTTAGTTTAGTTGAAATAAAATGTCCTTTGTTACAGAAATCTTGCATACTGCCTAAAAAGTGTTTTATTTACATATAGCTACAAATCATGCTTATAATAAATCTTGTCTTATTACATAAAAATCATGTGAAGATAATCATAACATTTGAATTTAATAATTAGCTATTATTATTATGTCTGTAATATTGATAATAGAAAAGAGAAGTGTCCATTTAGAGAAAGAATAAAGATATTTGTATTGAAAACTATGTACATTTCATTCTTGTGGTTCTTATAATGATTCTGTGTAAAGGTATTTTACATTTAGATTTGGAGTGACTTTGAAATAGTTTCTCGGAATATATTGGTAGAATGGTGGGTATGAAGCAGTGACTATAACATAATCTTGTCAGCTGTAAGAACTTAGGTCACTGTTGACATCTAGCAATGGCTATTCAATTTAAAATCCACACTACCCCTGTGGAAGATTTAGCTTAAGTCTTCCACAGAGGGAGTATGATTTTTGAATACAATAGACAATTGGGGAACTTGCAATACTCACACCAGCTGTAGAAGATATAGGTAGAGCCTTAATTACAGAGGGAGTATGGGTTTCAAAATGATTAAACTTGTCCATTACAATTGGAAAACATTATCCCTCTGTGGAAGGTATTTACAAAATCTTCCACAGGGGTAGTGTGGGTTTTAAATGGAATAGCCCATTTTATGTGACTGGAGGAGATATGAGCATCTAGCAAGTTTTAGTTGTCCAGATTGGTTGATTAACGTTTGGTTCAATTAGTTGGGGAGGTTTTAATTTAAATGGGGCAAAAACATCCACCACCCCGAATTATTGCGATGTCTGTTGCAGAGTTGTATTTTGAAATTGGGAAGTATGGTATTTCCCTATTATTGGCAAAGGGTTTGTGAATTCATACCTAGAAATAGACTTATTACATCATTGGTATACTGGCCTGAATTCTTCAAGCCTTGTATAATTTGCTTCGGTATTTGATTATGTTATGACTTTAACTCTCTGTAATTTGGTTCATCTCAAGTTCGGTAGTGACGTAGGTGCTTATTTCGCTCGCCGCAGTATCGAATCGCGCGCGTAAAGTTAAACGCCCTGAGTGTACACGCAGGCGCTTACAGGGCGGTTTATCAGCATGCTCGGGCGCAACCGCGAAAAGAGCATTGACGTCACTACCAAACTTGAGGTGAACCAAATTGTATCGAGGAATGACTTTGCAAACCCTAATGTCTGCCAGTATGTGTTTAACTTGACAGTTTTTCTTCTTTGAAATGAAACTTGGCATTGTACCAATATTTCAAAGCTATAAAGCTTTGTAGTAGTGTTTCAGTCAACCTTGAAAGTAAATACAATTGGATAGTTGTATTGCTTCCTGTCGTAATAACAATGTATTTACATACACTGGGTACCTATAAAGCAGTGATTTTATAGTGTGCTACGTACAGACATAAATCCACAAGCCTCATCACATATTTTGATAAATTACACGTTTTTTTTTTTTACCCACATCTGAAGTTGTCAGTTACTTGCCATTTTCAATATTACAAAGAGATCACAGTCATTGAATTGATTGAAATACTATGATTTGATCAGCTCATAATCAGCGGGATATGTTAGGCCTTATCACTACACCAAAAAATAGACCCACATTTAGAGTGATAGTTGACCTGTCTAGTCTATATTGAGTGTGTGGAATACAGTAGGCAAAGTATAGGACTTGAATTAATAATTTGTGATACTTCTGATGAGTTGTCACAAGATAATTATCAAAAGAAAATATCAGAGATGCCAACCCTCCCTATTTATTAGGGAGGCTCCCTATTTTTGTGAACATTTTTGTCCATTTTCGCACCCAAATTTGGCAACCTTCTTATATCTGACAAGTTTTGTGCCATTGAAGTTGCATGTAATTTTGAAAACCTCCCTATTTTTTGTTTGAAAAAAACCTCCCTATTTTCTGGATGCTGATGTTGGCATCTCTGAAATATATATACAGGGTGATTTAAAATGAACTGTACCCAAATTCAAAAATTAATATAAAATACTCACTGACATTTAAATAATTTGTGTTTCTCAGCTGTAACAGGATAGTATGGTTCCTATTATTGGTGAAAAAATCATGTTTTTACCTCAAATGGTTTTGAAGAAAAGTACATTTTTATAAAACACACCAATTTTGTTACTGCGGTAGAGAACACGGATAAACTTAGTTCCATGTGTTAGTCTAAAAATGGGATGATAAATTGAAAATGCGATATCTTCTGACTAAAACCACTTATTATCAAAATTCAAAATTTTCTACTACAGAACTCTTATCACCACTTTCTATGATATTTTTTTGATACGTACAATCTCCGCGAATACATATGAAAATGGGTAAAGTTGGGTACAGTTCATTTTAAATCACCCTGTATATTAATCCGCAATGTTATAAGGCCCGCTGATTACAAGCTGATCAAATTGTAGGCTCGTGACACTTCATACGTGGTATTTTCCCATGTACACTATATAAAATCTACTACCACAGCTCTGAATAATATAGTTGTGTGAATCAAGTTAAAATTTCTTACACTACTATACTTTGTTTAAAATGTGGTAGTGATGTAGATGCGTATTTGCTGGTCACAGTATCAAATCCTGTACATCGAATGACGAATCGTGTGAATCAAATCATACATAAACATGCAAGGTCAATTTGTCAGCACGCTTGCAGTGTAACCACGAAAAAGCACCGACATTACTGCCAAACTCTAGGTAAAATGAAGTGTGGTTATAATATCCCAGCAATAATATATGGTCCTGACAAACTCCAATATATAGCTGTTGCCTTTTCTAACAACCATTAGTTTGTATTTGAGACAGCTTACTGCTGAGCACATTGCTGAAGCATTTCCCTATTCAAGTCCTCAAGCTCCTTATTTCTGTCCTGTCCACACCCACCTCTTACTGTTGGAGGGGGTAATCCAGTCTTCACTTCCAAGGAGAGGTTGTTATCCTTTTCATCTATAGCAAACACTGGTCTCAAGCAAGGTGGTGTCAAGAACTCAAAGATGTGATTGGTACGTTTGGTGATCGGTGATGGTGGGCCATCGAAGATGGAGAATGACATGCGATCTTGTACGTAATCAAGGGTTATACCAATGTACTTACTAAATGGAATCCACTCCCCTCCTGATTTATGCTTGGAGTTGCCATGGAGAACATGGCTACCTTCCCGAAGGAGTGGTGTTCTAGCATCCATGACAAGGACCCATGAGTCTGTGCCAGAACCGAGTACTGTATCTTTTGCAACATCTGGCTTGGCAATACCTAGCCTCACCTGGATATAAGATACACAAATTATACAACATTGGTAATTAGTTTTTCAAAGTTTTGTTTCTATCATTTTGTTTTCAATAATATAAAATTAGACTGGATATTAATGGTTCAAAATTTGATTTTTGTTTGTAATTTTAGAAAAATTTAGAAAAAATAAACACCACATGATCTTTGTATTTGGAGTCTAAAAACACATGTGGACCTAAGAAAAGATTGAAAATAAAGTCTGTGCACATATAAGTGCTTTCAAATCATTTTCTTAATGAAAGAGCAAATTGATATAATATTGTACAATGTCTCCATCATCAGGCACTTTGTCAAGGAGCATGTGACCAAGAACCCACACAGACAAAAGTGATGACAAACAAGCTCATTGTTTAAAGTGCCTTTTTGCAGGACCTTTTGATGTATTTTGTATGCGTTGTACAGCCAGGACTTTTTGGGGCGTAAGGTGGGGGAAACAACTTTCAAGTTAGCAAACTTTGACAAAAATGGGCTAAAATGTACAAATGTACTGCCTTTTTGCAGGACCTTTTTGATGTATTTTGTATGCGTTGTACAGCCAGGACTTTTCGGGGGTGTAAGGGGGGGGGGAACAACTTTCAAGGGAGCAAACTTTGACAAAAATGCGCTTAAAATGCACAAATGTACTGCCTTTTGCAGGACCTTTTGATGTATTTTGTATGCGTTGTACAGCCCGGACTTTTCGGGGGTGTACAGTGGGGGAAACAACTTTCAAGTTAGCAAACTTTGACAAAAATGCGCTAAAATGCACAAATGTACTGCCTTTTTGCAGGACCTTTTTGATGTATTTTGCATGCGTTGTACAGCCAGGACTTTTCGGGGGTGTACGGTCGGGGAAACAACTTTCAAGTTAGCAAACGTTGACAAAAATGCACTAAAATGTACAAATGTACTGCCTTTTGCAGGACCTTTTGATGTATTTTGTATGTGTTGTACAGCCAGAACTTTTTTGGGGTGTAAGCTAGGTGGGGGAAACAACTTTCAAGTTAGCAAACTTTGACAAAAATGCGCTAAAATGCACAAATGTGCTGCCTTTTTGCAGGACCTTTTTGATGTATTTTGTATGCGTTGTACAGCCAGGACTTTTCGGGGGTGTACGGTGGGGGAAACAACTTTCAAGTTAGCAAACTTTGACAAAAATGCACTAAAATGCACAAATGTACTGCCTTTTTGCAGGACCTTTTTGATGTATTTTGTATGTGTTGTACAGCCAGGACTTTTCGGGGGTGTAAGGTGGGGGAAACAACTTTCAAGGGAGCAAACTTTGACAAAAATGTACAAAAAAAAGCCTAAAAACTTAAATATCAGGGTACCAGCAGGCTTCTCATAGGGAGAACCTTCCCCTTGCCATACCACTGTACACATTTCTTATAAACAGGCCCTATCTCTGATATGTTGCTTTCATCTACCATTTTGGGTCCATCATACCTTGCTTCCGTATCCATTGATAGTAACTTGCCAGTAGTGAACACCAGAGGTGAAGATTGTATTACCAAACACACTGAAGCTGTTCCCTGTGAACCCATCTGAGATAGATGGACATGCATTAGCTGGGTGTGTAATAGTCATCCCTGATATCAACAGACAGGGGTTGGCTGTACTTTGGTCCAATGCAAAATTAGAATCTGTGGATACAAACATCCCAAAAATGCAAAATTTACTATTTACTCTATACATTGTCTTCACCTGTAGAGAGAAGGAACACACGATGAAAAATGCCAACAAACTCTTCCCAATATTTATCAATTTTTTTGGTACATATAAAGCTCACAAAATTGTGGCACAACCAGTCACTCCAAAATGACTCATGGATATTACTTATACATCCCTGCCAATAGGCATACTCAAAGCTAAGGGGTATAGCCAGGTGGGAGGGGGGGTAAAATGGGGATGGCACAAAGAGTAAAGTGTCCTTAAAATGACTAAAAATGGGACAACAAATTGACACATGAGGACAAAAATTTGCACACTAAAATCCTGGCTATAAGCTATATTTTAAAGTAAACCCCTTTGAAATTGGACACTTTGTTCCAAAGATATATGAACAGTTGAAGGGTTTCCAAAACATTAGAAACAGTGGCGGTGCCAGGAAATTTGGGGGGGGGGCATTAGGGGGCAAGGTGAATTTTGCGCAAAATTACCGTAAAAAGTGGAAATTTTTGTAATTTTGGGTTTTTGGGGGGGGCAAGAGTTCTGACTGGGGGAATTTGCCCCCCATGCCTCCTCCCCCGTGGCACCGCCACTGATTAGAAAATAGAAGAAGTTATTTCCTTTGTTTCAAAATCAATATTTCCAACTTCTGACACATTTTGCTTAATCACATCGATGCCAATAGTCATATTTAAAGCAACAAGATGCATCGTCTCACCATTAAGTTGTAGGGAGTCACTTTGTATTCGTTCTTGAGGATGTGATGTCACTCTTTGTGGGAGTCCTATCTTGACTTTCTTGCTCCAGGTAGTGAAACCAGTTCTTCCACAAGCACTAACTTTAAACAGGTAGGAGGCACCTGCCGTTAAGTTTTCGATAGTGAAGGAATTGCCACAATTCTGTTGTAACAAAAAATAATATTGTTAATGTTATCTACATAAATGATTATTCCCTTGCATTGATCGCATTATCATTTGTTCTTCTGCAAAGATTGGTGAATAAATATGTTTAAATGCATGCTTGAACCACATTTTGTACTTTAGTGCACATGAATGTCAATGTATGTGAGAATTATACATATTTTAAAGGAGGATTTTGTGATCCTAGCATCCTCTTTTTATGACTTTTTTCAGTAGATATCCAGGAAAAAAGCTTATTCCCAAAATTTCATTTTATGCATGATTATGTGCATTACACTGCTCCATAGGCCACTGTTGTAATATTCGTTCTGGTATACCAGAACGAAATTCAAATTTAGCGATATTTTTGCTAAACGAAGTGATCTGCAAGAAATATTTGGTACGGTACATAAACATTATGTAGCCAGAGGTATCCAGGGGTATAAAAATCTCAACTTTTTTTGAGAAAAGTGGGGGGATGAGGCTGTGGATCACGAAATGCCCTTTTAATCAAAATGTTTGCAAATATTTGTTTCATTTTCTGGGGTTCAAAATTGCATGATGTTGAAAACCTTGCAAAAACCACACCAGCATAAAAGCCATCTTTTGGTGATGGACGAAACTGTCATAAGACTTTGCAGTTGATGAATATGGACAGTTTTAAACATAAGCAATTTCAATTGTTATTATTTCTTTAATTTATATACATTTTCATTTAGAAAATTTGCAAATATGTTGGTTCAAAGATCACAAATTGTTAACATCTGTAAGTTATTTAAGTTTACTTAATGATGTACATACATCTTGATTCCTTTGCCATTCCTTGATGGTCTATTAATTATTCAAATAAATTCATATTTAATCCACACAAAAATAGTCTGTAGGTGTACTTCTAAAATTATCCCTTGAAATTGCTTTTCACCTAATTTTCTTAATCTAATTTCAAGCTAACAAATTGAATTTATTTCCCCTTCTCACTTACTTGTGCAACTTGGTATTTCCATCTTTCTGATCCTGTGGCTGGGCTGTATGCAACAACATATGCCTCTGTGTTTTCACTGTGCTCATTGATCCATTTGAGTGTGACACTCTCACTGTTAGCCGTTATGCCGGATGTGTTGATTCTTGGTGCTTTGGGTTCTTCTTTTGGGACTTCACAGCCTGGATGTAAAGAAAGCTTACACTACAGTGGGCGTGCGAAGGGGGGCAGGGGGCCATGCCCGGTCATTTGGGGGATTCAGGGGAAAAACTTTAAAACGTCAACATTTTCTCCTAATCAGACTCCATTCGGGGAACTGAACAACCTGCCCCCCCCCACTTTCAATGTAAAGGCATGACGCCACTGTTACACTATGTTTCTGGCGCTAAGAGTTTCATATCAAAATATTTGGCTTACATTTCAAAAATAATCAAAAGTCTAAAAATGGAACTTTATAACAATGATACATTTTACATTTTGATTAAAAGTTTGAAATTAGGTTAGAGGACCATATGACAATGATTGCAAGGAAATAGGTCTATTTTTTCATCACTATTAGCAACAATTAGTGGATTTTTAGCAGGTTCGCTGTCGGACAAGTTTAGAACTGTCAAGCTTTCGTCAGGAGTAGCTCTGACTTCTTCAGGACAAAGTACCTAAGAATGAGACATGTAGACCGCCCCTTGTCTACTGATGACTCTGAAAAGAGTCGTTCACTGAAGACTGCCCCTTGTCAACAGAGAACAAGCAGACCTCGCCTATCTGCTAATATAAAGGTTTTTGGTGGCTCTGAAAAAGAGCCGTTCAATGAAGACTGCCCCTTGTCTACAGAGAACTAGCAGATCTCGCCTATCTGCTAATATAAAGGTTTTGGTGGCTCTGAAAAGAGCCGTTTGCTGAAGACTGCCCCTTGGCTACAGAAACAAGCAGATCTCGCCTATCTGCTGATTTTGTAAGTTTTGGTGGCTCTGAAAAGAGCCGTTCACTGAAGACTGCCCCTTGTCAACAGAAAACAAGCAGACCTCGCCTATCTGCTAAATTAAAGGTTTGTTCGCTCTGAGGAAGAGCTGTTCAATGAAGACTGTCCCTTGTCAACAGAGAACATGTAGACTGCATATACTGTAATAGAAGTATACTGACTTACCAGGAACCGTTTGGCCACTGGACCGATTGATTGATTGTATGCACGATGAGCGTTTATATCACTTAATTGCGGACGTGGTACAGATTAGCAGCTCTGTCATTGGTTGTTTGAAAATAGAGAGCGCCACATACGATGTGATAAGATTAGCGGCTCTGTGATTGGTTGTTTGAAAATAGAGAGCGCCACATACGACTGATGTCTTTGCCGTCATTTCTATTGATAGTAGAAGTTTCATTAACTCTGATTTCCAACGCTTCACGGGTCAACCTCATCCCCAAGTGAGAAACTTGTGCCAGTTTTGTTGTTTCGTCCCACAGAGGTTCATGGCCAAAGCACTAGATACCTATCCTTTGAAACCCGTTGCTTGGTTCAGATTTGTTGATGACACATTCGTCGTCTGGCGACATGGCAAAGACGAACTGGTCAAATTCCTAAGTCATCTCAACAATCAACACAAGTGTATCCAGTTCACAATGGAGATTGAGGAGGCGGTGGCATACCTTTCCTTGATGTCAAAGTGCAGAGATCAGACACTAGCTTGAGTTTCGCCATATACCGAAAACCCACTCATACTGATCAATATCTTCATTTTAACTCTAGTCACCATATGTCTGCCAAGAACAGTGTTGTCAATACACTGGTTCACAGAGCACTGACTCTGTGTGATGAAGAACATCGAAAAGACAGACTCAAACACATTGAAAAAGTGTTGAACAAGAATGGCTATCCCTCAAACCTCATTCACAAGGCAATCAAGAAACAGACAGGAGAACGATCAGAAGAATTGGTGGACGATGAACACAAAGGCGTTACCTTCATGTATCAAAGGTGTATCAGACAAAATCTGTCGGTTTCTAAACCGATCAGGGGTCAAAACATTCTACTCTAGGTCGGCCAAATTAAGAGACATCCTAAGCCACCCAAAAGATCCTCTGCCCAAGGATCGTGCACCATGTGTGTACTCTATACCTTGCAGTTGTGGTGAGCAATACATAGGCCAAACCAAACGACCACTAAAGGTCAGAATATCTGAACACCAAAGAGCCACAAGACAAAAGAAAGAAGGCATTAGCTGAACATGCTTGCAAAGAAGGCCATGAACCTCTGTGGGACGAAACAACAAAACTGGCACAAGTTTCTCACTTGGGGATGAGGTTGACCCGTGAAGCGTTGGAAATCAGAGTTAATGAAACTTCTACTATCAATAGAAATGACGGCAAAGACATCAGTCGTATGTATGCGCTCTCTATTTTCAAACAACCAATCACAGAGCCGCTAATCTTATCACATCGTATGTGGCGCTCTCTATTTTCAAACAACCAATCACAGAGCTGCTAATCTGTACCACGTCCGCAATTAAGTGATATAAACGCTCATCGTGCATACAATCAATCAATCGGTCCATGAGTGGCCAAACGGTTCCTGGTAAGCCGTATACTTCTATTACAGTATATGCAGTCTACATGTTCTCTGTTGACAAGGGGCAGTCTTCATTGAACAGCTCTTCCTCAGAGCGAACAAACCTTTAATTTAGCAGATAGGCGAGGTCTGCTTGTTTTCTGTTGACAAGGGCAGTCTTCAGTGAACGGCTCTTTTCAGAGCCACCAAAACTTACAAAATCAGCAGATAGGCGAGATCTGCTTGTTTCTGTTGACAAGGGGCAGTCTTCAGCAAACGGCTCTTTTCAGAGCCACCAAAACTTACAAATTCAGCAGATAGGCGAGATCTGCTTGTTTCTGTAGACAAGGGCAGTCTTCAGCAAACGGCTCTTTTCAGAGCCACCAAAACCTTTATATTAGCAGATAGGCGAGATCTGCTAGTTCTCTGTAGACAAGGGGCAGTCTTCATTGAACGGCTCTTTTCAGAGCCACCAAAAAACCTTTATATTAGCAGATAGGCGAGATCTGCTTGTTCTCGGTTGACAAGGGGCAGTCTTCAGTGAATGACTCTTTTCAGAGTCATCAGTAGACAAGGGGCGGTCTTCATGTCTCATTCTTAGGTACTTTGTCCTGAAGAAGTCAGAGCTACTCCTGACGAAAGCTTGACAGTTCTAAACTTGTCCGACGGCGAACCCGCTTAAAAACCCACTAATTGTTATGAATTCCCGTCGTAAAAGCCTATCCCACAACTATTAGCAACATCTATTTTGTACACATAAGACTTGTGGTGTTCATCTTAAAGCTGTCATAAAGTAATTCAACAAAGTAATTCTACACATTCTACAGCCCAGATAATTATTTCACTTTCAGTTAGCATGGTTAGGGATGACATCAAAACACACACACCGTGAGACCGCTGGCACCTTGTCAGAACTGGCAATTGGACTCTGTGTTCTATTGTTCTGAACAAAAGAACATGCAGGGCTAACAGCTGGTGGTAGCCCGCACCGTAGCTATCCCTTAATCATGTTCAATGCAAATATTATGTCTCAAAGCGTGTGTGTGCATTTGCTTTGCAGCACGCTTTGTCTCAAAGAAATTGGCCAATTTAAAGTTTTTCCTATTTAAAAAAAAAATGTTTAAAAGCATTGGTTGGAAGAATTGTGTGATCAACACTTAAAGTAGTGAACATTTCCATAATGCTTATAAAAATCTTATTTTTAAAAGTTCCCAGCATCAAGCTTATTTTGAGTTTTGAGTCAAAAAATAAAAAGAATGGGGTACATGCTTTCCACATTGAATTTTGAAGTCTTCGCAAGCTTTGAGCCATACTATTTTTGGACTAATTTGAATGTAGCTTTAATTATGTTTACATTTTAAATTCTATACACTTTGCATATCAATTTTCAAGTTTTTTTAAAACTTTTATTAAAATACTATAAAACCTTACTTTTTATTGGTCCAGATGTATGTGCAAGTACAATACTACTCCAAGCTGACCATCCATATGGGTTGTGTGCTCTGATCTGGATGCTATATGGTGTGCCTTGGTTAAGGCCCTCAACTTTTATGCATCCTCCTTGTTCAATCTGTAATACATATCCAGGACAACAATAATTTATTTTATCATCATTATATTACAGTAAGATTTCAAAGTTATCAATACTGTCACCAACATGAAAATTCTTGAGAATTTCCCAGTATGTCATTGGTGGTAATGATATTTCCCATCCGGTTAGTTGTGCATGTGCCAAACACAAAATATTATTAGCATTCCAAGTACTTGTGAATGTAAAATTATGAAACATGAACTTTATCCATGGCATTGTCTTTTTTAAAGACATTTCTTGTTTGTACACAAATCAATGTACTCTGTATTTTGTGGTATGATCCTCTCAGGCTTGATTTTTTGCTTCCCCTCCCTCTATGTACTTCCCAGTCAAAAGCTTGAAGCTTCAGTGGTGTGGACAGGACTTTTTAGAGGGGGAGGGGGGGCAAAATAACTTCCAAAGGAGTGGGAGGGGCAAAATTTGATGACAATGGTCAAAAACGGACTGAAAAGTACAAAAAAGGCATGACTATCTTCTATATCAGGGTGGCTAGCATTCCACAGGGGAGGGGGGAACAAGACGTCTCACATGGCCCCTTTTCCCCTCTAGCTGTACCACTGGGGTTAATCCCACCAGAGGACCTAAGGTAGACCACAATATTATTATGGTGAACATGTTTTGTGATTGCAAACCCCCCCCCCCCTGAAAAGGTAATTAAATAAAGAAATTGTTTGCCTCACACTTGCCCCCATCCTATATCCTGGTGCTGTTTCATTATATATGACTCTGATAATCAATGTGCGCCTACCTGATCAGCATGTGCTCTGCCTTGCGTCCAATCAGTATCTGCCGGCTTCTTGTATTTGTAACCAAAGGTATCAATCTTGGTAGCTTCTGACACATTGACATTGAGAGATGGTATACATATGGCTATGGTGGTATCATGACCAATGCATAACTCACTGCTGAGTGCTGGGGTAGATGGGGCTGTATCTATTTGATATGCAAGGAATAAGAGGTGTATGTATGAACAGTTGTATATTTTTCTCATATCTTGAAAAACAAAATGGGTCTCTTTCACAACTTGGGGCTTTCAGTAGGAAATGGGTTGGTGGTGGTGGGTGACACAAAATGTCAAAAAGTGGTGTTTTAGGGTGAGAATGGTTTTGAAATTGAGTGCATGTCTTCAAGATAGAACTCAATGTGTGTCACAGGAGTGCACTTACATACTGCCTTACCCTTCTGATTAAAAAAATTCAAAAACTCTTTTTATGGTATGAAAATCCTTTCAGATAATATTGCCAAAATTACAAAGATCCTGTGCTAGGAGTGCATGAGGGGCAATTAATTTTGCCCTTGCTTAACCTTAACACTGACCCAGGTTTTTTGCTATCGGAAGTCACAGAAGATCCGAAAAAGTGAAGAAGAAGAAGAATTTTTGACTTGGCACCCCTGGGATTCGAACCTTTGACTCCCTGCATGCCAACCACACGATCGCGGACCGGGAGCTACACAGGTTATTGCTGCCCGGCCAGCAATTCCGTGAGCATTTGACACTTAGGGCTCATATTGAAATTGCCTTACCGTACAGGAAGGTGTGTGCCATCCTGCAGCTTTCCTGTGCTAGCCTTCTTTTGTTAAAATCCTGGGCAGGGTGTATCACTGATGCATATAATCCATCCGTTTTATGACCGAGCTTTCCTGAGGCGCGCGCTTTATAGCGAGGGGAATCCTGCCTTCTTTCTGTGTGAAAACGTGGTAGGGTATTTCAATATGAGCCCTTAGGGTGATTGCATCATCGCAGACCCTGGGATGCATGCATGCGCAGAATTTTTCATCATGGTATTCTGTGGTATTTATGGGTGTAAGGGTTAATCCAAGAATACTGCAGTTAAGTATAATCACAACTTAACAACAATAAAATTTGAGTGATGTAAATTTAGTCCTAAAATGTCACTATTTATTATTCTAATTTAGATGTTATGCCATTTTTACTGGCCCTCAATTTTCAGACCATTGTCTCCTTAATTACTGTCACATTACTTGCAACTTATGGAACCAAGTCAATGTCTGCATCAAGTACTTACGTTTTTCTTCTTGCATCAGGCTTTTGCATCGTTTTTTGAAAGTTTGAAAAACCTCCGCACTTTGACTGAGATCAGCATCACTTTGATAGGATCTTGGTTTGCTTTGCTTGCTATTCAGAATCCTGTCAAGTACAAATTATAATTAAAACTGATCATTAGGAACAAAATGCAAGTGTCATGGTGTGAAACTAAATTTAATAACGATGCTTTCTTCTTGAGTAAGCCACTATTTACTCTCCACATGGGTGTTGACTGTAGATGTAAAGTTCCAAATTTTCTTTAAAATTTCAAAAATAATTTCAGATTTGTTAATTTTCATGACCATAGTTGGAATCAGTATAAAAAATGCATTAAAATGAGTACAAACATGCCCACTGTTGGTTGAGCGGTTCTTGAAATAGCTCTTAATATATGAAAATAACTCAAAACTTTTTATGTTGACAACTATGGCTAGCACGTGAAACATTAAGCATTAATTGTTATGTAATGAAGAGAGCAGCTTATAGACATTTGCTATGAAATCTTCTAAAATAGCATTATTTTGAACCTTAAAGCAGTGTTTTGTAGTATGTAGATACAAAAACATCAAGTCATTAACCAGTAGCGTAACTTTGGTTTTGGGTGCCCGCGGGCATTAATAGCTGGGTGCCTTACGACGTGGGGTCCAGGGGCCCGCTTGTGTTTTTCAATACAGAAACAGCAAATTAATACGTAAGTTTGGTAGATTTTGATGTTATTGCAAACGAAAATAAGACAATTTAATGATTTTTTTAATCAATGATAATACATAACTAAGGGTACTGATGTAGACCCCTTCATCGCTGGATTCAGATGTTTTACTGACCGAGGATGGTCAAATTGACGGGTGCCCCCTCAGCTCGGGTGCCCGCGGGTTTGCACACCCTGAGCCCATAGGAGTTACGCCACTGTCAATAACCCTGCAACGCTACCTAAAAGATCAGATATATAGCTATCTACTGAAGACAGCAAAATGTTATCTATTAATGAACACAGGTTAGCAGCATTACTATTTACTGAAGAAAGTATTAATCAAATAAACATTATAACAATCATCTGATGATAACAATAAATTCCAGTTAATAACAGAAGTTATCAATGGGTTATACATGAGTACCCCCCCCCCTCCCTCCATAGCTCACCGCTAACAACAATTATGATGATGCTAAAATCATACTATATAGGCTTAGCTGATAAGTTATAACTTGAAATTAGTAAAATATGCCCAGAAAATATGAAACCATGTGTAAACTTACTTTGTTTTCATTGTTGATGCAGTCTGAAATAGGTAAGTCAAAACAAAATGATCAGAAACAGGAAAGCAAATGAATTAAAGCAAAATATTTTAAGTGTAAATCAGACAACAAAATTATTAGTATTACAAAATAGATAAAGAAATTCCAAGTTAACCATAATTTACATAAAAACCTGAAAGCTGCAAATTTATACCCTGGGTGCCGCCACTCCCTTGGAGTCGGGAGGAGCAGAGGGCACAGCTGACCCCGCCCGAGCCGCTGACCTACAACAAAACCAATGGGGTTAGAATTGAAGGCATTTATTCTACTCTACTATGTGTTTCCAAACATGCTAGACTGTGAAACTTACCCAGTGGCTCCGGAACCGGGGGGGGCCTCAATAATTTTGGTGAGGGGGCCCAAGTACCCTAGAGCCCCCCAATAATCTGAGGTAAAATTCATAATTTTCGGGTAAAATTCATAAATTTTCGGGTAAAATTCATAATTTTAGGGTAAAATTCATAAATTTTAGGGTAAAATTCATAATTTTAGGGTCACATTCATAATTTTAAGGTAAAATTCAAAATGTAAGGTACAATTCATGTAAAAATGTATGCATTTCAAAAGCTTCCACGCTTCACGCGGGAGGGGGAGACCCCTCCCGCACCCACGGCCTTCAGCGTTTCGCGCCTCGGAGGAGGCCAAAAATTTTGGGCCCCCCCTATATTCAAAATCTTCCGGAGCCTCTGTTACCAACTGTGCTGAAGATTTTTCTCTTTATTATTTTGAATAATTTGTCAAAATATAGTCAAAGTCTGCAAGAGAATGTGTCAAAACCACTCAAACAAACGCACAAACAAACAAACAAACAAACAAAGTGGCAGCCCTGTATCAGCTCACCTTAAGGAATGCATTTTCATCAGGTTCCTTGAGCAAAGCTTTAACTGATGCTATCAAATCCTCTTGTTTCCTCACATACTCCTGGTATTCCTTGAGATGTACATCTAGCTCTCTTATCTTCTGCCTGGACTCATCTGTGATAGCTTCACCCTGATCTTTCTCCATCTTGGTGACAAAATCCCTCAACTTGCTACCTTCGATCATCATGCCATCTTTGAGCTCTTTTGTTTTGTTCTAAAAATGGAGAAGAATGCGTCAGGATAATATATCCAATATAAAACTGTTGAAAGATTATAGCTGAATCATTAATTTCTTTGTGACAGCATTATAGTATTCTAGAATACTTGTTCTCTCTCCCGGGGGTACTCAGTACAAGTGACCATACGGGGACGTGCCGCAAACATGGGTAGCATTTTCAGCCTTCTGGTATATCAATGACCCCTTTTTCTTCAAAGCCTATTTTGGTATATGAATGGGTCCTTTTTCAAAATTTTATCAATTTTTTTCGGAAAACAGCCCAATTTTTCCTTAATCTAGCCAAAATTTTCAAAATTTTTCCAAAATTTTGGGAAAATGTGTAAAAACTAAGACAATTTTGGGTCAATTTGGCGAAAATTTTGACTTTTGGTATATCAATGGGTCCAAATTTCTTGAAAAATTGGTATATTTATGGGTCTACTTCCAAAATCTCAATGCACGTCCCTACCAAAACCAAACTTGAGTACCCCGGGAGCTCTATGGTGGCATGAAGAAACACATTAAGTATGGCCGAACCCACAGCTTAAAGGCTTAATGTACGATTTCCTTCAAATTTTAAATTTGTCATTATATACTCAAAATGCTGAAATAATACTAGTAATAATGATCGGGAATGGTTTCTGTCCATTTTGAGCTGAAATAACGAGGTAACGTGAAAGAAACACTGCTTGTTATTTTAGCCGTTTAACACGCAGTTCTATGGGCGGACATAAAGACTTTATGTCGAACTTTGCCTGTTTACCTACAAACACAACAAATTTGGCTGATTCCATTTAGGTGCGAGTTGTGACATGTGTAAACATTACAAATATGCCAAAAAATCAGGTTTGAAAAAAATTAACCAAATTCATATTATAAGATCGTACATTATGACTTTAATGTTGCTTACCAAAACTAATCAATAGCGTACCGGGCAAGATTTCCAATAGGAGTAAAATTGAAAAGCTGATCGGCTCCAAGAATGACTTCACTGCATGCAAAGCGTGCAAAAGTGTCTAATCTTTAATGTTAAAATGCATCAAATACCTTGACTATGAAGTACCTGACCAGTACGATGGTATCCTGCACTTTAATGCACGGTAATGTGAGATTAAAAGTTGTAAGGAACCTACGTAAATTCCACTTTATAGAAATGAATCTCTTCTTTTTTTAATTACAATTTATTTTCAAAAAAATTTCAGTCAAGGTCCACAACCCCATGATGAAGTACCCGTGATCCACATGTGGACGCCAAGCAATAGCTCTTAAAGGCCCATTCAGTGATTTGATCATCCGGTCGACTGTAAAAATCATCAAAATTCAGATTTTGGTACCTTCATCATTGTCATAAATGCTAGTAGTTCAGCCGAAAGCCGTGTATTTAAGACAAAAATAAGGAATTTACATCAATCTGTAATTTAGATATTGACAGTATCTAAATTAACTACATGTATTCAAATGGGGCTTCAACTTTGTTTAGCTGCTGTTTTTCTTTGTTTTTTGCCAAATTTTTCATTTCAAAAATACCAAATGACAATTTGAATAACTTTCTGTTTTTCTTTGTTTATTGCCAAATTTTTCATTTCAAAAATACCAAATGACAATTTGAATAACTTATCCTTCACTTTTAAGCAATAAACAATTAAATTTTTTTACACTTTCACTGAATGTTCACAAAATATAATTTTTAGTCATGGGTTACCCCAGAGTCCAAGGAGCAAATGACACATGCTCACCATCCCAATCAAAGTGAACATTTTGAAAAATCTCAATGCAAAATACTGAAAATATATGGGGCCACTCTGTACCCCAAATCGATGAGTCATGCTACGCTTCTGGGTTACACCCCGTATCTCAATCATGCTCATTTTGTATGTCTTCCAATCAATATACAGCATTGGTTTCTCAATATCCCTCTCAAAATGTGTAGGGTTATAACATACCTGCACTTTTAGTTTGGATCCTCTGAGCTCTGCTATGGATTTATTGGCTCTTTGTATTCCATTTGTCATGTCATCCACATCTTGACGAAATTGAGCCTGTAGAAAAGAGAGAGGGGGGCAGATAATATTAGTTGTTTTGGTACACATTATGATCTTAATTACAATCAAAATCTTATGAATTACTCAAAATCTTTTGAAGTTTGTTATCTTTTGTAGTATAAGCCTCTGTTTTTCCTTAGCAATAGAAATATAATCACCTGCAGTTGTGTAGCCAGGTTTTCAGAATCGAGGGGGCACAAACTTGTTAATGTACCAATGGAAATATTTTTGTTGACCTCTTTGTGACTTCTTTGTTCATCTTCTCTCCTTTTTTGTTTCTTCTTTAATTTCCAATAGCAAAAAGTAGGGTTGGGTGTTAGGGTTAATATATACTAATCTAGGGACGTAAACAGCCAGATTATAGTGGGGAACATGCATTTTGTTTCTTTGCAGTACATGCACATGCAGTTCACAAATTTTTTTGTCTATTGTGGACCCAAGTTTTTGTTGTCAAGGCCCACCATTTATCGACGGCCTAAGATTAACTGACGGCCATGAGGAGGGGCCCCCTGGCTGGGGTGCACCGCTCAGTCCGACACGCTGCTAGTCCAACACAGCACTATAGTCCAACACGCCCGCTAGTCCGGGGGGGGGGGGGCACCCTTGTCCCCCTGTTGCCCCCAGTAAAAACTAAATATTTCAAAAATTACCACTTTTTGCGGTAATTTTGAGCAAAATTTGTTGATTTTGCCCCGAAATTCACTTTGCCCCGAAAAAAAAAGTCTCAGTCTCAGTAATCTCAGACTACAGTCAGTGGTGTATCGTGGCCGTTCCTTCCCCGGGGGCTAAAGAAAATGTAAATTTTGCTACCCCTTGCAGCAACAGCCAGAAAAGGTTTTTCCAGCCAGGATGGCTCTCGAAAATGTAAAAAGGGGGGGGGGGGGGGGGTGAGGAGCAAAAAAATTTTTCAACCAATTTTTGTATTATAGACTTAAGAGGTGTTACCCCCCCCATTACCCCACCGCCTCAAGCTGTGGCCCTGTTGGCAACCAAAAAGGTATATTTAGATTATTTTTTCATAATTTTTCGCCCTTTTAATCATTAGGCCAAGAAAAAAAGAATGTATGTCTCAGACACCCATGCGCATTGCTATGTGAAATCCAATTTAGCGCTTAGCGCTACGCGTTGGCTGTATTTTTTTGCCCCTATGTTAATTTTTTCAGATTGTATAGCGATCCAATTTTGTCTTTTTTGCAGTTTAGTTGTTCTTTTTTGTACACATTTCACCATGATAAAAAAAAAAGAGACAAACAAATCTATTCATTGTGTATATAATATATATTACTATGTTTCTGTATTTGAATATCAAAAAGTACATAAATATTGTGTCTTAAAGGAGTATTTTGTGATCCTAGCATCCTCTTTTTATGACATTTTTCAATAGATATCCACAAAAAAATCTTATTCCCAAACAATTGATTCCGATTATGCGTTTGCGAGTTATGCATGATTAGGCGCGTGAAAGTCGATTCCGAGTTTACCGTCCCCCGCCCGCATCACTTTTTGGAAACCAAAAATACCCGCGTCAAATTTTCAAAAATGCCAAAATAATTCATTATATTCAAAGTATCAGTGTTTTCACCAGTTTTAGCAATTGGAAACATATATTTTTGTTTGGAAAACATAAATTCATAACTTCGAACCATAACCATGCTCTTTTCTAACTTTTCTAGTCCCTACCTTACGTTAATATTTCTTTGTCACATTTATTTCCATTTTGCTTTAAATCAACACGCATTTTAGGTCAATAATGAAATCTGATTAAATAATGAAAAATGAAAAAGTCAACTCACCAACCTGGAAAAAAAAAGTGATGATAAACTCAGAATTGACTTTCATGGGACTTATATGTATTACACAGCTCCATAGACAATTGTAATTTAGTTCTGGTATACCAGAAATTCAAATTTCACGATATTTTTGCTAAACAAATTAATCTGCAAGAAATTTTTTGTACATAAACATTATGTAGCAAGAGGTTTCCAGTCAAAGTATAAAAATCTCAACTTTCTTTGAGAAAAGTGGGGGGATGAGGCTGTGGATCACGAAGTGCCCTTTTAAATGTACATGTACATCAGCTCAGTTGGTAAAGTCCAGGTTATAGATGCTTCAAGTTGGAGACCCCATTATTTGCTCTCATGAAAAACAAAAAGTGTTTGTATCCAGAAATTCTCATGAACAATAATTTACTGCTGATCCCCCAAGTTTAAATAAAAATATCGCATATCGCATAGCTCATATTCTTAAAAAAATAATAAAACGCATAGCATTTAGCTTTTTACCAAAAGTGTCTGAGACATACTTTCTTTTTTATTTGGCCTTAATAATTCTTCTTGCCGCCCCTTCTGTCCCGCCATTTTTCTGCCGAAAGCAGTATGTATTCGAATTGGAACATGAAACACGACTATTGGGCGTAAATAATGGCGGATTGCCATGACAAATCATTCTGTCAAGTACATTTGGGCTACGTTTTCCATGTTGCCACGAAGTTCTTACAGTACAAAATGCTCAATGAGTCTGCATTTGGGCTAATGAATTATGCATTAGAAAAAAAAATGACAGGGACGGTCATAAATTCTTTATACGGGGTTGTAGTAAAATGTTTGCCTTGAAGAGTGATTATAAAAATGTTTGACTTGATTCTGGACTTTGAAAAGAATATAAAGCTTTGAATGTGTCAAGTTTTTATTGTTTTAAAGAAGTTAATCTGAAATAAGGTATCTGTGAAGGATTTTAGGGATATTTAAAGGGCCTGCACCCCCCCGTCTTACAAAAATGTCGAATTTTTTGTGAACGGTAGCTAAATAGTTCAGCCTGTCACGAATATTTAGGAGAGATTGAGGAAAAGTTGAACACAGGGCAAAGCGGAATCATCAGTCGGCTGCGGAGCAGGTGACTACAAGCTCCTATCTTTGGCTGCATCCTTTTTTGTACTTTGTGTACTTAACCCTCTATCTTTTTAACCAAATATCCCACAGAGTCGTGAGATATGTCAAACTTTTCCTCTGGTAAAAAAAAAAAAAAAAGTCAGTGGTCACATCTCTGTAGGATCATTGGTTGATGAGATATAGTCACTTTTTTCTACTTTGTGCATTTAACCCTCTATCTTGTTAACCAAATATACCACAGAGTCGTGCGATATGTCATACTTTTCCTCTTGTCATAAGGAACAAAAAAGTCAGTGGTCGCATATCTGTAGGATCATTAGTTAACAAGATATAGTCACTTTTTCTACTTTGTGCATTTAACCCTTTATCTTTTTAACCAAATATACCACAGAGTCGTGCGATATGTCAAACATTTCCTCTGGTCATAAGGAACAAAAAAGTCAGTGGTCGCATTTCTGTAGGATCATTGGTTTATGAGATATAGTCACTTTTTTCTACTTTCTGTACTTAACTCTCTATCTTTTTAACCAAATATCCCACAGAGTCGTGCGATATGTCAAACTTTTCCTCTGGTCATAAGGAACAAAAAAGTCAGTGGTCACATCTCTGTAGGATCATTGGTTAATGAGATATAGTCACTTTTTTCTACTTTCTGTACTTAACCCTCTATCTTTTTAACCAAATATTCCACAGAGTCGTGCGATATGTCAAACTTTTCCTCTGGTCATAAGGAACAAAAAAGTCAGTGGTCACATCTCTGTAGGATCATTGGTTAATGAGATATAGTCACTTTTTTCTACTTTCTGTACTTAACTCTCTATCTTTTTAACCAAATATCCCACAGAGTCGTGCGATATGTCAAACTTTTCCTCTGGTCATAAGGAACAAAAAAGTCAGTGGTCACGTCTCTGTAGGATCATTGGTTAATGAGATATAGTCACTTTTTTTGTACTTTGTGTACTTAACCCTCTATCTTTTTAACCAAATATCCCACAGAGTCGTGCGATATGTCAAACTTTTCCTCTGGTCATAAGGAACAAAAAGTCAGTGGTCACATCTCTGTAGGATCATTGGTTAATGAGATATAGTCACTTTTTCTACTTTGTGTACTTAACCCTCTATCTTTTTAACCAAATATCCCACAGAGTCGTGCGATATGTCAAACTTTTCCTCTGGCCATAAGGAACAAAGAAGTCAGCGGTGGCATATCTGTAGGATCATTGGTTAATGAGATAGAGTTACTTTTCCAATTGTGTGCATTTAACCCTCTATCTTTTAACCAAATATTCTAGAGAGAGTGCGATATGTCAAACTTTTCGTCTGGTCATAAGGAACAAACAATTCAGTGGTCGCGTATCTGTACGATCATTGGTTAATGAGATATAGTCACTTATTGTACTTTGTGCACTTAACTCTGTATCTTTTTAATCAAATATCCTACAGAGTCGCATGCGATATGTCGAACTTTTCCTCCGGTCGCAAGGAACAAAAAGGTTGCTTGGCGCGAGGTTCATATTGGTGCGTATGCACCAAATATGTATCTTGTAAACCTTACGTTGTGCCTTGCTTGCTTCGTAATCCTGTTTGGGCTGGACAAAAATATGTTCCACTTTCCCCGATCTCCCTAGGTACGGTAATATTCGTCTTAAGCTTACTGATTTTCTTTATTTTATTACTAGTATATTGTGAAAACCATGTAGCTGTGGTGTTAGCTCAATATGCTAGGAAAATATTATAACCGATGACCCCATGTTGAATTTGGCTAAATCAGCTGTATTTTTGCTGATAAAATAGCACGTACTCGATCGACATCCGCCATCTTGTATTTAAAATGCCTAGCAACTGTCACTCAAACTTACGATGTGTCAACTGCCGTTCACTTTTATACAGGGATTGAATACGAGTGTCACGCCCGGGTTTAGTGTGCATTCAAATCCTTACTAGTCGTCGGAAATGATTGCAAATTACACATTTGTAATCATTTTGACCACAAAATATGATGTGAAACACAGGTAAGCAATGAGAACAAGTCCTACATTTGAAATTTGTAGCTTACTACAACCTGAGACTAGCATTGACTAGTCTCAGCTGCATGTACTCATCTGAATTCCTACTGACTGAAGACAGCCTGAAGACATAATCATAATTCATATACATGTCAGATGTATAATTGTATTGGCAAATATCCACAAAAGCGTTCATTATCAATTTATTTTGATAAATTGTCACATTTTATGCCATGTATTATATTCTTAAAACTAACGGTGGATTTGCGAACAATTTGTCGCAATAAATGACGTTCAAGGGTGAAACGGTGGGCCAAAATGGGTTATATTTGGTAATATGCACACGAATGGTCAAATTAATAGAAAAATACCTGTGATAAATTTATCTGTACACATTGTCGCACTCGAGTGACGTATGGTATATTTGCAACCCTGTGGTGGATTTGCGAACAATTTGTCGACATAAATAACGGTCGTGGAGAAACGGTCGCCCAAAATGCATTATTTATGGTAATATGCAGACGAATGGCCAAATTAAGAGAAAAATACCTGTGATAAATTTATCTGTACAAATTGTCGCACTCGAAAGTGACATATGGTATATTTGCAACCCTGCTGTGGATTTGCGAACAATTTGTTGACATAAATGACGCTATGGAGAAATTATTAGAAAAAAGCTTTTATTTTGCCTAGGCCTGTCCTCCATGCTAGGCAGGGTCTTAGGCAGGATCAGAAGGTTTGGGTGTGTAAATTTAAAAACTGGGTGTGTAAATTTAAAATTTATGTACAAAGTGGGCAAAAACTGGGTGTGTATATTCCTGCATTAAATACATCAGAATTATTACCATTGCAAGATGGCTTAAATAAAGCTAGTTCACCACGTAAACTTGTATGGCTCAAAATTCGGTCCGCTCGCCATTAAGTTTACTGTCATTGCGTATTTTGAAATTGTTGACGTTTTAATGATCCCCGATTTCCGGTTGATTATTTTAGCTGTGTCACGTCACGCGCATGACGCTGGTGGTAACCAGCCTAGCCTAACTTAAGAAAAAAAAAATACGATCGCCGATATCGATGTGATGGATGTGATGTGGGACTTGCATAGGATTACACAGAGATATTTCGTGCCAAAATTTGACCATTTGTAGGCAAGTTGGCCTTACTTTGTCTGCGTTGTGTGAAAAGGACAGTCTTAAGTAAGTATACGGCAACGCTTTTGATGTTTTGGGAGACAGTGAGGGATCCGAAACAGCGGGTGGCGGAGCTTATTCTTGACTGTTTAATATTCATTCAATACGCTGCCTTACGGTAATAGTCTTATACTGCTGGCGATGGACAGATAGTATCAGTTTGTGAATGAGGACATCGTATAAGTTCCTTGTACTAGGCTTAAAGCTAGCATTTCAAGTATCTCTTATGGCAAATAACAGATGGTGCCCGCTGGAATCTCTTGAGGCATTGTCTTTTTTAAAGACATTTCTTGTTTCTTTAATAATTCTTCTTGCCACCACTTCATCTTCCGCCGCCCTTCTTTTTGCCGCCTCCTGCTTTTACCCGGCGGCTCGCGCCCCAAAAATATGCACATGACAGTACCCCCCTCCTCCCCCCCACACACACCCCCCCCCCCCCCACACACACACACACACAACTGGCTGCCTACCTTCATTGCTTCTGCATTTCCATTGGCTTTGCTGCTGGTACTGGTGGCTGTAGCTGCAGCTCCCCCAATACTAACAAGACTATGGGTAGAAAATGGGGGTCTGGTAGGGGGATGGTACACTTTGAGGCATCCAAGACAATAGGACACCTCACACTTGTTGCATCTTGATTCTACTGGCTTCTCTTTACACATATCACAGACTGGCCCTGTCAATCCTTGCTGCTTCTTGTAGCTTTCCACAATACTCTGCAACTGAAAATTTCTCTGCATGCTGCGGATGATCTTTCTGCTGAGGGGATGAAAGCTTCTTGCAATTTGGACATGATGTTTGTACCTTATCATCATCATTGGTAAATCTCGGGCATTTGCTGTTCAAATGTTCCAGAAGACAGTCTCTACAAAAGCTATGCATACATTGTAGAGCTACAGGGTCATCATAGAGCTCCAAACAGATTGAGCATTTCAGGTTGGATTCCATTTCCACTATGACGATTCTCTTGCTCAAAATATCTCAGAAGCTACCCAGAATTTCACTGATGTATGGAGGATTTTATAGAAATATCACTAGGAGGTGATTATTTATTTAACTCAAAATAAAATTTCCTTATATTGATAGCCACCTAGCCAGTTGCCATGTTGAACCACCACTGATTGAACTAGAAATACTTATCATTGTGTACATGTACCAAGTCTGTACGTGTCAGGTCAATGCAATTATTTCATTGATACGGGAATTCCCCGTCGCAGTTAGACTTGTTCTTAGACTTGTTCCAGTCTTAGATTCTGTTCCAACAGTAAGCGTGGATAGTGTAGTAGGCCTACTTAGGGAGTGTTCATTAATACTTTGGTAGGGGGCTGGTCTTCCTCCAATTTTTCGCTCGAAAACTTTTTGCCCCCCCCCCCCCTCGATGGACTGCTAAACTTTTTGACCCCCCTCTTTTGACAGACAAAACTTTTTTGGCCCCCCCCCCAATTATCGTACATAAAATTATACTTCATAGTGTTGTTTACAGTGGTATGGTATCTGGGTCACATGTCATTGAGGGAGGTAAATGTTTGAAACATTCCCGATGGGGCAATTGCGCAAGAAAGGCAAGCACAAGGAAATTTTCATTTTATACTTAATTTAGATTTGTCCCAAATCAGGGTGTTTATCTGATTTTACAGGTATTAATGAAATAGAGGATTTATTTTGAGGTTCATAGGCACATCAGCATATAATTTGGATCCGTGGCTATTATTATAGTACAAATGCAAAAATTTGGCCATATTGAAGCTCAAATATTGTTAAAATTGGAACTAATGCAAAAAGCTAAAATGGTCAGATATGAGATTAATTTGGTCACACAAATGTACACAGGTGCCAGTTTTGGCCCCCAAAGACCGTGGCACCTGGGTATGTGCCCGCTCTGCCCTATGGTAAATCTACCCATGGGCCTATGTGTACAAAATAATTTTGCAATAAGAAATAGTAAAATGAAGTGTGCAGTTTACGTGCAAAGAAATCCAATGTATTTGCAATATTTTCTTGATTTAGTTGTATTTTGATCAGATTGGTACGTCATGTTTGAAGAGATATACAATTCTATGATAAAAAGTGCCAGTATTTGTTAGACCAACCCAGATGTTGCATGTTGCTGATCATCTTTAATGTTATATTAATTAATAGATTATGTGTACACTAAGTGCCATAATTTTTTCAAACAAAAGCACTGAAAACCCAAACTTGCCCATGTTAAAAGTGATAGAGGGTCTCAATGCGCGCGAAGCGCGCGAAATTTTTGGGTTTTAAAGCGGAAAACTTGTTTGGCCCCCCTTTCCTTCCACCTAAAACTTTTTGGTCCCCCCTCTTTTAAGGTCCAAAACTTTTTTGGCCCCCCCCCCTCCCTTTTACCCCCACCAAAGTATTTCTGAACACTCCCTTATGGTGGCATCTGCTGCATCCCTGGTTCTCACAATTTAAAATAGCTTTGAAATAGTTCAAAAAAAAAAAAAAAAACATCAATAGGCCTAAACACATAAATACAGATAAGTACATGTATAATTTTGAAGTTTGTTTCCATTTCTGTATTAAAAATATTCTGTAGGCCCTACTCAGAATAAATATAGCTTATTAAATTGTATGTGTTGTTTCCTAAAATAATAGCTCTCTGTATAATTTGAGAAATCCTAGCCTGATGCTCAAAACAATATTCAGGTGCATATGCATGTAATTATATTTAAATGCCTAAAAACAAATGCACGTTGCTGTCATTTGAAATCAATATATAAACAAAGCAGATGCCAGATATTATCTAATAGGGGCCTACATAAAATAAGCTATAATTGGCATGAGAATTGGCTAGGCCTATTACTACATTTCAATATGATAGCATTTTCAAAAAAATTTGTCTACAGACAGTGAACATGGTGAAGTGGTGGCACCAGGAGTTTTCCGATGGGGCGGGGGGCTACTGGGGCTGGGCTGGGGTAGGGTACTAAAATGGCTAATATTTTTGCACATTTTAGCTACAGGATTTGCAGTGATATATATACCTGACATGAAGAAATAACCAGACATGGTAGGCCTACATAACCTTAATTCTAACCCTAACCCTAATTCCGTGTAAAAGTACATAAATGAATAACCAGACTTGGCATTACTTTGCCAAATTAAAGTTTATTTGCTGAGATGTATTAATAATTATTATCTAATCATTGTTAATTATTAATCAATGCTTGTTATTTATCAGAAGTGACATTATACTAGTACGTTGGCATCACAAACAAAATGGACCAAAGTCTACTATGAACGTGACACTGAGTGATAACTGAATTTATGGACCACAGGGTATTGTCATAATAATGTTGACAATCAATTATGTCATGAACTTTGTGTTTATTGTTGTCATCAAGCAATAACCATTCAAACGAATCGAAATGAAAATCATAGAATTAATTATATAGGCCTACAGCCCATTCAAATTCCACTCAATTATGTGAGTCCTAAAATTCAATTTTAATAGAATTAGAATATGATGTTTGTTTACCCTGGTGACCATGTGAATGACTAAGGCTGTCAATACTATCAAGGATTCTCGAGTAATAATATTCAGATATCAAGTATACATTATGCTGCCTCCGGGTGCTGCCTATTGAAGATAACACGTATCAAACAATGTTATCTTTTGAATATAGCAGACAGGGGCCTATCAAATATTACACTATCAACAGCTGAAGATAGCAGATATCAACTAGAAGGCTATATATTTGTACACAAATACGGCTATACCCGCATGTTATCGGTGTACCCAAACTTACAGTCCTTATTTGCTGCACTCTCGTGCAAATAAAGAACTTGTAAAAAGTCCCCTCCCAGGGGAGTTGTCTCTCCATAGATTGCCATTGTCAGTCTCTCTTATTCACAGTGAGGCTATACAATATGATTAGGGAAAACTATTCCAGAGGGAGTATGTAAATTAAATGGAACAGCCATTTCAGAGGGAGTATGTAAATTAAACGGAACAGCCTATTTTGGGACCATTTCAGAGGGAGTATGTAAATTAAATGGAACAGCCAATGGGTATGTAATTTAACTGGAACAGCCTTAAGGCTTCACGCTGGTATTTCCAATTATTATATTAATAATTATAATACGGATATGTCTGTTTAGTCCTACGTGTGTGAGGAGGGTATTGGGGTGTTAGTAACAATATAATTCTCAGGTGCTACTGTGTACAAATTCTCAGCCCGGAAGCTGCTTTATTTGATGAGAAACGGCCGGCCCTTTGTTTTAACATTTGGGGCCCTGGGGCCCATAATATTTGACTTATGAGGTCCATGGACATATGTTGAAGTTTAATTCTCTAGTGCTATCAGTAGACTCAAGCTGGGCACTGTAGCTGCTTTATTTACTGAGTAACGGCCGGCCCTATGTTTTAGCGTTTGGGGCCCTGGGGCCCATATAATGTAATATATGGGGCTCACATGTACATATAACAATGTGATTTTACGATGCAATATGTGTACTAACTCTGAGCCCTAAAGCTGCTTTATTTACAGAGTAACGGCCGGCCCTATGTTTTAGCGTTTGGGGCCCAGGGGCCCATATTATGTAACATATGGGGTTCATATATATACATATGACAATATAATACTGAAGACCTATCTGTGTACCAAATCTGAGCCCTGTAGCTACTTTATTTGCTGAGAAACGGCCGGCCCTTTGTTTTAACCTTTGGGCCCCTGGGGCCTCTAGCCTTGTACATCTGGGGCCAAAATGGGCAAAAGGCACATCTACAATTTAGGGCTTATACATGTGCAACATATGAGCCCTAGTGCCCTTGTAGCTTTAGTGCTAGGCTTGTCAATCTGCTGCCCCTTATTTTTAACATTTGGGCCCCTGGGGCCCATAATATATAACATATGGGGCTCATGTATACTTGTATTTATAGAGTACCCCTGGGGCTATCAGTGTACCAACTCACGGCCCTGAGGTTGCTCCATCTGATGAGAAACGGCATGGTTTGTGTTTTTACATTTGGGCCCCTGGGGCCCGTGACCTTTGACCTCTGGGGCCGGGATGGGCAAAAGGCACTTCTACGGGGTAGGGCCCATAAGTGTACCACATATGGGTCCTGGGGCCCTTGTAGTTTTAGCGCTAGCCTTGACAGAATGATGTGTTTGATAGGAGAAGGAGAAGGAGAACTAGAAGGCTATATATTTGTACACAAATACGGCTATACCCGCATGTTATCGGTGTACCCAAACTTATAGTCCTTATTTGCAGAGGACTTAAAATAAAGAAATTGCATGTGTAAAAAGTGCAAGTCCAAGTCACAAGCTTTAATTGAATGTAGGTTGCACTGACGTAGCACTTAAAATAAAGAAATTGTAAAAAGTCCCCTCCCAGGGGAGTCGTCTCTCTTACTCTCCATAGGTTGCTGTTGTCAGTCTCTCTTACTCACAGTGAGGCTATGCAATATGATTCAGGGAAACTATTCCAGAGGAGTATGTAAATTAAATAGAACAGCCATTTCAGAGGGAGTATGTAAATTAAATGGAACAGCCTTTTGGGGGCATTTCAGAGGGAGTATGTAAATTAAATGGAACAGCCAATGGGTATGTAATTTAACTGAACAGCCTTAACGCTTCACGCTGGTATTTTCAATTATGATATAATACGATCTGTTTGTTTAGTCCTACTATCTGTGTACAAATTCTGAGCCCGGAAGCTGCTTTCTTTGATGAGAAACGGCCCGCCCTTTGTTTTAACAATTGGGGCCCTGGGGCCCATAATATTTGACTTATGAGACCTATGCACATAATTATGTTGATGTATAATTTTCTAGTGCTATCAGTAGGCTCAAGCTGGCCACTGTAGCTACTTTATTTACTGAGTAACGGCCGGCCCTATGTATTAGCGTTTGGGGCCCTGGGGCCCATATTATGTGACATATGGGGATTATATATACCTTTGACAATATAATACTAAAGACCTATCTGTGTACCAAATCTGAACCCTGTAGCTACTTTATTTGCTGAGAAACGACCGGCCCTTTGTTTTAACATTTGGGGCCCAATATATATGACTTATGGGGCTCATGTACATATGCTGAAGTATGATTCTCAAGTGCTATCATTAGACTCAAGCTGGCCACTGTAGCTACTTTATTTACTGAGTAACGGCCGGCCCTATGTTTTAGCGTTTGGGGCCCTGGGGCCCATATTATGTGACATACGGGGATTATATATACCTATGACAATATAATACTAAAGACCTATCTGTGTACCAAATCTGAACCCTGTAGCTACTTTATTTGCTGAGAAACGACCGGCCCTTTGTTTTAACATTTGGGGCCCTGGGGCCCAATATATATGACTTATGGGGCTCATGTACATATGTTGAAGTATGATTCTCAAGTGCTATCAGTAGACTCAAGCTGGCCACTGTAGCTACTTTATTTACTGAGTAACGGCCGGCCCTATGTTTTAGCGTTTGGGGCCCTGGGGCCCATATTATGTGACATTTGGGGATTATATATACCTATGACAATATAATACTAAAGACCTATCTGTGTACTAAATCTGAACCCTGTAGCTACTTTATTTGCTGAGAAACGGCCGGCCCTTTGTTTTAACATTTGGGCCCCTGGGGCCCCCAGCCTTGTACATCTGGGGCCAAAATGGGCAAAAGGCACATCTACAACTTAGGGCCCATACATATGCCACATATGAGCCCTAGTGATCTTGTACATTTAGAGCTAGGCTTGTCAATCTGTTGCACCATAATTTAACATTTGGGCCCCTGGGGCCCATAATATATAACACATGGGGCTCTTTTATATTTGTAAATATAGAGTACCCCTAGGGCTATCAGTGTACCAACTCAGGGCCCTGAGGCTGCTTCATTTGATGAGAAATGACGTGCTTTGTATTTTCACATTTGGGCCCCTGGGGCCCGTGACCTTTGACCTCTGGGGCCAAGATGGGCAAAAGGCACTTCTACGGGGTAAGGCACATAAGTGTACCACATATGGGCCCCAGGGCCTTTGTAGTTTTAGCGCTAGCCTTGACAGAATGATGTGTTTGATGGAGAAGGAGGAAAAGAACTAGAAGGCTATATATTTGTACACAAATACGGCTATACCCGCATGTTATCGGTGTACCCAAACTTACAGTCCTTATTTGCTGAGGACTTAAAATAAAGAAATTGTAAAAAGTCGCCCAATTGGGCAGAAAATGTGTAAAAAGTGAAAGTCCAAGTCACAAGCTTTAATTGAATGTAGGTTGCACTGTCGTAGCACTTAAAATAAAGAAATAGTAAAAAGTCCCTCCCAGGGGAGTCGTCTCTCTTACTCTCCATAGGTTGCTGTTGTCAGTCTCTCTTACTCACAGCGAGGCTATACAATACGATTAGGGGAAACTATTCCAGAGGGAGTATGTAAATTAAACGGAACAGTCATTTCAGAGGGAGTATGTAAATTAAACGGAACAGCCTTTTTTGGGGCCATTTCAGAGGGAGTATGTAAATTAAATGGAACAGCCAATGGGTATGTAATTTAACTGGAACAGCCTTAACGCTTCACGCTGGTATTTCCAATTATGATATAATACGGTCTGTCTGTTTAGTCCTACGTGTGTGGGGTGGATGGGTGCGTGCGTGGGTGTTAGTAACAATATAATTCTCAGGTGCTATCTGTGTACAAATTGCTGAGGACTTAAAATATAGAAATTGTAAAAAGTCGTAAAAAAGTGTAAAATTGAAAGTCCAAGTCACAAGCTTTAATTTAATGCAGGTTGCACTCTCGTAGTACTTAAAATAAAGAACTTGTAAAAAGTCCCCTGCCAGGGGAGCTGTCTCTCCATAGATTGCTGTTGTCAGTCTCTCTTATTCACAATGAGGCTATGCAATGTGATTAGGGGAAAACTATTCCAGAGAGAGTATGTAAATTAAATGGAACAGCCATTTTAGAGGGAGTATGTAAATTAAACGGAACAGCCTATTTTGGGACCATTTCAGAGGGAGTACGAAAATTAAATAGAACAGCCAATGGGTATGTAATTTAACTGGAACAGCCTTAACGCTTCACGCTGGTATTTCCAATTATTATATTAATAATTATAACACGGATATGTCTGTTTAGTCCCACATGTGTAGGGTGGGGGATATGTGGGTGTTAATAACAATATAATTCTCAGGTGCTACTGTGTACAAATTCTGAGCCCGGAAGCTGCTTTATTTGATGAGAAACGGCCGGCCCTTTGTTTTAACATTTGGGGCCATGGGGCCCATAATATTTGACTTATGAGGCCCAGGACATATGTTGAAGTTTAATTCTCTAGTGCTATCAGTAGACTCAAGCTGGGCACTGTAGCTGCTTTATTTACTGAGTAACGGCCGGCCCTATGTTTTAGCGTTTTGGGGCCCTGGGGCCCATATAATGTAATATATGGGGCTCACATGTACATATAACAATGTGATTTTCAGGTGCAATCTGTGTACTAACTCTGAGCCCTAAAGCTGCTTTATTTACAGAGTAACTGCCGGCCCTATGTTTTAGAGTTTGGGGCCCTGGGGCCCATAAAATGTAATATATGGGGCTCACATGTACATATAACAATGTGATTTTCAGGTGCAATCTGTGTACTAACTCTGAGCCCTAAAGCTGCTTTATTTACAGAGTAACGACCGGCCCTATGTTTTAGCGTTTGGGGCCCAGGAGCCCATATTATGTGACATATGGGGTACATATATACATATGACAATATAATACTGAAAACCTATCTGTGTACCAAATCTGAGCCCTGTAGCTACTTTATTTGCTGAGAAACGGCCGGCCCTTTGTTTTAACATTTGGGCCCCTGGGGCCTCTAGCCTTGTACATCTGGGGCCAAAATGGGCAAAAGGCACATTTACAATTTAGGGCTTATACATGTGCAACATATGAGCCCTAGTGCCCTTGTAGCTTTAGAGCTAGGCTTGTCAATCTGTTGCCCCATATTTTTAACATTTGGGGCCCTGGGGCCCATAATATATAACATATGGGGCTCATGTATACTTGTATTTATAGAGTACCCTTGGGACTATCAGTGTACCAACTTATGGCCCTGAGGCTGCTTCATTTGATGAGAAACGACGTGATTTGTATTTTCACATTTGGGCCCCTGGGGCCCGTGACCTTTGACCTCTGGGGCCAAGATGGGCAAAAGGCACTTCTACGGGGTAGGGTCTATAAGTGTACCACATATGGGCCCCAGGGCCTTTGTAGTTTTAGCGCTAGCCTTGACAGAATGATGTGTTTGATGGAGAAGGAGGAGAAGGAGGAGAACTAGAAGGCTATATATTTGTACACAAATACGGCTATACCCGCATGTTATCGGTCTACCCAAACTTACAGTCCTTATTTGCTGAGGACTTAAAATAAAGAAATTGTAAAAAGTCGCCCAATTGGGTAGAAAATGTGTAAAAAGTGAAAGTCCAAGTCACAAGCTTTAATTGAATGTAGGTTGCACTGTCGTAGCACTTAAAATAAAGAAATTGTAAAAAGTCCCTCCCAGGGGAGTCGTCTCTCTGACTCTCCATAGGTTGCTGTTGTCAGTCACAGTGAGGCTATGCAATAGGATTCAGGGGAAACTATTCCAGAGGGAGTATGTAAATTAAATGGAACAGCCATTTCAGAGGGTGTATGTAAATTAAACGGAACAGCCTTTTGGGACCATTTCAGAGGGAGTATGTAAATTAAATGGAACAGCCAATGGGTATGTAATTTAACTGGAACAGCCTTAACGCTTCACGCTGGTATATCCAATTATGATATAATACGATCTGTCTGTTTAGTCCTACGTGTGTGGGGTGGATGGGTGTGTGGGTGTTAGTAACAATATAATTCTCAGGTGCTATCTGTGTACAAATTCTGAGCCCGGAAGCTGCTTTCTTTAATGAGAAACGGCCTACCCTTTGTTTTAACATTTGGGGCCCTGGGGCCAATAGTATTTGACTTATGAGGCCAATGTACATAATTATGTTAAAGTATAATTCTCTAGTGCTATCAGTAGACTCAAGCTGGCCACTGTAGCTACTTTATTTACTGAGTAACGGCCGGCCCTATGTTTTAGCGTTTGGGGCCCTGGGGCCAATATTATGTGATATATGGGGCTCATATGTACATATAACAATGTAATTCTCAGGTGCAATCTGTGTACAAACTCTGAGCCATGAAGCTACTTTATATGATGAGAAACTGCCGGCCCTTTGTTTTTAACATTTGGGGCCCTGGGGCCCAATATATATGACTTATGGGGCTCATGTACATATGTTGAAGTATGATTCTCAAGTGCTATCAGTAGACTCAAGCTGGGCATTGTAGCTGCTTTATTTACTGAGTAACGGCCGGCCCTATGTTTTAGCGTTTGGGGCCCTGGGCCCATATTATGTGACATATGGGGGTTATATATACATATGACAATAAAATACTGAAGACCTCTCTGTGTACCAAATGTGAACCCTGTAGCTTCTTTATTTGCTGAGAAACGACCGGCCCTTTGTTTTAACATTTGGGCCCCTGGGGCCCCCAGCCTTGTACATCTGGGGCCAAAATGGGCAAAAGGCACATCTACAACTTAGGGCCCATACATATGCCACATATGAGCCCTAGTGCTCTTGTACTTTTAGAGCTAGCCTTGTCAATCTGTTGCACCATATTTTAACATTTGGGCCCCTGGGGCCCCATAATATATAACATATGGGGCTCTTGTGTATTTGTAAATATAGAGTACCAATAGGGCTATCAGTGTACCAACTCAGGGCCCTGCGGCTACTTCAATTGATGAGAAACGATGTGCTTTGTATTTTTACATTTGGGCCCCTGGGGCCCGTGACCTTGACCTCTGGGGCCAAGATGGGCAAAAGGCACTTCTATGGGGTAGGGCCCATAAGTGTACCACATATGGGCCCCAGGGCCTTTGTAGTTTTAGCGCTAGCCTTGACAGAATGATGTGTTTGATGGAGAAGGAGGAGGAGGAGGAGGAGAAGAACTAGAAGGCTATATATTTGTACACAAATACGGCTATACCCGCATGTTATCGGTCTACCCAAACTTACAGTCCTGATTTGCCGAGGACTTAAAATAAAGAAATTGTAAAAAGTCGCCCAATTGGGCAGAAAATGTGTAAAAAGTGAAAGTCCAAGTCACAAGCTTTAATTGAATGTAGGTTGCACTATCGTAGCACTTAAAATAAAGAAATTGTAAAAAGTCCCCTTTTCCCGAGGGAGTATGTAAATTAGATGGAACAGCCATTTCAGAGGGAGTATGTAAATTAAACGGAACAGCCTTTTTTGGGGACATTTCAGAAGGAGTATGTAAATTAAATGGAACAGCCAATTGGTAATAGTCTCTCTTACTCACAGTGAGGCTATGCAATATGATTCAGGGAAACTATTCCAGAGGGAGTAGGAAAATTAAATGGAACAGCCATATAAGAGGGAGTATGTAAATTATACGGAACAGCCTTTTGGGGGCCATTTCAGAGGGAGTATGTAAATTAAATGGAACAGCCAATGGGTATGTAATTTAACTGGAACAGCCTTAACGCTTCACGCTGGTATTTCCAATTATGATAATACGATCTGTCTGTTTAGTCCTACGTGTGTGGGGTGGATGGGCGTGTGGGTGTTAGTAACAATATACTTCTCAGGTGCTATCTGTGTACATATTCTGAGCCCGGAAGCTGCTTTCTTTGATGAGAAACGGCCGGCCCATTGTTTTAACATTTGGGGCCCTGGGGCCCAATATATATGACTTATGGGGCTCATGTACATATGTTAAAGTATGATTCTCAAGTGCTATCAGTAGACTCAAGCTGGGCATTGTAGCTGCTTTATATACTGAGTAACGGCCGGCCCTATGTTTTAGCGTTTGGGGCCCTGGGGCCCATATTATGTGACATATGGGGATTATATATACATATGACAATATAATACTAAAGACCTATCTGTGTACCAAATCTGAACCCGGTAGCTGCTTTATTTACTGAGTAATGGCTGGCCCTATGTTTTAGCATTTGGGGCCCTGGGGCCCATATTATGTGGTATATGGGGCTTATATGTACATATAACAATGAAATTCTCAGGTGCAATCTGTGTACAAACTCTGAGCCCTAAAGCTGCTTTAACTGATGAGAAACGGCCGGCCCTTTGTTTTAACATGTGGGGCCCTGGGGCCCATATTTTTTAACTTATGAGGCTCATGTACATATGTTGAAGTATAATTCTCAAGTGCTATCAGTAAACTCAAGCTGGGCATTGTAGCTGCTTTATTTACTGAGTAACGGCCGGCCCTATGTTTTAGCGTTTGGGGCCTTGGGGCCCATATTATGTGACATCTGGGGGTTATACATACATTTGACAATACAATACTAAAGACCTACCTGTGTACCAAATCTGAACCCTGTAGCTACTTTATTTGCTGAGAAACGGCCGGCCCTTTGTTTTAACATTTTGGCCCCTGGGGCCCCTAGCCTTGTAAATCTGGGGCCAAAACGGGCAAAAGGCACATCTACAACTTAGGGCCCATACATATGCCATGTATGAGCCCTAGTGATCTTGTACTTTTAGAGCTAGGCTTGTCAATCTGTTGCACCATATTGTAACATTTGGGCCCCTGGGGCCCATAATATATAACATATGGGGCTCTTGTATATTTGTAAATATAGAGTGCCCTAGGGCTATCAGTGTACCAACTGAGGGCCCCAAGGCTGCTTCAATTGATGAGAAACGGCGTGCTTTGTATTTTCACATTTGGGCCCCTGGGGCCCGTGACCTTGACCTCTGGGGCCAAGATGGGCAAAAGGCACTTCTACATGGGGTAGGGCCCATAAGTGTACCACATATGGGCCCCAGGGCCTTTGTAGTTTTAGCGCTAGCCTTGACAGAATGATGTGTTTGATGGAGAAGGAGAAGAAGAAGGAGAAGAAACCACAGGATAACAATATACCCGTCCATGCTTCGCATGCGGGTATAAGAAACCACAGGATAACAATATACCCGTCCATGCTTCGCATGCGGGTATAACTAGAAGGCTATATATTTGTACACAAATACGGCTATACCCGCATGTTATCGGTTTACACAAACTTACAGTCCTTATTTGCTGAGGACTTAGGTTGCTGTTGTCAGTCTCTCTAATTCACAGTGAAGCTATGCAATTTGATAGATTGAAATTCACAATGTGCAATTTGATTAGGGAAAGCTATTCCAGAGGGAGTATGTAAATTAAATGGAACAGCCATTTCAGAGGGAGTATGTAAATTAAATAGAACAGCCAATGGGTATGTAATTTAACTGGAACAGCCTTAACGTTTCTGTCATCTATATTATTATAATTACGAAATTGCCTGTAAATGGGATGGGGTGGGTGTTATTAACAATATAATTCGCAGGTGCAATCTGTGTACAAACTCCGAGCCCCGAAGTTGCTTTATTTGATGATAAACGGGGGCCCTGGCCCATAATATTTGACTTATGAGGCTCATGTACACATGTTGAAGTATAATTCTCAAGTGCTATCAGTAGACTTAAGCTGGGCACTGTAGCTGCTTTATTTACTGAGTAACGGCTGGCCCTATGTTTTAGCGTTTGGGGCCCTGGGCCCATATTATGTGACATATGGGGCTCATATGTACATATAACAATATAATTCTCAGGTGCAGTCTGTGTACAAACTTTGAGCTTTGGTGAAAAATGGCCGGCCCTTTGATTTAACATTTGGGGCCTGGGGCCCATAATATTTGACTTATGGGGCTCTGTGCATATGTTGAAATATACTTTTCAAGTGCTATCAGCAGACTGAAGCTGGACATTGTAGCTGCTTTATTTACTGAGTAACGACCGGCCCTATGTTTTAGCGTTTGGGGCCCTGGGGCCCATATTATGTGACACATAGGGTTCATTTATACAAAAAACAATATAATGCTGAAGACCTATTAGTGTACCAAATCTAAACCCTGTCGCTACTTTATTTGTTGAGAAACGACCGGCCCTTTGTTTTAACATTTGGGCCTCTGGGGCCCCTAGCCTTAAACATCTGGGGCCAAAATGGGCAGAAGACACATTACAACTTAGGGCCCATACATGTGCCACATATGAGCCCTAGTGCCCTTGTAGTTTTATAGCTAGCCTTGTTAACCTGTTGCCCCTTATTTTAACATTTGGGGCCCTGGGGCCCATAATATATGACATATATACTCATGTATACTTGTATATATAGAGTACCCCTGGCTCTATCAGTGTACCAACTCAGGGCCCGAGGCTGCTTCATTTAATGAGAAACCGCATGCTTTGTATTTTTACATTTGGGCCCCTGGGGCCCGTGACCTTGACCTCTGGGGCCCAGATGTGCAAAGGATAAATCTACAGGGTAGGGCCCATAAGTGTACTACATATGGGCCCTGGGGCCCTTGTAGTTTTAGCGCTAGCTTTGTCAATCTGTTACCCCTTGTTTTAACATTTGGGGCCCTGGGGCCCATAATATATGACATATGGGGTTCATGTATACTTGTATATATAGAGTACCCTGGGGCTATCAGTGTACCAAC
Source organism: Amphiura filiformis (assembly GCF_039555335.1). Taxonomy (NCBI): domain Eukaryota; kingdom Metazoa; phylum Echinodermata; class Ophiuroidea; order Amphilepidida; family Amphiuridae; genus Amphiura; species Amphiura filiformis. The sequence goes on from NC_092632.1 coordinate 59,627,503, forward strand.
TCAGGCCCCTGAGGCTGCTTCATTTGATGAGAAACGGCATGCTTTGTATTTTTACATTTGGGCCCCTGGGGCCTGTGACCTTTGACCTCTGGGGCCAAGATGGGCAAAGGATAAATCTACAGGGTAGGGCCCATAAGTGTACCACATATGGGCCCTGTGGCCCTTGTAGTTTTAGCGCTAGCCTTGACAGAATGTTGTGTTTGATGGAGGAAAAGGAGAAGGAGAAGGAGAACTAGAAGGCTATATATTTGTACACAAATACGGCTATACCCGCATGTTATCGGTTTACACAAACTTACAGTCCTTATTTGCTGAGGACTTAAGTTGCTGTTGTCAGTCTCTCTAATTCACAGTGAAGCTATGCAATGTGATAGATTGAAATTCACAATGTGCAATTTGATTAGGGGAAAGCTATTCCAGAGAGAGTATGTAAATTAAATGGAACAGCCATTTCAGAGGGAGTATGTAAATTAAATGGAACAGCTTTTTTGGGATCATTTCAGAGGAGTGTGTAAATTAAATGGAACAGCCAAAGGTATGTAATTTGAATGGAACAGCCTTAACGCTTCACACATGGTATTTCCAATTATCATCATCTATAATTATTATAGGCCTAATACGCTATTGAAATTCACAATATGCAATTTGATTAGGGGAAAGCTATTCTATTCTAGAGGGAGTATGTAAATTAAATGGAACAGCCATTTCAGAGGGAGTATGTAAATTAAATGGAACAGCCTATTTTGTGGCCATTTCAGAGGGAGTATGTAAATTAAATAGAACAGCCAATGGGTATGTAATTTAACTGGAACAGCCTTAAAGTTTCTGTCATCTATATTATTATAATTACGCAATTGTCTGTGAATGGGATGGGGTGGGTGTTATTAACAATATAATTCGCAGGTGCAATCTGTGTACAAACTCCGAGCCCTGAAGTTGCTTTATTTGATGATAAACGGACAGCCCTTTTTAACATTTGGGGCCCTGGCCCATAATATTTGATTTATGAGGCTCATGTACACATGTTGAAGTATAATTCTCAAGTGCTATCAGTAGACTTAAGCTGGGCACTGTAGCTGCTTTATTTACTGAGTAACGGCTGGCCCTATGTTTTAGCGTTTGGGGCCCTGGGCCCATATTATATGACATATGGGGCTCATATGTACATATAACAATATAATTCTCAGGTGCAGTCTGTGTACAAACTTTGAGCTTTGGTGAAAAATGGCCGGCCCTTTGCTTTAACATTTGGGGCCTGGGGCCCATAATATTTGACTTATGGGGCTCATGTGCATATGTTGAAATATAATTCTCAAGTGCTATCAGCAGACTCAAGCTGGACATTGTAGCTGCTTTATTTACTGAGTAACGACCGGCCCTATGTTTTAGCGTTTGGGGCCCTGGGGCCCATATTATGTGACACATGGGGTTCATATATATATATAACAATATAATGCTGAAGACCTATTAGTGTACCAAAGCAAAACCCTGTAGCTACTTTATTTGCTGAGAAACGACCGGCCCTTTGTTTTAAGATTTGGGCCTCTGGGGCCCCTAGCCTTAAACATCTGGGGCCAACATGGGCAGAAGACACATTACAACTTAGGACCCATACATGTGCCACATATGAGCCCTAGTGCCCTTGTAGTTTTATAGCTAGCCTTGTTAATCTGTTGCCCCTTATTTTAACATTTGGGGCCCTGGGACCCATAATATATGACATATGGGACTCATGTATACTTGTATATATAGAGTACCCCTGGCTCTATCAGTGTACCAACTCAGGGCCTCGAGGCTGCTTCATTTAATGAGAAACAACATGCTTTGTATTTTCACATTTGGGCCCCTGGGGCCCGTGACCTTTGACCTCTGGGGCCAAGATGTGTAAAGGATAAATCTACTGGGTAGGGCCCATAAGTGTACCACATATGGGCCCTGGGGCCCTTGTAGTTTTAGCGCTAGCTCTGTCAATCTATTACCCCTATTTTAACATTTGGGGCCCTGGGGCCCATAATATATGACATATGGGGCTCATGTATACTTGTATATATAGAGTACCCCTGGGGCTATCAGTGTACCAACTCAGGGCCCTGAGGCTGCTTAATTTGATGAGAAACGGCATGCTTTGTATTTTTACATTTGGGCCCCTGGGGCCCGTGACCTTTGACCTCTGGGACCAAGATGGGCAAAGGATAAATCTACGGGGTAGGGTCCATAAGTGTACCACATATGGGCCCTGTGGCCCTTGTAGTTTTAGCGCTAGCCTTGACAGAATGTTGTGTTTGATGGAGGAAGAGAAGAAGGAGAAGAAACCATAGAATGGCAATATACCCGTTCATGCTTCGCATGCGGGTATAACTAGAAGGCTATATATTTGTACACAAATACGGCTATACCCGCATGTTATCGGTTTACACAAACTTACAGTCCTTATTTGCTGAGGACTTAGGTTGCTGTTGTCAGTCTCTCTAATTCACAGTGAAGCTATGCAATTTGATAGATTGAAATTCACAATGTGCAATTTGATTAGGGGAAAGCTATTCCAGAGAGAGTATGTAAATTAAATGGAACAGCCATTTCAGAGGGAGTGTGTAAATTAAATGGAACAGCTTTTTGGGATCATTTCAGAGGGAGTGTGTAAATTAAATGGAACAGCCAAAGGTATGTAATTTGAATGGAACAGCCTTAACGCTTCACACATGGTATTTCCAATTATCATCATCTATAATTAGTTTTAGCGTTTGGGGCCCTGGGCCCAAATTATGTGACATATGGGGCTCATATGTACATATAACAATATAATTCTCAGGTGCAGTCTGTGTACAAACTTTGAGCTTTGGTGAAAAATGGCCGGCCCTTTGCTTTAACATTTGGGGCCTGGGGCCCATAATATTTGACTTATGGGGCTCATGTGCATATGTTGAAATATAATTCTCAAGTGTTATCAGCAGATTCAAGCTGGACATTGTAGCTGCTTTATTTACTGAGTAACGACCGGCCCTATGTTTTAGCGTTTGGGGCCCTGGGGCCCATATTATGTGACACATGGGGTTCATATATACATAAAACAATATAATGCTAAAGACATATTAGTGTACCAAATCTAAACACTGTAGCTACTTTATTTGCTGAGAAACGACCGGCCCTTTGTTTTAACATTTGGGCCTCTGGGGCCCCTAGCCTTAAACATCTGGGGCCAAAATGGGCAGAAGAAACATTACAACTTAGGGCCCATACATGTGCCACATATGAGCCCTAGTGCCCTTGTAGTTTTATAGCTAGCCTTGTTAATCTGTTGCCCCTTATTTTAACGTTTGGGGCCCTGGGGCCCATAATATATGACATATGGGACTCATGTATACTTGTATATATAGAGTACCCTGGCTCTATCAGTGTACCAACTCAGGGCCCGAGGCTGCTTCATTTAATGAGAAACAACATGCTTTGTATTTTTACATTTGGGGCCCGTGACCTTTGACCTCTGGGGCCAAGATGTGCAAATGATAAATCTACTGGGTAGGGCCCATAAGTGTACCACATATGGGCCCTGGGGCCCTTGTAGTTTTAGCGCTAGCTCCGTCAATCTATTACCCCTGTTTTAACATTTGGGGCCCTGGGGCCCATAATATATGACATATGGGGCTCATGTATACTTGTATATATAGAGTACCCCTGGGGCTATCAGTGTACCAACTCAGGGCCCGGAGCTGCTTCATTTGATGAGAAACGGCATGCTTTGTTTTTTACATTTGGGCCCCTGGGGCCCGTGACCTTTGACCTCTGGGGCCAAGATGTGCAAAGGATAAATCTACGGGGTAGGGCCCATAAGTGTACTACATATGGGCCCTGGGGACTTTGTAGTTTTAGCGCTAGCTTTGTCAATCTGTTACCCCTTGTTTTAACATTTGGGGCCCTGGGGCCCATAATATATGACATATGGGACTCATGTATACTTGTATATATAGAGTACCCCTGGGGCTATCAGTGTACCAACTCAGGGCCCTGAGGCTGCTTAATTTGATGAGAAACGGCATGCTTTGTATTTACATTTGGGCCCATGGGGCCGTGACCTTTGACCTCTGGGGCCAAGATGGGCAAAGGATAAATCTATGGGGTAGGGCCCATAAGTGTACCACATATGGGCCCTGTGGCCCTTGTAGTTTTAGCGCTAGCCTTGACAGAATGTTGTGTTTGATGGAGGAAGAGAAGAAGGAGAAGAAACCATAGAATGGCAATATACCCGTTCATGCTTCGCATGCGGGTATAACTAGAAGGCTATATATTTGTACACAAATACGGCTATACCCGCATGTTATCGGTATACCCAAACTTACAGTCCTTATTTGCTGAGGACTGATAATAAAGAAATTGTAAAAAGTCGCCTAATTGGGTGGAAAATGTGTAAAAAGTGAAAATCCAAGTCACAAGCTTTAATTTAATGCAGGTTGCACTCTCGTAGCACTTAAAATAATTGTAAAAAGTCCCCTCCCAGGGGAGTCATCTCTCCATAGATTGCTGTTGTCAGTTTCTCTGATTTACAGTGAGGCTATGCAATATGATTTAGGGAAAACTATTCCAGAGGGAGTATGTAAATTAAATGGAACAGCCATTTCAGAGGGAGTATGTAAATTAAATGGAACAGCCTATTTTGAGGCCATTTCAGAGGGAGTATGTAAATTAAATGGAACAGCCAATGGGTATGTAATTTAAATGGAACAGCCTTAACGCTTCACGCTGGTATTTCCAATTATTATATTATAATACGGATCTGTCTGTTTCAGAGGGAGTATGTAAATTATACGGAACATCCTTTTTTGGGGACATTTCGGAGGGAGTATGTAAATTAAATGGAACAGCCAATGGGTATGAAATTTAACTTCACGCTGGTATTTCCAATTATGATAGAATACGATCTGCCTGTTTAGTCCTACGTGTGTGGGGTGGATGGGTGTGTGGGTGTTAGTAACAATATAATTCTCAGGTGCTATCTGTGTACATATTCTGAGCCCGGAAGCTGCTTTCTTTGATGAGAAACGGCCCGCCCTTTGTTTTATCATTTGGGGCCCTGGGGCCCATAATATTTGACTTATGAGGCTGATGTACATAATTATGTTGAAGTATAATTCTCTAGTGCTATCAGTAGACTCAAGCTGGCCACTGTAGCTACTTTATTTACTGAGTAACGGCCGGCCCTATGTTTTAGCGTTTGGGGCCCTGGGACCAATATTATGTGATATATGGGGCTCATATGTACATATAACAATGTAATTCTCAGGTGAAATCTGTGTACAAACTCTGAGCCATAAAGCTGCTTTATATGATGAGAAACGGCCGGCCCTTTGTTTTAACATTTGGGGCCCTGGGGCCCAATATATATGACTTATGGGGCTCACGTACATATGTTAAAGTATGATTCTCAAGTGCTATCAGTAGACTCAAGCTGGGCATTGTAGCTGCTTTATTTACTGATTAACGGCCGGCCCTATGTTTTAGCGTTTGGGGCCCTGTGGCCCATATTATGTGACACATGGGGTTCATATATACATATAACAATATAATGCTGAAGACCTATTAGTGTACCAAATCTAAACCCTGTAGCTCCTTTATTTGCTGAGAAACGACCGGCCCTTGTTTTAACATTTGGGCCTCTGGGGCCCCTACCCTAAACCATTTGGGGCCAAAATGGGCAAAAGGTAATTTACAACTTAGGGCCCATATATGTGCCACATATGAGCTCTAGTGGCCTTGCAGTTTTATAGCTAGCCTTGTCAATCTGTTGTCCCTTATTTTAACATTAGGGGCCCTGGGGCCCATAATATATGACATGTGGGGCTCATGTATACTTTTTTATATAGAGTACTCCTGGATCTATCAGTGTACCAACTCAGGGACCTGAGGCTGCTTCATTTAATGAGAAACAACATGCTTTGTATTTTTACATTTGGGCCCCTGAGGCCTGTGACCTTTGACCTCTGGGGCCAAGATGTGCAAAGGATAAATCTACGGGGTAGGGCCCATAAGTGTACCACATATGGGCTCTGGGGCCCTTGTAGTTTTAGCGCTAGCTCTGTCAATCTGTTGCCCCTTATTTTAACATTTGGGGCCCTGGGGCCCATAATATATGACATATGGGGCTCATGTATACTTGTATATATAGAGTACTCCTGGGGCTATCAGTGTACCAACTCAGGGCCCTGAGGCTGCTTCATTTGATGAGAAACAGCATGCTTTGTATTTTTACATTTGGGCCCCTGGGGCCCGTGACCTTTGACCTCTGGGGCCAAGATGGGCAAAGGATAAATCTACGGGGTAGGGCCCATAAGTGTACCACATATGGGCCCTGGGGCCCTTGTAGTTTTAGCGCTAGCCCTGTCAATCTGTTGCCCCTTATTTTAACATTTGGGGCCCTGGGGCCCATAATATATGACATGTGGGGCTCATGTATACTTGTGTATATAGAGTACCCCTGGGGCTATCATTGTACCAACTCAGGGCCCTGAGGCTGCTTCATTTGATGAGAAACGGCATGCTTTGTATTTTTACATTTGGGCCCCTGGGGCCCGTGACCTTTGACCTCTGGGGCCAAGATGGACAAAGGATAAATCTACGGGGTAGGGCCCATAAGTGTGCCACATATGGGCCCTGTGGCCCTAGTAGTTTTAGCGCTAGCCTTGACAGAATGATGTGTTTGATGGAGGAGGAAAAGGAGAAGGAGAAGGAGAAGAAACTAGAAGGCTATATATTTGTACACAAATACGGCTATACCCGCATGTTATCGGTTTACACAAACTTATAGTCCTTATTTGCTGAGGACTTATTGTCAGTCTCTCTAATTCACAGTGAAGCTATGCAATTTGATAGATTGAAATTCACAATATGCAATTTGATTAGGAGAAAGCTATTCCAGAGGGAGTATGTAAATTAAATCGAACAGCCATTTCAGAGGGAGTATGTAAATTAAATAGAACAGCTATTTTGGGATAATTTAGAGGGAGTATGTAAATTAAATGGAACAGCCAAAGGTATGTAAATTGAATGGAACAGCCTTAACGCTTCACACATGGTATTTCCAATTATCATCATCTATAATTATTATAGGCCTAATACGCTATTGAAATTCACAATATGCAATTTGATTAGGGGAAAGCTATTCCAGAGGGAGTATGTAAATTAAATGGAACAGTCATTTCAGAGGGAGTATGTAAATTAAATAGAAGAGCCTATTTTGTGGCCATTTCAGAGGGAGTATGTAAATTAAATAGAACAGCCAATGGGTATGTAATTTAACTGGTACAGCCTTAACGTTTCTGTCATCTATATTATTATTACGCTATTGTCTGTGAATGGGGTGGGGTGGGTGTTATTAACAATATGATTCGCAGGTGCAATCTGTGTACAAACTCCGAGCACTGAAGCTGCTTTATTTGATGATAAACGGACGGCCCTTTTTAACATTTGGGGCCCTGGCCCATAATATTTGACTTATGAGGCTGTACACATGTTGAAGTATAATTCTCAAGTGCTATCAGTAGACTCAAGCTGGGCACTGTAGCTGCTTTATTTACTGAGTAACGGCTGGCCCTATGTTTTAGCGTTTGGGGCCCTGGGCCCATACTATGTGACATATGGGGCTCATATGTACATAAAACAATATAATTCTCAGGTGCAGTCTGTGTACAAACTATGAGCTCTGAAGCAGCTTTATTTGATGAAAAACGGCCGGGCCTTTGCTTTAACATTTGGGGCCCCAGGCCCATAATATTTGACTTATGGGGCTCATGTGCATATGTTGAAATATAATTCTCAAGTGCTATCAGCAGACTCAAGCTGGACATTGTAGCTGCTTTCTTTACGGAGTAACGGCCCGCCCTATGTTTTAGAGTTTGGGGCCCTGGGGCCCATATTATGTGACACATGGGGTTCATATATACGTATAACAATATAATGCTGAAGACCTATTAGTGTACCAAATCTAAACCCTGTAGCTACTTTATTTGCTGAGAAACGACCGGCCCTTTGTTTTAACATTTGGGCCTCTGGGGCCCCTAGTCTTAAACATCTGGGGCCAAAATGGGCAGAAGACACATTACAACTTAGGGCCCATACATGTGCCACATATGAGCCCTAGTGCCCTTGTAGTTTTATAGCTGGCCTTGTTAATCTGTTGCCCAACACCATCCGTTTGGGGCCCTGGGGCCCATAATATATGACATATGGGACTCATGTATACTTGTATATATAGAGTACCCTTGGAGCTATCAGTGTACCAACTCAGGGCCCTGAGGCTGCTTCATTTGATGAGAAACAGCATGCTTTGTATTTTTACATTTGGGCCCCTGGGGCCCGTGACCTTTGACCTCTGGGGCCAAGATGTGTAAAGGATAAATCTACTGGGTAGGGCCCATAAGTGTACCACATATGGGCCCTGGGGCCCTTGTAGTTTTAGCGCTAGCTCTGTCAATCTATTACCCCTATTTTAATATTTGGGGCCCTGGGGCCCATATTATATGACATATGGGGCTCATGTATACTTGTATATATAGAGTACCCCTGGGGCTATCAGTGTACCAACTCAGGGCCATGAGGCTGCTTCATTTGATGAGAAACGGCATGCTTTGTATTTTTACATTTGGGCCTCTGGGGCCCGTGACCTTTGACCTCTGGGGCCAAGATGGGCAAAGGATAAATCTACGGGGTAGGGCCCATAAGTGTACCACATATGGGCCCTGTGGCCCTTGTAGTTTTAGCGCTAGCCTTGACAGAATGTTGTGTTTGATGGAGGAGAAGGAGAAGGAGAAGGAGAACTAGAAGGCTATATATTTGTACACAAATACGGCTGTACCCGCATGTTATCGGTTTACACAAACTTACAGTCCTTATTTGCTGAGGACTTAGGTTGCTGTTGTCAGTCTCTCTAATTCACAGTGAAGCTATGCAATTTGATAGATTGAAATTCACAATGTGCAATTTGATTAGGGGAAAGCTATTCCAGAGAGAGTATGTAAATTAAATGGAACAGCCATTTCAGAGGGAGTGTGTAAATTAAATGGAACAGCTTTTTTGGGATCATTTCAGAGGGAGTGTGTAAATTAAATGGAACAGCCAAAGGTATGTAATTTGAATGGAACAGCCTTAACGCTTTACACATGGTATTTCCAATTATCATCATCTATAATTAGTTTTAGCGTTTGGGGCCCTGGGCCCAAATTATGTGACATATGGGGCTCATATGTACATATAACAATATAATTCTCAGGTGCAGTCTGTGTACAAACTTTGAGCTTTGGTGAAAAATGGCCGGCCCTTTGCTTTAACATTCGGGGCCTGGGGCCCATAATATTTGACTTATGGGGCTCATGTGCATATAATGTTGAAATATAATTCTCAAGTGCTATCAGCAGACTCAAGCTGGACATTGTAGCTGCTTTATTTACTGAGTAACGACCGGCCCTATGTTTTAGCGTTTGGGGCCCTGGGGCCCATATTATGTGACACATGGGGTTCATATATACATAAAACAATATAATGCTAAAGATTAGTGTACCAAATCTAAACACTGTAGCTACTTTATTTGCTGAGAAACGACCGGCCCTTTGTTTTAACATTTGGGCCTCTGGGGCCCCTAGCCTTAAACATCTGGGGCCAAAATGGGCAGAAGAAACATTACAACTTAGGGCCCATACATGTGCCACATATGAGCCCTAGTGCCCTTGTAGTTTTATAGCTAGCCTTGTTAATCTGTTGCCCCTTATTTTAACGTTTGGGGCCCTGGGGCCCATAATATATGACATATGGGACTCATGTATACTTGTATATATAGAGTACCCCTGGCTCTATCAGTGTACCAACTCAGGGCCCGAGGCTGCTTCATTTAATGAGAAACAACATGCTTTGTATTTTTACATTTGGGGCCCGTGACCTTTGACCTCTGGGGCCAAGATGTGCAAATGATAAATCTACTGGGTAGGGCCCATAAGTGTACCACATATGGGCCCTGGGGCCCTTGTAGTTTTAGCGCTAGCTCCGTCAATCTATTACCCCCTATTTTAACATTTGGGGCCATATTATATGACATATGGGGCTCATGTATACTTGTATATATAGAGTACCCCTGAGGCTACCAGTGTACCAACTCAGGGCTCTGAAGCTGCTTCATTTGATGAGAAACGGCATGCTTTGTATTTTTACATTTGGGCCCCTGGGGTGTGACCTTTGACCTCTGGGGCCAAGATGTGCAAAGGATAAATCTACGGGGTAGGGCCCATAAGTGTACTACATATGGGCCCTGGGGACTTTGTAGTTTTAGCGCTAGCTTTGTCAATCTGTTACCCCTTGTTTTAACATTTGGGGCCCTGGGGCCCATAATATATGAGACATGGGACTCATGTATACTTGTATATATAGAGTACCCCTGGGGCTATCAGTGTACCAACTCAGGGCCCTGAGGCTGCTTAATTTGATGAGAAACGGCATGCTTTGTATTTTTACATTTGGGCCCATGGGGCCCGTGACCTTTGACCTCTGGGGCCAAGATGGGCAAAGGATAAATCTACGGGGTAGGGCCCATAAGTGTACCACATATGGGCCCTGTGGCCCTTGTAGTTTTAGCGCTAGCCTTGACAGAATGTTGTGTTTGATGGAGGAAGAGAAGAAGGAGAAGAAACCATAGAATGGCAATATACCCGTTCATGCTTCGCATGCGGGTATAAGAAACTAGAAGGCTATATATTTGTACACAAATACGGCTATACCCGCATGTTATCGGTTTACACAAACTTACAGTCCTTATTTGCTGAGGACTAATTGTCAGTCTCTCTAATTCACAGTGAAGCTATGCAATTTGATAGATTGAAATTCACAATATGCAATTTGATTAGGAGAAAGCTATTCCAGAGGGAGTATGTAAATTAAATCGAACAGCCATTTCAGAGGGAGTATGTAAATTAAATAGAACAGCTATTTTGGGATCATTTCAGAGGGAGTATGTAAATTAAATGGAACAGCCAAAGGTATGTAAATTGAATGGAACAGCCTTAACGCTTCACACATGGTATTTCCAATTATCATCATCTATAATTATTATAGGCCTAATACGCTATTGAAATTCACAATATGCAATTTGATTAGGGGAAAGCTATTCCAGAGGGAGTATGTAAGTTAAATGGAACAGTCATTTCAGAGGGAGTATGTAATTAAATAGAACAGCCTATTTTGTGGCCATTTCAGAGGGAGTATGTAAATTAAATAGAACAGCCAATGGGTATGTAATTTAACTGGTACAGCCTTAACGTTTCTGTCATCTATATTATTATAATTACGCTATTGTCTGTGAATGGGGTGGGGTGGGTGTTATTAACAATATAATTCGCAGGTGCAATCTGTGTACAAACTCCGAGCACTGAAGCTGCTTTATTTGATGATAAACGGACGGCCCTTTTTAACATTTGGGGCCCTGGCCCATAATATTTGACTTATGAGGCTGTACACATGTTGAAGTATAATTCTCAAGTGCTATCAGTAGACTCAAGCTGGGCACTGTAGCTGCTTTATTTACTGAGTAACGGCTGGCCCTATGTTTTAGCGTTTGGGGCCCTGGGCCCATACTATGTGACATATGGGGCTCATATGTACATAAAACAATATAATTCTCAGGTGCAGTCTGTGTACAAACTATGAGCTCTGAAGCAGCTTTATTTGATGAAAAACGGCCGGGCCTTTGCTTTAACATTTGGAGCCCCGGGCCCATAATATTTGACTTATGGGGCTCATGTGCATATGTTGAAATATAATTCTCAAGTGCTATCAGCAGACTCAAGCTGGACATTGTAGCTGCTTTCTTTACGGAGTAACGGCCGGCCCTATATGTTTTTAGAGTTTGGGGCCCTGGGGCCCATATTATGTGACACATGGGGTTCATATATACGTATAACAATATAATGCTGAAGACCTATTAGTGTACCAAATCTAAACCCTGTAGCTACTTTATTTGCTGAGAAACGACCGGCCCTTTGTTTTAACATTTGGGCCTCTGGGGCCCCTAGTCTTAAACATCTGGGGCCAAAATGGGCAGAAGACACATTACAACTTAGGGCCCATACATGTGCCACATATGAGCCCTAGTGCCCTTGTAGTTTGATAGCTGGCCTTGTTAATCTGTTGCCCCTTATTTTAACATTGGGGCCCTGGGGCCCATAATATATGACATATGGGACTCATGTATACTTGTATATATAGAGTACCCTGGAGCTATCAGTGTACCAACTCAGGGCCCTGAGGCTGCTTCATTTGATGAGAAACAGCATGCTTTGTATTTTTACATTTGGGCCCCTGGGGCCCGTGACCTTGACCTCTGGAGCCAAGATGTGCAAAGGATAAATCTACGGGGTAGGGCCCATAAGTGTATCACATATGGGCCCTGGGGCCCTTATAGTTTTAGCACTAGCCTTGTCAATCTGTTGCCCCTTTTTAAACATTTGGGGCCCTGGGGCCCATAATATATGACATATGGGGCTCATGTATACTTGTATATATAGAGTACCCCTGGGGCTATCAGTGTACCAACTCAGGGCCATGAGGCTGCTTCATTTGATGAGAAACGGCATGCTTTGTATTTTTACATTTGGGCCCCTGGGGCCCGTGACCTTTGACCTCTGGGGCCAAGATGGGCAAAGGATAAATCTACGGGGTAGGGCCCATAAGTGTACCACATATGGGCCCTGTGGCCCTTGTAGTTTTAGCGCTAGCCTGGACAGAATGTTGTGTTTGATGGAGGAGGAGAAGAAGGAGAACTAGAAGGCTATATATTTGTACACAAATACGGCTATACCCGCATGTTATCGGTGTACCCAAACTTACAGTCCTTATTTGCTGAGGACTTAAAATAAAGAAATTGTAAAAAGTCGCCCAATTGGGCAGAAAATGTGTAAAAAGTGAAAGTCCAAGTCACAAGCTTTAATTGAAAGTAGGTTGCACTGTCATAGCACTTAAAATAAAGAAATTGCAAAAAGACGCCTCCCAGGGGAGTCGTCTCTCTTACTCTCCATAGGTTGCTGTTGTCAGTATCTCTTACTCACAGTGAGGCTATGCAATATGATTAGGGGAAACTATTTCAGAGGGAGTATGTTAATTAAATGGAACAGCCATTTCAGAGGGAGTATGTAAATTAAACGGAACAGCCTTTTTGGGGCCATTTCAGAGGGAGTATGTAAATTAAATGGAACAGCCAATGGGTATGTAATTTAAATGGAACAGCCTTAACGCTTCACGCTGGTATTTCCTATTATGATATAATACGATCTGTTTAGTTTTACGTGTGTGGGGTGGATGGGTGTGTGGGTGTTAGTAACAATATACTTCTTATGGGAAAGCTATTCCAGAGGGAGTATGTAAATTAAATGGAACAACCATTTCAGAGGGAGTATGTAAATTAAATGGAACAGCCTATTTTGTGGCCATTTCAGAGGGAGTATGTAAATTAAATGGAACAGCCAATGGGTATGTAATTTAACTGGAACAGCCTTAACGTTAATGCCATCTATATTATAATTACACTATTCTCTGTGGATCTGTTTAGTCCTACGTGTATGGGGTGGGTGTTAGTAACAATATAATTCTCAGGTGCAATCTGTGTACAAACTCTGAGCCCTGAAGCTGCTTTATTTGATGAGAAACAACCGGCCCTTTGTTTTAACATTTGGGGCCCTGGTGGGCCCATAGTATTTGATTTATGAGGCTCATGAACATATATTGAAGTATATTCTCAGGTGCTCTCAGTAGACTCAAGCTGGGAACTGTAGCTGGTTTATTTACTGAGTAATGGCCGGCCCTATATTTTAGCGTTTGGGGCCCTGGGGCCCATATTATGTGACACATGGGGCTCATATGTACATATAACAATATAATTATCAGGTGCAATCTGTGTACAAACTCTGAGCCCTGAAGCTGCTTTATTTGATGAGAAACGGCCGGCCCTTTGTTTTAACATTTGGGGCCCTGGGGCCCATAATATTTGACTTATGGGGCTCATGTACATATGTTGAAGTATAATTTTCAAGTGCTATCAGTAAACTCAAGCTGGGCATCGTAGCTGCTTTATTCACTGAGTAACGGCCGGCCCTATGTTTTAGCATTTGGGGCCCTGGGGCCCATATTATATGACATATGGAGGTTATATATACATATGACAATATAATAATAAAGACCTATCTGTGTACCAAATCTGAACCCTGTAGCTACTTTATTTGCCGAGAAACGGCCGGCTCTTTGTTTTAACATTTGGGCCCCTGGGGCCCCTGGCCTTGTAAATCTGGGACCAAAATGGGCAAAAGGCACATCTACAACTTAGGGCCCATACATATGCCATATATGAGCCCCAGTGATCTTGTACTTTTAGAGCTAGGCTTGTCAATCTGTTGCACCATATTTTAACATTTGGGCCCATGGGGCCCATAATATATAACATATGGGGCTCTTGGATATTTGTAAATATAGAGTACCTCTAGGGCTATCACTGGACCAACTCAGGGCCCTGAGGCTGCTTCATTTGATGAGAAACGGCGTGCTTTGTATTTTTACATTTGGGCCCCTGGGGCCCGTGACCTTTGACCTCTGGGGCCAAGATGGGCAAAAGGCACTTCCACGGGGTAGGGCCCATAAGTGTACCACATATGGGCCCTGGGGCCCTTGTAGTTTTAGCGCTAGCCTTGACAGAATGATGTGTTTGATGGGAGAAGGAGGAGGAGGAGGAGGAGAAGAAACCACAGAATGGCAATATACCCGTCCATGCTTCGCATGTGGGTATAAGAAACCATAGAATGGCAATATACCCGTTCATGCTTCGCATGCGGGTATAACTAGAAGGCTATATATTTGTACACAAATACGGCTATACCCGCATGTTATCGGTTTACACAAACTTACAGTCCTTATTTGCTGAGGACTTAGGTTGCTGTTGTCAGTCTCTCTAATTCACAGTGAAGCAATGCAATTTGATAGATTGAAATTCACAATGTGCAATTTGATTAGGGGAAAGCTATTCCAGAGGGAGTATGTAAATTAAATGGAACAGCCATTTCAGAGGGAGTATGTAAATTAAATAGAACACCCAATGGGTATGTAATTTAACTGGAACAGCCTTAACGTTTCTGTCATCTATATTATTATAATTACGCAATTGTCTGTGAATGGGATGGGGTGGGTGTTATTAACAATATAATTCGCAGGTGCAATCTGTGTACAAACTCCGAGCCCTGAAGTTGCTTTATTTGATGATAAACGGACAGCCCTTTTTAACATTTGGGGCCCTGGCCCATAATATTTGACTTATGAGGCTCATGTACACATGTTGAAGTATACTTCTCAAGTGCTATCAGTAGACTTAAGCTGGGCACTGTAGCTGCTTTATTTACTGAGTAACGGCTGGCCCTATGTTTTAGCGTTTGGGGCCCTGGGCCCATATTATGTGACATATGGGGCTCATATGTACATATAACAATATAATTCTCAGGTGCAGTCTGTGTACAAACTTTGAGCTTTGGTGAAAAATGGCCGGCCCTTTGATTTAACATTTGGGGCCTGGGGCCCATAATATTTGACTTATGGGGCTCTGTGCATATGTTGAAATATACTTCTCAAGTGCTATCAGCAGACTCAAGCTGGACATTGTAGCTGCTTTATTTACTGAGTAACGACCGGCCCTATGTTTTAGCGTTTGGGGCCCTGGGGCCCATATTATGTGACACATAGGGTTCATATATACATAAAACAATATAATGCTGAAGACCTATTAGTGTACCAAATCTAAACCCTGTCGCTACTTTATTTGTTGAGAAACGACCGGCCCTTTGTTTTAACATTTGGGCCTCTGGGGCCCCTAGCCTTAAACATCTGGGGCCAAAATGGGCAGAAGACACATTACAACTTAGGGCCCATACATGTGCCACATATGAGCCCTAGTGCCCTTGTAGTTTTATAGATAGCCTTGTTAACCTGTTGCCCCTTATTTTAACATTTGGGGCCCTGGGGCCCATAATATATGACATATGGGACTCATGTATACTTGTATATATAGAGTACCCCTGGCTCTATCAATGTACCAACTCAGGGCCCGAGGCTGCTTCATTTAATGAGAAACCGCATGCTTTGTATTTTTACATTTGGGCCCCTGGGGCCCGTGACCTTTGACCTCTGGGGCCCAGATGTGCAAAGGATAAATCTACGGGGTAGGGCCCATAAGTGTACTACATATGGGCCCTGGGGCCCTTGTAGTTTTAGCGCTAGCTTTGTCAATCTGTTACCCCTTGTTTTAACATTTGGGGCCCTGGGGCCCATAATATATGACATATGGGGTTCATGTATACTTGTATATATAGAGTACCCCTGGGGCTATCAGTGTACCAACTCAGGCCCCTGAGGCTGCTTCATTTGATGAGAAACGGCATGCTTTGTATTTTTACATTTGGGCCCCTGGGGCCTGTGACCTTTGACCTCTGGGGCCAAGATGGGCAAAGGATAAATCTACGGGGTAGGGCCCATAAGTGTACCACATATGGGCCCTGTGGCCCTTGTAGTTTTAGCGCTAGCCTTGACAGAATGTTGTGTTTGATGGAGGAAAAGGAGAAGGAGAAGGAGAAGAAACCATAGAATGGCAATATACCCGTTCATGCTTCGCATACGGGTATAACTAGAAGGCTATATATTTGTAGGCCTACACAAATACGGCTATACCCGCATGTTATCGGTTTACACAAACTTACAGTCCTTATTTGCTGAGGACTTAGGTTGCTGTTGTCAGTCTCTCAAATTCACAGTGAAGCTATGCAATTTGATGGATTGAAATTCACAATACGCAATTTGATTACGGGAAAGCTATTCCAGAGGGAGTGTGTAAATTAAATGGAACAGCCATTTCAGAGGGAGTATGTAAATCAAATGGAACATCTATTTTGGGACCATTTCAGAGAGAGTATGTAAATTAAATGGAACAGCCAAAGGTATGTAATTTAAATGGAATAGTCTTAAGGGACCATTGAAAGAAAAACATATTTGGTATCAAAATAAAGCTAATAACATATAGAATCCATTTCTAAAATGATAAACGCAATTTTCCTTTATTTTACCCTCCAAATCAGCAAATAAAGACAAAGCGCCCAATGTCGCGTTGCTCCGCCCAATTCATATGTGCAGAGACACGTGGCAACCCCTGTGACATCAAAGTGGTTATCCTTTCCGCTGCATGGCAACACTGCATAGTCCAGACTTGGTCCTAAACCAACGCATGAACGTGTTTACAGCAATGAACTTTTCTGTGCCTTTTAGGCCTAGCAAGTATATTAAAAAGGATACGGTATTATAATATAAATTACAAAGCTACAATGACTTCTATGATAGGCCTATATATAAATTCTAGTTAGGCCTACAAAATTGGCCAACAACGGGGAAACATAAGTAAGTTAAGCTAAGTTAGGCCTATGCCTTCATATTGACAAAGTCAAAGCTGTCAGCATGGTCAGTGGTAGCTGCTCGGCTTTTGCAAGAGACTCAGAGTATCATTTGTTTTTACTGAGGCAACTCTTTACTTATTTCCTCTGAAATATCTGGTGAGGATAGGAAAGAGAAGGCAATGATGTTTCGGGTTAATGACATGCGACTTAATTTCTTCAGTCCTAATTAGCCTACCTCCCGGGCGTGCGGCCTAGGTTAACCGTCGGGCCTAAAACGGAAGCCGATCCTGACTCCGAAGTTTGGAAGCTGAATTGCGAGTGATTAAAGTGTGTTTGTTTGTTTGTTTCTAAACGGTCGCTCCGTGTTGAGACACACTTATGGGACGGGACCAGGTTCAAAACAAAAGTCAGGCTCAGGAGAGCGAGTTGGGGCGGTTCTCGCCTTGCACCACACTGTGGTCCCGGGTTCAACTTTAAGCCCCGGCGCGCGGCCAAAAGACTCATGTGAACTTGGTTTATCCCGATCCCGGATCCATGCTCGCAGATTTTCTCCGGGATCTCCAGTTTCCTCCTGCTTCTCAAAAATCGGTGATTAGTTGTTTGGTTATCAAAAACTTCCTTCACCCAATGAAATTTGGGGAGCTGAAAAGATAATTGGTAGATGTTACAATCCAAGTGCGGCTAGATTTGCGACAGGTTCGGCAGCATCCAGCCTAGATGATGCGATCTGATTGTGGCAGTACCATGGCAGCGAAATTACAGCACTTTGAACCCTCCGATATCTGGAAAAAGGCGCTATTATATAAAAGCCGACATTTATTTTATTTATTTTTAAAGGCCTATGAGAAACGAGAAACAAATTCGAAGATAAAGAACCACGAGAGGAACATAAAGGCCACTCCAAACAATCATATGAACAATATTAGGCCTAACTGTCAGCCTTTAGTTTGCGTTTTCGGAAATGCTTATAGGCCTAATCCAATCGCGTTTTATCAAAGGTAGGCCTAACACAGTTACAAAGTTTATGTTGATTGGGTAAATCTTTTAAAATACAGTGCGCCTGGCTGCATATTTCGTTTTTAGAAATGACTGGCATCAATTTTGCATAGCCTAGGCCTACCCCGGGCCTAACCATCCATGGATTAAAATAAGTGTAGGCCTATAATAGTTCCCATTTGATGTTTGTAGCATATAGGCTTTTTGAAGGCCTAGATGTATGTTTGTAGGCGCTCCTCGTAATTTATTTCAAGAACAGCTTGCATGTCATATTCTTCATCTGCCGTTCAGCTACTGCCCCAGTGCCAACGGCTCAAATAATAAAGTGTCCCGTATAACACATGGCATCTAGGGGAATAAATTTGCAAAATAAAAGGGCCTAGGCCTACTTCCCAGCAAACACAAAACGTTTTCGACATCATTCGCAAAAGGTTATAAAAGGTTGCCAGAAAACGTTTAAATGTCGGGTTATATAAAGGGCACATTATAATGGTATAAAACGTTTTCATAACATTAAATAACATTTGTTGGTAATTTACTGCACAGCAAACACAAATGTTTTACAGATAACATTTAAATGTCGGGTTATATAAAGGGTATAAAAACGTTTTAATAACATTCCAAAAACATTTTTGAAAACTTGATACAAATCATTCTAAACAGAATGTTATTTTGGGGTTAAAAAATATTTTGCAAAAAATGTTTGCCCAAAATATTTACAATAACGTTTTTAAAATGTTTTCACGACCTTTATATAACCCGACATTTAAATGTTATTAAAACGTTTTGTAAAAAACATTTTAAGAATATTTCTGTGTTTGCTTGGTGCAAATATTTTAACATAATGTTATTTAGGCCTAAGTGTTGACAAAATATTTGGCCAAAAACGTTTGCAAAAATAGTTTACAGTGACATTTCGAAAACATTTAAAAATTTTTTGTTGTAGTGTGTTTTCATACAAAACGATATTTTAAGGTAGGCCCTACGGAAAAAATACATATAGGCCTATAATAATAATACCCATGGGAGGTGTTCGCGCCGGTACATCATCTGCAATTTATGTGTTGCGGCAAATATTGGCGATATTCCCTTCGTCATCGTCACTATATATATATCATAGGCCTAGGCCTACTCATAAATAGTTTTATGGTTTTATACATGCCATGTAGGGCCTACATAAAGTCATCGGAATCATATCTTGGTCATGTTGACCGGTGGTTGAATTTATGAATAAGTAAAATAGGAAGCTGCATGCTTGATGATGATGAAAGAAAAATGACAATTGATCGTCCCCGCCCGGCCCACTTCCTTTCGCATGGCATTGCCATTGAGGGAGTCTGAAATGTTTAATGCTATTTTCTTTATTATAAGGGAAAACTTTTTTTCAATGTTTCAAAAGTTAATAATATTGTCAATTGTTTAGATTTGCTTCTGTCCAATAAGCATTTCAATTTAGAGGCTCTGTTTTAATCATCCTCTCAGAGAACCATCAAATAACAAGAGCCTCGATCCTATCATAGGCCTAAATCCATTTGCATTGTAAAAAAATAATAAATGATAAATAAAAAGGCCCTCCACTTCCTCTTTTTGATAACATGTGGACAATCAACTGGTATTTTGTTTTTACTTGACCTTTAAATAATTATATAAGTGGTTGTATTATCATGATTATTGCATCTGATATTTAGATCGCGATCGCTGTTGTCAAATTATCCCGGCAAAAATGTCAACGCAACTCTAAACGCGTAACCACAATGACGTCATCCTGAAAGCGCCCAATTTTCTACTTTTGATAAATGACGCGCGATGTAGCGTCGGAAGGGAGTAAATGGAGTACTTTGTTTTTATTGTATTTTTATTTCTAAAATAGTTAGTTCTTCAATTGTTTTAGATATTGATTCTATATTTTATGGGCTTTATTTTGATACCAAATAATATTTTCTTTCAATGGTCCCTTTAACGCTTCACACATAGTATTTCCAATCACCATATATAATTATTATAATACACTATTGAAATTCACAATATGCAATTTGATTAGGGGAAAGCTATTCCAAAGGGAGTATGTAAATTAAATGGAACAGCCATTTCAGAGGGAGTATGTAAATTAAATGGAACAGCCTATTTTGTGGCCATTCCAGAGGGAGTATGTAAATTAAATGGAACAGCTATTTTGGGACCATTTCAGAGATAGTATGTAAATTAAATGGAACAGCCAAAGGTATGTAATTTAAATGGAACAGTCTTAACGCTTCACACATAGTATTTCCAATCACCATCTATAATTATTATAATACGCTATTGAAATTCACAATATGCAATTTGATTAGGGAAAGCTATTCCAGAGGGAGTATGTAAATTAAATGGAACAGCCATTTCAGAGGAGTATGTAAATTAAATGGAACAGCCTATTTTGTGGCCATTCCAGAGGAGTATGTAAATTAAATAGAACAGCCAATGGGTATGTAATTTAACTGGAACAGCCGTAACGTTTATGTTATCTATATTATAATTACGCTATTGTCTGTGAATCTGTTTAGTCCTACGTGTATGGGGTGGGATGGGATGGGTGTTATTAACAATATAATTCTCAGGTGCAATCTGTGTACAAACTGAAGCTGCTTTATTTGATGATAAACGGACAGCCCTTTTTTAACATTTGGGGCCCTGGGGCCCATAATATTTGACTTATGAGGCTCATGTACATATGTTGAAGTATAATTCTCAAGTGCTATCAGTAGACTCAAGCTGGGCACTGTAGCTGCTTTATTTACTGAGTAACGGCTGGCCCTATGTTTTAGCGTTTTGGGCCCTGGGGCCAATGGTGTGACATATGGGGCTCATATGTACATATAACAATATAATTCTCAGGTGTAATCTGTGTACAAACTCTGAGTTCTAAAGTTGCTTTATTTGATGAAAAACGGCCGGGCCTTTCCTTTAACATTTGGGGCCCGGGGCCCATAATATTTGACTTATGGGGCTCATGTGCGTATGTTGAAATATAATTCTCAAGTGCTATCAGCAGACTCAAGCTGGACATTGTAGCTGCTTTCTTTATTGAATAACGACCGGCCCTATGTTTTAGCTTCTGGGGCCCTGGGGCCCATATTATGTGAAGCATGGGGTCTCATATATACATATAACAATATAATGCTAAAGACCTATTAGTGTACCAAATCTGAACCCTGTAGCTCCTTTATTTGCTGAGAAACGACCGGCCCTTTGTTTTAACATTTGGACCTCTGGGGCCCCTAGACTTAATTAAACATCTGGGGCCAAAATGGGCAAAAGGCAATTTTCAACTTAGGGCCCATACATGTGCCACATATGAGCTCTAGTGCCCTTGTAGTTTTATAGCTAGCCTTGTCAATCTGTTGCCCCTTATTTTAACATTTGGGGCCCTGGGGCCCAAAATATATAACATGTGGGGCTTATGTATACTTGTATATTAAGAGTACCACTGGATCTATCAGTGAACCAACTCAGGGCCCTGAGGCTGCTTCATTTAATGAGAAACAGCATGCTTTGTATTTTTTACATTTGGGCCCCTGGGGCCCGTGACCTTTGGCCTCTGGGGCCACGATGTGCAAATGATAAATCTACGGGGTAGGGCCCATAAGTGTACCACATATGGGCCTTGGGGCCCTTGTAGTTTTAGCACTAGCCCTGTCAATCTGTTGCCCCTTATTTTAACATTTGGGGCCCTGGGGCCCATAATATATGACATGTGGGGCTCATGTATACTTGTATATATAGAGTTCCCCTGGGGCTATCATTGTACCAACTCAGGGCCCTGAGGCTGCTTTATTTGATGAGAAACGGCATGCTTTGTATTTTTACATTTGGGCCCCTGGGGCCCGTGACCTTTGACCTCTGGGGCCAAGATGGGCAAAGGATAAATCTACTGGGTATGTCCCATATGTGTGCCACATATGGGCCCTGTGGCCCTTGTAGTTTTAGCGCTAGCCTTGACAGAATGATGTGTTTGATGGAGGAGGAAAAGGAGAAGAAGGAGAACTAGAAGGCTATATATTTGTACACAAATACGGCTATACCCGCATGTTATCGGTTTACACAAACTTACAGTCCTTATTTGCTGAGGACTTAGGTTGCTGTTGTCAGTCTCTCTAATTCACAGTGAAGCTATGCAATTTGATAGATTGAAATTCACAATGTGCAATTTGATTAGGGGAAAGCTATTCCAGAGGGAGTATGTAAATTAAATGGAACAGCCATTTCAGAGGGAGTATGTAAATTAAATAGAACAGCTTTTTTGGGATCATTTCAGAGGGAGTATGTAAATTAAATGGAACAGCCTATTTTGTGGCCATTTCAGAGGGAGTATGTACATAAAATAGAACAGCCAATGGGTATGTAATTTAACTGGAACAGCCTTAACGTTTCTGTCATCTATATTATTATAATTACGCAATTGTCTGTGAATGGGATGGGGTGGGTGTTATTAACAATATAATTCGCAGGTGCAATCTGTGTACAAACTCCGAGCCCTGAAGTTGCTTTATTTGATGATAAACGGACAGCCCTTTTTAACATTTGGGGCCCTGGCCCATAATATTTGACTTATGAGGCTCATGTACACATGTTGAAGTATAATTCTCAAGTGCTATCAGTAGACTTAAGCTGGGCACTGTAGCTGCTTTATTTACTGAGTAACGGCTGGCCCTATGTTTTAGCGTTTGGGGCCCTGGGCCCATATTATGTGACATATGGGGCTCATATGTACATATAACAATATAATTTTCAGGTGCAGTCTGTGTACAAACTTTGAGCTTTGGTGAAAAATGGCCGGCCCTTTGCTTTAACATTTGGGGCATGGGGCCCATAATATTTGACTTATGGGGCTCTGTGCATATGTTGAAATATACTTCTCAAGTGCTATCAGCAGACTCAAGCTGGACATTGTAGCTGCTTTATTTACTGAGTAACGACCGGCCCTATGTTTTAGCGTTTGGGGCCCTGGGGCCCATATTATGTGACACATAGGGTTCATATATACATAAAACAATATAATGCTGAAGACCTATTAGTGTACCAAATCTAAACCCTGTAGCTACTTTATTTGCTGAGAAACGACCGGCCCTTTGTTTTAACATTTGGGCTCTGGGGCCCCTAGCCTTAAACATCTGGGGCCAAAATGGGCAGAAGACACATTACAACTTAGGGCCCATACATGTGCCACATATGAGCCCTAGTGCCCTTGTAGTTTTATAGCTAGCCTTGTTAACCTGTTGCCCATTATTTTAACATTTGGGGCCCTGGGGCCCATAATATATGACATATGGGACTCATGTATACTTGTATATATAGAGTACCCCCTGGCTCTATCAGTGTACCAACTCAGGGCCCGAGGCTGCTTCATTTAATGAGAAACAGCATGCTTTGTATTTTTTACATTTGGGCCCCTGGGGCCCATGACCTTTGCCCTCTGGGGCCCAGATGTGCAAAGGATAAATCTACGGGGTAGGGCCCATAAGTGTACTACATATGGGCCCTGGGGCCCTTGTAGTTTTAGCGCTAGCTTTGTCAATCTGTTACCCCTTGTTTTAACATTTGGGGCCCTGGGGCCCATAATATATGACATATGGGGTTCATGTATACTTGTATATATAGAGTACCCCTGGGGCTATCAGTGTACCAACTCAGGCCCCTGAGGCTGCTTCATTTGATGAGAAACGGCATGCTTTGTATTTTTACATTTGGGCCCCTGGGGACTGTGACCTTTGACCTCTGGGGCCAAGATGGGCAAAGGATAAATCTACGGGGTAGGGCCCATAAGTGTACCACATATGGGCCCTGTGGCCCTTGTAGTTTTAGCGCTAGCCTTGACAGAATGTTGTGTTTGATGGAGGAAGAGAAGAAGGAGAAGAAACCATAGAATGGCAATATACCCGTTCATGCTTCGCATGCGGGTATAAGAAACCATAGAATGGCAATATACCCGTTCATGCTTCGCATACGGGTATAAGAAACCATACTAGAAGGCTATATATTTGTACACAAATACGGCTATACCCGCATGTTATCGGTGTACCCAAACTTACAGTCCTTATTTGCTGAGGACTTAAAATAAAGAAATTGTAAAAAGTCGCCCAATTGGGCAGAAAATGTGTAAAAAGTGAAAGTCCAAGTCACAAGCTTTAATTGAAAGTAGGTTGCACTGTCGTAGCACTTAAAATAAATAAATTGCAAAAAGTCCCCTCTCAGGGGAGTCGTCTCTCTTACTCTCCATAGGTTGCTGTTGTCAGTATCTCTTACTCACAGTGAGGCTATGCAATATGATTAGGGGAAACTATTCCAGAGGGAGTATGTTAATTAAATGGAACAGCCATTTCAGAGGGAGTATGTAAATTAAACGGAACAGCCTTTTGGGGCCATTTCAGAGGGAGTATGTAAATTAAATGGAACAGCCAATGGGTATGTAATTTAAATGGAACAGCCTTAACGCTTCACGCTGGTATTTCCTATTATGATATAATACGATCTGTCTGTTTAGTTCTAAGTGTATGGGGTGGATGGGTGTGTGGGTGTTAGTAACAATATACTTCTTATGTGAAAGCTATTCCAGAGGGAGTATGTAAATTAAATGGAACAACCATTTCAGAGGGAGTATGTAAATTAAATGGAACAGCCTATTTTGTGGCCATTTCAGAGGGAGTATGTAAATTCAATGGAACAGCCAATGGGTATGTAATTTAACTGGAACAGCCTTAATGCTTCACGCTGGGATTTCCAATTATGATATAATGCGATCTGTCTGTTTAGTCCTACGTGTGTGGGGTGGATGGGTGTGTGGGTGTTAGTAACAATATAATTCTCAGGCGCTATAATGTGTACATATTCTGACACGGAAGCTGCTTTCTTTGATGAGAAACGGCCCGCCCTTTGTTTTAACATTTGGGGCCCTGGGGCCCATAATATTTGACTTATGAAGCCATGTACATAATTATGTTAAAGTATAATTCTCTAGTGCGGTCAGTAAACTTTAGCTGGAGACTGTAGCTACTTTATTTACTGAGTAACGGCCGGCCCTATGTTTTAGCGTTTGGGGCCCTGGGGCCCATATAATGTGATATATGGGGCTCATATGTACATATAACAATGTAATTCTCAGGTGCAATCTGTGTACAAACTCTGAGCCCTAAAGCTGCTTTATATGCTGAGAAACGGCCGGCCCTTTGTTTTAACATTTGGGGCCCTGGGGCACAATATATATGATTTATGGGGCCCATGTACATATTTTAAAGTACGATTCTCAAGTGCTATCAGTAGACTAAAGCTGGGCATTGTAGCTGCTTTATTTACTGAGTAACGGCCGGCCCTATGTTTTAGCGTTTGGGGCCCTGGGGCCCATATTATGTGACATATGGGGTTATATATACATATGACAATATAATACTAAAAGACCTATCTGTGTACCAAATCTGAACCATGTAGCTACTTTATTTGCTGAGAAACGGCCGGCCCTTTGTTTTAACATTATGGCCCCTGGGGCCCCCAGCCTTGTACATCTGGGGCCAAAATGGGCAAAAGGCACATCTACAACTTAGGGCCCATACATATGCCACATATGAGCGCTAGTGATCTTGTACTTTTAAAGCTAGGCTTGTCAATCTGTTGCACTATATTTTAACATTTGGGCCCCTGGGGCCCATAATATATAACATATGGGGCTCTTGTATATTTGTAAATATAGAGTACCCCTAGGGCTATCAGTGTACCAACTCAGGGCCCTGAGGCTGCTTCATTTGATGAGAAATGGCGTGCATTGTATTTTCACATTTGGCCCCCTGGGGCCCGTGACCTTTGACCTCTGGGGCCAAGATGGGCAAAAGGCACTTCTACGGGGTAGGGCCCATAAGTGTACCACATATGGGCCCCATGGGCTTTGTAGTTTTAGCGCTAGCCTTGACAGAATGATGTGTTTGATGGAGGAGAAGGAGAAGGAGGAGAAGAAACTACAGGATAACAATATACCCGTCCATGCTTCGCATGCGGGTATAAGGATAACAATATACCCGTTCATGCTTCGCATGCGGGTATAAGAAGGAGAAGAAACCACAGGATGGGAAGATACCCTGCATGCTATTGCATGCGGGTATAACTAGAAGGCTATATATTTGTACACAAATACGGCTATACCCGCATGTTATCGGTGTACCCAAACTTACAGTCCTTATTTGCTGAGGACTTAAAATAAAGAAATTGTAAAAACTCGCCCAATTGGGCAGAAAATGTGTAAAAGTGAAAGCCCAAGTCACAAGCTTTAATTGAATGTAGGTTGCACTGTCGTAGCACGTACAATAAAGAAATTGTAAAAGTCCCCTCGCAGGGGAGTCGTCTCTCTTACTCTCCACAGGTGGCTGTTGTCAGTCTCTCTTATTCACAGTGAAGCTATGCAATATGATTAGGGGAAAATTGTTCCGGAAGGAGTATGTAAATTAAATGGAACAGCCATTTCAGAGGGAGTATGTAAATTAAACGGAACAGCCTATTCTGGGGCCATTTCAGAGGGAGTATGTAAATTAAATGGAACAGCCAATGGGTATGTAATTTAACTGGAACAGCCTTAACGCTTCACGATGGTATTTCCAATTACCATCATATAATATTATAATACGGATCCTTCTTACGTGTGTGGGGTGGGTGGGTGTATGTTAGTAACAATATAATTCTCAGGTGCTATCTGTGTACAAATTCTGAGCCCGGAAGCTGCTTTATTTGATGAGAAACGGCAGACCCTTTGTTTTAACATTTGGGGCCATGGGGCCCATAATATTTGACTTATGAGGCCCATGTTCATATGTTAAAGTATAATTCTCTAGTGTTATCAGTAGACTCAAGCTGGGCGCTGTAGCTGCTTTATTTACTGAGTAATGGTCGGCCCTATGTTTTAGCGTTTGGGGCCCCGGGGCCCATATTATGTAATATTTGGGGCTCATTTGTACATATAACAATGTAATTCTCAGGTGCAATCTGTGTCCAAACTCTGAGCCCTAAAGCTGCTTTAATTGATGAGAAACGGCCGGCCCTTGGTTTAAACATGTGGGGCCCTGGGGCCCATAATTTTTGACTTATGAGACTCATGTATATATGTTTAAGTATAACTCTCTAGTTCTATCAGTAGACACAAGCTGAGCATTGTAGCTGATTTATTTACCGAGTAACGGCCGGCCCTATTTTTTAGCGTTTGGGACCCTGGGGCCCATGTTGTGTGACACATGGGGCTCATATATACATATAACAATATAATGCTTAAGACCTATTAGTGTACCAAATCTGAACCCTGTAGCTACTTTATTTGCTGAGAAACGGCCGGCCCTTTGTTTTAACATTTGGGCCTCTGGGGCCCTAGCCTTAAACATCTATGGCCAAAATGGGCAAAGGCACATCTACAATTTAGGGCTTATACATGTGCCACATATGAGCCCTAGTGCCATTATAGCTTTAGAGCTAGCTTTGTCAATCTGTTGCCCCTTATTTTTAACATTTGGGGCCCTGGGGCCCATAATATATAACATATGGGGCTCAAGTATACTTGTATTTATAGAGTACCCCTGGGGCTATCAGTGTACCAACTCACGGCCCTGAGGCTGCTTCATCTGATGAGAAACAGCATGGTTTGTGTTTTTACATTTGGGCCCCTGGGGCCCGTGACCTTGACCTCTGGGGCCGAGATGGGCAAAGGCACATCTGTGGGGTAGGGCCCATAAGTGTACCACATATGGGCCCTGGGGCCCTTGTAGTTTTAGCGCTAGCCTTGACAGAATGATGTGTTTGATGGAGGAGGAGGAGAAGGAGGAGGAGAAGATGAAACCCAAGGATAACTAGAAGGCTATATATTTGTACACAAATACGGCTATACCCGCATGTTATCGGTGTACCCAAACTTACAGTCCTTATTTGCTGAGGCCTTAAAATAAAGAAATTGTATACGGTGTAAAAGTGAAAGTCCAAGTCACAAGCTTTAATTGAATGTAGGTTGCACTGTCGTAGCACTTAAAATAAATATATTATAACAAGCTCCCTCCCAGGGGAGTCGTCTCTCTTATTCTCCATAGGGTGCTGTTGTCAGTCTCTATTACTCACAGTGAGGCTATGCAATATGATTCAGGGGAAACTATTCCAGAGGGAGTATGTAAATTAAATGGAACAGCCATTTCAGAGGGAGTATGTAAATTAAACGGAACAGCCGTGTGGGGTGGATGGGTGTGTGGGTGTAACAATATAATTCTCAGGTGCTATCTGAGCCCGGAAGCTGCCTTATTTGATGAGAAACGGCCCGCCCTTTGTTTTAACATTTGGGGCCCTGGGGCCCATAATATTTGACTTATGAGGCCCATGTACATAATTATGTTGAAGTATAATTTCCTAGTGCTATCAGTAGACTCAAGCTGGCCACTGTAGCTACTTTATTTACTGAGTAACGGCCGGCCCTATGTTTTAGCGTTTGGGGCCCTGGGGCCAATATTATGTGATATATGGGGCTCATATGTACATATAACAATATGTAGTTCTCAGGTGCAAGCAGTGTACCAACTCTGAGCCATAAAGCTGCTTTATATGATGAGAAACGGCCGGCCCTTTGTTTTAACATTTGGGGCCCTGGGGCCCAATATATATGACTTATGGGGCTCATGTACATATGTTGAAGTATGATTCTCAAGTGCTATCAGTAGACTCAAGCTGGGCATTGTAGCTGCTTTATTTACTGAGTAACGACCGGCCCTATGTTTTAGCGTTTGGGGCCCTGGGGCCCATATAATGTGACATACGGGGATTATATATACATATGACAATATAATACTAAAGACCTATCTGTGTACCAAATCTGAACCCTGTAGCTACTTTATTTGTTGAGAAACGGCCGGCCCTTTGTTTTAAAAATTGGGCCCCTGGGGCCCCAGCCTTGTACATCTGGGGCCAAAATGGGCAAAAGGCACATCTACAACTTAGGGCCCATACATATGCCACATATGAGCCCTAGTGATCTTGTACTTTTAGAGCTAGGCTTGTCAATCTGTTGCACCATATTTTAACGTTTGGGCCCCTGGGGCCCATAATATATAACATATGGGGCTCTTGAATATTTGTAAATATAGATTACCCCTAGGGCTATCAGTGTACCAACTCAGGGCCCTGAGGCTGCTTCATTTGATGAGAAATGGCGTGCTTTGTATTTTTCACATTTGGGCCCCTGGGGGCCGTGACCTTTGACCTCTGGGGCCAAGATGGGCAAAAGGCACTTCTACGGGGTAAGGCCCATAAGTGTACCACATATGGGCCCCATGGCCTTTGAAGTTTTAGCGCTAGCCTTGACAGAATGATGTGTTTGATGGAGGAGGAAAAGGAGGAGGAGGAGGAGAACTAGAAGGCTATATATTTGTACACAAATACGGCTATACCCGCATGTTATCGGTGTACCCAAACTTACAGTCCTTATTTGCTGAGGACTTAAAATAAAGAAATTGTAAAAAGTCGCCCAATTGGGCAGAAAATGTGTAAAAAGTGAAAGTCCAAGTCACAAGCTTTAATTGAATGTAGGTTGCACTGTCGTAGCACTTAAAATAAAGAAATTGTAAAAAGTCCCCTCACAGGGGAGTCGTCTCTCTTATTCTCCATAGGGTGCTGTTGTCAGTCTCTCTTACTCACAGTGAGGCTATGCAATATGATTCAGGGATACTATTCCAGAGGGAGTATGTAAATTAAATGGAACAGCCATTTCAGAGGGAGTATGTAAATTATACGGAACAGCCTTTTGGGGGCCATTTCAGAGGGAGTATGTAAATTAAATGGAACAGCCAATGGGTATGTAATTTAACTGGAACAGCCTTAACGCTTCACGCTGGTATTTCCAATTATGATAATACGATCTGTCTGTTTAGTCCTACGTGTGTGGGGTGGATGGGCGTGTGGGTGTTAGTAACAATATACTTCTCAGGTGCTATCTGTGTACATATTCTGAGCCCGGAAGCTGCTTTCTTTGATGAGAAACGGCCGGCCCTTTGTTTTAACATTTGGGGCCCTGGGGCCCAATATATATGACTTATGGGGCTCATGTACATATGTTAAAGTATGATTCTCAAGTGCTATCAGTAGACTCAAGCTGGGCATTGTAGCTGCTTTATATACTGAGTAACGGCCGGCCCTATGTTTTAGCGTTTGGGGCCCTGGGGCCCATATTATGTGGTATATGGGGCTCATATGTACATATAACAATGAAATTCTCAGGTGCAATCTGTGTACAAACTCTGAGCCCTAAAGCTGCTTTAACTGATGAGAAACGGCCGGCCCTTTGTTTTAACATGTGGGGCCCTGGGGCCCATATTTTTTTACTTATGAGGCTCATGTACATATGTTGAAGTATAATTCTCAAGTGCTATCAGTAAACTCAAGCTGGGCATTGTAGCTGCTTTATTTACTGAGTAACGGCCGGCCCTATGTTTTAGCGTTTGGGGCCTTGGGGCCCATATTATGTGACATATGGGGGTTATACATACATTTGACAATACAATACTAAAGACCTACCTGTGTACCAAATCTGAACCCTGTAGCTACTTTATTTGCTGAGAAACGGCCGGCCCTTTGTTTTAACATTTTGGCCCTCGGGGCCCCTAGCCTTGTAAATCTGGGGCCAAAACGGGCAAAAGGCACATCTACAACTTAGGGCCCATACATATGCCATGTATGAGCCCTAGTGATCTTGTACTTTTAGAGCTAGGCTTGTCAATCTGTTGCACCATATTGTAACATTTGGGCCACTGGGGCCCATAATATATAACATATGGGGCTCTTGTATATTTGTAAATATAGAGTGCCCCTAGGGCTATCAGTGTACCAACTGAGAGCCCCGAGGCTGCTTCATTTGATGAGAAACGGCGTGCTTTGTATTTTCACATTTGGGCCCCTGGGGCCCGTGACCTTTGACCTCTGGGGCCAAGATGGACAAAAGGCACTTCTACGGGGTAGGGCCCATAAGTGTACCACATATGGGCCCCAGGGCCTTTGTAGTTTTAGCGCTAGCCTTGACAGAATGATGTGTTTGATGGAGGAGAAGGAGAAGGAGGAGAAGAAGAACTAGATGGCACAGTTGTGTTTGACCAAACACGAATATCTATGCCTGTGTTTCCCACCATGACCCCCTTAACCCACCATGACACTCTTAATCCATCATGACACCCCATATTCTAAAAGGGCTATCAGTATACCAACGAAAAAAATTGAAATAAATTAATTAATTAAAAATCAAATAATACCCCTTTAATTGCATTTGCTGTGTAAACGCTTGAGGGCGCTCCTCCTTAAATAATGCAACAAACATGTTCCATACAAAAAAAAATCAAAAAAAAAATCAAAAAATCTGAATACTCCTTTAATCCCAAAACGGAGTGTCCCTTTAATGGCTGTTCCATCACCCTAACACCCACTGACACCCCATATTCTAAAAGGGCTATCAGTATACCAACAAAAAAAATTAAAATTAATTAATTAATTAAAAATCAAATAATAGCCCTTTAATTGCATTTGCTGTGTAAACGCTTGAGGGCGCTCCTCCTTAAATAATGCAACAAACACGTTCCATAGAAAAAAAAAATCAAAAAAAAAAAAATCAAAAAATCCGAATACCCCTTTAATCCCAAAACGGAGTGTCCCTTTAATGGCTGTTCCATCACCCTAACACCCACTGACACCCCATATTCTAAAAGGGCTATCAGTATACCAACAAAAAAAATTAAAATTAATTAATTAATTAAAAATCAAATAATAGCCCTTTAATTGCATTTGCTGTGTAAACGCTTGAGGGCGCTCCTCCTTAAATAATGCAACAAACACGTTCCATAGAAAAAAAAATCAAAAAAAACAAAATCAAAAATCCGAATACCCCTTTAATCCCAAAACGGAGTGTCCCTTTAATGGCTGTTCCATCACCCTAACACCCACTGACACCCCATATTCTAAAAGGGCTATCAGTATACCAACAAAAAAAATTAAAATTAATTAATTAATTAAAAATCAAATAATAGCCCTTTAATTGCATTTGCTGTGTAAACGCTTGAGGGCGCTCCTCCTTAAATAATGCAACAAACATGTTCCATACAAAAAAAAATCAAAAAATCTGAATACCCTTTAATCCCAAAACGGAGTGTCCCTTTAATGGCTGTTCCATCACCCTATACTGAAAACCTATCTGTGTACCAAATCTGAGCCCTGTAGCTACTTTATTTGCTGAGAAACGGCCGGCCCTTTGTTTTAACATTTGGGCCTCTGGGGCCCTAGCCTTAAAAATCTGGGGCCATAATTGGTAAAATGCATATCTACAAGTTCGGGCCCATACGTGTGCCACATATGAGCCCTTGTGCCCTTGTAGTTTCACAGCTAACCTTGTCAAACTGTTGCCCCTTTTTTTAAACATTTGGGGCCCTGGGGCCCATAATATATGACATATGGGGCTCATGTATACATGTAAATATAGAGTACTCCTGGGGCTATCAGTGCACCAACTCAGGGCCCTGAGGCTGCTTTATTTGATGAGAAACGGCATGCTTTGTATTTTTACATTTGGGCCCCTGGGGCCCGTGACCTTTGACCTATGGGGCCAAAATGGGCAAAAGGCACATCTATGGGGTAGGGCCATTAAGTGTGCCAAATATGAGCCCTGGGGCCCTTGTACTTTTGGAGATAGCCCTGTTAATATGAAGGGTGAGAAGGAGGAGAAGGAAAAGGAGAAGGAGAAGGAGAAGAAGGAAAAGGAGAAGACTAAAGAGCATAAGCAGAATATCTATGCCCTGTTCCACAGGCATAGATAACTAGATGGCACTGTTGTGTTTGAGCAAACACGAATATATATGCCTGTGATTCCCACCCTAACCCCCAATGACCTTGACATGACCTTGACCATTATTAGCACTCAATGGTGATATCATCCACCAAGTTTGGTTACAATCCATCAATCTTAACTCTGATGACCTTGACATGACCTTATCCATTTTTGGCATTCGATGGTGATGCCATGCACTAAGTTTGGTGACAATCCAACAATCTAACTCTGATGACCTTGACATGACCTTGAATAATATTGGCGCTCAATTGTGATCTCATTCACCAAGTTTGGTTACAATCTAACAATCTTTACTCTGATGACCTTGACATGACCTTGACCATTTTTCGCATTCGATTATGATCCCATGTACCAAGATTGGTGGCAATCCAATAATCTTTGCTCTGATGACCTTGACATGACCTTGACCATTTTGGCATTCGATGGTGATCCCATGTACCAAGTTTGGTGGCAATCCAATAATCTATACCCGGATGACCTTGATATGACCTTGACCATTTTCGGCACTCGATGGTGATCTCATCAACCAAGTTTGATGACAATCCAACAATTTTTGCTCTGATGACCTTGACATGACCTTGACCATAATTGGCACTCGATGGAGATCTCATCCACCAAGTTTGATGATAATCCAACAAACTATACTCGGATGACCTTGACATGACCTTGACCCTTTTTGGCATTCGATTGTGATCACATTCACCAAATATGATGACAATCCAACAATTTATACTTAGACGACCTTGACATGACCTTGACCCTAAAAGGCACATCTTTGGGGTGGGGCCATTAAGTGTGCCAAGTATGAGCCCTGGGGCCCTTGTAGTTTTGGAGCTAGCCCTGTTAATATGAAGCATGAGAAGGAGAAGAAGAAGGAGAAGAAGAAGAAGAAGAAGGAGAAGACTAAAGAGCATAAGGAGAATATATATGCCCTGCTACACAGGCATATATAACTAGATGGCACAGTTGTGTTTGACCAAACACGAATATCTATGCCTGTGTTTCCCACCCTAACCCCCTTAACCCACCACGACACTCTTAATCCATCATGACACCCCATGTTCTAAAAGGGCAGTATACCAACGAAAAAAATTGAAATAAATTAATTAATTAAAAATCAAATAATACCCCTTTAATTGCATTTGCTGTGTAAACGCTTGAGGGCGCTCCTCCTTAAATAATGCAACAAACATGTTCCATACAAAAAAAATCAAAAAAAAAAAAAAAATCAAAAATCTGAATACCCCTTTAATCCCAAAACGGAGTGTCCCATTAATGGCTGTTCCATCACCCTAACACCCACTGACACCCCATATTCTAAAAGGGCTATCAGTATACCCAAAAAAAAAATTAAAATTAATTAATTAAAAATCAAATAATAGCCCTTTAATTGCATTTGCTGTGTAAACGCTTGAGGGCGCTCCTCCTTAAATAATGCAACAAACATGTTCCATACAAAAAAAAATCAAAAAAAAAAAAAAAAAATCAAAAAATCTGAATACCCCTTTAATCCTAAAACGGAGTGTCCCTTTAATGGCTGTTCCATCACCCCACACTGAAAACCTATATGTGTACCAAATCTGAGCCCTGTAGCTACTTTATTTGCTGAGAAACGGCCGGCCCTTTGTTTTAACATTTGGGCCTCTGGGCCCCTAGCCTTAAAAAATCTGGGGCCATAATTGGTAAAATGCATATCTACAAGTTCGGGCCCATACGTGTGCCACATATGAGCCCTAGTGCCCTTGTAGTTTCACAGCTAACCTTGTCAAACTGTTACCCCTTTTTTTTAACATTTGGGGCCCTGGGGCCCATAATATATGACATATGGGGCTCATGTATACATGTAAATATAGAGTACTCCTGGGGCTATCAGTGCACCAACTCAGGGCCCTGAGGCTGCTTTATTTGATGAGAAACGGCATGCTTTGTATTTTTACATTTGGGCCCCTGGGGCCCGTGACCTTTGACCTATGGGGCCAAAATGGGCAAAAGGCACATCTATGGGGTAGGGCCATTAAGTGTGCCAAATATGAGCCATGGGGCCCTTGTAGTTTTGGAGATAGTCCTGTTAATATGAAGCGTGAGAAGAAGGAGAAGGAGAACTAGAAGGCTATATATTTGTACACAAATACGGCTATACCCGCATGTACCCAAACTTACAGTCCTTATTTGCTGAGGACTTAAAATAAAGAAATTGTAAAAAGTCGCCCAATTGGGCAGAAAATGTGTAAAAAGTGAAAGTCCAAGTCACAAGTTTTAATTGAATGTAGGTTGCACTGTCGTAGCACTTAAAATAAAGAAATTGTAAAAAGTCCCCTCACAGGGGAGTCGTCTCTCTTATTCTCCATAGGGTGCTGTTGTCAGTCTCTCTTACTCACAGTGAGGCTATGCAATATGATTCAGGGGAAACTATTCCAGCACCTTTGTTTCATAACCATGAAGGTATAGGACATTTTTTGTTTTTGCTATAGCCCCCGAATGAAATTTATTTAATTATGTTTGAACTCACTCAGGTAGCATTGTGTGTGAATTTTACATCCGGACTAGAGGCTATTCTTTTTTTATGGGCATTTTAGTGTCTAAAATGGCCCAAAATGAGGGTTTTTCAATATTGCCGTCCATTTCTAATCGTCACCCCATAGGCTTTACATGTAAAATAAAAAGGCTCGTAAAAATTTAATAGCCTCTAGTTCGGATGTAAAATTCACACAAAATGCCTTTTGAGTGATTACAAAGATAATTAAATACTTTTCATTCGGGGGCTATGTGGAATTTTTTTTTATGTATTCCTTGTACAATGACATTTCACAATAAAATGTCCATTGGAAACAAAGGTGCCAGAGGGAGTATGTAAATTAAATGGAACAGCCATTTCAGAGGGAGTATGTAACTTATACGGAACAGCCTTTTGGGGGCCATTTCAGAGGGAGTATGTAAATTAAATGGAACAGCCAATGGGTATGTAATTTAACTGGAACAGCCTTAACGCTTCACGCTGGTATTTCCAATTATGATAAT
Source organism: Amphiura filiformis (assembly GCF_039555335.1). NCBI lineage: Eukaryota > Metazoa > Echinodermata > Ophiuroidea > Amphilepidida > Amphiuridae > Amphiura > Amphiura filiformis. Next base: position 59,663,818 of record NC_092632.1, read on the forward strand.
ACGATCTGTCTGTTTAGTCCTACGTGTGTGGGGTGGATCGGCGTGTGGGTGTTAGTAACAATATACTTCTCAGGTGCTATCTGTGTACATATTCTGAGCCCGGAAGCTGCTTTCTTTGATGAGAAACGGCCGGCCCTTTGTTTTAACATTTGGGGCCCTGGGGCCCTAAAATATATATGACTTATGGGGCTCATGTACATATGTTAAAGTATGATTCTCAAGTGCTATCAGTAGACTCAAGCTGGGCATTGTAGCTGCTTTATATACTGAGTAACGGCCGGCCCTATGTTTTAGCGTTTGGGGCCCTGGGGCCCATATTATGTGACATATGGGGATTATATATACATATGACAATATAATACTAAAGACCTATCTGTGTACCAAATCTGAACCCTGTAGCTGCTTTATTTACTGAGTAATGGCTGGCCCTATGTTTTAGCATTTGGGGCCCTGGGGCCCATATTATGTGGTATATGGGGCTCATATGTACATATAACAATGAAATTCTCAGGTGCAATCTGTGTACAAACTCTGAGCCCAAAAGCTGCTTTAACTGATGAGAAACGGCCGGCCCTTTGTTTTAACATGTGGGGCCCTGGGGCCCATATTTTTTACTTATGAGGCTCATGTACATATGTTGAAGTATAATTCTCAAGTGCTATCAGTAAACTCAAGCTGGGCATTGTAGCTGCTTTATTTACTGAGTAACGGCCGGCCCTATGTTTTAGCGTTTGGGGCCTTGGGGCCCATATTATGTGACATATGGGGGTTATACATACATTTGACAATACAATACTAAAGACCTACCTGTGTACCAAATCTGAACCCTGTAGCTACTTTATTTGCTGAGAAACGGCCGGCCCTTTGTTTTAACATTTTGGCCCCTGGGGCCCCTAGCCTTGTAAATCTGGGGCCAAAACGGGCAAAAGGCACATCAACAACTTAGGGCCCATACATATGCCATGTATGAGCCCTAGTGATATTGTACTTTTAGAGCTAGGCTTGTCAATCTGTTGCACCATATTGTAACATTTGGGCCCCTGGGGCCCATAATATATAACATATGGGGCTCTTGTATATTTGTAAATATAGAGTGCCCCTAGGGCTATCAGTGTACCAACTGAGGGCCCTGAGGCTGCTTCATTTGATGAGAAACGGCGTGCTTTGTATTTTTCACATTTGGGCCCCTGGGGCCCGTGACCTTTGACCTCTGGGGCCAAGATGGGCAAAAGGCACTTCTATGGGGTAGGGCCCATAAGTGTACCACATATGGGCCCCAGGGCCTTTGTAGTTTTAGCGCTAGCCTTGACAGAATGATGTGTTTGATGGAGAAGGAGAAGGAGGAGGAGAAGAAGAAGGAGAAGAAACCAAACTAGATGGCACAGTTGTGTTTGACCAAACACGAATATCTATGCCTGTGTTTCCCACCTTAACCCACCATGACACTCTTAATCCATCATGACACCCCATATTCTAAAAGGGCTATCAGTATACCAACGAAAAAAATTAAAATAAATTAATTAATTAAAAATCAAATAATACCCCTTTAATTGCATTTGCTGTGTAAACGCTTGAGGGCGCTCCTCCTTAAATAATGCAACAAACATATTCCATACAAAAAAAAAAAAAAAAAAAAAATCAAAAATCTGAATACCCCTTTAATCCCAAAACGGAGTGTCCCTTTAATGGCTGTTCCATCACCCTAACACCCACTGACACCCCATATTCTAAAAGGGCTATCAGTATACCAACAAAAAAAATTAAAATTAATTAATTAATTAAAAATCAAATAATAGCCCTTTAATTGCATTTGCTGTGTAAACGCTTGAGGGCGCTCCTCCTTAAATAATGCAACAAACACGTTCCATAGAAAAAAAATCAAAAAAAAAAAATCAAAAAATCCGAATACCCCTTTAATCCCCAAACGGAGTGTCCCTTTAATGGCTGTTCCATCACCCTAACACCCACTGACACCCCATATTCTAAAAGGGCTATCAGTATACCAACAAAAAAATTAAAATTAATTAATTAAAAATCAAATAATAGCCCTTTAATTGCATTTGCTGTGTAAACGCTTGAGGGCGCTCCTCCTTAAATAATGCAACAAACATGTTCCATACAAAAAAAAAAAAATCAAAAAAAAAAATCAAAAATCTGAATACCCCTTTAATCCCAAAACGGAGTGTCCCTTTAATGGCTGTTCCATCACCCTATACTGAAAACCTATCTGTGTACCAAATCTGAGCCCTGTAGCTACTTTATTTGCTGAGAAACGGCCGGCCCTTTGTTTTAACATTTGGGCCTCTGGGCCCCTAGCCTTAAAAATCTGGGGCCATAATTGGTAAAATGCATATCTACAAGTTCGGGCCCACACGTGTGCCACATATGAGCCCTTGTGCCCTTGTAGTTTCACAGCTAACCTTGTCAAACTGTTGCCCTTTTTTTTAACATTTGGGGCCCTGGGGCCCATAATATATGACATATGGGGCTCATGTATACATGTAAATATAGAGTACTCCTGGGGCTATCAGTGCACCAACTCAGGGCCCTGAGGCTGCTTTATTTGATGAGAAACGGCATGCTTTGTATTTTTACATTTGGGCCCCTGGGCCCGTGACCTTTGACCTAGGGGGCCAAAATGGGGAAAAGGCACATCTATGGGGTAGGGCCATTAAGTGTGCCAAATATGAGCCCTGGGGCCCTTGTACTTTTGGAGATAGCCCTGTTAATATGAAGGGTGAGAAGGAGGAGAAGGAAAAGGAGAAGGAGAAGGAGAAGAAGGAAAAGGAGAAGACTAAAGAGCATAAGCAGAATATCTATGCCCTGTTGCACAGGCATAGATAAGGATAACAATATACCCGTCCATGCTTCGCATGCGGGTATAAGGAAAAGGAGAAGACTAAAGAGCATAAGGAGAATATCTATGCCCTGTTCCACAGGCATAGATAAGAAGGAGAAGAAACCAAAGGATAACAATATACCCGTCCATGCTTCGCATGCGGGTATAAGAAACCACAGGATGGGAAGATACCCTGCATGCTATTGCATGCGGGTATAATAATGCTGTCTACTGACAGTATACAAATATTACATGCCTATGAGTGTGATAGTACAAAATATATCATGAGGTCAAATTTTGACTTTTCTATTTCACGAGGCGTAGCCGAGTGAAATAGATCAGTCAAAATTTGACCAAATGATATATTTTTACTATTACACAAATATTGGCATGTAATATTTGTTTTATATCATGATATCACATGGTTTCTTTTCATGCCATGTGATAGTAAAAACTATCACACGGCTAAAATCACTGTAATCATGATATAATAACAGATATCAAATAGGCTACATGTTTGATATCTGTTATCTTCAAAAGACAGCAGTAGCCTAAACATCATTGTATATTGATATCAGCTATCTTCAGTAGACAGCATTATATTTGATGTTGTCGTCAATAGACAGCATTATATTTGATGTTTTCGTCAATAAACAACATTATATTTGATATCTACTGTCTTCAGTAAACAACATTTTATTTAATATCTGCTATATCTTCATAACACATCATTATATTTAATGTCTGCTATCTCCAGTAGGCAGCAATATATTGATATATGCTGCCATCTTCAGTAGACAGCATTATTTGATATATGCAAAAGACAGCATAGAATTGCATTTGATATTTGCTATCTTCAATAAACAGCATATTTGACATCTGCTATCTTCAAAAGATAGCATTATATTTGATATCTATCTTTAAAAGAGCAGTAGACATCATTGTATTGATATCAGCTATCTTCAGTAGACAGCATTATATTTGATGTTTTCGTCAATAAACAACATTATATTTGATATCTACTGTCTTCAGTAAACAACATTTTATTTAATATCTGCTATATCTTCATAACACAGCATTATATTTAATGTCTGCTATCTCCAGTAGGCAGCAATATATTGATATACCGTATGCTGCTATATCTTCAGTAGACATCATTATTTGATATATGCAAAAGACAGCATAGCATTGCATTTGATATTTGCTATCTTCAATAAACAGCATATTTGACATCTGCTATCTTCAAAAGATAGCATTATATTTGATATCTATCTTTAAAAGAGCAGTAGACATCATTGTATTGATATCAGCTATCTTCAGTAGACAGCATTATATTTGATGTTTTCGTCAATAAACAACATTATATTTGATATCTACTGTCTTCAGTAAACAACATTTTATTTAATATCTGCTATATCTTCATAACACATCATTATATTTAATGTCTGCTATCTCCAGTAGGCAGCAATATATTGATATATGCTGCCATCTTCAGTAGACAGCATTATTTGATATATGCAAAAGACAGCATAGAATTGCATTTGATATTTGCTATCTTCAATAAACAGCATATTTGACATCTGCTATCTTCAAAAGATAGCATTATATTTGATATCTATCTTTAAAAGAGCAGTAGACATCATTGTATTGATATCAGCTATCTTCAGTAGACAGCATTATATTTGATGTTTTCGTCAGTAAACTACAACATTATATTTGCTATCTACTGTCTTCAGTAAACAACATTTTATTTAATATCTGCTATATCTTCATAACACAGCATTATATTTAATGTCTGAGTAGACAGCAATATATTGATATATGCTGCTATCTTCAGTAGACAGCATTATTTGATATATGCAAAAGACAGCATAGAATTGCATTTGATATTTGCTATCTTCAATAAACAGCATATTTGACATCTGCTATCTTCAAAAGATAGCATTATATTTGATATCTATCTTTAAAAGAGCAGTAGACATCATTGTATTGATATCAGCTATCTTCAGTAGACAGCATTATATTTGATGTTTTCGTCAATAAACAACATTATATTTGATATCTACTGTCTTCAGTAAACAACATTTTATTTAATATCTGCTATATCTTCATAACACAGCATTATATTTAATGTCTGTTATCTCCAGTAGGCAGCAATATATTGATAATGCTGCTATCTTCAGTAGACAGCATTATTTGATATATGCAAAAGACAGCATAGCATTGCATTTGATATTTGCTATCTTCAATAAACAGCATATTTGACATCTGCTATCTTCAAAAGATAGCATTATATTTGATATCTATCTTTAAAAGAGCAGTAGACATCATTTTATTGATATCAGCTATCTTCAGTAGACAGCATTATATTTTGATGTTTTCGTCAATAAACAACAACATTATATTTGATATCTACTGTCTTCAGTAAACAACATGTTATTTAATATCTGCTATATCTTCATAACACAGCATTATATTTAATGTCTGCTATCTCCAGTAGGCAGCAATATATTGATATAGGCCCTATGCTGCCATCTTCAGTAGACAGCATTATTTGATATATGCAAAAGACAGCATAGCATTGCATTTGATATTTGCTATCTTCAATAAACAGCATATTTGACATCTGCTATCTTCAAAAGATAGCATTATATTTGATATCTATCTTTAAAAGAGCAGTAGACATCATTGTATTGATATCAGCTATCTTCAGTAGACAGCATTATATTTGATGTTTTCGTCAGTAAACTACAACATTATATTTGCTATCTACTGTCTTCAGTAAACAACATTTTATTTAATATCTGCTATATCTTAATAACACAGCATTATATTTAATGTCTGCTATCTCCAGTAGGCAGCAATATATTGATATATGCTGCTATCTTCAGTAGACAGCATTATTTGGTACATGCAAAAGACAGCATAGCAATAAATAAATAAATAAATAAATAAATAAATAAATAAATAAATAAATAAATAAATAAATAAATAAATAAATAAATCTATCTATACTAATAAAATAATGAGCGGTCTCTGTCTGTGTGTCCGGCTATTCGTTTCGCCGCGCTTCGACGCATCAATCCGATATTTGCGCCATGGGTAGGTGCCGGGAAAAGCATATTGACCGCGTGGTTTTGAAGGTCATCGGAGGTCAAGGTCAAAGGTCAAAATTTCAAACTTTGTCCGATCGGGCCCAAACTTGGTGGGTGGGATCCTTGATACGAGGGGAATATATGCCCAAAATAAAGTCGAGGTCGACCAAGGTCAAAGGTCATTACGGAGGGGTCAAATTTCAAAATTTGTCCGATCGGGCTCAAACTTGGTGGGTGGGATCCTTCGTATGAGGGGAGCATGATAAACATTAGATGGAGGTCATCCGAGGTCAAAGGTCAAAGGTCATGGATTTCAAACTTTGTCCTATCGGGTTCAAACTTGGTGGGTGGAATCCTTGATACGATGGGAATATATGCGCGAAACAAAATTGAGGTCAACCGAGGTCAAAGGTCATATAGGGGCTACATTTAAACTTTGCCCTATTGGGCTCAAACTTGATAGGTGGAATCCTTCATATGAGGGGAGCATGAAAAAAATGCTCCGAGGTCAAAGGTCATCTGGGGTCAAACAGTATCGCTATCATGCCAGTGCTCTCACAGCATCAGAGCTCTCACAGCAGCAGGTGCACTAGTACTAATAAAATAATAAGCGGTCTCTATCTGTCTATCTGTGTATCTGTGTATCTATCTATCTGTCTGTCTGTCTGTCCGGCTATGCGTTTCGCTGCACTTGACGCATCGTGCTGAAATTTTGGATATAGGTAGGTATTGGGAAAAGCATGTTGGCCATGTGGTTTTGAGGGTCATCGGAGGTCAAGGTCAAAGGTCAAAATTTCAAACTTTGTCCAATCAGGCCCAAATTTGGTGGGTGGAATCCTTGATAGGAGGGGAATATATAGCCGCAGTCTGTGGCCCTCACAGACTAAGCGAGCGCGTAGGGCGAGACGTTCAATCGAGCGCGTTGCTGACGCAACCTCTCTGGATAGTAGGCCTATACTAAATAGCAACAGAGCCCGAAAGTAGTGCTAGGGAATATAATGCGCGAAATAAAATCAAGGTCAACCGAGGTCAAAGGTCATTACGGAGGGGTCAAATTTCAAACTTTGTCCAATCGGGCTCAAACTTGGTGGGTCAAAACCTTCGTACGAGGGGAGCATGAAAAACATTATATGGAGGTCATCCGAGGTCAAAGGTCAAAGGTCATGGATTTCAAACTTTGTCCTATCGGGCTCAAAATTGGTGGGTGGAATCCTTGATGCGAGGGGAATATATGCGCAAAATGAAATTGAGGTCAACCAAGGTCAAAGGTCATGTAGGGGCTAAATTTAAACTTTACCCTATTGGGCTTAAACTTGATAGGTGGAATCCTTTGTATGAGGGGGGCATGAAAAAAATTACACCAAGGTCATCTGGGGTCAAACAGAAATGCTATCATGCCAGTGCTCTCACAGCATCAGGGCTCTCACAGCTGCAGGTGCACTAGTAAATAAATAAATAAATAAATAAATAAATAAATAAATAAATAAATAAATAAATAAATAAATAAATGAATAAATAAAATCAATCAATCAATCAATAAATAAATAAAATACATGAATAAATAAAATACATGAATACAATACAATAGAATAAAACATACAAATAAAATAAATTCAAATAAAATAAAATAAAATGAAATGAAATGAAATGAAATGAAATGAAATGAAATGAAATGAAGTGAAGTGAAGTGAAATGAAATGAAATGAAGTGAAATGAAATGAAATGAAATGAAATGAAATGAAATAAAAAAAAGTAAAAAAAGTAAAGTGAAATAAAATAAAATAAAAACAAAGTACAATAGAATAATACTTACTTTACAATAAAAAAATAAAATACGATGCAACAGAATAAAACATAAAAATAAAATAAATTAAAATAAAATCTATACTAATAAAATAATAAGCGGTCTCTATCTGTCTATCTCTCTGTCTGTCCGGCTATGCGTTTCGCCGTGCTTCGACGCATCGCGCTGAAATTTCGCATATAGATAGGTATCGGGAAAAGCATGTTGGCCATGTGGTTTTGAAGGTCATCGGAGGTGAAGGTCAAAGGTCAAAATTTCAAACTTTGTCCGATCGGGCCCAAACTTGGTGGGTGGAATCCTTGATAGCAGGGGAATATAATGCGCGAAATAAAGTCGAGGTCAACAGAGGTCAAAGGTCATTACGGATGGGTCAAATTTCAAACTTTGTCCGATCGGGCTCAAACTTGGTGGGTCGAAACCTTTGTATGAGGGGAGCATGAAAAACATTATATGGAGGTCATCCGAGGTCAAAGGTCAAAGGTCATGGATTTCAAACTTTGTCCTATCGGGTTCAAACGTGGTGGGTGCAATCCTTGATACGAGGGAATATATGCGCAAAAACAAAATTGAGGTCAACCGAGGTCAAAGGTCATGTAGGGGCTAAATTTAAACTTTGCCCTATTGGGCTTAAACTTGATAGGTCAAAGGTCATCTGGGGTCAAACAGTATCGCTATCATGCCAGTGCTCTCACAGCATCTGGGCTCTCACAGCCGCAGGTGCACTAGTAAAATAAAATATAGTAAAGTAAAGTAAAGTAAAGTAAAATAAAATAAAATAAAATAAAATAAAATAAAATAAAATAAAATAAAATAAAATAAAATAAAATCTACTATACTAAAATAACCAGCGAAGTGTGTGTGTCCGTGTGTCTGTCTGTCTGTCCGGCTATGCGTTTCGCCACGCTTCGACGCATCGATCCCATATTTCGGATATGGAAAGGTATCGAGAAAAGCATGTTGACCGGGTGGTTTTGAAGGTCACCGGAGGTCAAGGTCAAAGGTCAAAATTTCAAACTTTGTCCGATCGGGCCCAAACTTGGTGTGGGGGATCCTTGATACGAGGGGAATGTATGCGCGAAATAAAATCCGAGGTCAACCGAGGTCAAAGGTCATTACGGAGGGTTCAAATTTCAAACTTTGTCCGATCGGACTCAAACTTGGTGGGTGGAATCCTTGATACCAGGGAATATATGCGCGAAATAAAATGCGAGGCCAACCGAGGTCAAAGGTCATTACGGAGGGTTCAAATTTCAAACTTTGTCCGATCCGGCTCAAACTTGGTGGGTGGAATCCTTGATACCAGGGAATATATGCGCGAAATAAAATCCGAGGTTAACCGAGGTCAAAGGTCATCACAGAGGGTTCAAATTTCAAACTTTGTCGGATCGGGCTCAAACTTGGTGGGTGTAATTCTTGATACCAGGGGAATATATGCGAGAAATAAAATTGACATCAACCGAGGTCAAAGGTCATTACGGAGGGTTCAAATTTCAAACTTTGTCCGATCGGGCTCAAACTTGGTGGGTGGAATCCATGATATGAGGGGAACACGTAAAAAATATAATCGAGGTCATCCAAGGTCAAAGGTCATCCAGGTGCTGCATTTTAAACTTCGCCTGATTTCGGGTAAAACTTGGTGAAAGTAATTCTCCATATCACGGGAGCATGAACAAAATCAAACCGAGGTCACTCGAGGGCAAAGGTCATATGGGGTCAGCAACTTAACTGGGCTTAAAAAAAAAAGTGGTAGAAAGAATCTAGACTGAATCCTCCAGTCCTATCAACATCTACGCACGGTCATCGGGTTGTGCTGATGGTGAGGACTGAATCGTTCAGCAATCCAATATCAGTACGACGGCAACTTCATCTACTTCCGGTTTATTTTACCGTACGTGACCTTTGAATGACGTCATATTTTTTAAATTTAAAGGGCCCGTATTTTCGTGCCGAAGCGCGCACCAAAACATTGGCTATTTTACCATGAAAGAATTTGATTTATTCAAATTCACATATTTTTCTAAAGAGATAAACATATGATTAGAAGTTCCATTATACTGAAACAAATCAAATGTTTTCACTTGATGGAGAAAAAAAGGTTTAATCTCCGTAAAAATTTGAAAATTCTGACTACGCATTCACCGACGCGTTTTACAAAATCCTTCAAAACACCTTTTTTCTGAGCTCGCCGCCGTTAATATTTTCCCATGTGTTAGACGCTTCCTAAATGAAATTTGTATCCCTAACCTTATACAAATTGGTTGTTTTATACGGCAAATTCACACCCCAAGTTTGTTGTTTTTTCTGAGCTGTGCGTAATGCGTACACGCACAATCAGCCACGATCAATAATATTACCTTCAATTATTAAAAACAATTAAATATATTGCCTTTCTTTTATGAATTTGAATTCGTTAACATAAAATGCTTGTAATTATATATTTTTCAAATCAATGACGATAATCGGCGTATTTTCTATTTCGAAATCAAAGTTGGAATTAATAATCTTTATGATTGACGGGAAATTCCCGGCCTGGTTGGTCATTGAGCTCGCCAGGCCCAGACCAGAGCTGCCCAGGACACGGCCGCGGGTGTTGTCTTACTGTGCTGGCGGCGGTCGCTGCTGGTCTGGGTCTTTACCTGGCCCGTATAACATGTATAATAAGCTTAGGCCTATTTGATATTAAGATATTGAGATCCAAAGCTAAGCTCGGACACGATCTGGGCTGATGCCTCTCTGCACAGTCTGTGGCATGTGAATGATCATCACATGACTCGATAAGCTTACTTAAAATTCATGAACTGAAACTGGATGTGATAATTTAAATTTTCTTTTAAAGTGTATTGGGCACTTGGGCAGATCTATTATGATTTATGGGCTGGCAAACTAGGAGTTTGTCAAAAATCTAGGCCTAAGCCCTATAAGGCCACACTGAACAATTTATGCATCCAACATGTCCAACTCCACGGACGCACACTGATTGTTTAGTGCGGCCTTACAAACTCCCTATTATTTTGCTGGAAGTAAACCATTATGATCGAGAGCGTATATGACTTCTGCGGTGTAGCCGGTGTTAACAAAGTGCACGCTTTGTATGTTCACAGCAATTTACTATACATTGATTCACTTCCAAGTTCGGTAGTGGCGTCAATAATTTTAAGCGATTACGTGACCGTAAGTGTGCCGACAAACCGCCCTTGTACGTGTGTATGCTGTGCGCGATTAACTTTATGTACACAATTAACTTTTATAGTGCATGATTCAATATTGCGATCAGTAAAATATGCACATGCTCACTGAAAATGACAAGGGGGCCTTACCGCCTAAGCGGACCCCACGACGTTAGACGCTGCGCTCGAATTGGATTGTATATTGCGAGCACCGTACCAGTATTAAATTCCATGCATCGGGCCCGTAAATTTGAAACAATTCATTCATAATAAATTGACACAATGCTTGACAGAAGCAGTCAAGTTAATCGATAAGGCGTTAGACTAGTGCAAGAGGTTGCGGTTTCAAACCCTGGCGGTGGTTAGTACACTTTAGGTTAGCTTGAAATTCCAATGAACAAGGAACTCACTGCTTATTGTCTCATTGTATTAAACCCATACGAAACTCGGGGAACTGATCCTGGCTGTGAAGGATAATTGTGGAATGTCTAGTGTGTGTTTCTTAGCCTCAACCGGGAGCTGTAAAGCCCTGTGTTAAATGGTTTATGAAATGATATGGGCCGAAGTGGTCAGCGACAACCTATAAAGGTTGAGACTTGTGGATCAACGTCTAAGCGCTGGGCCTGTGCCTATTAATCACTGTGCTTTTTGTGTCCAATTAATGTGTCAAGTCGCAAATAAGCGAATCAAGTCAAGTATGCAAGACTCCAATTCTACAACTCACAGCCATAGGCATAGGAACAGGCCAGTAAGGGGACAAAAAAAGAAAACCCTGTTCTGCGGGCCCGACCGACCCAGATTTTGAACAAATTGGAAAATAAATTTTTCCTCTGCCAACCCAAATTTCTGGAACAAATCTTTTTTTGTATTTTCTCAAATTGCAAATTATTTACAGATTTTGGTAAAAAAAGGCCGACCGACCAACCCTACTTCGTCCACCCGTAGAACAGGGTTTCTTTTATTCGTTGCCTATTAACCATGATTTATTTGGGGGGGCTGATTTTGAAAATGTGGACCTTTTTTCAAAATTTTGACTGGAGGGCAGCAGATTTTGAAAAAGTGGCTTTTTTCCCCAAAATTTGGACCTTTTTTGACCTTCCCATTTTTTCGCTTTCATAACACGAGCAAATGGGACATTTTGGGCATGGGGCGGCTGCCCTCCTGGTTACTGGTCTGCATAGGAAACAGTACTGTATTTACAGTATTACTGTAAGATTATTTGCATCTCAACAGAAAGGAAGTATTATTAGCAGGGGAACAAGCCATTTTTGAGTATACAACTATACACATACTGTGGGGTAGGCCTATACCGTATTTGTTCCATTAATTGCCCATGCCATAAGCACCCACCTACAAGCCTGGAAATAAGCAGGTCTGGACCAGGAGCCACACAGTTGGAAAAAGCAGCTCCTGGACCTGTGATTATCCCCGGGGTGATTACCTAGTGAACCAGGGTCCTATTTCATAAAACTGCTGCCACTGCTGCACCTTTGTAAAGTGGAACCACTTCAACACGGAATCTATGGGGCACAGGTTTTGGGGTTTGTATTATCAGGATTTTTTGTTATCATCAAGTACTTTTAACGTACATACAAAACCAATGCCAGTGACTTCAAAATGTGTTAAGGCTCTCACCAATTCCCGGGTACTCTCGGGCCCGTCCGTCCTTGGCCTACCCGAGTCAAAATTCCAGTAACAGGTGAACCCCCTCCAAAAAACAAGTTCCAAGTTATAGACCCTAAATTACTTGTTATAGGTTGGAAACTGGAGAAATACTGCTACATTGTACTAAAAAAATGCTAGCAATGCATACTAATTCAATGTGTCCCTGGGTGTTCAATAGAAGCAAAAGTAATTTTAATTACCGGTACTTTTAAAAAATGTACAGACTTTATACAGCTTTCATGCATGAGAGTGGCTTTGCTTGAAAAAAAGATGAGAACCAAAGATAGTCAAAAAAGCTGATCAGCTGAAAAATCTCCTGCCTGCAGCTTTTAGCAGCATTTCTCCACTTTCCAACCTTAACAAGTAAGTTTGGGGTCTATAACTTCCTTTTTTTTCAATTTTTTGTTTTTTTGTGTTAAGTGTGCCGAAACTAGAGGAGGGTCATGATGAGAAACAGATATTTTGATGAGAAATGGCCAAAATGAAAAGAATTTAAATTTTCTTCTTTTTTTTTTGATAAGAAAAAACTGCTATTTGTGGTGAGATAAATTTTCTCATCGTAGTGTCTATTATTATTGTCTCATTGAAACTGGGGACACTACAGTTGATAATCCCCAGTAAATTTAGCTCACCACAAACATTATTTCTTTCTCATCCAAAAAATATTTTCATTTTCGCTGTTTATCATCAAAATGTCTGTTTTCTCATCCAAAACTTCATAGTGCCTGGCCAGTACTCCACATAACATAGGAACTGACATGCTTCACTTTGATGTGACAGAACAGAATTGACATGGACAAAAATCTCAACCTTGACCTATTCCCTAAGGAACTTCAACATGCTGAACCAAAAATGGGATGGCTTCTTTAACCCTAACTAAGTAGTTTTTACACCATTATATGTTATCAAAAACAAAAACACACAAAACATAACTTCAAATCATAAGCACATTTTGGGAATCATTTTTTATTGCCTAAAGGTTCACATACAAGAACCTGCTTCACAAACTAGCTACATTATCACTTTTGGATGTTATGATAAGGCGACGAAAAAAGAAAACCCTGTTCTATGGGCCTGATCGACCCAAATTTTCCAGTTTGGGAAACAAATTTTCCTGTAAAATTTTTTGTTTGTATTTCCCCGAATTGCAGAATATTACAGATTTTGGTGATTTATGGGGTAATTTTAAAAAAAAAAGAGACCTGACTGACCGACCCTACTTGAAAGTTCAGCCCGCCCCAGTATAACAAGGTGTTGTTTTTGTCGCCTAACCTGAATCCCTTGAACTAATTTTTCTTTTCAAATCACAGTATTCAAAATCTTGTCATTATAAATATGGTAAACAAAGTAGTAGATCTATAGCATTCATTGGGGACATTCATGTGTACCATGCACAAATTTTGATTGTAACTGCCAAATTTTGACAAATTTTTTAATATCACTTTAGTTGCAAGCTCCAGTTGAAAATTTAATGGTGAGTGAAAAATGGGCGAGCTAGAGCGAGAGAAAATGGTGAGTTAGATAAGTTACCCCCTGGCCCCTGCAGAGATTAAAGAGTGACCCCTGCTTAGAATACGGCAAGTCACACCGGTGAGTTAAGATTTTTACTGCAAGTCCTGCCTGCGAGTTAAGATTTTCATGGCAAGTCCAGCAGACAAGTTACGGCAAGTCCAATCGGCGAATTAAAATTTACGGCAAGTCCCATCAGCAAGTTATTAGTTATGGCAAGTCTTATCAGCGGGTTAAGATTTTTACAGCAAGTCCCATTGGCGAGTTAAGATTACAATCTGATAAAGAGTAAAGTGGATTTTTTCTTTCAATCATGAACCTCAACTGGTGAACAGGACTTGAATCACTTGATAGTGTTGTCATAACTCGCCGGTGGGACTTGATGGTGTTGTCGTAACTCACCGATGGGACTTGATAGCTTTGTCGTCCGCCTTTAGCTTACTTTGTGTAGGGTAATTGACAAAAAAACCTAATCTCTGTGGGGGTACGGTGGTAACTTGCCTTTTCTTTAACTCACCTTTCTTAAAACTCGCCCTTTGTTTAACTTGCATAGTTACCACTGTGTCCAGTATTAATTTTTTGACTTAATTGCAGTCCACAAACACATTATCATAATTTTAAATTACTGGTTTCACTGTTGTAAAATATCAAATTAACAGTAGGTGATGGCTAGGCTACCAGCTAGTCCACTAAGCCTATAGATAGGTAGGCCTACATGTAGGCCCTACCAGCCATTTTGACAAGATGTCTTTTTCTGTCAATAATTTTCCCTCAAAGTTTAATTCGCTTGAACTTAGTTGAATTGCTGACATGATATATGGCACAGGTGATTGCTATGGAGCATCATCATCACTGTATCATCATCTCAATCTGTCTCTTGCTTTATTAGCTTGTTGCTGCAGGTGATTCCGCCAGTAGAAGTTCAAAATTCATCTGTAAAGAAATAAACCAAAATATCAATTAAAAATGACAGGGAAAGAAAAAATATCTTGGGGCCTGACTTAATAGCTTGGGCCCCGATTAATAAATTAGGGCCTGCGCTTCAAAATCAGAGCACTAAAAACTAAAATACTACCTCGGGGCTTCAAGTGAAGTTACTATCATGTGGGCCCCAAGTTACTAAGTCTGTGCCCCAAGTTACCAAGATGGGCCCCGAGTTACCAAGTTAAGGATAGTATGTCGGGCCCCAAGATTATTCTGGGGCTCTGTAATAATTGGGATTGCAGTTGTGAAAAGGAATGATGGCAATAAATTTGAATTCTTTTACGATTCTCAATTGATTTATCCAGTACCGTATTCATTCCAATAAGCACCCAGGGCGCTTAATGAAGTCATTTTGGGTGGGTGCTTATTTTTTACCTGGTTTACCTAATTTTTGTGAGGGAGATTATTAGAGATGAATTTACATTATGTTATAAAAGGGTCCTGAGACGTTCTTGTAGCTTTTCTGATGTAGAAAATGTATTGCAAGTTTACACCGGATGTGTAGTCCTCCAGCTATTTCACTATCAACATCTATCTGTCACTTCAACATTTATGGTACCCTTTAGCAAATTGAATATACCCTGGTGGGCGCTTATTGAATATGGTACATTAGTTAAAATTCACATAGTACATGTAGTTGATTTGCAGAGCTATAATCCAGCTGTAAGTAGGTAGCTGCAAACACTATGACTAATTCTGGACCATTGTTTGAGGTATCAATCATTCTGGACAATTTTATTGAGGTATACATTTATTCGCATTTTAAGCCATATGACCTAATCCTTTTATCACCCAATAAAGCAGTTACTCATTGTACATACCAGCGTTTTGTACTGTTGAGTTCATCAATATACATTCTGATTTGGAAGCCACACAACTAACATCTCCTGAAAGCAGTTGCTGAGCCTACAACTGTACAATTCACTTTAAGTTGACATCACTGCTATCACCTAGTTGAGGAAATTCAAGAAATAATATCTTAAAATGGAGAAACATTTTACAAGAACAAACATGTTTTTCTCGTAAAGCTTTATGAGGCCTAAAATCTATATAAAATTTATAATTTCAATTATATCAAGAGTTTAGGCTTAGCAAATAAAATTCTCCATTTCAATGTTCCGTAAAAGTTACGGAACATTAAAATCAATTAAAATTTGTAACATATTGAGTCCATTGCACACCGTCAGATCGCAATATTTAACTTGATTTTGAGAAGGAAAGTTCGTCGCCACAGACCCTGCTCAGACCACAGTGACATGGATGCACTGACTATGCACAGCCTCGGCGTTCACGGTGCGGTGCAGTGGCACTGGTGGTAAACAATGTAAGTATAAAAGCTGAAGTTATTTCAATTATTTTCACGTGTAGTGTGCATGGTTTATAAGGCCATCTTTTACACCGTAAACAAGAGCAGTGTCGTGACTCATGACTGATTCACTCTTATATTGTAGGCTAGGCCAGGCCCGGGATCAGGCCACGAAAAAACATCAGTCATAAACAACCTGTAATGCCTGTATCAATGACAATCGATTTGATATGGCATGCACGCAGTTGAGCGCCAGGCATTGCTGTCTAGATTTTAAAGCCGAGTGGTTGATGGTACGCGAATGATGGTACGCGAATGGTTGAATTTTCACAATACACTTATTGGGGTATATTCAAATAAGAGTTTCGGTTTTAAAATTCACGTTCAAATGCACGCGAAAGGCACTAATATTTGTACCTTTCTAAATCGTTTTAACACTTAATTCGCTGGCTGATTTTGTGAGATTCGCAGCGAGTAATATTTAGTGTCCATGCGCAGGGGCTATTTTAACGTGCCTCACTGTCACGTACGTGACGAGATAAAATATTTGTGCAGTGACAATTAACCATCCGTGTAGATATGCTTTATAGTAGACAATGGTAGAGCCTTTCTTACGGTCACATTCAGGTAAAAATGTCAATTTTTTTATTTTTGAAACGCACTCTACTTCATCAACACTTTTATCTCATTGCACGAACGTGACGGTGAGGCACGTTAAAATAGCCCCTGCCATGGCGAGTGGAAAATCGCTCACTAGAAATTTTTTTTTTGGGCGAGCGGTGGCAGCGATCGCTCACCAAAAAAGTCAAACGGCAAGGCCTGGGGTTCAATAATTATAGGTAATTATGAATGCAGACATACTTACTGCTCGAAAAATAATGCATATGCGCTGATGCTGATGCGTCTAATGCATGAGCCCCAAAGGGGAAGACAAAATTAGATTTAATCGACATCAGCGCAAGTGCATTATTTTGCCTAATTTCTCGAGCAATAGGGCCTAAGTAATATGTGTTTATTAATCTATTTCATACAGTGGCGTAGGGCCTACCGTGGTCGCGCCTAACCCGGGGCTGAAGAAAATTAAATTTTGCTGCCCTTCCTCAACAGCCCGAAAAGGTTGACCCATTTTTTTTTTTTTTTTTTGAAAAAGTGAAGAGCAAAAAAAAAAAAAAAGATTTCAGGTGCTAGCACCCTAAAAGCAACACATTTTGATGTATAGCAACATTTTTTCAAAAATGTGTATGCTTTATCAAATTTTTCTGCCCTTTTTATTTATTAATTCTTTTTGCCACCCCCTTTGTTTTTGTTTTTGCCACCCCTGTTTTTGCAGCCCCTTCAATTTCGCTTCCCCCTGATTTTACCCTGGGGGGCTGGCCCCCAAAGCCCCCCCAAAATAAGCGCATGTCATACACGACAAGAAAAAAACACATAATTTTAACTTTTTTTATGTAACAAATTATCACTCAAAATGTTGGAAATTAGAACCAAATATAAACCCGCCCAAAAATGAATCAATCCTATGTGACACTTAACACGCATGAAACACTGCCGTAGACTACGAGAATGCACAATATACACAATCAATGCATGTTTCATACTTTTCTGATTGGCTGCTTTGATAGGAGTGTATGAATGCTTTACGCTAGTTGTGCGTTGTGTAATGCAGGACTGGCGTATGATTATGTGAATTTACGCGAGAAGTCTAGAGGCCCCTCTTGTAAAACTTTTCTCCATTTTAAGATATTATTTCTTTTTAATTTCCCCAACTAGGTGATACTGATGTCAACTTGATGTGAACTGTACAGTTGCAGCAACTGCTTTCAGGAGATGGTGGCTTTTAATGAGAATGTATAGTGATGAACTCAACAGTACTACTGGTGCAACAAAAAGCTGGTATGTACAATGAGTAACCAGGGACTGCCTTTTGAGGAGAGTGACATTCATGCATTTAAATTGGGATGCAGACAACCCCGGGCGGACAACATGATCTTTGAGGGCACCTTAAGTTTGTTCGGTTTTTTATAAGGTGGAACAAATAAGACTTGTAACAAGAAACAACATGGTATTGATATGTGTATGTAGAATGGCATGCACGCACTGCCATGCAGGTGGTCGCAAGCAATGCTTAAATCAAATGCTATTTGTGCGAAATTGACAATCTCCAATGTTAAGGCGTAAGGTTTTTTTTGTGAAAATTTTTTATTGCAAAATTTACAAGGCGGAAAAAAGCGGAATTTGACATTTGTAAAGCGGAAAATTTTGGGCTTTTTTTTTATAGTTAGTCCTGACTCCCATCTCACACATGATGATGAGCTGATCATAGTTTAGCCTTTAGGCATGAATGGGCAAAATGCCAAATTGCAATACGTGTGCTACGTACACTACGGATGCACCACCATTGATCTCCAACACAACTCGCATGCCATACAAGTCACACACAGATGCAATGATCAAATTTTTATCTAAAAGGTGCGCAGTAAATCCGCAGTTTACTTTTTGTGTGCAAATAAATGGTAAAACAATTTCCATAAATATATTTTGAATTGGTACCGCATTTAGGCCTCCCATATATGTAACTCTGGGGCTTGCAGCATGGAGGCACAGTGAAACATGCTTGTTCTTGTAAAACGCTTTCTCCATTTTAATATTTTGTTTCTTGAATTTTCCCAACTAGGTGATACCAGTGATGTCAACTTGATGTGAACTGTACAGTTACGTTGCAGCAACTGTTTTCAGGAGGTGGTGGCTTTTAATCAGAATGTATAGTGATGAACTCAACAGTACTGGTACAACAAAAAGCTGGTATGTACATGTACTATGATTAACCAGGGACTGCCTTTTGAGGAGAGTGAGAGCATTGCTCTCTACTGCTCTCCTTAATAGTACTACACCCCTGCTCAATTCTGTGCATATTTTTAAAAAATACACAAAAATTATAGTGCATTTGTGACAAGTAAGATATGTATATTATAGGGGCAAGGACTACAACTACTGCACTGGAAATTTTATTTCAGCACAAACAACAGTTGTGGAGTTACAGTCAAAAATGAGGGAAAACCAGTATTTGATCAATAAATCAATAACTACTTGCCTTGAGTTGCTGAATTTTCAGTGCAGTAGTTGTACTCCTTGCCCCTATAATATACATATCTTACTTGTATCAAATGTGCTATAATTTTTGAGAAAAATGCAAAATTAGGCACTAAATTGGCCAGGGGTGTAGTACCTTAAATCTGATATAGGAGAGTGATGTTTGACATGTGAAACAGCTCTCCTTGAAGGCTCATGAAGAGCTATTTATTGCTCTCCTTCAAGTTCCAAAAGACAATCCATGAGTAACTGCTATATTGGTTGATGAAAGGATTAGGCCATAAGGCCTGGCTTAGTAACTCAGGCCCCAAGATAGTAACTTCAAGCCCCAAGATAGTATCTGACTTAGTAGCATGGGCCCTTATTTATAGTCAGGCCCAGGGTTATCACCACGCTGGACTGGGCTGTCTGGCACTCACTAAATTGGGGTTTTTTCAGTTTTTTTTTTTCAGTTTTTTTTTTTTATATTTCCGGAAGTGGATGATGATATTTCATCATAAAAAGAGGAAGAAATTTTTTTTTAGGGGGTGGTACCTCAAAGCCTATTCCCGATCCCTAGCGCTCAACTAAAAAGATAGTGCGAGGCGCGAGAGCTTCGCTCGCCACGCTTTGCCTTCAATATTTTAACCAGTACTATTTGGGTCATGGTGACAACCCTGGTCAGGCCCGTGCTACTAATTCAGGCCCAAAGATATTTTTTCTTTCTATGTCACTTTTGGGGATCTGTAGGTTGTTCAATATTAAAATCTAAATATTTTAATTGATATTTTGGTTATTTTTCTTTACAGATGAAATATGAACTTCTTGGAAGGAACCACCTGCAGCAACAAGCTTAAGCAAGAGACAGGTAAATGCTCCATAGCAATCACCTGTGCCATATAGAATGTCGGAACTTCAACTAAAAATCAAGCGAATTTAACTTCGAGGGGAAAACTATCGACAGAAAAAGACATTGTCAACATATGGCTGTTACGGCCTACGCCTACCTATCAATTAGGTTTAGTGGACTAGCTAGCTGGTAGCCACTAGCCATCACTGTTAATTTGGAACATGTTTTACCACACAGTGGAACTCATAATATATAATTATGATAACGTGGACTACAATTAAGTCAACAAATACTGGACACAGTGGTAACTAGGCGAAGTTAAAAAAGGCGAAGTTAAAAAAAAGGCGAAGTTAAAGAAAAGGCAAGTTACCCCCCCAGAGATTAGGGTGTGTTTTTTTTCAATTACCCCCCCAAAGTAAGCTAAAGAGGATTTACGACAAAGCCATCAAAGTCCCACCAGCGAGTTACGGCAAAGCCATCAAGTCCAAATGGCGATTTACGACAACACGATCAAATCGGCGAGCTACAGCAATGCTATCAAGTCCTGTAAGAGAGTTACAGGAATGCCGTAATGATGAATGGAAAATGGCTTTCACTATAGAAAAATTATCAAATTTGTGTACATCGTGGAACATACTCTTTGCGTGGCTGTGCGTAGTAAGCAGTTGTACGCAGATAGCCTCACTAATATGGACGCGTAGAGTAGCATTGTACGCGTGTAGTTAGCATGATTAGTCGCGGAGTAACAAGCGTAGTTGAATGTTCCACGATGTACACAAATTTAATATTTTTTCTATAGTTGAGGTTCATGATGATGAGAAAAAAACCCATGTTACCCTAAATCAAATTGTAATCTTAACTTGCTGATAAGACTTGCCATAACTTGCTGATGGGACTTGCCGTAAATTTTAACTCATCGATGGGACTTGTCGTAACTCGTCTGCCAAAAAATCTTAACTCAATGGCGAGACTTCCCGTATTCTCAGCAGGGATCAATCTTTAACCTCTGCAGGGACCAGGGGATATTAAACTTATCTGACTCGCCATTTTCTCTCGCTCTTACTCGCCCATTTTAACTTGCCAATAACTGTCCCCTTACCCTGTTAAGCTACATTGATGACTTTTGTACATGTATGTACCCATTTTACAGACTATGAATTATAGTAATAAATAAATAATAAATAACCTAGAAGAGAGGGATGTGGTGTAGGTTATACATGTACCTGTATGTTCTAAACAGTGGACAATAATTAGATAATGTTAATTTTCAATTTTAGTGATCCTAGCATCCTCTTTTTATATCATTTTTAGGTAGATATCTCCCAAAAAAGGTTATTCCTAAAATTGCAGTTGATTCCAATTTTGCATTTGCGAGGTATGCATGATTATTTGTTGTAATTTTGTTCTGGTGTACCAGAACATAATTCAAATTTCATGATATTTCTGCTGAACAAATTAATCTGCAAGAAATTCTTTGTACATAAACATAATGTTGCCAGAGGTTTCCAGTGGTATAAAAATCTTTTTTGAGAAAAGTGGGGGGGGTATGATGCTGTGGATCACAATCACAAAATGCCTTACTTCCAAAAGCAGCAATTTCAACTGCACTGACTACGGAGCCCCCAAAGTGACATGGAAGAAAAAAAAAATCGAGGTACGGCTTAGTAACTTGGGTCCAAGATAGTGACTCGGGTCCGAGATAGTAAATTGGGGCCCTGACTAGTAGTTTGGGGACCCCGAGCTACTATTTCGGGGCACGAGTTACTATCTTGGGCACGAAGTTACTAAGTTGGGCCCAAGTTACTATCTTAGACCCCGAGTTACTAAGTCGGGCCTCGAATTACTATCTTGGACCCCGAGTTACTATCTCAAGGCTATCTCAGACCCCGCTTTTTTTCTTCCATGTCACTTGAGGGCTCTGTAGATAAATCAGCACAGTCGAAACCTAGATTTCGCTTTGGTTTGCAAGAATCAAAATCCATCCTAGTCACTGCACTTACTGTATGATACAATGAGAGATTTTGATTCTCGCACCCGAATCTTACAAGAATCATTACGAGAATCGATTCTGTGATGCTCGTTGAAATCTAGGCCCTGACAGTGATGAGTGATGTACAATTTCATGAAAAGGTGTTCAGAATTGGCTAGGCCTCATGGTCATAGTTTATTAGGGTTGCAGATTGGACAAAAGTTGGGGACGTGGCAACTTTCAAAAATAAGTAAACTGAGTAATCTGGATATCAGGTACTTCATGTTAAAAGCAGTTTTATTTCCTCCAATTTTTTATTGATTTTTTATTAATGCAACTTTTCTTAGTGTATTTTTCAATTAAAATAAATTGATGTTTGTTTAAATCATATTGACCATATCAAGTTGTTATCATGCCTTTTGTATCAGTCATGTGTTAGAAAAATAAAATGAAAAGAAATATAACATGTGCCGGTATCTGTGTGTTTTCAGGACTAATCAATATTTGATGTATTCGGTGATACGCTTTCCAGTAAAAAAACACAAACTTGTAAATGTTAGAATTTATAAAATGAAACACAATTTTTCATTAAAATAATTAAAATGTGCATGCCTTCTGGTACATCTTACCCCGGACTTTTACCCTCAATTTTGTTACCCCGGCCTCTGGTTTTATTCCCTTTTAGAACCCAATATTTTTGATCCCCCACATTTTACACCCCCACCAAAGAAGTCATGAACACTCCCTAAGAACATAAGGTCATGAAGACGTGTTTACATGAAAAACTCTGCCAAAAAAAGAAAAACATTTTTAAATGTTGTCAAAATATTTGTATTTTTTTTTTAAATTTCAAAGTTGAATTTATTTATTAAAACATTGAATGCCCTTTATATAAACCCGACTTTTTTGCGGTTGCTTTTGAGAAATCTTAATGAAGGCATAGGGCAAAATTCTGCAATCAGTTTTGTTGAAATATTTAGAGACTGATATGAAACAACATCCCTGGACCCTGGTTGAAAGTACTAGGACTACAGCGTGATTTTTTTTCTGGGTTTGGGGGGAATCAGCTACATTGAAAGTCGCGAGAACGGCATTTTGTGCTTGGTTTTCTTTTTAACCAAAAAGTAAAAAATAATTTTGCAAAAAAGAAAGTCCCCAAATATCACAATTTGTAGAGCGTAACAAGCCAAAATTCAAGTTTTTAACTTTTGGTCTAAATAAGAAGGTCCAAACTGGGGTCCAAATTTTAGGAAGAAAGTCCACTTTTCACAACCCCCCCTTGGAAAAAGGTCTACTAATAATGGTAATAAGAAGAATATTAAAGAATAAGAATGATAATGATTTGTGGCAATGAAAGTAAATTAAAAACAAAAATATTAAACTTAAAAACTTAAACTGTTGCTTTTCCAAAAATCCCCGCAAAAATCAATTAATGCTGTCTATACACCGCTGGCTGTAGTTATGATTGTCCAGATTTCGACAATATGCAAGCTATGACGCAAGCTCATTACTTATTCATGACATAGTCTCCTCAACCCGGGCCTCAGCTGCAATGGTTTGAGCGGAACAAAACTGGCGGTGTTGGACACTCTGAGCAAAAGTGTCCTACTGCGCACGCTCGTGGAGCCAGAATTCTGGCTCCAGACGAAAAAAGTGCACCAAAATTTTTCATGTTACGAATTCAGGCCCTGAATAAGGCAACGTGAAGGATTGTGGGTAATATAAAGACGCCGCAATTCTGGGCCTGGAAGGATTCAGGCTAGAAAGAATCCTCGATATGAGGAGAACATGTCAAAAAGTCAAAAGGGTCATCAGGGGTCAAATAGCATTGCCATCAGTTACTCTCACAGCAACGGGTGAACTAGTAATTATTAAAATAAACGGGTTTGAGTGCATTGAGCCTTTACTTGCAAATTTCATCAATTCATTTCAAGCTGGCAATTGATTCTTTTGTTACAAGGTAAGGTTACTTTAACCAATTTTGTAACTTTCACATTGCGTGCGACATCCAGTAAAGTTTGCCCTGTGTAGAATAACACGAACTTTCGCGGCACTTTTGACTCGCAGGAAATCCATAATTTATCAGTTGAGATCCTGTTAAATTTAGTGTTTCAAGCGCATCGCAATCACATTGAGAGCGGTTCCAGAGAGAAATACAAAGGGTCCAAGGGATGTCGGATGTTTTGATGTTTCTCTCTTGATTTTCAAGGGTTCAAATAAGGTGAACCTGTCGTCTTTTTCAACTGCATCTGCATCAATTTCACGCAGATGGCAGTGTGAGTACTGTAGTCATTGCCCATGTCCATGACTGCACTGTGATTAACTTTAAGTTTAAGCTTACCTGCTGTCTAGCCTGACAGGACATGTAATGTAATGACTTGCTCAATGTAGTTTATACTAGTACTATAAATAGTTTATGACATCGATTGTGCTTGAGTAGTCAATCAGCATGGAGATGTATGCGTTGTTTTCAACACTTGAAAAACCTCTGAAGTTGCAAACAAGAGGGTAAGTAAAAAGCTATGAAACTTCTTCATTAATTAATAACATGATTAAGGCCATGATACTGTGTGATTTGCTCCACAGCAACACCCTTAAAGTCATTTTGTTGTGTATGCATACAGGTGTCACCAAACTATTCTATTTATACTAGGGGGGTCACATCATTCTTTTATCTACAATATAAATGTTTGGCATTAAGTTTTTCAGAAGCATCTTGCAAAAAGATGAAGATAGCAATTTAAATGGTTCAAATTGGATAAAGCGTTTTGAAAGTTACGCCAATTTTAAAGTTCCGAAAAATGGCTGTTTTTCAGCATGATTTTGAGAAAAAACGCATGTTTTCGACAATATGGCATGTTTGAAGACTAAAAAAATCAAAATTATATGCTTCCTATGTCCGATTTTCACTTAAAGTTGCTGTATAACTGAGTCTTTCAACATAGATATGTCAAAAGGTACATCATTTGCTTCAGTTTTTGAAAAAGATTACTCCAAATATGGACTAAAACACCAAAATCAAGGATCGTCGCACTCTCATTTTAACCCCTTGCAGAATAAAATTGCAGATTTACGACAATCTCAGATTAAAAATATGAATTGTGAATGGCTGCATTTACACTAAGCCAACTCTAACCCTTGGGTTGAAACACAAAAACAACAACAAAAGCTTCATGTGCATCAAAATATTGTGAGAAATTGCCTCCAAAGTGGGAAAAATCTAGAAAATCAAGGAAATTGCCGCTCAATGTAAAAAAGTGCTACAGAATGAAACAGCAAGTTACGGACACCCTCGGAATAAAAATATCAACTTTGTACATCCATATTCAAGGTAAAACAACTCTAGGACTTCAAGTTGGACCACTGCAGTAGATAAAAACAACAAGTTGGTCATAATATGTTGATAACTACACTCCAGAAATGGAAAAATATGAAAACTTCACAAGTAAGGTCAACAATTTCTATGGGAAAATACACAGGAAAATGGCCAAAAAACAAATGTTTCAATATATTGCCATTTTTTAACCCAACATCCTAGAAATTTCTTGTTTACGTCAAAAGAAAGATATTTTTGTGGAGATTCAGGAAAAAGGAGTCTCAATTTGATTGCACATGTGGCACACAGTAGGGTAACTCATCATCTACAGTCATCATATCAAAATTTCACCCTTGGACAGCGTTTCCTATGGGAAAATACACACGCTTTCGGGCAAAAAACATCAAATTTTCAAATTTATCGTAGAGAAAAAACAAGTTGTGCCAAAATAAAGATACATTTCTCATGGTTCAGAAAAGTAACTTTAAAATTCACTACATCGTTGGCACCGGTTGAAAAACTCACTTTCTAAAGGCAATTTCTTAATTTCTTCTGCGCATCCAGACACTGGTCTTTGCTGATAAATAATCTGGTGCTTTCACAGAGCCGCCATGTAAAATTCAAAAGGTCAATAGACCTAAAAATATTTTTTTTGTAACTACACATATACTAAATAAATATTTGAAAATGTTTAGGTCTCTATGAAGAAAACAATTTGATATTTTTTTATGCTCAAAACATGCCATTGTTCATTTATGGGTCGTATGCAGACACCTAATGAGCTAATGTGTGACCCCCCTATTTATACCATCACATCATGAGTTGTAATGCATTATAACCATTTATTTTCTGTACCCTACTTGGTATTATTTGATTTAATGAGTTAATACCAAGTGGTTCATGAACTCAGCCAACTTTAACTTCTCACCAAGCTCCAAGGACCATTGTAGGAGTCATTTATAAAACTCCTTGGTTTAGTTACCTTAGTACGCATACTGGTGTGTTGAAATTTTTCATGTATCTTGTTACCCATCACTAGAATATTGCATCATGGAGCTCACTTTAAAGTGTGCTCTTTACTTAGTGATTTTTATGTACTTTGTGAGACGGTGTGAAACGTCGTTTGTACCTGAAAATCAAAATGACACGAGCAAACCAAGCTTCCAAAAAGATGAGATGGAAAGCTATCCCTATCTTGCCATTGCTCGACCCCCTTGGAAATTTCTTAGCGTCGCATATTTAGTCAAGCACAAACCAAATTGCTTTCTCAGAAATGGCCTGCTCCAAAATCAGAGTGAAAGTGACTCCCCCAAACAGCTCATTTTTCTTGTGCTATTCTTAAGCGGCCAAGTTGAGTGGAATCCCGGTCCCCAAAGTGTCACTCAATATCCATGTGGGGTATGTATTAAGGAAGTTAGAGATGAGCATAAAGGATTTTCTGTGACAAATGCTCTATTTGGTACCATACAGAATGCACAGGAATGTCAGAGTACATGTATAATACTTACTGTAAAAACTCAAACCTATCTTGGATCTGCCTTAACTGCGGCTTTCCAAATGTATCCACTGGTATCTTTGATAGCACACTGTTAAGTACCTCAAATTCTTTTGAGCTACTTGAAGACGACATATCAAATGTCGGCAACATCTCTCAAAATGAGATTCCGTTCAATCCAACCCAAACCTCAACTCCCGACAAAAATAAAGAGAACTCAAACAAGAGAGACCATAAAAACAAAAAGAAAACCAAACGTCTAAAAGCCATGATAATAAACTGTGATGGCCTACATTGGGAGAAAAGAAAAAACGCCTTCCATTAGTGATAGACTGTATAAGGGTGTAGTTGCAAACAGCTTAGGGTACCAGCTTATTTGATGCAGCTTGTTGTTCTGAGTAATTTGACACCAATTTCATTGAAATCGGCCAAAAATTGAGACAGTGCCGGCCAAATAACGACACACGAGGGGGGGCAGATTTGTCCCTTATTTTCTAGTTTTAAGGAATTTTATCACATTAAGGATATATGTAATGCATTTTGGTATCTACTTACATAGTTTTAGGTCCAGGAAGGTCATTTATGCACTTTGTGTCAAATGAAATCTTTTAGTGTCCTTAAAATTAACGGTTTTGGGTACAATTAGGCCGTGAGGGCGCTTTACCTTTTAGCGACCCATTTTGCAACTATTTTGGATTTTTAAGTTAATCATACTAGAGATAATCATCAATCATCCATATTCTGAAATTTTCAGCCATTTATCACATTTGGTGTGGCCGTGGCACTAATTTTTAATACAGGGGTAACCTGCCCATAGCAATATACAGGGGTCAACGAACTTTGTATCATAAGTCAATGGAAGCGTCTCTACACATATTCAAATGGGTACCACGCACAAGTGAAATAAGGTTGAGAGTTCAAATTTGGACAAAAGATGTTATTTATCAGTAACTTTGATTTGATAATAAGAAATGATAACATTTTAGTAGGGGGGCTACGTAACAGCTATTAGGCTGAACAGCGCCCTCACATCCTAAATTGGCTCTTAAACGTGCATCAAAACATACGATTTGTGTAAAAATTGCATAAATATATCCAGGGGACCCAAAATTATGTAAATAATCATTAGAATCCAACAAACAGCAAAGAAAATGCCCATAATTGTCAAAATAGTGAAAAATAGGGGGGGGTCCCAAGAAATCCCCCCTTATGCGTCGTTTTTTGGCCGGCACTGTCTCATTTTTCAACCGATTTTTTTTTTAAAGGTGTCAAAATGCTCAGGAGGATTAGCTGCTTCAATTCAGCTGGTACCCTAAGCTTTTTGAAACATCACCCTTTTTTTGGGCTGTACAGCCTATCACTACTTCCATGCCACAGTAAATGAACTCAAACCTGATATAATAATTGGATGCGAATCCAAATTGGACCCCACTATGCCAACATACTCAATATTCCCAGAAACGTACAATATTATGCGTAAAGATAGGAACCAACATGGAGGAGGTGTATTTCTTGCAACCCATGAAAACCTCCTAGCAAATGATCAAATTGACTTTGACACATCATGTGAGATTGCCTGGTCTACATTACAAATTTCAGGTGCTGGCTCTTCCACATTGGTAGTTTTACCGCCCCCCAAATGCGGGGTCTGAGCCATTTGATCTGCTAGAAGACAGTGTAAATAAAGTCCTAAATTCACACAAACAAAAGAAAAACTCAGACAACATAATACTCTGCGGCGATTTCAATCTCCCTGATATGGATTGGAAAAATGTTATAGTCAAAGCTGAGAGTAAACAAAAGAGTCTTCACAATAAAGCCTTGGATATTTTTGGGGACATGGGACTCATTCAGCTTGTGACTGTCGTCACCAGACCAGTGTCCCAAAATACCTTGGACCTTATCTTCACCAATAACCCAAACATCATATCAAATATAAAAACTCATTCTGGGATCTGTGACCATGATATTGTCACTTGTGACATTGATCTGTCACCAAAGTCCAAGCGTAAACCACCTAGAAAAATCTATCACTACCAAAAGGCTGATACAGATTCTCTGAAGAAATCACTTGAGAAAGAAACAGCCGATTTCTTCAAAAACCACCCGGACAGAAATTCTGTTGAGACAAATTGGTGCAACTTCAAGGAAATAGTACACACACATATGGAGAAATTTATCCCACATAAAATGTCCAAAACAAAGCATTCCTACCCATGGATCAATCAATACATCATCAGACAGATGAGAAGAAGAGATAGTCTTTACCACAAGGCTAAAAGAGCTGATCAACCACGCAAGTCAAAAATCTGGAGTGCGTATAAAAAGCAGCGAAACCTTGTTACAAAGCTTCTTAGAGAAAGCCATGAGTCGTATAAGCTCAATGTACTGGGCCCAAGCCTTGACACAAATCCAAAGCGTTTTTGGTCCTATGTTCGCTCTCTAAGAAAAAAATCTCTTGGTATACCACCTCTCACTACTGAAAACAAAACCCACACCACTGATAAGGATACGGTATTGCTGAAGCACTAAATGATCAATTCACATCTGTGTTTACAAAGGAAAATGTAGAACTCATACCTGATAAAGGAGTATCACCATACAATGCTATATCTGACCTTGTTGTTGATTTGGATGGAGTCATAAAGCAATTACAACAACTGAATGGAAATAAAGCAGGAGGACCTGACAATATCCCAGCTAAGTTTCTTCAAATTTACGCTTGTGAGTTGGCTCCAATGCTGCGTTTCATCTTCCAGCAATCATATGATTCTAGCTCTCTGCCTTCTGACTGGAAAAAGGCTTTGGTCAGTGGTGTTTCTAAAAAGGCTCAAAGTCATCTCCGCAAATTATAGACCTATTAGTCTCACCTGCATTACATGTAAAATCATGGAACATATAATACTCTCTCATACAGCAAAACATCTAGCTAAAAATAAGATCATCATTGATGAGCAACATGGATTCCGTGAAAAATTATCTTGTGAGACCCAATTAATTCAAGCAACCCAGGATTGGTCCGAGGTTTTAAATCGTGGTGGTCAAACAGATGTACTACTCTTAGACTTTAGCAAGGCTTTTGATAAAGTCCCTCACCAGCGCTTGTCTACAAAACTCAGTCATTATGGCATACGGGGTAAAACCCTTGGATGGATCCAAGACTTCCTGTCTGGGAGAGAACAGAGCGTAGTTGTCAACGGCACGCAATCCCGATGGAGTCCAGTCCTGTCCGAGTCCCCAGGGCTCGGTCCTAGGACCCACCTTGTTTTTAATATACATAAACGACATTGTGACTGATGTGAAATGTACCCCCTACGTTTATTCGCTGACGATTCAATTTTATACACGGAGGTTAAAAACAGAGCCGACCAAATCAAACTTCAAGATGACCTTCACAGAGTTTTCAAGTGGGCGAAAAATGGCAAATGTCCTTCAACGCCAGCAAATGTCAAAACTCACAATTACCCCAAGACCAAACCTCACACTTGTATACAAAGTCGACAACCATCATATTGAATCCACCGCAAACCACAAATACTTGGGAGTAAACATCAGTAGTAACTTGGACTGGAAACAACACATTCAAAACATCACCTCCAGTGCTCGGAGTACCCTAGCCGTCCTTAGAAGAAATATTTCATCCTGCCCGTCTGATGTCAAATCACGGGCCTACCAAGCCTTAGTTCGTCCAAAACTCGAATACTCTTCAGCTGCTTGGAACCCCCACCAACAAGATCAGGTGAACAGGATTGAAGCTATTCAGAGGCAAGCGGCGAGATTCGTCAGTAACAATATGAAAGAACAGCCAGCGTCACTGATATGCTAAAAATCCTGGAGTGGTAATCCCTCGCCCACACGGAGTCTGCTCAACCAGTGCTCGATGTTCTACAAGATCCATTTTAGCCTGGTGAACATACCATTTCCATCTTGTGTCATACCAGCTACCCGTCAAGGAAGAGCAAACAATATCTTGAGCTACAATAACATCCAATCCCGTGTGAACACGTACAAGTATTCATTGTTTGTTCGGACCATACCCATCTGGAACCGTCTACCACCAACAAGTGGTTCAAGCATCTTCTATAAAGCAGTTTCAGACGCTGGCCCTTCCAGTGCTGAGGAGATGCAACCCACCCCACCCACCAGAAGCTGTAGGCAGCCATGGTTTTTTACTTGCACCAATGTAATTTTTGAGCACCCGAGGCACTTCTGCACAGCACATTCTCCAAGGACAAGCGTCAGCTTACTTATGGAGTATTCGACTCAAGACTCAAGATCTTATAATATGAATTTGGTTTTTTCAAACCTGATTTTTTGGCATATTTGTAATGTTTACAATTACATAAATATGTCACAACTTACACCTAAATGGAATCAGCCAAATTTGTTGTGTTTGTAGGTAAACAGAGTAAAGTTCGACATAAAGTCATTATGACTTTATGTCCGCCCTTATAGAACTGCGTGTTAAACGGCCAAAATAACAAGCAGTGTTTCTTTCACGTTACCTCGTTATTTCAGCTCAAAATGGACAGAAACCATTCCCGATCATTTTTACTAGTATTATTTCAGCATTTTGAGTTAATGTCAAATTTAAAATTTGAAGGAGATCATACATTAAGCCTTTAAATTTGGTTGGATTTCTACTTTTTGCATGATTGTAATTGTAATTGGTAATAGTAATACCTGAAAAACCTGAAGTGCTGTACCGTACCGGTAATTTTAATGCCTAATTTAAGATTTTATAATAAAACTGGAGATCTCCGGTTTTATTCAGAGTCCACCAATCATCAAGTGGTGACTTGATGATTGATCGAGAAATACAAGCAACAAATTTGCTCATGATGGATGCCCTCACAAAGCAAACTTTGCATTAGAGAATTTCGAACTTGTAAGTTGACTAAAGAAAATGTTGTCATGATTGTGTGCGTGTGTATTGAATCAGTGACATATTAAGTGTGTGCATATCGCTATTTGTCTTACAACTCTTGACATATGTGCATATGGCTCAAAATATGCTAAGGTGTCATATTATAGCCATATATTTTGACATCTTTTTAAAAAAATAATAATTATAGAAATGGAATATTTGCTAGTTTAGTGGCAAGTTTAGGTAGTAAAGACATAGCATACACAATTTAAGTAAAATCCTTTCACTCTAAATAATAAAAAAATAAAAAATAGCTGTAAAAATGCCTATTTTTACACTTTTATTTGTAACATGCCAAGAGACGCCTTTTTTCAACAGCTTTTAATTTATTTTTATGGATCCTTATAGAAATTCATGTGACCTGTTTCCCAAAATGGTGCAGTAAACCAATCAAAAAAACAGAAAGAGGCATTATGAATTATAAGTTAACAGATCAAAAAAAGGATTTAAAAGTTTGCCTTGCGTATGTTACTATTGTCTGTCAAACTTTTTCTTTTCATTTCTCCATATTATAATCAATTTGTAAGTGGCTGCCATCTTTTTTGAACATATAACGATTTTAAAATTTTTCTTGAAATGTCTGTCAAATAGTAACATACGCAAGACGGTGCTGTAATTCCTGCTAAACTAGGGTGATACAGCTAATTATGCTACATGACATAGCATTTAGCTCCACCTAGCTTTGTGGCACTATCACTTTGTGAGGAGAAGCTTTTTGATGACACAATCCATTGTTAAGTGTTGTCTGTCAAACATTTGTACGCATAAGTAACATACATAAAATTTGTATGTGTCTGTCAAAAGTAACATAGGGGGGCCTACATAACACGCTTAAAAAATTAAAATCACTTGATGTTCACATTATGATGATAGTTTAG
This sequence comes from Amphiura filiformis, assembly GCF_039555335.1. Taxonomy (NCBI): domain Eukaryota; kingdom Metazoa; phylum Echinodermata; class Ophiuroidea; order Amphilepidida; family Amphiuridae; genus Amphiura; species Amphiura filiformis. The sequence goes on from NC_092632.1 coordinate 59,696,691, forward strand.
AGTTTATAAAAGTGTTTTAAAACATGTGATTTATAAACTGCATGTGATCTTTATTCAATTTCCCATCTTGAACTACTGTTTTTGCCAAATTATTATTCTGTATGTTACATTTGACAGACATCTGCGTAATGCGTATGTTATGGCTTGACAGACACACATATTTTATTTATAACAATTTATCCTCCTTATTGTAATATTTGGACACATTTTTTTCCACAATCAGTTGCTGTAGGTCCTACACCTAAATAACCACAAAATACCTTATGTAATACTTTATAAATTTTTATTTGATTGCAGAAAATCATCAAAATTGTGTCCGTCAAATATAACGTACGCAAGGGCTAGAAAATTAAATTTGTGAAGTAAATGGTCTATAACTTATCTTTCTTTTAGTGTATTATGAACGATATATGTGCATACTATAATTTAAACCTGGTTGGAGACCAAAAGAAAAGAGCTGGAAAAATAATTGTGTGTTACACTTTTATGACACCTTAGCTTATTTTGAGCCATATATATATCGCTATTTTGTTTTTATTTTCATTATTTATCTCTTTAATATTGTTTATTTTATTATTTACTAGTTTTCAGCGCTCCTGATAGAATTATGAATATTCATTAGCTGTTAGCATGTAATGCAGCTGTCATTTGTAAGACGCACCTATTGACCCCCGGGAAAGGTGCGTCATGGGTGCGTCATGTACCGCCATATTGATGACGCATAGTACCGTCATGGAAGCAAAAGGTCCGTCACAATTTGACCAATATAAAAGGCGTCATGGTCAGTCAATGTGCCATGAGTGCGTCAGAAAAAATAACATGGCTACACAGTCTACACGGTACACATATCTCCAAACTTGCCCAAGTTCCATTATGATTTCTCAAAAATCTTTTCTCTTAATACGGCAAAGATTTGTCATGACACGTTGAAACTACCTTTTGAGAAGCTATATTCTGATTTATATGTTCATAATGTGCTGAAATAATAATTCTACAGCCGATCTACTACACACATTTTCTGTGTCTCGATGGTTTTGTTTACACGGAGCGTCCATGTTAGCCCACGGTAAAAGCTATCGCAGGCAGCTTTTCACTAACATGCATATTTCAAATGGCTTTTTCTATAGCTGCTGCATATTGGATAGGGCTGAGGAGCTGATAGATCGCAGACCCTGATAGATCGATAGATGATTTCTATCCTCGTTCAAAACAATTCCGTCTATGGGTCGCAAAGTTATGATTTTTGAGACCCAAATCTTACTTAAATATTTGTGTAAATATTTATGAACATTGGTTTTTATATTCTGCGATACCTTTACTATTTTTTTGTAATTATATTGATGAACTAATTGTACTCTCATTTTGAGTTACGGAAACATTTTCGATGAATTGATCGGAGAAGAAAATGGTGCCCATATGCGGAAGTGAATGCATCCATGCATCCTTTGTGTAAATGGTACAGTCTTTTGCATACATCATTTCTGAGATCGCTTATGAATGAAAGATGGCCTATTCCATTGTAGAATGGGGCGACAGAGGCGATAGAAATATAAATTGTTGCTCGAAAAGCAATTCGTTTTGTGACAAGAACGAAATTTATGTGCGTCATTGGGCGAGTCATTTCATGAAATGGTGCGTCACAATTTCAATTCATATGTGCGTCAATGCTGTTAAATGGTGAGTCACTTTTAATGACTGAGGGTGCGTCGTGGTACACAAATGTACGACGCACATTGGGACAATGACGCACCATTCCCGGGGGTCAATAGGTGCGTCTTGCAAGTGACAGCTGCATAATGAACCAATCACTGCCCGTTATTGAGTAATGTGAGCATATGGCAATAATGGCATGTCACAGGCTTGATATAGCAAAGTCAGAAAAATGGTCCATTTTTTTTCTTTTTTTAGCAACCTATTTAGCTCAGATTTTGCCGTTTGGGGCAACAAAACAGTCTTATTTTAACAGTTTTATGTCAAATATACTCTATCCTGTGCTCTTATGAAACATGAAAAAGGTTTCTTTTGTTAAAGTTATGAAAATTGATCAATTCCCTGCGACCATTATTATTTTTTTGTGTGTGAAGATTGTCAGGCTTTCCGGTGACATTTTTGCTTTCGTCGTCGTAAATTGCTATGTAATTTCCATCAATTTAGTTACGAAACTTGGTGATCTTTGCAAATTCAACCATAAAGTCATCATTGTTGATTCTTAATCTACTGTAAAATCAAGCGCGTTTGTCAATATTGATGAAAACCAAGCTAAGAATGATGATAGTTTTGACATGGTTTCATTGTTTGCATGTTTTATTTGATGTAGTCGGCCCGGAAAGTCTGCGTCATTCTTTGACGCACAGGTTTTACTGAAACAAATTTCTGTGCGTCAGAAGCTCCAGAAACGCGTCCATGACGTAATGAGTAATGACGTGGGTTAGCGCGACCCTTGCTATGCATTGCGGGAAGCTGAGACAAATGTGTTTTTTTTCTTTGGCCTAGAACTACTATTACTAGACTAGACTAATAAATTTGTTTGTTTCTCTTGCAGGTTGGCACTCAGTGATGGTTATGAGTGTGAGGTCCCTATTCCATTGCCTGATATGGTAGTAGTGTTTACACTTGGGTCATGGCCTGCAGAATTACAAGGACAAATGTTAAGAGTGCAGGTTGGCATTGAGGACTTCAAACCATTTACTATTGGATGCGTCACAGAAGAAAACAGGTAAAGTAAATGTAATACATGGAGCCTGAGAATGTATGATGAACAATGCATTGTACGGTACATGTAATCGGGGCCAGAAAACCCCGGGCAGAAAACCAAGAATTTCAGTCAATTTCATTTTGTTAGGAGTTCTATGTACATGTATGTATCAACTTTGAAAGTACACAATACACATGTATGTATGTGTAGCATCTTATAGAACTAAGAACAGTGAGGGGATCTTAAAGGCCCATTCAGTGATCCCAGCGAATGTGTAAAAAAAAAAATTAAAATTAGAGAATAAAGGTATTGTTTTTAGCCGCTGGAGTGCATCTATCATCTCATATAACATGGGCGAAGTCATTTTAAAAGTAAAACAATGAGTTGCTAAACAACTTAATCTGCAAGAAATCTTTTGTACATAAACATTATGAAGCCAGAGGTTTCCAGTGGTATCAAAATCTCAACTTTTTTTTGTAAAAGTGCTGTGGATCACGAAATGCCCTTTTAAGTTAATATACATATGTATATTTTCAGTAAGTTACATGATCATAATGCTGTACTCTTTCCCAGGTCATTTTGTTGGCAAGGCTCGTGGAGAGATGACTTGTACATCAAGAGTGAGCTGATGCCCGATGTTAGCGACTCCAAAGGACAACTTGTTTTGACTCCAGAACCTTGTAGACCAATCACACCACCAAGCTGCCTCAGTACACCTAGCTACAAATACAAGATGGTAGTAGGAGATGATGATGATGGGAAGCTGACGGAGGAGAGAACAGATGAAGATTGCAAGGCAAATGGAGTGAAGGAAGATGAGGATGACAAGATGGCAGATGTGTTAGGTGGTGATGATGATGATAAGGAGGAAGATGTGAAGGAGACAAATACCGCAATTAGTTTGACTGATGTCAAGGTTAGTAATCAAACAGTGCATTGACTGTATAGAATACCAATTAGTGAGTTTTTAGCGGGTTCGCCGTCGGACAAGTGGGGTTTTCATAGCCAATAAACCTTTAAATTTAGCAGATAGGCGAGGTCTGCTTGTTTTCTGTTGACAAGGGGCAGTCTTCAGTGAACGCCTCTTTTCAGAGCCACCAAACCTTTAAATTTAGCTGATAGGCGAGGTCTGCAGGGGTTCAAATTCGCAATCAATTGCGGGAACCTGTTTAGGTTCTCGCAAAGGGCTTTTCGCATGAACATTGTAGTGCAGGGCAAGCCGATATATTCAAAAATTGCATTCATCTAGTATTCCTATGGTAGTTAATCCTGTTACATCATCATTTCTACGGCTAATAGAACCAAAGGAGACGCTTGGTCGAGTAACATAAACATTGAAAGTGCATGCATGAGCCATGGATTCCCGTTCATGATCGTACAATAAATTGACAGCTTAAATGAAGAAAACTTTGCCTTTTTCCCAACATTTCACAATTATATTTTTGGATAAATGAGATTATTAAATCAATTTCCGTTGCAGAAAGGTAAAATATTACACAACATGCGATCTAAAAATTGGAAGCTTACGAGAACCAATTTTGGTTCTCCTAGTGGTTATCCAGCGAGAACTTTCAGGAGAACCGGTTCTCGGGTTCTCCTCGAATTTGAAACCCTGGTCTGCTTGTTTTCTGTTGACAAGGGGCAGTCTTCAGTGAACGGCTCTTTTCAGAGCCACCAAACCTTTAAAATCAGCAGATAGGCGAGGTCTGCTTGTTTCTGTAGACAAGGGGCAGTCTTCAGTGAACGGCTCTTTTCAGAGCCACCAAAACCTTTATATTAGCAGGTAGGCGAGATCTGCTTGTTCTTTGTTGACAAGGGGCAGTCTTCAGTTCAGGGCAAGGGGCAGTCTACATGTCTCATTCTTAGGTACTTTGTCCTGAAGAAGTCCAAGCTACTCCTGACGAAAGCTTGACAGTTCTAAACTTGTCCGACAGTGAACCCGCTAAAAACCCACTAATTGTTATGAATTCCCGTCGTAAAAGCCTATCCCACAATTTGTATAGAATACATTACTTACATGTAGATAATTTGGTGGGAAGGAAATACTGTGAAATACAGGACAGGGATGTAAAATAGAGAGCTGAACCTAAATGACTTACCGATCTGATCTTTTTTTTTTACAAAAATTGAAGGAAAAAAGAAGTTATAGACCCTAAATTTAAAGTACTTGTTATTCAAGGTTGGAAACCACAGAAATACTGCTACAAAAAAAAAAATATTTTGACTGTATTTTTGTCAAAGCTGGGTAAAGTTGTACATTTTGATTACTTTTGCTTCTATTGAACAGCTAGCAATGGGGTGGGCTGGTCCAGCTGGGAGTGAAATTGGCCAAAGGGGGTAATTACCAGTAATTGGGCTTGGAGAAATATCCTTTTTCATAGAGCAAGTGAACTATAATTAAAACATACAACTTGATCCAGCTTTGAAAAAAACAAACTTTCAGAATAACTCATAAGAGAATTATTTTTAATTTTAATTCAATGATTTCAGTTCATGACCACACACCACCTACTGTATAGCGGCATTAATTTCTTTTTGACATCGGCCTCTCCATTCCCCTATAGATGTGTTCCACCATGGCCTGTTATTCATATAGAACAATGAAACACAAATATTTCAATTTTTTACAGTCAAAACAGTCATGCAAAAAGACAAATACCTCGGAGCCAAAAACTGCCTCAACTAATAGAAAGAAACGCAAAGCGTCAAATGAAGCAACTGAGTCTAAGCCAAAGCGGGGATCTTCTGGGAAGCGCCCAACCAGGACACGGACATGTCAACCCAAAGAAAACAGCGCTAAAGATAATGTGGAAAAGAAACCAATAGTAAAAAGAGATATCATGTCCTTCATGAAAGCAGCACCAAGTAAGTAGATAGTGTAAAAGACAGCATACATTTACATGTACTAAAGGGTTCCAAGTTTTGTAGTTCTCCCTAAGATTTTTAAAAATTAAAAAGTTTTTGATGAAATTAGACAATTGCAAAGTTTATTGGTAGGTAGATTTTGTTTCATACACTGGGTCCAATTGACAATGTCACACATTGTTGCATTCGGTCACTGTTAATGCCAAATTTGAGCTTTCATTATTCATTTAGTGGTTATGCTGACCTCCAGCGTTCAGAAAGTTGTGCGTTTTGTTTTGATTGTTGAGCTATCGATTTGCCGATCTGTTTTGAGATTGGTCAATGTAATGGCCCTTCGGTGTTTAATTTGGCATGCTGAGTTACTGGATCTGACACAAGTTTTAACCGTTTTCTACCATATTATGGACATGTCTTGTAATTATGAATCAAGAACACCAGTCTGCCCATCTTTTTCGACGGGCAATTGTCATTTGAGACAGGCAAAAAAATGGCAATTTTGGACCATTTTACACTTTTTTAGGCCATTTTGGGCGATTTTGATCATTTTTGACGGGCACTGTTGTTCAAAACGACGGGCAACTTCAAAATCCTAGCTAAGTCCCTGAAGAACACAGAATGCAAGAAAGTCAAGAAGCTTTAGAGCGAGTTATTTTTAGTAAGCGGTAAGAAAAGGAGTGTAAATCAGTGATTTTTGGTAACTAACTTCAGCATCAGTACGCATCAGTTTGTGGAGCTCATCGGCATCTACAGTCACAATTGCTCGCTATGTAAGGAAAGATTCATTATGAGAATTTAATGGACCAAAAGCTGCCTCTTTTCATACATAATGAGCCATTGTGATGCACCACAACAACGTCAGGTGTGTAAAACAAAGTAGGCTACCAATATCTTTTGTAATTTGTTAATTTCATGACTTTTTTTGCATTATTCAAAAATATCTGGAGGGGGGGGGGTAACTTGGAACTTGTGAACCCCTTTATACCATGTGTATGATGCCTGAAGTCCCACCAATCTGTTAACCATACCCATCTGGTGCAGGACACTTTATGGGATATATTTAAATAACTTTCAAATTTAAAACAAGATGGCTTTTTCATTTCAAAAATTAATGCTTACTTTCCTGAATAAAACAATGTGGTATTGAAATATTCGATTCTTCTTCAAGTTAAAAATGATTTCATACATCAACAATTATTCCTGAATGCATTTATGTGACACGATCTGGTCCATGGGGTCCAAAGGTGGCAAATTTGAAATTGAGATAAAGGCAAAAATATGGAGTAAAAAACAATAAAATACATAAGAAAATAGACTTCTCGAAACTTCATAACTTTAGAACAGCGTATGCTAGACCTTTGGTGTTTTCAGTATATGATAGCCTAATGTTTGTATAAGGTGGTAGTTATAGTAACTCAATTTTCGAAAATGCCTCCTTTGGTCCCCATGGACCAGATCGCGTCACATATTATGTTTTGAAAACAAGAAAGGCCAATATTTTTATGTTTCTCGAAACACAATTGAATATTGAAAAAAAATGATTGCTATTTTTTTTCTTCAATCCCTCTTTTAAATTTTTTTATAGGACCTAGTCCAAGATGGGGTCATTCTTTGTGTGATATTGGAAACAACCAGGCATTACTTGTAGGTGGGCAAGGAGCTAAACAGATCCTTGCCAAAGATTCAATATGGCTTCTCAAGACTGGTAAGTTTCGTATAGTTACGACAATTATTTCAGTTGATTCTGATTTTGCGTTTGCGAGTTATGCATGATTCTCCATAGGCCACTGTTGTAATTTCGTTCTGGTGTATACCAGAACGAAATTCAAATTTGACGATATTTTTGCTAAATAAATTAATCTGCCAGAAATTTTTGGTACATAAACATTATGTAGCCAGGTTTCCAGTCACGGTATAAAAATCTCAACTTTCTTTGAGAAAAGTGGGGGGATGAGGCTGTGGATCACGAAGTGGCCTTTTAAATGTACATGTACGCCAGCTCAGTTGGTAAAGTCCAGGTTATAGATGCTTCAAGTTGGAGACCCCATTATTTGCTCTCATGAAAAACAATAGTGTTTGTATCCAGAAATTCTCATGAACAATAATTTACTGCAGATTCCCGAAGTTTATGGGGCACAGTGGCTCTGCAGTCGAAAATGTCAACTCATACTCAGTGGTTAGAGCGCTCGCCCGACAAGTGAGAGGTCTTGGGTTCAAGTCCCCGCACAGGCAGGTATGTCCGGAGTTTTTTCTCTGGTATATCTGCCTATGCATGTTATGTTTCCATTTGTAAATTCATGTTTAAATGTGCTAGTGTGCGATGCGTAATTCTTCTTTCCCCTGTGTATCATACTAGGTAGTTGATGGTCATGGGTTAAAATCGCTCCAATGTCAACGTGCAGTGCAATTGGGCAAGGCTTCTCCCCACCCAGGTGTACAACTGGGTACCAGCTTTATTCAATGCCGATAATAACAGACTTGCTGTAGAGGAGTAGTGATCTGGTGGGGCTCTTGGAGTCGAAAAAATAGCATAATATTTGTAAAAATTGTCTAAAATTTCGTCCAATTTCCTTATGTCCATCCAATGTCCCTAGGCCCCCCCACAAATCCACCATTGGGTGCAAGCTAGTCCAGTGGCGTGCACAGCACATTGAAAGTGGGGGGCAGGTTGGTCAGTTCCCCCAAATGGAGTCTGATTTAGGTGTGTAAGGTGCGGTTTTAGCGTTTTCCCCCAAATTTCCCCCGACCAACAAAAGTGGGGGGCACATGCCCTCCTTTGCATCAACGGGATCTGAATCAATGTGCTATAGTTTAATTCATGTATAGAACAACTGTATACAACCTTTTTTTACCTTGTTTAACTTTTTAAAACTTGTTTCAGACACAAGGGAATGGGAAGTGCCTGATATCACTATTGATTCGAATAAACCTCATCACAGGATGGGTCACACCGCAACCTTTGACCCTAAAGTCCAATGTCTGTATGTGTTTGGAGGGTCCAAGAATTTGCGATGGTACAATGACATTCATGTTCTGGATTTGGATACATGGAAGTGGTCATTAATTAAGGTGAGTTGTTGTAGAGGTTAAAATGAAATAGTTGTGTTCATTATGGAACACACCCACCATGTACATGTAGGGAACATGGTGTAAGATATGGTCTCAATACTTGATAATGTTATCCAGGAGTCAGTTCTGTGAAGGTTCCAGCTGGTCTGTGTTGTTGTCCACGAAGCTGCATTTATACCAAGTGTTCAAGATGTTTTTAATTTTTTTTTTTTTATGTCTGAATTATACAAGGCATTAACAACTGCTATCGATATGATAGCACTGATGGGTTGGTGCCAAGATAGTTGTTAACCTCCCGTTTGAAGCTCAGCCGATTCTGGTTAGAGGTAATTGGACCAGGTAGAGCATTCCAAAGGTGAGCTGACGATGGAAGGAATAACCTCTGGTGGCTGACCAGGTTGGATCCTGCGATTTTGACAGCTTGGTCGTGGGATCTGACAGAGCGCCGTAGACGAGGATCAATAATCATACGATCTGGTAACATGTTGAAGGAATTCTGGAGCTTCGACATAGAACATCCGATGAAATAGAGTGATGGGTCCCACTGCTCTTCTATGTCTCGGGTGCTGTATTTGATGGTTCTTTCCACCTGCTTCAGAGATGCCAATGATGCATACTGCTCTCCTCTGTATAGCAACAAGTTTAGACGGAGATGTGCCATGCAGAGCTGGCATATTCCATCTTGGATCGAATCATAGTCTTGTATATCGTTGCTCTAGAAAATGTTTTAACATTTAAGATGTAAAGTACAATTTGACAGGACTGATATGTATCTGCACCAGGGATGCAAATTTTCATGATTAATTCTGATTTCATGATTATTTTACTTTCCCTGTGCAAAAATACAAGAAAATGTAGATCTCCATTATTTCAGGATTTTCTGTTGACACATTTGTGACATGATCAAGAGGAATGAGTCACATGTCGACCCTGGTCGAAAATGAGTTTTACATATTTTTCTAAAGAGGACATTCAGAGCTCTCAGAAACTGAAAACCCTGTCTTGATACGACCTTTCTTTGCGAAGTTACATCAATTGATCAGTCCCTAAAAAACAAAAGAAATTCAATCTTTGCCAATATCTCAAAATCAATATTAGCTACATCCGACTCATTTCCCTTGATCGTGTCACATTTTACATCCTTGTAAGGCCAAAAAAAAAAAAAAAAAAGGTTTGTCTCAAAGCTCACAAGAAATTTAAAAACAAATGCGAAATGCGATTTTTTTTTTTTTTTTTTTCCCCAACTTTTTTATGGTATTTTGAGAAAAAGTCTGATTTTCGCAGATTTTTTTTGGAAAAAACTAAAAAAAACCTTTTTTTGAAATAAAAAAAAATTCCGCATTTGTTTTTTGTCAAATCGTGGGATTTTACAAACGCGCGCGCAAGCTTTGAGACGAACTTTTTTTTTTTTTTTTTTGCCTAATATAAAGTTGATAATCTTTTTCTGATACTTTATTTTTTAGGCCAATGGGAAAGCACCGACAAGAGCTTATCACAGTAGTACTTTATTCCGGAATGAATTGTTTATATTTGGCGGTGTGTTCCCTAATGCTGACCCAGAACCTGATGGTTGCAGTAATCAAGTATTTGTTTACAGTCCAGGTATGTCCGATATTAATTTGTATGTATGTTATTTGTTTGTTTGTTTGAATGGGCGAGTCACAAGATTTAAATTGCTCGAGCCAGGTTTAAGAAGCCAGAATGCATTGGTAAATGGAAAGAAAAGGAGGAAACATAATGTAAAGTAAAGTCATTTTGCCTGGCCTTTGAGGGAAGAAAAAGGATGTCTTTAATTTACGTTTTATTCTTAACTGGCATAGCATTTTAAAACAAGAAATGGACAGTTCAATTGACATTTACGGTAAATCCCATAAGCCTTTGCGAGTACACTTGAGATTTCGTCACTTGACGTCACGCCGACTTGCAATGCACAGTGACGAGGATGTTAAAGGATGTGCGCATAGGCGTGATGTCAAATGGCGACATCTCAGGTGTAGTCGCAAAGGCTTATGGGATTTATCGATAAGGTCAATTCAACATACCGGGTAGTTGCAGATGATCAAATCCACCTCTAGGCTCTTACACAGGCATGGTAATCAAGCACTTTCCCAAAATGTGCCTAATTTTAAGTGCTATCAGGTGTGCATTTCCTCTTTGCTCGAATGCTTATTTTGGGTTATTTTTAAAAACATTTTTTGGAATGTAACAATTTTATTTGAATAAAACTGTATTGCAGCAGTACCAAAATACACTTGAAAGGGTTGGTTTGTATGAGGGTCATTAAAAGGTTCTACTCAACCTGACTTATAGTTCTGTAAATGCTACATATCAGTGGCGTGTCGGGGGGGGGGGGGGCTTTGGGTGCTGAAGCCCCCGCACTTTGTCAAAAACATGTAAAATCAGCCGATTTTGGCGATTTTAGCCATTAAGCCCCCCGCATAAATCTGAAAGCCCATCTGAGCCCCTTGCGGAAAAGATCCTGGACACGCCAGTGCATATTTGCAACCTCTTGAAATCTCAGTCTGCATAGGAGTATAAATACATTGCAGTACTTTTTTTCTCCCAACATTCTCATATTGTACATAGTGTAACATTGTAATACCTCATTTTCTGACAGAAACTGAGAGCTGGTATGAGCCAGTGCTTCTTGGAGAAAGACCGAAACGACGCTCAGGGTAAGATATTGCATTACATTACATTTATTGTCTTCTACAGGCTTTATCAAAATGATTGGTACCCATCAGCTTCCCTTACCGTATAACTACCTTAGGTCATAAAATGTGACCTGCTACCACAAAATCAGCGTAAAGTCGCCACGACTTTATGCTTGTTTTGTTGAGTTGGTAGATATTTGGTCTGACTAAGTTGATGTTCTTTGTTTGCCGCCACCTGTACAAGCCAGTAGTATTGTCCGTCGTGAATGACCCATTCAGGGATGTCAGTTTTCAGGCAATTGCCTGATTTCAGGCCTTTTGCTACTCCAAATTTCCGCACTTTTATTTATTTTGCAGCCCGTTTTGAGGCTTTATAGCCCAAATTTACGCGCTTTTTCAGGCTTTTCCTGCCAAGTCACTTCAGGCCATTTTCATCCCTGCCCATTGTGTCCCCATTCACAAAGGACATACAGTCATAATAAATGGCTTTTAACAGGTGAGTGCAACGCCGTAGCCAGGGCGTTTTGAGTGACTAACACCTTGTGACTTTACGCTGATTTCGTGGTAGTAGGTCACAAATATAAATCCTGAGCATTTCAAAATGGTCCAATGTTGCATAATGAAGAAGCAGGCTTGCCAATAAACACTAAAAACTGATGGGTACCAATCATTTTGATACAGCCTGTATATTGAATGGTCATTTTCAGTGTTTACATCATTTGTTTAAAAGAAATACTTAAGATTAGATGAATTAAATGTGTACAACTTCAACAGATCAGTGCAATTTGAATACTATTTCAGGGTTTATATACAGTAAGGGTGACCACATATGATCATGTTTGCGTTCAGCATTTTATGTCTATAATGAACATGATGGGACATAGGATACAAGTTCAAAATGTTGGGAACTCCTTGCTTAGAATCAAGCAAAACCATATTTCAGCATATAGACGAATCCAACGAGCCAAGTCATGGTCAGGATTTGGTCGGCCATTGACTGGGTCCCCGCAGCACCAAACTGGTGTTGTGACTACCCAATTGGGTGGATTAAAGCCGCTTAAAAAAATTCAATGTTAGATTCTTTTGTGTTGTAAACTGTCATCATTCTTTTGTGTACGTGTAACACGGGTGATAGAATGCAGTTTAAAATACCCTCCAAGGCCGCATCATTTCACATTTTAGGTGAGCTGGAGCCGACGGGGACTCAAATATGGCTGCCATTGAGGTGTAGGAATGTGTGAAATTGGATTAGTCTATATAGAAGATATGGGCTGAAAAAAACCCAATTTTGATGCATGTCATCAGCTGATATTTCTGCTTTCCATCTACAGGCATTCTGCAACACTCTTGGGTGAGAAACTTGTGATATTTGGTGGTTGGGATGCACCTGATTGCTACAATGACCTACACATATTAGATTTATGTAAGTACACTACAATTTGCTCACCATAATCTTCCTCCAAACTCTCTATTTTTTTAGTTTTTAAGTAAAAAAGTAGAGGCAGTCTGCCATCCTTATTCCCGGAAGTTGTAAATCTAAGTGATGTTATGTACAGCCATGAGAGCAACCAAATAAATTTCAATTTTATGACAAAGCACTCCAGTGGCAGCCCCTGGGCCAGTTTCACAAAGACAATTGATTCATATGAATTATAGAACAGGGGATCGCACAGTAAAGAGCCAGAGGGTGACATATCAATTACTCAATAGCAATTCAGCATGATAAATGAGCAAAAGAGGGTGGCATACAGGACTTGTTAACAGGCCGTTTTATAATTAATTCGATCATGCATAACATGAATTTAAAGAAGAGAGTCTGTCAAACTTGCAACAATATCAATCAGGGAGCAAGTCAACTTGTGGACAAATCACAACAGCTAATTGATATTGTTGAAAAGCTGGAGCTGAAATTGCATGCTAAATTTAGCAGTTAAGTTAGCACAGTTGACAGGGCATCAAACTTCAGTGCAACACTGCAAGAGGTCCCGATTTCAAGCCCAGGGGTGGTTGGAAAATATTCCCCTGGACAAGAAACTTTTTTAATTTGACCACAGAATTGACGTTGTATAAGTCGTAATCTACAATTTGTTCTGACTAAATGAAAAGTTGTTTTTTGTCATGGACAATATTGATTATTGTTGTGTTCTTTTATGTCTCTTCAGGTCTCATGGAATTCACCTCACCATCAGTCTCCGGTACACCCCCATCACCAAGAAGGTACATAAGGGTCACATGAACAACAGTAGCGGTGAAAGCATTGAAATTTAGGGGGTCAGGGGACACAAGCATATTTTGTTCCGGTTTTACTGGAACTTTTTTGCGCATGCGAAGTGTGCGAAAGGCAATCTGAATATATTAAATTGTTCATGAAATTATGACTGCCTACACTAAATGCTTGCATTCAATGTTCTTGTTGATATGGTGAAACTATTTTATTTTATATTCTTCTTTATTATGCAATAGAGGCCATCAGCCTTTTGCCATCTTGTGGGTACAAAACGACCATCGCAGCGTGTACCCACAAGATGGCGGCATATGACGTCACGCTGACGGCCTCTATAGGATCCAACAGGATGTAGCCATTGCATGTGTGTAACATTCTCTTTTCCCTTTTTTTCTGTTCACAGTTGGCATGGTTCCATTGAATTACCAGGCAATAGAATATTGATTCATGGAGGCTATGATGGTGACAGTGCTCTGGGAGATTCATTCATCTTCAATCTAGGTAAGTTTAGCCTTGGCTATTTATAAATATTGGACTTACTTAGACTTATTGCTTTCCTCCCTCGGATCCTTGGAGCTAGCAGCCGTTTCACCATGGAAGTCCATATGCCTCTGTTTGTGACCATACTCCTTGCATTGTAGATTGATGTAATCCCAAGTTCTTGGCAGCTGCTTTTTATGTTGTCAAGCCAGCGCTTTGGGGGTCTACCTTTAGGCCTGTGTCCAGGTATTCTACCTTCAAGGGCATGTTTAGGGTATCTGTCCTTTGGCATCCGTACGATGTGTCCAAAGTAGAACAGTTGTTTGGCTTTGATTTTGTCTAGTATTGTGACCTGGCTGCTGGTTGCCTCTCTTATTGATGTGTTCCGTAGCCTATCTCTTCTGGAGACTCCCATTATCCATCTTAAACAAGACATCTCGAACACCAACAATCTCTTCTCGTATAACTATTATGTTACCATTATTGATGATTTTTGATTGATACTAGTTGCATGGCACTGAACCTACCCTATTATTTTATTTTGAATCGTGTTCTTTTAAAGATGTGTTATTTTTCTGTTGTATTTAATTATTGTCCATAGCATCAAAACATTCATTTCTCTGATACGTTTACTAAATGGGCAAATATATGAAATTCATTTTGATTTCACTTGATCATGACACATTTATCATACACATCTACAAATGTTTTGTCTGCAAATGCCACTCTGAGTGGCTTTATTTTCATAAGTTTAAAATAGAACTGGACAAATATTTGATATTCTCATATCTGGACAAAAAAGCGCAGTGATTTATAGTGCGCTATGCACAGGCACAACGACTAGACGTTGATCCACAAGCCTCAGCAGACTTTACAATACCATTTCTCTGTTAAATATTGCATGAGGTGATCATTGCACAAGCAAAAGTTAATCATTTATATCCAAATAAGTCTTAAAATGTTGACTCTCTTTATTTATATAGACACAATGAGTTGGAGCTCAGTAAAACTCCCAAATACTGTATCAGAACGTGCAGGACACTCCCTCCTCAGCCTCACCGGGACACAAATGGCAACATCATCTACAGAAGAGGAAGAGAAAGAGAACACACCCAACAGGAATGTGAAGAGCACTCACAAGCTGATGGCTTTCGCTGGTGGTAATAACGATGGGACATTCTTCAATGATTTGATCAAAGTTAGCCTCAAGTTAGAGGATTTGTAAACTTTGTTTGCCTTATTTTGATGTAAATGCAAGACCTTATGATATTTCCCTGATGACAGGAAATAAACTGGCCTCAAAAAGAAACTTATAATTTTTCACAAGGTCATATCTTAAAATCCTTTCCATAAAATGAACAAAAATTGCACACAGGATTACTTCAATACTCTACTCTAAACACTGGTCAGTAACCAAAGAATTGTCCAACTGACACAACAGCAAAATGCATTGATGTGGAACACCTTACTGGACCACATTCACAGTTCAACAGATTTCTTTTGCTGGGTTCCAATTATTCACCTGTACATGAACTAAAATTACACCCAGGATAACTTCAACACTCTACTCTAAACACATGTCAGTAACCAAGCAGTTGTCCAACTGACACAACAGTAAAATGCATTGACACGGAACAGCTTCCAGGACCACATTCACAGGCGAATAATTGGAATCCAGCAAAAGAAATCTGTTGGGCTGTTAATGTGGTCCAGGAAGGTGTTCCATATCAGTGCATTTTGCTGTTGTGTCAGTTGGACAACTGCTTGGTTACTGACATGTGTTTAGAGTATAGTATTGAAGTAATCCTGTGTGTAATTTTTGTTCATTTTTATAGACGGGATTTTCAGATATGACCTTGTGAATTATAAGTTTCTTTTTGAGGCCAGTTTAGATTCTTATATCAGGTAAGGTTTTGATGTAAATGCAAGACTAAAGTATTGTGATAATTTCCTGTTGACAAGGAAATAGATTCTTATATCAGGGATACATCTGTATGAATAGATGTAAAACTATTGATTTTCGAAGGTCCAATTCACAATGTTACGACATTTTGCAAGGTTTTGAAATCAGGTGGAAGTTAAGATGCATTGTAAATTCAATTTCACAAGGAAGGTTTATGTTTAGTAGGAATCATGCTAAATTAATCAAATATTAAAGGTGGGTGACCTGATTGAGTCTCATCTACCCAACTTAAAGGGGCACGTTGTGATCCACAGCCTCATCCCCTCCAGAAAAAGTGGAAATTTTTACACCATCAGAAACCTAGGACTACATAATGTTTGAGTGCATAACAACTTAGCAGATTCAGTGGTTTGACAAAGATAATCCTCAAATTTTTATTTTTGGGCTGTCAACAGCCGGGAATAACAACACAGTGACTTATGGGGCGCTGTAATTCATGTAAAGTTGTTTAATTATGTGTGACTTGCAAAGTCAATGTCCAAATGAAATTTTGGAATTTAACTTATTTCATAAATATCTGTTAAACCACACCCTAAAAAGAGGGTGCTAAAATCACGAAATACCTCTTTAACCCCATCAAATTACAGATTTTGGTATAAGGTGAAAGCTCATGTTGTTTTCATAACTCGAGTGAAAATTTAGGCCTGAAATATGTTTCTTTTAGACGGTATGAACAAAAATTTGGTAGCGTGGTGATACACTTCTCAGGAAGTCATGTACTGTTCCATTGGCCACTGTGAAACACATTTTTGTTTCTAGCATCCAAAGTTACAAACCCAAGAGTGAGAATGTTTTGGTGATGGGCCTCAATGTGAAGTCGAAAACATCATGTGTAATTGAACCACCCATCTTTAAGTTTATGTTTGATCACCTGTCCAATAAGATGGGGTGAAACCTTGTGTGAAATGGAGCCGAGATTACTATTTAGCATTCCAGTTGAATTGGCATAAAACCCAATATTATTTTGTTTAAGTTGATCAGAAAAGTGCTAATGATTAGCAAGAGTTTATGTATATATTTTGAAATTTTTAGATTGTTTTGCATTTGCTAAACTATACTTTTGTGAAAAGTAGAGTACAGAGTGTATAACTGGAGTGTTTTATCTCTTATGAGCTCATAGAGCAAGTGTAGTTATCTCTGCACAGGGAGACTCAAGTAAACTGCATATTTTGCATGCACGATCAGGTTTATTTGCTTGTTCAAAATCATGTGCAAAATGTAATGGGATTCTTTTCAGGGTTGCATGGAATTAGAGTTAGGCGACTATCACTTTTTTCCTAGTCGACAGCAAATAGTCACGACTATGACTAATAGTCGCGACTATCTGTGGTCAAAATTATACCAAAAAATCGGGTGAAAGATTGGTGCAAATTTACGATGAGAAGTCAACGACACCAATTTAATGATGATTTATGGACTTTATGATTACTTGTTGGTTAGTGTTACTATTGGTAATACAATGACTAACGTTTTAATCACATTTTCACAGTTTATATGTTAAGTATTTGGTTGGTTTTGGTGCAAATATCTGGCACTTTTGACATGATTTTGTAACATAAAAATATAGTTGCATTTGACGACTTTTGGTTTTCAATAGTCTTAGTCGCGACTACCAGTAATAGTCGCGACTAACGACTATTGGCGACTTAGTCGCCCAACTCTACATGGAATTCATAAAGTGTCCCAACATTTTCCTTCTAGAATTCACTTACAGTTCAATAAGCAAGTGATATCTGTATAGGCCAAGTGGCTTCCTTGAGAGAATGATATGTCAGTACTTTGTCAGAGTTATCTTGTGCATACAGATGTACTGCCTTTTATCGCACACATAGAACATTTGAGTCAACATGTGTGATTCAATATTACGCACTGATGTCACACTCTCAAGGAAGCGCACTGATGTCACACTCTTGAGGAAGCCAAATGGTCTGTATGTGTCATTGTTGACACCTTGATCAGTTGGGTTTAGAAATGTGTTTCTTAGTCCAAACCAAAGACATTAGACCCAACAAGTCCAAACTCAGAATTCACCTTTTCTGTAAATCCAGAACACCTTTGTGATTGGACCCATTACGATGTATCAACAATGTGCACTAGACTTATTCCACCAGCCGTCTACACTGCGCATGTACTGTATTATGCTTTGTAGTGACGACTGATTATCTTACAGTTCAAATTGTGGCGGACCCATGCTTGCGACTTTGGTTAATGCGCCATAGCGCAACTGACTAGCGGCGCCCGTGTACCGCGCCGTGTGCACTGCGCCGTTGTGACAAGATCACGCTCTGAAGTTCTAAAAACAACAAACTCGGTCTTGGACACAACTGCGCAGTCTCAGTGAAAGTTTGCAACCTACTTAATATTCATGTGCAACCAGAATCTGGTTGCAAAAGTCCGCCACTTTTTTTCCATGTAGTTTTCTCAGTCATCAATTCAGAAGGTTGACGACTGAGGGCAGCAGTCTAAATGTGCACAGCTTTACTGCACAATTCATTGATGCGCACATTCATTAAACATTGCTTCAGGATTTACCAAAAAAGGTGTTTTGGTTAAACTTGCCCATCGATCCCGTTTTGTTTCACATAAAGTATACCAATTAGGTAGTTTTGAGTGTCCTGAAAACATAGCTTTTTTGATGTTTGTTGCTAATAATTTTGTTCATACATTTTTACACCATAATACTCTCTTTTCACTCAGCATTTCTATTGTACTTTATATCCCAAACTTTTTCCTCTACGACACAAATTTCATCACTCATATGTGAGTGGACACTACGAATGAGCCGTAAACTTGGCAAATTGTATTCTGAGATACAGTGCAAAATGTGCCGCAAGTCGTATTGATAGGTGTCTCAATTAGGCGCGACATGTTTCTCATTTGATAGCGTTTAAACCATTCAATAATCCTATTGCTGAAGAGGATAATAATCTTCTACATATAAAATCATTAAATAGGTCTAGTCGTTGTTTGCTTTGGCTAAATCCTGTTCAAGTGGTGCGTTACAATTGCATTGTATTTTGGCTGGGTATGTATAACCAACAATTAACAATGAGAGAACATTCCTGTACCTCGCGTTGACTCGGGATGATTTGAAATGACCGCCAATTATGACTTTATTACCAGCAAAGTGGAAAAGAGACACATATAGAACCGAAAGGGTACCATTTTGTTGAAGGAGCAGAGTTCAACAAACCATAACCCCGCTTCTGGATATCGTTTGAAGTCAAATGATATACTATTTTAAAGCTTATGATATATATTTTCTAAACACGAAATAAAACAAAATTGACCGGGGCCGAGTTTACAGCTGATTCGTAGTGTCCAGTCACATATGAGAACAATCTTTCATATGTTGAATAAGTTGATGTGTTGTAGAAACTGTATCTCATGTCTAAGCTTGATACCTTCCAAAAGCATTTATTTTGTCCCATACCACAAAATAGGAAATTTGCAATAGGTATATAAACTTCCATTTCAAAGTAAAAGTGATTTTTTTAAAGTTTTGCAATTCACTTAATGTGAAAGTAGTAATTAATGTCTTCCAGCAAAAAATGTGTCTTTAGAGATGTGTGCTCAAAATCAATTATTTGATATCATGTAGCTGCTAATTTTGAATGTAACTTGTTAACAATACTATTTTTCATTTTGTCGGATCAGTGTGCATTTCATCAGCAGCCGCTTCAAATTGCGAACATCTTGCATACACCCCCCACACACACACACATTTAAAGATGCTACATAGATGTGGGCGAGAAACAGCTGCCTTTATGCGATGACGTTACTAATGTGCCAAGATGAAAAATACAATTACCTGTCTATAAGAAACAATACCAATAAGAAATAATAATTTAACATGATTTTTGAGAAATATTAGTGCAGCAAAAACAGTTTTTAGTTATTTATGAAAGTTTTCTTTTTAAATCAAAAAGTAGATTAAAAAGGTAATAACACTTTTCAAATAATAATAATAATTTGAGGAAATTTAGAATTATAATAACTATTCAACCTAATTATGTGTTTCTTTGATTTAGACCTTGATACTTTCCAAACTGAAATTTGTGTAAGTGCCTCCATTTTTATTAGAACTTGCCTTATTTATTTAAAAAATGGGTTTAGTTGGGCAAAATGTAGCATATATAGTGACAGTGGTGAGAGGTGTACCAATGTGCTTTACTTTTAATGGCTTTGGGTTTGGATGATTCTGCCAAGATTGAAGTGTGATTTTGTCACTTTATTAGATGATAATAAAATCATGGAAGTAATTGAAGAGATCTTTGTCAAGTTTCTTGTTTTCACTGTTTTGAAGTCTCTAAATCGGCATCCAAATTAATCAGGGTTGCCAAACTGCGATTTGGTAGCCCAAATGGGTGACTTTTGCAGATTTCCCCCGCAACTTTTTGACAATTTCATTTCCCATAGAGACAGATGGTTAAGAAAAATGGGTGACTTTTAAACAATGCAGGTACAAGTCTGGTAAGGCTCACTGTAACTCGCAGGTTATCAGTGTCTGTGACTCTGTGCAAAATACTTTGGCCCATTTTGAAAGTAAGTGTTCTACAAAATTGTACATTTATTTTGATTCTGAGACTGTACTTCCAAAATGGGGTGTGAAAAAATTAACACTGTAATTGCACCTGACCATTACACCTGACCAGTACATGAGAGCACACCAGAGATATCGAATTGCATTCTGAATACGAAGAATAATTTTGATTTTTTTAAATTTACAATGTAATATACATTTTATGGTAAATAATCAAAAATTGATATTTTTGATATTTAACAGTCCTCGAAGTAAATTTTATAAATCTGATGATATGTACTTAAAGTGTATGTAGCTGGGATGAAAAGCCGACGATCAATTGAAAATTTGACCTTTCGTATTGAATATATGGATTTTTTCCCAAAAACACCAACAAAAATTAGGTCTTTTGGGGAAAAATGTATATCTTCAATATGAAAGGTCAAAATTTTCAATTGTTCGTCAGCTTTTCCTCCCAGATACATATGCTATAAGTACATATCACTAGATTTTTAAAGTTTACTTCGAGGACTGTTATATATCAAAAAATTTTAAAATATCAAATTTTAATAATTTGTCATAAAATTTGTGTTGTATCGCGAATTTCAAAAAATGAAAATTATTTGATATCAGAAGGACTTTCTACGTATTCAGAATGCTGTTCGATATGTCTGATGTGCTCGCATGTCCCACAAAAATACTGTCGAAACGCTCTTTCTCAACTTTCCTGACCAGGCCTATCGAATTGCATTCTGCAGGGGTGTGAGAGTTCCTCTTTTCAGCTGATTTCCTCGTTTTTTGTTGCCAAAATTTACGCCTTTTTCTTTTATTATCAGCCCATATTTGGCATTTTACCCTGATTTTACGCTGTTTTTCCTCGTTTTTGGTTTGTGGCCTCTCACACCCCTGATTCTGAATACGAGGAATGTCCTGATGATATCAAATAATTTAGATTTTTTTTGAAATTCGCGATATAATACAAATTTTATGACAAATTATTAAAATTTGATATTTTTCAAATTTTTAATATTTAACAATCCTCGAAGTAAACTTTATAAATCTAATGATATGTACTTAAAGTGTATGTAGCTAGGATGAAAAGCCGACGATCAATTGAAAATTTGACCTTTCGTATTGAAGATATGGATTTTTTTCCCAAAAACACAAAAAAAATTAGGCCTTTTGCCCGGGTCTTTTGGGAAAAAATGTATCATTAGATTTTTTAAAGTTTACTTCCTGAATTTCAAAAAATCAAAATAAATATTATCTTTTTATCAATAGGCCTATACAATGTATTTGCAATTCATTTTCAATACACATGACAAATAATGCCTTGGTTTAAAACGTCACTATTGAACTTGTTGTAATTGACGGAAATATGTTGATAGGTGTCCTGGCGTAATTTTGTGATCCTCTTATGACATTTTTCAGTAGATATCCACGAAAAAATCTTATTTCCAAAATTTCAGGCGATTCCGATTTTGCAGGTTATGCATGATTATGTGTATTACACTGCTCCATAGACAATGTGTTGTAATTTCGTTCTGGTATACCAGAACGAAATTCAAATTTGACGATATTTTTGCTAAACGAATTAACCTGCAAGAAATATTAGGTAGGCCTACATAAACAATATGTAGCCAGAGGTTTCCAGTGGTATATAAATCTCAACTTTTTTTGAGAAAAGTGGGCCACGGACGGAGGCTGTGGATCACGAAATGCCGCCCTTATAAAAGCTCTAAAAAGTTTTGGCCAGTAACTTATCACCCGGGCCTGTAACTTTTCAGAGTTACAGGTCCGGCTGGCCTGTAGGCCTAACTTTTTAAGGCATATTTCTAACACTGCTGGGGACAGTGCCCCCCCCCGCACCACCACTGACTACGCTGCTACTGCATGTGGAAAAATTAAAATTGGCGCTACTTTTACCGTTGACTGATCATCTGTGCATAGCTAATGTACACCTAGTGGGCACGAGACTAATGGGTACGAGCTTTCTGTAACTAATTGATTGGGCGAGTGGTTTTTTTCCCGGGAGCAGTGGTTCGAGTAGTGAATGTTTCAGCGGTGTTTTCCCCTCTTAATTTTACATTTTGATAGAAAAATTGTAATTGCACTGCATACATTTAGTTAACAAATGTACACATTACTTTTGTAGAGTATATAGGGCAACGTAGTGGAGGAAGGTAGGGTTTAACTTTAATTTTTTTCCTTGTAATTTTTTTTTCAATTCATAAATTTCACCCTATTTCAATTTCAACTTCAACTTTCTTCTTCTTCTTCCTATTTATAAGTGCCTCCCTCATATGTATGAGTATAATATCGCACTGCGTACAGACAAGCTGTTTACTCCAGACAGGGTCTAATTCTGCATAAAACCGGGCAACGTTATTTCTATAGATCTGCTGCGCATTCAAATTGCATGCCATTGTATTGCATCGTAATTTCATTTGTGTCTATGCTAATTATGTTTACACAACAAGAACTCACGTGTTTTCAAGCAAATTCGCCGATAATAGGTGATCAAAAGCGATCGGAATGTTACAAAAGTACAGATCGCATTCAGCTTACTTCATATGAGATGATCTTTGGAAAAATACGGCATAATTTGTCTTGGTGTTTGCGGAATGCCATGCAGTAAAATATACGTTGCGGCAATTCATGATTGACAACTAACAATCGGCGTGTCCTTCGTATCCTCCACTGTTAATTTCTTATCCACTCACTAATCCTCACAAAAGCTTTGTGTTGATTACGTAATGTGTGGAGGCAAATTGCAATAAGTACAATGAAATAATGAGTAGGGCGGGCTCCGAGGCGGGTTTCTTCTTCATCTTACGTAACAGTATTGTTCTCCAAAAAACCCGGAAGCTTGTCGTTTGGAGCTCTAGCTGAAATACAGCAAGATAATGTAAGATAGTAAATGTAAACCTGTATTTTAGCTAGAGTATCTCGAGCTAGTTTACTCTGGAACCTAGAGTAGTAAGATGAGTGTATTTTTGAAGTACAGTCAACAGTACCATGCATGCATGAGTACCGATACCGGGATGATTTTTAGCCTGTGCATGTGTGTGTGACGTTCTTTAACGTGCACACTACATAATAATGTGAGAAAATATGCATGTACACGGGACCCACAGCTTAAAGTGCCCTCCGAAGCACTAAGCAAGTAGAGTGAAGTGCCTTGCTCAACATGCTCAAGGACACAAAGAGCCAGCCGAGCTCAGGCGGACCGGGATTCAACCCTTGACCCCGGATTCACAGTCCAACGCCTTAACCGCTAGGCCACGCTCCCCTCTAAAACTTTAAAGTGGTTATCGGAGTTGGGGGGGGGGGGCACTTATATGCTTTTATATGGTGTCATCATCAAGCAGGCCCTCAAATTTCACACCCTAAACACTGACCTTGCTTGGAGCAGCTGGTGAAAATACCAAGCAGCCCTATCACTGAGCAGCTTGTGAAATGGGGACCCTTTTCACTGACCAGTAGTCCGCAGTACAGTTGTATTTGGGCACCCTGACCAGTTGCATTTAGACACCCTTTTCACTGACCTACCATAAAATGGTACCCTTTCCACTGATCTATTATGACCCCGTTCACATTAGAAAATGGCTTAATTCAACGAAGATCAGTTAATCTTATATTAGTTAATGAAGTGTGCGTTCACATTACACTTAAATGAAGATACAGTCTGCTATGCGTTCACATTAGGTAAAAGCGAATTAAGGTTGGTTGAAGCAAAACACCAGAAACTTTGTTTGGGGTGCAAAATGGGTGTAGATGATGTAATCTGGTCATATTGATCATACAAAAAGAATACCTCAGTAAATCATAGAACTTAGAAGTCATATACAGAGATAAAAAGAATTTATCGCGTCTGACGTCATCTGCCAATCAAATTCGAGCACAGTTTGTTTACAAGTGTCGTGATGATGACTTGCTGAACGCGGTGGTACAACCGGGCGCCTTATTGTTAATTTTGCACCATTAAACATGCAAACCATCTTAAAAGTTAGATCTTGATAGTAGGAAACTTTTTTTTTTCTTCTATTTTTTAATACATCAAAGATGAAATAGAAAATGTATTAATATCAGCGTCGGGAATCAAGAAGCATGCGATACGAATGATTTCATTAAGAAAATATACATTAAGATGGTACCGGGGGTATCCTTAAATTATTTTGTATTATTATTTATTTATTTATATTGTTACAAGCGATAAATTAGTTGATTTTTCCATTAATTGACTGAAAAGTGAAGTCAATTTGCTTCATTCAATGAAGCGAGCGTAAGCAATGTCTTAGACCCTGTTCACATTAGAAAATTTTCTTCTTTCGACGAACCTCAAAAGATTACAAAGATTAAAAATCGTTTTTCCTAATGTGTACACACTTTTCTTCCTTCGACGAAGATTAAAATTGCTTCGTTCAAGGAAGCTAAAAAGGTTGTTTCGACAAAGGAATACTTCGTGAAGGATGAAGCTAATTTTGTAATGTGTACACTTGCTTCGTTCGACGAAGGAAAGTGATTGTGTGACAAGTGACCTTCACCACCTTTAATAATAGCCGGGCGTTAATATCCCGTTAATATCTTCGTTCGAGCTTCGTTAATTTGCATGAAATGTGTACAGTGCAATGTCTTCGTTCGGTCTTCGTTCAGCGTAATGTGTACGCATGCTTAATTAGTAAATTAAGATTAACTTATATTCGTCGAATGAACACATTTTCTAATGTGAACAGGGTCCTAAATTGAAACAACCTATTTTGCTTCATTCAATGAAGCAAATTTAATCTTGATCGAATGAAGCAATGAGCGTACACATTAGGTTTTTATCTTAATTGAATCTTAGTTGAATGAAGCAATTTGCCTAGTGTGAACAGGGTCTATGAAAAAGAAGTTTAAACAGCCACTTTCATGGATTAATTGCACTATGTAATTTTTTTTCTTTTTTTTTAATCACAAATGGAAAAATGCTGCAAAAAAAACAACCTTAATGTCATTTCAAATTAATACCCTAAACGCTGACTTGCTGTCGCTAAAAGTACACCCTTTTTCCCAAAATAGCATGAAATAGCTAGCCTATTCGCAATCCGCACGACCGTGACTATGCATGAAAAAAGTAGCCTTTCCAGTGGATTTCTGCTCGGTGATGACAACACATATGTATTGAGTGGCCCCCTGGGGTGGCTATTAAAGTAATAGGGCCTACTTTAATGCTTTGGTTGGAAAAATGAAGTTACTTTTATAAATTGTATTAAAGCTTTTCTGTACCATTCACTGTGTATAGCCCTAACTATGGCTAAAGTAGCGGTTTTACTTTTACTAGGAGTAGGACCAGAGGTGAGGTGCTTTAGGTACCATTCACAAACACTTGTAAGGGGGGCCTGATGCAAAAAAATTTCATCGCGAAAATTTTTTCCCCCCCCCCCCTTTACAGACCTCAAAAAATTCAGGGCCCCCCTTTCTGACATGAAAATTATGGGTCAACCCCATAGAAAAGCATATAAACTCAATTTTCCCAGGAAAATTTGTGGTCATTTTTTCAGGGCCCCCCTTTTTGCATCAGGCCCCCCTAACAAGTGTTTGTGAACGGTCCCTTACATTTATTGAGTCTGAGAGGGAATGCTTGATTGAAGCAATTTATCATGGTTATGGATGTCTTGCTTATTTGAGACGTCTAGCCACGAATTTGCTCACCGATAGCTTCACATTCGAGGCTAGAGTTTTGTTTGAAATCTAGTAGAAATCGAATGAAGCACATGAGCATGACACTGACACTCTAAATCATTGGAAGTTTGGAAGTAAACACAGCCATGACAGCTCCGATCATAACAAGCGAATGCATAAAAAGTGTTAAAATTGCACTTCAACTTATTCAATTTTAGAATGTTCAAATTTGGCAACCTAAAGAGTTGGCTCATCAACAGTGCCGCCGAGAGCCATTATGGGTCCAGGGGGCAAAGGCCCCATTGATCAGCGATGATGGTGCAGGACTTCATAAGTGACAGCAGTGGCGTAAATTTCTTTGTGACATGGGGAGGGAGGTTGGTGTAAAAATCCTTGAACACATGATGTTGAAGCGGAGTGAAAGTAGCGTGTTTAGCTGCCAATAATCAAATATGAATGTTAAAGGAGACAAATGTGCATGAAGCTCGCATAAATCTGCAATTTGAATGTGGCATTTTGCTCCCAGATTAAGTTTCTCTTAACAACTTCCATGCGAAGTGCAAAAGATTTGCCAATTTTAAAGCCAATTTGAAGCTAAAATGATCAAGTATGAACCGTTGAATTGGACAAATGCGCACAAATTCGTAGTAGCGACTTTTGATCCCAGATTGAACTCATTGAAACAAACTCCGTTTGAAGCGCTGAAAAAATTGCCAATTTTAAGCTAGATTATCAAATAATGGGCATAATGTGCGCGAAGCGCGTGAAAATTTGCAATTTGTGTTGCCATGATTAAAGCCATATTATAACATTTCTTTAAAAATAGATTAGTATTCATTTTCAATAAAATGTTAGCATTTACTGTCAGATATGTAATTTTAATTTTGAGCCGAACAAGTGAGGTAAAGCAAAGAAAATTGGAATTTGAGCGCCAATGCATGTTACTCCGGCGGTTGTAATACGGTACGATCCTCTGGCGGGTGTGCGTTTGTCCCGCACGCCGTGTACGTAGTACTGTGTTGACATCGCATACGCTTTCGACTAATATTTCTGTCGTAATAATAAAATAACGGTTCCGGCGGTTTATTCAAAATCTCGGATTTTGACAAAACTACAGCACCTAAAGTCTTGATTTTAGCAGAGAATCTTTGTTGACTAAAAAAAATTTTGAGGGCATTCTCCTCAGCAAATGTTATAATATGGCTTTAAGTTGCACTCCCCTGATTTCTCCCAGTTTTCATTACATGTATATCGAGGATGATCATTTTGGCAAAAGCAAACAGTAACATAATTAAAGTGAAATATCAGTCAGAAAGTGTGGGTCAAGGCTATCTTGTATTTAAAAAAATGCTTGTCTCATTTCTTTGTTTTTTCATTCACTTTAATGAGAAACATGTAGCACCAATTTGAGGTACATAATTATGTATACAACCTTTATGCACATTTTGCACTGTAACTAAGAATACGGTACCATTTGCCGACTTTACGAGCGGTTTATGGTGGATGGTCACATATGTTCTAATGTATTACATCTAAGTGAAGCCGCCCTCTAATTTGCATAATTAATTAGCTAATTTGCATAAATGCTTAAAAAGTAGGCATTTTTTGCAGCCCTCAGGGTATGTGATCACAAGACCATCCCAAAAGTGTTTGTTTGAAATTAGACATATAATTAACTCATGTTGTATTACAAGCAATTAGCATCTGCACTTCTGAAACGTCGTTATGCCTGAATTTTAAATAACAAAAAAAAAATGCATTAAGGTGGCACTACACCCTTTGATAAATTTGTGGCTATTTTTGCATTTTCCCCAAACTAATAAAACACTGGTAACAAAAGTTATGTATATTATAGGGGCAGGGAATCCAGTTACTACACTGGAATTTCAGTGACTCAAGACAAGTAGTTATTGATTTATTTATCAAATATTGGTTTTCCCTCATTTTTGACTGTAACTCCACAACTGTTGTCTGTGCTGAAATAAAATTTCCAGCGCAGCAGTTGTAGCCCTTGCCCCTATAATATACATATCTTACTTGTCTCCAATGCACTATAATTTTTGAGAAAAATGCAAAAATAGGCACAAAATTGGCCAGGGGTGTAGTACCACCTTAAACAAGAAAACGGATGGGGACAATATACATTATTGTTTTTACTTGACCATACTCTGCTTTTAGTATTGTGTATTGTTTTATTGACTGCTTTCATTGTTTTCTTTTCCTTTTTTTTTTGCATACAGGGTAGTTTTCCAACATGAAACTTCGGAAAGGAATCGGTATCCTGCCACGTGAAGTTCTTCTCCTCATTTTCTCGTTTCTAGACTTTCATGATAAATACAATGTTGCCTTGTAAGTGTCGTTTATAAAAAAGTTTGTCTCAGGAGCAAATGGAAAAAGGCACAGCTTTTTGTGCTACATTAAAGCCCATTAAAGCAATAATGTGTGATTTGCATAAATAATAGATTCCTATTTAAATGTTTGTTTTCACTGATCACTAATATCCCCTTTTAATTTCAAGCCAAACAAATGAGGTATAACGAAGAAAATTGCGATTTCATTCCAGCGCCTACAATGCGTATACTACGCTCGCCGATCGTAACATGGAATACTACACGGAGCATTGTGCTCGACGTGTGTACACATAAGCTGACATCCACGGGAGATGTTATCAAGCAGTCGATCGATGGACTCTGAATAAAACCGGGTCGACCTGGTTTTAATATAAAAAGTTAAATTTTACTGTTATTAAAGAACTTCAGGCTTAGTCTTTTACGTGGTATTTAAATACACCAATGGGCATTATAATTATGCAAAATGTATAAATCCGAGTAAAATCGAGGGTGTTGCTGTGAAGCAAATCACACATTATGGCTTTAAGTTTGTTATTGCATTTTGGGCCATATTTTCTCCTGCTTTGTGTCCAATTTTTTTCCTGAATGGTAAAACAGTAAAGAAATAATCATCAGAAAATGTAAAAAACCTAATGTACTTGGTACTAAAATGCAAATTTTAAAATCTACTTGGGGTCTTCTAAGACAATCTTTTTTTGCCATATCAAGACAAACAAATTATTGTTATATATAAGCTGACTTGTTTTAGCTAAAATGTATGATTTTCTTCAAATTTTAATTTTGTTGTTATTTACCCAAAATGCTGAATTCATAGAAATAATATTAGTACCCGGTAAATACTGCCAGGGTTTCTGTCCATTTTAAGCTGAAATAACAAGGTAAAGTGAAAGAAATCCCACTGGTTGTTTTGGTCATTTAAAATGGAATTTTAGACTTAAAGAATTGCTCTGTTGACCTACAAACACAACAAATTTGGTTGATTGCAAGTTGTAACATGTGTAAAGTAATCATTACAAATATGCCAGAAAATCAGGTTTTAAAAAATTAACCAAATTTGTGTTATAATATCGTACATTATTGCTTGAATCAGAGAGAGTCTTATATGGTGATGTGCCATGAGCTGGGACTATTACCTTAACCCATATCTAATTTTGATGTCTTTTGATTTACAATGTATGTATTTTTGGAGTTACCATTTATGTAAGCAATTTCACTGAATAAGGTGCATGAAACACATAAAATGATACTATTATCATAATAATAAAGGGTAAATTTCTTTTTGACAATATTCAAATGATTCAATGCTTATAGATACCTCCATGCCATCATCCCAAATGAAACTACTAATAAGTTGGCATTGGTAATTTGGCTGGGGAGGGGGGGGGGGGTACTCAAGTTTGGTTTGGGTAGGGGTGTGCCGCTGTGAATTTGAAAGTGGACCCATCAATATACCATATGTTCAAGAAATTTGGACCCATCGATATACCGAAATTTAACACAAATTGTCTTAATTTTTACATAATTTGGGGAAATTCCATAAACTTTGACTACAGTGAGGCAAAATTGGGTTATTTTGCGGAAAAAAATTGAGAAAAGAAATGCACAATATCAGGTGTTTCTATATTCAAATCATGCAATATTTGAATGCGTACGTTTTCAAGATTTTGTATGCATTGGATTTTTGGATTTGAAGGGGTCCGCAAAGTACATGAACGCGTAAATTTGTGTGATTCATGCGTTAAAGTAAGCCGGGGTGTACGTGTGTAATGTGGCCAAAAAGTGAGACTCGCACCTGTTATTATTATAATTACACCTATTATTTCTGTTGTTTACTTTCAGGGTGTGCAAATTATGGCGGGAAGTAGCCGAGACCAAGAGCCTTTGGAAAGAAGTGTTTCTAGACTATAAACAGAAGATATTTAAAAGAAAAGTTCGTCCATCATTGAGAGCTTTTTTCCACCGCTACACCGGGTTCCCACTTGAGTACCTAGTTATGAGATATGCTGATAATGACTTGCTGAGGCATCTGCAACAGTCATGCCCAAACTTGGATATGTTGGTTCTGGAAGATGGTGATTACACGCAGTGTGACTTCTCTCTCTTGCCTTCTTCCTTAGGATATTTGGAGATTTCAGTTTGTGATCCCAAACATAGAAATTTCTATCCACATAATTGGTTCGAGTCATTTACTCCAGAACATTTCCCCAAGCTGACTACTCTGAAGTTTGAAGGAGCTCCAAACTGGAATGAAGCTATCGTTCAATTCACAAAGTTGAAAACATTAGACAGCATACATATTATTGATGTAGAGGATATTACTGCACCAGCTTTTGATGCTTTAATGACTATGTCACAGCTGCAAGAGCTTGGTCTCGTTATGGTGAATGATCTACCACGTGACTATGCAAGTAAGATAGTTCAGAACTTGAGAAGCTTACAAGAATTTGACATGCGTTTGACAATCAATTTGGTGGAACGCAAAGATCTACGCCAACTGGCAAGGCTCTCTGATTTGAGACGTTTAATGCTTCGGTCACAAAAGAGAACCATGAACGCTCTTATTCGAGTGATCTGTAAAATGAGCAGCTTAGAACAAGTAGAGTTTGATTTTGACTTTCAGTGCGGCAATGAGCCGGGCCCGAGCAAACTTATCGAAATGTTGGCAAAGCTTCAAGAACTCAGACCAGATGTTGATTTCAAGTTTCGAGATGTTGAAGTATCAAGGATAAATTATGAGTACATAAAAGAAGAGGTTTGTGAAGGTGAAGAAACGGAGGGGAAGAGGAAGAAGATGAGGAGGATAGTGAGGAGGAGGATGGTGCTGATAACCAAGATGACAACCAAAGTGAAGGAGGAGATGAGGAAGATGCTGGTATCGTTGTAGACTAATCACTGTAATCAGGGAGTACTATTAACTCAGTTATAATTCAAACCAGTTATAATCTTGATAACTCGTTCCAATGATGCCCATTGGAATTCTGATTTATGAGAACAATCTGCCACAAAGTTGGTAATAATGGGAAGATGAACATTGATAAGGCCAAAAATTAAATTTTTCACTACTTGGCTATATTTAATCAGATTTGTTGCTGAAACCAACCCAAATAGAAAATACAACCAACAATATGGTTTCCTCTTTTTTACAGATTAAAAAACATATTGACCTCTCATTGAGTCATTATGTTTAAAATGGTCAAGTTTCTATATATGTGACCCGTTCCTACAAAACTAGGAACAAGTCGCATTTTTGTCATTTCATGATAATGATTTGAATACAAATGTAAGTACTGGACAATAAGCTTCAAAATGATACCAAAATTATATACATAGCATCAATACTTTTCAAGATATGGATAATTTTGTAAATGATACCATGATATTGTCAAATTGCTTGTCTGAATAATGTGCTAATTAGTTTCCTGCCGCACACAGGATTGAATAGGGATTATCATGGTTCAACTGTCAATTGATTACCGTAACCACCCGGGTATAAGCCCACCATCGGCTACAATCCCACACCCTATTTTTCAAAAACATTCTGGGAACAAGGGTGCACTCAGGTATAAGCCCAGTACTAAATTTTGGCCAAGTTCTTAAAACAAATCAATGCTTTGCTCTCATATTTAAGAACAAATATATAAAAATATCAGTTGATAATTAACATTCCACACTTATAATTTTTAGAAATTGACATAGATGATAGAAATTACTGGTACATTGGGCATATACAAATGGGGGAAGATTGTTCTTATTTTTAAATTCATACACTAGCCCTTCCCCGGTTATAAGCCCACCCCCATTTTTGAAGTGAAATCTGCCATCTAGTGGGGTGGGCTTATACCCGAGTGGTTACGGTAAATATTCCTCTTTTTGAGAAGTACCTGGTACTTACAAGAATTTGAAAGTCCACTCAGTCCCAAGGTCAAATACTATGAAATTAAGAATTCCAAAATTTGATTTTTTTTTTATATGGGAATGTCATCTTTAAAGGCCTACATGTATAACTCAAAAACATGCCTGGCGACTTGTTCCGGGTTTTGTTGGAGCTGGTCACATATGAAGATGAGCAAAAAACCCAAAAAAAACAAAACAAAAACACATGACTGCCCAACTCGATCCAAAATTTTCATGTCCACAACAATTTGTTTTTTTTGGCCTATCAGACCCATAACTTCATTCGCTGAGAAAGATGTGTTTTGGAAGGATTGTAAACTGATTCTCCCATTGATTTGTTGCATTTTCAGGCATGAGAATTTTCAGTTTTATAACTGAATTCAGTTATTTTTAGTCAAAATTTCCACAACTTTATTTAATTTCAGCCTGTTTTTAGTACTTCTTGCCCAATTTCACATGCATTTTCAGGTTGTTTTTTTTATAGGAAAGTGCAGTCTCATGCCTGCATTTTACATGATCAAAAACAAACAAAAAATGTGAATTTAGGTATTGGGATGGTCCAAATGTAAATGATTCATAGTAGTTTACGCCCTGCCCAATTTTGTGCCTATTTTTGCATTTTTCTCAAAAATTATAGCACATTGGTGACAAGTAAGATATGTATATTATAGGGGCAAGGACTACAACTACTGCACTGGAAATATTATTTCAGCACAGACAACAGTTATGGAGTTACAGTAAAAAATGAGGGAAAACCAATATTTGATCAATAAATCAATAACTACTTGCCTTGAGTTGCTGAATTTTCAGTGCTGTAGTTGTAGTCCTTGCCCTTATAATATGTATATCTTACTTGTCACCAATGCACTATAATTTTTGAGAAAAATGTAAAAATAGGCACAAAATTGGCCAGGGGTGTTGTACCCCCTTAAACATTTGAATGAAGAAAACAACAATAGGAAAATATTTTGTTGTGGGATCGAAAGGTTTCTAGATTCGGACAAAAAGAATGTTGTGATATTGTCAATTTCCAAACAATCAGTGTAAAATGTGAGTGGACACAACGAATGAGCCGTAAACTCGGCAAATTGTATTCTGAGATACAGTGCAAAATGTACGTGAAGGTCGTATTCATAGGTGTCTCAATTAGGCGCGACATGTTTCTCGTTTGATAGCGTTTAAACCAATCAATAATCCTATTGCTGAAGAGGATAATAATCTTCTACATTATATATAGAATCATTAAATAGATCTAGTCTTTGTTTGCTTTGGCTAAATCCTGTTCAAGTGGTGGGTCATTGCATTGTATTTTGTCTAGGTATGTATAACCAACAATGACAATGAGAGGACATTCCTGAAGCTTGTTGACTTGGGGATGATTTGAAATGACCGCCAATTATGACTTTATTACAAGCAATGTGGAAAAAGAGACACATGTAGAACCGAAAAACCGTACCATTTTGTTGAAGGGGCAGA
The DNA here is from genome assembly GCF_039555335.1 of Amphiura filiformis. Classification (NCBI taxonomy): domain Eukaryota; kingdom Metazoa; phylum Echinodermata; class Ophiuroidea; order Amphilepidida; family Amphiuridae; genus Amphiura; species Amphiura filiformis. Next base: position 59,730,545 of record NC_092632.1, read on the forward strand.
GTTCAACAAACCATAACCCCGCTTCTGGATATCGTTTGAAGTCAAATGATATACTATTTTAAAGCTTATGATGTATATTTTCTAAACACGAAATAAAACAAAATTGACCGGGGGCTGACTTTACAGCTGATTCGTAGTGTCCAGTCACAAATATGGATTTGAGGAGTCTCAACAGCTGCCCTTCTAAAAATATTATAACAGGGTGTTATAATCAGAAACGCTGCTATGCCAGAAAATTGTCTTTTTATTGTCTACGGTGAGAGTGACAATATCCCAATGACTATACATAGGTCTGCCAGTGGAATTGTTTTATTTCACATCTAAGGCCTAAAAAAAATTGTTTGATTGGCGTAACCCGACCGACCCTAAAAAATAGGCCTCGACCGTAGATTTTTTTTCTTATTTTTTGCAAAAAATGGATAAAAAAAGTAAAAGTAGATTAAAATAAAAAAAAAGGAGAAAAATTCATGATTTTCAGCTTAAAATGTGTGTAAAAAATTATATTAAAAAAAAATTGCCGACCGACCTACTAATTTTTTTTTTTTTTCATGTTACGCCAATCAAACAATTTTTTTTTTAGGCCTAAGATTGATGACTGCAGCCTAATGAACAATGCTGTTTCTAGTTACTTTATTGGGGGAGGGAGGGACTGTATCCATAATGTGTTGACACATTTCAATGGAGATGGGGAGGGGATTAACTTTGTATGATACCTAGTTATGTAGGCAGTCATTGATAATTGTTTGGAAAATCATTCCATGAAATTGGTGCAGATAAACATTCTCTCTCCATTTTATTTTGAAATGTCATAAAATATTGCTGTGTAGGTTAAGTACATGTAGTTTGCTTTAAGGGAGCTGTCATTATTTATGCCATGTGAATGAAGGAATTTCAAATAATTATTTTCAAAAACAAAATCATGACCCACACCCTTCATGATTTACAAAAAGTTTCATGTGTCCCCCTGATTATTAAATAAAATTTTATTTTCCCCCCTTATTACCAGGAAAAAACTTTGCATTTCCCCTCTTCCGGGAAAAAAATTCCATGTTCCCCCCAAGATTCCTCCATTTCCACTGGCATAAAAAATGACCGCTGCCTAAGTTAGAATGAGGTAATTGATATTGGGATCAAATGTATTACCAGGTGCAGCTTCTGAGATAGTATTTAAAAGGGGAGAGAGAAACAAGTCTTTCATATTTTTAGCTGACATTAACGGTCATTATTGTCAAATTTTGTACCTTTCATGTAGTGTAACAAACACTGATGCGTGTTACCCTGTCAAAAACGTTATGTAACGTTAAACCTGCTGTAAACTAGAATTAAGGGGGAGGGGCAGTTGAGTGTGATAGTAAACATTGTAGTAAGGGACCGTTCACGAACACTTGTTAGGAGGGGCCTGATGCAAAAAGGGGGGCCCTGAAATTTTGTGACCCTCCTAAGGGGGGGCCCTGAAAAAAATGACCACAAATTTTCCTGGAAAAATTGAGTTTATATGCTTGTCTATGAGGTTGATGAATAATTTTCATGTCAAAAAGGGGGGGGGCCCTGAAATTTTTGAGGTCTGTAAAGGGGGCCCGAAAAATTTTCGCGATGAAATTGTTTTGCATCAGGTCCCCCCTTACAAGTGTTTGTGAACGGTCCCTAATTACTCAAATATAGAATCTAGACAGTTCATTGGTTGATTGCCATAAGTTTCAGTTGATTGCCATAAATTGTATCTTACCATTAGCCACTCCGTGTGATAGTTTTTACTATCATAGTACTATGCCGTAGTGCATGTTCACCACTTTCCAGGCCATGCAAAGACTCTTAGACTTGCTTATTTAGTCATAAGGTGGACCCCAAAATTTGAAGTATGTCACAAGAAAACATGGTGTTATGTTGATGCAAAAATATTTACTACTTCAATGACTTGGTCACTCACCTTTGCACAGTATTTTTGTGGGACCTGAGACTGAGAGCACATCAGACACACCCCCAGGGGGGTCACTCCGATTGTGGCCTGTACACCATCCGCGATAATAAAAAGCAGCGTAAAAAGGGTAGTTTTTCAGTGGGTAGGCTGTCGCAGCGTATCGTGTTTAGGGTGTCAAAAACATGAAAAATTGGAAAAAGGGTAGCAAAATTGCAATTGCTAATACGTGGAAATGAAATTTAGGGTATAAAATTTGATGCAAGGAACAAAATCCCTGTTTAGGGTATTGTTTTAGCCAAGGGTTAAATCCTTGTTTAGGGTGCTTTTCAAAAGTTGATTATCACGGATGGTGTACAGGCTACAATGGGAGTGAACCCCCCGGGGACACACCAAATTGCACTCTGAATTCAAAAAATGTCCTTCTGATATCATATCATTTATTTTGTTAAATTTGTGATATAATACAAATTTTATGGCATATTATTAAGAATTGACATTTTCGACATTTAACAGTCCTCGAAGTAATCTTTAATAATCTAATGATATGTACGTACAGTGTTTGTAGCTGGGATGAAAAGCCAACCATCATAATTATGAACATTTTGACCTTTCTTATTGAAGTACGTACATAAAGTTTCCCAAAAGACATAAAATGTTGCAATATGGCTTTCAGTAGAATATAATCTATGTATGAGTGATATAAAACAAATATTAAGGTGGTACTACACCCCCTGATAAATTTTGTGACTTATGTTGCATTTTTCTCTAAAAATAACACTGGTAACAAAAGTTATGTATATTATAGGGGCAAGAAATCCAATTACTTCACTGAAATTTCAGTGATTCAAGACAAGTGGTTCATCATAATTACTAATCACAGCGTGTCCGTCCGTCTGCACGCTATCGCGTTCGCGCGGTGCACGCGGATACGCTATCGCGGAGTATCAACGGGAGTGTGCGCGGAGTACAGTGCGCGCATTGGAAAGCATTACCGTGTGATTAACATGTGCATCGCATCAGACCAATAGGCCTATTGAACACATATTTCAATACGGATCACATGCATATAGGCCTATTTCAGCAGAACATGACTTTCCGGGGTCCTCTAGAAGAGAATGGTTAATAATCAATTACGGTAAGGCCTATAACCGCGTTTGCGTTCACCAAAACGTAACAGCCTATATCCACGTCCAGATACTAATTTCGGGTCCTCCAATGTGGTAGCAGGACAGGGTTTGGAAGAGGCGAATTATGGGTTTCCAGATTATGGGTAGGCCTACTGAACTACCGTACCGAAGTAAGCATCACAGCTACAAAACAAACAGTTGATTAAGTTGTGTCAAGTTGGGTCTTGATCATTGAGATGCCCATTTCATAGTAGTTTAAAAGGTCGGGGCAGGTATATGGGTAACGGGTGTTGGGTACAGTAATCACGAGAACCGCCCGACCCGAGAACCGCGAAATCTAGTTATATATGTTATGAAATGAGGTACAATCTAGCGGTACCTCTTTTCTTATCATAAATAACGTATCGCTTGTCTTGAGTCACTGAAATTCCAGTGTAGTAACTGGATTCCTTGACCCTATAATATTCACAACTTTTGTTACCAGTGTGTTATTATTTTTTAAGACATGCAAAAATAGTCACAAATTTATCAAGGGGTGTAGTACCACCTTAACTGTCTTACATATGTGTAATGGTTGCAGGGTTGTAGCTAGCCAAATTTAAGTGCCGGCTAAAATTAAGGGAAATTTTGAACAGAATGTCAATTACTTGCCACAGTAATGGCATTTGACAGCTGTTTTGAGGACAATTTGTCATTTTTGTGCTGGTCGGCAAGACCTGTAATTCCCTTGAGTGCCGGTCGGTCAGGCTGAGTACTGCATGGTTACTGCCTATTAATAATCACTCGGTGAAAGATGTATTGTTCCATTCCACTCAACGTTCTACCAGCTTGTGGAATGGAACAATTTTTCAGCTTGTGACCATAGACAGTATGACACCCAGTAAACAAGTTTCACCCCACCAGAAATTCCCCATATACCATGCACCACTTTTTGCCCCCAAAACAGGTTTACAGGTGTGCACCTTTTCTTATTACCCCTGGCTTTTAGCCATAAAGGGTGAATATAATTATTATATTGTGATAGTGTAGCCCGTCTGTGTGTATGGCTGTATGTGTGTTCCTAACATTTTCTTGCACATAATCATAAAACTTGTAGTTAACTTAAATATGTTTCCCACATTTTGAAGGTCATTTCAAGGTCATCTGCTATCAAATTTACTAAAGATGGTTGGATTTTCTTTTTTGTTCATATTTTCTTGAGCATTAATCCTATTATGATGAAACATTTTGGTGTAAGTGAACTTTCATAATGTAGAAGGTCATTTGGGGTCACTGGGGGTCAAATACCCGGGGTCAAATAACTATTGCTGGATTTTCAAGACACTTGGTGAATATGGACAGTAATGTTTTTAGTAACATTAACAGTAACTTTTTTTAAGGTCATCTGAGATCAAATGAGTTTTTTATGGATTTTCATGTAATTGAAAGCCATTATTTTGCTATATTTAGGTCATTTTAAGGCTGTCTGAGGTCAAATAAGTAAATATTCTGGCATTTTCTTCGAACATAGTGGAAATGTTAATGTTTGTGTACAATGTGATGGCCAGGGGGGCTTTTTAGTTACAAACCACTGTACTTGGTTGAAACTCTCATGATATTGAAAATTCCAACTAAACCAAATAAAAAAACAAGAGTACTAACAATTCAAAATCCCATACACACATAACTTGATTATTGTGGCATAGCTAGGGGGCAGGGGGTGCAGAATTGACCAATTCCGCATTGATTCTGTGCTCATCCAAGCGATGAAAGTCAAAATTATCACACGCTTCGCACCCATTTCTGCACAAATAGTCATTTGACAGATTAATTCAACTTCATTATAACTAAAATTAATTAGTGGTATTTGTGCAAATTTTTGTGTGATCCGCGTGCAGTTGTTTCAAGAATGGGGTCACCGGTGGGGCACCGTTATGTAACCATAGCCCCGGGCACCACAACCCCTAGCTACGCCACTGTTTGCCACGTTCGTTTTTGTTCTTTAATCTTAATAGTTTTATGAATATGTATTTTGTACATGTGGTAGTATAGTCTGTTTTATGTGAAGAGTAATGTCATTAAAATAAGCTACACATACTGCCAAGCAAGAACTAATAAAATCAGCCTTTTTTTGTATTATTTAAATCTCTGCATAAGTGGTGAATATGGATGGGCTTGCCTGTTTTACTTGCCATTGTACAAACGATCTGGTCCATGGAGAACAAAGGTGGCAAATTTGAAATTGAGATAAAGGCAGCATAAAAAACAATAAAATACATAAGAAAATAGATGTCACAAAAGTTTATAACTTTAGAACCAAGTATTGTTAAACCTTTGGTGTTTTCAATATTATAATAGCCTAATGTTTACATAAGGTACCGTAATGAAGTCACTCTTTATTTTGTGTCCAAAAAATATGTTTGGTCAAAATAGAGCCTCGCAGTGCATTGGCACTAAATATGGATGACGGGGATGTGTGGCCACATTGACCCCCATTTTTCAACTCCCTCTCACCCAATGACCCCCTTTTGTTTTTCTGTCACCAAAAGACCCCTTCTTTTCAAGAATTTTAGACAAATTTATCATCGAATGACTTAATTTTAATGTATTTTTGACAATTTTGTATCAACTTTTATATTTTAACTCAAAATTTTTCTCAGTCTCACAGAAAGACCCCACTTTGGTAAGTTTTCCCCAGTCTCACAGAAAGACCCCCATTTTTTTGGTGTCTAGGCTCTGTTTCGAACTGCTGTCCACACAAGTTCACTTCCGAAGTCTCGTGCCCCCGAGCTTAATTGTCTTCCGGATCAAGATAAATATGGTAAAACACTGTTCTGTAATTGACAATTTGTCTAGGGTAATTTCAAGCTAAAACTCAATTTTTTCATGAGAGCGTACAATTCAGCATCGAAGTGGTTACGTAATTCTCTTGGTTACCGGATCACTCTATTTTGGTGTGCCTTCGAGTGCCATATACTTTGTGTGGTGATTGTTTCGATCGTGGTTCATTACTCAAGCGCGTGATCCCGTTGACATAGTAACATTACGTAACTTCGATACTGAATAGGCACCGTGCCGCCAGGGTTCGAACCCATAACCTCTCCCACCATAGTCGAACACCTTATCAATTGAGCTCAATCAATCAATCAATCAATCAATTTATTTCATCCATTCATCCAGCTTACTAAGAAGACCAGAACACTTATTTATGTCCCCACTTATTAATATTTTAATGCTGCCACCTCCGTGCTGGTCTTTCCCAACGAATGACATCACGGTTTTTTAAGAAGAAAATTAAATAATTATGCATTATTTATTTACCCTATTTGCATGTACACCACTGTCTGGAAATATTTTTAGTCAAATTTGTCGCCCTCTTTTGAACAATGACGTATTGCAATCACAAAGCATTGTGGGTATTTAATATTTTGATGAGCAAATTTTGTGAAAATTTTGATAGGCGTATCATTCTGTGTAGCGAAAAATACATCATTATTTTAGCGTTATAAAAGCCTATTTTGTTAAAAGAATGTAACCCGCGTGGACATAAACATCAAAGGATCTCAACAGGTTCACAAAGATGTTGAAGTAAAGTTGAGCTTCGCTGCGATTCAAGCAAAACAAGTCGGAAATCTGGACACGTATGACGGTGGAAAAAGCCCATTACGCACAATGACATGACCAGATCAAAAGAACATTATAATTTTCACATCATTCGCCCACAACGTTAACACCAGAAGGGATTCATTCCAAGCCCTTTTAGTACAGGTAAGACCATGTTGTTTGATAACGATATACATATTAAATAGTTGTAATTATATCAGTAACTAATTTGCTGATCATGCTGAGAGTAAAAGTAAAAGCTAAACTAAAGTAAAGTATCAAGTAATTTGTGAAGTGAAATAATCACATGATTTTATTTTTCTGACACAACATGACAATACAAGCAGGGCTGTCAACTCTCACGCATTGGGTCACTGTCTCACGCCAAGGTAGTAAAATCTCACGCCCATGCGCCCAGGCCAGGTAATAAATCTCACGCAAAAAGCTGAAAAATGAGTAAATTCCCACGCATCGTCTTGAATAATTTGTTGTTCCTACCCCCACCCCCCACCCCCGCTCTTCACAGTCTCGGCGCCGTGGCTCAAATAATCATCGCTCAAAATGAACATTGTGATTGGAGTCAGCAAATCCCGGTACGCTTCTGTCTCACGCCAAGCAATTCCAAAAAGTTGACAGCCCTGATACAAGTTCATCATGAGTTACAATATTTATATTATCATAAAATGCACAAGCGGTTAAAGACAGCTTTGCGTCCTATTGTTATTGCATTGGATTATAGATACATCAAGTCAATCGATTGTTAATGGTTCTAGCATTTACAGCAACACCGTTATAATCGATACCCGGGAAGTCCCGGATATACAGTGCATGAGTGCACAGCTTTGCGGCCGAAGACGTGACCTGACAAGGCCAGGGTCACGGCTATAAAATTGTATATTCTTTTTCACTTTAAGGCCTACTTATTTGTAAATCCGTATTTTACTTTGTTATAAAAATTTTGTAGGCTTATGATTATCCTGATATTATTATATTCATTCATTTATTTACTAATTTATTAGTTTATTATTGATATGTAACAATATATTAAGGCCAAGTAAAAAAAATAAAAATGTAGGCCCCCCTATATGTGTTCCTGGTCTATTCAAGTAGTATCAATAGGCCTAAGTGTTATATTAATTATTATGAAATATTATAGAAAAAGTTTTTATCTGTAACTTGTATATAAGATTTTAATCATAAGTTCAACAAGTGAACATGGTTAACAAAACATTTTCTCTGACTTTTATCATAAGTTCTAATTTAGTTTTTGGGCTGGAATTTGGAGGGAAAGTGTGTCTTTTTTGTATATAAGGCCAAGTAAAAAATAAAACATGTTTCACGTCCGGGTTTTGAAAAAAAGGAGGAAGAGGGACTTTTTATTTTCTATTTTTATCATAAAATTGGTGTAAATACCCATACTTAGAGCTGTTTTAGCGCATCGGTAGTATACAATAATGTCTGGAAAAAGGAGGAGGCCCTTTTTTATTTGTTGTTCTGAGAGTTACACCCCCTCTAATGATCACAAAACCTTCTTAAAATGTTTCTTGTATCTTAACAAAGCTATAGAAAGCATCCCAACTTCATAGACATATTTTTTGAAAAGTTAAAAAACTGAATTTCGAAAAATAAAAATAAATTTGAGGAAACCTCAAAAAAGGAAGCGGGAGGGGACGTGAAACATGTTTTATTTTTTATTTGGCCTAAAAACCTGCTATTAATTGTGGGGGAATTTAGCTCGCTTCCCGGGAAAGTTAATATTTTTTCACCCATGCTGTAGGCCACGTGCCTAAATATCACGCAATACTTGCATGCAACTGCCTACTTTTAAATTTTTGCTCCAGAAAGATTTGTTTTCACAACTAGTGAGAAAACTTTTAATCATAGTTGTTTGTTTATTTATGTTAGGCCTATATTTTAGTGTTATGTTTATAAGTTGAAAGCTTGTTTTAAGCTTATAATTTAGGACAACATCTTCAATGCTTCATAGATTATTTTGTTTTTATATAATTTGTTTTAATTTCTGTAGGGGAAATCTTTTAAAAAATATCGGTGTTTAGGTAGGCCTGAAGTTCATCATAGTTTCCAATTTAGTCTATCAAGTCAAGTTTCTTTCTTTTTTTCTTCTTCTTCTTTTCGTTTCAATATCAAGGTTTGTTGTTGTTCTGTTTGTTTTTTATTTGAATTTATTCTTCTACTTCTTCTTGCCGTTTTCATTTATTTTATCAAAGGCAGAAACATTGAAAAGCATTATTAATTAAAAATACCCTGCCCAACCCGGTCTGGTAAAGGATATTCTGTGCAACAGTCGGCTCATTCATACATAGCTACATTACATAGGCCACACAGAAGTTATTTGGTATGCGCGAAGTAGTTATTGTGAATCAGTGATATTAAAATAATAGACTTCAGTGTTGTGAATGCAGAGAATCGATGATCGATCGACATGTGTCATGTCAACTCTGAACAATTGCACATCAATAAGCTCTTTGGACTTGATAGGAAGTGTTGTGGTCGTGAGGTAATCTTCTATAATCCAATGCAATAACAATAGGACGCAAAGCTGTCTTCAACCGCTTGTATAAAATGCGCTGAACGAGCTTGGACGGTTAGCAGGTGCCAGTGCTGGGGTCCATTTCACTAAACTTTATGAACCTTTGTCAGTCTCAAAATCATTTGTAACTTTTCACTATTAAACTTATGAACAGAAGTTAACCCTTTCGCTTTGCAAATAATAGGGATTCCATGGATTCAGACCCTTCGAGTTCGTAAAGTTACGTAGATCAAGGGGTATTCATAAAAATACGAACGGTTTAAATTACGGTACTTCAGTTAATACGAAGGGTTAAAAGTTTAGTGTAATTGACCCCAGGCCAGGTTGGTCTGTATCAGTGTATGTTTAAAGGAAATCTGCAAAATATTAAAGTGTTAAACTTTATCCTTGACATGTCTCGGACATGGATATGTCTTGGTCATGAATGTCAGTTTCCTCTAATTCCCCAAGCAAGGCCGAAGATCAAAAAATACCCCAAGATATCACATCTGCACATGAGCAGGCCTGAAAAGTGCAATGTGCAATGCTTTTTTTTATTTTTCATTTTTTAATACAAAAAACATGCAAACACCAATTCAAACATCAGGCTTCCGTTTATGCTTTACCCACAGTGTTATTCATCAATCCTTACAAACAGTAAAATTCCCTTGTGTACAATTTTAACTATCAATATCACACAATTTTTAGGTGTTCAATATTGACGACTCCTGACGTTCCGAATCAAGAAATCATGAATATCCGACATTTTAATAGGTACTCACAAGACAGTACAATAAGGTGGTTTATTTCAGTGAAAACCGGAGCAAATTTTGTCGCTGTTTTAAACACATGCCATATTGTTTATGAATATTCATGGATAGGGATATCTCCTGACCATAAATTATGCATTGTGGGCTAAAGGGGGTACTACACCCCTGCCCAATTTTGAGCCTATTTTTGCACTGGAAATTTTATTTCAACACAGACAACAGTTGTGGAGTTACAGTCAAAAATGAGGGGAAACCAATATTTGATCAATAAATCAATAACTACTTGCCTTGAGTTGCTGAATTTTCAGTGCAGTAGTTGTAGTCCTTGCCCCTATAATATACATACCGGTATCTTACTCGTCACCAATGCGCTATAATTTTTGAGAAAAATGCAAAAATAGGCACAAAATTGGCCATGGGTGTAGTACCCCAATAGTTCCAAATATGGCAAGCTGAATTATCCTGAATGAAATGTCAGCTAAAATTAGAAACAAAACAGTGAAAACACTTCGTCATTCTTATGACATCATCAAGATTCCTGGATGGTGATTGGCTGACATCATGAGCATATCAGCCAATTCCAAACTTGGTACATATTTTTTTCTTTCTGTAAACTGCCAATGCACTACGCGAATCCATATGGATTCGCCCGGTTGATGTTTTACGAGAATCTTTGTGCGAATCGATTCGCGGATGGCTAACTCCATGAAGTTGGGGCACAAAGTGTGACAAAATTGGTCAAAATTTCAAAATGACTTAATTCTAAAGCTAATGTGTGTTTTAATTACTTCAACTATCATCCTTCAACAAAAAAGTCATCTTTTTGCATTGGAAAGTACAGAATTTCTGTGGTAGTGGTTTGTTGTTCAACAGTCAAGGCAAATATCACGATGCTACATGGGCACCATTTTAGACTAGTTCTCTCTATTTTAAACATACTGTCCATGACATGTCTTAATAAAATACTTTTTTATGATGTCCTACCATGGCAAATTCACATAATATTCAACATATATTACCAATTACACTTTCTTAAATCAGAAACAAAAGTTACGAGGCATCAAAAATGGAGGATAACGGGTAAATCTATTCAAAATTATGTTCGATTTCTAAAATTCACAAGGAATATATTTACAGCTACCTAGCTAGGATGGTTCAGAAAGTATTTCCTATTCTGAGATTCACAGCTGGTAGTTTATTTTGAAACTAGAAGTAAAAAAAACCTGCCTTTGTTGCAAAAATTCAACACAATTCTACCGGTGCTACTTGGACACCGTGTCCTGTAGAATCGGTAGGATTATGAGTTTGCACAAGAAGTAATCATACTTTGTGATAAAGTTATTTATTAAATTACATTTGGGCCTATGCACATTACAAGTTGTAGAAAAAATAAACAAGGATACCTAAAAAAATGGTGAATACATAAAACTGTGTACCGGTGCTACATGGACACCGTGTCTGATAGTGCATAAAAATTTGAATTAATCACATAAATATTTTACAATGTTTGCCTGCCCTCAAAAGTTAATATGTTTAGTTGTTTGTCATCTAGTTTCAAAATATAAGAAGAAATTACAAAAATTATAACTGTTTGCTTCCCAAAGCTATACTTTTATCACGATGCTACATCCCGATGCTACATGGACACCACACCATTTTTATGCCTCCACCGCGAGGCATACTGTTTTTGTCCAGAGGCTATATCTCGGGCATGGATGGGCGGATTAACTTCAGATTTTCAGGATAGGTGGGTCATGGTCAAAAACTCTGGCTGCTTTTTTTTGGGTGAGGTTCAAGGTCATCTACTGAGGTAAAAGGTCATTTGAGGTCAAGGAGCCCATTTTCCTTATTTACCTCTTTTCTCGGACACTAGGGGTCGCACGTTCCTCAAACTTGGTGGGTGGGTGCATCTTGATCCCAGACAAAACAAGTTTGTATTGGTTAGTGGGTCAAGGTCTCCTGAGGTCATGCAGGGGTCATTTGAGGTCAAATTAGCAAAAATAGTCATATGGCCATGAAACGTGGTAGGTACAGTCAACATTTAGAGCCAAATTTTTGGAAGGGCATTTTGGGGTCATCTGGGGTCACCCAGGGTCATCTGAGGTCAAATTAGTAAAACTGTCGTATGGGCATGAAACTTGGTGGGTACAGTCAACATTTAGAGCCTAATTTTTTGAAGGTCATTTTGGGGTCATCCAGGGTCACCCAGGGGTCATCTGAGGTCAAATTAGTAAAAATTGTCATATGGCCATGCAATTTGATGGGTACAGTCAATATTCAGAGCCAAATTTTTGAAAGGTCATTTCAGGGTCATCTGAGGTCATCTGAGGTCAAATTAGTAAAAACTGTCATATGGGCATGAAACTTGGTGGGTACAGTCAACATTTAGAGCCAAATTTTTGGAAGGTCATTTTGGGGTCACCAGGGGTCATCTGAGGTCAAATTTGTAACAACTATCCTATGGGCATGAAACTTGGTGGGTACAGTCAACATTTAGAGCCAAATTTTTGGAAGGTCATTTTGGGGTCACCGGGGTCATCTGAGGTCAAATTAGTAAAAACTGTCATATGGGCATGAAACTTGGTGGGTACAGTCAACATTTAGAGCCAAATTTTTGGAAGGTCATTTTGGGGTCAACAGGGGTCATCTGAGGTCAAATTAGTAACAACTATCCTATGGGCATGAAACTTGGTGGGTACAGTCAACATTTAGAGCCAAATTTTTGGAAGGTCATTTTGGGGTCACCGGGGGTCATCTGAGGTCAAATTAGTAAAAACTACTATATGGGCATGAAACTTGGTGGGCACAGTCAACATTTAGAGCCAACCTTTTGGGCGGTCATTTTGGGGTCATCCGGGGTCACCCAGGAGTCATTGGAAGGTTGTTTTGGGGTCATCCAGGTGTTGTCTAAGGTCAAATTCAGTCATCTCTTTTAGGCCACATCACACCCTTTGGTGGAGGCATCACGGTCGACGCTGTGCGTCGAAAACCGCGGTCCATCTAGTTTCAAAATATTTAGTCTTTGGTAAAATAGCAGCTCCTCAACTCAAGTTCCCTTGAAAACCCCTACCCAGTCACATCTTAAAATAAGTCCATTCATGTCAGTATGTGTACTGACCTTGCTGCTTGCTGTAAGCAAGTGTAATGGTTTGAAATCTCCCGATGCTACACATGGACACCGCAGTGACATTTTCTCATGAAACTTTAAAATGACTGAGAGCTTGGGCACAAGTGCTGGTCAAACTTCCTATAAACATGTTTACATCAATCAAAACACAAAACAAATTGATTTAAATGATACATGCGATGTGGGTGAGCTGTTAATACCTATGCTACACAAGTTATTTTTCTGGACACCGCGTGTAGCATCGGGAAGCTCATTTTTGACATCCCATAATTTTTAATTAACAGGTTTCTGTTTTGTTTAAGGGTAGACGAGGCATTGTTGGTCGAAGCAACCTAAAAATCGATTTCCATTATCTAGATCAATATATTATTGAAAATTAACACCTTGATGTTTTGCAAAAGTTCATTCTACAAATCGTATACTTTGCAAACTTGCTTAATTTATTGTTGTTAATGAGTTATGTACGTTTTACAAAAGTGTTGTTGTTTCAGCCCTCTTTACAACGTAACTCAAGAACCACAGCACCTATAAAAGTACATCTGTGATATTTTAATTCTTCTACACGCTCGCTATGAATTGAGCAATGCAGTTTTTGCCAAAGCTCACTACCATTAAGTAAGATGCTGTGAACTACCAAATCACAACAGTTTAAAATAATTAATAACCTTAAATGTACTTTTTAGTTACTACCAACATTAATTCATGGAATATTATGTAAAACTGACTGTTTGATGTTACAATTGAAATTATTTGTATTCCACATACTTGCTTTGTCTATGCCACGTTTTTTGCCCTAAAAAGTGCTGGACACCAACCACTTAATGGCCCGTAAAAATAAAAAAATAATAGGTACGGTACAATTTTCAAGTAACTTTTACATGAAAGTTAAACTTCATATCTATTTAGAAAATATCAACTGAGAAGAAAACGTTAATATAAGAAATATTAAATTGCATTTATACTATAAAATTCTCCCAATTTGTATTGTGCCCCAACTTCATGGAATAAGCCGGATACATTCGCGTTGGATTTCTGAGCCTGACTTGAACCCCAGACCTCTCACTTGCAGGGCGAGTGCTCTAACCTCTGAGCTACACAAACTGTCCCTGAGACTGAGTGATAAACAGGACTCTTGAAGTCTGGTACATGTAAGCAGGGTTCACAGTTTATCGCATTTTCGCGTCCAGGATGCTTTTTGTAACCTGAATGGGGCCAGCAGGCTGTGCTTGGACGCGGAAAAAAATAGAAAATATCATCATAGATCGTCATTGTGCGATAACCCAGCTCAGTCGGCTCGCAGCACATTTTTTAACAACTTTTCATTCATAAATTAGTAAATTACATACAATTACAAAAATCGCTGCAACATGATACACACCTCATCGTTGTTTCTTGCACAAATATTTGATCAGCGATACAAGGGGAACTGTGGAAGAGGTTGACTTGCGATTTTTTTTCGGATCGTGCAAATATTATGTTACAATAATAATGTCAACAAACAGGGTCAATTCCTGGTGACATCGCGAAAACACGTTTTTGCGGTAGTTGTATATTTCAATCAAGCAAATATAACAAAATAACCAAATAATTAGATAGTGCATGTTATTAGGTAGTAATTGTAGTTCTTTATGAGAAAGTCGGCCGATCGCGGCAAGTCGTCTTTACCGAGTAATTTGACTTGACTTTGGTAAGTTTTGGGTGCGAATTCGCATACTTTAATATTTATCGCTTTGCCAGTACTGAAAATACATTTCCGGTGTTTCTGAAGTTTTGTACAATTTGGACCCACAAAAATCAATTTGGGACCCGCAAATTTGAACTAAATGGGATCTGAATGGGTCCAGCATAAAAAAGTGGACCCGGTTATTTGAGAGCAAACTGTGAACCCTGCATGTACAATAGGCAAATGACATTTGACATTCTAGTGTCACAATCCACAGGCCTTGCACAATATCCGCAAGTAGTATGCTTGAGTGGTCAATGGTCATGAAAAGACTTGAAGGTAACCTACATTGTAACCTCTGCCCCTCTTTTGTCTGACATAATTGCTTCATGTACATGTCAAACTAATGAATTGTCAGCAGATAAATGACTGGCTATCACTGAAGACTGAGACTTTGCAGTCTATATTAACTTCAGAGCTTAGCCAGCAAGCAGCTACCCGTCCTCCCGATGCCAGACTGTTCATAACCTGTCCGATAAAAATAACTCATTATTTTGGTTACAACTTACATCAAAATAAATTCAATTGAAACTTGATCTTTCAGGTGATTTCAAGTGTGAGGACAGAAACACTTCAAAATGTCTTCTGGAACCAGTAGTAGCTCAACACACCAGAGCCTAAGCCAGGATGAGATAATTAGCGGCACGCGGGAGGTGATCAAGGGTCTGGAGCAGCTCAAGAACGAGCATAATGATATCTTGAACAATCTGTATAAATCACTCAAAGTAGTGAAAAAGGACCATGGAGATTCCAACTTGGTGGAGGAAAAGACGGGCATTATCGAAAAGTCGCTGGAGACGCTGGAACTGGGACTTGGTGAAGCTCGGGTAAGTTATAACTTGGAGTTTTAGATTTAAAAACTATATGAATAGTTAAGGTGTCAGGACTAGCTTTTGCTGTGTAAGTTGTTTGTAAGTGTTCAAACAATATACCGAACGTTGTTAGTTACATGTATTGTGTACAATGTATACATTATGAATCTAAATTAAGAGGCATACTAAACAAAGAAGTCCAGTTAACCATTGGTTTAAGTTTTTCAGTCCCTGTTTCAAGAAATTTGTGAAATTCTCAAATTAAAGTTACTGAAGTATATATTTGTAATGTCATTCTTAAATCGCTTGTAAGTTGTATCACAAAGTTGCAACTAATATTGCATTAATATGAAATGCCTCCCCCGCAATTCCAGGAAAGTACCATGCAATGTTTTTCACTTTTGAGGATAGAAATTAATGTAGGCACCATTACCATAAAACATGATTTCCCGAAAATAATGCAAAAATGTTGGAACTGGTGGAGAAACAATGTTCCTGAATTTTTAATTTTTGCACCCAAAAAATGTGATTGCGGCCACGAATACCACGATCGCATTTTCCTCTGGTGCGTAGAATGTAATGTTTTATGAAGAGTTGGTAAAATCAGCACATTCAATTTAAGGTAAGAAGTATGTACATGGTCGCATGTCAATATCATAAGGTGGTATAATTTGTGTTACATGGTAAAAATTTAATAGTTTTTATTTGCACATTTTGTTATGATTATGATCTTCTTTTTGCAGTGTTGTAGTCATGTCCACCCCATCCGAGTCCTTGGTGTCTGAGTCCTTAGTGTTCCATTCAGTAACTTCCCGTTCTAATTTGCATATTTGCATAATTAATGAGCTAATTTGCATAAATGCTAATTAATTATGCAAATATGCAAATTAGGGGGTGGCTTCACTATATACTACATTAGAACATATTAGAAACACTTTGACCAAGTTTCAGGGCAAAATTATGCAAAATAGAAGTACCCTGAACATTTATGCATGGATTTTTAGCAAAATATTGGCAAAAACTATATGTTAATGAGCTTCTCCAGTCATTTTAGCTCATTAACTTTATTGATTATTGATAAAAACAATAAGATACAAAGAAAATATAAATTGATATATTTTGAAAACCGTATGTCCAATTGACTCCAAACAAAAGGCATATTGATCAGTGTACTTTGCTCTATTCAATTAATCTGTTTAAAACATACTTAGAGCACTTTTATAATGCCTCCATAACCACCTTAAAATGATGTTTGTGGCATTCCTATTTCATTTTTCCAACAAAATACCTTCGGGCTCATATTGAAATACCCTACCACGTTTTCACACAGAAAGAAGGCAGGATTCCCCTCGCTAAGCGCGCGCCTCAGGAAAGCTCGGTCATAAAAGCGGATGGATTATATGCATCAGTGATACACCCTGCCCAGGATTTTAACAAAGAAGGCTAGCACAGGAAAGCTGCAGGATGGCGCACCTTCCTGTGAAAGGGAATTTCAATATGAGCCCTTAAAAATACCAAGTCGGGAATAATAAAAAAAAAATTGCATTTCGCATAAATGTTTTCAAACCACTCGTGAGCTTTTAGACAAACCTTTATTTTTTTTGCCTAATGAAAGCATATTGGCAAATTTACCAGGCCCTTAATTTGGATTTATTGAGGGTGCAGCATGCTCAAAAGTGGAAATTTTTCTTTAAAAAAAGGGCTGATTTTCAATGTTTTGTACAGAAAAAGTGGGTCTTTTTATTTGGATTGGCATTGGGTGTGTGTGTGGCACCCCCTGGCTACGGCTTTGCCAGTTACTGAACTAATCTTAGTTTTGCATCCAAGTTACATATCTTGTGGACCTTTTACATGTATCACATTCTAACACAACTGAATAATATTTTCCACTTCACAACCCTTCTCAAGGCTCTAAATGCAAATATCTAACAAGCACTGATGTTTGCTACATGCATGTACAGCCAGCCAGACAGGTAATTTTGAAGCCAAGGCCCTCACAAGGAAACAAAAAAATGACAAGATACGGGAGCATATATAACATGCGCCTGATTCTCTGCTGTATAATTTATGATATGGAGGTGTGGAGCACACAGCTTTTCTCCAGATATCACAGCTTGTGTATTGTGTGTAATCAAACTTGTGTCATGTGAATTGAGTGATTGCATTGTTCAAAATGAGCTAAATTTATGCCCAGGAATTTACACATTTCTTTTAGGAATATATTATATGAAAGATTTAAATTTTACAAGATGTAAATTATCAGTCATCTTTATTTTCACTAACCAATGGAAAAGGTCATTTCAAATTAGGAGGAAAAGGGACACAATTTACAATAACCACTTCAAATGTTTTAAAACAAATCAAAATGACGGGTTTCCTTTTTGTCATTTCTCTCCCTCTCTTTTTTTTCTCTGTTTCCTTTGTCTCATGTGTCAATCAATTACATTGCATAAGTGTAACTTTTTTCAATGTTGCCTTATTCAGTGAATGTTTCTTTCAGAATGTTGCAAACTGAAAATCAGAAATGTCCATAGCTTGAAAAACAAAATAAAAACATTGTATGTGTAGTGTAAAACAACAACCTGGGCGTGCAATTTGTTTGAAAGGAAAGTGTTTAGGGCCTATTAGTTTTAAAATAGAAATAAATTTCCAGTGAAAAAAGCTTAACCCTATTAAACTCTCTTTAGTGCTCTTTGGCGAATGGAAGGGAAAGAAGGAAGGAATAAAGAGAGAAGATGAACAAAGAAGTTTGTTTGGGATGGGATTTGAACCCAAGGCCCCTCGCAAGACGCAAGCACTAGGTCGCCCACCAGTAGCTATTGGTGTTTGCTGTTCCGGCCAACGAATATGTTACGTATACTACTTGGGTATTTGCGTCATCACATCATGTGGGATGCATGCATGTGCAGTGGCTTTCAGCTGTAGTATTTGTAGCATGCGGTGTACATGTATGTAGTTAGGGTTAAAAATCGGGTTGAAAATCGCAAAGAATCACTAACACCCAATGTATGGTTCAAATTGAGTATGGCATTGTGTATCTACTGAATACTACAAAATTACAAGGCCATAATGTTAATTTTTAAATATTTGGTGAAATTCAACCATAAATTATGCTATTTGGCAATGAACTGGATGGCAGTTAGAGTAGGTTTTGTTAAGGGCTCATATTGAAATTCCCTTACACAGGAAGGTGTGCGCCATCCTGCAGCTTTCCTGTGCTAGCCTTCTTTTTGTTAAAATCCTGGGCAGGGTGTATCACTGATGCATATAATCCATCCGCTTTATGACCGAGCTTTCCTGAGGGCTTGGCGCTTAGCGAGGGGAATCCTGCCTTCTTTCTGTGTGAAAACGTGGTAGGGTATTTCAATATGAGCCCTAATGCAATGTGGCGATCATGATAGCCAGCAGCACTGATGCCAGTTTTGAGCTTACTCACAGGATATGGCATGGAAATTGCATATCATTCACTTTTTCATTGAAAAATCACAGAGTTTTATTAGAGGGGTTACTTTTATTACAGACAATAGAGTATTTAAAAATAGTAATATGTGACCCATCACATCAAAACCGACCACCTCGCAGCTGGCTTCATTTTCAGATAACAATGAAAGAAGATGAGAAAATATAATGAAAATAAAAAGAAATTTGAGCGACTCAGTACACGGTCGATCTTACCGTTCCGATGTTGATTAAGATACTTCTTGCATCGATCCCGGGATGCGGGAAAACCAATAGTCATTTTGTCCCACATAAATGAATAAATAACAAAACCCCGATCCCCGGTGGACTCACCCAAAAGGTGACGTCACACCATATGATAAATCCTTATCCTCCTTGGTCTCCGACTGACACAGACGTGCCTATCGATTGTTCATAGCACTGTGTATCAATTCTCGACAAAGGCGAGATATACGGTTGTAGTTTCACACCTTAGGTAAACCAAACCGGTATTGTTCGGCTGAGGATAGTTTTGACGGCATTTTCTGGCGAAAAAATAAAAAAAAACGATCCAAAACTTAGCTACATATCGTGCCTCCGTTTGTATACGGGACACACGAGCAATTCAATATGGCCGCTCGTTGACGCCATTCATTTTGTTTCCCACGTAAAACAACCATTGCAGCCTGTAAGTTACAATAGATGTTTGTACATACACATTGTATTTCATGTACGGTAGGTTATTGTTGCTATGTTAGGGTGATTACTCTATCGTTATGTCTTCATTACCGTCCGATAAGACGAGTTAATCAGATATTCATACGGTGGGGATTGGTAGGGACCCGTCTGACATTTTAGTAATAAAGTTAGCCAGTCCTTACTTTACCACTAACGTTAGCGACCAGCCTCCGTGCTCAGGTTTGCTTACTGGGCTTGAGTCGCGTGTTGGGGGGTAGTGCCCCCTCCCTTTCTCCTCGCCGCCTCGGCCCTGTCGGGCTTGCCCTTCCCTGGTGACGGAGCGGGACCCACACCGCTCTGTTTCACCCACAGGGAGTGCTCACGATCTTCTAGATGTCTTTCTTTTGCTTAGGACTCTCCGAGTTCCAGCTTGAGCGATTGGGATAGGCTCCATCATCGCCATAAGACGAAGAAGAAATCTACCAAGGGCACTGGTAAGGTCGACACGGTGGATTCTGCTGTGACAGCCCCTATGGGTCATGGCAGGTCTGCTTAAGGGGCTCCGGTCCCCGGACAAGCAGGCGGTTCTTCGAGGACTGCTAAGCGCGTCCAAAGGCTCAGCAGCCAGCGAAAGCACTGACTATACGTCGGAGCAAAGTAGCAGGCAGCAGAGCGGTAACCACCAGCGAAAACCCTAGCGGGTTTTGCAGCAGGAGGATACCAGTCGACACGGTAGATTCTGCTGTGACAGCCCCTATGGGTCATGGCAGGTCTGCTTAAGGGGCTCCGGTCCCGGACAAGCAGGCGGTTCCTTCGGGACTGCTAAGCGTCCAAAGGCTCAGCAGCCAGCGTAAAGCACTGACTATACGTCGGAGCAAAGTAGCAGGCAGCAGAGCGGTAACCACCAGCGAAAACCCTAGCGGGTTTTGTAGCAGGAGGATACCAGTCCTCTAGCCAAAAATCCTCACGGGTTTTTAGCAGGAGGACACCCGCCTGTTGCAGGCATATCACGGGCTCAAACAGCCACAGTAGTAGCCAGCGACGGGCAGCATGCAAGGGTACCCGGGCTTGCCTGGGTTGAACCCTAGCATGCATGGGTTCAGCAGAGACGATACGCTGGCTAACACTGTGGGTGTAGTCTTAGCAGAACCAACTGGGGTGTCACAAGGCAGCGTTCCATGGCGGGACCGCCGAAAGTGATACCCTGGGCCCTAGAATAGCTGCTGGCTGTCCACAGGGACTGGCTGGCGATTATTCAGGGGTTGGGCTCGCAGTCTCTCACGGGACAGCGACCCAGGTGCATTCGGTGGCAGCTACAAAGACGAGCTACGGCTTGACTTCAGTGGTAGGCGCTATGCACCCGCCCATAGCTGCCGTGAGTGGTCCGCCACACACAGCGACCTTGGGCGAAGCTCTAGAGGGTACAGTAAGTAGCTTGAACAGCCTAGCTGATCAACAACCCACTTATGTCCTCGAGAGCCAGCGGAGCGTGGGTGATCCATTATCGTCAATGGGTCAATTACCCTCTCTTGATCGATCACTGTCAAATCAACAGGGCGTAGCTCCATTGATTGACGCTGCCTATTCAGGTGGCGAGGTGATTGATCGGGGGTATGCACGCTCAGCTACCCGTGGTACTAGGCAAGCTCCCTCTAGCCAAGGGACAGCCGGTATAGCGGGTACCCATACACACGGCTTGATCCCTTGCGGGGAACGCAGTGAGGCATGGGTACAGTGGTACACAGCCGGGAGCCCTCACGGGCACCTACGCTGGAACCACGCATACAGCGGTACACAGCCGGCACCCTCACGGGTACCCATGCTAGTACCGCGCCGGTACCACGCCAGCACACAGCTTGATCCCCCAAACAGGGAGCGCGGTGTGGCGAGGGTACAGCGGTCCACAGTTGGGAACCCTCAAGGGTACCCACGCTGATACCGCACCGGTACCGCAGCACTCGCTTTAGTCGCCACAGTCTCTGTGGCAACAAGGGGAGGCGGTGCTGGTACTGCAGTACCATGGGGTTACCCTGGTGGCGGATCTTTTCAGGGTCAGCTGCCGGCTGGGTATGCCCGTGGTACCCGCCGCAGGGTGTTTCTTCCACGGCCCAGCACCGTGGCAAGTGTCGCCTAGCGATGGCCACGCAGTACCAACATCAGCTGTTGACCAGGCCAGCCGGCATGGGGCTAACCCAGATCTTGATCAGGGTAGGCCCGTGCTGCTAAGCGCTAGGACGACGGCTGCGAGAGCATGCGGACCCAGTGGTGCCATGGCGGATACCTCCGGGTCTTGCGGGAGGACTCCCTCTTCTGCTGGCAGGTAGTCGGCGAGCCACACAGTGGTTATGCCTTCTTACCCGCTTTCAGATGCCCGTCCTCAGTTACCGTCATCATCGGAGCATGATACGGATACTGTGGGCGAGGGAAAGGAGTCGAAGCTGAGTCCGTAGTGACATCACTACAATCTCCTTCCCCGCTGCCCTGCGAGGGGAGCAACAGCACTGATCTTCCCCGGACACCCCCTAAGGGGAGTCCATGGAGGAGGACCAGGGATCCTTTCAGTAGGATGCTCAGCTGCTGCTTCCTCACAGGGGACGCCTGCACTCTCATTCCCGGCAAACCTCACGGGTAGATATCGTGGGGCTGTCGAGCTCAGTAGAGCTATGACGCGCGTGCTTGCACGCTTCCTCTGCGTGTAACGCGGGAGGACCACGGGACCTACCTGAGGGGATCCGAGAGGGACCCAGATGTCGTCAAGCGTATCACGCTCAGACAACATCTGAGCTCTTCCATGAGGTGAGCCTATTAGCGGTGCTAACAGCTAGCCTCAACGAGAGCTCCATGGGCCTAGCCCATAGGGTGTCCATTCAGCGCCGGGGGTGGGGCCTGCCACTCCAACCGCCCAACGCGATGGCAAGGCAGGGTCCTTTTTCTCTTGGATGCTTCTGCGCCACGGTGGAGGACCGTGCAAAGAAGCTACCAAGGAGCACTCTGAAGAAGTCGGAAACTGCCCTTACCATGGGTAGGAGCTCCGACTTCAGCAGGCCGTGCACCACCAACAGTACCCGAGCCCACTACCTCTGTAGCACCCATTTCTGGGAGGCGCAAGGGTCTCACGGGAACTGCTGGCAAGCCCCGCAGAAGAGCACGCGCTCTGCCAAGGGAAGCTAGGCAGAGCATTCCTGGGGGCTCAGCGGTTTTTCCACTGGGGATCTCCCAGTGGACGACCGCTATGGCTTTCACCCAGAGGTGGGAAACCATCTCTTTGAGTGCCTGGGTATGGTCAGTGGTGAGTGGGGGGTTACAGACTGGCAACCCAGTCTCCCCACATTCGTCTGCACATTTCAGAGGTCCACAGTAGTGCCGTCAGACGGCCCCCAGCGTCGGGCACTACTGACAGGGATCACACAGCTTCTCACGAAGCGGGCGATTGTCCCGGTCTACCCCCCGTTCTACGGGTGATCTTGGAGCAAGGAATACCGGCGACGGGAGCCCCATCCGGAACCGCAGGCTGTTGAACACGTTCTTCAGGCCCAAGAGGTTCAGAATGGGGACTCTCGCCTCGGTGCTAGCCTGCCCCATCAGGGGCATGGGAACAGCATCGCTAGATCTCTCGGACGCCTATCTGCATATGCCAATCGCCTCTCAAGATCGGAGGCATCTGCGCTTCTAGGTACAGGATCAAAATTACCAGTTTTGATACGGCCATCCGGCCTGTCCATCTCTCCCAGGGTGTTTAACACTCTTGGTCAGAGCGGTGGCAGCGCACCTGAAGCACAGGGGTGTCAACATCAGTTGCTACCTGGACGTTTGGCTCATATACGGACGCACTCCACTGAAGACTACGGGTCTCATGGGGTTGATAGTCCGTAGGGTGCGGGACCCTGGATTTTTGATCAGCTCAAAAAAGTCCAGCGTGGTCCCGACGCAGACACCACTTTTGTAGGGGCCCAGATCACCCTCACGGAGGGGTTCGCGGTGCTCTCACCCGAGCGGGTGACGAACATGGTGCGGTGTGCCTGACTCTTGGCCTAGTCTCGGGCAAAACCCGCTGTGGCATGGATGAAGGTGGTAGGCCTAATGGCCAGTATGGTAGACCTCGTACTGTACTGCCGTTTCTACGTTAGGCTTACCCAACTACACCTTCTAGCCTGCTTGCAGGCCCAGTAAATCACCAATATCCCTCGCGGTTCCGTTGTCGGAGATCGCGCGAGAGGAACTCTGGTGGTGGACCCATCAGCCCAATTTGACCCAGGGTGTCAGGTTTCCTGCACCCCGGTATGTCACGTAGTGACGACCATAGCGTCAAAAGCGGGGCTGGGGGTCCACAACCACGGAGACTCCGTCTCGGGCCTATGGGGGCCATAGAGACAGAGTTTCACATCAACCTCCCTCGCTCACGAGGAGGTGATCGTGGAATCACATACCGTTGTCCTGACGGATAACACAACCGTGGTAGCCTACCCCAACAGACAAGGGGACTCCGGGCCACCACGATTGAGCCTGCATGCACGACACCTGATAGGGTGGTGCAAGTTCAGGCAGATTACGATGAGAGCGATACACATCGCGAGGCGTCACCAGCATCCTCGCGCACAATCTGTCACGAGGAAGGGTGTCGGGACCAGCAGAATGGTCCCTTGCTCCGCGAGGTCGCTCAGACGATCTTCAAGGGATGTACCACCCCTCGAAAGATCTGTTCGCATCTCATCGCATAATCATCCACTGCCGGTGTACTGCTCAAGGGTCGCGGACCCCAAGCATTCACCGTGGACGCTCTGTCCATAGACTGGGGAGGATGACAGCTTATGCAGTCCCTCCGATCTCACTACTCATGAGGGTGGTGACCAAGATCGGGTGGGAAGACTGCATTGTCATTCTGCTGGCGGCAAGGCCGCTGGCACTCCCAGTACCAGATCTACTCCGGATGCCCGGAGCGGAGGTACCAGTCTATCACTAGAGCACCTGCAGTTAGCTGCATGGCCCTTACCAGGAACGCAGAGCGGAGGGATACTTTTCATCAGAAGCTGTTTTTTCATCGCCGGGGCTAGACGGAAGTCTACCCTCCGTACGTATAGCCAGAGTCTGGCTCCATACTACGCTTGGTGCTATGAGACAAATAGCTCTCCCGCTAGAGCCTCTGTGCTGCTAGTTCCGGAGTTTCTGACAGAAAAGTTCCAAGCAAGACTTCAGCGGGCCACTGGGGCCAGCTATAAGTCAGCTGTCCTCTCCATTCACCGAGGTTTCGAGTCGGGTTGACTATCATAACCGATGGTTACCTTATTAGTCTACGCCTCGACGGTATGTTCAACGAGTGTCTACCAAAAAGGAAAGTGATCCTCCTAAGGGATCCCAACACAGTCTTAGATTACTTTAAGGGTCACCCTTTTGACCTTCCGTCAAAAGCGACGCTTAAATACGTAACTCTCAAGATGGCTTTCCGGTTTGGCGTTGGCTTCGGGACGGCGGTGCTGAGTTGCACACGGTCTCGAGGTTAGCTTCCGTGTTCACAAACACTGGAGCGACACTGTTTCGGGCGCTCTGTTCTCGTGACTCTGAGCAGGCGCGGTGCATACCGACATTCGTCCCTCTCCAATCCCCAGGGTTGGGCAAGGTTCGGCTGAAGCCAAAGATAGGCTGGGGTGTCCGATAAGGCGCTGCAGCACTATTTCTTCCGAACACAAGCCTTGCGAGGACTCACGACCGCATTCATCACCCTTACAGAGCCTTTCGGTCCAGCCGCTGTCGCAATGGCTGGTCCAGGTGTTGGTGGGGTCCGGGGATCGCGAAGGTTTCGCGCCCCACGACCCACTCGACACTGAGCTATCTCATCATCTTGGGTATACCGTTCGGTTGTCCCTTGAGGAGATCTAGCAGGCGGAGTCCCGGAAGCCACCTTCGCCCTTCTCTACGATACTTCCGTTTACGTTAGTAATCAGAGGCGGGAGCGGGAGGTTTACCGGGACATTGTTCGGGCGATCATAATACGGTGGTGTCTGGTACCAGGTTTTCAGACTATACAGAATACTCAGCATGGTAAGAACCAGTGTCGCTATTCTTAACCACCAAACTTATTAAGTAAGGAGGTTTATGTCTGTGATCGCGTGGTCTTTTTGTTTTCCCGACCGTTGGGAGAAAATATTTCTGACCTCGCGAAAACCATCGTTACCGCTCCCGATCCCTGATCAGATGCTGACCAATCTTGTACCTCCATCCGTCGGTTACTTGCTAGATCGATCTTTCAGATGTTGATGCAAGAAGTATCTTAATCAACATCGAGCGGTAAGATCGACCGGTGTACTGAGTCTAGTCCCAAACAAAAATGTTTGGTAGACTCATAACGGTGCGATCTTACCTTTCGATGTTGATTATCCCGACCCCGCCACCCCTACAAGTTTGGTCCGAGTAGGGGATCCCAAGTCGGATAAGGGCGATCATATGGTGTGACGTCACCTTTTGGGTGAGTCCACCGGGGATCGGGGTTTTGTTATTTATTCATTTATGTGGGACAAAATGACTATTTGTTTTTCCGCATCTCGGGATCGATGCAAGAAGTATCTTAATCAACATCGGAAAGGTAAGATCGCACCGGTTATGAGTCTACCAAACATTTTGTTTGGGACTATTATTTTGCCTCATAAAACATTTTTACTGTGTCAACAAGTAAGGTGTCATTTTAAAGCTAAAAACGGCAGTTTATCCAAATGTTTAAATCTCCATTTGCATTTCTGAAGCCAAGTGGTTGGTTTTGATGTGATGGGTCACATATTATGTTGCTTGAAAAGGTCAGGTTGAAAACTGACTACCAAACAAGAAATTTGAAAAGGTATATTTGGTTTTAAAATGTAGATCTGCAAATTTCAAGTTAAAATATCAGCAGGTCTTGATTGCTGCATTCTGCCTGGATGCACACAGTAATAGCAGTTTTTGCTAGCCCAACCCTCAGGAGATCATTTTGCAAAGTGCCACAGCGAATCATGCGCTGCATGGATACTTGCGACATTGCACGGCGAGTTGTAAAAATATTGATCCGGTCAGTTTTATTGATTCAGTGAGCAATGTGGACACAGATTACGCACTTCCCTCAATGTACTAGGCACTTACATAAATCAGTTATTATCAGTGAGAATTTTTTGACATCATAATATACTGTATACGCTGAAATTTTCGCGGTGGTTTTATTTTCGCGGATTTCGCTGATCAAGAGGCATCCGTGAAAATAAAACCCGCGAAAACATGATAATTAAGCATTTTACTATGTTATTCTATTGAGGAGATATCCACAACCGCTGAATTTAACAACCCGTGAAATTGTCAATGATACATGAAACCGTGAAAATATATTCCCGCGAAAATATTGGCATATACAGTAGTAGTTTTCCTAAAATATACTTGGTTTTATTTAGTGCATACTATGCATTCGGAGTTCTTTGTTGTGTTGATCCATTTCTGGCACCTCTGTTGGGTTTTATACGCGATATTCATTTGCAGGTGCATTCTTTTATTTTATTTATTGTAATTATAACTGATGTTTGAAAGCTATAATTTTAGTCTTATGTTTTGATGAAGTCTTGCAGTTAAAACCTACAGTTATCAACCTAATTAGCACCCCTCGGTAGACATAATAATGTTTCTTTTGATAACTATGTCATCATCGTCATCATCATCATCATCATCAGCCGTATTCAGCCCACTGCAGGGCGAAAGCCTCCCCAAGTTGGCACCAAAGATTCCTGTCATTTGCTTTTGCCATCCACCTGATCCCTATGAAACTTGCTATCTCATCCCTCCATCTGACTTTCTGTCTGCTTTGGTGTCTTGAGCCCAGCCAAGGCCCCCTCCATTCTGTGACATTATTTGTCCATCTATTATCTGTTGATCTTGCAAGATGGCCAGCCCAATGCCACTTCTTCATCTTTATTGTGTGGATTATGTCTGTAACTTCTGTTTGGCTCCTGATCCATGCCACTGTTTTCCTGTCCCTTTTGGTGAAGCCCAGCACACATATTTCCATGCTATGCTGTGCAGTTTTCAGTTTTTGCTCCATCCTCTAATAGTAAGTACCCCTTCCCAATGCACATGTACAACTAAACTGTCAAATGTTTAATAGGGTGCATCAGATGCCCCTCATGTCAATGGATTCATCTGTCCCTAGTCTTAAAATGTTCCTATTGTCACAAAACTAACATGTGCCAAGTTTGAATTAATTAGGAGGTCGTCCTGGGGGCCACGAGAGCCTAAAGTTACAATGTGTGTTGCTATGTAGTAAGGTGCGTTGACCCATGTACAATTCCAATTAGAAGCCGAGGGAGCAGTTTAAAGTAGCTGCCATATCAAAACCGTTAGGACTTAGAAGCTCAAATCTTTTGCGCTTATAGTACTGATAATCATCTTGAATCGGTGATAAAAATTAATCACCAACAAAATGAGCATGTGTGGAATTGGCACACGCGCCCTCGATACAAAATTTCAGTGAAATAGGCATTTTGTGGTAATTTTTACCTCAAATTTTACAAATGTTGATGTCCTGGTTGTCATTACACTTTTACAAAGCAGATTTTCTTAACTTTAGATCAATATATAATACATATTAACAACTTTCAGTGTGAAATAAAGTATTATAGCACTTGGTTAAGACAGAAATTATAGATTTTCCCAAGAATATGGACTGTGGGGCGCTTTTGACAATAAAACACACACAGTCATTTCTTTGGAGATGGATTTTCATCACAGATTCAAAGATGATTATCAGTACGCTTAGCTCCCAAGATTTGAGCTTCTAAATCCAAACGGTTTTGATATATATGGCAGCTACTTTAAATTGTTCGATCGGCTTCTAATTGGAATTGTACAGGGGTCAAACGAACTTTACTACATAGGAACACACATTGTAACTTTAGGCTCTCGGTGGCCCCTCAGGACGACCTCCGAATTAATTCAAACTTGGCACATGTTAGTTTTGTGACAATAGGAACATTTTAAGACTAGGGACAGATGAATCCATTGACATGAGGGGCATCTGATGCACCCTAATGTTTAAATAGAAAATAAATAAAAGTATGATAACTTCATACACCATCATGACTATATTTTATAAATGGGTATGTGTGTAAATTCCCAATGTTGACTTGAAAAATCCACCATCATACAACATGATAAATAAGCACCCCTTGAAGAAGAAGTGACTGACATGTTGCAGTGAAATAACCAGTGGATTCAGTATTGAAGATAGATTACTCCTCCAGTCTTGAAGTACATACAGTCAAATAAATGGAAAGTATCAAAATTGCAGGTTAAATTTTTCAGGAAAAAAAAAAAAGAATGACGCCAGAGTTTTGAAACAGACTTGCTCATAAATAAATAAAAACATGTGAGTGACTGCAGCATGCTAAATTTTCAGTTACACAAAAATATGTAATTTTATGCGACTCCTATGCATCACAAGCAGACAATATATATATCATTTGTTTCAAAAAACTCAAAAGCAAGAATGACTGAGACAAGTGGAATGATAAAATAGTGTGATACTGGCTCATCATTCAAGACTTGCCATGTAGAAATTAACATACGAGAGAGAGAGAGAGCTGACCTTTTCAGTGCTCATTTCAATTGCCGACTTGCCTGCACGCTTGCCAACCTGAGTGCTCACTAGCTTTGGAAATGCAGAGGCAATTTGAGGGATTTAGCTGAAAATGGCGATGCGATTAAACCGCTATCACCATGCATTTCCCTGATCATTAAGTGACTTGTATTCAAACATGAGACTGTTATTCATGTTCTGTAAAACTAGAAATTTATAAGAGGATGAACACTGAAAGCTTGGGCCTTACAACATTTACAACAATTAGTGAAAGTTTCTTAAATATTTCATAAAAGTACCTGTAAAAATTATTTGTTTTTTATATAATTATACAAGTAAATGATGATTTATAGGGGCATTTTGTTAATAAAAGTTGAGATATATACCACTGGGAACCTGCCTACAAATGATGTTTGTGTGCGAACAAATTCTTGCAGATTCATGAGCTTGGCAAAAATACCGTCAAATTTGTATTTATGTTCTATTTAAAACGGAATGAAATTACAGCGCAGTAGCATATGGAGCCTAGATGTAATACATAAATCATGCATAACACAACATCAGAAGCAACTGAATTTTTTGGGAACAAGTTTTTTTTTGTGGATATCACTGAAACATACTATAAAAAGAACATGTTAGAATCATGAAATCAAGTATGGGTGACAATTTTGAAATCCTCCAAAGAGAATAATAAGAACAAGTTCTATTTCAAATGGCAAAATAACTTTTGCTAGACACCTCTATTTACCAAAAAACAGGTTTGCAGCGACTTTTGCCCGAAAACCTGAAGTGCAATTATGATTTGGCGGGAGGGGGAAATAAGCTATAGATGCATTTTTTTAATACACATTTGACCCACTTATTTTAACGGCCACATAGCGACTGAGTTTCATTATGTTTGGTTTTTCTGATGATAAAAAAACATATCTGAAAAAAAGCAGAACATTAAGGGAACTGGAATGAAGCGTTCGACAGCATTTTTGTGGGACATGAGAGCACATCAGACCTATCGAATTGCATTCTGAATACCAAGAATGTCTTTCTGATATCAAATAATTTTCATTTCATGAAATTCACGATATAATACAAATTTTATGACAAATTATTAAAATTTGATATTTTTCACATTTGGAGATATAACAGTCCTCGAAGTTAATTTTATAAATTTAATGATATAGTCTTAAAGTGTATGTAGCTGGGAGGAAAAGCCGACGATCAATTGAAAATTTTGACCTTTCATATTGAAGAAAAAGACCTAATTTTTTTGGTGTTTTGGAAAAAAAATCCATATCTTCAATACGAAAGGTCAAAATTTTCAATTGATCGTCGGCTTTTCATCCCACCTACATACACTTTAGGTAGAAATCATCAGATTTATAAAGTTTACTTGAGTACTGTTAAATATCAAAAATATCAATTTTAATGATTTGCCATAAAATGTGTATTACATTGCGAATTTCAAAAATCAAAATTATTTGATATCAGAAGGCCATTCTTCGTATTCAGAATGCAATTCGATATGTCTGATGTGCTCTAATGTCCCACAATAAATACTGTCCAAACGTTCATACCCCTTCCTTTAAGAAAAAATTACAATTCAGTTGAATTAAAATGTGAATTTGAATTTAAAAAAGTTATGCATGCGAGGGGCTGATACAAACTCTCCTCCCTTTTGTCAGCATAATATATTTGAGATCTGATGATTTCTAGCAATAAATTAGTACCGTAGCTGAAATTATTTATTGCACTTCTTTTAAAATGTCATGTTCTCAATTTATATCCAATAAAGGAACAACAAGTGTCATTACTAAACAGTTCAGATTGGGCTATTCCAGTTGAAATCCACACTACCCCTGTGAAAGATTTTGGAAATATGTTCAATAGGGGGAGTATGTTTTCAAATGTAATTGGTCAGGGTTAATCATTTTGAAACCCATACTCCCCCTGTATTATGGCTTTATCTATATCTTACACAACTGGAGTGAGTATTTCAAATTATGGAAGCTACCATTGAATTGTCTATTCTATTCAAAACTCTTACTCCCTCTGTGGAATACTTTAGTTAAATCTTCCACAGGGGTAGTGTGGATTTTAAATGGAATAGCCCACTGTCAGTAGCAGCCAATATGATTATACATACATGATGCATGCATAATGCCTGATTGGCTGGCACTGGATCCTGATTAAGGTCCCCCCATATGTTAAGTGCTGTACGTGCTGTGTGCCGTCATCAATATAATCAATCCCATTGGCGTACACGTCAGTTTTATTAGAGTGCTACATGTAGCTAGCGAGTTTTAGAGCTAACCTTGAAGCTAGATAGAGTCTGTTGCAGCATGTTGCCTGAAAATAGACAAAAGATTGGATGTGTAATTTTCGCGAGTAATTTTTTTCACTTTTAACGATTTTGGACTACGGCCGTATTTTGCTTGTTTTGAAATTTGTTATTTTGAGGTTTCTTACATGGATCTATGCCCTATATATAAAATAACATTAGCGTGTTTTTATTTTCACTGTAGTTGCGTTGAGTGCAAAAAGTGGAAAAATTAATGTTCCGCGAAAATGTCCACTTCTACCATATTAGGTTAACCTATGGCATTGAAGCTGATTTAAGCAATTTATTCACAGTCCTTTTAAGTTTAACACCTACCGAGGAAATTGTGTGCAATTCTATCCAACATGTTACCTTATTGTGTCAGATTTCAGTTTTTCTCGCTGTGACAGCTCTCTGACATGGCAGTAAAATTGACTCTATTTTAATTTCTTTGTTACTCCTTCGTGGTATTCACTTGTCATTGAATTTGGTTTAATGCCTCACTTGTTAACGCAGTTCAGTAATTATATCTTTACGTATGATGCCTCTGAAATCGTGGTTTATTGTTCTCAGTTCAGTTGACTTATTACATTGGTTGCACAAATAGAATAATTTGTAGATAATTGTATGAGTGATTTGATAATCTGCAATGAAAAAAATAATAATAAGCTACAGATATCTTAACACTAAACCATACAGTTTAAATTATTATTGGAAAAGGGTATTTTAAGTAAAGCCATCATTTTTCTGCAAAATGGAAAAAGGAAAAGACACAGAATCGGGAGTAGAAAACGGAAACTTTTATGAAATACCATTAAAAAACACCTAAATTCTTCAAATTGCTGCTTCTCAAATGAAATTTGGTGACTTGTGATCATGTTTCAAGTACTGACAGTCCATAACCCATGGTTCCCGGCTTTTTATGTTTGCCTATTCATTATGCATATAATACGATAAGTGATATTGATTTGGAAGCCGACAAAATCTGTGATCGAAATGACCACATTGTTTACGGTGCAAAATTAAATAGCATTAGAGACGTGATATGAAAATGTCCCAGGATTTTTTTTATTTCGATTTGTTAATGTGTTTTTTTTAAAGAAAATGTCAAATTCTGAAAGTGGAATTTACATTTTAGAAAACATAAAAAAATCGCTTTTAATGTTAAGTTCAGTGTTAAATTAATTGATGTTAAAAATAAAACACATACTTCTGCCCTCCCCACTAAATATGTGGTTAGTGAATCGTTACCCTGCATTTACAGCGCAGCACTACAGTGAGAGGATTATAAATGCAGGGGAATAAAAGTTCCATATTTAAACACACTCTTTGTCGACATATCCAAAATTTATTTGTTGACATGTTGGAATATTAATGACAACAGCACTGCATGTACATGTAAATAGATGTAGATATTATCTACAGGGAAAGAAACTACTGGGTACTACTGGGTATCACACTTAATCTTAAGCGGCTCAATGTCGGCGCTTCGCACCTCAGTCTTGTCTTTAGCGCTCAACCCCCACACCCCTTGGTTTGGATTGCGATGGTCTTTGACAGAGTCTATCAAGGTATGGCATGTCAGTTTGTGCCAGAGACTATTGCCTACAATGTATATTATAAAAGCCCTGGGCATTCAGAGGTACAACGACATGGTCAAGCATTTGTTATTGCATTCAGAGAAAAAAAATAACAGGGAAGAGATAAATTGAGAAAGAAGATATTAAATTTATTACAAAGTGTCAAATTGTGTTTTTATTGTGGGGACATTTTGTTTTCAGTGATTTCTAATTTCTAGGGCCTCTATTAATTATATAGGAAGGCTTAAAACATTGCTTTGTAAATCATGAATGTGAGAACATTAGCGAGGAATATCTTGGATCATCAATCATAGGTGTCAGAGTACAGCACAGAGCCTGTGCTAAGCAAAATGCAACTTTTGTACAAAATACTATGCAATTCTGATATATCGCAAAGCAGCAGTGTATGTTATGTTAAAAACAAACAAAATTGATATTTCAGTTATGAGATTACCACTTGATGAATTTTCTGCTCAATATTTTTCAACTAAATTATGCTCAGCCGTCGGTTATATTGATCATTATCATTTTCAGTCACCTGGGATAGATATTGAACCTGCACAAAATATGTTAATGCAGTCTTACCAATCAATAATTAATCTGAGTTTGCCTCTGTAAAATTTATACCTCCCAAAACAATTTTATTAAATTTATTAAATGGTTGTATTAAATGCTAGAACCTTGCATTTTCATCATTTTACACTTAAAGTGTTTATGTGTGTCAATTTTTTTTTAAAGTTTTTAATTATTTAATGTTATAAAGTTAAGTAATAGCTCAATTTCACCCAAAATGTTACTTGCTGCATTCTTGCACTGACCAAGCTGACCCGCTGAAATGTAGTGCTCAAGCCTGGAAATAAGTGGGCGCGGGGAGCAAACTTGCCCTCGTAAAGCCATCGATTGCTCCTGGTTCTTGTAAAATTCACATGAACCAGGAGCATTTTATTTTAGAAAATTGCTCCTGGTTCCTGTTTTTGCACTTGATGTAGTAGTGCTGGAATGCTATATTGTATGCAAAAAAGGATTTTACTATTTGAAAATTGCTCCTGTTTCTTCAAATATTGCTCCTGGTGCTTGTAAAATCCCAGTGAACCAGGAGCAATGTTCAAAAAACAAATTGCTCCTGGTTCCAGTCTGCTTATTTCCAGGCTTGGTAGTGCATACAGTACAAACAGTGCATTCTTGGTAATGGATCATCTTGAATTAAGGATTCATGTACAGAAACTGAGAGAAGAACAAAACAAACATAACAGCATACAAATTGAAATACAATCTACACTACACCTATGTTTTATCCTCATTATATTTCACTTCCAATGCAACCCAAATACTCCTGGTTCTACATTTGCAAAAGTACACAGCAAGGTTGCAAGTATCAATGGCATTTGGGTAGGGAGGAAATTAAATGGCTTTGTTATCACATATTCAGCTGGATTGAAATGATGTCCGTACTTTCGGCATGAACATTGTACAGGAATATTGTGTGTAAGGTATGAGAATTTCTAGCCAGATGTTATGAATTGAATTTCATACTGGCATGTTTTTAAAGTGACACTGAAATGATAAACTGCCAAGATTGTCTCCCTGTAGGGTTCACAGCATCTAATGGTAATCAAGACATTCTCAAATAAGGATGAAAAAAAAAACATGATTTAGCTGTTACGGTATACTTATTTGATTTTAAGTCACACTGCACTATTTAGTTTTGATTTTACCTTTGTAGTATGTTTAAAATGTACAGTAATTTTAAATATACTAAAAACCTCGGCGGTGGTTAGTATACTTTCGTGTAAAAAAAATTGAGTCCGCTTGAAATTCCCCAGGACAAGGAACTTGCTATTAATTGTCTCATTTTAACCTGTATGAAACTCGGGAGCTGATCCTGGCTGCGAAGGTCTATTGTGGAATTCATGTCTAGGGTGTACGCTTCATAGCTGAGTCCGCTTGAAATTCCCCAGGACAAGGAACTTGCTATTAATTGTCTCATTTTAACCTGTATGAAACTCGGGAGCTGATCCTGGCTGCGAAGGTCTATTGTGGAATTCATGTCTTGGGTGTACGCTTCATAGCTGAGTCCGCTTGAAATTCCCCAGGACAAGGAACTTGCTATTAATTGTCTCATTTTAACCTGTATGAAACTCGGGAGCTGATCCTGGCTGCGAAGGTCTATTGTGGAATGTCTAGGGTGTACGCTTCATAGCTGCAAGTCCCAGTATTGTTGTTTAATGGTTTCTGGAATGATGTTGGTCCATAGTCGTCAGCGACAACCTGTAAAGTGTGCTGAGGCTTGTGGATCAACGTCTAGGCATTGTGCCTGTGCGTTGTGCACTATAAATCACTGCACGCTTTTTTTTCCAGACAGATGTACATTGTATAACATAATGCATATTAATGTTATGTGTTTCTGTATTTGAATCAAAATGGTTCTAATTTCCTTATATGTGACTCCTCGCCACAACTGAGCCCGGATGTCGCCAATCATCATTTTTGAGATATTCAACCAAAATATTCTGCTTGAAATTAGCAAAAATGATGTATATCATGTCTATAGTACTTGACATTTAAGTAGTGAAAAATCAACAGTCAATAAATCCTTTCTTTCCTATTGTTTATTGTTAAGTTTGATGGAGCATATCTCAATAGTGGCACTGGCGACATCCGGGCTCAGTTGTGGCGAGGAGTCACATATTTCTAAATGATCAGTCTATCAGGACTTCACATAGGACTTCCAAACATGTAGTATGAGAGGATAGGTAAAACTTTTTTTGTGGATGTTAGTTTAATTTGAGGGTAAACAATTATGCTATTTAATCATGGAAATTATGCTATTTATTTATCAAGTTAATTAATCTAGATGTCCTCTCTTCTTTTGTCTCTTTTCAGGTTATGATGGCATTAGGACACCATTTAAACATGGTAGAAGCAGAAAAACAGAAATTACGTGCCCAAGTGCGAAGATTAGTTCAAGAAAATGCATGGTTACGAGACGAATTAGCAGCAACACAACAAAAACTACAGACTAGTGAACAGAATAGCGCTGAATTAGAAGAAAGATATAAACATTTAGAATACATGAACTCTATCAAGAAATATGATGAAGATAGAACTCCAGATGTAAGTGATGGTGGTGTTGATATATTATGAAGGGAGCAAAGCACTGCAAAGTTTCTTGGTAGCAAGACTTGGATCTTGGATCACATATAAGTTCTTTGACAACATACTTCATGGTCACATTTGGAACAGAAGAAATGGCATTGGGACATTTCGGTTGAAATCCATACATCCCTCTGAGATGGAAGACATGACCAGGAACAGGCGATTTGCGCAGAACTCTTTTTTCAGTGCAAATCATGTATCCCTGCCCATAGGAAAAAAATAGCCAATTGCGCGGAATTGCGCGGAAAAAAAGTTCCGCGCAAATCGCCTGTCCCTGGACATGACCTTAATCTCCACACAGAGGGCCTGCAACATTAATTGGCAAACCTTCTGAAATGAAAAAAAAAAACTTGATCCAATTCTTGATACTATTGAAGCAGAGCAGTGAATACCTGTCACGGCGCTATTGTTGAGTTATGTTTAAAAGTCCATATCAACAACTGAAATGTCTGTGAAATGTGGTAGAAACAGCAACTATTTTTTCAGTTGTTATGGAAGCTTTTACTCATTTTTTTGCCCATTTTAACTGGTGTTTAAATGTTTACTTCTAAGTTATTATTTATAATTATTATTGTTACTATTTTGGGGGGGTATTCTTCGTCATTATTATGTGTAGAGTGGATGCTTGTTGATTTTCCGCCCCATAATATTTTACCTGATTAGCTTTATTCAATATAATATTTAAGTCTGGCACGATGTCCGCTGACCGGAAACTAGTGTGTCACATAAGTGTGTAAGATTGTACTGCAACAAGCTACCTGGTATTGTGGTAACTAATTAAATGTCATTTTCACCTTCATATTACACTTGTCGGTGTCTACTGGAGTGTAGTTGACAGAATGAGGACGTCGTGTTAACAGGTTTAGGCTGGTGGGCAGGGAAACTTTTCCTTAATTTAGTGAAAAGTAAATGGATGATACAAAGTATGCCGTGCTGTAATTTGGATCTTAGAATCAATATGGGGATGCCAATGTAGAATGTAAAAAAGATCAAAAGATATGTAAATTATATAATCACAACATAAAATTTGGTTTATTTTGCAACCATCGGTTTTGCGCACACTTTACATGGCGATCATCAGGCAAAATTTCTTGTTTTTGCATTGAAAAGTAGAACTAGCTCTGCGTGGGTCAAGATGCTCATTATCGCAGACGCAGAATGCGAGAGTCGCGACATTACAGGGTTCGGTTTTTGCCGGCAAAAACCTGTTTTTGCCGACAAAGTGGCAATAACTGGCAAAAACCTGTTTTTGCCAGTTTTTGCCTGGTTTAAACCGCAAAAACTGGCAAAACTTATGTATAGTCACTCAAATGTTAACAAGTACACAGAAAGCTCATAAACAGTAAACATACAACTTTTAATGAATCATTCAACATATTTTTTTGTCTCATCAAGTCCTTAAAATGAAAAAGTTTTGAATTTGATATGCCAGATTTCAGTTAAATGCACTAAGTGAGCAATGAAAATGCATGCCTTTAATTTCTTAATATGTTATTTTTAATTGCAAAATCTGGCCTTGTTACACTCGGAAAATAATTTTTTAATTTAATAATTCATTTTGAGATCAAAAATCTGAACTTTAAATCACTTTTTTAGTTTTTGCCATTTTTGCCTGCAATAACTGTTTTTGCCAATCGGTTAAAACCGTGGTTAAAACCGCGGTTTTTTCCACCTGCGGCAAAAACCTGCGAACCCTGCGCGACAACAGCAGCAAGCGTGCACACAGCCTAGCTCAGCCGGTGCATTACACCACACGGAACTAGTGCTACACAGAAAGACTATTTCTTTTTCTTATAATCGTACACATAGAGCTACTTTCAATTTCAAAGCTTAATGTTGCCGTAAATAAATATGTGAACAAACAAGCAGCACAAACTTGGAAGAAAATACGTCGGAAAGCATTTTTCTTGTGCCTTACATCATACTGATGTTGTTGACCTTTATGCATGTTCGTCACACACTGCATATTATTTGCAATTGCACTAGACTGCAACGCGGGTCTTTACTGCGCCAATGAGCTACTTGTGATTCATAGATCAGCCCTGCAGTGTATGACTGGGAACACACCTGTATGACGACAACACTCTCATCAACAGAGGCTCAAGTTTGATCATCCTACACGTTGTATGGTGTCAAATATAGTCAATATCTATGGGATGAGTATATTTAGACAACAGCACTCCACTAATCAAGCACATGGTTGTGGATTTAACGTCTGGAAAGGCACATCACCTGACAAACAACAGATCATGTTGTAAACAAAATGCGAAAGACTTCTTAGAATCGGTACGTGTTGTAAGATGAAGACTCACAAACTTGTATCTTGTCCAATGAGAGAGTTGTGTTTTGGTCATGTGATGGTTTTGTAGTCATCATATGTAGACGGGAGTGGGCAATTAACAGTAATAAGAGTTATGTAAGCTATCCACCAGTGGAGCTTCTGCGACCCCTACGCAGAACTTCCGATAGTGGATTATCTGCGCACGGTGGACGCAAGGAATCCACAGTCGGATTTTCTGCGCACATGCACTGAAAATCCCCTCCGTATATAGTTCCGGTCGAGTAATTCTGCGCACGGTCGCAGGGAATCCACGGACGGATTTTCGGCGACGTGCTCAGAAACTCCCTCCGTATATAGTTCCGGTGGAGTAATTCTGCGCGACGGTCGCAGGGAATCCACGGACGGATTTTCGGCGCGCGTGCTCGGACCCCCCCCGCCGCATATAGTTCAGGGGGAGTAATTCTG
Source organism: Amphiura filiformis (assembly GCF_039555335.1). Classification (NCBI taxonomy): domain Eukaryota; kingdom Metazoa; phylum Echinodermata; class Ophiuroidea; order Amphilepidida; family Amphiuridae; genus Amphiura; species Amphiura filiformis. Next base: position 59,769,626 of record NC_092632.1, read on the forward strand.
CGCACGGTCGCAGGGAATCCACGGACGGACTTTCGGCGCACGTGCGCAGAAACTCACCTCCGTATATAGCTCCGGTGGAGTAATTCTGCCTTACCATAACTGATTATTTTAATGTTAACCATTCTGGATGACCCCGGAAATAGTCATGTTCTACTGAAATAGGCCTATGCATGCGTTCCGTATTGAAATATGTGTTTAAAATAGGCCTATTGGTCCGATGAGATGCACCTGGTAGTCACACTGTTAGGCCTAATGCTTTCAGTTGCACACACTGCGCCCGTTGGTACTCAGCGCAAGCGCTCCGCGCGACGCAATAGCGAGCGGACTCAGCGAAAGCGGACGGACGGACGGACGGACGGACACTCTGTAAATAGTAGGCCTATTATGATTAAAACGTGCGCCGAAAATCCGTCCGTGGATTCCCTGCGACCGTGCGCAGAAACACTCCACCGTTCTGACTCTAAATATATATAGGGGACCTATAATATTTGTTACTTTCAAAGTTATTTTTTTAAACATGTTTATTAAACATGATAGGCCTACTTGATGCGCAGAACTAACTCTAAACATATAGGCCTAAATAATATTACTTACTTTCTACCATAATAGTAATAAATCATAACAATTCCTGAAATGATTCCTGAAAAAATCCGTCAGTGGATTCCCTGCGACCGTGCGCAGAATGACTCCACCGGAGTAATATATATAAATAATATTTCATACTTTCTACCATTTAATAATATTAAATCATAACAATTCATGAGATGATTAAAAGCGCGCCGAAAAGTCCGTCTTGGATTCCCTGCGATCGTGCGCAGAATTACTCCACGGAGTTATATATATAAATAATATTTCATACTTCTACCATTTAATAATATTAAATCATAACAAATCATGAGATGATTAAAAGCGCGCCGAAAAGTCCGTCCGTGGATTCCCTGCGACCGGCGCAGAATTACTCCACGAGCTATATACGGAGGTGAGTTTCTGCGACGCGCCGAAAAGTCCGTCTGTGGATTCCCTGCGACCGGCGCAGAATTACTCCACCGAGCTATATACGGAGGGGAGTTTCTGCGCCGCGCGCCGAAAAATCCGTCTGTGGATTCCCTGCGACCGTGCGCAGAATTACTCCACCGGAGCTATATACGGAGGGGAGTTTCTGCGCACGTGCGCCGAAAATCCGTCCGTGGATTCCCTGCCATAGGGCCTGCACTTTGGCTGCGTTTTTTGCAGGTTTACATGGTCCAATAATCACAAGATGACTGACATGTGGTAACAAAGGCAACAGTCACTGCTATTTGATTACTTCGCCTGTGATTGGCCATCACTGTGATACGATGGTCAAAAAACCAATAGATGACTGACATGTGGTAACAAAGGAACCAGTCACTGCAATTAATTCCTGTATGACTGGCCATTCAATACATGCCTGTGATACACGATAGCCTTTTCAAAATGTAATACATGTTTGCTTGACTGCATTGACAATCCCCAGGAACAATACACACAGTATATGCATTGGACCAGGGACTGTGTATGAAGGGACTCGAAACGGATTATAGATAGCTATTGTCAAGCTATTGTTATCAGGTTTTCAACAACTCCTCCTATACCTTTCTACAGGAGTCAACCGTTGTTAATCCGTGATGAACCCACACTTTTACTGTAGCGTATACGCGAACGCGAGCGAGACTACGCGTTACGCGAGAGCGCGAAAATTCGTCATGCCTGGAACCTGTGTGCGTACGCATGCTTTACAAGTTGAATTCATTCATTTTTCAGGTAGCGGCTAATATAAACATTGCAGTTTTATTCTGTGGTTTTATTGCGGATATCAACAGAGAAATCATCGACGTCTTTGCAAGGCTGAGTGGCAATGATTAACTGACACTCCTCATAAAAATAATCATGTGAATTTTATTTAATACGATCTTTAGCTTCTTTTCGTTAGTTGAAAGGATTCAATCATGTTTCACCGTTGTTCATCACCGTTTAACAACTGGCGTCCGGTAGCGTCTGCGTGGTTTACCGCCGGGCAGCTAAAGCTGCCCTCGCAAGTAAACCACGCAGACGACGCGCGCCGCATCGCTGTTAAACGGTGATGAACAACGGTGAAACATGATTGAATCCCTAAATCTTTTATGGCCTTCGATTACATGCGAGATGCATCGAGGGCGTGATGTTTGTTTTCTTATTATTTACTCATGTTGCCCTATTCAGATATTTCTAAAGTTATGTCAAATAGAGTGCTTGCACGAATGGTCATTAGTTCAAATCATCCTCCAGACAAGCTCCATAAGATATGCTAATGCATGGAGTACAAAGATTTACTTTGATCTATACCAGTTTACAGGTGATTGGTATTGTACTCCATGCATTTGCATATGTCTTCTGGAGCGTATCTGGAGGATGATTTGAACTTATGATCTTCCGTGCAAGCACCCTATTCAGTACGACAACAACTTAGCTCACTTCCGGTAATTTTTACAGGCGTGACCTCTGCTGTTACGTAACGCAATGTTGAAAATCAGGTGGCAAATACGGTTTTTCAGAAAACATTAAAAAAATGGACTACACGGGTCGTTTCTCCCTTCATTTCCATATTGGGCCGATAGAGAAGATATGAAACATGAGTATAAGGCAAAGAATAACGTGTAAAAGTTGAATTATTGTGGAAAAAATGAATGCTTTTGGCGCCGAAGTAGCCTAAAAATGAGAGAAAATGCATGTCACGATAACAAAAATGGTTATATCTACAGCTTTGAGGAAACGCCGGTCTAATGCTTTTCTGTTATGATAAACATTAATTAACCACAGCTTGTATTAAAATTTCAGCGAAAATGAGCGGTGGAATAACCTAGTCGTAGGTTGAAAAGTTGCGTTCTTTGAGTCCTCGTGTCGTAAGCGCACGTTGCAAGTGTCACGATGCTTCACGAAATGGATCCCAGCCGGTGCTGTCTATTATACATGTTATATTGATTAATATAGCAATTAAAAACGTCTATTGTTATATATTTTATAAATGCAAAATACTCTATTGTGTAACAAAATATTGTAGTCGTCAAAGAAGGTAGTATCATCTCATTTAACTGAAGTACAAGCAGTTTTGAAAAGATTGTTGTTGAGTGAGATCCTTGAACATGTTGAACGAGAAATAAGATAGCAAAAGAATACCCTTTGCCCGAACAAGTTGCGATGGCTTGTGGACAGAGCGAAGGTGTTCAGTGCGGAAGGTTGTGAGTTCGATTCCCGTGTTATTTTATCGATTATGTGGAATTTTTCAGTTCGTTTTTCTTTTCTTTTTTCCTTCCCTTTTGTCTTTAATAATATAGGCCTAATGAATGTCAGCTTGAAGGCCCACTTTTTTCATGATTTATTTCAGTTCAGTTCAGTTCAGTCTTATTTTCATCTCAACACACATACATATAAATAACATGATATAGAAAAAACGCGTTTTGTAATAAATTAGTAACAATGCAATGCCAAATAATTTACAATTGAGATACCAATATTAATATTACAAAATAATATTTTAATAATGTGGTATGAGAGATGTGGGTGCCACAGAAACGCATGTTTAAGCCTAATCCTACATTCGAAGTTCATATCTTTTTTTACAAAAAATGCATTTAAGTTCAGTAGCTTTCAATATGAAATAATCAAATAAAGCATGTCAAACTTAAGTAATTTTTAAAAGTTCAAGAATATATATATAGGCCTATCAAATAAAGGAACGTCAACACAGATTTTCACGATTTTTAATTGGACTAGACCCTCCCTATCGGCAACATATTTTATGAGCTTTTATGCATACATATTAAATCATGAGATGCACGAATTTCAAACCTAATATTTTGGCATATTTGTAATTTTTACACAATGTCCAACTTACACCTCGGATTACACCTAATTGAATCAGCCAAGTTCGTTGTCCAGATAGAGCAACTAACTTATTAAGACTAGTCCCCATAGAACACCACAGTTAAGCGGTCAAGATATTAAGTGTTTTCTTTTCATTTTTATCTCGCTACTTCTGCTTCAAATGTAACGTGAAAACCTTCCTGACAGTTATTTACTAATATTATAAATATTGTTATAATTTTTGGAATAACAAAACTTCAAATTTGCCCGAAATCGTATATTTATGGCTTTAATAAAAATATGAAAACTAGGATTTAAAAATATGAGTTAAAATCAAATCGAAAATCAAAGAGAGGTGCTTATGGGTTCGAACCAAGATCGAACTTCCAAATACATGTATTTACCACTAAGCCATACCAGAGATATGATTAATTCGGTGACAATAATAGCAATGTTATTCCCACTCAGTGGCTCACTCGTGTATTTGCTATTTCTGGAATGAATTAACACTGTCCAAATAATGTAACACAAACCTTTATGCTGACTTTTAAAATTGTTTGAACGTTGGCGTTTGCCGGCTAAAATTTCAACATTGTGTTACGTAACCCGTGTTCACCAACCCGTATAAATTTTCTGTCGAACAAAAGAGGTCACAAAGTTGCTGTCGTACTGTAGAAAGGTCTGACGATAACAAACTATACATTTTGGAATCCTCATGACCATACGAGTATTTTGATATATTACTTGGCATAGTTGGAGCACTCTAAAAATTTGACCCCATGTGACCTTGATTGACCCCTCCCCGGAATGCCCGGAAGTTTCAGGAGGTCAAGTAGAACCATGTGCTTCTTTTGTCCAATTTGCCATCAAGATTTCAAACGGAAACAGTTCAGACCCAGAGCACGATCATGTCAGAAATTTATATTTTAGCGTCATAGGGGGGGGGGGGGGGCACGTGCCCGCACCCCCAATCGATTGCAAAATTTAAAAATCCCATAGGAAAATTGCCAAAAAAATGGCTTGTGCCCCCCAATCAGACCCGTGCGCTCCCCCCCCCCAATCATGGTCGGTGCCCCAATCAGATGACCCACGCCACGCCACTGGTTCTGGGACTGATTATTCGGACTGACTACGATCAACGTATTATTCATGCTTGCTCAACTGAGGATAACTTGTAAACCAACAACCCGCATGGGACAATGGGTGGAAGCCGTTTCCAGTCCCTTCAACACAGTCCCTGGCATACGTATAGGCCCATAGTAAAATAGTAAAATCTTCAATGATATAGTCAGTAATAATCTTTTGGTCATTTTTATGACTATCATCATTTGACGACTGAGTTCTTATGATACATCATCCGAAGAGCAGTTTCAGACAATTGCTTGGGATTGTTGGGGCAGAGGTTATCTTTTGAATTCTTTCATGACCACTGAAGCAGAGTCAAACCTGTCAAGGACACTCGGCGTGAATTGAACTGACCATGTCACTCGCAACAAAGAATTTCAAAGGTCATAAAACATCAATTTGGTATCTTCTGCTAGTGGTTCAGCCGAAAGCCGAGTAGGCCTATTTAAGACAAAAATAATGCATTTACGTGAATCTGTAATTTATATACTGACAGTATATATAAATTAGCTACATGTATTTGAATGGGGCATCAACTTCGTCGATACTGCCGTTTTCTTGGTTTTTGCCAATTTTTTCATTAAAAAATGTATGAAAGTAACAATTTGATTTTTTCCCACTTTCGCTGGGATCACTGAATGGGGCTTTGCAACGCGATATATTCAAAACTTGTATTCACCTACTGTAATAGCATTAATCCGATTATTACACAACTTCGCCAGCGTATTCAAGACATCCAATGCAAATAATCACCTAGATTATGACGTATCATACTATAAATATGGCGGAGTACTCAAATTCATTCAACAAAACCATGATTACAAGCTATTGCAATCTGCATTGCGCCATGATTACGGTGAAGGACACCGGTTCAAATCATTTGTATGGAGCCAATCAATAATTTCACGCACATCCTCTATTATTGCCCAATTATTGCCCGGGATGATTGCACACTGTAAAAGAGCTATTGTTATAATGTTTGATGAAATCGTGTTTAACTATTTGCTTAAGAACGGCACAATGCAGACAAAGCAGACAGATTTACTACATGTGGTACATGTATATACATATACGGAATGTTACCTAATTATAATAGGGGCGTATCCAAAAATGAATTCACGCCCCTTTCAAATGTCGAGCCAAAGTGCAGGCCCTATGGACCGTGCGCAGAATTACTCCACCGGAACTATATACGGAGGGATTTTCAGTGCACGTGCGCAGAAAATCCGACTGTGGATTCCTTGCGTCCACTGCAGGCGCAGATAATCCACTATCGGAAGTTCTGCGTAGGGGTCGCAGAAGCTCCACTGGTGGATCATGTACATACATGGTAATAAGCATCCATCAGTCACAAAACATAGACATGCTGGAGCAGGTGTGTTATCAGAGGGATGCAGGGTAAAAAAGAAATCCATATTGTGCATTAGCGTGGACAGGTTAGCCTTAATTTAAAATCGTACATGTAATTGGATTTCTTATACCGACTAGATGGATTGAAATGAAAGCAAATAGGATATTAAGACTAGATCTTCCATGTGTAATAACAACATGTACACATACATTTGTAATTTGTGCTGATATGGCCTAGATCTGAAGGCACATTGCTTGCCAAACAGTATAATGAATTTTTAACAAAGATTTTATGGTGTAAAAGCATTAAGGTGGTACTACATACCCTGATAATTTTCTGACTAATTTTGCATTTTTCTCAAAAAATAACTACACACTGGTAAGTGGTAACAAAGGTAAATGTATATTATAGGGGCGAGGAATCCAATTACTTTCAGTGATTCAAGACAAGGGGTTCATTATAATCGCGGTACATTCTAGCGGTACCTCTTTTCTTATCATAAATAATGTACCACTTGTCTAGATTCCTTGCCCATATACATGTAATATTGTTACCAGTGTGTAGTTGTTTTTTGAGAAAAATGCAAAAATAGTAACATATATTTATCAAGGGGTGTAGTACCACCTTTAATTAGGTAAAGAACATAAAGGGGCATCTCTCAAACATTTTACCCAAAAACTCTGCAAGGATTTTTAAGGCATTTTTCCTATCCCAATGATTGGTTTTTTTTTACAAATGTAGCAAGCAAAAGAAAAATATCTGGAGTGTAGTGTAAGACTAAAAGATATACATGTATTCTGTGTTAACATGTGTCTAGACCCGTTTCATTTGGTTCAGTGTTATCAATATATACTGTGCTTACTTTAAATATGACTGGTCCCAAGTAGTCTAGTTTTCAATGCTATATTAATCAATAGAGCCAGATAAAATATGCGGGTAAATAATTATATCGCAGGCATCTTGGAACTAACAATATTTATTCAATCCATTGCATTGGAACAAATATAGGTCAACATTTGCAAAGATATGTTCATATTAGGGGGGTAAACATGATCTATGGTACAGCAATAGTACTGTTCGTAACTTAACATATCATTACGTTAATTTGCAGTGCCTTGTTCTTGTTCTCTATAATAGTAGTGAACTAATTCTTTTGACAGGGAAAAAGCAAAAGGAAACTGCAGTAGTCAAGTCTTTTCAAAATAACAGAAATTCGGACTGTGCAAACATCAAATAACCATAATATACATGTACATATTTGCAGTGAATTTTAAGAAACCTCCAAATTAAATTGGCCCCTCCATACATAGAGGACTTTAAAGTAAACAGTTGGACTCAATTTACAGCAAGGAAATTGAGAAAACCCATCCTCTTGTCAGCAGTGTATGCATCTTGTATACAAATGACCTTTGATGGGCAAGTGCATGTTATTATTCCATTTGGTTTGCATCACAGATCTAATGATACATCAGATGTGTTGTAAGCATTACTTCAGTGGTAATATATATAATTGGAAACAAACACTTATTGACAGATGGTTTACACTGCTTCCTGATTTAATCTTTATGCATCAGCAGTTTGCAATATTAAAGGGAAAAATTACATGGCTACATTCAAGATTGATTAAATTATTATGACATTTCAAAATAGACTGGTAGTTAGAATTGACCCCGACCTAAGTAACGGTAGCATTGATACTTGCATTGAATAATAATTGCACATTTTAAAGGTTGTTTGCTTCTTTTGATGTATGTATGAATAAGACTTGTTTCAGTGGATTCAAATGGCCATGGAATTTAGTAATTGCTTAAGGTGGTACTACACCCCGTGATAAATTTTGTGACTAATTTTGCATTTTTTTTCAAAAAATAATAACACTGGTAACAACATTTATATATATTGTAGGGGCAAGGAATCAGAATTACTTCTTGACATTTCAGTGATTCAAGACAAGTGGTTCATTATAATATGTTAAGAAATGAGGTACATTCTAGCGGTACCTCTTTTCTTATCATAAATAATTTACCGCTTGTCTTGAGTCACTGACATTCCAGTGTAGTAATTGGATTCCTTGCCCCTATAATATACATAACTTTTGTTACCAGTGTGTTATTATTTTTTGAGAAAAATGCAAAAATAGTCACAAATTTATCAAGGGGTGTAGTACCAGCTTAATTTACTTATTGTATAGGCAGCGGAAACTACATAAAATAACACTGCATCAAATAACGGTATCAAGTATTTGATGCTAATATGGCATGAGATGTAAGGTAACAGAAAATAGGTAGCATAATGCTTAATTGGGAAAATGAAATTATTTCTCCAGGAACCACAATTGATTTTCTTTATTTAGTTGTGTATATTTTATGTAGAAATATATTTGATAATCGCCAAGGTAACATACAATGGTACATACCCGGATGTACGTACATAATCAATCCATTTATTGCTACGAATTCTTTACAAATTTCATTCATATTCTGTGTGCGTTTATTTGTATTTTTATAGACGGAGGACAGTGCCTCTGAACCCCTTGACCTAGGCTTCCCTGACGATGATGATGACCAACAAACACCAGATGGTAAGTATCGTTTCATCCCTAGATACTTCCCCCTTCCTCCCATCCCAGGGCTCCCATCCTCTACTCGACATTGTACAACAATATCAGTCTGTAGACAGCTCTAGCAAACAGCCAATGGACCGATTCTCAGCGGAACTGTTTGCACAAATAGATCGTTTTCTCCAGTGTGCCTGGAGTGGAATTTTCCATGTGCAAACTCTGTACTGTAACCATCTTTATCAATATTCGTGATATTTATATGTATCATAAGGAGGAGGGTCATATTGGGTATGCATAGTTAAAGGTGAAATTATGTATTTTATATCTTGGTAAACAAATTTGATTTAAACATAGTGAGATAATTAAACATAAATATATCTGTGTTTACACTTTCTTGCAGTAGACTATCCACAACAAGCTCCGAATCCTGGTGCAGCGGCTGCAGCTGCCGGTGGTTATGAGATTCCAGCTCGCTCGTACATTACACAATCTAGTAATCCAATGCGCTTCCCAGGGCCGCTATGAAGTGGCTGTGCCTCTCTGCAAGCAAGCCCTGGAAGATCTAGAAAAGACATCGGGGCATGACCACCCTGATGTAGCTACCATGCTCAATATATTAGCACTTGTTTATAGGTAAGATAGTAGTGAACACTCCCAGTATGGTTGGGGAGGAATTGAGCGGTTATTAAAAATGTCCGAGTATAGCGAGCAGCTAGGGACGAGATTGGAGCTTGAATTAGTGAAGAGTTGCCGCTGGCAACAGCTGGTGCTCTACCTTTTTATGTTGGTAAGGAGGGAAAACGGCATGTTCATACAAAGTTTGTAGGGAGATAAATTTCACAATTTTTACAAGATTCTGATCAGCAATATCATATCATATATATTACAAAATTAATACTTAAACAAATCATGTTCAGAGTTGCTACGATGCAAAAAGATAAAATGTGCTGTGTTAAATGTTAATGTGTAAGGCTGCTTTGAATGTGTAAATATTTTAGTTTGTTGTAGCGCTTTAGTGAATGAGGTGTGGAGTGTCAAAAGAGGCGGGTAGGCATTGAGTGTACAATGGAAAGTGATAAATCGTGCATGATCAATTTTCCAGGCCACGGCAATTTCAATACATTTTTGTGTGATTTTTAATTTGTTGTTATTTTGAAGTATTCTACAAAGACTTGGTTAAAAAATAGGCATTTTTTGTGCAAGTTTAGGATCTCGAGCACAACAGGGCAAAACATATAAATTTGCAAAAATTGAACAGTTAGAGAGAAGCCTGGAGTAATCTTTGATATGACCACAAGATTTTATTAGTGCCATCTTTGCATTAAATAATTGAAAAAGCAAGCCAACCTTTAAAATGCTACTATCCATAATTTTAACTCAAAATGTTTTCAAGAAGGTTATGAAAATTGATTGAAAATGCATTAAAAAAAACACTTTGCAGATACATGTATGCTTATCAATTGGTGAACACTAGCAAACTGCAATGGATAGCATCAAGTGAGATGTAATGGTTTTAACCTTTATATGGGCTATTACAGTAGAAAGCCACCCCCTATGGAAGACATTACCTTAATCTCCCACACAGAGGGGGTGTAGATTTTAAATTGAATTGAAATTCACACTCCCTGTGTGGAAGATTAAGGTCTTGTCTTCCATAGGGATGTATGTATTTGAACTAGAATAGCCCATTTTGGAGCAGACGACACTGAATGAGTAACTCCATTTGAAATTCACACTCCCTGTATGGAAGATTAAGGTCTTGTCTTCCATAGGGATGTATGGATTTTAACTAGAATAGCCTAATGCTTGAATTAGAGCAAAGAGAACATGAGTATAGCAGGCAATAATTCCTTGAATATGATGCATAATATGTGTGTTAAACTGTGCATGGATAATAGCATCTTAGTGTACATGTAATGTAGCAGTGCCAACAATGTCTAGTGGGTGTAGTCTGTGGTTTGATTGTGAACATGGCTTCAACTTAACACTTGGCTGTTGCCAATGTGTCATGTGTAGGTTTGCGTTATAAATAGGCATTTCAAAGTAGGTATTGTTGATTTGTGGATATGTCTTTTGTAATTTTCTTACAAGAGGTAAATTTCAGAAGCCAGTAATAGTTGCTTCAAGTTGATTGAAGTTGTAAACCAGTTGGTTAAAATTGTATTTGAATTTTCAAATAAAACACAGGGGTCAGTGATGATGACTTATGTAATCATAACATTGAAATTGTTTTTTCAAGGAATTGATATTTGGCATCTTTGTCACAGTTTTGGAATTGTAATTGGCTGGTATAATGTTTGTGACAACAGCCAAGTCAGTATCGCACCTTTAAGACATCAGTGTATTCATCGGGGATGCATACACTGAAAGAAGTCTACTGTCAGACAGCAATGTGCACCTCATACCTACAGGCCAAATGGGCCTCCCTCCCTCCCATACTCCTGCCTGACATTACATTGCATAGATGATGAAGGGAAGACATGGTGAGGCCCGTTGTAAGGAAGATGCTGTATCTCACTCAGCACCATTGTAACCGTGACAGTGACCATGACAGAGATGCTAATGTTGTATCTCAGTCTTGCTCTCTAGCTTGGGTCAAAATGTGGATTTGACCACAAGTTATGACCATATGGTAGTGTAACTTCTTTCAGGGATGACCATGATGACTTGCACATTGAAATCAACTCTTGCATTTAAGCAGAGCTCCACCACACTTTCCTTAAATGTGTAGTGAACATATACATGTACTTGATGACAGGCAAATTTGAATTAAAAAAATTATTTCATCGTTACAAGTATTTATATTCTGGGATTGTGCAACCATCATTTAAAAATATCAAATTAGATGCAACTATGTAGGTCAGTTTATAGTTTAGAAATTAGTTATAAAATTTATTTTATCATTTTGCTTAAAATTTTTTTCTGTAAAAATTTCACAACATGATTCTATTTAGCCAATGTTGGTGTGCACTTGATGCTAAGCTATGTATGTTGTCAGTTCATATCTGATTTTTCATGCAGATTTTATTCACCAATAAAAATGTGCATTGATTGTATAATTCAGATTGCGATGGTTATGGATGCGCACAACTAAAGGTACTGATAGCAATTTATACATGTGAATTTGTAAATATGGATGTGCATACATAAGTGATGAGCCACCGTGATGAAACTATAAAGCAGTGCCTCGATTATTGCACCACCGACTTCAAGTGTCGGCCAACCACTTTAATCTAAATGCTAATGTAATAATACCTGCAGGGCAAAAATACAGATTTCCTTTTTTTTTTTCAACAAGTATTATTTCATTTCTATGTGAATTTTTTACACGGAGAGCAAACACTTATGATTTATTAAGCCATCCGGAGTGTTTGTATAAGTGAGGTTTTACAATATGGTTATGAATGATAAGGCTAATGAAAGTCGAATACCAGGTACCCTACCCGACCTGGTCCTGGAAAATTGCTAGTCAAATAGTACATTATTTCCAAATATTTTATTATTTGATATTTTGTCAAGTTTTAGAGAAATAAAAACTATTTGAAACTATTCCTTAAGAAAAGCATATTTTAAGCATCTTTTTATAGAAATATAGGGGCATAATGCACTTTTAACCATAGACTCTGAATACAACTAACATCATGATATCGTTAGTGGTAAGGTTGAGCATTTTCGGCGGGTAACCGGTACCGCCGAGATTACATTACCCGGCAGGAAATACCCTGCCCGGTACCAAATTTAAAAAAAAATTCAATTTGGTACCCGGTTTACCCGCCTACCGAAAAAATGCGCTGGTACCGGTACAAAATTACCGAAAATGCCAGGCCTAGTTAGTGGTTAGCTTTGCATTTCTGCTATCCTTTACCACATGCTGGTTTGGACACTATGTGCCGCAGTCTTAAAATAATGAATAATGAAAAAGGAACCTACTCAATCTTTAAAACAAATCTAACGGGAAACTGGCAATTGACTTTCATAAACCTAAAGAAAAATTAAACTTGCAAAACAAATTACATAGAAAATAAGCAAAAAATACAGTGGGCGGGCAGCAATTTATTGGTGCATAAGATGGGTGCCAGTGTTTACACTCTGGAAAATGGGTGAATGTCACATGAAGCATCTCTCCCCCAATTGGGTTGATTTTATGCTCAAAAATTCCTCAGATTGGTTTTTCCAACAGTTAATTGCTAATTTTTGTGCACCAAATCTAATATTCACTGGGCCAAAATTGCCACATATTGCCTTTTGAGTAAACACTGATGGGTACATGATCATAATGATTTAATATCATATGATATTGTGTAGAGCTTACTCATTAAATATTATTGAGGTGAGCACAAAGTCCAATTTGTTAGTAAAAGATTGTGAATGTGGGCATGGGGTATTATTACATTCATTGAAGCATGTTAATGTTGAATGTTGGTGTTGTATCTGCAGGTTGGAAGGCTTGGCCTTGAGGGGACTTATAAAAGAATTTCAGATTGGGGTTAGAATAGTAGCTCATTGTGGATTTTAATAATTTGATGCAGATTTGAATCTTCTAGAGCGTAGTAATTGACTTCATTTGAATCAATTTGGTAGAAATCAGAGTTGGATATTCATAATATAGTTGCATGTGTATTATAGACCATCATGGATGGAATGAAGGAGAGAATTGTTTTCTCCTTTGATTACCGTACTCGAGGTAACCCTGCATTTGGCACATATATATTGTTACAATGGGAAATTAAATTTTACACAGCACTGACTTTACGTTATTTGCTTGCTCGAACAAAATTGCGTGTGTAAAGGAAGATTGCCCGCCTGTTCCTTGGAGCCCTATTTGTGCATGTTGTTGTGATAGCGGCTGCTTTTGGCTCTGCTGCTGGGAGATGCGCTAGTACGTGTCTGTGGATATTAACGAAGCATTGTCGTTGATTTATGTCTGCATACAATTTTCACCCAAGTTTAACTGGGGAAGGCTTATGAATAATTGTACCGGATTTGACTTAATTTGAAAGCAGTTTTTTAAAAGCTTGCCTGCAAGTTACCGTGGGTTTTTTTTCCAGCATATGACCGAGGTAAATTATGATGTTACTTAAAAGTAATCATCTTTGATGATAAAATCATTGATAGAAGATGATGCTGTCCCTGACTCGTTGATGCGGTGTAACCATGGTAACATCCATGGGATGTGTACCCAGAGGGCTTACACAGGTGTAGAAAAGTAGTCTTGCTTGGGATTAGGTATATTTTTCTCTCTTTCTCTCTCTTTCTCTTGCTTGCGCTCTCTCCAACTTTTATTTCATATTATTTCATGCACTCGCATAACTCATCGAGTCGTGTCAAAAGTATGGATCAAGGAGAAATAATAGAGGTGGTAGCTTGTTTTGACAGGAACTAATATGAGGAGCACAAAATTTGCTGGCAAGAGTAAAACGATTGTGGCAAGGTTATTATGAAGCTATGCGTGTTGGTGAATATGAATGATTGGAGCACCCAATATTGGTAAAATCAAAATAAAGTTGCTGCTTATTATTATTGAGTGTGATATGGCGTTTTGTGAGATCTGCTGTATTCTTAAAGTGCGAAAGTGGAAGAATTGTTGAGAAATCCATTTTTTTTTTCATTTGTCCCTCATTTCTGATCTATGTATTCCAAATCAAAACAATGTAGCAATACTTGGGTGGGTTTGCTATAAAGCACATACTGCTAAGTATTTATGTTCTCAAAAGAAATTGTTACAAAAAAGAATATAAACTAACAGCTCTGTAACTAACTCTTGATCGGTTAAATGCAATTAAAATATTTTCATAATTTAACATGATCTTAATAGACCTTTTGAGGAGGACTTACATTAAACATCAATTATACATGACTATCAAAACATAATTCAACCTATTAATTTCTGGTGACTTGAATGGGTATTTGATTATGCAGTGGACGCTGCATTCAATACGCTTCGTCAAGCAAGAGCAACAAGGTACACGATTGGTGTGATCAATCATTCCACGCCATGCGCTTATCAAACACGCTATCACCAGCGTATTGTATTTTTTACTGCACATGACATCTCTCCGATCCGAAGATTTCTAATCGGCTTCTGAAAAGGTCTTTTAACATGAATACAAAGATATTATCAGTGCATTAAAATTGTCAACTGATAAAATCTATTTCTTTGTTGCAAAGTTGTTTCAGGGCAACCCTTGTCAGCTTTGAAGTTGCTAATATTCATGTGGCATTTAGTACTACCGTACATGAATAGTGTTGCTCACTCAGACAATGTATGGCAAGACTTGCATGAGAAGCACAGAATTGCCTAGCAGGCAGCATCAAGTTTTGCTCTGACAAGTGAATCCAATTAGCATTTAAAGCTGTCAAAGAATGCTGTCCCCTTGTCTAGAAGTGTATCGTCTACAATATAGCATTATAAGTAGGTAATAATGAACTTAGGTTCACTGGATAATTTGGAGGAATATTCTCACAGGTATATATTATATATAAAGGAAAGTATTGATGAAGCGGCCGGCAGGGTCTGGCCACAAGTGACATTAGTATTAAACTTGGCTCGGGAGTTGGAGCAGGCCGACAGCCAGAGGTCAAAGAGACGGATTAAAATGAAGTGATCTGTGAAAAGAGTGATGATGAGTTAGCTCACTACAGTCTACAGGCTGTTTACTACACTTATGTAACAACAAGTCTGTGCATGTTGCTCTGGTCAGGACTCTTGTTCACCATGTCCTTTTTTCCTTCCGCTCTTTGATTAGGCTTATTGAGTTGGAATTGTTTCCAGACGGTACAAAACAATGTAAAGACAGAATTCTCCCAATGCATATTTTATTTGAGGCTTTTGTCCTAGATTCACTATTGGTAGGAGAAATATGTTTGCCATAACTTCATTTACACAGTGTAATAATTTGAACTTTGTGGAGCATTGGGGGGTTGTCTTTTTGTGGAGGACAGGGGGAAAAGATAAATGAAACCTCTTCTAGTGTTAAAACGTTCTTTGAAGAAGTTTTATTATTATTTCATTTTGGGCTATTCCAATTGAAATCCATATACCCCCTATGAAAGACATGACATCACACACAGGGAGTGTAGATTTTAAATTGAGTCACCCATTTAGATAGCCCCATTTGAAATTCACACTCCCTGTGTGGGTGATGTCTTCCATAGGGGGTGTATGGATTTCAACTGGAATGGTCCATCGCTATAGAATCTTAAGTCTATTTCTAAGTAAAATGGAGGTGCCATCATCGTTGACATCTGATTTCAGTCAGTTCTGTTTATCCAAACCTAAAGAATCACAGAGTTAGTAATTGTGATAGACACAAACACTATTATTTCCATGCATCCGTGTCTCAAAGCACCAGACCGTCTAGTGTTAACCGTGATAATTTGTAATTTGAACTAACAAATGGTCTGTGAATAGCATAGAGTACAAGAAACCAACACTAGACCAGGCTATGGAAATCTTCTTCAATGGTAGTTATTCATTACTAATTGCCTACCATGAAATACTAGAAAGGTTCTTTTATATCAACCAATTTAAAGGATGACAAAATGACAATTTTATTCCAGTTTGAAATATTCATTCATACCTGAAGTTAATTACATTTGTAATACAATTCTAGTGAATCAATTAATGGATAGATATTATAGAGTTACCGTACTTAATTTAATAGTTGTCATTTATTCAGCAATGTACACTTAGTGGAAATGTAATAGTCGGAGGAGGAGATTAAAATTCAAAGAAAGCAATAGTATTGCTTAAATGTCATGCTGTCATCAGACAAGCCTGATGTGTAGTTGTCTCACTATGAATTACAACCATATGTGTGTGTGTTAAGGCAATACAAGGTTCTGTGCTACTGTTTATGATTATTTTATCAAACCTTTTTCTTGTTTTCTTTTTTCGTACTGTTACAGGGACCAGAATAAATATAAAGAAGCTGGTAATTTGCTACATGATGCTCTGGCTATAAGAGAGAAAACCCTTGGGCCTGATCATCCAGCAGTAAGTTGAAGATGTAAAATTAACCCCTGAGCACTACCTGCTGATCTGACATTGCCTCTGATTGGTCAATTACATGACATCTTCACTTTAATCACCAATCAGAATGAAGCTTTGCAAATAATTCGCCTCGATTTTTTTGCGTGGTGAAATTATTCTAACAATGTTGCAGATTGGTCCAATTGATAATGAAAACTTCTTTTTGGCCAATAGGCAGGTAGTTCTCATGGGGTTAAAGATGTGAAATTAAGAGTTTATTTTAGATGATACTGCTGTTGTTTCTTCCTGTAAGGAAGGATGGTGTAGGACTCATGAATAACTATCTGCATTTCACGTCGTCCAAACAACTTTTATTCATGAATATCAGTATTTATTTTCCTAAATTTTTTTTGCATTTTAGAATAAAATTTGTTAAACACACTGTAGTGACCTTTTCAGCTATTCCCAACTGTTCTATCGGCCAGTATATTTTTTATTTAATATTTTAATGATCAAATAGCAAAATCCATAACCACTGGTACGACAGAACTGAGCATAGTATTGAATGGCACTATAATATCGGAAAGAGAATAAGCAGATGAATTGTCATCATTTATTGCATGCTATTTTTAAGTCCATTTGATGGGATTAATATGATTTCTCTGGAGACTAGGAATCAATGTTAAAAGCGCTATTAATAACTATTGCCGTAAAATTGGGACTGCTTTGTTATTTACCTGCATCGGTACAGTCTCTTATTAAAATCCTTTCCAGAAGAGTAAAATTAATCCAGCTAGATGTTTATAAATTTTTAATGAAATAAACCCCAAGGCAGTTACGGTGTTGTTCAAGTAGTATTCCCATTTATTTGGGAAACAAGATGTATTTGTAATGTAATTGTCAGAAATGCTCAATATGCTTGTATGATGTAAGATATTAATGGCTGTCAAACCTAGTGACCAAACTCAAGATCCAGGTTTTTAATGTTGAATTTTAAAAGGACATACTAGCAAAGAAGTGTGTTTTCAACCACCCCAATACCTATAAACCATTTTCATATCGTCCAGCTAATTATGATAATTAACTCTCTTTTCTGCCAAATCGAGTTTGCCTGTTGCCCAAATTGACTCCCAAGTATTGCAATGTTTGATTTTAAACTATTGACTAATCACATTTCAACTTCCATTCATATCCAAAGAAATGTGTTTATGTGAATAGTGTTTTAACCAATTTCATATCGTCCATCTAATTATGATAATTAACTCTCTTTTCTGCCAAATCGAGTTTGCCTGTTGCCCAAATTGACTCCCAAGTATTGCAATGTTTGATTTTAAACTATTGACTAATCACATTTCAACTTCCATTCATATCCAAAGAAATGTGTTTATGTGAATAGTGTTTTAACCAATTTCATATCGTCCATCTAATTATGATAATTAACTCTCTTTTCTGCCAAATCGAGTTTGTGTGTTGCTCAAATTGACTCCCAAGTATTGCAATGTTTGATTTTAAACTATTGACTAATCACATTTCAACTTCCATTCATATCCAAAGAAATGTGTTTATGTGAATAGTGTTTTAACCAATTTCATATCGTCCATCTAATTATGATAATTAACTCTCTTTTCTGCCAAATCGAGTTTGTGTGTTGCTCAAATTGACTCCCAAGTATTGCAATGTTTGATTTTAAACTATTGACTAATCACATTTCAACTTCCATTCATATCCAAAGAAATGTGTTTATGTGAATAGTGTTTTAACCAATTTCATATCGTCCATCTAATTATGATAATTAACTCTCTTTTCTGCCAAATCGAGTTTGTGTGTTGCTCAAATTGACTCCCAAGTATTGCAATGTTTGATTTTAAACTATTGACTAATCACATTTCAACTTCCATTCATATCCAAAGAAATGTGTTTATGTGAATAGTGTTTTAACCAATTTCATATCGTCCATCTAATTATGATAATTAACTCTCTTTTCTGCCAAATCGAGTTTGTGTGTTGCTCAAATTGACTCCCAAGTATTGCAATGTTTGATTTTAAACTATTGACTAATCACATTTCAACTTCCATTCATATCCAAAGAAATGTGTTTATGTGAATAGTGTTTTAACCAATTTCATATCGTCCATCTAATTATGATAATTAACTCTCTTTTCTGCCAAATCGAGTTTGTGTGTTGCTCAAATTGACTCCCAAGTATTGCAATGTTTGATTTTAAACTATTGACTAATCACATTTCAACTTCCATTCATATCCAAAGAAATGTGTTTATGTGAATAGTGTTTTAACCAATTTCATATCGTCCATCTAATTATGATAATTAACTCTCTTTTCTGCCAAATCGAGTTTGTGTGTTGCTCAAATTGACTCCCAAGTATTGCAATGTTTGATTTTAAACTATTGACTAATCACATTTCAACTTCCATTCATATCCAAAGAAATGTGTTTATGTGAATAGTGTTTTAACCAATTTCATATCGTCCATCTAATTATGATAATTAACTCTCTTTTCTGCCAAATCGAGTTTGTGTGTTGCTCAAATTGACTCCCAAGTATTGCAATGTTCATCATCTGAAACTATCGACTAATCACATTTCATGACTTCCATTCATATCCAAAGAAATGTGTTTATGTGAATAGTGTTTTAACCAATTTCATATCGTCCAATTAATTATGATAATTAACTCTCTTTTCTGCCAAATCGAGTTTGCCTGTTGCCCAAATCGACCCCCCAAGTATTGCAATGTTCATCATCTGAAATGGTCGACTGATCACATTTCATAACTTTCATTTATATCCAAAGAAATATGAAAAGTGTTTTAACCATTTTCCCAACTTCCTGAAACAACTATCGTTTTGGGCCAGCAAAATATTATGCAGCAACAGACATGATTGAATCTTTTGATATTAAAATTTTGATAACTTATATCAGCATTTCATATGTCTATGATCTTATTTTTTAACCACAGGTTGCAGCCACTTTAAATAATCTTGCGGTATTATATGGAAAGAGAGGGAAATACAAAGAAGCAGAACCCCTGTGTAAGAGGGCATTAGAAATTAGGGAAAAGGTAAGTGCCATTGGGCTATTTCAGTTCAAAGCCATAGTGAAAACATGACCTTGATCCCCCACTCGGGGAGTGTGAATTTCAAATGGGATTACTCGAATGAGCGACTCCATTTGAAATCTACACCCCTATGTGGGAGATTCAGGTCATGTCTTCCATACAGGGGTGTATGGATTTCAACTGGAATAGCCCATTTGGCCTATTGAAAAATTCAGTGGGGTAATGTCAATTCTGTTGTATACAATTTTAGCTGTATTAGGGAAACAGTTAGGTTTTGTCATACTTTAAAAAAAATAACATCTTAGTGTATAGTCTACAGGAACTAGGTCGTAAGCTTGGGCACTTTTAGCTGTAAATTGCTGCAAACTTGCATGCTGCGTGCAAGCTGAAATTACCGCACATGATCGATGAAATCAGCCAGGCATTCTCATCCAGTTGCAGCGACTAATTTGAGTAATTCATTACTGACTTGACAGAGTGCAATCTAACACCATCCCATGACAGTGCGAGTTATTACAAGTTGCCACCTCATAGCTTCCAGTCTTCCCTCTGTGTTATAAACTATTGCCTCTCTTCCGTTCCATCTATTTAACCGACTCAGGCGTTGAGGGATTTGTGTGTATTTTATATGACTGTAACTTTATATCCGCCATGTTGACTACAACAAGTACTGTAACCTAGATTGTTTTGGCTGTGATGTACAGATTTCTATATAAATAAAAGGAAGGTGTGCAAAATTTTGGCTCCCTCTCTAAGCCAGACATGTTATTGTTCAACTCCAAAAGTGGGGCACTTGGTCATCTTAATATGACTTAAAATATAGGCTACTTTATTGGTCATGACTTGAGAGATAAATAGTAGTTTATTTGATTTGGTCAATTTTGGAATAAATTTACAGACAACACTGGCAGTCTTATTATCACTATAGAAATACACCTTGGCAGCGAGCCAATGCTTACTGGAAGTAGAGGTATATGCATTGAACAACTACAGAACCAGTAATGTTAGTAACAGAGCTTCATGTAGGTTATGACCTCACATGACCTTTAATTTGCGGTTTTATACTCCCCAAGAGTCAGGGATCACTTCCCCCGAGTTACAGCCCAATCGCAGCACCTTCAAATTTGACCTGACCTTTGACCTCACATGACCTTTGCGGTTTCATACTCCCCAAGAGTCATGGATCATTTTCCCAGTTAAAGCCCAATCGAGCAACTTCAAATTTGACCTGACCTTTGACCTCACATGACCTTTGCGGTTTCATACTCCCCAAGAGTCAGGGATCATTTTCCCCCGAGTCACTATATATATTTATTGCTTTTAAGCTTTCCCTCCGGTCTTTCCTTTTAAAGGGAATTTTATCAAAGCGTCAGATCAGTGCCCCAAACGAACGAATTTCTCAACACGCATGCTCAATTCAATTAATAAATCAACCTCTATGCAGAAAACAAATTATCGTTGTTTCTAGAAACACTATTTTCTCTGAAAATAGTGAAATTTTATGTTTTTTATATTACACACTATCATCGCTTGAATATTTGTTTTAATAAAAGTATCATAAATATTTAAATGAAGGTAATTATAATTTACTATATTCAGGCTATCCACATGTCCGCACGTTCGATTCAGAAGTAAACACTAAGCAAATATTTCCCTCTATTGCCCAACAAGTTGAACCAGTTGAGGAATTTTGTGTTAGAGCAGGGATGCAAGTCAGAGTAGTTGCCTGTACTGATAAAAAAGTCTGTCTCCATATTCATGTGTTGAGGTTTATAATATACCTAAAATGTTAATTCAATAATTTAAAATTAGGGCAATCATTTTAACCCCAACACAGTGATGTAGACATGATCATAGTGATTCACAGGGGGGTTCAAGGGGGGGGGGCATTTGTTTAAGAGGTGGCCTGGGCAGGGGGGGGGCAGGGATATATTTTTATTAGTACATTCCATACCCCGGTATAAAATCAGGGCAATCTTTTAGCCCCAACAGTGGTGTAGACATGACCATAGTGTTCAGAGGGGCCCACAATGGGGGGGGGGTGTAAGGGATATGAAATGGGAACGAAACAAAGAAGGAAAGAAACTAATCAGGAAATGTAAGAAAAAAGAAGCTAAAATAATGAGAACAGAATTAAATTTAAAAAAACATGGAAACGGGAAATCACAAGCAGCAAATAAAAAAAAAAAGCTAAAAGGGAAATGTAAGAAATAACAGATTTAGAAAATAATGGGAACGGGGTTAAATAAATAAATAACATGAAACGGAAAATCACAAGCTAAGCAGCAAAAAAAAGTTTTAATGGGAACAAAATAGCCCCATGTAGAAGAAACTGAAAAGAAAGGAAAAAAAGGAAATGTAAGAAGAGACAGATTTATAGAAATAAAATGTACCTTTTCAATGATTCTACCTGTTCAGTAATTCTTCCTGTTATAGTGAACGCTCCCATTTACTCATCTAGCGGGGACCCGCGCGAAGCGCGGGTATCCCGCTAGTATTGAATAATTTTATGGCTTTGCCTTCCATAATTTATGTCATTTTGCATACATTTTGTAGTATTTTGTTTTGTAAGTGGTTAATAGTTGCTTGTTTGATGTATTTGCAATAGGTACTTGGTAAGGATCATCCAGATGTAGCCAAACAACTCAACAATCTTGCGTTATTGTGTCAAAATCAAGGCAAATATGAAGAGGTGAGTAAAACAGGTTGTGACCATATCAGACTTGGGGAGAAATGCAAACTTAAGGTGGTACTAACCCCGATAAGTTTTGTGACTAATTTTACATTTTTCTGAAAAAATAACTAGACACTGGTTACAAAAGTTATGTATATTATAGGGACAAGGAATTCAATTACTTCACCGAAATTTCAGTGATTCAAGACAAGTGGTTCATTATAGGCCTATATGTTAAGAAATGAGGTATATACATTCTAGCGGTACCTCTTTTCTTATCATAAATAATATACCGCTTGTTTGGAGTCACTAAAATTCCAGTGTAGTAACTGGATTCATTGCCCCTATAATATATATAATTTTTGTTACCAGTGTGTTATTATTTTTTAGAAAAATGCAAAAATAGTCACAAATTTATCAAGGGGTGTAGCACCACCTTAAGTAGAATAAAATAGTATCATTTCTATCAGTAGTGCAGTTCGTAACAACATGTTCATCCTTTGAGCACTAGAAAGTGCAAGTAAAGGAGAGGAAAGTGTGTTGCCCTTGGTTGTCTGACACACAATTTAGCAGTACTCCCAGGCTTCCAGAAGCTACTGTAAATGATGAACACCTATATTGACTGGAAAAAAATGAATTCATGACAAGTATTTAAAGTGAGCCGTGCTAAATAGTATGTGTCGGAGTTCAAATAACAGCATTGTATGGCATACTAGTGTAGTTGCAGCAGTGCTCAATCTCTTGATGTGGCATACGTTCAGAGGAAATCTGTGTAGGTTTGCACATCTCACAAGAGTTGCATTTACTCCATCTTGAATACAAAATGTCTTTGATAGGAGATGATGATGGAGTAACAACCCACAACGTAAATGGGCATATTAATACTGAGTTCACTTTGTTTTGTTATGGGCAGGGTGTGAGGTAGAAAGATAAAGTAAACCATTCCCAAAATTAAAAGTTGCTCTGGCGCAGCACATTATAGACCCCTGGTTTTGAGCAGATGCGAGAGTAATTAAACACACACAGTGAATGACACAAAACCTATCAATTATTGTTGACTTAACTTGAAAAGAATGAGCCACTCTTGTCTAGACCGTGCTGTCCCATTTCATGATCAGGTGTCCAAACATGATGATGCTGTTGGGTTAGTGTCTGCAATGTGAAGGCTGATGACTGCTCATTGTTTTTGTTTGGAGTTAATCAAACATGGTGAAAGTTGTTGTGACCAGTAGAAATAGCAAAGCATCAATTCGCAAGTGGCCATTTTCTTTGTGGCAATGTTTTCTACTTGTTCCCTGTTCAACTAAATGTCACAACCACATAATATGTGACAAATTAGTTATCATGCCCATGTATGTGTACTATCACACCCCAACGGATTTAGACTAGTAACATATTACTTGATAACATAAATACACTTTTGGAATTATTTGTCATAGTTTTGTGTTTACATGGTAAACCAATGACATTGACAACATCAAAATTAAGTCAATCTTAGCCAGGCCCCCCGATTGTGAGATAGCTTGAGGTCAAGGGTGCGAATCTCCACAGCATCAACATGTTATGGACTTGGCAAGGCTCTTCACCCCTATTACCCCTCCACTCAGGTGTACAAATGGGCACCGGCTCTATTCAATGATGGGAACATAAAAGACTCCTCGCTGTGGAGGAGGTGTAGTAATCCCCCACCAGCAACATTACATGGAGAAGTCTATCCCAATAGCAGGTGTGCACTCTGGCATGTGAACATAGGTTTGTCCCCTTTATCTAAGATAGTACCCGGTCAAAAACTGTCAACATTTTGATTGCCTCTACAGGTGGAATGGTACTACCAGAGAGCACTAGAAATATATGAAAAGAAACTGGGCCCAGATGACCCAAATGTGGCCAAGACCAAGAACAACTTGGCATCAGCGTATCTAAAGCAGGGCAAATACAAGGCAGCTGAGACACTATATAAACAAGTGCTAACCAGGGCACATGAACGCGAGTTTGGTGTCATGGACGAGAGGGATGCGGGCAAGCCTATATGGATGCAAGCAGAGGAAAGAGAAGAAAGGGTAGGTTTCTTCAATTCTTATTCAAAGGGGGACTTTGTGATCCACAGCCTCATCCCCACATGGAACTCCAAAAACCTAGGACTACATAATATATGTGTGCATAAAGTCTCTTGACGATTTGGTCATTTGACAGAGACATGGTGCAATTTGTATTTTCCATATTTTCCATCTGTCGACATACAGAAATTAAAACACAGCTAATGGGGCACTGTAATACATGCAATTATGGAATTCACAAATTCAATGGCCAAATCAACTGAAATTTTTGTGAATATTGAACCATACCCTAAAAAGAGGATGTTTGAATCATGAAATACCCTTTAAATAAGAAGTAGGTATAAATCTTAATACTGATACTCATATATAAGCTATTGCCATATACTTCTTGAGGTAGTGGGAATTGCAGTTGATAATGAAGGTGTGGTTATGGGTCGGGACTTTCTTGTATTGCTTGCTCTAATATTCTCATATCATACTATATACTGCTTGTTCATACAGCACGTTAATTATTGTTCACAAAAAGTCTGTTGGTATATGGGAGCAATAGACATACCAATTAGTGCTAACATCATCTATGCTTCACAAACGGAGCCAGCCAGCCCAGTATATTTTCTTTTTGTTGTTTCAGGGTAAATTCAAGGACAATGCACCCTATGGGGAGTATGGAGGCTGGCATAAAGCAGCCAAAGTTGACAGGTTGGTTGATCGGTTAGTTTCACCCTCCTTCACTAGCATTAGTATGAATAAATGAATGATAACCCATTTCTTAAATAGCTACAGATCCAGCTATACTGGCTATCAGAATAGAACGGCACTCTCTTACTTTGATCAGCGTGATCACCCTGTTATTATGATGTACACTCTTGAGCCAACCAACGCTTTGATGTGTAATAGGTCAATCGGATTACTAGTCTGTTTCTATGATTGTGAGACGAATCAACCAATCGAAATCCCAATTCCATGTTTACGCTGTGTACGTTCTCAAAATCTAATCAAGTGCCGTTCTTCTCTGCCAGCAAGTGTAGATTTCATTTCAACCTCAGCTCTGTCAACTCATATTCCATCCCATCACCTGCAGTAAAGATTTGGAACCCAGTATGGTGAAGCCAGGGTGGTCACTGGGAGTGACACTTTGTGATACTTCTACCCAGGGGTAACATTACTACAGTGATTTGGAAAAGAGATGAAGTGATTTGGAACAAAAATGAAGTGATTTGAAACTGAAATGGAAGTGGAAAATCTGTGGTTGTTTAACAGATGAATTTCGACGATGTATAGCTTCGGACGTTTGCATGTATTAAAGTCTTTAAAATTTATATTTTTCAATTTATATTTATAAATGCAATTTTGTTAAATCATTTATTAATTCCAACATACTAGTCAAAGACACAGAGCTGGTCATTAATGATGCAAGTATTTTTTTTCTGACAATGCATTGGCTTCAATTGCATATTTCAGTAATAGTCCAACTGTCACCACCACCTTGAAAAACTTGGGGGCGCTTTACAGACGTCAGGGCAAGTATGAAGCTGCTGAAATCCTAGAGGAGTGTGCCATTAAATCAAGGAAAAATGTAAGTTATTCGACATAGTATACGGATCACTGAATATAGCATGTAAAAGCTGCTTTATTTTGTGTAGCAATTATCAGTATTTGCAAGATATTCTATGAAATTGCTTATCTGGTAAACTCTTTCACCACCTTGTTTTGTATCTGTATATAAGATACCAGGTGGACTATACCAAATGGAGTATTTCTTTTAAGATGAGTTGAGTCAGTTAATTGGAAGTTAATTCCAATCTATACAAATGAGACCTGCTCCCACAAAACCAAATATAGTCACTAATTTTGAAAATTTAGTTTTTGATGTCATCCATTATTATAGGTCTTCAGCTTTCATTTGATACCAAAATTATGGTCTTTCAACGGGAAGGGAGGGAAGCGACACATAAAGAAAAGGCAAATGCAAGAAAAATGGCTTGTAAAATGATATATTAAGGACTTGGTTTGGCTCGGAAAATGCTAGATTTGGATGCTTTAGACATAAAAGAATATTTTGTTTTCAATGATAGATTAAAGTAAAAATATTAAGGAATCAAAAAATAATAAAAACTGAAAAAGAAAATCTACAAGGTTTTTCACCCCTTTCCCAAGTTTGACTCGCTGTATCTTGAAATGGCTGAGTGCGACTTATGGCGGGTTTCGTCAGAGCATGTCACAAAAAATTATTCAACTTTTTATAGCACAGGTTTACATCGTAACACAAATGATCAAATATGAAATCCTACGTCGTGTGCAGTGCAGGTGTTTCATACAATGTGTGCAGAATTCACAAGTGGTATGGATGTGTTATGTTACAGACCCTGGATATAGGACGGGAAGCTAAGGTCCGTGAACTTCTCGGGCAGGACATCTCCACAGACGTGCCTAGGTCAGAAGCTCTCGCCAGGGAGCGCAAACACGATCATAGACGAACCGGCCAACGACGACAGAGTGACGACAGCGTTGCCTACTCCAAAGACGATGGTAGCGAGGAAGTGAGTATAGGCACATCGTGGCGCAGAGGGGTGAGTACTGAATCCAGACGGTGTTTGACCTTTGACCTGTGGTGGCCAAGAGTCATGTAATGATCATTTTAGTTATTGCAACCGATGTAAAAGATAGAGGAGTTGTAGGAACACAAAGTCACATTGCTGATTTGTTAGCTTAGTATGCTGTGTAGAGGTGCATTGCAGTCCAAATACTTCCAGTTCAATATATATTTTTTAAATATATATATATATATATATATATAGCCATGTATTTCTTGTGGTTTGGTGTTGCACACTATTACTATCACTTTCTATATATCTTGGCTTTGATTAGGTATGGGTAACTTTTTTTAGGCTAACAAATTATTATTGGAAAGACTTGTCATTCCTCAAAATACTGATAGTCTAGTCTCCGAAACAACATACTGCAAAATATGTGGGTCAATGTACTTTTGTTCATAGTTTTGGTGCAAAGGATAAAAAAGCAGCAAGAGAAGTGCAATGTCAGAGACTGGTGCAAACTCTCAAAAAGGTGCAAAAAATTTGGCAAATTGTTCAGTTGCAGCCTATCACTTTCAATCGCAAATGCCATGTGTACGTAAAGGTGTTTGTATGGCTAAATCCAATTCACACTTGCTTATGATGTTGACTTCACAAATCTATAGTTATTTCAAGTAATTCTCAGCCAAGTTGGAAAACGTTGTGAACGCTTGTAGCTCTGTCATAAACACACAGGCTTATAACGTGGTGCAGAAGATTGCATGCATGTGTCTTACACTTTGTACATGCTTAGTATGCTACATGTGTGCAATGAGTATGTTCCACCATGGCCAAGAATTACTTGAATTAACTGAAGCTATTTATTTAAATGAATCGGCTATTCCACCAAGTATAGGGACACTAATTCAAAGCAAAGTCTGTTGGGCTATTCCACTTGTAATCCATACACCCCCATATGGTAGACATGTCCTTAATCTCCCACACAGGGAGTGTGAATTTCAAATGGGGTTACTGGAATGGGTGACTCCATTTGAAATCTACACCCTCTGTGCAGGAGATTAAGGTCATGTCCACCATAGGGGTGGATGCCTTTCAACTGGAACAGCCAATTTCTGTTTATGCTGAGCCACTTAAAAACAAAACAAAAACAAAAGTCGCATTTTGAGGATTGGTACATCAAAATTTAACGATAACAGCATGTATGATATATTCCGCATTGGTATTATTTAAATTAACCGTACCCTTGGGACATGTGAATGACTAATAATAAATTTCTTAAATCATCTCACGGCATGGGTGAGAATCAGAAACCACAATTCATACATGACTCAAGATTAATGCATGGCTGGCCAAACAGTATTGCCATCATCAATTTGTAAAGATTATTCATGTTACCATCAAGACTTATATAAAACATGAAAGTTGAAAGCAGTGCCTCTTACATAATGCCGCAATTTGTCATGCTTTCTCTGGCCTCATTAGTTCGTTAACATTTCAAATCAACAAGAACTGTATTTTTAAGTTAATTCAGTGTGCATTGTATATTCAGTTCAGTGGAAATAAAATTATCAAAACAAAGCATTTCCCAGCCATGTACCAAAAACTATGAAATAAACAAAATATTATTATTAGATACTAGTGGGTAAATATTTGCAGACATAGTCATTAAAAAGATTGGAATAAGAAAAGGGTATTATTATTTATAGCAGGATGGGGGATTGGGAGGTATTATTTAAGGTATTTCTGTTTCTGTTTCTTGTGTGATCAATGTTGTATGTGTGTGCGTATGTGTGTGCATGCATAATGTGCATGATTTTAGTTTCACCCTCTCCAATTCAATTCAAATTTAGCATGTCAAAAAAAAGCATTGAAAAGAGCTGCTCATTTACTCGCCAAATGCTGCTAGAAATAAAATGGCTATTTTATTTTCTTCCTCTCTAGTCTGCATTTTTTTAATGTATGACATTTATTTTTACATCTTGGTTGATTCAAGTATACCATTGAAATTGACCACTTCTACAAAATTGTTCATTTTTTAATTTGGTGCAGTAGATGATTTTGAATTTTGACATGTTTCTTCAATGAGAATTGAAATTAATAATTTTTGAGGTTTTTAAGTATGATTTTTTTTTCACAATTGTGTTGGTCCTTTTTTTCTGCACAGCACCGGATTAACTTAAATTCATCTTTATAGCCATGTAGATCTACTCTTATTATTCTGATGTTCAATTTTTTCTATCTTCCTCTTCTTATTCATACGCTGACTAGTTTTTTGGCTTACCTCAATCATTTTTGACTGAAGATGTTAGACCTGTACCTTGTGCATGTGCTCATATAGAACCGCTCAAGTGCCCTTGCGCCCAGAATGAATGCAGCTGCGGGGTAGATGTATTGGGTTGTTGACTAACAGGTTTTGAAAAAGCGCCCTCTCACCATTATACCTGTCAGTCAAATGTGGTATGTACTTTGTGTATTGATGGTTGGACATCACTTCACATTGGCAGATAGGTGTGGTGTTACCGAATCATTTTTTACAAGATTGAACCAAAAATTATAACTTGCTGAGTATGTACTTCTAGACAAAACTTTGGCAATTTCAACAGTGATGGATTTTGTAACTTCCAAGTGTCAGTAGCTCGCTCCTTGTGAAGTAAAAACTGTTGGCAAATTAATGTTAAAGTTGCAGTATTTTCTGATCAAAAATTCACCATAATGCTGCCATTTATGACCATATTCTCAAAGAATTTCTATAATTGGTTTTGTTAAATCACACATAGAACTGAGTTTGGGCTTACTAGGAGATTTAAAGAGTAAATCAAACCCATGTTAGTAAAGTGGACTTTTGATGGGTGGTAATACAAAACTACAAATTTCTGAGAACATGATCATAGATGTAGCTGCATGCTATCCATTTTGGAATCACAGCCTGCACAACACATGATATCAGCATGGACGTCCATCAGAAAGTACTTTGCCAAAGAGGTCACACCTGATACCATTTGCCTTGTGTTGTAGATGTACACCTTTTTATTACTGATGTACATTATTATTTTTATTTGGCAATGCCAAGTTGCTGGTCATCATCTTGCACACAAGTGATGTATGGTTTTGCCAATTGATGCATTCATTCATTAAAACAGTCATGCATTTGACAAGCATTTGATTTGATTTTGATACACTTTTGGATTGTAGCTTGATTTCTTGCTGTGTCTTCCTGTTTTTTCTCCCATCCATTCCACCATCCATCCACAATCATCCTTCTGCTTGTTTTTTGGTAAAGAAAAGGCAAAAACAGAAAAGAATATGATTTTGTGATTGATTTTCAATTTGTAATTACTTTGTTTTTAAGTCAAATGCAAACCTGTTTTGTCCATCTTTAAAAAAAAAAGAGTTATTATTGCATTACTAATTTTGAAATGTTTTTATTATTTAAATTATAAAAAGAGCTTGCATTTATATATTGCCTTACTTATCCAGATAACTAACACAATATCAAAGGTACTGCATGAAATTAGCGCATGTAGTTAGCCTTTCCTTTCCATCCTGAGCATACCACTTGACACCAATGGCTGTTGCAGATAGAGGACTATCCTGGTCACAGGACTAGCCAGCCAGCTTAATCACATCCCATCTCATGTACTCACCCATTCAATTTTCCCTCAACAGCATTCATTCATTTATATATATAGGCTTGGTTGCAAGCAGCATGCTGAATGATCTACTTGGTTAACCAATGGCACATTTAATGCTATTATACTACTAACAAATGCTAATAGTAATTGAATACTTTATGCATATATTTTAAAGTTTGCAAAGAAACGTAAAAATTGGCTGATTAATAATAGCTCTGCTGTCCAATACAACTAATATTGCATGTAATAAGGCTGTCTGCTGTCAATTTCAATGTTACAGAGCAGGGAGTGAGCAAAGGAGAAGCAGTGAGTGAGTGTATTTGAGTGCGTTTTTGTAAACACCATTAAAAGTTGTAAAAGTGGACCCTTAAGAAGCACAGGTGGCCATGCTTGTTACACAGTCAGTTGTCCATGCTTGCTAGACGTGTGACAAGATCGAAAAGAGCATGAAAACATGTCCGCATTTGGAGTACGGTCAATGTGCATTGTGCAGTCGGGATAAAAACTCTTAACAGTCCTTGGTAAGATGAATAAAACGTGTTTATGTGTCCATAGTAAAGCAAAGAAAACAAAGGAGCGGTGGTTACATATATAGGTGTGTGGAACGGGGTGTGTTTGTGAGGTGTTTACCAGTTTGCTTGTCTGTATGTATGTTTACCTACCTAATAATGTCTGTTTGTATCCATGTCTGTGTCTGTATTTTTGTCTGTTTATATGCGGATAATTTTTAAAGCTTTTTTCTTAGTAATTCGGGGATGGGTATTAGGTGTGTGTATTGTGATATTAAATTTAAGAAAATATCTGACTGAAAGACTGTTGATCTTGGATTTCATATATAGTATTTGTTTAAAAGAATAATAAAAGAGACTCCCTCCCAAGTTGTAATGTTTTACTGCTAATACCAATTGTACACAACTACACAGTCACAGTACATGTTTCCAGTGGTAGTCCAGAGTGGATCTGAAAACATCAAGAGGCCGGGGAAGGGCAGGCAAGGACGCAAGCCAGTAAGCGCCCCCATGAGGTTTGACGGCGTCTGGACAGGAAGAAATACAATAGTAACGAGCTCACCATCAACGATGTGTGGCCCCGAACACACAATGCCACTACAGGAGAATGGAAATATCAAGAAAAACAGGGTACAAATTATACAAAAATGTCCAAATTATGAAAACAACCAAACCGCTCATCGTACGGGAGCATATGTGTGTTTTAATAAACTAACCATCAATTTCTCTTCTGCTATCAATATGTATTCAAAATGCAAGATTATTGTTACTGATTGCTTCGGATTGTATCTATGAAACTCCTTTCCTGGAACGATTTATGGATTGGGGGCACTATACACCATTTTATTGTAGTATGACTCAAGAGAATTATGATAATATGCCTTTTTAAACTCAATGGTTGGAAAAGTTCACACTAATGTTCCATAGAGTGTGTCTGTCTGCAGGCAAACATGCGTTTACCTTGTTTATTATTTCTAAACTTAGTAGCTACAAATTAATTTACGCTGCTTTTAAATTGAACGATATTGTCACTTTGAAATATGGATCTTGCGTGATTGTGAACTCCCACATGTACGGCATTTCATTCACACATGACACGCCGTTTTAAGTTTATGAATCACAATGTGTCAAGTACCTGCAAAAAAAACTGTTGTTCACAAAATCACTTCAGTACCCACCAAACTTTATGTATAGTGCCTCCACTAATCAGCACGCAAGCAAACCAAACAAAATACTAGCTCTACCTTGCACCATGTTGTATAATTAGTGGTAATTTACTGTATACCATCACCACAAATATATATTTATTTATGCATACTTCATTTAACTAGTGACTAAACCATATGAATGCCATGTATACAACAACTCTGTCATAGGCTCTATCTCTTGACTGACTCTAGCTCTTTTGAATACGGGGCTTGCCATGGTACACTGGTCAAACACTGCCTTTTTTTCAGTACTCACATCTTGTGTTAATTAATCTAGCCTTTAATTGGCTTATCATCTCATTTGATATTTATTTTAATCTTGTATTTACTCCACCTAGTTTCTGCTTCTGAGTGTTTTTATAAAGTATCCATATTTATGGGTGGTTGGTGTAGTAACTCTGATAGTTGACTTTTGTCAAGTCTGCAGGGAACCGTAACACTAAACATAAAGGTCAGTACAGTTCTGGAGTGGACAGACAGACAGACAGAATTGAGGACAGGAAATTGACACTCTTCTTGGACACATGCGGTACACAATGAACAGAAGTTGTTTTGGTATAATACCCAGTAGCAAATGTTAATGTTTTACCAAATTCTAGCTTCTCTTTAATACTGAACTTTGACCTTTTTACATGAAGTGGTATATTCAGTTGGTATGCATGTTAATGATTTCGGAACATATGCTGTCTTCATAGTGAGATTCCAATTTACTTTTGATCATTAAGTAATGATAATTTTGAAAGATAGAACACAGAGAAAAGCATAATGAAATGTTCTGACGTTGCTATGACGATTGTGATAAGTACTTTAGAGGATTAGATTTGTTGAAAGTTACAAGAGTACAATATACACATACATAAAGATAGATGATGACATTTTGAAACAAACAAGGATGATCACATGATCAGTGACTTAAAAATGTTTGCTTATGTGACTGAATCGGTGATCTGTACTGACCTTTGACCTGATAATAGTTCACCTCATCCAGAGCACAGGTAAATATTTCTCATTATTAACCGATTCCATAAATATGTAAAGATTTTTATTATGATAACAATATTGCTATGCTTAAAGAAGATAATGATCCAACTACCAATAACGATGCCGTTTATTGTAGAAATTATTTTGACCTGTTAAAGAAAGGAGAAACATTTGTTTCAGAAGAACAACTCAAACTTTGCAAATTTGATAGATCAAAAGTCGAAAAATAATACATTAGTTCAAATGCTCTTAATGTTGCCGATCAATCAATGTTAATGCTTATCAGATTAATTTGAACAAAGTACTAGAATTTGCATCCCATGTGCTTCTGTATAATGTTTTCACTATTTCAAATGTATTTTTGTAATTAGTTGGTAACATTCTGAAACAAGTGTTTCTTTTTCTTCCAACCCTATGAAACTGGGCCTATTTGCAGATGAGAGAGCCCCAATATATGCACAATAGGGCTGCAGCAACTAATTCTTCCAGTGGTCCTGGGTTATTTGTTATGCTTAAGCCCAAGGTGCTGCGGTAGCTTCCTTCCACCCACCTGACTCTCTGTCCTTCCGTGGTGATCCTGTGAGTTGTTGTGGATATGATGCCTTCCAAATTGCATGACAACATTGTATGATTGCTTGAAGCATGAAGAATGTATCAGATACATATACAGGGTGTCCCAATAAAAACAGAACCCTCATTGCGCCCTCTTTATCTCCTATTTCTGAAAAGTTGATCAAATGTATTTTGATATGTAAAGAAACCTTTTATGTAAAATCGTTAGCTGTACATATACTCCTTTTCAATCTTTGAAGTAGCCCAACCTCCTCCGTGGACAGAGTGAAAAATGGATACATTTCTTTAAAAGAGCATATCTTCAAAAGTTGTGAGCCAATTGAAATATTTCTTTTGGTTTATTAAAGCTAACAAATAAAAGTTTCTTTACCTACCAAAATATATTTTAAATTTTCAGAAATAGGAGAAAAAGAGGGCACAATGAGGGTTCTGGGTTTTTTTGGGACACCCTGTATGTCAACTTGTGAAAGCCAATATTTGCAAGGGGATGAAATAACTAACAAAAGGCAATTCTTTCAAGAAATTAATGTGCTATATGGATAAGCATAGGTAAGAGTGGCACAAATATCAAAAGATTTACTAGGAATGAGGACATATTAGTCAGACTTTTAACCATTTGTTAGTTTGCTAACATATTGGACATTTTTAAAGACGGTAAAAAAAGTGTTTGCACCCACTAACCAAAATTTATTTCATGTTCTGACTCATTTCATGTTCCAACTTGTTTGTATTATTAGTTTTAAATGTATCAAGATTTCTTAAAAAGCCTTCAGCTGGTGTCAATTTCCAAATAAATGTTGTCATGGAAACTGCTTATTTATCAAAAAGAATATGGGCAATGTCAGTGCATTAGCTACTAAGAGATAATTAGATAGTGATTTGTAACAGCAGACCACTTAACTGATTCCAGTAGGTCAGTAGCCAATAAAGAACAGACAGACCTGTACAACTGATGCAAGTTTATGCTTCTGTGAAATGAATTAGTAGCTACATGTATATACATTGATAACATGTAGACTATACATAGAATGCATGAAGGAATATTAGCATTAGGGCTGATGGAATCATAAATGGTAAAGATAGAAGCATTTTGACACATATTAGTAATTTATTGTGTTTCAAATTTGCTAGCGTTATATTAGAATAGCGGTATAGATTGGCTTTCACAAGTTGTCAGGGCATTGCATTATAAGGATATGGGAAAAAAAACCTGTCTGCCACACAGTTTGTTGCATCTATTTTGCATTTGCATGAGTCAGGATGATGGTGCAGTTGTCATAGTAACAACATCAATTTGACGACGGCTGACATGTAAGAAGAGCGCATGATGATGCAAGTTGCCTCTTGCTTATGCATACATGTAATGAGATTCCACCGAGAAATTTTAATATGCCCATTTTCTCTGTTTAATTCATATCAAAATGGTAATTGGCATATATGAAAACAAGTGTTACATGTTGTGTGTTTGTAGCCGTATATATTGTGTGTGTTGTCCTCGTCTCATGTAATGTGTTTTGTCTTGTGTATAGGTTGTGTTAAAATCATTAAGTAACTTGAAGGTGAGTGAATAATAATACAAAGTTCTCATGGTTATAACATGATCTAATTCATTGATGAGATATGGTCTAATTCATCAGATATATGTTTGTTTAATTGTCTTATGGTAATGTCATGTTCTTTGTTTCATGTTGTTGTCCCCGTCATGCTTTCCATTTTGTATTTATCGTTAATTTATTAACTTTTTATTTTGTTGATTTTAATTCCAGTTCATATTTATAAATTTTCTTTTAATTTGAAAAATGTCTACTAATTTTGTTTTGAGGCCTAGGCTCCCCCCAATAAAGGCTTGTGCAAGCGGTGCATGTTTCATGAAATATCTGAGAGTTATTCGAATAATACAAACTACACAAATTGTTAGTCTATAATTGATGCAATTATTAGAAAGGTTATCCTACCATTGAAATGTCACAGATGTGGCTAAAATACTGATTAAGTCTATTTCATTTACATTCAGTTTACCCTGTTACTGTATTTTTAATCACATTCGTATAGTGAGCAAACACGCACACTGGGAGATGATAATCAAAAGCGACTCATAAAGAAGTCTTAATCGATATGTGCTTTATGCTACTGAAAACATGTAAGCGTCGAGCATTTGGTCACTTTTTGACCATAGATGATGAGGATGGTGTTGTTGATAATTGTGCCATGCCCAATCTTTTGTCAAATTAATATTATATTTTATGCATATCAGAGCCATGACCTACTTACTTGAAAATATGCAGGTGTTTTATGAAGAGCATTGTAATATATTACTATCTCAATTTTGTCAGCTCCCATCAGGTACCTCACTTGCTTGTAAGCAGTATTAGGTCAAATTTGATGCTTGTAAGATATGTGATTAGACACATTTTGTGACTGTATTATTCCGTTAGCCCTCAGATATTGCACTATTTACATAAAAACCAACACCTTGTCATCTTTTTGCATAATATACATGTATCTGCATTGTTATTTTTCATTTTTGCATTCTACATAATATATTGACAATTATATGTGTGCCCTGTTCACAGGCAACATGATATGGTCGCATAGAGCCAGCCGGGCATAATGCTTATTGCATGCTGTTGGTTTAACGCAGGCTAAAAATAGCTCCATGGGTTCAATGAAATAGCACTCCAAAAAGCAAGAGCTTTCACATTGCAAATTGGTAAAGGGGTTAGGTTACCAACAAGACAGCTAGTGAGCTAGGATATATGTGTGATAGGACTCTCACAGGTTTGGATGTCAAATTGGGTCTAAAATGATTTAGAATTCATTCTCTATGGTAACTGATATAAAATTGGGTGACAAATTGGTTCTGCAGGGAAGACATGACACAATTACGTAGAAATTCAATTTTAGTAGGGACGCCCGTTTTTCATTCAATTTAATTTTCTTTTTTGTTGTTATAGCTTCACAATAAGTTGATTCCAGTGGAATATTTTATCCTGTGTATTTATTCAATATGATACTAAGCCTGTTCATTCTTGCATTTTTACAGTTGAGGTGTATGGTTATCCATCCTGCATGTTTATTTCTTGTTGCTTGTATGAAATAGTAGTTGTAATGTTATCCGTTTATATTGCAGCATGCCTGAAACGTAGCAACAAGCAGATTATGCAAATCTGACCCAACCCCTTCTGCTCTGAATAGTAAAAATGAATGGATAATATATCCAACTTGAGATTATGAAGTTGTACTGGGAAAGAGATTGAAGATCAACTTATCCATATCAAATACAGAGTATGCTCCCTTTTTATCTATAAAACGTGCACAGATTTATTTTGTTAACCAAAGGGTTGTTAATTAAGAATTTAAAATTCGGTGTGGGTACGGGACTATAAAACACACATTTCTTTAAATTTTAATGGCAAGCATTTGTAGTGCTTCAGTTTAGTGATTATGATATAATACCTGTAAAATTTACATCTTATGTTAATGGTCGATTACTACATCTAGTTATGTCATTTAGCATAAGTACAGAAACCTTTTATGTTAATATCATGGGTGGTATCACATGAACAATATTGCATGCAGCAAATACTACTACCTACTCAACCAAAAGACAATGTATTCCAATACCGATTAATTGTTACTATTGTCAGCCACTGTCCATGCATTTATATTCTGTTTGGTACACTTAACCCCATGAGAACTACCTGCCGATTGGCCAAAATTTTCATTATCAATTGGCCCAATCAGAAACATTGTTAGAATAATTTCATCACAAAAAAATTGGGGTGAATTATTTGCAAAGCTCCATTGTGATTGGTGATTAAAGTGAAGATATCATGTATTTGACCAATCAGAGGCACTGTTAGATCGGCAGGTAGTGATCAGGGGGTTAAGGTAATTTATGTTCTCCTGATAATTGAGTAGGCTGTGGTTTGCTGACTTCTAGTATGACCCAGCTAAGCATAACCGATGATATGTTTCAAAACAATATTTGTATTAATGCAATTTAGATGCCTATATAGTCGAGCGTGGTTCATACATCATGTCAAGTAGTATATTATTAGTCTTACAGGTTTCTTTGCATATATCATTTTTTCCATATGTTAATTTTTTTATTTTTTTTAAGCAGTAGATGCACATATTTAGTGCTATAATGTGAATGAAAAAGAAAACGGCTAGCTGTGAATGTGAGATGATATGGCTTGGTAGTTAGTTCAAATTGGCAATCACTCAGGCCCCTGTATGGGAATAACCAAATCACTTTCTTATAACCAATCAATTGTAAATCAATCAAAGGCTAAACCTGTACACCTGTCTTGTAGGCAAGCAGATATTTACAAGCATTCTTTTTCAGGACTAATGAATATTCATGCTATGCAGCGATGGATCACCATACTTGATACACACCCTCCGACATCTCATCACCATCTTCATCAGTGGACAGACAACTCCTTTTTTTTTTCAGTTCAATACATAATTATTGGTGTATATTTTGACAAAGAAACTGATTGTGGTTCTCTCTGCAGGGCTAGCTAATTTTGAAGCAATATAATAGCAAATCCCCTTTGCTTGTTTTTCTTTCTTGTATTTACAGTGAGTGCTAAGCGAAGGATGATATTAGTGGGTTGTTTTTTTTGTCTTGTGCATGTAGCCAGTCCTTTCACGCCATGATTTCCTCCTTGATTCAACCCATGTACCTTTGTTGCGTTGCGTTGCTTTGCTGCTCGTGAGACCATTTCATTTGTCATACTTTTCTGTTTTTCTGTTAGATTTGATCATGACTACTACCACTTACACACTTTTTTTAGTGATTGGGCACACATTCACACACACTGATATGGTGTTAGATTGATTGATAATTCTTGGTGTAAGGGTAGTACTACTTTGGAAAACATGCACCGCACTGCACCACCTGATGTCCCTAAATCCATTTGTTCATCATTGATTTTTAAGTTTTATCGTTTTTGTCTTTAAAAAAAAAAGAACAACATTTTGTTTGTTTTGTGTTGTTTTATTACCATTTATTTTTTCATTTAATTTAATGGATACCATCATTGCAAGTGATGAGTAATTTTTTGATTAAAATTTATTTATAGCATCTTGCATGTTGTGTATCTCTCTGACTGGCTCTCTTTCTCTCACCATGTTTATCAGAGCGAGGATGGGAAACTCAAGCGCAGTGGCTCCTTGTCAAAGCTCAGGGCGTCGGTTCGCCGGAGCAGTACCAGACTTCTCAACAAATTGAAAGGCCGGGAATCGGACGATGACGGAGGGTGTGTATCCGATGCTAAAACTCTTCATTACCAACAACACCAACGTTACAGCCTGCCCCCCCCATTTTGTCCGTCCTTAGAAGCCCCTTATCTACTTGGTGGTGGGGAAATGAGGCCGCTATGACCTCAGACTCTGATGATGATAGTGATTAAAATTCTATTGAATTAATTTCACCTTACTTAACCTCTCCCTCACTCTATTTATTTATTTATTGACCTCTTTTTATTTTTAATGTCCGTAAAACATGTCTTTGCCCTTTAAGAGGTTTGATATCTCCCATGCCAAATTTGAAAATGCCTAGATAGTTCCAATCAAGAAATACTTTTGTAATCATTTAAACAAGGTGATTAATGCACCTGCTTTTAATGACAGAAGAGGTTCGATATGTGGTGCTACTCTCCTTTTCTTAACTTTCATATTAAAATTATTATATTTGATATATATCTTGTGTGCTGTGTACAAATTACAAGTACATGTTCACTTAAAGTATATACTTGCCATTGAATGTGAGATAATAGCACATGTCAAAAGAATGAACGATACTTTCAAATTCTAACTTTCAAATCGTAGCCCGCTGTAACTTATCAATCTGGTATTTTCTGATGGATGGGTGTTAAACAGATTTTCCCCACAAATCCTGATATTTCATTTGTTTTAGTAATTCTACTTAGTGAATATGTCGACTAACAGAGTAGTTATTTACAATAGAATACTACTAATATATGACTAGACTAAATTCAATTTTCATACTATACTATCTAGCTATTACTAACAGTAGGTTTATTGTTGAGACAATTCCTGGGCCTTAGGGTAACTAAGCCTGTTTTTGACGTAAAAAATAAATTACAATTATCCAGATATAGGAAGCTTAGCTGTAGTGTATATATTAGCTCTAGCTTACCATAATAACTTAAATCAGTGCCTGTGTGATACAGATGAATGTACTATAAATAATATATGTAGATGTATGATAATTATATGCACAAAGTGCTGCAGTCTAATGAATTATTCATTAAGTGCAATGTCATTTATTGGCCCCGTGTGCTCAAAGCATTTATAGGAACCTTAATAGGTGTATATTAATTATTAAGTAGAGCAGAAAATTATTTTTTTATTGATTATTGATTTATTTATTTTGAGTAGGTCCCATAAAATCAGTATTATTTATTGACATAGTAGCGAACAATTTGGACATTGATGCTTCCATAATTTTTCCAACATAGGGCTTTCACATGAATATCAAAATTGATAAATAATAGTAGTGTGGTTACAAAACCGGTGGATGATTATAATAATTGTTTTTGTAACCATAGTAATTGGAAAAAGTAGTATTTAAGGAGTAAGGTTTTTTACTAAAAAATGGGTTTGGATTCTCACTACTTTTTCATATAAATTGTTTTCCTGTCCTATCCTAGATCAAAAGTTACATTTTCAGAATTAATGTCATAAAATTCATAATCAAATAAAGTCTGCATCAAGAGCCATTATGTATTCATGTGGACCCTCATTGAAGTACACACACTGAAATATTATTTTTACTTTTTGTATCTAAGCTTTAGTTCATTATAAACAACGAAGAGAAAACAAATGTCCAATAATGTATCGGTTTAATTCCATGTAAGGAATTATTGTCTAGTGGTGATGGGTTCAAATCTTTTTTCATCCTGTGGGAACATGTTTAGTGCACTCTTTATGTTCTATCACGAGATGTGGGTGCTATTATTTTCCCCCTTCTAGATATCAATAATGTCTACGCACTTATTTTTAACGGATGCAATTTAAACCTCATTTTGGTTGTTGTTAAGCTTACAGTGGGTATGCACTAGTATTCGGTCATAGGAGTTAGTTGGTTTTTGTGCCATGCACAAAAGGATTTGGTGTGTGACAAAATTTATAGAAGTTTGAGGAACTGTGACTTGATTGGATCCCTTATTTGGATGCCTTGTTTGTATATTTAAGAATACCTCGTTAAAGATTTAACTTTACAAATCCAATCAAATGCCAGATTTTATTTATCTGTCAAAGGTTCCCTTGGTTTCAAGAAAAATTCCACATTGTGCTATTCCAGATGAAATCCATACGCCCCCTATTAGTTAACATGACTTTAACCTTCCACACAGGGAGTGTGAATTTCAAATGGGTACCTGAATGGGTGATTCCAAATCTACACACCCTGTATGGGAGAATAATGTTATGTCTTCAATTGGGGGTGTATGGATTATAACTGGATTAGCCCATTAAAATAGGTTCAGCTAGGGAAATCCATTTCAAATATGAAAATAATGTGTATTATAACCACACCCCTCTTACATTATCTAAACATAGCTAGTGTGTATTGTCAGTATTAATTACTATGAATGTTGATGTAATATGCAGTGTATGAAATAATTATTTATATGTAAATACATAGAGTCGGTATATGATTAGCTTAGGTGAATTTTCTATTTTGAATTCCTCTGCCAAATATGTTTTTACAAATTATTGGTTAGCTCTAGAAATGCAAATTTTGTGTGACGTATGTAGTGTGTGACTTTGAATATATTAATCATTACATGTTGCGTCTCCTGTGTAAATGAAAACAGTCAATTGACTTGAGTTGATTCGTGCAATGATGGGTTTACTATCGTGATAAATTCAATATTGGGCGACTCCACACAAATGCGGTATCCCCATTGAAACATTTTTAAATGTGATATCCCGGGATGGGCATCCATAATGTCTACATGGCAATCAAATCCGTATACGGGAAATGGTCGCGTAATGAGCTGTGAGCTTGTTTCTTGTGAGTGCATAACAGTATGTGTGCATATAGGGCACTCATGATGCGATACCCTCTGTGTGCTCAAGAGGAGGTCAGGAATGCATTTTAAATTCCAATCCCACCTCAGCCATTGTTATGCCATTCATCAGGGGGGTAACTTCTCTATAAATAAAACCCATTTTGATAAGATGATATAGTTTATTGCTGGCTTTATACTTTCCTGCCGCTCTGAAGATGATTTTGCTTCACTGCGCAGTCGCACCAGAAATGCTAGCGGTGACCAGCAGCAAGCCGATATATCGATCACTCCACCGCTTTGCCGTGGTGGCAGCACCGGAGCCGCTCTGACGTATGGGAACAAAATACGATTTTGGAGTGGCGCTGAGCAGCAAGAGTGGCTTTCAGAGTCATGCCGCTCAGCGGTGTACCGCTCGGCTTGCAGAAAATTACAAGCGGCATGATGAAGCATCACGCCGGCAGCAAGTATGAAACCAACATATAGATATGCATCTTTTGTTATATACAGGAGTTACATGAGACACACTTTGTGAAATCTATTCTGATAACAATTCATGGGATTCTACCAAAACTACTTTCTTTCAAATACATTCAAAAATTTAGGTGTGTGGAAAAGTACAAAAATCTTCTTTTAATTTTGTCAATAGCATGTGTGTGCAATGATGTAAATATTAAAATACTCATCTTTCTGGGACACTTGTGTTTATCGATATGCTACACAAGTTTTAACACACAGTCAATTTATTTCAGTTATATTTGTATTGATTCATTTTAGTCCCATAAATTTTGAAAAAAGTTTTGAAAGAGTTAGCCTCTGTTATACATCTTATCATCAGAGGTTACATCAAATCAAAAATTATCTAAATATTTTTGTGTATACTGCAGCTGAAAATGAGTTTAGTGCCCATTACCAAAAAACATATTGCTTGTTGGTTGTGGTTCAGTCTTCAAAGAAAAGCTTGCTCATTATATATTTTTTGAAAGTATTTCTTTGCATTTCTAGAGCTAAACAATAATAATCATAATATGGCGGAGGTATGGTGTACTGCCATACATAATATTTTCTCAGGTTTACTTTAGTTTTGTGAATGTAAACACTTTATTTTTCCTCCTTTCCATCAGTGTCCTATATGTGTATATAACAAACAAAAATTGTAAA
This sequence comes from Amphiura filiformis, assembly GCF_039555335.1. Lineage (NCBI taxonomy): Eukaryota > Metazoa > Echinodermata > Ophiuroidea > Amphilepidida > Amphiuridae > Amphiura > Amphiura filiformis. The sequence continues at coordinate 59,812,946 of NC_092632.1, forward strand.
CTATGTAACAAATATTTATGGGTCATCAGCCCCTACACAGACAATCCTTGCACTCTTTGATTCCGCACTATTATATATGCCCTCAATATTTTAGGGCAAAGTAATATTTTCCAACTGAATAGCCCACCTCTATTGTAAATACTATATATCAATGCACAATGTGCGTGACCAAACATTTGGGAGCGAGAGAGGAAAAATAAAAAGCTAGAATTGTCCACAAACTTCCATCTAGGGCATTTAAATAAACAAATAACAACAACAGAAGAGAGATATGCCTTATCAGCAGCTGTTAGAACAGAAAAAAAGCACCTGTTTTATTGAAAAGCAATTTTAAGTAATGTTTTTATTTTTTGTTTGTAATATATTATAGATTTCCTGATATTCAGTTACCTTAAATTAATTATATTCTTTTGGGATTGTATCCCTTAAATTGAAGAACTAGTAACTCTAAGTCTACTTTCCTTCTGAGTTTAAGGGGGTACTACACCCCTGCCCAATTTTGTGTCTATTTTTGCATTTTTCTCAAAAATTATAGTGCATTGGTGACAAGTAAGATATGTATATTATAGGGGCAAGGACTACTGCAACAATTGTGGAGTTACAGTCAAAAATGAGGAAAACCAATATTTGATCAATAAATCAATAACTACTTTCCTTGAGTTGCTGAATTTTCAGTGCAGTAGTTGTAGTCTTTGCTCCTATAATATACATATCTTACCTGTCACCAATGCGCTATAATTTTTGAGAAAAATGCAAAAATAGGCACAAAATTGATTGGCCAGGGGTGTAGTACCCCCTTAAGGAATACTGTTATTCATTAGTTTATTTATTATTCATTATTATTAGCCATAGGTGCTAAGTGCCAATGTTTATAATTCAGCTTTGTATAAAAATATGAAAAAAAAACCGATGCAGTAATTACAAAAAAATGAGATTCCAGTCCCAGTTTAAAGTAGCTTTTGATAAGATAGGCCAGGTTTTTTGTAACTAGACTAAAATCGGACTATTCCACTTGAAATCCATACACCCCTTAATATGGTAGGCATGACTTAATCTTCCACACAGGGGGTGTAGATTTCAAATCGAGTCACCTATTCAGGTAACCCCATTTGAAGTTCACACTCCCTGTGTGGGAGATTAAGGTAATGTCTTCCACAGGGGGTGTATGGATATCAACTGGAACAGCCCAGTGTCAGCAGTAAACTTTTACTAACCTTTTCTCCCCCTCATAATACCAAGTTGGTTGGTTGGTTGGTGTAAATCCTTGATTCATCTTGTTACTTAATACATACCTTATATTTATTTTTTCTTAATTGATAATTTTTTTTGAGCCAACATCAGGGTTTTAAAATGTGATTTAAGAAATGATGGATGTTGGAGTACATATGGCTGTTACTTCATTATATAATAGACTGACCGGTGAGGCAGGCACCTCTCTTGCCTTATTTCATGACATAGAGATACAGTACAAATTATGATGACCAAAATTGCCTGTGCTTTGATATCGCCATCTTATTCATTCCATCAAAGAATATATCAGGAATTTTCTACTACGTGTTATCTTCTATGTTGACATTGTAAGAAGTAGCAACCATGGGTAATTTCATTCAAAGTGTTCAACCTGTATATCACAATAGCTTTTAAAAACAACAACAAAATGCATTTAAAATGCTAATTCTAAAGCGTGTTTTCTGTGACTAATTAACTAAATGCTTCCGACTGAGATAACAAATAACACGGTAATGCCAGTGAGTGAGTGAAACTGAGAGTGGGTGATGAAACTCTGCACAAGATCTGATAAGTGGTAACGAAGTGCTCTTCTTACTTCATTCACTTCTAACCTTGGCCAAAGGTCTGACATTTTTGATGATTTAGCGGACATCATCAAGTCAGGGTGAGTGATTGATTGTCATCCTAAGCTCACACCCTGTTTGCTCCTTTCGATGTCCTAATCATTTCATATGGCTGCTTCTGATTGGCTAGCTTGCTGACCGAAAGAAAACAAAAATGCTGCTGATTGGTCGGTTTTGATTCGAAAAGCAAGCTGGTCAGTTGTTGATTGGCTGTAAATTTTTAATAATGAAAAGTGATGTTAGGAATGTTGTCTGTGTATAATAACCTGCATGGAAGAAACCTTTTGTAGTGACTCTAAGCATAGACTGTAAAGAGAGAAACATTGCCGTTGTCCTATGCTTCAAGTGCATCTGACACCAAGTACACAGTTTACATGTAGCGTATTCATTCCGTTAACTGCACATGCCCCTTTGAGTGTCCTTCCAGTGACTTTCCATAATAAATGAATGAATAAATTTTGGATTTTATATAATCAGTTTTCCAGAGGATTCAAAGCGCTGTAATTTCGCTGCCACTGCTGAATCATCACAATCAGATTGCAAGATCTAGGGTGGTTGCAGCCGAACCTGCTGCAGACCTATTCACACTTGGATTGTAACATCCACCAATTATCTGTGCAGCTGCCCAAATTCCATTGAATGAAAGAAGTTCTTGATCTTGCAAAACCAATTATAAAGTGCCCATTGGATTAATTCCATTAAGCTTACCTTATTAAAGTTATTGTCATTCAGCATGAAAAATGCCTATACCCTCGCTAAGAATTCCTGCAATAGATTGTATAGTAATGATATCATTCATGAGAGGACCCTTTGTGTATATATTTATAAATTTCACAGCAAAATGCAAATTTTATGGTGATTTTGACCTCTTTCCTCGTGAGTTTTCATGCCTATACTATCAACAGCTACCAGCATGATATCAACAAAAATGTTATTGAACATGTCTACTCACTTGGCTTTTGGTGGCGCTCTAACTGAAAGCTCGCCTAGATGATGCATGTTTAAAATGATTCTAAACAATGGGGAAAATAAGCGCCCAGTAACAATGACTTAAGTTTAAGCGCCGTGGGCGGTTATTGGAACAAATACGATACTTTATGTTTGAACATGGTTCACATCTAAATGCAAATAGAAAATGGACATGCAAAGCTGTTACCAAATTTGCATTCTTTGGGAATGCATGAAGAATGGTTCGGATTTGTTGTTATAAAATATGAAACCTAAAACCTACCAATTTCTGAATCAAAAGTTTGGGGTCATATTGACGAAGGTTTCTTCCATGTCAAGCATTAAAACAAGTTTTGTAAGCCATGGCCATAATGGATGGATGGATATATATATTCCCAGTATTTGCTAGTGGTAATTGTGTTACTGTAATTTCTATCTTTTGCAGCACTTTACCCAAAAAGTTTTCTCACACCCACATCATTCACAAGCAAACAATTTGTTGGTATATTTTTGTTTGTTTCCAGCTTTTATTTGGAATGCAAATGATATTGGAATGACTTGTACTTCATTTTCTCTCAAGCCAAATTGATGTTGCACGCTCTCCATTTATTCCAAATGTTTTTGTCACGTAGGAATATAGGATGTTGAATGCAGGTCTAGGCTCCTAGTCAAGTATTATGCAGATCTGAACGGTTTTCAGTGCAATACCACTAATTAAGCACAGCATCTTTCAGTGCCAGTGAAGGTGATGCCTATCATTACAAACAACAGTTTAATGGGAAAATTAATGAACTATTCAGTATTTCTACTTGTAGTATTTGCCTGTAGTCAAAAAGGGCCTGTGAGAGTTTGTGAACATTCAGCAACAAACCAGGTTTTTGTTTTCTTGGTTATTTAAACCTTTTTTTTTGGGGGAAGGTAGAGCGTGATATGTATTCTTGAATTGAAAAGACTTAAATTTACTGTTTGGGCAAGTTGAGATTGTTCGGATTTTGAAAACAGATATGATAAAGATATAAGAGCGAAAAACTAGACATTCTAGTGGAAGGAGGATTATAAAGTTGGTTTCCACACACAGATAGATCAAAGGTATCTGATATCTAAACAAAAAAGCTTCAATTTCTTTTGGAAAAGCATGCTGCTTTTTCTCCTTCCCTCCCTGTGCATGGTATCCGAGAATGAACTTTAACCCCTTGTTCCATTATACTAACTCAGCTGTCCTGTGTGTGTCTCAATAGTTTGTCTGTTTCTTGTGTGTTGTGATGATTAGGAGTTGTCCCCTTAGTAAAGTGTACTACAGTTGTTTACCATGTTTCGTTAGTAATAGAGTTAGATTAGGAGATTAGGGATTGAGTTCAAACAACTCCCTCATTGAGTAAGTGTGTAGTTGAAGTAATGCATACGTTATATTTAGAGAATAAAGATATTGTTTTTAGCTGCTGGAGTGCATCTATCATCTCATATAACACAGCCAACATCATTATTTTAAGTAAAGCCAAGCAGAGTTGTTTAACGCCAAAAATAATGATGTTGCATGTTATATGAGACGATAGATGCACGACAGCAGCTATTAACGATACCTTTATTCTCATTCTTAAACACTTCAATTCAAATAAATACATAAATTATAAGTATACCAAATTTTAATCAAATTAAATCCTACATTTTACAAGGAATTACCTAGGGCTTAGAATCGATCAGTCCCATTGCTATGCACCTCCGATTGGTTCAAATAGCACGTAAGAGTATCACGTCGACACACACATGCTACTTCAGTGTGATATTGTGTCATCATATGGGTAAGAACCAATAAGATGGCATGAACATTCTCAAGTGTTTAAGAATAGTGTCATGTAAAAGTAGGATAATATATGAGGACAATGTTGGGAAATTTTAAAATAATGAACAGGTGGAACTGTGTGCCACTACGAAATTCTTCTGTTCAGATTTATTCAAGATTCACACATTTTCTTGACTATCACTTGACATTCCTTAACTATTTCTTTATTTAGATTTTAAAGAAATAGTTAAGAAAAGTTACGAAATAGCCAAGAAAATGTCAGAATCTGAACTAAATCTTGACAAATGAACTTCCTAGTGTGCGTATGCATCATACCTATCATCTGTACCTTTTGAAACCATTGGAAATAAGTTGTGCCTTGTTCTGTGTCACAAGTAAATTGCAAACAATGTTATCTGCAATGAAATTTTGCATACAATGCCTTTACTGCCCTGTGAAAAATCAAAATGTTGCGGACATCAACTTTGATACCGTGCAATTTGCTTTTTGTTTTGCATGAATGTTTTGATATGTTTGTGTGTATAGACGTTAATGAAACTCTGTACAAAGTATAAGGTGTTAAAAGGCCAACTGATTCTTGCAACTTGGTCCATAAAGTATACATAACTAACAGGCAATAGGCTGCTTGCTGTAAAGTTTTCATATGAGAACAAAATTAGGTGGCTAAGATAGGTGACCAAGATATTGTTTTCTTTCCATGTAGGTATAATTTGTGAGGTTTATTATTGCACACCTCTAATGCACTGCTTTGAATGCTATTGTGTGAAAGCCCATCTCAAGTTGTCATATTCTCAATTCTAGGAGTGAAGTCAACCAACTTTGAAATAAACCCAGTGTGGGTGTTACGAGTCAAATCGAGTCTTTTGTGTCTGAACTGGATTTGAAATAGTTTGAGAATTATGAACGCTACTAAGATAGGGTTTCACACAAGCAAGGGTCTGTGTAAGGGCCGGGCCATCATATTTTTACCTATTTCATTAATATATTGGTAAGGGTCGGTGTTAGAAATGAGCCGTAATATTCAAAGGCCATATTGGCATAAAGGGATTAGCATAAAGCCAAGGTGTCCACTCAGGTTTGTAAATCTACAGGCTCATGTCAGTTTTCTCAGGCCCAAGGGCCTCCCTCCCTCCTTATTTCTAACACTGGTAAGGGTGCTTAAATCATGAATGCAGGGCATATGGTGTAAGTTACACATAAGTAGGAAATCATAACATAAAGTGGTGTAATTATTTTTAAGTTGGATTTTGTTGCTAAAGGGTTGATTTTTTTTAAAACCCTTTCATTTGATTGGGTCAGTTTTGGATGGAATGCTTTTACTAAATTGCTAATATTTTTTTAAATTAAATGTATGCGCACGTTATTTGAATTGCAATGTATATATATCATAAGAGCATCTTGATAAAGCATTTTTTTAAATAAAAAAATAAGTTGAAGGAAGTGCATCGATAACATTAGCATGCCGTGTGTTATGTTGATGATTTTATTCATTTCATAATGTAAATAAGTTCATAAGGGCACCTTTACTCTGGTACTTCACCTACATACAATACTATAAGGTAGTAAATAGTGTTAATCATACTATTATATTTGGCTGAAGACATTTTACACTTAATCATCTAAAAAAACATAGACTCGGCAACCTCACTACTTCAGGTAGTTTAATCATCATCAGCTTTCATGCACCATTCACTGATTACCTATTTTTGTTTTTTTGTTTTTTCCTTTTTTATTTTTTGTGTCTTTCCCAGCATGAAAAGAGCTAGTTCCATGTCCATGCTAACAGGCCGGGTCACAGATGAGGTAAGATTCATGATAACAACATATTGCAGTGTGCACACTAATGCACTTACTTGTATATATATATAGCTATTATATAATCTACATGTAGGACTAAGTTTCCATTATCAGAAGAAGAATAGAGGGATAACACCAATTCTGTCATTTCATAAAGTTGATAAAACAATGCAGAAATCTGATTTTTGATTATTATTTAGATTATCTGATTTAGCAAACTACTGATGGTTCCTTTAATGGGCTATTCCATTTAAAATCCACCCCCCCCCCCTGTGGAAGATTTTTGGAATAATCTTCCACAGGGGGAGTATGAATTTCTAATGGAATTAATATATTAGCAGCTCCATTTGTAACTCACCCTCCCTCGGTGGAAGATTCGGGTTGAATCTTTCTCGGAGGGTGTATGAAATTCAGATGGAGCTGTCGAATGTGTTCATTCCATTTGACATTTATAATCCCCCTGTGGAAGATATTTCCAAAATCTTCCAGGGGAGTGTGGATTTTAAATGGAATGACCCATAGAGTTTGGAAATAAATCTAAGACTGAAACTTACTTTTTGCTATTTTGCTACATGTTGTGACTGAAACCACCAGACTTCATCGGACAACCGACCTGCTAAACTGTTCATGTGATTGACTTAAATATCCAAACTCTGTTTACAATCACTAGATTGCTATGAACATTCATTCATTAGTTCCGTAAATACTTGGGTATATGTGGGTCCATGTAGACTACTTGTAGGGCACCACTTGTAAATGGATAGTAAATCAGAATTATGATTAATTAAAATTAAAATTAAAATTAAAAAATCAAGAGAGATCAGTTGGCAAGTTTGAATATGGGGCAGCATTTTGGTACTGGTAGTTTCAGTCTTCTACTGATAGATCCAATGAAACAATCATTGCAATAACTGCATGATTCAGTTGCTATCATTTGATTGGTTAACAGATCTCATTATAATGCATGACAGCTCTGCATTTTATTTTGAAGACCTAGTTATTGATTTGAAATTTAGCTGAATTGAATTGAAGCTTATTTCTAAATTTATTTTTTCATGTATTTGTTGTTTTCAGGCAAGTCCTACAGGTCACTTGAGTATGAGAGGGCGCTTTGGCAGTCAAGACAACTTGAGCATGACAAGACGACCGTCCGGCAACTTCTAAAGAAGTACCGATTATTATATAAAGAATTACTATTAATATATATATATGTGTATATGGATGTATGTCTGCGTATATATCTATTCCCCAGCTCCTGTTGTTATCTTTAAACTTGACAAATTTAGTAATGGTGTCGTGACGGTTTAGTGATAAATTCAGCATCGTATTAAGAATAACAACAAAAATAATATCAAGGTAATCAACCAAATATTTTGCCCAAATGTGTGTGACACAAACTTGTAATCTTATGATGAAGTATACTGCAACACAGCGTAAGCACTACTTTCTGCATGGGAAGATGAATCGTTCCACTAATGCATGGAGGGTTTTATATATAGTTCACTAGTAAAGCATTATTAGGCTATTCCAGTTGAAATCCATATGCCCCCTGTGGAAGACATGACCTTAATCTCCCACACAGGGAGTGTGAATTTCAAATGGAGTTACCCATTCAGGTGATCCCATTTAAAATTCACACTCCCTGTGTGGGTGATTAATGTCATATCTTCCATAGGGGGTGTATGATTTTCAACTGGAATAGCCTGTTGCCTGTTGCTTGTGGATTGTAGGTTTACAGACACGTTGCTACTTCTTGTTCTCATAATATTAAGGAACCCATTTTAGGGGTACCGTTGTACATAAACACAAACACTCTATATCAAGCGCAGGTTTCAAAAAGTGTCAATTGCTTGCTGGTAGGAAGTGAGGTAACAAGCGAAGACCCTGAGATACCTCGAATGTCAATTCCAGGAATTGTGATTTTGTGCTCTACATTTGAACTCTTAAATTCTTCTCAAGCACATAATTTTTGTACAGCTTTGGAACACTAATTATATACATTTTAGGAAATCATAAGTATGTGATAAACAGGTAAGTATAATCCTAATGGGGATAAAACGAGTGAAGTGATTTAGATCCGTTATTCATTTTTGCATTTCATCTTGTTCAAACCAAACAATAATTTCAGCTGACCTGACACGTAAGCCATTTTTTACCATTTTTCACCCTGATGTGGCAGTAACGTCAACGCGTTGAGGCAGTGGATTCGCTCGCACATCTATGCGATGGTTTTAAGCGCGTGCATTTGAATACCACCATTTTGAGGGTACACTTGTGATTTTAGGCTGCATCTAATGTCACATCGGGTGAAAATGGTATAGTGAATATATCCATCATTGGAAGTGATATATTGTTGGGTTTAACCGGATAAATTACATCAATAATAATTTCAACAAAAAAGATATTGCCAGGATATCTGGGTAGATTTCATAAATATGTATGATGCATCATAAGTCCTTTAACACATCATGAGGCCAAACCAATTGTAACTCTAACATACAAAGCTAAATCCAAGAGAATATATCTAACACTTCCCAAAATGCATTTCTTCCCTATACGATTTGCTATTCAGTACAACATGGGTCGAAGATCGACCCATGTTGCACTAAATAGCAAATCATTTAGAGAAGAAATGCATTGTGGGAAGTGTAAGATATATTCTTTGGCTAAATCCTATGGAAGAGTATATTATGATGGGGTTGGGACTTCGATGGGTTTAAGACCTACAATTTGTCGTAAATACTAGTGAAATTGATCCCTGAGAAGTTGTGGTATTCAATGCCTCTGCTCCTAATGCTAAAGTATGACATATATCTGTTCGTGTAAGCTCACTCAAAATTGAGTAGACACTACATGTTTCGCTTGGGTTATGCAGCTCCTTGACTTGTAGCTCCATGCATTTCTTCAGGACATCCACACACGCATATTCAGAAAGAAGTGCTTGTTATAGCTGTTCAATAATGTTGTCTTTACCTGCCACTCTTTGGTAAACTCTATACTGCTGTGCCTTTGGTGGGTTTGTATGTTAACAAAAAAAAAAATTAAGTAAAACACTATATTATAAGTATATCGTGAAGTTTGTGTATAACCTGAGCTGAACATTCTATGATGCAATCATTATGCTCATTGGTGGAGGACCTATTTAAGCTGCGGTCATGTTGGATTGGTTAATGCTGTACTATCTCCTCGACATGGGATATTTAATGCAGGACCAGCGAGCAAAGTGTATAATAGGCCTGTTATCGACACATGATTTCTAATTCAACACTTTGTCAGGGAAAAAAATGTGACAATCGACACATGTCGAAACATGTAATGAGATTTAAAAATGCTGAAAAAAGTCAATAGATAAGCTTAAAATCATGCCGATATGAGTTACGATTGCCGACTTCCGGTGTAAACATACTTCCTGGTTCGTTCTACTTTCGGGTCAACTTCGGGAGGTAATTTTCCGATGATCATTGGTAAGCTTATTCGGACAAAATAGCATGGAAATTTAATTTTGTTTCTTTTTGATATGTGTTGTAAAGTGTCGAAAAAGAAAAATTAATTTTGGCATGTCGGATTTAGGGTCATATCGATGATAATATGACACAAACGACAGTCGATAACAGGCCTAGTACTGTATAACATTGAAAAGGTGGTTTTAAACATGCTTTCCACTCAATGATAAGACAAATTCACAAACTAATTTATGACTGTATTTCTATATAGAGGATAACTATTGCAACAAAAAGTTGTAAAACAAGCCTGTAGAATATTTCTGATCCTGTAGACTGTCTAATGTCATCTGTTATGTAGTATTAAATAAGTCTTTGGTGTTAACATATTCAACTCCCGAACTGCGATAACATGACATGGTACGAATTTGTTGTAAAAAAATGTCTTTTTTTTTTTTTCCCTGAAATCAAACGGCCACAGAAAATGTCAATGTATGTCAATCAATTCTTGAATATGGAAGCACTAAAGTTTTGAATAGTAGTCTCTTACACAGCAATTTATCTAATCGTAAAAAAATCATGCAATGGCTGTCTGTCTTGTTTGAACACTGTGTAAGTGACTGGTATAAAGCTATAATTGGTATAGGTGCCGTATGCTTTCCAATTGTGTCGTTTCGCTCAACTCAAATGACAAGGCTTACAATGTAGTACTATGTAGAATATTAGATAGACGCTGTATGTAGCATTGATATACCACATAGTATGAATCCTTGACACATGCCAAGCTAGGCCTGTATATAAAACAGAAAATATGTTTTGTCTATGCGCTGCACTTTTATTAGTGTTTTTCATTTTCCTGTTTGGACCTCATTCCTCTTCACTTGACTGTACCCAGTTTTGTAACCCTACGTGTATCATGATGCAATATATATTATCAGAGTAGTTTTACCTAGCACTGTCAATCAATCAATCAATCAAGCGTCTTATTCACTCAACATTCATGCTCGACGTCGCCACAGTTCACAATGTAGTTGTCTGCGCATGTGAATAGAGACATTTGTCGTCTGCTGACATTTGTCGTCTGCTGTTTCTTTATTGATATTATAGGGCAACATGGCACTGAATTCACACAGACTTGCAATATTTATTACCCAAAGCAAATTTTAGTTCCAAAACTACTAAGGCTGCCTTGAGCGCAAAAAAGGTTTACTGCTAAGGTTGAACAAAGGCGGTTCTGTTTGTACTCCAGGCAGCCTTAGGAGATAACCTTTTGTGTGCTTCAAGTAGTCCTTATCATATGTTAGATTTTGAAGGCTTATGATGGGGTTTGGGATTGGGAACTTAACATGTGGTGTAAATCTGTGTAAATTAGTTCTCATTTTGTTTCAACACATGCATGGACTCTGATACTAGCAACCATGGTGAGAGTGTGCTGGAATCCTGAGGAAATCTGTTATAATCAAAGACCGATTTTAAGACTAGTTTTTGCGTCTGACGTCAGGGCAAAGGTGCGACGTGATTGGTTGCCGACCTGCGCAGAACAACATTTTCGGTCTGGTTGACAGGACGTCATACGCAAACTAGTCTTTTTAATTTGGTCTTGAATTATAACCCAGTTCAGGTTTCATCAGTACCAACTTAGCAGGTGTGTACTATGTTCTTTGATCAGTTACAAATTGGTGGTATAATTTACTGTAGAAGTAGTGATGTAACACGATTAATGACCGTAGCGATGTGTTTTACACAAACCTTGTGACTGTTTGAATTCCCCGCCTAGTACTCTAAGCAGGCTCCACTCATCATTTTGTGTTTGTGTGCAATCACTAATCCAAAAGTTGTAGGCGAAACATAAATTGCATTGGCATGATGTGAAATCTTTATAGAATTATGATTCAGATCGTTAACTTGTTCTTTGATAATCTATGGTGCAATGCAGAGAAACAGTTTTTATGATGATGTAATATGTAGTGCAGGGCAATACATTCAAAAACATTTGCGAATAGTTATATTGCTATGGTAATTAATCCTGTTACATCGCTATTTACACTGCAAATTATGCATATTATTGCTTGAAATATGTCGCTTGTCATGTGTCATCTTGTTCATTCTTCACACTCAAGTTTGAACAAGCAGAACAGATGCTGCTCAAAAAGTAAAGCTACTTAACGATACAGAAAGCACACACAGGTTGTAAGAAAGTCTTACAATGGGGTTTGCCATTTAAAATCCACACTACCCCTGTGGAAGATTTTGGATATATCTGCCACAGGGGGAGTATGAATTTCAAATGGAATTGGCACATTAGGCAGCTCCATTTGAATTCCATACACCCCCTGAGAAAAATTCAACCTGAATCTTCCACAAAGGGAGGAAGAGTTGCAAATAGAGCTGCTAATGTGTTAATTCCATTTGAAATTCATACTCCCCCTGTGGAAGATATTTCCAAAATCTTCCACAGGGGGAGTGTGGATTTTAAAGGGAATTTCCACCTTTGTGCTGATCAAAAGATAAGCATAGCTGTTACAGATGTGAAGTTTCTCTACCTTATATGTCAAGGGTCTCTACTTTTGTATCGTGAAATTGTTTATTGTTGAACTGTGCCCACTGGGACTGTTTTGATTTCTGGCGCTCAAAATTGCCATTCTATTTTTTTTCCCTTTTGATTTTATGGGAAGTTATGGGTTGACTTGAAATTGAAAAGAAATACCTGATAGAACAAGATGGAAACATACTTTTTTTGAGTGTTTGGGCTTATAATATATGTGTGTAAATGTGTGATCTTGATAAAAGTCATTGCACTACCTGATGTAAATATAATAAAGTTATGTACAGTTGGAGAAAAGAATTGCATCAAATGTTTCTAGTACTTTGTAACATTCATGTTGCTTTGTATGCCGCTGCTTTTGCTGTTGCACAATTATTGGTCAAAAAATGAACGAATTGTTAAGTCTTAACTACAAGTTGTCTGTATACATACTGTTGGCTTATTTTTTATTATTATTAAAATGTCCTGGTCAGCAAGATATACATTATGATGGAGACTGGCTGGCTTGTTGAAATATATATAGGTATATAATTATCACAAATCGAAATGAAATTTCAAGACTGTTTGTGTTTTGTTTTGATAATTATTACTAGTGTGATTTGTATGAAATCAAAGAATCTGTTATCAGTTTTTGTAATGAAGACAAGGGAGGATTATTCTGGCTGATTTCACTGATGACAATAAAACAGCTGTCTTTGTAAGCATAAAACGGGAAGCACAATGGGATGTACAGACCCATAATGCTAATTGTAAATGTATCCAAATAAAAAAACAGGCATTGCAATGACAACCCGTCTCTGGTCTGGTTCAAATGGGCTATTTAAAAGTTGTAAATCACAATGAAAATAGAGGATACAATAAGATGGATTTAAATGCACTGCCAAAGTGAAATTACAGTAAGTTTTATGACTACAAAACCAATCAAAATCAAACATTTGAACTAGCCCATTGTCTAAGGTGTGTCAGAAACTACATGTTAGCACTGATTGGAGAAGGCACTCCTATTAGCAGTTATTATCCATGCATGCAATTGCTTAGTAATCAAAGCAGTATGATCAGTATAAATGTAATATACTGAATTTTAAATTTTACCACGTTAATTGTGTTCATCAATACAAATTCAGTTTGATATAGTTGCGGAATTGGGTAATGTGGGTTTTATTTGCAAGGGAGAATAGGGATTCGATATGTCATGGCGATATTCACGTTTTTTATAAACCAGGTTATTATCTGGCCAGACGTGTTGGATAAGTAGAATGGTTTGGATTTTATTTGCTTGAATATTTAAAACCAGTATATTATTTTTTAAATCAGTAAAATATTATGTTTTAACATTCTCTAGAAATCAAGAATATTTTGATTTTTGTTGTTATTAGACTAAAGTCACAAGTACAATATTTTGAGAGTGTGAAGGTTCTTATTGCATGTTAAGTACAAAAGATTAAATTCTATTTTGTAATAATTTGATTTAGGGGGTAATCATAGCTTATAAATATGCTACCTTTCTATTTAAGATAGAAAAAAAACAATAAATGGTTATGTCATGTGAAATCTGTATCGAAAATATTTAACAAAATCACAACTTTTGAGTCACAAGTGTACATGAAGAATATCAATCAATATGTGTCATATTAGTATGGTTTAAACTAGCAGGTGGAACATCTTCCCTATGGATATAATACCAGTGTTTACAGTTTACATGCTTCAAAATAACCGGGCACCCAGGAGCCATTTACCCAATGATCATACAATTTTGGCTCCTAGTCCACACCAAAATCATATGAACCAGCCTCTACATTTTGTTTTAAATAGAGCCTCGTAGTTAAAGCGGGTTTTATATTTAATGTGTACAATTGAAATTTAAATGACGCTTAGCTCTTTCAAAATGGCTCTTGGTTCACTAGATAAATCTCAGGACCAGGAGCTGCTTTTTCCAAGTGTGGCTCCTTGGTCCAGATCTGCTTATTTTGAGGCTTGACCGTTTATAATGTCACAGGGCTTGTAGTACTACAAAATACATCTTGAATTGATTGAGTGGCAAGTTTTTTGAAGAGTGCAACTCTGAGCTGCTTCCCAATGGTTGATATGAAGATAGTAACGGGGAGCTGCTCATACGGTAATGGCAAAGTGCAGTTAGAAAATTGGTCAAACTTAAATCCTGGTATTATGTTCAAGGGAAGTAAAATCTGGTAATTAATGTAAAATTAAAATGCAATTCGACTATCGGAATATGCATGTATTTGTTAAAATAAGACAGAATGATAGTATACGTCATTCCTTTTTTGTAAACTTATTCTATATATGAGCATTCAAAATGTTAGTAATTGATATTCAGAGCTGGAAATGAGCAAACTATTAATTTCATACCCTTGATTTGTATAACTCGACTGCTCGGTGCCAGAAGTGGGTAAGTGCAATAGCTGCCATGTGTAGATGCTTGCAATAAACTGTAAATTGCCAAATGTTTACAGGGCAGCTATTCCACTTACCCACTTCTGGCTCTGAGCAGTTGAATTGTTGTCGGCCCTACGTCAATGGTACAGTTTCATAGGTATTTCAAGATTGAAGCATGTTACAGGGTTGTTACAAAATGTATATCACCTACATTACTTTTTGTTCTGCATGAAAGACCGTAAAACCACAAGTTTGCCAAGTAGAACAATTTTCCAGCCTGGTACAGTGGTACTAGTTAGCTATCTTTATTTCCAGCTATGAATATCGGATATTTCCAGCATTTTGGGTTTGAAATTGTTACATATCATGCACACATACCAGCTTAAATGGTGTTCTTTAACTCTCGTCTGTATACAATTGTCCTTGTGATGGTATAATGAAATTAAATTGGACATTAAAATGAAAGAAAACATGTAATCCTCTTATCCCTAACTTAAGTATGTAGCCAAGCTTGACCAAAGATTAATGGCCAATGCGTTTCACGGATACTGTGGACTTCTAAAGGAAATATTGAAAAATAAAATGATCAACGTCATGAAGCAGTGTAATGCAAATATGTGTCTATTTCTCTTATTTATATTGTGTCAGCAACCATTATCCAGGTTTGGTAATTGGTAAGAATCCATTCTCACAGAGATTCATCTAAACTGAATCTTCATCCCTCAGATGGTATAAATATAAGAAAATGTTTAGGGTTGAGATCAGGTGAATAATACAACAAATGAGCATGAAACTTCACATTTATGTTCAGAAAGGTGTCTATTTAACAAGATTCGAAAGGTGTTTGGAAATTCCAAAGGGAAGATGGTATTTAATTTTTAACTCGAGATCTACTTGTCCGTTTTTTTTTCCTTTTTACAGATGGTATGATAGAGGTAATAACGACAACTCTGCCAAATTACAGCTCGGTAGGTCAAGGTGTTCACCTGATCTTATTCATCTGAATATTTTGCGCCATTCTGAGCAGTGCTGCACTGGGCCACTGGCAATTAAGCGCACTGTGGCAATGGACCAATTTTGACTCACACTTACAGAAAAACCAATTTACAGGATAGTTACAAAACATAATTGGCATTAACATCTCCATTTTTTACAGAAAAATTATGAAAAATAAAAGAATGAGCTCAATTTAGAAATGTCTGTGCAAGCAGTGCACAGTTGTGCTCCCTGCATGTCTATGGGAGTGTTCTAATCAAGTTGATGGTTCATTGGTCATCCCTACTAATAATTTCAAAGTTGTGATTTTAGTACATGTAATACAAATGTTTTGAGAAAATGTCTGATTTTTGTTGATGTCAGTGCATGGACGGTTGTTAATGGAATGAAATGAGAAAATGATCAATGACATGACGCTTAGGGTACCATAATGTTTTGATATGCTTAAATATTGAAATTTTCCTGCTCCATACACTCGTATAAACATGTATAAATCAGGTGCAAATCACATGTTGGCTTGTATAAAAAGTTTTGGTGCTGTGCGCCCATGAGAAGTGGGTGACAGGCTCTCCACAGCTCTCCATACCAACAAACCGCGCCACACGGACATCGAATTGACACGGCGAAAAATTAATTAACATAGTATAAAGTGCATGAAAATTACAAGGAAAAGGATCCCATCAGCACACGGTAAGTACGATTTGACAATTGCTCTGTCATGTTACCATAGAAATGAAACAGTGCAGTGTACACTCACGCCGTACCTATAAACTAGGCTTGAAGGCCGGTAAGCTTACCCTAGGCTATGCCTGGTCGAGCACCCTCACAGACTAGTCCTTCAAGGAGGACCACGCTCCATTTAGTACGATAGTCCACGCCGTCAGGCGTGGGTCCTTCTAGATTAGACATATCCTGACCTGGAAAGTCGAGGGAAATCTCAAACTGATTAACCACGCCTACTGACAGCTACTAATGATATTCAGCCAATCCGATTGACTAAATATCATCAATAGCTGTCAGTAGGTGTGGCTTGCCTACCTGCTACCAGAACACTAGCTTCCAGCTTGGAATTGACACCAGTATTGCGTAACAAAATTGATTATTAACCCTCTTCAGTTGCATGTGTTAATCCTGTTATAATACTCGGTTTTCTTCTTACCCTCAGTTCACTGACCTGTAGGTTGCACACAATCAATTCCTTTTGTCATCACTGCATTTAATATTGTCCTGGTTAACCTCGATTCCTTACTATTTTTGTATAGAAGTTGTGCTTGAAATTGTTGATTGCAGTGCATTCCATTCAATCAAATGTTGTCATAAACCTATTTGATCAGTAGTGCATTTGTGACTCGCCACAACTGAGCCCGGATGTCGCCAGTGCCACTATTGAGATATGCTCCATCGAACTTAACAATAAACAATAGGAAAGAAAGGATTTATTGACTGTTTTATTGATTTTTCACTACTTAAATGTCAAGTACTATAGACATGATATACATCATTTTAAAGCTAATTTCAAGCAGAATATTTTGGTTGAATATCTCAAAAATGATGATTGGCGACATCCGGCTCAGTTGTGGCGAGGAGTCACATTTGTTATGTGTGTGAGACTTAACTGTCTCGGTAGATTGCAATCATGCTTTTGTTGAATGGATTTGAGTATACTGCCATATTTACGGTATGATACGTCATATGCTAACCTCTATTAATTGGGATAGTTGGCCTATTCGCTTAACATGTTTAAGAAAAATATAGAATTGGAGGACACACGCTTCATAAAAACTTTGGGTTTCACTCATTTATTTACTTTAAAATTCCTTTTCTTGAAAAAAAAAGAAGTTCAGCAAGTTCTTTCTTTCTTTCCTTCTCTCTTTCTTTCTTTCTTTCTTTCATTATTTAATACGGGCCTATAATTACATTTATTTCATGTATCATTATTTATGTTTTATTATTAATGTGTGTTCATTAATTATTCATTTATTTATTTTATTTTCGTTGATTGATTTATATATTGCCATTGATCGGGCTTCTATAGCTTATATCGTGAAATTATGATTTCTTTCATTTTTGCTTGCTTACTTTTTTGTTTAGAGATTTTTAGATCAAAGACTAATCATATCAGAACCAGATTATTAATGATTATTGATGCTTAATCAGTCACTAATGAATGAATATCATGCATATGAATTATAAAGGAATGCAATTTGTAATTGAATTATAGAATGAATGATTGGTAGATTGGTTGATTGAGAGACTGATTAATTTGAGATTGATGAAGTTATGAGCGGTCAATAGCTATTTGGCTGACTGATTGAGATTGCCAGATCTAACACTATGGACCACAATGGCCTCATCCTAATGACATAGTTCAATAACCTCAATTGAATAGTGCAAATTTGACCTCAAGTTTCAGAGTATGAGTTTTGTATCCAAATTTTCAAAGGTCATTCAATGACTATACAAATGCATTGGGGTTAAAGAATTGTGCCCTTATTAATTATAGATGAGCATGTTGTGGATCCTAGTGTAAGACCATGAAGAGACAATTGAGAGACTGATTATAAATTGAGTGGTTGCTTGACTACTCGATTACTTAATTGATTGATATTTTAACACCAAGATACGGTACATTAATTGTTAGACTACAATGTAATTTGTTAATAATTGATCGATTGATCAATCGAATGATTATTGATTGATACTTGATGAGTAGTTCAATAATTGACTGACTATTAATTCATCGATATATCAATCTAATAAGTTATTGTGATATTATATTATATTATTATATTGATTGATTGGATGACCATATCAATTAATTGATTAATCAATCAATTCAATAATGATTCTGATTGTTTTCTTGATTGTTTGTTGAATACTTATTGGACGGATCGTTGGTTGAATGAACCAACGATTGAGTGATTAATCAAAGAATCCCTTGAACTTGAAGAACAGTTTGCATCCATTTTTCGAAAATCGAGCAACTTTTAATTTTTTCACCCTTAGCGTGCAAATTGACCTTGGACCTGTCGAACCTCAAAACTCAATATGTCCTACGTGCGCAATAATGTTACACTTTTGTGATCCTTAGACCCAGACAAATAATTTGACATGTTTTTAGTGAATTTTGAGCATTTTTGCCCCCCTATATAACATGAGCATGTAGGGTGTTTGAGGGTCTTTTTTGAGGGTCACGGAGTTCCAATATATATATAGCTTGGTAGACAAAAGTTTTGAATTCAGCATACCCGAATTAAACAAAACAATTTGGTTGCCAGCTTTTACGCTGAACTTGCCGCTTGATGCTTAAATAAGCACATTTCCAAAATAGAGCCAGACTAATATAACAACACTGATTTTACAAAATAAATCAATATGATATCACGATTTAGGCCTACACTGGTCGAAACCCAGCTACTTCAAAAGTGTGAAGTGTTTTGATCCATGCAATCTCATAATCAATCGATTGAGATGACTAGCGTTTCGTCCCAGTTACATAACAGATGCGGTTAAATAATGGGCGGGTTACCAACCATATTTGGAGTTATTACGTTGTCATTAACTGGGTTGGTTCTGGTCACTGCTTATGGTAATTCGATTGCGCTGCTGGGGGTATAGCACCAATCTATAAGGACCAACGCCTGAGGGCGTTGATAATAGTGCTACATATTGCGTTGGTCCTGTATGGACTATCACAGACCCGAACGTAGTGTAAGCTTACCCCAGGAGCTTACCATTTTGCATTTAGTTTACAGTTTAGTCCCGGGAGTTTTGTTGAGTAAACGGGAGTGGTTAGTAAACATGGTAAACGGTGATGATAATCATGGTGTCTTGTAGACTGCGGAACTCAGTCTTCAATGATAGTCAGTAATTTATCTTTTGGTCGTTCATGTCGTTAGGCCAATGAAAGTTAATTCCGAGTTTATCGTCCCCTTTTTTTCCCAGGTTGGTGAGGTGACTTTTACAGATTTCATTATTGACCTAAAATGCGTGTTGATTTAAAGCCACACTCATACATGTTATTTATAAACATGTTTTTATATGGGTAGGGACTAGAAAAGTTAGAAAAGGGCCTCGTTTTGCTTTAAGTTATGAATTTATGTGTTTCCAATTGCTAAAACTGGTGAAAACACTAATACTTTGAAAATAATGAATTATTTTGGCATTTTTGAAAATTTGACGCGGGTGTTTTTGGTTACCAAAAAGTGACGCGGGCGGGGGACGATAAACTCGGAATCGACTTTCACTCGCCTTACATGACTATCATTTGATGTTCTTATGATACATCTTCCGAGGAGCAGTTTCAGACAATAGCTCGGGATTATTGGGGCAGAGGTTATCTTTTGAATTCTTTCATGACCACTGAAGCATAGTCACGCCTGTCAAGGACACTCGGCGTGAATTGAAAGACCATGTCACTCGCCACAAAAGAATGTCAAGGTCATACGACACCAATTTGGTGTCTTTCCGCGCCTCGAAATATGATGCTTAAGGTCTATGACTGGGTGTCTTGGTGTAGATTATTCATCCAGTATAATAATGATTTAGCTTGATAATCATAAATATCCAGACCTGTGATAATGTTGTTACCCACTCAATCCCTCAGATTACTTTTGAAACAGCTCGTGACAAAATGATTGACTTTAACTTTATCCCGACAAACATAAAACATTAAGGTTAGAAGAGGTTGCTAGAAAACGTTTCAATTTCTGGTTATAATAGTATAAAACATGTAAGCAACATGTTTAAAAGTTGCTGCAAAACATTTGAGCGATTCCGTGTTGTTAATTAGCTAGGCCTATTATTATAGCCAGGATTTAATTGCGAGCCAGGGGCCGCAGAATTTCCAAAATGTGGACTTTCACCCACACCCTAACATTTAACCGTTTCGGGCTATAATACTGAACAGTTGAACAACTAATTTGGTCCCTGTTGGCTACACTTTAGGGTCAAAACCACTAAAAACGAGCAATTCGGCGAAAATCCTGTCGCAACCATTCAACTTAATATATTGTACCAATGTGGATCGTAATATAACGAAATGATCTTGGAATATCTTTAACACATAACAGGCTATAATATCTGAAAATTTGATCATTCAAATCATATTATTTTGGAAGTACCGTAGCGATGTTTCGAAGTTGGCTGAGTGGTCAAAACCCCTATGTCGCAAATCATGAACTTCATATATTTGTGCAATGTGCTTAAAAGGAACACAATGAATATGCCTTGAAATAGTATTAAAATATGATTTATAGTGTATTCCTACAAGAAAAAAAAGGAAAAAACCATTCCTAAATTGTAAAAGATGATTTATTTACAATTGAAATTTGTCGCAATACTGTGTGTAACCTACGTTACATTGACATGTTTTCTAACCCTTGATAACCTTTTTATCAATTTAGGTATCATGTTTTGCCTTTATAATGTCAAATTAATAGCGTGGAAATAAAATTCATGACTGAAAACGTAATGTGGGTATCCATTTGAGAGAAAAACAAGACAAAGTACCATGATCTATGACCGTATGGTTAAGGAAAGTAACCTACAGGGGTGGACTGGCCACTGTGGCGTTGTGGCGATCGCCACATGGGCCGCTTGGTTCTGGGCCGCTCAGGGCCGGTTGCTCAAAAAAGAGAGAAAAAGAAAGAAAAGGAAAAGAAAGGAGAAAAGAGAAAGAGAGAAAAGGAAAAAGAGGAGAAAGAAAGGGAAAATAGAAGAAAAGGGGAGAGAATGGGGAAGGAGTATCTGACATATATAGGCCCTAGGGCCCGAGGCATAGGTCCGAAAGCCGAAGGCGTAAGGCCTAAGACATAGGCCCTAGGGCTTAAGGTATAGGCCCTAACACTAAGCTATTATAGGCCGGTCACTAGTACACCGCTATGCATCACCTACAAATGGCCTTTTGAATCGCTCTCTAGACCGTATACACAGCAAAAGGCCAATACTCTAGATGCGATACAGTAAAAAAATTAAATTTTAAGCCAACAGCAAAATATTGGGCTGGCTGTCAATGGAATATTGGTATTTCATTGCGGCTGCGGAATGAGGCTAGGGCCGATATGAGCATTTGGTATATATAGGCAGACATATACATAGGAGAAAGAAAGGAAAAGAGAAGAAAGGAGGGGGATCATTGAGGGGATGAGTAATATAAGGGCCTACACAGTGTGCCCGCTGTTTGTCTGCATAGTGATAGGGCCTAAGGCCTGTAGAAATATGGGCTGATAGGCCTACAGGCACTCGACTTTCGAAGTGACGGGGATGTGCGGAAATGGGACACCAGTTTGAAACTATACATGCTATAGGCATGATAGGGGTCTTTTGGTGAGAGCTTTGACGCCATATGACCAAGGGGGTCATTCAGTAAGGAAAAAAAAAAGGGGGTTCTTTCAGTTAGACTGGGACAAAATTTGGGTCAAAATATAAAAGTTGACAAATTTTTGATAATTGTTTTTCAAAAGTCATCAAAATGGGATTTTTTTTTGAGAAACAACGGTGAAAGACTAACAGAAATTTGTCAAAAATTCTTTACAAAGGGAGGTCTTTTTGTGACAGAAAAAGAAAAAATAGGGGTCATTGAGTGAGGACTCGGAGTTCAGTAATTCAGTAAAAAAAAAAATAAAAAAGTGGTCATTGAGTGAGAGGGAGTTGAAAAATGGGGTTAATGTGGGTTGTGGCAGACTGCACGCACATCGCTTCACTCATTTTTAGTGAGTGCCCCCTCCAGGCCTTTGGACCACCATCAGCTATCAAAACTAGCACGGCTAGACCATCCTTCGAAAACCTCTGGGCTGGGGTGCTCCTTGTAATGCAGGGATTACATTACATAATACTTACAGCCACATTACTCAGTTCAATACTCAAACCAATTTCTTTCCCTTTTGATGTTTCATCTCATAGGCGGTAGATCCCAATATTTTAAAAGGGGGATGGTTCATACAAGCCCCCCATGATGACACCTGTAGGCCTATGTGAGTTTCTGACCAAATCAATCTCATATTTGGCCATTTTAGCCTAAAAGTGTCAATTTTTTCGCTTGGCTGAATTTATTCCACTGCATCATCACCAGTTTAGCTTCAATATGCCAAAATGTTCAGCGCTTCACGCAGCATTTGTACAATAAACTTATAATGTTGCCAAAAGGTGCTATTTCAAGAATATTTTTCCAACCCCAATGTCAAAAACAAATCTACGCCACTGTGGAGTGTCTGAAATAAGGAAAATATGGAGGTTATCCCAAGGATAACTAAAGCATAAATTCTGCTTGTCCTCACTACATTTTGGTTGTCCCCAAAATGTGTAATACTTTTGGAGGTAAAATATAGTGGTTGTCCAGGGGATAAGTACATAGCTCAATATGGTTGTCCCCAGTGATTTTTGGACAAGAGGACAAGAGGATAAGTGCTTATTTCGAACACTGTTTAAAATGATCACGCTCGCTATGAAATGATCAATGCAATTTTTGCCAAAGCTCACTACCATTCGCTAGATGCTGTGAACTACCAAATCGCAATAGTTTAAAAAAGTTGCTATTAACCTTTACCCAGTAGGCCTAAACAATGTTTAGCATTTGCCTTTTAATGATTGAATATACTCACGATATGATAACACAGTTCTGCAAAGATGCAGGCCTAATTCTATATGTGTGCAAATGAGTCAAAACATAAAACATGCACACTACTTATAAATTGAATAAATGTTGGTTTGATCTTGATTATTGCAAGTGAGTGACAATGGATAAAGAATATTTCAAGTCTGTACAAATGGAATTTGGCTTCAGAAATCGTTGTCAAATCCGGGCTTCCTGACCCCTAGAATAGCTAAAACCCTTAGTTGTCCGGGGCCTTCGCCCCCTGGACCCCCACCAGGGGCTTTGCTCCTGGACCCTACCAGGGGCCCTTACGCGGGCTCCTGGACCCCATGCGCTAGTCGCTGCGCTCTATTTGAGTAATAGGGCCGGTCTTAATAAATTTGCCACGGCCGCCTAAAACCACCAGTCCGCCCCTGGTAACCTACGTTACCAATTTTCTGAAAATCAAACGGTAGAATATATACCTGATAGGTAGTAAACATTAGCACGTGATACCCTGATAAAAGTGAAAAAGTGAAAAGTTTAACTGAAACATCCGTTACTGAAACATACGTTACCAGTATTTGTACGACCATGATTAAATGTAAGAAAATCACATCAGACTCTGCCTGCATGTAATTTTTAGTTAGTCTAGCGCCCCCTTGCACGGCTAGCAATGTAAAACATTTTTAGTTTTTTTGAGTTCTTAGAGTATGTAAACGATTTGTAACATACGTTACGTAACATACGTTACCATTCTTAACAGTGACACAATACTATGAGAAACCATTATGGAAATTATTTGGTGGTATATGTCAAACACATTAAACAAGAAACTTTTTGATCCAATACTTGCATAAGATTCTCTAAAGTAGGCCTACCAGATATAATAGTCTAAATTATGAAAGATGGATATTAGATTACTTATTCCACATCTCCTGTGTTCAAATTCACACTCACTCCAGGATACCAATGGCAAGGGTGAAATAAGTCTTTTGGGTTGAAAGAAGCATGTTCAAACATCATTTCAAATAGTAAAAACCGATCATTAGTAATACGATTCCCTCCCTGACAAAAACACTGCTGAATTTTACGAACCAGTAGTAACGTATGTTACAGCAGTAAATTTCGCTAGTTTACCTGTAAGTGTCATATGATACCAATGGTAAGGGTGAAATAAGTCTTTTGGGTTGAAAGAAGCAAGTTCAAACATCCATTTCAAATAGTGAAAACCGATCATTAGTAATGCGCTTCCATCCCTGACAAAAACAATGCTGAGTCTTACAAACCATAGTAACGTACGTTACAGCAGTAAATTTCGCTAGTTTTCTTGTAAGTGCCATAAATAAAAAAGTTCACAATATTACGTGCTCATATTTGTCTGGGTCAAAATTCGAAGCGTTATCTCTGATTTTATATGTGTAAACATGATTAGAATAACATTTTATTTTCCCCATTTTTGGAAATCCGAATTGCTCGTTTTTAGTGGTTTTGACCCTCTAACATTCCCTCTCAAAAGTGGACTTTTTGCAAATTTATCACCCAATGACCCCCTTTTTCATCAGCTTACACCCAATGATCCCCCCGAAATGGCTTCAAGGCCTTTACTTTGACCAAGTTTCCAATTCTGAGGGGATACAACCCCCTGCGCGGCGCGCGACACAATGGTGCTTCGTGGCCATTCAAAAAGGTGGCGGCAAAAACTTCCAGTGTGCCCCAGCCCACAGAATTAAAACCAGAGAACCAGGACTCGACCGCCATCTTGATACAGGCATGGAGCAAAAATTGGGGGTATTCGGTTTCCCTCGGAATGCGCTCGAGGCATTCGTTGTCATGCAAGCGCGACATGGATGTCAGTGGTGTCCATCTGCTCTCTCTGATTATCGCGTAAAAAGAACTAGGTCATGCGATGCTATGCAGTTTGACCACCGAATGAGGTGCCGATGTGATGATGACGTGATTCAATTAGCCAACATGGCCAAACAGAACCCCATCCCCACTTCTGTATATATATGCCATAAACTGTGCCAATTTGACAGACTTCTGAAGTACTTAAACCTGTCAGCATGCATTCGGTCCTATCCTTAAACATTTACTGGCCCGATATCAGATAATGTTAAATAAAGATACCAAGTTAGGGCTCATATTGAAATTCCCTTACACAGGAAGGTGTGCGCCATCCTGCAGCTTTCCTGTGCTAGCCTTCTTTGTTAAAATCCTGGGCAGGGTGTATCACTGATGCATATAATCCATCCGCTTTTATGACCGAGCTTTCCTGAGGCGCGCGCTTAGCGAGGGGGATTCCCGTTCTTCTTTCTGTGTGAAAATGTGGTAGGGTATTTCAATATGAGCCCTTACTGACTGACTGTGCTGGAAACTATAGGTATAAAATAGTCCGCAACGCAAACTTTTAAAAAAACGGACATACAGACACATCATTTAATCGGTATGACATTTTCGTTATTGGTGGTGCTGGCAGTAGGGCAGGTTATCTATTTTGAGTGTTTTACATTATCTTTTAAAGAGATATTTTGATCCATAACACCGTTTTCCCCCCATGAAATCGGACATTCCTATAAGCAAAGATATTGAGTTTGTAATTTATGGTATTATAAAATTGGAAATTGAGATATCGGCCTTTAAAAATATTATTGACAATGTTGAGAGTAGGAATTAACTTGAAAAATGTCTCAAACAATACAAGATGCCAGTTATATTCCGGCTTGAAACTATCAGACAATATTTTAAACATTATTAACATCACAAATTTGCAACAAATCAAAATTGTGAAAACATCCCCCCCGGCAGATTTTTTTGCTATTTCTCCATTTACGATCCTGCCCAAAAAGTGTCTCCTTTCGATATACGGTAATACCACGTCACATATGTTCCATGATTTTACATGTAATGCAGATGAGACTTCTATAATTGCCTGTAATACCCTATACGTGATAATAACTTACGGCAGGCACCCGGGCAGGCGCGGCTCCAGGTTTTTTTTTAAAGGGGGGCACAAATGGGGATGCATCGGCGCGGCAATGGTGAATGTCGTACTTGCGCGACGCAGGGGGTGCCTGAGGGCCTTATGACTGCAAATACAATACAAATGGTGTTCGATGTTGACAGTAAGCTCCTCTCTCGGAGATCACATGACTGTGCAAGCTATCTGCTCCACCTGACAGTCAGATAACACACAATGTTAGTCCAGCAAAATACCACAGTTCACTGATAGAGATATTTCAGTCTGTCACTTAAAGCAGACCGACTTAAAGCTTTGAGTCAACAAGACAATCAAGCACTATTGGCTTTCACTAAGTATTCTTTGGCATATTTTCTTCTCTCCAACATACAAGAAACGGCGAACCGAAGTTTGAACGTACAATTATGCTAACTTTTGTACCACTACTGGTTAACATAAGTTTCCCAGAGTTCCCTGTTGTTCACTTAATCCATGTGCAAACAAATAGAGATAAATATCAGAACAAGTGAAAACTAATGTTTGATGACAAAATGTATAACTTTTAATGAATATTATGTAATATTTTGGGACGCATATAACTTGATTACGAATTTATGAAATTATCCTGCCTAGTAATTACTAAATCAAGTGTATTCTATGCACTCCCTGCATTCAATTTTGATTTAAGAATTATTATTCATTTATATTATTTTTTTCTTTGATTTCCTTTCAGGTAGATTTCAAAACAGCATTCATTTAAACTTGGTATCAAAATGGCACAGAAAGCATCAGGACAGGAGTTCATTGAGCACAAGACCAACATCATCGCCAACATTGGTGAGCATTTCAACAATGCAGACATCAGTGATGTGACTTTGACAGTAGGAGAACAGGTATTTCCTGCACATAGATTTATCTTAGCAACACAGAGCAAAGTTTTCAAGACTATGCTGATGGGTGAAAACTGGAAAGAATCTGAAGAAAGGAAGATCACACTTCAAGAATCACCTGAAGGAGAGGCAGCTTTCTCTGATTTCTTGAAGTTGTTGTACACAGGGACACTAACACTGACTATTGATAATGTGTGTGGTATCCACACATTGGCAGACAAGTATGATGTACCAGCTTTGAAGGATGACTGTGTGGGCTTTATGAAAGATGTCCTCACAGGTATCCATGGTGATGCTTTGAAAGCTGGGTTGCTATGGCTACAGTATGTGGAACGTTTTCTGTCTGATATGGTCACATTATGCTACAGTGCAATTAGGACTAACTTTATAAGAATTGATCAAGATCATCAGTCAGACCTCTTTTGGAATTTGACATATGACCAAGTCAACAATGTTCTGTCTGTTCCTGAAGTTCAAGAGGAACTTGTCTTGGTTGAAGAAATAGATTTGTTATCTCTTATTGACCCCAGCAAGTGGGCAAAGAGGTTGTTGCCATTGGTTAGATTCTATAACATAGATATCAATTGTCTCCAAAACTTTCAAGCTTCAAATGAATTGGGGAAATATTATAATGAAGCTTACAAAGTTCATGCAGAAAGGTCAAGTATTGCAACCACAGAGCACAAGAGGCGAAGATTGTCGCAAGGTTCTGTTGAGGTAACATGCTCATGTGGTACAGATAGCTCACAGGTGTGCCCCCACATCAACCCAAGACTTTACTTATGGGCACCATTTGGAAAACTTACAAAATTAAACCCAGATCATTCAGGGTCAATGGAATCTATTAAATTGGAACCAATAGATCTTTCAAACTTAGTAGGTTTCTCACAAAGAGTGCTCTTCATAGGAGATGAGAACCCTGACAAAGTATGGAAATGCACTTTGCAAAGAGACTATTCAGGAGACCCCATCTGTGAAAAGTACACCGTAGAGCCAGCCAATAGTCATGTTGGGAAGCTCTTCACTTTAGTTATTACTGGGTTCAGGTGTGAAGAGAATTCACTCACAATTGAGAAGTATGAGTATGTCATTAAGAATACTGGAGTAGTTACTATGAGGGATGCAGACAGTGATAGTCCTGATACAATTGTGCTTACTTCCCCACTTCGTTTTAAAGGAAGCTGGGACATGAGAGAAAATGGTGGCATTGGAATGACCATTCTGCTGCACAAGTAAATGTGTCAGTATGATTTATGAAAGCAGAACAGACTCAAGATTACCATTGAACAGTAGGCACATGGGTACACAGTTACTGTATTCAACATAATTAGCACCCTATGAGAACTTGCATTTTGTTTAACCACCCCTTTTGCTTTTATGTTTGCTCATGAAAGTTGGTCCAAAGGTTTGTCTTAACCCTGGAATTATGGAAACATTTGGGCCTTATAACTGCTAAATTGTTGGTCTAAAGTTATAAAAGTATAGAATGGGGCAGACTTGATGAATCCAGCTGTGAGGTCAAATTTGGGCAAAACTGCTCAGTTTGGGAGAAAATCCCCAAAAGACATTTTTTTGCCAAAATTTTTCTGACATAAGAAAAAGATTTTTCAGTAAATTTGTTTACATATAAATATCAAGGACCATTTTTTTTTATTTTAACCAACTTTAAGAAATTTTCACCAAAAATGATTGGAAAAGTCAGATTTTGGCCCAAATTTCAAATATTTTAGGTGAAGTTAATAAAAAAAATTTAAAAAATTTAAAAAATGGGACCTATGTATTTATACCTAGTTTTTATAAATTAGTAAAAAAAAATTTACTCAAGAATTTTTTATTGGTTTGTCTGAAAAAAATTTGGCCAAAAAACATTTTTGGCCCCCACACATGTGGGACTTACGTTATCGCCCAGATGGTTGTCTGCCTGCCTGTTTGCCTGGTTGGTTGCTTGTTTGCTTGTTTGGCTGGGTGTCCGGGTAGAAGCAAATTCCTTTAATCCACTGTGCAGCTGTAAAGCTATAAGCGATCAACTTCATTATTATGTTTTCAGGGTTATTAGGAGTTAAGAAAACCTAACAATGATAATATTGGATGGCTTATTTCGCATGATACCATAACATATCGGATTCGTCATACAAATACAGATATTTTTATGACTCATCCATAATGTTATGGTATCATGCTCAGCCATCAAATCAGTTGCATCCAATATTATATCAAACTTGGTACGGTGGTAGGATATGGTGGCCTGGTGTACTGTATAGTTTTGTGTCATGTTATTTGCATATTTATGAATATTAATGAGCTTATTTGCATATTTTGCCTAAATTGTCATTAATCCACTGCAGCTTAGACATAATCACCGATCAACTTCAATCTTGGTACACTGATTGAATATGGTGGCATGGTTTGCTGTATAGTTTTGTGTCATGTTATTTGCATACATGTATTTGTGAATATTAATGAGCTTATTTGCATCTTTTGCCTAACGTGTCATTAAGCTTCATTAATCCACTCTGCAGCTAAAATGCAATATTCGATCAACTTCAAACTTGCTTTGGTGGTTGGATATGGTGGCCTGGTGTGCTGTATTGTTTTGTGTCACTTGATGCTCGAGAAATTGTACAAAATAATGCACTTGTACTGAGATGTTGATGTGTCTAATGCACTTCCCCCTGCAAGGCTCGTGCATTATTAGATGCATCAACATCTCAATACTTGTGCATTATTTTGTGCAATTTCACTCCCAGCAAGTGATTCACATTTATTAACCTATAATTATATACAGCTTTAGTCCGATTACTGTATACATAAAAGTGTTCGAAAACTCTTAGGGCGAATTTCTTGACAGGTGGCTAATAGCAGTTGGCTTGTCTAGCTTATATGCTACATTGAGCTACACCCCCCATTGTGTAACATCATCTGGCTTTAATGCTGGGATACTGTGTAATGCAGATATGCACATTGGATTTATATTGGATTTTTTTTTTTTTTTTTACAGAGGAAACTTTTCGGAAAAATCTACTTGAAATAATGGTTTCCCATTGACTCCTGTAGAAAAGTCAAAAGTTAAAGCCGAAAATTGACACTTTGCTTAATTTTGACTGCCTAGATATTCTGTGAGTGAAAAGTACAGGTGATTTCTAACCAGTTTGGGTGAAAAAGTGAAAATGTCATTTCCCCCCCTCCCCCTCTGTTTTTCTTAATTGTTGTAACCAGGGTGATTTTATATGTAAAATGATCTGGGTGCAAGCTTATAATTTCTTCATAATAATCATCAATTTCATAAATCCATGATTTATCAAAGGGTAAAGTATTTGAGAAGCCCCTCATTCCACAAGGGGGGCATAATGTAGTCAAAACAAAAATCACAGAAAATTGTACTATTTTGGGCAAATAAATGCAAAATTTTATTGATATTATGTAATTTTTGCTCCTTGCCAATCCCTGGAATAAAATCCACCACTAACTGCTTACCTGATGAATGATGATTGTATAGAGTAAATGAGTCATATTCTTGTAGCGGTCTCGGCCTCGGTGTTTGGAACTTTTGGACTTCTGGGACAATAGAATAGTTACATAGAGCCAAACTATCATGGATTTGGAGAGTTATTTGATATAACTGGTGAAACTGTGAACAGTAAATGCCATAAAACCATTTTGCCAAAATGTATTTCATATCACTGATATCAGATGTAAAAATGATATACAAATTAAACTTTACTAATAAACAAAACAATACTGCAACAGTTTGTCTTACTGTTTTATTATTTGTGTTATAAAGATAAAGGCTAGATGAAGACTAATAAAGTCCATCCAATTTTACCATTGCACTTTTCCCAAATACTAGCAAATTAATCACTTGAAATAGGCCACTGTTCAAGTGGTGAAATGCCATAACCATGTGGGTATAAACCCACCTTTATAAGGTATAAAGCCCACACCCTATTTTTTCAAAACAATATTTACATGCTCTCTACAAACTAAAGATGGCAAACAATAGTTTGTTTTAAATGAACTTTCCGTAGGAACTTGACAACAACCCAAATACAGACTTGACATTAAGTATGGAATAGTTCTTCACGAAGTGCCAAGACTGTAGTCTGAAAGGGGTCTGCACAAACCGCATGGGCTAAATATTAATTGCGGTGTGTCGGGAGATGGTGTCAAATAATTGATGTGCTTTCCATGAGTTTACATTATGGTGCTCATAATGCAGTGAATTAGCCTAAAATGGTAGATTTAAGGAGACTGAATTTGAGGGTTTTTTTTTTGGGGGGGTCAAATTTCTGAATTTGTGTAACATTGTTCCCGATATTATCAAATTTATTGAGGATTTAGGTGATATTTACTGAACCTAAATATCAATAAGTGTTGGTCAAAACTGAAATGCATTTGTAATGTAGCAGTTTTGAAAGTGAGAAGACCTTTAAAAATATGGCTCTTAAAAATGGTACACACTCAGAAAGTTTGAACGGCCCCTATGAGCCAAATGTTATAAACTAACTACACAGAGAAACATTGCGAGTTCATTGGACAACCAGTTAAAGTTTTGGTTAAAGTTGTGATTAAATGCTCTCAGATATAGATGAACAGTTTAAAGCCTGTTTAAATCCTATCGCATGGAAACTTGGGCCATACGTGAAGTATGAAGGTCTTAACGTTATGAAGTTGTGTCACATAATTTCAAGGTCACCATAGGTCATTTGAGATCGCATGTTTTCTTGAAATTTGGATTAAGTTGCTCTCAGGCTATGTATTTCGCCATGATAGATGTATCGAGCTGCAATTTTGAACAGTGATAGGCCTACTAGGGGCAAGTGTGTTGAGCTGCTCAGTGATGGGGGAAAGTGCGGGAGGGCAGGGTGGGCAGTACGGGGGTAGGAAGGGGGTAAGGCAGAAGGTAACAAGCAAAATACCCTCTGAACAAATTATCTGGAGATCCGTATGGGGTACACAGTGACGTAACTGGTGGGGAGTAGCGCGACCAGAGGTTCTCGACCTGATTAGATTTTCAGGTCATCCTCGGTCACCCAGGGGTCATCTGAGGTCAAATTAATCAAAACTGTCGTATGGGCATGAAACTTGGTGGGTACAGTCAACATTTAAAAAAAGGACCCATATGAATATTGACCCAGGGCTTATTATGAGTGCCACCCACGGGTGGGAAAATATTTTTATTATATTCTTTATTTTTTTCTCTTTCATTTGACACCACTCACGGGGTCATACGGTACCTTAGTGGCATTTTGAGAAATGCCCATTTAAGACCAAAAGGTTTGGTCTGGAAGTAAGTAAGATACACTCGTACCATATCAGCAAAAATATTAATAGACATCACTTATGATTGTCCAGTCGGACATGATTAAATGCAGTGGCGGCGCTACAGGGGCTCCCCCCCCCCCCCATTTTGTGGATCCACCCCCTGAAATTCACTTTGCTCCCCTTGCCCCCCGCGGGCCTTTTTGAGTTTTTCACCCGGGTTTTTCACGAGTTTCATAGATAGGGTAAATTGGGGTAAATGGAACGGTGGGGTAAATGGCACGCTGCGAATACAATTCCCTCAATCAAGAAAAAAAATTGGGCAACATCATACCGACTGTTCCATTTACCCCAACGCATATACGTTCTGCTTTCGTTTCATACCCCAAGCGTGGGTTTACTCGGTATTTGAGTGGAAGAAAATCTCAAATGTTGTCACTGACCTTGAAGTGGTGCTACGGTTCAGTGAACATTACTAATTTAAGGGTATTGATTCCTAAATATTTGAATGTTGTGCTGAGAGTTGTCTTACAATATTGGCAATATGTTTGTTTTCTACAATAACATAAATGTTTTAAACAATAAAATAGCAGATTTTAATGATGAAATTATGCAAATTAATATGCTAATTAGCTAATTAATTAGTTTGGTGTTCCATTTACCCCACAACAGATCCACTTGGGGTAAATGGAACACGGTTGACTGACTTCAAATATATATAACATGTTAATATTTTTTTTACTAATTGGTTTAATTATTATGAAATTATATAGGCCTACTACAAATAACTAATTCATGGTAGATTAGGCCTCCTAAACCATTTTTTTCTGTTATGTACCGAGAGAAAGTGTTTTTTTACGTGGTATTTTACCATGTTTATAAAAAAACATGAAAACAAAATTATTTTTGTTAATCTTTTGTTTAGTCACAAAATATATGTTAAATAAAATATTCTGATGTCTTTTCAATGTAAATATAGCTATGAATGTAGGCTCCTTGCAAGTAATGCCCCTTGTTCCAATTACCCAACCCACTGTTCCATTTCCCGGGTTCCATTTACCCCAATTTGTTGGGGGTAACTGGAACACCATGAAACTACCATGACCATGCATGTATTTGGACCGATACAAAAAACAAAGCCATAAAATGGGAGTTATGATCTGTTAAAACAAGTTGTAAAAACATATTATCTACTTATTGAAACAAACAAAAATCATACACAGAAAGTGATTTATTCCATTTACCCCAATTTACCCTAATTTTCAATAATAATTATTATTTTCATTTTCCGCTTCTTCCTCGTCAGAAATATACTTCCATCCGCAGACCCTGTCCTGTTGACCTGTTCACCTGCTGTCAACTTCTGTCCACACGGTCACCGGCCAGGCCAGTGCCAGTGCCTGGTAAAATACACAAAGGACGCCGCGCCTCTTTGAAAATCAATCAATCAATTTTGATTTATTGACAAAGCGGCAGAGGGCGTTCACCCGCATTGATCAAGAAAAAAAAATGGCGATCTCCTGCACGAAGTGAAAACACGATCTCGAAATAAACAGTGGTGTATTTGCATTGATTTCTGCTAAATTTGGCAAAAAGGTACAGATCGGAGAACATTTCTATATCGCTACATTTATCTTCTTTCTGGTGAGTAACATTTTTAGTTTTATTGAAATCATTACGGCCGAAAAAGAGGCAGTATTACGAGGTCAGCTCCCAGCTTCTGTGTGCACTAAACCGTACACGTTACAAAGCCAGTGTTTACAAAGCTCTACGTGTCTTCACAATGGTATTCAATGAAGTGTATACTCGGACAATGGATTTAAAGAGACCTGGCACGCGACTATTTTATGAATGGAATAAAAGGTCAATACACATCCACTCTACAATATAATAATCATAATACAATAAATCATCTAAAAAAAATGAAATTGATAATTAATATTTTTTGGACTGAGATTCAGAAGAACATGGGAAGAATGAATGATGATGTTGAGCAGTGACAGTGTTGAGACTAGTATAAGTCTATATGAATCAATCTACAATGAGAGGCATGATCAACAATTGCAATACTTAATGCAGTTTTACTAGTAACTATACTATAATTAACACTAGTTTCGGCACTGGAGATCTAAATTATACAAATACTAGGTCAATTTAAGACATGGTCGATCTGGATATATGGAGGTAGGCCTACGTTTGTCGGCAGCTTCAAGTTCAAGTTAACATAATGACAATGTTTGGGGGTTTCGTGCAGTACACAGACTCGCAGCCAGTGCATGCCAACTATAAACTTGTGGAAATTTCAATTGAATGAACACAGCTTTCAACAGCTGCATTCGATCCAATCGTGATTGTATTTTGCGTATTTCAAACTACAACACGGATTTTTTCGCGTATTTGGTGAGTCCCTAGACCTACAGCAAAGTGCTGCAATCATTTGTGGTTGATTTAAAAAAGATTTGAGAAACAATCACCAAAAAATTACAAGTTTGTATCCGAATGGGGCAGATAACTTGTGTTCACTTCAATATCTATTCAAGATATAGGCCCTACTTACGTGTACTAAACCAGTGCATTTTTAGATCTTCAGTAGATTATGTAGTGAAGACAAGTTACAAATCTGCCTGATTTGCATACAAAATTGTAATTTTTTGGTGATTTATTTTTAATCAACCACAAATGATCCCAGCAATT
The DNA here is from genome assembly GCF_039555335.1 of Amphiura filiformis. Classification (NCBI taxonomy): domain Eukaryota; kingdom Metazoa; phylum Echinodermata; class Ophiuroidea; order Amphilepidida; family Amphiuridae; genus Amphiura; species Amphiura filiformis. Next base: position 59,848,095 of record NC_092632.1, read on the forward strand.
GGCGTAACATCATCGTTCTAAAAATGACCTCTAACAAATGCCCCCTTTTGGAAAATGCAACGCCAGGTGGTGTGGGGGGGAGCAACTTTTCGAGGAAATATGGTCAGAATGGTCGACTGCAAATCCGTCGGATAACGCTTTTTCAATGGGAAATGAACTTTGCTGCTTGGATGATGTCACAATGAGGTTAGCATTTATTCCGTATTGAAAAGCGTGTTCCGATGGATCTGCACTCTGGTATATGAAAGGATTGGACCGCACCCCTTAAATAATTTATACACAAAATTGAATTTCTGGTTACAAAGTTATGGGTGATTCTTGAACTTTAAAAAGCAAAGTACCGGTACCTGTTTTATTGTCAAAATCAATGTTTGCGACATCAGACTCATCCCTCTTGATTGTTTCACAAATTATAATGACTTACCAGAATTCATGTACACCGTGCAAATGAGCAAGGTTTACCCCTTGCATGCTAGACACTAATCGGTTGAGTTAAAATTAAAATGGATTTAGCACAATAGTGGGTTGTACCATGGGAACATATGGACATCATGAATTAAAACATTTTTTAAACATTTTATGAAAAATGTTGCCCATGCCTTTTGTACATAATGTGTGGCCAGCCAGCCAGCCAAGAATGTGTTGATACTTACGGGCTGTGTTATATATCATGCTAAATGATTAACACTGTATGAGCAGGCCTGTGTACATAGATCAAGTGTACACAAACTTGTACCATAAAATGTATCATTCAACAAAATGCATATTATTTACAATGTACACATAATCAAACCGGAGAGCACCATCAGCATAATAGGTCTGCCATTTGTTTATTACTTCACACCTGGGCCGGGCTTCAAGCAATCGATCATCAATGTTTACTTGTTCAAATTGTAATTTTACATGTAATTTGGCTGTTTGGCCACGATATGTGAAAAATAAAATACAGATAATAATAATAATAATAGTAATAGAACATGTACCGGTATATAATGTACCGTACACCAGTTAGACAGTCAAGCTGGTAAAATATCTGGTCCATAAACTGTGTAAACTTTTTGTTTTGGGTTTAATTCTCAGTTGAACAATACTTTTATAATAAATTATAACCAGGCCCGTAACCAGGGGGGCTGGGGGTGGCCACCCCCATCCCCAAATGCCCCAAAAGGCCCCTTGTTTGACCCAAAAGTCCCATAATTTGCGAGCGCAGCTAGCAAAAAAACACCTTTTTGGTTTAAAAAGGTCCAAATTTGGGAAAAATTTGTCAAAATCCCCCAGTCCAAAAAGGTCCAAATTTTGAAAAAAAGTCCACTTCAAAATCAGCCCCCAAAATAAATCCTGGTTACGGGCCTGCTTATAACAACTCCAGATCTAACCACCCCAGATAGGACCTACTTTTGTTTTGTTTTTAATGGTGCATAATGGATTCAGTCAGGTAAATAGGGAATGAGCTAATTTGATACCCAATGTGTCTTTTTGATGTTGCAGAAGTATAGATACTAAAGAAAACATGCAAAGGTAACAAGAATCAATTAAAAAGTGGTGATTTTTATCAAATTAGTGCAAACTCACTCAAAGAAAAATATTACTAACCCTATACGTCTAAGGATTTGGCTGAAAAAGGACCCCTAAATGGCGATGCCTTCTGAAAAGTACCCCTTTTTCAAAAAGACGTTGACAACGCTGTGTGGTGAAAAACATGCCCTTTTAGACGCTTTTCTTGGACGCGGGTGCGTAGCAAGTCAAGTAGTGAGTGAACGCCCCGGGTGGTTGACATGAAACCCGTTGAAACTGACCAATTGTAGAAAGCATGTGGCCTCAATAATGCCATTGATTGTTGAATCCCCGTATTGAATCATGTGAGACCATCTGTTTTTATTTGTGCATATTTAGTTTACATGTAGTTGGGTATCTGTAATATGTATCTGTCTTGTCACGTATAATCACCATCACTGATTGTCGCATATATGTGTGTGTGTGGGGGGGGGGTCGTGTGCAAAGTCACGGTTAAATATTGAAGTGGGCCCTTGAGGTCAGTGTCTTGATGTTTATTGTTGGTGGTTTCGAACTTGATCTTGAAGGTTTTGGCGTCAGGTGCGCTGCGTAATATGTCCTAGTCGAGTGGTTCCATTTGCAAAATAGTCTTTGGATATATAGCTAGTGCCTGTAAACAGACCTTGTTTGTAATGATGATGCTGTAAGTTAAAGCCCCTGATTGTCTGGTCCTCGGTTTAATTTGTACATGCTCAAAAATTGACACTTGATGATATTTGGAATATATACCTGTGAGTTTCTTTATAGATGGTCGTCAAACATAATTTAGTCCTACGGTCCTGAAGAGCACAGGCTGAAAAAATGTTTTTTTCCCTGCAAGCAATCCAGAATTTCCCTCCAGTTTTACCAAATTTCCCTCCAGTATGACATATTTTCCATATGACAGCATTCAAGCTTTGACTTACTTTTTGTGGCCAGAATGTTGAAAACATAAAGTGAAAGATATCCTACTTAAAGGAACATTTTCTAGGGTAAAATTTTGTGTAGAAACTGAATCTGGCATAAAAAATGCATAATTATCAACTTGAAAATTTTCCCCATAGCACTGTACAGGCATATTTCTGCCCGAAATCCTCAAAAATGAGTGAAAATTGCTCTAAAAAATAAGTCCTTCAAAATGGGGATACTTAGGGCTAAATAAACATAAACTTGCTCTAGAGGGAGGTATTGGCAAGAGCAAGTTTGTGTTTGTTTAGCCTATAAACCTCCCAGTTTTGAAGGACTTATTTTTTAGAGAATCCATTAATTTTTCACGCCCTCAAAATTCTTAGGGGTGGGGGTAGCATATTGCAAGTTATTTTCTTTTCTGTAAATCTAGCTTACTTATTTATTATATTACCATTTAGCTATTGAAATACTGAGCAAAAAGACACTTAAAGCATCCCTATAGCTCATACCATTGTGGAGATATGTCCTTTTCAAATAGAATATGAGGCGAATATTGTACTTTTTTCCAAATCAATTGTCACCCGAACGCTCAAGTTTCTACTGCTGCTACGAAAATAAAGAAATATGTTGATCCCATTCAATGCTTTTAATATCACAATTGTACCCTTGTTACACAATTAGTATAGAAAATTAGGCTCTATTTAATAGTTTTCATGTTCATTCACTTCACAAGAAATCTGCAAGTCAATTTTTTTGTCACCCCAAAACAGCTATTTTCGGCCAAAATCGGACATAAAATTAAATTTTTCTTGAAATCTATAAAAGATAGGAAGTTTTAAGTGCCGAAATCTGAAACTACATGATATTTTACCCTTGGAAACATATAAACAATCAAGAATTTTTATTGTTTTGTTTTCACCCCTAAATAATTTTTTCACACTTTTGTCCGCCAAACGTAAGTCAAAGCTTGAACGCTGTCATATGCATTTCTTTATTTTTTTGGTCATAAAACCAAAAATTTCCCGGCAATGAGCTTCCCATATTGCCCACTTTTTCCCGCTGTGGTGAGAGATTCCCATTCTAGATCAGCAAGTATTTTAGTGATACTAGACTCCGCACTCTAATCGCCAACCGTAAACCTGGCAGCTCTTTTTTGGCTTCTTTCCAACTTATCTCCATCTCCTAGGTCCTAAATCCTAATAATTTGTAATATCCTTTACTTAGTTCTAATTGGCAATAAAAGTCAAATTTTAACATTTTTGCAATTTGAGGAAAATTTGCCAAAAAACATAATTTTGCATGTTTTTTTGGAACAAGTCTTTAGCATTCACAATCTTGATTATTGGCTAAGAGTTAGCTCATAAATTAAATATTTTATGTTGTTTTTGAAAATTGGTTCTGAAAAAAATTAGAAAATGTGTTTTCCAAAAAATAGAATATTATATATCACATATGTTGTACAAGTCTTTGTCTTGATTGTCACAGCATATAAAAAATGTCCAAAATGCATGTTTTTGGCCCGTATTTCCAAAAATTGACCCAAATTTAACATTTGACATTCATTGCCAGTTAGAACTACCGAAAGGATTAGGATTTAGCTGTTTCATTTGGCAAAATATGATAATAAGTTTTTTATAACATAAAGAAATTTAATATGATCAAGACCAGTCAAAACTTATGTTTTTCTGGATGTTTTTTAATCTAAAATAAATTGTTGTTGTGAGAAATTAAGTCTCAGCAACTGGAGAAATCCAGCAACCTATAATTTAGGGTCCATAACTTTTCTTTAAATTAAAAAAAGAAATTGGAACGGATCGGATATCGGCCGATACTTATAATTTATGAACATTAATATCGGATATCGCATCGGTAGACAAAAGTCATTTGGTTCAGCTGTAGTTGTAAATAAGACAGAAGATAGGATTAGCATACACTATGAACCACAATGGCCTCATCCCAGTGACATAGTTCAATAACCTCAATTAAACAACCATAGTGCAAAATTTGACCTCAAGTTACAAAGTATGAGTTTTTGTCCCCAAATTGTCAAAGGTCATTCAATGAATGTACAAATGTATTGGGGTTAAAGAAATGTGCCCTGATGGGTGAGCATGTTGTGGATCCTAGTGATATAGTATCCTGAATGTGGCTTATAGTACATGGTAGCATCATACTCATGTAAGGTATACTAAAGGAAATCAAACCTGACATAAACTTAGTTGGTTTATGAACGGGTCTTTATGATGCTTCATTCCAGTTAAATGATTCAGACATATTAAGGGGTACTACACCCCTGGCCAATTTTGTGCCTATTTTTGCATTTTTCTCAAAAATTATAGCGCATTGGTGACAGGTAAGATATGTTTATTATAGGGGCAAAGACTACAACTACTGCACTGAAAATTCAGCAACTCAAGGCAAGTAGTTATTGATTTATTGATCAAATATTGGTTTTCCCTCATTTTTGACTGTAACTCCACAACTATTGGCTGTGCTAAAATAAAATTTCCAGTGCAGTAGTTGTAGTCCTTGCCCCTATAATATACACATCTTACTTGTCACCAATGCGCTATCATTTTTGAGAAAAATGCAAAAATAGGCAAAATTGGGCAGGGGTGTAGTACCCCCTTAAATAGCAGGTTTCACTTTAAGTACAGTAGTCCAGTTGTTTAGGTTTTGACCCCTATAGAGCCCAAAGTGCAACCTTTGACCTTTTTGCTTATAACCTTAGAACCATGCATCTGAGATAGGTCAAACATTACTGAATTGTTATGATCAGGGCATTATTTTGGTTTGGTTTATAACAAGATCAGAGCAAATTTGAAATTTGACCCCTATAAGTTTTTCCTATTCTTTGAGGTCATGTTATGATATTTAAACTAAGCTGATTCTGGACCTTAAGGTGGCTTTATCGGCTACGGTGTCATGCTCAGAACTCCTTGAAAATGATATAGGATGTGTGTATTGATGAGAAAACCTTACTTGCCAAGTTTTAATTTGTTCCAAAAAAGCGTGTTTGACTTACGCAATTTTTTGTCATCTCAAAATCCCATTGAATTACTACAGGGAAGGGCTTTTGGCACTTTGCCAATTTCTCAAAATAGCCACATTTTTTAAAACAAAGATTTTATTAAAACTGATTTTTCTCTCCTTTATAGCAGTTGTATAGAAAAGTTTTAAGTTTCATTTTGCTGCCAATATATCACAGAATAATACAAACCAAGTTTATTTTCTAACTTAGTGTTACTTTAAAAGTATTTAAAAGGAATGTTGGTACTTTTTTATGATTTTTTGGTTTTTCTAGAAACACTAAATTACCTAAATTCGAGGATTTTTTTAGCCAACAGGGAAAGGTGCTATGGTTACCAAACTTTCAGGGATGGTAAATAAGATTAACCCTAACCCAACTAGGTCTCACTAAAGCTCACTATTAAAACCACTCTGTGTGCATGCATTCCACATGACTTGATGACGCAATCAGCCCAAGTCATATACCCAGGGAATCGTTGGCCGGGCCAACGTCACCTTTGTGGCTACATGCTGGGGATCTTCTGCGTGGCATGCGAGGGGTCCCAGGCTCGAATCCCGGGGGTGCCAAGTGACTTTTCTCCTCATCTTCTCTTCTTTTTCGTTTCTTCTTTCCCTTCCGATAGCAAAAAAAACACGGGTAGGGTTAGGGTTAATATCTAAATTCTCTCGTCAGCTTTTTCCAATTAAGTGTTTCTATTTTGAGCTACAGTGTTTCTAACATTCCCTAAAATAAAAAATGGACAAAATAATTTTTTTCAAAAAGTAAACACTTTATCCAAAAAAACTGACGAGAGAATTTAGATATTAAGTTTATTTACCATCCCTGAAAGTTTGGTAACCATAGCTCCTTCCGAAGCGGGCAAAAAAAAATAAAAAACTGTCAAAATTAAGGGAATTTTCAAAAAATAAAGAAAAACATAAGAATTGTTACAATTCTATAAGACTCTTAAAATAGGTGGGGAAAATACTTTTCTTTGTTATTTAAAGATTTAAATGAATAGACCTGATTGATCTGACACAGGAGCTATTTTTCTGCAAGGGTGTTGTATCCGAGGCAGCTACCTTAATCACAAAAAGCTCATTCTCTGTGCTTCTTGTCAAAAAAGGGTTCATCTTTTATGAGGTGTGTCTCATGTTGAGACAGTTTCATCATTCATGTTGAAATAATTGCAAATTACATCTAGGCATATACGTAACCGGGTACCTGGGAAATGTACAGAAGTAATGCAGATGGACTGTTGTGTCATGTCCCTGTCCATAATAATGATTTATTTAAATTTAAAACTATTTTGAACAACACAGTGCCTCTGAATACAGTCCGTCTCACAAATGCTACATTGTTTGTACATGTACAGTATTAAAATAACTGGAGTTCTCTGTCCAAACTTTGAAATATTGAGTTAAGGTGGTACTACACCCCTTGATAAATTTGTAACTATTTTTGCATTTTTCTCAAAAAATAATAACACACCAGTGGTAACAAAAGTTATGTATATTATAGGGGCAAGGAATCCAGTTACTACACTGGAATTTCAGTGACTCAAGACAAGCGGTACGTTATTTATGATAAGAAATGAGGTACTGTTAGAATGTACCTCATTTGTTAACATTATATATAATGAACCACTTGTCTTGAATCACTGAAATTTCAGTGAAGTAATAGGATTCCTTGCCTCTATAATATGCATAACTTTTGTTACCAATGTGTAGTTATTTTTTGAGAAAAATGCAAAATTAATCACAAATTTTATCAAGGGGTGTAGTACCACCTTAAGAGCAAATAGGCTATGGATCTTTAGTTTTGTAAGTTACAGGTCAGCTAATGTTCAAGTCAAACTTTTATAGGCAAACATGGAAACATTGATAGGCACTTCTTACTTTAAGAACACTTTTCACTTTAAGAAGTCAACCTAAAGGGAAATTAAGTAAGAATTATTTTGATTTTACTCTCATGATGATAACTTAAAGGGTTAAAAATGCACAAATTTGATGTCACCCTGAGGTAGTTTACCTCTCAGTATCGATCCATCTTGAGAGAAGTAACCTTAGAAATTATTGAGTTATTATTAGATTTGCATGTATACACAATCCCATACTGATACGGTGTCAGTCTCTCTCTTTCTTCCTGTTTCAATTCTACACCAAGACTTGAGACAGTTGTGCAAATGTATGAAGGATAAAAAAATGCTATGCAATAATTTTCTACAATAATTTACACCTAAAATATAACACAATTTATGGTAAAATGAATAGGGTCAGCTCAATAGGGTCAGCTCATTTGATCATTTAATAGGGTCATTCAATAGGGTCAGCTCATTTGATCATTTTAAAGAAATAATAATTATAATCTGTTTCATGGTATACATGATGTATGTGCTCAGGTTTGAGGCCCATTTCCGACAAATTGAACCAAAAATGGTGAATAATTCCTGACTCGGCTATACATGTAGAAGCTATTTTGTAGAATAGGTTTCATTCTAAGAAAACGAGATATGGATGTAGGCCCCCCCCAAAAAAAAGAAAACAAAACAAAACCATAGGGCTTATTAAACACACTTTAAAATGCCAAGAACCACTACAAACTCCAGTGACTGCTCCACCAGAAAGGGGGGGGGGGTCACTGGGTTTAGTAGTTGCCACTTGGTTTCTAAAGCTTTTCTGGATATAACATTTTTTTGGAGTGGGAAGGCCTAGTAGAGCTATAGTCAATTTTCATCCTCCTTAATTTGTTTAGAAATTGTGCTCCATATTACGACTTGGCAGATAAGTTGTGCTATTAATGCACATGTTCATGTTTATGCCAGCATAAGTCAGAGCCATGTTCATGATCATGTTCAAAGTTTATTTTAAAACATATTAGCTGCATGATCTGCAAGCCAGTATGGTATCAAGCTGAGCTTTGCAGGACTATTTCCTCAAGCTTTTGATGTAAGGTCATTTTAGGTCATGCTAAACAAAATATTATGACATGCCCAGGGTTGGATTAGTTCCATGTTTTTTAAAAAACAAATAGCCCAGTGCCAATGTTTTATCTTGGATTCACAGGTATAAAGATTATGATATCCTGATTTAAATGTTTGCCCATTCTTTGTTGCCAAAGGATACTCAAGTGTTGTTTAGGTAACATTTTATCTTTTTTTAAAATAAAAAACATAATATTTTAAGAGGAGTAGGCCAAAGATCCGAGGTACTATGTTTCCTGGTTGTCATTTCGTCCGTCTGTCCGCCCGTCCGTCCATCCAAACTTACCGGTGCGGGACCTAAATAGGCTGATTTTATTATGTATCACAGCTTGCATGCAGCAGCATTCACACATTCAGGTATTCTGCGTAACACTGCCCCATCTCCATTTTTGGTTTAAATTTGATTTTGGTACCAAATTTTTAGAAAATAATGAGCTTTCCAATGACAGCATAGTGTAACCATTTGTAACCCAAACAGACCAGTGAAAATATATAGCCTTTTACAACAGCCTTTTAGGGCAGAATTCTTGAAACACAATTTTCTCAAAATGGTCAAAATGGAGATGTAACAATGTTGCACCAAGTCCTTTACATAAAGGAACCACATTTAGCCATTATTGATAGCCGCGTTCTGTGTGTTGGGCAGTGATTTTCTAAGCAGGCACAAAAGGATGACATTCAAAGAGTGGAAAAAGTAGGAAGTTAACTGTATTCTTAACAACAAGCTGCTAAGACAAGAGCTCCTTTTGTACTTCTAAAGTAAATAAAAGTACTTTTCTTGGGGCATGTCAACAGTCATCCTTAACGGAAAAGGAAATATAAGAAACTATTTTGGTTGCATTCAAATTCCCAAGTGTACATGCTTTAGACTGATTTGTGTCTTGTGCTCTAAGTAATATTTAATTGTTCATCATTCATTGGTACACTCTATTTATCATGATTTTAAAGTTAAGTCACAAACTGTATAGGACTGTCACTGTGTGTACGTGCAGTCCTGCAGGTATGGACTGAATGGGTTTGGGCATAGATTTTAAAATCTATGGTTTGGTAGAAGTTCAACACCCTTAGCTTACAGCATGACAAAACTGCCTTTGGCTATAAAAGTGCAAGGAAGATACCTCCTGTGCCCATGTACCATCAGTAGCCAAGCCTACATGTAAGAGCACTTTAAGCATGTACTGTATTGGACCTAATAGTGCCCTCCCCTAATTTTTTGAGTGACATCGGTCTAAGTGCCCCCCTTTTCAATGTGGATGTTTCAGTGAAGTGCAGGCTGCAGCAACAGAACAAGCACTGTGATTTAACATAATGTGTTTTATGCTGTGTCTAAAAAAAGTTTCTTTGAGTGCATACATCGACCAAAAAAATGTTTGCATTAAACTGCAACCTTGGCATCAAAGTTGTTCACTTCAGGTAATATTGATGCCATTATATTTTTCAATCACAATTTCTTCTTATCAACATTGATTGGTTTTTTTCTTTATTTTGAAGTTTGTTTTTCCAAGTCATTCATTAAGGGATCTAAAATGAGCGTTTATTGCGTTTCGACAGTATTTTTTGTGGGACATGAAAGCACCTCAGACCTATCGAATTGCATTCTGAATCTGAAGCATGTCTTTCTGATATCAAATAATTTTCATTTTTGAAAATCACAATATAATACAAATTTTATGACAAATTATAAAAATTTGATATTTTTCAAATTTTGATATATAACAGTCCTCGAAGTAAATTATATAAATCTAATGATATATTCTTAAAGTGTATGTAGCAGGAGGAAAAGCCGACGGTCAATTGAAAATTTTGACCTTTCATATTGAAGATATGGATTTTTTCCCAAAAGACCTAATTTTTTTTGTGTTTTGGGAAAAAAATCCATATCTTCAATATCAAAGGTCAAAATTTTCAATTGATCGGCTTTTCATCCCACCTACATACACTTTAAGTATAAATCATCAGATTTATAAAGTTTACTTCAAGTACTGTTAAATATCAAAAATATCAATTTTAATGATTTGCCATAAAATGTGTATTAAATTGCTAATTTCAAAAAATCAAAATTATTTGATATCAGAATGACATTCTTCGTATTCAGAATGCAATTCGATATGTCTGATGTGCTCTAATGTCCCAAATTAAATACTGTCCAAACGTTCATACCCCAGCCCTTAATGTCTTTGATTTTGCGGATCTATCCATTCAACTTACAGGGACTGTCTTTATATGTGACCAGCTCCAACAAAACCTGGAACATGTCGCCAGGCATGTTTTTGAGTTATAGGCCTTTAATGATGGCATTCCCATAAAAAAAAAATCAAATTTTGGAATTCTTAATTTCATGGTATTTGACCTTGCAACTGAATGGACTTGAAAGTATGTATTAAAAAGAGGTTTATTTAATCAATTATTGACAGTTGAACTATGATAATCCCTATTCAATCCTGTATAAGGCAGGAAACTAATTAGCACATTACTAGCAATTTTTCAAAAGTATCAAGGTATCAATTACAAAATTAACCATATCTTGAAAAGTATTGATGCTATGTATATAGTTTTGGTATCATTTTGAAGCTTATTGTCCCATGCTTACATCTTTATTCAAATCATGAAATATCAAAAATGCGACTTGTTCCTGGTTTTGTCGGAACGGGTCACATATTGTATTGATCATACCAAACTAAGAGTAATTATTTTACATGTACTACGGTAAGAAAAAAACCCACTCATAATTGAGGTGTAATTTACTAGCAAACATACCTGTGCTCCAGGTTACTACTGGAATATTTATGCATGAATGCTGTAGGTGAGAATTATGCTATCCACTCTAAGACAATGTTATTATTAGTATACATGTGAATAATAGATAAAAAGCAACCAAGCATCCTAAAATGATATCCGCAAGGAAACATGGAATATTAATGGGGCCTTTGGAAAGAATAAGTGGAGTGGGCTGGGAGCTAGTGTGGGCAGGGACTTATTTTTGGAGATTGAAAAGCTTGGTTCTGTAATAAACGGAAGTGCACTTCAAAAGATGCAAAGTTTTCTTTGTTTGTATTCTTGTTAGGAAGTTGCTGAAATATTGAAAACATGCTATGTACTAGACCAGTATACTAAGATTTGCATTATTTTCATATAATTTTGTATGCATCAGAGTTCTGTGAAGTATTGCATGGTCATGTGACGTGTTCAGTCCCCAAAGGGGGGGGTACTCAGTACAAATGACCATACGGGGACGTGCCGCAAACATGGGTAGCATTTTCGGCCTTTTGGTATATCAATGACCCCTTTTTCTAAGCCAATTTTGGTATATGGATGGGTCCTTTTTTCAAACTCAATTTTTTTCGGAAAATAGCCAAATTTTGCCTCAATCTTTTTGAAATTTTCTCAACATTTTTGGGAAAATTTGTAAAAACTAAGACAATTTGGGTTAAATTTGGCCGAAAAATTTTGACTTTTGGTATATCGATGGGTCCAAATTTCTTGAAAAATTGGTATATTGATGGGTCCACTTTCAAATTCTCAGCGGCACACCCCTACCAAAACCAAACTTGAGTACCCCCCGGGGGTTCAGTCATTGAATCCAAATTGCAAAGTGAAGCAGTTAAAAAAAAAAATAAAGAACATGAACTCCATATAAGTTTAACAGTTTCCAATATACTCTAGATCTTGTCATAGTGCTAGAATATAGTTCGCAGACCGCGATGTCCAGTGTCATGAGCAAAGTGACCAGCAAGTATTAAAAGCGAGCCGTCTATTCAGCTGAGCTAGTTGGTCATCTCAAAAGGATACCAGATGGCACTGAGCTGGTTCTACAATGTAATATTTGCTGACAAAAGGTTAGGTCAGGGTGATCTTTCCCTTAATGACAGATTTGAAATTATGTTGTGAATGAAATACTGTATTGTTTGTGTTAAAGGCCCGGGCGTTGCATTCTTTCAAGGGGGGGTTATTAACTAGTGAATTTTCAGTGAAAAAACCTTCAAAATCGAGTTCTAACTTCGGAAGAATCACCTACTTCTTGGTTCAAATTTAAGATGGCCACACACATGATATGTTCGTTGTAAATGAAATTACATCAGTAATTGCAGTATCAAACAAATTCTACCATAATTAGGCAATGAACTGGATTCAAGTCATAATAAATTTTTCCCATGAAATTTAGCAATCATCATTGACGTGAGTGATGCAAGTTTTAAGATTAATCACACGATATGGCATGGCAATATTTGCAATTTTGACCCTTTTTTTTTTGAAAAATTGGAGGGGCGTTTATTAGAGGGGGAGCATTTAATACAAACAATACGGTAGGCCTATGTACTTGCAACCTGGATCCCGACCTGGATAAATAACTTGATACAAATCATGGAAACTTTACATGGGTACATCCAGGTTATAAAGGGAATATATGTGTATGTGTTTTTGTTGGTTTCAAAATTGAACATAGCAAGTAATGAATGATAGACACTGAGCTAATAGGATGGGAGTAGATAAAACATGACAGAGCCCTAGACGTGGATCTCTCATCAATACTCGCTGTCTCATATATGTCTGAATGGTCGTCTGTAGTTCATACAAGGATTTCCTGCATATATGTAGACTCTGGTTGATGATTTTGCCTTGGCCTAGATACAGCTACAACTATGGAGGCATTGAGGGAGGCGTCAAAGGTTGGAGCTGCAATGTAATTTAATTGATTTCATCATACTTGCAGGCTCACAAAATTATGTGCAAAATGTGGGCTACTGTGTGTGCGTATTTTCAGCATGCAGGCATAACTTACAATCATCTAGAGCAGTGTTCGATTTACCTAGTGTAGCAGAGCAAATGCTCCCCCATTTTGGACAACCTGTTACACAAATTTCAGCTTGTATAGTAATTTTTGACATAAGAATATCTTCTAAATAATGTTTGCGCTACAAATTTCTGTGCAAATTTTTCAAAGTAAATCAAACTCTGATCAACATCTAGGCTAAAACTAGAGTACCGGTATGGTTACAGGCCCGGGGGGCACTCAACTTAAATTTTGGTAGGGGTGTGCGGTGCGGAGCGCCGAACCTTGGGAACTAAGAACTGATTTTCGGGCAAAATAGGGGCTTGAAGAACTGAAATTAGGGCCAAATTATAGGCTGTTGAGCTAAAAATTTCTAAATTATTTCAAAATTTGAGCATAAAGAGCTACAATTGTCAAAGTTTGAGGCTCAAAGAACTGGAGCAGATCCAAATGCGGGGCTTAAGGAACTGCTGGAGAGCCTGAAAAAGGGACCCTTGACCGCCGCACATACCTGTACCACCTTAACATGTGAGTGCCCCCGGGTTACAGGTTTGGTATGATCAGCACTTTCTTGTCAGAAAGTACATTTGTACATGCAGTAGCCAAGCTTTACTGTTCTGAATTGAAAAGGCAAAAATAATATGGCCTCTGCAGCCACAACCCCAGTTCATTATTTAAATCTTATTTATTTAAAATCGTAAGTAATTTCATGATTATAACCTGACAAATTGTAAAATAATATTAAATGAATTTTATGAACTACAGAAAGAAACAATACTTTTCACCTCTGCAAAGACCATGTCTTTTTGAGACATTGATACACTTTCAAGCCACAGCACAAAATTAGGGCATGTGAACTTTTCATCTGCCGATAAGAAGCTTAATTTTTACAAAGAATTATCCTGGTACTCCAGAGCCTACACTTTGACATTAGTGTCACCTAAAGGCTATGTGGTACTTTCTTCATTTCTACCATGCATCTTTTCATTACAATGTTGGTGTGTTCAAGTGAAGTTGTATTTAGCTTTAACTCTCTCCACACAGGTGTCGACTGCAAAGTGCAGACGACAAGTTAAAAAAATTGTTGAAAAATTAAAAATTTCAAAATTGTCCATTTTCATGACCATAATTAGAATCGCCATGAAAAATGTGTTAAAATGAGTACAAACAAGCCTAATATTGGTTCAGTGATTCTTGAGAGAGCTCTTGATATTTTGAGAAAATATCTTAAAACTTGGGTTTTTTTATGTTGAAGCCTATAGGTAGCATGCAGAACATTGATGTAGGTCAGGTTGTAACCTACTCAAATGCCTTTTCACTCTCAATTCCTATCTTAAAATTTACATTAGGTCATAATTATTACAGAAAGTGGAATGATGATAATGATGTTATCCCTACCATCTAACCGAACTAGTTGCTATCCAGCTACATGTGTGTGCATCAGAAAACGGGTCTTTGAGATGGATGGGTGATAGACCAGCTTGTGTTCATGGTGCAGAAACATGACAATTTTGCCTCTAGGGAATACTTGATCTTAGGTCATGGATTGGTAAAAAGGAAAAAACTAAACTTCCCAAATAGAAGTATTCTCAAATGCTGACTTTTTTAGCTTATGGGCTGTATAGAAATTATAATAATAAAAAAACATATTTGGTACAGAAGAAGACATCATAGCTTAGCTAAAACCTAGTTAGCACTACTTTTGGCTGCTCTTTTGCTTTATAGTACTATTCAGATAGGGCCAGAGGACCACAGACTGCAGCTATAACTTAGTCTGTCCACCGTGCATTTTTTAACAATTATAGTACTAGGAGTACATATTGGTGTGCATCAGTAATATTAACTTGCCCGGCCCTCTCAGCTGTGGCCCAGGTTCAATCCCCAGTAGTACTAATAGTGAACATGATTTCTAAAATTCTTTTGCCACGGCTTGAATTCTGCAATTGCAAGTTGTTGCATAGCTTTAAATTCTCGCGTTTCACAATACGATGCACCGCCAGCGGTTGCTTTTGGCAGTCACATTTTCGACTCCAGGGTCGACATCGCCGTTCTAGCTGCTATTGAATTCTCACGTGAGTGTGATTATAAATATGTTGAAAACAGCTCCACAAAGGATTCCCTGTGATCAATAGATAGAAAATGGATCTACTATAGTTGTAAATTGTTGTTTTAGTGTGCATTCGCATGTAACATCATTATAATGCCATTTAAACCCACAATGATGCATGTTCCTGTATTCGTATTACGCGGGCTTTGGATGTCGACTCATTTTCCCATGATGCACTGCATATTTTGGTCTCGACCCAGCGACCGCTGGAGGCGCATCGTATTGTGAAACGCGAGAATTGTCTTGTTGTCCAGTTGAAAAATCCAGGTCTTGTAATATTGACTAGACTATTACATATTATTCTAATAAAGAATAGTTTGTACTACGGTACCTATGTAATGACCTTGGTAACTGTAAAGCAAATTTGGCATCAAGTCAGTGAAAAACAATTGAAGATAGTACGGCTGAGAGAAGTTTTTGAAATCATTTTGTTGCTGTTTTCAGTGTAATGAAAACACATCAGAATGGCAAGTTCAATTTCAAAAACTGATTTTCAATATTGTAGCATATTATACAGCAAGAATATAAATAAATTAAAATTAAGATTGATAGCGCTTGACAAGATACACTTTATCCTGTCACATGTCAAAACATGTGCATAGTAAAAATAAATTCTCTTTGTCAAATAAGTTGTAGATAAGTCATAACATTGCAATATAATTTCTGATGCTCAAACAGATAGCAGAATCCATGCAGTGTCTTGTACTTTGCAAAGGTTATGTAAGTTCTCTGACTTTGTTTGCCTTCGAGAACAGTTGCTGTTAAAATATTGACCAAATCTACCCATTTAGTGTAAGGTTTTGTCATATTTGCAGCTATATAATGAATTGTGGACTCACTGATGCATCTTTCCTCTATCCAGGTGCTCTCCGGTGATTTCCAGGGTTAAAGTCTTCTCTCTAATGCTAACACTACAGACTGTCACCGGGGAAGGGAAAACAAACCAGACCATTTGCAGGTTTACAAGGTAAGCATGCATGCACACATGCGAGTATGCAGGTAATTTGTCATGTCCAGTATCTGTACTATACTGTTTCAAGGGTAGAATTTCATACTACATTATACATGATCCAGTCATTCTTGTCCAGCATTTCTTTTCAAGGTTTATGCATACCGTATTTCGTCAAATAGTCGCCCCCTCAAATAAAAGCCCCTCGCCACTTTTTTCAACCAAGATGTTTCAAAAATGCCGATATTTCCGTGCTATCTTGTGTAGTAAGCTTACCAAGTTGCCCACATGGGTGGATAATAGCGCCACTTTTTGGCGAAAATCTGGATTGGAAACCCGGAAGTGAACCAGAAGTCAGTGTTTCTAGTTCATAGTTCGTCATTTTAGCGTGAGTTTTAAGTTTACCTAATGATTTGAACGGGAATTATTGTTCTAAAATTGACCTTGAATAAACACCCCCCCCCCGTTGGGAAAATGTAACGCCCCCCAAAACTGCGAACTTGCAACTCTACGCTCATTTCATGGTAGCAGATCACATAATGGAAAACATATTCCCTGATAAACAATTGTATTTTGTAGCAATCATTCAGGAACTTTGGGTGCAACTATATCTCAGCTCATCTCTGCACTTAGATTGCATTGATCTCCTAACAGCTCCTCATTACACCTGGGTGGGGTGAGATAAAGTGAATTGGCCAAATGCATAACATGTTGGCGCTGTAGGGGTTCAAATCCATGCTTCCCCGCAGTTATGAGTCGAAACCTTTATCAGTGCACCACCATGTCCAGGAGTGCTTTTGTAAAGCACATACATGTATAAGAAATCTCTATGTAATTGTTGATGCACATGAATTGCGGAATACTTAGAGAGTATATGGTAAGGTCAATAAAACTCAAAATTGCATGGCTGCGGCTGAATAGTAAAAATGATCCTTTGGTGATGGATAATGTCGGGGATTGAGATCAAAGGTCATTTACAGGTCAAGGGTGGTAAGTTTTGTTATAGAACACCCCATCTGCAGACGAAATTCGTCTCATACATTATGTACTGTATAAATTACCAATCTACCTGTTGTTTATTATATGGTCATTTTCACGGTAAAGGGTGTAACTTTGGATTTTTAACATTTTAATCCGTAGTGTTCTAATAAAGCCACAGAATTCCATAATTTTTGGCCACATAAGTCATCTAGTTAGCAGCTACCTTGGGTAGCATAATCAGCTTTGGGAGTTACTGCGTTCAGTTTTAGCAGGCTTAAATGTACTTAATATTGCCATTTTGAAAAACTATAAAAAACAGTAACATTTTGTAAAACCCTGTGTTTTCTTCAGTTAGTTCATGGATAATTTTTCTTATCCTGAAAGTACAGTCATATGTTCAGTAAACACTGCCACATTAGATTTAATTGTGAACGGCCCTGTATTTTTGAGAACCGGACTTCGATATTTATCGTTTCGGAGGCTTCATTTTCCGTTAACAATTGTTAACAAACTTTGTGGGTGTAGCTTTGGTTCATAATTCTTGGTTATTTTTTCACTTCTTCTTGATTCATAACAGTTGTTATCTTAACTTGAAATGGGTAACAAAAATTAGCGATTTGCAAGCTTTTAAATTTTTATAAAATCTTGACTTCAAATAGCCGTTTTTCCGTTAACTTTTTGAAGCCTCGAAACAAACTGTTCAGCAAGCTTGTGCAAATATAAATAAAAGAGCTCATCCAATCTATTTATTAAAATGTAGCAAACTAGATCCTCAAGTCACATGTTTTTAAATCGTGGAGATATATATCACCGTTTGAAAATGGGACCCAATACAAACTTTCCGTTAACAATTGAAGCCTCCGAAACAAATGAAGCCTCCGAAACAACAGTAAACTTAATTATCATCTATGCATATCTAAATTGGTGTGTTTCATACTGATATCTGCATTGTAATTATTACTTGATATGTGCAGAATGTCATAAATTTTTAAAAAAATTGACATTATGGTTAATGTTTGAAAAATATACTGATACCTTAAAAAGCCTGTTTCGGAGGCTTCACATGCAAAAAACACCATACTTAACAAATGGGTGAAAAAAATTAATGTGTGATAAATCTACAATATCTGCCGCATAGAATCATTGATTCAATACACACAAGAAAATAACAGCTTAGATGATCCCAACACTGTTGTTTTCAAAAAAACTACTTCTGCAATGTTTAACAATTGTTAACATGAAGCCTCCGAAGCAAAAAAAATGACTTGCTGTGATAATTTAATTTTGTCACAACTGAAATTCAATACTTAGAAGCAAAGCATGAAAATTGGTAATTGTGATATTTTTTACCTATTTTTATGTCAACTTGTAGTAGTTAGCTAAATATTTTACTTTTATGATCACCTGTGTTGTTAACTGAAGCCTCCGAAACACAAATCGCTTGAATTGCCAATTCTAAAAAATAACTCCAATTTCTGTGAAACTTGGCTGGGAGGTTCCTTTCATCAAGTAGTATTTGTACATGAAGTTAGACATTCAAATTATTTTAGGAACCCAATTAAAACTTAAAAAATATGTTTAAGGTTTGGAAATTTCCATTGTAAATGACACTTGATGTTAAAAATTTTCAAAACTGCAATTACAAACATAGCAAAACATGGTATAAAATTTAACTTATATCTGTTGACTTACTTTGGAATGGAATTTCACATGTATTCCAGCTTTCATGTCAAAATTTTCTGAGGTTATGTAAAATACATTTTTCTTAGATTTTAACCAAAATGTTATGCAAATGTCAAATTTTTATTAGAAATCAAAAGGTTTAAGCCTTGAAACATTATTTTACTTGAAATTAAGTTGCTTCTATGCATGATTTCAGTAAACAGAAACATATTTAAGTGGTTTGAAATTTTGACCCTAAAAATCAAAAGTTACACCCTTTACCGTGAAAATGACCATATTCAAGAATCTTGCATTTTTCATTTTGAGAAAAAGATGATAGTTTTCTCTCCCTAAAATTGACAGGCTGCATGGTGCAGTGACAAAAAACTAGCAGCTTTGGTAAATCTCTGTAAATAAGCAATTGCTAGATTGACCCATTTTATTGAAATTCAGCTACCGAAATAAGATCAATTGATTTACTAAAGCGGAATCATACCAAGGAGCATGTATAGGATTCCACTACTTCATCTAAGCGGGCTCAACTTCAGCTCCAAAATGGATTCAAAGGGTACATGTAGAAGCAATGAGGAAAAGTGGATCAGGATCTAGTACAGCTATAATTGATTGATATGATATATACACTAACCTAGAAAACAACATTTGATGAGAACAGTTCCTTGAAACCAGAAAGTAATTTTCATATGATGGGTTGCACAGTATTGCGTTTATGTATGCAACTTAATAGCAAATTGTCATCGTGATGTTGATACGTTGCAGGGAGGGAGAGGGTTAACCTTGTAACGAACATGCTTTTATTTTATATCATCAAAATTGTTGTTTGTTCCCTGTGGTTAGCGTTGAAGAATTGAGAGTTAATTAATTCCCCATTTTTTATTTGGAAAGTGTTTGCCATGTTTCCTGGACTGTGTACATGTATAGGAGGACAAGGGTTACTATATATTCGTTCCATTAATTGCCCATGCCTCTAGTGCGCACCCAGCGACTTTACTAGACATGATCCAACCACACATGTATCAAACACAGATCATTTTATACGTATCCATGCTATTATGTAAACAATATATTGGCCGTGAGACATTTTTGAGAGAATAAAATTATTACATGTTCAATTCGCCTGCAGATCCGCCATGAGCTGTTGTGGCGTGTGGTGTGAACTCAACGACATGTAATTGTGGGTGCACGCTGGTTCGAATCCGAACGGTTCTGATTTTTCTCTCTCCTTTATTATAATAATAATTTGTCTGAGCTCCATTTCCTTATTTATTTTATATTTCTCAGGCATGTATCCTCTGGATCCTCGCATTAAATATTTAATGTCTCATATTGACTGATGTCCTGTTAGGACACAGCAGATATGCCGCCCTCTCTATTTAAATAATATAAATAATAAGCGCCCACCCAAAGTTTTTTTTTTTTTTTTTTTTTTTTTTTTTTTATTTGGGTTGTGACAACCCTGGATAACCCAAGAAAGCCTCTATTGAAGCTTATTTCCATTGGGGTCCATTTGAACACCGGGACGGGTTGGGAACAGTCAGGGGTTAACACCCTACTCTTTTCGAAACTGACTGCGAGATATATGTACAGGTATGGCTCTCTGCACACGGGACCGACGGCTTAACGTCCCCTCCGAAGGACGAAGTACTTTCATGATTCATTTACCCAATTCTAAATGAACCATGGGGGAGAGCGGAAGTCTAAACTTAATCTACAGATGTTGCCAATTAATTTTTTTTTTTCCAAGTCAATATCCCAGCAAATCGCCACCGCTGAATCGAACCGGGACCTCATGCACTAAAGGCAAGTACCCTAACCATTGCGCCACGCTCTCCCCTGGAACGAATATGGTAATTGATTACATCAATAATCATTATGTAAAAATGAGTCTTTGGAGGTACTAAATCAAATCATTGCCATCTTTGTAACAAAATCATTGATAGTGATGTTCCTACAACAAACAAACTTATACACCATTATATGAGTTTGTTCTTCATAAAAATGCCAGGTTCTGATCTATAGTCATTGTAAGTCACAAGCCAGTTTAAGACCCTGTAGCAAAATATGACAGATAAATCCTATAGTCAATCATGTTCACATTTTGAGTTATACCCGGCATAAACTTACGCTAACATTGATAAGAATTCCACAAAAATTTTCCCTACTCCTACATGTACTGCGTGTCCACACCTAGCCTACTCCTAGCATTACGCCAACCAGTTCCACCGAGCATTCACTTCTGGCCGTCTTAAACATCGGCTACCAATTCCGGTGTTTCTGAGACCTTTTCAACCACGCGATATGTAATTTCTTAGTTCCGACCAACAAAAGGTCAAACTTACACCGGGTGCCAGGCGTAGCAGCATTCACAATGCAGCTTATGCCTGGCGGAGGATACACCCAGCTCATTATCGTTGGACGTACGTCTGGCAGAACTTACGCTGACCATCGTTCACACAGCACCTACTCCTGGCAGCACCTACAGCTACTCCTAGCAACTTGTGCCGACCAAGTTCCGCCGGGAGTACGTCCGACAATGCGAACACAACTTATATCAATGTTTAATCAAACTAAAAGCTGTAGTCTGCGGGGAGCTCGTTCAGGTCACTTCTTTTTCACTAACCCTTATCCTGTCCTAGTGGCACTTTTATCATGGTTGAGTACAAGTTTTTTCAACAATGGATCATATTATTAATTTAATATTTAATAGTTAAGATCAGCATAAATAAAATATCAGGGTTTTTGTCCCATACTGATAAGTCAGAGCGTGATGATGTCTCTGGATATGTGTATTTCATGAAATACAAGAAAAAAACAACAACTAGAGGCAGAAAATTACGAGATGAAGATTTTATTTTCATTACCATGAAATTACCAAATGGAGCTTACATGAATTTGACCTAAATGTGTTGTGAATTTGGTCATCTTTTATGAGATAATTAGGAAATGTTTAATATATTGAAATGTAGGCCATTCAATTTGACCGACCATTCTAGTTTGCTTCATTTCTACAGTAATTAGGATCCTGTCACTTTTCTCCATTCACAGATCCTGGAATCTTCCCCGATCTGTTTAAAATCTGACCCGTAAATTTGAAATATATCCAAATCCAATTGGCTGTCGGTCAGCTGTCGGTCCGAAACAGGCTGGGGTATTTTGTATTTTTGGTTTGGAGAGGGGGGAGAGGGGAGGGAATCCACAGATCCTGGAATCTTCCCTGATCTGTTTAAACACTGTAAAATCTGACCCGTAAATTTGAAATATATTACTCCAATTGGCTGTCGGTCAGCTGTCGGTCCGAAACGGGCTGGGGTATTTTGTATTTTTGGTTTGCCCCACAGAGCACTAATTACTACTTTCAGGCTCTATTGCTTTAATAGCATTCTATGATCATGATGATATATAAACAAATACTATCCATAGAGAGAGAGAGAGGGAGAGAGAGAGAGAACTCCATTCACAGATCCTGGAATCTTCCCTGATCTGTTTAAACGCGGTAAAATCTGACCCGTAAATTTGAAATATATTAAAATCCAATTGGCTGTCCATCCGAAGCGGGCTGGGGTATTTCGTATTTTTGGTTTGCTCAATCGTACTTGTACTTAATGATGGTTTGCCCAACTGTATTTGCCTCATCAGTCTCTATCAACTGATAGTGTTATGAATCTTGCCTATCAATCATTCATAGTTAAATGTATATAGTAGGGTGTATAGTAGGGTCCACTGAAAATGCTGAAAGGCCAGAATGCAGAAGAAATGTAGCTCCTGAATGTCTTGGCTTGGGTCATGCAGTCTTGTCACATAGGAATAAAATGTATTAAAATGAATGCAAATGACGAGGTGAAGAACCAGCTAACTGGCGTAGACTAAGATGACCAGTAGTTACCTTAAGTTAAAGGAAGTATTGGGCTATTCTAGAAATTAATGGCACCCCCTCTAAAGAAGACATGTAAGTTTGTACCATAAATTGTTGGGAATTCCCAGACCCTAATTTTATCCCCCCCCCAAAAAAACCCCAGGAATTCCCATTTTGACAATAAAATGATTAAAAAATTGGGAATTCCCAGTGTCCTAAAGAAGACAGGCAAATTTTTGCTAACATTTTTGGGAATTCCCATGCCTAAAATAAAAAGGTGTCTTTTTCTTGGGAATTCCCATCTTCTTTAGGATTGTGAAAATAATGACCTTTTTTTTTTTGGGGGGATTCACAGAGCAAAAAATCGTGAAAAAATTTGGGAATCCCATGTCTTCTTTAGGGGAGGGGGTGCCTTTAATTTCTGGAATAGCCCATTTAATGGAACCCAATGGCCTGACAATACTGATGGTTTTAGGGTGCATAGCTACTCACATTGACTCTGTTGCTTCAAGCATCAGCCCTTAGGGTGTGTTATAATGTCTGTCGCTTCACTTTCACACCGTACCTAAATAAGAGGCTATTATCACTAGTTGGCAGTGCCCTCAGCGTTTCCTTTAGATTAGCATGGACCCTATCAATTCAGGCAAAGTGTTTTCTTGTCCCATTCAATTTGTCTATTAGATCAGTACAAACTTGTACTGAATTATAAAAGGGTGATGTGGTACAAGGTGATATCACAATTGGTGTCATTGTGGGCTACTTTTTGTGACAGTTTGATAGTACAGCTGATATTCAGGTACTGAGATTCCGATTTGCCTTAAAAGCATTTGCCATGAAAAAAAATGTTGCTTTTCTTGTCAAGGACGTACCTGAGCTGTAATAACAACTTGTAAGTCCACATTTCTGAACCTTACATCATCTTTGCACGTGGTGGCACAGACGTTGTCGTTAAATGATCATTAGGGAACTAGGAAAGCTGTGAATAATGATGGAAAGCTGATTCATGCGTAGATGAATGCCTACAGGGCATCTACTTTTGTTTCTAGCTTGCTTCTGTTTTCTAATATAATGATTGGCACTAATGTCAATTCCAGTGATTATGAAAAACAAGAAAATTTGTCATAACGAAATTCGTGGCTGGGTGAATACTGAATATGCCCTTCAGGATTTTATAAATGCTTAATGAAAAATTGCAGGCAATATTAATCTATTAGAATAAGTCTTCTGAGAATTGGTAATTTGCATCGGCCAAATTGGCAATCTATGGGAGTCAAGGAAATAAACAAGACTTTGGTCTCAACCGTGTACGGTACATGTTGGTTGGCTTCTAAATGAAGGGTTGTGAAGTTTTTGTGAGTTTTGAAGTAATTATAGTCCATTTGGCTTCCTCAAGACAGTGATGTCACACAAGTTCAAGGGCGGTGTATCTGTAGAGTGCAGTCACTTCGCCCCGTATCGCAAGCTACATGCACCACCTTTGATCGTGTGTGTATGACACACAGAAGGCAAATTGACTATATATACCGTAAAACCCCGTCTACAAGGATATACCCAAGAAACGCCCTCAATAAAATTGGTTGCTTGTTGTATTTGGAGTTTGAGCAAATATATACTGGCACTGGGTGGCTATGCATTCCATCTAAGTATGTTGTAACACCAATCAATTGTATTGACATAATAACGACTGTTTCAGTATAATTATCAGGATCGTATAGCTCAATTGATAGAGCGTCAGACTTTGGAACTGACGAGGTGCTGAAGAGAGCACGGTCCGGGCACGGTTCCGTTTTTCATTCTCGTTTAATTTTAACTTTTTGACATGTTCTTTTATCTTTCTTCAAATCTACCTTTCTACTTTTAATTTTAGGTGCGTTTTTTTTTTTTTTTTAGTTTTTTTATAGTTTTTTTGTGGTTTTATAGAAACTAGTAAAAGCATTTATTCTAAATAATAGCGAAACCCACGGTTAGACAGATGTGTTGTAACTACTTGTCTGTCCTCGTCTTTGCAATAAAAACCTATGTTGCACCTTTGTGCCATCCCAATTCTTGAGGTAGGGTGCGGTTTTGGCTTAAGCACGATTTTGTTTCTACTTGAAATGAAATCAAAATAAATATTGTTCTGTTGCCACAATTGCAGTTTTTCAATAAAAAAAATAGATGAGGAATAATAATTATTCCATATTTGAATCTATTGTCCCATCAAGAATAGAGTGTCTTCAAAACTTCAATCAATTCATCTGACAAAGGAAACTATTCTGGTCATTCAATTTTGTTTCGCTTGCACCTGTTATATCACAGGCGTTGGTAGAGAAGGCACACTTCTCTTGTCTTCACCGAAGTAGTGATGTAAACACTAACATGATTAATTACCATAGCTACCAATGGACATACACTATTTTTTGTTCCACTTGAACCCATACTATAGGCTATTCGCTGTCGATGTGGCGTAATTAATCGGATTAACTACCATAGCAATTGATGAATACAATTTGAATATATAGCCCTGCACTTCATCGTTCACGTGGCACCTATGCATTAAACCATAGTTGTCAAAGAAATGCTAATCACTCGCCATGTAAGATTAGTATTTATGAAAAGAGTGGTATTCAATCTATGTTTGGTGACATACGCGGGTGATTAGTGCAATCTGCTTGATGGTAGTTATTGCTATTATTACGCTACCGACAGCGAATTGTAGTATAGACGAATCCAACAAGCCAAGTGATGGTCAGAATTTATTCGGCCATTATCACGCTGGTGAAGTTGCGTAATTAATCGGATTAATTACCATAGCAATAGGTGAAAACAATTTTGAACATATCGCGCTGCGCTACAAGCAGGTTACACTCATCACCTGTACTGTGTATGTCTGCAATCATAGATTGAATACAATACTGGTCTTTTCAAAGATCTTACAGGTGCAGCATGATATGGTTCAATGAAGAGGTACCGCCTGAACGTATCAGTGTATAACGCGGTATATTCACAAATTGTTTTCACCTATTGCTATGGTAGTTAATCCGATTATTACGTAACTTCGCCAGCGTATTGAATAAAACAGGAGGATGTGAGTTCATAAGGGCAATGTGGGGGATAGGTCACAATCGATGTGGAGAGATGAGAGGTCCGACCAACAGCCATAGCGATTCAACTAATTCCAGCGGACGGTCTGTGGCTAGTAAGGAATCGTCTTTGACCACATGCGCAGATCTGTCTCGTCAGGAAGATATTTAATATCCCGAATTTATAATAGGCCTAATGTATGCCTACCAGTTCCATCGTATAACCGATCTGCTAGAGAATATTTGTTACCATGTTTAATAAATTCAGTATTTATCGTATAATAAAATGTAGCCAAATGTATATTATGTGTCACACGGTTTTCTGCTGAACCACTAGCAGGCTATGTTACCACATCTATGACAATGACAAAGCGGTGAATTTTGATGATTTTTACGATCGTCCGGATGAGCAAATCACTGAATGGGTCTTTAGTTCCCTCCTCTCCTTATCCTGCCAATATTATATGAATCAAAGAAAAATAAAGAAAAATAAAATTAAACAAGAAAAAAAAGACAAAGAAAAGAAACAATAAAAGAAAAACAATAGAATAAATTAAACTAAATATGAAAAAAAAAATGATCACGAAAGGAGTCTTTAGAAAATGCAAGAAAATATAAATGAAAAGTTTGAACAATATTTTGTTTATAAAAGTTTGTGTGACCGTGATGAGGCTCGAACTCACCATCTTCCGATCTAAAGAACCAAAGTCTTATGCCTTGCCAAGTGAGCTATGCTCGTGAGATGCGAAATAAAGATAAAATAATACATTGTATACCTGCTTGTGTCGGTAAATGATTTGCTCAAATTCCATAATGATATAATCTTGTGGAGGGCGCTAGCGTGAAATATGCTATCATCACAGTCGCTTCTATTCCTTATAGACGGGTTTCTACGGTATTGTAGGCTATCATCATCATCAGTCGGCTGCGGAGCAGGCGACTACAAGCTTTCTGCAATTATTGTGATCTTGGGCAAGCGAAACAATTTTGTTTGGCTGCAGCATCTCTTCAGTATCTCCCAGGAGGTGCTGGACATACTGTAAGTACAGTGTGCGCGGCCGTGCCGGTTTCCTCTTCCCGTGTATTGGAATATAAAGGGCATATTCTGTCACAGGCTCGCCATCTTCAAGACGCAGTATATGGCTGAGAAATTTGAGTTGATGAATCTTGACTCTGGCAACCAGTGGAGTGGTGTTGGTCATATTGTAGATGGTTTCATTTGGGATCCAATCCACACGCTTGATGTTTAACATGACTCTGTAGCAAGATGTTGCAAAGGCATTGATAGGTAAGCTATGAACATAATTGGTGCCTATAACTTGTTTATGCAAATTGAAAACACTGGTGATCCATTTGAAATGACCAGATTGTATAGTTTGAACTTAATAATCCTCTGCACCCCGTGTTCTATAAAGTTAGGGTTTAGGATAAGAGTTAAGGTGAGTGAGTATTTCTATAGTTACTGGAATGGGGTGACCTATCCTGGATTGGAAGGCAAAATAGTAAATATGTAAACAAAATATAATAATAGAGCAAACAAACAAACAAACAGAAAGAAACTCAATTGATAGATCCAATTTTGGTAATAACCCAAGGATTTACCTCTAGAAATATATAAAAGGTAGAACTTAACCGATGATCCTCTTTCCATGTTTAAAGTGAGATACATCAATAACTAGGCCTGTGAGAAATGAGGATCTTGCTTTGATTGCAATGGTGTCAATATTGCTTTAGGTAGCTAATTGGGGAATATGATACATGTATGTTGAATACCCGTATCTCTTACAAGGACTTAGGGTGTAGGATGTAGCAGATGATGATACAGCAGAATATAATGTGACGTGTCATGTCAAAAGGAGACACTTTTGGGCAGGTTATCAATTTTGAGGTTTTAACATATCTTAAATATAGAGATATTTTGCTCCATAACACCGTTTACCCCAATGAAATCGGACATTCCTAAGCGAAGATATTGAGTTCGTAAGTAATGGTATTATAAAATTTGAAATTGAGATATTGGCCTTTAAAAATATTATTGACAATGTTGAGAGTGGGAATCACCTTGATAGATGTCTCAAAAAATACAAGCTGCCTAATATATTCCGGTCTGAAACTATCAGACAATATTTTAAACATTAATAACATCACAAATTCGCAACAAACCCAAATTGTGAAAAAATCACCCCCGTGCAGATTTTTGGCTATTTCTCCATTTACGATCCTGCCCAAAAGTATCTCCTTTTGACATGACACATCACATATAACTGTGTTTGTAACAAGGTTCACATTTTCTTTACCTTGACTGGCTTGTACTTTGTGAATGTCACTGATCCCTATTACGAGTATTAGTGGAATCAGTCCAAATCTGTTACTGATATGCATTGGAGAATAGCAAAAGGAAAAGGAAAATTGTCTGAAAATCTTGGCATGAAATAGAAGTACAGACTCTAAAACTTTGCAGCTTGTTATGAATGCAACATTTGTTGTATGTGCATGCAGCATTTATCAGTTAGGCTTTGGGTGAGTGTGGTGAAAATAACAGTGCATTTTTTCCCATTCAACTTGTCACACAGATCCTGGGGGTAAAAGCAGAACTAGGTGGACTATTTTTTAATCCTAGAGCAAAAAGTTAAAATGTGACACGATCAAGGGAAATGAGTCGGATGTCGCTAATATTGATTTTGAGATATTGGCAAAGAAAGTGTTAAAATTCTTTTGTTTTATATTGTTTTCAGCGATTGATAAATTGACGTAACTTCACAAAAGAAATTCGTATCAACATGGGGTTTTCAGTTTCTGAAAGCCCTAAATGTCCTCTTTAGAAACATGTGTAAAACTCATTTTCGACCAGGGCCGACATGTGACTCATTCCCCTTGATCATGTCACAAATATGGTATGAAGTGACACGTGTGCTCGGGTTGAAATTTTTATTGAAAAGCCCAAAGACAACCTTTTCAACATGTTCAAGTGAAACAGAAGTGTGTTTCAAAATGTACATTGGCTATTTGGTGTGTCCCCTGGTCAGGTGTGACCCTGTTGATGAGTTGTACACTCTGGTCTTAACCCTAACTGAACCAAACATCAAAAAACCTCATTTACAAAGCATATGCATGCGCAGGTATCCCATGTGATAGGATTGTCATCATGCGAACGGTCATATGGCCACGGAAAGCCTGTCCGGCCAAAGTAGACACCTGTGGCAAGTTGGCCCGTGCATGTGTCTGGCACCCGAGGGGTCGTTAGTTCAAAACAGCACTTAAAGAGATATATTACAGAAGAGAACTTGAATCTCTCCCACCATCATTACGTGTGTGAGCGGTGCCATGAATTTACACTACTAAGTATTCAAAAGCATGACATTTTACCTCAAAAATATTCCAAAGGGCTTGAACCAGGGACTCAGTGGTACTAGGTGAGAGAACAATCGCTGCTCCAACTCACTCCCCAATCTAGCGGAACAAATGAAATTAACTTGTGAACCTTACCCTTACATCAGGTGTTATTATTTATGTATTTATCTTATTAATTTTAAAATGACACACTAGTTTTGACAAGTTGCTCTCCAATTTGACGTAGATGAAATCATCATTGAAACCATTGTAGGCTAAGGGAAATAATCGTTTGTAATATGTGGGAATAATGTGCAAAATTGTTTCCATTTTTAATTTCCTGTTGTAACACTTCAAATTACTAAGAGGTTATTAAGGAGCCTGTATATCCCAATACAGGTCAATATTTGAATGGTTTCTAGAAGTCTAGGAAATGACCTATTAAGGAATGTATGATATATATTACAAGATTGAATAATCCTGTTACACTGCAAATTGATTACAATTTAATGAGAAGAGCTAATTTATTGCAAAGACAAGCTGTAGTAATTGTAGTTAATACTAACAAACTGAATATAATAGGACAGATTTCAGACATGCTGATGTGATATGCCCATAGATCAACAACAGAGCACTGAACAGACACCTGTGGCACTCACAGAATTAGCAACGTAACCCTTTACTGATGGTGAAGTATACTAAAGCAACAGGGCTCAAAAGTATAGGGCTAAACTTGATGTGAATAGCAGAGACCTTAGGAGCAGAGATTTTTTTAGCGAGCAGTTTCAACCTGATAAACTGAACTGTTCAGGGAAGAAAACAAGCAACAAAGTTTCTATGCAGAGAAATCAGGTACAGAATGGGATATTCCGGTTGAAATTCATACACCCTATGGAAGACATAAAATTAATCTTCCACACAGGGAGTGTGAATTTCAAATGGGGTTGCCTGATTTAGTGGCTCCATTTGAAATCTACACTCCCTGTGTGGGAGATTAAGATCATGTCGTCCATAGGGGGTGTATGGATTTCAACTGGAACAGCCTATAGAGAACTAGGAAATATCATTTGAACATTTGAATGTAAGTTCATATGTGTGCATCCATATCAAAACGATGCACTTGTCGGCTGCTACATGTGTCTCTTTTTACATGATAGCTACAATCCCCGAAAAATGTCGTTGAAACGCTTTAGGCATCTTGAATGAAATCCAAAGAGTATATTTAATGTGGATAAAAATGTTCAATATTTGGAATTAGAATAAAGCTGGGCCATCAATTAACACTTTTCCCTTCCCCACCCCCCCATCATTCAATGTTGCGACACTTTGGAGACACGCTGAACACATTTGCACGTTTCAACATTGCACGGGGGCGTTGGGGGACTTATTTTCCCCTAAAGACGCTTTAATGTTTCAAGACATATTTCGGGGATTGTAGGGATAAATACCAGACTCATTTCAAGTGGGTGTCACTTTAAATCATCCTTAAGTCGCATGGTTTAGGTAAACAGAGAACAATTCCTTAACCAAGTGACTTGGGGATGATTTGAAGTGACCTCCACTTGAGATGAGTCTGGTATTTATTCCTAGCTATTATGTGAATTTATTTATTTATTTATTTTATAAAACAATCCAGAAAGCAGGTCACAGACCTGATATGCCTGGGTAACAATTAAAAATATGTATAAAAACAACAGACAAAGCAACAACAAAATGCATACAATAGCATAATATTCAAAGGCAAAAAAGAAATCACAGATTATTAAGATGCTGAACAACTTGAGGAATGGTAGATTGCATGTACCTGGTTCGCTTACAGCGAGGAGGATCAATCTGCTGGGTATACCTAAGATTCCTACCGTGCCGATCACCTTTGGATTTAGGCAGCATTTGAGAATGTTTAGCAGACGCTTGCAAACCCTGGCCAAATCGCACCAACAGCTGATCTCTCCTCTCACATAAGGAATTAAAAGGAAACCAAACCTAGTTTCTCCAAAGCAGCCCGATAAGATGTGTAGCTCTGGCCCAGGATGATACGACACGCCCGCTTCTGGACGAGCTCCATCTGCTCAAACTGTGATGGCACATGTAGCATGAAATGAGGCACATGTAGCAGCTGACAAGTGCATCGTTTTGATATGGATGTATACATTTGTGCTGGTATTAAACAAACAATTCCAAAAGTTTAAACTTTCTTAATCTTTCATCACACAAATTCACCAGCCTTGAATTTTCAATGTGTGAAATTTTGATCAGAAGCGAACTTTACAATAAGAAGGCGCATGAAGCAAACTTGCCCTTGTAATGCCACCAGTTGCTCCTGGTCCTTCTAAAATTGACACGAACCAGGAGCAACTTTCTAAAACAAATAGTTCCTGGTTCAAGTTTTGCACTAAATGCAGTAGTGCGGATATGTATATATGCAGAAAAGGATTTACTATTCTTTAGAAATGGCTCCTGGTTCTTGTAAAATCCCAGTGAACCAAGAGCAATGTTCAATTACAAATTGCTCTTGGTTCCAGTCCGCTCAGAAGTAGTCCTAAGATGTCGTGATGGACTTGCCCTTTTGTTTTCCATTGGCGAGTTTTGGCTGAATGAGAGTGTTTATGTAAGGATGGCAATTCCAGTCCTTGATCCGGATTTAGTTCAGGTGATTTTATTTCTTGATTTGGATTTTGGATGTCCTCTTGCATTAAATGGATGGTACTCTCTATCCTCCTCCTTCAAACCTTTGTGGCTGACTGGCTTCCCAGTCAATCTTGTCAACAAAATATCAAAACATCTCAGGACTACTTCTGCTGAAGATGTGTGTCACACAGAAAACTCAAGCTGAGTTTTTCTTAGCGTGTCAAGCATGAGGGTCAAATGCGCTTGAGCCAATAGCTGATTTGATGACGAGCAGAATCGTTGAATTCAGCTAGGTCCTCATGTGTGCAGTGTTGCCCCATCTGTGGGCAGACCAGCAGGTGTTCCATAGACTGTGGAACCGTTCCACACTCACATGTAGTGTTTTGTCCTTCTTGTAGGTAGCCCCATTTCTGCAAAGCGACCTTGCTGAAAGTCAGTTTATACTGAAAGTATGCTGAAAGTCAGTTTATACTTATGAAGTCATTTCAACAGTTAATATCTAAATATTTATGTGATAACTGCGCTGGTTAGGTATATGACGGTACGGGTAGGAAATATTTCTACAATGGCACACTTTCATTAAATCAAATTGAGCTCCATCTGAGGTACAATGTATGAATATGAAGGAGAAGATGCCTGGTGGGGTCACTCCCTGGCAGGGGGGACACGTAGGACCGTTACCACAAGTACAAATTACCCCCTTTAAGAGTCGATTTCAAGGACAAATCATGACATTTTATCCCTTTTTTCCTCCAAAACAAGGACAAAATGGTACTCTGAAACACCCCTATTTTTTAGATTCCGAGGACAAATTTGCAATTTTGACCCTATTTAAACATTTCAAGGACGAGGCTTTTATGAATGTTTTTTTCAGTAATCAGGACATTTCCGTGAATCTACATGCTAAGGCTACGCACGAAATAGAACCGAGAACAATCATGATCACGGGATGAGTACGAAGTAGGAAACCAAATTTATTCCTGTGATTTATTTATCTGGCCAGCTATCCACGGGATGAGGAGAAAATCCCAGGGAGAAAATAATAAGAACCCCTTTTTTTCAATTTCAAAATACCCCTATTTTTCCAATTTCACTGACAATTTTGTCCACGGACAAGCTCTAAAAATGACCCCTTTTTCCGCGATTTTTTTTTTGTAACGATCGTGCGGTCAGTATTGCAAGTTGAGTGACCCCACCGGGAGAAGATGTGCCCATGTCTGTATTCCCTGTTGTGACTTTTTGGTCAATCCATATTCCTTGTTTAGTCAAAATTTGCAAGTTCTTCAAAGTGCTTTTTCTTCCTGTGACTCAACAACAAAGGTGCTATATCTAGCAAGTCATAGTCGTTTGACCTTTTCTACATTTGGGCCGATTCTGAATAGACTGCATAACCATACACACATCATTGCGGAGTGGTGGCACTTTGCAACTTGAGGTGATTGTCTTAGTTCTATGCAGTATGCATATTTCCCTTAATGTGTGTCTGGTCAGTTGGATCAGGGCCGTAGCAAGCGGGGTGGCCGGGGATGCCATGGCCGCCCCACTTTTTGAGAAATTTGTTATGTTTTTCTTTATATCTTTATTTCAATTTGGGCATATATTTGTATTTTGGCCGCCCCACATTTTACAACCTTGCTACGGCCTTGAGTTGGATTGGTTGTACTGGCTATGTTGTCTCAAAGGAAATACCTTATGAAATGTATGACCCAATGACAAGCCAATGTGTCCATCGTTTAAAAAAATAGAAATGTAGAAGTAGGGTTAACCCCATGAGGACTACCTGCCGATTGGTCAAAAAGAAGTTTTCATTATGAATTGGCCCAATCAGCAACATTGTTAGAATAATTTCACCACACAAAAAAATTGGGGTGAATTATTTGCAAAGCTCCATTCTGATTGTTGATTAAAGTGAAAATATCATATTATTGACCAATCAGAGGCAATGTTAGATCGGCAGGTAGTGCTCAGGGGGTTAAGGTTTTGAAGGACAAGAGGACCTGGAGTATGAAGATAAAAAACAATTCTAAAATACCAATTCAACATGGTTTACATTTTTTACAACTCTTTCAGCAAATAAATATAGAAAAACAATGAAAGGTGGAGTATGATTTCAGTATATGGATGTTTCTGATTTATAGGCCTAACTAATACTATATGTTCACAACTTATAAGTTCCCTCCTAAATACTTTTTAAAATAAATCGAAAAATATTTGACGAAATTCAAACGTGTAAAAAGATATTAGTAGCCTGATTTGTTTTACACATATGGACCAAATTATAGCATAACACGTCATTGCGTTCAGTCACAATGGTTCATTATGTTAAAAAAGAGCGAGCCCGTTTTAAACAGTGTTAAAAGTGGCATCTGAGTCCATAGGAGTCAGAGCTCAAACAATACAGTAGGCCAGGCCTATTCATGTGTTTGTTAAAGAAAACCTGACTGCTATATGGACTCAGGTGCAACTTTTAAAACAGCCTCTTTTCTTACACAATTAACCATTGTGACTGAACGCAATGATGTGTGACGCTATAAATTGGTCCACAGGGGTAAAACAAATATTGCTATACATATCTTTTTACATTTTTATATTTCGTACAATATTTTTCAACTTCTTTTAAAAAGTATGAGGGGGTACTTATAAGTTGTGGACTGTATTTTCCTCTTCTTGTTTGTGATCAATAAATTCAAGTGTTTAAATGAAGATTGGGCGTTGCTTTAAAAATAAACTAAGTTGTGATGCAAGGTTACTCTAGCAAATGATTTATGTGAATCACTTTACTTCAAGCTCAAATATTGAATTTTTAGACATCTTTGATGGATTTCGTCAGTTTGATGCATTTTCTTCAAAATCGTATTAGAATTTCAAGGGAATTGATTTATTACAGTGAATGTGTATAAAAATAGAAGCAAACCTGATGATTTAAGTTACATATTGCCTGGCCTATCGTCATGGACAGATAAATGGATGTTATACGTGGCAAATATTAACATCCTCGTAGGTGCCATTTCAGGTGTTTTATCTTGTCTACTGTTTAAAACTTGACAATATTTATTCAGCTGTGTAATATATATTTTACAGCATGCTCTAATTCCCCGGGCCATTTTACCATACATTGATATTTTATGACTTTTGGCCCATATTCTGACAACATTTAGTCGATAAATATGATAAAAATGCTCTCTTTTAGGTTGCATTTAAAAAATCTGGGTCGTTTGAAATGTTTTTAATGAGATCAGGGTGCTTCTTTTGTTTTGTTGAGTGAGGATATTATATTGATAAGTATGTAATGTATAACAGAAAATCTTAATTTTGCTCCCAGATAGTGCTATCTATGATAAATTGCTGTCTTTTAGCTTTTAGGATAGTATATTTTCATAGTATCAGATGCTACATTGGAATACCATCTTCTTCTTCTGAAGTGGTATTGCTCTTAGATATTGGTAGGTAAAATGCTATCTTCAGTAGATGAAGTCTTTGGTAAATTTGGTATACATTTACACCACTACATGTATCTCCATTGGACTGATATAAAGAGTACTTGACAATTTGTAGATTTTAGACAATGTGCAAATTGTTAAGCACCACCACCACCACCATCATCATCATCATCATCATCATCATCATCATCATCATCATCATCATCATCATCATCATCTTCATCGTCATCATAATATCTATGAAGGAAAACAATGAAGGAAAACAAATCTGGGTCGTTTGAAATGTTTCAAGTAAGATTGGGGTGCTTTTGTTTTGTTGAGTGTGGGTATTATATTGATGAGTATGTAATGTAAAACAGAAAATCTGAATTTTGCTCCTAGTCCTAGATAGTGCTATCTATGATAAATTGCTGTCTTTTAGCTGATAGAATAGTATATTTTCATAGTATCAGATGCTACATTGGAATACCATCTTCAGTAGATTAAATGATGTCTTCTTATTGCTCCTTGATAATGGTAGGGAAAATGCTATCTTCAGTAGATGAAGTCTTTGGTAAATTTGGTATATACATTTACACCACTATCTCCATTGGACTGATATGAGAGTACTTGACAATTTGTAGATTTTAGACAAGTAAACAATGTACAAATTGTTAACCATCATCATCATCATCATCATCATCATCATCATCATCATCATCATCATCATCATCATCATCATCATCATCATCATCATCATCATCATCATCATCATCATCATCATCATCATCATCACAATATTTATAAGGCTTTCTACGGAGCACACAGTGCCTTACTATAACATCAAAACACAGTACAGCAATACAATAGAGAGAAAAAGACATGCAGAAACATTAACCCTGGAACAGGTGTGTGTTCAGACATTTGGTTGATTGCATTAAAAGATAACAATATTGCATAAAATTTATACATCTTAAAAATTACATTTTAAAAAATACATTAAAAATAAAAAGATTACAATTCCAAACAATTCCATATTTTGGAATACCGTATTTCCTGGGGGGCGTTGCATTTTCCAAAATGGGGGGGTTATTAGAGGTCATTTTAGCACGACAATTCCCGTTAAAATCATTTGGTAAACTTAAAAGTCACGCTAAAATGACGAACTATGAACTAGAAACACTGACTTTTGGTTCACTTCCGGGTTTCCAATGCAGATTTTCGCCAATTATTGCTGCTATTATCGACCATGTGAGCAACTTGGTAAGCTTACTACACAAGATAGCATGGAAATATCAGTATTTTTGAAACATCTTGGTTGAAAAAAGTGGTGGGGGCGTTTATTTGAGGGGGGGGGGGCGACTATTCGAGGAAATACAGTATTTGAATAATTAAACATTTAATGTGAGGGAACTTACTGATGTACTGATGAGACGCCAAATGTTCTGAAAATTGAACCTAGGGTTTCGTCAAATAAGCATTAATGGTTGTGAAAAACTGCAATTAAATTGCACCGGTTTTACATCTTGTGCAAGCAATAAAGAGACATAGACATGAATTATTGCTTCAATTTGTCAGACAAATTGGGTGGTACTACAATTTGGCATGCCCTGTAGTTATATTTGCCCAGCGTTACATGTGAAGACTTTCATTTTTGAAGAAAACGGAGCATTTACTGCGCTGCAGGCTGCGATGTACATGAAGATTAACGTTACCTGAATTAGCCATAGGATGACAAAGTGTGTTAACAGGTTTAACGTGATCAAATCAAAGTGGGAAAGTATTGCAGATTTCTTGAAATTGCATTGCTTTGGCAGATGTGCTGGAGCTTGTAATTTGTTTTTTAGGGTAAGCACGTTTTCAGTAACTAGACTCTGCTGTTTTTGTATTCAATTCGGCTAGGGATGGGTTTAAATTAGAATTCAATCATTCATCAGTGAATCAAGTGTTGTCTTCTACAAGAACCAGATAGAAAACTTCAGCGATATATTAACTCAAAACAGCATACAATTGCATTAGAATTTTATCCACTTCAATTTGTATATTTTCTGAGCTATATTTAGTTTTACTTTCCACTAACAATTTGACTCTTCTATTTTTAAATTTCACTGATGTACTGATGAGATGCCAAATGTTCTGAAAATTGAACCTAGGGTTTCGTCAAATAAGCATTAATGGTTGTGAAATACTGCAATTAAATTGCACCGGTTTTACATCTTGTGCAAGCAATAAAGAAACATAGACATGAATTATTGCTTCAATTTGTCAGAGAAATTGGGTGGTACTACAACTTGGCATGCCCTGTAGTTATATTTGCCCAGCGTTACATTTGTGAAGACTTTCATTTTGAAGAAAACAGAGCATTTACTGCGCTGCAGGCTGCGATGTACATGAAGATTAACGTTACCTGAATTAGCCATAGGATGACAAAGTGTGTTAACAGGTTTAACGTGATCAAATCAAAGTGGGAAAGTATTGCAGATTTCTTGAAATTGCATTGCTTTGGCAGATGTGCTGGAGCTTGTAATTTGTTTTTTAGGGTAAGCACGTTTTCAGTAACTAGACTCTGCTGTTTTTGTATTCAATTCGGCTAGGGATGGGTTTAAATTAGAATTCAATCATTCATCAGTGAATTAAGTGTTGTCTTATACAAGAACCAGATAGAAAACTTCAGCGATGTATTAACTCAAAACAGCATACAATTGCATTTGGAGGACAGAATCATAAATCCACTTCAATTTGTATATTTTCCGAGCTATATTTAGTTTTACTTTCCACTAACAATTTGACTATTCTATTTTAGTACTCTAGTGGATTCAGTTTGGGATTTATATTTAGAGACTTTCAAAGTGTTACCGCACTTAAAATGTGCATATTCATCACAAATCAGACAGTCATGATGCATGATGGTCAGTTCCAGGCCATCACTTCAAGTATCAGATGAACGTATGGGGATTTTGACACATGTGGCAACTTTGTCCCTCTGCTTGCTCCTTGTATAATGTGTCAAGTGGACATTTGATTACTGTGTTGAAACATAATGTTGAGCAAACTGTATCTCAATTCCAGAATCTATATAAGCTTGGAATAGGAGGGTAATAGATAGATTATTGATTGCCGGCCACGGTGGTTAAAAGTTTACTAGGTCACAGCTATATATTTTGCACAACTAATCGAAACAAGAATACGATAGTTTGTCTGCAATCGTCTGCTGATGAAGATGAAGTATTGGATGCAGTTTCAAGTTACCACTGTAAAGGTTGTAGTGCCCCACACTAGGATCCACAACATGCTCATGTATCAGGGCACAGTTCTTCAACTCGAATACACTTGTACATTCATTGAATGACCTTTGAAAATTTGGGTACAAAAACTCATACTCTGCAACTTGAGGTCAAATTTTGTACTATGATTGTTTGATTTAGGTTATTGAACTATGCCATTGAGATGAGGCCATTTTGGTCCATAGTGCCATGCAATCAAAGCAAATGCAATTTTCTCTATTGAATTATTCATAAATTTGATGGCGAATGTATTAATTGTGGAGTTACTGCTAACACTCACCCTGACCCGCATAAAGTAAAAACTTAATCAAATGAAGAAAGCTTTCTTGTATTGACGAAAATCACACAGAACCTCTTGTTTGTGTAGCATGATAAATTGTAATTTTATATGGATGTTGTTGAGTGTTTTTGTTATATATTGCAATCACGTATGTATCTAATTTGGAGGAATCCTACCTTTTCTTTTAAAACCCTAAAATTTGGGGCAGTTTCGTTTCTTCTTTCAGATTTTTTGAAGTCTCAATTTTATTCCAAGTTTGTTCCATCTGATACCTGCACCTGGTTTTCTGCTTGTCGTTGCCCAGATTGTAGGCCCAGTTTTGCCCCTGGCATTCCACTATTTTTGTTCCGCATTTTATGTACTTTCTTTAGGGGATGGTTCTAGAGGTGAATTTACACTATTCTATATAAGCCTGTTTATCCCAACCTATTCGCTGGTCTTAATATGTTTTTTTAAACTTTTTTTTCTTCAATATTTTGTCGTGCAATAATTCTACGTGTATGTACCAGTGGTGAAGTCTAATAAATAAATAAAATAAATAAATAAATAAAAGAACCACAGAAAGCTACAGCACCAAGCAACTGCGAGCGCAAGTATCCCCATAATGATGCCCAGGGGTAGCATTAAGGCCCAAAAGTCGGGGGTTGTTTTCCCGTGTTTTTCACTCCCGAGCTTGCAGAAAATCCAAATGTATTCATGGGGTGAAAATTATATCTCGGGGGTGAAAAATATTTT
The DNA here is from genome assembly GCF_039555335.1 of Amphiura filiformis. NCBI lineage: Eukaryota > Metazoa > Echinodermata > Ophiuroidea > Amphilepidida > Amphiuridae > Amphiura > Amphiura filiformis. Next base: position 59,887,609 of record NC_092632.1, read on the forward strand.
GCAGTGTAGTCAGGGGTAGGAGTAAGGTCTAAAAGTAGAGGGTCAGAGTTCACCCCCGAGCTTGAACATATTTGTGTCGTCATGTGAAAGCATATGGGCACAGAAAGCTACTCCCTTGTGCCAACTGGATCACGCTTTTGAGTTCTGCACCACGATCAAAATGATCGCAAGTCTATGGCATGTACTACCAATTCCAAATAATGTGTGATCCACTTACCAAGGAGTTATGTAACCACTTCGCTGGCGAATTGCCATTCGTGTGCCTAGCACCTGAGGGGTGGGGGGGGGGTAAATCTGCACCAGAGAAACAAAAAAATTTTCATCTTCTTCTTTCTTTCTTTCATTCCTGCCTTCTTTCCTTCCCCTTTGCCAAAAGGCTACCAGTAAGTTAGGGTTAAAATGACATTTTTGTTTGCTGTTGTTATGGCTTGAGTAGCAACTGAATACTTTGAAGAATTTCAGTCATTTGCATTTCTGTAAAGAATTGCTTTTATTTGAATATTTAATGAATAAATCAATGACCCAAGTAGCCATGAATTTGACTTCATAGTGTCAAGTCTGAATATGAATAATAAACAGTTCAGAAAAGTACAAAAGGTCAAAACTCAATTGTGAATATTTCGTTCTGACATAATTCAGGATATCTCATTTTATAATTCATTATAAGTGACTTTGCAGCTGAAGCATTCCTACATGCGTCAATGTGTCTAATTACTCCATTAATCATCCATTTATAGAAATAATTTTAATTTATTTTCAGTTGTAATGCAAGGTGATAAGTCATCGGGAGCAGACAACGATTCTTTCTATTTTAGTCAGTTGCAGGTGATACATGTATATACTGCACCAAAAAAGTATCCTTACACTTGGAAAAATAATCACAATTCCAAAAATGAACCATATTGGAGTAAATTTGTTTTTTTAATAGATGCCCTATCTAATCCTGCACATTATGACACCACATTGAATCTAATGTGGCATCAAGAAGTATAGTTACAAGCAATTGAATAGACGAAGGTCCAGTTTTAAAAGTGACAAACTGGCCTATACATGGCATAAAAATATTCCAACAAGTGCAACAAAGAGACAACACAGTCTCTTCAATGAAGCTTTATTAAAGCAGTTTTTATTTCAGTTTTTACTTCTCTGTACTCTTCATATCAACTTACATTTTATTTGTCAGCTCTTTTGTTTCAGTTTTCTTTTGTTCCTTTTGTTTTAAATTAAAGGTACGCACAAACAAATTAGCCATTCACCACTCTCAAACCAGATGTCTAGTACGTGGAGTTTTGAATAGGGCAGTTTGTCACTTTTAAAACTGGACCTTCATCTAATCAAATGCTTGTAACTTTGCTTCTTGAAGTCACAATGGATTCAATAGGGTGTCATAATGTACCGGACTTAGATAGTGCATCTATTGAAAAAACAAATTTACACCAATATGGTTCAGTTTTGAAATTGTGATTATTTTTCTAAGTGTAAGGATACTTTTTTTAGCGCAGTATATTATGAGTATGTATATTACTGGCGAAATCTTGCCATGACAACTTTGAGATGACATTTTCAACCATGTAGTGTTATGATCACTTAAGAGTGAAATAGAATACATTCTTCATACTAGGGTAAATATTATTCCCTGTCACATATGACAGAAATTGAATTTGTGACATTTAGGAAGAGAAATGACTTGGGTATTCATAACGTTTCTGTTCTTAGTATAGTGTTGGTAGTTGTTGAAAAGGAAGAGTTATCTTGTATAAATCTAACTTGATTGGAAAGATGGGTGTGGTGTGTGTGTGGGGGTGCATATGTGTTTACCATCAAAGGGGAATGTTTTCATGAAACTTTGCTTAACATTGCAACAGTGGACATTACTGCAACCGGGGACCGTCCCTGTTTAACTGAGACTTCAAACAGCCTAAAAATGCATTTGAAAGTGCGTCCTCTATTGGGCATATATGCCATATACAAATCAGTACCAGGTTGCCAGGTTAAAATCCAACAAAAATTGTGTATAATTTTTCAAAATGGGTCAACAGCCATGGTCAGGTGCAGAAAATCAGAAGAAAAAAACACATCACATTTGCATAGTCCAGTACCCTGTTTGCTGGCAGATACACTTCGGGGGTGTGGGGGTGGTCTGGGGGTGCCAGGTTAGGCTGGTGAACCACTGACATTTTGCATATTTATATGTAATATTTAATATTTCCTTAGTAAGCAGCATGATATCTTTTTTCATCTTCAGTAGATAGCAATGAAGGCTGTGCCATTTACCATAGTTCTAAATAAATAAATTTTACACCAGTAGGATAAATGTAAATTCTGGATTACCAATAGAGATGAACTATCATGCTATTTTAGAGTATTTTCATTTTGACTGGGAATTGCATATACATGAATAATTTTGTGTAACTAAGTAAATGTGTCCATATTTTATGTCACAAGAACTTCTCATAGAACAGCAACAAAAAGAGAAAAAATAATTGCACCTTAAAAAATGCAATTGTTTTCATTTGAAAAGTACAACTTCAACCTGGTTTTTCTGTGCCCCCTCTTCATTCAGCAAATAGCAGTGTGCAAAAATACATATTTTGATTTACTTGAAGTTATATAAGTAAGCAATTTTAGCGAATTACCATTTGTCCATCTTGGTCAAGTGCATCAAGCCAGGTCTCTATGGTGTAAACTGCACATCTTGTTTACTTGAAATAACCATTGTTAATGAATCACGATTTGTATCTTGGTCAAGTAAGTCAAGCCAGGTCCCTGTGGCATAGACTTCATAAGTCAAGAGCCCGAAGGAAGAAGCTGGCAGAATTGTTTTAATCCCTCTGGTGTTAAATAGCACCTTACCACAATGAACACATATGTGGTAGTTAGGATAATATGATTTTAGCTAATATTTTGCATATTGATGCAGAACTGCTATATAAAATGGACTTGCCTGGGATAAAATGATTGTACCTCACTGTTAAATATATAGCTTTTATCGCCAGTATGCCTATGGATATGAACTAATTGTCAAAATGTACAATACAACTGATTTACAGTTCACAATAATTATAAATGCTTGCATCAGAAAATGCATTGAACAAAAGAATGATCCCTTTGCAGATTCATAGAACTGCAAGTGCTAGTGTGCCTTGGGGAAAAGTGGTCAGTGAATATTTTTTTTGTAAAGTGCAATGATCATCTATAATTTTACTATATAAATCTCTGGCCTTTTAAGGCTTTTTTTTTTAGCACGTTCTGATGTTTCTATCATAAAGGTTTTTCTGGGTAAGGATAAGTTTCTGTAAGTTGGCCTGTTATTACCCATATAATCCACCATATATATTTTAACCATGAGTTAAAATATCCACCATATATATTTTAACCATGAGTCTATGGTCTTGATATGATATGAACAAGATGAGGGTTTTGTATTTTTAGTAGATAGCAGTGAGAAATAAAATTTCCCATCAAAAATAAAACTTCTCATTGCTATCTACTGAAGATAGCAGTGAGAAATATCACATTTTCCTTTTTTTTTAAAATGTTATGTGTTTATTTTGAAGGGAGCTTCCTGAATTCTCCACCTTTCCTAGGCTTGGTAAAATCAGAAACAAGTTTGTTATCTTCAGTAGATAGCAATGTCAGAAATATATATATATATATTTGCAGTGGAAAAAGAGAATGTATAATATTTTTGTCACCTTAAGTTACAATGTAACTATACGTAATTAGTCTCAAAAGTTCCCGTCTGCTTTTCTAATTAGAATACAACTTGAAAGTCATCCTTTTTAGTTGAAGTCGTCAATTTGGCGCCAAATTACATTTGTAAGTGCTATTGATTGAATTAAGCTTTGTGTGAATTGGTGTTACATTGGCGTATGCATACATTTCAAGCAGCTCATTATAAGGTTTAATAATGTGTCTGCTACTAATTTTCAAATTGTAAGGCATTCTGATACATGTAGTGATACTGATATAACACTCATAACCCCACCCCAACACAAACACTAATTATGTGTTAGTGAATATTCATGACAAGTTATTGTTTCTTCTGTATCTTGAAGGTATGTTAGAGGAAATGCTATCTTAAGATACCACTTCATGTAAGCAACATATGAACATGAGCCTAATTTCCTAGACTCTCCTGTTCCCCCACCTCTCTCTTTCTCTCTCTAAGACGCTTACACTCTTTTTCTATCTCGCTCTCACTATGTCACTTTCTATGTTTCTCTGTCAGACATACACCAGAAACACAGCATATGAATGTTGCTATGTAAGGAACTAAATTCATTTTTCACAACTCCCTTTAGCATTGTTTAATTGCAGACACAGTCATCAATAGATAACATTTTAATATATCTAGCAATATTTTAGTTCCATATTAAGCTGTCATTATTAATACCACAATCTGCAGTTCATTGGTATTCACCAATTTCATTGTCTGATTAGCTAAGATTGATGATTACATTCGCAGACTTACGTCAAGTCTAACCCTTTAAGTCTACACGCATACTCAACTCAACACACATTTCATACTGAAAGCATCCCGAGCAAGTCTACCATACCATATAGCTTATTCCAGTGAAGCAAGCATAGTGAACGGACATAAGGAGGGAGCTATCGATACAGCTTGTAGTCAATTCAGCATATCAGTGAGTGTGTGTGTTGTCATCGGGTTTACACACACATTTTGCATCTTGAGATGGAATAAATGTAAATAAGGAAAAGTACAATCTGTCTATCCAGGAACAGAACTCTTCTGTAGGATCTTGGTACTGCTGGATTGTTGTATGAGTTAGTTTGTGGACTGTTACTGTTATGAATGGTGTTCATTGCTACGTGTAGTATTCGGGGAATAGATGTGGTAAGTTGCTGCTTTTTTGTGGTTTATTTTTTCAGGAATAAACTTGGTAAACTCTGTTTTTCAACATTATGATCTTCAATAGATATGTTTACTGAAGCTTTATTTCTTGTCCAATATCCATCAAAAAGGAAGTTAATCTTTTGAATTAGCAAGTTAATATGGTATTTGGATTCCATTTCGATTAGAGGTAAAAGGTTGCTTAAAATAGGTTTTTGTGAAAAGACACAGATCTGGCTGTGGAATTAGTATGGTATGCAAAGTGTCATCTGTTCTTCAAAATTGTCTAAAATACCGGTAGTACCGTAGGATTCAGGATGGAAACAAAATACAATATACCTACTGTAAAATTCAGTAATTCTGGATATATTAGGGGTTGATTGATTTTGAAATGACACAATTTTGATTGATCTTGTGATTATAAACACCGTTATTAATTTCAAAGTCAGTCTCTTCAAATAACACTGTTTATTTTAGCTTTAGTTCATGTACATTGAATTGGATCAATATATTGTGCTAGAGTTGGATTATTTGCATATTGGACTAATATCAGTAATGAGTAATTTCATAATTGGTGGCCGTTGTGACTTGTGTGTCAGCATTGTATTGATTGGACGTGTGTATATTTTTCAATACAATGAAAAGCATAATGGACCGAATGATAATTGATATTGGCTCATAATAATACTGATTCCTGTGTCAGAATTATATCGATGTTAGTGGCTGGTAGCATGTGTGGTAGCATATGCAAATTTGAAACAATTCAAGGGTTGATGAAACTTATGTTCAGTTAATGAATTTTCCAGGATGATTAGTAATTTTACTAATTAGCTTATACACTGATGGATATCAAGACCAAGATGATTCATTTTGGTAGCAGATTAAGTATGAATAAAAAATGTAAATGATCAGATTTGAAAGACAATTTTAGCTTTTGCTGTTGGGATCTAGTGCTGTGTATTAATACTTTTATCTGTGATGATGAAGAATCAGGTATTGACAAGAGGTTGGTAAACAAATAATATTTGACTCATACATGTATGGATCTCTGCCACAGCTTTCAAATTTTGTGTCAATGATAGGTAGGCTTAGAGAGAAAACGCAATCTCGCTTTTCTCGCCGTGAATCTCGCTTTTTAGTGCTCTTCTCGCTTTTAAAAGATTCATTTCTACCACGAAAATCTATTTCTGTGGCGAAAGGTTGCAGAATTCGACAACCATTGCAACTAAAAAAGCTTAAGTTTGACCTGATTTTCCAGCCTGAATGTACAAAAATGGTCCATTTTCTGGCACATTCAAGCAACAACACAAGTAATATTCTTTATTTACTACTCAAACCTTGCAGTATATTGACCTTTTAAGCTGATTTATGAGGACAAAATTTGTGTATTTTTGATAGTCCCGTCGGCAATTTACATGCTTTGTTTTGGTATCACTCAGGGTATGGAGTCAATGAAATACTGCCCTCACTCAATTTTTTACCTTTTTTGATTTTCGCCAATTTTTGGGCATAAATCTCGCTTTTTTCTCGCATTTTGAAGTTGCCATCTCGCATTTTTGGTCAAAAAATTGCGTTTTTTCTCTAAGCCTAATGATAGGTAAAATGTTGGTAAAAGATTATAGCTTGCCCTGGCCAAATATTTTACAAACTTGTTTTCCTGTGTGTGATAGCATAGGTTTTCATTTGCAGTACTGTAAAAACTTGATAGTTAGCATATGTGCTTACTATTGAGCGCTTTTGAAAACACGTAATTGTACCAAAGTCCGGCGCTTTTCCAATTAAGCTAATGGGTTTGAGACATACATTTGTAGGTTTACTTGTTCGTATATAACTATGTGTATCAATGATTTGCTCAAAACCCTTTACCCTTTTGTGGATGGGGCTCTTCATGTTTGCATGTTTTAAAGTGCTTGATAGTAAGCACATATGCTAACTATCGAGTTTTTACGGTTAATCCCTCAGAAGCATCAGAGGTAGTTTTATTCAATTCTACTCTTGTCAAGTAAAACATGATTTGTTGAGAATAAGTGATAACAAAAGTGACATTTGAAGCAAAAGTTGAAGTCAAGTCATATTTGAGAAGAAATGTGTCAATACTCGCTACGTTTTGCTTGATTGACTCTTGAATATGTCACTGATATTTTCAAAAGGAAAGATGATTTCACCATGCTGTAATTAAATCAGACATGTTTCATTGTGATGTCAACTAACGCAGATATGGCAAGATCTGAAAGCTTGAAGGAGACAATCCGCGATGAATTTGACAGGTAATCTCACAAGGAAAGAGAATTCCTCATGTTGTAATTAATCGTACACAATATTCCATGTGATATGCTGACTGATGTGCAAAATTGTAGGCAATTTTGGGATGAAATTTATGGCTAACTGTTTAAACGCACGTCACATTGTGTTTGTAGACATAGCTGAATATCGAGTGTTTGGATAAGCTGTGTTGATATGTCACCATCCTGATATGAATGTTAAAGGTTTGATGATTTGCACTGAACATGCTTTTTTGTATGCATGGGATGTGTGACTCTTTTAACTAAATCAAAGGTAGTTTGATAAAAATGGCTAATCTTTTTAACCCTCTGAGCACTACCTGCCGATCTAGCATTGCCTCTGATTGGTCAATTACATGATATCTTCACTTTAATCACCAATTAGAATGGAGCTTTGCAAATAATTCATCCCAATTTCTTGCATGGTGGAATTATTCTAACAATGTTGCTGATTGGTCTAATTGATAATGAAAACTTCTTCTTGGCCAATCGGCAGATAGTTCTCATGGGGTTAATTGATGAAGAATAATTGACAGAAAATGGGCAGATATTATAGTAAATAGGCTGATATATAATAATATTATTAAAGACCTTTTACATGATGCTTTATGGAAGGACTCAAAGCACCTTACATAATCTTGAACAAATTAAATTAAAAAGAAAGTATACATTTCAAATGAATAAAAATAACATAATGAAAAAGGAACATTTAAAAACAATTTTGTATTACAAATAGTGATTAGGCCAAACAAAAAAAGGTTTGTCTCAAAGCTCACGAGTGGTTTGAAAACAAATGCGAAATGCGATTTTTTATTTTTTTTATTTATTTATTTATTTTTAATTATTATTCCCAACTTTGTATTTTTATGGTATTTTGAGAAAAAAATCAGATTTTCGCTGAATTTTTCTGGAAAAAACTAAAAAAAACTAAAATTTTGAAATAAAAACAAAATTCTGCATCTCTTTTTTTTCAAATCTCCCGATTTAACAAATGCGCACGCAAGCTTTGAAACAAACCTTTTTTTTGGCCTTAGAAAAAAAAATCCCCACCTAATTATATAAAAAGGTTATATTTTATAGGCTTCTAAATATGATGGTATTATGTACATATTAATTTGATTTTAACATTTGATCTGCATTTCTCAATTGTAGGAACTATTGTGCAATCCATGTGTACAAGGTGTTTATGTATTCCCAAAATAAGGATTTCAACCATATGTGACATGATCAAGGGGAATGAGTCACATGTCGGCAATTTTCAATTAGGAGTTTTTTACATCATTTTCTGGCAGTTTATGAATGCTACATTTTGATGCAAACCCCATCAAAATTAGACATCTGGTTACCAAGTTATGAGCAATTTATCAATGGCTGAAAACAATATAAAACAAAAGAATTTTAAACACTGGCTTTTGCCAATATCTCAAAAACAATATTAGCGACATCCGACTCATTCCTCTTGATCGTGTCACATTATGTGCTTCAGTCAATATATTACACAAGAAAGAGATTTGTAACCTTTGAAATGCAATTAAATAAGAATTTTTAAGCATTATAAGCAAGACATCTGTTGAGCAGAAGATGTTATTTGATTACATAAACCAAAGCTTATTAGAATTGAAAAACAATATTTTGCCTATAGAGGCTTTCGTAATTATTTGTACTGATATAGCACAACCAACAGCCCACATCTAGGCTAAGTAATATCATGCACTGCTCTACTTCATACGCCCGAAATGCAAAATATTGAATAAAAATCAATATACCAGCTCAACAAAATCAAACATAACACACTTCATCAGGAAGTTATGATTATATTTACCACAAAATGTGTGGTTTGCCACACAATTACATGCTTTTATCGATCAGGAAACATACATGTTTCAGCTTAATTTGATTAAATGATATATTAAATGGCTACTGTGAAATGATGGATGCTTAAAATACAAAGTACTTTATTGGATTTTGTCAAACTGAAAGGATAATGTGGCAATGGACTTTAAATAAGAGTGTTGGTTGTCATTGCCATGGTAACTAAATATATTATATGTGTATTACAATGTGTGTTTGCAACAGATGGTATGTATTTAGTATTCTGATCCGCACTTTCTTAAATATCATGTATTGGTAACTATATAAATTTACTTTCATTAGTACATGTACCTGTATTAGGGGGGTCACACTATTTTGTAATCAATGCTTTATCTCCTTGGTTTAAAGCTTTTCTGAAAGTGCTTACAAAACTAAACTCATAGCAATTTAAATGGTGAAAATCGGTCAAAGCGTTTTTAAGTTATTACAGTTTTAAGGTTCCAAAAATGCCGATTTTCAGCCCAAATCGGTGAAAAACACCCAAATTTAACGAAGTGGCAACTTTGATATAGAATAAAAACTTAAATATGAGTTTCAAAGATCCAAATTCAGTATAATTATACTGTATCCATTAATATTAAAGAATTAAAATAATAACAGGCATGATATATTATGCAGTTTCTGAAATAAAAGACCTGGAAAATGGGCAAAATGGCAAAAATCAAGGACCGTCGACAAGTAGCATACCATAGAGATATTCCCCATAGAAAACACACACATTTTTACAGGCAAATTGATAAAAAACCACAATATTCAATTTGTTATAACTTCGGAACGGTTTATCATAAAAAAAAGAAAGTTATATCCAAAGAAAGCATTTTTATTCAATATCTAGAAATACCACCTAAGAAATTGATTGCATACTTTCCTCATTGTAGGGTAACTTGATTTTCCAAATGACCAAAATGAAAATTTCAATTTTGGTAGGATTTTCCCATAGAAAACACACACGCTTTTTTATAGGAAATCGACCAAAAAAGGTACCATTTTCAATTTGTTATAACTTTTGAGCCATTTATTGTAGAAAAGAGAAAGTTATATCCCAGGAAAGCAATTGTATTCAATATTAAGAAAAAGCATGCAAGAAATTCATTGCATATGTTCCTCACTGTTGGGTAACTTGATTTCCCAACAACTAAACTAGAATTTTTCATGGATATGACATTTCACACCAAACAAAACACAACAGAAGCAAAATGTGTCAAATGCCATTGCAGAAAAAATACATTTCAAAACTTTCCATGACTGTAAAAAACAAGATATAACATGTTTGTACATTGGTGAGTTGAAATAGGAAAGAAGAGTCTTTTAGAATTAATAAAATCAGTAATTCAGATCAATTCAAAATCAGCACTTTTGGGCTCTGAGTCAGATATATGTGCTGTGACGACACAAATTAGGCTAAAGTGTGACCTCCCTACTTGTATTATGTTTTTGAAAAAATTAAAAATTTTATTTGCCAGCGAAGTGTTACGTGTAATCCGATTATCACTATGTCAACTGGATCACGCTTTTGAGTTCTGCATCACGATCGAAATGATCGCAACACAAAGTCTATGGCATGTACTACCAATTCCAAAAGGTGCGTGATCCAGTTACCAAGGAGTTATGTGACTTCGCTGGCGAATTTACTCTTTCAGAACATGAATTGTTTTAACCATAATGCTACTAGACAATGCAAAACAATACAGCCCGATGCGATTGCAAGCCCATGGATCCCAGTTATTCAGAGATTACATGTATACACACTAAATCGCTGCCCAGCAGGGATCACACCACTAAATCAAGTTACTATTCTTTTATGTGTTAAAAGGTACACAAGAAATCGTCATTTTCTCATGGTTATAACGTCATCGTTCATTCAAAACGCCATTTTTCTAAAAGTTTATGATATATTCTACCCTAGAACCAGCATTTTTTTGGGTAGTTGAGTGGCTCGATTTTTCGCAGTGGTGCTTCGAACATGAGGTAACCCATACCAAACTCTACAGCTCAGTGTATCTATGTTGTGACATCAGTTGGTCCATGGAACCAAAAAACCTTAAACAAATTTCAGAATTGTAGTATTTTTCATCTTTTTATGCTCAGATGATAAGAAAAACATCCACAGAGCACAACTATCACCAAAAAATTGGCACATCAGCCTTCATTTCAAACTTTTTTTTCCCAATTTAATGTATCTGGTATGGTCAGCAAATTAAACACTGGTTCTTTTTTCTTCAGTCAGATAGGGTTGGACCCGATTTAGTGGTGTGATCTCAGCAGGGTTAAATTCATGGCATGCTATCCCCGGTCTTGTCCCTGGAACCCGAGGGGTTGGTGGTTCAAAACCGTGGTGGAGAAGACAACTTTTCTCTTCATCTTCTATCTTTCTTTATTCTTTCCTTCCCATTTGGTAAAAACAACAACAAAACAAACCCAGAAAGTTTAGCCAGGGTTAATGATTACCTTAATGGTGATGACACAAGTAAAACACATAGAGCTGGCTTTTGGTGTGTACTCTCTCATGGCAGCAATATGATTGTCTTACTGGTCAACACATATGTGATATGATCAAGCAAAATGAGTCACTGTCACATAAAATTGACGGACCAGTAAGATTTGTACTATTTTAATAGTTTTCTGAATGTGATGATTCTGGTTTGATTTGTTTGTGTTCGACACACCTGAATAACCCAAGAAAGTCTCTCTTTTATAAGCTTATGTCTGTTGGGTCCATTGGAACACCTACTCTTTTTGAAACTGACTACAACATCAATGCACACATGGTTCTCTGTCAGTAATCATGTTCCAGAAACTATCCATTTTGATAGCATTTGAAACATTGCATAGCCTTTCATATGGATAAGAATACAAAATGAAAGGAATCTAAGTTAATTTTACTTGATAAATGAGTCATTTTGCTTGATTTTGGCTCATATATTTCTGTAGATATGATTTGATGCAGCTAGCTGATCCTATTTAACAGAGCTCTTCACTCTAGCATCTGGGATACATGTTAAGGGGGTTTATGAGCAAATGAGCAATTAACCATGAGACATGAAGTGACATATTTTTAGTCATAAGTAGTCTGGTAAATAATTGTATTCAGCTAAAATTGTGGTGGTCAAGAATAAAGAATAAAGTGTTATTTGTAACCGTTCTTCCTAGCTGCAAGCAATTTATAAATCATCATTTCATCATTTAATTAAAGTAAGTGCCTATCATGAATATAAGAGGAAAGAACTCCTCCTAGCTAGAGTAAAATGCACAAGTGATTACGTGCTGGAGCAAGTTTACTTAGCAATCCGACGTCTATTACACATATGTGGCAAAGTAGTTAGGGAGAAAGCACAACTGCACAAGCATATTCATTCAATAGGTTTGCCATTTACATGGTTGATAGCGATGGCAAATTTGGTAGTGTACAGTTTCAGATATATAGTCTGTGGGATGCTTTCAGGTGAATTTGTATAGGCCCAGTGCCGTCGATGGATGCGAATTGGAATTGCGGCAAAAATGGCCACATTAGTGAGAGTCTAGGGATGACAATTACAAGCACTTCGATTCTCAATGAAGTGAAGGGATTATAGTCGGCTCAATTTAAACACCTAGATGTACAGCAAAGTTCTGTGAGAACTGTGAGGATTCTTTTCAGCCGGTAAGGTGGTTGGGGGCAAAATATGGTCGGGTGGTTGGTAACATATTCCACTATAATACTCAACGAAGTGCTGTGGTAGATTATCATGAATCGGGATAGGGTGGTATAGTTTTGAATCACACTTTTTGCATATCTATATATTTTTCTGGGCTTATTGAAAAATATTCTACTGATCGAAACTTATTAATTGATCAGACTTTTGCAGGTTAAACTCTGGTACTGATGCCTCAACATCATCTTCCTTGGGATTTCTTATAATTATTTAGTTTTTTTAATAAGTATTTTGATATTAATAAAATTGATTTTCTTGTATTTTTCAGGTCAATCAAGCATGACAGATAGATTTGAAACACAGAGGTAACCATTGCATTGCGGCTCTAGCCAGTAAGCTAGATTCCTTAGGCCATCGTCATTGCCACCTACCGTCAACTCTTTCCGCCATTTGCCTTGCCAAGTCCCGACAACTCGTAGATATCTTCTAGACTGCAATGAAGACATCCACCAAACTTGGGCTAGTACTAGGGTCACTATGGCTATGCAGTCTACTCTACCTTGGAGGGAATTTTTTCCCTCCAGAAGATGGCACTCTCACAACTCAAGAACTAGACCACCTAACACGGGAGTTACATAGAATACGAAGGCAGAATGATGACCTAAGGAGACATGCAGCTGAACTGAGGCAAGTATTAAAACCATGTCACTGATTAATTTGATAACCAGGCAGGTTTGGTTCACCCCAGAAGAACTGCTTTAGCAGGGCTTCCTCTTTAAGGGTAGGGGTGTTTTTCTGAGGACCAAAGAAGTTAGACTAAGAGAATCTGGACTGTGTGCATGTCACTCATGGAGGTTGAAGTAGTGATAGTGTTACACCCTGCACCTGGCAAACAAAATTCCTAATGTGTTCTTGTCTGTGATTATGTGTACTAAGTGCTACTTGTGCAACCCTTTATAGCACTACATTTACAAATCTTTGTTACATCTTTGCTTATATGCAAATTATCATTTGATTTTAGGCCTTCATTGAAAACTGTTTGAGGTATATCATTTAGGAATAGGGTAGATTTGCTGTATTGTTGTTTAGTCTACATCTCCCACTGTTACTTCTTTGGTGATGATTTTTTTCTCAATTTCACTCTTATTTATTTATTTATAACATGCTTACCCAGGGTAACCCAATTCAGCTGAAGCTGGTCTAACACAGGACCCTGCAAAATACATAAAAAGATCTTGTGTTTTTCACTGTTTTTCACAAGTAAATGTGTCTACAGTGTTCCTGTAGAGGGTGTACAAAATTTAAATCAACTCACATACATCAAATATAAATGTGTGAAATTGAAGTATTTATAACCAATGTGCAGATGATTATTACGTTGTTTGTGTGGCATTTATGAATATTTCAAGTTCTGAAATAGTAGCTAAGTTTCAGAAGAACTCAAATTTCAAGTTGCACTTGCTTATCAAAGGGTAAGCATTTTGATATGAACCACAAAATTAAATGTCAGGCCTGGAAATTCAGCAAGAATCCGAGAATTCATTCTCCTAAACTGATTTGTGTGAATTTCTAGACATTTTTGTAGATATTTTGAGGCTACACACTAAGTTCAAAATTTGTGAAAGAATATTAAATAGTACACTGCTGTTTGCCAGAATCCAAATAAATGCTCGCAAGGGGAAATAAAATTCTACACTTGAATGTAGTTCAAAAAATGTCAGTTCTGTGTGCATGCATTTCTGACGATACAAGTTACTAGTACTGTTAAATACAAATCCTCCCCATCTTTTTGAAGAAATTTTAAATAGCATTGTATTGAACCAACCAGTCAGTGCCATTTTACCATAAGGCTAATGAAAGTCGATTCCTTGTTTCCCGTTACCCTACTCCGCTCAAAAACAATTGTCGACCAAATATTTCATTATTCTGACTAAAATGTTAATTTCTAACAAACTTCAGCATACAAATAAATAATTATGGTTTTAAAATATCATAAATCTCTTTCTGTTGATTTTCAGGGATTTTCTTTGCAGTAGGAGCATAGTATATGGATAATAATGAATTAATAATGAATACCTACTCAATTCTCTGTCCCGCACTTTTTGATCTGCTCTGATCTCATCCCGTAAAAAATATTGTGAAACTTTTGATAAATTATAGTTGTACAATCACCTTCATGTGGTTGTAAACTACATCTGTAAACTACAAACTGTAATTTATCACATGTATACATGGGTAGTTATTGGTTTACACCTGTAACAGATGAAATAATGAAATGGTATAAAATAATGAATAATGAATAATGAAATGGTCACCTACACAGTCATGAAAAATTATGTAACGGGAAACAAGGAATTGACTTTCATTGGCATAATGTATTGGATCCATACATTTTTAAAGACAAATTATTTGTCAGTTACAATATTGAATTGTTATTTATTGGACTTTAGGTATATTTTGAAGGTCCAGTGCATTATACCCCAATTACAGATAGTAGTTTAAAAGTGTATATACTCTGATCAGCTCGTAATCGGCAGGACTCATAACCCGGGCTCATAACCTCTTGGATTGATATAAAGTAGCGTACAAACAATTGCGCACCACCTACGCAAACTGCGCTTTGCGTATATTGCTTTTGTGAATTTATGCAGGTATATAAGTTTTATTGTAAGATTTATTGATGCGTGCAGTAACAAAATGAATAATTCTCGTCTATTACGAGCTGATCATCATAGTATAGATAATCATGCAGGTATTGTCTGCTATACCTTATTCATATTGCTCAATGTAATGAACAAATACAAACCTCTTGCATCTTTTTTGCTCGGAGGAGAATAAATCTCATCTCGCATCAGTGTGTTGCCACAAGAAAATTTAATTTTGCTAGCGATTCCCGGCAGACCTTACCTAATGCGAGGATTGCACTGGCAATAAGGTCAATTGGAGATGTCCAGCATGGACATTAATAAGTGCAAGGCATGAACATGTTTAATTAGGTGTCATAAGATGGCTGGCCGCTAGGCTACTTGTGAGCCACCGGTTTGTCAAACATGGTCAATATCAAGGGTCTTTGTGGGATCTTCTGTTTACTGGTGTGACAGTGGTGTCAGTATAAGGTAGTTTATGGATTGTGCATAGTGAGGAAATCAAAATAGAAGTTACATAAAAGGATCTATTTGATCAAATATATATTTCTTATGGTTAGGCCTAAAACAATTGTTTGATTGTCATAACATATTTTTTTACACACACATTTTAAGCAGTTAATTGCGAATGATAAAGGCCTTGGAACTTTTTTTTAATTTAAAAAAAAAATGCAAATAAGAAAAAAAGTCTAGGGTCGGTTGGGTTACGCCAATCAAACAATTTTATTTTTAGGCCTTATTATTGTGCTTATTTTTTTTTATTAGATGACAAACAAATTTAGTATTGAAGAAATGAAAAGTTTCTGTAAGTTGTTAAATTGTGTTGGTGTGCGATTTTCAAGCACTTAGTGTAATGTGGTAATATATGATGAAAAAGTGAAGCATAAACATCATAAAAACTGTTTGAAACTCATCCTCTTTTAAATGAGTGCATGTTTGTGTGTTTTTTTTGGTTACTCCAGCAGAGATTTGGTAGAGCTGAGAGACACTCAGCAGAACAATGGAGGCGATCAAGTCCTACAGATGCAACAGAAACTGGAGAAGGCTAATAAGTTACTGGAGAAGTTCAAGGACAATACAGATCATAATTTTCAGAATCTACCTGCACGTAAGTATGAGTTGATGAAGAATATATTTCAGGAATTTTAAAATATATAGATGAGTTCACTTCTGACGTCAATGCCTGGCAGTATGCGCACGCATAATCACAATTCCCATTGTTTTGTGCCTGGCAGTATGCGCGCGCTTCATATTTTGTTCAGGGGTCGTGTTTTAAAAACTCCCGCCACATCACAATAAGGCTATTGAACAGTGTAGTGGTTGCATGGGGTTCACTCAAGCATATCGATATACCAGTCCCTTGCCTTTGTTGATAAACATTGAGGTCAACTCAGATATGTATCCATAGTATTGAAACATACAGCTGTTTAAGTAATATAAGTTGATCAACACTATTAAATATCACTTTGAACAGTTAAAGAAAAAGCTTGTTTTGTTTAGTGATGCTCAGATGTGGAATGATATGAACATTTCCTGCATTTTTTTTAATGCAATTCTTTAACAGGGGAAGCAAATATGTCTCAAATGGTCAATTTTCTGGAACAAAGCTTCCTGATTTCCCCTTTTTAGGCGGGTTCTGTGGGACATAAATAAACATTCTGTTATATCATCAACTACCGTAAAACCTCGTCTACAAGCATATAGAGTGTTTTTGATGAAAGCTAAATTAATCAAGACGCCACACATCGACAAAATTATATTATGGAGTTTCAGCAAATTGATTACCAATACAAGCATATGTACAAACAAATACTATCGTAAGATCAATCTATTGTATTGGCATATTTACGGCAGTGTCATATTAATTTAGCTTTCATCAAAAACACTCTATATGCTTGTAGACAAGGTTTTACGGTATGTGCACAGCGGACCAGTAGAAACAGATCGGTTGAAGTTGAATGCGGGGTGATGCAAATGAACCTCATGGGCGTCAACCGTCAACCACCTTTTGAGGTGGTTACTGGTGGTGAATACTTAGTGGGTGACACATGAAGTCACTACAATACAGTGTGAACAATCAAAATCTGACCTTGGAAGGCCACAAAATTTTTTTTCTGGATTTCCTGCGGTACCCCCTGCCACCCCACTAAATATGCGAGTTACCCTGCATTTGCAGCACAGCAGAAACAACATGGTTGACAGTGATAGGATTTAAAATTGAAGGGAATAATAGCAAGGTAATGCAAGGTGCTCACTACAAACACGATGAAGCTATAACATGTAATAACCTTACCTATATATGGATGGGGCAAGAAAATGGGCGTAGTATACATACAATATTAGCTTATATGAAGATGCTGATAGGTATAATGGGTAACACAACTTATAATCCCATGATAAAGTATTACATAAGGATAATGTACTTACATGAGGTTATATACCCAAGGCAGTTAAGCGAATGCCCTGGTGCCGTGTGTCATTACCGCTCATGCACTGATTAACCACACGATAACAAATTTCGGAAAGCACAGTAAGAAAACTTGGCAAGTGGTGGCAAGAAAGTTTCGCACCACGTACGTCAAAGTTCACTTTTCAAAGGGCGAACTGTTGTTACGAAAATCAAAACGACTGGTAAACAGGTGTACTAAATGACCTCAAAAGGTCAAATCTTCTCATTTCGTCTGTGAAAAATAAAATGACAAAATTGCAACAGTGACTGTCACCCTTACGAGTGAAAATACAGCTTATTTAGCCAGTATCAACATGGTGTCCTCGGTTTGAATATTTTCCTAACATATTGGACTAACTCCACAGCTATATGGTTTTTCACAATATAACAGTAATGGAAAGAAAAGTGAAATTGTTCATCATTTTTCGGCACAAACATTTTTGGCAAAAAATGACGTCACGGACATAAACAACAATCTCCTAATTAGCATAATGGTCGCCATTCCTCCAGCTAAATGTAGCTTGTCCTGTGATTGGTCCTTTAGTTATCTAGTTTTTTATTCTATATCGCTGTATATACCACTAAATAGGCCTGGGCGATACATGGAAATACGACGAATAACCAGGGGTAGCGCTAGAACAAAAGAAAATTAGTAGGGGGTCCATAGTAGAGTTTGGTGAATCCAAGTTACACAAGTGTATGTCTGTGGTAGTGCTAGATTGAAAAACTGGGAGTCTGCAGGGACCCCTGAACTTGCAGAAAATTTAAAAATAGGGGGTCCCAACTGTATTTTGGTGCATCCAGGACCCCAAAATGCAGCCTAGCGCTACCCCTGCAAGTAACTATTTGTTTGCATGGCATCTGAAAAGACTGCTTTAAAATCGCTGAAATTGATCAAGTTATATAGCCAAAAAAGTACTTTTTAGGGTTTGATGCTTCAAAATGGTATATTTTCTCTCATTATATGACATTTTTGTTGTAATAGTACCAAAATTCATAAGCACGGCTTCCGTTTTTAGTAAATATTTTAATAATTTTAAAATGTTAACGATTCAGTGCGTTAAAACAAGAAAAGTCTCAGGTGAACGTGAACCTATGTTGAGTTTTTGATCATTTGGCATCTAAATCATATAGTATCACCTGATATTAGTGGCATTGAACTGTGAGAGTTCTGAATATGTGAAATTCCACCCAAAATTAGCCATTTTCCCATTGAAACCCGTGTAATACATAATTAGTCAGTGGTGTTGAACCATGAGGGGTAATCCAGAATATAGCATATCATACTAACCACAAGTATAGGCAACGTTTCATGAAATATATTCCCTGCCTGACAGTGATTAATGCTCTGCGTGCTAGCCATAGCCTCCAACATAAAAAATCCAAGTTTTGAGATATTTCTCAAAATATTAAGAGCTATCTAAGGAACCACTGAACCAATACTAGGCTTGTTTGTACTCATTTTCTTGCATTTTTCATGCTGATTCCAAATATGGTAATGAAAAAATACAATTCTGAAATTTTTGAAATTTTATTATTTTTAAAAAAAATTTGTCGTCTGCAGTCGACACCCACGTGGAGAGAGTTAATATAGACATATCAAAAATTTAACAAGATAGCTACAAAAAGACTTGAGTAAGTGTAATGTTACCCAGATATAAATATATATTGCTAGGTTTAGCTTCACCTCTAATAGGATATTAAATATAATCACTCCAATTGATAGGAAATCAGTAAGTCATTCTCTGGAAAGAAAATGAAAAATGGCCTACCCGCACTTTGTAATTTGCTGCATTTTATGATCATATTTTGTAATTTGACACCTGCATGTAGGCTACTGAAAAATGGCGTGTATGGATCATGTGCAGTGATGGTACTACTAGTAACTTCTTTATTCCAAACCTGCATAATAGAGGAAGTATTTAGGATGCATGGTTGTGCTTCATATACTCATTAATGTTAACTCTCTTCACGCGGGTGTCGACTGCAGACGACAAGTTTCAATTTTTTTTTTTAATTCAAAAATTTCAGAAATGTAAATTGTCATGACCATATTTGGAATCAGCATGAAAAATGCATTAAAATGAGTACAAACAAGCCTAGTATTGATTCAGTAGTTCTTAAGATAGCTCTTGATATTTTGAGGAAATGTTTCAAAGCTTGAACTTTTGCCATCGAAGCGCATGGCTAGCACGCAGAGCATTAAGATGATGTGCGTGTATGCATTAATTTATTACATTTGCACAGTGAGAGTGTTAATACTTCATAACAGTTGAAAAAAAAAAAAATGAAACTTGTTTTAAAAGTTCAATACCCTAGTGGTGAACATGTGATAGAATTATGAAGATGAAATGGATAAGAAAGCAGTAAGAACTCTTAAATCCTTAAGTCTGGTATTATTATAACGTACACCTGCTTTGGGGAATAATGCTTGAAAGAAACATAGTTATCAGAATGCAATGTTCCTCTATAGTATATGCATGAGAAGATGAACCGTGCAAGACATCGGTAGTTGAGATATGTTACCTTGACTTTCAAGATGCGGTTTTTGGTAATATGAAATTTACAAATATATGTTATTGAATAATATCAGAATGTAAATTTGCACTCGGAAATTATGAGTAAAAAGGATTTCAAGGATGCTTACATTAATTTTGCCGTCTGCTAAATTACACAATGGATAGCCATTAATGCAGTATTACTTAACAGATAGTGTTTTGTGTGAGGACATTTCAAATGCTTTTAAAGCATGCATAAGAAACGGAAGCGGAGGAGTATATATAATATTTATCTATAGATCAAGTTAAGCTCATTTCACAGGAGAATTCGGTGATATTTAAAATACAGCAATATTCATCTACAGGATACTTACACATCTCAACTTTTTTAATTCGAGAGAGGAGATGGCAGTGAGGAGGGAGCTACAAGAGTAGAAAAGAGGCAAATGAAGGGAATTGGGGGGAGAAATAGAGGAAGGAAGGGGCAAGGAGGGAGCTATAAAATGAAGGGAATTAAGGGAGAAATAGAGGAAGGAAGGGGTAAGTAGGGAGCTATAAAATGAAGGGAATTGAGGGAGAATATAGGAAGGAAGGGGTAAGGAGGAGCTATAAAATGAAGGGAATTAAGGGAGAAATAGAGGAAGGAAGGGGTAAGGAGGGAGCTATAAAATGAAGGGAATTGAGGGAGAAATAGAGGAAGGAAGGAGTAAGGAGGGAGCTATAAAATGAAGGGAATTGAGGGAGAAATAGAGGAAGGAAGGGGTAAGGAGGGAGCTATAAAATGATGGGAATTGAGGGAGAAATAGAGGAAGGAAGGGGTAAGGAGGGAGCTATAAAATGAAGGGAATTGAGGGAGAAATAGAGGAAGGAAGGGGTAAGGAGGGCGCTATAAAATGACGGAAATTGAGGGAGAAATAGAGGAAGGAAGTGGTGATAAGGGAGCTATAAGAGTAGAAAAGAGGCAAATGAAGGGAATTGAGGGAGAAATACATTTTGTAGAGAGTAGAAAAGTGGTAAATGAAGGGAATTGGGGAGAAATAGAGAAAAAGGAATGAGTAGGGAGCTGCAAGACTAGAAAAGAGGGAAATGAAGGGAATTGAGGGAGAAAGAGAGGAAGGAAGTGGTAAGGAGGAAGCTATAAAATGAAGGGAATTGAGGGAGAAATAGAGAAGGAGGAGTGGGTAGGAATCTACAAGAGTAGAAAATAGGCAAATGTAGGGAATTGAGGGAGAATAGAGGAGGGAAGGGATGATCTGATGAGGAGGGAGGCTCAGGGAGCTATAAGAATAGATAAATGGCAAATGAAGGGAATTGAGGGAGAAAAGAGGAAGGAAAGGGTAAGGAGGAAGCTATAAAATGAAGGGAATTGAGGGAGAAAGAAAGGAGGAGTGAGTAGGGTGCTATAAAGGCAAGTTAAGACTAAGACCATTGAGGGAGAAAAGGTGAAAGGGGGAGTGTGAGGATGGAAAAGAGGAGAGTGGATGGTAATATAGTCAAAAGAGGTAAGAGATGGAAATATGGAAGCGAATGAGATGGAAATTGTTAGAGAAGAAATGGAAGAATTAAGGAAAAGGGAGAACAGTAGGAAATAGAGCACAATATCAATATCATTGACCTTATTTATTAGTTGGAAAATGAAGTTGAGATATGCAATACATTTGGCTTATATCGGACTGTTCATCTCGACATAAGCTATTTCTTTCTTGCGCAGTGTCCATACTCACATTTGAACCCGCATCACCAAGCACTAATGTACTGGAGTCTAATGCTTTACCGATTGAGCAAACATGTTTTTTTGGCATACAGGCAGTAGTATTCACACATGAAATTGCATTCAATCCACTGGTCAGTATTCAAGCTCCATTTACCCTGCCCCTATAGGTGATGATTAATCGTTACCTAGTCAGGTAGAAATCTAATTCAAAATGCTAAATTTAGCTGATAGCATGTAAGCAAGGTGGGTATAACAAATGACCAACTTGATCAGGAATGAATTTTGTGTAATTCCCATTAGCTACATGCCTGTGTCACACCTGCCTGCATTCCGTACATGCATCTCTCGTCACTTAGTTATTGTATGCAGGTGATTTGGCACGTTAGTAAATGCGCGGCAAATTAAGTGCCTAAATCTGAACATCGTAAAAAGCCTAGCGGACTTAACGGCAATTTGCCAGCATGCGTTGGCTAGAAGCGAAATTAAGAAGTGTTTACAAGGAACGTGGCTGTGATGAAAGCTCGACTGGCTTCAGTCTGGTGTTTCATTCATCAGACTAGGGAATATTAAAATTGGCCAATAAAAGAATATGGGTTCTAGTTTCTATGATGCAAGTGATTTGAAAAGCCCTGCTCTTCATAATTTCTGCTACCAAATGAGTTGATTCCAAACATGATTTGATTATAGGATAGAAAATTTGTACTCAATGTAGCTTGGGCTTATGAAGAAATGTAGCGTGGTATATTTTTCTTAATATAGCCCCGGTGTGTGGGATTGGTGTGTGTTTTATGAAGATAAATGATATCATGAAGATTGTTAGTGGTATATAGTTCACTGATGCAGTGGTTGCTGTTTAAAGGGCAACAAAGCCCTTGTATTGACCTAGATAGGCAATGATCTGTGTGTACAGTGTATAATATAAACAGAAGAGGATTGGGTCTTTCTTATTTTAATGCTCTGCATGCTAGCCATGCGCTTCAACGGAAAAAGTTCAAGTGTTGAAATATT
The DNA here is from genome assembly GCF_039555335.1 of Amphiura filiformis. Lineage (NCBI taxonomy): Eukaryota > Metazoa > Echinodermata > Ophiuroidea > Amphilepidida > Amphiuridae > Amphiura > Amphiura filiformis. The sequence continues at coordinate 59,910,564 of NC_092632.1, forward strand.
TTCTCAAAATATCAAGAGCTATCTTAAGAACTACTGAACCAATACTAGGCTTGTTTGTACTCATTTTAATGCATTTTTCATGCTGATTCCAAATATGGTCATGAAAATTTACATTTCTGAAATTTTTGAATTAAAAAAATTGAAACCAATTGTCGTCTGCAGTCGACACCCGCGTAAAGAGAGTTAAGCATGGTTTACCATGTTATAGGAGAACTTCTATTTTATATGATATTTTATGGCCATGTTCATTTTGCATTGATTACTGTAGTGTGTTGGGAATGTAATTTACAAACAATTAGACCTAATTTTTTTTGGTGTTTTGGGGAAAAAATCCATATCTTCAATACGAAAGGTCAACATTTTCAATTGATCGTCGGCTTTTCATCCCACCTACATACACTTTAAGTATAAATCATCAGATTTCTAAAGTTTACATCGAGTACTGTTAAATATCAAAAATATCAATTTTTAATGATTTTCCATAAAATGTGTATTACATTGCGAATTTCAAAAAAATCGAAATTATTTGATATCAGAAGTACATTCTTCGTATTCAGAATGCAATTCGATATGTCTGATGTGCTCTAATGTCCCACAATAAATACTGTCCAAACGTTCATACCCCTTCCCTTAAGATGGTCAGATTTTGCTATGTTTTGTAATAAATATCTTAATATCATTGAGTATCTTCGATCTGTTTGATAACTGTGTTTTAAAAGCTCTTTAAGTGAATGTAAGATGCAGCGCTTTAATGTTTTGACCTGCAATATGGGAGAAAACCCATCAGTAGCAAGTGAGCATGCATTGAATGGATTTATTTTAATCTATTGATGGATTGGGGATACTCTATGTAAATGTATGAGACACTATGCTGAATGTATTTTAAGGTATAGCTACTTGCAGACAGCCACCTGCCGTCAGGGTTGCCAAAAGATTTCAGCCCAAATCGCGGGTCAAATAATCGAAAAGTCTCCCAATTTTTCTCTTTACCATTGGTTTCTATGGGGCAGGAAACTATCGGAAGTCGCGGGAGCCAATGTTGAAAAGTCACCCAATTTTTTTCTTAACCATTGGTTTCTATGGGACAGGAAATTGTCAAAAGTCACAGGAAAAATCTTCAAAAGTGGCCCAATTGGGCTACCAAATCGCGGGTTTGGTAACTCTGCCTGCCGTATGATGCAATGCACAACTAGGAAGAGTGAATGAGTTTGAATTATTCAACGTCATCGGCACCTAGTTGAAGCTGCTAACAGAGTCATGTTGCATTTTCAGGATTTTTTAATTTGTTGAGCGATGTCTAGTATAAGTAATGATGTGATGTGAAGATAAAAGTTTTGTTCTGAATGATAGGATTTTATACTGCTTATGATCTCTTAATTGAGAAATATGTAATAACATGCATTTTCTTCTTTATTTAACCTTTTGGGGTTGGGGTGTGTGGTGTATGTGTGCATTTGTGAGCACTGTCAATCGAGGACACACAAGAGCAAGGAAAAAATAACCTAGTGCACAGAAGGCAATTGCCTTGGGCATGTTGGGTGCCCTGTGCATTTGCCTTGGTGGCCATGTTGGGTGCCCTGTGCATTTGCCTTGGTGGCCCCAGATCATGTGTGCAACTTTAGGGCACATTCTTAAGCATGGGATTACATTGGAAATGTAGCATGCCTAATTGCCTCAACAATTGGTACCCTTAAATATGTGTGTAAATGTGAATGGACAGTCACTGTCACTGGATTACTAGATGGAAAATAGCCATAGCTTTAACCCATTTTAAACAATGTCCGCAGTTGGAGGTGCAGGGTTAGTCCACAGTCCACAGTCAAAACTGAAATGTGTTTGCTTTTAAAGTGTGATAGTGAACACTCACAGGACCCAAGCGTGTCTCCACACGGAGTGACTGTTTAAACAAACAAACAAACAAAAGTGGTTTATCACTGTCCACTGTTGCTGGTGTTTGTGCAGTATTGTGTTTGCCTGTCTGTCCGGGTGTCTGTCTGCCAGGGGTGTCTGTCTGTCTGTCTGTCTGTGTTCAGTAACTGTTGTCCTGATAGGTTGTGAACAAGTTTGTACAATATCTACACTCATTTCTTGCGCTGTAAAAACTATGCCAAGCTATTTGTTTGAGCTATTTGATCTGTAGTATAATTATCTCTATAAAGGAAATGAAAGGTCCATGATGGGTTTACCAAAGCTATTTGCCTGTCTTAGGAAGCTTGTTAATGATGTTCAGTGAGTACTGCCTGAGTATTTACCTTCAATGTTAGTAGGTCATGTGGCTGCTCCAGTTTGCCACACTGTGATTTCCACATTGCTTTCAGCTAGCATGCTTCAACTCATGAAACATTGCAAGACGACCTATATGTGATAAAAACCTCCCTGTTTATTGTCTTATTTATTGACTGGATATTGAGTTCCACATAGAGAGGATTCCTTTTTAGTATTCAATTAACAAAATGTCAAGATTGATTTGGTTGATATAAGATGCAATATACTGATCTGTTGTGTTTATTTTGTTTTTTATTTTGTCATCATCAGCTCAACATCAGATGTGCGGAGACGGGCCTACGAGGGAACATGAGGTGCTACGTAGAAAGATTGATAATGGGGTAACAGAGATGTGGTACTATGTGAAAGCTGAGCTCAATAAAATAAAGGAATTCAGCTCAGTTGATAAAGTCAGGGAAAGAGTTAGTGAGATGCTTGAAGATGCTGGACATCATCAAAGGTAAGTTACTTCATCAAAATAGATGTAATAATTGAATAAGGCCTAAAAAAATATTTGATTGTTGTAACCCTACCGTACCCTAAAATTAGGCCAGACCTTAAGTCTGTTTTTCTTTTTTTTGCATACAAAAATAAATAAAACAATTTAAAAAAGGAAATAAAAAATTGAATTGAAAAGAGAAGGAAAAAAAAGATCCAAGGCAATTTACAGCTTTAAAAGTTGCATTGGTAACTTTTTATCACAAAGAATGTCCTTGAATATACTAAAAAAAAATTTAAAAAAGAAAAAAATCCCTACCTACCTACCCTAATTTTTTTTCATGTTACGCCAATCAAACAATTTTTTTTAGGCCTAATGCTCTTCACATGTGCAAGGGAAAAGTGTAGCAAACAATTGTTTAATAGTGGGTGTAGTTCAATATCAAAAGCAACCAAGCATATTATATAGACACAAAAGAATGGAGGTACCAGTTATGTTCACCCTGTATTTCCTAAACAAAGACAAATATATGTCAAAATTAAACAAGCAGCCAGTATCTGTACCCTTAGCTCTGATTTAAGCCCTCATTTTTTGAATTTGGTTGAGAATTACAAAAACAGTGATCTAAAGCCTAAGTAAGTAACAAAATCAAAAGTTTTACTTTTATAATGTATGTTGTAATCAATTGAAAGCACAACGCTAGTTTTAATGTGCTAATCAATGGAAAGCATGGCGCTAGATCTCTTGTTTCGAGGACGCCGTGTGTACAAATCAATAAGGCATGCAATGGAGCAAACTGCAACTTTTGAATTTGCATCTTCCTTGGGTGTTTGGATCATCGTGTCTTTATTTCTTGAACAATTTTAACGAATGAGGTGTTAAATCCAAGCTAAAAGATGCAGCAGTTGGCTGTTGGTTCTAATTATAACGTATCTGTCTTTGTTTAGGATATTATATCATATACAGGGGTAAAAAGTACCTGGTACCTTAATAGTTGTGCGGTCTGTATATAAGCTGATACAAAGGTCAGCATGCAGGATATATCAGGTGTCCAACAAAGGTTTGTGCAACATGTCTTGTAACTTGGTATAGTAGCCCACATAAGACTGTCCACAGGACAAGTGTTGATGAAAATGTGGAGCATCCAAAATGGTGTGTACTGGTATGCAGATGTCTGCTCCGTGTAGCATGTGCTGGGGGGTCACTCCCATTGTGGCCTGTACACCATCCGCGATAATCAACTTTTGAAAAGCACCCTAAACAAGGATTTAACCCTTGGCTAAAATGATACTCTAAACAGGTAACACGCGCCTGTTTTCACACCCTAAACAGGGATTTTATTCCTTACATCAAATTTCATACCCTAAAGGAGGATTGTCTCGCAGGCCCCGTGGCTAAATTCATGAACTTCAATCCATTGGCCAGGTGCACACCGGATGAGCCGAACGGAAGATTGTGCAACTGCGATATTTTCATAAAACCACATGCTTTTTGAAGATCATTTTCATATTTCATATTTATCTCCCCATCTGTCCAATTTACATACCCTTTCTGCATATTAGCACATTGCAGTTTTGCTACCCTTTTTTCCAATTTTCATGTTTTTGACACCCTAAACACGATACACAAGTAATCGTGTATCGTGTCTACCCACGAAAAACTACCAAAACTACGTTTTTGGCTCTTAGCGTAGCTAGGTGAGCCTTACTCATTGCACTCAGTGAGGACTAAATTTTTGCTACATATTTTGGCCACTTGTGTTCTTGCTTTTTATGCTAAGGTTTCTTTTGTTTATGATATTTGGCTTTGAATTTACGTTCCAAGGTTTGCTTAGTTATTTAGCAATCGATTGCACTCCTTTAGAAGTGAATTTGGGGTGGGGAAAGTACTATTTTGAAGTGAGAAATGTCAAAAGTCGTCTTGAGAAACAAGTCATTTCTATCGCTTTTGCTTGGTTCCCTGTATGCGCTAGAGATTATTTTGGTCTGAGTAATTTATGTTGTGAGATCATGGCGGAATTGACGGATTGCACTATTTTTCTTTGGGAAAGTGACGTTTGACCATGAATTTTTGCGCTGATCTCACTTGGATAGAAACGTGATTGGATGATTCCTTTGTCCAGATTGTTTATTGAGTTCTCGGGAGTTTTGTTACCATGGGACAACACTTCAAATATTTAGAGACCAGCGGCGTAGTAATTTAGTTAAATTAACGCTAAATAACCAGGGTTGCCAAAAAAATTCAGCCCGAATCGCAGGTCTAATAAACGAAAAGTCGCCCAATTTTTTTCTTTACCCTTTGTATTCTATGGGGCAGGAAATTGTCCCGGCGAAAATCTTCAAAAGTCGCCTAATTGGGTTACCAAATCGCGGGTTTGACAACCCTGAAAACAACGTCTCGACAGCGAAGGTCACATGGCTATTCATTATCATTGTTTGTCTGGCACGCTTTCTACAGTGTGGGTTGGGAATTCTGAAAATCTGTAAAAAGGTGGGAAATAAATTTTGCGGAATAAAGGGTGGGTTTCTACAAAGCGTGGGAGCAATATATAAAGCGTGTGTGTAATTGAAAAAAAATATAATAAAGTAATTTGATGATCTGTTGAAAAACATTCATATTTTCTTTATAAATCTGGAAAGAAAATGTCAAAAATTCATTTGCTGATGTTTTCAATTCGTACGACGTCACCCGTAGTAGAATCGACGCGCCGTGAGTTTTATGAATGAATATAATTTTCAGTCTCTACACCAGCCGCTTTGGCCCGCTCGCTCACACTAGAAGTGGAGCGATCTGAACCACAGCGGCTGTGTAGAGAGTAGAGATCAGGATCTCAGCCCTTTGCCAAATGCCCATGTGTTTATGATAAACAATCTAAAGTCGGATCTTTTCGAAGATAATTGCAGTTGCAGTGATGCAGTTTTGCCAATATTATGTCGCAAATGTTTCAGATGAATACGAAAATCATGAGTGTTTGATAGATGAGGATAAATTCTGCATCAATTCGGATTCTGAAATGGATTGATGGCGCAGATAATGATAAAATGGACCCGAAGTGACTGTATGAAACGGTGGTAGCGCCGATGTTCAGTCTTCCGAATTTGATAAAGTAATGCTATATACAATCTAAAGTCGTATCTTTTCGAAAGATGATTGCAGTGATGCAGTTTTGCCAATATTATGTCGCAAATGTTTCAGATGAATAAGAAAATCATGAGTGTTTCATAGATGAGGATAAATTCTGCATCAATTCGGATTCTGAAATGGATTGATGGCGCAGATAGTGGATAAAATGGACCCGGAAGTGACTGTATGAAACGGCGGTCGCCCGATGTTCAGTCTTCCGAATTTGATAAAGTAATGCTGTATAAAGCTTTGGTCACAAACACTGCATAAGTGTGGGGTTCAATTTTTGATCAAAAGGGTGTCTGTCTAAAAAGTGTGGGGGGGATATAAATGGTCGGGGTTTGAGCCCCTGACCAACGTTCGTAATTTGTAGTTGTTACAACTGATCATCATACTATTTTATTCACTAGAATATGTTTGTCTGTGTCTGCCTCTTTTCTCAGAGACTAGTGTAGTAGTAGCTCGTTCAAGTAGTGATTCTGTTGTCCCACTGGCCTACTAAACGTAGATTGCATGGCGATCGGAGTGTTAATATCGTCAGAGCACCACTGACTAGCATAGTAGGGAAGCATGTTCCTCAAACTTGGTGGGTGGATGCATTTTTAGTACAAGTCACACATACATTATTTTCTCAATTCGAATTTTATCCTTTCTGGGTATGACTGATTTTGTTACCGTAAAATTTGTGTTAATTCCCGATATCACATATTAGTACCGTACACTATAAATGCACCACATTTTGTAGGCTCCAATTGCTGATTACATAAATGAGAACAACTGGTAACCAGCGGCACTGTGCAGTACCGGCCTGTTATTCAGTTGCATTGTGTGTGGGTTACGTGTATTTTATGTGTAAAATGCCTACTGATGCGGTGATCCACCCAAAATCCCTGTACTAGGTGCATCTTGACCCCAGCATAAGTTTGTATTGGTTAGTGGGTCAAGGTCACCTGAGGTCATCCAGGGGTCATCTGAGGTCAAATTTGCAAAAACTGTTGTAGGGGCATGAAACTTGGTGGGTATACAGTCAACATTTGGAGTCAAATTTTAGGAAGGTCATCCGGGGTCACCCAGGGGTCATCTGAGGTCAAATTACTAAAAACTCGTATGAGCATGAAACTTGGTGGGTACAGTCAACATTTAAAGTCAAATTTTGGGAAGGTACTAAAAATTGTCGTATGGGCATGAAACTTGGTGGGTACAGTCAACCTTTGAAGTCAAATTTTGGGAAGGTCATTTTGAGGTCATCCGGGGTCACCTAGAGGTCATCTGAGGTCAAATTACTAAAAACTGTTGTATGGGCATGAAACTTGGTGGGTACAGTCAACATTTGGAGTCAAATTTTGGGAAGGTCATCCGGGGTCACCTAGAGGTCGTCTGAGGTCAAATTACTAAAACTGTCGTATGGGCATGAAACTTGGTGGGTACAGTCAACATTTGGAGTAAAAATTTTGGGAAGGTCATTTTGGGGTCATCAGGGGTCATCTGAGGTCAAATTACTTAAAACTGTTGTATGGACATGAAACTTGGTGGGTACAGTCAACATTTGGAATCAAATTTTTGGCCACTCATTTTGGGGTCACCAGGGGTCATCTGAGGTCAGATTACTAAAAAACTGTTGTATGGACATGAAACTGGATACAGTCAACATTTGGAGCCAAATTTTGTGGGGTCACATGTTCCTTGAACTTGGTGGGTGCATCTTGACCCCAGGGAGACCAAGTTTGTATTGGTTAGTGGGTCACGGTCACCAGAGGTCATCCAGGGGTCATCTGAAGTCAAATTAGCAAAAACTGTTGTATGGGCATGAAACTTGGTGGGTACAGTAAACATTTAGAACCAAATTTTTGGAAGGTCATTTTGGGGTCATCCAGGGGTCATCTGAGGTCAAATTACTAAAAACTCATATGTGCATGAAACTTGGTGGGTACAGTCAACATTTGGAGCCAAATTTTTGGAAAGGCATTTTGGGCTCACGGGGTCAACCATGGGTCATCTGAGGTCAAATAAATTCAAACTGTTGTATGGGCATGAAACAAGGTCGGAACAGTCAACATTTGGAGCCAAATTTTTGTTGGAAAGGCATTCTGGAGTTATCCAGGGTCACCCAGGGGGTCATCTGAGGTCAAATTAAAACTGCCGTATCGGCATGAAACTTGGTGGGTACAGTCAACATTTGGAGCCAAATTTTCGGTAGGTCATTTTGGGGTCATCTAATGTCACTCATGGGTCATTTGAGGTCAAGTTACTAAAAGCTGTCGTATGTGCCTGAAACTTGGTTGGTACAGTCCACATTTGAAGCCAAATTTTTGGAAGGTCATTTCGGGGTCATCTGAGATCACCATTTAGAGCCAAATTTTGGGAGGTCATTTCAGGGTCGTCTGAGGTCAATTTCGATGAATTCTAATAGTTGTCAAGGCTTCCTATAGTTGTTGAAAGCTTCAAACACTAAAAAAGGGATTTTAAAATTTTGCAGAACAAATTATTCTTGCTGGTTCAGTAGTAATTTCCACAATAATGAAATTTTTCAGATTTTGCAACTCTAATGCGGCAAAAAAATAATAATGCTTGGCGGAGGAAGATTGACCCCGTGATCGAAGTTTCAAGGACCGTATTGAATATTTGTGGGGATTTTTTCAAACTGAAGGTTTAAAAATTGACCGACCTACCCAACCTTTCCATAAAACTACCAACCTGTTGCGCATTCGACTCCAAGAACAATTGCTTTCCCACAAAAAAGCGTAGAGCCACAGCGCCATTGGTGCTCTTGTTATTATCGCGGATGGTGTACAGACCACAATGGGAGTGACCCCGGGCAGCTAAACATACAACACACGTAAAACAGAACTGTCAAGTTTGTATCAGAGTGATTTTAAAAGTGATGAGAAATTCAGAACTTCTTCAACTTCCCTTCCAGAATGCTAAAGTTCAGTTTTAAGACTTTCTAACTCTCTTCAATAGAAGTTTCAACAAAGTTTTTATCAACATTGCTACCAACCAAACATGTTATCAGCTCAGTGAGCATACACGAGTGTGACGTCATCCAGTATGTGGTCATGTTACCCTGATATTTACACATGAATTCGCTAGTTACTTGAGATGGTGTTGAAGAGTAGGCAGATTTTCATCAAGATTGCATATTGATTTATTCTGTTCCAGGTGTTAGCATACAAAGCAGGCATCAAGGAATCTTATTACTGAGCCAAGATAAAAGTATGCCTTATAATCTAGGCATGATCATGTCGCTGAACTCAAAGCGCTTCAAGATTTGAAGATTTTTACCTTTTAAGAAAGTTTCAAAATCATGCACGGAAAATATACTTTCTGTTGGTAGACTATGTCTGCACATATTCATAGATGGATGTATAACTTGAAAAAGTTTCTCCGGCAATTTTACAATTTTGACTTTGTTTTGTGGTATTAGTACCAGGGAGATTCCAATGAGTTGCTTCATTTAAGCTGATGGATTCATGGCACATTACATTCAATTCTATTAACCTCCCAACACATTATTCAAAATTGGGCACTGTGATTTGTTGAAACACCACATCATGCGATAGCCCTTTATTTTGCAATAATGGGTCAAGCGCAGAAACACATTCTATGCATAGCATTATGCTGGGTTAGGCTTACAGTATTTTCTGCTTCGCCTTTGAAGTAATAAACTTGAAATGTTTGGTCAAAAGAGATATATTTTCTCTCTAAATCACACACTATTTTGTGATAATAGAATAGAAGTAAAGGGTGTAGCATTATCCTTTACATCGAAATAATGTGTCCTTGGTAGTAAAAACGTTTCATTAATGGGTGTGGCGCAACGATTTTACCGCCTGGGATGCAATATTTGGGTGCAAAGGATACTGCATTACCCTTTATTTCTTAATTATGTACAACACTTTTAAATATGATTGTGAAAGCTATACTTGTGAAGGTGTCAGAAGGCTCTTTCAGGTCAGAACAAGGTAACTTGATCACATGAACTGACACATCGGAGAAATTATTCATATGCAATCGCTGTTGTACAAGAAAAATAACTCCAGCAGGAATAAGTGAGTGAGAGAGAGAGAGAGAAAGAGAGAGATGGAGGGGGATCAGATTGGCATAAAGCATTGATCCAAATCAATGTTTAAATTATATATATTTGTCGCTTAGTCATAAACTTATCAAGGTCCAAATGACTGATGATGCAAAATAGGCTACCTAATTGGCATTCATAAGATAATAGAAATACCATCATAGTCAACTAAGCTGTCAGTGCCAATTACCTTTATACTTACGGGCTATTAATAGCTCTTTACATTAATCGTCTGTATCTTATATTGGAATTTACTTGATATTTTTGCAACTTGTTACTTTTACTTCTTCAGGCACATACTAAGTTGTAAAGAATCAATAACTGGACTGACTCAAGTATAGTCCCACCATTTGTTTAAGGGAAAAGTTGTCAAAATTAGGTGGGGGGAGGCAGGACTATACTCAAATTAAAAAAGTTTGTTTTTTATTGTTCATATTCAAAGTTATAATTAATGATTTCAAAATGCATTGGATTTGATTTTTTTTACAATTTCTGGAATTTTTTTTCTTACAATTTCTGAAATTTTTCAAAAATTAGGGGTGGGACTTTACTCAAAGGTAGGCCTATACTCGTGTCAGTACTACGGTATGTTCCATTCTGGGATTGAAATATAGAAAATGAATTTGTTGATTTCAACTTCTGGATGACTACATACATTATTTTATTCTTTACATGGATTATTTTGGATAACTTGCGCTTCACAGTGTCAAGGTTTCCAGAGTTTGGGAATATACTTTAAATGTCTGTATTATTTCAACCAGATGGCCAGGAAAGGTAAGGAAGAAAACAAAAATATGATACTACCAATTTGAACTGTTTTTCTTTAATTACTCAACAATCGGATCACTTCCTTTCTATGATTCTGAAATTGCTTCTAGTATTTCCATGGTTTGAATTCATTTTCCACACCAAGATGTATTCCCAGTGTGATGGAAGGTGAGATGCAACTGAAAGGTTATAATATGCTGTGATAGTTTGTGCTCAGGTGAGCACAAACACATTGCACCCCAAGGAAGACACTCTTGAACTAGATACTGTGTTAAGATCATGTAAAATTTAGGCTGGCTGTCTGGCTGAAATAATACAGGCAGGGTCTTCTCTGTTTTTATGTTTAATACTCAGGTGTCTATATGTCAAGTTGTATGGTGTATGCTTCAATAGAAATGGAAATTCTTGTAGTCCTTGTGGCACTGACTTTGTTATTACGGCTTGGTCCCTTGTTGACTGTTTCTCAAAAGCGGGCACCCTAGTGTAAATGGGCTATTCCAGTTGAAATCCATACGCATATGGAAGACGGGACCTTAATCTCCCACACAGGGGGTGTATATTTTTGATGGAGTCACACATTCAGGTAACCCCAATCGAAATTCACACCCTGTGTGGAAGATTAAGGTCATGTGTTCCGTAGGGGTATGGATTTAAACTGGAATGGCCTAATTTTGAAATCAAAAATAAAACAAGACCAGCTTCTTCCAAGGGTGTAAATGTCAATGCCAAACATAGAGCCAATGTTGCATAGCATGAAACCCCACAAGTTATGATTATATTGCAGTGGGGATGAATGAATGTATTATGTAAGTAATGCCTGATGGCAAGTATGAGGCAAGATTTCATCTCATACTCACATACTGAGAGATCACTGGCTCATGCTAGAATAAAGCAAAGGGTTAAGCGATGGGTTTGGATTAGGGAGGTGAATTTAAGGGTAACAAAGATTAGATAAGGGGAAGCAAGCGAACGGTAGTGACATAAGGCCCGAGTCTTATAAGCACAGATAAAAAGGGTTCTCTCTTCCCCAAGGTTGCTTGATTTGATGCCAAATACATCATTTATAAGGGCTCATATTGAAATACCCTACCACGTTTTCACTCAGAAAGAAGGCAGGATTCCCCTTGCTAAGCGCGCGCCTCAGGAAAGCTTGGTCATAAAACGGATGGATTATATGCATCAGTGATACACCCTGCCCAGGATTTTAACAAAAGAAGGCTAGCACAGGAAAGCTGCAGAAATTTCAATATGAGCCCTAAGTTGATTTTCACATACGAACCCTACAATATGACCGAATAATAAGTGTTTACAATACAATAACCACTTTAATTTCACATTGCGCTTCAACAGTGTGAAATAGCTCGTAGCACCGTTTCATAGGCCCTAACTATGCGCTTACCAGGAGGAAAGGTTGAATGACTGTTTACATATTATATTTCAGTCTGCCACATCGTGAAACTCTTGTGACTTAAATGCTAATGGCACAGGTCTTATTAACCTCAAGTTGTGACTTTGCTTCCCAGATGGAATAACCTTTCTATAGTGTGAATTGTCACTTACCTTGCTTGCATACACCTAAGGGGCAGAAACGGTTGAGTAACTCTTTATAATACTGGATTTCAGTCTTGCGAATAATGAAGCTCCTGTGATTAAGTGGTTATGGCGTAGGTTGAATTTATCACAATTCCTAGTTTGATTATCCACTGGGACAACCTTATAATAAAAAATATAAAATAAATGTTGACATTTATATAGCGCCTTTCACATATATCAAAGCACTTTACATTTATTCCGCCGTCGTTAGAATATGTCAGCTGCCATACAATGCCCAAGGCATGCTCATACCTTTGGGCCGCGCTCAATGGACAATATCCCTAACAGCTCCCCATTTCACCCCTGGGTAGAGAGAGGCAAGTGAGGTAAAGTGCCTTGCCCAAGTGCACAACACGATGGTACCTCCGGGGCTCGAACTCGCAACCCTCCGATTACGAGGTAGAGCCCGTACCGCTGCGCCACCTTTCCCAATTTTTAATGTTTGTATATTCTGACATAAAAACCATATTTTTTGCTACCACATTGCACTTTAACTTTTTAAGTTCATACTACTTTTAAAAAAAGTATGAAGTATGTTATTATCTTTGGGTAGTAATGAAATGAAGTCATTACACATGCCTTGAGTCTGGAATGACTGATCTACAATATGTGCTGCACAAATGTCAACCATAGATACAACTTTCATGAGTGTTGTGTCTTTTCCCATAACCAGCCATTAATATTCTAACAGATACCACAGAGCACTACTCCCTATTCCAGAAAAATACAGCACCATTTTGGGGGGGGGGAATTAAAAATAAATCCTATTTTGCCAGATGAAAGCTAAATCCTGAACCTTTAGTTAAAACTGGTAATAAAAGTCAAATTTTGATATTTTTGCAATTTGAGGGAAAATGGGCCAAAAGCATGCAATATTTTATTATTTCATGCAATTGTAGTCACAAAATTCTTAATCTTCACTTGAGTTAGCTCACAATTCTAATATTTTATGTAACTTTTGATTAGTTATGAAAAAAATTAGTAAATATGTTTTCATAAAATTAGACAAATTTGGGCTTGATTGTTGCAGTATACGAAAACGCCCTAAAAACACATGTTTTGGCCCTTCCAAAATTTTGCCAAATATTCAAATTTGACTTTTATTATTAGTTAGAACTAACTAAATGATTATGATTAAGCTATGTTTCACTTGGCAAAACATAATATTTTTTTAATCCCCAAAAAATAGTGCTGTATTTTTCTGGAATGGGGAGTAGATTCATGGAAAAATGGTACTGTCTCTCTAGCGATATATCTCTCTTTAAAGGAAACACAAGATAAACCCCAGAAGTCACCCATGATACAATTATCAATTTATGAATGCACAGAGCAAGTAACACCTTGCAGGCAGGCAGTGTATATTGCAAGAACACACATCCATCACTTGCGGCAGATGAGGGTACCGATTAGGGAACTAGTGGTTCTTTGCCCTGCAAACTTGCAAATTTATTGATCACTTTATCTTAGCATCTCTGAAGGAATGTGTATAGTCATGTTGTTCATTGAAAAGGTTCCCGGGTGGTGTAATGTGAAAGTTATTGATAGATTGGGCCGTTCCATTTAAAATCCACACTACCCCTGTGGAAGATTTTGTAAAATATCTTCCACAGGGGAGTATGTTTTTGAAATGTAATTAGACAGGGCTAATCATTTTGAAACCCATACTCCCTCTGTATTATGACTTTACCTATATCTTCCACAACTGGAGTGAGTATTTCAAATGGAAGTTATTCAACTGTCTATTCTATTTGAAACTCATACTCCCTCTGTGGAAGGTATTTCCAAAATCTTCCACAGGGGTAGTGTGGATTTTAAATGGAACAGCCAATTATGTTGGTGTGTTCTAGAAGTAGGCTGTTTGCTCATTATCAATTGTGTCATGATGACTGAATACACAAAATGGGTAAGCGTTTTGGCTTTCCCTTGATACAGTGTGCAATTGATTAATTGACAGTGGTAACTTGATATTTTTGTTTTTGTTGGGAAAATTAGAGATAATGTTACAAATAGGCCAGTACAGTAACTCAGCAAAGCTAAGGCAGACATGAAGATGAAGAAAACAATACAGGGAGGAGGATAGGTATTTCAAAGTGAATTTGTATGTGGGGTGTGTTGTCAGTGGTGGCGGCAGGAATGGTTTTTTTTTCAGGGGGCATTTGGGGGGAGGAAGTGAACTTCAGGGGGGAAAATCAACAAATATTGTTTGGGTTTTTACTGGGGAGGGGGCAAGAGTATGTATGTATTGGTATGTGATTTACTTGTGTTACATTACATAATACACACAATAAAATTGTGTATGTAACATTTACTTACTCTTTTAAGTGGAATGCAATATCAAAGGAACAAAACATTTCAGAGAGTCTTAATGCATGCATGTATGGTATAATACAATAAAGCTAGAATGCAGAACTTTCAATTATTTATGAAGTGCATTAACATCACAATATAGTGGTATCGATAATTAAACATCTTTAGCTTTTCCTTGGCATGCATGATTTATCATGTTAAAAAGTATATACATATTTCAAGGTTAACATTTGTTTCTATTTCAACAAAGAGGCATTTTTATTTATTGTATGGTTCGCTATATTCAGTAGATATCATAATATGAGTACTGGATAGTGATTGTTTTACTATCTTCAGTAGATAGCATAATATGAGTACTGGATATATCATGGTTTTGCTATCTTCAGTAGATAGCATAATATGAGTACTGGATATTGTGTGGTTTTACTGTCTAAACAGTAGATAGCATAGTATGAGTACTAGATATTTTATGGTTTTGCTATCTTCAGTAGCATTGTATGAGCACTGGATATTGAATGTTTTACTATCTTCAGTAGATAGCATTGTATGAGTACTGGATATTTTATGGTTTGCTGTCTTCAGTAGATATCATAGTAAGAGTACTGGATATTGTATGGTTTTGCTATCTCCAGTAGATAGCATAATATGAGTACTGGGTATTTCATGATTTTGCTATCTTCAGTAGATAGTATAATATGTGATGCGATCAAGCAAAATCAGTCGGAACTCAGAAATATAAAAAGTTTCTTATAGGATAGTAAACAGCATTTACAAAGTTGGATTTTGCAGAAAACCCCATTGAAATTGAACAACCAGTTCCAAAGATATGAGCAATTAAAGAGTTTCCAAAACAACAGGAAACAAAAGGAAATATTTCCTTTGTTTGGCTATATCTCAAAATCAATATTTCCAAGTTCCGACTGATTTTGCTTGATCGCATCACGTATGAGCACTGGATATTGTACGGTTTTGCTATCTTCACTAGATAGCATAGTATGAGTACTGGGTATTGTATGGTTTGCTATCTGCAGTAGATAGCATTGTATTGTACTGGATATTGTATGTAAACAGATGCATCAGTAGGGTTGCAGATCAAACTATTTCTTATTTTGCGTGACAAACCCAGAAATATTACTCACGGCTTGGGCTTTCGCCATCTTGGCTGATAGCATAGTATGAGAATTAGATATTTTATGGTTTGCTATCTTCAGTAGATAGCATAGTATGAATACTAGATATTTTATGGTTTGCTATTTTCAGTAGATAGCATAATATATGAGTACTGGACAGGATATTGTATTGTTTTGCTATCTTCAGTAAATAGCATAATATGTGTACTGGATATTTCATGGTTTTGCTATCTTCAGTAGATAGCATAATATTAGAACCGGATGTATGGTTTTGCTATCTACAGGAGATAACATAGAATGAGTAGTGTATAGTGTAATGATCTTCAGTAGATAGCATAGTATGAGTACTGGATATTTTATGGTCTTGCGATCTTCAGTAGATAGTATAATATGAGTACTGAATATTGTATGGTTTTACTATCTTCAGTAGGTAGCATAATATCAGTACTGGATATTTTATTGTATTGACTTTTGTGACTTCCGTGTGTGCACATACATTGCGCCAGAACACTTCACACGCATGCAACTACCATATTGATTTTTTGAAAGGCAAAATATAAGTTGTGATTAAAATTGTTTATTTTAACAAATTTCAGAGAATAAAATCTTGAGATTTGGTTGAGTGATGAGTTAAAAATGATGGTTATGAATTCTGTTAATAACTTTGCATCAGTTTTATGCTTTTTTTTTTGCTTCAGACCTCGGAATATCCCTCGGTTCCAAAGGCGAACATTTTAGATTTTTCACAATGCCCTCCAAATAACTGATGCACGGTTATTGACATATAATTAAGGAAGTCAATAGTCATATATTGTTAATTTTTAATGTTAATTTTTATTTATTGTTATTTTCATTACAGGGCAATCCACACAGACCTATATAACTTAAGCAGAATAGATGGTCTAGACTCATGGAGGGAGAATGAAGCAAAAGCATTAGAACAACTTGTACAGAAACGCTTTCATTACTTGCAGGTAAGTTCAATCAGTCGGGTTTTTTTCACACATGATACTTATTCAACTTTGAGCACTGTGTTGATTGTATCTGATAAGTGTGTGATACGATCAGGCCTTGAAATCGATAGACAACTCAGGTCTACACGTAAAAACAGCTTGCGACTTATCAGCTTGTGATGTAACCAATGCACAGTAAAACATTATTATAAATAGAAATGGTGAAGGCCGACTAAAATTAGCCATGTAAAAGGTGTATCTTACATACAATTCCTGACGCATCAAGGCAAACCCTTTAGGGGGAAGAGACAATAATTCCTTCAGGTGGTGGTTAATAATAATATCAAGTATAAATATTGTTAAACATTTTCAGTTGGCCAATACTAAAATCTACAATTGTTTTTATTTATGAATATATAATTGAAGACAGAGATAAAAAGACTCGTTTGCGTCTGACGTCATCTGTCAATCAAACTCGAGCACGGGTTGTTTTAAAATGTTGTGATGATGAGTTGCTGAACGTGGCAGTAAAATTGGGCGCTTTATTGTTAATTTTGCACCTTAAAAGTACGTAATTTTTCGCCAGTTTGTGCTATTCCTTTTCTCTGATCGGCACTAGTTAAATCAACCTTCATTTTTTGCGCGCTATTAACCAATCAAGGATTGTAGGGAATTTGGTTGACAGTGACATCAGACGCATACTAGTCTTTTTATCTCTGTCTTCTATTATAACTCGTTGTCAAATGAAGGCTAAAATTACAGTTACAAAAATTTATTATCCAATCAGTACATACCGACTTTTAAGCACAGGTATGACAGGGGATCATGACATGCCTCAAATACAACCCAATACTTCCCCTTGTTGCTAGCCTTATCATGTTATCTTTGTCATTATTCTTAGTCATTTTGTTTTCATGTTGTGTTTCGAAGACAAAAGTTGAATTTTATTTCATAAGTTGTGTTTTTAAAGCAGAAAGTATAACAACATAATTCAGATAACCTAAACCTTCAGTAACTTTGTTAACGGAAATTGTTCGGTAGTCGTGACTTGTTTTGGTGAACAATTTACCATAAATTGTAATTGTGGATTATATGTCACAAAATTCATAGCATGTCTGCCACAGGCAATATAATTTGCTGAAGCAATTTTGCTCTCACTTGGGATGTATGTTCAGTGAAAATGATGAACACAATGCATTAGTGATTGTATTTGCAGCAGGTCAAGATGGTACTATATTAGGCTGTGTTTTATTTTTATTTCTCCATTAAGACTAATTACAAGTTGTTAATGGATTAGTTTAATGATGCATTACTGTTTGTAATATTCATTCTCAAAGCAGGTACATGATTGATGATTTTCAGTCCATTTTATGGGAATTTTCTCTTTCATTTTTGTCAGGCCCCCGTCCCTGCCACCCCACTGGCTACGCTACTGCCACGGTACCATTTCAGCTATTGAGATACCAAAATTCTGTACACATGTAATTATCAACTTGTTTAACAGTTGAGAACTAATACACATAGATAATTAAGTGCTTGCAATATGTGCTTGCAAAGAAACATTTGAAGGCGAAAAAGAGACTTTGAAGTTGTGTTGCTGGTAGTTTCATCAGCTTTATTGATATTAAACAGTTGTCTTAGGGTATTTGAATAAAGGCACTTAATTTAATGCCCACATGACCAGATGGGTGCTGACATTACAGCTTCTAGACAGGATGTCTGGAAAAGTGACCTTTGGCACAGTGGGTGGTTTTCCTGTGTATTTCAATTGGAAATGCGTGATGCATGTCCAAATTTTCTAACAAATTTGTCATTTTTTGCAACTTTGTAGTATTATTGTAAGAGTTTCCATCGATAACTTTTTTCCGTCGGTAAAAACTTCCAAAATTTAGTTCTTGAAAACATACTAAAAAAGTAGAATCCCCAATGTGTAATTAAGTTGCCTTATACATTTTCAGTCATTTTGATGATATTTGTTAGCATTGTAGCACATCTACTGATCACTTGGTGGTCTTGGTATGGCGGCACCCATGGGTCATGTGGCATTCAATTTAGTGCCTTTTATTAAATGTCCTATGATGACTGTTAAACATACTCTCACTGATGTGAAACTCATGTTCATTCTATTCATATTACATACATAGTAATGGGATAATCCATTTAAAGTCTACAATCCCCCTGTGGAAGTTTTGGGGATTATCTTCCACAGGGGGAGTATGAATTTCAAATGGAATTAACACAGTTGCCAAATCTATTTGAAATTCACTCTCCGTGGAAGATTTAGGTTGAATCTTTTGCAGAGGGTGTATGAAATTCAAATTGAGTTGTGTAATGTGTCATTCTATTTGAAATTTATACTCTCCATGTGCATAGACAGTAGAGAGAATTTCTCTCTACTGTCTATGCCCTGTGTAAGATATTTCTAAAATCTTCCACACTGGTAGTTTAGATTTGAAATGGAATTGTCCAATTGGTTTTGTAGAGTGAATTTCTCTCTACTGTCTATGCCCTGTGTAAGATATTTCTAAAATCTTCCACACAGGTAGTTTTGATTTGAAATGGAATTGTCCAATTGGTTTTTAAACTTTCCACACACCCATATAAACGCACCAATGAATACTGTGGTTTGAAAAAGCAATTGCTTTTAAAAGGACAAATTCTCAAAATGCTCTTATCATGAGATGCAATTAGGTGAAATAGGTTGTATGAGATTTGAATGGCATATGCAGGTTACATGATGAATGGCCTGTTCCAGTTGAGATCCATACACCCTGTATGGAAGACAGGACCTTAATCCCCCACACATAACTACAAATGGAGTCATCCATTCAGGTAACCCCATTTGAAATGCACACTCCCTATGTGGAAGATTAAGGTCATGTCTTCCATAGGGGGTGTATGGACTTCAACTGGAATAGCCAATTTTGGAGCAGACGACACTAAATGGCTGACTCCATTTGAAATTCGCACTCCCTATTTGGAAGATTAAGGTCATGTCTTCCATAGGGGGTGTATGGATTTCAACTGGAATATCCCATTTGATGAATGCACAAGGTGGCTAAAGGATGATGAAAATGTCTGTGAACACACTGTGACGTGTGGCAAACATGAATACCTAACATGCGGCTTTTATCAGGCAAAAATAAGTATTTTGTCGCACAGAGTCAGTTGTAGCGTGTCTGCATCATGAAGTTGTTCATGCTAACAGATATACAATGTGATGTTAAAACCATCCTATGTGGGTGTGATGGTCTTACAGTACAGTCTTATATTGAGACAAATAATGAAATACAAGATATTGAATCCGTACTCCATAATTATATTTGAAATCAAATTTCCCTACATCCAACACATTTAACGCTTTATCACATGGCATCGCTACCTGGTAGCCTTGGGCTGTCATTACATGGAATGGTGTGCTTGCCTGCGTCAAATTTGATTAAGAAAAACAAGTTTCATACGGTAATGGAGTCTGTTATGAGTGAGCACATCTTAAAAGAGTGAATAGGGTGGATAGTTTAATAGTGCGCTAATGTCAAGTAAACTTTGTGTTTTAATGAAGCGAAAGAGAGAAGATCTCTTATTCAGATAACACACTCTATCAATTGAAACTATACTCTTGGAAACGAGGGTTAACATTCACTTCATTAAGGGAGTGCGGATTTGATTCACGTATTGGCTGGCCGTGCAAATGTTTAAAGCAGCAGTCATAAATACAGCAGAGCTCGTATGGATAAGATTTAACTTTTGACAGAATCTCCAAAGACAAAATTCATCATTATTGGCTTGAATTTGCAGATTGTTGAAAGTTTCTATTGTACACATGTGCATTGTTAACAAAAGTGCTTTAGGTGCTTTTTGGTGAAGGGGAAGGAAGGAAGAAAGATGATAAAGAGAATTATTTTTTTGCGGGTGCAGTTTTGAAACACAGACACCTCAGGTGTTAGACACATGACCAGAGATAGCATGCCACAGGGGTGTAGCTTGGCCGGCCAAGCTTTTAGTGCCCATATGTGTGTTCGCATGATGATGCAATCGGATCGTAATGGATACTTGCGCTAGCAATTGCTTTGTGCTCTGAGTTTCTTTTATGTTTGGCAGAGTTAGGGTTAGTATAAGTAATATAGGAGGGGAATAAGGTGTTATTAACCCTAACATCCCAGGTGCTTTTTGGCGAAGGGATATGAAAGAAGGGACAAGTTGTTTTCTCAGGTACGTTTTGAACTACAGACCCCTCGAGTGCTAGATACATGACCAGGGATAGCACACCACAGGATGTAGCTTGATGTTTGGCAGGGGTAGTTAATGTGAATCCAAGTGATTCTGATTTGCAGTTTTTTATTATTACATACTGGCAAAATGTATGTATGCCCCAAGTGTTGCTGAACTACTTTTACATATGCTTTTGTTGCATCAAAATTAGATGCAAATGGCTCTCTTCTTTTTGGTATTATAACATTGAACTTACACGAGCAATGCCTGTGAGAAGACTTGCGACATAGACCAAAGCCCAGATCTCACATCATACCAGTTACTAAACATATTACCTTTGCAATCAAGGATATCCCTCTGTGCGCACCCTCCAATTGACTGAAGCACATTTATTAACCTGTCTAATTAAAATGTTCTATTTTTAGAGCAGCTTTAATACTCAATGTGTTGTGTGTGTATTCAGGCATAAATAAGATGGCTCATCAATCAAGAGCTTCTCATTAGGCTAGGGACACGTCAAGGTTTACTGAGATGCTTTAGCACTTTACACTAAATTGTCAAATGTACTCAACAAATGAACAAGTCATACAAATTTGTCAATATTAACAACTCAAAATTGTCACATCTATGTAATATAAACATGCATATTAAACATTTGATACCATGAGACCTGACATGGAAGTCACGTGTTTGTTATGGAGCATGAAACAGCATCTAACACTGCATTAATGTTCAATGGTGTGCAGTAAATTTGCTCTATTTTTGTAATTTAATTTTTGTGAATTTCCACGAGATACCCAATTCATAAAATTTAATCATGGTGAACATATTTATTTATTAATGCATTTAATGTCGGATCACCAAATGTAATTGATGCAGAAAAATTGGGATTTTTTACTATGGGGGCATTAAGTTTATTTGTGGTGTGCAGTTGATTTTTTTAAAAGAAATAACAAATAAATGTGATACCAGTCTTCACATAATGCCATGTTGAAATGAGTACTAACATGCTCAATATATGTAAGTAGAGGCTATCGGTCAGAAGGTTGTAAGATCATGAGCTTTCTCATTTATCCTCTATCCCACTCATTGTGGCCCTAAACGTGCAGACACCACAGTGGGTGCATAGCATGCTGTGGTTCGGAGAGTCCGTAAAATGATGGTCCCATGTACCAGAAGAGCAATATCTGGACATGTAAAAGTTGCAGGCCTTTTCGTAAAGAGCAGGGGATCAGCTCGGGCCTGTTGTCTGTCACACTCAGCAATGAGGTCAACTTGCGCTACCCTTTGGGGCTTGGCAGCATATCGACCCGTGGCGCGCTTTGAGGAATCTGAGTATTCAGAAAGCGTGGATAAATGCCGTTTTATTAGATCCCAAAACACAGAATCTGGAGCCATAAGTTTGTATCAGTACCCTAATAGTCACTTTGACTCATTTCACATGTGGCTGTATCTCAATGACACAAATACACAGATGGCAATGCATTTAGGATGACTTCATGCTAGGTTTCACTACATTTACTGTCATTTATATATGACCTATATAATCAGTGAGACAAATCAAGATGGATCTTAGTGCATAGAAAACTTACATTTCAGACTTTTGGCTTGTTTCTGGTGTAATCTTTAAGCAATAATTCTTGCTATACTACACCTTTCAAGCAGCTTAATTTTCAGTGCATGTGAGCAAATTTTACACATCAAATTTTGTATTATTTTTTAGTTTCCATGTCATATTTCCATCGTCCAACTTTTTTTCAAGTATATTAGACAGATTTCTTTAACTGCTTTAGGTCTACTTAACATTTAAGTAAATAATGTAAGATTCTGACAAATTTCTATTGTTACCTTTTTCTAAAAAAAAAAAAAAAAGATCAAGTAATAGTTTTCATGATAGGAAAGATTCCTGTTGCATTTTGAGGTAAAATAAATTGGGTGTTATGAAAAACAAAAGCTAGTATCAGAATAATGTACATACATCATTAAAACAAATCCATACTTTAGAAAGATACACACACCCCTACTTGTAAAGACCCGTGCACACAGGTAGAGAGAACCATGGACGTCCTCAGTTGCTGAGGTCCTCGGTTATTCTGATATTTCTGGATGTGCATCCTCATTTGTAGGTCTTTTCAAATACACAGACACACCACACACCCCCTTCCACACACACACTCCAAAAACAAAACGATTGTTAAATCTGATGTATGTACCTTTTGTGGAAGAGAGAAAGAAGATATTCAACATTTCTTTTGGGATTGTAATGAAATACCTCCTTTTTGGAATCAAGTTAAGGTTAATCTTTTAAGAGACTCCTTTGAGCTTAATATGAGAAATGTTATTTTGGGCATATTGTATATTGAGAATTTTAAATATAATTTTGTAATACTTCATGCTAAGTATTATATTTACACTTGTAAATGGGATGAAAGTAAACCAAATTATAATGTTTTTGTAAAATTTCTTAAATCTTGTAGGGAAACTGAGAAATATATTGCTGTTAAAAACAATAGTCTTAAAAAATGGAGTGACAGATGGAATAATGTCAATTTATAATGGGATGTTTTGTGATATGTGCTAATTTCAACTTTTTGCATTCTTATTTTGTATTGTGATGTATTACTTTGTATGCATGTACATGCTTGTATGCTCTTATAAAGAAATGAGAAAAAAGATGACTTGATGCAATAAATGACAGAGCCTCTCGGCTCTGTGAAAGATACAAAAAAAAAAAAAAAAAAAAACTTTGGACAAAGTTGGACATGTTAGATGTGGAGTGTTTAGATCCTTGCTATCTTCAGTAGATAGCTATCATGTCTTACAACTTCTTACAACTGGTATGTCAAGTATGTTAGTGAATGTTTGATATTGTGCCAAGCTGTACATGATCCCACACCAGATGTGTGTTTGTATAACAAATGGGTTTGGAATAGTCAACTCAAACATCGGCCTCATCAGATATGTCACGGCATCCCAGGTTATGTGTAGGTATTTTCTATTAAAACTGACATAAACTATGTAGCCTACACATTGCAATTTAGAAAATCCCTTCTGTAAAAGTCTTAAAGCCATATTGTAGCATTTGCTGTGGAGGACGCCCATAAAATTTGTTTCAAAATCTGTTTTTTACACGATTGTTTTGAATAAAGCGCAGGAACCGTTGTTTAATTATTACGATGGAAATATTAGTCCAACGCGTACATGATGTTCATAACACAGTAACATACAAGGTGTGCGGGACGGTCATACACACATCAAAGGATCGTGCTGTAGCACACCAGACAGAGTGTTACACATTGGCTTAATCCAATTTTCTTTGCTTTACCTCAGTTGTTCGCTCAAAATTCAAAGGGACACATCTGACAGTAAAAGCTAACATTTTATGGAAAAAGAAATACTAATCTATTTTGTATGGAAATAGTAACATGGCTTTAATTTATGGTTTTGATTGAGATGTTAGGTTAACCGTGAAGTTAGGTTTTAGGTTATAGCTATTTAGCTTCTAGTTATTTCACCCTTTAAAACTCACAAAGTTATTACTACATTATGCTGCGTCCAGAGATATTGCGTCCTGATGGGACCAGGCTCAAACCAAATGCTCAAACCTGGCTAAAAAAGCCTGTATAAGCTTATTGGCCTATGTGCAGTGTTGGAGGACTCGGGACTCGGACTCGGACTCGAGTCCGGACTCGAGTCCTTTTTTCAAGGACTCGGACTCGGACTTGGACTCGGGAGCTAAGGACTTGGACTCGGACTCGGACTCGGACCCCAAGGACTCGGGGACTCGGCCCGAGTCCTCCTCGAAATCCGCAAAATAAGGTCTTTTAGGTCTTTTATTTTCGTTCACTGTAAACTTCCTATTATGCTTGATCAATGATCACATCACATGATTAATTTAAGTCACTTTGCATGCAAATAAATTCAGTTTGTAAATAAAAGTACAACCAAAAAGCAAGATTGCTTTCAGTTATATCTTTAATTGGTTAAATTAATGGATTTTAATCATAATCGTTTGTTTTGACACGACTGCTTTGTTAGACGCAAGTCTAGAATGTAGGCCTACATGAATAATAATACTCTGGGGCATTCAAGTTAAATTTTGGTAGGGGTGTGCGGTGCCGAGGAACTAAGAACTGATTTGGGGGCAAAATAGGGGCTTGATGAACTGAAATTTCAACAGTCATTCTTGTGGAGGTCTGTGAACTAAAATTGGGCGAAATTATAGGCTTTGGAGCTAACAAATTCAAAATGTTTCCAAATTTGAGCTAAAGAGCTACAATTTTTAGAGTGTTATAAGCTCAATGAACTGGAGCATGATGCAAATGTGGGTCTTAAGGAACTGCCGGAAAAGGGGACCCTTGACCGCCGCACATAGGCCTACCCGTACCACCTTTACATGTGAGTGACCCACCCCGGGAATAATACTGCATTATAGGCCTAGAGCCAGATCCAACACCCCTTCATTTGGTACCTTAAGTTTGGTAGTGACGTCATATTTTGATTGTCATATTGCATCTTTTGCCTCTTTAAAACATAAGCCTAATAAGTTACTGTGAGTCTGTGATTATACTCTCTTTCAAGGTATGCTACCTAAGGGGCTGAGCAAAAATTATGAGCATTGGGGGGAAGGTAAGATTTGGGTTAAGAATTTTTTGGCCGATCGAAAGGGAGGGTGGAAGCAATTTTTGGCAAACGGAGAGGGGAAAACAAGCAATTTTTGGCACATTTCAAATAAAATGCTCTAAAAGGCTCATAGAAAACAGTACCGGTACGGAAATGCTTACATATGCAAATGTCCCTGCTCGCTGCGCTTGCAACATATATCTAAACCATTTAAGGTTTGTAAATCGGGATCCCAAAAATGGCATGTGCAAAGGGGGATGCAAAGATTTTTGGCAGGCTGGGAGGGGGAGGGGAGCAAGCAATTTTTGGCAGGCCGAGAGGGGATATAAAGCATTTTTTGCATTTCATCCCTCCCCAGGCTCCGCATAATTATTGCACAGCCCCAAAACAATACTAGGCATAAGGTGGGACTATAGCAAATTATGTATTTACAAGAAAATAATATAGAATTAAAATTCTGGTTAAGTATCGGCCTACATTGATAAAGTATTGGTGAAAAACCCGGGGCTTGAATTTGATACATAAGGACTCGGACTCGGACTCGGACTCGAACATTGAGGACTCGGACTCGGACTCGGACTCGGACATCAGAAATTGGCTGGGACTCGGACTCGGACTTGGACTCGGACACCAAGGACTCGGACTCGGACTCGGACTCGGATGACGAGGACTCGACTACAACACTGCCTATGTGGAAAGAAAAGAGATTTAATTTGTGTCTGTGTACCTTTTTTGTTTAAGCACAACATATCAACAGACCATAAAAGCATCTGTTTAAGTGATTAATAATATAATGATGGTGCTTAGAAATGTATGTATAATGGTGTGTATGCAGTATTGCCAATGATGTGCTGGCAGCGTCAAGTTGGTCTACTCATGGTGACATTTACTGTGCCCTGTGGATCAAAGAATAAATTTGCAAAGAAATAATATACGTACAGTTACGTAGGTTTGTGGTTAAAGTGTATGTGCTTCATAACCTTAGTGTACCTAGAGACTATTTTGCTTTATTAAACTAACATACGCTGCAAAAATCAAGGCTTTAGGTGCTGTAGTTTTGTCAAAATCCGAGATTTTGAATAAAGAGCTAGAAGTGTGGTTTAATTATTACGATGGAAACATTACTCGAACATGTATGCGGTGTTCATAACACAGTATGTACATGGCGTGTGGGACGGTCATACACACAACAAAAGGCCCGTGCCGTAACATATACACATATACACTCCTCCCACATACACACACACCGGGGTGTGTTTGCTGGCAAACAAGGAGTCTGTACTGGACCTTCGAACACAGACATGTTTTACTGATTTTTTGCACCTAACCTGGGACGTTGACCCATTTTACACAAATTATACACAACTTTGTTTTTATTATAACTTATCAACCGGGGGCTGATTTTATATCAGCAATAGAGGATGTACTTTCAAATGCATTTTTAGGCTGTTTGCAGTCAATTGTTCACGTCCCCGGTTGCAGTAATGTCCACTGTTGGAATGTAAAGTTTAATAAAAATGCCATGTTTGCCGGCAATAACATTCGCTTACTAACCTGTTACATCACATAAAAAATCAGGGTTCGGTTTTTGCCGGCAAAAACCTGTTTTTGCCGGCAAAGTGGCAAAAACCTGGCAAAAACTGTTTTTGCCAGTTTTTGCTTGGTTTAAACCGGCAAAAATGGCAAAAACTGGCAAAAACTCACATATAGTCACTCAAATATTAAAAAATGACACAGAAAGCTCATAAACAGTAACACACAACTTTTAACGAATCATTCAACATATTTTTTGTCTCATTAAGTCCTTAAAATGAAAAAGTTTTGAATTTGATACATGCCACATTTCGGTTAACTGCACTTGAGCAATGAAAACGCATGCCTTTAATTTCTTAATATATTGCTTATAATTACAAAATCTGGCCTTGTTACACTCGGGAACTTATTTTTGTAGCTTAATTATTTGTTTTGAGATGAAAAAACTGAACTATAAATCACTTTTTTTAGTTTTTGCCATTTTTGCCGGCAAAAACTGGCAAAAATTGTTTTTGCCGAGTTGTTAAAACCATGGTTTTTCCACCTGCGAACCCTGTAAAAATGTATTTGTAACCTCTAAATATAATTAGAAACCTTTATTAATATATTTGATTTCTTCCTATCAGGAATGTTTAAGGTGGAGGTGTTACACTTACTTACGCTACTATAATGTCTCTTTAACACTGAGAGTTAGACATTGTGGATCATTCCTAATCAATGTTAATGACTGTGTTAGTTGTTTCAGCTGATTGATCCAGCTAAGTTCTTACACAAATCAATAGCATACCACGTGGCACACTCTTTAGTAGAACGGAACTAATAAACCAGCATATGGCATGGGTCTGTCTGGTTGGGATGCAAAATGGATAAATACATAAATGTCAAATATTATCAAAGACGCAATTATATGATGGGTAAGGGCTCATATTGAAATACCCTACCACGTTTTCACACAGAAAGAAGGCAGGATTCCCCCCGCTAAGCGCGCGCCTCAGGAAAGCTCGGTCATAAAACGTATGGATTATATGCATCAGTGATACACCCTGCCCAGGATTTTAACAAAAGAAGGCTAGCACTGGAAAGCTGCAGGATGGTGCACACCTTCCTGTGTAAGGGAATTTCAATATGAGCCCTAATGGTAAATGATAAAAGGTGTCATAATAAAAGCGCAAAAAATGCGCAATGATCTATAGTGTGCTATGCACAGGTACAACGCCTAGATGTTGATCCACAAGCCTCAGCAAACTTTACAGGTTGTTGCTGACCACTATGGCTCCACATCATTCCATAAACCATTAAACAACAACAGCTTAGAAGCCCTCACCCTAGACATTCCACAATTGACTTTTGCAGCCAGAGTCAGCTCCCAGAGTTTTGTACGGGTTACAACGATACAATTAGCAGTAAGTTCTTATCCGGGGAATTTCAAGCTAACTCAATTTTTACATGAGCGCAAAAACCACCGCCAAGCATAAAGGTCTGCATAATGTTGATACTAAAGCATTAAGGTCTGTAGCAATGTAGCAAATCCTGTTGGTTTTATTTTGTCAAAATATGAAGTGCATGTTTATTATATTCATCAATGCTATCTTTATTTTTTTTTAAACTGGGAGAATCTCAGTGCTTTAGCGATATGGGGATCCTGGGTTTCTTACCGGAAGTCTGTTTGACCGAATTTACCCTGTCATTGCGTATCCTGGAACAACCCCCACCATGCAACACACAGGAACGCACACTGTACGCTCTGCTGTCTGTGTGTGTGGGGGGTGGTAATGGACGCCCTGTTAGCACACACATATTGTATTGTGGGAAGGAATTTCAGTCAAACTGAGAGAAACAGAGGATCCACATAGTCTATGACACTATCTTAATAAATAAAATAAACAAGTGAGTTGTTTGAAAACGCAGTATTTCTAAACTTTTGGCATTGTATAGTAAAATTCAATTGTCCTATGGACGCAATAAGTAGACCAAACACAACTATTGCCGGAGCTGGATCTTTACCATCCGAATCTTTTATTTCCTTTCATTTACACAGTTGATCAAGTGTCAACTGTTTTCTTCATACTTAATTCAATATCACATATCACCTCAGACAGCTATATCATCTGAGGTTCTTTAATGTATATTATTTCAGATGTATCAGACAGCTACAACATCTGATACCTGTCCCATTCTCCAAACAGCATAACTTGGCTAGGACCCAACAATTACTCATTTAAGCAATGGATATCCAATTAATTAATTATTGCATCATACAGCTACATCAATTACTCATATCCGAATTGGGACAACCCAATTCAATATCCAAACAGCTTAATTTGGAACAGACATTAAATATAACACAATTACTCATTTTCCGGAATTAGGACAACCCAATTCAATTTCCAAACAGCCTAATTTGGAACGGACAATTAAATATAAAACAATCACTCATTTTCCGGAATTAGGACAACCCAATTCAATTTCCAAACAGCCTAATTTGAAACGGGCATTTAACTAACTATCCAGTTAACCTTTTGTCATGAAGTGGGATGACCCAAATCAATTTCCAAACAGCCTAATTTGGAATGGACATTAAATATTAAGTATGAGAAAACATTCCCAATGACTCGCCCAAATGCAGCAATTTATCTCCATTTTATTCATATATTGGACAAAATGGTAAAAAGCAAAAGAAACAAAGCCATTTAATATCATATTTTTCATAAAGGGAGTGGTGGGTGGGTTTTAAATTTCCCTGACCTCTTAGGATGGTATCAAAACAGCTTATGAATTTTCCCGGCAATAATTTCTGAGAAAACAGCCACGCCCCCAGAACCGCTGCCTGTGATTGGCTACTGGCACGCGACTCGACACAGGGCATGGATGCACAACAGGTGTCGGCCTGATGTCACAACACGCATGGCTCCACCTTTTATTGATCTACAGGACAATGAAACCCTTTTCAACAAAAACCAGGGCTTATTACGCCAATGACAATTTTGGTTTTGATTGAAGTTTGCTCAATCAAAACCCGATTAGTGAACAGCTATTATCTCCATACAACAACCCTGCTCTAGTAAGTTACTGATATTAATCTGCTATGTTATAAGGCCCGCCAATTACGAGCTGATCAAACTATAGATGTCCAATCCCAGTAGGTTTGTATTACAGGTAACCACTATAGCACTCAATCAAGTTTCATCCCTTCTGTATCTTGATATATCAAACCACTTTATTGCAATGACCCATTTTTTTTATTTGTGCGTATAGAAGTCATTTTCCCTTGGTGATTTCAAAGAGCTAGTATAATGCAGTTTTTGCGTAAACAAATTATGGCAGTTTTCCTCCTTATTCAGGAATCAGGAAGTTCTATTGGGGGTTTCAATGTAGCTGTCAAAAAAGGTGCTAAAGCTGATTGCTTTTAATGGACTTTCCTTCCTTCCTTCCTTCCTTCCTTCCTTCCTCCTTCCTTCCTTCCTTCCTTCCTTCCTTCCTCCTTCCTTCCTTCCTTCCTTCCTCCTTTCCTTTCCCTTCCTTTCCTTTCCTCTTCTTTCTTTCCCTTTCCTTTCCTTCCCTCCCTCTCCTTCCCTCTCTCCCCCTCTCCCTCCTTCCTTCTCTTCCTTCCTTCCTTCATTCATTCATTCAGGTACTTGTTACAGAAAAACAATTTATATTATACTATGATCAGCTCGTAATAGGCAAAAATTACTCGCTTTTTATTACTGTGTGAATCAATAAAGTCCCAACTTACGCCTTCGTAAATTTACAAAAGCGCGCTACAGTCAGGCAATACGCAAAGTACTTTTTGCGTAGGTGCTGCGTCCAGCTGTGTGTGTGTGCCATTTTATATCAATCCACAATGTTAAGAGTCCTGCCTAGTTGATCAGAGTATAGCTACTATGTATTACATTGTCTGCAGTTGTCCAGAGTGAGTCTCTGCTATCAAGTCGGTTTGATTGTGAAGCTAGCCATATTATACTGAAAAGGAACATGATATTTTCAAGTTAATTGTTATTGCATATGATCAATATGGATAGCTGTTATGAACAGTCCATGCAAGTCTAGCCAACATATCACAGTCAATTGTCTTAATTGGTTTTCATTTAAATTGACAAATGTAAATATGTATGTAGAATGCAGATGTTTTGTTTTACTAGGTGCATATACTTATATAATACTAGATTTCGCGGAACCTATTAAACTACTATGAAATGCGTCTTTCAATGATCAAGACCCAACTTGACCCAACTTAATCAACTCTGTTTGTTTTGTAGCTGTGATGCTTACTTCGGTAGTTCGGTAGGCCTACCCATAATCTGGAAACCCATCAGAATAGGCCTATATGCTTTGAAATATGTGTTGAAAATAGGCCTATTGGTCCGATGAGATGCACCCACAGAATGTGCTTACCATAACCCCTTCTAATTCTGTGGATGCACCTGTTATCACACTGTAATGCTTTCCGATGCGCACACTGTACTCCGCGCACAATCCCGTTGATACTCTGCGATAGCGCACCACAAGCACGCGAGCCGATAGTACACCGCGAGAACACGAACGCGATAGCGCGCGGACGGACGGACACGCCGTGATTAGTATTATGATAGGCCTATGTGAGAGTATGATTGGCATATGAGCTTAATATTTTGTTCTGGTCAACAAACTATATTAACCCTAATACTAAAAGTGATTTTGGTTATTGGAAAGGAAAGAAGGAATGAAAAATCAGAGAAGATGAACAAAAAAGTTAGGCATCCACAGGATTCAAACCTTAGACCCCTTGGGTGCCAAGCACTATAGATCACTGACCGCCGTCCGGTAGCCACAAGGTCTTTCGCTGGCCCAGCCAACGAAAGCGTGCATATATATATATGACTTGGGCTGAATTTGTGGGATGCATGCATGCACAGAGGTCTTGCTTTGTAAGATTTGATAGAGTTAGGGTTAATGTGTATTTGTGCTAATGGTTGTGCTGTATATGTACAGAACACTAAACAACGGGTTGAAAATGGCAAAGTGTGCAACACAAACCATTCTATAAATTCTGTTGATCAACAGGTTGAAACCCATATTTTCCAGAATACTCAAAGCACTAAGAAATTTGAAAATACCTACTATATTAAATGATCTTACTTCATACATTATTTTAACCTACACTATGGATCATTATGGCCTCATCCGTATGGCACAGTCCAATAACCTCAATTAAATAATCATAGTGCAAAATTTGACCTCAAGTTGCAGAATATGAGTTTCTGTACCCAAATGTTCAAATGTCATTCAATGAATGTGCAAATGTATTGGGGTTAAAGAACTGTGCCCCTGATAGATGAGATCCTAGTGGATCCTAGTTCTCTGTCAGAGTAAATTTCATTTGTTAACAATGACTTGTTGTTTGGTAAATGATTGCGGAAACATTTGCCGCAGACAGAATACTTAATACCGGAACTTGTTTGAGATGCTAGCAGCAAGTTTTGATTACTAGCTTCATTATACAGTACAGACTCACAAAGGTGGAATAAGTGTGGTGATTATGATGGATAAACTTTGCTTAGATGCAAATATATATTGTTCTTCAAATATTGTCTTATTGATCAAGAACCTAGGGGAAGGCATAGGGAAGCCCAGTAATAGATGGGGTGACGTCAATAACTTGTAGTGTATCAAAACATTTCAGTTTAAATGAGAAAGAGGCCAGGTTCATATTTTATTTGACATAGAATAATCGATGCAACAAGTATTCGTTATTCAATCTATTTGCATTCTATTTCCAGTCATGTTTAACTTATAATAAAGAATGCTTGCCGTGAAACTGATATTATATTTCAACCAGATATTCAACATCAAATAAGATTGATTTTACGTCGACAGATTTGCATTAGAAGATAAAAGTGAATTGAAACCGATTGAATAATTAATACTTGTTGAATGAATATTCAACTTCAAATATATGCATTATGAATCAGCGCTTTGTATCTACCTGTTATCGTCAATGTATATATTGTCAGTTGAATGCAGCGTTGAGTGTTCGGGATCCTTCCTACCCTACAAGATTCCTATTGTGGCCACCTGCACGTGTACACCGTCACCAAGGTACCCGACTGGTACCGAGAGTACCTACACAGTACCAATGTTGCTGCTGCACAGAACCACCAGCAGTGGTACTGCACTGTTACTAAACTGGTTCTTCCCTGGTACTGCACCTTGGCGATGGTGTACCTGTGCAGGCGGCCCAATAGGAATCTTGTAGTGTGTGTGTATAGAAAATTTAATCCTATGGAAAGTCAAGGAGTGCTT
Source organism: Amphiura filiformis (assembly GCF_039555335.1). Taxonomy (NCBI): domain Eukaryota; kingdom Metazoa; phylum Echinodermata; class Ophiuroidea; order Amphilepidida; family Amphiuridae; genus Amphiura; species Amphiura filiformis. Next base: position 59,943,867 of record NC_092632.1, read on the forward strand.
AGTACATTGATTCCACCATAGATCATCAGCATGTAAAACAACATGCTTGCCACGTTGGCAGAATTCCTATTAAAATATTTCGCTAATATTTTCACATTCAAATTTTTATTGGCTCTCTGGGTTGCATTCACATCTGTCAGGTCCCTCCTTATCATTTTAGTTATTCTCTTTTATCTTTCCTCTTGTCAAAATATTACATACCTGTTATTGACAACTTCAAGTGTAGACACAGCCTAGTCAAATATAACCTCATTGAGCTATGCCTACTTGAAAGCAGTAACCTTGAATATGAATAATGTGAAAAGTGTCCCAGCTGGATTGTCTGCATCACATAAATAACATTGATTGCCTGTAACATGTCTCTATTTTTGGGTATAATATTAAGTAGAAAGCAGGGAAAGATCCATATTTTTAACTATCATAACAGGTGTGAAATTCTACCATAAGAATATGACGTCTATCAAAAAAAACAAAAGCACCTGTTTGTTAGTATGTTCCTGCTCCGTCCACCCTTAGGTAGTTCACATGCATTGGGCTATTCCATTGAAATTCCACACTTCCCCTGTGGAAGATTTTGGAAATATCTTACACAGGGGGAGTATGAATTTCTAATGGAATGAATATATTAGCAGCTCCATTTGAAACTCGCCCTCCCTCAATGGAAGATTCAGGTTGAATCTTTCTCAGAGGGTGTATGAAATTCAGATAGAGCTGTCTAATGTGTTCATTCCATTTGAAATTTATACTTCCCCCTGTGGAAGATATTTCCAAAATCTTCCACAGGGGGAGTGTGGATTTTAAATGGACTAGCCCGTTGACCCAATGTCCATATTTATGTTATTGATATATTGGCAGGGTATGTTGTGGTTCTCAATAAATAATATTGGTAAGTGATTTTCATTTTTAAATGTCAACTAGAAGAAAGACAATCATACTTTAACTGTAAAATGACGTCAGATAACGTAAATATACCAATATGATCATGGTGAAACGTGTCGTGGGTTGACTTTGTGAATCGGCCATGGGGAACAATAAATAAATAAAAAACAGTTTGTTATCAATTGCCTTCAAGTAGTGTTTTCCTGTAGGAGATTAGATCAACTCATGGCGATGGCTGCACTCATATCACATGTTTTTACTGTCTTCATGAGATTTCTTAAGATATTTACTGCTTGACTACTGGATGCTATATATGCCATGTATGCTACATGTATTTATATATATATACCCCTTTCCTCTCGACTAATACTAACATTCAACAATTTTAAGCCCGGTAGCATATATTTAGCATTTTACAGAAGACGCAAGTTCCATGTGTAATCTCTAGTACATAATATAAATGGTAGTTTTATTTATACATAATTATTTCCATTTTGCATATGAATTTTTACTCACTACAATATTTAGTCCGTCACATCAGAGGACTTCATAGGTATGACTGATATGGTCATCTGATCCACTATTTAATCAACAAACCTAATGAATCTATTCATCGAAGGTAGTTTATTTACCTGTTATTCTTTATTATTACCTGCAATAGAAACTATACACAACCTTTTTAGCCCCCACACATATTGTTGGGCTTGTGTTATCATCCATTCCAAACGGTTGCATGTTTGTTTGCGTGTTTGCCTGCCTGGTTGTTTGGGTGTCCGTCCGGGCGGAAGCAAAATCTTTAATAACTCTGTAGCTTAAACTCGATAACCGATTAACTTCATTATTATGTTTTCAGGGTTATTATGAGTTAAGAAAACCTAATAATGATAATATTGGATGGCTTATTTCGCATGATACCATAACATATCGGATTCGTCATACAAATATCGAACTCGCCGTTGGCTCGTCCGATATTTTTATGACTCATCCGATATGTTATGGTATCATGCTCAGCCATCCAATATTATATCAAACTTGGTATGCTGATAGTATATGGTGGCCTGATGTGCTGTTTAGTTTTGTGTTGTGTTATTTGCATTTTTTATGAATATTACTGAGCTTATTTACATATTTGCCTACATTTTCAAACGCAATAACCGATCAACTTCATTATTATGTTTTGATGAATCCAAGTGTGTGAAAATATATAGGATCCAAAACATAATGAGGATAAAATTGGATGCTTTACACCCAATATTTATTGGTCGAGCTATGAGTTTTAAAATACTACGTCTCATCCAAATTTTTAAACCTCATAGCTCGACCAATAAATATGGGCTCAATTGATCCAATTTTATATCAAACTTGGTATGGTGATAGTATATGGTGGCCTAATATGCTGTGTGGTTTTGTGTCATGTTATTTGCATATTTATATTATTTGTATTTACAAACTTTTGTTATTTACACACCTTTTTTGTGGGGCCACTTTAATTACGAACCGCATAATTCTAGTTGCAAGTGTTACATCACTACCAATAGCAAATGAAATAATATAACATGCATCATATCCATTTAAAATGTAGGTCGTCTTGTGCACAATATCCAATGGATTACAGTTAATATTGGGTACATATGTTACCTCCTGTTTGCTTCATTTCCAATTACATATAATGTAATTGAATTTGTAAGAACTTAATCTTGTATTAGAATATATAACGCTGAAGTAGCCGATATTTGAAGCAAGGAAAACAAATTGATGTTATGAGGCGTGGATCGGGGGATATCTGGATTGCACCCGAGTGAATAATTACTCTGATTTTGCTGACATAGAATAAGTCCTTCCCTATTTTGTGTAATGTTTGTTGAAGCTCTTTAATTGAAATCCATCTAGCAGCCTGAATCTTGGCATCGTGGTGAGTGATGTCAATAAAATGAAATTTGCTATCATCATAATTTCAGATTGTTGATATAAGTCCGGCATCATGATCTGATTATGGAAATCTTTTATACGGCAAAAAATTGTTTGCTGTCTTTGGCCTGACAGACCCTAATCTTGAAAATCTGGAAAACAGTTTTTACTGTATTAAAGAATACCAACCATAATTTTGGAAATGCCAGACTTGCAGTAGAGACATTTCCCAATTCACACCTATTTGGTCTTTTTTATTAAGCTAAATTAGGCCTTTACATGTTTTGGCTAGCACTTTCTCAAACAAACAAATATTTTACATCCACAATTTTGTTGACCAACTCACCCAGTCTTCCACAGAGAGTGTAAACTGTGAATACAAGCAAACAAATTTATTTCTTGGCGTAACTTGTGAATAATGTTTAATATATAGACACACAGATAGAATGAGATAGAGGGAAAGAGAGAGAAACTTGGGCATGTGTATCTTCAGGGTCATTTCATTTCATATTCCTGATGTGCCAGTTTGACTTTGTTTAATCATGCTCTGAATATTGGCAATTACTTACATTGTGCAGTGACCTTTGTGATGCAATACTTACTGATTGCCTGGTGTGGAGTGAGTTAGCATCAGGACAACATAGCTATGCCCACAATGTGCAACATAATCATACAAAATACTATTCCCTTCTTCTTTACAGCTGATAGATTTAGAATAATAACGATAATATTGAATAAACAACCTAGGTTTTTAAGAATCGGTGAATTAATGGCAACATCTGGAATTTGTAATGTCTTCCAACATGGAAGAATGAATTTCAATTAATCTGAATTTTCAGTGGAGAGTAAAGTGACAAAACTTATATTCTGAATGATGTACTTGACTTACTTTCAATCTATCAGAATATCAGGTCCTCAAGTAAGTATTCAAGCAACTTGCTATCTTCAGTGGATAGAAAATTTTAATGATGCTTACTATATTCAGTAGATAGCAAATATTCAAGCAACTTGCTATCTTTAGTAGATAGCAAGTTTGTTGCTTAATATATTCAGTAGGTAGTAAGTATTCAATTAACTTGCTATCTTCAGTAGATAACAAGTTTTGATGTTGCTTATTATCTTAGCAAGTAGTCAAGCAATCTGCTATCTTCAGTAGATAGCAAATATTTAAGTATAATATATCATGTTACTTTCTGCAGTGATCACTTACTGTATTCTGTAGATAGTAAATCAAGTAGGTTGCTATCTTTTGTAGATAGTAAGAATTAATATCAATTGCTATCTTATGTAGGTAATATTCAAGTAACTTGCTATCTCCAGTAGATAGTAAGTATTAGAGTAACATACTGCTATCTTCTGAGACTGTCTAGTAAGAATTCAAGTCATGTTCTATTTTCTGTATCAGGTTCTCACTGGGATATACATGGATATACTTCAACTAACAAAGTCTGCATTAAATAGCAACACAGCACATAAGTTCATATTCAAAAAGATGTACTTGAGATAGAATTACTTTCAGCAATGTAATTCAGACCATCCTCTATATTGGTGACCAGACATAATAATTACTATTTAGTCATTTTGCTTTCGATAACGATTCTGCTAGGGTTCTGATAATGATCCAAAGACTGGGCCACAAACTTTACATGCTTGCTGTACACACGTTATGGATAATCAGTTATCCAACAGCTCTTTTAGCATCATTACTTCACATATATTTTGCTGAAATCCAGTCTCCATCAAATATCTGAAGTTTCTTTCCTAGGTTCCTATTGATTTTGGTTGTTCTATATTTCATATATTTTTAGCAAACAGTTGCCGTAAGTGTAACTAAATTTTAAAAAATAGGTCAAATCCTGACACAGACAGCTACTTAAATAATTCAAGATACCCGAAAGACACAACAGCTATATGTCAGTCTTAGGCATGCATGATCCACTTGAACCAATATCTAATGGTTAATAAATGAACTTCAAGTGCTTCCACTGGACACTTGATATTGCTATTATAAACAAAAATAATTACATTCTATATAGTTATCAGTTGCAATGCACCTGCAACTTGGCTATAGAGAACAAATGAGATGAAATTGCTGTTTTCAGCATTCCCATATGTATCATTGCCTGTGGTTAGTGTAGCTATTCAATGGCCATAAGAAATCTGAGCAAACAATTTCAATCTTACAGAAACTTGTAAATGTTTCAATGCATCCCTATCTCACTAGCTGTTGTATGTCTTCTCGTTGGAGGGCATTGACTTCACACTGTATCACCTGCGGGAAATGAGGATAATGGCCTTCCATTGAGGCTAGTCAACTAGCTAGTTAGGTTGAGTCGCAATATATTCCTATTTGTGTTATAAAATGTCCCAAACTCAACACTTGGCAGCCACGTTTGCACTTCCTGCCGGGCGGCTTCTCAATCTCAAGTTCTACCCATCCGGCTGAGAATAGATGTGTTTTTCTTGTACTCATTGTTTGTTTTGGTTTGATATGGAGCCCAGGCGCAATGGGCTATTCCAGTTGAAATCCACACTACCCCTGTGGAAGATTTTTTTGGAAATATCTTCCACAAGGGGGGTATGTTTTTCAAATGTAATTGGCCAGGGTTAATCATTTTGAAACCCATTCTCCCCCTGTATCATGCCTTTACCTGTATCTACCACAACTGGAGTGAGTATTTCAAATAGAAGTTACCCATTTGTCTACTCTATACAAAATTAATACTCCCTCTGTGGAAGACTAAATCTTCCACAGGGGTAGTGTGGATTTCAATTGGAATAGCCCCACCTTGTAAATGTGATATGAACCTTGCTATATTGGTCAAGTATATATGTGTGGAGTGATTAATGTTTGGTTGTATTTGTGTGAGAAATGTCAAGTGATGATTATCAAGATGAAATAGCAGACTACCGCATCTACTTCAAATTTCTTTCTATACAAACATAGCAACTAAAAAAAATGTGTCAAGTTTCAGAATTTTCCATTTTAAACTCATTCAGATACACTTCAGAAAATCTAATGTCAATTAGGCAATAGAAACAAATTAGTTTGATGTTCATGAAAGTTCATCTGCGTTGGTATAAATCATGATTTTGATTTAAACTTTTGATCCTACCTCGGAATTTTCAGATGGTACTCCATCTTTCATCAGTGAGTGAGTGACTGTATCAGGTCGTGATTTTCTTGACCTTTGACCTGATACCAGACTCAGTAGCCTCCTGACAGCTTGAACCGGCCCCCGCCTTTGTTGAGAGATGGTTGGTTGGCTTTGATGTGAACTGCTTCTTTGACTCCACGTTGGAACCACCTGTTGTCTCTGTCAAGTATGCGGACTTTATCCAAGTCCACAAAATGTCCCGGAGACTCGATGTGGATGTGGTTTGAGACCTCTGATGCTGTACTACTGGAAATTAGTTTGATCTTTCGATTGACCATCGATGCTTGGGCGATCCTTATTATTTATGAAATCAATTAATTGACCATTATTAATTGTGATAACATATAAATCTTTGCCCGTATTGATATTGAAAATTTACATTTAGCATTAATTCTGATTTATTAGTTGTTAGTTAATTAATTACAAGCATCGACGGTCGATCCAAAGATCAAACAAATTTGTTTCTTGTGCCTTAGTGGGTCTTGTGTGCTCTTGGTTGTATCTTTGACGTTTGGGGTAAAAGTGCAATTCCCATGGTTTTGATAGTTTCAAACAAGGAATTAGATGATGCCAGACAAAAACTTTACATCTATGCTGCCACTGAGAGGAAAACTTCACATCTATGCTGCCACTGAGAGGAAAACTTCACATCCATACTGCCACTGAGAGGAGAACTTCACATCTATGCTGCCACTGAGAGGAAAACTTCACATCCATACTGCTACTGAGAGGAGAACTTCACATCTATGCTGCCACTGAGAGGAAAACTTCACATCTATGCTGCTACTGAGAGGAAAACTTCACATCTATGCTGCCCCTGAGAGGAAAACTTCACATCTATGCTGCCACTGAGAGGAAAACTTCACATCCATGCTGCCACTGAAAGGAAAACTTCACATCCATGCTGCCACTGAGAGGAAAACTTCACATCTATGCTGCCACTGAGAGGAAAACTTCACATCTATGCTGCCATGCTGCCACTGAGAGGAAAACTTCACATCTATGCTGCCACTGAGAGGAAAACTTCACATCTATGCTGCCACTGAGAGGAAAACTTCACATCTATGCTGCCTCTGACAGAAAAACTAAAGAGAAAAACCACTGAGAAGAAAATACTGACAGTGATTTATCTCAGTGCCCATCTCTTAGGTCCCACCAGTGTGTCATGTTAGTGTAAAATGTGTCAACTGATGATATATATAGATGGAGTAGCAAACTATCACAGCTACTTCAACCTTCTGTACATACCGTACAGCAGTAAAAATGCAAGAGATCTAAGAAATTAGCTGTTACCCGTCTTTTGTGATTCGCAGATGATAGCAATGATTTTTTGGCATTTTGTTAATGGGATGCTTGTAACATTGAGAAATGCATTTCAAAGACAAGGATACATACATCTTTCAAACGTATTGCAGCTGAGCACAACAATGATAGAGTAAATGTGGGAATGATGTTAATGGTAACATCTTACTTTGTAATGGATTGTACCTAATGGTTGTCTACCATTATGAAAAGGTGTAGAAGTGATAATGATTGCATGAAACGTTGAGAGTGTTTGAGGGCATTATGGAATAACTCAATAATACGACACAATGACATTAATTTCCTCTATTCTAGATGCACATAATTTTGAAATTCAGAAATGTCTTTAACTCTCTCCACGCGGGTGTTGAATGCAGAAGACAACTTTTAAAAAAATTCAAATTCAAAAATTTCATAATTGTAAATTTTCATGACCATATTTGGAATCAGCATGAAAAATGCATCGAAATGAGTACAAACAAGCCTAGTATTGGTTCAGTGGTTCTTAAGATAGCTCTTGATATTTTCAGAAAATATCTCAAATCTTGGATTTTTTTATGTTGAAGCCCATGCCTAGCACGCAGAGCATTAAGATACATCAAGTATAAGGAAATTATATGGCTACATAATAGCAGCGTCAGACACTTACAGATTGTCCAACTGAATTAACTTTCCACAGAATCGTTTCTTTTAGTCGGATCCTTTCTTCTCATCCTCAAGTAATTGGCTCAGATTCTGTCATTGGCTCAGATTCTGATCTTGAGGCAGGTTTTGGTGTTGCATCACCCCTGTTGTATGTAACGCGGAAAAGCACATTTGGCAGCGCCAAGTGGTTTGCTTGTATGGAATCAATTTGAGTTCACATTGGGATAATGATAGGGTAATAGAGGCATCATCCTATAGTTACAATGTGTGGTGTACTGTATGTGTATGATGGCAGGTTTCTTGTAATATTGATTAGGGTAACATTGTTCTCTTACAGAGTCATAAAAAAGTCATTATTTTCAGTAAAGTAATTTTTATATATTTAGTTAGAAGTAATCTCATTGTGCAAAGAATAACTGTGTGTAAAGTCATATCATATTATTTATTTTATTTTTTTTATTATTATTATTTTTTTTATTCTTGTGTCTTTATGTGTCAATGTTAACATAAGTGCAACGTTATCTACGATCTTGTAAAAAAATACTTATGGATAAGCACTTTGCTTACTATTATCATCAAGTTATAAAATATATATGTTATTTACTTTGTACATCAAAGTGGAGCATCATGATTTGCAGTTTAAAATATATCATGAGATTTGGTAATGAATGATGACAGGTGAGTCTGATTTAGCATAAGCAGACTCTATATCATAACTTGATAGCAATTATTCAGTGCGCCTAGATTGATTAGAGTAGGCATCCAATGAATCTATTTCCGCCCGATATGAATGCTGATATTATATTGGGGAGGTGATGAATACTATCACTTCCATGTGATGGTATCATTACTTATGATTGAAGTATATGGTCTCTATGCACAAAACAAGTTAAACCTGGTCTAACTAGGGAGGTTAGACTTAGGGTGGGATCCTTTAAACTCTGTTCTTTTCCTCCTTTACCCCTAGCAAAGTCCTAAAGTTTAACTGCATCCATCTAATATTTAGCTACGTGTATTTACTTCTAACAGGATCTATAATAATATAGAAATACCAAAAACTTCCTTCTCCACAGGGACTAATCCCCAAAGGTAGACCTGGTCTAACTTGTTTTGGGCATACAAACATACAAGTTTTTCTTTTCTTAAATTGATCAAAAAGGTTAGCAAATTTTGTAAAGGAAACAAATTTACCATTTCATGGGCATACGGACCTGGAGGATGTTGTTCACATTTGGCATTGGCATTGTCAATCGTAAATGTCAAGAATCAGCAACCATTGATATATAATTGGCTGCCCCAGGTATGTATTGCCTTGAGTACTTCAAGGTTTGCCTTAGTGCCTCACAAACGTGTCCATTCTCAAACCACTCTTACAAGACAACAAGTAATAATTGCAATGGTGTCTGTGTCAGATTAACAAAATTGGCAACTATAAACCACTGGCCATTACGTTTGTGACATTGTGTGCGTGTTACACAAATTGAAATGGCTACAAATGTATTAGGATGCAGTTTATAGATTTTACACCTCCAAAACAAGATGACTCTTGAGAAAATAGAACTGAATATATCACTGTAGAAAGTCACATCAATGTACGGAAACAAAGCAATAGTAGATCAGCTCAGAGACACAAAATTAGTGTGATGTGACACATCATTTATCAAACTTGATTTCTAACACTAACTACTTGTGTCATTCGCATCCTTTATGGAAAGTATCCATTTTGCGGCTTGCTATTGATATGATATAGTCGCTAATTTGGCGGTAGGGCGGTGGAGCGTAATCCTCAATAGACTATCGGACCTAATTAGACTGATTTCTGCCATCATCCTGTGATCAGGGTCACAGATATTGAGTTAGTGTGCAGACTGGCTTCCTAGATATGATTACTGGTTCTTTGCTTACTTTCAGTGTTGTCCCTGAAATATTATGGTGGTAATACTCATGAGCTAAAGATGCTCCTAGCGTATAAACAACAAATAATATTTTTAATTTTATAGATTGTGGTTGTTGATTTAGAACTATTCAAAATGGATTGCAAATTCCATGAAAATGAAACATAACAAGCTTATTTTTTCGAAGCTTTGATGTCTGCAACTGATACCAATGAAACTGAGCATGCTGAAGTACACATACTTTGTACATGTATGTATGGTTGATGTGCTCTCAACATTTATGTACTTGACCACTCTGAGCTCAACCAAGTAAGATGGATGAAGGGGATCCCATCATAATTCAGAACAGGTGATTTTTTGCAATTTTATAGCCAGTATAAGTTATGTATAATATATTCATCAAAGTTAAACAAATTGAGCACAGTTTGATGGACCTGCATGAACCAGATTTTGCATTTTTAAAGATTTTGAATATATGCAAAAAATCTTCCAAATTTTTGCTAGATTTTTCAAGCTTTTGGTGATATTTTAGAGTCATTTTAGCCTCTAGATTTTTTTAAAAATCCGTACAGACTGACCCTTCTTGAAAAGCCTGCCTGCCTGTAAGATGCCTTATGTAGAATAAACACATTAACCAGTAGGATATGGCAAACATTTTATAGCAGGACATATCTCATCTACATGCCGGATACGTGTGTCTTATTTGTGTTTCAAGCTAAAGAATCAAATAACAAAATCCATACTGTATTAAATCCACTGTATGTTTAAGCTTAATGCCATTGTGATATGAGTCATTGAAATTCAGAGCCATAAAACAATCAATCTACTTAAAATAATTGATTGATTTTACATCTCCGATAACACCTAGAGGATTAGGTGATCCAAACCAACCACTGCTGTTAGAAAGTGACACCAAATGCATTGCATAGATACTAAAGGAAATGGACTTCATGTGAATGTAGATATCTTTTGAAATATTCTAGCTTACTGATATTTGAAACAGGTAAATAATATACTTCTTAATGTGTTTTGTACGGAATTGTTTTTGTCAGTAACTTGAGCTAATATGTTAGTAAGGATGTCAGTAACTTGAGCTAATATGTTAGTAAGGATGAACACTTTTCCATTCAACCAAAGCTCCTAAATCAAGCTGAAAAGATTCTTTTTCGTGGAATTTGCAATCTTGTTTGCGTATTTTGTCTATCTTTAGCATAACAAGATGCCTGGTAAAGGATACTTGAATTCTTGTATTCTTTTATATTTAGCAGAATACTTATTATCTTCTGAAGATAGTTACCTGCATACTTACTCACTATCTACTGAAGATATCAGTTTTAATACTATTATCTTCTAAAGATAGCAGTTACATTAATACTTACTATCTTCTGAAGATAGCAGTTATTTTAATGCTTACTATCTACTGAAGATAGCAGTTACATTAATACTTACTATCTACTAAAGATAGCAGTTACCTGAATACTCGCTATCTACTTAAGACATCAGTTACCATACTTGCTATCTACTTAAGTTAGCAGTTACATTAATACTTAGTATCTACTGACCATAACAATTACCTGAATACTTACTATCTACTGAAGATAGCAAGTTACCTGAAAACATATACTTTCTATAGAACATAGCAAGTTTTTATCTTTTTAGTGCATTTTGATACTATCTAATGAAGTTAGCAAGCATTTTTTTATATATTGGCTGCACCTTGGCAGAACCTTCTCTATATATCATGCCTCTAGTGATCAGATATACATGCATAAGTAACAAGTCTTTCCAACAGGGACTAATACTTGGTTGAATCTCCAAATCTTGTGAGTCAAAAGAGAGGAGCATACATGGTATTTATGTTATGATGAAAGTATGTACTTAACACGAACAGGTGTGTGTTGTCACACGCTAGGCTTGAAGGTGTATCTATGTACAGGTTAGCATACAGTGCTGGAGGGTGCCAAAACTGATTGAGGAGCCAATGGCTCCCTAACTTTATAAATTTAGGCGCCCAAATTTTGCTCCCAAGTAAGAGGTGCCAACTCGTATTCCAACCGCTCGAAGTCATTCTGCCACAATGGTTAAATCTACGTTCAAGTTACTTCCATTTCCAGTTCCATGACCTTACATAACACCACTAGTACTACTAGCGTCATTAATAGTATCAATAGCTGTTGGATTCCCTGATTTTATTGTTTCATCCTCCTTCTCCTTGTTCCGAAAAAGTTCATCAAATTCAAAGTTCTTTTTGATTATGACGCCATCTGGAGTACTTTAAAAAAAACAATCAAAACTTTTGACCGATGATATGCAAATATGCTGGCAATCCACCTTAAATAGTTGGTCGCCATTGGCGCCAGGGATTGAAGGTTTAGTTGCATCAGAAAAATCTAGTCGCATTTTAGTCCCCAATGCGACTAAGGGCTCATATTGAAATACCCTCGACGTTTTCACACAGAAAGAAGGCAGGATTCCCTCGCTAAGCGCCAAGCACCTCAGGAAAGCTCGGTCATAAACGGATGGATTATATGCATCAGTGATACACCCTGCCCAGGATTTTAACAAAAGAAGGCTAGCACAGGAAAGCTGCAGGATGGCGCACACCTTCCTGTGTAAGGGAATTTCAATATGAGCCCTTACAGAAACAGGTGTGTGGCTGAGTGGATAATATCCCAATTTGAATTCTTATCAAGTCAGAATTGATTTGAAAAGAATAAGAAAATTCTTGATTTCCAGAACATGGCTGTCACAAAGATATCTGTAGACAAATTTTGAATTTACTCAAATTTCAGTGGCCCTAGTTTCATCTGAATTTGGTATTGTATCAAATAAAACAAGGCATCACCAATATTAGTGTACAATGATGTGTTGCAGAAGCTACCTACTAGAAATCTTTGCCCTAATACATAGTTAATATATCCGGTATTCAAGTTTTATCCAACGATGTACAATTTTTAGTGGAGAGTTGGAGCATACAAATTATTATAATGGACCATATTGGTACACATCATGAAATTGCACCTGAGGTACGGTACTTCAAGTTGTCAGTTATAAGACAGTGATTATGGGAAAAAGACTGTAATTTAAACAAAAGTAGGTCGCTGGGAGATTCTGACCCCGGAGAATTAAATCCATTTGTGAAAACCAGAAAACTGTTGTGATTTATCATTGCGGAAGATGCGTGATTAAGCGAAATGAGTTCTTATAATGAATTTGTCAAAGCGTGTTAATCTTTTTATCAAGCTCATAGCGAACGAGGACATCAGTTTGAGGGTGAAAATATGATTGATTTTTGAAGCAATTTTCTCTTCACATGTAAATCAGAGTGTTTATGACCACGGGTTTTGAAGCGTGTTGGGGTAGTATAATGATGGCAATATCAGGTCTTGATGTTATGACTGTAACAATATAAAGTGTTAGTCTAATTCATCTGACCATGATATTTAATTAGTAGGTGTGGCGGCAAGCAATCTTGGTGTGGTAATTGGGTTACTGGTAACTGGGTATAATGCATTTGAAGTAGGACATATTACTTTCTAACTAGATGTCTAATGGGAGTGTCTGAGTGGCTGAAAGAATGATTATACTCTGTTTTTGATATGAATTTCATTTTGAAATGGTTTTTTTTATAATTTTTTCATTTAAATCTTGGAATCCTTCAAAATCTTGCTAGAAATAGTGTTATGTTCTGAGTAAAACTTGTAATTTTTTGTGTTTATGATGATTTAATGAAATCTATGTTTTTGTGCACACAAACTAAAACCAAATATGAGCTGAACATTCAAATGTTGCATCTAAATTGCATATATTTGATTTCAACAAAAAGTTGAACAATTTGTGAAAAAAGTGGTGCAAAATAAACATCCAATTCCTATCGTAAGTTGCCTACATCAGTAAGACATTCCACCACACACACTATATGAAGTACTTGACACTGCCATTGCTATATTTTGAAGAGGGGAAAGTGAGTGAAATAACTTACATCAGGCTGCAATATGATCCTCAGGTCTTGGTTCACATTGAGTAACATCTGCTAGCTGCTATAGCCACTGGCTTGCCTGCCTGCTTGCTTGCTTGCATGCCAGTTGACTGTCATATACGGTGGCTGTTTTTACAAGGTTTCTGAATCTGGATTAATTTTGGATATTATGTACTGTGTTATTTCACATGGGTAATGCTGAAAGTGGATCTGGATCTGAATGGTTCACTTTTGGGTGTGTATGTTATGCATTGGCACGAAATGGATGAATTGTGTGCAACATATTACTATTAGTATCACCTACTTGATCTAGATTTGGTCTAGATTAACATGCATTTGAAAGAGTCATGTGCATGATTTCATAAGTGGTGCTGCTGTATCAAATGGGTGTCTGCTTGTCAGACTGGGGCAAGGGAAAACAAAATTGGCCAGCAGAAAAACATATCATGTTTCATGTTATCAGTTTCAAGTGAAAGTAGACAGGACAATTTGACAAAATGAAATATTTTATACATCTTAGTTTTTTTCCCGTGAGGTTCAGTATAATGATTTGGTGTGTTTCATTCATCCACCTTCATTTGTGCCACCCTACCTAATTGTATTTGATATTTATCTTGATAATCAAAAAAATAGATATTATTGGCCAAGTTCATTTAAAACTGTAAATAACATTGAATTTAGAGTGTGGGTATGTAGAGGTTATGAACTTTTTACTGGTGATTTAACCAACACTTCATATCCAGTTTGTATAGGTCTGACAAGATATTTGTTTGAAAGGAGAAATTGTGAAAATATTTGATGATCAATTTTAGTATGAGTCTGGAGTAAGTGCAGTACAAACAATTGTATTTTTATAAATTTATGTATTTGCTGACAGATGTCAAATATGCTTGGTTTTAATGATGAAACCGCACCTGTAACAGCACACCCATTTTATATGCAAAACAATACATCAAACATTCATATACATTTCAGATAATTAGTGCTAGCTCTCTGGATTTCCAGAAATAAAAAGTATGTTGCCTCTCATAATTAAAAGATACATATTTGCAGTTATTAATCATTTCTAGTCATTTGTTGCTATGGTTTCCAATTCATTAATTTGATCATAGACCCTGGAAAAAGAAAAAGGTCTATGATGCTTTATTGTAAGCAGATCACAATGTTATATTCAAAAGTTGTCATGCAAATATCATATATTATATTGCTACTGTTTTTGAGAATGTATGTCAAGTAGTAGAGATGAGTTGACCTCAATGTTTATCAACAAAGGCAAGGGACTGGTATATCGATATGTTTGAGTGAATCCCATGCAACCACTACGCTGTTATGGCCTTATTGTGATGTGGCGGGAGTTTTAAAAACATGAGCCCTGATCAAAATATGATGCGTGCGCATACTGCCAGGCAAAAAACAATGGAAATTGTGATGATGCGTGCACATACTGCCAGGCATTGACGTCAGATGTCAACTCATCTATAAAAGCATGTATGTTCTTAGAAAATTCCCTGATATATAGGAATTGGAGAGCGGGTATTGATCATCATGTATATATGTTGAGAGAGTGAAACCAAAAATATCTTACTTTTGTTACTTTCTAGTATGGGTAAAAAGACCTACTTAATTGTGTATTGTTTCAGTACGCACAAACTTGGAATATTTTTATGTAGTTTTATTATTTTAGCAATACCTGCATCCCCATGCGCACCCCCCACACACACACCCCCACCCCCACCCCAGAAACACAGAAACATTGCATACACAGATACACAATAATAAGATAGCAGTTGCCTTAATTATTCTATCTACTGAAGATAGCAGTTACCTTAATACTTACTATCTACTGAAGATAGCAGTTATCTGAATACTTACTATCTACTGAAGATAGCAGTTACCTTAATACTTACTATCTACTGAAGATAGCAGTTATCTGAATACTCACTATCTACTGAAGATAGCAGTTATCTGAATACTTACTATCTACTGAAGATAGCAGTTATCTGAATACTTACTATCTTCTGAAGATAGTAGTTACCTTAATACTTACTATGTACTGAAGATACATACACACCCCTACATACATGCATACACAGATACACAATAATGCTTGCAGACGCATATGCACATATTACCGTTTACTTGAACGATGAGTGAAAGGAAATTTGGTACATAATTGAGAATGCTTTTTATTATATTATTAATACTGGGCAAACAATACTCTTGAACAATATGCCCATTGTAATACAAACACACTGATTATAAATTTTGATTGAATAAATCTTTAGATATATTGCCTTTGTTATGAGAGGGTCAGGGTTGTGTAACTCACTTATTATCTAATACAGCTTCATGGCTATATAAACTTATACAGTTTAAAATCTAATAAGTGAAGCAAAGGAAGGTCTGTAGCAGTATTTGAATAATAACCAGCAGATAAAACAGTACGCAGGCAGGGGTTGCATTTATCATGTGTTATTCAGCTGGAAACTGAGTCAAGATACAGGGTTGCCAAAAATATCGGCCCATTTTGCCAACCATGATTGGTTAGTATCATGTAACAAGGGCAGTGCCTTCATTATGTATCCAATACTAACCATTATTATGTTTTGATGGATCCAAGTTGTGATAATATTGGATCCAAAACATAATAATGATAAAATTGGATGCTTTTACGCCTAATATTTATTGGTTCGCTATGAGTTTTAAAATATTGGACTCGACTACGCCTCGTCCAATATTTTAAAACTCATAGCTCGAATTAATAAATATGGGCTCAACCGATCCAATTTTATATCAATCACAGGCTGTGGGGAATTTGATAGACAGGATCACTTTACGCCGATTACTATCCTGGCAACGAGGGACCATTAGCGACTACATGCTCTGTCCAGTCATTTGCACTGGGACTCTTGGTTCAAGTCCATGAGGGCCACAGATTGAAAGGCTATTCAGAAATTTGACCTCTGGTGTATAGCTTACAATCCATAACAACAGAATGCAATTTAATATTCAAGAAATTATCAAAATCTAAAAAGACATGTTAAATTACCATATATTTTTGTTCTTTTTCATTTTCTTTCAGAATCCAAAAGATTGCAGTAAAGCCAAGAAATTAGTGTGCTACTTAAACAAAGGCTGTGGCTATGGGTGCCAGGTGCATCACGTCACATATTGTTTTATAGTGGCTTATGCCACACAGAGAACTTTAATATTAGAATCCAAAGGATGGAGATATGCCAGGGAAGGATGGGAGAAATTCTTTCTACCATTGAGCAGCACATGTAAAGATAGGAAAGGAGGAAGTACGGGCAGATGGGGAGGTAAGTATCATATATAATATATTGCAAGTGGTCTGACCAACCAGTATTCAAAATAAAGCAGGCCCTTGAGTCAAATGACCTTGAAAACCACTGCAGGCCTGGTTAAAATACCCTCCTGTGGCAGGGCCATGCATTAAATGTTGATATCCATGTCAACAAAATGTCTTTTAAATCAAGTTTTTTAGAATTGGATGTTCCACTTGCAATAATCGTTCTTTTGTCAGAGTGTTTGGTGTAATTGTTAAATATAGTCTGATAACCCTAAGGGGGGCTAAAGTCTGCAATTACTCCAACAGTTCAGTACTTATCCCTTCTTGTTGGTCTGAAGTCTTCAACAGTGCTTAATGTTATTACTTTGACTGTAATCTCCCACACAGGGAGTGTAGATTTCAAATGGAGTCACCCATTTAGGTAACCCCATTTGAAATTCACACTCCCTGTGTGGAAGATTAAGGTGAAGTCTTCCATAGCGAGTGTATGGATTTCAATTGGAATAGCCTATTTTGGAGCAGACGACACTGAATGGGTGGCTCCATTTGAAATTCACACTCCCTGTGTAGAAGATTAAGGCCAAGTCTTCCATAGGAGGTATATGGATTTCAACTGGAATAACCCATTTTGGAGCAGACAACACTGAATGGGTGGCATCATTTGAAATTCACACTCCCTGTGTGGAAGATTAAGGTCATGTATTCCATAGGGGGTGTGTGGATTTCAACTTGAATACCCTAATGTTGACTTATTTAAGGACCAACACAACATAGATTCACAGCTTCATAACAAATTGGTAGTAAACAATTTACAGGAAAATTTGACACTGTCTGATCCATATCAATGTCCAGGTCTTTACCAATCCTACCATATATATTCAGACAATTCTCATCTCGTCATGTTGTCATGGTCATCTTGACTCTCCCATAGAGGATTGCAGTAAAGACACAAACTGGCCGTATGCAGAGTAGCGCATCAAAACAGTTACCTAATCTTGCTGTTGAGTTTTGATTGATTTTCTGTCCCAAACTCACCCCATAGGTCAAAAAATTTGCGCGACTTAATTAAGTACAGGATACGTTATACTAGCCAGGCAAAGACTTGGCCAGCATGTTAACTATGTAAAAGACCCATGTAACAATATCGCACCTGTAATAGCAGATGCTTGTTATCCCTGTATACCCTAGAAGCCATTCAACCTGTTACAAACTCTTGATTATTGTGCACGTACAAGGTGATTCTTGAGAAACTCTCGCAAGCGGCTGAGGTCAGGAGGAAGCTTATGAATAGCCTTATTTGTATCTGCAAAGTTGAAGGCTATGAAAGAAAGAAAATATCCTGTCGGCATTCTGTTCAGTGTTACTTGCTGGCAGTTAGTAGGTGCCATCAATGTCCATCAAATTCATTACAGTTATGAATAGCAAACCTGCATGCAGTTGCTCCGAGGTATACTGTAGTTTATCTTAAAGTGTGTCAGTTCCGATGCTTTTGTTCATCTTGCTTGTCACAATTTATAACAGTGATTATTGTGTAAAAAGAACCAGGTCACATGATCTATATCAACCAATGGAATATTAGAAGCCATTCTATGCTTATGAGCTACATAGGTCAAATTATTGTGAGAGAAACTTACATTTAAATAGTGTTAAAAAAGACACATTTGAAATTAAAATGGTTTATTGTTACATCTTCTCTGGTCAGTTTTATTGAGGTATGCCAAATCATGGAATGTAAAATTTTGTATCATCGACTTTGTCCAATAAGACCTACCTTATGGTATCATGAGGAAGCAAACATGCACAGAGAGAAGCTTATATATGGTCCACAACTTATAAGTTCCCCCCTAATACTTTTTAGAATAAGTCAAAAAATATACGTATAGCCCTATTTGTTTTACACATGTGGACCAAATTAGAGCGTCACACGTCATTGCGTTCAGTCACAATGGTTAATTGTGTAAGAAAAGAGACCGTTTTAAAAGTTGCACCTGAGTCCATAGCAGTCAGGTTTTCTTTAACAAGCACATGAATAGACCTGGCCTACTGTATTGTTTGAGAGCTGACTCCTATGGACTCAGATGCAACTTTTAACACTGTTTAAAACGGCCTTTTTTTACATAACGAACCATTGTGACTGAACGCAATGACGTGTGATGCTATAATTTGGTCCATTTGTGTAAAACAAACACGGCTACCCATACCTTTTTACACGTTTGCATTTTGTCAAATATTTTTCGATTTATTTTAAAAAGTATTTAGGGGTGAACTTATAAGTTGTGGACCCTATATAATATGATCAGGTTCTTGTCAATACTTTTGAACACTAGTGATCATGTCATGCATTGGTCATGTATGATAACCTGAAATGCAATCTACTATTTTGTTGTTTTGTTTCTTGGTAAACAGTGCTAAAAAACAAGACATAAAATGTCAGCTAAACAGCATAGCATATTCCTATTTGTATAGATGCATAAACAGATTGCTTGTGTGCTTTCCAGGTCTGTAGAAAGTTCTGGGAATGGATGTGTGTTATGATTGTCCGTCAACCTTTGTAGTTTGTTGAAAATAGGAAGAAAAATAAAATAAAGACAAGTACAAAACAAATAGACACCCAAACAGAACAAGCACTAAAGAAACAAACAGCAGCTTCTAAAATACGGAATAGTATTTTGTATGGAAACAAATAAATGAAGGCTTCCTTGAATTGAACATGCACTGCATTACCATCATAAATGCTTGTATCGTAAGCGTGCGAAGCGGCATCCTCTTATGAATATGCCAGTGGGTAGAGCATGTGATGCCTATGTGAGGAAACAAAGCATAACACTAAAGTGCCCAAGTCTGTGTTGATTATTTCTCATTATGAAGGAAAAAAAGACTGGCATATGCAGACCCACTGGCTGTGTTGTGTATGTGTTATTAGTAGGTTATACACAACAAAGAACGTCTTTATTCAAATATATTACCTTTAATCTAAAATATTACCTTAAAAACATCTTATATAAATCAAAAATGGATTATGCTTTGTTGAGTGAACCAATATAGTCTGGTATGTTTATGATATTTGATGTTATGATATTCTAGCCTTCTGGGTGTCATCGTCGGCAAACAAAATTTAGGGAGCAGAATTCTTGATTATGATATGATCCCAGGATTGAGTATGCACGTCATTGCTAGAGGGATTGTTTTGGAGCTATATATATATATATATATATATATGGAACATGCGGAAAGTAACACCTATAGAAAATGGTGTTCGTGTCTCTCAAGGATATAGTTGCATGGAATATATATAGCAACTGCTCTCTATGGAATCATCATTAGTCGTGTTCACATTTTGAGTTACACCCGGCGTAAAATTCCGCAAATATTTTCCCTACTCCTACCACGTGTCCACACCTAGCATTACGCCAACCAGTTCCACCAAGCATTCACTTTTGGTCGGCGTAAACATCGGCTACCACTTCCGGTGTTTCTGAGATGCGATATGTAATTTCTTAGTTCCGACCAACAAAAGGTCAAACTTACACCGGGTGCCAGGCGTAGCAGCGTTCACAATGCTTCTTACGCCTGGCGGAGGTTACACCCAGCTTGTACTCCAGACTTTTGTCAGGAGTAAATCGTCGGACATACGCCTGGCGGAACTTATGCTGACCATCGTTCACACTGCACCTACTCCTGGCAGCGCCTACAGCTACTCCTAGCAACTTGCGCCGACCAAGTTCCGCCGGGCGTACGTCCGACAATGTGAAGACAACTACTGGAATTGGAAAGTCAGAAGATTTCAGCGTGGAAGAATAAATCAATCAATAATAGATGAATTGATATGCTGTGATTAGGGGTTATGTTTGTGGTAAATATCAGTCATCCCAGTAGTAATAACTATAAATTTGATATTGTAATCTGATCTACAATCTGATTAGGGGTTCAAAAACTGACATTATGGAGTAATTATGAAAACAATTGTGTGAATTCTGTGTAAGTTTAAATATGATGATAGTTGAGATGTGCAATATATCATTGGAGGAGATATAATTATATTTAATTGATCAAATTCATTGCAGTTATTAAAGAATATAACACAGTCAAGTAATATAGGGCTGAATATTATCAACGCAGAATAACAGTCTTCTTGGCCTCTGGCTCTGACAGACTATTAAGCACACACGTTTTTTGTTTGTTTGTTATTTATTTATTTTGTATTGCAGTCATGCTTTGACATTCATCACATTTGTTTTGTTATAGGGAAAAAAATTAATAATCAACCTAAGAAAAATCACATCCTGCTACAGTCAGCTACACAGTGAAATCAAAATTTAATTATGGATTTCCTCTGAAAAAGTCAACAAACAATAAATAATAACCAATGTATGAATTGTGTAAGGAATGGATATTTGCATTTTGTAAAATCATTATTGCTACTAAAGTGCCTTTTCCAATGCAAGGATATCTACTCAAAATAACACAGCAGAAACATGTATATATATTATATATATACACACATGGGAACCATACATGCATGTGATAAAACACAATTGTGTACCCCTACTTATATTACACCAATAAACATACACACATCCAATGTGCTTGTATACACACCCCTACTCCATAGGCTTAGATCCCTGGCTTAGATCCAGGGATGGGGGATACCCCACCCCAATATTTTGATAAGGTGGATGGGCTGTACAATCATCTTTCCCAATGTTGATGCCTGTATGTGGGTTTCTGACCAAATGAACTTCATATGTGGCCATTTTAGCTTTAAAAGTGCAAATTTTTGTGTTCTTCTTGCAAACTTGTTCTACTTTTGCACCATTTTAGCTTCAGTATGGCAATAATTTTCATGTGCTTTGCATGCATTTATACCATGATATTTTACATTGAAACCATGGACTTTTATACCCAAATCTGACATTAATGTACAGTCCAACCTCTCTTATGGTCCAACCTCTCTCA
The DNA here is from genome assembly GCF_039555335.1 of Amphiura filiformis. Lineage (NCBI taxonomy): Eukaryota > Metazoa > Echinodermata > Ophiuroidea > Amphilepidida > Amphiuridae > Amphiura > Amphiura filiformis. The sequence continues at coordinate 59,965,899 of NC_092632.1, forward strand.
ACCGGCCATGATGGGACCAAGCATTGTCCGGATAAGTGAAAAATCCGGATAAGTGAATTACATGTAATTCTGCATTGACTGTCCCAAGTACTGAAATGGTGACAACAAAAGATTGTTTAAACATGATGTAATAACACTAAAAGATGGCTTTAGAGTGCTTTTTGCAACTTAGATATCATTCTAAGTATTCAGAGCATGGAATTACTTGTGGTAAATCATCAAAAACATATTTCCCTGTGAAGATTTCACATCCGGATAACAGAGAGATCCATATAAAAGAGGTCCGGATAAGAGAGGTTGGACTGTATAGGCTAAATTCTTTTTAAAGGTGTGTTACATCTTCTTGCATGGGCTATTTTAGTTGACATCCATACAACCCCTATGGAAGACACAGTACCTGAATCTTCCACACAGGGAGTATGAATTTCAAATGGGGTTACCTGAATGGGCAATTGCATTTGAAATCTTCACACTGTATGGGAGATTAAGGTCTTGTCTTCCATAGGGGGTTTATTGATTTCAACTGGAATAGCCCAATAGCCTTATAATCAGGGCTAGAATTTCAGGGAGGCCACCAAGGTCATTGCCTGCCCTTTTTCAGTTTTGGCCTTGGTGCCCCAGATCAAGGCATATTCTTCATCACTTGTTGGCCTTGGTGCCCTTCTTTGTCTTTGCCCAGCGGCCTTGAAAATGGGGGCGCCAAAAATTAAAATTTGAAGCCCGCTTGTAATGTAGACATCCACTGTGTTTGTGTGTCCATTTAATACAAGCTTAAATTTGTGCAAAAGTTCATACCACGGTTGTACCTTCACACATTGTGTACAAAGACTGAAAAGCCTTCTGATTTTGAATCTCATTTGGAACTTTACCAATCAGTTTGTTGCAAGATATGTTAATACTTGTTAAGAACAAATATGTTTACTTCTTGTTGCGTTGACCCTCATTATTCTTCCGACAGAATGTGGCTTTAAGTGAATTGATTTAAATCTAACTTTCAATCAAGATGGATATATTGCCAATATATACAAACTTGCTCTCCTCGGAAAATTGAGTTATCGCCAAATGCATTGTTTTTGTGATTGACTGACCATAAGTAATTATTTTGAAGCTGTTGTATATATTTGAAACTGTATTGTGGAATAAGAAAACAGTCACAACAGGACCCTATAATATTTTGCATTAATTAAACACTGCAAGGTGATGTAGATGTTTGTGGATTGGTAGTGGAGGAGTTACTGTATGATCATCAGTGGTGGCACCAGGAATACTTTTTTGGGGGAGGGAGCATGTGGGGCAATGTGAATTTCGGGGGGGGGGGAGGCAAAATTGCAGCAAAAAGTGGAAATTTACGTAATTTTAGGGTTTTGCCTCGAAACTGGGATGGGTAAGAAAAATATTGGGGGGGCAAATGCAAGTTCTAATAATAGTCAGTCGATCGCAAAGTTACATACAAATGCCTTGGTATGAGCTGAATTAACCAGGTATTCTCCGTAGATGAGATCAAGTATGGGCTTACAAACATATCAATTTATCTCATTTCCATAGTGCTTGATATAGCAAATAAAATAAGTACAAGGTACAGAACAGCACAAAAGTGCATTACTCTAATGATTATCACTCAGATATTATACTATAAATATTCAGGCGGTGATGAATAAATATGTCACTGAACATACATTGATGCAGTGAGCATCCGTAGCCCTTGGTTGTTGTCTTTCATTCAATCACACATATATACTACCTCCATCTTGACTGAAGGAGGGAGGCCCATGTATAACTGGCGGTCAGGCGGACAGTCAGCAGCCTCCTCAAGATGTACGTATAATGAATTATTCAATAACATTGTGGCTGTAGGAAAAAACTTCCTACAGTATTAGATAACCATAATTCAGTGGTAGAATGGAGGAAAGTTAATGTTTTCTCTGTTTACCAGACAACAATGTTAGTAAACATCTTGGTTTTTAAACTGGATCTTTGTGAAACAATGATGAAGCAAGGTTTAAATGTTACCTGGAATCGAGGCTGCGGGTCTATCATATCTACTTGTTAGGGATTGAGCTTGGGCTTGATGGACATCTGTGGTCTTGATTGACTGGCTAGTATTGGAAATCAGTATTTTTAGTGTAAATAATTTCAGAGACACAATTTTTCTGTAAAGGTCATGTAGGATGACTGGTTGATCCTCAAGGTCAAAGATGTACAAATCTGACCATAAATGTTTTCTAAGAGGACATCATATTCTGATATTACCACATATGCTTTCTTAACCCTAACCCCCACCGGGCTTTTTCCGAACGGGAAGGGAAAAAAGGAAGGAATAAAGAGAGAAAAGAAAGAAAGAAGTTGTTTGCTCTGGGTGGGATTCGAACCTGAGACCCCTTGCATGCCAAGCACTGGGTGGGCGACACCTTGCCACGGGTCTTGGGCTTCGCTCCACGTGGGATGCATGCACGAACAGCGCATATATCAAGTAGTATTTTGTAGTACTTGGTCCTGTTAGGGTTAAAGTATAACATCAATATCCATAACAGAGGGTCAGCGACATGGTACTGTTTATGACAGAGAATAGTTAGAATACTTCTCTGAAATAATTGAATTTGCAATGTGAGTGTTTCTCATTTCTTTGGAATTATAGGAAAATAGTGAACACCTAGATTGCACCACCTATTTTATAATTTGCTGAAATGGCTAATGTTGAAAAATATTTGTGTCCAGCCATGGCCATCATCAGAACCACAAGTCAGATGCATTTATTTCCTTCTGTCATGCACGGCATGCATTACGTGTGTGAAATAAATTCATATAAGAGGATGCGTGTAGGTTAGGTAATGTGAAGGTTGACTCTGCTAGGTTGGCACGCTGACATGTTAGTTCAGGATCGCATGTCCAGTGAACTATGAGTGGACTGGTCAGATCATTCCTTTATTCCTTCACCTTTTGATGACCAGTTCCCAGGGCGTAGCCAGATGTTTTGGTCAGTGGGGGCAAAATAAAATTTCGGGGGCACAGATGAAAACATTTACAGTTGCATCATACTATACATAGAGACTGTATGTCTTCGAGCTTCAAAAAAGGCTTTATTGAGACGATGTGCACAATAATTTGGTATTTTACACTATTTTCGCCCATATCAGGATGGAAATGGCTTTATCTTTACAATGTGCGCGCGCACACAAATTTTGTATTTTACACTATTTTGGCCCATGATCGGGCTGAATTTTGGTAGAAAAGAGGCTCCTTGCCCTTTTTCTTTTCCTTTGCCCTCCTGATTTTTTATTTTATTTTTTGTCAGAAGGGCACTTTTTTCTTTCATTTTTTGTCAGGGGGGGCACTGTGCCCCCCATGGAACGTGGAACATGGATTAAAGACACCCATGGCAAAATAAAGTGTAAACCACACTGTTCATAGAATCATAAAGTATAATATAATGAAATTGTCAATGTGTGTCACCTCAGCAGCAAACACTTGACTCAAGGACAGAGGAGATGTACATACCATCTCTCTCAAGGCCAAGGCTCTTTGCAATAATATTGAATAACTCTCTTCGGAAATTAAATTCAAATAGTGATGATTTCTTTCACTTGTACAATGAAGTGTTACTATGTATAGTACTTAGTTAGGTCTTTGACTTGCAGAAAGCTTGCTTTTTGAAGACATATTTGACGTCACTGATGTTGTTACGTCCTGTATAATGTAACAAGCACCTCACTCAAGAAAAACAAAGTGAATAATTCAAGTTTACCATTCGTCTTTAAAGTTGTTATTTCACAAAGATGAACGGATGTATGCAAGGCAAAAAATGATATTACACGGCTTGTATGGTTACTCACATACATTTTATAGCAGGTATACACCAGAGTATATCAGGGAAATTGATATTTACAATTCTGTAATCACAAATAGCCCACTGGAGATGACGTTAAGTGTGCACGGAGAAGTAGTGCTCCTAGTTTTGGCAAGTGGTAATGTTAACCATAGGGTAATATGTATGAAGGCAATGTTTTAGCATTGTATCCATTAACATGCCTTGATATACTCTGTCCAGGATTATGTATGGAATTATGAATTACTCATACCAATGTTGATTTTTCTATAATTACGAAAATTTTGATAGTGACAGTTTAGCTTTTTTTTAGCTCGGCAGGGTGGTAGGGTATGGAGGTTTGATGGGCAGTATAGTTTTGTATGTAATGAGCTTATTTCAATTTGCATATTTTGCCTGAAATTCCATTAATTCACTCTGCAGTCTACATGCAGTAACCAATTACCGTATTTTGGGTGGGCGCTTATTTTTTACATTGTTTAGGGTAACAATACGTAAAAAAGTTCCAAAATATTCAGCCATCATCATTAGTGTATCATGTGATTCAGACCATGATTCAGATTTGCATGGGCAGTTAATAAACTAATATCACAGTTTGCTTGTTGTAAAGTCACTGGGTGGGCGCTTATAGGGACATGGTCGGTTAATGGAAAGAATATGGTAACTTCTATAATTCTGGCTTAGTAGGAGGGTGCTAGAATAATGATCACCTCTTGTGTTGTACAGCTTCTGTCATGTTATATGTACATTTATGAATATTAATGACTTTATTTGCATATTCTTTGAATGTACAAACCTTTGTTATTTTCAAACCTGTGGCCACCTCAATTAGGAGCCGTGTAATTCTAATTTTAAATGGTAAAGACCAAGATGGAAGCATGCAATTCACTTGTTTTATCATAAACTATAATACATGCATGCATTCTGTGGTATTGATTTGATCCACTCTTTGAGCAGATAAATTTGAGCGATGAATGACTTGAGTGATGTTAACACTGTCTACATAATTTATGGATGTACTGTTAAGAAAAAAAAAAAGGTTTGTCTCAAAGCTCACAAGTGGTTTGAAAACAAATACGAAATGTGATTTTTTTTCCCGGACTTGGTATTTTTATGGTATTTTGAGAAAAAAAAATCTGATTTTTGCCATATTTTTCCGGAAAAAAATTTAATTTTTTTTTTTTTTGACATAAAAAACAATTCTGCATTTCTTTTCTTTTTTCAAATTGTGTGATTTTACAAATGCGCATGCGAGCTTTGTTTTGAGACAAACCTTTTTTTTTTTGGCCTAAGGAACAGCAGACTGGATGGATTATTACCAGCAAAGATACAATTCTTTGACTTGTCTCCTACGTTCACAAATACACTCAGACACATAGACAGGCAAATCCTTTTAGTTAGTAGTGAGTTCTGCATGTTTTTAATTTTGTGTGTATAATGGATGTTGTAAAGCTGGCGATTCCATTGGGGTTAATGTTGAATATAGAAATGGAAAATTCTGTTTTAATTGAAAATAAAGTCAAGTTGTTCTTGACAAAATAAAAAACAAGTGGCATGATTTTGGATACAATGACGTTTGAAATTTTATGTGCTCTTTCTTATAAGTGCCGGAACTGAAAGGGTATTAGCATTTTATGGTATAACCTACAACAATAATTGACATGTTACTTTTACAACACATTTAATAAAAGTTAACCTGTTTATAGTTTGTTACAATTCACATTTTATTAGAAAAGAAGCCATGCTTTACTTGTCAAAAGAGATGCAGTTAATGGTTTAGCAGTGTAACAGTCAGGCCAAAAAAAAAGATGTTTGCTTGCCCTCAACCGACCGACCCTAATTTTGGAAATCAGAAAAAAGGTGTTTTTTTCCATTTACTGTACAAAAGAATACCGACCCTATTTTTGGAAATTCCTGAAAAAGTTGTTTTTTTCTTTTCAAATTTTTTGTATTCTGAAGATGTAAAAAAAATGTATTTTAGAGCTTGTGTTCAACATTTTAGTTGTTTTGTAATGTTAGCTGATTCATTTTGACACCAAAATTGTCTGATTTTTCATATTTTGAGCCTTAATTAATACAAACAGTAGAGTTTGCTAGTAATTAGAAAAAAGAAGAAAAAAAAAGAAATCCAGACCGACCGACCGACCGACCCAATTGTTAAAATTCATTTGAGGGTAAGCAAACATTTTTTTTTCTTGGCCTCAGTCAGTGGGTGTAGGTTTCCTATGTAAACTTAGCCAAAGTGTGTTTGCATGTGATACAGACATTGAAATGTTTTGCATTACTCATTCCACAGGTTATTCACTTTGCTGCCTTGTTACAAACAGGCTGTTCCAGTTAAAATCCATACACCCTGTATGGAAGACACAACCTTAAACTTCCACACAGGGAGTGAAGAATTCAAGTGGAGTCGCCAATTTAAGGTAACCCCATTTGAAATTCGCACTCACTGTTTTGGAGTTTAAGGTCATGTTTGATGCTTGATGTCTTGACTCTTAGAAAGTTTCCACTTGTCCAAGGAGACGTCTTCCATAGGGGTGTATGGATTTCATCTGGAATAGCTTACTACTAAGAGGGTGTATCAGACTTTGTACTCATCTATTAAGAAGTATATTCATTTGCATTGTCTCCAATGTTTCAATTTGCAAAATATGAAAGAGAGCAACTGAGGCAAAATAATTACAAGAATTTTATCAGGCCCGTAGCCAGGATTTATTTTGGGGGTGGCTGATTTTGAAAAGGTTGACCTTTTTTCAAAATTTGGACCTTTTTGGACTGGGGGAGGTGGATTTGGACCTTTTTTGACCACAAAGGCATAAAAAAAACCTCTATTTTTTTGGTCGCTATGCCCGCAAATGGGGCTTTTTGGGTTAAAAAAGGGGGCCTTTTTTAGCCTTTGGCAATTTTTGGGGGTGCGTCAAACCCTCGCACCCCCTGGCTACGGCTCTGAATTTTACATTTGCTTTTTAGTCTTGTGTATACTTTGATATATGAAAGTATATTGCCATAGTTTCTTGATCAGTTACATCTTTTAAGGGGGTACTACACCCCTGCCCATTTTTGTGCCTATTTTTGCATTTTTCTCAAAAATTATAGCGCATTGGGGACAAGTAAGATATGTATATTATAGGGGCAAGGGCTACAACTACTGCACTGGAAATTTTATTTCAGCACAGACAACAGTTATGGAGTTACAGTCAAAAATGAGGGAAAACCAATATTTGATCAATAAATCAATAACTAATTGCTTTGAGTTGCTGAATTTTCAGTACAGTGGTTGTAGTCCTTGCCCTTGTAAATATACATATCTTACTTGTCACCAATGTGGTATAATTTTTGAGAAAAATGCAAAAATAGGCACAAAATTGGCCAGGGGTGTAGTACCCCCTTAATCAGAGTGTTCTTAATTGGGTAAAGTAATAAAAGCATCTAACTCAACAGTAAGATGAATTCATGATGACTCACAATTGTGTTAACTCTGGACAAAGTTTATATTTTAATTCTATGGCTTCACTTTAAAGAATGGAAAAAGTGTAATATTCAAGTTGAAGGAGGATACAGAACCTTAGTGTTTTTTCATATTATCAATAACTTGTCGTATATATTGAATTCAGCTTTTAGCCAATAGATACCATTTGCTATGAGGTGCTAGGTGAGCTATATCCATTTGACGCAAAGCACAATATGTCGCATTAGTAGCATAGAGAATTAACCCCCCGAGCACTACCTGCTAATCTAACATTGCCTCTGATTGGTCAATTACATGATATCTTCAGTTTTAATCACCAATCAGAAAGGAGCTTTGCAAATAAGTCACCCCAATTTTTTTGTGTAGTGAAATTATTCTAACAATGTTGCTGATTGGTCCAATTGATAATGAAAACTTCTTTTTGGCCAATCGGCAGGTAGTTCTCATGGGGTTAAAGCAATTGCTGAGGCAGTGTTGATTTCAGGTATTATATACCTAATGATTAAATGCATAGACAGACCCAGGTTTAATCAAATGGTAACCATGGATGGATTGCATGTAATCGGCTGTGCCGCACAAAGATTAAAGTATAATTTTGGTCAGTGTAGTCTAGGGTCTTATGCACCGAGAGCTATACAATTGAGCAGGTGGGGAATACAAATTAAAAAGACGTTTTAGCACTAACCCAGGGGGAGGGGGGTTCTTCCTGGTTGAAGGTGTATGATGATGTGCCAAGGTTTGGGGGTACCTGTTCAGCAATTTTGGTATATCGATCAGTGGGTTTTCAGGGGAGTTTATTGCGCCCAAGTGGGAACAATTTGGGAAAAAGTACCCTTAAAAGTACCCAAGTTGGGCATATTTTGGGTTTTTCAGGTGCTTTTTGTGAATAATTAGCAATCTGAAGGTTTACAAAAACAGCAAAAGGTAGGATCAGCTCCCCACAGCCTATGAAGGAAGGTTGATGCATCTGGTGCCTTCATCAGAGAAAATGAATTGCAGAAATAGTGAAAAATTATGGTACTTTTACAAGGGAAAAGGCAACTTTTCTAGGCATTGTTGACATAGTGCCTACATGAAAGAAAGTTTCCAATTACTAAGACCTAACTTTTGAGATGGTTTGTGTGTTTGAAAGTGCAAAATTAACCATAGGGCAGGCTGCTTTACCGCTGTGCTCAGAAATTCCACTCGTCACAACAAATCATAAACAAATCATTTCTGAGTTTGATGGACTGGTGACGTCAGATGCAGACTAGTATTTTATTTGAATTCAGTCTCTGATTATAAATCTCATGGTATGGTAAAGCAAATTCAGTCTCTGATTATAAAACCTCATGGTATGGTAAAGCAAATTCAGTCTCTGATTATAAAACCTCATGGTATGGTAAAGCAAATTCAGTCTCTGATTATAAACCTCATGGTATGGTAAAACAAATTCAGTCTCTGATTATATAAACCTCATGGTATGGTAAAGCAAATCTCTTAGAATGGGACAATTATTTGTACAGAAATTATTCTTGAAAACAAAACAAAATGGAATAAAAGCAAAAACAATAAATGGAAAAGGGTAATGGATAGGTATGTATAGACTATGCAATTTCTATCTAGGACAAGATAAGTGTGGTATTCACTAACTTATATTAAAAATTTAAGCCAGATTGAACATTGCTTCATGCTTTATTTAATTTCAATGTCAATAGAATGTGTATATAAATGTGTTCTAAAAACCTGCTTTTACACTACCCCCCTCCCTCCGAAGAAAAATTGATTTAATGATTTTTAAGAAGTTGTAAGCTTTCAGCAGAAAAAGTTAGTAGTCTCTATTGATGCAATTGAATGAAATAACATGAACATTGAAATCTAATTACTTTCCATGCAATCTTTGGCCAAGTAACATTAATCTGCACATTAAAGGAAAATGTTTCCAGTGTAGCTGGAATGTAGTTGTATTATTATTTTGTAAGAAGGTAAACTTGGTATTGTAGTAGGAATTTGAAACTTTTTTTTTTTCAGGTAATTTGATCAATGATCTTGCACATACAGGAATTTTCTGTACAAGTGTCAAAGATATGTTGATGTTAGTCAAGTCCTGTTCAGTTTTTAGAGCCAGGAATCCAGGTTTATACTTTATACTTAGGCAGCAATGCACATTTAAGACTAGAGTCAGTTTTATGTAATCTTTCATATATACTGTATAGGCAAGTAACTTCTTTTGAAACTGAAAGACACCCCCCCCGTGCGCGGGCATTAAAAGCGAGGACTTGTGATACACATGTGTGTAAATGGGGTTTGTAATGCAATCAAAGTGAGGACATGTTTACGAACAACGCATTCAAAGCGAAGTCACTTCACTTTGTCTGTAAACGTGCATACAAAGTGAGATAATAGCCTATATATACCCCCCTATACCCCCTATAGGAAGAGTGTTATCCAATGCACAGATTTTGACCTCACTTTATCAAAATTTCCTCACTTTGAATGTGGGAAACAATATCTTGTCCTCGCTTTGAACGGCTTGGCGAATGTACCCCAGACACACAGCAAAAATATATGACCATATTCTTAATAGCGCTAAAGTCCCAAGTTGTTAGGATCTATTGGTATTATAGGCTAGTATTTTTCAAAAAAAGGTTATCTAGCTATGCAATCATAACGAAAACAAAATTCAATTTCATAATTTGCTGCACATTGCTTGCATGTACCAATTGATTATCATCAGATTAAAAAACCCAGAGTTTGCTGCTATATCTTTCCTGATTTTAACACAGCTTGATATTCTTCAGCTAGGCACTACTCTCTGGCCTAGATGCGCATCCCTAGCGCCGGCACATCTCATGTTATTCTATCTTGAGAAAGTAAACAAGTTGAGAATGACTGGATGGAGCTATCCAGATGGCATTTTGTTACCCACATGTGTCTGATCCATTGAGAATTGGACCAAGTGAAAATCATAAGCAATAGAGAGAAGATGCAGTGGATGCGCTACAGGGGGGGGGGCAATCCTCCCAGTTTGCCCCCTCCCCCACTTTTGAGGCAAAACCCCCAACATTACGCAAATTTCCACTTTTTGCGATAATTTTATGCATAAAATTGGCCGATTCCCCCACCGAAATTCACTTTGGCCCCCCTAAACAAATTCCTGGTGCCGCCACTGAGAAGATGCAAAATCATCTTGCCCCCATTTACTGGAAAAGGTTGATTATGCCATCATTATGTAGCTTTATCTGACATTACTCTCCATTATTTCAGCTTGCTCAACATTTTGGATGATACCTTATGGACGTTACAAACCAAAGATATCCAAACAGTAATATGTAGCTGGTCTAAGCTGTTGCCAAACATTGACCATTGACATCAAAATTTTACTACCAAATACACCGAATATTTTTCATTTCCTGTGTACATAAAATAACAATATCAAAAGGCAACATCATGCAGTATTTACGACACATTAATTGCTTCCAAATTTGGCTCCCTAAGTTGATTATCTATGCCCTTTCTACCACAAATTTTCCTCAAGTAATCAAGAGAAGGTTTACATTTTCAGTTGAGGAAATTCACAAATTTACAAGCTGGCAGTGGCGGTACCAGGATATTTTTCTGGGGGGGATGGGGACAAAGTGAATTGCAGGGTGGTTTTGTAAAGTGGGGGGAATTGGGGGAGGGGCAAGAAAAAAAAATTTGGGAGGGGGGGGGGCAAATGCACCTGAAAAATTATATACCATTACTCGGTGGTATTGCATGAGAACAAACAATTGTGTTAAGAGTTTCAAATTTATCCCAAATGGACAATAGTGTTAACTAATATTATAAACCAATTGAATCCAACTGATACAAACTAACACATATCCGAATCAATCCACATTAAAAAATAACATAGAGCGCTATTTATGAATTGACTGGTATGCAGCCACAGATTAGTATGCCCAGAAACCATGTTACCCATTTCATAACAACATGGGATTTTAATCAATCACATACCTAGTATTGAAGCTGGCTACTGACGTAGGCAATAACAGTTTGTACACAGTTGATCAGTCATGGGTTGCCGCACTTGTAGTATATACTATCAGAATGGTCGACTGCAGATCCGTCAGATAACGCTTTTCAATGGGAAATGAACTTTGCTGCTTAGATGATGTCACTATGAGCGTGTTTATAGTGAATATACCGCATTTTGAGTATACCGTACACGATAATCCTTGTATATGTACTGATACTCTTGCTGTTTATAGTGGGACACAGTACCGCACAAATTATATACCAACTAACATTATCGTACATTTGCAATGACCCCGAGGTCACACGAGGAATGTGTAAATATTGTGGCGCGAGCTATAAACAGCCCATTCAACAATATGATCATGGCGGTGAACATGTAGCTTCTGTTTTGATAACTCTTGGGGTGAGAATCGTTCGAATGTCCTGCGCGCATCCCACGCATCATGAAGAAGCTCCTACTTCCCGTAATACCGCACACAATTTATACTGGTGTGTTTATAGTGGGAATATCTCGCCATAATATCCTTCGGTTGAGAAGGATATCGATGTACCGTACATACATATACTGCTAGTGTTTATAGTGGGCAAGTATCCGGATAATCTCTAACCGGGTAGAAATTGTACCGCAATGTACCGCACATCTGCTCCCACTATAAACACGCTCAATGAGGTTAGCATTTATTCTGTATTGAAAACCGTGTTCCGACGGATCTGCACGCGACAGGCCTCCTATATATAACTATCAGGAAATAGTCCAATTCACTTTTGTTTTGAAAATTCTTTTTTTTATTCCCGACTTGGTATTTTTATGGTATTTGAGAAAAAAATCTGATTTTTGCCAAATTTTTTCGGAAAAAATTAACAAACAAAATTTTTGACATAAAAAACAATTCCGCATTTTTTTTTTTTTTTTTTTTAATCGCTGATTTTACAAATGCGTCTTGTGCGAAGCTTTGAGACAAACCTTTTGTTTTTTGGCCTAAGGAACAGCAGGCTGGATGGATTATTACCAGCAAAGATACAATTCTTTGACTTGTCTCCTACGTTCACAAATACACTTAGACACATAGACAGGCAAATCCTTTTAGTTAGTAGTGAGTTCTGCATGTTTTTAATTTTGTGTGTATAATGGATGTTGTAAAGCTGGCGATTCCATTGGGGTATATTGAATATAGAAAGGGAAAATTCTGTTTTAATTGAAAATAAAGTCAAGTTGTTCTTGACAAAATAAAAAGCAAGTGGCATGATTTTGGATACGATGACGTTTGAAATTTTATGTGATCTTTCTTTTAAGTGCCGGAACTGAAAGGGTATTAGCATTTTATGGTATAACCTACAACAATAATTGACATGCTGCTTTTACAACACATTTAATAAAAGTTAACCTGTTTATAGTTGCTTACAATTCACATTTTATTAGAAAAGAAGCCATACTTGACTTGTCAAAAGAGATACATTTAATGGTTTAGCAGTGTAACAGTCAGTCAGTGGGTGTAGGTTTCCTATGTAAACTTAGACAAAGTGTGTTTGCATGTGATACAGACATTGAAATGTTTTGCATTACTCATTCAAGGTTATTCACTTTGCTGCCTTGTTACAAACAGGCTGTTCCAGTTAAAATCTATACACCCTGTATGGAAGACACGACCTTAAACTTCCACACAGGGAGTGTAGAATTCAAGTGGAGTCGCCCATTTAAGGTAACGCCATTTGAAATTCACACTCACTGTGTTCGAGATTAAGGTCATGTCTTCCTTATTTTTTTTTAAAGCGCAGTGATTTATAGTGCGCTACGCACAGGCACAATGCCTAGACATTGATCCACAAGCCTCAGCACACTTTACAGGGGGTATATGGATTTTAACTGGAATAACTTAATGCTAAGAGGATATATCTGACTTTGTATTCATCTAAGTAGTATATTCATTTGTGTTGTCTTCAATGTTTCAATTTGCAAAATATGAAAGAGCAACTGAGACAAAAATAATTATGAGAATTTTAATCTTACGAGCATTTACTTTTTAATCTCATTTATACTTTGTTATATGAAAGTATATTGCCATAGATTCTTCATCAGTTGCACCCTTTATCTGTGTGAAAATTAAGTAAGAAACCAGAGTGTTCTTAATTGGGTAGAGTAAATAAAAAGCATCTAACACAAAAGGAAGATGCATTCATGATGACTCACAATTGTGTTAACTGTGGACAAAGTTTATATTTTAATCCTATGGCTTATATACAAGTTGAAGGAGGATACAGAACCTTAGTGTTTTTTCATATTATCAATAACTTGTCCTATATATTGAATTCAGCTTGTACACCTTGATCTGGGGTGGACATTTTAAAAATGAATTTAGAAGAGCAGCAACGACATCACTTGCATTACATTCCAGATGTTAAATCTACATCATATGCAAAATTTGAGGAAATTCACACAAGTCCGTTTTATTTTAGGGCCATTTGTCTATAACTGGACTTTACATGTAGCCCTATGGAGAGAGTGCCCGTTGAGGGAGCTATAACCCCCATTTTAGGAACAAAAATGTGATTTTTTTTAAAACGGACTCGTGCGAATTTTCTAAAATTTTCAGAGCATGTAGTATGAACATGTAGAAATATAATCAAGTAGTTGCCCTACCTGCTCTTCTCCAAAAAAATAAAAAGTCCTATATCTCAAGGATAATGAAACCTAGGTGTGTAGCCAATAGATACCATTTGCTATGAGGTGCTAGGTGAGATATATCCATTTGACGCAAAGCACAATATGTTGCATTAGTAGCATAGAGAATTAACCCCCCCGAGCACTACCTGCTGATCTAACATTGCCTCTGATTGGTCAATTACATGATATCTTCACTTTTAATCACCAATCAGAATGGAGCTTTGCAAATAATTCACCCCAATTTTTTTGTGTAGTGAAATTATTCTAACAATGTTGCAGATTGGTCCAATTGATAATGAAAACTTCTTTTTGGCCAATCGGCAGGTAGTTCTCATGGGGTTAAAGCAATTGCTGAGGCAGTGTTGATTTCAGGTATTATATACCTAATGATTAAATGCATAGACAGACCCAGGTTTAATCAAATGGTAACCATGGATGGATTGCATGTAATCGGCTGTGCCGCACAAAGATTAAAGTATAATTTTGGTCAGTGTAGTCTAGGGTCTTATGCACCGAGAGCTATACAATTGAGCAGGTGGGGAATACAAATTAAAAAGACGTTTTTGCACTAACCCAGGGGGAGGGGGGTTCTTCCTGGTTGAAGGTGTATGAAGATGTGCCATGGTTTTGGGGTACCTTTTCAGCAATTTTGGTATATCGATCAGTGGGTTTACGTTCATTGCGCCCAAGTGGGAACAATTTGGGCAAAAGTGCCCTTAAAAGTACCAAAGTTGGGCATATTTTGGGTTTTTCAGGTGCTTTTTGTGAATAATTAGCAATCTGAAGGTTTACAAAAACAGCAAAAGGTAGGATCAGCTCCCCACAGCCCATGAAGGAAGGTTGATGCATCTAGTGCCTTCATCAGAGAAAATGAATCGCTGAAATAGTGAAAATTATGGTACTTTTACAAGGGAAAAGGCAACTTTTCTAGGCATTGTTGACATAGTGCCTACATGAAAGAAAGGTTCCAATTACTAAGATCTAACTTTTGAGACGGTTTGTATGTTTGAAGGTGCAAAATTAAACATAGGACACACTGTTTTACTGCTGTGTTAAGAAATTCCAATCGTCACTACAAATCATAAACAAGTCATTTCTGAGATTGATGGACAGGTGACGTCAGACGCAGACTAGTATTTGATTATAGACCTCATGGTACGGTAAAGCAAATCTCTAAGAATGGGACAATTATTTGTACAGAAATTATTCTTGAAACCAAATCAAAATGGGAAAAAAGTAAAAAACAAATGGAAAAAAGAAATGGTAGTCATTGCTATGTATAGACTATGCAATTTCTTTCTAGGACAAGATAAGTGTGCTGTTCACTAACTTCTATTAAAAATTTAAGCCAGATTGAACATTGCTTCATGCTTTATTTAATTTCAATGTCAATAGAATGTGTATATAAATGTGTTCTAAAAACCTGCTTTTACACTGCCCCCCTCCCTCCGAAGAAAAATTGATTTAATGGATTTTTAAGAAGTTGTAAGCTTTCAGCAGAAAAAAGTTGGTAGTCTCTATTGATGCAATTGAATGAAATAACATGAACATTGAAATCTAATTACTTTCCATGCAATGTTTGGCCAAGTAACATTAATCTGCACATTAAAGGAAAATGTTTCCAGTGTAGCTGGAATGTACTTGTATTATTTTGTAAGAAGGTAAACTTGGTATTGTAGTGGGAATTTGAAACTTTTTTTTTTCAGGTAATTTGATCAATGATCTTGCACATCCAGGAATTTTCTGTACAAGTGTAAAAGATATGTTGATGTTAGTCGAGTCCTGTTTAGTTTTTAGAGCCAGGAATCCAGGTTTATACTTTATACTTAGGCAGCAATGCACATTTAAGACTAGAGTCAGTTTTATGGAATCTTTCATATACTGTATAGGCAAGTAACTTCTTTTGAAACTGAAAGACACCCCCCCCGTGCGCGGGCATTAAAAGCGAGGACTTGTGATACACATGTGTGTAAATGGGGTTTGTAATGCATTCAAAGTGAGGACATGTTTACGAACAACACATTCAAAGCGAGGTCACTTCACTTTGTCTGTAAACGTGCATACAAAGTGAGATAATAGCCTATATATACCCCCCTATACCCCCTATAGGAAGAGTGTTATCCAATGCACAGATTTTGACCTCACTTTATCAAAATTTCCTCACTTTGAATGTGGGAAACAATATCTTGTCCTCGCTTTGAACGGCTTGGCGAATGTACCCCAGACACACAGCAAAAATATATGACCATATTCTTAATAGCGCTAAAGTCCCAAGTTGTTAGGATCTATTGGTATTATAGGCTAGTATTTTTCAAAAAAAGGTTATCTAGCTATGCAATCATAACAAAAACAAAATTCAATTTCATAATTTGCTGCACATTGCTTGCATGTACCAATTGATTATCATCAGATCAAAAAAAAACCCAGAGTTTGCTGCTATATCTCTTTCCTGATTTGTACACAGCTTGAGATTCTTCAGGCACCACTCTCTGGCCTAGATGCGCATCCCTAGCGCCGGCACATCTCATGTTATTCTATCTTGAGAAAGTAAACAAGTTGAGAATGACTGGGTGGAGCTATCCAGATGGCATTTTGTTACCACATGTCTGATCCATTGAGAATTGGACCAAGTAAAAATCATAAGTAATAGAGAGAAGATGCAATGGCTGCGTAATGGGGGAGGGGGGAGGCAATCCTCCCAGTTTGCCCCCTCCCCCACTTTTGAGGCAAAACCCCCAAAATTACGTAAATTTCCACTTTTTGCGACAATTTTGCGCAAAATTGGCTGATTTCCCATTATTATGTAGCTTTATCTGATATTACTCTCCATTATTTCAGTTTGCTCAACATTTCGGATGATACCTTATGGACGTTACAAACCAAAGATATCCAAACAGTAATAATGTAGCTGGTCTAAGCTGTTGCCAAACATTGACCATTGACATCAAAATTTTACTACCAAATACACCGAATATTTTTCATTTCCTGTGTACATAAAATAACAATATAAAAAGGCAACATCATGCAGTATTTACGACACATTAATTGCTTCCAAATTTGGCTCCCTAAGTTGATTATCTATGCCCTTTCTACCACATTTTCCTCAAGTAATCAAGAGAAGGTTTACATTTTCAGTTGAGGAAATTCACAAATTTACAAGCTGGCAGTGGCGGTACATGTACCAGGATATTTTTCTGGGGGGATGGGGACAAAGTGAATTGCAGGGGGTTTTGTAAAGTGGGGGGAAATTGGGGGAGGGGCAAGAAAAAAATTTTGGGAGGGGGGCAAATGCACCTGAAAAATTATATACCATTACTTGGTGTTATTGCATGAGAACAAACAATTGTGTTAAGAGTTTCAAATTTATCCCAAATGGACAATAGTGTTAACTAATATTATAAACCAATTGAATCCAACTGATACAAACTAACACATATCCGAATCAATCCACATTAAAAAATATCATAGCGCGATATTTATGAATTGACTGGCATGCAGCCACAGATTAGTATGCCCAGAAACCATGTTACCCATTTCATAACAACATGGGATTTTAATCAATCACCTACCTAGTATTGAAACTGGCTACTGACGTAGGCGATAACAGTTTGTACACAGTTGATCAGTCATGGGTTGCCGCACTTGTACTATACTATCAGTATGGTCGACTGCAGATCCGTCGGATAACGCTTTTTCAATGGGAAATGAACTTTGCTGCTTAGATGATGTCACAATGAGGTTAGCATTTATTCCGGATTGAAAAGCGTGTTCCGACGGATCTGCACTCGACAGGCCTCCTGTATATAACTTTCAGGAAATAGTCCAATCCAATTTTGTTTTGAAAATTCTTGTGTTGATCTTGATTTGGTGGACTAGAGGTAATCTGTTCTACTCCTGTTGGCATTGGAAGCTATAGGTGACCCCGGAGTGATGTCACAAGCCGTTGACCTCCGTTGACAACAAATCCGATTCATAAGTCAAATTTGTAGTTTTCTGAGGTTTGTCCCTTTTCAAATCGGCCAAAATACTACCATTTCTATAACTTCTCGACATGGGGCCTCCAGCCAACAAAAAAAATAAAGACTCTCCTCTACATGTTCATGTGTTCAGCTTCACATAAAATGCAATTTTCGCAAAGTATTTAACCTTTATTTTACCGAAATCGGCCCAGAAATTAGCTCGATTCGAGTCAAAACAAAATGTAAACAGACGGAATCAGCCTCTGCTACAAGTCTTCAACTAGTCGCACAGCTCCACGGTCTATTGTGGGTTGAAAAGCGTAAGTGTAGGCACTGTAGCGTCATGTAAAATAAGTACCCGGATGGCCGGGGTCACCTATATTAGATGCAGTGGATGTGCAGGTGATGCACTGGTAGATTGGCATCATAATGCCAGTAAACAATTGGCTATGTTGTATAATGTGCTAGTTTTGTTGTCTTAAGAGTAGACTTGAGGGTTTCATGTCCTACAGAAAGATTAGTAATGGATGGCTGGGGATTGGTGATCACTGTATTTTCATAACTTGACCTGCTTATGTGAAGTACTTCATTCAATGACCCCTGTAATAAATAGGTCACTGTGTTTTGGATATTGTTGTTAGGATTCTCACACTTTTTCACAAAATTATCATCATTATTTTCATAAAAGTGAAGTTGAGATTGGTAGACTGAATCATGTCATGAAATACCAGCATTTTATCAGGTAATTAAGTAGAAGTGCATCACAATTTGGCTAGTACAAATAGCTGAGGAGAGAAGAGATACATGTACTCAATCATTCAAATCACTGTGTTACTTCTTACATGAGGACTCAGTTAGGTTAATTCTCCATGTACAAGATGAGTCATTTTGACACATTTATTGAGTGGATTTCTTGTTGAAACACTAAAAAGGTTTCAAGTGCATGGTGGTGGATGGCACCAACTAATTTCAAGGTAGTGCACATTCATTTTCAGACTTTGCAATTCAAACCTACTAAAAAGTTCAAAGGTGGTGAATGGCACCAACTAATTTCCAGGTAGTGCGCATTCATTTTCAGACTATCAATTCAAACCTACTAAAAAGTTCAAAGTACAGTGGTGGATGGCACCAACTCATTATGCAATTCAAATCTACTAAAAAGTACATGGTGGTGGATGGCACCAACTTATTTTCAGGTAGTGCGCATTCATTTTCCTTTTCAAGGTTTAACCCCATGAGAACTACCTGCCGATTGGCCAAAAAGAAGTTTTCATTATCAATTGGACCAATCAGCAACATTGTTAGAATAATTTCACCACACAAAAAATTGGGGTGAGTTATTTGCAAAGCTCCATTCTGATTGGTGATTAAAGTGAAGATATCATGTAATTGACCAATCAGAGGCAATGTTAGATCGGCAGGTCGTGCTCAGGGGGGTTAATCTCCCAGTTATTGTCCTTCAGTGGTTATCTAATATACATTGCTGTCACTTATCTTTTGCTGGACAGGAAAATAACAAATGCATTCTAAAACAAAGTGATAAACAACAAAAAGGAAAGGTGGTTTTAATTGAATTTAATGGATTTTACATCACCTACACAAGTAAAGCAATGATAAATGGGACAGCTCCATCATTGCAGATAATCATTGATGTCAATATTCACTAGTCCAGGTGTGAAACAATGAGCAGACTCAATCCACTTACTGTCTTGTCCCTGCATATAGCATTGAAACATCAGTCATGATAAATGGCGGTGATGAACTTGCGCAAACTGGGAACCAAGGGAGAACAGTGCCAGTGCATTGATTGGTCACCCCAGGTTAAATAAGAAATAAATAAATAAACTAACATGATAAAAACCAATGTTGGCTCACTTGAATAGTATTTTGTTAAAAAAATGTCATTTGGTACAAGGATGTTTGCAGACTGAGGTATTTGGACGTCATGGTGGTATCATAAGTTGACTTTGTTGCATCATAAGTACAATATCATTTTGTTGTATTTTTTCTGAATTATAAGAAGACAAGGAAATGTAGAGTTTGAGAGATGTTTTTTATGAAGATATTATTTTCAACTGAATTGCTTTATAATTGACTATTGAATGTAGAATTTGAGAGATGTTTTTTATGAATATATTGTTTCAAACCGTACTTTATTTGTGCATTTTCTTTTTGGTGTTTCAGCTCCTGATGTTATTAAAGATATACAAGTAGTAGATTTACCAATAGTTGATGGACTCCATCCAAGACCAGACAGCCTTCCACTAGCCATACCTGAAGATCTGTTTGAGAGACTAACTAGGCTTCATGGCAACCCTATAGTATGGTGGCTGGGTCAGATCCTTAGGTTTTTATTACGACCACAGCCAGAATTAGAAAAAGACATGAAGGACACAGAGGAGAGGCTAGGATTTGGACATCCTATTGTCGGGTAAGTAATGGTATTTGTAGTAGATGATAGATAGTGTACCAGAAGAAGCATGATGTAAGGATCTCAACTCAGATCACTACTTTCTACCTAGGACAAGGTTGACTGGGGACTATATGTGACCTGCTACCACGAGCGTGAAGTCGCAAGTTGGTATTTTCGAAATGTCCCGGCTTCTTTTGAGACATTGGTGTTCTTTGTTTCACACACACCTGTTCAAGCCAATAGTCTGTATGTCCTTTGTGAATGGGGGCAGAATGGGCCATTCATGAAAGACATACTACTGGCTTGTACAGGTGCACGACAAACAAAGAGCAACTAAAAAAAGCGATTTTTAGTGTGCTACCCTCATTCATAACGCCTAGATGTTGATCCACAAGCCTCAGCACACTTTACAGGTTGTTGCTGACCACTCAGCAGCCAGGATGTCTCGAAACTACCAACTTGCAACTTAAAACTTATTTCATGGTAGCAGGTCGCATATAATAACTATAAGGCTTAATTGCCAATATTCTTTGTTATTAGTGTTAATCTGACTACAGCTAGGACTAAGACCCACTCAGCTTTTGACACACATCTGAATGATACAAGGGAAGTAAGGCATTTCCTGATTGCATAACAGGACTGTGTACTACAAAATAATACTTGATATATGAGCTGTTTGTGCGTGCATCCCACGTGGTGTGATGATGCAATCACCCTAAGTGATATATAGGCATGGTTTCGCTGGCCAGCGAAGCCCAAGACCCATAGCAAATTGTCGCCAACCCAGTGCTTGGCATGCGAGGGGTCTTGGGTTCAAATACCACCCAGAGCAAACAACTTCTTTCTTTGTTTTCTCTCTTTATTCCTTCCTTTTTTCCCTTCCTGTCACCAAAAGGCTCTTATGCGGTTAGGGTTAATGCAAATTCTTAATGATTTTACTGAACAAGAGAGCAAGAGCCATGAAACAATTGATAGAGCCATTTTGTCTCACCTGATTCTGTCCAGGACCTGGCTCTAGGCTAAAGCTGTTGGTTCAACAACAAACAAACAAAAATAAAAGGGTGAAGTGGAAAAAAATACAACAAACTTCTGGTGCAAATTGTGAATCAGATTATTTCAAGAAAAGTTGTGAAACTTTACTTGAAGAATCATTATTAAGAGGGCATCCACTTATAGAACTTGCACAGATAGCCAAGCTCAGCATACTTTGCAACAATACAAGATAAACAATTACATATTTACATTATATAAAACCAAATCTAACCAGACAAGAAAAATCTTGTTTGGAAAATTAAGCACAAGTTGAAAAGAAGAATTATATTAGCATTTTTATCACCCACTAGAGCACTTAGGTTTTCAATTCCTTTTCTCTTGTTTTGTAACAGAAATAACTGAATGGGTAATGTGCATGAAGTCGTTGTCATGGTAACTAAAATAAAAGACCAAAATTACCTTGGTGCTATATTTCAAATGGCAAATCCTTGGAATCGCCTGAGAATATGCAAACATTCTGTTGTCATTTTTTTTCACAAGATTTTGTAAATGTCAGACAGCCAGGGGAAGTTCCGCTGCGGGGACCATTTACATCTTTATTGACTACCCCATGGAACCATGTAAACCAATATATATTATTCAAGAGATAAAGCATTCAAGATTTAGAATATAGACTAATGTTACTTACCTGCAAAAGATTTAGATAAAAAATGACTGCCATGACTAAATAGGCTGCCTGGGTTAAATACTAGCTTAAGGATATGTGCAATGTATTTGCATTATGAATTTGATCATATCAATGTAAAGTGCTGTAACTTTTATAAGGTAATCTCTGCTGGAAGTGATTGTGATTCACTAGATATTTCAGGAAATGTTTTATATTAGACGATGTGGCAAGTATTGGTTCATTGTACATCAATTTAAATGTAAATAGCTAGAGATATCATACTGAGATACGAACATGTGTAGTGCAAGCAGGGTTGCCAATCCCGCGATTTGGTAGCCCAATTTGGCGGCTTTTGAAAAAAAATTTGCGACTTTTGACAATATCCTGTCCCATAGAAACCAATGGTTAAGAAGAAAATTGGATGACTTTTCAACATTGGCTCCCGCGACTTCCGATAGTTCCATGTCCCATAGAAACCAATGGTAAAGAGGAAAATTGAGCGACTTTTCGATTATTTGACCCGCGATTCGGGCTGAAATCTTTTGGCAACTCTGAGTGCAAGTGCAGTTAGCCTGTACTGTAGTTAAACAAAAATTTGTCGCATATTGAAATCTTGTACTTCCTGTCAAAAAACGCAAAATATCTATTATTGATTTCAAATCTATTCATTGCATCCAATTGAATTACAAGTTATATCATCCCTTAAATATTAGAACCGGCGTTGAGATGATATTAAACCGTGATGCGCTATCTGTCCTAATCCAGGTGCAATTTGAATTTAATAGAATGTCAGTGTCATGTTTCAGAATGTTGTCCAAAGTACGATATCTGCAGGCTTACAGGGTATGCAAGTGACATGTCAGAATGTAGATTAATGTAGATTCAAGTGGACTTGTATTGTCTGTGATACTTCTGCATGGTTGATGCCTGGGGATAAGCAAGCTTGGTTTGGGTAAGGGTGTGCCACTGAAAAAGTAGACCAATCAATATACCAATTTTGCAAGAAATTTGGACCCATCGATATACCACAGAATGTCTTAGTTTTTACAACTTTTTTTCCCCAAATTTGGGGGAAATTTCAAAAATTTTGGCTACACTGAGGCAAAATTGGGCTATTTTCCGGGAAAAATTAGCCTAGAAAAAAGGGTAATTGATATACCAAAGGGCCGAAAATGACAATCAAGTTTGCAGCATATCCCTGTATGGTCATTTGTACTGAGTTCCCCCTTCCCCAATACCCCCCCTCCCCCCTGTCCGGGTTGTTGCTGTAAGATGATGCAGATCCAATTGATCCAGAAGTTGGTGTACACTACACATGTGCACTTCACACATCTCACATTACCTTGTAAATGATGTAGAATTTTGGCAGTCCACAAGACATTATATATTAAAAGTATTGTGCAGAAAGCCCCACTCAGAGTTTTATGCTGCCCGAGTAGAATTAATATGATGAGACAATGTAGCTAAGTTGCCATCTGAAACCAACCTGGACAGGTGTATTGGTGATTCATTTTTAGAAAGCCTATTTTTGGTTGAATAAATAAAGAAGTTAATGTTTGCAACTGCAGTGTCTCATCCAGTGTAGCTACAGTGGGTGGGAGAGTCCACCTCTCAGTTTTGGAACCCTACACTCAGCTGCAAGTTTAGCTCTGGAACCCACCACTCATATTAATAGGCCATAATTGCATCATTTTATTAAATTTGTCAAGAATATGGTCCATTTTGGCAATAAAGGGCCAAATATGAGTAAGATTTTCATCAAATGCCACACAGCACTAAAAATATCCTAGCTATAACCCTGGTCTCATCTCAAGTTAAGAGTAACACCATGTTGGATTTTGTAGTGGCAGATTCGAAGAAGTGTGTTTTTTTTGGTTGCATTGCCAGCGTACAGATAAATTGCCCTTGTGTATGTATACACACACCCCATGGGATTAGCTCAGCGCTCGCAATTCAAATCTGCAACTACAAAATCCAACAACTTTACTCTAAAGTCCAGTTGTAAACTTTGAAACTGAAATTCAGATACATGCAAAAATAGGGAGCAAGAAAATAATGAAATAAAACTGGCACTATAAAAGCTCACTTCCCAACCAAATATGGTAGTGATGTAAACATTTCAGCAATTTACTAGTATAAGCATATCTAGGTAAGGTAAGGTTGATGATACTTTTGATGCAAGTGGACCTGCATTTTGTAATATTGATTTACAACATTGCTGACTTTGGCCAGGTTTGATCAGATCGTGTCACAAAACCTTTGATGAGGACAAGATAGGGCTCATATTGAAATACCCTACCACGTTTTCACACAGAAAGAAGGCAGGATTCCCCTCGCTAAGCGCGCACCTCAGGAAAGCTCGGTCATAAAACGGATGGATTATATGCATCAGTGATACACCCTGCCCAGGATTTTAACCAAAGAAGGCTAGCGCAGGAAAGCTGCAGGATGGCGCACACCTTCCTGTGTAAGGGAATTTCAATATGAGCCCATAGTCGAAGAGTTGTTTTTGTATCTACAATCATATGGAAATTACATGGCCAGCCAGCCACCTTGTTCAAGGCTAATTTAATAATGCTAGTTCTTTATCTTAGCCTTAGCTCCTGGTTCTGGAAAACAAACCATAGATGTGTTCAGGCATTCATAGGATCATTGTGCTCAAGAATTGCAGCCTACAAGCCACGTATCTCTAGAAGATACTCCTGGTCCCATCCACATGAGCAAAAACTTTGGGAAATCTGCAGTGTTATGGTGAAATTTGCAGTGTTATGGTGAAATCTGCAGTGTTATGGTGAAATCTGCAGTGTTATGGTGAAATCTGCAGTGTTATGGTGAAATCTGCAGTGTTATGGTGAAATCTGCAGTGTTATGGTGAAATCTGCAGTGTTATGGTGAAATCTGCAGTGTTATGGTGAAATCTGCAGTGTTATGGTTTTAGTATGATTTGAGACCAATGGCCTGAGCTGAGATATCCAAATATAGTAGGTTTGTGCAATTTTGAGAAAATCACAGGAAGTGAGCTTTTCAGAAATTACTGAGTACTGAGTTCTAGGAATCCTTGAATAATGAATTTTTACTTTTCTACATATAGATGGCTTCTATATTTGTAACATTTTGTGTTGGTTAACTGTTCACTCTTTCTTATAAAATTATATTCAGGTTCCTCTTGTCTTGTACCAATCAATCGTTCCTCATTGTGTCTATTTGTTCTTGTTCAGGATGCATAACCTCATTACCTACTTTATTGAGAATATGTCATATAAAATTTAATGATTCTGGAATTTATAAGAAATACAAAACAAAATGGAGTGGAAATTGAGTGATAACATTGGAGCTGGGAAAATGAAATGAAGCTTGAGTGATAACTGGGAAAAAATGAGCGAGTGAGTATTGTATTGTCTGCTTACACCTGCCATATATGGTTGGTAGGCCCTAGCAGGGACAGGTGGCTAGCTGGCTGCTGATGTCAATGATCAATTGGGCTATTCCATTTAAAATCCACACTACCCCTGTGGAAGATTTTGGAAATATGTTGCACAGGGGAGTATGAATTTCAAATGGAATGCACATTAGGCAGCTCCATTTGAAACTCACCTCCCTCTGTGGAAGATTCAGGTTGAATCTTTCTCAGAGGGTGTATGAAAATCAAATGGAGCTGCCTAATGTACTAATTCGATTGAAATTCATACTCCCCCTGTGGAACATATTTCCAAAATCTTCCACAGGGGTAGTGTGGATTTTAAATGGAATAGCCCATTTCTTGAGATTGCTCCTCGTGGTGGAATTCTAGTTGCAAAACACTGTCAAATTTGCCAAGAGCTAGCTTCCAATATGATAGATTTGTAGCGTCATACATTGCTCATTGTATTTATCTAGGGCACAGGATTTTCCATAACTTGATATGTTGCAATGTAAAATAACTTCAACTTTCCTTGCGATTTGAATCTGCCACTGCGAAATGCAATGTGGTGTTACTCTCAACTTGAGACAAGAGACAATACAGACTATATCTCATCAAAATTTATGTAGAATTTTGAACTGATATCATTGACTTTGACGCTGTTAGCCGGGAGGGAGGTACTTAGTACAATTGGCCATATAGGGGTGTACAGTACTGCCAACATGGGTAGGATTTTTAGCCTTTTGGTATATCAATGACCCATTTTCTAGGCCAACATGGTATGTGGATGGGTGCTTCTTAACAAAATTTTCTCAGTTTTTTTTTTAATATTCCACATTTGTTTCACTGTAGCCAACATTTTTGACTAAAATTGGCTGAAATTATTTGACTTGTTATATCGATGGGTAGAAATTTGGGCATTTTTTTTTTTTTTGCATTTTTATTTCCTGTACTTGGATCTGGTTTTTGGGCAGTTTTTAAAGGTCCTAATGAAGTTCTAGTTTACTGAAAAATAGATTAATCTGGAAAGTCCTTAGATCGTTAGATGTGATATTTATTATCAGCACATTATGTTATGATCTAACTGACATTAAACAAGTGCCTCTTGGTGGTACCTTGAGAAAAAAAAAGGAAAGTGCAAGGTCAGTGACTCCAAAGAACAAATTGATTTTGAGTGAAATTTCAATTGCAATAATACCGAGTCTAGTAGAGAGTACTTCTGCTTAGTATGGCGTTGTCTTATAAGATTGAAATTGTTATTATGAAGTTTAAGAGAAGCTTTATTTTCCATTAATGTTAAGTTTATTCTGTACTGTATCGCATATGGGAACCATCAAGGGACAGTTGATACTGAGCTCATTGGTTCCTATTGTGTTCTGTTTCTTGGCTTTAGCTATAATGCTGGATGTTCACCTTTCTGTTCAAATGCTGGTTGTCAAGGACGAGTTTAGCTGAAGCTGCAAGTTTACCGTTCTGTATAAATGTATTAAAATATGAAGCAAATTTTGTATTGTATGTTAAGTAAGATTTGTCAGATTCCGTAACATCAGAATTGTTCATTGCCATATCAGTTTATATAGTGGATTGAATGAATCTGCTAACTCAGGAACCTTTTCTAACCAAGAATGAAGACATAATTCTTGTCAAGTTGAGTCGGAACAATTAAAGCTAACTGCTTTATATAGAAAAAGACATGTATGCAATCATGTAAGCATGCTTCATACAAAGACCCATCAATTTGTGTTATCTGTGAAGACACAAGTGTAAATACAACCGCTTTTATCCAAGATCATGACTTAGCACTCTATGTGTTGAACGCATCACCCAGAGGCTAACCCATCACACACTTATAATGTTCTCTGTCCAATTCAAGTACTATATATATGGACTAGAGACATAGTATGCCCACGGGCCATAACATACATACATACGATGCATACTAAGCTCTGGGAAAATGCACAGAGCTAGACAAAATCTGACTAGCACAGGGTGTATCCGAATTCTATTTTATTTCTCACATTTGTTCATAGATGATGAGCTAAATATCTGCAAGCTAGTAGTAGTCATTTTCAGACGGTCGTAGAATTTTCGAGGATTTGTGTGCTTGAGAATTGCGATTCCTAAGTCAGTCCCTGAATGTGTGTAGCCTGGAATTAAACCCGGACGCTTACCATTAGTGTAGTGTTAGTGGCGTACCGAATTGATCCGTATTAAATATAATTAAACCAAGGTCATCAGTTTACCCCCTGAGCACTTCCTGCCGATCTAACACTGCCTCTGATTGGTCAATTGCATGATATCTTCACTTTAATCACCAATCATAATGGAGCTTTGCAAATAATTCACCCCAATTTTTTTTGCGTGTTGAAATTATTCTAACAATGTTGCTAATTGGTCCAATTGATAATAGAAACTTCTTTTTGGCCAATCGGCAGGTAGTTCTCATGGGGTTAAACAGCAAATTTTGCCTGAGAATTGTGTTGCTTTTAAGCAAAAAAACCTCCGTATGGATGTGCTAGTGGCATGTATGAATATAGGTGAAGGAGTGTGTCTGCCTGCCTGGGTGGGGGACAATAGTAAGGAGGAAAATCAATGACCACATTAACCAAATTGACTTGCACACACTTGACTGTTTCTGCACATGAATACATAGAGAAGCCACTAACATTGGTGCATACAGAGCAGGTGAAACGTGGGCATGCATGCGTGGATTCAAATGACTGGCTGGCTAGATGGTAAGGCCATAGGAAAAGTTTTACTTAAGAACTTTTTGAAAGTAAGAATATTCACAAGTAGCTTTTTAAAAACAGGTCCTGATGGTTTACCAGATTGACCAGGATGTGCAACACAGACTGAAAAATATGCTCAAGTGTGGTCAAAAGACATTTACTTTTTCTTCAGTGGCATAGATTTCCATTTGGGGGTATATGAGGTTAGGAAAGATTTCTTGAAGTATAGTGAATCCAGCACCTCTTGGCAACAGAATAAGTGTATGGTACAAATGCTCACAAAGCACACAAACAATTTTGGCCTAAAAATGCCCAAGGTTACTGCTGTCCCATTCAAAAGTACAGGAAGACCACCTACAGCGTTGAGGTCAACTTTCTAGACTTCCTGTCTACTGGCAGTAATGGCTACTACCCAGTGCTAACATCAATGAATTGTTTAATTCGAATTAATCAATTCTATATTATAGACTGCTCAACTCTGGGGTTTCTGTATGAATATACATACACTATTGTCTATGATTAAAGGGGCATTTCGTGATCCACAGCCTCATCCCCCACTTTTCTCAAAAAAGTTGAGATTTTTATATCACTGGAAACCTCTGGCTACATAATGTGTATGTACAAAATATTTCTTGCAGATTAATTCGTTTAGCAAAGATATCGTGAAATTTGAATTTAGTTCTGGTGCACCAGAACGAAATTACAACGTACTGTCTATGGAGCAGTGTAATACACATGATCATGCATAACTCGCAATCGCAAAATCGGAATCAACTGGAATTTTGGGAATATGCTTTTTTCGTGGATATGTACTGAAAAATGTCATAAAAAGAGGATGCTAGGATCATGAAATCCTTCTTTAAGGAATGAGCAATGTTAAAGAAGAACATTTAAAAAAAGTAATTGTGAAAACAACAGCCACATGATTTTGTTTGACCATAAAGATGTTTTTGTCAGAAAGCTTGCACATATTCTGAGCTTGAAAATAATATCTTCTTTGTGAAAAATACTAAATTGGAAAGGGGAAAATTGTCAGCAGTTCTCATAAGTGTATGCATTAAAGATCAGCTACATGGCTCAATCATGTCTTCTGGTGAATCTCTGACCCCGCTTGCCCAATTCAATGTTAGACAAAGCCATCTTGTCATCACGTCCCTTGAATATTGAAAGATGGGGAGTAGGGAAGAGTGGGATACAGGGCAGAGTGTCTACTTCAAATTCATGACAGTCATTTGCTATTATGCTATTGGAATGACAGGCATTTGAACTGTTTTGAGCAAGTGTCAGTGAACTATTTTTTTCACTGATCGTATAACCATGCATACCTTTAAAATATGGCCAGTCATCATGGTCACCTTTATCATACTGGTAGGATGACAAAGATTAGTTCTGGCAGGAATAATTGAGGCATATTTATGAGCTTGGACCTCATCTAAATTAGTGTATGCATTGTTGACTTTGTCAAAAGTTATCAGTATAGCACTGTTTGATGTGAATAATGTATTGATATTTTTCATCAAATTTGACCCACTTAAGGTGGGTGATGATTTATCCCTTACTAGTTCAAAAGCCTTTACTTGCTTGCTTTTATTCAAGCTCAAAGGTAGTTTTTCCGCCATGTGGTGTAATACAGAATTTGATAAGTTACTGATAATAGATGTTGGATTGTCATGAAACTTGGTGAATATGATAACCCTTGAGCAGCAAAAATTCTTAAGGTCGTCTGAATATAGATTGTTGGATTGTCATGAAACTCGGTGCATGTGATTTCCATTGAGCCCTTTGTTACAAGAATGAATTAAATGCAGACCTGTGTAGCACACATTTTTCAATTCAGCTTTCAACATGAAAATTCTTGAGTATTTCCCAGTATGTCTTTGGTGGTATTCACCAATAAAGACCCGATATTTCTCACCTGGTTGATCATTCCACACACAAATGATTACTAGCATTCAAAGTACTTGTCAACTTCATCCGTGGCACTGTCTTTTTTAAAGACAGTTCTTGTTTGAACTGTTAAGTTGCATATCAAACTCATCAGATTATCATAAAGAATCAGCACTTTCAACATTGCTATGGTTGGGTGTCATTTTGACATGTTATTAAGGGCTGGGGTATGAGCGTTTGGACAGTATTTATTTTGGGACATTAGAGCACATCAGACATATCGAATTGCATTCTGAATACTGAAGAATGTCATTCTGATATCAAATAATTTTGATTTTTGAAATTCGCAATTTAATACACATTTTATGGCAAATCATTAAAATTGATATTTTTGATATTTAACAGTACTTGAAGTAAACTTTATAAATCTGATGATTTATACTTAAAGTGTATGTAGGTGGGATAAAAAGCCGACGATCAATTGAAAATTTTGATTTTTCAGTATTGAAGATATGGATTTTTTTTCCCAAAACACCAAACAAAAATAAGGTCTTTTTGGGAAAAAAATCCATATCTTCAATATGAAAGGTCAAAATTTTCATTTGACCGTCGGCTTTTCCTCCTGCTACATACACTTTAAGAATATATCATTAGATTTATATAATTTACTTCGAGGACTGTTATATATCAAAAATTTGAAAAATATCAAATTTTTATAATTTGTCATAAAATTTGTATTATATTGTGATTTTCTAAAAATGAAAATTATTTTATATCAGAAAGACATGCTTCATATTCAGAATGCAATTCGATAGGTCTGAGGTGCTCTCATGTCCCACAAAAAATACTGTCGAAACGCAATAAACGCTCATTTTAGATCCCTTAAAGACATGTCAGTTTCATTTGTCAAACCTAAGATCACATGCAGTAAATAACATGATGCAGATCATTCAGTCGGCATATCTGATGATAAATTAGCCCTGCTGCCATGCTTCGATATTTCAAATGAGGCATTTTGGTACGCAATGATCAAAATGTCATTAGGAATCATTTCATGTTGCAAATCTTGGTAATAATCGGTGACGTTTCATTGGCAATTACCTGAACATAAATTTTTCATATGGTGAAATCCAGCAAGGCAATGTGAAATGTGTTCTCAAACAAAATCATTCGCAATATTTATTGTAATCAAATGTATCCAATGCATTTTCAAACTTACAATATTCTAATTTTTTTTCCCACACACACCCACACAAAGGTCACACCCTTGGAAATTTGTGTAATAAGAAGTATTTACACAATTGTTTATGTGACCAATTGTTCCTTAGCAATTTGCAAAATTGCTAAGGTCTGTTTCTGTCAAGTTCTTTCTTTCTTTCTTTCTTTCTTTCTGTCAATCTTATAATGAGCCACCGTAGCCATATGCTTTGAGCCATGTTGACCATATTTGGTCATTAGGACCATTGGGTGGGGGGACAAGTGAAACATGATCAACTTCAGGTCAAAGGTCATCCACTTCCGGTCAATGGCCAAAAACGTGATTTCACTAAAAATGCTACTTCTTCTACAAATTACAAAGCACGATGATGGCACTTGGGTACATGCATCAGCTATACCCAGTGTCTAAAAGTTATTGTCCAGAATTGGGGTCAAAGGTCATTAAGGGGATACTTCAGGTATATGACCAAATACCCTAAAATGCTGCTGCTATTATACATGTATATAGTACAACAATGTTACTTGGTCATCAGGTCCAATAGCTGGTGGCACAAATGTCACATGACCAACTCAAGGTCAAAGGTCATGGAAAGGTCAATATGGCCAAAAATGATATTTCCTGTTATTTTTACTAAAACTGCTACTCCTTACACAAATTACACAGCAAGATGACATCACTTGACACATGCATTAGCCTTGAGGTTAAAGGTCATACGAAGGTCATTATGGCTGATATGATTTTCTGTTCTGTTACTAAAATGCTAAGTCATTCCACAAATTATAATATAGCATGACATTACTTGCATACATCCATTGGGGTCAAAGGTCATTGGGTCAAAGGTCATTGGGGTTAAAGGTCATGTAGGTATTACTTCGGTATGTAGCAAAATACCTTAGGAAGTCGTGACTATAATAGCGCATGATCAAAGTTGCACAGAACTATTTACATGAACATGAATATTGAATAATTTTTGGTTTATATCAAAATGATTTCACATACTGTAATACTATGGAAATTAATTATAATTAATGATTATAATAATACTACAAATATCTGTTTATACATGTATATTCCAATGAATCCTTGAATTATACCAATATACTGGACCTTTTGAACTCGTGATATGCTATAGGTGAGCTAACGAATTAACCTTGGTCTTTAGTCAAATTCCAAAGTACTATAGTGCATTTAAAAAAACACCTCTCAGTAAAATCAGAATAATATACTACTGCTTACATGCATGCGTGTTATTTAGCTGGGCTAATTAGCTATAGGCCTAGTTAATTAGCTATTGCTAAGGTCGCGTATATGTGTATGCGCAATTAGCTCTAGTTTTAATTCTATTTTAAGATGTGCACTTGCAGCTGCGTAGCTAGGAATTTTTCCAGGGGGGAATAGACCATTTTGCCAGGCTTATTGATAGTAATCGTATGGTATTGCATATCATATGGATTCCCCATCTCTCTGCCCCTCCTCTCCCTCTCTCTCTCTCCTCTCTTTTTTCCTCTTTCTCCCTCCTTTTTCCTCTTTTTTCCTTGCGAATAGGCAATTTTTGCCCCCCCGGAAGCTACGCCACTGTGCACTTGAACTATCAGAGATAGCAATGCAAGATTTGACACACACATATTTATAGCATTAAAAGTATCCATATTGAAGACAGTAATGCAATAACAGATAGGTTGACGGGTCTTTCACAAATGGTGGCGTGGAGTGATATTCAAATCCATATGCATCGTATGAATACTATATGAATAAACGTTGAATTCTGCAACCAATGCACTTTAATTTTGCTCTTGATTTTAAATGAATTGTGTTCATCATAATTCCTTATTACCAATACCCTCATTATTTTGTGACTATCAAGAAGAATGTCCAGTACAAACACTTGTATTAATTGTGCATCACAAGTGTTACTGTGTTAGTGATATTTTGTTATCACTGTGTCTTCTTCGCACACTTCTTGGTATTTC
This sequence comes from Amphiura filiformis, assembly GCF_039555335.1. Taxonomy (NCBI): domain Eukaryota; kingdom Metazoa; phylum Echinodermata; class Ophiuroidea; order Amphilepidida; family Amphiuridae; genus Amphiura; species Amphiura filiformis. Next base: position 59,999,089 of record NC_092632.1, read on the forward strand.
CAAATGCACATAATTAGCACAATACCAAAGATGTTGATAGTGATGAAAAATCGGACTTTAAAACAAAATTTGGAAATTCTCTACCAGTGCAGTACAATTTCGTAATTAAGAATTATGGAACTCATGAAATTTCCTGTACTGGGATGAACTTGCCATGCCATTGCTACATTGAAGACAAGCAATGTCACCCCAATGATTGGAAAGACAGGTAATCCTATTAAATGAGTGTGTTTCTTATTAGCACCCGGTCTCTGGAAGTACGTATGTTTAATTAATCGTACACCAGAGACGAAAGTGCTGGTTGTGCAACGCTTTTAAGCCCATACATACAAAAATATATGTTGGGTTCAGTCTATGACTATATTGATGCCTTTGTTTCCTGATTTTGCATTATTGATTCTTGGAAAGTACAAGTGAATATTAATTGAACTCAGTCATGTTAAGTCGGATGCCCTTTCTGGATTCCGTCAAGTGTTCTTGGTGGAGTATCATCACATATCCATCAATTAAATGGACTTAAAATATCACATATTGATTTATGTTGTCAATATTTGTGTATGCACTTTCATCGTACATCATTGGAATTGACTGTATTGATTGACTAATGAAAATATGAAATGTGCATGTTGCACTTTTGCTAATTGCAAACAATGTGTTAATTTAACCTAGATAAAAACTGGTGTATTGGGCTATTCCAGAAATTAATGGCACCCCCACCCCCTAAAGAAGACATGTAAGTTTATACCATAAATTTTTGGGAATTCCCAGACCAAAATTGTATCCAAAAAAATGGGAATTTCCATTTTGACAATAAAATGATTAAAAAATTGGGAATTCCCAATGTCCCTAAAGAAGACAGGCAATTTTTTGCTAAAATTTTTGGGAATTCCCAAGCCTAAAATAAAAAGGTGTCTTTTTCTTGGGAATTCCCATGTCTTTTTTAGGGTTGTGAAAATAATGGGGGGAATTCTCAGAGCAAAAAATGGTGAAAAATTTTGGAAATCACATGTCTTCTTTAGGGGGTGCCTTTAATTATTTCTGGAATAGCCCATTTCAAAATGGATGAACAGCTGTCTGAAATATGTGTGTTAATATCAGTAGCTAATTGTTTTATTGCCTGAATGAGTGAATCCATTAGAAATACACGCCCCTTGTGTGGAACATTATAAGGTCATGTCTTGCATAGGGGTTATATGCATTTCAACTTATGGTATAACTCTGGCCAAACCGCAAATACTGTTTAGGCCAGTGGTTCATCACATTATACCTTTGCAACAGACACAATTTGGTTAACTCTACAGATCTTTTTCCTGGCCCCATCATTACTGTCTGACCATTTCTCAAGGCAAACATCATTTTGATGCTATCTTCAGTAGATAACCATTCATAGCCAGTGATCTGATAGTACAAGAGACACATGGATGATTTGCTTGGTTATGACTGTGTTAGGTGATTAGCCTCAGAATCAGAACATGGCTTAATTATCTTTCCATATTTTCAGCAAGTATTATTAGAGCATTTATTGAGCTTAGGTATGTTTATGGCATACAGGGTGTTTCAAACTTTCATATTAGCTCTTATCATACCACTAAGGGAAACATCAAAGAACACCGCTAACCTGATATAATTTCGTATCTAGTCAGTGAGTGCGTATTTTACGCTTTATATCTAGTCAGTGAGAGCGTATTTCGCAAGCCCCGACGCTGGCGTGTCGGCGAGGTACGCGTATAAAGGCGATTCAGCGTAAACCGGGCGCGTAAAATGCACACAATCTGTAATACGCGGAACAGTCATATATTTTTTGTAATGTTTTTCCTATTTAGCAGCAATTAAAATGTTTAAAAATGTAATTATTTCAATATTTAGAATGACTTAGTGGTATGATTGAAAGGCAATATTATTAGTTATTAGGTTCAGCGTCGGTTAGAATGGCTCAGTGTCATACTGGGTTCAGCCTTGGCTTCACCCAGTATGACACTTCGCGCACGATAATTTTGCACTATACCGACGCTGAACCTAATAACTAATAATATTGCCTTTCAATTACTAAATTTATGGAGCATTATTTTATTTTTAGTTTGAAATAATTTCTGCTGTTGCTATTTTTAATTCTCGGACAAAAATATATGTGCCAAGCATTGTGTCAGATGTGTGTGCATACAGTACTTTACATAATTTCAACCTTAGCGAAGACAGCCTATTAACAAAACATTGGGTAGTGTGGTTGGTTTATATATTTTTTTCAAATAATGCATAGATTACATCGTCATGTTTGTGGAATGCTTGTGGATGTACTCTTTGCTTTCACATTGTACATGTCGTGTCCGAGAATTTTTAAATTATACCAATAGTAGTCATTTATTCTTATTGTATATCTTTAATATTATTTCCATTGCTTATTTTGTTTGTTGTGTACAGTGTTCATGTAAGAAGAACCGATAAAGTTGGAACAGAAGCCGCTTTCCATGGTATAGAAGAATACATGTCACATGTAGAAGAATATTTTCAAAGATATGCGATGCATGCTGATCCAGGAAAAGATCTAGTTAAAAGAGTTTTTCTAGCAACAGATGATCCAGGGTTATTACCAGAAGCCCAGAAAAAGTAAGTATTTAATAAGTTTGTTTGTTTGTTTGTTTAAATCGCCGCTCCATGCGGAGACACACCTGGGTCCTGATGTGACCAGGCTCAAACAAAAAAGCCTTATATAAGCATATGCTGGCCTATGTGGAAAGAAAAGAGAGAAACAGATTTGAAGATGGAGATCAAGGAAAAGATGGCCAATCCCAACAATCAAGTGAACAGTTTTACTGTCAGCCTCTGGGTCAAGGGAAAGGAAACCTCTAAATCCAGTCTCAACTGCCACTGAGGCTTATTCCAAATTGTTTATCAAAATCTGCACATTTTTGATTTGTGATTTATATAATTATGTAATCACTGGTGTAATCATGCAAGTACCCCCCAAATCCACTAAAGGTCCAATTTTTGGAGTATCAATGTTAAAAATTTGTCTACAATGTCACAATTTTAAAAACTTTCACACAAAAAAATCAAATCACTATTATTGTAAAATTGTTTTAAAAAGTCAATATTAAATTTTTTGGGGCAGTGGTACCAAGAAGTTTTATATTACCCATCCCTGGAACAAATTGGGGGTTGATGTGACTGTCTAAGGAAAGAAAATACACCACTTCATCCGTGATAACATTAGGATCAAATAATGGACCTCACATTCTTATTATTGTATTTAACTAAAAGTACCCTTCTCCTAATTGAAACCCCTGCACACTATTTCAATGATTGAGACATTTGCAATTTTTTTTTTCAATTATTTTCTCTCAAAACATGCTAATTATGTGTAGAGCAAGTGAGTGTTGATCTGTCACGCTGTATTGAGCCTGTTACAAAAGCAGGTGGGAATTGCCTTGAAGGAAGAATATCCCAAATGTGTCGCTTTTGAAATGCTCTTTTTCCATTTAATTTGGTATAACTTGAAGGAATACAATCGCATTGTACTGAATGAGGTGTCAAAATATGCAGAACAAAATTATCCATCTATTGATTACTTTATTTGATAATTTAGGTTTGATGTCTTCAAGATATTGTTTTTATTCAGGGGGTACTACACCCCTGCCCCAATTTGTGCCTATTTTTGCATTTTTCTTACAAAATATAGCGCATTGGGGATAAGTAAGATATGTATATTATTAGGGGCAAGGACTACAACTACTGCACTGTAAATTTTATTTCAGCACAGACAACAGTTGTGGGGTTACAGTCAAAAATGAGGTAAAACCAATAGAGGTTATCCACTTTACTCATGCGTGACTTCTAACAAAAGGCGCTGGTTCCCGTAGTATTCCTCATTCAAACTAATTCAATGCACGACCTCAGAGTTACCTGCAAGACTTTGGCGGGCTATTTTGAAATAGTCATGGTTGCACATGCAGGTACTTCTTTTGAAAGTCCTAAACAAGGTATAGGAGTCGCTGGTAGGATATGCAGCTTATAGAACACGGATAACCTCTATATTTGATCAATAAATCAATAACTACTTGCTTTGAGTTGCTGAGTTTTCAGTACAGTAATTGTAGTCCTTGCTCCTATAATATACATATCTTACTTGTCACCAATGTGCTATAATTTTTGAGAAAATTGCAAAAATAGGCACAAAATTGGCCAGGGAGTAGTACCCCTTAATGAACTTTTGTGTGCAGTATATGTATATGCTACCAAACACTTGTTAAGTGACTTTACAGAGATACTTCACGTTAGATTTTTAAACAATCTCATATAACTTCATGAAATAGGTTAATACCCGTTGAAATATGTTAAATTAATAGGGTAATAACCGATACAATGTCAGAAATATTTCATCGACAATGAATTCCTGATGGAATTCTAGGTCTTAACTTTCAACATCATGGCAAATGGGATTACATTTCTAGGTTTATGATGAACTAATACATGAAATAACCTCTTTTCTCAATACTGCAATGCCCCAGAATATTTTTACGAATTCAAAGAGCATATTATGTTAATTCACACAGAGTAGTGTTTCATTGTTCTCTATCATTTGTAATATGCTATACATCATATAACAATCACTCATTAACATTATTTTCTTTCTGCTTTTCAGATATCCGGAGTATACCTTTGTGAGTGATAATGATATATCTAAATCAGCGGGATTATCAAGTCGATACTCAGAGAGCTCACTACGAGGCATTATATTAGACATTCATTTTCTATCCCTTAGTGACTATCTAGTGTGTACATTTTCTTCACAGGTAAGAGCCTTAATGGGCTGTTCTAGTTTAAATCCATACCCCCCTGTGGAAGACATGACCTTAATCTTCCACAGGGAGTGTGAATTTCAAATGGAGTCACCCATTCAGTGTTGTCTGCTTCAAAATGGGCTATTCCAGTTGAAATCCATACACCCCCCTATGGAAGACATGACCTTAATCTTCCACACAAGGAGTGTGAATTTCAAATGGAGTTACCCATTCAGTGTCGTCTGCTCCAAAATGGGCTATTCTAGTTTCAATCCATACCCCCCCCCCCCTGTGGAAGACATGACCTTAATCTCCCACACTGGGAGTGTGAATTTCAAATGAGGTTACCTGCATGAGTAACTCCATTTGAAATCTACACCTGCCCTGTGAGAGATGAACGTCACGTGTACATGGGGGTATGGATTTAAACTGGAATAACCCATTAGTAATAGGTTATGGAATTAGGTGTGGAATAAATTGGGTACATTTTAACATTGATAGTGAATTGATAAATTTTGCATTTTCAAAATGAAGAGTGATTCTTAGGTTTTAGAGAACATATAGGCTCTTGGTATTTATCATGAATTCAAGGGTTATGAAAGAGAATATGAAAAATACCCTATACTGATTGCAAGATGAACATTAAATAGTATGATGAATATGGTTGTGTAATATCATGATGTTAAGATTTATTCTAAATTGTTGATGAGTCCAGTAATACAAATTATATCTGTGATCTGTGATTCTCCAAAACATCCATTACCGTAAAAACTCGATAGTTAGCATATGTGCTTACTATCGAGCACTTTTAAAAATTGCAAACATGAAGTGCCCCATCCATAAAGGTGTAAAGGGTTATGAGCAAATAATTGATACACATAGTTATATACAAACAAGTAAACCTGCAAATATGTGTCTCAACCCCATTAGCTTAGTTGGACTTTGTTTCTTGTTTTTAAAAGCGCTCGATAGTAAGCACATATGCTAACTATCAAGTTTTTACGGTACATTCACTATAAGATTGAAAATGACTCATCAGATGTCACCTCATTTTAATGTTCAACCAACTGCAGTTTTCTTATAAATGCAAGTTATTAAAATGGCCATAGAACTAACACCTTCCTGTTGCATCACAAAATATGGTCTTGAAATTCTTGAATTTATCAGCAAAAATATGTCATAACTATTTTTCTCCATATTAATTTGACCTATATTTCACTACAATTAGAAATGTTTCTTAATTGAAGAATTAAAGAGAAAGATTCTCTCCCTCCAAGAAAAATAAATTGAGAAAATGGCAGCACCTTACACACAATACATCAGTGTAAATTACCATCCTTGTAACAATGTGCTCAATTTTCAATTGGGAAGTATCATGTTTCATATATAAAATATGATTCCATTAAGTAGGTTGGGGTGGGGTATTAATAGTGAAATAATAGATTTTGAGTTTTATCAAAGAGCAGTATTCAATCCTATTTGTGTTTATTGTTTTCATTAGGGAACAAACCAAAAGATCAATGACGTCCTATAAACGTAACTAGTTTCGTCAACTGCCAGAAACGTAATAATGAAATGTTGAAAATTTTAACATAATAATTATGACACATTCTTCAGACCGATGTTTTTGTACATACGTAATCGTGTATTTTTACCCCCTCCCCCTAAACGAAAACGTTTATAAGACGTCATCGATCTTTTGGTTTGTTCCTTTATCCCATAAATAATATTTTGATGAATATATGGAAACTGGGATTTACATCAAATAAAATAAATGATGGAAATTGAACTTGCTTGGCAAGCACTTGTACTTGTCAGGCAAGATCAATAATTTCCATTGTTTTTTATTTGATGTATTATTGATGCATATTAAAATATGCTTGATCACAACAGTGCAAATATCAGAAGTGTTCTTGGTTGAGATCAATATTTGAAGATTCATATTTGAATTCAATTCAACAGTTTCTAAATTACATCAAATTTATTAATTTAATTTTGTTTTTATATTTCCACAGGTTTGCAGAGTAGCATATGAAATAATGCAAACACACCACCCTGATGCAGCAGCATACTACCATTCATTAGATGATGTATTTTACTATGGTGGACAAAACGAGCATCAACAAATAGCTATATATGAGCACAAGCCACGCTCATCTAATGAGATAGAACTCAAGCCTGGTGATGTAATAGGAGTAGCCGGTAATCACTGGGACGGCTGGTCAAAAGGGACTAATCACCGGCTAAAACCGAGAAAAGCCGGCTTATATCCATCTTATAAAGTTGTAGAAAAAGTAGATATATCTAAAATGCCAACATATCCAGGGGCGGATGACTTCACGATACCATCCTCATAGTATCGGCCTATATTTGTAGGTGTAGATAAACTTCTTTTTTTAAATGTTTTATGGGAAACTTTTTAAATGGGGAAAAATGAATTTGTATTATAAAAAAGAATATATATTGATATATGTGTTAATTGCTATGTGATACAAGACCCTGGTTGCAATTGTCATGTTAAGAATTACTTTATACTGTTTCATGCATCTAGCAAGAAGTAGGCTTTGGCCATTTTTATGTGAAATATCTTTTTAAAAAGTAAAATATGTATGTATCAGTCAGCCCATGTCAAGTCCAATGTAGGTGTTTCATTCTAGTCCCAGTAATGTAATTGAATCATGATTGATGTGAAAACAAACATGTGCCTTTTTGCATGCAAGTAACGTTGTACAAATAGTTACACTATTGGCCTAACAAAACTAATTAAGCTGTGTTACAGCGGTACATTTAGGTTAATATTTATACAACTTTGGGTGTATAGATAACAATTATTTATCCTACATTATTTTCTCAATCTTTCATTGGTTTTACATGTGAATAACCCCAGGGGGGTACTCAAGTTTGGTTTTGGTAGGGACGTGCCACTGAGAATTTGAAAGTGGACCCATAAATATACCAATTTTTCAAGAAATTTGGACCCATTGATATACCAAAAGTCAAAATTTTCGGCTGAATTTAACTCAAATTGTCTTAGTTTTTACAAATTTTCCCAAAATTTTGGGAAAATTTTGACAATTTTGGCTAGATTAAGAAAAAATTGGGCTATTTTCGGAAAAAATCGAGAAAATTTTGAAAAAAGGACCCTTTCCTATAACAAAATAGGCTTTGAAAAAGGGGTCATTGATATACCAAAAGGCTGAAAATGCTATATCCATATTTATGCACGTCCCAGTATGGTCATTTGTACCCCGGGTGAATAACTTGACCTGTTTCATACATACCACTCTACTTGTCCAAATCAACAAAACAGTCTGAAACAGGTGTCTAGCTTGGGCAAAGAGAAGATATCACACACTTCCCACAATGCATTTCTTCCATTTCAGTAATCTGCACTGATCCGCTATCAAGTGCATCATGGGTCGGTGGTGACAAAAGGTACCTCATTGAACAGGACACATCCAGAGCATGCAAATTTTGTTTATTTATTTCATGACAATTGACCCATGTTTAGCCAGTCTATTCTCAATATGAAAACAAAGAAATAGGAATGTAATTTGATGAAATAAGGTGACCTATGTTGAAAAGAATTCCGTGAAGGGTGAGATATCATTTCTGGCTCAGGGGGCTCTCATTTGTGTCTCACCTAGCCAACAGCATACGTAGTCAAGTTTGAACTTGTTGGTTTGTCAGATTTGAACCACATTATATTATATACGGATTGATTGTGCCCCATATTTAAGAACACTTAGACATCTATTGGGAATGGGACCATTGAAAGATGTCAGTAAACATCACCTTGTTGCATAGCATGTGTGACACTTGGGTATTGTGTTACTTCCATTGCTTTTTGAAGAAATACAGCAAAGACATGTTAATGGTGGCTGTCCATTAACTAAGAAGTGTTTGTTCTTTAGTAACAAAACAATATTGAATGATTGCTGAGATTATGAAAATAAAAAATATGGTTTTGGAGATATCTGCAGTAAAGGAATCGCAAGCATTATTTACAAGTGTATTTGATGTGCACAAAGGGCCCGACAAAGGGAGTCAGAATGCATAATGACTGCTGTTAATGCCCAAGTAAAACAAAGTTTCTGATCCCATAATAACAGGAGGGGGGTATTTTTCTGACCACCAAAATTATTGTTATGCAACAAATAAAAATTGTCTGTCATTTTGTTATCATCTGATTTAACAAAATTCAGGTGAAGAGTGTATTTCTAAAAGCATGAAGCCATCCAACACCCATCCTTTGTTATATTCCTTTTGTATTTCCACAGAATGAAGCACGGCATCTTTATTTCATCCAGGCCCGTACGCAGGATTTCATTTGGGGGTGCTGATTTTGAAAAAGTGGACCTTTTTCCAAGGGAGGGGGGCAATTTTGTGAAAAGTGGACAAAATTTGGACCTTTTTTGTCCAAAAAAGCGTAAAAACCTGATTTTTTTTCTCGCTACGCTTGCAAATTTTGAAATTTTGGGACTTTTTGTATACTTTTCGCACCCCACTGCGTACAGGCCTGATTTCATCCCAAATTAGAAGAATGAAAAACTTGAGGTTCATATAGTGACATATAGTAACAGAACTTATTCTTTCCCTAATGAATAATTTGAAGCAGTATACTTGCAACCAGGGTCTTGTAATTTAACTTTTCGTTAAATCCCGAAAGCTTTTGTGATTTAACACTACAAATGTCACGTCGATGCGCACATCATTAGCACCTATCATTTACTGCACACTGCGCATAAACAATTTGCAAATCTATGTGCCGTATGTGGAGTTAAATCATAAAGACTTACGGGATTTACCAAAAAGGTCTCTGATTAATGAAATGTGTCTGATAAGTGTTCATTTTGACTGTCATATCATCGTATCAACTCATTGCACACATCATATTTTAATCAACAAAATGAAAATGTTATAATAATGTATTATGATTACAAGCTGACGTGGCAGTTGAAATTAACATGATTTTTATGTAGCCAAAATGTTAATAGTGTAATGTTTTTTATAACTACGGCTGTGTATGTGTCCATGGATTATATAAAACATGGTATTCCATGTTAGATTTGAATATTCATTGTATACCAACACTGGCATTGGTATACTGCAGATAAGAAAGAAGACATAAGGTATTTTGTTTATAAAAAATATCCACTGACATTTTTTCTGTAGCACTATTATCAAAATTCACAATTATCAGTACTTTCAGCATGTGGACATTATGAGTGTATGATCAAGGTCGGAGTTATATAATGGGGCCATTCCCACTAGGGCGAATCAATCTGACTTGGTCCAGACTAAGGGTAGTGAAGTTGGCCGGAGATTAGAAATTGGGCATTAGTTATTTAGGTGAATTTTGCTCTAAAAACCATTTTGCTGCATCAATCGATAATGGTTTTTAGAGCAAAATTCAGCCGAATAACGAAAGTTCAAAATGTGAATGTTCAAAAGCGGTCTCAAATTACTATATTTCATGAGATTGATGAAGAAAAATGGTTTAAAGAGGGAAATATTCACATAAGGAATGTTCAATTTCCAATCCCCAACCTCTGACCAACTTTGCCATGCTCCAGACTCGTTTTGTCCAATCTTACTTGGTCCATGATCCATTTAGTCCAAATGGCATTGGACCAAGTGCTCATAAACCCCTATAATATGTCTTGATCTGCTGACACTTAAGTGATAATGATGCAACACACCATGTCAAGTTACATTGAATGAAATCTTACACATAGACAGCCTTGATGTTATGTACTATCTACTGATGAATGCATCAGTATTAAGGGTATGCTAAAACATTACAGTATTAACCATATTAATGTGTGCTGTACATAAGTGATTGGTATCAACAATGGACCACCCTGTAATTGATGTGTGCTAACTCATTTGGACAAAATTAGCATTGTACATAAAATGTTTTATGAATCCAAAGAAACTGCTGTATGGTTAGATTGATAAAAAGTTTTATAAAAAGTTGTAATTTTATGAGAAATATGAAGTTTTATGTCATGAATTCTGCAAATTTGTCATGAATTCTGCAAATTTGAATATTTGTAAGTGTTAGGGCTGCTGAGTGTTTTTAAAAGTATTAATGATATAATGACTTTCTGGATTGAAATGCAGAATTTCACACAATTAACTTTGTGTAAGTGTATGTAATGATACATACAGGTAATAATGGCCTATTCCGGTTCAATTCCATACACCCATTATAGAAGACATGACCTTAATCTCCCACACAGGCAGTGTGCATTTCAAATGGCGCAATCCATTTGAAATTCACACTCCCTGTGTGGGAGATTAAATGTCATGTCTTCCATAGGGGGTGTATGGCTTTCAACTGTAATCGCCCAATGCTTAAAGAATGGATTGATGGTATGGTTGATTTGTAGAAAATATTTTGTGATGAAACTCAAGAAAGGTTAAATAGTGACCTCTACCTCCTGCCAGTTTTGCCATCAGAATGTGTCACGCTGAAATTACACTGCAGTTGCTGGTGATTGAAGAGAATTTAACCAATGAACTGGATCGATCTTACCAAGCAAACAAGAAACAGTCCATTTCATTGGCTAATTATCAGTCATCATCATTCATTACCAGCAACCAGGGTACAATTTCAGTTTAGTAGTGTAATTGAGATGCTATGGGCAAATTTATTTCAAAGCTTTTTAGCATGTTGTGTAGCTAGTGTAACTTTTGAAAATAATATGCCTGATAGAAATCTTGTCTTCACCTTAGTTGACACCACCTGCTTGCTTGATGCATTTGTGAAAAAAGGAAGTTAAAATGCGGTGCATCGTTGACAATTACTTTGTTTTACACCACCGCCAGTATTAAAGCTAGAGATTTTTTTTAGTTATAAATCTGTGGAGAGTACAAGTCATATATGTATTTCATAAGAATCAGTTTGACAGTGGCTTAGCAAATGACCAAGTGAGGATCCAAATTCCTTTTATCAAGAGAACATAATGTGGTATGACCAAAGGTAGAGGGTTGAGTTTTCTGTGTGCAGTGGAAGGGGATTCGATATGGTGTTCATTGCAAATTGCAAATCATAGACTTAAGTTTCCATATTTTGCCTGACATTGGACAAGTTATGGGGTACATATTAACAACTGAAAGGGACAAAGTCTATTTCAAAATCCACCTCCAGTTCTACTTCTGTATGCAGTATATTATATACTCACAACACAGGAACCAGTCAGTAGGTACTTGCATGGCTACATGTATCATGCTTAATGTGCATATCTGATCAAATGAAGGAAGGCCTTTACTTCAATACAGACTCGAGACCTGGGTCTTTATATGGTTCTTGGAGCAAAATCCTTAAAGATAATCGGTGGACAGTTGTAACTATGCAATGTGATGTGTGGTAGAGTATCATGGTTGATATTTAGCTGTCGCCTCAAGAGGAGGAACTTAAATAACATCTATTCCTGTGCATGTATCTTAAAATTTGATATTGTCACAAAGTTTCATACTGTGCTATAGCACTGAATGTTGGTATTATTCCACACAGTTTTAGGTACTATTTCGTGCAGGTTTTTAAAGTGTGGTTAGAACTAAAGTGCAAAATATGTGAACATTGTGTATGCATGTCAACAAATTGAACATATGGAACATTTCTATGTAAAATTGTAGCAGCGTATGTCATCATGGGAACGAATTGTAGAATTGTGTGCTATACTTATGTGCCTCTATCATTAACATAGAGGGTTAGTTTGCAATATTTCTTATGTGTGCTAAGCTTGGAATATTTTATGGTAAAAATGTTGAAATGGAAAGCAGTGACAAGGATGTAATGGAAGGCATCAAACATGTCATCGTGCTTCTTAAAGATTGGTGATCCAATTGTGACTTGAATTAAATTGTTTGGATTCAAAGCAATACTATGTATCACAGTAACACATAGAACAGTGAATAAGTTGCAGGGGTACCACCAAAATACTATGTTTGTGATCATATCGACTAAACAAAACATATTTGAAGTATGAAATTTCACCGGAGCCATGAGCTTTCACCTGATACCAAAAAAATACATTTTGATGGGGTTAAGTTTGAATTGAAGCTGTTAATCGGGTCGCCCACCTTTTAATAAGCTGAACATTAATAATGTGCCATATTGATGTAAGAATGTGTGGATTAGGTTCTGTGTGCATGGTCACACAAAGGAAGATATGTGGAATTAGTAAGAGAGGTTGTTATTGTTTTTAATGTGTGGAATATTGGAAAGTCTATTTGCTCATGGTACTACATACAACATAATGTTGTATTAACTGTTTATTTTTAAAAGTTTTATTGTCATTTTTTCCCTGAATTTTGTGTTTTGTTTTCAATATAATCTCCTATCAATTAAGGGCCATGCAGACTCTGAATTGAGTTTGTAGTTGTGCTTACTGCTATTGTGATTTAGTTTTATTGTTGATATGATTACATGTATTTTCATAATTGTTTGTGGACACACTGTTATCATATATGCATGCCCGGAGCATGGTGTACATGCACAACCGTACACGACACATATATAATAGAAATCCTCAGTGATGTGTATGTAATAAGTGAACCAGTCAAATATGATCCACCTAGGTTTCAGTATCATTGAGGTATAGGACTTTTTATTTTCTCGGAGAAGAGCAGGTACGGCAACTATTTGATTATATTTCTACATGTTCATACTACATACTCTGAAAATTTTAGAAAATTTGCACGAGTCCATTTTTTAAAAATCACATTTTTGTTTCTAAAATGGGGGTTATAGCGCCCTCAATGGGCACTCTCTCCATAGGGCTACATGTAAAGACCAGATATAGGCAAATGGCCATAAAATAAAATGGACTCGTTCATTTTTCCTCAAATTTTGCATATGATGTAGATTTAACATCTGTAATGTAATGCAAGTGGTGTCGTTGCTGGTCTTCTAAATTTATTTATAAAATGTCCGCCCCAGACCAAGGTGGATCACATACATGCATATCAAGCTTGATGAATGGCAGATACAATTATGAAATTGCTATTAGACAGAGTAGCAAACACATAGGTTGCAGCCGATTCATGCAATGATCATATCATTGTTTAATGAAACAACGTTGGTTACATCACATACTTTTCTATACGAAAACGGACAAAAATGTTTCACATACAGAGCTATACAATGCTGGTTTTAGATTTAGCCTTATTTATTGCTAAATTAATGTTTCTCCAAAGGGTTTTTTTTTTATGAAGAAGACACTTGAAAGTGTTTTATTTTTTTTGGTGAATTCTACATGCCAATCTTTCGAGTAACATTGTGTAACATGGTATTAAAGTTATAGCTCTGTATGTGATACAATTTTGATTAAAATGGTATCTAACTTAAAGGTCTGTATGTGATGTGACTACTGAGAATATATATTTTCTTGTTTACATATATAGAATTATATAACAAGTATTGTTTTTCAGGTGACTAACTTTGGATACCGACTGTGCTGGAATGGCTAGGTTTGTCCTGGTTTTGACACCACAGAATGTATATACACGTATATGCATTTGTGCTAACTTGAAACCATGACAAATTATCCGTCTGATGATCGGTATACCCAATGATCGTAAGTGAGGGTATGCTGTGAAACTAGTAGTAACGGTTGCCTTTTCCAGAGGTCTATACTTTGAATTTGTTTTTTATATAGAATTATATATTATCTTATTTGTTTATAGCTACCAATGATATCAGCATCAGTGAGAAGGGCATATCAACATGTGTTTTAAATGCAAGAGCGATTCAACTTAATCAGAAGATATTGTGCACCAGATCAGCAGGTCTGATGAGCATTATTATTCAGATTTAGCAGTCTACCGCTTTAGTGCCATGCATTTCTGGATGTGGCCCAGTTTGGCAATGATGCTTGCGATTATTGCCGTCTTTTGTAGCGTATAAATGCCAACTTCCTTCCCAATTGTTTGATTTGTTGGTCTTCCATGGTTAATGTTATTTGGAGAGTTGCTGCTAACGGATCGGTTATGCAGCTTATTATTGTTTGATCTTGTAAAAAAAGTATAATGCAGAAGAATTTTATATGAGAATTGCATTTTGCATTGTAGTGATTGCAGTTTTGTGCACTAGTGAATTATCTTTAACTTTAAAATTTACAAGTTAAAAAGATTTCAATATCAATAATAAGAACACACAGAGTTTGTTTGTGGTATGAAAGTAATATATATAAGGAATTCTAAATAAACATGGAATATATAAACTCTGTGTTGGAAATCATGTGTGCAAGCATCACACTTGTTAATCAGTATGAGCATGGTTTCCAAAAGGGAAATTAAGAAAACCTAAATGTCCTATTTGCCCATGCAAAGGAGCGCCTTGAATCAATTAACAATAGATATGAAAGGAAGAATTACATAACATTACACAATATCATATGACTGGTTCAATTCCCATTCATGTATGCTGTCAGATCGAGGCTCTCCTCGCATATAGCGGAATCGTGCAATAGGCAAACATGATCTGTCGTAAGTTTAGGTGAGATGTGGGAATAATGTGGTTGTCATTCACGGAGCAAAACAAAATGAGGGAAAACTACTCAATCTGCAGCAACCATGCCTTTTAGCTAAACTCTGTAGTTGTTATTAGCCATGTTATTGTTACTAAACCCGAATATTCAGTTTACACTGTACTTGTGATTTTGTTAATTTCCAACATATTTTTGTTTTGCTTTCAACCATTTTCTGTTTTTATAATATGATTTATTATTACTTTGTTGATGTAATATAATGGTGCCAATGATATAGAACTAGCCAACCGATTTCAGTAGTGCAATTATCACAGAGACTAATCAATGTATGTGTGCTATATAGAGGTATTATTGGGTGGGGAGTATAGTACTGGTAATCACAGCATTCCACTCATGCAACTGATCCTGAATGGGAACATTCAATTGAAATGAAATTTTAATGTATAATGATTTTTATATTGCAACTCCGATGAACCTGTTAGGCCCCCAAAAAAGGTTTGTCTCAAAGCTTGAAAACAGATGCAAAATGCGATTATTCTTTTTTTTAATTATTATTATTATTATTCCCGACTTTTTTATGGTATTTTGAGAAAAAAAGTCTGATTTTCACCGAATTTTTGTGGAAAAAACTATTTAAAAAAATGAAGAAAAAAAAAATTCCACATTTCTTTGTTGTCAAATGGCATGATTTTACAAATACGCGCGCAAGCTTTGAGACAAACCTTTTTTTTTGGCCTTATAATATCAATTTGATACAACTCGCATAATGCAACTCTATCGCAACACTCAGTGGTGCAAATTGGGTAAATCCATGTAAATGTATCGATATTTTTAAAAAAAATTCAAAAAGACTTGCCTATCATGCAAGGATTTCAGTTGAATATGTGTACATGCAAGCAACTGAACCTGAATGCTGTTTGTCTTTAGGTGAGTCGACCTCAATGTTTATCAACTGGTATATCGATATGCTTGAGTGAACCCCATGTAACCACTACACTGTTCAATAGCCTTATTGTGATGTGGCGGGAGTTTTAAAAACATGAGCCCTGAACAAGATATGATGCGCGCGCATACCGCCAGGCAAAAAACAATGGAAATTGTGATGATGCGTGCGCATACTGTCAGGCATTGACGTCAGAAGTCAACTTATCTATAGTGAGATCACATTGATGGGAGCATCAAGGTGAAAAGAAATTTGAATATATATTGAAAATTTGAATTTGAAAATGATTTTTAATTGTATTGCAACTCAGATCAACGTGCTATAAATTTTACAAATTACAACTCACTTAATGCAACTGTATCGTAACACCCAGAGGTGCAAACTTTTGGATAAATTCAAATGTATTTATTATTTTTTAGCTTTCACAAACATGCTTGCATAATAGCACAAGGATTTTAGTTGAAATATGCTTACATATGCAACGGAACCTGAATGCTGTTGATATATGACATGGTAGCTAATCATATAGGCAGATTAAATTGATTGGAGCATCAAGGTGAAATTATTAATTGTATTGCAACTCCAATCAACCTGGTTTGAATTACAACTCACTTAGTGCAACTACATCATAATCAGTGGCGGTGCCAGGAATTTTTTCAGGGGGGCCGGGGGGGGGGGGGTCAAGAGAAGGCCTATGCCTCACTTACAAATAATTCCTTTTGCTTCATCATCCCATCAGCTCAGACAAGAAAATATGGATGCACAAACCGGAAAAATCCCTGTGCTTTGTATGCTGTGAATTCTCGCATATTCGTGAGGGCCGATCATTCAATTACCAAATGATGCATGTCTTGCGTGTCGTGGCATATATGAATAGAGCGTTGTGTGTCTTTGCATTTAAAGACCGTAAAAATATGCGGTATGTGCATAGCAGGTTCATCTGTCATACTTCATGGAAACGATTGGCCCTCATTAACAGGGTGTTGCTGTTTTGTCTGTATATTTTCTCATCTCTGATGCCGAGTTGCAAACTCTATTCTGATATAATAAATACCAGTTGATAGTGATACCAGTTGAAAGTGGAAGGAGTTGAATTCAGGGTATTAAACTCATTATATACAGCTAGCTGCAACATTGTACCATATAACAAATCATTTGTAATTTTTGCTCCTATTTGGTTATAAATAGACAATATCCTTAATTAGCCAATGGCTACATTCATTTGAAATCTGTTTAAGTCATTATGTGTATACTATGATCAGCATGTATTTAGTTAATACATGTGTCTATTACTGGGGGCGTAAATTCACAAAAGTTCCCACAGAGTGCAGTTAAAGCCTTAATGTACGATCTTTTTAAATTTTTAGATTTTTCTTTTTTTCTTCTAAAATGGTAATATGCAATCATTATGAAAGTTCCCAATACATTTGGACTCGAAAAACATTGGGAATTTGCAAAGAAACAACATCATAAACTTCACCTCTATCACTCGAAACATATCGCACTATTTGGATCAGGACAGCGAGTGCGGCCTCAGAGTTAGTCTCCTACGCGGCCAGTTTGAGTTACGCTCCTCCACATGTGGAGGAGCGTAATCAAGCTAGTTTTGTACGAGACTACGGTTTTGCGATCGTGGCCGACATAAAGTCATAATCTAAAAAATTATGACTTTATGTCGGACCAACAGAATAATCCCGTTTTACTACAAATAGGACGAATTTAACAGTTTGCTCATAGATTTAAGTTATAACATGTGTAAGTATTACAAATATGCCAACAAATCGGTTTTGAAAAAAATAAAGGTAAATTCTGAAAAAAGATCGTACATTATGACTTTAAGTGCTGCGCCCAGCTGTGTATACATCCTTCTATATGTTTTGAGTCCCGCATATTACAAGCTGATCATAGTATAGTATTGGAATTCCTTAAAACATTTTTGTAAGATGCATTTAACATTTTTTGTTTTAATTTTAAACACGAGTCCAAATGTTACCAGGTGCAAGATACGCAATCATGAAAAGTGTGCTGCAAGCCTACTCAAAGTGGTAATATTATGCACAATAACACTCCACCTATAATATTGTCTAGATTAATTGTCTGTGATATATCTTGATTTTTATTAACATATAGTTTATTATATGTATGTGCTAATTTTTGTTTGATTCTATTATATTAATAGTGTTTATATAAATGTGTTGACAGTATTTGTACAGCCATGCTGGCAGTGTCTATGGTGCTGCACATTGTATATTAATTACACTGTATATGGAGTCACCATATTTTGATGATGCAGTAAAAATAGGCTTGTTTATGCAGGCAAATGTTTTCACAAAATTAATGTGTCATTGTGGTTATTTTATGCCAAATTATGCTGTGTATCGGGGAATATCTGAGCGTACCCAAGTTGACTCCCATGATTGAGAATTAGATATTTTGCCTATAGACGAATCCAACAAACCAAGTGATTGTCAGAATTCAGTCGGCCATTACTGGGTCCCGTCTGCACCCAATTGAGTGAATTAAATCCGCTTAAAAATCGATGTATTGTGTTGTAAACTTTCATCATTCTTTTGTCTATGTGTAACATGGGTGATGGAATGCAGTTTAATATCCCCGCCAAGGCCACATAATTTCACATTTTAGGTGGGATAGACCTAAGGGGGTCCCAGCTATGGCTGCCATTGAGGTGTAGGAATGCGTGAAAATGGATTTGTCTATAATATTTTGGATCTAGTCACAATAAACACACAAAATTCAAGTGATGGCAGTGGTAACCAATACAGTATATTTATTATTCTACAATAGTAATTACAAATACACATTTGTTATGAGGCATGACATTTTTGCATACACTTTCATATTTACAGATTTCCCCATGTAGTGGCAATTTTGGAATTTTGAACCTTGCAATTTACTATGAGATGTTATATTTACTCTTTCCTTGTGATCAGGCATGTTCAGTTTTAAAACTAAATTTTTTGGTCAAAATTCTAAATTCAGGGGTTTTTTTTGTACTTTTCTGTACTTATTGCCCAACTTTTTTTTTACGAAAGTGCAGTCTCATGTGCCTATGTGATGTCAAGTTTTACTGAGCATCGTACAACAGTTTTATCAAATGTGACATGATCAAGGGGAATGAGTCACATGTCGACCCTGGTGGAAAATGAGTTTTACATTTGTTCTAAAGAGGACATTTAGAGCTTTCAGAAACTGAAAACCCCATGTTGATACAGCTTTTCTTTGCGAAGTTACATCAATTTATCAATCGCTGAAAACAAAAGAATTTTAACACTTTCTTTGCCAATATCTCAAAATCAATTAATAGCGACATCCGACTCATTTCCCTTGATCGTGTCATAAATTGGCTCTTTAAAAAAATCACAAAAGACATTCCATTATAAACATTCAACATACTAGAAGTCGCAGCACGCTATTTAAAAATTGCCACTAATCAAGCGTTTTTACAATCACTACCAGTTATGGCTAGCATCATAGTGACAAAGTTGCCATCAAGTCAACTGATTGTGACTTGACCCTAGTGACTTATCAATCAGATATTGGTAATCAATTTCTGATGAGGGATGTTACATCACAAAAAAACCGCTTTGCTCCCAGACAGATATGCCCTTTACACAATTTACCATACTTTTCTGGATTTAAAAACAAATGGGCAACTTTTTCCCTTCACTTTGCTTTCTGCACACAAAAAAAAAGTTTCTCTGGTACCAGGCTTCAAATCTCTTTTTCTGCTTCATCAACAAAATTTTTAAAAGCTTTTAAACTTGCTATTCCAACAAAAGACAATCCATTTATATTTAATCCAAGTCAGCTTTATTTATTGATTGCAAAATGAAAAGCACTTTGACAGTAAATAAATGCAAGAAGTCGCAAGATTGACCTAACCTACATCCCTCGGGTTTACAATGAAATATAAAGCTTAGTCAATTAGGTTCGATTTTAGAGAAGAGAATTGTGCAAACACATAAGATGTATTGCAGGGGATTGTTAATGGAAATGTTCTGTACCGATTTAAAGTAGCAAGCAATGAAGTAATTGACAATCATGGAGGCAAATAACAAATAGGTTGATGGTACCCATGTTAAAGACACAACCATTATTAAAGTATACAGTTTGTTCTTTACTTCCACAATATTAATCCCTAGGACTTATTCAGTTGCTTTTACTATGACAACACACTACCCGTACATCATGTATCAAAACGACTGGTTATACAAGTTCTCTAACTTGTCTAACTTTTGGTTTCTGCCATTAGAAGCGATAGTCTGTTTAATATGTAAAGTGTGCTGAGGCTTGTGGATCAACGTCTAGGCGTTGTGCCTGTGCCTAGCGCACTATAAATCACTGCACTTTTTTTTTTAATACTGTACAAGTTGAATGGGTATGAATAAGAGACTGTTTTTGACACAACCAAAATTGGAGACATACATCCCAAAGATACATACGAATATAACTTGGTATATTTATTGAGACTATTACAGAATTCAAAAAAATCAAATTACTGCAAAATTAGTCCATAAAAGAATTACAACAAGTTGATTATGGATGTAGGTGTGCTTGGACGTAAACAAATTGCATATTTTAGGAAACATAATTGAAATATATTCATTTGAAGAGTTTGCATGCAGTGGTAAATTTATTTGAATTACCACAGTCATTGTTACATTTTTTCTGGTTTGGTTACTTGGTTGTTTTTCTGAATTTATCAACATGTATTTACTTATTAAAAAGACACAATTTAAAAGGTTACAAAAAATCAAATGATTGAAACAAACAAACCACTCCCTCCCCTCTAAAAAAGTGTTTTAACATCTACTCAAATTCCCATGTTTTTCTTAGTAGAGTGTGCACGCTATAAGTGACTGGAAACTAAGAATTATAGTGTTGTCTCAATGTTCATCTTATGCAATACCCCTCCTTTTCCCCCACCAAACAATGTTTGGAGAAGATATGGTGAAGATGATCGTATTGGACATGCTAACATTGTACGGGGGTAAAAGAGGGGACCATTTCCAATTAGGCCTTAAAAGAGTTTAAACAATTATTTTTAAAATTATAGTTTGTAGTTTGTGTAGAAAAGGGGACTCAAACTTTTTCAAACTTACATCACGGTACCGAGTAAATAAATGCTTTTTAGTTATATTTAAAAATGTGATCTGGACACAAAGAATATGACACATTCACACACAGAATACTTAAGAATATCAACAAATTTAAGAGATATTTATCACAAAAGGAACATAAAACATATCCTTTAACAAGTCCCATACATATTTTGCCTCAAGTTTATTAGAAATCACAAATTTACCAAACATTCCAAAAACAAGAAAGCATTCTTATAGAAAAATCCAATTTCACACATTCATACACCTCATTGGCAGCCATAGCTGGATCCCCGCTGGGTCTATCCCGCCTGAAATGTGATATAATGTGGTCTTGGCAGGAATTTTAAACTGCATTCCATTACCCATGTTACACGTAGACAAAAGAATGATAAAAGTTTATAACACAATACAATATAACATCGATTTTTAAGCTGCTTTAATTCACCTAATGGGGCAGTCACAACACCAGTTTGGTGCAGAGAGGACCCAGTAATGGCAGAATGAATTCAGACCATCACTTTGCTCGTTGGATTCGTCTATAACTTGAAAGGAAAAACAAAACAACGTTAAGCCCAATGAACCCTACGAAACTTGGCAATATAACTGGTATAGAATTCACAACTGACATTCATCACTTAAAAATCCAGTGTCTCAATTCACAGGATTAAGTAAATGTTATTCACTTAATTGAAATGAGTTACAAGTCTACATATTACTGTCATCTGATTTACTTTCTGTATTCAACATCAGCCATCTTTCATCCAAGAAGGGGAAATATCCCAATGTTTTATTTTGACTGAAGGGAGCAAGTGGGGTAGGGGAGCCCAGAATCAGACATTCTCCCCACCCCACCTGAATGATGTAGACACAAAACATAGTACACTTTTCTTTTATGTTTACATGATTAATATTTACATGTACTTGCTATAGTTCAATTTTCTTCTTTTCAAATAAATTAAAACAATTAGTTGAAGGAAAAAATGAATTTGCCCTCCTTAAAAAAAAGAGAAAAAAAGACAAACCCTTTAATAAATACTGGTAAGATTATTATTTTGAATGCCACACTCTTACTAATATCATGTGGTGTGTAGAAAATATGCAAGGCAAGTCCTACACAATTATCTCCATGTAATAATTTAAGAAAGCATTATCTATCCAACTGCCACATCCTTCCCCTATGCAATCATTTCCATATACATCACATCTGACATGGTATCCAATTATCCAGAATACCAAAGCACCTTAGACTCCACCACGGTCGTTTACCACCTATGTATGACAACCACTTTTATCTAGAGCGCCCTCAATTTAAGCTTACTGATAAGCAAGGTGATTTACCTCCATTTATCGAAACTTATTTTTATGAATGAACTCATAGTGCCATGAGCGCGTAGTAAGTGTAAAATCTACATGTTATTATACGTAGATTGTAGTTGTAGATAGATAACAGCTTATGTAATATCAGTAAGCCTGAAATTGAGGGTGCCCTAGATAAAATTGAGGGCGCTCTACTGACTGCATGACGCAAGTAGATGAGGACCTATGTCAGAGTTGTGACATTACTTATCTTGTAAGTATTGAATCCCTCCCCTGTTATCGTCCGCCTGTGTTATTTATTGCCACCCCCACCCCCACCACCACCTCCTCCTCCCATACCACCCATCATTCCCCCTAATCCCCCACCCTGTGCACTCTGTTGAAATTGTCTCATCATATTCTGTAGACCACTCATACCACCTGAAAAACACAAACAGTAAAAACATTGTGGTTACAATCAGCAAAACACATTTGACCAAAGTTTTCAGTATTTAAGCAAGCCCTATATCCATATTATTTAATTTAATATCCATCTTTAGTGCCATAACTCATAACTGTGTGTGGGACATATGTGCTGCAATCAAGCAAAATCAGTCGGAACTTTGAAATATCAAATTTTCAGTTTCATATGGAATGGTAAAAAGCATTTACAAAGCTGCATTATGCAGAAAACTCCATTAAAATTGAACAACTAGTTCCAAAGATATAAGCATTTAAAGAGTTTCCAAAACAAAAGGAAACAAAAGGAAATATTTCCTTTGTTTGGCTATATCTCAAAATCAATGTTTCTGAGTTCCGACTGATTTTGTTTGATCGCATCACATATGACTTTTGATCCATTCGGGCATTGGTAATGTGTTGTAGCAAGTAGTGGTAGCACCAGGATTATGTGTGACACAAGCATTGTGCAAGCATGGGTCTAGGGACCTGCTGTTGGCCCCCAACAGAAGCCCTGAGCTAGACTGTTTGGTGGTACGAAAAACAAGACCCAGAAAAGTGTAAAGCATATTAATCCAGATGTGGAGTATTTAAAGAACCTTAAATATATTTAAAATTTATAGCTTTACAGCTACAACACTTTTCCTCTGACCACTTTTACCTAACAAACCAAGAACAAATACTTTTTCCAATAATAGTCAACAACACCGATGGCCAAACAAACAAAGAATCTGACAAAAATCATGAATTTGATTTAATGACAGTCAGTTTTCCATGAAACGGTTATTACAAAGTCTGCTTGACTCTAGCTTACCTATTTGATGCAATACTCTTGGGTCCATAGCTCTGGCTATTGATTGATTCAATTTCTGCATTTGTGCTGGGTTCACATTCTTTGTCATATCTCCTCCTGTCAACAAGAATGTCACAAAATAAAAAGAAATATTAAAAATGTATAGTTTCTTTTTCACTTCTAAATGCAATAATTGTGAATAATATTTATATTACGTTTCAAACTTGTCACTCGCAACATTCGACACTTCGATCCGCACTGACCTTTGCCCTTGAACAATCCCTTGATACCACCCATCTTCTTGACCATCTGTGCAAATTTCTGGTACTGTTGTAAGAGTTCCTGGACCTCTTTGATTGAAACCCCAGCTCCTCTGGCCACTCTCTGCACTCTTCCTGGGGTACGCATGAAGATCTTGGCTCCTTCTCGGTTGTCTAGTTCTGGTGTATACAAATATGTACAAAAGAAATACCATTAGATGTGATAGAATCAATGAATTGAATGGAAGAATGCTGACTCCATCACACTTGCATGTCACTTACTTTGAAGAACAGCCATGCAAAAAATGGATGTGATAAGTTCATGTACACAACACAACATATAGATGGTGGAACGGTGGAGCTCGCCTCCCCAAATTTATATTGACTGCCACTCTCATATTTGGCCAAGGGTTGGAAGAAATATACACAAAGGATGTACATGAAAGTCATGAGTCAATTTCAAATTTATATCTGCCATTTTGATACAAATTAGAGCAAACATATGATAATTGCCACCTAAATATAATAAAGATCCACCACCCATGCACATGCTTACCCAGAAATCCCAACAAAAATACATATCCATAATGTTTGTTTTGGAGAAAAATACACTAGGATACACTTTTCTTAAATTACTATACATGGGATTATTGAGGCTCTCTCCTTTTCCTGTTTTAGATTCTTTGGATATAATATTTGTGGTACCACATTCATGTACATAGACCAATCTTCTTACATACCACGTAATGTAGTGTGAAAATGTGAACATGGTATAGCAAGTAATAAGGTAAGTTCCTCATTATTGATCAAGCTGATGTGCAGTTTGACCTTCCAGCAATACTTTACTAACTGACTTACTTAAAAGGGCATTTCGTGATCCACAGCCTCATCCCCAACTTTTCTCAAAAAAAGTTGAGACTTTTATACCACTGGAAACCTCTGGCTACATAATGTTTATGTACCAAAAATATATTGCACATTAATTCGTTTAGCAAAAATATTGTCAAATTTGAATTCCGTTCTGGTGTACCAGAACGAAATTACAACAGTGGCCTATGGAGCAGTGTAATACACATAATTATGCGTAACTCGCAAAATCTGAATCAACTGAAATTTTGAGAATAAGCTTTTTTGTGGATATCTACTGAAAAATGTCATAAAAAGAGGATGCTAGGATCACAAAATCCTCCTTTAACAAAGGCCTAATATGACGGATGTCTCACAATAAATCATTGTCTTAATCCGTCCTGGTTACACAATTATTTACTCACCTTCATCATTCATACTATCCATAATTGTCATGAGTTTCTTGAGTCTTGCCATTGATTCTTGCTCATTGCCTTTTGTCATGAAGTCACTACTAAATCCAGGAATCATGCCCTGTAAGACAATAGTATCAACAATGATCATAGTGAACAACAAGACGATGTGTCTAACAGCACTGACCTTTTCGGTAAATCACATAAGTCTTTGCGAGTACACGTGAGATGTCGTCATTTGACGTCACACTGACTTGCAATGCGCAGTAACGATGTGCATCTCAGGTGTACTCGATAAAGCTTATGGGATTTACCAAAAAGGTCAATTGTTAAGTAGGAACTACTTCCAAATTTTGAAAATAAAAGAAGATAAAATATTTCTGCAACTGTTTCCATTTCCAAAGTACTCAGGTTTCATGCAGAGAAATATCACAAGCAAAGTTCAAATTTGAGATATTTGCAAAAAGAGATGACTTTCCAAGTCTATTTCAACACAAAGGTTACAACAGTCTATAGAGTGCATCAATTACAGACAGTTTTAACATTGTTGAACTATTTTGTTGTATGGCTGTAAAGTCTAAACAGATCTTTCATAAGAATGTGTTGTAGAACTGCATTATAAAACTAGTCTTTTACACAGACTTCTTGTCTTTGAGTATGAAAATGCTACCTGCTAATTGGAAGTTTCTCACATATTTAATATAGAGTCCGAAGTTTTCCGTTTTACGGAAAACGGAAGAAAATCACGGAATCGGAGGTACAACACGGAAAATGACATTTTTGTATGATGTGACAAAAATTGTTAAAAGATAAGAGAAATAAATGTTAAAAACAATCTTTTTATGATAAAAATACTGTTTAATAATACCAAAATAAAGGTATATTACAAAGGCATGAACCCCCTGTATCCCTCCAAACATCGTAATAGTCGGCCCATTATCGTGAGAATATTCCAATCAGAGCATATTGATCGCGATATTGAACACTTTATTGCGACATTAATATCATTGTTTATATATTTTAAGTTTCACAAATTTTACAACACGGATTAAAACACGGAAAATGGATTTTAGAAAACGGTAAACTTCGGACTCTAATTTAATATCATCTCAAATTTTCGCTTGCACAGCCTGATACTGTCCTGAAGGATTTTTAGGATTGATAATTCAAATAACTATGTCTGTTTCTTTTGTCTAAAAATATTGATGCTGCTTCATTTTAGAACTGCGATCAAATAACATGGATTATCATTAGTGGTTCAAAGTTATAGTTTAGGTTGAAAATCATAATTTTATAAAAAAATTCCAACACAAGGCAAATCAATGTACTACTTATTTCAGCAAAAGTAAAATACTACTGGTCATCCCGGTGTCTGACTAAAGCTTCTCCTTACCATAATCTGACTGAAAGGTCCCATTTTCATTATATTCTGGAACTGTTCATACATGTCTCGTAGAGTAAATTCACCTGCAATGCAATAAACAAAACAAATTGAGATATACAAAGAAAGAAACTTACACTTTCCAATTAGTCATACAACATCTTGGCATGTTTAAAAGCAGATTCTCATCATCATCATCATCATCATCATCATCATCATCATCATCATCATCATCATCTTTGTCGTTGTCGCTGCCACTGCTACCACCACCATCACAATACTCTCAAGTCCAACATTCACTCTAAACAAATACTGCTTGTTCCATTGAAGTACAGGAGTATGTATTTTGTTAAAAACCTAAGAGGTCAACAGTAGACTCTCTGCAGATGACCTTGGGTCAGTGTGCATACCTTGTTTACTTTTCATACTCTCCATTTATAGCACAATTTCAATCATTTCACTAAAGGAATTGAGAGCCAGTTTCAGGGCCATCACTAATATTTGACTTTGTACTTACCATGTTTGAGTTTATTTATGAGTTCTTCATTTTCATCTAGATTGAGTTCATTGACCTTGTCTATCAAACCCTCTATATCTCCCATGCCTAAGAGAAGAAAATGCAACATTATTTAATATAACAAGAAAGAAAAAAACAGCATTCACAACAATAGAGTTTAAAATGGCAAATTTGAAAGATAAATGTGACCAAACTTCACATTGTTATTATTTTTGTGTTTTTCTTACATCACATTAATCATGTGCTCTGAATGACATATTAAAGGCCCAATTCAGTGATTTACTCATCTGGACGATCGTAAAAATTATCAAAATTCAGATTTTGGTACCTTTGTCATTGTCATAGATGTGCTAACATAGCCTGCGAATGGTTCAGCCAAAAGCCGTGTATTTAAGACAAAATAAGACATTTTACACAAATCTGTAATTTAGATACTGACAGTATCTAAATTAGGTACATGTATTTGAATGGGGCTTCAACTTCATCAGTACTGCTGTTTTCTTTGTTTTTTGCCAAATTTGTCATTTCAAAAATACCAAATGGCAATTTGAATGACTTGTCCTTCACTTTTAAGCAATTTATAAACAATTATAATTTTTTTACACTAGCGCTGGGATCACTGAATGGGTCTTTAATGAACCATGTATGTTAGTCATGGAATTTCTACTGCATTCCATTACACAGAAAACAAATGAAGACTCCTTATGGTACCGTAGGATAACCAGAATTGTTCACACAATGATTCAACACCATAAATAACATTGACACTTAAATAAAAGTGCAGTGATTTATAGTGCGCTACTCACAGACACCTAGACGTTGAGCCACTAGCCTTCAGCACACTTTACAGGTTTGTAGGTTTAACTACTTTTAATCGGTTGGTCACTTCCAGGGACAGGCAATTTGCGCGGAAAAAATAGCAAATTGCGCAGAGATTGTGTGGAACTTTTTTTTGAGTGCAAATCATGTATCCCTGCCCATAGGAAAAAATAGCCAATTGCGCGGAGATTACGCGGGAAAAAAGTTCCGCGCAAATCGCTTGTCCCTGGTCACTTCCAATTAAGTTATGAACTATCAAGCTACAAATGTTCCGTAAAATTGCCAGTGCAACAGTTACTTACCTAGTAGTTTACTAATGAATGGTTTTGTCTTGAATTGCTCAAAGTCATCTATATGTTCACCTGTACCAATGAATATGACAGGACTTTTTGTTGCAGCAACACTGAAACAAACAACAACAATCCAGAATTAAATCAACTCAATATGCTACCTGTGTCTACAATATGCTTGATTTTTTATAGACCTTTTCAAGAGGACTTTAATGAAAACATCAATCATGCGAGACAGCCAAAATATATTCAACTCAATCAATTTCTGGCAATTTGGAAGTATATTTGACGACACAGTGGCCTGTGGTCTATAAACCGAACAAGTTAGAGCAACGCGATACACAATTGCTGTGAATAATCTTATCACGCCACATGCTCATCGAACATGGTGTTCGAAGTGCTTGATCAGTTTTGTTTTTGTTTACCTCACAAACCTCACCTCTGATGAACTTATTTCCACAGATTTTCGATCAGCTGCTATTCCAAAAGGTTTGGATGTCTTAGATGAAGGAGACACCAAGTTTTGGGTCTGTTGATGTAATCATTCTTGATTACTTCAAATTAATCTGACTGAATGTTGTGTAATATCACAAGCTCACCGGTTTATATATCAAGCCCTATGAATCAAATTGAAAGGAGAATGCATATTCAACCATGCTTGTATGTTGTCCATATGAATGGAAAGCTTAAGAGTAAAAAAATATTTTTGTGGGCTTTTAATTTGCGAATCTAAAATTAACATCAAAAAGCACAAAAAAAATCCTAGCAAAAATTTCCTGCTATACAGTAGTTGACAGCTTTGCATGATATTTTACATCTATTCAATACTGACAAGAAATGCCACTAGTACATATTGTATATTTTGTGTCTAATTTTGCATTTTTCTCTAAAATTATAGCGCATTGGTGACAAGTAAGATATGTATATTATAGGGGCAAGGACTACAACTACTGCACTGAAAATTTTATTTCAGCACAGACAACAGTTGTGGAGTTACAGTCAAAAATGAGGGAAAACCAATATTTGATCAATAAATCAATAACTACTTGTTTTGAGTCACTGAAATTCCAGTGTAGTAACTGGATTCCTTGCCCCTATAATATACATAACTTTTGTTACCAGTGTTTTATTAGTTTTTGAGAAAAATGCAAAAATAGTCACAAATTTATCAAAGGGTGTAGTAGACTACTCCGTAGTCCACTTGCCCATTGTCATGAATGTGCATACTTTGGATATTGCATTTAAGCTTAAAACTCCGATTTAGGCCTAAATCATTTGTGCACAATTGATAGATTTTCACAACTGATCATCTTTTCAGTCACCGTACTCCCTCTGTATGTTAGCTTCCCAAGTGGACTACTGACTTTGCCTTGAGAGTTAGGCCAATTTCTGGCCTAACTAAAATTGGTGATGATGTAATGCATCTTTAAAAATGAATCTGGCTTGTGATTGGTCGCCCAGATCTCGTTATTGTTTAAATCCTCCCGGCAGCGTACTGGTACCATTATAACTATACATGGTACACAACTATCTAGGGAATGCGGCGCTTTTGTGCTGGTGGATGAACGTATGCATCTAGCGTATTGTACCACCATGCTTAGTCTTGTGGTTAGATTTTATTGATAAACAAGTATGATTGACAGTGTGTGAGTCCCGGGGTAAAGTTCTGCTTAAAAGTGAAAGTCCATAGTCGATTTTAAATCGTAATAAACTGGCAGATTCTAAAATTAGAATTGTTCAGTATTGGAGTGCCATTACAGTTATGCTATTATGATATGTTGCATTCAATAATATAAGCCTCACGTATACTTTACTTTTACTGTCACAAATATAATTATATAAACTTTTTCATAACCATTTTATACTAGTATTTTGATGTAATAAATATCAGTATAAATTCGAAGTTCAACTGAATGCGTTCATCATGATTAATAACATATTTTTATTTATCAAAAAATCGACTATGGCATAGATCGTAATAAACTGGCAGATTCTAAAATTAGAATTGTTCAGTATTGGAGTGCCATTACAGTTATGCTATTATGATATGTTGCATACAATAATATAAGCATACGTATACTTTACTTTTACTGTCACAAATATAATTATATAAACTTTTTCATAACCATTTTATACTAGTATTTTGATGTAATAAATATCAGTATAAATTCGAGTTCAACTGAATGCGTTCATCATGATTAATAACATATTTTTATTTATCAAAAATCGACTATGGCATAGTCTAAGGGTGTAGTACCACCTTAAACTAATGAGGACTACATGTATAATATGGGAGCCCTTCTTGTAGTTGTATAATGTATATCACATAATTTTTAATAAGAAATAATCCCTGGATAACTTACGCACTGAGGGCGCCACCACCCTTTGCATGACCGTCCAATTTTGTGATAATAACTGAAGCAACATCTACTTTTTCTTTGAAGGCTCTTGATTGTGCTTCACAAGCCTGACCTATGGACGCATCCATCACGAATACTACATTATCTGGACTCTGAAAATAAAAATGTGGAATACTTTACAACACGATACATAAAATGTGGAGTGTGTCTACAAAAATGTTGGTTATATTACTGGTGAGTTAATAGGGCAGAAGTTTTGCCGACTTATGAATAGGTGTAAAGTTACAACAGTGCTTATGAATATATATGAATATACCATATTTACTACATTAAATGCCCTCTCCCTAAAAAATGTAGAAATGTCCATGCCATGTCATGTTAACTTTAACATCCGAATCATGAAACTGCATGAATAAAACTATTGTAAACTTCAATTTGTATTCAGTTCATTGCCAAATTATAATAACATTTTCTTTTAAAGAATTACTGTTTCATGAAAATGAAGTCTCAAATTTTGTGAGTGTATCTGTTCTGTATCCTACTGATAAAATCACAGCAATTGATTGGCCAGTTCTCAAAATAGTTTATGGCAATTATTTTCATCAAAAATTTGTCTCCACTTAACAAACCCTTTTTGGAAAAGGCAAGATATAGTATGAGGACATTTGCACACTTCACAATGCACACAGAGAGTACAGACTTCTTGCAACAGCAACATTAAGCAATTTGACCAAGACTGTTTTCTATAACAATATTAAACTGACCTGTTTACTACAGAAACATATACTCTCACCCAACTTCTACTATTGGGTAACTTAAAAATCCCTGTGATAAGACTACCATACTTACAACAGCATTTGAAACTTGCAACATTTCTTCAAAGAGTGAGTCTTCTTGCTTATGTCTACCACTGGTGTCAACTATGATGATTTCAAAACCTTCCTGCTTAAATTTATCTACACCTTCAGCTGCTAATACTACAGGATCCACTTCTGTGTAACTGTAGAACATCAACACAAAAAAACAGTCAAGTACAGGGCTTGAATTAGGAATATTGTATGGCACCCACTTCAAGGTCATCAACAAATCCTTTGCAAAGGCACCAATGCCATTTAGTGCTGAAGAATGCTTTGAAACTTGAAGCAGTGCTGAGGCATCAATGCCAAGGTCTAAGGGCACCGGAAAGAAATGAAATTCTTTACATGCTCTTCTGAGGGATATAACAATGTCCAAATTATCCTCGTTTTCAATTCACCTTTTTCGTAATTGACCACTGCGCTAACTCCGGCCTAATTGAAGTTAGCAGAAGCCAACGGCAATGAAGTGGTCAATTACGAAGAAAAAATTGATCACTCCCATTTCCAGATAATTACCATTATTCAATCAAAGTATGATACATGTACTTATTGAAAAGTACTAAGAGGAATGAGATGATATTAAATTAAAAGGTACAGCGTATGCTTTCTGTTTTCATGAGACACAAACAAGCACATTATGTAGATTTGAGCCCAATATTAATTCTGTTTGTCTGAAGTAAAATAACCAAAATTGTAACAGGATTGATGCACATGTTCCTTAACTCTCAAACTTTGATAAGGATGGCTTAAAAATTGGCTGTTTAACTACATTCTATTATTCCAAACAACAGTAACTGCCAGTTCCACCCAACACTGGCGGTTGACCCACCCATGATGGGGTTTTGAAGTCATTCCGTACCTCATATTCCTGCAGACTACAATAGTGGCTTTGAAATGGAAAACTCATGACAGGTCATCTACTGACAGCCTCACTTGTTCAAAAAGGGGACTGGACCCCAAATGGAGAACATTATACCCACAGAGTATGTATTGAGGCTTTGTCATACAAACTGGGAATTTTCAAGGCCACACCAATCTTGCTTGAAAGGTAAAATTTTAAAGCAGTAAATATTTATTTGCACCTACCTGCCATAGAATGGTATTCTTGCTTTGGTTGCATTCTGTTTCAACTGATCAAAGGCACCTGTGTAAAATCAAACCAATCTATCAATATCCTATATCAAGATACATATTTATGGTCATATCATTAGTCTGATGAGAACCAGAGCACGTTTGTAGCTTGGATATTTTTAGTGCTGGGTAACATTGGTAGAAAATCTTGCATATTTGGCACTTTCTTGCCAAAATTGGCCAAATTCTTGACTAACAAAATTGTGCAATTTTGGCCTCTGAGTGGTGGGCTCCAGTGCTATAATTGCAGCTGAGTGGTGGGCCCCAAAACTGAGTGGCTCTGCCACCCACCACCGACCACTGTAGCTACATCCCTGGACAAGAAGAACTGTAAAAAGATCTCTTGTTGATATGTATTAAAATTGGTGATAAATTCACAAAAACTTTCATTTTTATACACAGTGGTACTAAATAAAATGAGAGTAATTTGAAAACTAGAATTATGCCGTTCATAATTAAGGTGGCTCCATACAAAGGTGTGTAAATACTATCACCAAGTACCAAGTTAGAAGTTCATTGGGAAAAATTGCATGTAAGCTTCAGAGTGGAATAATGCCATTTTAGATCAAATATATGCAAATAAGGTCATCAATACTCAAAAATATACAAATCACATGACACAAAACCATACAGCACATCAGACCACCATATACTACCACCATACCAAGTTTGATATAAAATTGGATCGATTGGGCCCATATTTATTGGTCGAGCTATGAGTTTTAAAATATGGGATGAGCGTAGTCAAGTCCAATATTTTAAAACTCATAGCGAGACCAATAAATATTGGGCATAAAGCATCCAATTTTATCATTATTATGTTTTGGATCTAATATTTTCACACACTTGGACTCATCAAAACATAATAATGAAGTTGATCGGTCATTGCGTTCAAATAAGCAAATGAGCTCATTAATATTCATTATTATGTTTTGATGGATCCAAGTTGTGATAATATTGGATCCAAAACATAATAATGATAAAATTGATGCTTTACGCCTAATATTTATTGGTCTCGCTATGAGTTTTAAAATATTGGACTCGACCACGCCTCGCCCAATATTTTAAAACTCATAGCTCGACTAATAAATAAATATGGGCTCAACCGATCCAATTTTATATCATAAATATGCAAATAACATGACACAAAACTATACAGCACATCAGGCCACCATATCCTATCACCATACCAAATTTGAAACTTATTGCATTGGAGCTGCAGAGTGGATAACAGATTTTGCTTCCGCCCAGACTACCAACTAGGCAGACAGGCAAGTGAGGCAACCATATGGGCGATAACATAAGACCCACATATGTGTGGGGCAAAAAAGTTCGAAATAAACAAGTAGTGTTATTTATTGTGTTAAAGTCTAATTTAAAATTACTCTCAAGTTTCATTTTGTTTGCTTTGGAGTAATTATGTATTAGGGCTCATATTGAAATTCCCTTACACAGAAAGGTGTGCGCCATCCTGCAGCTTTCCTGTGCTAGCCTTCTTTTGTTAAAATCCTGGGCAGGGTGTATCACCGATGCATATAATCCATCCGTTTTATGACCGAGCTTTTCTGAGGCGTGGCGCTTAGCGGGGAATCCTGCCTTCTTTCTGTGTGAAAACGTGGTAGGGTATTTCAATATGAGCCCTTACATTATTCAATCAATCAATCATTAACTGTTTCACTTTGAGTTATTTAGAATAAACACTATTTTACTACTGTGTACCTGCTCTGAAAGTATCTGCACAGATTAGACAGGATTTCCAACCTTTCTTCTGGTAATGGTATGCTAACTGAAATAACAACAATACAGATATGGTTCAGTTAGTCATCAAAATGTTCCAGTAACAAGGATCTTAGGATTTGACAAGTGCTTAGATTATTAATACACAGATTGGAATATTCCATGCCTGTGCCCTCTAAGCGTACTCGAATTCAGCTGATGCCGGTAAAGCGTACAGACCTGGCGACATCGCTTATCTTACGCGCGAAGTTTCTTTTGCGTACGCTCGCGCTGTTTGCGATATTTTGAGTTTGCTCACGTGGTACCTGACTTAGCGTCGATCACCAGAGGCAACATGCCATGTTTCCGCGGTATGGACAAGTGCATGTCATTTAGATCAAAACTGACCAGTCCAAAATTTGACCCTGAAAAGACAAACCAGACCTCTGTCCCTTCTAGGGGTTCAGTCAGTTGAAATAGCTATTGCTATAGCCTAGATTTGTTATTCTGGTCTTGTTTTGAGTTCACAGAACTTTCATTCAAGCATAATTTTAGAATTCAGCATATGTCACAGTCAATAATATTGCCTGTCCCAGGAAGAAAATGACAGGTGGACGGGTGGCTAGTTAATACCCTGTTAGTAACTCAAATTGGCAACACTCAGCCTATAAGAGATACCGTATTTAAGTCAAATAAACGCCCCGGGCGTTACATTTTCCCAAGGGGAGCGTTTATTCAAGGTCAATTTTAGAACGATAAAAACGCTAAAATGAAGAAATATGAACTAGAAACACTGACTTCTGGCTCACTTCCGGGTTTCCAATCCAGATTTTCGCCAATTATTGACGCTATTATCGACCATGTGGGGAACTTGGTAAGCTTACTACACAAGATGGCATGGAAATATCGGCATTTTTGAAACATCTTGCTTGAAAAAAGTGGTGGGGGCGTTTATTTGAGGGGGCGACTATTTGACGAAATACGGTAACTCTTTGACAATTAAATGACATCGTGATGAGCATTGTGCAGCGTATTACTAACTACAGACTTGTCATATTGAAAACCCATCAGTTCCATCTCAATCATTTTAAGAAAGGATCAAAATTATATCAGCTTTTTGTTAAACATTAAGTGTCAGGAGAACTTCATTTGCTGGTGATTGGTTTAACTTAAAACGCAACTCAAACCTACCGTATTGTTTGTAAGTTTAAGCTTACTCACACGATATGATGTCAAATTTTCATGGAAATATTGGAGGGGGAGACATTTATTATAGGGGGGAGCATTTATTACAAACAAAACGGTATATATGGCCGTTTACAAGATGACCCACCAGTCAAAACCTACATGTACTATACTTGGGCTACTTTGTCCATTGAGACAAACAACAAGTGACATGCGATGTATAAGAATTTGTTCCACTAACCTTTGTACATGTTGTTGTTTTACCACTTCCCTGTAGACCTACAAACATAATAATGTTAGGTTTGCCTTTTGTTGGGGTCCATGCTTTTGTGCCAGGATCAATCAACTGTGTAATAAAAAGAATATAAATTTTGCAAAATAAGAACAAAAAATTCACCAATGCCATCACAGGAAAAAGGAAAAAGGTTATTATGCATCAAGTACCTTAGCGGTGCTCAGATTCAAACCTTCAATGCAGATATGCATTAGAGTATTTGACAAAGATTAACAGCACCCATATTTGGGACAGCATTCACACCAACATGCAATTGGAAGCATTATCATATGAAAGCAGTACTGTTTGAGGGCTCATATTGAAATACCCTACCACGTTTTCACACAGAAAGAAGGCAGGATTCCCCTCGCTAAGCGCGCGCCTCAGGAAAGCTCGGTCATAAAACGGATGGATTATATGCATCAATGATACACCCTGCCCAGGATTTTAACAAAAGAAGGCTAGCACAGGAAAGCTGCAGGATGGCGCACACCTTCCTGTGTAAGGGAATTTCAATATGAGCCCTGACTAGAAAGTGCTTTTTAATAATATGATAAGATTCTCCAGAACATCCTGCACAGATAAATAAAATACTACCTGGTTTACATTTTGCTTGTGATATTTAAATGCCCCTACCTTGACAAGTTCTTTGAACACAGCTGTCTGGATCATCTTTCGCTTGTTGAGTCCCGCTGCCATCTCCTCAAAGTCTATCACAGACTTCACATTTTCTCGCAGCTGTTTTACAAGACGGATGTTCACGTCAGCTTCTAGTAAGGCACGGCATACCTCATTTAACATAGAATTCAAAACCTGTAGAGTTGATAAATGGAGTACCAAAGTAATATATTATGTTTGTATCTTCACAACAATTTCCAGTTTGATTTTAAACTAAGGCTGGGATTATTTGGTAATTTTGTGTCCAGGTACCCTAAGTGTTTACAGGTGGGTACCCGGGGAACAGGTACCACCAGGAATCAAGTCAAAGTGCAGAAGAAATCTGTGCTTAAATTTGTTTAATTATTTACACAAGATAAATAACAGCTCCATGTTTGACAAAATTGACATTGAACCAGTATTTCAAATGAGGCGGGCCCTCAGCCCATGAAAATCTGTGAGGTCCCGCTAAAAAGCACCTGTGCGGGTCCGAAGGGCCTTTGAAAATCTGGATGCACATCGATGTACACGCATTGCTGCGTGAGCACAGAATTCATGAGTCATGGATAGGGGTGTGATTTTCGGGTAATTTTGTAGGGCGCATTTTCGGGCAGGTAACCGGGTACCCGAAACAAAAAAAAAAAAAAAAAAATTTTTACAATTTTTTTTTCGGTTTTGTAGTGTCTCTGGACCTAGACCTAAATGCTAGGATCATTCATGGTTGACAAAAAAAAAAAAAAAAAAAATTCAAGATGTTTTGTATTTTTAATATGAAAATTGATAATTTGTATTCATGTCATACTCTATTAATGATTTCAAAATGCATTCAAATTCAATGCATTTTGAAATCATCAATAGAGTATGACATGAATTCAAATTCAATGCATTTTGAAATCATCAATAGAGTATGACATGAACCGAAAAAAAAACTTTGAAAAAAATTTTAAAAAAATCCTATTACCCTGCCCGGGTAATAGGATTATTGGGCGGGACTCGAATTCCCGGGACTCGCCCTCACACCCTTAGTCATGGATAGTAGATAGATTTCTCAATGAACGGACAGGGGCCTACTTCATGACAATGTGGGTAACATGAACCTGATTGACAGCCTCATTGCCCACTTTACCTCATCAAAATGCAGATTTTGATATCAGTTAAAAGCTCATATTTTTCTCATTTATAACAAAATTGAAATTAGGCATTCCAAATGAGTATATAAATTTCCAAAGAAATTGTCTAATTAGTCTCAAACATCGAGACTAATTAGACAGTTTTTTGATATCTTTGAAAATACACTGAGTTGGAACTTCTAATTTCAATACATGGTACTGAGAAAATAGGGTCTTTCATTTGAAATCAATATATGATCATGATGATTAAAAACACTGTAGACTACCAATATCACATTGTATAAATGTCAGTAATTCCATAAGGAATAAGTCACATTTTTACAAAACATT
This sequence comes from Amphiura filiformis, assembly GCF_039555335.1. Lineage (NCBI taxonomy): Eukaryota > Metazoa > Echinodermata > Ophiuroidea > Amphilepidida > Amphiuridae > Amphiura > Amphiura filiformis. Next base: position 60,037,146 of record NC_092632.1, read on the forward strand.
TGCATGTTCTTTTTGCATGAATGCTTGAAAGGGATAACATTTTATGTTATACATAAGTTTTAAAGATTTTGATTTTCCAAATATATCAGGTCACCTTCCCGTAATTAAAATAGTACAAACTATACCATACTAAAAATTTCATTTGAATGAATACAGCTGTCAACATTGTGATGATGATTCTGTGTACAATGTATGATGAACGCCTGTGTATCATGTGCATGTGCGTAACACGTCGGCACGCTGCAGTAACACGGTGAATCCAACCATGTCAACTCACTTGTGATTGGTTAGTATTTTCATTATTGTATCCATGGTCTTGCATTGTGTTGTACTTTGAAATGTATGTACAGTTATACGCGACATACGATAGCGTCATCATAGCAGTCAGATCGCCACTCTGTGTTCATTCAAATTAAATTTTTACTGTACATTACTTTTACATGACATGTTATGGCAATTCCAACTTTTAGACCACCCAAGCTATACAGCTCAACTGATCATACTTTTCCTACATTCGACCTTGCATGATTTTTGAGTTGACACAGTCATGAAAATAACTATAGATACTTGACAGACCATTAGTAGCCCAGTTCTGAACCTTTTCATTGATCATTCATCTGATGGATCAGTGAAGATAAGAAGGGATTATAATATATCCGTAACCTTGATATTATAGTACATCTCGAGGAAAAAGTGCAATGGACATGTTTTCATTTTATGTTTCAAATATCCCGCGCATGAAAATTGAGTATTTAACCCAAAATGGAAAATGGAACAATATTTTTTGGAAATCTGTTTAACAGATTTTTTTGACATCTTTTTCTGCACTGTATTATACCTAAATTAAGAAATTTGATAAATATTCAAAGAAAATATAGGTCATCCAAAAATGTTGATTTTTACACATTTTGGGGCAAAAAAGGAAAAATAAGCAAAAATATCAAAATCTGTTTTAACAGCTTCATTCATCAAGTCATAACAAACGGCCTACATGCTTAATTTTTAATAAAATATTGAAATTGTGAAAATATAGGTATTTATTGATTTTCATGTTTTTTCTTGCAAATATGCTAATAATATGCAAATTATGAAATTGAAAAAGTTTCTACATAGCATACATCTTTCAAGTGTGATGTTCAAAATGACAGACATCAAAAAGAGATTCGATGAAATGTAAAGGTGTAGTAAAAATTTTGGCATGGACTGTCTGGTTAGGAAAAGTACTAGTCTTTGTCAAAGACCTCGCGATCCTAGGGGGGGGGCGAGCGCCGAAGGCGCGACAGAGCGGCGAAGCCGAGACAGCGAGCGCCGCTCAAGCAGAATATGATAGATGGCGCTCTCACTACGGTGCTGTAGCCCAGGTAGCCAAAGCCTTGTTGAAAGGCTAGAAAAGTACGGTAAGTTGAGCTGTATAACTTAGGTTAAAATTACAAATTTATCAAAATTATTTAACTCTCTCAACAAGGTCAAACTTGTTTTCAACTGTACATTTTATTCCATCAGACAAGCTTTACTTTGTTCCAAAATTCATGTTTTTATGCTCTATTTTTTCCCACTGGAGCTTTCGCGTAGCACAAGCGCATGATTGCATGCATTTTGACTGCAATTTACGCTAGTGAATCATGCATTTTCAAGCGCTTTTGACATCTTTTTACTGTGTGATGCATTCGGGGGCACCATGTATAGTATTGTATACAAGTTGTAAGCATCCACATGAAAGAAAACACAGATTTAGGGTGGTTTTGAAAAGCAAAACAAGGATCCGTGCGGATCCGTGATTAGGGTATCAAAACACTCATTTTAGGAGCAGAAGGGGTGGTTTTTTTAAGGCGATCCTCGCTTAGGGTACTTTTGTAAAATTACCTAATTAGCGGCCATTAGTGGTAAGTGGTGACATGTTTATCAAGTTATTCGGATTTGAGTGGTTTCCGAGTGATTTTACAACTTACAATGTACTGAAACCCCCGTTACTGAATGACACTCATACCTACACATGCAATGTCTACCCTTGTTTAGGGGCAAATTTCAAACCAATTCCTTGTTTAGGGTGTTTTTATTTGAGGAAAATCCTCGTTTAGGGTTAGTAGACAAATTTTCAAGAACCTAGGTTAGGCCCATTTTAGAAAGTCAATTCACTCGGATGCTAATAACTTTTATGTGTACGTCCATATCAAAATGATGCATTTGTCGGCTGCTACATAGTACATAGCATGTGTCTCATTTCACATAATAGCTAGGAATAAATACCTGGCTCATCTCAATTGGAGGTCACTTCAAATCATCCCCAAGTCACATGGTCAAGGAATGTCCTCTGTATTCCTAAATTATGTGACTTGGGATGATTTGAAGTGACCTCCACTTCAGAGATGAGTCTGGTTATTTATTCCTCTGCTATTATGTGAAATGAAACACATATGTAACAACCGACAAGTGATTCGTTTTGATATGGATGTACACATATGAGTGGCCCCCTTATAAAGGTACGTTTCATGCTTGAAACACAATTATTTTAAAATCATTTTTCGAGACAAATACACCCTAGAAAAATGGCCATTTATAAATAACGAGGGTTGTCTAAAAACTAAAAAAGTCAGGATCGTCCATGTTCATGTTTTAATTATAATGATCATGCAGGGTTCAATTTAAAGGGGTTTTACATGCACAAATGCATGTAACTTTGGCTCTGTGCATGTAGAATTTTGCCTGTGCATGCAAAATTTTGTGTTATTCAGCCCATTTTGAGGAAAAAATCAGAGTTGTGCATGTAAATTGTATTTTCTAAATCGAACCCTGTGATCATGTCACTTTGACATGTTTAGTTTAGTTTAGTTTAGTTTAAATCTTTATTAACGTCACACTCTCACATAGAGACCAGCCAATTCTGGCTTATGAGTGACAAAACAATAATATACAATATAAAAATATAGCACATAAATAATACATATAAATAGCACATAATAATACATGTAAATATAGTCAAGGTTTTTTAAAAACAATAACATGCATATACATTTTTAAAAATAAACACAAGGCAATGTTAGCTGAAACCTCATCAAACGCCCATCATGCTTTTAGGCCTAGATCAAAAGAACAAAATAAATGCAAGAAGTCGCAAATGCGCAACATGGCAGAAGCAAGTATGATGTTGACGTGTACATGAGGAGACAGCTAAATAATAATTACAATTTATTTCTCCCTTAGTGTACACAATAGATTGACGAAGTGTGAGAATTTCATTTGCAAATTTTGCTACCCTGCAACAATGGTTGCCATCTGACATTACAAAAATGAATTTATTGTAATCTGAAAGATTTGAGAAACTTGGGTTAAATTTAACCATGTCATTAAAGAAATTGGATCTGATATCATTATACGTTAAACAAATTATAAAACAGTGAAACTCATCTTCAATACAATTCATATTACAAATATTACAAATTCGATCCTGTACCTGAGTGTTATTATAACGACCCGTTTCAATGGCAATTGGAGCGCATCCACACCTGAAGAGGGCTAAAGCCCGCCTATTACACTTCTTCATAATGGTGTTTACATACTCAGCAGTGCCATAAGTGGATTTAAAGGTGCGATACGTACGAAGTTTATTGCGAGCATTTGGGTTCTTTCTTCGGTCATTAAAGATTGCCTCTTTCCAACGATTTTCTACAAACAATTTTGCAGCATCGGATATATATGATTAACTAAGTTTCGAGTACCGATCTGTTCAGAAATACTCAGAATTAGATCACAATTCAGCTTAGAACATAACGATCTTACTTTGTAACACCAGTTCTTAATACCTTTACCTGCTAAATGTTGGGACCATTGAAAAACTTTACTTGGGTAACGATTGCTGTCTAGTTTTGAAAGACGACTCCACAATCTAGCCACTGACTGCATTTGACGCTCAAAAGGGGAAACCCATCCCAAGTCACCAAGCATGGCGTCATTTGGAACATATTTCCCAACACCAAGGAAAAATCGGCAAGCGCTGTAGAACACAGAATTAATCGAGGAAAACTCATCAATACCCCAGACCCCACTGCCGTAGTCTAAAATTGGACCAACGAAAGAGTCAAAAAGCTTGGTGAAAGAATTGAAATTGATACCACCCAGGGCTTTGACTTTACTGATGACCATTCCCAGAGCTCTGGATGCAGAAGCAGCTAGATTTCGGGTAGACACATGAAAATCAAGATATTCGTCAAACCAAATGCCTAAATATTTATAACCATTTACTGTAGAGATGTTAGTATCACAGCATGTAAACTGTACATTTGATTTATCACGGCTTTTAGTGCGGAAATGAACTACCTGAGTCTTTGTATCATTTAAACTTATACGCCATCTTTTAGTCCAGTTTGATACACAGTCTAACATTCTTTGAAGAGAACTTTCACTTTCAGCAACAAGTACAATATCATCCGCATACATTAGCAGATCAATTTTTGTGTCAAGCACAGGAACACCACAGTTTAATTCTTTTATTTCATTCACAATACTATTCAAATAAATGTTAAAGAGCACGGGAGAAAGTAAACAACCTTGTTTCACACCGATTTCAACATCAAACCAATTTGTCATAAAGTTATTAACCCTTACAGAACATTTCACATCTTCATAAAGACTTTTAATACAGTTATAAAAGTTACCATTAATACCTATACTTCTAAGTTTATACCATAAACAATCACGATTGACACGGTCAAATGCCTTCTTGGCATCAATAAAACAAGCAAATGTGTCTTTTTTACAAAGATTTCTATTCTGTACAATAGATGAAAATGTGTATAAATGATCAAGACAACCACGGTTCTTTCTAAATCCATTCTGCTCTTCATTGATAATGTTATTTTCTTCAAGCCAATCTGTGAGCCTTTTACGGATCACATCACAATATATTTTACATACCACTGAAATCAGCGTTATACCTCTGTAACTCATCGGATCTCTAGGATCATTATTACCAGATTTAGGTATTGGGTTTATTAAACCAAATCTCCATTTGGATGGACAAATACCACATGTAAAACAACGGCTAAAGAGAGCATGGAGAACAACTGTCATAGTTTTGTTCTTAAGTAATTCTGTTACAATACCATCAACACCAGCAGCTTTATTCAATTTAGCTCTATTAATTGCACCAATAACTTCATCAAGCTCAAGAGGTTTATTGAGATTAACTGCAGTATAATCTTTCTCAGACGAACTAGCTTCAAGATCTTTCAATTTTGTCTTTATATGTGACAAAAACTCATCATCAAAATTATTTGCATCAGCTTTGAAAAGCGATTCAAATTCATTACACCATTTGTTTAAAACATGGTCAGTATTATCTGTAGTTTCACCAGTATCTGTTATTACCTCCATTGGTATACTACTACTTTGTTTACAACTGTTAACACCCATTTTACCGATCTCTTTCCAAAACATAGATTGGTCACCATTCAACATATCATCAATATCTTTGATCTTACTGTATTGAAATTGTCGTTTAGCTTTCTTCACAGCTTTATCAAATTGTCTATGAGCTGATTTATATTGCACAAATAAGGTATTACGCATGTTAGGTATTTTACATCTTAGCCAAGATTTTTGTTTACAACACACCTCATCCCAAATCAATTGAAGTGATTCGTTCCACCATGGTTTAGGAGTATGTCTCATACCCTTATTGTGTTTACCACGCTTAGTGTTCTTTTTCTTAAAGTTCTTTTCAACTGCAGACTTAATGTAAGTTTCAAACTTGTCATATACACTGTCAACCTCACTCTGATTGCCTTGGTTGGTATTTATTTCAGCAATCAATTCATTTGCTTTTGACACACTAGACTCATCCATAAGAAAAGTGGACGGTATTTCACGCATATCATACAATTTAGCCAGACTTTTCAAGTCGACATTAGACTTATTCACAGATTTTTCATAACAAGAGAAAACATTAGTTTTGAACACCCATGATAACATTGAATGATCAGGTATAGTACTACACACAGGTACACTATACTTTTCAATAAGATCTTGAACAAGTGACACTTCAAACTGAGCAAAGTTCACGTAGCCATCATATGGAACGAGACAGTAATCAACAACTGATTTACCTTTTGTTGAAACACAAGTAAAATTATCTATTACATCATCATTTCTACCGCTTAGACAACACATATTAGCACTTATACAAAAGTCAATGAATGGTTTACCTTGTGAGTTCGTACTAAAATCAATGACTTTACGAGTTTTAACTTCATCAACACCTTCAATATAATCTACACTGTCACCAATTCTGGCATTAAAATCACCACATATTTGCAACGAACCAGTATCTTGAAATTTGTAAATATTAGAAATTAATGCATCAAAAAACTCTTCAGCGTGACCACCGCGACTTGAATTTTCGGGTGGTAGATAACAACAGCAAACATAAAAACTTTCCTTGGCACTTTTGTTAGTAAATTTCAACCACAATATACCATCATGCGCTTTTTTCCACAGTTTTGATTGTGAAAGATTTAAGAATACGTTTATGTACAAGGATACCAACACCTGAACCTTTTCTTGCTTTACAATGGAGAACGGATCTATTATGACCAAACCACATATAGTTGGGAACATTTATAACATCATTTTCTTTCATATGAGTTTCTACAAGACACATAATATCAAAATCACACTTAGCAATAATATTTTTACGCAATTCACAGTTTTCTAAGTACCAACCCCCAATGTTCCAGCATCCAATTCAGTAATGAATGATGACAGCCAACTCTGTCCTAGTCCGAATGATCGTGATGAGAACCCGTGTTCTCTTGAGAACCCAGTATTCTCAGCGTTGTCACTTGATTCTTTGTACAGTTTGTTATCTATGAACAGTTTACCACGTTTGAAAACTGTTTTCTTGCCAGCTTTATACGCGGTCTCCGCAACTGATTTCAGTCTGAACCGTTCCTTTCTGTCTGACTCGATTTCGTTGGTCATGATGTAATATGAGGCCTTTTTAAGTTCCTTCTTTGCTGTGATAATGGAATCTTTATCGATTAGCGAAAGTACTTTAAAAATGATTGGCCTATGACGATTCTTGTCTTGACTCTGTCTACCCGTCCGATGAGCAACCTCTACCGAAATGTTCAGCCCAAGATCTTTTTTCAGAACTCTGTTTACGATCTCTGTAGGGACCTCATCTTTCTTCTCAGGACCATAGTTGCATAACAACAAATTATGACGCCGTGAATGCCTTTCTAGATTATCACTTGATTCACGCAATTTCTTCACATCACTTTTGTGTTGGTCTATTTGGTGTATCAGCTTAGAGTTTTGTTGTTTTAAAGCTGAGACCTGTTTTTTTTTGTCTTTTGTACGGGATGATTGAAATTCAATCGATTCATCAAAATTCTGTTCGCTTTTCTTTAACCATAGCTTCCAGTTTGTCTTGACGTTTTTGGAGGCTAGTAATTGACTCACGAAGGAATTCTGACCATCAATTATAGTTCTTAGGGAGCTTCTGACAAAGGTTTCAGTCAGGCTCTGTTTGAGGTTGAATATCAGTACTCACATCATCATCTTTCACGGATTTAACTTTCCCGCTCCTACCTCTCAGTTCCATTGTTGGTGTTGGTGGACCCATCCGGACACAAAAAGTCACTTAAATATCGTTGAAAGTAACAAAACCAGTCAAATATGGTCCAAGTATGATCCACAGGATACAAATAGTAGGTGATGATGAAAATGAAATATTGATGGCAAAACCAAATGGTGATATTTGATGATTATTTTGAGTCAATACACACGATTAAAATTATACGTGTTTATACGTTATAGTGCGCCCTCTGTGTCCATTGAGATCATTCATCATGATATGTATTATAATTATTTAATTGTACTACAATTCAATTTGTAGTACCGTATAAAATTAAATTTATTATTTAAGAAAAGTCACAAGCATGCATGACAAGTGCAAATCCAATTTTTGTGAGTTTACTTACATCTTCATCGATGATTGTGGCATTTCCTAACAACTTTAGCGCCGAAGTAATCTTCCTTCCCAGATCTGCTAAAACCATCTTGACTCTTCACGTACGGTACTTTGTACACGTAACGAGTGTATAAACGCTGGTCAGCCTGCCGAATTCGTCAGGTACGATACGGAAATAATAATTAAGCTTAATAAATTATGTCGTTTTCACACCATCTCTAGGATATTGACTTGATTTTGAAACAGCAATCATATAATAGCACCATAAATACTATATTTTATAACAAAATATGATTAGAATTAGAATAATATGGCAACAATATTGTAATTTTTCATGTCGTATTTTCTCACTTTGCTGATGTGTACAAAACGCGGCACTGTATACCCGAGTTCGTATGGCGCAAAAATAGGATCATGCAGAATAATAAACAGGTGACGTCAAAAGCGTTCGATCCGCACGGTGATCCGCGCCGTCAGTTGATCGGGGTCAGGTCAGGGCCTGATCGGGGTGTAGTAGTAAATCTGTTGAAAACTACTTACCCAAGCACATTTTTTGACCAAAATGTAGGTTTTAAAAGTCAAAACCTCAAGTGTTCATTACAATGTTTTTTAAATTTTATGTCATTAAATGAAAGAGCACAATTGTTCATGACTAGTCTCATTTTAATGAGCAATGGCCAATTATCTTTAAATTGCAAATCATGTGCAAAAAGTTTACCAATTGATATGGGTCGGGCCTGGTGGTGGGTTAAGGTGGTTTTTTTTTCATATTTCAATGTTTATTGATTTTTATTCATTTCAAAAAACAAATTAAGAAATCAGGTCAATCAACAACAAATTACAAAAAGGCAGCAAGAAATTGGTTACACAAAGTTAGGGACCGTTCACAAACACTTGTATTAAAGGGGGGGGGGCTGATGCAAAAAAATTTCATCACGAAAAATTTTCGGGCCCCCCTTTACAGACCTAAAAATTTCAGGGCCCCTTTTTGACATGAAAATTATGGGTCAACCCCATAGAAAAGGACAATTCCCACTTGGTCCAATCCCATTTGGTCCAATCCCACTTAGTCCAATCCCATTTGGTCCAAATCCCACTTTGTCCAGACCCAGTTAGTCCAATCTCACTTAGTCCATGTCCCCAAGCATATAAACTCAAATTTTCCAGGAAAATTTGTGGTCATTTTTTTCAGGCCCCCCCCCCCTAGTACAAGGAACTTATACGATGTCCTCATTCACAAACTGATACTATCTGTCCAGCGGTCCGAATTTTGAGCCATACAAGTTTACGTGGTGAACTAGCCCCCCCCCCCCCTGAGGAGGGTCAAAAAACTTCAGGGCCCCCCTTACAAGTGTTTGTGAACGGTCCCTTATGCAGTCACACTAGTCCCACTACCCAATTCAGCACTACAGTCATGTAGACCTACAATCAAATATATAAAACTGTACTGTGTACACATTACATAAGATGGACCAGAATATTTTTAGATGTCAAATCTTCATTTTAGACAATAGCATGAAAGTTTGTTTTTCTTCTTAGCAATGAAATACTCTGTTTCCCTATTTATTTTAATAATACTGGTTTATGGGAGATTTTTTTTAATGAAAAATATAATATTTCACACTCAAGAACAAGTAGGCCTACACCATCAAGCACCCCAAAAATGTTATCAAATGTCAAAATCAATATCATCTTGTATTAAGGTTATTAATTATTTTAAACTGTTGTGATTTGGTAGTTCACAGCATCTTACGAATGGTAGTGAGCTTTGGCAAAAACTGCATTGCTCAATTCATAGCGAGCGTGTAGAAGATTTGAAATATTACTGATATACTTTTATAGGTGCTGCGGTTCTTGAGTTACGTTGTAAAGAGGGCTGAAACAACAACACTTTTGTAAAACGTACATAACTCATTAACAACAATAAATTAAGCAAGTTTGCAAAGTATACGATTTATAGAATGAACTTTTGCAAAACATCAAGGTGTTAATTTTCAATAATATATTGATCTAGATAATGCCAATCGATTTTTAGGTTGCTTCGACCAACAATACCTCGTCTACCCTTAATAACCATAAGCCTATCATCCCAAAGTCCACGTCAATTCAAGTTAGACTAATGGTCTCATATTTGTCATCTTCGAAACCCTATCACATTATGATTTGTTTTTGCAAGAAGAAGGACAATTTGAGACAATGGGGGGGGGGGAGCATTTTTTTAAACGAATTTTGACCTGTAGAATGCAAAATGTTGAAATTTTTGCCACACATTTGTGCTCCTTTTTAGTGCTTTTAATAACTCAAAAATCATAGGCCCTTCATTGGCCATACACTCACACTAGGTCTAGGCCTATACTTTTTCTGAAGTGAATCCTTATAATATATATACTACGAGTAGGGGACCTAATAACTGTCTCGGTGTTAATTTTTTGTCCTGGTCTTGGCCCTGGGGTTTCGGAAGCACTGGTAGCTATTAATTATATTACGTATACATATTTAATATTCATAAGGAAGTGACAGTGTAGCGTGTATTGTACATGACCAAAGTGTACAAGGATGATGATCAAGTTGATGATGGAAGTTATAAAAAATAGACCTGACTGTATAAAATAGAGTCAGGTTTATTTTACTAAGTTGTACCAAGAGCTACCAAGTTTCTTGACGGTTTGAGATAATATTGCCAATTGGTACAAAATGAAAAAAAAAAAAAGAAACGACTGAGCTATGCCACCTTTGACCTCTGCTGATAGTGAAATCAAAACAAAAGTTGAGAGTAAAACGCGAAACGTGGTGACCGGACATTATATATTTAAAGCTTGCAAGCTTTGTTTGGGATTTAGAAATAAATAAATTTATAAATGGATGTTCAGCGTATAGTAATTATCCCGGGTAATGGGTGCACAAGCACTAGTAGTCTTTTCAACGCTAACTGGTATGGTTGGCTACACAGTGAACTCAATAAGGTAAGCTTTATAAAGTCATGCATGCTTGGTGAATTGTGCTACTTAGTATTTGATGGACCAGTGAAGGCTAGACGTATTAAAGCTAGGAGTGCAACATTTTGCAAATTTTCCCTATTTTGCCCCAAACACGGTGTTATTTTTTGTTCTATTAGGAACTAAATGTATCAAAAGCAACAGATTCGCATTCGCTTTCTCAAACTTGATATCTCGGATGGTCATTTTGAAGCTTTTTGTGAAAGTTGCCAACATCACTGAGATTTAGGCCTATACATAACATAGCCTATAACTATGATGACATTAACAGCAAACTGCCCCAATAAAATTAGGGTAATTTTAGGTACACAACATCAGTAACTCCGGAACCAGGAACTACTGCAAGCCCTGGCCCACTCCACATACCAGGCCACATGATCACCCCCCCCCTAATATTTATCATCTTCCGGAGCCTATATAAAAACACTATTCACATAACATGTGCAATAAACCTCAGCTTCTAAGCTATGTAGCTATCTCCAAGCCTTGAAATAAGCAGACTGGAACCAGGAGCAATTTGTTTTTGAACATTGTTCCTGGTTCACTGGGATTTTACCAGAACCAGGAGCAATTTCTGAAGAAACAGGAGCAATTTTCAAAAAGTAATCCCTTTCTGTATACCATAGCAGCACTATTGCATCAAGTGCAAAACTGGAACCAGGAGCAATTTGTTTTAGAAAATTGCTCCTGGTTCATGTGAATTTTATAAGGACCAGGAGCAATTGGTGGCTTTACGAGAGCAAATTTGCTCCCGCGCCCGCTTATTTCAAGGCCTGGCTATCTCATAAATTTATAACAGCACTGAGTAGCCTGACAGTGACAGTGACAGGTGCATGGTTTTGATGAACTATTAGTACCCTAGCAGAAATTCTATACAGCAAGAAGTGTATCAAAAGTGTATCAAAGTGTATTAAAACTGTATCAAACGGCAATTTGATACAGTTTTGATATACAAAGGGTGTATTGAAAATGTATCAACTGAAAATATAGGGTATCAAAACTGTATCAAATACCACCTAACTGTATCAAAAATGTATCAAAAGTGTATCGAATTTGAACTTAGTTAATTTTGGCCATGCTTGTGGTGTATCAAAAGTGTATCAAAGTGGACTTTGCAGTTTTTCAATGTATGTAAAGTGTATCAAAATGAACTTTTGGTGCTAGATGTATATCAAAAGTATATCAAATTGGACTTTGTCAAATTCTGGCTGCATACAGTGTATCAAAAGTGTATCAAATTGGACTTTGCCTGTTTTTTAGTGTATGTAAAGTGTATCAAATTGAACTTAGTTAATTTTTGGTTACTAGATGTATATCAAAAGTGTATCAAATTGGACTTTGCCTGTTTTTTAGTGTATGTAAAGTGTATCAAATTGAACTTAGTTAATTTTTGGTTGCTAGATGTATATCAAAAGTGTATCAAATTGGACTTGGTCAAATTCTGGCTGCCTACAGTGTATCAAAAGCGTATTAAATTGGACTTGGTTTATTTTGGGTGGCTAGAGGTATATCAAAAGTGTATCAAATTGGGCTTTCATAAACTGACCTTTTGTACATGTAGTGTATCAAAACTGTATCAATAACTGATCACATGTCTAGATAATGACTCATCATTTTCAAATTTGCCCATGTGGCATGCATGCAGTTAACACCAGGATTTGCATTTGGAAATGTACTGTATTTTAGAGCAAATTATGGTGTTTTATTTATCATGATGAAGATACAAACATGCTTGTAGACTGCACATTAGTATACAATATAGTTGTAATCAGGGACTGTGATTAAAGAGGAAATATCTGACTTTGTTCTGATAAGGTAAGCTTACTATATATTATATATATCTAGGGCCTCTATGTATATGTACATGTATTAAGCATGAATATAGCACATGCCTGTATAGTAGATCTTTTTGTTATTGGTAGCCTTTTTGTCTCTTTATTGAGGGTAACGACTTCAGTGACAAGCACTGCTTTCCAAGCAGGCCCTCTGATGTATGTATGTTCTATTTTGGTTGGGTTTTGCTTCTTTTTTGCAATACTTTCTCACACATTTATCCTATTGCGTTGTAATTTTGAACGTTGATGGGGAAAGTGCATTGAGCTGCTCCGTGAGGGGGGAAAGTGCTAGAGGTCAGCATTGGCAGTAGAAGGCAGTGTTGAATTTGAGCTTGATTAGACTAATTTCAAAATTTGACATTTCACCCCTTCACTTTGGGGTCAATACTGTTTGCAAATATGTTTAGATCATGTAAGGATAATTCTTGTTGAATTTGAGCTTGATTGGACCAATTTTGAAATTTGAAAAACTGTATCAAAAGTGTATAAAAAACTGTATCAAAAGTGTATAAAAACTGTATCAAAAGTGTATAAAAAACTGTATCAAAAGTGTATAAAAACTGTATCAAAAGTGTATCAAAAAACTATCAAAAGTGTATCAAAAAACTATCAAAAGTGTATAAAAACTGTATCAAAAGTGGATCAAAAACTATATCAAAAGTGTATCAAATGGCATGTATCAAAAATAGGGCGGTCCCGCTGGCCAGCATTAGAATTGGAATGCTGATTTGATACAGTGACATATTTGATACACTTTTGATATAATTATGTATAAAATGTGTATAAAATGAAAGGATAAGAATTTCAATGCTAATTTGATACAGTTTAAATTGGAATGCTGATTTCATACAGTGACATATTTGATACACTTTTGATATAATTATGTATGAAATGTGTATGAAATGAAAGGATCAAAATTTCAATGCTAATTTGATACAGTTTAAATTGGAATGCTGATTTGATACAGTAACATATTCGATACACTTTTGATATAAATTATGTATGAAATTAAAGGATAAAATTTGAACGCTAATTTGATACAGTTTAAATTGGAACGCTTATTTCATACAGTTACATATTTCATACACTTTTGATATAATTATGTATGAAATGTGTATGAAATGAAAGGATAAAAATTCCAACGCTAATTTGATACAGTTTAAATTGGAACCCTGATTTGATATAGTTACATATTTCATACACTTTTGATATAATTATGTATGAAATGTGTATGAAATGAAAGGATAAAATTTGAATGCTAATTTGATACAGTTTAAATTGGAACCCTGATTTGATACAGTTACATATTTCATACACTTTTGATATAATTATGTATGAAATGTGTATGAAATGAAAGGATAAAAATTTCAACGAAAATTTGATACAGTTTAAATTGGAACCCTCATTTGATACAGTAACATATTCGATACACTTTTGATATAAATGATGTATGAAATGTGTATGAAATGAAAGGATAAAAATTTCAATGCTAATTTGATACAGTTTAAATTGGAACCCTCATTTGATACAGTAACATATTCGATACACTTTTGATATAAATGATGTATGAAATGTGTATGAAATGAAAGGATAAACATTTGAACGTAAATTTGATACAGTTTAAATTGGAACCCTCATTTGATACAGTAACATATTCGATACACTTTTGATATAAATGATGTATGAAATGTGTATGAAATGAAAGGATAAAAATTTGAACGTAAATTTGATACAGTTTAAATTGGAACCCTCATTTGATACAGTAACATATTCGATACACTTTTGATATAAATGATGTATGAAATGTGTATGAAATGAAAGGATAAAAATTTCAATGCTAATTTGATACAGTTTAAATTGGAACCCTCATTTGATACAGTAACATATTCGATACACTTTTGATATAAATGATGTATGAAATGTGTATGAAATGAAAGGATACAAATTTGAACGCTAATTTGATACAGTTTAAATTGGAACCCTGATTTGATACAGTAACATATTCAATACACTTTTGATATAAATTATGTATGAAATGTGTATGAAATGAAAGGATAAAAATTTGAACGTAAATTTGATACAGTTTAAATTGGAACCCTCATTTGATACAGTAACATATTCGATACACTTTTGATATAAATTATGTATGAAATGTGTATGAAATGAAAGGATAAAAATTTGAACGCAAATTTGATACAGTTTAAATTGCAACCCTCATTTGATACAGTAACATATTCTATACAATTATGATATAAATTATGTATGAAATGTGTATGAAATGAAAGGATAAAAATTTGAACGCAAATTTGATACAGTTTAAATTGGAACCCTCATTTGATACAGTAACATATTCAATACACTTTTGATATAAATTATGTATGAAATGTGTATGAAATGAAAGGATAAAAATTTCAACGAAAATTTGATACAGTTTAAATTGGAACCCTCATTTGATACAGTAACATATTCGATACACTTTTGATATAAATTATGTATGAAATGTGTATGAAATGAAAGGATAAAAATTTGAACGCTAATTTGATACAGTTTAAATTGGAACCCTGATTTGATACAGTTACTTATTTGATACACTTTTGATATAATTATGTATCAAATATGTATGAAATAATGTTTCTGAATGCTCGTCTTGAAGAAACCAGTTTACCCATGCCAAGAATGGTCGCGCCCATTAAAATGACTTTTAAGGTCATGAACTAGGAGGTCAATCGGGTCATTGTCATGCGGTCATCGATCGGCGTGTTTGGCAACGGGTGGCGGCCCATTCGCATGGCAGATTCCTCCTAGTTTTTTCGTTAGCCAATGAGAGCAAGCCTTTTTTGGAGAGATTGGCTTTGTCTTCTTTTCAAATATCACAACGCATTCAGCTCTCATCCGACTAGGATCGGAAATTTAATTTTGCTATCGCAAAAATCTATTTGTATCCAGAGCCTTGTAAGCTTCATCAAGGCTATTCAACAAGCTACACTGAATTAAAATAATAATTCAGCGTGATTTTCAACCAGATTTGTTAGCAGCAAGGACGGACAATTGATGAGATTTTCCCAAATATTGCATGATTGACGGCATAAAAATCATCGTCAATCGAATTTTAACTTTTCAACAAATCATCGTCAAGACTGTGTCGTGAGGATTTATATTTATAGACTGAGAATTTTTACAAATATTGACGTCAAAAAATTATCGTCAATTGAAATCCAACTTTTCATCAAATTATCGTCAGTGATTGTGTGACGTGAGATTTATGGTATCAGCGAGTGTCTGATAAACATTGGGTTCATCGAACTTTCGCATTGCACGACCGGCTGTGAGTACGTGGGAACTGAATTGTTTACATTGAAAGTTAGCACACATCGTGGTCAGCGTCGCCATGGGAAAGAGAAATCAGAGAGGTAGAGGATCTAGAAATCAGAGAGGTAGAGGATCTAGAGGTGGTCGTGGGGGAGCTAATAGAGAAGTACAGACAGGAAGAGTGCAAGCTCCGACAGGAGAAAGGCAAACTAGGGCCCAGGCGAGAGCAATCAATCAATTGGTTCAGGATAATGGACAGGAAAATGTGGTAGAAATACAGCAGGGCGCCGGACAACAACCAGAACCAATTCCATTACAAGAACGACCAGCGATGGTGCCTGTAGATGCGCAGCAAGTACCGGTACAACGACCCATGCCAATACCCGTTGTAGAACAGCCAAGACTAATGGCGGACCAATTATTAGCAGGTAATTTTGATCAATCATTGCCAGTAATAGGCCATGTCAATACCGTGAATACGGACAATAGGCCATTGATTAATAATAGGCAAAATATCGACGGGCCAATCAATAATGTCAATAGTAGCAATGCTTTTGGTACAATCAATCAAGCAAGGCAGAATGTTCAAGAGGGGCCAATCAATAACGCCACTTTACTCAATAATGGTAGCGCTTATGGTACAATTAATCAACCAATGCAAAATGTTATGGCTAATTCTAGTATTGCTACTTCAGCAGGAGCTTTATCAAGCGCGAGTGCCAATCCAAATGTCATAAATAATGCTTATCACGCTAGTAGTAGTAGGCCTAATGCAATCATTGCTGGTAATGCGTATGGTGCTTTAAATAGCCAGGTGGGGCAGCAGGTTAACGCTAATAATGCTCCAACAGTACCATCTGCGTTTATACCAATGCCGGTACCAATGTCAAGTACAAATATCAATTCACATGCCATGTCTCATAATGCTAATGTTGCTACTAATACAATAGTCAATGATGGTAATGCTATAAATGTCGATATGAATGTATCATTGAGTGACCAGCTTCGATATGGGGTCAATCCTTTAACATCAGTATGTAGTCCATTGGGTACGGGGATTCCACAGACAATGAAAACAAAAATAATTAATGGGGAGTACGTAGATCTGGCAATACTTTTGGAAAAAAGTAACCCAAATAAGCGAGTGGAGGAAGATCATGACCTATCGTTATCAATCAGTGAAGGGGGAGGATTGTATGGAAAAATGCAAACCCAAAGAAATATATTACTTCAATTTATGCGTGGACAAACGCATTCCTCATTTTTACTTCTGTATTTTTAGAAGCACACCCTCATCGTGCTCAGGAGTTATTGAAGTATATGCAGACAATTAGAACTGCGGCTTCCAGATTTGGTGGGTGGGGGTGGCGTAGCTATGATCAACAGTATAGAATGAGGCAGCAAAGTCACCCGCAAAGTTCTTGGGCAGTTTTAGATGCAGAATTATGGGCTGTGTATGTTGCCGTGCCGGGGGTACCCACATTCAATCCGTATACGGGTAGTAGGTTTTCTAACCAGACTGTTAATTCTTCAGCAGTGAATTCATATACAAATTATCGGGGCGGTAATTTTCGGAATTTTCGTGCCAGGGGGACAAGTCAAGGCGGGTTTCGCCAGCAATACGTTGGAAGAAACTTTGCAGCCGCAAGTCCAACCGCACCCACAAAAAAGGGGGCAATGTGTGCTTTGATTTCAACAAGCAAGGATGTATCAGAAGAAACTGCATATATATCCACAAATGCACACGTTGCGGGGACCAAAATCATTCAGCAACACGATGCAAAAAATGGAGCAAGTAAATTGTGTAATAATAATTACAGCAATGCTATCACAGGTCCAGATACCAATTGCACATGTTGCAAGTATCCATCCCCAATTAAATTAAAATCTCTTGTTCCTTTATTAAACCAATATCCTGATGTGTCATCAGCAAAAATACTTAAAGAAGGATTTTCAGATGGATTTAAATTGCATTTTTTAGGGAGAGGGTAGCAAGGAGGCTCAGAATTTACCATCAGTGAGGCAATTTCCTGATAGGGCAATTGAAAAACTTAACAAAGAAATACAAGCAAAGCGAATTGCAGGTCCATTCACTGTTTGCCCGATGGAAAATTTAATAGTTTCACCAATTGGTTTAGTACCGAAATCAGAACCAGGAAAATTCAGACTTATTCAACATCTTTCGTTTCCGGAGGGGGGGTCCATAAATGATGGAATTGATCAAAAAATCTGTAAGGTAAAATACGCAAGTTTTGATGTTGCAGTTAAATTAGTAGCAGGAGTAGGAAAGGGGCCTTAATGGCCAAAGCAGATATTCAATCAGCATTTAGGCTTTTACCAATCCACCCGGATGATTTTCAATTATTGGGCATGAAGGTTTTAGATCAGTATTACGTTGATAAAGCTCTGCCAATGGGGGCGTCATGTTCACCGGCACTATTTGAAAAATTCTCAACTTTCATTGAATGGGCGGTGAAAAAAGCAGCGGGTACTGATAGAGTTACACACTATATGGATGACTTCTTTCTTACTGGGCCGCATGACGGAGTGCGATATAAGTCATGCGGTCAGCTCGTAAAATGTTTTGAAAACGTTTGCGAAAATTTAGGAGTTCCGTTGGCGCCAGATAAATCAGTAGGCCCAGCAACAAAAATTACATATTTAGGACTGGAGATTGACTCAATAAAGCAGATCATTGCGATTCCTCAAGACAAGTTAAAAAGCATTCAGGTGAAAATCAGTAGCGCCTTAAAATCAACGAAAATCTCGTTGAAGGATTTACAATCCGTAATAGGATCCCTTTCATTTGTTTGTAAGGCAGTGTCCCCTGGAAGGGCGTTTCTACGGAGATTAATAGATTTGACATGCGGGGAACAGAAATCGAGGCGTAGAATAGAATTAAATCAAGGGGCAAAAGAGGATTTGAAAATGTGGGTCTTATTTCTGGAACGATTCAATGGCATGACCATAATCCCTGACCAAATATGGTCAGGGGAGGAAGATTTGCAACTTTTTACAGATGCCAGCGCAAGTATTGGGTGTGGAGGCTATTTCAGAGGCAAATGGTTTCAAAGTAAATGGCCAGATCAGGTTGAAAAGCATTCTATTGCGTGGTTGGAATTGTTTCCAGTAGTAGTGGCGATAGTTTTGTGGGGGGATCTGCTAGTAGGAAAACGAATAATGGTGAGATCAGACAATCAATCAGTAGTGGCGATTATTAACAAACAAACGTCAAAGTGCCCAAAAATAATGACTTTGGTTCGTTTTTTTACATTACAATGTTTAAAGTCAAATGTTGCCTTTTTAGCAAAACATATTCCAGGCAAACGAAATGACATTGCGGATGCGCTCTCACGCTTTCAGATGGAGCGTTTCCGGAGGATGGCGCCAGAGGCAGAGGCAGAAGGTATTCAGGTGCCAACATTTCTTTGGAAGATTTAGAGCGTGTAAGCCAGCAATTGCTGAGGGCATCAATGACAACTTCAACATGGGATTCATACAGAGCAAGTGTCAACTCATTTTTAAAATTTAGAGATCAATTTCAATTGGGTCAAGGTTGGCCAGTGCCCCAGAGTCACTTAATGGCATTCATTGCATATCTTGTAGTAGAAAGAAAGTCACCAGCAACTATAAATTCAAGAATGTCGGCATTAGCTTTTGTTCACAAAGTCAATGGGTGGCTA
Source organism: Amphiura filiformis (assembly GCF_039555335.1). NCBI lineage: Eukaryota > Metazoa > Echinodermata > Ophiuroidea > Amphilepidida > Amphiuridae > Amphiura > Amphiura filiformis. The sequence continues at coordinate 60,056,938 of NC_092632.1, forward strand.
GACCCAACAGATAGTTTTGTAATAAAAAGATGAAGGAAGGTGCAAGCGACAAAATCCTCAATGTGATACAAGGCTGCCTATAACACCAGCGATATTGCGCAATTTGTTGGAGAAATTACCATCTGTTTGTAATTCACAATACGAAGTCTTGTTATTTAAAGCAGCTTTTCTTTTAGCATTTTTTGGGTTTTTAAGAGTAGGGGAATTCACAAGTCTTAAAAATCAGGCGACATGTCAAGAATTTTAGCAGTAGAGGATATTTCCATTTCACAAACAGCACGAAAAGTTCTAGAGGTTAGAATTAGATTTTCGAAAACTGACCAAAGAGGGTTATCGGTTAGTTTGAAAATTGAAAGTTCATCAAGTTGCCAGTTATGTCCAGTAAAAGCTGTAGAGGAATTCCTCAGGGCAAGGCCTATCCGACAAGGCCCTCTTTTCATTCATTTTCGGGTGATCCGTTAACATCATATCAATTCGGGTGCATGTTGAAAAAAGGCATTAAGCTTGTAGGATTATCCCCTAGCCACTTCAGCTCACATAGCTTTAGAATTGGGGCAGCCACTTCTGCTGCATTAGGTGGGGCTTCAGAAGAGGAAATCAAAGAAATGGGCAGATGGAAGTCATCCACTTATCAATCCTATATTAGGCCGCAATTGTTGATAGATTCCGCACAGGTTTTTATTTGATCGGAAAGACTATTTAATGGGTATCAGAAAATGATAAGTAGGCCCAATCAATGCATGCTGAAAAAATGTATTAATAATTATCAATTCATTTTAGGTACTTCACCTGGAAAAAGTGATGAAACTCTCAACACAGGTTAACCAGATGAAAGGATGGATTAAAATAATACCAGTTGGCGATATATTAATTATTAAGCAAAAATTTTGTCTACGTACTTCACCTGGACGATGTGACGAGAACTTCTTTCAATGGATAGTATACATACAATAGAACATGTGTATTAACTTTAAGATTCTATTTTCATTTTATTACAGGTAACTCGCCATGAATTGTGGGAACTTCTCTCTACATATATGTAACGTAAGGTTGAGGCTTTAAGCCTCATAAATTTTCAGTTTCACTCATTCTCTCTTTCTCTTCCATGCATAACAGAACGATCCATGCGCACTTGGATACTAGGGGACAGCATCATTAGACGTGCCGGAAATAAGAACACCCAATTGCATGGTGGTGGGGAATGCTATTGGGATGGCAAACCTGGGGGGCAAATTTCATTCATCATAAGTAGATTAAGATGGCTACTAGGCCAATACCAATTCCCAACCACAATTATCTTACATATCGGGACGAATGACATATTCAAAGCAAATTTAGGGCAATTAAGGAGTAGTATTACAGAAATGTTAATGACAATCAGACAGCTACTTCCATTCACGAGAATCGTTTGGTCTGATATATTGTTTCGGCTGGCTTATTCTCTAGAGAAACACAGGGGGGCAGGGGTTCGAAGCACCAAGAATCTGAACCAGCATGCTCATAAAGTATGTAGAGAAATGCTGGAAGGGAACGCACACATCGTTAGATATAACGATGTGTTGCACCCTGATCTCAACAATGCTGATGATGATGGGCCAATTTACGATTACGATTGCACCCATCCGACACCAAGGGGCCTTTTGGTTATGAGGCAACAAATTGCCAATGCCTTGGTAGTCTTTAACAATGATCCGCACATCTTCGCGTACCCTCCAGGGTCAGAGAATTCAGATATTTAAAACAAGGGATTTGTGCTAAATTATAAAAACGGGGGGGTGGTTAGCGAGTTTCTAGCGTTTCAGACTAGAAACTCGTTTGGAGGGTGATGGCGGATCATTTTCAACATTCCATATAAAAAATTACTCAAATTATAGCCTTATAAGGCGCCCTTGCTTGTTAAGTATAGTAATTAATCAATAATGATTATCTTTATATCTATATCTATATATAGGTTATTTTCCTACAAAGCTACAAGGATGCTCGGGAACCTCTCGCGGGCTCCAGCAAAGGAAAAGAACAAATCTTGAATTTAAATATGCTTCTAAGGCTTCAGCGTTTTGCTTTTAAAGGTCCTTGCTTGTAAGCAGTTTCCTTACAATATGTAGCGTAACTCACCCTATCAGCTTTTGCTCAACATTTTTGCTTGTAAGCAGCTTCCTTACAATATATAGCGTAATTCACCCTATTCAAATCATATTATGTGCCCCTTTTAGGTACCTCATCTGGAAGGCTATTGGCCTGCGTAGCATCACACAGTTCCGTTGCTTTTATTTACCGGTATTCCATATATTTCTATTTTCCCAATTTTGCATCTTTTGTATGCTTAACGCTTGCTGAAGCCTTAGCCATTTTGCTTTTTATATATACGATGAATTGTTGTTGTCTTTAATATTATTTACATGTAAAGGATTTTTGCAATTGGCAAATAAATGCCTGATCCTAGCGGAGGGCTGATGTGTGGCAAAATGTGATATTTTTCCCGTCTCTCCTTTCTTGGTCTTTGGGTAATAATGTTTCTGAATGCTCGTCTTGAAGAAACCAGTTTACCCATGCCAAGAATGGTCGCGCCCATTAAAATGACTTTTAAGGTCATGAACTAGGAGGTCAATCGGGTCATTGTCATGCGGTCATCGATCGGCGTGTTTGGCAACGGGTGGCGGCCCATTCGCATGGCAGATTCCTCCTAGTTTTTTCGTTAGCCAATGAGAGGAAGCCTTTTTTGGAGAGATTGGCTTTGTCTTCTTTTCAAATATCACAACGCATTCAGCTCTCATCCGACTAGGATCGGAAATTTAATTTTCCCACCCGCCACTCCCATAAGCGGTAGAGGAAAAATATGAATTGGTTGTAAAGCCAAAAATATCAATAAAAATTTTGTCTTTAAATGATATATTGTGTTTATGGAGTAAAAGAAATATTGCAGCATGAAGAAAACATTCATGCTTTCATAAAAATCAATTGTTTTCGATACAAATGTTGCCAATCAATTGAGTAATTACAAATATTATTTAGAAATGCATAAGTCGTAGGCATCTCTCCTACAAGAACGCTTTTGAATATCTCGCAAGTTCCAACCAAGGAAAGGCAGAAAAGGAATGAGCATATACAATGTTTGATATATATGATATGCATACTATTGTTTTAGAGGGTGATGGCGGATCATTTTCAACATTCCATATAAAAAATTACTCAAATTATAGCCTTATAAGGCGCCCTTGCTTGTTAAGTATAGTAATTAATCAATAATGATTATCTTTATATCTATATCTATATATAGGTTATTTTCCTACAAAGCTACAAGGATGCTCGGGAACCTCTCGCGGGCTCCAGCAAAGGAAAAGAACAAATCTTGAATTTAAATATGCTTCTAAGGCTTCAGCGTTTTGCTTTTAAAGGTCCTTGCTTGTAAGCAGTTTCCCTTACAATATGTAGCGTAACTCACCCTATCAGCTTTTGCTCAACAATTTTTGCTTGTAAGCAGCTTCCCTTACAATATATAGCGTAATTCACCCTATTCAAATCATATTATGTGCCCCTTTTAGGTACCTCATCTGGAAGGCTATTGGCCTGCGTAGCATCACACAGTTCCGTTGCTTTTATTTACCGGTATTCCATATATTTCTATTTTCCCAATTTTGCATCTTTTGTATGCTTAACGCTTGCTGAAGCCTTAGCCATTTTGCTTTTTATATATACGATGAATTGTTGTTGTCTTTAATATTATTTACATGTAAAGGATTTTTGCAATTGGCAAATAAATGCCTGATCCTAGCGGAGGGCTGATGTGTGGCTAAATGTGATATTTTTCCCGTCTCTCCTTTCTTGGTCTTTGGGTAATGAAAGGATACATTTCATTTGATACTTTTTTGATACATTATCTTGGCATTTGATACACTTTTGATATGTATAAAATGTGTATGCAATGTTAATTTGATACAGTTTTGATACATAAAAGTGTATGAAATGAGGGTTCCAATTCAAAGTCTTTTATTTCATACATTTTTCATACGTATCAAAAGTGGTGTATCAAAAGTGTATCAAATTTCAGCCAGGGTACTTTAGTATTACCTGCACAGCTTATTGATAAACTAGCTGATAATATCTGATATCAACAGTAGATGTGGTAGGATATTGAAAAACTAGCTGATATTATTTGATACTATGGGTTATTGATAAACTATCTGATATCATCAGCAGATGGAGTATTGATGAACTACAGAACTAGGTATATGATATCATCTGATATCAGCAGTAGATGGGGTACTAATAAACCATTTGATATTAGCAGTAGATGTTGGTAAATTATCTGATATCAGCAGTAGATTGGGTATTAATAAACTATCTGATATTAACTGCTAGCAGTAGATGCCATGGGTTAATGATACACTATCTGATATTAGCAGAAGGGGATTGATAATTTATCTGACATCAGCAGTAGATGGGGCATTGATAAACTATCTGGTATTATATCTGATATCAGTAGTAGATTGATCATTTATCTGATATCAGCAGTAGATGGGCTATTGATAAACTATCAGCAGTAGATGGGTTATTGGTCAATTATCTGATATCAGCAGTAGATGGTAATAAATTATCTGATATTAACTGATAGCAGTAGATGGGTTATCGATAAACTATCTGATATCAGCATTATAGATGTGGTATTGATAAATTATCTGATATTAGCAGTAGATGGGGTATTGATAAACTATCTGATATTATATTTGATATCAGCAGTAGATGGGGTATTGATAAACTATCTGATATTATATCTGATATCAGCAGTAGATGGGATGTTGATATTAAAATTATCAGATACCCGGTAGATGGGGTATTGATCAGCAGTAGATGTGGTGTTGATAAATTATCAGATACCAGCAGTAGATGGGGTATTGATAAACTGATATCATCTGATATCAGCAGTAGATGGGGTATTGATAAACTATCTGATATCAGCAGTAGATGGGATGTTGATATTAAAATTATCAGATACCCGGTAGATGGGGTATTGATCAGCAGTAGATGTGGTGTTGATAAATTATCAGATACCAGCAGTAGATGGGTATTGATAAACTATCTGATATCAGCATATAGATGGGTTATTGATAAATTATCTGATATCAGTAGTAGATGGGTTATTAATAAACTATCTGATATTAACTGATTGCAGTAGATTGATAAACTATCTGATATTATATCTGATATCAGCAGTAGATGTGGTATTGATAATTTATCTGATTTCAGCAGTAGATGGGGTATTGATAAACTATCTGATATTATAATTATTTCATATCAGCAGTAGATGTGGTGTTGATAAATTATCTGATAGTTTATCAAAACCCCATCAGATATCACTATCTGATATTATCTGATATCAGCAGTAGATGGGTTTTTGATAAACTGTCATATATTATATATCTGATATCAGCAGTAGATGTCAGTAGCAGTCATTATTCACATCAGTGGTCATTGTGTACTCAATCTCCCATATTAAAACATTACAAGTTCAATGCTTCTGTGACCAAGAAGGTCATAGTGGAAGACCAAAAGAGTTACATATGTTGTGAACACAGTAAATTTTGAATCTAACTCTACCCTTGAAAGGATAACTGGCAATTGTATGCCATTTAGGGCCTTGTTGGTTAGAAAAAATATTGAAATCTTTATATTTCAATTTGACATTACGTGAATAATGATCACTGATGTGAGTAATGACAATTGTTGTTCATGATTATCACATGTTTTGATCCCCTCCAAATGCATGAAACAAAAAGAATAATCCAATGAGAGCTGAACAGATTTCCTTCAATGGATACTGAATATAAGGCAATGTGATTTTGCTGCAAATTTCAAATCTTGGGTTACTGCATTCAAATGTAGGCCTATGCTGCGACATCAATATTGGGACCATTGCAACAAATGAGGTGTCATAATAAGCAGAAATAAATTTGGCTTCGACAGCATATCCCAAATTTGGCATACGATCAGCCGTTTATGAATAATGGCCATTATTTAAGGGGGAAAATACTTTTTGGTAGATGTTTATAATAAGCCTATTCTCATTGTTTACGAGTGTTTGTTTGTTATTTTTATTTGCTTGTTTGTTTTCTTTACCTTTTTTAGATTGACAATGTTGAATGTATTTTGAAACTTATGCCAGACCCAGGTAAGAATGCTTGATTATCGTAACTCGGTACGGGACCTTCATGGTATATATTGTGGCCTGTATTATAAGAATAAATGTTAATATTATTAAGGAAAGAAGGGTGGCAGGAGTCATGTCTTTCCAGTTTTAGCCATCATCTAATCTTAATATTGATACATTGATCTTGGAAGCAATAGTTGTTTGAGCTACATGCTTGTCAACTTGACTAGAGATTTATTTTGTGTTTTTCCTATAGTTGTGGCTAGGGAATCAATATGGCTTCCATATATGCACGATGAGCTTCTATGCGATGAGAACACAATCATTCTAGGGCATAGTTCTGGAGCAGAAGCTGCTATGAGGTATGACTGACATCTTCAATGTATTGACTCATAAATGGGTATGAGCCGTATGACACGTATAAAACTAGGGTGAATAATGTATAGGGCCTACCTGTCAACACGTGTGTTATATATATTCCCAGCAATTAAGCTATAAAGCTTCAAAATTACTAGTACATCTGAGAGGAAACATTTTCAGAGATACCACTTTTCATGTTTTTGCCTGAATTCAAAGTTTTTGTGAGTCCAAATTCCCACATTTTTTTCAGGTTTTTTGAGTGAAACTGAATGGAATCTTTGATTTTGGAGAAGTCTTAATTTGGTTTTTAATCGTCCAAAAGACTAGAATTTGCTTTACTAGTCCATCCGACAGGAAACATTTTGGAAAAGTCTTAATTTGGTTAAAATCTCCCCCAAAAAGCAGGCATTTGAATTTTACTTACGTAATTGGTTTTTAAGTTGTAAATATGTGCCCTATTGAAGTGTATTACATTCATCATACTCACGTCAGTCTAGACCCTCCCTCGGGTCCGTGGAGAACGACTGGTAATGTAGATTACATAGCATTAAAAATCAAGACCCTCCCTCGGGTCCGTGGAGAACGACTGGTAATGTAGATTACATAGCATTAAAAATCAAGACCCTCCTCGGGTCCGTGGAGAACGACTGGTAATGTAGATTACATAGCATTAAAAATCAACCCAATACACGGACCCTCCCAGTCTGTAGGCAATTTGACTTCCAGCTCCCACAAACTGCTGGAAGTTCACTTTTACGGATTTGGAGTCACGCAATCTTTCTATATACCACGTCCATGTTTTCACTACATTAACGTTTGTGTAAGCGACTAAACAACGATATTGTATCCGACCAATCAACGCAGCTTGGCAGCGCGGGGATATTTGAAAAGGCTTCCCTAGCTAAATAATGTGCAAACATTTGCAAACCGCACGCGATAATGTACGCAATATGGACAATAGGCCTAAGTCCGAGTCGAGTGGTTGCCTTTTATTATTGCGCGTACCATGGGTCTATCAGACGCGTGCCACTTGAGCTCAATACCTCTCAGTTGTTGACAAGTGTCCCATCCGATCTTGCGTCACATCCCGCGGCATAGCTTTGTGCTACCATATTTGAATTGAAACTGGGCGGGGCTTTCGTAATTGACATCGGAATCACCGTGCTTCGTTGAACGAATATTTGGAAGTGAGATCTCTAACAGATTGGACCAGTCTCGGAATCAGCGCTCAATGGACTTTCGCGTTCACTTATAATACGAGTATATTTCTATATTGCTGCATGGTTGACTGTGGTGGGTGTAATTAGTGGCGTCGATTTGTGGATGAAGAGGAATGGGTTTTGGCATTGAAGAAAATAAGGGGGGAGTTGGCATTTTTTTCATAAGGCATTACGTAATTATTTATTGTTACATTATCCAGAGATGGAACCGAACCGAGACTGGTCGCCAGCGCTCAATGGACTTTCGCGTTCACTTATAATACGAGTATATTTCTATATTGCTGCATGGTTGACTGTGGTGGGTGTAATTAGTGGCGTCGATTTGTGGATGAAGAGGAATGGGTTTTGGCATTGAAGAAAATAAGGGGGGAGTTGGCATTTTTTTTCATAAGGCATTACGTAATTATTTATTGTTACATTATCCAGAGATGGAACCGAACCGAGACTGGGGGCCAGCGCTCAATGGACTTTCGCGTTCACTTATAATACGAGTATATTTCTATATTGCTGCATGGTTGACTGTGGTGGGTGTAATTAGTGGCGTCGATTTGTGGATGAAGAGGCATGGGTTTTGGCATTGAAGAAAATAAGGGGGGAGTTGGCATTTTTTTCATAAGGCATTACGTAATTATTTATTGTTACATTATCCAGAGATGGAACCGAACCGAGACTGGGGGCCAGCGCTCAATGGACTTTCGCGTTCACTTATAATACGAGTATATTTCTATATTGCTGCATGGTTGACTGTGGTGGGTGTAATTAGTGGCGTCGATTTGTGGATGAAGAGGAATGGGTTTTGGCATTGAAGAAAATAAGGGGGGAGTTGGCATTTTTTTTCATAAGGCATTACGTAATTATTTATTGTTACATTATCCAGAGATGGAACCGAACCGAGACTGGGGCCAGCGCTCAATGGACTTTCGCGTTCACTTATAATACGAGTATATTTCTATATTGCTGCATGGTTGACTGTGGTGGGTGTAATTAGTGGCGTCGATTTGTGGATGAAGAGGAATGGGTTTTTGGCATTGAAGAAAATAAGGGGGGGAGGGGGAGTTGGCATTTTTTTTCATAAGGCATTACGTAATTATTTATTGTTACATTATCCAGAGATGGAACCGAACCGAGACTGGGGGCCAGCGCTCAATGGACTTTCGCGTTCACTTATAATACGAGTATATTTCTATATTGCTGCATGGTTGACTGTGGTGGGTGTAATTAGTGGCGTCGATTTGTGGATGAAGAGGAATGGGTTTTGGCATTGAAGAAAATAAGGGGGGAGTTGGCATTTTTTTCATAAGGCATTACGTAATTATTTATTGTTACATTATCCAGAGATGGAACCGAACCGAGACTGGGGGCCAGTCTAACGTCAGTCGGACTAGATCACCATTAAATGGATGCATTGCATATCGTCCAAGTTGATAATGATACAGGATGGTAAAATTTTTATTCAATTACATTCATAAATTACATGTAACCAATTTTACCTGTTATCATGGTTATTACCTTAAAGCAATATTATAACATTTTCAAACAAAATAGATTAGCATTTCTTTGCCATAAAATGTTAGCTTTTACTGTCAGATATATCCCCTTTTATTTTTGAGCCGAACAACTACGGGAAAGCAAAGAAAATTGAATTTACTACCAGCGCACATGTCGCCAATACGTACCACTCCTTCGGTCATGTTGTGGTACGACCCTTTGTTGTGTATATTACCGTCCCGCACGCCGTGACGTACTGTGTGTTATGAACATCGTGTATGCGTTCGACTAATAATTCCATCGTAATAATAAAGCGCTGAATCAGCCTTTAATTCAAAATCACGGATTTTGACAAAACTACAGCACTTAGAGTCTTGATTTTTGCAGGGTATATTGGTTTAATAAAGTACAATTTAATCGTGTAAAAAAGGAATTTTAAAAATTCAGTGAGGGCGTCTTCCTCAGCAAATGTTATAATATGGCTTTAATATTGTCATAATACCATGCAGGTATGCTGAGAAATACCAAGTGAAGGGTATAATAGTTGTATCTCCCTGTGTTACTGATCTTGGTATGGCTAATGAGGCAGCAAGTGGTAAGTATAGCAAAACAAAGGACAATTTCTTATTACTCGCAAATTCTTTGAATTGTGAATAATTATGCCAATGATATAAAATTCTACATATGCTCAATTGTTCTGTTATATCTTAAAATTGTCGGAAGTTTTTATGTTTTGATGCGTTATTTCAATTTTCATTATAATTAGTTCTATTTAGTAACATTTTATGTACTTTTATTGTTTATAATTAAAATTGTTTATAATTTATACGAATGATTATTATCATAAATATTGTTAATTTATAAACATTATAATTATTGTACTTGTTAGTGTTGCTGTTGTTGTTGTTGTTGTTATTATCATTATCATTATCATCACCACCATGCAGGTTACTACAATCACCCATGGCTGTGGGACCAAATGAAAAGCAACACTAAATTCATCACAGTAATCGGTTCAAGTGACGACCCATTCATTCCATGGGCAGAGATGCAGCAGGTTATTGACAATCTTCAGCCAGAATGCCATCGATTTGATGACAAGGGACATTTCCAATACAGTCAGGTGCCTGAAATTTTGGAAGCGGTTAAGACACGTTTGAGCTGATAATTTACGTGATCTGAAATTGACTGATTGAAATAAACATCTACCAAAAAGTATGGGGTAACCCTATCGGTTTAGGATATGGATTGTCTTCAAACTTACATACAATGTCAAATATTTCACCTGGGAACCAAAGGGAGAACAGTGCCAGTGCATCGATTGGTCACCCCAGGTTTAAATAAGAAATAAATACGGTAGATAAGTAAATGTCGTCCCATTTATGCATCTATATGTGAGAAAACGGGAACATTTCCATCGTAAATGTGAATAATTAGCATAATTAGTAATACATTGGTACCTGTGAATGGCATTCTGGTCAAGCAGCATGAAAGAACACTGACTGGACGGCCTAGTGCATGTCCTGATGGAAACAGGAAGTTAATCACTGCCCAGCAAACACAAAAACGTTTTTAAAACGTTTTAAATAAGTTATATTTTGGGTTTGGGTTTAGGTAAAAACGTTTTAATAACATTAAAATGTCGGGTTATATAAAGGTCATGAAATCGTTTTAAAACGTTTTGTATGAAAACACACTACACCAATATTTTTAAAATGTTTTCGAAATGTCATTGTAAACTATTTTTGCAAACATTTTTGGCCAAATATTTTGTCAACACTTAAATAACATTATGTTAAAATATTTGCACCCAGCAAACACAGAAATGTTCTTAAAATGTTTTTTACAAAACGTTTTAATAACATTTAAATGTCGGGTTATATAAAGGTCGTGAAAACATTTTAAAAACGTTATTATAAATATTTTGGGCAAACATTTTCTGCAAAATATTTTTTCAACCCCAAAATAACATTCTGTTTAGAATGATTTGTATCAAGTTTTCAAAAATGTTTTAGGAATGTTATTAAAACGTTTTATACCCTTTATATAACCCGACATTTAAATGTTTGCTGTAAAACATTTGTGTTTGCTGTGCAGTAAATTACCAACAAATGTTATTTAATGTTATGAAAACGTTTTATACCAATAATGTACCCTTTATATAACCCGACAGTTAAACATTTTCTGACAACCTTTTATAACCTTTTGCGAATGATGTCGAAAACGTTTTGTGTTTGCTGGGTGTGGCACTGACAACCAGTTCGCCCCTGTAGGCCTACACGTTTAATACCGGGCATGTATACTAATTAATCTTAATTAAGAATTACATATCACTACGCCCATTATCATTCTTGACTAGACAGCTCATGCTTTTTATTTATTTCGCTTAATTATTTCTTTATTTTTGGGTATAGGCTATCATAAACATTTTCACATTATGATTTTTTTTATTTGTTATATTTTTAACGAATTCCTTAATGCGGGGTGGGGGGAGCTCTTATATTTTTTCATGTTCCTCATTTCATGCTTGACATATAGTTTGTTTTTTATTCTTTTCGGCCCTCATTATGTATTTCTTTATTTTTTGTTTTATGTTTATATCATTTTAGCGCCATCTATAGTTTGATATATTTTTTTATATTTTGCGGGCGAACTTGGGGTGAAATGTCTTAAATTCATCCCGATTTCATTCTTTGACTGCCCAGAATTACCCGCGCAATGTGAAATTTCGATTAAGTGGTAACACCGAGGTTTCATTATCATTGAGATATATGACTTTTTATTTTTTCGGAGAAGAGCAGGTAGGGCAACTACTCGATTATATTTCTACATGTTCATACTACATACTCTGAAAATTTTCCAAAATTCGCACGAGTGCGTTTTTTTTAAATCACATTTTTGTTCCTAAAATTGGGGTTATAGCGCCCTCAATGGGCACTATCGCCATAGGGCTACATAGCCTGAGTCCCTCGGCCCCGATCTCGAAACAATCAACATGGCGGAATAAAATGGCCGTTTCGATGATGACCGTGCGTAAGCAGTTGAAGGACTGGTGGATCAAGTCTAAGGGCTACATGTTATAGACAAATGGTCCTAAAATAAAACGGACTCATGCGAATTTCCTCAAATTTTGCATATGATGTAGATTTAACATCTGGAATGTAATGCAAGTGATGTCGTTGCTGCTCTTCTAAATTCATTTTTAAAATGTCCGCCCCAGACCAAGGTGATAACCACCAAGAAGCTGTTTTTTCCAGATTTCTCCGGAAATATGACACCTCATTTGTTGCAATGATCCTAATATTGATGTAACATCGTATAGTTAAATGAACGTAACCCAAGATTTCAAAAATGCAGCAAAACCTTATTGCCTTGTATTCATACATAATTTATGTTGATGAATTTATACCAATAAATAATATAGTCAGTCACAAACGAAGTATATCTACAAGAATATACAACAACTTTATTATCCAAAATAGTATCTTAATTATAGTTAAATGAATTAAAACAAATTAAAGGCCCATTCAGTGATTTGCTCATCCGGAAGATCGTAAAAATAATCAAAGTTCATATTTTGGTACCTTCATCATTGTCATAAATATGTAAACATAGCCTGCTAGTGGTTCAACCGAAAGCCGGTTTGACAAAAATAAGGAATTTACATGAATCTGTAATTTAGATATACTGACAGTATCTAAATTAGCTACATGTATTAAAATGGGGCTTCAACTTCGTTAATACTGCTGTTTTCTTTGTTTTTTTGCCAAATTTTTCATTTCAAAAATAGCAAATGACAATTTGAATGACTTATCCTTCATTTTAAAGCAATTTATAAACAATTTTAATTTTTTTACACTTTCGCTAGGATCACTGAATGGGTCTTTAACTTTGACGCAATTATACACCCTGGTGTAACTACCTGCATACTTGCTATGTACACACTTCCCGAATAACCGTCGTTCAATACTATTTTTACTATACACCAGTTGATACTACATGGTATTGTAGTATGTGGTAAAACTACATTACACATATCCTTGCTATGCACACAGCAAATGTGTTATCATTGTAGTTTTTCCACTTCCTGAAACCCTGTCCAATTCTATTTTCACTATTCACCAGTTGATACTACGTGATATTGTAGTACTTGGTAAAACTATATTACCTGCATACTTACTATGTACACAGCAAATGCGTTATCAGTGTAGTTTTCCACTTCCTAAATAACTGTCGTTCATTACTATTCTCGCTATACATCAGTTGATACTACATGCTATTGCAGTATTTGGTAAAACTACATTACACGTATCCTTGCTATGTACACAGCAAATGTGTTATCAGTGTAGTTTTTCCACTTCCCAAATAACCGTCGTTCATTACAGTATTCTCGCTCTTCACCAGTTGATACTATACGTAATATACGGTCCACAACTTATAAGTTCCCCCCTAATACTTTTTAGAATAAGTCAAAAAATATTTTACGAAATGTAAAAAGATATGTATAGCCCTATACGCTGGCGAAGTTACGTAATAATCGGATTAACTACCATAGCAATAGGTGAAAACAATTTTTAAATATACCGCGCTGCACTAATACGTTCACGCGGTACCTCTGCATTGAACCATATCATGCTGATCACTTGCACCTGTAAGATTAGTATCTTTGAAAAGACCAGTATTATATTCAATCTCTGATTACAGACATACACAGGTGATAAGTGTAACCCGCTTGTAGTGCAGCGCGATATGTGCAAAATTGTTTTCACCTATTGCCATGGTAATTAATACGATTAATTACGTAACTTCGCCAGCGTATTTGTTTTACACATGTGGACCAATTCATAGCGTCACACGTCATTACGTTCAGTCACAATGTTTAATTGTGTAAGAAAAGAGGCCGTTTTAAAAGTTGCACTTGAGTCCATAGCAGTTTTCTTTAACAAACACGTGGATAGACCTGGCCTACTGTATTGTTTGAGAGCTGACTCCTATGGACTCAGATGCCACTTTTAACACTGTTTAAAACGGTCTCCTTTTTACATCATATATCATTGTGACTGAACGCAATGACGTGTGACGCTATAATTTGGTCCATATGTGTAACACAAATAAGGCTATCCATACCTTTTTAAACGTTTGCATTTCGTCAAATATTTTTCGATTTATTTTAAGGAGTGTTTAAGGGGGAACTTATAAGTTGTGGACCCTGTATTGCAGTATTTGGTAAAACTATATTGCACGTATCCTTGCTATGTACACAGCAAATGTGTTATCAGTGTAATTTTTCCACTTCCCGAATAACCGTCGTTCATTACTATTCTCGCTATTCAGTATTCACCATTCACCAGTTGATACTATACGTGATATTGTAGTATTTGGTACAACTTCATTACACGTGTACACAGCAAATGTGTTATCAGTGTAAAAAAGTGGGTAATGGTGAATCCAACGGACGAGGACACAAAACACATCAAGGATCAATAAATGAGACAAGAGGATACCTTGAATATGAACAACAGGAAAGAAAAAAAGCAAGGTACACGAAATTGATGTGGGAAACAAGTAAAATGCAGACGAGACAGTACGCAGGGGGGGGGGACAAAAACAGCAAATGTAGGAATAAGAAGTAGGCGCAAAGTTCGATAGCAAAACATTACCAGTTCCAAGGCCCACAGAAGTGCTGAACCTACAAAAACAACAAGGATCAATGGTAATACAAAAGAATAACCGTCGTTCATTACTATTCTCGCTATTCACCAGTTGATACTACGTGATATTGCAGTATACGTATCCTTGCTTTGTACACAGCAACTGCGTTATCAGTGCAGTTTTTCCACTTCCCGAATAACCGTCTTTCATTACTAAACTCAACCCATAAAGTATCGAAACGATTATAGATGGTCAGATATATCGGGAACTGAAATATATAGCAAAAACTTATTTAATGTTTATAAAGCGCAGCTTTCTCCTGCGCATTTTGATACCTCTTTTGTTGCTCTACGATATCATTTGGTCGAGTTATGGGAGCTTGAGTGGCTTCAAGTCGGATTTTGAAAGTTGCACTTAGCTCCTATTCAAGACATCTTGTTCAGAGCATGCGACGACGAATCCAGGCAGTGATAGACAGTGATGGTGGGCACACCAAGTATTGAGTTGTCAGCAGAAAGAGTTCATGAGATAAGTCACAGATAAGTCAAGGGTAGCAAGTATTGAAGTTGGAAGTCGAAGGAGTAAAATAAAGTAAAGTTCATGGTTAAGTAAACAGAGCACAGAGCACATCGGCGTCCTTTGTCTTGATAGTGTGGGGGTGTGTGTGTACCCCGGGGTGTGTACACGACGAACGCATTTGGCTTGAATAGGAGCTAAGTGCAACTTTCAAAATCCGACTTGAAGCCACTCAAGCGCCCATAACTCGACCAAGTGATATCGTAGAGCAACAAAAGAGGTATCAAAATGCGCAGGAGAAAGTTGCGATTTAGTACATTAAATAAGTTTTTGCTACATATTTCAGTTCGAGATATATCTGACCATCTATAATCGTTTCGACACTTTCTGGGTTGAGTTTATTTTCACTATACACCAGTTGATACTACGTGATATTGCAGTACCGGTATTTGGTCAAACTCTACTGCGCCAAAAAAGTGCCCTTACACTTGGAAGAAAAATTCTAATTTTATAACTAAACCATATTTGGGTAAATGTATTTGTTTATTAGATGCACTATCTAATCCTGCACATAACACCCCCAATGAATTCAATGTGACCTCAAGAAGAAAAGTTACAAGCATTTGATTAGACGAAGGTCCAGTTTTAAAAGTGACAAACTGGCCTATTCAAAACTCCACGGACTAGACATCTGGTTTGAGAGTGGTGAATAGCTAATTTATGCGTGCCTTTATTAAAACAAAAGGAACAAAAGAAAACTGAAACAAAAGAACTGACAAATAAAATGAAAGTTATGAAAAGTACAGAGAAGTAAAACTGAAATATAACCGCTTTAAATAAAGCTTCATTGAAGGAACTGTGTTGTCTCTTTTGTGCTTGTTGGAATCTTTTTACGCCTTGTATAGGCCAGTTTAGTCATTTTTAACACGGGACATTACTTCTTGAGGAAATATTGGATGCAATGTGGTGTCATAATGTGCAGGATTAGGTAGTGCATCTATTAAAAAACAAATTTATTCAAACATGGTTCAGTTTTGGAATTGTGATTCTTTTTCCAAGTGTAAGGATACATTACCCGCATCGTTATCAGAGGAGTTTCTTATCGTAACACGAAACAAAAACAAACAAAAAACTTTTGTTTGGTGTTGCGCTTGGAAGATACAATTAATACACAATTCAAGAGAAACGCCATCAACTAAGGCCAAAAAATTATGCATCGGAGCATCGAAGATTTAAAAATACAATGCAGAAAGCTTTCAAAACTTGCATTCTTATACACGTTGTTTGTGATAGAGTGTAAAACACTTTTTTAACCAAAATTTAAAAATGGTCAGTCAAGCTGCTAAATCTATATGAACGCGCGCGGCAGCTCCGATGCATACTATTTTAGTTGCTTGAACTAGTGAATGTTTCTGAGCAGAACAGATGTAGTGGGGGCACACAAATGGGGTACCCCAATCAGAAAAAAAAAGCGCAGTGATTTACAGTGCGCTACGCACAGGCACAACGCCTAGACGTTGATCCACACGCCTCAGCACACTTTACAGGTTGTCGCTGACCACTACGGCCCCACATCATTCCATAAACCATAAAACAACAATTCAGGGACTTTGCTGCTTCACGAGCGCACACCTTAGACATTCCACAAATAACTAGGATCAGCTCCCCGAGTTTCGTACGGGTTAACGAGACAAATTAGCAGTAAGTTCCTTGTCCAAGGGAATTTCAAGCTAACTCAATTTTTTCCACGAGAGCGTACTAGGCACCACCAGGGTTCGAACCCGCAACCTAACGCCTTATCGATTGAGATAACTTGACTGCTAATGACTTGACTGCTAATAACTTGACTGGGAACCAATTCCTACTTTTTAAAAATAAAAATGGCAAAATTATCAGATTTTTGTCCCTCTTCCCATTGTGCCCCATGAAAAATCCTTGGTTTCGCCGCTGCACTGAACACATGGTGTTTGAAAATATTGTTCCACGGCTTTGGGCTTCTACTGCAAAATTAAGCCCATGCAGTCACCGCAAGAAGTCATTGACATGAAGCCCGAAAGCCCGTTTTTAGGTAACTTGGCTAGGTGAACAGAGAGTAGTGCAAGATGTAGGTAGGATCGGAGCTACTGTTCCTTCTATAATCTGCGATGGAGGATGTTGCGTTACGTAATTCGTAAGATGAGAGAGATATGTTCGTGGTTGGCAAACATGAGACGAGTCTTATCTATCTGCGGCTGAGTTTTGAACTCCTAGAGCTGATAAAAGCGTATGTATGGTTGTTTCAAAATTCACAGCGACTGTCAATTTTTCCCAAATTGCTGTTGTCATCATTTTGAAAGGTTACTAAGTAAAGTTAAATTGCTACGTGTAATATTTTAAAACAACCATTGTAAACACTCAATAACATATCTCATTTTATTTCATTTGTTCATACTGCGTCAGATATTGATCCATAACTGGCCATGACATCCGAATCATTCAGCTTGGCGTGATCCTGTTGGGGATACAAAAAATGCTTTGATCAATATGTGGTTAATTGCTTGGACTAAATCATTACTGGATAAAGTCGTGTTCACACTGTCGGATATAAGTGAGTTATTACCGGATTTACCGCACATCGTCATCATCCCTATATATCTTCGTGTCAAAAATTGCCGTGATAGTGCAACGAATCCTCTCGTTTTTCAAAAGCTACGCATGGCGATTTTGTTCGAGATAGACCGAGCGACTCAGACTAAGCATACCATTTACATGATATATCACACAGAGCCTGCCACATAGTTTCTATTCTATGATTTGTGCATGATGATCAGTACCACATTATGGTGTTGCCATTATAGAAAATTCGATTTGTTGTCAGGAAAAACGCAGGTTTTGTTTCCAGTACACTAACTCGAAAAGCAATGCACTAATTAGCGGGGCCTTGCTGTTTGCTGTGGATATATTTTACTGCATTTTATAAGTAAAGATTTTGAAATCCAAAGTAAAAATTGTGACATATTCAACTATTTGAGAAATGAATTATACAAAGGAACCCGTATAAGATCCAGCTGCTGTATCTATAATTCAATGTACATTATCGACTTTCTTTATCTGCGTCAATAATAGAATATCGATTTCAATCGAATTGAATACATGTCTCCATTTTGAGTTTGTACTACACCTCTGAGCGATCAGCGATCGATTTCTAGCCAATCAGATACGGTAGGCCTCCTTTTCTTGCGTTCGGTGAAATACCAATCGCCCGTCGCTCACCAACGGAGTATTAAGTTTATATTTATAACACTGGCTGTCGACACTGTGTACCGGTAATAGGCGACTTATAACCGGTAATAGTGACTTATTACCGGTATTAAGTGGCTTAAATCCGACCGTGTGAACACGACTTTAATCATTACTTGGACTAAATCCCCTAAATCATTACTGGAACCATGGAGGTATATAAATAAATGGAGAATGATCGCCAGAATTCAGTATCGAAGTTACGTAATGTTACTATGTCAACGGGATCACGCGCTAGAGTAATGAACCACGATCGAAATGATCACCACATAAAGTATATGGCACTCGAAGGCATACCAAAGTAGCGTGATCCGGTAACCAAGAGAATTACGTAACCACTTCGATGCTGAATTCTAATATCTTAAGTGGAGATTATCCTATTACCTCTATTCAATGAGTCACCAAACTTGAATGACTAGCCACTTCAGCCAAGCTATTGATCTCCACGATGCATGGTTATGAGACTCTACCATGGTTCATTGATCGTCACTCCCAAAATTTCATCATAGGAATTGACCCTACATTGACCCGTACCGGAAGGCTTGTAAAAGAGACTGTATAATGACGTCAGCTAGTCAATTAGCTGTTCAAAGTCGCCAGTTTTGATAGCTTATAGTTTCAATGTATGATTGTGCGAAAACCCGATGAAATTTGGATGTTCAAGTTCTGTTCTCAAGTTATGAAACTGTTTTCAACACTAGTTGTGCCGTATCTTGACAAATATACTTAGTTTTCATGTTCATATATTAAGCTTTTAAGCGGGTCTGAGGGAGTTCAAATATAGTGCAAATGAAAGCAAAACGTTTTTACCTTCCGATTGTGAAAAAAATTATGTTGGGCCAATTTGGGCCAATTGAGTTAAGAGCGAGTAAAATTTACCGGAAGTACTTCGGAATTCAGCTAAAATCTTTTCATCATCATTAAATTTCTCATTTTATAATAAATAATTATCAGTATTTAGGCCTAAATGATTATTAATATTATTAGGGGCCATCATTTTCTTTGGAGGGGGTTCCAAATAGGCCTATACTGGGGGTCATAACTTTTGGAAAGAAAAATAGGGGTCATAGCCTAATTTAATTTTTCAAGAATCATGACCAAAATGTAGGGGGTCACAATATGATAGATAGGGTGTTTATTTTATTCAAAAGACTGATTTCAATGCAATTTTTGGCGAAATGACATTTTGATATTAAATTTTCTGAAACATGAGCACTTTCCAATAAACATTATAAGTAACTGCATTTAGCACCCCATTGAAATAAATGACCAGTGAAACAGACTTAACAATGTAATCAGCTTAGCATAATCAATATCCCCTGAAATTGCCTATTCAACAATAATTGGTCATAACCAACGTAGTACAAAAGATGCTTGGCTAGATCATTCTCCATTTATTTATATACCTCCATGCTGGAACTATACCACATCCACACGACAAGTATCATAGCAGTATTCATACTGCAGTTACTGTCCGTTTTCCTATACACAATACACAGAGCTCTCACAATTGACGCGTGACCTCCACAAGTAGTGTACGTTAGAAGTATAGGCAATTGCCTAGTTAACATCACTGTGTGAAAAATAACCGGCGCGGCCAATATTTAAAGTATTCTCTGCAATTCTAGAAAATATAGTTTTGTAACATGTCCTAAATTTTTAGCTAATTTAGGTGTTTGGAAATATTCGCACTTTGGTGTTTTAGTGTATGTTATAAGTAATAGGACATTGCCTAGTTAACGTCACTGTGTGAAAAATAACCGGCCAATATTTAAAGTATTCTCTGAAATTCTAGAAAATATAGTTTTGTAACATGTACTAAATTTTTAGTTAATTTAGGTGTTTGGAAATATTCGCACTTTTGTGTTATGTAAACGACAGATAACACCAAAAAATATGAAGAAATTATTTCCAAACCGTGTTAAGTCTGCAAACCACTATGCTTCTCATTTTCAAGAACGCTGGTTAACAATAAGCAGACCATTGTCTCATTTCGTAAACAAAAGCCCACACAGAATTGTAACCTAGCGTTCGCTTTATAATCGTTCACCCAACTGAAACTATAATACCAGCTCATTGCTCATTGCACAGGTAAATCAGAAACACGTGTTGTGTGGATTTAACCAGAGAAGATCTGATTTAATCAGTTGAGCTGTTTTCAATGAGTGTAATCTTGGTTTAATATATAGCTTTTAACGGGGTTTAAGTCCTGCAAAGGTCGTGGTGAATTCTACTGTAGACATGACTGCATCTTGTCAGCAAGCCGCGCCGTTCAGGAGCGAGCGTATGCTTGACAACTTTGCAATTTTGGAAACCTCATCCGATCACAATTGACCAAATATGAATCGGCAGTCTTCTTATTCCACAAAAATACACACAGATACACTGCAGTGCTTATTCTATGCGTATAGCCGTAGATCATAGTAGTAAAGTATAGTGTCGTTGTCTATTGAATACAATCAAATGCTATTGTTAATGATCGATATGTTACGTCCACCTTGCTTTCATGCCCTGCGTGGTTCTTCTATATTTCATTAGTTGCACGTCTTTAAAAGGGCATTTCGTGATCCACAGCCCTAGCCCTGTTCTCCCTGCCTGTTCTCTATCGGGGGCTAAGTTTATAAAGTGAAAGCCCCACTTTTGGTTCAAGTTCCTTGGGGAATTAGTCAAGGTTAAAATTACTGTGAATTTTGTTCTGTCTGTCATCAAAGTTACAGGTGTATTGTCAGTTCTTCTGTGGAGAACTGGCCAGACGGGGCTTCCTGTTTAAGCTTGATATGGATAATATAACACAACCTGTCAAGAGGCCACCACATTTATACAAAAACGGGTATAGCACCGCAAAAAGTCGATAGAGCTGCCCTCTATAGTCATTATAATGATCACTTTATAGTAGTGTGTTTCGCCAGTATGCGGTATTTACGACGTATTCAGTGGCGGCGCCACGTGGGGGGTATGAGGGGGCAAATGCCCCACACAGTCAGAACTCTTGCCCCCTGTTGCCCCCAGTAAAAACCCAAAATTATGAAAATTTACCTCTTGCGGTAATTTTGCGCAAAATTTGTTGATTTTGCCCCCCTGAAATTCACTTTCCCCCTCAATGCCCCCCGGAAAAATTCCTGGCGCCGCCACTGGACGTATTACTATTAGGTTCATACCTTTTGAACATCTTTGTAGCGAGAAGAGCATGTCATTCTCATGATAACAAGAAGAGTCATCAGCAACACCATGAGTGCTCCGAAACCAATGAGAACCCCTGAAATGATTGCATTTTCTTCGTCAACGTCATCCTGGCTCATTCCAGATATTGTACTATTTTTAGACTGATGAGGAAAAAATACATCAATAAGGTGGTGAGTTGTAATTATAACGCAGTTCTGACAGTGAGTTATCTATGGTCATTATCAAAACAGTATCCAATTGTATCTGCATGTACCAAAAATTTATTGCAGATTAATTCGTTTAGCAAAAATATCGTCAAATTTGAATTTCGCCCGGGGGGGCACTCAACTTTGGAAGTGACGGTATGTGCCTGTCAATATGTCCCCTCTTTTGAAGTCGACTATACTCGATGACCCCCTTTTTTAAAAAGCCATACCCAATGACCCCCTTTTTTGTGGCGCCATTTAAATAAAACGCTCTAAAAAGGCTTATAGGGAAACAGTACGGAAACGCTTTAATATGCAAATTTTCCTGTTCGCTGCACTCGCAACATATCTAGACTAATAAAAGGGCATTTCGTGAACCACAGTCTCATCCCCCCACTTTTTTCAAAAAAAGTTGAGATTTTTATAACACTGGAAACCTCTGGCTACATAATGTTTATGTACCAAAAATTTCTTGCAGATTAATTCGTTTAGCAAAAATATCGTCAAATTTGAATTTCGCCCGGGGGGCACTCAACTTTGGAAGTGACGGTATGTGCCTGTCAATAGGTCCCCTCTTTTGAAGTCGACTATACTCGATGACCCCCTTTTTTAAAAAGCCATACCCGATGACCCCCTTTTTTTTAGTTGCGGCTACCCAATGACTCCCTTTTTTTGGTTGCGGCTACCCAATGACCCCCTTTTTTCTAGATTTTCTAGAATAGCATCATCAAAATGCAACAAAAAAAATGCCGAAACTGTCAAATTTTGCTCCATTTTTTTCAAAATTATGCCGAAATTGTCAAAATTTTGCTCCATTTTTTCAAAAAATTTTACCCGATGACCCTTTTTAAAAAATCTTATACCCAATGACCCCCTTTTTTCAAAATATTATACCCAATGGCCCCTTTTTTATTTTGTTTGTACCCAATGACCCCTTTTTAAAATAACACTTTGTACCCGATAGGCCCCTACTTCGCGACTCCGGTAGGCACATACCCGTCACTTCCAAAGTTGAGTGCCCCCCGGGAATTTCGAAATTACAACAGTGGCATATGGGAGCAGTGCAATACACATAATCATGCATAACTCGCAAACGCAAAATCGGAATCAACTGAAATTTTGTGAATATAAAGCTTTATTCGTGGATATCTAATGTCATAAAAAGAGGATGCCAGGATCACGAAATCCTTCTTTAAGGTTTGCAAATTGGGACCCCAAAAATTTGGCATGTATAAGGGGGGGGGGCAAAGATTTTTTTGGCGGGTCGAGAGGGGGGTAAGCGAATTTGGGAAGGCCGGAGGGGGGGCAAGCGATATTCGGCTTCTGGTAGGCCGTGTACGGTGTTTGGGTAACAGCAACTCAAATAAATAATATAAAAGGCTAAACTACTCACGGCTTCTTGCAAGATAAAGAGCGGGGTATAGAGACTATAGAGACCGGTTGTGACTAAGCCAGCACCTCCAGTGGTAATGACGCTTATAGAAATAACACAAGCACAACTGGTACAGCCACATGGAAATAAAATATTGCCACAATGCATAAGACAACTGTCACACATGGTGATATCTTTTTAGATTCGATTTTTAGAGAAAGAAAACTCGACCTGACATAAAAATATATGCAAAATTGTAGACACTTGTCAGTAGGTTGTAGTTTATTTATAGTCCACCGTACACAAAATCCCAGTTTCTACCGTTCGAGAAACTTATTGAATTGTTTCCGGACCTGTTGCATGATACAAAATTTCCCGGCTATAAATAACTTGATATTACGTTTTGTGTTTGTGTTTTGGACCATTTCCCTTCCCAGTAAATGAAGCAATACGGTTTTGTTCACACAGTATGCCTCACACATATTGCAGGCTAGATACAAAATAATTAATACAAATCGATATACTTTGCAATTGCAATTTTAATTAAAGGGCATTTCGTGATCCACAGCCTCATCCCCCACTTTTCCCAAAAAAGTTGAGATTTTTACACCACTGGATACCTCTGGCTACATAATGTTTATGTACCAAATATTTCTTGCAGATTAATTCGTTTAGCAAAAATATCGCCAAATTTGAATTTCGTTCTGGTGCACCAGAACGAAATTACAACGCATTGTCTATGGAGCAGTGTAATACACATAATCATGCATAACTCGCAAACGCAAAATCGGAATCAACTGAAAGTTTGGAAATAAGCTTTTTTCGTGGATATCTACTGAAAAATGTCATAAAAAGAGGATGCTAGGATCACGAAATCCTCCTTTAAACTGGTACATACAGTAAAAGATACCAATAGACATGATAGATATTATTTTAAAATGACGAAAAAAATAGAATATGTCAAATTTCACTTTTTGATATTTTGATTACAGATCAGTAAAGGGACATTCAACCCCAAACTAAATAAGCCTTAAATGATTCCCCACACGTTTTTTCCCTTTTCTTGGTGCACTTATTGGATATACTTGATATTAAAGGGGTATTTCGCGATCCACATCCTCATCCCCCATTTTTATGACACTGGAAACCTCGGGTTGCAGAAATAGTAGGCCCCTATGTTGTTATGTGTGCCCCAAAATATTCTATAATATTCATTATCGTCGGCTTTTCATCCCAGCTACATACACTTTACTTATCATTAGATTTAGTAAGTTTAGCCTACTTCGAGGACTATTAAATATCAAACAATTTAAAAATATCAAATTTTAATAATTTGTCATAAAATTTGTATTATATCGCGAATATCAAAAAATCAAAATTATTTGATATCAGAAGGACATTCCTCTTATTCAGAATTCAATTCGACATGTCTGATGTGCTCTCATGTCCCACCAAAAATACTATCAAAACATTCATACACTCATAGAAATTGTTCGTTGGCATTACTCAGTAAGTTCATGTAAGTCGTTGCGTCAACTTTCCGAGTAATGCCAACGCGTACATTACAATTTTGAGTAACGCTGACTCGATATCAATATGTTGGTCGCACTCATTTGCACTTACTTTATTGAGTTGTTATGAAACTAGCCTAGGTTAGCATAATTTTCTAGAGGTGTGCTATAGTATACACAATTTTGCACTGATTACAAAAATAAATATTTGAATACTGCTAATTGTGCAGAAAATGATCCAATTACGTGAATTAAAGGGCATTTCGTGATCCACAGCCTCATCCCCCACTTTTCTCAAAAAAAAGTTAAGATTTTTTATATCACTGGAAACCTCTGGCTACATAATGTTTATGTACAAAATATTTCTTGCAGATTAATTCGTTTAGCAAAGATATCGTGAAATTTGAATTTCGTTCTGGTGCACCAGAACGAAATTACAACGCATTGTCTATGGAGCAGTGTAATACACATAATCATGCATAACTCGCGAACGCAAAATCGGAATCAACTGAAATTTTGGGAATAGGTTTTTTCGTGGATATCTAATGAAAAATGACATAAATAGAGGATGCTAGGATCACGAAATACTCCTTTAAGTAACCAAGTACCAAATTGGAATAACTCAAAACAATAAGTACCAGTAACTTAATATGAACGAGTTACATCAACTTACATGTTGAGTTACAATAACTCAACTAATTGGTTCTTTGAACCTTGTTTATTTTCTAAGTTCCCTGAACTTGAATTCAGAAGTTGGCATTACTTAAAAAGTTGACGCAACGACTTACATCAACTTTGTAAGTAATGCCAACAAAGTTGATTAGTTGACAGAACTTTTTCAGCTTTTTCAGCATTTTTTAAGTTCGGATAACTAAAACAACAACAAGTCATTTCTATGAGTGAGCTTGAGTGTACCAGAGCTCGTATAACAGAACGCAATTACAACACCGTGGCCTATGGAGCAGGGCAATGTACATCATGCATAACTCGGTAGTCGGAATCAACTGAAATTTTGGGAATAAGCTTGTTTCGTGGATATCTAAATGTCATAAAAAGAAGATGCTAGAATCACAAAATACTCCTTTAAGGAATCGGATAGCAACGTTTGCACAGTATTTTTGCGGGACCTGAGAGCACATCAGACACATCAAACTGCATTATGAATACGAGGAATGTCCTGATGATATCAAATAATTTGGATTCTGTGAAATTCGCAATAAATTTTATGACAAATTATTAAAAATTGATGTTTAACAGTCCTCGAAGTAAACTTTATAAATCTATGTACAAACAAGAGAAGAGACTTACGCATCACTGCACTGGAACATGGAAACATTCAAACAATACAAACAAACTAGCCGCACGAGATCAAATTAATGATTCTTACTCGTTATCAATATACAGAAAGAAGAATGTGTGCGATGCGTACTGAGTACGCATCGCACACTAGCACAATTAAACATAAATTTACAAATGGAAACATGACATGCATAGGCAGATATAGTAAAAAACTCCGGACATACCTGCCTGTGCGTGATGTACTTTTTGAGAAAGCTTGGTGAATTGGTGAGGCTAAAAACTGTTACGGTTTACATTATCGGAAAACAGACTTTTGCGATGCGAAGAACCTAGGTCGTGCGCACTTCAATAAAACGTCGAATTTTGTTTTTGTTTACGTAAATGGGGTCAAATTAAGTTATTTAGTTTCAAAAGCACTGAAATGGCCTTTCGGACTAAAATAAGATTGTCATATTTTTCACTCGCATACTACTTTTTTGTCTCATACTCCGGTCACTGCATCAACTATTACATCACACAGGAGAAACTCACAGTTAACATGTATCATGATGTATTGTTTATTCAACTAATTTGTCAACATTAGCAAGTTTTCAAAGACAAGCCAAACGTGTTTACTAATTACATGTATGCCTAACGGATATGTATGCCTTACTCTTAGCAATCGGACAAATCCCATTGAATTACGTGTGGATAAAGTGATTTTTGAACTTCGGACGTAAAACTAGCACCATTTTGTTAATTTAGCGTCTCTCTGGTCTCTTGCTTTCATTTCTTAATCACATACTCTTAGAAAGATATACATTTAGAATATGTAACATTATCATGAATAACTCTTCTATAATTCGAACAAACACCCTCTGAAATTGGGTAAAGTTGTTTTTGGCCCACACTGTAGTAACAACTGTCAGGCAGGAAAGTTGTCTGGTCATTTTGAGCCAAACTTGAGGTAAAATGAAAGAAAACTCGCTATCTTAGCCGCTTAACAGTGGTGTTCTAATGGGGATTTCAAGTCATGGGAAGAGGTCCGATACATTACAAATACACATGTATGGCAAAAAATCAGGTTTGAGAAAAAACACACCTTATTTCCAAAGATCATACATTATGGCTCTAAACAACACGCTAGAATGTTTGCAACAGAAAAAAGTGTTTTTGAATGTTATTAAAATGTTTATGCCTTTTACATATCCTTCATAATCTAATATTTAAACGTTTTCTGACAACGTTTTGCAGTGGCGTAGATCTCTTTTTGACATTGGGGGGATGGGGCTGGAAAAAAGTTCTTGAAGTATAGTGAATTCAGCACCTTTTGGCGAAATAATAGGTTTATGTTGAAATATGGTGCAAAAATGGAATAAATTCGCGCGAAGCGCAAAAAAATTTGCACTTTGGGCTAAAATGGCAAAATATGAGGTTAATTTGGCCAGAAACCCACATGCAGGCGTCAACACTGGGGGGGTGATTGTATGGACCATCCCCTGGCAAAATATTGGAGGATTTATCCCCCCCGATCTACGCCTATGACATTTTGTGTTTGCTGGGTTATATAGTTTATATTTAATTACCTGAACTTAAAAAATTCACCTCATTGGAATACGGCCATACATCAGTCTACCTTTTGCTATACAAGGGATACACTTCGTAAACCCTTTTATAAATCGTTCGTCAGCACTTATTATTCTTAATACAAACGAATCCAATTTCACGCATTCCTACTCCTCAATGGCAGCCATAGCTGCGACGGGGACCCAGCTATCTCACCTAAAATGTGAAATGATGCGACCTTGAAGGGTATTTTAAACTGCATTCTATCACCCGTGTTACACGTAGACAAAAGAATGATGACAGTTTACAACACAAAAGAATTTTAAGCGGGTTTAATCCACCCAATTGGGCACTCACAACACCTGTTTGGTGCGTGCTGGGAACCAAATATGGCCGACCAAATCCTGACCATGACTTGGCTCGTTGGATTCGTCTATACACTGGAGACAAAAATAAGATGATACGTGGCAAAATGTATGGTTTGAAAATCTTTTAATAGTATTATAAACTCTCATGAAACAGTCCAGTCATTCACTGGTTCAAAGTACAAAGTATTATATATTGATGAAGAGCTGTACATTATACTGATAATACATAATTATATAATTATATAAAGTTCTATTCTTGATTATCATGTACCTTTAAGTTGAAGAAATACTTAGAAAAGAACTCGTATTCCATACCACAGGATGACCAGAAATAAAAACAAAATAATTTCATAATATTTTAGAAATCAAACCAGTCAAGTATGATTGTCTATCATTACAGCAAAATTACACGATTATGGATACTGCTTCAAGTAATAATAATTATTATTATATACTTTAGGGTGTTTTTTTCGGTAGTCAGAAGCAAATGTACAACAGAAATCCCGTTTACTATTTCATTGGTCTTTGGTATAATAAAAGTGGTAAGTACTTGGACCCACTATGGACCACAATGGCCTCATCCCAATGACATAGTTCAATAACCTCAATTAAACACCCATAGTGCAAAATTTGACCTCAAGTTGCAGAGTATGAGTTTTTGTACCCAAATTTTTAAGGTCATTCAATGAATGTACAAATGTATTGGGGTTAAAGAACTGTGCCCTGATAGATGAACATGTAGTGGATCCTAGTGACCCGAGGTTGGTTGAAAGGAACAATTGATGTCTTCGTAGGATCAAAGCATAGCTTTAAAAGATGTTGGAAAGAAAACTAAATAAAAATAACGAGATGTGTTAACCTGAATATGGTGACTATGTAGCCGAATTCCCCATACTTACGATAATGGAAGAAATTTGATTTGAATTGAGATTAGGATCATGATGAGATTCGCACTACCCACTACAGCAGTTTTATGCTGGTATTTCAATCCCTTAAATAAGAACCAAATATGTGTGCTCTGAATGGGTAGACTATGGGTTGACCATCAAGGTTTGAGAACCAGAAAGCCGTAACTCACAATGATAACCATTGTAAGTTACGGCTTTCTGGCTCTAAATCCTCGATATACTCCAGAAAAAGATTACTTCGGAGTCTGTGGATTAACCCACTTTGTAACAGAGGTCAATGCAAAAATACCACTGATACGAAAATCTTCATTAAAGGTAGGCCTACAAATGTGGGCACGAGGTTGTTGGTCGCACCACCATCCTTTAAACTCTAATGTAAATATGAATAACTTGTAAGTACGGTTAATGTCTTTGCCCCACTCTTGAGGGCGCGCTTTACTTAAAGTAGAATAAAATTCTTTTCACGCCATTGGCTTGATTACTAGGCGGAATTTCACCCTTTTTTCACGTGTGAAGTGAACATGATGTGGTATCACGAGGAATGAGGAATTCTTTGGCTTGGGCATTACTACTGTGGGTTTACTGCCAAATTCAAACATTTAGAACAAAATAAAATACTGTTTCTTCATACCTGTAATTTTGTGGATAATTAATAGCCTATTGTCAGTTTATCATTTCCTGAGATTGGAAGTATCTAAATCAACAACTATAAAAGCGCATGGTCGGAAATTATAAGGGAACATTTTGTGAACCGTGAATGTTCACTCAAAAATCCATTCAAATCCATGGCGTTTTGACCCTTGGAAAATTGGAATGGTTTTCAAGGCATCAGCCGCTCGAAACCAATATTTGTAAAACACTTGGAGCGCCACCAGTCGGAAGTAGGCTATAGCCACGTGAAACTGGCCATGGGTTTGGCATATAGACGAATAATCATTCGTCAGTTTGAGTACTTATAATTCATAATTATAGCTTATAATTATTTCCATTGCGGCGTTATGCCTTTTTTAGGAATCAATAATGTTTTAACAAAATGTTACAATATTTAGAAATATAAGCAATTCGTCCCTAAGCGAAATTCAAGTCCAAATCAATGCGGACTTGCGGCTCGTCTATAAACCACAAATGAGGGCGTGGCTTTTATTTAAAAAATGCAAAAGGGTACTATACAAGTACCTATACTCGTCTGTGAGTGAAATGGTTAAAACAATATAATCACGAGGAGAATCACGATTATTCACGCGCCGGGTAATGGAAGCAATCCATCTTTCACCGAGTGATTATAATTTTCTACCACTACACTGCTTTAAGACAGTTAAAGGAGTATTTCGTGATCCTAGCATCTTCTTTTTATGACATTTTCAGTAGATATCCACGAAAAAGCTTATTCCCAAAATTTCAGTTGATTCCGATTTTGCGTTTGCGAGTTATGCATGATTATATTGCACTGCTCCATAGACAATGTGTTGTAATTTCGTTCTGGTATACAAATTTCACGATATCTTGGCTAAACGAATTAATCTGCAAGAAATATTTTGTATAATAAACATTATGTAGCAAGCGGTTTCCAGTGATATAAAAATCTCAACTTTTTTTGAGAAAAGTGGGGGATGATGCTGTGGATCACGAAATGCCCTTTTAATATTTGTTTTATATCACTCATACATAAATTATAACTTTTCAAGAATATTTTATACACATTTGTCAAAAACAACACCAAGTTTTGCCGTGACATAATTCAAATTTCCAATAATTTTACTCAAAACTAAATCAGCGAACATGTCTAAGGCAGGAAGGGCAATAATTGTACATACAATATTGCGCTGTAGAATACTTGCATTGGATGGTAAACTATATCAAACGGTGTAAGGACCGTTCACAAACACTTGAAAGGGGAGGCCTGATGCAAAAAAAAATGTATCGCGAAAAATTTTCGGGCCCCCCCCCTTTTTGACATGAAAATTATCGGTCAAAAGCATATAAACTCAATTTTCCCAGAAAATTTGTGGCCAATTTTTTCAGGCCCCCCCCTTAGGAGGGTCAAAAATTTTCAGGGCCCCCTTTTTGCATCAGCCCCCCCTTACAAGTGTTTGTGAACGGTCCCTAACTGCATGGTTGACGGTAAAAATATTGAATGGTTACCAACCAAAGAACTGTCTACAATTTATCGTGAGTAATATAATACAAAGTTACATAATCTTAATATACGAGGTCTTCGCGGAAGACTAGCAAATTAGGCCTACATACTAGTCTCTGTTGCAGCTTTGGCGCTTACTATTTTCCTAATTTTGGCGATGCAGCAAAGTTGCAGCAGAGTTTTAATAAATATATTTTGATATTTACAAATATTACATTTTTATTGGACAATAAATAAATAAATTCAATTAGTACAAAAAGACACATCTTTGCACTTCATATTAATGTACAATTTACAAAAACTAATTCTTTCATATATTGCGTAGACATGTTTGCTTAATTTTTGTGCTTGACATGTAACCTTCAAATTAAGCTACAACTGCGACAACCAATTCATACTATATTATAGAAATACTGCAATTACCGATTTCTAAAATCAGAAATCATTGAGCACCTCGGAAGCTGTGCACAAAACGCGTTTTCGAGTTGGGACGCTTTCATTCTCAAGACACACTTCTGCGAAGCTTTCTTGTATCACCCATAGGCCCCTAAATGACAAAATTGAATTTGAGAAATCAGTTGTAGTTGAGAAATCAGCACTGACGCACAATTTGTTATTTAGTGCATATTGTGCAGTAATTTCCTCTTGCGGCCTAGTTATAATGTACCCGGCCGGCCTGGCCCACGTGCCCGGTTTATGTGATTTGAAGACACGCGCTAAAATGGCGCAGAATAAAGTCCATGATTCCAACATACCGGGTAACATTCACGGGTTAAATCAAATCCTCTGTAGGCCTGTTTATACACATGTGAACTGATTAATATGAAAATAAAATCCAGTGGCGTATAGTCAGCCTTTTAGTGTGTCGGGGTATGTATGTGTTGGGGTAAAGCTACACTTTCATCCCCCATTTGTCTATTTTTCGTGCAAATTAATAAAATTTCCGTACCATTGTCAAATTTTCGTTTCAAACTTTCGTCCCATTTTAATGACACTTTTTATTACAGACTGTTAGGTAACGTACCATCTGGGCGTATCGTAGGCCTACTTGTGTCGTAGGCCTATAAACGGAATAAAACACCGTTATTCGGGTATGATTTTGCTTTCAATTGATGCGCATTCAGATTGTTTACAACATACGAGCGTACCAACCCCAGGTACCAACCGTACCTGCAGATGTTAGGAATCAAAATACAGAAACATATAGAACAACTTTCAGGGATAGGGGCCTACATTGGGAACGGCAAAGAGTAGGCCTAAGGATGTCATTAAAATGACTAAAAATGGGACGAAAATTTGAGTGATTTGGAAGAATGTCAGGAACACGAAGCTGCAGTTAAATTAGTTGGAATCATCTGCTATAGAGTGTATTTCGGAGATTAGGCCTGAAAACATCCATAGATGCAGGGTCAGGTCCAAACTCAAATCTGATGCTATAGAACCCGCAACGTCAGTTTAGTTTCAATCAAAATTGAATACCTGAGTGGAAGAAGGGCCCAACTCCAATTTTTTTACAAAAATGAGTTAGACCCAGCATTTTATTGCCAGCAGACTGTTCTTCCGTGTGTGTGAAGATGAGCCAAAATCCACTCTTCAGATAGTCTTTCACGTACATTTAATCACGGTTTTCATGGAAGAAAGGCCCAACTCCATGGAAAGGCCCAACTCCATGGAGTTGGGCCCTTCTTCCACAAATATTGGGTTAAAGAGGAATTTTGTTCATCCATGAAATCTGCTTTTCACAACAATAAACGTTCTTGCTAACATATTACATGCTTCTACTTGTGCAATTAAAGGATAATTACCAAATTTCTGTAGCTATTTATAACACATCTGCTTATGGAACTGGCATTTGCAGTAGATTAGTGGAAGAAGGGCCCAACTCCAGCTCGTATTAAGACATGTATCGTTGCCATGGAAACATATATAATTTCGAATGTAATATTGTATGTTCATGTACTAAAGGTCCTCTGAAGATGAAAACATTCTGTCTATAAAACTTTTCCAAATATTAAGTTTTCTCTTAATAGGGGGGGCCTATCTCAAGAACAGTTTTGATGGAGTTGAGCCCTTCTTCCACTCAGGTATTCAATTGGTTATAGCGGTATCACGTGACCTCTCGCGTTCATGTATGAATAACGAATTCAGTAGACGCTTGGCCAAAGCATGTAGGTGTCAATCGGCTACATTTGAAAGACCAATTTCCAATATATTGCGTTTGCACTAACCTAAACAACCTATAGTGATTGCACGACACATCAAGTGTCTCTACTGAAGAACTCGCAATCATATTTTTATTTGTGTGTATCGGAAAAAAATAGACGCACAAGACTATAGTTTTAGGCTATAGGCCCTACCGTTTTAGCAGATATACATAATTTATAAGCACATTTTTGCGGCAAAAAGAAAAAAAATATCGAAGGCAAGCTTATAAAAACTGGCATCTAAAACTTTGTGTGATGGCGCATTTTGTGATTCATTTTGTTGCTGCTTAATTAGCCTGAGTCCCTCGGCCCCGATCTCGAAACTAGTAAACATGGCGGAATAAAATGGCCGTTTCTCATTTCCGATGACCGTGCGTAAGCAGTTGAAGGACTGGTGGATCAAGACTACTGCTTAATCTCGTGCAGAACAGACAGTCATAGGCCCTATACACCTATCCGACTTCGCCATTACTGCGGTGTCCCCGATGTAAAACTGCGGTGTCCCGAGGTCGGGGGTTCCATCCATTATTTATTTATTGTGTGCTATACAGAATTGTACCCGGGAATTGTACACAACAGTGATATTCAATACACAATCATGAGTATTGAATTACGAATTAAATCTCCCGCTCTGGTACATCTGTGTTGCCGTCAATAGAGGGCCAAATACAGTAAACGCTTCTCGGATTGGTGTATAGGCGGATTTAGGGTAAAGGTATGTTAGCGCAATAAAACAGAAGATCGCTGATGCAAAAGATGAAATTTTTGTTATGCTGTAAATCGATTCTTGCAAAAGGCCGGGACTGAAAGTAGAAAAAACAGCAGCTGTACCACTACTCGTGCAAATAGAACATGGTACAAATGAAATGCCCGTTTCTTTGACACTGACGGCATACTTATTACATTTGATATATTAAACCGTGTGAAGAGACCTCTCTCATTGTCTTTATTTTATGGATAAATTACGATGCAAGAGGTTCGATACGGGACGGGTTCAGATACAATAGTATCTATATAAAATCATGCGAATGGCTTATAGGACAGCTACGTAATAAATAATACAAATTTTTATTGTACAAAATAATTTGGCATAATTCATGTAAGCAACTACTTAATATCTAATGCAAGTAACGTTCCTGCTATTTTACCTTAACCCAAAACATTAACACCGCCAAACAACTCACACTGCAAAGCAGGGCTGTCAACTTATTGAAATTTGCCATTTGAGATGAGACCATTGGCTCACATGGCACATAGTGTTGCAAAAAATCTCGGTTCCAATCTTTGGTTTTTTCCTCATTAAATAATGCGTTTCGTGATTTATTCCATTTCCCTCAAAAGGATTGTCAAGCAAATCCGATTCCACAATAGAGTTGTCAATCAAATTCATTATCAAATAATGGTTTACAAAATATTTAACTCCTATATTCCGTTTTTCAAAAATGAGATGCTTCACCATCCAAACAGCACTTCAATAGGCCCTGTTAGCAAATCTGGA
Organism: Amphiura filiformis; assembly: GCF_039555335.1. Lineage (NCBI taxonomy): Eukaryota > Metazoa > Echinodermata > Ophiuroidea > Amphilepidida > Amphiuridae > Amphiura > Amphiura filiformis. The sequence continues at coordinate 60,091,808 of NC_092632.1, forward strand.
ATCTTTACAATATACAAGATTTCAAATGAGCCACTGTCTTTAACAGAAAATCTGGCAAATTTCACCCCAAACACGGTTATGGACCAATAGTAGTCTCACGACTTATATCCGTAGTCAAGTTATACATAATTGACCGTTGCATGTTATTCGAGTGATTCGACGGTTTCTAATGTCGACCTCTGAAGTCGGTACTGCAACTTGAGGCAACCTCAGACATGATCCCACAGTCGTCGTCCTGTGAACCATCACACTTGAGCCCTCAAAAACGTTCCTGAAAATTCAAGATCCCTCTGGTTTTGCTCTCTTTACAGAACAAAAAAGTTCCTCAGATTGACCAAAGATGATGCCAAAGATCCTTCCTTTTATTAGAATCATTGAGGATTCTCTCCTGTGAGGACAAATATAGGAACATTTCTTCTAAGAGTGCAGAGGTTATTGTAGATAACATATCATCTCCCTTCCTGATCTCCCTACTTGAACATTGTAGGTAATGCCAACCTTCACAATTCCCTCATAAAGATGTCGATAGTCCTAGTATATTTGGTTCGCTTCAAGTTCATTAGTGACGTACAGGTTCGTATTTCGCTGGTCTCAGTATCGAATCACGTACTAGTAAAGTTAATCGCGCAGAGCGTACACGCATGTGTACAACGGCGATTTATTGCAACGCAATCACAAAAAACCACTGATGTCACTACCGAACTTGAGATGAACCAAAGAATATACCCAGTCGAATTGGAACGGTAAATGTAAGCCACAAAACGTCTTAACATAGTCATGAACATCATAGAGTAAAACAAAAGTACTGCTGAAAACTGTACTTTTACAATTAAGTACTGGTACTTCATCATGCAAAGTAATTACATCCTATTGAGAAAGCATCGCTCCTTATATCTAGAAAGCTGTGAATGATTTATAAACGTCCTTATCGTATCGTATACCGCGTTTTTACTACCGGAAATACACATTGGCTAATTGCACTCACAAAATAATTAAAAAAGTAACAAAATATATTTGAAACAATGCCCCAATCCTTGCATGTGGGGAGATACGTTCAGTTCTCTGAATTACAGCCAACAAGACGCCAATATTTTGCGTGGTGCAGTGTTGCAACTTGCAAAAGGCAATACAAAAGGGCTGGCGTTTTATATACACGAGCACCATGTGATAGGAAAAAGTGCCCTGGCACTCAAACACATGATAAAAATGTCCATCATTAGAGGCGTGTTGTACTTATAAGCACACAGTTATAACGTTCCAAGCAGAGTGGAAGCCACTGATGAGTTTATAATCAGTTCAGAAATATAAACCATATCCCAGGCCGTATTCAAACTTTCAAAACGATACTCTGTATTTCACCATCTATGATTTCACATTTCACAGATCTCGATAGCATTTGTGAAAAGTCGGCAGCGCCTCACGTTCACCTTCTTCAATGCTGTGCATCACGTTGTTAGCTGTTACACAATGAGCTCAACGAACTCACGGGACACTATTTTATTGCTTAACAAAAGTTAAATTATGTCGGCCGCATGTTCGTTATAATCAGCTATAGAAAAGTTACATCGTCTCTTTGTTAATTAAAAGACACGAAGAGATAGAAAGAGAGGTAGACAGTATTTACCGCTAATGTTGGCTTCCAAAATTCTATCTGCTAAAATTTTGCACTGTTTCTACCAGCTACCACAAATAACGCAGCTCGTATGAGGCTGCCTGAAAAAGATTAGCGCCTATTTCCCACCTCGCTGATCTCGATAATTCACATCAACCCTATCTATATCTATATCCACGAGTACGTGTTGTATGTGTGCATCCCATCTTAGATGATTCTCACATGAACAGTTGACAGAAACAAGTTGACTTGATGAAACTTTTCATAATACTGCGTGAATATACCACACAAAATACACTTGGAATGATATTCTCAAAGAGGAGCACACTTTTGGTAGAATACCACGACGGCCTGGTTTCTGCAATCTTGAACGACAGCGGCTTTTATTGACCTCCCAATCTGCGTAGCACATCGGTGTAAAGGATATTTCTCTGTAATATTTATATGTTTAATGTTGAAGTTTTGCGTGTTCAGAAGCAGATTGCATGGTGCAGTGTCTTCTGTCAAAAGACATAGAAAAGTAAGTATGTACAACATGTCCGTATGAAAAAGTGTTCCAATATTGTTATAAGTTCCTGCACATCGGTGCATTAACATAGGCAAAAACGTTGAACTCCACCAAGATGGCTAATGTAAGAAACACACTGTAGAAGGCAAAAGAAGGATTCCAACTCTTTGTCTAACTTCCATTTGTTGAAATGTATGCTTAAAATCTACAAAGTAAAATAAAACAAACATATAATTAATTGAAATTTAATGTAGTTGCTGATACGTATTTAAAGTATGGTGTGAATAAACTCCTCAACAAAAGTTTGGGAAGTTTTTTCATGCATCTGCGTGTACTCAGCCGTGAAAAATTATATTGTTTCAAATGGGGTGTCATTGTAAAGGGGAGTATTGTAGCTATCCATTGATATGCAACACGATATGAATAAGTCACAAATAATTTGAGATACAGATGCATGAAAAAACTTTCCAAACTTTTGTTGAGGAGTTTAGTTAACTATGAGCCTACGGTTAAGGTTAAATAATATATTAATATTAACATTGAAGGGAACTTCATTGCCTTTAACGAGTACTAAATTCCATTGCCCACGAAAAGCGCCAGAATTTGTGAATATCTAATAACAGATTATGCATGGAAACAATTATACTTACAGTTGCAAAAACAGTTGCAAATAACAAAATGGATGCGTATAGCAGACCACGGCTATTGATTTTAACCTGAAAATGAAAAAAAAAATGAAAACATTTTGTGGCGTCAATTCTGGATAGTTGTATAAACAATTATTTATAACAAGTATTATTTTTCAGGTGACTAACTTTGGAATTAAATGTGCTCAAACCCATTACAGGTGAGCGTAGAAACAAATTCAAAGTATAGACCTCTGGAAAAGGCAACAGTTACTAATAGTTTCACGGCATAACCAATGATAACCCTCACTTACGATCATTGGGTATACCGATCATCATCCGTCTGATGATCGGTATACCCAATGATCGTAAGTGAGGGTTATCATTGGTTATGCCGTGAAACTATTAGTAACTGTTGCCTTTTCCAGAGGTCTATACTTTGAATTTGTAAACAATTATTTAGCTATTATATATATACATATAATTATATATTAAAAATTCAAAGAACAGACCTTCCAGAATAGGTAGTCGTTACTCTGAGTTTCATGCCTAAAAGGCCATGACGTAACTCCATTTTTTGCGAAAATGAGATTTTGATATCAAAATTTTAAGAAACATGAGCATTTTCCAATAAACACATAGAAGTAACTCCATTTAACACTCCATTGAAATCAATGGCCAGTAAAACATAGACTGAACTACATAAGTCAATGTGGACCATTATCTTTAAACTGGAGTTACGTCTTTGTGTCACTGACCCCTCGACTTGTGCTCATAGGATGTGCACTACTAATTGAAGCAATAGATAGATAAATGTGGTCTTACCCGTGTGCCATAGCTGACCATTGTAGTTTTAACAAACCATGGAAGAGCTAAACCTAATAAAATATCAAACACATTACTTCCTATGCTGTTAGATACGGCCATATCACCGAGACCTGCATGAGGAAAAAATAACACAAGTGATTAAACCAAAATGGCTCGGAGACTAATGTATACATAGATCACCAGTCTCGTCGTCGATACCCAAGTTAAATATTCATATACGTTTGCTTACGGTAGTTTTTGATTTTAAATTTTATGATAATTGATAATGATACCAATTATTATTTATTCTATTAAACAACACAACATGATTTCTTTGAAATCAAGGTTTGAATCCATTGGTTACAAACCACATCATCCCTCCAATTAAAGACCCATTGTTTATAAATTGCTTAAAAGTGAAGGATAAGTCATTCAAATTGTCATTTGATATTTTTAAAATGACAAATTTGGCAAAAAACGAAGAAAACAGCAATAGTGACGAAGTTGAAGCCCCATTCAAATACATGTAGCTAATTTAGATACTGTCAGTATCTAAATTACAGATTCATGTAAAATGTCGTATTTTGTCTTAAATACACGACTTTCGGCTGAACCACTCGCAGGCTATGTTATCACATCTATGACAATGACAAAGGTACCAAAATCTGAATTTTGATGATTTTTACGATTGTCCGGATGAGCAAATCACTGAATGGGCCTTTAAGTAGGCCATATATTATAGAAGCTGATAAATGTTTTTTCTTAAATTTCAGAAAGGATAATCCAGTTGAAATCCACACCCCTATGGAAGACATGACCTGATTCTCACACAGGGAGTGTGAATTTCAAATGGGGCTACCTGAATGGGGGACTCCATTTGAGATACACTCCTTGTGTGGGGATTAAGGTCATGTCTTCCATAGGGGTGTATGAATTTCAACTAGAATAGCCACATCAGGATGCAGATGTATGGGATCAAATGGATCAAGTTCTCTAGGTAAGTAGTGACTTGGTCAAAAGCCTAGCTTACTGAGGCAAAAAAGTGGATACGGGGTCACAAAGGCTTTATTGCCCATCAATCAAAATGTATTAAAGTTAGCCCATATTCAATCTTTACTAATGGATCATATACCTTGTCTTGCTACAATTAAGCTGGCCATAGCATCTGGTACACTAGTTCCTGCAGCCAAGAATGTAATACCCATAATAGTATCGGGAACATGGAGTGTATAACCTATTAGTGCTACCATCCATACCATTACATAAGAGAATAACATTATCCATATTATTGATGTGAAGAAAGTTACTAAATACCAACGTTCAAATCTGAAAAATATAATGAACAATGAAAGCTGATTATTCGTATTTAATTTATTCAAACAAAGCAAAGAAAAACAATACATCAAAACATTATTAATGTATATTTATGTAAAGTTTGCTTGTCACATATGTGATCGTACATCACGAATGAGCCGTAAATGTCCTAAATTGTATTCTCAGTGTAAAATGTGCATGAAGGTCGTATTCATCGATATCTCAAGTTGGCGCGACATGTATCTCATTTTAAACCAATCAATAATCCTATTGTTGAAGAGGATAATAAGCTTCTAGCTTGGATGTCTATAGAATTCTTAATAGCTCTGGTCTTTGTTTGCTTTGGCTAAATCCTGTTCAAGTGGTGGGTTACAAAGCATTGTATTTTGTCTAGGTATGTATAACCAACAATATTAACAATGAGAGGAAATTCCTGAACCTCGTTGACTTGGGGATGATTTGAAATGATCATCAATTATGACTGTTTGATATTTATTACCCGCAGTGTGGACAAAGAGACACATGTAGAAACGAAAAAAGCTACGATTTTGTTGAAGGAGCAAAGTTCTATAAACCATAACCCCGCTTCTGGATATCGTTTGAAGTCAAATGATATACCATTTTAAAGCTTATGATATATATTTTCTAAACACGAAATAAAACAAACTTGACCAGGGAGGAATTTACGGCTCATTCGTCGTGTACGGTCACATATAGAGATTAGTCTTATGGTCGCTGTTCTGTCAGAACCTCGTTTTATTTTGTGACCAGGTGGTGGTGGATGCGATATCGCCATTTTTGACGTTGCCATTGGATTAACACATAATCATGAACTCTTCACAAACAATTCGAAATTTGTTATGATGTGGCAAAACAAAATTATCTTACTCTAAAACCGTTGGGGTTCGACAAAGTACCCCACTGTAAGTATGTTGTTTTTCAATTTAAAACTGCTAACCGTCTATTTTGAATGGGGCTGTCAGCCTTGTATTTTCACCAGCCTCGAACGTCACGTGTTGCGTGTCCTATGCCGCCTGTTTGTGACTACCTTACGGAATACTGCCTCGTCTTATTCCAATGACAAAATGTTTTGATCGTACAACGAAAACAAAACAGCAAAATAATTTAAACTCAATTCTCAATTATTTAAAAAAATAACACGTACCTTTTTCTTCTACAATCAGGAATTGTAAAAAACAAAAGAATACAAATAGGCATACAAATTATCCATTTCACTGCGTCCAAGAAACCATCTGTAGAAAAACAATAAGAACATAATAAGTTACTGTTAAACTTGAAAAACTGTACCCAAAAGAGATACGTTAATGATTCTATGTGCTGTTTTAAAAAGAAGTTGTCACCGTGTTTATTATGAAAGTGAATAAGCAATAAGAGTATAGATCACTTTGTCGACCTTTCATATCCTGCTAATATCTGATGGTGCCGGGTGATGGTGCTGCATTTTGTATAAGCAGCTATTATTTGAAGTATAGTCAGTTGCATTTTGTACAACATATTTCATTATTTTAAGCGATCCAATGTATTTTGAACAAGCAGTTTATTTCACTATTTCAAGCGGTCCGTTGCATTTTGTACAACATATTTCATTATTTGAAGTGATCCAATGCCTTCTGTACAAGCAGTATATTTCATTATTTCAAGCGGTCCGTTGTATTTTGTACAACATATTTCATTATTTGAAGCGATCTAATGCCTTCTGTACAAGCAGTATATTTCATTATTTCAAGCGGTCCGTTGTATTTTGTACAACATATTTCATTATTTGAAGCAATCCAATGCCTTCTGTACAAGCAGTATATTTCATTATTTCAAGCGGTCCGTTGTATTTTGTACAACATATTTCATTATTTGAAGTGATCCAATGCCTTCTGTACAAGCAGTATATTTCATTATTTCAAGCGGTCCGTTGTATTTTGTACAACATATTTCATTAAGTGATTCAATGCCTTCTGTACAAGTATATTTCATTATTTCAAACGGTCCGTTGTATTTTGTACAACATATTTCATTATTTGAAGTGATCCAATGCCTTCTGTACAAGCAGTATATTTCACTATTTCAAGCGGTCCGTTGTATTTTGTACAACATATTTCATTATTTGAAATGATCCAATGCCTTCTGTACAAGCAGTATATTTCATTATTTCAAGCGGTCCATTGTATTTTGTACAACATATTTCATTAAGTGATCCAATGCCTTCTGTACAAGCAGTATATTTCATTATTTCAAACGGTCCGTTGTATTTTGTACAACATATTTCATTATTTGAAGCGATCCAATGCCTTCTGTACAAGCAGTATATTTCATTATTTCAAACGGTCCGTTGTATTTTGTACAACATATTTCATTATTTGAAGTGATCCAATGCCTTCTGTACAAGCAGTATATTTCATTATTTCAAACGGTCCGTTGTATTTTGTACAACATATTTCATTATTTGAAGTGATCCAATGCCTTCTGTACAAGCAGTATATTTCAAGCGGTCCGTTGTATTTTGTACAACATATTACATTAAGTGATCCAATGCCTTCTGTACAAGCAGTATATTTCATTATTTCAAACGGTCTGTTGCATTTTGTACAACATATTTCATTATTTGAAGCGATCCAATGCCTTCTGTACAAGCAGTATATTTCATTATTTCAAGCGGTCCGTTATATTTTGTACAACATATTTCATTATTTGAAGTGATCCAATGCCTTCTGTACAAGCAGTATACACCAGGCACAAAAAGAAACTCGTCACTTATATTCATCCTTGCTGTTCAATAACCTGATAATTTTGGATTATTCTGAAGTATACATTTTGTTAATTGGACTTTTCTTTCTCATTTGACACCCTGTTCGTGAACATTGAGCAAGAATTGACCAAGATATGCGCCTCAAACTCTCAAACCCCAAAATGAAAAGTTGCAATTTTAACGATTCAATTGTGCCTGTTACACTGTGTGCTTTATTGATTGGCCCGTACTGTGGTGCTTGTGTGCAATACAACGATGCGTTCCCATTGAAAATCGTTGAAAATGCAACTTTTGATTTTGGGGTTTGAGGCTTTGGAGGCGCATATCTTGGTCAATTCTTGTTCGGTTTTCACGAACAGGGTGTCAAATGAGAAAACAAAGTCCAATTAACAAAATGTATATTTCAGAATAATCCAAAATTATCAAGTTATTGAACAGCAAGGATGGATATAACTGACGAGTTTCTTTTTGTGACTGGTGTATTTCATTATTTCAAACGGTCTGTTGTATTTTGTACAACATATTTCATTATTTGAAGTGATCCAATGCCTTCTGTACAAGCAGTATATTTCATTATTTGAAGTGATCCAATGCCTTCTGTACAAGCAGTATATTTCATTATTTCAAGCGGTCCGTTGTATTTTGTACGACATATTTCATTAAGTGATCCAATGCCTTCTGTACAAGCAGTATATTTCATTATTTCAAACGGTCTGTTGTATTTTGTACAACATATTTCATTATTTGAAGCGATCCAATGCCTTCTGTACAAGCAGTATATTTCATTATTTCAAGCGGTCCGTTGTATTTTGTACAACATATTTCATTAAGTGATCCAATGCCTTCTGTACAAGCAGTATATTTCATTATTTCAAACGGTCCGTTGTATTTTGTACAACATATTTCATTAAGTGATCCAATGCCTTCTGCACAAGCAGTATATTTCATTATTTCAAACGGTCCGTTGTATTTTGTACAACATATTTCATTATTTGAAGTGATCCAATGCCTTCTGTACAAGCAGTATATTTCATTATTTCAAGCGGTCCGTTGCATTTTGTACAACATATTCATTATTTGAAATGATCCAATGTATTTTGTACAGGCAGCATATTTCATTATTTGAAGCGATCAATGTGCTGTTCTGTGATTGGAATGTATACTGCGCCAATAGAGTATCCTTACACTTGGAAAAATAATCATAATTTCCAAACTGAACAATATTGGGGTAAATTTGTTTTTTAATAGATGCACTATCTAATTCTGCACATTATGACACCACATTGAATCCAATGTGACTTCAAAAGCAAAGTTACAAGCATTTGATTAGACGAAGGTCCAGTTTTAAAAGTGACAAACTGGCCTATTCAAAAGTCCACAGACTAGACATTTGGTTTCAGAGTGGTGAATGGCTAATTTATGCGTTTGGCTTTAAAAGGAACAAAAGAAAACTGAAACAAAAGAACTGACAAATAAGATGAAAGTTGTGAAAAGTACAGAGAAGTAAAAACTGAAATAAAAACTGCTTTAAATAACGCTTCATTGAAGAAACTGTGTTGTCTCTTTGTTGCCCTTGTTGGAATCGTTTTGCGCCTTGTATAGGCCAGTTTGTCACTTTTAAAACTGGACCTTCGTCTATTCAATTGCTTGTAACTTTACTTCTTGAGGTTACATTGGATTCAATGTGGTGTCATAATGTGCAGGATTAGATAGTGCATATATTTAAAAAAAACCAATATTGTTCAGTTTTGAAATTGTGATTATTTTTCCAAGTGTACTTTATTGGCGCAGTATAGTTCTTATTTCGGTATTTTATTTGTGCTTTAAGTTAGTTTTAGTTTGCATCTTAAAGTGTAAAAGGGATGTTTTTATGCCCCCGAAACGTCGGTTGTTCTGTCTTTTTAACCCTAAATTTTGGATGTTGTTGTACATATCAAACAGTTTTACTTACGTGGAAGTCTACAAAGCCCGCCCTCTGGTTCCAACCCTAGTGCATCTAGTGTTGGTCTTCTTGATCCTACGCCTTCCATGTCATCATCGTGTTCGTGTCCACTGCAAAATAATGCACAATGAGTATTCCTATTATTATGGTTACCTATGCATAACATAATGTGCACAAATACAATCTTGCTGCTTTACACAATAATTATCATAGATCAGCAGAATAGCAGGATTTGCTTGATTTACAAATAATTCATAACTCAGCAGTTGCCTTTATACTACGTATAGCTGTTTGGATACACATAGCATTGCATAGTGACGATTCCAAATGCTTAATGTGAGCAATATATATGATCCCTAAAACAATTGTCTGCAATCGGTACTGTGTGTTTTATACCGAGCATTCTGAATGTGGACACCATTTCGTCTCTTTATAGATTTGAATTGGTACGAAAAGGCAGAAGCGGTTTGTTTAAATATGCAAAGGGTGCACGCTGACGATAACCTGGGTTACTATTTATCACAAGATGATGTGCAGTTGTGAGATGATACCTTAATGAAAATATGGTAGAAAATAATAACCATGCGGTTTTGAAATAACATCAAAACTAAAATCACAGCTTATAAAAACAGCTACCAAGATCAAAATATAGTTAACATGGTTAGTAACATCTATAAATAAGTAATACAGATGTTAGATATTTGAAATTTAGACCATGTGAACAGTTTGTTAGTTCTTATCATACACATGGCAACTTCCCAAAGTTACACTTGAATCAGGCTGTACTCCTCTGCATTTAGTATCACTCGTTAGAGAAGATGGTCACCAATGCCAAGTGTCAATAACACAATCTCGAACTTGTTCAAATGGTGTTAATAACACAATTTTGATTTCAATCGCCATTTATTATGACAGGCAAATGATGGTATGCTTACGAATTTGACTGTATCGCATAATATTTGAATAATAAGTTCATAGTGGTTGAGCACTTTCGACTACTTTTGGAGTAGAGGCTGTGCTGGGAGTGGCTTGGTTTGTCATGATTTTGACACCACAGAATGTATATACATGATATGCATTTCTGCTAAGTTGAAACTATGACAAATTATCCGTCTGATGATCCTAATGATCGTAAGTGAGGGTATGCCGTGAAACGATTAGTAACGGTTGCCTATTCCAGAAGTCTATACTTTGAAATGAATGATAAGTTCCATAATTATGTAACTCTAATAAAGGACATGTGGATACTGATCGATCGGTATTGCTATTGATCATATGGATTTTGAAAATCCTATGGAAGCTTTTTCAATATATTGCACTAAGTTTTTACTTGCAACGGTATCAGTATATGATTTTATTAGAAAGAAATAGAGCAGTATAGCAAATAAAATACCAAAACATTGTAGTAATAGTATTCTTTAGAAATTTATTAAGATCTATTTTAATAATTCTCTTCATGCGGGTGTCGACTGCAGACGACATGTTTCAAATTTTTTTTTAAATTTCAAACATTTCGGAAATGTAAATTTTCATGACCATCTTTGGAATAAAAATGAAAAATGCATTAAAATGAGTACAAACAAGCCTAGTATTGGTTCAGTAGTTCTTAAGATAGCTCTTGATATTTCGAGAAAAAATTTCAAAACTTATTTTCAACAACTTCAAAGCGTATGGCTAGCACGTAGAGCATTAACTGCCAACAGTTTCCGCCATTTCAACTTCCATGTATCCTTCAATACCCTGTACAAGACTTCAGTTTGCTCACTAGGATGGTTAAATGACACATCAACAAATCAAAAGTATAATGCATTTTGATACAAATATAATAATATATATGCCACGCCATGCATTGATTGGTACTTATAAAAAGCAAATCAACTCAATAAAAGCTCTTATACTTAAAGGCACTTGGGTAAATATGTATATTCTTATGCAGGGTGTTTTTATTATTTTGATGAAGTTGCATTTGCAAAAGTGCGGTATATATATATAATTCAAAGCATGTGCGGTATTTCAAATCAATGAAATAATATAGTGGGAAACCAAATCATGGTACGAATTAGTAAAAAGCACTAAGCAAATATATGTAGGTTAATAATTAAAACATATTCAGGGAGAACATTGTGAACATTTGTACACCTTTAATTATGTTAACCACAAAGGTACACACTACACTACTTTTCACATGTGCACATGGTTCGCTTGAATTGAATGGACAACGTGATATTATGTGAGAATTCCAGTGATCCGTGCATATATCTAGCAGCTTACATTGGCAACATTTTTTTACCCAATCACGCAATTGTTACATGACAATTATTTCGGTTTGATTGGATGGGTCACCACATGGCACAACCAAAGTTTTACCTATGGTTAGATACTGGTATAGTTGAGTCACTGGAATTTGCTTTCTGTGGGCTTTCTGGTATCGGTGTTGTTAGCGTGGATTCTTGCGGGGTCCTTCAAGTGTTAAGAAATTGTGGACAAAAGCATATACATAAGTTGTATACCATCCTGTTCAACGTAGTCCATCGCTAACTTACAGGCTCAAAGTCAAAACACATCGTGAATTAACAATTCAATGGCAGTAAGTGAAGTGGCTGATTATCCACAAGTGATCTAGCAATGCAACATATAGCGAACTGTATGTACCAAGAAGCATAATTACGAAATACGACGCCATTTACTACCAGCATTTCATTACAATTATCTGCGTGATTATTAAACGATATAAGCTTAATAAAAATTTATGTTCAAATAACAGATTTATATCTATAATCTTTTTTCAGAATTTTTCTATTTTATTTGCATGTAAGTCAAATAAATAATGTTATAATACGAAACCCGACAGAGAAGTATTTTGTATAAATTCTTTTAACTGTGGTGATAAATATATAGTAAGACGATATTACCTGTCTCCGTTCTCCATAGACTGTTTCCTAAGTGCACCGTTGGTACTGCTGGATCGTCGCAGGTAATCTACATACTCGGGATCTCGTTCCATCATTTGTTTCTGCAAGTACATAGTTACATCTAGTAATTAATTTTATGGATGATTGATCTTGTTCGATTTACCGAATCAATTAAGTGCATTTGAGTTTGTGACAGAACAAGTAGAAATTCAAATTAAGAAACGTAATTCCCAACCCATATCTATGAGGAAATCCAAATTATAGAGGTTTCCAGGTCAACGAAGTCTTAATTCATAAACACTATATACAATATGCCTTAGCGCCTGCATACACGTTTTACAATAATAATGCCTCATATGCCTTCATATTGTATTCTAAACAACCAGTATATAAATAGAAGGCAATGATCTTGGGTTCATTTGATTAACAAATATATATATATATATATATATAATTCTATAAAAGCAAATACGTAGTTGTTGACTACATTTATGGTGTAGCCATAGGGCAGTGAGACAGGTTAACCCAATGACCGTCATGAAATACCAAGACATTACGTCCACATCAATGCATGCCTATTGGGGTCAATTTTTATAAGGCTCCAGAATGGCTGCGATTCAGGAGTTAGACATATTTACTGTTATTAAATATGCAGGACTGATTTGATAAACAACACATAACGCCTTCCTCCCACCACAGCCTTTTCAAACGCTATATACATACTGTTAAGTATTGTTATATTAGTAGCCTAATAGTATTCCATCTGTTATATAGTTATGTACTTATGTTTACAATGCTAACGTTTTTCATATCATGACGATCTTGCCATTAATGTTGCAAATAAGTGATAAAAACAATTATACAAACATACAATTAATGCTAGTATCAGTACCTCCGCAATAATTAGCCAACATGCTGTCCTTAGCCGTGTTCTTGCTGGAAATTGGTTTGATAACATAATCCTTAAGCCAGCATCAGAAAACGTTAGCCTATACGTAAAAGAAAAAAATATTTTGGTAAGTCTTAAAAGCGATTTTTAAAATACTCGTTAACCCACCACTATCGGGTGGCTCCTCACATTCTCCATATAATTATAAAGCCACCACCATCCACTTTCTCCCTTCCTCCTTTCTTTTTCCTTCCTTTTCTCGTCTTGTCTCTTCACACACATCAATAACATTTTACAGAGCATTTTATATGTTTTACGTTTAAAATTATTCAGCATCATTATGGGGAAAACAAATCCTATTTAAGTTTCAGACAAGATCCTGCTTGCTTTAAATATTTTAAATAAATTACAATGTCTATACCTCTTGGGTGAGTCATCGGCATTATATTCGTCTACTTCTGCCACTGTTGTTTTCTCGCCACCATTAGCTGTTGGTTCATCCTTGAGTGGAGCATTAAGAGGCGTTACTGTTCAAATAAACATGATAAAAGGGAGCACCAAATATTACCCGGGTGTTTAACAATAACATTGTATAACATTAGATTTACAACGTCCCAAATAGTCATGTGTTTAATGAAGTAGCCCGAATGTCACTGTGATTGAAATGTGAAGCAGTCTGTTTTGGAAGTGCCGTTTCATCTCGCTTACCAGCTTACAACATGTATGGCAAAGACAAGTCGTTCGCTTGTTTGTTTGTTTGTTCGTTTACAAGCTTGATTCGTATGAGCAGGTGAAACTTAGCTGTACCAGGACTGGGTACCATGAGTTTTATTTTGTATAAGAAAACACAAAATGCGTGGGTTTTTATTAAACAACAGCACCAGTAAGTAAATAACTTTAAAATAAAAACAATCTGGATTGAGAAAACCAAATCCACATGCTGCAGCTAATTTGCTTCTGCAGTCATAATGGTTGTTGACATTGTTGTGATTGCCAATGATTTCAGCAATGCAATACTCTCAACAACACAAAAAGCTGATAAATTGTCTAAAGTCGTGACAGTTATAATAATAACAGTCATTAAGCGTATATACTTAATGCATTTTCCAAGTATTGTTATTATACCTTGTTCAAGTTGAATTGCCGTTTTGTTATTGCACGCATCCTGTCTCTTTGCGTTTTTCCTCTTTTCTGTCCGTCTTTCGATCCTGATGTATATTTTTGGGTTTAGCCTGAAACATGAAGTAACAACAATCAATGCAGACGAATACGGAATGGTGTATTATTGATGTGTTTTCCTCCCCTGTTCAGTTTATAGTATGTCCACTCATCATTTTTTGAGAGGTCTGGAAAGTGCGTGGTGATATCGAGCACACTACATCAGAATGTGTTTGTCCATGGTTTTTGGGGGGTGTCCGTCAACATCCTTGAACATCATTGAAATCAATTTTGATTAATTCAGAAGGAAAAAGGAAAAGAATCCATATTCGGGAAGGACCATGTTCATTATACAAACATCAACTACATGTATACTATGTAGAAAACGTGCAGAATTAACATTTGCAAGTGTAAGCATCATGTTAGCTTTATTGACATGAGTTGCTTTAAGTGTGCCAAGGGCAGTCAATGCATGCTTTACTTCATTTTCTCCGATACAGGGATCTTCATCATAAGCATCTGCCATTTAAAGGCCCATTCAGTGATTTGCTCATCGGGATGATCGTAAAAATCAATATTCAGGATTTGGCACAATTGTTACTGTCATAGATGCGCTATAACATAACATGTTAGTGGTTAACCTGAAAGCCGTGTACTAATTAAAAACAATAGAAGACATACATGAATCTGTAATTTCTCTACTTAAGTACAGAAATTAGCTACATGTATTTGGATGAAGCGTCAACAAATGTCAATACTGCTGTTTTTGCCATTTTTTTAATTTCAAAAATACCTGATGCGAACAATTTTAATTTGGTTACACTTATGCTGGGATCACTGAATGGGCCTTTAAAAAGAAATCCTGGTCCGCCTAAAGGCCGACCTATCTACTAATCCAGCTACAACTTGAGAATTACACAGTCAATGCGTTTCAATCGTCTTTCCAATTCCCAATGATCCACATGGCCTTTCCATAAGCACGTATGTATCGGCTTTTAAATGCGACCAAACCGCCTAATTATTTCCGCACATATAACGTAACTCAGATCGGAGTTACCATGGTATCTATTTACGTTTTTGCAATTCAAAATAACGATTGATAAATATTAATAGATTGGAGATTACGTAATATTACTTATAAACATCTATATTTGATAACTAGTGATGGATTGGGGTGTGTCATAGATTCGATGGCCATTTTACGTAATTAAAAATCAAATGTATACATGAGACCAAGCAGAATGAGTAAGACTGAATGCATTCTATCAAAGAACATCTGCTGCGCCGTGCGTGAAAGCAAATGTGATGAAGCATTTAACCGGTCATCGGACCAAACTATAATGTAGCTATTATCACTAGTTTAGATCTAATTCCAATACAGGTGTTACCAGTGTACTATCGACTTGTCATGGTGAAATCCCTTCCGGTTAAAGTCCTCAGAGAGAAGATAAGGAATGAAATCCATCAAAATCGAAATAGGCACACATTTAAAGCACTTTATAAGGGCATGGGTGTTAATGTCCATTCATGTAGCCGTTAGAGATGTTAAGCATCTATTGGAGTAGGTCGATTTTTCAGAGTTCATCTTCTGAACGATTGGTGGATTAAATAAATATAAACTTCGTGAAAAGACGTTTTAATGGTTTTCCACATGTGAAGATGAGTTTTAAATGCATGGTTAGTAAAGTAATATAGCTGGAAATTGCACACTTTTAATTCCACACGCATCAGGGAAATACTCGAAACGAGAAATTATTTACACTTGAATGGCTATTTTAAAGAATTATTTACGCGGCAATAATTCAAATGATTGAAAGCACCTGTAACACCTGCTGTCAATAACCCAACAAATACAATGAATTGCTGTCAATAACACAACCAATACAATGGAGGATAGCGGTCTACTATTAAATTCTTACCGTTGTAAAGCCAATTTCAAATTTTTGCTAAAAACTTACCACATGAGAAAGATATAACCAGCGTACAGAAGTAACATTGTCAAAGCCTCATACCTATGATAAGAAGAAAATTTGTTAAGAATATTCAGTGTGTTATCAGTCACTCACAGTCACATCCTTGTTCACTATTGTGCAGAATTTAATATCCTTTGCAATAAGTAAACGGATATATATTGTATCTATTTAGTTCCCATCACTCCTGTTATTAAAATGAAATTTTTAAAACTGTACGTTTTGGGCAATAGTATATACTTATACATGCAGTACATACAGCCCCAGTTAATTCAGTTTCCTTTACATAGGAGCAAAGTCTAACACACACACACGGCATATTATTATAGCTTGAAAGTAAAAGAGCCATTTTTTTTTTAATTGATGGACTGAAAGAGCCATGTTTACATTCAATCGTTAATTATATCTTATATTATCGTTGGACTTATATTGTGTGTAAAAAAATTGCAACGTTTGAATTCGATGAACATCGCGCCTATGCAAATGTATTGATTGGAACTGTGAACTTAATTATTTGTAAATGTCACGGGAACGAACGTGACGGCTCTACATCATTCTAATTTTTTAAGCGACAAGAGCTAATACACTAATAGTTTACAAGAAGTGTAGAGACGGCTGTATTCAGTCAACCCGTGCACACGGCTTTAAGGTTATTCTTGAAATTCTTCAGTGTTATTTTTAATCGGTCGATTGCTCATAAACGTCTTATGTGCCAAAGAGAGTCATTTTCAAATGCGTCAGCTCGATTCAGTCTATTATGCATATTCTGTTTTCACAATCATGTAAAATTAATAATAACCATCGACGCTTAACTATGTGTCACCTATGTTCAATCAAGTAATAATTCATTCTTGTTCTACGGAAAATCTTAGTAGAAAACATCGTTGTAGCATTGTGTGAAACAGTCATTGAGCATGAAATTTGTCGCAGACTATGCGTTGCGAGGCTAGGGAGGATTACAAGGGATTTGGTGTTCAATTGGAAATAAATCGTGCGAGTTGCAAGCTACACACTCTGCCTGATTTGAAGGATCGATGAATTACTTCCACAACGTCGCGCGGTATGCATACCTGCCAACTTTTGAAAACCGGAATTAGGGACACTTGCGAAGCGTAGCGCTCGCGACCACCGGTGGGGGTCCAGGGGCCCGCTTAAGGGCCCCTGGTGGGGGTTGAGGGGGCGAAGCCCCCCGAAGCCAGAGGGTTTCTACACATTTTACACTACAGGAGACACCATTCCGGAGGGGAAATTACATTTAAATGGATTAATAAATAAGGTTATTTTGACAAAACAAGCCTAGATAACAGCCTTGAAGAATATCTATTATATATGCAATCTTCTTCAAGACTGTTATCTTGACTTGTTTTCTCAAAATTAAACGGTAAATTATGCAAATTAGGTACCCAAGCCCAGGCAATGTTAGCAGATTTAGCACCCCAAAACACCACTTTTGACATAAAAACCTGTTTTAGACTTTTTTGAAAAAATGCTTCCTTCATCCTAAAAAAGTGGTTTCAAATGTTCAGTTTCCTATACTTTTGTACATGAGAGACATTCTTCAAAGTTCTTTTTTTGCCTAATAACATGGCCTACGTGGCTGAAATTGATATATATAATGCGCAATATAAAAATGATGATTCATCAAATTTTGACCCCCCCCGCCCCCCTTTTTTTTTTTTTTTTTTCAAAAAATAAAAAAAAAAAAAAAAGCAAGTTATATAGGCCCTAAATTACTTGCTATTCAAGGTTGGAAACCAGAGAAATATTGCAAAAAAAAAAAAAAAATGCCAATTTATTTTACAACATTTGATAAAGTTGTACATATTAATTACTTTTGCTTCTATTGAACAGCTAGCAATGTATACTAATTCAATGTGTCCCTGACTGCTCAATAGAAGCAAAAGTAATCAAAATGTACAACTTTATCCAACTTTGTAAAAAAAATTGGCATTTTAAAAAAAAAAAGTAGCAGTATTTCTATGGTTTCCAACCTTCAATAACAAGTAATTTAGGGCCTATAACTCGATATTTTGGCAAAAACTATTTTTGAAAATTAAAAAAAAAAAAAAAAAAAAACTATTTTTTTTTTTTTTTTTTTTTTTAGAAAATCAGGACTACCCGATTTTATGACGTTTTCGGGGTCTAAAATCAGGACACTTGGCAGGTATGGGTATGCCATGGTATTTTGATTTAATTGTACACTTTTTGTACATCTACGGTTACAGATGTGATTTGCAATTTTACATCGAACATCATGTACGTGCTCAGTTCAAAGTTTTCGTATTGCTTCATACAATATTTGTAACGCAGTTTGTAACGCAGTTTGTAACTCGTATTCTTAATGCTCTGCATGCTAGCCATGCGTTTCAACGGAAAAAGTTCAAGTTTTGAAATATTTTCTCAAAATATCAAGAGCTATCTTAAGAACTACTGAACCAATACAAGGCTTGTTTGTACTCATTTTAATGCATTTTTCATGCTGATTCCAAATATGGTCATGAAAATTTACATTGAAACATGTCGTCTGCACCCGCGTGAAGAGAGTTAAGTTCCAAACATGCTAGACAGGTTCCATTCAAGAGCTCGAAAATGATTGACAGCTCAACCGTAAAAGAATGAATAAATTACGCCTAGGGTAAAATATTTTGCAACTCCTATTATCATGAGAAACCATACGAACACTAACTTGCTCAAAATGGCGTTTGCTCTTTAAAAGTTGTTCCTTGTTATGTAAATGAGACAGTTTCACGCTCCATAGCTTTTACCCTGGATTTCAGGGCATGCTCTTTTGTCTTATTTATGTGCTCAAGGCAATTTCTACACAGGTGAATGAGCATGAAAAGAGTGTTTCGCAGTTCGCACGCGGGTTCGCACGTGACTTAATATCACATTTTGATTGATAGGTCCCTGTAATGAATCGGATTAACATGTCAATAAAATAAATTACCAAAAACTTTAGTTGTTTAATGAGCTGCCAAACATTTATGACGGACCACTGCGTGGGTTGGTTCAGGTCTTTGGCGAGTTGCCTCATTAAATAAAAAATAAAAGCATTTTCTGTTTATCTACTCTAAACACATGTCAGTAACCAGGTAGTTGTCCAACTGACACAACAGCAAAATGCACTGACATGGAAGAGCTGCCTGGACCACATTCACAGTCCAATAATTGGCACCCAGCACAAGAAATCTGTGAGAATGTGAACAAGGTCCTTGCACAGATGATAATTCCCTAAGAGTAAATGGAATAGTGTGGAACAAGACCTGTTTCTTAATGAAAGTGCGTGAAAAGCAGAGAGCAGCACCGTTTTGTAAATTATCATCTGTTCAACGATTCTCACAGATTTCTTGTGCTGGGTGCCATTTATTGGGCTGTTAATGTGGTCCAGGAAGCTGTTCCATATTAGCGCAATTTGTTGTGTCAGTTGGACAACTGCTTGGTTACTGACATGTGTTTAGAGTAAAGTATTGAGGTAATCCTGTGTGTAATTTTGGTTAATTTTGATTTTAAGATATGACCTTGTGAAAAATTATATAAGTTTCTTTTTTGGCTTAGTGTATTATCAAAGAACATAAAGAATAGGGATAAAGATCACCTTTTTTGAAAATCTATGATAGCACATATACATGGGTGATGAATGCAGCCAGTTTTTAGTGCTGTGCAGGGTATTCAAACAATCACGAGGTTCGTGCAAAAATGTTACATCACTACTTCTACGGCGAATAGAGGCAGGAGGCGCGAAACTTGTCAATTGCGAAAAATTGAAAATTGAATTGAATTAAATGATATATATCCATTGTGGACTCGGGATTGATCGTCCTTTTTTATATAATATATAAAATGAAATAAATTACAAAATGCTTTGTTATTTATTGACGCATATTATGAAAGAATTGAACCGAGGCAGGTGACATTAAATCATGATACATTAGTACAAATTAATCAGGATCGGTAGAGTAAGCTCAGTACACAAGGTTCGTTGTATATCTGATCCAGAAAATGTACTTACATGTACGTTTCAGCACGCCTTATACAAGTAAATCATTTTCTGGATCAGATACTTGCTGAACCTTGTTTACTGATGTTACATTAATGCTTACCACGTAACCCATCCATCACGTATTACTAATACTAGCGTGACGACTGTAATCATGTAAACAACAGTATCTCGGAATAGAGGCCACCAAGTCAACGATATAACCTGAAAGAGAAAGCAACAGAGAACAAAACAATGCAATGATTGCAGCTGATTCAAATTAAGTGGTTGTGGTTGATCGCATGCCGAGATCTCGTGGATCTGAAGATGCGCAGATATTACTAATATTTTAGAATTATTTTGTTTATTTTCATTTTAGTCAATGTCAGGTAACAATTTGTTATTGCAGTTCCTCGGATGACGCCGTTCTTCGACTTGTGCATATGACAAATATTAATTTTATCCTAATACAATCTCGGTCTAATACAATCATTTTCAGTAACAACTATACTGGCCTACCATGACAAAAGGCAGCACCATTTCTGTGCGAGGATTTTATACGCAAAGGATATATAAATGCAAGTGTACATTGGATTTCGCTGAACAGTGATTTTCGCAGGACAAGTGAAAAAGGATACATACATAAGCCATCCAGAACATTGCAGCAGAATATAATCAACAAGACGACTGCCAGCCAAGTAGTAATTAGTTAAAAGAGTGATTATATTGTATGTACATTTGTTGTCACGTATCAATCATATTTTACTTTCAATTAAAGAATCAGATTTTGTTAACTTAATCAAACAGTGTATTAGTGTTGTGCATTCTTGTGAATTTGGGTAAAAGGTGATTTTGGCCTTGAGTCATTGCGGCTCGTAACAAAATGTTGTGTTTGCTATTGAATGATATTAGTATGATTGCAGTACGAGCTACATGATGCAATGGGATGTGTAAGTAATTAATTATTGATACTTAAATGTTCTGTGGAACTCTTTGCCAACAACTCTCAAAATGTATTACAAAAATGCTGAAGACTCATTTATTCTCAACTGCAATTGCATATTCTGAGCGTCATTGAGCATAATCTTCTATGGATAGTGGCATTGTATTGATTGCATTGTAAAAGCCGTAAGCATTGTAAGTCCTTGGCTATTCTTTAATTCTGAATATTTATATTATTACTTGCCACGACCCAATTGAATAAACTCGGGTATGATTTTAAAATTCCAAAATTGCCACGTATTTTTTAGGATAAACAAATCTCTCAACTTTCGTATCAAATAATTAAAAAAAAGTGCAACATAACTGCAAGTATGCAACGTCACAATAAGGCTTTTTCATGTTAATGAAACCAGTAGCGTAGCCAGCGGGGGGCAGAGTGCCCCCCTGACAAAAAAATGAAAGAAAAGTGCCCCTCTGACAAAAATGAAAGAGAAAATCAGGATGGCAAAGGAAAAGAAAAAGGGCAAGGAGCCCCTTTTCTAGCAAAATTCAGGGCCAAAATAGTGTAAAATACAAACATTTTCGCACATTGTAACAATTAAGCCCTTTTTAGCCGGATAATGGGCGAAAATAGTGTAAAATACCATTTTTTTCGCGCTACGCGCGCACATCATCCCAATAAGGCCCTTTTCGGGAAGCTCGAAGACATACAGTCTATATGTATTGTATGATGCAACTGCAATTTGTTTCGTCTGTGCCCCAAAAATTTTATATTGCCCCCCCCCCCGACCAAGAAAGCTGGCTACGCCCCTGAATGAAACCCATCAAACAATCAAGTAATACGTGGGGTATTAGCTCTTATGTTTACGAGACGGAAGCCTGAAGGATCGTTCCCTTATAAGGTATATTAGCATAGGGTGGACATAATACCATCATTACTGTATAAGGTTTCATAAATAACGATTGCACGCAGAGTTTCTTGCTTATAAATCGATTTTAAGATTTACATTGCCGAAGTGTATGATATCAAGTTCTATGTGAAAAGCACGAATGTAATCTATTGCCAAATTGGGTAGCTAACATTTATTTAACCATTTCTGAAAGGTGTCATAAAACCTCGGAGACTGCAATCGCTTAGTATTAAAATATTGGAAACATTCACAAAATTTTGTTTTCCGTGGATGGTCACGAAAGTCATCTTTCACGTACGAAAAACACACAGTATACAAAGGATTTCGCAAATATTACGCTGACAGGGCGATTACGCGGGGAGAGAGGTAATTACACCGCACACCGACATCGCCTGGCTAATAATTATTTGGTGCAGCAGTGACATTAAAATGAATACACGGGATCGATACACGTGAATTGCTATGCACGATTTTGATATCAGACGAAAATCTTCGGATACTGAGTTAGAAAATGATGAATATCTCCCGTAAATGAATTTTTCTCAAGAAACCAGATGTGGTCTCATACACTTGAAAATACGTGTTGAACAGATATTATAGTCGTTAGCGTGCGCTTTGAAAATTGGCCGTGCGCTTTGAACTCAAAATTTGACCAGGACTCTCAATTTTATATTGCGTTGGTCTTGTATGGACTACAGCGCGCAGCAGGCTATAGCGGCACTCACTCAAGTGGAGAGAGTATAACCATTGACCGCAATGTCGTATACAAGCTTGCTCACAGAGCGAGAAATCAATTACCCCGTCTATGTCAGTAGCCTTAGTCAGGTCACTTCGCTAATAATATGCATCTCATAAGGTCCGAATAAAATGGTCATGGGTGGCTGTGGATTCAACCTACCATGGCGATTTCTACTATGAAGATATCGGGGCGATGTCACTGTGCACCGATTTGTCGACAATGTCGAAGGTGTGTCACTGCAGTACAGAGTCTTCACAGTGTATACATGGTATAAGTAATCTGGTATTCTTTTCGGTATCCAGGTGGGATGCATAAAGGTTTCATCCAATGAACTGGGTTATTGACTTTAGCTCCGGCTAGATAACAGTAGCACAACGTGTGTACATTAAGTGCTCTATAATGGCGAGAGATGCTACAGGCGGTGGATGACATGATCGAGCCGGCAACTTGTGAAACCGCCCGGCCGTATGGCATTTTCCAATATAGTCAGTTAGTTTTGTGGGGTTCATTATCGAACCCCAATGGTTTTAGCTTGTATTTATATTATTTATCAACATAGGCCTATTTGTTTGTGATATTTCAAGCGTTTTAAAATTTCAAAATAATCCCATTCAATTACACGGTTGACGATGAAAATTTACTGATTTTAGAGAATGCAATGCGGCCACCACCTGAGATGCTAGTTATGGTTGCCATTATCAATAGGTTAGTTCTATTTATCACTGATCACTTTTTATTATAAAGGCATTTGGTTTTTGCCCCGGCTAATACACGGAATTAGTAGCACCAGGTCATTCCATTTACTGGAAACATGTAACTAACTACAAAAATGGCTTGTTGCTCATTAATCATTACGATAGTATAAGAAGAAAGTAATCAACTAACAATGCCATGGTTGTAAAGAACAATGCAACTTTATAGTAATTGAGTAAATGTGTCATATGAGCTACATTTTTTTTTGTAGTGACATCAGTATGTTTGTAGGCCTATACCCCGGGATGTATACGTGTTATTTGAAATTATGCATTTTGTATCAGGTTACATGTTTTGATAGTGACAATTAATATGTAATTAACAAAATATGAGTGAAGTACAATACATATATGTTCTGTGTTTGGCTGGGTGCATAAGTATTTTGAAGGGAGTGTCTCGGGAGATGTCTTTCTAAATTGTGAGTAGATTTTAAAGTCATCTATTACATGTGTAAGTTATATATGAAAGCCAAAGTGAGAATTAACCAAACATGACATAAAGCTACATAAATTGATTATGTAAAAGGAAAGGGACAGTTAACCAACTTTACTGATTATGTAAAGTTTTATTTTCTTTTATTCATTTTTGTTTGTAAATAATATGTACATGTATACTGATAGGTGTTCATTGTTTATCTTTTTGATGCCGGTATCCTGGCCGATATACTCTTTAAGTATCTTTATGTGTTGTGTTTTTCAAATGTTTAAGTAGCTATTTTTTGCAAGTAGGATTAATGATAACTTGTGTGTCAAAGCCTTTTGGAAGCACCCTGTTTGATGACAGCACTTACATCGAAATAAATAGGTACTTATTGATTGAAAAATTGAAAGTACATATCTCATGTTGTGTGCATGTTACATGTAGTGGCAACAAATGGCTCTTAGGAAACCTTTCTCACTGTATAAGTTTGAAATTAAATGAAGGTACACCAGCTTGTTTGTTATTTTACTGAATAAGGGCATGTGCCTTGCAGTATGGGCTGAGCCATAATGAACTTTTACTCTAGCTAATGTATTCAGCCAAGAATGTTTGCAGTTTAAATGGATAGTCAGATACAAGGAATGCATGCAACATGTACATATTTGTATATATTACCCGAATGTATTAGTGGCAATACTAAAGCACTTGAAATACTCTCAGGAAACCTTTCCAACTCACTGTGTGTTTATATTTGAAAGTGTGCTTTTCCAATGTCTGATTCAGTGCAATGATCAAATGTATAAAGGTAAATAATATTTACAGAGTATTTAGTTTAAGTTATTTTGTGATATTCCTTTCAGACTCATGGTGCAAGCTGGCAGCTAATACACAGAATTAGTAGCACCAGGTCATTCCATTTACTGGAAACATGTAACTAACTACAAAAATGGCTTGTTGCTCATTAATCATTATGATAGTATAAGAAGAAAGTACTCAACTATAAAACAATGCCATGGTTGTAAAGAACAATGCAACTTTATAGTAATTGAGTAAATGTGTCATATGAGCTAGTGACATAAGTATGTATGTAGGCCTATACCCCGGGATGTATGCGTGTGAACTTACACAATTTGATTATGGGTAAATGCTATTTGAAATTATGCATTATGTATCAGGTTATAAGTATTTTGAAGGGAGTGTCTCAGGAGATGTCTTTCTAAATTGTGAGTAGATTTTAAAGTCATCTATTACATGTGTAAGTTGACAAAGTTATATATGAAAGTCTTTTATTCATTTTTGTTTGTAAATAATATGTACATGTATACTGATAGGTGTTCATTGTTTATCTTTTTGATGCCGGTATCCTGGCCGATATACTCTTTAAGTATCTTTATGTGTTGTGTTTTTCAAATGTTTAAGTAGCTATTTTTTGCAAGTAGGATTAATGATAACTTGTGTGTCAAAGCCTTTTGGAAGCACCCTGTTTGATGACAGCACTTACATTGAAATAAATAGGTACTTAATTATTGAAAAATTGAAAGTACATGTCTCATGTTGTGTGAATCTTTTTTGTCAATATCACCCTTTAGTAACAGGTATAATGATGGGTCACCATTTCAGTAAAAATGGTATAGAGATGGGTTGGTTCACTATATAAGCGAGGTATAGTAATCGGGTGTTTTTTTGCAATACGCAGGTATAGAGATGGTCAACATTCTGAAGTCTACTTTTAGCACCCCCGTACAAATATTTTCCAAGAACCCCCCCCCCGGGGTTTTTGCTGTACGCAGAGAATCGTGTTTGAAGTTTGGCTATACGAGGCTGTGCAGAGTTCACAAATGAACTAAATCTGACCTAAATTCCACTATATTGTTTTACCGACCTGTGAAATAATTTCGGTGTCTTATTGTTTGAAGTTAACGTACTTTGTCCACGTCAAGAAAGCCTATATAACTGGACAAATATATCAGAATGTTGATGAACCAATTTGTTATCATAAATATCAGAGAAGATTTGACATTTGTGTGCCAAAACAGAGCCCGTTCGTTGAAATAACACATTTTGAATTTATAATATGTCTCACAATACCATTGCAATACAGTTGTTTGGAAGCATGCCGCAAAATAGAATATAGTAGCGTTCCTAAACATTTCTAACGTATTTTTCGATATTTTGTTGATGTTGTTTTGAGGACCTTTCATCCCGTACTACCATGAGAAGGAATGAACCGACATTTTGAACAGGCTATAATAAAGCTCGGGAGTCTAGATACATTCAAGTGAACGCGTCACTCGTAATTTCCCACTCCGGTATTTTGATGATGAATGAGCATCATTTCCATTACAAAATGCCAGGCTGAGTGCATGGATTGCCAAGTGCGCCATAAAACTACAAGCAAATGTGAATATACACGTTATTATGTTTTACATGATGTGCTTTTGTTTTTTTTATATGAATAGGAAAATTGACATTAATAGATCTTTTGGATTCTGTAAGATTTTTTTGGGATAAAAAGAAGTAGTCTGTTCAGTTGAAGAAACATTAAAGGGGCATTTCGTGATCCACAGCCTCATCCCCCACTTTTCTCAAAAAAAGTTGAGATTTTTATATCACTGGAAACCTCTGGCTACATAATGTTTATGTACAAAATATTTCTTGCAGATTAATTCGTTTTGCAAAGATATCGTGAAATTTGAATTTCGTTCTGGTGCACCAGAACGAAATTACAACACATTGTCTATTGAGCAGTGTAATACACATAATCATGCATAACTCGCAAACGCAAAATCGGAATCAACTGAAATTTTGGGAATAAGCTTTTTTCGTGGATATCTACTGAAAATGTCATAAAAAGAGGATGCTAGGATCACGAAACACTCCTTTAATATAACTGAAATAACAAAACGTTTGTATTGCAAAATAAGCATCTCGATTGTTCTACACATTGATTTCTGGTTCTGTATTCGGTTACATCTAGCCAAACCAAAGACTTTACCTCCAACAAAGAGAAAGAGATCAGTCTACCGGTAGCTTGATCTGTTTCTCACCTCCACAAAGAGTTTGTCATCGGATATCGTTTCATGCTAAGGACCAACTGGAACATTATATTTGTAGTAAGTCGTATGCGCAGTAGATTAAAAAACTCCACAAAAGGCACCTTTCCTCGCCATTTGTTTCACTACCTAATTCTGGTAACATTTTTTTGCTATTGCTATTTGCTATTGAATAATAATCTGCGAGTATTGCAGTACGAGGTATATGAAGCAATGGGATGTGTAAGTGATCAATTATCATGATTATTGATACTTTACTTTTCTATGGAGCTCTTTGCCTTTGGATAAAACTCTCAATACAAAATATATTAAGAAAACGTTGAAGACTCGTTAATTTGATTTTCCATTGCATATTAAGAGCCATTGAGCATCATCCGTTTGGTGGGCGCTTTACAATTTTTCTGATTGTATTGCATGGATTGCCTTGATGTATTCTATTGTAAAAGACAATACTTAGCAATTCTTTGCTTCCGTACATTACTTGCGGAGACCCCCGGGGAATAAACTCAGGTAACATTAAAATTCCAAACTCACCACGTATTTGTTAAGATAAACAAATCTCTCAATTTTCATCTCAAATCAAGGATTATTATCACATAATGCTATAAAAAACTGTGCAACATAACCGGACGTACGCATCCTTACAATCCGGCGTCACCATGGTAATGCATATCATCTTGTAATAGGTAGAGTATTTTCGTCTACTAGTATATGTTTATCAGATGTAAGCTTCAAGGATCGTTCCCTTCCCCCTTATAAGGTATATTAACATAGGGTGGACAAAATACCATCATTACTGTATAAGGTTTCATTTTTAACGATTGAATGCAGAGTTTCTTCCTTATAAATCGAGATTTAAGATTTACATTGCCGAAGTGTATGATATCAAGTTCTATGTGAAAAGCACGAATGTAATCTATTGCCAAATTGGGTAGCTAACATTTAATTAACCATTTTAACGGTGTAATAAAATCCTGAAGACTGCAATCGGTTAGTAAATATTGTTTGTCCTTTGGGGAGATATTGAAACCTGAGTCAATTGGAAATCAAATTCCGATAGTTCTCACAGAATATGTACTTTTGCCATTATCAAAAAGTACATCTTCTCAGCTTATCTTCTTTGGTCTCTTCTGGAACTACCCACTGACCCACAGGAAAGCCATAGTTTTGCATCACACGAGTACATACGGATATAGAACGAGAGGATTGGGGAGTGTACATGCCTTGTACCTGCTACAGTTTTCAAGGAGGCAGGCGTTTCAAGGTCACAGCAGTGAAGTAAGTAAGCAAAACACTTTCAGGAAAACACTGCTCTTCAAAGTATAAAAGTAAATCATAACATAATAACAAAATATATTTGCAATAACCATTGCTTTGTGCAAACAGTCACAAAATTGTGTATACCTGTAAACAAGTTTTACGTGGAGAGTCACATTTTTGCACAGATACACATTACAAGGATGAAGGATCTTGCAAATATTACGCTGACAGACCGGTCCTTGCACTCACTCTCTGAAGGTGTGTCACTGTCTAGGACTCTGTACCAGACAGTCCCGCAGACAGTGACAGAATGAGCCATGCACTGACCATGAAGCTAACCTATACTCCCGTCTATACTAGCTTCATGTACTGACTCTCTGTAGGTGTGTCACTGACTGATACAGAGTCCTCACTTAATCAATGTAACCTGGTAATGTGGGAGAAAGGTATTCTGTTTCGCATTATTTTTTATTTAACAATTCCAGGCGGGATGGATAAAGATTTCATGCGATGAACTGGGTTATTGACTTTAGTTCCGGCTAGATAACCGCAGTCTCGGCACAACCTCTGCGCGTTAAATGATCTACAATGGCGAGAGATGCTAATTACGGTTGCCATTATCAATAGGTTAGTTCTATTTATCACTTACCACTATTAACTACAGAGGCATTTTGGCATGTGAGGATAATCGTGTTTGAAGTGTGGCTATACGAGGCCAAAACTCACTTGCAAATGAACTAAATCTGACCTAAATTCCACTCTATTTTTGGTATTGGATATTGTTTGATCAACTTGTGAGACAATTTTGGTATCTTATTGTTTGAAGTTAACGTACGTTGCCTACGTCACGAAAACCTATATAACTGAACAAATATATCAGAATGTTGAAGAAAAAAATTATTATTATAAATATCTGAAGATCTGAAGATTTTACATTTGTGTACCACAAACAAAGCCCATTCGTTAAAGTAATAACATATAATAGACCAAATTTAAGTGACCATAAAATACGATTTGGTAACTTTAGCTGGCATAAATTGAAGCTAACATAGAGACAAATATTGAGAATTATATAAGAGAAACAAAGCTGGTTCACTACAACAAAGACATTTATGCCTGTATTAGAAAAAAATGGCTAACTGTGAGCTTTTAAAACCTGCAATGGAAATGGCACTTGGTAATTTAATACCATGCAAACTAATTCGAAGATAGCAAGTGACAAAAAGAGATGGGTGTCATTATTTTTGACTTTCAGCTCTGAGACAGAACTTTTAAAGTCATTTCACACAGGAATTCCCCATTTCGTTGATGTTGTCCTAAGGACTTTTCATCCAGTTACGGTACTACCATCATTTCGGTTAACTTGAAAGAGATGAGAAGATATGAAGCGACATTTTGAACAGGCTATAATAAAGCTCGGGAGTCTAGATACATTCAAGTGAACGCGTCACTCGTAATTCCCCACTCCGGTATTTTGATGATCTGTGGCAAGTAGTGTTTATGAATGAGCATCATTTCCATAGCCAAATGCCAAGCTGAGTGCATGGATTGTCAAGTGCGTCATGTAACTACAAGCAAATGTGACTATACACGTCATTATTTTTTACATGATATGCTTTTGTTCTTGAGATGAATAGCCCTTTTGAATTCTAACAAGAAATAGTCTGCTCAGTTGAAGAAACCATTAATATAATTGAAATCACAGAAAATTCTTGTATTGCAAAAAATAATGAAGCATCTCAATTGTTTTGAATATTGAAGTCTGTTTCTGGATTCGGTTACATCACATCTAACCGAAACCAAAGAATTCACCTCCAACAGAGAGAAACCAAGGAATTAGAAGAAACCCACCGCCACAAAAGAGTTAGTTAGGGGAAAAAGTTCACTTTGGTGACCACTCTCTGGCTAGTAAGGTTTGACGATTGATTCGTCTTCTATGGACCATTTAGAAAAAAATTAGCCACCATGTCCCTCGCGAAAATCCCGGCATTTTTCGCTAGAGGCCAAAATCCAAAATGGCCGCCGCCACCATTTTGAAAATTTAAGTTTTGAACCAGAGCACCTATAATCATGCACAAAGACACTTTTTCGGCTATGTCTACTCTATACAAGGATTCCGATTCTGACATTAATTTGACATTACCGCATCATTTTCACCCAGAAATCCAAGATGGTGGCCGGCACCATCTTGAACAATTTAGTTTTGAACAAGAGGCCCTAAAATCGTGTACAAAGACACTTTTTTGGACAAGTCGACCACAAGGATTTCAAATTTGACATTACTTTGACATTACGAACTCATATTTACCCAGAAATCCAAGTTGGTGGCCGCCGCCGCCATCTTGAAAAAAATAAGTTTTGAACCAGATTACCTAAAATCGTGTACAAAGACACTTTTTCCGGTAAGTCGACCCCAAGAAATCCGAATCTGACATTAATTTGACGTTACAACATAATTTTTGCCCAGAAATCCAAGATGGCCCCCATTTGGTAGAGCATAAATGTGATTTTTGAATGAGAGCAGAAGCACAAGTGTGTCATTTCCGCCTTATCTGGGGTTCATGTCTTTTATATGGGGTTTAAACTGCCTTATCTTGGGTTTACATCCCTTATCTAGGGATAAGGCGCCTTATCTGTGGTTTAGACGGCCTTATCCTGGGTTTACGTTCCTTACCTGTGGCTAAGATGCCTTAACCTTAGCATATCGCAGTCTAAGCCCAGATAAGGCATCTAAACCCCAGATAATGCGCCGTAACCCCAGATAAGGGACGTAGACCGCCGATAAAGCAGTCTAAACCCCAAATAAGGCGCTTTAACCCTAAATGAGGAACATAAACCTAAGATAAGGCATCTAAACCCCACATAAGGTGCCTTAACTCTAGATAAGGGTCGTTAACCCCAGATAAGGGTCGTAAACCTCAGATAAGACATCTAAACCCAAGATAAGGCGTCTTAACCCCAGATAAGAGACGTTAACTCAGACATGGCAGTCTAAACCCCCGATAAGGCGCCGTAACCCCAGATAAGGGACGTACACCTCAGATAAACCAGTCCCAACCCCAAATAAGGCGCCTTAACCCTAAATAAGGAACATAAACCTAAGATAAGAGAAGTAAACCCTTGACGGCGCCTTATCTGGGGTTTAGACTGCCATATCTGAGTTTACGTCTCTTATCTGGGGTTAAGGCGCCTTATCTTATGTTTAGATGCCTTTTCTGAGGTTTACGACCCTTATCTGGTGTTAACAACCCTTATCTAGAGTTAAGGCACCTTATGTGGGGTTTGGATGCCTTTTCTGTGGTTTATGTTCCTTATTAAGGGTTAAGGCACCTTATTTGGGGTTTAGACTGCTTTATCTGGGTCTACGTCGCTTATCTGGGGTTACGGCGCATTATCTGGGGTTTATATGCATTATCTGGGTTTAGACTGCGATATGCTAAGGTTAAGGCATCTTAGCCACAGGTAAGGAACGTAAACCCAGGATAAGGCCGTCTAAACCACAGATAAGGCGCCTTATCCCTAGATAAGGGATGTAAACCCAAGATAAGGCAGTTTAAACCCAATATAAGAGACATGAACCCCAGATAAGGCGGAAATGACACACTTATGCTTCTGCTCTCATTCAAAATCACATTTACGCTCTACCAAATGGGGCCATCTTGGATTTCTGGGCAAAAATTATGTTGTAACGTCAAATTAATGTCAGATTCGGATTTCTTGGGGTCGACTTACGGAAAAAGTGTCTTTGTACACGATTTTAGGTAATCTGGTTCAAAACTTATTTTTTTCAAGATGGCGGCGGCGGCCATTTTGGATTTTGGCCTCTAGCAAAAAATGCCGGGATTTTCGCGAGGGACATGGTGGCTAATTTTTTCTAAATGGTCCATAGAAGACGAATCAATCGTCAAACCTTACTAGCCAGAGAGTGGTCACCAAAGTGAACTTTTTCCCCTAACTAAGTTACTTACAACCAAACATTGAAAGTTCCAATATCAGAAAACAGACACTGAAATAACTGATATGCAATTGGATAACCGCAAAAGATGCAATACTTATCTATCAACCACAGGTTGTCATCTAGCCAGGACAGGTTGTCATCTATCTAGCCAGGCTTTTCTAATTGTGCCATTTGTAGCAGACAAAAATATATCACAGCTAAGCGGTCACCCGTCTTTTGCGGTTTGTAAAAACAGAATAATTCTTGGTCTGGGTAGTTGGTTGAAGATTTCATTCAGTTTGAATTGTCTGTAAAATCTCGCTCCAGTGGTCCTTCCCACCAAATTTCATGAACCTACACCAACCTATGATGATGTGACCCCAAAATGACCTTGACATTTTTTTTTTTTCTCTTGCTTCGGTGATCGTACCCTCCAAATTTCATGAACCTGCAACAATCTATGGCGATTTGATACTTTTTGTCTCACTTCGGTGGTAGGCCCCTAGTTCCCATCAAATTTTATGAACCTACGTAAATCTATGGCGATTTGATCCGAATGACTCTAAAATGACATTGATACCTTTTGTCTCTTAACAAGAATGTTCCAGAGTCGAGTATTATTTTTACTTTATGCGAAAACTAAATTTCATGAACCTGCGACAATCTATGGCGATTTGACCCCGGAAGATCCCGGATGACCCCGAATTACCCCAAAATACCCGTGGCATTTTTTTTGGTCTCACTTCGGTGGTCTTTGTTTAGTTACACCAAGCAATGTTAGATCGGTAGATAGTGCTCAGAGGGTTAACATGGTTAATTAACAAATCACTATCGGATGTTGTTCCTTGCTTGGGACCAACTGGAGTGTCTACACTGTAGGACTAGATACGAAATTAACTCTACAATGATAATCATTATTCCAGTAAGATGCAGAGGGGCATAGATTTGTAAGTAATCAATTATTGATACTTTAAAAGACCTTATTTAACTGTTATTCCTCGTTTCTAATATTATTACTTACGAAAACCTAAACCCGAGTAGCATTAAAATTCGCCTCGTATTTTGTACGATAAACAAATCTCTCAGCTTTCAACTCAAATTACGGATTATTATCACATAATGTTAAAAAAACTGTGCAACATCACCGGAAGTGTGTAACGTCACAATGAGGCGTTTCCATGGTAATGCAACCCATCGTATATACCATCAAGTAATACGCGGGGTATCTTCGATTGCTTGTATGTTTACGAGGCGTAAGCCTTAAGGATCGTTCCCTTATAAGGTATATTAACATAGGGTGGACATAATACCATCATTGCTGTATAAGGTTTCATTAATAACGATTGCACACAGAGTTTCTTGCTTATAAATCGATTTTTAAGATTTACATTGCCGAAGTGTATGATATCAAGTTCTATGTGAAAAGCACGCATGTATAATCTATTGCCAAATTGGGTACGATAGCTAACATTCAAATTAACCTTGAGCCTACCATCGCGTAGTAAATATTGCTTGTCCTTTTGGGAGATATTGATACCTGAGGCAATTAGAAATCAAATTCCGATAGTTCCGACACAATAGGTTTGATGACATAAAGTAGCCTACATCTTCTCAGCTTTGACACGTCTAATATCTTTACTCCCTTCAAACACTATTAATTGACCTAATGAAAGCCATATCTTTGCATTACAGTACTTAACCGACACTTTGGAGTGGGTTTCTTACAATTTCCAAGATGCTTGCTTCACTGCTGTGACCTTGAAACGCTTTTTGTAACAAATCTTTATGACAACTGTATGTCGTCTTATACCATATCCCTGAGAAAAACAATGGCCATATATGACCATACACCACGAATCAACTGTAAAGTCGGCCCGGCCAATTTTGTTTTATTTCGTGTTTAGAAAAAATATATCAAAAGCTTTAAAATGGTATATCGTTTGACTTAAAACATACATACATACATACATAAAGGTGATTTAAGGCGCTTATGCAAAAAATTGATCTAAACGCACAAAACTACATTACCAACAACAAACAATAACCAGCCAGTGGAAAACAAGAAAAGTCAATGTAAAGACAAAATGAAAAATACTAAAAATTGTACAAGTGAGTTTTCAGCAGCTTTTTGAATTGTGTGAGAGAAGAAGCTTCCCGTACGTTCCGTGGCAGGCTGTTCCAGATGGACGGTCCAGCAGCTGTAAATGACTTATCTCCACAGGTTAACTTGCACATGGGAATGTTTAGGAGAGTTCTGTCCAGGGCAGATCTTGTAACAGGGCCACTGGACTGTGTTGGCTTAAGACTAATTGAATCGATGAGGTATCGCGGAGCAGAGTCAGTCAGGCACTTATAAATCAGAAGACAGAGTTTGAATTGGATGCGGTTGCTAATCGGAAGCCAATGAAGATTGTTCATGAGAGGTTTTGGATCAGTACGTCTAGGGACGGAGAAAATTAGCTTGGATGCTTTGTGTTGAAGGGATTGAAGGCGGCGAAGATCTTGAGACTTGAGTCCATAGAGAAGGCTGTTACCATAGTCCAAACGCGAAAGTATAAGGGCCCGGACAACATGATGTTTAGTGTCCGTATCCAAATGATGCTGTATTCTTCTGATGTTGCGAAGCTGGAGGTTGACAGAGGAAACGATGGAGTTCACCTGTTTTGTCATAGACATATGACTGTCAAAAATCACCCCGAGGTTACGCACATTTGGAGATGGTTTTATAATGCTTTGGCCAACTTTGAGTTCAAGATTCGGAAGCTTTTGAAGGCGATAATGGGATCCAGCAATGAAAAATTCTGTTTTGTCACTGTTCAGTTTGAGTTTATTTATATTCATCCAGTTTTGCAGTTCGTGGATACAGGCTTCAAGAGTTTGTAACGCCTTCTCAGCAGCGCCGGGATGTTAGGACAAAAGGAAACATACAATTGAGTATCGTCTGCATATATATGAAATGAGACATTATGTTTACGAATTATGTCCCCCACTGGCAAGGTATAAATAACAAACATCATTGGCCCAATCACAGAACCCTGTGGAACACCAAATACAAGAGGGCTTGAATTGGAAACACAACCATCAATAAATACACGACTACTTCTACAATTAAGATATGTACGAACCCATTGCAATACATTACCAGACAAACCAATTCTATCCTGTAAACGTTTGAGCATGATACCATGGTCGATGGTATCGAATGCCGCAGACAGATCTAAAAGTGCAAGAAGGACAACTTCCCTCTGTCTACGGCATTCAACACATCACTTTTCACCTTTAAGAGAGCGGTTTCAGTACTTGTGTTGGCTTTGTAAGCCGATTGATAGATTTCACCTAAATTACAGTCATTGATATGATTTGTTATTTGCTGAGTTACAACCTTTTCAATGAGTTTGGATATAAAAGACACATTTGATACCGGCCTGTAATTTTTAAGTTCATCATGATCAAGAGAAGATTTCTTAATGATAGGAGATATAACAGCTTTACCAAGAGGTTCCGGGAAAATACCAGATGAGAGAGACACATTAATGATATGAGTAATTGATGGAATAAAACGCTCAATGTGGTCTTTCATCAACCAAGTAGGGATTGGATCAAGGATACAAGTACTGGTGGAGGAAGCATTGACAAGTTTGCAAACATCTTCCTCAGAGACCAACATGAAATCACTGAACACATGTTCAGTGCGGTAGTCAACAAATTGAGATTGGGTACCAGGATGCAAATCAAGACATTCTCTGATCGTGAGATATCCAGAAGCGGGGTTATGGTTTGTTGAACTCTAGAGCTATTTAAGGATTCTATAGAAATAGGTAGAAGCTTATAATCCTCTTCAGCAATAAGATTATTGATTGGTTTAAACACTGTTTGATGAGATACATGTTGCACCAAATTGAGGTACCTATGAATACGACCTTCACGCACATTTTACACTGTAACTCAAGAATACAATTTGCCGACTTTACGGCTTATTCGTAGTGTACGGCTACATATGATATCGAGGCAATCAAAAAATCTGAACAGGTATTGGCTAAATTAACACGTTGCTTTGTTTTCCTTGATAAACGTTGTGGTATTTAGTAAATGAAACTGTATTATTTTCAATATTAACCAGTCATTGCATGCATGTACTTACACTACGTAACCTTTCTTGTACCATACAGTGTCAACATTTTCTTATTCTTACACTTTACGAGCGATTCCATAAAGTATCACAGCTTTGAAGCAACTACAAATTCTTCCAGGGAAACACTGCTCTTTTCGATGTAGCAGACTACGAAATAACATAAACATAATTATATAATATATAAAATAACTAAATGTTTTTGCCATCCCTGAAAATTCACACAATTGTGAATATTCTGTAAGCAGTGATAAGTGAACAAGTTTTTCCATGGGAGAGTCAAGAAAATACCGTGCCCGCCCTTGCACGTACAAAAGATATACAAAAGATTTATACAAGTACGATTGAAGGATCTCGCAAATATTATGCTGGCAGAGCGGTCCTTGCCCCGACTCTCCGAAGGTTTGTCACTGTCTGGTACAGTCTCCACTATAAGCATTGTACATATAAAGGTAATAATCTGGTAATGTTGGAAAAAGGTATTCTTTTCCGCATTTTTTTTATCTCCAGGCTGGATGGATAAAGGTTTCAAACGATAAACTGGGTTATTGACTTTAGTTCCTCCTAGATAATCGCAGCACAACCTATGCACATTAAGTGCTCTACAATGGCGAGAGATGCTAGTTATGGTTGCCATTATCAATAGTTAAGTTCTATTTATCATTAATCACTTTGTATTTTAGAGGCATTTGACTTTTGCCGTGTGAGGAGACTCGTGTTTGAAGTTTGGCTGTACGATACGAAGCCATGCAGAGCTCACAAATGAACTAAATCTGACCTAAATTCCAGTCCATTGTTGGTGTTGGATATTGTTTTATCAACTTATGAGGTTGATCTTATTTTTCAAGTCAATGTACTTTGCCCACGTAAAGAAAGCCTAAATATCTGAACAAATATATCATAACGTTGAAGAAATGAACTGTTATTAAAAATAACAGAGAATGTTTTACATTATTGTGTCAATTTATTTTGGTAATGAATTTTTCCCGCCGAAAACTCATCCGGAATATAACCATGCTTTTACCAACAGTCCTGCAAGCTTTCTACTCATTTGCTCCTACTTTGTTGAACATGATTGTATATTCATGCTGAGATGGTTGTCAAACCCGTTGTAAAAGCAAAAATGTTGTTCCATTTTCAATGTTTCTATTATTCCTCAGATTCTTCACATTTTGTATTTATTCTGAATTTCTGCTCGTTTGATTGTTTTCAAATTGTTTCTTTCCTCTTCAACACCCAATTACAATCATTTTACGTTTGGATCATGCGTTGCTTCTTAGCAAGAAATCTTACGAATTAATAAACCTCAACTCAGGAAGCTACAAAATTCCAAGGCACTTAACAGAAGATGAAGTTATATTGAACTTTAACTTGTTTCATTAAATTAACTTGTCAACCTGTCATGGGTTTAATCACATATTCACCGGTTTCTTCTTTTAGTACGATGTAATATGTTTTTTACTACGTCACGCATGTAGTGTCCAGTTACAGATTTACATATGCTTACCGTGTTAGCCACCTAAAAATAATTTTCATCATAAACTATTTAAAATCAAATATAACCACAATAACAAAACTGACACAGCTATTACGTCTCACGATGACGTCAAAAACAACAACTTGTTTGGTGTTTATCCGTGTAGTGCAGTTTAATTGACAACTCAATACAGGAAACCCATACATTTATAAATTTATGGAGATACTTTTGGTAAGAAAGATACAAATGTCATATAACTTTGGACTGCATAAATGATCCTTTGATTCTCATGACGTTGTAAGGCATGTAAATTTTTAAAGAGACAAGTGATCACCTGCTTAGTCGGTCAATAATTGGGGACTTCAATCAAGAGAACTGACGTAGGACAACACCTACGAGATACGTAATAAATAGACTACATGATCATATTAATTGGACGATGAGAAGGCGTTGAAAATCACAACATCGCTATACCACAATCTAGTATTCGCGGTTTGCGGTAAAATGTTGGCTGATATTAAACTTGATAGTAAATGAGACGTGTTCAGAAGGGGTTGGATCTCACCATCAATAATGTACCCCCATGTTCATTTCCAAACGTGCGTGATTGCCAAACCTGCC
The DNA here is from genome assembly GCF_039555335.1 of Amphiura filiformis. Taxonomy (NCBI): domain Eukaryota; kingdom Metazoa; phylum Echinodermata; class Ophiuroidea; order Amphilepidida; family Amphiuridae; genus Amphiura; species Amphiura filiformis. The sequence continues at coordinate 60,130,525 of NC_092632.1, forward strand.
TGCTTATCGAGAGCTCGATCTAATGATTATCAAGCTTATAGAAAGATTTTAACTCTTGATCTCAATACAAATATATTTACCTCCGTTATTTTCAGCTTTTGCCGTCTTCAGCGGACTATCCCGATCGAGCACATTTGAAGCGTGACGTAATAATCGGGTCATAGGCCTTTGGTAGCTTGTAGCGCCCTCCGTCCTTGTTCAGAGATGGTGGTTGGCCCTGATGTGTATGGCTTCCTTAAAGTGCGCTCGATCGGGTCAGTCCGCTGAAGAAGGCTGTAGTAGCAACAGCTGAAAATTACGGAGGTAAATATGTTTGTATTGAGATCAAGAGTTAAAATCTTTCTATGGATTACCAATACAGATGAACGTTCATGCTAAGATTATCTTCTCTACTCGTCTGTCTGTCTGTCTGTCTGTGTACATGTATATTTGAATATGTTTGTCATTTGGCGCCTCTTACCTGTCCAGCAAATATTCCACATATTCCAATAATAACAAGAATATTAAATACAGCTGATCCAACAATGGTGCCTACTCCTACGTCACCTTTTGCTATGAAGACACCTGTAGAAATGGAAGCAACAATTTTAGCCGTTACAAACAGCGTACCTGACCTCATCGATGCCTTGTTTTTTTACGTCGCCTTACTTGACATACATTGTTTTTAAGTAATAGTAATTATACCTTAAACCCTAGTGACACACAACGTCAGGTATATGCCACAATATAGTCACCACATCTTTGAGTTGTGTTAGGAGAATTGACTCCCCAGATTGTAAAAACATGAAGTAAGTGGTTGAATGGGGGTTATTTATAATCACTCGTTTGAAAGTGGCACACGTTTAGATAAAAAAATCTCAATTCTTTCAATATTAAATTATTTTTGTAACATTTTGAGACAACACAAAAGAATATTTTTATACATGACATACCGATTACGGAAGTGAAAAGTTCCGGAGCAGAGCTTCCTGCGGCCATAAATGTTGCACCAGCCACATCTTCTGAAAACCCTAAATGCTGCAACACAAAAATAATAAAAAACAATCATTCTGTAAGCTACTCTGTTTAAACAATAAATAAATATCCCAACAAAAGGTTTAAACAATAAATAAATATCCCAACAAAAGGTTTAAACAATAAATAAATATCCCAACAAAAGGTTTAAACAATAAATAAATATCCCAACAAAAGGTTTAAACAATAAATAAATATCCCAGCAAAAGGTTTAAACAATAAATAAATATCCCAACAAAAGGTTTAAACAATAAATAAATATCCCAACAAAAGGTTTAAACAATAAATAAATATCCCAACAAAAGGTTTAAACAATAAATAAATATCCCAACAAAAGGTTTAAACAATAAATAAATATCCCAACAAAAGGTTTAAACAATAAATAAATATCCCAACAAAAGGTTTAAACAATAAATAAATATCCCAACAAAAGGTTTAAACAATAAATAAATATCCCAACAGAAGGTTTAAACAATAAATAAATATCCCAACAAAAGGTTTAAACAATAAATAAATATCCCAACAAAAGGTTTAAACAATATCCCAACAAACGATTTTGTATTAAAATCCTTTCAAATGCATTTCATTTTTGTATAAATAATGTACTTAATTCAAATACATTTACTTTGATACATGCTATCCCAATGGTAACATTATTCCGGCCACATCTGGTTCATGTTAAGAAATGTAATAAGGGTAAAGGCTAAAGATGCTAATATATTAAGTAATGTATAAGCTTTCGTGCAAACGCTTATTTGGCGGAAACTTGCAATCAAAGGTTATGACGTACACATTATGACGTACAGATGGGCCATCTTGTAAGCGCGGCCATCTTGTAAGCGTCGCAACTTTTTCAATTTCAATATTTGCAAGATTGTTGAAAGTTCTATTTTGGAAAGTTCTACATCATTTGTACATGTAGTATAGTTTATGTTAAACAGAGGTAATGAACAATGCTTCCATAAACATATTAAAAGATAGTGTATTTGCAATGTCCCACAGTTATTTGTTTCGTTGACGTATATCTACAGATACGATAAATGGTATTTGGGCTGGTGTCAAACGTGTTGTGAGAAATAATTGCGTCGTCCATAAATAGCCACAACAAAGTGAGCTAAATTTGGAGCAGCTTACCTGACATATTTTCTCTAGCGAAGATACAAAGTAGTCATCACACACTATAGCTAATGCAAGGAACATATAGATAACCTATAGGCAAAATAGAGAGAAAAGGTAAAGGAGTTATTCAAATATCTACTTTTAGTACTTCAATTTTGGCATAAATGATTACATTTACAGTCCGAATTAAGTGATGTCAATTTTGAATTTAACCTGAATCCGTAAATATGGCACCTCTCGCCCCTTTTTAGGCCAAGGCTATTTTTACTATTTACTAGCGATCCATTGTTGAAGCATTCTATAGATAGCCTTGAATCGAGTGAAATGATTTGTTGAAATTATCGTTCTATTGTTCTCACTAATAACCAGATAAAATATCAGAGTACGTTTTTCGCGCGAAACCTTTTTTTACCCAATTCTTACACTACTGCTTCTGTTAATGCATTTTCCATTCTTATTCTTTCAAAAGGTCTCATATTACTCCAACACTATCCTAACGAATCAAAGCACTCATTCACGTAAGGCTGCAGCACTGACAAAGGATAGAAACCTCCAATCCGGACCTCCAATCATGGTCATCATAATGCTGCTATAGTTATTCCACTGTCATCAGCATCAGATGACCCCCTTTTGTCGAGCATCCGATTTCATTTCAAGGATCTTATTTCTTATCATTATTATTATTTCTAGCTCAAATCTAATGAAGTTTACTATTGGGCACCAGCAGTTTTGTGGTTCTAAAGACTTTCGGCATAGAGCAGTAAACAATTTCTTATACGGCTTTACGGGGGAAAATGGCGTCACAGCCACAACTCTAATCTTCTCTATCCATTCTGTTCCAATACAATAATTATTACACTTATTTTCCTAACCAGTGTGCCCATCATTAATTAGGTATTTTTGATATGAGGGTATTAAACGTTAAGTAATAATTCGAGGGTTGACAAACAGAAGGCCTTAACTCAAAAAGTGCCTTTTTGAGAAAAATGAGTAAAAATAATATTTTGCATTGAGATGTGACCAAGTATTATTGTACTATAGATGCAATAGGAAGTTGACTTGAGTTTTAAGGGGGTACTACACCCCTAGATAAATTTGTGTATATTTTTGCATTTTTTTTTCAAAAACTAATAACACAGTGGTAACAAAAGTTATGTATATTATAGGGGCAAGGAATCCAATTACTACACTGGAATTTCAGTGACACAAGACAAGACATATATACTGAACCGCTTGTCTTGAGTCACTGAAATTTCAGTGTAGTAATTAGATTCCTTTGCCCCAATAATATACATAACTTTTATTACCAGTGTGTAATTATTTTTTGAGAAAAATGCAAAAACAGTCACAAATTTACCACATGGTTGTAGTACCCCCTTAAGGCTTATGATTTTAATAATCTGTGGGTATTACAGATTATTTTGGTACCAATATCTCAAAATGGCCAAAAGTGAGTTAAGGCCTTCTGTTTGTCAACCCTCGAATTATACAAGATATGGCACACTGTAATATCCTGGCTGTAATACTATTATTATGAGTTTTACTTGAAAGTTTTTTTAGTAATACCAAATCTGATTGAATAAAGATTTACCTCACCAATACTACCAAAACGTCATATAAACTGAGCTCAAAAAGAAACTTGTAATTTTTCACAAGGTCATATCTTAAAATCCTGTCCATCAAAATGAACCAAAATTACACACAGGCTTACTTCAATACTCTATTCTAAACACATGTCAGTAACCAAGCAGTTATCCAACTGACACAACAGCAAAATGCACTGACATGGAACAGCTTCCTGGACCACATTCACAGCCCAATAATTGGCACCCAGCACAATAAATCTGTGAGAATGAGTACAAGATCCTTAATTCCCAAAGAGTAAGTGGAATAGTGTGGAAAAGCAGAAAGCAGCACCATTTCATCATCTGTGCCAGGATTTATTATGCTGGGTGCCAATTATTGGGCTGTGATTGTGGTCCAGGAAGCTGTTCCATGTCAGTGCATTTTGCTGTTGTGTCAGTTGGATAACTGCTTGGTTACTGACATGTGTTTAGAGTAGAGTATTGACAAAATATGATTGAAGTAAGCCTGTGTGTAATTTTAGTTCATTTTAACGGACAGGATTTTAAGATATGACCTTGTGATTCACAAGTTGTGAAAAATTATAAGTTTCTTTTTGAGCTCAGTTTATGTTTCAAGGTTAGAAGATTATCTTGATCATATAAGACACATTATAAAAACATGATAAATATGAACTCCCATATCCATTGTTTCAAATACAATAATTATCCCACTAACCACTGTGCCCATCTTTAATGTCAAGTGTCATTTGATAAAAGGATAAAACAATATATAAATGACCAATGAAGTACAAGCTGCTATTGAGCCAAGCCAATCGCATTATATTACACTGCTTTGCATTTTGTTTGTGATTTGGGTTGCATCAAAATTGACCAATGAAGTACTAAAAAAAGTTTTCATGCTTTTTGGGGCTTATTCATCAATATAACTTGGCAATCAACGTTGGGACTTGACAATTGGACTAAGATGTCCAGAATCATGAAAGCAATCGTTAATGATTAGTATAAAGAGTCCGTCAGTGTAATACAGGGTCCCTACGGCAGCTGTATTAAAATATTTCCAAATGTGTTGAAGACTCAACTCAAACGTGCTCGTACCTAAATCAGATTTCTAATCCACGACCTTTTCTTAAAGGTCATTTTTTGTTATATAACGAAAATTGTCCGGAAATTAATGGGATATTTGCTATAGGATTTTATTTTTCGATGAGCGCTAGAGACCTAAGCTTGCGGAGTATTGCCGTTTCAATTTATCAAATGAAATTTTACGCTCCATGCCAACGTTTAGCCACTTTGACATGCATCTACACAGAAAATTGAATTTGAAAATACAAACACGAGTGAACAGCCTACGTGTGTATTGCACAGATACTATAATGATAAAAGATGGTGAAAGATATAGGTCATTGTTTGGAGAGTGTTGTTTGCCAGCACATTGGCAGGGTTTTTTAAGTGTGTGAATTGGTAACATAGTCTCCATTTCTGTTTGATAATGGTCGTGATTGCATCCTGTAATATGTGACAAGTCACGGTTGGTCCTGCTCGCTCGTGACGGGGTTTTCACGGCCAATATCAAATGATATTATGTTAGAGTTTTGTTTTAAAAAAGGTTTGGTTCGGGAGGCACGTGCGTAATGATCAAAACGCACTTGACACCCGGGACTTGACAATGTATTTGTTGTATATGATTTGCACCTAAATTCTTCATTGTACTTCTTGTGTATTGTATACTGTTTCAAACACTAAAAATAAAAACATTCCAAGGACAAATGCGGTCAAATATTGATCATTTTTAAATTGTCAGTATTTGACAACACACACTAACAAAATACAAAACATGTAAGCAATTACAATAACTTGCAATCAGGATTTACAAAGAGCATGCAAAGAATTGAGGAATATACTTACACATAAAGCATGTAGAATTATAGCACCTTTTTCCCGCTGTTCATTTGTAAAAAAATCTGCAGGAAACTCGTGTATGGCTGAAAAATATAAAATATGGTATAAAGTTATCTTTTACCATTAAAATCCAGTTCATATGAAATACCTTTGCAACTATTTTCTCTTTTGCAAGGTATTTCTCGAGTACATTCAAAATAAAAGATTAGATTAGATTTCACATTTAAGTTAGTAGTTTTAAATAATCTCTCGGGATTCGGTTTATTTAATATCAGATAAGACTCGCCATTAGTTTATAAAATATGAAAGTGCATGACACGATTATTATTGCATAAATAGCCTAAGGATATCTTGTCATCAGATCCCTGGGCAATTATTTGAACCAATTACCCCCATAAACTACAGGGATGGAAGGATTCCTTGCCCTGTGCAATACGTTGCTAATTTAACACACCAATAAATCGGTAAGCAGTTCTCTACGCTTACTTCTATACTTTAATTGCGAGCACAGATATTTATAGCTCCAATCGACGAACATGCATTCTCATTCCTTGGCCAGTGATTGATTTATGAGAGCACAGTAATCTGCATCGCTATTTGGGTGTTTAGGTAGACAGAATTCTAAGACTGTTTCGACACACAAATATTTATCTATATCAGCTCAGTTAGTGGAGCTGCTTTTCTATAGAGCTAATTTGAGGACGATGTTGTATGAACCGATTATGTAACCATGTGGTAACTATGTAAATGGGAAGTTTGGCGTAGATACTTTTAAGTAGGATTATGTTAAAACATCTCCTGCTATACAAAAGAGTAGGCTAAAGGGCCAACTTCAAATATTTGATTACGTAATAAATTGACGTGATAGAACATAATTGTGGAATTTCTGCCGTGTTGTGTGCTTATTTTTACAGTATTCACAGAAAACATGGGCTTGTTATAAAACGGATAAATGATTTGATCAGCGTGTAATAACATAGATTTACGTCACGTATATGTCTTTCATAAATTATTATAATTTAGTCCAATGCAACGCTTGCGAGTAGCATCACATATCGAAGAGAGATTCTTGTCACCGCCAAACATTGCCAATTCTTGTGGGGACTTGTGTAATAATAATTCTGTAGATCTCATCCGCGAGGAATTAGGTCGAAAACACCTTTCATGTCTTTTTAATTCTAATTTATACAGGCTCAATATATCTGCTGGAGACATCAATGATCTATAGAGATGTTTACACATGTAAATGCCAAGAGTAATTTCAAACGATAAGAGTGGTTTGTTTTATCTTTATATCTAAATGTTTTTAAATTAAACTGAGTTTCAAGCTAGCTCAGAGTCACTGCAGACGTAGCCTGATTACGTGAGTGAACACAACATCATAATGGAAATTATATTTATGTAAAATGGCTTCAATTTGGCCTTCATTTTGCAAAAATGTTCAACTTATCAGGGAGGAGCATCCACCTCAGCCACCCCTTGTGTATGCATAAAGAAGTTGCCATTTTCGCTTCTGCTTTGAACACCCGGCACTTTGTTTTGAAAGCAATAATTCAGACAATAATGGTGAAGACTTGTCCACGAATGGCTTCAATTAGGTCGTCATGTCTCAAATTTTCGGCTTTTTCAAATAAAAACTTTTATCGGGGCTTCAGTTTGAAAAATTTCACACTTTTCAGGGGGCACATCCCCACTCCACATTCCAATTTTGCCGTCCCCCGGGTTTGACACCTGCGATATCCAAGTAGGGCAATCTATTTAACAAAGCCTGAAAACCTAACACTACAACGGACCAATGAACGGAACGAACAAAAAAAGGCCCGCACGAAACGAAATTCTGAATAAAAAAAACCGAAACACATTTCACCGTTGATGGCGCTGATATTTTCTCACCGAAGGGCCTGCCGAAGGTAAGAAGTCCGCCGTTCTATCATGTTTATGTCGTATGCAAAATTCGAAAAACATATAGGCCTAAGCATGATAAGAATGACATTATCGGCGCTATGTTCGTTGTCTTACAACTCCGATGCTGCGAGGATTATTGTGATTTGATAAGGTCACACTTGAAGCTTCAAAGCTGCAGATTTTTAAATTTATAATGCTTCTATATAATATTATTCATATAATGAGTAGACTCGGATCAACACTGAATATGTCCTGAAGCCTTATGAATGTCAGTGCATTAAAAGTCAAAAGTGGGCGGATTGTCGTTAGAACACTTGCTGTCTCTTATTTCAGTCCCCGAACAACGACAAAATATGAAAAGTTAGATATTTGGCCTTGGCTGTACAGCCGCATGTGGAGAAGTAAGACATTTTGGCCTTGGCTGTACAGCCGCATGTGGAGAAGAAAGACATGTTGGCCTTGGCAGTACAGCCGCATGTGGAGAAGTAAGACATTTTGGCCTTGGCTGTACAGCCGCATGTGGAGAAGTAAGACATTTTGGCCTTGGCTGTACAGCCGCATGTGGAGAAGTAAGACATTTTGGCCTTGGCTGTACAGCCGCATGTGGAGAAGTAAGACATTTTGGCCGTTACTGTACAGCCGCATGTGGAGAAGTAAGACATTTGGCCGTTACTGTACAGCCGCATGCGGAGAAGTAAGATATTTGGCCCTTAGCTGCATGTACAGCCGCACGTGGCCAAGTAAGACATTTGCATGTGGGACATTTGGCCTTGGTTGTACAGCCGCATGCGGAGAAGTAAGACATTTGGCCTTGGCTGTATACAGCCGCATGTGGAAAAAGTAAGACATTCATTTGCCCTTGGCTGTACAGCCGCATGTGGAGAAGTAAGATATTTGGCCTTGGCTGTACAGCCGCATGTGGAGAAGTAAGACATTTTGGCCTTGGCAGTACAACCGCATGTGGAGAAGTAAGACATTTGGCCTTGACTGTACAGCCGCATGTGGAGAAGTAAGACATTTGGCCATGACTGTACAGCCGCATGTGGAGAAGTAAGACATTTGGCCATGACTGTACAGCCGCATGTGGAGAAGTAAGACATTTGGCCATGACTGTACAGCCGCATGTGGAGAAGTAAGACATTTGGCCTTGACTGTACAGCCGCATGTGGAGAAGTAAGACATGTGGCCTTGACTGTACAGCCGCATGTGGAGAAGTAAGACATTTGGCCTTGGCTGTACAGCCGCATGTGGAGAAGTAAGACATTTGGCCTTGACTCTACAGCCGCATGTGGAGAAGTAAGACATTTGGCTTTGACTCTACAGCCGCATGTGGAGAAGTAAGACATTTGGCCATGACTGTACAGCCGCATGTGGAGAAGTAAGACATTTGGCCTTGACTGTACAGCCGCATGTGGAGAAGTAAGACATGTGGCCTTGGCTGTACAGCCGTATGTGGAGAAGTAAGACATTTGGCCTTGACTGTACAGCCGCATGTGGAGAAGTAAGACATTTGGCCTTGACTCTACAGCCGCATGTGGAGAAGTAAGACATTTGGCCCTTATCTGTACAGCCGCACGTGGCCAAGTAAGACATTTGCATGTGGCGAAGTAAGACATTTGGCTTTGGCTGTACAGCCGCATGTGGAAAAGTAAGACATTTGGCCCATAGCTGTACAGACGCACGTGGCCAAGTAAGACATTTGATGTGGCGAAGTAAGACATTTGGCCTTGGCTGTACAGCCGCATGTGGAGAAGTAAGACATTTGGCCATGACTGTACAGCCGCATGTGGAGAAGTAAGACATTTGGCCATGACTGTACAGCCGCATGTGGAGAAGTAAGACATTTGGCCATGACTGTACAGCCGCATGTGGAGAAGTAAGACATTTGGCCTTGACTGTACAGCCGCATGTGGAGAAGTAAGACATGTGGCCTTGACTGTACAGCCGCATGTGGAGAAGTAAGACATTTGGCCTTGGCTGTACAGCCGCATGTGGAGAAGTAAGACATTTGGCCTTGACTCTACAGCCGCATGTGGAGAAGTAAGACATTTGGCTTTGACTCTACAGCCGCATGTGGAGAAGTAAGACATTTGGCCATGACTGTACAGCCGCATGTGGAGAAGTAAGACATTTGGCCTTGACTGTACAGCCGCATGTGGAGAAGTAAGACATGTGGCCTTGGCTGTACAGCCGTATGTGGAGAAGTAAGACATTTGGCCTTGACTGTACAGCCGCATGTGGAGAAGTAAGACATTTGGCCTTGACTCTACAGCCGCATGTGGAGAAGTAAGACATTTGGCCCTTATCTGTACAGCCGCACGTGGCCAAGTAAGACATTTGCATGTGGCGAAGTAAGACATTTGGCTTTGGCTGTACAGCCGCATGTGGAAAAGTAAGACATTTGGCCCATAGCTGTACAGACGCACGTGGCCAAGTAAGACATTTGATGTGGCGAAGTAAGACATTTGGCCCTTAGCTGTACAGCCACACGTGGCCAAGTAAGACATTTGCATGTGGCGAAGTAAGACATTTGGCCTTGGCCTGTACAGCCGCATGTGGAGAAGTAAGACATTTGTCCTTGGCTGTACAGCCGCATGTGGAGAAGTAAGACATTTGGCTTTGACTCTACAGCCGCATGTGGAGAAGTAAGACATTTGGCCCTTATCTGTACAGCCGCACGTGGCCAAGTAAGACATTTGCATGTGGCGAAGTAAGACATTTGGCTTTGGCTGTACAGCCGCATGTGGAAAAGTAAGACATTTGGCCCATAGCTGTACAGACGCACGTGGCCAAGTAAGACATTTGATGTGGCGAAGTAAGACATTTGGCCCTTAGCTGTACAGCCACACGTGGCCAAGTAAGACATTTGCATGTGGCGAAGTAAGACATTTGGCCTTGGCCTGTACAGCCGCATGTGGAGAAGTAAGACATTTGTCCTTGGCTGTACAGCCGCATGTGTGGAGAAGTAAGACATTTTGGCCTTGGCTGTACAGCCGCATGTGGAGAAGTAAGACATTTGTCCTTGGCTGTACAGCCGCATGTGGAGAAGTAAGACATTTGGCCTTGGCTGTACAGTCGCATGTGGAGAAGTAAGACATTTCGCCTTGGCTGTACAGCCACATGTGGAGAAGTAAGACATTTGGCCTTGCCTTCGTTTCTACTTTTTGTATCAACTAAGCTTCACATTATACCTCATAACGACTTCCATATACAGGAAAATGCCGTCAGCAATTCCGTCAAGCGTGTGATACTGACGACACAGTCAAAATAAACGTTAGTTCAAATTAACACCTCGCTTTGTATTCATCTCATTTCTTGTAGGTGAGTATCAGCGGAAAAGGAGAAAATGTTGTAAAATGTGTTGTTGCTACGGCAACACTCATTACACTGTTAGACATTTGGCGAAGTAAGACATTTGGCCTTGGCCTGTACAGCCGCATGTGGAGAAGTAAGACATTTGTCCTTGGCTGTACAGCCGCATGTGGAGAAGAAAGACATGTTGGCCTTGGCAGTACAGCCGCATGTGGAGAAGTAAGACATTTTGGCCTTGGCTGTACAGCCGCATGTGGAGAAGTAAGACATTTTGGCCTTGGCTGTACAGCCGCATGTGGAGAAGTAAGACATTTTGGCCTTGGCTGTACAGCCGCATGTGGAGAAGTAAGACATTTTGGCCGTTACTGTACAGCCGCATGTGGAGAAGTAAGACATTTGGCCGTTACTGTACAGCCGCATGCGGAGAAGTAAGATATTTGGCCCTTAGCTGCATGTACAGCCGCACGTGGCCAAGTAAGACATTTGCATGTGGGACATTTGGCCTTGGTTGTACAGCCGCATGCGGAGAAGTAAGACATTTGGCCTTGGCTGTATACAGCCGCATGTGGAAAAGTAAGACATTCATTTGCCCTTGGCTGTACAGCCGCATGTGGAGAAGTAAGATATTTGGCCTTGGCTGTACAGCCGCATGTGGAGAAGTAAGACATTTTGGCCTTGGCAGTACAACCGCATGTGGAGAAGTAAGACATTTGGCCTTGACTGTACAGCCGCATGTGGAGAAGTAAGACATTTGGCCATGACTGTACAGCCGCATGTGGAGAAGTAAGACATTTGGCCATGACTGTACAGCCGCATGTGGAGAAGTAAGACATTTGGCCATGACTGTACAGCCGCATGTGGAGAAGTAAGACATTTGGCCTTGACTGTACAGCCGCATGTGGAGAAGTAAGACATGTGGCCTTGACTGTACAGCCGCATGTGGAGAAGTAAGACATTTGGCCTTGGCTGTACAGCCGCATGTGGAGAAGTAAGACATTTGGCCTTGACTCTACAGCCGCATGTGGAGAAGTAAGACATTTGGCTTTGACTCTACAGCCGCATGTGGAGAAGTAAGACATTTGGCCATGACTGTACAGCCAGCCGCATGTGGAGAAGTAAGACATTTGGCCTTGACTGTACAGCCGCATGTGGAGAAGTAAGACATGTGGCCTTGGCTGTACAGCCGTATGTGGAGAAGTAAGACATTTGGCCTTGACTGTACAGCCGCATGTGGAGAAGTAAGACATTTGGCCTTGACTCTACAGCCGCATGTGGAGAAGTAAGACATTTGGCCCTTATCTGTACAGCCGCACGTGGCCAAGTAAGACATTTGCATGTGGCGAAGTAAGACATTTGGCTTTGGCTGTACAGCCGCATGTGGAAAAGTAAGACATTTGGCCCATAGCTGTACAGACGCACGTGGCCAAGTAAGACATTTGATGTGGCGAAGTAAGACATTTGGCCCTTAGCTGTACAGCCACACGTGGCCAAGTAAGACATTTGCATGTGGCGAAGTAAGACATTTGGCCTTGGCCTGTACAGCCGCATGTGGAGAAGTAAGACATTTGTCCTTGGCTGTACAGCCGCATGTGGAGAAGTAAGACATTTGGCTTTGACTCTACAGCCGCATGTGGAGAAGTAAGACATTTGGCCCTTATCTGTACAGCCGCACGTGGCCAAGTAAGACATTTGCATGTGGCGAAGTAAGACATTTGGCTTTGGCTGTACAGCCGCATGTGGAAAAGTAAGACATTTGGCCCATAGCTGTACAGACGCACGTGGCCAAGTAAGACATTTGATGTGGCGAAGTAAGACATTTGGCCCTTAGCTGTACAGCCACACGTGGCCAAGTAAGACATTTGCATGTGGCGAAGTAAGACATTTGGCCTTGGCCTGTACAGCCGCATGTGGAGAAGTAAGACATTTGTCCTTGGCTGTACAGCCGCATGTGGAGAAGTAAGACATTTTGGCCTTGGCTGTACAGCCGCATGTGGAGAAGTAAGACATTTGTCCTTGGCTGTACAGCCGCATGTGGAGAAGTAAGACATTTGGCCTTGGCTGTACAGTCGCATGTGGAGAAGTAAGACATTTCGCCTTGGCTGTACAGCCACATGTGGAGAAGTAAGAATTAACACCTCGCTTTGTATTCATCTCATTTCTTGTAGGTGAGTATCAGCGGAAAAGGAGAAAATGTTGTAAAATGTGTTGTTGCTACGGCAACACTCATTACACTGTTCCATTCGGATTCCATTGTTTACGTCATATCATTCATACGTGAATTTCATGAACATCACCTTATGCGTATCAAAGGGTAACTGTTTTTCTTCGTGCACTTCAAATTTCAAGGTCAAGAGATGGAAGTAAAACAGTTTGATTTTTCTAAAAAGGAGATTCTGTAATAGTTAACAAAAACTTGATGATATTTGGAACAGTCTAAAAAAGAAGTCAATAAAAATACCAGCATATACCTTTCGCATCATATACCTTCTTAGAAATCGACAAACAACATCATTGAGTGGGTGGAATTGACGAAGTAGCAATATAAACCTGCTACATATCTGGTTTATAGGTCGAAATCTGGTAACGCAAATTATACACATCATCCGATATAGCGTGAAATCATCGCGACACTCTAGACACACGTCTCATTTCATGTGACTTTTTCGATCCGACTATGGTGAACAAAAATGTTGGAACACTTTGCATGAGATGTGCCATGTTCAGTTATTCATGCCTATATAATCGGTTACATTCGAATTTCTAGTAAATAGCGGTGTTTTAATAGGAGCTCATTACTCCATACTATTTTGCGCTGCTGTAAGAGATCAGTTATTCTAATATCTTATTCTAGTCGCGATCCAATACAGCCAGCCTCATCTGCTCATGGGACCGTTTTACAAAACTCAACTCAGAGTTCAATTACACACCTATCAATTACGAAGTAACCACTACCATGACTACATTCAACCAGCACTCAAAGAAGGGGAAGGATGGATATTGGACAAACGCTCGGGTGTCTCAACTATTATTATTGTCCATGTATAGATATTACGTTTTAGATTATACCTTACTTCCTTTTTTCTTGAGACTGTGGGCAAATCATTTCAACCAGAGTATATTGGCACAATGACCGATTCCCATGTAGGTCAACTTTGGATGTACTGATGTAAAAAAAATGACAAGAAACCGTTCCCTGTCCAGCCATGATAGCCGTGATAGTTTTCTTTGTAATAAATAACAGGTTTGGATACGAAGCTGCATTTATGCTCAATTGAAAAGACAAGTTGCATATCACCTGATAAGAGAGACGGATGAAAGTACACAGGCACTCCCCAACGGCGACACTTATATTAAGTGAACTAGTGCAGAAGGGGAACTCGCGGTCAAGCAATGGTCATCAGGAGAGAGAAAAAAAATCGATAACAAGAAATAACTGTTGGAGCAATCCTCGAATTACCACACGCCACTCCTAAAAGTTAGTGGTTTAGATTAAAAAAAACTTTTTCAACAGGAGAAATAAATAAATGATATCTATATTTCTTATACTTTTGTATGTATTGTTAATTGACTTTCTAGACGCGTTGGCATGGTTGGGAGATTCGAATTTAAACATGTTAACGCTATGGGCATTATGCTGTGCAGAACAAAACCATTGTGTTGTATAAAGAATGCAATTATTATTTAGGCTACAGAACGCAACCTTGAACACATTACGGGTATTATCCATCGCAACTCTTAGCAAACATACATGCTATCTACCGTAGATAACATAATGCAAATCTAAATAATGAATTCTATGCTGCGTCAATTCAGAAACACTGCATTGAGACACGCTTAATAGCAAGAGGTCTCCACACGTTTCAGATATGCCATTTTAACGCAACTTTCTTGGAAACTATTCACAACTATATTAAAGTTTTATAATCAGATATTACTATGAATATGAACAGTAACGTGTGATATGCACGTAGAATGCCCTTGCATTTCAGACACCTGGAATTGAATAATATTCGTGGCTCATTCACCATGGAATATGTTTTTTTCGCTATACCATTATCGGGAATTACAGAACAATTTACCTTTTTTTTTTTAAATTAGGGAACTTTATCAAAATATTAGGCCAATATCAAGAGACTGGCTATGACATTGAAAGTGATAAGCACGTAGTATAATACCCCTTCAAGTAAATGACTCTGAAACCCATGCACTTTCTCGCGGGATGTCCACAATAAAACTATACGCGACTCAAGGCATCGGAGTTGCAGTTACCCAAATCGATCAAATCAACCAAATGGGGAAGTGGTTAGGTCACGAAATATGCCGTTGGGCTATCAATAAACATAAACTGCACGTTTCTAAATGCACACAATATATCAGACCAATACACTATATATATGAACCAAAATAGACTGGGTGCTTGAAGCCCGGCTTGAAGTAACTCGATATGAAGGTGTGGAACTTGATATGTAGGATACTCTGGCAAAAGTTCGATGTAGGTCATTATTCCAGTGACAGCATTTATATACCAAAGAAAAGAAAAACAAATCCAGTGAGTGACGTTTGAATGGAAATGACTTGCATAAAAGTTAAACTGGCACAATTATCTGAATTTGTGGACGCCATTCAAATCACAGATATTATACAACATAGTAACACAATTTGTGTTTTATGGGGCGGAAATTAAGAGACGAATCTGGATGTTGCATGTGCAATTGTGCATATTGTGTGATTTATATTGCTGCACGTGCTTTTACTGCTGATCACGAACTGGCAGTGGAGTGAAACTCGCTAATCTAATTAAGCTATAAAAATCCACAACAAATACAGAGAGCGGGAGGGATTATAATTAATTGAACTGTACATATATAGGTCTACAGAGAGAATATATCGGTCGGGATAAATTTCTTTCCTCCGACTGTCATCATCTAATTCTATAAATAATGCGTATTCTAAAATTCGGAGCTTTATGTTGTACAGGGTGTCCCAGAACGATTTGTACCGTGTTTGCAAAAATAACTAAAAATAGAAGACGGGCAGTGTATCTATTTTTGATACATGCATTATAATGCTGGACATGTCTCCTACTTATTCTGTGAATTTCAGCACGCTACCTTTATTTGTTTTGACGTGGCATGCAATAATGTAAAATCAATGAAAAACTGCTTTTCATTTTCAGCGCAAACGACTCGCATACCCTTGAAAATGGCACGATACGATTAAATAAAGAACGTGGGATGTTTGGCACAGCATTTCGACGACAACTACTGTTGGGGTTGGGCCTTAAAGCTTGCCAGACAGCTGCAATCTTCGCTCTAGTTCTTACAGTCTTACGAGCACCTGAAGCTTCACTCTGCCGATTCCTGACAGTTCTGTGCTCGTCAAACTTCTTTACGTTATACACTATCGCTCCTTTGACTGGAACGCGTGCTCGCGGAAATCGTCTAATGAATCTTCTTTGCGTCTCAACATAGCTGCCGGTTTGCCAGTAAGTTTTTGAAAGGAATCTACGCTGCTGCACAATAAATTGAGGAGCCATCTTTTCTGTACCACAACCAGTTCGACCTCTGCAAGCATTTCAAATTACATGGACCTCACACCACAATAACTAAAACTACCGCCAAAGAGAGAATGGGATTAGGCCGCAAATCCTTAATTCCATGTAATGATTGCTTCGTAACGTCATAAATAATAGATAGATATCGGCTATTTAGTGGAAATATGAACAGGGCACAACTAAAATACCTGCATAACTTTTTCCAAATAACTTTGTGCTGAACGGTTAGTAATGTTACAGATTTTCAAAATAGGTTGCGTTGTCAAAACTTAGAATTCACCATTTTACGCAATCTTCTATAACTTCTACTAGAAACGTCCAATTTTTAAAATCTAAAAATCTGAGAAAGCTAAATATATGTAAAACTTAAAATGTAAAACAATATGAACATTTAACATGCCCTTCATACCTAAAAAATTCCATCTTTCCCGGTACAGATCATTCTGGGACACCCTGTACATGCAGTTATGCGACGTATATCCGTGCTTTATATCAATGTACATTAGAGAGCTCCTATATTATAAACCTTGTTTTTATAATATTGAATTATAATAGTATCAATTCAATTATTATTGCGCAGTGACAAAAAAATTATAGTTTTAAGTTAAAGTGTAATCACAAAACAAACAAGTTTAATAGGTTCCATGGATCCGGTCTACGTTCTCTATATTGGCTTTTTTGACAAACATCTGTCGAACTCTTTTCGCTCTTTAAAACGCATTTAAATGCGTATACAAACAAGATTTTCGGTATTTTCGATATTCGAACAGTTCAAATCTTCGTATTTTCTCAGACAATTATGTTCCTCGTATTCAGTTTGGTAGTCGCTCGTAAGGAGTTCCTCAGCGGTCAAAAGTTGAATATGTCAGACAGATAATATATATGTAGGCCCTGTCGTCATGATGAACAGCCGCTGGATGGCAGGGTGTTAACTGATGCTTGCATAACTTAGCACGAGGGGTTGCCTCAAAGTATTTGCTATCAAGGCAGTATACATCCAGGAGACTTTGCTACCGAAACAGAGAAGGTAAATAGTGCACATTCCTTCGAGAAATCAAAACAGTTGGACTTTGAAGAGCTTTCTGCAAATCGTCATGCCTCCTAATTTGATATCTACGGGGAGACTTTTTTGTGTTTACATCGCATCTCTAATTATTATTAATATTATTAGTGTTGAAGACAGGAAGTGCATGTATATACAATCTCCGCTGACATGTTCGTTAAAACCTAATGCATGAAGAATACACACACTTAAATCAAAGAGCGGATTCATATATGTGAAATAACTAACCGGAAATATGTACGTGAAAAAACTAATTAAGCCCCAGCCCATTTAGTATGTATTATGTTAGTCTAGGGCTCTACAGTGAGTAAATAAACCGTTGCCATTTTTAGCGTCTGATTATATACATAACATCCCTCCTAATACAATAAGCTGATTGAACGCATTTGGAAACACGTGTTCTTTTACCGAATGTTAAGTACGGCTAAATTTAAACGTATTCATGAGAAGGTAAGGTCAAGAGTCGCCCCGGGGAGTCGCCACTAGTCATGATGGTCACTTTATTGTAAAAACAGTAAAAATGAAATGGAAACATTGTCCATGGACTGTAAAACTTACAGTCTATGCATTGTCCCAGTCCGCCCTAAAACCGGTTTAACCCACCAGAGTCTGGTCCTAAGTCCAGAGACCTTAGAGAATTGATTGATGCCTACCCAAGACAAGGAGATATGCAGTTCAAGAAATACTTCCCAAGACACCTTCAAAGAGGCATTATAATGGAGTGCTCATCTGTATAAGGGTGAAATAAGGCTCCGAAGGTGACTGCGCTGGTGCTCTACCAATGAATTACTTCTCTGTTTACGTCTGTATTCCTTTATTGATCGACGTGATTCACAATCTTTCTCAATTATATTTCCTAAGGCGGCTTCATTACTACTATGATTTTGAAAACAATGTCTTCTGTACAAGGAGTCACCATAGACTGTAAAAAGATGAATAGCGGATAGAATTGAAAGACGGGTTTCCAGTAAGCATGGTAAGTGGAAAAAACTACACTGGTAACGCATACCGTGTACTGTCAACTCAGTGAAAATAGTATTGACCGGGTTTTCAGGAAGTGGAAAAACTCCACTGATAACACATTTGCTGCCTAAATTAACAAGAACATGAAGAATGCGGATAATGAACTTGTACCAAAAACTGCAAAAGCACGTAGTATCAACTGATGAATAGCGAGAATAGTAATAACGACGGTTATTCGGGAAGTGGAAAAACTACACTGATAACACATTTGCTGTGTACATAGCAAGGATACGTGTAATGTAGTTTTACCAAATACGGCAATATCACGTAGTATCAACTGGTGAATAGCGAGAATAGTAATGAACAACAGTTATTCGGGAAGTGGAAAAACTGCACTGATAACACATTTGCTGTGTACATAGCAAGGATACGGGTAATATAGTTTTACCAAATACTGCAATATCGCGTAGTATCAACTGGTGAATAGCGAGAATAGTAATGAACAACAGTTATTCGGGAAGTGGAAAAACTGCACTGATAACACATTTGCTGTGTACATAGCAAGGATACGGGTAATATAGTTTTACCAAATACTGCAATATCGCGTAGTATCAACTGGTGAATAGCTAGAAATAGTAATGAACGACGGTTATTCGGGAAGTGGAAAAAATGCACTGATAACCAAATATTGCAGTACCACGTAGTATCAACTGGTGAATAGTGAAAATAGAATTGAACGACGGGTTTCAGGATTTAATAACACATTTGCTGTATACATTAGCAAGAATGCAGAATGTTATTTAACTGATCACAAATTATTTTGCAAAAGTGTTTGTCCGAAATATTTTACAATAACGTTTTAAATAACTCCACTGATAACGATGCGGGTAATGTAGTTGTACCAAATACTGCAATATCACGTAGTATCAACTGATGTATAGCGAGAATAGTAATGAACGACAGTTATTCGGGAAGTGGAAAAACTGCACTGATAACGCATTTGCTGTGTACATAGCAAGGATACGGGTAATGAAGTTTTACCAAATACTGCAATATCACGTAGTATCAACTGGTGAATATCGAGAAGAGTAATGAACGACGGTTATTCGGGAAGTGGAAAAACTACACTGATAACACATTTGCTGTGTACATAGCAAGGATACGTGTAATGAAGTTGTACCAAATACTGCAATATCACGTAGTATCAACTGGTGAATAGCGAGAATAGTAATGAACGACGGTTATTCAGGAAGTGGAAAAACTACACTGATAACACATTTGCTGTGTACATAGCAAGGATACGTGTAATGAAGTTGTACCAAATAATGCAATAGCATGTAGTATCAACTGATGTATAGCGAGAATAGTTATGAACGACAGTTATTCGGGAAGTGGAAAAACTACACTGATAACACATTTGCCGTGTACTTAGCAAGGATACGTGTAATGTGGTTTTACCAAATACTGCAATATCACGTAGTATCAACTGGTGTATAGTAAAAATAGAATTGAACGACGGGTTTCAGGATGTAATAACACATTTGCTGTATACATTAGCAAGAATGCAGTTAATGTCGTGTTACCAAACACTACAATACCACATATTATGCACTTCTGAATAGTGAAAAATATTGAACGAGTTTTCAGTTTAAATAGTATTGAATTGGTATTGTACACAAAGGAATAATGCGGGTAATGTTGCATTAAATCGAATTGAATGTAGTTTTACTAAATACTGGCAAGGCAAAAACAAACTGTACGTCTGCCACGCCCCATTTTTGTTATTACAAAAGTGTTGGTAAATTAACACTTTCAATTAGTGAAAATGTGTTTACCCACGAAACACACAACGTTTTACAGACAAGGTTTAAATGTCGGGTTATATAAAAGGATATGAAACATTTTAATAACATTCAAGAAGAAATTGAAGAACTAAATCAAGTTACCCAGCAAACAGTATAATTAAAACGTAGCAATTCAGGGGTCAAGCGAAAGCAATGACCCAGCTCCGCATGCGGAGCGAACCAAACAACAACAAATAACAACATAACATTCATAAAACAGTTCTGAAAACGTGATGCAAAACATTTAACAGAATGTTATTTAACTGTTGACAAATTATTTTGCAAAAGTGTTTGTCCAAAATATTCTACAATAACGTTTTAAATAACTCCACAGCTAACGATGCGGGTAGTGTAGTTTACCAGATACTGCAATATCACGTAGTATCAACTGCTGAATATTGAGAATAGTAATGAACGACGGTTATTCGGGAAGTGGAAAAACTACACTGATAACACATTTGCTGTGTACATAGCAAGGATAAGGGTAATGTAGTTTACCAGATACTGCAATATCGCGTAGTATAAACTGGTGAATAGCGAGAATAGTGTACACAGCAGGTATGCGTGCAATGTAGTCTTTCCAAATACTGTAATACCACGTATGGACGTGTGAATAGTGAAAATAGTATTTAACGACGGTTATTCAGGAAGTGAAAAACATTCAAGTAATATAGTTCTACAAAATACTACAAGACCATGTAGTATAAACGGGT
The DNA here is from genome assembly GCF_039555335.1 of Amphiura filiformis. Classification (NCBI taxonomy): domain Eukaryota; kingdom Metazoa; phylum Echinodermata; class Ophiuroidea; order Amphilepidida; family Amphiuridae; genus Amphiura; species Amphiura filiformis. The sequence goes on from NC_092632.1 coordinate 60,151,497, forward strand.
GAATAGTGAACGACAGTTATTCAAGAAGTGGAAAAACTACACTGATAACACATTTGCTGTGTACATAGTAAGTATGCAGGTAATATAGTTTTACCAAATACTACAATACCATGTGATATGAACTGGTGAATAGTGAAAATAGAATTGAACGACGGATTTTCAGGAAGTGGAAAAACTACAATGATAACACATTTGCCGTGTACAAAGCAGGAATGCGTGTAATGTAGTCTTACCGAATACTGTAATACCACATATGGACGCGTGAATAGTGAAAATAGTATTGAACGACGGTTATTCAGAAAGTGGAAAAACTACACTGATAACGGATTTGCTGCGAACATAGCAGGAATGCCTGTAATGTAGTCTTACCAAATACTGTAATACCACGTATGGACGTGTGAATAGTGAAAAATAGTCAAGTATTGAACGACGGTTATTCAGAAAACTACACTGATAACGTATTTACCGTAGACACGGCAAGAATGTGGATAATACAGTTTTACCAAACACTGCAATATACCATTGCATACATATGATATGACTGATTAGTCAATACAATTTCTGTTGTTAAAAAAATATCAAAGAGTGACTGGAATAATATTTCCAGTAATCACTACTCTGACTTTGAAAGCAATCTAATGTCTTTTGTACAAGCAATCATACGATATAACAATTCTTCGTTATAATGTGTTGTGCTTGATTATATTAATACATTAAGAAATTACAAAGAGAACGTGAAACTTTTTTTTCTTATACAACTATGTATTTTCCTCAAGTCCACAGTATTATCTACTAGCGCTCGGTATCAACTGGGTCTTACGATCGAAACTATTTCCCAAGACGTGAGAGGAGAACTTTTAAACATATGCCTGCTCAGTAATATTTATCTATGCCCGTGCAACGGGGCATAGATATTGTATTTGTTGTGTTTAGTCTTCTCCTTCGTCTCCTTCTTCTCCTTACGACCACACCTTTGCCCTCCCCTAGCTCAAGAACCAAAGTAGCCTCGGGGCCCATACTTGGTATAATGATGACCCATGACCCCTAGAAATTTCGTAGGGTAGTCCCGACCCCAGAGGTCAAAGGTCATGGGCTACAGGGGGCAATATGTGTAAAATTTGAAGCATCTCTAGCCCAAGAACTATAGCGCCCTCAGGGTTCATACTTAGTATAATGATGGCCCATGACCCCTAGAAGTAACTTATGGTAGCCACGACCCCAGAGGTCAAAGGTCACAGGCTACAGGGGGCAATATGTGTAAATTTTTAAAACCACTTTAGCTCAAGAACTAAAGCGCCCTCAGGGTTCTTGTTTGGTACAATGATGACCCATGACCCTTAGATATTTCTTGCAGTAACATCGACCCCAGAGGTCAAAGGTCATGGGCTACAGTGAGCAATATGTGTAAAATTTCAAACAGCTCTAGCTCAAGAACTACAGCGCTCTCGGGGTTCATAGTTGGTACAATGATGACCCATGACCCTTGATGTATTCTATATTAGCAGCATCCCCAGAAGTCAAAGTCTAAAGGCTTTAAAATCAAAATAGGTACGACCTATTAGCACAGTGTAGCGCAATAGGTAGTATTTTGTTAGCTCCCTGTGTTTGCAATGATAAAGGTCAGAATCGTACGTCAAGGAAACTAATCACTTGACAAAAACTCCCTTAAAAGGGAATGTGAGCATTACATGTATATCAAATGAAAGCTTAAAACAAGTGCTTTCACATGGTGCTCACGAAGTTTTCGTTTGTGAATAGGGGAAGGGGGTTAGGTGTGGTCACGGGCATAGATATTCGTGTTTGGTCAAACACATTACTGTAGCATCTAGTTTATTATTATCATTATTAGATGAATGTTAAGCATAGGAAAAAATAGTGTTAAAACCTTCCTCATCCTTTTCGTTGTACAGTACATTATCCATTGAACTCTCTTCACGCGGGTGTCGACTGCAGACGACAAGTTTAAAACAATTTAAAAAAATTCAGAATTGTACATTTTCATGACAATATTTGGAATCGGCATGAAAAATGCTTTAAAATGAGTACAAACAAGCATAGTATTGGTTGAGTGGTTTTTGAGATAGCTCTTGATATTTTAAGAAAAGTATCTTAAAACTTGGACTTTTTATGTTGAATCCTATGGCTAGCACGCAAAGTAATACGGAGAACGATATGCTCTGAAGTTTATCAACCTACAAAAGGTGGCCAGACAAGTATGATAGATATTTCAATGCAAATGACGGCTGTGAAATTTGGAAACATCTCATGTGTTGATTAATTTAATGCACGTAGGCATCACCTACATGGTCTGGTAGTTGAGCACAGCATAGTTTGACGTGACTGTAGAGTTTCTATGACGTCTACAAAGTTTGCCGACTTCCTACTTTTATATTGATACTGTTATGAAACTAGGTTAAGTAACACCTTCCAATACACTATGGACCACAATGGCCTCATCCTAATGGCATAGTTCAATAACCTCAATTAAACAATCATAGTATAAAATTTGACCTCAAGTTGCAGAGTATGAGTTTTTGTTCCCAAATCTTCAAAAGGTCATTCAATGAATGTGGTTAAAGAACTGTGCCCCTGATAGATGAGAATGTTGTGGATCCTAGTGATAGCTCCAATCGAAAGTTATCAAATACTCTGCTTTAAGGTGGTACTACACCCCCTGATAAATTTTGTGACTAATTTTACATTTTTCTCAAAAAATAACTTGTGTATAAGTTGTGTATATTATGTGGGCAAGGAATCAAATTACTTCACTGAATTTCAGTGATTGAAGACAAGTGGTTCATTATATATGTTAAGAAATGGTACATTCTAGTGGTACCTCTTTTCTTGTCATAAACACATAAAAAAACGTACCGCTTGTCTTGAGTCACTGTAATTCCAGTGCAGTTTACTGCCCCCTATGATAAATATACATAACCTTTGTTACCAGTGTGTTATTATTTTTTGAGAAAAATGCAAAAATAGTCACAAGTTTATCAAGGGGTGTAGTACCACCTTAAGAAAATAGATTGTCAAGGTAATGGCAGTTGTTGCTCTTGATAATTTTCACAGTTTGTACGTGGTAATACGCTTGGTATTTTGAATCCCTGTGACGAATTCTGGCTTACAATTTAATATTATTAACCACTTGGAAAAAGACTATTGAAATAACCAACGTCATTCAAGAAAAATACTAAACATCTCAAAAAAAGTAACTAACCCCTTATATAAGGATCATTAATCAAAAACGGGTGATTGTATTACACATCTGTAAAATGCTGTAAAAGCAGAATTTATTTCTGCACATTTTGATACCTCATTTGCAGCAATTGACTAAATATTGACGTCACAGCGTACATTTAAATCAATGTAACCCAAGATTTGAAAGCTGCAGTAAATTGTATTGATGTTGTACTCAGTGTAATGGAAGGAAATCTGTGTAATGATATCTGAGTGTTTTTGTATTGTTAAAATTTGTATGCAAGTGTTTTATTGTTTTCTGGGCTATCATATCAAATGAGGAGTCAAAATGCGCAGAATTAAATTCTGCTTCCAACGCATTTTACAGCTTTGTAATACAGTAGCCCCTTTTTGAATAATAGCCATTATTTAAGGGGGGTTAGTTACTTTTTTTGGATGTTTATATAGGGCCTAACACATTAAACATTTTCCAAGGTGATTCTGCTTTTCTTTAAAGCATACACAATGTCGTCGTCATGATTGTGTTCAGTGTCTGCAGGGATGACGACGCGGAATCATCCGGGGATATGCTATTGACTTTTACTATTTTCGCCTATGAATCTTTTCTTAAACTGCCTAGCTCATTGAAGGGCAAATATATTGCAAGTAACTATTGATCATTATCAAGTCTATTGATACAAAGACTGAGAAAAAAAATTCAAGAGCAGCATCACCGTCGCGAGCAATACGTGCGCAATGGCGCCCAAGATAATAAGATACACAGTAAGACGTGATGGTGCGGGTTCATTTCTCACGTTTTTCACTTACTGTTTCCGGTGAAACTAAATAATAATGGAAAACATGAATCATTCATGTCTCTTTAAATACTAAGATATTAGTGGTTTGAATGATAAGTGATTTAGACAAGTAGCCATTTAGGAAGCGGGATGGAAAGTACATGATATCATGCATAGTCTCATTCCCATTATTGTGATCCTACATCATAAACAGACAGGTAGGGATACCAATTGAGACTATAATAGTTGGGCAATGGTACTGTATTTTTCTTCAAAATGGTGCCTATAAGCACACTTCTCTCTTTTAAGCTCATTCATTTAACGTGACTTCTGTTATTTTGTTCTCAATCTGTGAACATATCATTTAATTATTATTTTTAAATCGTAGCAGTTTCTGCACATTTTTATTACTTGAATGTTAACTAATGTATTTCTAAAACCAACCAAAAGTAGAAACATCCGATTGAATTTGTAATTTTCCCGTCATATCGTCCTTTTAAGTCAATTTTCTCCCTCAACAAAGTATATTTCCCTGCTAAAACAAACAATGCATTAAGCCTCTGAAAGCGAAATTTACTTATATAGATTTCCATTCCAATATACTCATACATCTATGTAAACGAAGAATAGCTTTGATTACCCGACAGATGATAAGGAATGGCTGCTGGTGCCTAGCAACCGATGCCCATAGTAACAGTGCTACGTTCATCCTTTTTGTCCTTTCTTACAAAACAAGGATCCTCAAGGACGCAGTTTTATCCCCCAAACGAGGGAATGTTTTACCGTAATTTATACTTCCAGTCGACAGCGATGGGTAATTATATACTTTCAATCACCAGCGAGTGTCATTGGCCCATGAGCAGGCGGCGGATGACATGATCGAGCCGGCAACTCGTGAAACCGCCCGGCCGTATGGCATTTTCCATATACTCGGTTAGTTTTGTGGGGTTCGTTATCGAACCCAAACGGTTTTAGCTTGTATTTATATTATTTATCAACATAGGCCTATTTGTTTGTGATATTTCAAGCGTTTTAAAATTTCAAAATACATGTAATCCCATTCAATTACACGGTTGACAATGAAAATTTACTGAATTTAGAGAATGCAATGCGGCCACCACCTGCCCATGAGCTTGATTGTATATCTTTATGCCAGACACATGCATTCATTGGTCTCAAAACCGATTGACAGGAAAGCATTTATATGCAAACTATTTAAGGTAATAGTAAATCCCTGTTATAGATACCTATAGTCTACTTATACTTCCTGTTTATCTAGCTGTGTCGTTGAAAGTGATCAATATTCGCAATTTCAAGTTCTGAGCAAAGAAGTGAGTCACGTGATAAAAAACAGTCACGTCTCGCAAGTAATGACAAAAACAAAGGAAAAGACTTACTTCATTCACGCAAACAAGAGGATTAAAGGAACTTTATAAAGATCAAACTTTACTAGCTTTTTCGATGTTTCAAAACGGATTTTTCAAACTTCGTATAGCAAATACAGCTAAATATTCAACAATATTATTCCTTAGTCATGTTAGTAGCAAACTAACTATTGTTCAAGAAAATTTCAAGGAGTGTCCAATCAGCACTAGGTTATATCAATGATACTCATCTTTGGTTATACACTAAGCCAAAATGAAACTTATATAATTTTTTCACAAGGTCATATCTTAAAATCCTGTCCATTAAAATTAACCAAAATTACACACAGGATTACTTCAATACTCTACTCTAAACACATGTCGGTAACCAAGCAGTTGTCCAACTGACACAACAGCAAAATGCACTGACATGGAACAGCTTCCTGGACCACATTCACAGTCCAATAATTGGCACCCAGCACAAGAAATCTGTGAGAATGTGAACAATGTTCTTGCACAGATGATAATTCCCAAAGAGTAAGTGGAATAGTGTGGAACAACTATTTCTTTACGTTAAGTTTGATGGACAGGATTTTAAGATATGACCTTGTGAAAAATGATAAGTTTCTTTTCTTGGCTTAGTGTATATAACATTTACTACCACAGCAGACATGTATCGTTCATCACAATCAGCACTTCCCTGATGACACTTACTGAGCATCGGTTGACCAACAGCTTTGTACAGATGCATGTACATAGGTATGTTTATATTTCCACCAGAAAAAGGCGCAGTAAATCTAAAGATATCAATGAGCAAAGCACTTTCTGATTCTCCTGTAGATGGCAAGGGACAACTAATAACGAAATTTTACAATTTATACGGCACAGAACAATCTGGAAAACAAGTTGATCCGTGTATTTTGGCAATCATAGATGGACAATAACAAAGGATATGGACCACGGTTGTTTGATGGCATGTAGAACTGTATTCATTTTTAAGCAAAGTTGAACACTGATGGCGCTATTTATCTTAAATTTGTTTGCGTCTTTTCAAAGGGTAGACACTTGTATAATGGCATTAAAGCACCATAAAAATGAATAACACAGCAAGGAAATTTTCATACTACTTTTTATCATGAAATGAAAGGAATCGCTCATATTAATGAGCTAAATTAAATTTAAAATATATGTAAATAGCGCCCTCAGTTTTCACACAAATGTACAGTTTATAGAATAAACACTACAACAAAAAGTCAGCACAGATGACAAATTTGATAACGATAAGAAAATCTAAATTTAAAAATAGCTAACAAATCTAATGTGTATATTAGTGTGATAGCTGTTAGTAATTGTAAAGGTCTAGAATTGAGAATTATATAATGTTTTGTTAGAAACATTAACAAATGATTATATCAAACAACCGCGGGACCTAATATTTAAGTAATGTAGCTTCATGAACGTGATGAAACTCTCAGAGCATGACAATGATCGACCATTTTGACATACAGAAGGAAAATGGTTAAGGTCGTTATAAAGATGGTTCAAAAATAAAAATACACGTAGGCAGGACATAAATTAAAGACGGTGTATCAAGAGACGGACAGAATGGCAGCCACACACATGCAGAAGGGTCAGAAAAACGAAGACAGTAAGGGTAGAGGGAACGACATCACCATGTGCACCAGCTTAGTTAGAATCAGGAACTTGGGTCATAGCAGCTCGCAAAAGATAGAAATAGATGGAAAATGCTGGAGGATTTACAGCAGACAGCAGTGCAGGGACCGGATTAATAGCCTGATGCATGCCTTGTGATTCAACAACATGATAGACGACATAATATAATTTATTAACAACATCAGTGAAGTAGATCGTGAAGTACATCTGAACGTTGCTACCTATATCTCTTCGTCATGTTCATCTCTTCATCATGTTTGGCTACACTCTGCACGAATTCCATGTTAATATCGACCCATATACTTTTGTACGACGTAAATTTATTAAGAGTGAAAAAGCTTAAAAAGTGTCATGTCCAAGTACCGTAACGCTTACAAATCATGCATCTAAAAAATCAAAACACAGCACTTTCACATCCAGGCTAATGTTATCATTAATGGAAAAATACATTACTGTGATGTTGCTGTTGTGGACGATGTATATAAGTGTAAGAATTGTATGAAATGGTCTTAATGATTAAAGTATACCAAATGCGCAAGCTTCTATAACAGGCCTTCTCAACTGGCGGCGCGCGCGCCACTTATGGCGCTTGGAGTGAGTCGAAGTTGCGCACAAAGTGGCGCACGGTAATTTTAAGAATTTTTTCACATAAATCTTGAACAAAAAGGGGTGAAAATACCCAATCTGCGCCTTTTAAAAACCTTAAAATCCATGAGTTTCCGGGGCACTGCCCCCTGGACCGCCGAGAAAGCACCACCGCACCACACACGCGCTACCTCGCAGAGTCCTCCCTTGACATGTTGGCACTTCATGATCACTAAAAATTTCCAGTTGGCACTTCAAACAAACTAGTTGAGAAGGCCTGTTCTATAAGAACCAATAGATTCCAGGGCTGTGCGTGCGTGGGAGTCTCAATCAAGCTAATTCAAAAGACGGTCTAAGTAGTACAGCAGGTTAATCAATTTTGGAGACCCAATTGAGCCAAGGTGATACAAGCACCATAATTGACATATACTCTCCATGTGTATCACTTTATTAAATACGTTTAATTGCCAACGTTAGCCATGTGTGGAATGCTATCAAATTTCAAATTTGCTCAAATTTAGTTTCCTCTGGTCGTAAGAACTCCGGAACGGCAAGTCAATGGGTCAAAATATAAATTTTGTGAATCCTTATTTCCAGAGGAATATTTTGTAATTAGTTTTTAATAACAAATATCTAGCAACTTTATATTTTGACTTACTTGCAATTATGTGATTCCACAAGTGGCTAACGTATTTTTCCTAATAAATGACCAACAAGGGATCATATACCAATTATTTTGCTTGTATCACCTTGGGCTCAATTGATTCACTAATCTGCAGTACTATAAGAGGACTGGGATATTATATTCACGCAATGGAACCGTATAGTAGTTTAACTGGGTTTATAGGCCAGCGAATGCTGTTTGCCGACAAACTGTGTCATATTAACTGGAGTATTAAATAGTGGCTATAAATCATCGATCGATCGCGATTCTGTAAATGGGCTATTCCAGTTGAACTCCACACACCCCCTATGGAAGACATGACGTTAATCTTCCACACAGGGAATGAGAATTTCAAATGGGGTTACCTAAAATATGGGCGACTCCATTTGAAATATACACCCCCTGTGTGGGAGATTAAGGCCATGCCTTCAATAGGGGTATATGTATTTAAACTGGAATAGCCCAGTCCAGTGGGAGGAAGTTGATGTCACTCACTCAATACGAACTCTTTGGATGCATTATTATTACTCCTTCGCTTTCTAATTCTCGCCTACCTATATATATCTATAGTCCAGTCAAAGTGGGTTTGACTCACCATTAATTGCTAGAGTTATTTTCACTTCTATGCATTTCAAAGATGTCCCCTGAACGGCATACAAAAAGTAAACTATTACTTGGTAGTAGAAAGGTAGTTTTCAGCGGGAATAGGTCATACAGGGGTCAAATTTCAAAGTTGCTCCAATCAATTTACAAACTAAGCCTATATATCCAAAATGGTTTCAAATTGTTCGTCTTGCAAAGTAGAAACCGAAACGAACTTTAACAACGGATTCAAGTTTCGTCAACACTTCCTTAAATTCCTTAATGCTTCATTGCTTCTTATTTGAATTTTTTCAGCATTTCGGTATTGAATTTATGATCGAGTCTGTTAATTTTCATTTATAGTTTGTACAAATTGTAAGGAATGTAATTCTTAGATTCGTTAAGGGGGAATAATACCCTGATTTTCATCAGTACCCCTCTTCTTTTTTTTCTTGCAAATTTATAAAGTACATAAATATGTTCATCACCTCATGTCATGAACTTATAAAATACATCTACATAAAAAGTGTTTTTAAACCATTTTAGTAAGTCATTTTAGCCCTATATATTTTTTGTTTACTGTATCCTGGTAACTGAGATGTGTGTTTCATAACAAACCATAATTTATTCTATTGAACATGTCCAAGTAGAATACATGAATAGAATACATTAAATCCTTTGTTAAACTATCTATAGAAATGTACTCTGATTATAAGACTGAATAAATTAAATACGCCTAATCTCTTCCACATAGACAATTTAATACTACACCATGTATGTATCTTCTATAATGTGTTGTTAGGAAAAGAGATTAAAACAGGCTATAAGGTCATCAAAGGTCAGGTTATAGGTCAATTGGTTCAGGTCAAATTCAGGCATCAATTTTGAATACATGTGATAGTCTGTGATATCATACATGTCATAATGAGGCATCAATTTTGATATTTTGTCTGTTACTGGATATATAATGGAAATGTGTGAGGTGGATATACTAAAATACCTTGGGATGTAAATGGTGAGTACAATTTAGATTGCCTAGTTGAGATGGATTGGGCAAATAAATGTAACATAGTTACCAAAATCACAAAAATGAAGCTCACGGAAAACTACCTAATATGGTGGTATAGGTGACAAAAAATACAATCTTTTTCAACATTGCTGTAGTGTGGTTATGGTAACCTGTTACCTATGGCTTAATTAAGTTTCAGTGAAATAGTGTCGCAAGTTCAAAATACAAAATATAGCTTAACATTGAAAATAGAAGCATTTTAACCGGTTCGTTTTTTGATAGTTGTGGAGCACCAAGTTCATGAAGTCATAAAAGAAATCAGGGACCACTTATTCCCATTTTACATATCAACATTATTTCCTTAATGTGTTAGCAACACATATCCAAAATTTTAACGAAATCCGTTGATAGTAAGCTTTCCAAAATGAAGTGAATTTAAAACATCAGTGATGTACCACTTTTTGGCTTATACCATTAGAAATGTACGCGTCATTGATACTGATGCCACCAATTGAACGAGAAGTTTTGCCCCTTCATTTTGCATACCACTTTGTCCAATTTCTTTTCTCATTTCTTCACAAAATGCAAAAAAAGGCAAAAAAAAAAAAGGCAATGGGTGTAGTACCCCCTTAAGTTAAATAATCAAACGAAACAAACTTGCAATTACAACGATATGAATTTGATAATGGTTTCCATTTGCTCTGAATCCTTTTGTTGACATTGACCAAAAACAAGGCTAATAATATCAAATAAGGTCTAGTAAAAACGTTGCTCGGGTTTAACCCACGCTTTATTTTTGCAAATGACTAGCACGCTTCGAGAATCGAAATTATAATATATTAAACCACTTTACCCATTAATAGCATCAGCTCTACCCATACGAGCATTCAGCTCTTATATTATTACATAATATTACATTATTCAACGAGAAAGTCCTTGACAATATCTTCAATAAAATCAAAGCTGTAAATAAAATTACTCAAGCAACCAATCACTTTTACTTTCCCTACCATTTTTCATCATCATTTTGATCCTTTCTCCCGTCACTAAAATGTTGATATATAAATACATGATTACGACAGGTTTGCCTGGTTTGTCAGACCGGCCGTCGTATGGCATGCAGGTCTAATGAATGCCAGGGTTGAGACAAACAGCCTAAGGGAGGTTTCCGCTTCATCAGAGTACTGGCCCAATCTCGTGATCTGACGGATTGCTCTGCCTTCCTTGAGGGAACCCGTCACTGCACGATTGTTTTTCAACTCTATCTTCTTACAGAAGTTACAGTACAGTAGTATATATAGTAATGCAGGAAAGCATATGACAGCATCCCTAAATTCCCTTGCATGCGATAATATAGTTTGACATACAATGTAAGTTTCCGGGCATTTTAATATAATGGGCGGTCATATGAACTACATGTAGTCATCCAACACATAGTCCACCCAATCTAAGCAAAATAATGGCTTCACCTAGACAAAATTGCAACACAAGGTATTTTGTCTAGGTCAAACCTTATATTGGGTGGACTATACAGGCTAGCTCAAAGTTTAATATACACTTTTTCTTATCATTGTGAAAGTCCCGGGTGAAAGTTCCCCTACAATTTGCATAAAATGTAACTATACATCGCTTCTGCTCGAAGTTATAGTAAACATTATGGTCTGACTCTGAAGTAAGCTTTCAGTTAAATTCTTACGGATTATCAACTCATGTGACCATTGGTGACAGCGTTTAAACTACAGCAGAGATCGGATGATGGTTTTAATACCAAACTATTTCCTCTATAGAAGTAAAGTACATTACAGTGTGTTATTTGGAGTGTAAAACAAGACAAGTCTGAGCTCAGATAAATGTCTCCTCTACCCATAAGAGCATTCATGCAGCTCTTATATTATTACATATGTACAAAATTCATATTGGCAACGAGAAAGTCCTTGACAATATCTTCAATAAAATCAAAGCTGTAAATAAAATGCCTCAATCTACCAATCACTTTTATTTTCCCTACCATTTTTCATCATCATTTTGATCCTTTCTCCCGTCACTAAAATGTTGATATATATAAATACATGATTAAGACAGATTTGCCTGGTTTGGCAGACCGGTCGTCGTATGGCATGCAGGTCTAATGAATGCCAGGGTTGAGACAAACAGCCTAAGGGAGGTTTCCGCTTCATCAGAGTACTGGCCCAATCTCATAATCTGACGGATTGCTCTGCCTTCCTTGAGGGAACCCGTCACTGCACGATTGTTTTTCAACTCTATCTTCTACAGTAGTATATATAGTAATGCAGGAAAGCATATGACAGCATCCCTAAATTCCCTTGCATGCGATAATATATTTTGACATACAATGTAAGTTTCCAGGCATTTTAATATAATGGGCGGTCATATGAACTACATGTAGTCATCCAACACGGGCTAGCTTAAAGTTTAATAATGATACACTTTTTCTTATCATTGTGAAAGTCCCGGGTAAAAGTTCGCCTACAATTTGCCTAAAATGTAACTATACAGCTTCTGCTCGAAGTTATAGTAAACATGATGGTCTGACTCTGAACTGAAGTAAGCTTTTAGTTTAATTCTTACGGATTATCAACTCATATGACCATTGGTGACAGCGTTTAAAATACAGCAGAGATCGGATGATGGTTTTAATACCAAACTATTTCCTCTATAGAAGTAAAGTACATTACAGTGTGTTATTTGGAGTGTAAAACAAGACAAGTCTGACCTCAGATAAATGTCTCCTCTACCCATAACAGCATTCATGCAGCTCTTATATTATTACATATGTACAAAACCCGTCACTGCACGATTGTTTTTCAACTCTATCTTCTTACAGTACAGTAGTATATATAGTAATGCAGGAAAGCATATGACAGCATCCCTAAATTCCCTTGCATGCGATAATATAGTTTGACATACAATGTAAGTTTCCGGGCATTTTAATATAATGGGCGGTCATATGAACTACACGTAGTCGTCCAACACAGGCTAGCTCAAAGTTAATTATACACTTTTAGTTATCATTGTGAAAGTTCGCCTACAATTTGCCTAAAATGTAACTACAGCTTCTGCTCGGAGTTATAGTAAACCGGATGGTCTGACTCTGAAGTAAGCTTTCAGTTAAATTCTTACGGATTATCAACTCGTGTGACCATTGGTGACAGCGTTTAAAATACAGCAGAGATCGGATGATGGTTTTATTACCAAACTATTTCCTCTATAGTACATTACAGTGTGTCATTTAGAGTGTAAAACAGGACAAGTCTGAGCTCAGATAAATGTCTCCTCTACCCATAAGAGCATTCATGCTGCTCTTATATTATTACATATGTACAAAATTCATATTGGCAACGAGAAAGTCCTTGACAATATCTTCAATAAAATAAAATCTGCAAATAAAATTCCTCAAGCTACCAATCACTTTTATTTTCCCTACCATTTTTCATCATCATTTTGATCCTTTCTCCCGTCACTAAAATGTTGATATATAAATACATGATTAAGACAGGTTTGCCTGGTTTGGCAGGCCGGCCGTCGTATGGCATGCAGGTCTAATGAACGCCAGGGTTGAGACAAACAGCCTAAGGGAGGTTTCCGCTTCATCAGAGTACTGGCCCAATCTCGTGATCTGACGGATTGCTCTGCCTTCCTTGAGGGAACCCGTCACTGCACGATTGTTTTTCAACTCTATCTTCTTACAATACGGTAGTATATTATAGCAATGCAAGAAAGCATATTACAGCATCCTCAAATTCCCTTGCATGCGATAATATAGTTTGACATACAACGTAAGTTTCCGGGCATTTTAATATAATGGGCGGTCATATGAACTACATGTTGTCATCCAACACAAGCTAGCTCAATGTTTAATAATTATACACTTTTAGTTATCATTGTGAAAGTTCGCCTACAATTTGCCTAAAATGTAACTACAGCTTCTGCTCGAAGTTATAGTAAACATGATGGTCTGACTCTGAAGTAAGCGTTCAGTTTAATTCTTACGGATTATCAACTCATGTGACCATTGGTGACAACGTTTAAAATACAGCAGAGATCGGATGATGGTTACCAAACGATTTCCTCTATAAGAGTAAAGTAAATTGTGACTTGGAGTGTAAAACAGGACAAGTCTGAGCTCAGGTCATATCGGTCATCAAATTCTGCTGGAATTATTACAATTTGTCATATCGTGATGTTTGATCAAACAACTCCAATTAACGAGCGTAACGTACCGATTTGAAAGCGGATGCAAAAGATATATTTTGACAGTAAAAGGGTTGAATTTTCCAGGAAACTGGTTTGCATCTTAACCTGACCACTATACCTGCCGATCTAACATTGCCTCTGATTGGTCAATTACGTGATATCTTCGTTTTAATAACCAATCAGAATGGAGCTTTGTAAATAATTCACCCCATTTTTTTGCGTGGTGAAATTATTCTAACAATGTTGCTGATTGGTTCAATTGATAATGAAAACTTCTTTTTGACCAATCAGCAGGTAGTTCTCATGGGGTTAATGGTCAAATTACCGTAATAAATTATTCAGGTATCTGCAAATTAAGTGAAATATCTTAATTTGATCATCTATTAGTCTGTTAGTCGTGACAATAACACTTATTCCATGTGTGAAATAACATATTCTGATTATAGAGATCAGGGGACCAGTGACTTGGTTTAAATATACTCTGCAAAAACAGATGCTTATATTTAAACACGATATAGTGTGTATTTAAAGCAACACTTAATAAACACGTAATTAGTGTTGCATGTTATTAAGATAACTTAGTGTCAAGAAACATATAGTTAAACACTATTAAGTGTTGCTCTAAATACACACTGAAAAAAACATTTGTTTTTGCAGTGTAGCATTTGAAAATATTTGTTGTTTTTAGCTGATGTTGTACTGCTTTTAAATTGGATTGAAACTAATATCACCTTACGTAGTTCTAACAACTTTCGACGATACCCTTACACATTTTAATTGCACACACCCGCCTTCCGGACACCCCATCTCTCACCCACAACGAGCCTCAGACAGACATGCACCCGTATATTTTGTTTAACTGAACTCCCAAATTACCGTGCGTTTTCCAGAATCAGCATCTGTTGGCAGAGTGATTGGATAATTGTTCATTCATCACACGACAAGCTATATAGGGCCCCGATTGCATAAGAATAAGATATCACATCAACTTTCCGAGGATCCTATATAAATATACGCGTGTATAAAGCTTGCTTAATTGTATAATTCATTGTCTCGTTCATATCAAGTAACAGGAGCTTACATCTGCGTACAATTCTGCAGACATAATGGGGTAAAATCGGTAAAAATTTACCGAATAGAGCCACGACACGTCCACAAATTTGAATTATTTTGTTTTGTGTCAAGTGGCAATCTTTTATAACAACATATTGTTGTCATCAATACCGGAAGTGTCCCGCACTCAAGGTCATTTGCATCACAACCCAGCTGAAGACTGAAGGTTTCAGTCGCAACGTCGGTTCATCCGTCAAAAATAGGTATGTCTGGTTGACCAGGTTTAAATTAAATCTTAATTTCAACATACCCAGATGAATGAGAGTCTACACAGTTTGAAGATATTGTATATACCTGCATGGGGAGCAAAATTTAGAAGACACCTTCACCCCCCCCCCAAGCTCCCGGAGCCCGTCTTCGGTTGTCGTGAACACAGTGATGCAGATGGTAACGCTAAAACAGATACAAACGATTACACCTTTTTAAAAGAGGGCAATTGATCAGGTGTATGAGGAGGAATAAGTCTTGGAATTAACGAGTCTAGCCCGGTGTCTAGTCACGACATCTCTTCTGAACCCAGTCACGGTATTGTATTAAATAACTGGATTGGGAGTTCGTAGTTGCACTTAACGATGGATCCCGCGATCAACCATTGACACACATACCCGGCACCCACACATACATCATATTAAAAGAAAAACGCAAAAAGAAAACTTGTTATGTCAACGGCGAGAAGCGTAATTATGCCGTGGCACAAAACAAATGTCGTAAAACTCTGCTGCAATTCTCTTCGGGGTTGTGCCATTTCCGGTGAAATTATTTACAAATAACAGTAAAGGTCTCCCATGCAGAGTTGTATATATGTATTGCAACTATAGGTAAACTCGAAGCAGTTTGAATTCACATTGATTCGGATCAACTGTAGGGTCACCCATGCAGAGTTGTATTATCTAGGCTAGCCTATTGCAGCTATAGGTAAACCCGAAGCAGTTTGACTTTGAATTCATATTGATTCGGATCAACTGTAAGGTCTTCCATGCAGTGTTGTATATCATGTAGGCTAGCATATTGCAGCTTTACGGGGTAAACCCGACGCAGTTTGACTTTGAATTCACATTGATTCGGATCAACTGTAAGGTCTCCCATGCAGTGTTGTATATCATGTAGGCTAGCCTATTGCAGCTAACGGGGTAAACCCGACGCAGTTTGACTTTTAATTCACATTGATTCGGATCAACAGCAAATTGAGCAACGGTCTCCCATGCAGGGTACGAATTGCAGCTAACGGGGTAAACCCTACGCAGTTTAACTTTGATCGTATTACGACAATGTACGAGGCATTCATGGATGTGGTAAAACAACGTTATTCACGAACTTGCTTCACCCATGCAAGAAAGTGCAATGTAGTTACCATTTCCTGCAATACCATTGAGTTGTACTATTCATTCTTCCATCGCTTACGATACAGGTATACCGTAAACAAACCCGCACACACACCCCCACACACCACAATTCATGTTTATTTGTGTTCTATTGTAGCCCATTGTCTGACCTATATAAATGTATTCGCTCAACTGTTTCCGCTGCGTTCTATTCTTACCCACTTATCTCTGTAACTAATTCTAAGTCTTGTACATGTCTTGACTGAGCATCATTGGTATTCCCAGTGAGTATATCGCGCTATCACGTCGTATATCCACATTAATGACAAGCTTACGTGTTTTGCATGTTCAAAATTTCGACATTTTTTTACACATTCGAGCTATTCGTCATCTACGATTATCAAGAATGTTTGACTCGCTTTAACTTTTTTAACTCTTCCGATAATTTGATGAAGGTGTCTCTTCCGATAATTTGATGAAGGTGTTTAAGGCTACATGCTCTTTTTGGTTGAAATTTTTGGCGGGAAATAATCCCGCCAAAACATTAAAGTAATCTTTTCCCACAACTAAATATCATAGTCAGGAAATTAATGATGCATCTGGTAGCTTAGATCATAACTTTCATTGCACTTAGTTGCAATTATCCCAGACAATTCTTGATTTGTTTTTACAGAGTCTTGAATTGTCGATGTTTTTGATCAAAAACATCACTCGGTGTATTTTGAAACTCGAGGCATTAACTCTTCTCAAATTAGCCCCAAATCATAATTTATTATATGCACGTGTAGCAAACACCAATGGGAATAATTGGACGTTGTTTGCGGAGCCTAAATTTGGTTTGATTTTATTTCACAATAATTCTAAGGTGAGAATTTTGACCTGACATTTACTTTTTGGATTTCAAATTTAAATTTATTGATATACATATTTTGAATAAATAAAGAGTACGCTTACCTTTCTGCAACACTTCCCGGTATCATTAAGCATCTGCTGATAACCAACATTTTAGCTGAAAACAGTCCCTTCCTATCATTTTTGAACAAAATATGGTTCAAAAGTCCGTACGCTGCGTGTATAAACTAGCACAGCGAGATAACGAACAGAGCTATTTACGGTGGGGTATCTATTGTAAGCTATTAGGGTAGGCCTATAGTATATCTTCCCGCAAGTGACAAGATGTGTCAAGCAGGGCGGTATATTCAAACGCTATTGTCTGGATCATTGAGTATCGATTGAGCACGTATACATGCAGCACGGATGTGTGGTCCTCCCCAGGTTTTGACATAAATTACAAATGATGTCGTGAATGACCCAGCGTTTTCATTTTATTATTACTAAATTAATCGTCGTTTATCACGAGTGCTAAGAGTTGTACCAGTTCAATGTATCAAAATTAATTTGTATTAAATGAAAAACAAGCAGACAAGTAGAGTCATATGTCTTTCTATGACCGTATTCCTACCAAAATCAAAATCAAAATGATTTTCAATACACTAGAAACGTGTTGATATGTATATCTTTGAAAATCGCCGAATGTTAACCACAGTCACCGTGGCACAGCATAGGCATCTTTAGCATTCAGTGAAATTGGCAGTGGTTCGAACCCCGGTGAAAATTTTAGTATTTTTATTCTTTTTACTAATGCGCTGTGCCGTTTTACAAACACGCCCCTGAATGAAACTCATGGGCATGTACCCTTAAAGCTTAAGCTTTAAACACCTTCATCAAATTATCGGAAGAGTTGTTCTCATAACCTCGTTGGGCTTTGATCAGAGTTGCATATTTTGCGGTAAGTTGTCAAACTACAGAGCTCTATCATCGTTTATTAATACTACAGGGTGTCCCTGAAAGAACTGTATCGTCGGGAACTGAAATTTTTGGGCATTTTAACGCATAAACCAAACATAACTAAATAACCGACATGGTTGAGGAGCATATCAGCTATCACATACACTCATAGAAATTGTTCGTTGGCATTACTCAGTAAGTTGATGTAAGTCGTTGCGTCAACTTTCCGAGTAATGCCAACGCGTACAATTTTGAGTAACGCTGACTCGATATCATTATGTTGGTCGCACTCATTTGCACTTACTTTATTGAGTTGTTACAACTCAGAAAATGAAACTAGCCTAGGTTAGCATAATTTTCTAGAGGTGTGCTATAGTATACAAAATTTTGCACTGATTACAAAAATAAATATTTGAATACTGCTAATTGTGCAGAAAATGATCCAATTACGTGAATTCAGTAACAAAGTATACCAAATTGGAATAACTCAAAACAATAAGTACCAGTAACTTAATATGAACGAGTTACATCAACTTACATGGTGAGTTACAATAGCTCAACTGATTGGTTCTTTGAACCTTGTGTATTTTCTAAGTTCCCTGAACTTGAATTCAGAAGTTGGCATTACTTAAAAAATTGACGCAACGACTTACATCAACTTTTTAAGTAATGCCAACAAAGGTGATTAGTTGACGGAACTTTTTGAGCTTTTTCAGCATTTTTTAAGTTCGGATAACTAAAATGAATTTTGTTTTGGCAACTTTTACACTATTTTTGAGTTGTCCAAACTTACTCCTTTTTATTTGCGCCAACAAGGCGAACAAGTCATTTCTATGAGTGTACTTTTTGTGAATTTTGACAATTGACCGCTCCGTTTTTGAAATAAAAGAATTTTAGGAAACTACCTAATGTTCAGTCCGTTCTACGGAGTCAAATTTCTATCAATGAAGCGCTAATGATGCGCAGTGATTATCATCGATTGATATTAGAATTCGCGGAAAAGATTGAAAATGAGGGAGTTTTTCAAGAACGAAGTGGTCAATTGTCAAAATTTAAAAAGTATGCGATAGCTGATTTATTCCTCAACTACACCAGTTATTTAGTTATGTAGTTGTGGCGTTAAAATACCCCAACAATTAAGTTTCCGACGATACAGTTCTTTCAGGGACACCCTGTATGTGACCAGCTCCAACAAAACCCGGAACAAGTCGCCAGGCATATTTTTGAGTTATAAGCCTTTAAAGATGGCATTCCCACAAAAGAAAATCAAATTTTGGAATTCTTAGTTTCATGGTATTTGACCTTGGAACTGAGTGGACTTTCAAATCCTTGAAAGTACTTATTGAAAAAGAGGTTTATTTAATCAATAATTGACAGTTGAACTATGATAATCACTATTCAATCCTGTGTAAGGCAGGAAACTAATTAGCACATTACACAGACTAGCAATTTTTCAAAAATATCAAGGTATCATTTACAAATTTATCCATATCTTGAAGAGTATTGATGCTATGTATATAATTTTGGTATCATTTTGAAGCTTATTGTCCCGTGCTTATACATCTTTATTCAAATCATGAAATGTCAAAAATGTGACTTGTTCCTGGTTTTGTCGGAACGGGTCACATATAGTATTTGCCGTCTTTTGGCAGTCGTATGAATTTCTGTACACAATATCATGTCCTAAATGGTCAAATCTAAATGGTCAGACCTTAAGGTCAGTTTGTCCTAGCTGGCAAATTTGCAAGCAAGAAAGCCGGTCGGCATTTGATGTTCAATTAATAGCTAAAGCAATAAAAGTGACAGACTAAGTGTGCATACCAAGCATATACTGACCCAACCGTCTTATGAACTATTCTCATGGCTCTTACTAATCCAAATTAATTCAGATCTAAATACAAAAAGAGGTTTTCTGCTTCCCATAAACAATACTGAGACCTGGTGGAATCTGATATAGACACTTGGCGCAGATAGGCATGGGCACATATATCAAATATAGACTGTACGAAATGTGCACATTATGTATTTATTATGTGTTATACGTGGTCCTGATATCCACATCAGTGATAGGATTAGGATGGGTTAAAGATCATCGTAAGCAAAGTTTACATATCTGCCCTACAAGTGTGTCTTACACGATCGGGGTAAGATGGTCATAGGTGTCTGACATATATCAATTATTAAATAAACTTGCGATTTGAGACATATTCTGGTAAAAATTATCTACATTTTGTCAATAGTCCTTCTCCTTACTATACCATTTCTTTTATTTTGAAATTCACTGATACACAAAGATATATTTTTCTAATTTCATGATGAATTAGGTATTAAATGTTGTTGTTTTCAAAAGGTGATTTATGTATTTTTTGCACGTATCTTTTTTTAATTGGTATGATCCGTATCAATAATAACCCAATAACAAAGCTGCTTTCTCCACAAAGACCTTTAACCAAATTATTCCAAATTAAAAATTGACTATACACGACAACAGGGAAAAAGCAATGTTGAGCAGCCTGAGCGTCTTAACCATTTTAAAGGTTGCGAAGGCATTTATCGACTGATGCGTGCATTCAGAATCGACGTTTGTAAAAATATCGCGAAAGGACGTATGACCCATCGAAGGAACTCGCGAGAAGTGCCTGTTTCTGTTTTCGTTTTCGTATGTCATTGTTATTCTGAAGTGTTAGCCTCCTAGGTGTGACCAATCTTTCTGTCCGAAAAACACCAAAAACAATTAGGTCTTTCTGGGAAAAAATGTATATCTTCAATATGAAAGGTCAACATTTCCAATTGATCGTCGGCTTTTCCTCCCAGCTACATACACTTTAAGTACATATCATTAGATTTGTAAAGTTAACTTCGAGGGCTGTTATATATAAAAAAAAAATTTAAAAAATCAAATTTTAATAATTTGTCATAAAATTATATCGCGAATTTAAAAAAATCCAAATTATTTGATATCAGAAGGACATTCTTCGTATTCAGAATGCAATTCGATATGTCTGATGTGCTCTCATGTCCCACAAAAAATACTGTCGAAACGCTCATACCAGAGCCCTTAATGTGAACCAATTTAACAACATTAAAGACGAGAGGGGCACTAGACCACTAAATACACCGGTGTTCCATAATCTTGTCTTATCCAGCATTTAGTGACACAGGCATCCACCTCTATTGAAATAAGATGATTGGTACTTCAAACTTAACAATGAATTTAAGTTACAGATCAACTCACTAAATCCCTTGCGTTTTCGTTTCTGAACAATAGACTTACGAAAACTGAAAATATAAAAGGACCCATTGTATGTATTTTGATTCCCCATCGGCAAATCCTTGCTCAAAATGGTAAAGAGACTTTTGGGACACCCTGTACCTAAAAACAGAATTTACGATACATTTGTTAATGTTGTTTACTACTTACTTGGGGGAGTGCAATTTCTTTCTTCTTCTTCTTCTTCCCCATGACCATCTTGAGAGTTGCCGGTACTGTTATCTTCTTCGTCATCTGCATTATTATAAGGAGCACCTGCCAGATGTCTTAGGAAAATTGGACTCTCTCTGTTTGATGATGAGGATTGCTTAGCAACATCTTCTTTTCTAACATCTGTGAAAATGAAAATACCATAATATTTTGTTAATCGTGTTTCAATATAGAGTACTATAAGCAGAATGAACGTCATATATACATACAGAGTAATAAAAATGCTCATTGGATAATGGCTGAAAAGGAGGATTAGCTCTTAGGATTTGGAAAGACTAATTAGGGATTCAATCATGTTTCACCGTTGTTCATCACCGTTTAACAACGATGCGGCCGCGTCGTCTGCGTGGTTTACTTCGCGAGGGCAGGCTGCCCGAGCGAAGTAAACCACGCAGACGCGCCGGACGCGAGTTGTTAAAACGGTGATGAACAACGGTGAAACATGATTGAATCTTACTATAAATAGGGGAATGTTGTATGTATGTATCTATCTATGTGGGCACATAAAGGCTCCGTCAGTTTCGATCCAAACGTCACGAAATTCATACGGGAGATCGATGAATATACGGGAACGTGTTTAAACTTTATTTGGTTGAAAACGGTCAAGAATTGGCTGCAAAAACAGTGAAAATATGGGTAAAAACGGGGTTTTTGTTATGAAAATCGGTTGTCCGCCTACGCGTCACTGCAGCTGGCAGACAGCGCGTCGGCGCCGCGTGCGTAATGCGCACTACGCCAATTCGCGCGTAAACGGCGCAGAGCCACGCGACTAGCGAGCCAGAGACCAGTGGACATGATAATACGGAAAGAAGGAAAAATAAAGGACAAAAAGGTATATGGACGGGTCACGGGATTATGATAACGGGTGAACAGATAAATAAAATGTACCTTTTCAATGATTCTACCTGTTCAGTAATTATTCCTCTTATAGTGAACGCTCCCATCTAGCGGGGACCCGCGCGAAGCGCGGGTATCCCGCTAGTCCCTTTCAACAACGAAAAGAAGCTAAATATCGTATAATTCAGGATTATTTTACGAGGAATGTCAGTTAATCATTGCCACTCAGCCTTACAAAAACTTCGATGATTTCTCCTTTAATATCAGCAATAAATAAAACTACAGAATAAAACGGCAAAGTTTAGCCGCTACCTGAAAAATACTGAAATCAACTTGTAAGCTTGCATACGCACAAAGGTTCCAGGCATGACGAATTTTACGCGCTCTCGCGTAACGCGTAGTCTCGCTCGCGTTCGCGTATACGCTACAGTAAAAGTGTGGATTCATCACGGATTAACAACGGTTGGCTCCTGTACAAAGGTATAGGAGGAGTTGTTGAAAGTGCTACAATCACTCTCTCAAGAGAAAGTAATTTGCAACCAACAGATGCAAACAGAAAAAGTGTTTTAGCTCTGAGGAGGATGTCAACAGACACCATTATAATATATATGTTCTAAGCATGTCAAGTTTGAATATTATGCTGTCTCCTGGAGATAGTATGATATTAAACATAGAATGTGCGTGTTGATTGCTGTTGTTTTTGCATCCAATTCATGAAGATATCATACATTATGGAATGTATGTACACAATGCATGAACATTGATTATTAGACAGCATAACAGGATATAAATGACTATACATGAACACGCCAAGCACAAAACATATGAAGATATTAATTCAAATATGCCAAAAGCTTAACACAAAACGTGCGTGTCGATACATATTCAGAACTTTTCATCTGCCCAATTAACATGTATACAACCTAACTGACTACACTAATGCACAAGATATTAACCATAACAGTCGATAATTCATTAATTTTTTCTTCAAAGCCACATGTACATATATACTAACTTGTTCATTTTCCGTTTGAAGCGCAGCCTTTTTTCTTCATTGTTTTTTAATTTTGTGTTTTTTTTTAAAGGAAACCTCAATGTTTTGTCGTCCAAATGACGCGTTAAACAGTTCGAGCAAATAACCATGCACAGATTTACAAACATGGTGGCAATTATGTCGGTAATTGCGGTTCCAAAAGTTTGCCTGTAGTTTTAATGAAGAATTTCAGTTGTTTGTTTATTATGGGGCATCTTGGAGCCGCAAGTTTGTATAAATAACACGAGTCTTGCCGTTATCCAAATTGCGCAATATTACATCCTTTATTGCCTTTAGAATAGGGTACAAAACACACCGTATGCCAAATACCTAAGGTCACTTACAAACCTGTTCTCATGATGATCAAACAATTATTACAATTGAATATGGTACGGTAAAGACACAGCTGTAAAGATAATGTTGTATGTTTATATTTACTTATCATACTATATTTCGGGCATGGAATCATTTAATTATTGAATGTTAATAATACACATTCTGAAACAACAGCACTCAGTAAAATAGCTGCAAGCCTAAACCAAACTTATATAAATGAGTTCACAAACTGATATCTGCACTTTTCATTAACTCTTGCATAACTATGCACAAAGGAAGTTAAACTGTTATTCCAATTTAAAATGTATAAATCGTTAACTTGGTCAGATATTGCAAATGAGGCGAAATCATTGTACTCATAGAAATAAATATGATTATCTAAAATAGATTATTAAGCTAAATTACTATTCACACGAACTAATATCCGATTTCTATTAAAATGTTGTATATAAGTGGCAACCCCGGATCGGGTTATTCTAAGCGAACGAACCTGCGTGTCAGCATGCGACGATCACGAGGAAGATAATGGATATCTTATACCATAGGCAGAAAAACAAGTGCCTGGAAAGGGGGAAGCTGCGGGCACAACTCAGTGTGATTTGAAGATAACCCGTTTGGGTAAGTAGGTCTGCTTATTGGAACAATACACAAGGTTCAGGGTAGAGTGCAGACAAATGCATAAATCATTTTGGCTATGGATGAAATTAATAAAGGAAGTACAAAGTCACATGTCAGTCCTATACTTGGTACACCTTGATACATTCCGCTTAATTTTTGATAAACGAAGGAAAAAGCATTTATCACTGTTTCTTCAATATATATATACTCCACAGATTGCAAACATGAAATTGTATTGACGTTGATCACATAAAACCAATCCAATCACCCATATAAACGTTATGATTTAATACATCAGTAGGTCAAACCCGTCGGAAACCCGCAAGAGAGACCTAATCTATTAGCTATAATGAATAATGAGCATCCAAAGTGAACGACCTTAAACATATCAAATGGTTGGTAAATGAAAATAGTGACTTGCTAAAAAGGAAATGGGTTTATTTTTGGTCATTGGCATCATCATCCCCCGGGGTCTGCATGTAACTGCTATCAATGTATAGGTATGTCAACAATATCTTCACATAATACATTGTGATTTATAAATCACGGGTAACCTGTAGTTGTCAAAAATAATATGCATCTACGCTATCATCATCTCGATGTCAAAAATAACCCTCCCCATGTATGTATATTACTTCTTATCAATAACATGCAATAGTCTGAAATTGTCATGCCAAATCTAGCTACATTTTTAGCATTGTAGATGGTTGATGAACAATAAGAAATATATAGCGCTCCTGGATATAGCTTAACTGTCAATCATACACTTACAGAATGGTAGCGAGTTTGGTGAGATATTAATAAATTCAATTACTTTAATGATCCCATAAATCGGAAGATATACATCGCCCGCATTATTGTTCATTAATGTATTGTATTGCGGTGGAGTACTCCAGTTGTGAGTCCATCTCGTAATCATGTCTTATAATAGCAGACATTAATCAGCTGTTGTTTCATTTGCGCGAGTTGATTAAGAGGTTAAGATGCCTAGCATTAGAGTATAGACAGTCAATTAAAATGATATGAAGCTAATGAATGTAAAGAGATCATATACATGCTTGGTATGTGCAATTCACTCATCACATACCACACTTGCTCGTACTATGACATTGAGAATTTAACATGAACATCTGTGCGATAGCATCAATCGGCGTATGCCTTTGAATTGAATGCTTATGCATTTTGATCGCTGGTACATTGATTAAAAATGTTGATCATCTTTTTGTGGCTTATTGTAACTGACATTAAATCATGCCAGTGGAAACCAGCGATTTAATGTCTTATATTTAGAAAATGACATCAATGTGGTGTTTAATCGCAAATCACTCATCACTAAAACCACAATTATTCAAACGTTCACTCTGCAACGTTTGCAAACATGGGTGAAATGTCTATTGCCTAAATCAAATTTTATTTTCGTAAGCAGTGAGCATGGTGATGATATTATGAATTAATCATACCACCATTGTGAATCCCCTAACGATTGATACGTGCAGATCGACACTGAGTTCAGAAGTTTTATACATATAAACCAAATATATTCGTTGTGATTGTATTATACTTTTGTTAATATTAAATTTTAAAACAAAACAAAAAATTCTCACAATTACTGATAGATGCCAAACACTGCAAGCTTCTAAAGTACCTGCTGAAGATAGCGATGGTCCGTAAGGGACACACGCATGGGTCCATGGCAAATCAACCAGTTTACAAATCAAAATGTCCTAAAATATGTAGATATCGACTGAAGAGAGCATTCTAACGTTCTATCTACTGCAGATAGCGGTTTTCTTAAAACTATATCTACAGAAGATAGCAATATGCTGCTGAAGATAGCAAGCTTGCTGAAGAAGGCAAACTTCTAACGATGCTATCTACTGAAGATAGCAATCTAAATATGTTATCTACTGAAGAAAACGAGCTTCTAAACTATTATCTGCTGAAAATAGCAAAGCTTCTAAAATGCTATGAACAAAATAAGCTTATAAATGCTATCTACTGAAGAAAGCAACCTAAAATGCTATCTACTGATAACAACTGAAAATATTAACAGCTTTTAAAATGCTATGAACAAATCAAGCTTAAAAAGTGCTATCTACTGAAGAAAGCAACCTAAAATGCTATCTACTGATAACAGCTGAAAATAGTAACAGCTTTTAAAATGCTATGAACAAAACAAGCTTATAAAGTGCTATCTACTGAAGAAAGCAACCTAAAATGCTATCTACTGTTAACAACTGAAAATAATGGTAATCATGTCGGTAATTGCGGTTGCAAAACTTTGCCTGTAGTTTTAATGAAGAATTTCACAGTTGTTTGTTTATTATGGGGCATCTTGGAGGCGCAAGTTTGTATAAATAACACAAATCTTGCCGTTGCCCCAATTGCCCAATATATTACATCCTTTATTGCCTCTAGATAATAGATTACAAAACACATTCAAAATACCTAAGGTCACTTGAAAATTACAAACTTGCACTCTGTGCTGATCAAAAACATCATTACAATTGAATACATGAATACAAAAGCCACCTAAGTCCATGCGAAGTTATTTTGAGAGAAAAACCCGTGTATCATTTTAATTCCTTCAGTTAGATTTACCTGGTCAATATGGTAAGTTTTACGTGCAAATGAGTGGATTAACATGTATTAGGTATGACGATTAGCATTTCAGGGACTTCGTGGGGTTCATTTTAAATTTTGGACTTAGGTGGTTTTTTGAATCATATACAAAGACAACAATGTTAGAATGAGATTACCACTAGTAAGATAATACAAAATAAAGCACACAGGTATGTATAATGTTGATAAGCATTCTGCCATGTAATATAAACCACACACTTTCCTTTATTAAACCCATTTTTTGTTCAAAAGTCATTCTCTAGCAATGAATGTGTTACAAGTGGACTTTTATACATACTGGATTTCAATCAATGTGTTACAAGACTCAAATCATGGAATTGGGTGATTCTTTCATACATGCTATTTTTCACATGCCCAATAGACACAGAGAATGAATTTGAGTTGTTCTTTCATGCATATGACAGGCCTATGTATAGCAACAATTTCCCATGCTTAACTCAATTTGGCCAAAGTATGGACTTAGGTGGCTTTTGTATTCATATATTCAATTGAATATTGCATGATACTGTAAAGATAAGCTGGGTATGTTCTTAGTTTATATACTTATCGTACTATAATGTGGGCATGGTTTAATTATTGAGTGTTTTATATAACGCCATAATACACATTCTGAAACAACAGCACTCAGCAAAATATAGCTGCAAGCCTAAACCAAACTTATATAAATGAGTTCACAAACTGATATCTGCACTTTTCATTAACTCTTACATAACTGTGCACAAAGGAAGTTAAACTGTTATTCCAATTTGAAATGTATAAATCGTTAACTTGGTCAGATATTGCAAATGAGGCGAAATAAATATGAATATCTAAAATAAATTATTAAGCTTAATTCATGAAATTACGATTCACACAAACTAATAACCGATTTTTATCAAAATGTTATTTGGTAAGTGGCAGATCCGTGATCGGGTTATTCTAAGCGAACGAGCCTGCGTGTCAGCATGCGACGATCACGAGGAAGATAATGGATATCTTATACCATAGGCAGAAAAACAAGTGCCTGGAAAGGGGGAAGCTGCGGGCATAACTCAGTGTGATTTGAAGATAACCCGTTTGGGTAAGTAGGTCTGCTTATTGGAACAATGCACGTACGTACATAGTGAAGGCCAATTGTAGGGTACAGAAAAACGGGTAATTCATTTTTGCCAACTGAAATGAAATTAGTAACGGAAGTGCAAAGTCACACGTCAGTCCTGTGCTTGGTACACATTGGTACACCACATACTGCATTTACAGGAAGGGCACAGGAGAGGCATTCGCGGCATCTTCAGTACGGTACATAAAAAGTACCATAATTGCAAAGTTCATATTCTTATTGTAAATTACAATGTTGACATTAATGCTGTTAAATACAATTTGTAAACAAATCTGTTAAACATTGTTGTAAAATGTAGGATTATCTTAAATAGTGTAAATGCATTTTTATTTATAAAAAATAGGGAATATCTGTTGCAACTGACCAGCAGGGAAACGATGGATCCAAGAGAATACAACTGTCGTGTCACGCTAGTAAAGGATACAAGACTAGAGAACCTTATTTATTATTTGGACTACCGAACCCTCGTACTAGACAACCCGATAGTATTTGGACTACCGAACCTTTTTCAGAATTCGGACTAGCGAATGGTAAATTACGTGTTCGGACTAGCGAACCTTTGAACTAAGGGGCCTTCGGACTAGAGAGTTGTCACCCAAAAGTTGTGAGCCGATTGAAATTTCTTTTTCGGTTTATTAAAGCTAACGAATAAAGGTTTCATAACATACCAAAATATATTTGATCAACTTTTCAGAAATAGGAGAAAAGGTTGGCGCAATGAGGGTTCTGGTTTTTTTGGACACCCTGTAGATCATGAAAGTCGTTTTCATTCACGTTAAAAAAACCAATCCAATCGTCCAGGTCATATAAACATTGTGATTATATCAGTAGGTCAAACCCCGTGGAAAACCCGCACGATCGACCTAATCTATCAGAGCTGTAATGAATAATGTGCATTCAAAGTGAACGACCCTAAAATAGTGACTTGCTAATAAGAGTTTATTTTTGGTCATTGGCATCATCATCCCCCGGGATCTACATGGTAAATGTATATGCTAATCAATGTATAGGTATGTCAACAATATCTTCACATACTACAGTATGACGCATAGTTGTAATCATAGCTATTACCTGTAGTTGTCAGAAATAACTACATTCATCCATGCTATTTTCATCTCGATATCAAAAATGATCCTCCATATATCATACAGAATGTATATTACCTCATATTAATTACATGGAATAGCCTGAAATTTTCATGCCAAATCTAGCTACATTTTGAGCATTGTAGATGGTTGATGAACAATAAGAAATATATAGCGCTCCTGGATATAGCTTGACTGTCAATCATTCACTAACAGAATGGTAGTGAGTTTGGTGAGATATTAATAAATTGAATTACTTTAATGATCCCATAAATCGGAAGATATACATTGCCCGCATTATTGTTCATTAATGTATTGTATTGCGGTGATTTAATGCAAGAGTACTCCAATTGTGAGTCCATCTCTACTTAATCATGTCCTATAACAGCAGACATTAATCAGCTGTTGTTTCATTTGCGCAGTTGATTAAGAGGTTAAGATGCCTAGCATTAGAGTATAGACCGTCAATTAAAATGATATGAAGCTAATGAATGTTAAGAGATCATATACACGCTTGGTATGTGCAACTCACTCATCACATACCACACTTGCTCTTACTATGACATTGAGAAACTAACATGAACATCTGTGCGATAGCATCAATCGGCGTATGCCTTTGAATTGAATGCTTATGCATTTTGATCGCTGGTAAATTGATTAAAAATATTGATCATCTTCTTGTGGAAACCAGAGATTTAATGTTTTATATTTAGAAAATGGCATCAATGTGGTGTTTAATCGCAAGTCACTCATCACTAAAACCGCAATTATTCAAACGTTTACTCTGCTACGTTTGCAAACATGGGTGAAATGTCTATTGCATGCCTAAATCACATTTTATTTTCGTAAGCAGTGAACATGGTGATGATATTATGAATTAATCATACCACCAATGTGAATCCCCTAACGATTGATACGTGCAGATCGATACTGAGTTCAGAAGTTTTATACATATAGGCCAAATATATTCATTGTGATATTAAATATTAAATGTTTAAAAAAATCTCACAATAAATGATAGATGATAGATGCCAAACACTGCAAGCTTCTTAAGTACCTGCTGAAGATAGCGATGGTCCGTAAGGGACACACGCTTGGGTCCATGGCAAATCAACCAGTTTACAAATCAAAATTTCCTAAAATATGTAGATATCGACTGAAGAGAGCATTCTAACGTTCTATTTACTGCAGATAGCGGGCTTCTTAAAATTATATCTACAGAAGATAGCAATATGCTGCTGAAGATAGCAAGCTTGCTGAAGACGGCAAACTTCTAAAGATGCTATCTACTGAAGATAGCAATCTAAATATGTTATCTACTGAAGATAGCGAGCTTCTAAAACTACTATCTGCTGAAAATAGTAGCAGCTTCTAAAATGCTATGAACAAAACAAGCTAATAAAGTGCTATCTACTGAAGAAAGCAACCTAAAATACTATCTACTGATAACAGCAATCTTCTAAAAAATGCTACGTACTGAATAAAGCAAGCTTAATAAAATGTTATCTAATGAAAATGGCAAGCTTAGCCTGCAAATATATATACCGATAACAGGTTTCAAGTATCTATATACCACAGATCAACAAGTCTTCAAAAAGAGTGGTCATTTATATAGTGGGCTACGCAAGGCATAAACCCACAAGCCTCATAACATAAAACAAGAAATAATATGTAATCTACTGAGGACAGAAATCTTACACCAAACGTGTCGATACATATTCAGAACTTTTCATCTGCCTAGCATGTATATACAACCTGACTGACTACACCACCGATGGAGAAGTTCTTAACAGTCGAGAATTAGCTTTTCTTCTGTACTCTTGTATACTAACGGGTTCATTTGCCTTTTTGAAAGCGGCAATATTTCTTCGGTTCTTTTGGAATTGGATCCTGACTAAAATCCACGGTTTTGTGTGGGTTTTTTTCAAGGAAACATCCACGTTTTGACGTCCAAATAACACGTTAAACAGTTCGGGGAAATAATCCAGCAAAGATTTACAAACACGGTGGTAATCATGTCGGTAATTGCGGTTCCAAAACTTTGCCTGTAGTTTTAATGAAGAATTTCACAGTTATTTGTTTATTATGGGGCATCTTTGAGGCGCAAGTTTGTATAAATAACACAAGTCTTGCCGTTGCCCCCAATTGCCCAATATATTGCATCCTTTATAATAAGATAATAGATTACAAAACACATTCAAAATACCTAAGGTCACTTGAAAATTACAAACTTGCACTCTGTGCTGATCAAACTAATCATTACAATTGAATATTGCATGATACTGTAAAGATAAGCTGGATATGTTCTTAGATTATATTCTTATCGTACTATAATGTGGGCATGGTTTAATTATTGAGTGTTTTATATAACGCCATAATACACATTCTGAAACAACAGCACTCAGCAAAATAGCTGCAAGCCTAAACCAAACTTATATAAATGAGTTCACAAACTGATATCTGCACTTTTCATTAACTCTTGCATAACTGTGCACAAAGGAAGTTAAACTATTATTCCAATTTGAAATGTATCAATCGTTAACTTGGTCAGATATTGCAAATGAGGTGAAATAAATATGAATATCTAAAATAAATTATTAAGCTTAATTCATGAAATTACTATTCACACAAACTAATAACCGATTTTTATCAAAATGTTATTTGGTAAGTGGCAGATCCGTGATCGGGTTATTCTAAGCGAACGAACCTGCGTGTCAGCATGCGACGATCACGAGGAAGATAATGGATATCTTATACCATAGGCAGAAAAACAAGTGCCTGGAAAGGGGGAAGCTGCGGGCACAACTCAGTGTGATTTAAAGATAACCCGTTTGGGTAAGTAGGTCTGCTTATTGGAACAATGCACGTACGTACATAGTGAAGGCCAAATTGTAGGGTACAGAAAAACACGTAATTTATTTTTGCCAACTGAAAAGTGAAATGAAATTAGTAACGGAAGTGCGAAGTCACACGTCAGTCCTGTGCTTGGTACACATTGTACACCACATACTGCATTTACATGAAGGGCACAGGAGAGGCATTCGCGGCATCTTCAGTACATAAAAGTACCATAATTGCAAAGTTCATATTGTTATTGTAAATTACAATGTTGACATTAATGTTGTTAAATACAATTTGTAAACAAATTTAGTAAACATTGTTGTAAAATGTAGGATTATCTTAAATAGTGTAAATGCATTTTGATTTATAAAAATAAGGAATATCTGTTGCAACTGACCAGCAGGGAAACGATGGATCCAAGAGAATACAACTGTCGTCTCACGCTAGCAAAGGATACAAGTAAAATCAAGGTAAATGTGACGCAGCATCCAGGGGGGGGGGGGAACAAAGTTAAAACCCTACTTTTTGACGAACTTCAATCAATTATGTACGCTTTAAACGTACATATTGCATACTGTTTGTTTTTTCAATGTAGACGCAGACTACTTAAATTCTGGTGAAAATATACAGGGTCCCCCAAAAAAAAACACACCACAACAACACACAACAGAACACTCATTGGGCACTCTTTTTCTCTAATTTTTGAAAAGTTGATCAAATATATTTTGGTATGTAAAGAAACCTTTAATCGTTAGCTTTAATAAAGCAAAACAATTATTTCAATCGGCTCACACTATTTGAAGATATGCCTTTTAAAGAAAAAAGAAGTAATTGCAAGTGCAGGAAGTCTCATCCCACATCCATTTTTGCCCACAAGTTAATGACATTTAACAAAATCCATAGCCCATAAGCCCACCGGTAAAGCCCATTCCCTAAATAAAGTTGTTATTTTTTAAAATAAATTTATCACTGAGGAATGTGTGATATTCATGCATTTTACGTGTACTCATTTTCAATCATTGAAGCAGCCAAACATCCTCCGAGGACAGAGTGAAAAATGGGTACATTTCTTTAAAAGAGCATATCTTCAAAAGTTCGTGACTTCTCTCTCGTCCAAAGAGTCGCTAGTCCGAAGGTTCTCTAGTTAGAAGAGTCGCTAGTCCGAAAACCAAATTAAGTTCGCTAATCCGAAGGTTCTTTAGTCCGAATATAGAATAAGGGTTAGGGTTAGGGTTAGCGAGCCTTATTCTATATTCGGACTAGAGAACCTTATTTATTATTTGGACTAGACAACCCGATATTTGGACTACCGAACCTTTTTCAGAATTCGGATTCGGACTAGCGAATGGTAAATTACGTGTTCGGACTACTAGCGAATCTTCGAACTAAGGAGCCTTCGGACTAGTGAACCTTCGGACTAGAGAGTTGTCACGGTGTCACCCAAAAGTTGTGAGCCGATTTAAATATCTTTTTCGGTTTATTAAAGCTAACTAATAAAGGTTACGTTACATACCAAAATATATTTGATCAACTTTTCAGAAATAGGAGAAAAAGGTGACGCAATGAGGGTTCTGGTTTCTTTTGGACACCCTGTAGATCATGAAAGTCGTTTGCATTCACGTTAAAAAAAACCAATCCAATCGTCCAGGTCATATAAACATTGTGATTATATCAGTAGGTCAAACCCCGTGGAAAACCCGCACGATCGACCTAATCCATCATAGCTGTAATGAATAATGTGCATTCAAAGTGAACGACCCTAAAATAGTGACTTGCTAATAAGAGTTTATTTTTGGTCACTGGCATCATCATCCCCCTAGGGATCTGCATGGTAAATGTATATGCTATCAATGTATAGGTATGTCAACAATATCTTCACATAATACATTAATATGAGTATTTATGACGCATAGTTGTAATCATAGATATTACCTGTAGTTGTCAGAAATAACCACATTCATCCATGCTATCTTCATCTCGATATCAAAAATGATCCTCCATATATCATACAGAATGTATTTTACCTCATATTAATAACATGGAATAGTCTGAAATTTTCATGCCAAATCTAGCTACATTTTGAGCATTGTAGATGGTTGATGAACAATAAGAAATACATAGCGCTTCTGGATATACCTTAACTGTCAATCATTCACTTATAGAATGCGAGTGAGTTTGGTGAGATATTAATAAATTCAATTACTTTAATGAGCCCATAAATCTGAGGTTATACATCGCCCGCATTATTGTTCATTAGTGTATTGTATTGCGGTGATTTAATGCAATGATACTCCAGTTGTGAGTCCATCTCCACTTAAGTATTTTGACAGCAGACATTAATCAGCTGTTGTTTCATTTATGCAGTTGATTAAGAGGTTAAGATGCCTAGCATTAGAGTATAGACAGTCAATTAAAAGGATATGAAGCTAATGAATGTAAAGAGATCATATACATGCTTGGTATGTGCAATGCACTCATCACATACCACACTTGCTCGTACTATGACATTGAGAAACTAACATGAACATCTGTGCGATGGCATCAATCAGCGTATGCCTTTGAATTGAATGCTTATGCATTTTGATCGCTGGTACATTGATTAAAAATGTTGATCATCTTTTTGTGGCTTATTGGAACTGATATTAAATCATGCCAGCGGAAATAAGCGGTTTAACAATGTTTTATATTTAGAAAATGACATCAATGTGGTGTTTAATCGCAAGTCACTCATCACTAAAACCACAATTATTCAAACATTCACTCTGCTACGTTTGCAAACATGTCTATTGGCTAAATCAAATTTAATTTTCATCAGCAGTAAACATGGTGATGAAATAGATCTGACAGTGAATCCCATAGCAATTGACATTTGCAGATCGACACAGAGTTCAGAAGTTACATATATTATATTTATATATTTCTGTTGCGATTGTATTATAATGTACTTTTAAAAGCCATCACGACTATTAAAGTGTTAAAATAAGAATCGCAATTTATATGATATCTACAGTAAGCCAAAAAATTAAGGTACCAGTTATGTTCACCCCTTGTATATTCTAAACAAAGACAGAAAGAATGAATGTGATATTTTTTGGCTCACTGTATGCTAAATACATCAGCTTTCCTGCTGAAGATACAAAATGTAGTGAACTTCTTTTCAGTATATAAATTTAATATACTGAAGATAGCAATCTTCTAAAGGATTAAATACGTACTGAACTACTGAAGATAGCAATTTTCTAGAATAATATCTACTGAAGATAACACTCGTCTAAAAATAAATATGTACTAAAGACAGCAATCTTCGAAAAAGTACTATCTACTGAAGATAGCACGCTTCTAAAAATATTATCTACTGATCTACTACAGATAACAATTTCCCAAATTTACTATCTACTAAAGATATCTCTTTTCTTAGAGTATTATCTACTGAAGATAGCAATCCTTTTAAAATACTATCTACTGACGATAACAATCTTCTAAAACTACTAGTGCTGAAGTTTACT
The DNA here is from genome assembly GCF_039555335.1 of Amphiura filiformis. Taxonomy (NCBI): domain Eukaryota; kingdom Metazoa; phylum Echinodermata; class Ophiuroidea; order Amphilepidida; family Amphiuridae; genus Amphiura; species Amphiura filiformis. The sequence goes on from NC_092632.1 coordinate 60,187,266, forward strand.
CTTCTAAAATACTATATACTAACGATAACAATTGTCAAAAAGTAATGTTATCCCTTTCTTACAAACGACAAGCTGCCAACCTTCTTGTTACATGTATAGCTGCACACGCTCCAGATCCTGATGCCTGTTTCAACGTATTATGAATTTATGATGACGATGTAAGGCGTTTGTGCATGTAATGATTGCAAATGACAAAAGATAATTCAAGATGACAACACACTACTCTCTTCTCATTTAAGTAGGCACTTTTCATCGTCTTGTCCTTGAATACGTCCAGGATAACATTTATTTTGCTTCAACTTAAGCTGATGTCTGTTGAAGACATCGCGACGCCATTTTGAATTTTGAAAATTGTAACGCTGTGTTTATTTCATGCACAAATTTTGTTTGTATTTTATTGGTACACATTATTTTATCGTCGAATTGTTTTATGATTTATGGGATGTCACAACTAGTTGTTTTTATTTCTATGAAATTACGACCGTGATCAAATTCTGTGAAATTACGACCGTATAATGATTTTGTAAAACAAATTATTTATGACAAATTCTCGCAACAGAAATGTTCACTTATGTGAACTTTCGGCTTGCGGTCGCTAAGCCTTTTTCAAACTGTTATTGATCTTGATGAGTGTCACATGACGAGTTGATGTCAACAACGGAATCTTTTTTTCAGTCACTAAAATCCTTGTCACTGCGTTCGTAACAAGGGATTTAAAGATTTCTAGAAACGTAAATCTATGCCCGATTTCGGTGTGCCTTTCAAAACCTCTTTGGATTACCTTCTCTCTAGACGTATTGAACGAATATTTGGACTTTCATCGAGATCACCAAATGTTAATTATGTGAAATCAAATCCATTAACGTCTCTGGGAAGGAAATGCCTCATATGTGCATCGTGTTATTCTAGTTGAAATCCATCCTCCCCTATGGAAGACATGACCTTAAATTTCCACACAGGGAGTGTGCATTTCAAATGGGGTTACCTGAATGGGTGACTCCTTTTGAAATCTACATCCCCTGTGTGGGAGATTATGGGGTGTATAGATTTCAACTGGAACAGCCTATATCCAATATTTTGCAACAAAATGTCAACTTTGACGGTGGGACATAAAACACACTGAATTAACAAAAACAATAGAATTGAACAGTAAGGTTGTTTTTGAGTGCCATGCAAAATGAAAATGTCGTTAAATTGGATGTTATAACTGTTATATATTTGTGAAACAGTTTAAAGTGAAAATGCACATAATTTTTTTCCTGTCCAGGTACGTCATGCAACGCAAGCTACATCATGACTTTATTATTCATGCAATATTCTACTTAGTTTCTTTCTCAATCTGTTCCTACTTAGGGACTACAGGCAAAATGTAAAATTCATAAATAATTTTTATCTAGAGTGGCCCCATAACATCATTTGCAAATATATATTTCATCATATGCTTAGCCTACTGAAGTATATATGGCTTGTCTAAATGCCACCTTTGCTTATTAAATGTTTGGTGACCGTAGAGCAACACACCAGTGATGATCAGTTAAAGGAGTATTTCGTGATCCTAGCATCCTCTATTTATGTCATTTTTCATTAGATATCCACGAAAAAAACCCATTCCGAAAATTTCAGTTGATTCCGATTTTGCGTTCGCGAGTTATGCATGATTATGTGTATTACACTGCTCCATAGACAATGCGTTGTAATTTTGTTCTGGTGCACCAGAACGAAATTCAAATTTCACGATATCTTTGCTAAACGAATTAATCTGCAAGAAATATTTTGTACATAAACATTATGTAGCCAGAGGTTTCCAGTGATATATAAAAAATCTCAACTTTTTTTGAGAAAAGTGGGGGGATGAGGCTGTGGATCACGAAATGCCCCTTTAAATCCACTCTTATGTACTTCATAGTCATTTGAGCAAAACTAACAGGAAGTGCCACCTCGTCTATCATTCATACAAATTCACATTGCAAAGAAGTCGTGACAGATTCATTCAGTGCTTGGGAGGAGATGGATACATCTGTGTTATAATGGCAGAGTAGATGACCACATCAACCAAGTAGGTTTTAGAGTCTTGATATAATGTCAAAAGTATAAGGTGATTATCGCTAACCTCCAGATGAACTTTGCAGCGGGCGAGTAAATGAAAGCACTAAATGTCATTTTATCAATATCAGTCATAACTCAAAAACACATCGCAGTTGCCGAGAGATAGCAGGAGTCTGTGCATCTTATGGGGGTATTAACAAAAGAGGTCACAAATGGGTACGCATTGAAAGACATTATGCTTCATGAGAAAAATACGTCGAAAGGTAAACACAAATTCCTACTTGGTGTCTTAATCAACGTTCGTAGCATATGCATTCTCCATCGTCTCGCCATATATAGAATAATCAAATTAAAATGTTTTAAAAAACAACAATGCTAGGAATAATCGGGTTAAATATACTGATAATGTCAGCAATATTATTATCATGTATACGTCCTCGGTATGATTATAACTTAGATTAAACCACGCCTGAATTATAAATTTACATAAATTTAGTAGACAAAAGGTCGATCCTTCATGTAATTATTTCGTGTAATCTAATCCTAACTCTAACCCTAATCCTAACCCTAACCCTAATCATAACCCTAATCCTAACCCTAACCCTAATCCTAACCCTAATCCTAACCCTAAACTAACCCTAACCTTAACCCTAACCCTAACCCTAATTTCGTGTAAAATTACATGAAGGAATAACCAGACAAAATTTGGCTTGGCAGGCTGAACAGTTGGAATAACTGTATCATTTTGTATTTTACTCGACCGATCCATTCTGTCCATTGATTGTTCAGGAGACAGTAGGTCTGTGTGTCAGTATACGGCCAGAAACCATAATTGTTTCTTGTGCAGATGCCGTAAGCTTGACACACTTTCCGCAATCATGATAATTGATGGCCGGATAATGATCACAATCTTTACAGAGCAGCGTTATTTGTAATGGAATTTAAATGCATCTTAAGTTGGTTCAGAAATAAATGAAATCTGAAAACTGATGGAGGAGTACACGAGTAAAATGTCTAAAAAGAGTTACGCCAAATATTTTGATCCATTTGAATAGTTTATCGTAACTCACTTAAATCTACTTCATTCTAAAAGCATTTTGCATGGTAACAATCAGACTATACAAAATATAAATCATTTAATTCGCGGTATGCTAAAGCTTACTACACAGAACGTATCATTCTATGTATAAAATGAGTCAAGAAATTGTGCTCTTCATTTGATATGATATTTATGATTATATATTCCAGAGTTTTATAAAAAAAACACTAAACATTTTCCCATGTTTGCTTAAATATTTTACACAATTTAATTAGAAACTTGTTTTTCCTTCTGCAACATTTCACCACGTAAGAAAGACTATATATGTGGTTGTGCATGCATGGGCTTAGGTAATGTGAGTTTATCACACAACGGTATTCCAGGATGTGGTAAAACTACATTATATGTCCGATTGTGAATAGGATTAGGTAAAGTGAGTTTATCACAGAATATACGTCTAGCCCTCTTCGTTTGTTCCATTATTTTTAATTATTTCTTTTGTTCAAAGTCTTGTCAATGTCGATTATATCAAGTAATGTGGACAGGTCAAGATAATCTTGGTCAGGTCAAGATAATCTTGGTCAGGTCAATACATTTTGAACAAGATAAGTACATGTTCGTATTTAGAAACTCTGGCCACATTATTTGACTTTTTGGACATTTAAACAAACTTAAATACATAGTATTCCACTATGTGCGTCTGTGCATCATAGAATTAGGTAAAGTGAGTTTATAATGCAATGGTATTCCAGTATGTGGTAAGACTACATTACGTGTGCGTTTATGCGTAGGATTAGGTAAAGTGAGTTTATCACACAATGGTATTCCAGTTTATGGTAAGACTACATTACGTGTGCGTTTGTGTATAGGATTTATAGGTAAAGTGGATTTATCACACAATGGTATTTCAGTATGTAGTAAGACTAAATTACGTGTGCGTTTGTGTATAGGATTTATAGGTAAAGTGGGTTTATCACACAATGGTATTTCAGTATGTAGTAAGACTAAATTACGTGTGCGTTTGTGTATAGGATTTATAGGTAAAGTGAGTTTATCACATAATGGTATTCCAGCATGTGGTAAGACTACATTACGTGTGCGTAGGATTAGGTAAAGTGAGATTATTACACAATGGTATCCGAGTATGTGGTAAGACTACATGGCGTGTACGTTTGTGCGTAGGATATTTGGTAAAGTGAGTTTATCACACAATGTTATTCCAGTATGTGGTAAGACTACATTATATGTGTGCGTAGGATTAGGTAATGTGAGTTTATTACACAATGGTATCAGAGTATGTGGTAAGACTACATTGCGTGTACGTTTGTGAGTAGGATATTAGGTAAAGTGAGTTTATCACACAATGGTGTTCCAGTATGTGGTAAGACTACATTACGTGTCCGTTTGTGCATAGGATTAGGTAAAGCAGTTAATACACAATTATTATTATCACATACTATTTTAGTATTCAATGAAGTAGTTTTGATTTTGAAGAGCGTGTTTGTATACAGGCTTTGGAATACCAACTTCATCATACAAGAGTATTCCACACGACAGGCACGATTGTGTTTACCCAACTGTATTTGATCGTTATTTTAAAGAGTAGAGTGAAAAACGTGAAACAGGATTTGAAGATTTTGTTCCAGTATTTGTTTTTCAATTTACATCTATAATAGAAGACATTTGGCAGGGAGTAGAAAATACGATACAAAGTCCAATATTTGATTTCCGGCAAATCGGAGAGAAGATAATTGGAAAGGATTTGTTAATAACTCGTTTTAAAATCGACCCAATCAAATACGATAAGGATCGCTCGCTCGTGTCATTTCTATTACGATTCTATGGTTCAACGGATCGGTTGGATTTCTCTTCCTAGCGGGTAATTGTCGTAGTATTAAAACGATGATCTCATTTAGAGTGACATCGATCGCTCCCTCGAAGCATCTACATAAACCAAGATCTGGTAATACGCCTTTTAATAGCGAGAAGAAACCTTATTCGGCGATACCAGCCAACCAAAATTGGTATATGAGTTGCAGAGTTGTTTGTACTAGGAGGAATTGCGCGGGTGTTTTCGCGACGATTCCCAGTCTCAGCTTACATATTATACGCTAGTCATATTATACCTCTTCCCTGTTATTGCAGCAATCTTAATGACATAGAGTCGATCTTTCTTAACATCCGCTATACGATTAAAGTTGCCATATAAGATGGCCTGATTTTTTAATCAAGCAATCAAACGCATTCTTGGTGAGTAATTTACGGTGGATAAATAGGCCTATACGCCTCCTGCATCTGTATAATGTTTGACAATTTTAAAGAAATTGGAAAATATAACAATTGTGAATGTTCCGTACCGTTCGCAAACTGGCACCTTGGGTTTATATTCATGTTGAAAACCGTACACCCCCTATAGAAGACACGACCTTATTCTTCCACACAGGGAGTGTGAATTTCAAATGGGACTACCCATTCAGTGTCGTCTGCTCCAAAATAGGCTATTCCAGATAAACTCCATACACCCCCTATAGAAGACACGACCTTAATCTTCCACACAGGGAGTGTGAATTTCAAATGGGACCACCCATTCAGTGTCGTCTGCTCCAAAATGGGCTATTCCAGTTAAACTTCATACACCCCCTATAGAAGACACGACCTTAATCTTCCACACAGGGAGTGTGAATTTCAAATGGGACCACCCATTCAGTGTCGTCTGCTCCAAAATGGGCTATTCCAGTTAAACTCCATACACCCCCTATAAGACATGACCTTAATCTTCCACACAGGGAGTGTGAATTTCAAATGGGACCACCCATTCAGTGTCGTCTGCTCCAAAATGGGCTATTCCAGTTAAACTCCATACACCCCCTATAGAAGACACGACCTTAATCTTCCACACAGGGAGTGTGAATTTCAAATGGGACCACCCATTCAGTGTCGTCTGCTCCAAAATGGGTTATTCCAGTTAAACTCCATACACCACCTATAGAAGACACGACCTTAATCTTCCACACAGGGAGTGCGAATTTCAAATGGGGCTACCTGAATGGGTGTCTCCATTTGAAATATACACCCCCAGTGTGGGAGATTAAGCCGTATACTATACAAAGGAGTGTATACTGGATTTCAAATGTTGTATTCCATTAATATCTTTACTGTTTAGACCAAATCAGATTTTGAATGGAAAAGAACATAAATATTCAACTCAACTGGCGCAAACCATTATAGGCAGAACATTATAGTGCACATGATTTAGGATGTGGCATACCAAAAAGAATGAACTTACGTTGCAATTCTCCGAATCCTGATTAATCCGGAATCACAGGTCAAGAACAAGAAAAACGATGCTACGAAATGAAATGCTGATATTTTGACCGTTTGACTTATTACCTTTAGAAATTGGATATAGGAGAAATTGTTTGTGTTTTCATTAAGGAATTGTATTAAATCAGATGTCTTGTAATCCGACCGCATGTATAATGAGAACTGAAAGTGGATGATAACTGGGTCAGATCTGTCGCTGTCGTGCCTGTTTCATTTAAATTAATCTTTGATTTACCTTGAATGATTGAAATCAAGCCTGTAGAGCTGCAACCCCATACCCTCTGAACCAAAAGCTACATGTTTTTGTAGGCATAAAAAGGTTCTGATTTGAATTTGTGTGTAAAGATATTTAAAAAGTCCACTCTTTACATACAAGCTGATTTTTTTTTCTCGTAAAAAAATCTACATTTCGGAAGTCCCGCACCCATTCAACAAATCCTGGCTACAGGTCTGATTGAAATCAACTCAATTCTAAAGTTTTCAGTTAAAGTATGTAAATGTTCAATGCAACACTCTAGAAACACTTCTGCTAGTCTTTGGTAAAACAAATCAGGCCTTACGGAATAAGCATATTAAGCATAGTACGCCTATTTCGTACGTTCGCGGTTAAGTTTCATAACTGCGTAGCTGCATACAATGTTTTGCGTTTTATGTAATGCCACTATGTGACAAGCTCCCTTTAGCTGCTAGCCTATGTACAAGCACAAATATAATGTAGTCTTACGACATATTGGAATACCATTAAGTGGTAAACTCACTTTACCTAATCCTACGCACAAACGCACACGTAATGTAGTCTTACCACATACTAGAATACCATTGTGTGATAAACTCACTTTACCTAATCCTACGCACAAACGGACATGTAATGTAGTCTTACCACACACTGGAATACCATTGTGTGATAAACTCACTTTACCTAATCCTACGCACACGTAATGTAGTCTTACCACATACTAGAATACCATTGTGTGATAAACTCACTTTACATAATCCTATGCACAAACGCACACGTAATGTAGTCTTACCACATACTGGAATACCGTTGTGTGATAAACTCACTTTACCTAATCCTACGCACAAACGTACACGTAATGTAGTCTTACCACATGCTGGAATACCGTTGTGTGATAAACTCACTTTACCTAATCCTATGCACAAACGCACACGTAATGTAGTCTTACCACATACTGGAATACCATTGTGTAATAAAATCACTTTACCTAATCATACGCACAAACGCACACATAATGTAGTCTTACCACATACTGGAATACCATTGTATGATAAACTCACTTTACCTAATCCTACGCACAAACGCACACGTAATGTAGTCTTACCACATTCTGGAATACCATTGTGTGATAAACTCACTTTACCTAATCCTACGCACAAATGCACATGTAACGTAGTCTTACCACATACTGGAATACCATTATGTGATAAACTCACTTTACCTAATCCTACGCACAAATGCACATGTAATGTAGTCTTACCACATACTGGAATACCATTATGTGATAAACTCACTTTACCTAATCCTACGCACAAACGGACATGTAATGTAGTCTTACCACATACTGGAATACCATTGTGTGATAAACTCACTTTACCTAATCCTACGCACAAATGCACATGTAACGTAGTCTTACCACATACTGGAATACCATTATGTGATAAACTCACTTTACCTAATCCTACGCACAAATGCACATGTAATGTAGTCTTACCACATACTGGAATACCATTATGTGATAAACTCACTTTACCTAATCCTACGCACAAACGCACACGTAATGTAGTCTTACCACATACTGGAATACCATTATGTGATTAACTCACTTTACCTAATCCTACGCACAAATGTACACATAATGTAGTCTTACCACATGCTGGAATACCATTATGTGATAAACTCACTTTACCTAATCCTACGCACAAATGCACATGTAATGTAGTCTTACCACATACTGGAATACCATTATGTGATAAACTCACTTTACCTAATCCTACGCACAAACGCACACGTAATGTAGTCTTACCACATACTGGAATACCATTATGTGATAAACTCACTTTACCTACTCCTACGCACAAATGTACACATAATGTAGTCTTACCACATGCTGGAATACCATTGTGTGATAAACTCACTTTACCTAATCCTACGCACAAACGGACATGTAATGTAGTCTTACCACATACTAGAATACCATTGTGTGATAAACTCACTTTATCTAATCCTACGCACACGTAATGTAGTCTTACCACATACTAGAATACCGTTGTGTGATAAACTCACTTTACCTAATCCTACGCACAAACGGACATGTAATGTAGTCTTACCACATACTAGAATACCATTGTGTGATAAACTCACTTTATCTAATCCTACGCACACGTAATGTAGTCTTACCACATACTAGAATACCATTGTGTGATAAACTCACTTTACCTAATCCTACGCACGAACGCACACGTAATGTAGTCTTACCACATACTGGAACACCATTGTGTGATAAACTCACTTTAACTAATCCAATGCACAAACGCACACGTAATGTAGTCTTACCACATACTGGAATACCGTTGTGTGATAGACTCACTTTACCTAATCCTACGCACAAACGCACACGTAATGTAGTCTTACCACATACTGGAACACCATTGTGTGATAAACTCACTTTAACTAATCCAATGCACAGACGCACACGTAATGTAGTCTTACCACATACTGGAATACCGTTGTGTGATAAACTCACTTTACCTAATCCTACGCACAAACGTACACGTAATGTAGTCTTACCATATGCTGGAATACCATTATGTGATAAACTCACTTTACCTAATCCTACGCACAAACGCACACGTAATGTAGTCTTACCACATATACTGGAAAACCATTGTGTAATTTAACTCACTTTACCTAATCCTGCGCACAAACGTTAAGGGGGTACTACACCCATATGGTAAATTTGTGACTATTTTTGCATTTTTTCAATAAATAATTATACACTGGTAACAAAAGTTATGCATATTATTGGGGCAAGATATCCAATTACTACACTGAAATTTCAGTGACTCAAGACAAGCGGTTCAGTATATATGATAGGAAACAAGGTACATCCTTGCTGTGCCCTTTTTCTGATCATAAATAACAAACCGCTTGTCTTGGATCACTGAAATTCCAGTGTAGTAATTGGATTCCTTGCCCCTATAATATACATAACTTTTATTACCACTGTATTATTAGTTTTTGAGAAAAATGCAAAAATAGACACACATTTATCGAGGGGTGTAGTACCCCCTTAAACGCACACGTAATGTAGTCTTACCACATACTGGAACACCATTGTGCAATAAACTCACTTTACCTAATCCTACGCACAAACGCACACGTAATGTAGTCTTACCACATACTGGAACACCATTGTGTGATAAACTCATTTTACCTAATCCTGCGCACAAACGCACACGCAATGTAGTCTTATTATACCACATGCTGCAAACGCACATGTAATATGTAGTCTCACCACATACTGGAATATCATTAAACGTACTTTTTTGTATCCAAGCATAAAACGTACAAATCGGGCAAGGAGCATGAAAATGTGGAGTGCGTTTTCAAATCAGTTACGCGTACACTTGACTATGGGCTTTTGTTTTGTAATTTCATTGCTTATGTCAGACCCGATTAACCCTTTTAATACTGTGTGTCCCCTATTCCTATTTACAAAACATTGTGATGATACATCCGTAAATCATGTCAACCGTCGTCCTTCTTGACATAGATTTACTAATCTACTCTGGAATTTGTAACACTACAGACCTATTCCAAATAATAGTCTGGAGTGTTATTCAGGGATGACAACTGTCACATAATTTTACACCATGTGTTTTACCATTTCCAAAATATACACCACAGACCTGAACGTAAATGTGGAAATTAAAAGATTATTTTGGCAATTTTGATTGGAATGACGAGTTTTAATGACATTCTGGTGTCTTTACCATAACAGTATTTAGTAAAATTGGTGTAAACACTATCTGGCATTGATTTACTTAAGATTGTGGTCTGTACAGCCAACTCCAGATTTGTAATAAGCACACACGTATAGAAAATACCATATGAAACTATTATTAGGAAATTCTATGGCGACTTTTTCCACGTTGTGTGCGACGCTATTTTTCATGAACATACAATTTTATACTCTAATAACACTACACTTGGAATATCTTCCCTGCAGACAGACTCATATCCATTTTGAATGACACCCACTGGATTCCATAATGTCCTGTGATTTGACCTGTAACCTCTGATCTACATATCGCATTCTCATTATTATTTCCTCAAATGTAACAGAGTTGTTCTTTATTAGGAAATCTAATAAGACCAAGCACTATTAAACAAGCACTCGGTCATGAAAATGGAAATATTTCCATTGTCATATTATTCTTGTAAATGAATAGACCATTTACGAGGTTATCGCATGTTACTTATATAATGTAATATAACCCCAGCATAATACCAGTCAATGTCTGTCAGGCTGGTATATCAATTCAATGTAGCAATCGAGCGAGCTATAAACACACCTTTTACAAGCCGAGATATTAAAGTACGTCATCAATGCCAATATCTTCATTAGACAGCAGCTTGGTATGCGATTGTTATGGCGAGAAAGCTTGCAACTCCAATTAATATCTTAATTGACGTATACATAATATTCCTATATCCAGGACGCGTAGCCAACTGTAATGTCAACCCTGGATGATAATAATCTATAAATAAGGACCGACAATAGAAGTGTTTCATTGCATGCTTAAAGCAGACCATTCATGTGCTACATATGTAATCAGGAATTCCTGATGTAATACATTCAAGTTGGTATCAACCCTGGAATTGTGGAAACTTTTGAGCCTACCTTATTACTGCTAAATACGCGGATTTAGGGTTTCTCTACCGGAAGTCAATTTGTGCCGAAATTCCTTCCCACTATGCAATAAGCGTTTTGCATAACAAGAGATACAGTTCGGAGGTTAATCAATATTCTTTGTTATGCAATACGCATATTGCATTGTGGGAAGGAATTTCGGCACAAATTGACTTCCGGTAGAGAAACCCTAAATCCGCGTATTGTTGGTTAAACGGCTACATATTTAAAATGGAAGAAACCTGACAACTCCAACAGTGGTGACTGATTTTGTAAAAGTGACGAGGTTTGTAGAAAATCATTAAAAAAAACATGATTTGGACCACAATTTTTCTTCAGTATTTTTTTTTCTTATTAATTTTCAAAAACTAGAATGGAAATGTTGGAACGCATTTTTATTTATTTTTTAGATTTTGACCAACTTCACCAAAAATGATTGAAATTTGGCCGAAAATCACGTTGCATTATGTTTTCTCCACCATTTTTGGTAGATATTTCTAAAAGTTTGTAGAAATTCAAAAAATATATAAAATGCGTTCCTAGATTTTGTATCTAGATTTTGAGCATTTTTCTTATTCTGTCCGAAATATTTTGGATCAATATCGTGCTTTTTAAAGATTTTCTGCAAAACTGAGCATTTTTACATAAATCTGACGTTACATTTGAATTTGTCAATTTTTTCCGTTCTAAATATATACTTTTACTTTAGGACCAACAATTTAGCTGTAATGAGGCCCAAAAGTTTCCATAACTCAAAATCTCCAATAAGTTCCAGTCTTACATTACATAATACTAGGCATATCACCTCAAAAATAATCGCAGCAGAAACACGTTATTTAATGTTCCTACATTATTGAGCTTTATTAAAGCATCAAAATCAAAAAACAGAATTGAAATCGGTCAATGCATTGTGATGTAGTGTCAATTTAAAGATGCTCGTAGATGGAATGAAATCCTGCCACAAATGGCTGTAATGACAAAATTGGCACATTTCGAGATTTTGAAGGTATATTTGGACGCTTGCTTGAAATAGCAGCGTTAATTTAAATAACACATGTTAAATGCCTATCTTTCCTGACTTCGTTACAGAAAACAAAATTAAAAAATCTATCATTGAATAATCATAATAAATTAACCAAATATACTATTTTAGCAATTTCGGCCAATCTGCAGACAAATTAAATCTCAAAAAATGACTAAGTTCAGCTAATTAATATGCAAAATTGATGCCAATAGAAAACCGTAGATGATATAAAGGTGCGGGTTGTTTTGCACACATATGTATACAACGTTCTTTCAATTGATAACAAAAAATACACAAAAAGTAATTAATTATGCAAATTAGGTAATTACAGCTAATTATGTATTTATGCTATTATTATGCAAATTAGGCATGAGTAATTTTCGGTTTTTTCAATATTTAATGAACGTCTGTTCATTCATCATAATTGTTTTAAGTATGATCCTGTTATGAGGTTGAATAAATGAACTGCAGTTAATTATTTAAAAACAATACAAAAAAAATAAAAGTTTGACATTTTGACATTTTGACGGTGTCTAGAATATAATTTTCATTTTTACTGTAAACATGGTATGTGTCACCATTACTCAAAGCCAAGTCCGAAAATTAAAAATTAAAATTCAGTTGCAATGAGACTTTAAATTAACATTTTGTCATCTGGATTAACATGGGAGGACAATCGGTAAAGTGAACAGCAATTTTACTGTACCGCGTATACAAAAATAGTATGGCCTTGGACACACACAATGGCTTAGAGCTATTGTGGTTTGGAAAATTACTACCTAAAAAAAACATTGATTAATGTTTTGCTTCAACTGGTTTTAGGGAAGTGTTTCATTTGTTGTCGACGGAATTAATTTACATGCTAAGAAAGATTAGTATTTCAGCTAAATGGTGGTAGTTCCTTTACTTCAATAGGCCTATATTTACTGATTTATGAGCGATCTTCAAAAATCCATAAAAACAGGCAGTAGCTCTTAAACAAAACAATTTTTCATTTTTGAGGACCCGATGTTAGCCTCGGAAAGGCTTCACACATCATATATTAAAAATTTAAACAATTTGGGTAAATGAAGCATATGAAGAAATTCATTTATCGACATGGATGTTTTCTAAAATTGGCCAAATTTGAAGCGCGCCCTTTTCAATTCACTGTTATGCTTGCATGCACAGTGTAGCAGAATTATTGTGCAGCCACTGTGACATACCTAATAATACGATAATTTTCAAAATGGATGACTGAGAAAATTCATAAATTGGAAGTCTCCATGACATTGCCACAGCACTGTTTTCAACACCAACTGGGATGGACAACATTTCAAATGTAACATTAATGTTAACCATGAGAACTACATGCCGATTGGACAAAAAAAAGTTTTCATTATCAATTGGACCAATCAGCAACATTGTTAGAATAATTTCACCACACAAAAAAATTGGGGTGAATTATTTGCAAAGTTCCATTCTGATTGGTGATTAAAGTGTAGATATCATGTAATTGACCAATCAGAGGCAATGTTAGATCGGCAGGTAGTGCTCATGGGGTTAACCATATTCATCATCAGTATCACACCATATATGTCGTCACATAGTCACCACCTCGTCACCATGGTCACTGTACTTGATGCAAGGGGTTTCTAGAAACACTACTCTTGACTCTAACGTGTCAAAAACACTTCACAGAAAACTACACCCTGGATTCATATTTATGCATCATTACTCTTCATATCATCAGCATCATTTTCATCAACACCAAAAAATAACGTCAAAAATAACATAATTCATTGTCGTAACCGACCAAAAATTTTGTGTGATTATAAAAAATAACATAATTCATTGTCGTAACCGACCAAATATGTTGTGTGATTATAAAAATAACATAATTCATTGTCGTAACCGACCAAAAATGTTGTGTGATTATAAAATAGAAATTGAAATACCGTATGCACCGTACCAATCGGATCATTTTCCCTGCGTCCTGGATGATCATATAATGCTATTTTAATGACGTACTCCATACGTGCGACATCATTTTATTAAAATGATATAAAGTGATGCATTCACTGATGTAAACAGTTATTAATATTTCAACTTGCAATTTAATGATGCGATTATTTATTATTAGGTTGATGTACACGTCAAATAAATCAAATAATGTATCTCTGCGATTATCTGTACAAAACAAATTACATCACTGGTCCACATAATAAGCATCTATATGTAGGTCAAATTGATCATATCATTTTATACTCACTACACATGTGTCGTCTATTTAATTGGTTTAAAGGTAAATTCTGTTTAAAACTATAAATAAATTAATGTAGAAATTAATATAGCGCTTTAGATCCGTAAATAAACGGATATTAAAGCGCTTTACACTCGGGTATATCACACCATTTATTTCAGAGCAGCAATTAAGCGCCGGTATGATTATCCCCTAACAGCTCCCCATTTTACACATGGGTGGAGCGGGACAAGCGAGATAAGAATCTTCCCATATCACCTTAGCCCTGACAGGGTTCGAATCCACAACTTTGCGGTCAATGAGTCGAACGCCCTAACCGTTAAGCCAGTGTGCTCTCATACCTTTACAGGTTTTGAATCTGTTAGGGAGCGATCGTTATTTATGGCAGGGGGGGGATGGGTAAATTTAGGGGGACACGAAATTTTTTGTGGTCTTGAGGGGGAATCTGAAATTTTAGTTGAACCTGGAGGGGGATTGTTAAATTTTAAATGGAGAAAATTGGGAAAACAAGGGGGAACGCGAACATTTTGAGCGGACGCGAGGGGGGAACGCGAAATTTGTTGTCGATATTTTTGCCAAAACACCCATTCCCCCCTGCCGTAAATAACGATCGGTCCCTTAGAATGCTTAAATTCAAAATATACAATTGTTTAAGAGTGTGCACTGACTGGTTGGGCCAATCTGTGAGATGGACTTTAATTATGAAAAAAAAAAATGAAAGCACGACAAAATAACAAATAAGAATTGAGTGACAGGGGACAAACCATAACAAATCGACACGATTTCCTTGAAATTGACTGTGATGGCCTCTGAGATTATAAAGAAGGGCACTATAGAGAATACGTTCAGTTAGGTTCGTGAAAGGAGAAGCCCCAAATAAACCATAAAACACAAACATGCTTTATAAATTGGGTTATCCTTCACCATTGCATGCAAAACAGAATATGTAGTGACAAAAAGGTCACACTTAATATGCGCAAATTATAACTGAGTGTAAAGACAAGTTCATTTCAAGTGCTCGCTAATTATAAATCTCAACATCTTCTTACTATTCCCCTGGACGATACGGATACGGATTGAGCTATTCATTTAAAATCCACACTCCCCTGTGGAAGATTTTGGAAATATCTTCCACAGAGGGAGTATGAATTTTAAATGGAATGAACACATTAGGCAGCTCCATTCGAATTTCATACACCCTCTGAGAAAGATTCAACATGAATCTTCCCCTGCATGAGGGAGGGAGGGTGAGTTTCAAATGGAGCTGCTTATGTGTTATAATTCCATTTGTAATTCATACTCCCCCTGTGGAAGATATTTCCAAAATTGTGGATTTTAAATGGAATGGCCCATTAGTAGTGCCTGTTTGCGGATGTCGTCGATGTGGTGTTGTTAAATTTACAGAGCTGTTCAAGTCTTGTGTCATGTTTCTCCAGTCGCGCTCTTCAAATGCTCAGAAGAGCGAAATCAAACTTCTCTGGCTGCATAGCTTGAATTCCGCGACTTCAATAATATATGGCGAAAACATTTGGGCTAAAATATGCTTGAAATTACTGATGGACTGGACTGTTTGAATGCTTTGCAAATGGCTTACACGTATAGATAGCCCAATCCATTACCCAAACAACAAAATATAATTATAAACAAAAATATGAACTGTGCATTTCAATTTTACCATTAAGATATTAAATAAACTACATCAGCACTTAAGATCTGTTGATGTGGATAAAAGGAGGCTGCTATGTAAATTGAAACGTATCGGAATACAGTACATTCCTTTAATTAATTAAATTTGACGATGAGTGGATCATGCCTATATTTATGTGAGGGTAACGCTTTAGTAGTAAAATGAAACGTATCTTATAAAAACAAAGGGTACATGCCATAATATAGAGTTCCTATTCAATTGGCCCATTGCTATCCGAACAAGCGACGACTGTCCGCTATTAAAATTCAAGCATTTTATTTCCGCCGGCAATGTCAGTGTTTCTGTCAATGTATTTATACGCTCTTAAACTAGCTTAGATTTCCGTTTGGTTTACTGTTTAGGCCTAGAGAAGATGCTGTTAGACTTGTTTTAGTCATCTCATATAGATATAGCACTCATCCGGTCTTGCAGGATTGTGTTACGGAGTGTGCATGAAATGAACATCACATTCTGAAACTCGGTCATGGGTGGGGTACGTTGACTTCGAAGCAAGGATTAGAAAAGGGACCGTGTACTGTAATACGCGTTCCCTGCTGATTAGAAGTAGGATGCCGATGATAATCATTCTTGGAAGAGTTCTTGATGTATATGTGTACTGTTCGTTTATTTATTTTATTTATTCATTTATTTATTGATTTATTTTTTATTTTTTATTTATTTAAATAGAATGATTAATATACTTTGAACTACTACTTAGGTCTGCTTTATTTTTAAAACATGCTTAGTGACACTATATAGAAATATGGAAAGTATTTTCTTTTTACATTCAGGTGTGCATATTAAAGCCTATAATGGTTCTTTTGGCATTTTCATGCTGGGAATCCCGTGCAATAGGCCTATCGAGGGAAACGTGTCGAACATCTTAGAGGATTTCTGGAATGGTGCAATAATCTACAGCTTTTCTATATATTTGTCATTATACATATATTCCTAGGTCTGGATTTCAATACATTAGATGACAAAGGTCATCTGCACTATATCACCAGTAATCACGATAAATGTTTTCCATTTCTAAAACATAGTATAATAAAACAATCTTTAAAAATTATGCGTACGTCATACGGTATATGCACATTAAATAGCACACGTGTGTATCTGTCCTTTAATATTGTCGACAATCACTAGGATCCACAACATGCTCATCTATCAGGACAAAGTTCTTTAACCCACATATATTTGTATATATTCATTGAATGACCTTTGAAAATTTGGGTACAAAAACTCATACTCTGCAACTTGTGGTCAAATTTTGCACTATGATTATTTAATTGAGGTTGTTGAACTATACCAT
Organism: Amphiura filiformis; assembly: GCF_039555335.1. Taxonomy (NCBI): domain Eukaryota; kingdom Metazoa; phylum Echinodermata; class Ophiuroidea; order Amphilepidida; family Amphiuridae; genus Amphiura; species Amphiura filiformis. The sequence goes on from NC_092632.1 coordinate 60,204,871, forward strand.
TGGGATGAGGCTATTGTGGTCCATAGTGAATGAGCTTATAAAGAGATGACGTCGACACACTAAACGTACGTCAAATTAATTAAATCATTAACACACCTGCATAAAGGGATGGAACATTATGACATTAACAACAGAGAAAGGGCATTATCAGCTCTACTGCATGCATAAGTAAAGAACGCTCATTTTAAAGGACATGTTATCTATTCCCCAACTGAAAATGGAATGACTTTGTTAAGGGATGGGGTATGGACGTTTGGACAGTATTTATTGTGGGACATTAGAGCACATCAGACATATTGAATTGCATTCTGAATGCGAAGAATGTCCTTCTGATATCAAATAATTTTGATTTTTTGAAATTCGCAATGTAATACACATTTTATGGCAAATGATTAAAAATTGATATTTAACATCAGTACTCCAAGTAAACTTCATAAATCTGATGATTTATACTTAAAGTGTATGTATAGGTGGGATGAAAAGCCGACGATCAATTGAAAATTTTGACCTTTCATATTGAAGATACGGATATTTTTCCCAAATCACCCAAAAAAATTAGGTCTTTTGGGGAAAAAATCCATATCTTCAATATGAAATGTCAAAATTTTCAATTGATTTTTCCTCCCAGCTACATACACTTTAAGAATATATCATTAGATTTATAAAAATTTACTTCGAGGACTGGTATATATCAAAAATGTGAAAATGTCAAATTTTAATAATTTGTCATAAAATTTGTATTATATCGTGAATTTCAAAAAATGAAAATTATTTGATATCAGAAAGACATCTTCGTATTCAGAATGCAATTCGATATGTCTGATGTGCTTTCATGTCCCACAAAAAATGCCGTCGAAACGCTCAAAACGCTCATTCCAGATCCCTTAACAGATTTTACAATGTTCCACATCATTTGGCAAGTCATGTTACGAATGGGAAGAAAATCTCTGTGTGCTCAAACACACAATTGACGGAAAGTACAAAGTATTAAGGCTATATGTTCAACATCATTTGGGAAGTCATGCATAGGAAGATAATCTTTCTTTACCATAAATAATTTATTTTGACGGAAAGTATTAGGGTATAGACGTGGGCAGGATCGTAAATGGAGAAATATATTTTGTATTTTGTTCTCAAAATTACACAAAAATTACTATAAAGTCCAAAAAGCTCATTAACCTTATTGATTATTGATAAAAACAACAAGATACAAACATATATAATTGATATTAAAAACCGTATGTCCGATTTGCTTCAAACAAAAGGCATACAAATGTATTGATAAGTGTGCTTTGCCCTACTCAAATTAAAATTTGTTTTAAACATGCTTGGAGCACTTCCATAATACCTCAAACAGACCTAATTGGAAAAGGTCACACATCCCTTGTGTTTCTTTAATTAATCTATTTGAATTTGTGAATAACATAGTGTTTAGAATGTCAGTTTTGTCAAATGTTATCTATGCTTCTATCATCCATATGTGTAAGTTTAGTTTTGCGTATTTCCTTTCCTTTTGGTCAAAACACATGTTACAATGTTTTAAGGGGGTACTGCCCAATTTTGTGCCTATTTTTGCATTTTTCTCAATAATTATAGCACATTGGTGACAAGTAAGATATGTATATTATAGGGGCAAGGACTACAACTATACTGCACTGGAAATTTTATTTCAGTACAGACAACAGTTGCGGAGTTACAGTCAAAAATGAGGGAAACCAATATTTGATCAATAAATCAATAACTACTTGCCTTGAGTTGCTGAATTTTCAGTGCAGTAGTTGTAGTCTTTGCCCCTATACATATCTTACCTGTCACCAATGCCCTATAATTTTTTGAGAATTTTGCAAAAATAGGCACAAAATTGGCCAGGGGTGTAGTACCCCCATAACGGGTTAAAAATCGACCCAACTCAATAGTATACGTTTATCTTTTGTGAAAGTATCTCAGAAATCTTTTAATCTGATCTCATTTTGGTAAATTGTACAAACTCTGTACTATATTATGAAAACATCATTCATGTGATATTTGACAACGGTTTCGAGTAAACACTAAACTACATTCGATTGACGTCAAAACACCATGAGAATTTACACAATAATCCAAATTTTGATACAAATTCAATAGAACAATGCATCCACGCTATACGAAATCATTTCCCCATACCACGTCTGGGCATATATTGACCATAATAACATGTTGCCCTTTGTGGTTTTGATAAATACATTTTGATCCAAATTTAACAATAAATAAATCGAGACGTAGGAAACATTGTTTACTTTATTGTGCGGTTACTGAATTTGAGTTGAATAAATTGAATCACACACATGTGGTTACAATGAACTTGAAATTATAGTTGCATGTAATAATGTGCGAGTTCATTAAACCATGGACCACAATGGCCTCATCCCAATGCCATAGTTCAATAACCTCAACAATCATAGAGCAAAACTTGACCACAAGTTACGGAGTATGAGTTTTTGTACCCAAATTTTCAAAGGTCATTCAATGAATGTGCAACTGTATTGGGTTTATAGAAATGTGCCCTGATAGATGAGCTCAGCATGTTGTGGATCCTAGTGCATGATGCATTTTAGTTTCAATTTCCTTCTCATTACATGTATATAATTTTATGTCCTATGAAATATATAAACGTCTATCTAGAATAGTATATTTATAGTATAATTTGCAAAAGTATACAAAACGTCCAAAAATTTAAGAATTTGCGAGTGAGTGTGCATCTTTTTTTCTGGAATAAAAATACAATTCTTGGAGATAAACATATACAAATTTTAGCTCAGTATTTTCGATAAACCGATGGTGCGAACATAGTAGTAGGCCAACATAGAAATGTTTTTAATTTGTTTCTCTGCCAACTCGTATAATCGTAGTCGTTCTGGATGGATGCATTCCAAGATGTGTTTTAAACTTAAAGATTTGCGGTAAGATATTTGCGTCGTATGAATAGTGAAGTACATGTAAAAACTATGCAAAGAAAAACGTCAGAAAACGTTCTTAAAACGTCTATATACATTTTATGGCGATTAGATTAGGGATTTGTATTTTCAAGCTCGGGAGTAGTTAACTTATACCGTAAAGATTCGCCCAATGGCGCCATGGGGTCATTGACATATTGAATTTAAGGCACAACCTTAAAGTGCCCTGACTTAAAATTCCCACAAGCAAATAAGGCCAGGGCATGGAACCTTATTTCTTGTTGGGATTTCAGATGAGGGAACTCTCTATTTGTACATAAAATGCATGTACCCCAAGGGAGCCCAAGTGCACCATACATGTAGGCGAATATTTACAGTATGATACATACACGCGAGCTACTCAGCTATATACGGAATCATATACGTCAAATCATTTCATTAAATGTCATTTGAAACTAAAAGCTGATTTGCCTTCGATAAAAGATAGATCTATTTATAGTACATCAATTATTATCTGTTATATTTGGAACCGAAGATAGCGTCAATCAATATAAAGTCATCTGAGACGATAGAATATTTTCAAGAATGATTCGTGTAACTGTGAACCGTGTACTATGCTTATGGACTCTGACCACATATTTCCACGTGAAGATATTTTAATGTACCTACAAATCATACTATTAATATTATGCATTTTTCACATAAGCCTCTAATTATTAAAGACATAAATAATTATTCACGTGCTTTAATTTAACAATAACAAAAGAAGCAGCTTTAAACTTGAAAACTGTCATAGATGTATCTGTATGTGGACGAAGGTGATATCAAAATAGTCATAAGGGTGGACCAAAGCAATATTAAGCAGTCGAATAAGGCGTAAAAAACATAAAATCAAAACGTAGTCATAAGAGTGGACTAAGCTGGCCACATATATGCCATTGCAATCAAAGATGTTCAAGATCATGTTCGTACATGTATGATTTCAGTGTCATATAGAATTCAGCAAAGTTTTTGCTTGACTAATTATTGTACACTGCAGAACATATTTAAAATTTCAACAACTGTTTAATTTTTTTAACAACTCTGGTTTAAGTGCCAGATTTACAATATACATGTTGTACATCTGGCCAGTTGTTTATTTTTTTGAGAATGCACCGTATTTAAGTCAAAGTGGAAAACATGCGTGTACATGCACTTTATATAATTATTCGTTAACATTTCTCATTAATTTAATGTCCGAGCTTGGGGTTACAGGATTAGGGTTATATTTTGGTCAACGTGTAACACTAACAAACATAAACAAAGAGTTTTGCCATTTTTACCTTAGCCAAATGGCATTTGGCTAAGGGTCTCTTTCTCTTATAGGTTCTGATTCTTTCTTTCTTTCTTTCTTCTACCAATCGTATGAGCCATCGTAGCCATATGCGTTTGTCAATTTTGACGAAATTTGGTTATTATTTGCCACAAATGTCACGTGAAAATGTTTTTTAATTTCATTTTGTAATTACAAAAACCCTTCAACTGGTATAAATGTATGCATTATGTGATCAAGGTGATCCAATATTCACGTAATGCATGAATCATATAGCCTACTAGTAGTAATGATTTTGTGATGTTTCTCTTGATCATGTTTGTACGTCATAGTGCAATATGTCGATATAACATCGACGCGTTCTTTGAACTCAATATTATAGAGTATAGACAGGTGATGAATGCATGGGAGATAACATTCAAAGTAGACCATGATGGTTATTGAGAGGTTACTGATTTATTTTCTATATAGTTTTCTAAATTACACTTTCAATGCATTTGTCTCTGTAGCCCTATACTGCAAAAGTAAAAAGTGTGTATTTAGAGCAACTTAACATAACTTAGTACTAATATGTAATTAAACTATTTAAAATGTTGCTCTAAATACACAAAATTGTATTTTAAATATAAACATTTGTTTTCGCAGTGTAAGACTTTATCATATCGCTCTTAAATTAGGAAAACAGTACGGAAACGCTTAAGGGTAGTCGAGGTATTGTTGGTCGAAGCAACCGAAAAATCGATTTTCGTTATCTAAATCAATATATTATTGAAAAATAACACTTTTATCTTTTGCAAAAGTTCATTCTACAAATCATATACTTTGAAAACTTGCTTAATTTATTGCTGCTAATGAGTTATCTACGTTTTACAAAAGTGTTGTTGTTTCAGCCCTTTTTACAACATAACTCAAGAACCACAGGACCTACAAAAGTATATCTGTGATATTTGAATTCTTCTACACACTCGCTAAGAATTGAGCAATGCAATTTTTGCCAAAGCTCACTACCATTCGCAAGATGCTGTGAACTACCAAATCGCAACAGTTTTAAGTTGTTGCTAACCTTAAATATGCAAATTTTCCTGCTCGCTGCACTCGCAACATACCATTCAAGGTTTGTAGATTGGAATCCCAAAAATTTGGCATGTGGAAAGGGGGGAGAGAATTTTTGGCAGGCCAAAGGGGGGGGGGGGGCGATTTTTGGTGGGCCGAGAGGGGGCTAATGTGTCCGTTTAGTTAATCTTGCACATTTGGCAAAACGAGTCATGCACCATAGACTCTAGAAGAGTCTATGCATGGACTACATGTAATATCTCGACATGTTCCCAACTATATGTTTTTTTTTTTTTTCGAACACTTCTTAAAGCCGTACGATTTCTGTCAAATTTTAATTTTGTTATTAATCTACCCAAAATGGTGATATATCTTTCTAAAATGTTTGAAGTGGAAAGTGTACAAGTCAACTTGCATACCTTCATAAATTATGCTAATGATTTGTACTTGAAGATGAAAACGAGGCACCCTCCCCCCTCCCCCTAAAAGAATCTTGGCTTTGGCTCCATTTCACTTCCCCAGTCAAAATAAGATATTGGGAAAATTCACACTTTTTGAGCCAATATTTCCAAGGTTTCGGATTTATGCCCTGAAATTCACACCACTCCTAAAAAATCCTGCTGCTACCACTGAACACGTCACTTGACAGTGTCAAGAAGAAAGCATGAAAATATACAAATGACTTCTGATATTGATACACAATGTACCGGAAATTCAGTCATGTCATGATGTGATGACCAAAATACAGAGCTTTCCCCAATCCTTGAGTTGCATGGCTACTGAGAATCGCTTCCTGTATAATAATGTTATGCTATTTTTTCAGCAAATATAATATATACTATAGGTTTATCCATAATATAATCCATCTTTTAACTTATTTGAACATAATTTGCCTATATGACAGAAACGTTGAACTTCCGATTTTTGCTTTGGTGACTTCTAAAGAGAAATATACTACTATCAGGCCCGTACGAATGGGGGGGGGGTAGTGCAACCCCATCCCCCCCATTTGAAAAAGTATACAAAAGGTCCCAAAATATCAAAAAATAGGTTTTTTACGCCTTTTTTGGTCAAACATTTTGGGAAGAAAGTCCACTTTTCACAAAATCGCCCCCTCTTGAAAAAAAAATCAATTTTTTAAAATCAGCACCCCCACCCAAAAAGAATTCTGCGTACGGGCCTGGCTACTATTCAGGTAGACATATCCTAAATTATTGAGGAATGGGATTTTGCTTAATATTAAAAGTGTTACTGTCACTGGTTCCATATCATATCGTTGGCTAATCAAAAAGCTACAATGTAGGCCTATCATGATTTTGTGATGATAAAGGAGAGGAGGTGTGTGAATGTGTGTTGTTTAATATTGAGCTAAGAGTTGAAGATATGCAGTCTGTCAGTCTATAGGTTATTGAAATCAATTCAATGTTTTCTTCTTGCCCTTCCTTTGTATACACGTGTTTCTAGACATGTAATAAATATGACGAATGAAAATTTTGTTGTGATCAATAGATTTTTATATATAGGCCTACATCACATTCTATATTCATATTAATCATCATTTGTACACATTGATTTAACATTGGCATCAATATATCTATGACCAAAATCGTATAGGATAGATTAGATATGATATTTGTCCTTTGACCAGGGCCTTTAACTTACGTAAACATTTATATGTAGGTGTAGTCATGTATTTATCTAGGCCTATAATATGTTATCATCTGACAAGTGACAGAATTAGATCACAAGGATAGTAGATAACTAGTATTGCTCATCATGAGAAGCTAGAGCTGAACCAGAAAAGACTGCTTTCCAGTCCGTGGATGCACCACATCATGACCCGTAGGCTTGAAAACATACTTTCATCCAAGATAGGGAAAATAAATAATAGTAGCCTAGCTACTATAGTAGGTTTCCAAGAAAAGTAATAATAAGCGAAGTAAACATATTAAAGCTTGAATGGCATTTAAATGTCGGTGTCAAGTTACTGTCAAATTGTGGGTGAAGGACTCGAAACGTCTGCACTGGTTACTAAATTGCATTAAACCATGTTAACGTTCAATATACACAGAGAGTTTTCGAAAGTAATACTCTTAATAGTGTTTTGCTAATCAATGTTTAACCATAATGTGCTTGAACCCAATATCAAGATATTTTTGTACGGTTTTGTAAGCTGTTCAGTGCTATGTTGTCTGAGTTTAGTGGACTGGTCGATGGCCCAATGAGACCTTTGTACGTTTTCTTCTTCATTGGCGGGTTCATTGGCTATATTTTGGTTCTTAAATACTTCTATGCCATTGTATGTTTATTATTATAATGCTTTTGTGTGGTAGTAAAACAGCTGCCAAGTCATTGTATTAGCCTATTCCATTGTGTTAGTGTATTGCCTTGACTTACCTGCTTTGTTAAGCACGTGAGAGAGAGCTGCTGATACGATGAAAATAATACCAATGAATAGTAACCTCCTCCAAATAAAAGGCCTTCTCCTTCGGTAACAGTACATCGATGCCATATTTATCCTGTCAGATGAAATACACAATCACACAGTAAGCACATATCCCGAGTATTTATTTATATTTATCCGGCAGTGATGGTTGCTCGATAAAAAGAGTACTATGTAAATCCTCAGCTACTGTAAGAAATCTTGAAGTGCCTGCTTGCTTGGTTCTCCGTATAAAGACTGAATGAATGAACGAGTCAAGTTAGCGCGCGAGTATACGAATGATCACACTACTGGAACAATAGTCTGCTTGCTGTCGGTCTATCGTCTGCTACCAGAATGAAAACACCACAATATCCCCGTTTTAAGAGGATTCCCAGCGTCTAGTTAGGCTCCATTCTACTAATAGGAAAATACTAGGCGAGGATTTTTACATGCCTGCGAGCGAACAAATTATATCCACCAGGTTAGGTTACTATTGGAAACGGGAGACCTCGGGATGACGTCAATTGCAGCGCCAGAGCGTAACCTCAACAGGAGTTGGATAAAGAAGAGTGCGATTCTTGTCATATGGGTAGATTGTGCGTGCCTTGAGCAGGTCATGAACCTTCATCAGGGATATCCATTAATATTTCCTTTAAAAAAGTGTAATTTTAGATAAAAATTTAACGTGAAAGAAGAAAATACAAAAGGATATGTTCGTCATTCATCATGATTTAATGCAGTGGCATTTACCAGCGTTAATTGTGTGAGCTGTGACAATACCCGAACTGTCAAACAGTCTTGGTTGTTTATACACTAGCAGTATTAAATCACAATGTTACCAAAGAAAGAAAACAAATACAAGTCTGTTATTTATTAATAAGTATGGTTATTAATAGAAATGTTTGATTATTCTTTAGTGTGGCGTATCGACGTTAAGTATTTTCAACGATGCGTCAAACAATAGCTGTAATTGTCATGCGGCTAAATCGTATCATTATAGTACCAAATCAATTTATACATCAACTGACAGTGCCTGCATGGGATGACATGTATGATAAAATAGGCCCCCTTTTGCCTCAGTGGCTAAAACTGAAAAGAATATTGCGCCTGCTATCCCATGCGCATTTTTAAATTGGCAATTTAAAAAATTGACAATTTAAAAAAAAATCACGATAAGCATGCGCGTATTTTGGGGGGGCCAGCCCCCTGGGGTAAAAGCAGGGGGCGGCCAAAATGACGCGGCGGCGGAAAAGAAGGGGCGGAAAAAAGAGGGGCGGCAGAAGAAGAAGGGGCGGCAAAAAAGAATTAGTAAAGAAAGAAGAGAGGGAAAAATTTGAAAAAGCATAAATAATTTAGAAAAAATGGTAGGCTATACATCAAAATGTGTTGCTTTTTAGGGCGCTAGCGCTTATATCCCTTTTTTTGCTCTTCACTTTTTCAAACCACCGTAAAAAAAATTGGGTCAACCTTTTCGGGCTGTTGATGAAGGAGCGGCAAAATTGAATTTTCAGCCCCCGGGGTAGGAGCGGCCACGGGTTTATTGCCCGGGTTTATTGTTGCAGATAGACATGCAAGGTTTTGCCAGTATGAATCAGTACAAAATCTCAATTTCACCGAACAGTGAGATTTTCAAAGGTTTTCTCATTACAGCGACGATATTGATGCAAAACCAGTTTATAACCAGTATTGATACTAGTGATTTTACATTTGTTAAGTTAATATTAACAAATAAAGGTCCTTTTTATGACATTATCTATGTACCCTCTACTGGTATCCTGCCAAAAAATTATATTTCCCAACTATAATTAAAAATTTTATTTTGTCAATTCTTATATTAGGCCCAAATGTTTCACAAAATATTAACGACCCACGTAGAATCACAGTCGAAAGGTATGAAAAGTAATGAACAAAAAATAACATGAATTCTTTCAACATTTAAAGTTTAGGTTGATTGCAGGAAGTGTGATATTTATTCCTCCTGCTACTCCGAACCTGTAAACATGGTAAACATGGTAAATGAATAAATTGTCAGATGTTAAGGGTAGACGAGGTATTGTTGGTCGAAGAAGATTTTCATTACCTGAAAAATAACACCTTGATATCTTGCAAAAGTTCATTCTATAAATCATATACTTTACAAACTTGCTTAATTTATTGTTGTTAATGAGTTATGTACGTTTTACAAAAGTGTTGTTGTTTCAGCCCTCTTTACAACATAACTCAAGAACCGCAGTACCTATAAAAGTACATTTGTGATATTTTAATTCTTCTACACACTCGCTATGAATTGAGCAATGCAGTTTTTGCCAAAGCTCACTACCATTCGTAAGATGCTGTGAACTACCAAATCACAACAGTTTAAAATAATTAATAACCTTAAGAAAAGATATATCACTTTAATTATTAAATCAACATCACTTTCATACGAGTTGATTTCAAGAGATGCACCATGGTAGTTTTTTTGATAATTATTATATGCCCAATTTTTTGTGGGCAAAATAATTTACTTGGTGGACACTTTTTTTGGGCAATGGGTGTAGAATTTACGGGGTGTGCTAAATAATTAACTGGTGGGCTAATGCCCACCCAGTTAATATATTATTTATACCTCTCTGCTTCATATCAATTTGTAAGCGCTCTTTAGCAAATTCACAGTTCATTGAATTTACAACCGTATGACAAAACAGGCGAAAATAGTAACCTTTTGCACAAGATTTGCAATTTAAAGAGAATTGGTCATTGCTCATCTCACAAACTTTCTCACTCATAAACTCAAACCTGCTACAGGACCCATGACGCGCTCAGCTTCTGATACTTCTCTTCTCACCGATCATGTCGGGAAACATCGCATTGGAGATAAATGGTTTTATGTTTCGGCACCCACAATCTGGAACAGCTTTCTATGCACTCAACCGTGTAGTGTAATCAAAGACTGTGTAGAGACAATTCACTGCTTGCTTGATCAGGCAATTCTGGTGGTGAAAAGCATGAATGAAGTTTTTATCTATGTTCAAGGAAAGTTTGTTGACATGAAACCATGAAGCAACTTTATCTAACTCTGTTCATGGTTGCGACCAGGGCCGATATTCATAAAGCCTTGCTAAATTAGCAACCAACTAGTGCTTAGCAAGATGCTAAATCCACTAGTTGATAGCTACGTAGCAATCAACTAATTTCTTATTCATAAAACCTTGCTAAACACTTTGCTAACTAGCTATCAACTAGAAATATTTAGCTGATAACTTATTTGGGTGTTTTGGGTGCTATGGCCTTCAACAGTTGTGTAACATCTAATACAATAGGCTTATATAATACATGTCTATTATACTTGAGCTCTGAACCACAGTCAAAATGATCAAAATGTAATGACTCATTGCTGATGGTCTTCATTGAGATTTCGTTAATAAAATTACATGTGTATTTTGTAAGCTATATAGGCCTACAAGGTTGTTACGGCAAATTAAATTAAAAAGATACTCTGAACAAGTAAAGTTCATATACATGTTAAGTCCTTGGTTTGTTGTAAAACATACTATACAAAATATATTACTTCATCAAATAGAAAACAACATGCATCCACTTAACGCTGCTCATTTAGCTTCATGAGCAACACTGTGTAAATAATATTAGATAATTTAATAGCATATGATATATCTTGCTTGTTGTCCTGACAAAAGCCAAGCATGATTTATCTTTATCAAATTGACATATAATTTGTTATTGAAAATAAGTCATGCATCTTTACCAAAGAGAACATTGGTAACATGTCTCCAAAATATATATTTTACGTATCAAACAATTGAACAGAATTGCTTCGATTGAACATATCTGCTTAACTAAAGATTACTTGCTATATCATAATCATTTTTCTTGTGCAAATTTGGTTAAACAATACTGGCTTAGTTCAATGTTTATTCATTCACCCTAAATTTGTTGTGTGTTTTTAAGACAGTTTCTTATGTGTAAAACACACTGAAGACCTCAGAAACAGAATATTCTGAGAACATTATTTTCATAATTGACAACAGTTAATATGAAATTAAAACAATAAATCATGTCAAACTTAGTTCAAAATCATTAAGACTAGTTGTCAACTAGTGACTTAGCGCTGCCCCAGATCAACTCTAAGTTTTGGCAAAATTTTAGAATGTTGCTAACTCTAACTGGGTTTTATGAATAAGAATTAGCAATCAGCTAGGCTTAGCAGCTTGCTAAAGTCAATTTTAGCTGTCAACTAGGCCTAGCGTGGTTTTATGAATATCAGCCCAGAGAGTTAATATCAGGATGAGAGAAGAAGATGTGTGTGTCATCTGCAAAAAGTAGGAAAGAAAGCTTGGTGGATGGGAAAGATCATTAATATAAAGAGCAAAGGACCCAGGATAGATCCCTTAGGTAGGCCACAAGTGATAGACAGATGTGATGAAAGGCGGGAGTTGGAGCTCACAACATGTTGACGGTAATTCAAACCAAGTCAAGGTGACACCACTTATCCCGTATGTACTAAGCTTCCTGAGAATAAGATATCATGGTTAATCGTGTCAAAAGCCTTTGACCATATGCTTTGACAGACCAATAAAGACATCGACAGTTGGAATTCTTTTGTCCAAGTAATCATAAACAGTTTGGGTAAGATGGACATTGGCCAGTGATTAGCGCGAAGTTTGTGAAGGAGACTGTAGCGAGACAAGTAATTATAGAGGCGATTGTAAACAAGCGTTCCGGTATCTGGGGAAAATGAGGTAGGACGGAGATGGGCCGATAATTTGAGAATGTATGAGGGTCATCTTTCCTGTAGATGAGATACTTTGGCGATTTTCAGTTTACCGGGCCCAATACCAGACATGTTGAAGATGCGGGACAATTGGCAGAGCAAGGAGGTGGATAACTTGCTTGAAGACCACGGGGTTTAGGTCATCATTCAAGTCCAGCACTTCCAAGTTTAAGTCATTTAGCAACAACGTTCTGTATTTCCTCCGGATCTGTTGGGATAAAATAAAGAGAGAATTTGATATGTTAGAATTACAAGAATGCAGATGATGATTGTTTACCTGTGGAATAGAATTTGCAAACTTTGGCCCAATGGTGGTAAAATACTCATTAAACATGTTAAAAGAATCGGCAATGTTAGATGGATCACTAATTACAATACCATTGTTGTTGAAATGGTCAGGCAATGACTGATCCTGGATTTACCAAGAATCTCATATTGTATGCCATGTTTTTGCTAGATTATTGCGGTGACTTTGGAAAACATTTGTGTAGTAGTTGCGTTTACATCGCCTCATAATATCCATCTCAAAAAAAGTAACTAACCCCCTTAAATAATGACCATTATTCAAAAACGGGTGATTGTATTACAAATCTGTAAAATGCGATGGAAGCAGAATTTATTTCTGCACATTCATGACATTTTGACACCTCATTTGCAGCAATTACCTAAATATTGACGTCACAGCGTACATTTAAATCAATGTAACCCAAGATTTGAAAGCTGCAGTAAATTGTACTGATTTTGTATTCAGTGTAATGGAAGGAAATCTGTGTAATGATATCTGAGTGTTTTTGTCCCGGGGGGGCACTCCAACTTTGGAGGTGACGCGTATGTAGGGCTGTTAAGACCCCCCTTTTCAGCATCGCTGTCACCCAAAGACCCCATATTTTTTACGAACACATGCTCTGTCACCCGAAGACCCCTATTTTTCCATTTGATCTGTCACCCAAAGACCCTTACAAGTTCAATTTGAACAGCAAGTTTCATTTATCCCTGATTTTGTTACCTATTTTGAAAAAACAAAGAAATTTAAGCCATTTTCGAGGTTTTTGTGGCGCTGTTTCGGTTCTCACCCAAAGATTCCATTTACAAAAAGGTCATGTTCTCACCCAATGACCCCATATTTTTTACATTTTGCTCTCACCGAATGCCACAAATCATGCTCTCACCGGTCACCCAATGACCCCATATTTTTTACATTTTGCTCTCACCGAATGCCCCTTAGTGCGAAAGTGCCAGCCCTACATCTATATCCATTTCAAATTGAAGTGCCCCCCGGGGTTTTTGTATTGTTAAAATTTGTATGTAAGTGCAACTTTCAAATCTGGACCTCACTACATTAAATTAACCAGTGTTTTATTGTTTTCTGGGCTATCGCATCAAATGAGGTGTCAAAATGCGCAGAAATAAATTTTGCTTCCAACGCATTTTACAGATTTATAATACAATAGCCTCTTTTTGAATGATAGCCATATGATTATGTAAGGGGGTTAGTTACTTTTTTTGAGATGTTTATTAGTAAGGACATTGCAATAGCTCTTAGGGCTTTTCATTAACATGATTAACAGCGTTTGGCTTAACGCATAATACGCTGCTTCTTATTATTTTATAGAGCGTAACAGGCCTGCAGTGATCTCTGGCTTACGGGGAACTTTATTCTTTTTCATCATTTTGCAATTATTTGACAATGGAAAATGTTTGTTGTAAAGGTTGCTTATAACGATATGGAATGTGTTATATGCCAGATCAGCATTTTCAGTATCATAAACGGGAGACCAATCAATCTGGCTCAAATGATAATTAGCAGTCGATGGACCATTGATTTTACGGGTCCTGATTGTTTTCGAAGAACGACTATTGTACATGTTACAATTATTGCTGAGATGAAGCACAGAAATATCACAATAGAGAATACCTGAAGGAAAAACATTATCAACATGGTTTGTGAAAATATTGTCAAGTAATGTGGCAGAATGCGGTGTAAGCCGAGTTGGCTTATCAATCAGTGGAAGCAAGTTATGAGAAAACATCAGCAGTAGATTTGTGTGTAGCATGATTTAAAAGATCGAAATTAAAATCACCCATCAGGTAAATTTGCTTGTTTTCAACAATCAAGACCCTTATCTAACATAATAGAATTCCCTACAACAGGTATCAGGCGATTTATAGATCGTACCAATAATGATGTTCTTATCATTGTCGCATGATATTTCAACAAAAATGGATTCATAATTATCACCAGCAAACTACAAATCTTTTCTAAGCTTGTAATGAAGGTCATCAGAAACAAACATGGCTACTCCTCCACCACCTCTGTGAGTTCGAGGTGTGTGAACAAGACTACAGGGTGTATCAACATTTAGTATACAGTTTGAAAATACCGCTAGATTAAAACGTATGAGGTCTGTGGTCAAAATTCTCTAGTTGATAACTTCATCAACATCTTGTCCTCCTATAGCAACAAAATCACTGGCGTGTGACCAATAATAAGGATTTGGTGGCTACTTTTGTGAACCGAGTACAAAAAGCAGTTGCGCGAAGTCAATTAAAATCAAAACAACATACAAATCACAAAAAAGTCTCACCATTTTCTTTACTGTTTACAGTTATTGACAGTTTTAGTCTTAGTCTTCCACATGCCCACAATTCTTCTGTATGCAGATTTTGGCTCTTCTCAACATGGCGTTCACACCACGTCTAATGAGAGGTCTGTCCTGCCAGAGAATGTCAACTTGTGCAATTATGCGTCTATGAAGCTCATCAAGGTCTGCAGGAGGACTTGTGAAAACATTTAATGCAAACTCTGCTTCATCGCCAATGATGAAATCTTCCAGTAAACGTAGAGGACGGGCATTAAGCCACTGACAGAACACAGTGCGACGTTGGTGATGTGCTTGCTGAAGTTGATGTCTCCTTATCGTCTGATAGAGATGAAATCGCAGGTCACAAACGAGTTATTTTGTTAAAGGTTGCAGATTGTATTCCAAGTCCATTTCGATGGCAGCTAATTTGACCTCCTGCTTGCCCCGCCTGCAGAGTGTTACGGACTGCTAGGATATTAGCAGTAGATCTTCCAGTTCGGGCGCGACCACAATGTTCTCTGTTCAGATTACGACTCGTTCCAGTTATCTGATACTTCGCAATTCGCAACATTTTGTAAATAACGCCACGTGAAGGGGGGGGCGTGCATTTGGATACTGCTGACGGAATCTCCGAAGCACTTCTGCTAGACTCTGGGTGCGATGGTACACTGCAACAAAGAAGGCCCTTTGCTCTGGCGTGTACTGTGGAGTATCCATTTTAATGTTGCTATTCTCCTTGTCAGTAAAACCTAGCATATGTAAGGAGATAGTTGCCCAGATTTACCAAAAGTCACGTGTTATGTAACTCACACATGCACAGGATTGGAACCCTAACAATGAGGGCAAATGATCTGTACACCTGCATGTTTCTCTTGGCTGCACAACAATAACAAGCACCGGGCATTTAAACCCAATTGACTTCGCGCACCTGCTTTTTGTACTCGGCTCACAAAAGTAGCCACCAAATCCTTATTATAATTAATGGTCACACGCCAGTGATTTGATTTTCAGCTGTAAGAGGACAAGATGTTGATTAAGGGGACTCGATCTTTTGTGCGTAATTATAGAGGGCCAGGGGATTCACTCTATCATTAAAAAAATTATTTGAAGAAGTTAAAGAGCCCTAAGAATAAAAAAAGGTAGTGTAATTCACGCCAGACACAATTTCTTTATATGACAAAAATTAATTTTTGTAATCGATCAAAAACAAACGTTTTATATCAATTTTAAATTTAGCCTGAATCGGTAAATATGGTACCTCTCGCCCTTTTTTAGGTCAAGGCTGTTTTTACCATTATGCAGCGAACCATTGTTGAAGCTATTTCACATACACGTACAAAACATTCTAGAGAAAGAATGAGGCCATATACTGTTGAAATATCTTTTGTTGATTTCGAATGATAATGTCATGAAGTCGTAAATTTTAAGGTCAAATTCCTAAAACCAAAACAAAACATTGCGACGCAGTTATTTCCCGACTTACACAATTTCATCATCACATCAGTGTCTTTATTATTTGTTTGAAACCTTTCCCAAACGTTCGTGCTCTTTATGCATAAAACGGCTAATCTATCTTTACAAAACGCGTCTTTTTTTAGTAAACAAAAGGCTAAAGATGGCATTATGAGATCTATCATTTATCATTACACTCCTCCACTCAACTGCCACCGTGGCCGAGCGGTAAAACGGTAGACGCGTAATCAAAGGAAGTTCCGAATCGCTGGTTCGAATCCCAACGAAGCCTGTGGAAACTTTTTTTTCCTTCAAAATTCATGATCGCATTCCGAAATGAGTCACTTGTCGGTAAATCATGTATCGTATCCTTAAGTTATCAACTAGAGAATTTTGACCAAAGACCTCATACTTTTTTAATCTAGCAGCATTTTTCAAACTGTTTAATTTTGATACACCCTGTATAATCTTTCTTATGAACAAGTTGTAGAGGAGTTTCCTTAAAGCGAGTTTCAGAAAAACCATAGACACTTAACTTGTGATTAAGAGTACTTATGTAGTCAGAAATAGTAGGAAGATGTTTACTTACACTGCATCCATTCAGGTGGAAGACTGCAAACCTGGAATTTGACTTCTTGAAAGTTTATTGAAAGAATCATTCAGATAGAACAGTTGAATTGATTCAAGTCATCATCATAGTCACTGATTAAAAAACAGACAATTCCATCTAAGCATACGCCGCGCCTGTAATAAGTTTTTTTTTACGAAAGGCAGACACACTCCACAAAAAATTACGATTAAGTCTGACAATCATATATGTTTGTACGGCAGCTTGTATCAATAATATAGTTGCTCAAACTCTAAATAATCTTTTTGTGGAGGGTGTCTACCTTACAACAACAACCCCAAAACAAACAAAAAAACAACACTAATTTATAGCCATGCTTGCAGATGGTATTTGGTTATGGTTACGTTATAATTTTTTCCCCTTAAATTTTGCACAACTTTAGGGCCTATGTGGAATTGTGGATCGAACCCGACTAGTTCCAGCAGGCTACGTTCTATGATCGAACAAACCTGTTATTCAAAATTCATCCAATCTCAAATGACGGATATGCTATCCATGCATGACACATAGAACATGATGTTCCAATAGACGTCTGTTCCTTGTAATGCCATCTGATTACCTTCGCTTACCAACTGATGACACATACAAGGTCAGTATTTGAATGGGAAACAGACACAATGGGCTATTCCATTTAAAATCCACACAACCCCTGTGGAAGATTAAGGTAGAGTCTGCCACAGAGGGCGTATCAATTTTGAATAGAATACACAATTGGGTAACTTCCATTTGAAATACTTACTCCAGTTGTGGAAGATATAGGTAAAGCCACAATACAGGGGGAGTATGGGTTTTAAAATGATTAACTCTGACCAATTACATTTGAAAAACATACTACCCCTGTGGAAGATATTTCCAAAATCTTCCACAGGGGTAGTGTGGGTTTCAACTGGAATGGCACAATGCAGACTGACCAGTGACGATAACGACCTACCCGGACGATGATAGCTAGAGGGAAGATAATCGGTGAGATCATATGACACAAAGTCACTGGCAATTGGCCTTCGTGCATATAGTCTATTATTAGTTCAAGTAGCTATCTACTGAAGATGTCACAAGGATATCGGAGAATCACAAGTGAACATGACGCAATTAAAAGGGCATTTCGTGATCCACAGCCTCATCCCCCACTTTTCTCAAAAAAAGTTGAGATTTTATATCACTGGAATACTCTGGCTACATAATGTTTATGTACAAAATATTTCTTGCAGATTAATTCGTTTAGCAAAGATATCGCGAAATTTGAATTTCGTTCTGGTGCACCAGAACGAAATTACAACGTATTGTCTATGGAGCAGTGTAATACACATAATCATGCATAACTCGCAAACGCAAAATCGGAATCAACTGAAATTTTGGGAATATGCTTTTTCGTGGATATGTACTGAAAATGTCATAAAAAGAGGATGCTAGGATCACGAAATACTCCTTTAATAGCCCAACCACAGTGGTGTAACTAGTGTTGTTAAATGAGAATAACAAATATCAGTAGTTTCGATCGTAGATACAAATTAGGGACGTCGATTTCCAGGAGGGATGGATGTTTTTTGTAGAAAGAATCTTCGCCCACTATAATGATATTGAGACGGAAAAAATCGCCCACTGATATAAAAGTAAAAGCTGATGGAAAATAAAATTCCGCCGAAAAAAAAAAAATCCAAATTCTGCCCGACCGAATTTGGATAATCTGGTAATTAATGATTAAGAACACCTATTACCAAACTAGTGGATAGAATGTGGCCAACTTCTACGATACTGTTTGTTGTTTATCACACAATAAGATGACATACCATTAGTCAATGAGCCCTATTTTATGGCAAGAGTATGTCAACTTAAATTTGCAAATGATAAGCTTCATTTACTACTGCCGATGTGGATGGTGTCAGACACATTGCTTAAGTGGCACAGCAGCTCAAAACGAATAGGAGGCTAATGCATGTCAGGGTGAAGGACCAGCACACGGGACCAATTACTTCCATAAATTGATAAACTTATGGCGGAATTGACATTTGAATGATATTATGTAATGAATTCGTAACCTTTGTGAAAACCCAAAGGGCATTTTGGTTTTGTGTCAGCTTCCTCAAGTTCAACCTTTATGCCATGACAGACAAATGATAACCTACTAAATACTGGTGTAAGTTTACTAGATCGGTGTTGGCATGGTTAGTATACGGATAAAACAAAATTGACTTTCAAATCAATTCAACATTAATACGTTAAACTGGGGTTGACCGAAATAAAGATGTGCGCTACGTGGGCATCGCAGTACATCTGTTGATATAGTGTATGTTAAAGATGAAATGTTGAAGTTCATGGTTTATATTTTGTGGAGAGCAATGACAGAAATGACTTAAATCTAGGTAATGAGATGCTACTGCGCGCATAGTCCACTCAAGAAATGAAGTCTACCTTCATCAAGACTATGCCGAATTTAGTCGAATTTTGATTTAAAAAATGTTATTATTAATCATGATCAACGCATCCTGTTGGAACTCAAAATAATATTATACTGATGTTTATTAAAATGGTGACTGAAAAGATCAGATGTGAAAATCTATTAATTGCACACACATTAAGACAAATCACGAGTTTTTATGCTAAAATGTAGTAGTCAGAGTATGACAAATGGGCAAGTGGACTACGGAGAAGTCTAACCTTCATAAGGCCTATAATTGTCGTAGTAGTATGTCACCTGAAAGGTCATCAATCAATCAATCAATCAATCAATCAATCAATCAATCAATCAATCAATCAGTCCTCATCACCATGCATAGTTCGTCGTCCGTATTCCATAGTGGCGTATAGTGGGGCGCCGCGAATAAACAACTTTTCGAGAAAATCGTGTTTGAAGAAATGCCAATTTAAAATCGAGTTGTGTAAATCAGACATTCATTATATTTTGTAAATGATGTGAAATTTCTGTAGTAAACTAAATAGATTTTATTGTTATATATTTTCAAAAGAAATAAATACATACTATTGCTGGCAAACTGAAAATAAAACTATACGTCACTATGGAAAACGAACAAAATGCAATACCCTAAACTAACGTTAACCGTACGCCACCTCGGTCGCCGTGTAATCCCTATGGCGTTACTTTTCGTCGTTCGTATTCCATAGTGGCGTATAGGTCCGATACGTGTACGCCACTATGACATACGATGTTTTTCATTTTTGCCGATATTTCATAATTATAAAATGTGTATAAAAAGTGGCGTATGGTCGATACGCCACTATGGAATACAAAAATGTCACTTTGTAACCATACGCCACATTTAATTAACTATCTACTAACCAATTAGCTAATTACTACTGATGAGACTTAGAAAAATGAAAGAGAACATCATTAAAAACATATGTGCCAATTTTCAAAAAAATGACCAAAAATCACTATACGCCACTATGGAATACAGCCGACGAGTTGTCATCATCATCGTTACATCATCTTGCATTCTTTCCAAGATTGTTTTAACCCTCAACTTAAATGCTATACAAGCAACAGGTTTTCAAGGTCATATTGGGTAGAATCTCTAGCTAATAGACATTGGAACGTAAATCTGGTAGAAGCTGGGTGCAGGACATCGTGCTTCACCTTACAGCCAAGGCACAGTTTGACCAACATACTTACCATATAGGGTCTATGGTTCGACGACGTTTTGACGCGAAAATGAGAAAAGACAATGTTTTTGCTAGCATAGACGGAATAGATGGAGGTAGCATTTTACACTGTGAAACACGAATGCTTTTAGAAATATTAAGGTGGTACTACACCCTTAATAAATGTGTGACTATTTTGTATTTTTCTCAAAAAATAATAACACACTGGTAACAAAAGTTATGTATATTATAGGGCAAGAACCGAAACTTGCACCAGATAACCGAAACTTGCAGCGGAGAACAGGAACTTGCAGCGGAGAACCAAAACTTGTAGCCCCGGGTGCAGCGGAGAACCGAAACTTACAGCGGAGAACAGGAACTTGCAGGGAAGAAACAAAACTTGCAGCTGAGAACAGGAAATTGCAGCGGTGAACCGAAACTTACAGCGGAGAACCGAAACTTACAGCGGAGAACAGGAACTTGCACAGCGGAGAACAGGAACTTGCAGCAGAGAACCGAAACTTGCAGCCGACAACATAAACTTGCAGCGGAGAAACAAAACTTGCAGCTGGGAACGGGAACTTGCAACGGAGAACCGAAACTTGTAGCGGAGAACAGGAACTTGCAGTGGATAACAGGAACTTGTAGTGGAGAACAGGAACTTGCAGCGGAGAACAGGAACTTGCAGCGGGGAAAAGGAACTTGCAGCGGAGAACCAAAACTTGTAGTGGATAACAGGAACTTGCAGAGGATAACAGAAACTTGCAGCGGGGAACAGGAACTTACACCAGATAACCGAAACTTGCAGCGGAAAACCGAAACTTGCAGCTGAGAACAGGAAATTGCAGCAGAGAACAGAAACTTGCACTGGAGAACCAAAACTTGCAGATGAGAACAGAAAATTGCAGCGGAGAACCGAAACTTACAGTGGAGAACAGAAACTTACAGCGGAGAACAGGAACTTGCAGCGGAGAACCGAAACTTGCAGCGGAGAACAGGAACTTGCAGCGGAGAAACGAACCTTGCAGCCAAAAACAGGAACTTGTAGCGGAGAACCGAAACTTGTAGCAGAGAACAGGAACTTGCAGCGGATAACAGAAACTTGCAGTGGAGAACAAAAACTTGCTGCGGAGAACAAACACTTCAGTGGAGGACCCAAACTTGCAGCAGAGAACCGAAACTTAAGCGGAGAACAGGAACGTGCAGCAGAGAACCAAAACTTACAGCTGAGAACAGGAACTTGCAGCGGAGAATCGAACCTTGCAGCTAAAAACAGGAACTTGCAGCAGAGAACCGAAACTTGTAGTGGAGATCAGGAACTTGCAGTGGAGAACCAAAACTTACAGCGGAGAACATGAACTTGCAGCGGAGAACCGAACCTTGCAGCTGAAAACAGGAACTTGCACCAGATAACCGAAACTTGCAGTGGAGAATCGAAACTTGCAGCTGAGAACAGGAAATTGCAAAAGAGAACCGAAACTTGTAGTGGATAACAGGAACTTGCAGCGGATAACAGAAACTTGCAGCGGGGAACAGGAACTTGCAGCGGAGAACCGAAACTTGCACCAGATAACCGAAACTTGCAGAGGAGAACAGGAACTTGCAGCGGAGAACCAAAACTTGTAGTGGATAACAGGAACTTGCAGAGGATAACAGAAACTTGCAGCGGGGAACAGGAACTTGCAGCGGGGAACAGGAACTTGCAGCGGAGAACCAAAACTTGTAGAGGATAACAGGAACTTGCAGAGGATAACAGAAACTTGCAGCGGGGAACAGGAACTTGCAGTGGAGAACCAAAACTTGCACCAGATAACCGAAACTTGCAGCGGAAAACCGAAACTTGCAGTTGAGAACAGGAAATTGCAACAGAGAACAGAAACTTGCACTGGAGAACCAAAACTTGCAGATGAGAACAGAAAATTGCAGCGGAGAACCGAAACTTACAATGGAGAACAGGAACTTGCAGCGGAGAACCGAAACTTGCAGTGGAGAACAGGAACTTGCAGCGGAGAAACGAACCTTGCAGCCAAAAACAGGAACTTGTAGCGGAGAACCGAAACTTGTAGCAGAGAAATGCAATGACTGTCACAATAGAATCCCTTTTTATATACTAGTCTTAAAGCTCTCTCTCTGTCAGGTGGCGCTGTGACACCAGCTTCACGTCATTTGTCCAAGATGTTGGTGGACGTCCTCTTCCTCGTCGGCCTTCCATAGCCCCTTGCAAAATTTGTTTTTCTACACCTCCATGTTTCCTGACAATATGGCCAAAGTACTTCAGCTTTCTCTCCATTATGCCGTTTCTGATTGTACGATCTTATGATATGAAATTGGTTAATTTTTTTCAAATTTGTTGGCAAATGTGTAATGTTTACACACGTCCCAACTTGCACCTAAATGGAATCAGCCAAATTTGTTGTGTTTGCCGGTCAACAGAGCAAAGTTGGACAAAAGTCGTAATTCATAAAATTATGACTTTATGTCCTCCTATAGAACTACATGTTAAACGGCCAAAATACCCAGCAGGGTTTCTTTCGCGTTACCTTGTTAATTCAGCTCAAAATGGACAGAAACCTTTCTCAACAATTATTACTAGTAATTCAGCATTTTGAGTACAGAATAATAAATTTAAAATGTGAAGGAAATCGTACATTAGAACTTTAATGATGCACACACAAAAAAAAACATTCTCTCGACTCAATGCATTGTACTTACGTAAGGGCAAGGATATCTGGAAAGCAAAAGGTTTTTGGCCTAATTAAGATTTATTTAGTACAGAATATTTACTTTGCGAATTGATATCAACGAGGTGTAATGCAACGCAAAATCGTTTACTACACCTAATACTAGCGCATACCATAATAATTATATTGACAGTTAACCGATTATTTATTTAAGGTCTAACACAGCTTCACACACGATAATTGTACCAAGGTCAATGATCAGATTGGTCATACTGTTTATTTACCAGGTGCATCATGACATCAGATTATTATGTAACGATATTGATGTGTACCGATCAGCAACCCTGATTATCTCGATTTTTAAGCCCAATCAGCAACCTTGATTATCTATCAGCAATTCTGACCCCTTTTTATGCTAATGTTACATTATTGTTTTAAAGAAAGTAATTGTATCAATTTCGTTGAAATCGGAGCATTTTTTAAAAATTTTTGGCCCCTGTGTGGCCAAAACAACTGACCACTCCCCAAGATTGGACCTTTTTGCTTATAACTCAAGAACAGTATGTCGCAGGTAGGTCAAACTATACTTTTTCTGAATCCTTGCAATGAGAGGAATAATTTGGTGTGCTTGTTATCAAGATTTGAGCAACTTTGAAATTTGACCACTGTGTTGACCTTTAACCTTGAATATGGCCGAAGTGCCGGGAATTATTTTTTGTGATTCTTCTCAAAGTATTTCTCTCATTGAAGCTTGCATCGAGGATATCAGACTGTGGATGTGTGTAAACTTTCATAAGGGTATACGAGGTATTGTTGGTCGAAGCAGCCAATAGGTGATTATGTTTTGATCATGCTCAGTCTTGTATATCTGTGGCCCACCATTAATCTGTCAGAATTTATCCAAACCAAGTCATGTTGAAAACATTTCCTCCCACCCACCACTCCCAATTTTAATGTGTTTGTTTTAAGCCATTGGAAAAGGTGTGGCAAGTCGCTTTTATATTAATCCAAAGTTTGTTTCCATGTATAAGAGTGATTGTGCATAAATTGTGAAAATTATTAGAATATGTGACATCTACATGAGTGTATTACCTTGTAGCATTTAGAGCAAAGGTATCAATAATTACAACATAGCTAGGTGTGTGAAATTGGACATATCCATCAGTCTATATGCTCCTTTAATATATGATGAGGATATCAGTAACGTTTGTGGTAATAAAGGTAAAAGACTCAACCTATGCTTGGCTATAGATTGAATTTTGTAGAAAATATAGTTTAAGTGTTGCTATACAGAGGATTACTGGTAAAACAGACAAGTTGGGCAATATTTTCTAACATGTAATAAAATGTATACTCCATATATTTTTATATTGGATTTTATATTCAATTTAACCTTTAGGGAATTTCTCTCGTAGGACTCCAAGCAATCTCCTTGGAAAAACAGTATATATACATGCACAGTTATTGGAAAGGTTTCAACCCACTGATATATTACGTAAGCTAATCATTACGTAAGCTCCCTTAGGCAGGTTCACTGGGGAGATGACTTAGGTAGGTTCATCTGGGTCCTAATTTTTTACAGTAAGCTCCCTTAGGCAGGTTCACTGGGGAGATGACTTAGGTAGGTTCACCTTGGTCCTATTTTTAAATTTTTTTATAGTAAGCTCCCTTAGGCAGGTTCACTGGGGAGATGACTTAGGTAGGTTCATCTTGGCCCCAATTTCTTATAGTAAGCTCCCTTAGGCAGGTACACTGGGGAGATGACTTAGGTAGGTTCATCTTGGTCCTAATTAATTTCTTATAGTAAGCTCCCTTAGGTAGGTTCACTGGGGAGATGACTTAGGTAGGTTCATCTGGGTCTTGGTTTACTACAAATTATTTATATTTACAAAGTATTGTGAAAGCTGTTTTCCTTATGTGCATGCTATTTGGTTGTAACATGTTTGAAGCAAATAAATATATGAATGTCTGTTTGAATGCCTGACAGAGACACAAATGTTGTTTAATTTATTTATGTCGGGGGTTAATGAATAGTTTCCGTTTTATTTTATCAATTAACTATTAAAATTGACATGATCTGCAACTCATTATTTGACAAGATTACCCATTTCATTTGACAAGATTCTGGTAAGTCCCTTTGGTCATTTTTGACAAGACAAACTACTCATATTTTAATAATTTTTTGACAAGAACCTATTCATTTTTTTAAATGACAAGGCAAAATTTAATGAGTTTCTTGTCATTTTGATGAGAATATCCAATTAATTTTGAAAAGAAATCTGTTATGTTCTCATCTGAACAGTTTTGACAAGTTTCTATTCAAAATTGAGAAGATTGCTTTAAGGGCTGGGGTATGAACGTTTGGACAGTATTTATTGTGGGACATTAGAGCACATCAGACATATCGAATTGCATTCTGAATACGAGGAATGCAGACATATCGAATTGCATTCTGAATACGAGGAATGTCCTTCTGATATCAAATAATTTTGATTTTTTGAAATTCGCAATGTAATACACATTTTATGGCAAATCATTAAAAATTGATATTTTTGATATTTAACAGTACTTGAAGTAAACTTTATAAATCTGATGATTTATACTTACTAATGTGTATGTATGTGGGATGAAAAGCCGACGATCAATTGAAAATTTTGACTTTTCGGATTGAAGATATGGATTTTTTTCCCAAAACACCAAAAAAAAAAGAGGTCTTTTTGGGAAAAAAATACATATCTTCAATATGCAAGGTCAAAATTTTCAATTGATCGTCGGCTTTTCCTCCCAGCTACATACACTTTAAGAATATATCATAAGATTTATAAGATTTCCCTCGAAGACTGTTATATATCAAAAATTTGAAAAATATCAAATTTTTATAATTTGTCATAAAATTTGTATTATATCATGAATTAAAAAATTGAAAATTATTTGATATCAGAAAGACATTCTTCGTATTCAGAATGCAATTCGATATGTCTGATGTGCTCTCATGTCCCACAAAAATACTGTCGAAACGCTCAAAACGCTCATTCCAGATCCCTTAAGGGTGTGGGTGGATTTCCTTGACTGACAGAAGTGAGGGTCGGGCACCACTGCCTTGCACACACCAGTGACCCAGACTAGCAAATTATGTATTGACCAGAAAATAATATACAACTGAAATTCAGGTTAACTATAATGTTGATATAGGCCCCTTGTATTGGCAAAAACCATGGGATTCGAATTTGACATATGGGACTCGGACTGGGACTAAGACATCGAGGACTCAGACATTGTCAGGGACTCGGACACCTAGGACTCGGATGATGAGGACTCGACTACATCACTGCTTGGTTGTTGTCAATCCAAATAAAGAAACTGAGAACAAAATTAAACACACTCAAATACAGTTGGCGTGCAATTCAGTTGGAGGAGTTAATGGGGATAGTTTTCAGTGCAAATGTCAAGATCTCAAGTTATTGGTTACAAATTCTCATGTATCGAAACACGTTGGTTACTTGTCTGTGTCAGTGTCAATGTGACATACCAGCAAGTTTGCTCAGTGTGCACGCAAGAGACTATCATGTCTGTATCTATTCATAGATACATAATGTATTTTCCTGTGCCAGTGTGTACCTTATTACTATTATTAAAGGCAAGCATATACAATTACGCATGTACAGGGTGTCCCAGAATGATTTATACCGGAAAAGATGGATTTTTTTAATGTATGAACAGCATTTCTATTGGTCATATTGTTTTGCATTTTAAGTTCTACATATATTTAGCTTTCTCAGACTTTTTAGATTTTAAAAATTGGAAGTTTCTAGTAGAAGTTAGAGAGGATTGCGTAAAAATGGTGAATTTCAAGTTTTGATAAAGCAACCTATTTTGAAAATCTGTAAAAGTTATTTGGAAAATGTTATGCAGTATATTTGTTGTGTCCTGTTCTTACTTCTACTATATTTATTTATTTATTTATTTATTTATTTATTTATTAAGGTATAAAACAAACCAGAAAGCAGGTCACAGACCTGATACGCCTGGGTAACAATTAAAAACATGTATAAAAACAACATACAAAGCAACAACAAAATGCATACAATAGCATGACATTCAAAGGCAAAAATCACAGATTATTAAGACGCTGAACAACTTGAGGAATGGTAGATTGCATGTACCTGGTTCGCTTACAGCGAGGAGGATCAATCTGCTGGGCATACCTAAGATTCCTACCGTGCCGATCACCTTTGGATTTAGGCAGCATTTGAGAATGTTTAGTAGACGCTTGCAAACCTTGGCCAAATCGCACCAACAGCTGATCTCTCCTCTCACATAAGGAAACCAAACCTAGTTTCTCCAAAGCAGCCCGATAAGATGTGTAGCTCTGGCCCAGGATGATACGACACGCCCGCTTTTGGACGAGCTCCATCTGCTCAGACTGTGCTACGAAGCAATCCTGCTATGGAATAAAGGATTTGCTATGCTTGAGTGCACTTAAACTATTCTTTCTTTGGTGGCAGTTTTGAAGCCAATTATTGCGGTGTGTGAGTTTCATCATTTGAAATGCCGGCAGAGATGGAGTTTTCATAAAAGTATAGAGAAGGTTCGTCCTTAGTGTCACAGCATGCATTTATGTCCACAGTATATTGGCAAACCCACAGCTATGTGACGAAGAAGATAAAATTTTAC
This sequence comes from Amphiura filiformis, assembly GCF_039555335.1. Taxonomy (NCBI): domain Eukaryota; kingdom Metazoa; phylum Echinodermata; class Ophiuroidea; order Amphilepidida; family Amphiuridae; genus Amphiura; species Amphiura filiformis. The sequence goes on from NC_092632.1 coordinate 60,232,979, forward strand.
TGCGTAAGATGCTTGAGGAAGATAATTATATCCTCTGTAATAATGACATTTTTGGGTAAAAATTGTGGTAAAAATCACATAAAAAGTATGTTTTTCAACCTAAATATCTGATGCCATATTGAAATGTTTCACTTAATTCCATATCAAGAATTATTTAGCATTGTAAGCTCTACATCTGTGCCAAATTTGGTGTATTTCCTATAAAAGAATGTAGGATTTCTCCAATATATTGCACAGTGCGGCTGGACGATGGTGATAAAGGATCCATGTGTTGGGGTGCCTTTGCACTGTAAATTACACACATGCCGTTTTTGTCCATTTCAGTAATAGCAATGTCACACGAAAACGAATCAAGCTATTTCGATGAAAGTCACAGAATAAGTAGGAGACATGTGTGGCATTGTATTGCACTTATTAAGATTAGATACACTGTTGACTATATATTTTTGCTATTTTGTTCAAACACGGTATAAATCATTCTGGGACACCTTGTTTATGTGTATTTCTCTCTCATTCTGATATATAGTAAGCAGAAAAGTAACACAAGACACCCATCCCTTGTATGAAACAATGCTTTGAGCAATACACTCTCTTGTCATTAATAACTCAAATTTGAATTAATCCAAAATATTTTTTACATCATTTGCAAAATGGAACCCAACTGATTCAAAATTCTTTATCATAAGTTACTTTATTTAAAATGAAGACTGAGGATGAAAAATTCCTTTTCTTTTCAGATATTTATTTATGCACCTTTTGTTCAGCTATACCACTGACATGATGCAACAACATCTTTCAAAGATGACACATTACACAGTCTAACATTGTCACTTGGTATACAACAGTGTATTTTGAATACCATTTCATATTGTCCATTTATGTTTACATGTTATTAAAAGGGCATTTCGTGATCCACATCATTATCCCCCCCCCACTGTTCTCAAACATTATGTAACCTCTGGCTACATAATGTTTATGTACAAAAAATATCTTGCAGATTAATTTGTCTAGCAAAGATATTGTGAAATTTGAAATCGAAATCAACTGAAATTTTGGGAATAAGCTTTTTTCGTGGATATCTGCTGAAAATGTCATAAAAAGAGGATGCAAAGGATCACAAAATACTCCTTAAAGTGACCATATCTGCAAGCCAACAATGATACATTGGGCTATTCCACGTGAAATCCACACTACCCCTGTGGAAGATTTTGGAAATATCTTCCACAGAGGGAGTATGTTTTTCAAATGTAATTGGTCAGAGGTAATCATTTTGAAACCCATACCCCCCTGTATTATGGCTTTACCTATATCTTCTACAACTGGAGTGGAAGTTACCCAATTGTCCATTCTATTTAAAACTCATACTCCCTCTGTGGAAGACTCAAGCTAAATCATCCACAGGGGTAGTGTGGATTTTAAATGGAATAGCCCATACATTCCTTATCATCAATCAAGTACGTTTTCTTGGTAGAGTTGTTTTGAGTGAATAAACAGTTACACACTTAAACTGTTTCCATAAACACATATAAACTGTATTTTGCTTCATAAATATTGTTTTGTTTTCAACTTTATTAAAACAATCTATTTTCATGATTATATTATTACAGCTTTTAGGTATTTTACTTATGAATAATTGTTTACACTTTTTTCAGACGATTTGTTTAGGACTACATCTATATTTGTTTGAAGGTAATAAATGGGCAGAGAACAGAGAAAGAGTGAGAGAGAGACATGCATACATACATACATACATACATACAGACAGACAGACATACAGACAGACAGACAGACAGACAGATAGTGGAAAATGGTTTGTATGTCTTGTATGTCCCTAATAGTGACAAGAAGCTAAGGAAATTGTCTTGTAATTAACAGTAATCGGATAAGGCTGTAAAAATTGCATTTTTGGTTCTAGTCCCTCCAGCATTTTTCTGGAGTTGGTCTATAATTTTTTCAAGGATAACTTTTGATTTTTAAAGCTCCAGTAATACATTATGATGATAAAAAAGTTAATTAAGCAACTAGAACCACTTTAAAAGAAGTTTGGTAGTATTCAACCATCAGAACCTTAAAATAAAAAGTACCTCTTTATTTCCACGAAAGAATCAAAAATCCGCAAAGCATTACAACTGTTAATATTTGCATTAAAATACATCTCCTGCCAGCGTCAATTCATGAAAATCCTCAGAGAACCAAAAAATTAATCCTATGTGGCCTAAACTTACACTCAGTTGTTTCAAATTTTATGATTGGTTTTGGTCACATGGTTTCCTATTATCCTACTTAAGCTTATGTACATTTGTCTGCATCCTTTGTTAGAAACTTAAAACTTGTTGAAGTAGTTTCAGTTTTCATTTCAGTTTGTTACATAATCATGTAACCGCAGAGTCTCTTGGTTTGAAGTCACCTGATCAAAGTTTACAAAAGAAGTCTTCAATTTTTGCAGTGCAATATTCATGAGCAGAGAAATCGAACAAGTCAATCTACAGTTGAAAGTGTGGTTTAGATGATCAAACAATCCTAGGATTTAGAGAATAAAGGTATTGTTTTTAGCCCCTGGAGTGCATCTATCGTCTCATATAACACAGGCGACATCATTATTTTAAGTAAAAAAACGAGGCAAAGCCGAGTTGTTTTACGCTAAAAATAATGATGTCGCCTGTTATATGAGACGATAGATGCACGATAGCTGCTAAAAACAATACCTTTTATTCTCATTCTTAAACACTTCAATTCAAATAAAAATATTATACAAGTTTTAATCAAATTAAATCCTACATTTTGCAAGGAATTACCAAGGGCTTAAAATCGATCAGTCCCGTTGTTGCTATGCGCCTCCGATTGGTCCAAATAGCGTACGTGTGGAAGAGAGAATATGTGTGTGGGGAGAGGGTTATGGGAAGAGAGAAAGAGAAACAGAGGGAAAGTGGGGATTGGAAGAAGGAAGGGAAGGAATGGGATGGGAAGCTTGAGAGTGGAGTAGTGTGTGGGGGAGAGGAGTGTGTAGGGGGAGAGGTGAGGGAGATGAGAAGGAGACAATGGGGAGAGGAGGAGAGGGAATAGGGGAAGAGGGTAATATGGGAGGGGGTAGACTAGGTGAGATGTATGGGTTGTGCTTTCTGGGGACAAGAAACTAATTTATAATCAAATCATCTCCATCGTCATCGCTTATGTCTCATACAAACTAATTTTTTTTTATCATGCTTATGATCATGGTTCAGACTTGCATCACCCATGCACCAGTACTATGCATGACTGATTGATATCCAATCCATATATAATTGTCTACATTCAACATGAATACAAAGATCTGATAATATGCTTAGCACCAAGGAGGTTAGATAGAAAGGAGAGGAAATAGATTACGTAACACGTATTGTTCCTTTGTGCCTATTTGAGTTTCCGAAACGCTATTCATCGAGAGGTACCTTTTGTTTGAGACAAAGGGCTTCCGCCATTAAATCAGTAACTGTCCTGACAGCGTATTAACGCTATAATAGGCAGGCTACTGTCAATAAGTGATCAAACGAAAGTCACGTTAAGGCTACATGCTCTTTTTGGTTGAAATTTTTGGCGGGAAATAATCCTGCCAAAACATTAAAATAATCTTTTCCCACAACTAAATATCATAGTTAGGAAATTAATGATGCATCTGGTAGCTTAGATCATAACTTTCATTATGCTTAGTTGCAATTATCCCAGAAATTTCTTGATTTGCTTTTCCAAATGCAACAAAAAGCACTCACCTCATTGGCTACCGGCTAAAAACCAATCACTATCACTCAGTGATGCAGTATAAATTCAGCTTGAGATGTTATACAGGGTGTCCCAGAATGATTTATACCGTGTTTGAACAAAATATCTAAAATATATAGTCAACAGTGTATCTAATCTTAATAAGTGCAATACAATGCCACACATGTCTCCTACTTATTCTCTAAATTTCATGGACATAGCTTGATTCATTTTGGTGTGAGATTGAAAATTACTTGAAAATGGACGAAAACTGCATGTGTGTACAATATGACCAATATAAATGCCGTTCATACCTAAAGAATTCCATCTTTCCCGGTATAAATCATTCTGGGACACCCTGTATATATATATATGGTCAATTCCAGCCAAAGCGGGACAAAATTCTCTCTGGGGGCCATTTTGAAAATGTTTTCCTTTTCAATTCTAGACTTATCAAATGAGACGATCCTATCTAGTGAATCATCAGGTGGAAGTGCCATCGGATTGAAAAATGACTTTTCTTGCTACACCAAATAAAGTGTTAAATGCGCATATGCATGTTACCCACGAATTCAAGCCTTTTTCACCTGTTGTACGCCATAAAATTTCACTTTCTCTAATATCTTTCAATATTTTATGTGTGACTCATATACACTAGAAATCGGGTGAAGACTTTGAGCGTAAAATAGAATTTTATTACATATATCTACAAAGAAATATTTTGGTTATTACACATTTTAAGAAAGAACCAGGCGACAGTTAAGATTGTGTCAATTCTTCGAACTCTTTCCAAAGTGGCTGTCATTTAACATTACTGTATTATTTCGAAAGATTAGAATAAATGCTTCATATAAATATAAAGTTAGATTTTGTATCTCGTCGCAGGATGAGGATCTCGGATGGATTCGTGGGTAACAGCTTCTGGAAAATAGCAATTCCTATTAATTTTTTTAAATAAAAATAAAAAATACTTTTCCGTGTGTCAATAATTTAGGCTGCAATGGCACTAAAATGAATTTTAATCAAAATACAAACTACATGGAATATTTAGAATGGATCATTATGGCATTTTGGGTATAAAAATTTTGAGAATAATGAAGTTGCCAAATTCAAATAGACAGAGCAAACAGTTTTATATTATTATTTTAGTAAAATCATTCCATATTTTCATGCAGCAATATTCTATTAAATCGTGTTTGACAGTTCCTATGTACTAAAACACTATCAATACATTGTTAACTATAATTTAAGTAGGGATTCGTGGGTAACCAAAATGTTCGTGGGTAACACATATTTGAAGGTATGTATTGGTAAGCGGCAAAATAGAAAATATTACAGAAGGTTGGAAACCATCATGCGGTTATTCCTCCATTGTGTTTCAATGATTCCCGTTTCTCTAACCAATTGCATTTACCCAAAAAATGGTAATTTAGGATAATCAATCAAAACTTCATGATACAGCTTCAGTATACCTTCAAGAGGACGCTAGTAAACAGGACTGTTTTGGAACCTATTTCGCATGTTTTCAAAATGTTAAGATGCATAAGAAACATATAATTTACGAGTAAATCCTTGGATTCGTGGGTAACGCCGAATGCGGGGGTAAAGCTATAAGTACTATAGTACCGTTTGGGGTTTGCGTTTCTTAGGTGCATAAACTGTAAGTACTGTAAAAATTATAGCATACCCATGGCTTGAATATGTGCTGATTTAAACTTAAAATAAACAATCTCCTTGTTTTTCAAGGTTAGCATCTATTCGGGATTCGTGGGTAACAAAAGTTTAAACCGTCGTAGATTCTTTTTAAAGCGGTGAACGTATTTTTACGATTTACAATTTTAAGCGCTTGTCAAACTAAATTCAGTGTCCAAAGTCATTAAATGTTAATTTAAGTTATGGCAATTATATTTGCTGGACTCGTGGGTAACAGTTGATACGTGGGTAACGTCAAATTTGATTTTATGGAATTTTATGGGTAAAACGTATTTGCATAAAATAATCACTTGGACCTCAGAATTATAGAAGCGAAACTTCGCGTTTCATGATATAGTCATTTATGGCATATTCACTTAACATTTTTCAGAACGATCATTTTATTTTTGATACGCGGGTAACAAAATTATTAGCCAAATTGACTTAATGGCCTCTAGAGTCCACAAACTTTGGTGGAATTCAATCGTTTTACATATGATGAGAGATCATGCAAACGTCTTTCTAACGGTAATAATTTCATTTTGATTGAAGGACATTCAATGACATATATGGTGCTTTATCTTTGGATTCGTGGGTAACGCCAATTCATTTAAGCTATCATAACTTGTCCCCTGGTAACGGCCTATATGTAACGGCCTATATGCACAAAGAGAGCACATTGGACGTGACATGATATGCTCCATCAATAACGTGATTTCCTTTATTAATGACATTTTAAAGTGGAAAGTTTACATAGAGAGAATTTTGTCCCGCTTTCGCTGGAATTGACCATATATTGATTGCAGGCAAGTTCTGCTTAGTCCTCTTTAAATCCCCTGATTTTTGGTTTCTGAACAAAAGAGAAACTAAAACTCGTAACTTGAAACGAGGGACTGTCTCCTATATATATTCCCAATTCACTCACATATATACACAAAGGATACAAAAGCAATGAATTATTAGTCTTTATGCCTTGTTTTTTGTGCAAATGTCACATCTCAAATTAAATCTTTCAATTGACCTTTCATTAAATTCTGATTTGTAACCCACAAACTTAAAGGTACTTAGTTACATTAGTGCACGTGTAACACAATCAAGCACAGATACAGTAAAATAAACGATCAAATTGTATTTTCATAAGTAAAATTACTGAATTTAGGGGATGCCCTAATCCTAACTCTGACCCTAACCCAATCCCAATTCTTATCCTAAACCTAAACATGTTTGAGTTGATTGTTTTCAGCAAATTAAAGTTATCAAATCTCCAGTACTGAAGGTCCAAGTTGAATGGAGTATTCAGAAAAATGTAGACTTACATTGACAAAGAAACTGGTGACTCTATTTGCTTGATTGCTTCAAATTTTGTATATTCTATCTTTTCCCTTGAAATTCATGTTTGTCGTTGTTTCGCTGGTTTTGTTGAATAACTAATGCCTTAATGCTCTGCGTGCCAGCCATAGCCTTCAACATAAAAAATCTGAGTTTTGAGATATTTTCTCAAAATATCAAGAGCTATCTCAAGAACCACTGAACCAATACTAGGCTTGTTTGTACTCATTTTCTTGCATTTTTCATGCTGATTCCAAATATGGTAATGAAAAATTACAATTCTGAAATTTTTGAAATTTTGATTTTTTTTTTTTTTTTTTTAATTTGTTGTCTGCAGTCGACACCCATGTGGAGAGAGTTAATACATATTCCTTTTATAGCTCAGTGAGTGGGATAAAATATTCCCAATTCACCCACATATACACAAAGGATACAAGAACAATGAACTATTACTATAATCCCTATGCCTTCCTTGAGGTAGTAAAGTAAGATCAAATTTTATGATTTTCTCAAAAACAATTTTTGCAGGAATCTGTGTATATGCAAATCCCTGTGCCATTTCCTTGCTAAAATATATACTCTTATATACTTCTCATCATTACGTTTAGAGATACAATGAAAAACAATATTCAAATTACTACCTCAAAGAAGGCATACAGACTATAGGTAGTTTTTTTCTAAATAAACGTGATACCAACTTAACGTTGTTTGTGCAAATGTCACATCTCAAATTAAATCTTTCAATTGACCTTTCATTAAATTCTGATTTGTAACATACAGACTTAAAGGTACTTAGTTACATCAGTGCACTTGTAACACAACACAATCAAGCACAGATACAGTAAAATAAATGATCAAATTGTATTTTCATAAGTTAAATTACTGAATTTAGGGGATACCCTAATCCTAACCCTAACTCTGACCCAAAATAACCCCAATTCTTATCCTAAACCTAAACATGTTTGAGTTGAGTTGTTTTCAGCAAATTAAAGTTATCAAATCTCCAGTACTGAAGGTCCAAGTTGAATGGAGTATTCAGAAAAATGTAGCCTTACATTGACCCCCAACACAAAAGTTTGCAACCATGAGAGTTACCAAATCTTTCAAAGACCCCCTTTGCAATGATTTTTCATCAAATTTACCCCCCTTTTTCATGCAAAATCGAGGACAAAATTTGGCAAAAAACAACCCCTTTGGCTTTCAATGACTAAAATTTCAAACACCCCTTTTCAATGACTAGAATTTCATACACACCTATTCAATGACATTAAATATTGGCATAAAATTACCGGATTTCCGCAAGTACCCCTTTTATCTAAATTTAGCAGACAGTGCAAATTAAATACCCCTATTTTGCTGATTTCAAGGTTAAATTTCGCGGACAGTGCAAATTAAATACCCCCTATTTTGCCAATTTCGCGGTCCTCGTAACTGGTAAAAAATTACCCCTTTTTCGCGCTATTTGGTAAATCTCATGGTTGCCAACTTTTGGGTTGAGTTGGGGGCCGGGACATTGACAAAGAGTACGAGAAACTGCCCACTCCATTTGTTTGATTGCTTCACATTTTGTATAATATCTTTCCCCTCATCATTCATGTTTGTCTTTGTTTCACTGTTTTTGTTGAATAATGTGTGAATACATATTCCATTTATAGCTCAAAAAGCACTTAACATTAACAAGGGAGTAAAAATGACTTTGTTACAAACAAACATTGTTTCACATTTAACCTTTTGCAATATAAAAATAAATTTAACAAAGAAATGAAAAAATTGATTATAAACCATGATGAATTTTTCATAATTATGAATCACATAACTTATATTACATCGAAAAACTTTGTTTACAAAAATGTTGAATTTTTATTCACAATTCAGAATTAAATTCATCTTGACAAAATTACTGATTAACATTTAACCAAGTAGTATTGACAAACAATGCTCCTGTGTTTACTATACAGCCCAAGATGTAGCAAACATACAATGTGATATCTTTCATTAATTATCATAAGTTTCTGGATTGAAAAAGAAATATGATTTTAAAAAGGTTCATGTAATGTTAGCAATAGATTTAGTATAGCAATTCACGCTTTATAGCACCTTTGTAATGAAATTTTCTGTTTTTCATACATTTTTGGTACTTTTAATCATGCACATATTTATATTTTTATTGCAACAATTTCTATTATCCTGACTATGATCTCTTATACCATACCATAATGATATTTGTTTTTTGGTTCATTTGGGAGGTAATTTTGATTCTTGTTTCTACATTGTGCGCTAGTTTCTCCCGATTTTCACACCATATTTGTTTGTAGTTAAGGCCTGTTTTTGATGAATTTCAAAGATCCCTTTCCTCATCTGTTAATGGATACGTTTTTTCTTTCACAATTATCAAGTGAAAATACTCAGATTACCTCATAACCAAAATTAGGGATTGCAAACTGTTTTGGAACTTCTTAATAGTTTGTACCTTTGTCTTTCAAAACACATAATAGTTATGATTTCAGTATCTTGAATTATGTAATCTCATTTACACTGGCCCGTATGCAGGATTTTTTTTGGAGTGGGGTGCTGATTTTGAGAAAGTGGACCTTTTTTCCAAGGGGGGGGGGGCGATTTTGTAAAAAGTGGACTTTTCCTCAAAATTTTTTGGCCAAAAAAGCATATAACCCCCGATTTTGGGACTTTTTGTATACCTTTGCACATTTGGGGGCGACCCTGCATGCGGGCCTGCACTTACATTAATTCATTGCTGTAGGTACACTGGCAACTGTCCACATTGGCGGGAAATTCAAATTCCTGCAAAGTACTGCAGGTATTGCATTTTGGTTTTTAATCCTGTAACCTAAATTCTATGATGATATCTGTTCTAGTTGATGAGTTAACTCTTCCAGCAGGGGTAAACATAAAGCTCTTGCTCCAGCTGAGGATGTGGATGAGGATGATTCAGTTAGCGATGAAGACGAAGCTTCTCCAGAGGCATTTGCTGGGGGAGTGACCATAGTGACCTGTATAAATAATCACAAATGACAAGAGAAGTTTATGTTCTGTTATTATTGCAAATAATTTAACGCAAAGATATGCTAGGCAAGAGACAGCTATCAATTTCATCACATTGTTTACAAACATGTCACACAGGATGAGTTACCAGAGAATTCTTAATTGTAGCTGTATGGACGGCATTTATCAAATAATTTTTTGAAGGCTTGTTCCTGAGTGTGTTGGGGGGGTAAGTGTGGGGATGTGTAAGTGTTTGCCAGCAAACGAGGACACACACACTCACACTTCACATTTAAACTGTGGACCTGTCTGCAATGGGGGACCATCCTCGGTTCAAGGAGGTCTGCAAACGACCGCAATTGCATGTGTAATGTATTTGCAAAATACATTTGTACATCCTCTATCGTACGTGAGATATAACGTCCGAGTTGCTAGGTAAAAATTCATACACACAAAAATGCACACAAAAAAGGGTGAAAACGTCCTCAGAAATTGTAAAAAATAATGCACTTGTACTGAGATGTTGATGCGTCTAATGCACTCCCCCTATTAGACGCATCAACATCTCAGTATGTGTGCATTATTTTGTACAATTTCATTCCCAACAAGTGATACACGTTTATTAACCTGTAATTAAAAGTCAGGTAATATAAATGATTAAAATGTTATAATAACATTACATGCTGGGTTATATAAAGGTTACAGAAATATTTTGTATGAAAAAACAATACAACAATATTTTTTTTTAAATATTGTCAAAATGTTGCCATCTGCCATTTTGATCTGCCATTTTGGAAAAAAAAAAAACGGTCATCCACCATTTTGGATCGCCCATTTTGAAAAAAAAAAGTGCCCTCATCCTCCTTTTTTCAAAAAGTTAGGACGAGAAACTATTTTTTTTTACTTGGCCTAAACTGTTTGTGGAAATGCAATCAAATTTAAATTTTCCTAGTGATTTTAAGAGTTCCCAAGAACAACACAATACCATGTCTTCAAATTGTGTGGTCAGAAAAGGTCCTGCTGTCATTATTGTAATTACTATTGTATTATTATCATCATTATTATCAATTTAAGTAATTACTATTATCATTCAAGTAATTACTATTATCATTATTTTTCAATATTGCATTTCTATATTTATGAATGTAAAACATTTTGCAAAAACAAACATTTTGGGAACTATTGACTTGAAATTTTTCATACAAATCATGAACATGTGTTGTTGGATTAACACACCTTATTACATTTCAAGTGTATGCAGTATACTGCATCAGCTATTCTATGCATATATTGTGATTGTAACAAACAGGAAACATTGCCTTACCCAGATCTGAAGTAGCTTAATGGATCATACAAATCATGATATTATGAATACAAATTGATTTGGCTTTATCAAAGAATACAAAAAAGTATGAGATTTGCATTATGCATATTGAGTCAATGAGAGCTGCCCCACATTACACAATGTATTGCAAGTGAATTATCCTTCAAAACATTGCTGTCTTCAATAGATAGTATATAGACTATTGCTATCTTCAGTAGATAATAAGTGAAAACGTTGCTATCTTTAGAAGATAAGAAATTGCTGTCTTCAGTAGATATTATATACAAATATTGCTGCCTTCAGTTCAGTAGATATTACATAATAATACTGTCTTCAGTATTATTTGCTATATTATATACAAATATTGCTATCTTTAGTAGATATTATATACAAATATTGCTATCTTCAGTAGACATTTAAAAAAAGAAAAAAAGAGGGTGTATGAAATTCAAATATATACAAATATTGCTGTCTTCAGTAGATATTATATACAAATATTGCTATCTTCAGTAGATATCATATACAAATATTGCTATCTTCAGTAGATATTATATACAAATATTAATGTCTTCAGTATATATTATATACAAATATTGCTATCTTCAGTAGATATTATATAAAAATATTGCTGTCTTCAGTAGATATTATATACAAATATTGCTATCTTCAGTAGATATTATATACAAATATTGCTGTCTTCAGTTGATATATACAACTATTGCTATCTTCAGTAGATATTTTATACACATATTGCTATCTTCAGTAGATATTATATACAAATATTGCTATCCTCAGTAGATATTATATACAAATATTGCTACCTTCAGTAGATATTATATACAAATATTGCTATCTTCAGTAGATATTGCATACAAATATTGCTATCTTCAGTTGATATTATACACAAATATTGCTATCTTCAGTAGATATTATATACAAATATTGCTATCTTCAGTAGATAGTATATACAAATTTTGCTATCTTCAGTAGATATATAAATAAAGAGTTATGCAAATCATGATATGTGGTGCGATCAAGCAAAATCAGTCGGAACTTGGAAATGTTAAATTTTCAGTTTCTTAAAGAATAGTAAAAAACATTTACAAAGCTGGATTTTGCAGAAACCCCCATTGAAAATGAACAATCAGTTCCAAAGATATGAGCAATTAAAGAGTTTCCAAAACAAAAGGAAGCAAAAGGAAATATTTTCTTTATTTGCCAATATCTCAAAATTAATATTTCCGTGTTCCGACTGATTTTGCTTGATCGCATCACATATATGCCATTTCAAACTTTGTATGTGAAGGCCACCAACATCGGCTAGCTTTAAATTTATACCCTACTTTAAAATCAAATGTATATTTTTGAAACTATCATCAAAAGCAGCACATAATTTTTGTTATGTTCTCTATATTTGACACATTATTTTTGTTTATATCTGAAATCAAGAAAAACTCTTCAAATATTAATATTTACAGTAAATATATAAACATATTGCTATTTTCAGTAGATACTTCATTAAAATATCAATAGGATTAATATCTGTAGACACTACATCAAAATGCTGCTAATCTTTGTTCGCTATTTGAGATATTGGTGATCTTGTGTTTTGCCACCCTTGACGTCATCAAGGGAAAAGAAAAACTACAATTACGATAATGTACAGCTTTACTCTTGTATGATTTAACCGGTGGTGTAAGGTGAGATTGAATAACAAATATTATATTGCTATCTTCAGAAGATAGTACTACATTAAATGTCAATATTATTGTCTCCCGTGAAATATCACATCAATAATAAAAATAAATCTAAAATGTCATTTGAATCATTAAACATGCAATATTATGAGATAGTAGGAGTAGTGCCAACACTACTTACACTGGGAGTGGGTAAAATGAATAATTACCTATACATGAATTAAATATTATTCTTGATACAAGTTATATCATCAGTAAATATTTTGTTATTTGAACATGCACAACTAGTCTCTTGCCATTTCATATCAACTACCATCCTTGCACTTAAAGCCATATTATAACATTTTCATACAAAATAGATTAGCATTTTTTGCCATAAAATGTTAGCTTTTACTGTAAGATATATCCCCTTTTATTTTTGAACTGAACAACTAGAAACCAAAGAAAATTGGAATTTACTACCAACGCCAATACGTATCACTCCTTCGGTGTTATGGTACGATCCTTTGTTGTGTAGATCACCGTCCCGCACGCCAAGTACATACTGTGTGTTATGAACATTGTGTATGCGTTCCACTAATAATTCCATCGTGATCGTAAAAGGACGGTTCCTGTGTTTTATTCAAATTCTCGAATTTTGACAAAACTACAGTACCTAGAGTCTTGATTTTTGCTGGGTATAATCATGTAAAAAAAAAAAGAATTTTGAAAAATATTGAGGGCATCCTCCTCAGCAAATGTTATAATATGGCTTTAATATCTCATTTTATAATCAGCTTACAATAAACATCCACTTACATCCACTGATATAGGGTTGCTCAAAAATATATAAAAAGAAGTTGTACACTTGTTTTGGCCAAATCTGAAAATCAATTTTACTAGTACATGACTCAACCCCACCTGCCGATCTAAAATTGCCTCTGATTGGTCAATTACATGATATTTTCACTTTAATCAACAACCAGAATGGAGCTTTGCAAATAATTCACCCAAATTTTTTGGTGTGGTGAAATTATTCTAACAATGTTGCTGATTGGTCCAATTGATAATGAGAACTTCTTTATGGCCAATCGGCAGGTAGTTCTCATGCGGTTAATCAAACCATTCTAGTTGAAATCCATACACCTCCCATGGAAGACACAACCTTAATCTCCCACACAGGGAGTGTAGATTTTAAATGGAGTCACCAATCTAGGTAACCCCATTTGAAAATCACACTCCCTGTGTGGAAGATTAAGGTAATGTCTTCCATAGGGGGTGTATGGATTTCAACAGGAACAGCCCATTAGCTTGCTCACATTACATCTGCTAGACAGTCAACATGTTATTACAAACAGGAAGTCCCACCTAACCCAGATAGAAGCCACTGCAAGGCTCTTACAAACCATTCCCAATTACAATATGCATTAATTGTTAACTCAATACAACATTTACTCATCAATATTTCACAATGTGTGGGTTGAATGTGGTAAGTGAATAGGGTGATGATATATAAAAATACTCAAATGCAGAGATTGATATGAAAATCCCAGGCCAAGATAAAAGAAACAAGTAAATATGTGACATGATCTGGTCCATGGGGGCCAAAGGAGGCATTTTTGAAAATTGAGTTACCAGCATCATTACCTTTACAAACATTAGGCTATCATATACTGAAAACACCAAAGCTCTAGCATACTTAGTTCTAATGAAGTTTTGTGATGTCTATTTTCTTATGTATTTTATTGCTTTTTTTACTCCATATTTTTTAGATTAGAACTGAGGTAAAGCAAAGAAAATTGGAAGTTATTACCAGCGCCGATGTCGTCTATGCATCTCACTCCATCGGTCATACTACAGCACAATCCTTTGATATGTGTATGGCAGTCCTGCACACCATGTACATACTGTGTTATGAACATCGCATATGCGTTCAACTAATATTACCATCGAAAAAATTGAATGACAGTTCCTGCGCTTTATTCAAAATCTCGGATTTTGACAAAACTACAGTACCTAAAGTCTTGATTTTTGCAGGGTATGTTAGTTTAAATTAACAGAGTACATTACAATTGGGTAAAAAACAGAATTTTGAAAAATATTGAGGGCGTCCTCCTCAGCAAATGTTACAATATGGCTTTAAGATCATTGAATCAACTTGCGCTTACTTTCACCAAAGTCAAATCTATAGTATTGTTAATGTATTATACAATCAGTAGTAATAAAATAAAGTTCAAATTTACATTTAAAATCATATGCAGCATGCCTGAAATCAATTCTAAAGATTGGTCTTGGCCTCAAAGATTGGCTTCAATAATTTGGTGAATATTATTTGATATGCACAATACAAAGAGGACTGCTCTGGAGTGACCATAGACATTAAATGAGACATCATTGACCAAAATTGTAATTCTCAGGCTATTAGCAAGTAAGGGTAATATTCTTAATGTATGCACTCTCCAATCCACAACACCCTTGTGGTGCCAAGAAGTAGCAGCATTTCAGAACCTAACATAGTTACATGAAAAATACTTGAATCTATAGCACAAAATCATAACATGTCGGATATTAATTCAATGGCTCTCAAGATATTGCAGTCGATTCATTTTATGCCCATGCATAGCAAAATCTGATTAACTACTAACATAGACAATGGTGGTTATGCTTAATACTGAAGTGCAGTCTATATAAATCCCACGCAACACAGAAATATAATAGCGTCAATGTTATCAATAGGAAACCATGCCTAGTGAGTGAAGATTTCTCAGTAATGCATGTAATATAAGGAGCATGAATAGCGCATTGCCCTGGGATAAATCATCACAGAAATGTTCTAAAGCTCATTCTATAATCTGATCAAATCATTTTGATTTCATATGCTTTCTGTCTTACTATTCAACTAGTTCAAATTACTTAACCAATGAATGTTAACTCTTTCAACGTGGTGCAGAGGACAAGTTTTTTTTTTTTTTCAAAATTCAAATATTTCAGAATTGTAAATTTTCATGACCATATTTTGAATCAGCATGAAAAATACATTAAAATGAGTACAAACAAGCCTAGTATTGGTTCAGTGGTTCTTAATATAGCTCTTGATATCTTGAGAGAATATCTCAAATCTTGGAGTTTTTATGTTGAAGCTTATGGCTTAATGCACGCAGAGCATTAAAGTAGGAATCAATTTAATGTCACATTTCAATAATGCTAAAAGCTTTGAAGGTACCATTGGTGCACAAAACATTTTAGGTACATAGAGAATGTTTCACAAATCAGATTATTTTGCAAGCATTTTCATAATATAATTGATTGAAATGTAGAATTAACCATCCCCTACCCTAACCACACCAATCTTAATGAATGCTTATGTCTGGAGGAGATACAAAATTAATGGTGGGGGAAATGGCACATTAGTACAGGCTAGGGGCAGGAGAAGATTTCAGAATAACATTTCACATTGTAACAAGTTTCCTTGATGTGACATTCCTACCACCCATATATAACATGATATTATACTACCTCATTTTTATTGATATATGCACTGCATTGTTGGCCAACTGATCAGGAAACAAACTCGGGCTCTACATTTGGAACATAGATTTTAAACCATAGATGTGGCTAAATAAATCTAATATACCCTAAACATGGCCCTGGTCTGGTTTAGATCCAGACACATTTGCTTATATATTTATGTATCCTATGTATTTAAATATTTTGTTTCATTATTTTGAAGTATTTTAATGTATATTTTTATGTGACCCCTGGGCCTCATGGAAGAACAGAGGATACCTTAAAACATCCACTGAATGAGTAACCCAGGTAAAAGAAGAAATAAAACAAACAAACAAACAAAATAATTAAAAACAAAAGTTAAAAAAGAACTAGTTAAAACTACTGATCTAGATGAAAGTCCTATACATATACAATTGGTGCTGCTGCCATCTTTGGGCATATGAATTGGAAACTATTTTTAAATGTGAATTAGTATCAATTATGCAGAGTATAAAGGTGGCCCTCCACAATGATGGTGATCAGCCTCCCCATGTCAAATCAATCCAACATTGTGAGTTGATATACAGAATTTCAGTAAAAATATGTAAGTAAACTCGTTAATATATATAAATATGCTTATAATGTAATATACAGCACTGGAAGTCATCATACTCTATCACCTACCAAGTTTGATATAAAATTGGATCGATTGAGCCCATTATATTATATTTTTTTAATTTTTTTTTTTATAATATTTATATTTTTTTTGTATCTTTTTTAGGTGTTTTAAAGATTGTGTATGTGTAATTTGTATTTCGTTCACGCCATGCCTGGTGGTCAGTAAAGGCCCCAGTTGTCTTGGATGTCTGTTGGTTTCTTTATTCTTTTAAATGTGTATGTTTAAATTGCTTGAATAAAGATGATGGAATAATAATGGTCAAGCTATAAGTTTTAAAATATTGGACAAGATGTAGTCCAATAATTTAAAACTCATAGTGAGACCAACAAACATTGGGTGTAAAGTAGTCTTTGTCAAAGACCTCGCGATCCATACCGAGGGTGGAACGGCAAAGCCGCGAGCGGATCGCCGAAGGCGCGACAGCGAGTGCGAGTAGTGAGGGTGAATGGCGCTCCCACTACAGGGCTCCAGGCAAAGCATTTTTGAAGGCTAGCTGTAAAGCATCAAATTTTATCATTATTATGTTTTAGATCCAATATTTTCTCATACCTTTGATTCATCAAAACATAATATGAAGTTCATTGGGCTGTTCCACTAAGGCTGTAAGAGTGGATTAATTATACTGTTTCCACCCAGACGGCCACTAACGCCATAACATCAGCCCCATATTGCTGTGGGTGGCAAAGAGTTTATACTTCAGTATTCTTAAAAGTGTCCATCTTTTTAGCTTTCTGGCAATGTACATAACTAATATTACTATTTTAATTAATGTTAATTAATTAACTCACAGCGGAACACATTGAGTCACAATAACAAGCTTACATGTCTGATCAAGTGTTGAAATTTAACGGTTTGAACTACCCCATTAACAAAAAATTGAACAAGCAGTTTATATTTTCATTTACACAGGCTAAGAAATATGTCACACTCAACTCAACATCCATTTGACAGATTTACTGACACATTCTTAGAAAAGTACAGGATATGGATGATAGAGGCTGTATGCATCTTAGTGAAAAGCTTATAGAACTCAGCCACCCACACTTCCCTCCACCACAAATGGGTACAATGATATTGCTTGTATATATATTGAGCTAATGGACTTAGCTACCATTGATACAATGCAATTTTGAGTTTCAGTTTTAATTTGATGTGTTTGGCTACACTATCAGTTGTGTCCTTGTGTCACGACATGCCAGCACAGTTCTGAATGTTTTGTAGTTCTTGTGATGAAGCAAAAAGCATTTTTTTCTTTTTTTCTTTAAATGCCAGGAACACAATAAAAACCCCCATATTTATGGTATAGTGGCGTGTCACTGATACACCTATATGTCATCTAAAACACAGGGAATGTTGTACACAATTTTCCCATTGAGTCAGATACACCAAACTTAATTAGTAATAATATCAAATTAATTAATGACATGCATGTCTTGAAAGTTTGTCTTATGTAGAGCTTCAATTTCAAAGTTTAGGGGCCTGAGCTTTCGATCTAGCAGGATCTTTATCAAAGGTCTTTGCCTTTGATAAAGATCCTGCTAGGATCGAAAGCTCAGGCCCCTAAACTTTGAAATTTTACTTAAACAGGCTATTTTTGTGGATAAGCAGTTTACAACAGCTCACCTTTTAACGTTATGTAGAGCTTAATACATAGATTATGAAACTTATCTAATTTTGTCAAAAATGGCTGGAATGTCATCTGAGCGATGACATAATAGAAGAGACTGAAATTCATGAACCAGACAGATACACAGCAAAATATCCAGGCTAAATAATCTACAAAAAGATGTTTTCACAAGACATCTCAAAAGCTGCATTGCCATTCACCATGGTAACCATGTAATTTGATATGAAGTAGTTACTTTTACCAAACATAGTCCGGCGCCTTACTCTATTTGCTATAGCACTTTCCCAGTATATTCCAACCACATAAATGTAATGCATTGTGCTACAAAGGTACACCGCAGTGTCATTGTTGTTTTAATGTCCTGGCTGAGATTGGTATAACTCACACATCATTATACAAGCAAGCCATATCAATGTGGTACAATACAATTTTACATAAACATCTAAAAAAAAACTAACCCCCCCTTAAATAATGGCCATTATTCAAAAACGGGCTATTGTATTACAAACCTGTAAAATGCGTTGGAAGCAGAATTAATTTCTGCGCATTTTGACACCTCATTTGATACGATAGCCCAGAAAACAATAAAACACCTGTCAATTTAATGTAGTGAGGTCCAGATTTGAAAGTTGCACTTACAACAATACAAAAACACTCAGATAACATTTCATACTGAATACAAATCAACAGAATTTATTGTAACTTTCAAATCTTTGGTTACATTGATTTAAATGTACGCTAAGACGTCAGTATTTAGACAAATGCTACAAATGAGGTGCCAAAATGCACAGAAATAAATTCGGCTTCCAACGCATTTTACAGATTTGTAATACAGTCACCGGTTTTTGAATAATGGCCGTTATTTAAGGGGGGTTAGTTACTTTTTTTGAGATGTTTATATACAACATAAATACAATATATATAATGCTCTCATGTGTAATCAAATTAACCAAACATATAACTGTACACACCTAAAGTGCGCTTCAGACTCCGAGTATTGTACGTACAATATTGTATGTACAATATGTACATTATTTAATCTATTGCCATTCTATTTCCAGTAATGTTTAAGTTCTAACGAATGTTTGATGACGAAAAATCGATAATATGTTACATACAATATCTAGCAGAAATATATTATCGATTTTACGTCATCAAACATTCGTTAGAACTTAAACATTACTGGAAATAGAATGGCAATAGATTAAATAACATACATATTGTACATACAATATTGTACGTATAATAAAAATCTGTATACTGCTTAAACCCCCAAAAGAAAAATTAATTCTGAACCAAGGTCAAATTTATTTGTTATGAGGAAGAAGATGGTGGTTCAAGGTGGGTTTTGTTGTTGTTGATTTTCAAGGTTGTTTGACACAATGATGTACAAACGGTGCAGTTAATTTGTTCAATGGTTTACAAATAAACAAATAAACAGCCTATGTTTCTAATGGTATATAACAAGTACAACATCATCAGGTATCTATAATACAGCTCTGATTTATGCTGAACAGTTAGATTTATGATTGCTGGTGAAATTTTATTTGGCTAGGATGATAACCAAGCTAGAAGTAGGATTTCAAAAACATAAGGGGCAACTTCTCACCACATTGTATATGACAATCCATTTTTATTACATATATACCCAAACATCCACATACAACAGAATGCAAAACAAGTGTTTAAATCAATATCACATTGGAACAAACCAGATGTGTGTTTTTACACAACTTGTTCTTATCATCGCTTGTCTACCTTCACCTCTATAGAGGTAGCTAACTATTTTGACAAGAGTAGGCTGAACACAGTGTTTGTGGATGCAGTTCAATCCACTCTGCCAATATCCACATCAATTACAGCAGGAGTTCTCAATTATATTTGCTGGTGGAGGGCCAAACTTATTTCAAAGATTTGCTATGTTTAGGCAATGGAAACAAATTAGTTCGATCTTTTGATCGACCATCGATACTTAGTCAATCCTTATCATTTATGAAATCAATTAATTGTCTATTGTTAATTGAGATCACATATGAATCTTAGTATGTATTGATCATTGAAAACTATAAATTTAGCATCAATTCTCATTAATTAGTTGTTAGATCATTAATAACAAGCATCGAAGCAGTATCGACGGTTAATCCAAAGAACAAACAAATTTGTTTCTTGTGCCTTACTGCACATTTCAGAGCTGTTCATCAATGGCCAACCACATTTGATCAGTTGCTGGATCTGGCCCATTGAGAACCTCTGATGTGTACTCTGCTATCTGATGAGATTTAGAGCGTGTTTCTACTGAGCAAGTGGTTGCTGGTGACAGTGGCGTAACTAGCGGGGGGCAGAGGAGGCAACGTGCCCAGGCGCTACCATTAGGGCGTAAATTGACCAATTCAGCATCGATTCTGCGCCTCCAAGTGATGAAAGTCAAAATTTTGGCGCGCGCAATCAATTGAAAGATCATTTTAATACCGATATTCAACTTCTAGTAACGAAAATTAATTAGTGATAGGCCTTATTTGTCCATAATTTCGCGCGCTCCACGCGAAATTGTTTCAAGAATGGGGGCATTACGTATCCTTGGCCCAGGGAGCCAAAACCCCTAGCTACGCCGGCGGCCAGCTTCTAAAATATTATTGGGGGGGTAGGGGCGCCAATTTTGTTTCTTGCCCTGGGTGCTGCCAACCCTAGTTACGCCACTGGCTGGTGAATTTGAGTTAATGTAGGGTGATGGGAGGAATATGCAGTAATGGCTACAGTAGAAATAGATCGGGTGAAGGTGAATGCGGGTGATGCGAGTGAACCTCACCGTAATCCATCAACCACCTTTTGAGGTGGTTAATAGTGGTGACATTCTCAGTAGAAAGAGTTCAGGTTAAGATTGGGTACCTGTGACTTAGGTTAGCCTGCTACAATACAGCATAAGCATTCAAATCTAACCTTGAAGGTCGCGAAAATTATTTTCTGGACTTCCACCTACACCACTACATGCCAGTGAGTATAGTGAATAGTTACCCTGCATTTACAGCTCAGTAGAAACGACCTCATAAAGGTAAGAGGATTACAATGCGGGTGAATGTGAATTTCCGGTAATGCGAGGTGCTCAGTATAAACACGCTGTTAGGTCAACTTCATGTCATCTAAGTGAATATGGATGATACAAAACAACCTGGTCCAAATCATTCACATGGATGGATCCAAATCAATCTGGATTCTAAGGAATTATGTGAACTGTTACAGAGTTAAGTAATGGAACTCTCAAAAGCTTTACATACTGCATCATGTCAAGTTCACTGGCTGAAGCTTGAGCACTTAAATGCTCTGGATGCCATGATGGATTTGGCCATCCACTCATGCACAACAAATGTCTTCATCATGTACATTTAGCTGAATTGTATCAACAACAGTGTATCTAAATAAGGTTACATAAAAACACATTTAAGCGCTCCACAGACTCCGAGTATTGTACGTACAATATTGTATGCAACATATCTACGTTATTTAATCTATTGCCATTCTATTTCCAGTAATGTTTAAGTTATAACGAATGTTTAATGACGAAAAATCGATAATAAGTTACATGTAATATCTAGTAGAAATATATTATCGATTTTACGTCATCAAACATTCGTTAGAACTTAAACATTACTGAAATAGAAAATAAGATTAAACAACGTGAGATATGTTGCATACAATATTGTACTAATACAATAAAAATCTGAATACTGCTTTAGAGTAAGTAATATTTTAGTTTCTAGAGAGCCTAAAGAGAGGACATCAACCTTTTTGTAAATTCCCATCACATATCTGTGGTCACTACTCATGACAATACAGCACTACTTGTTGGGGATTTAAGAAATGCTATCCTTATTATAGTCATATCTTTTAATGTGTAAGTCATTGCTGTATAATGTGTATATTCATAATTATATAGGCCCAACTGTGGTAATAATAGAATCATAGTGTACTTCAGTGAAACCTTTATTAGCTCCCGCACCTTGGTCTGGAATTTTTTCACCTTGGTCTGGAATTTTTTCTCCGTATTTTGGTATTACAGAATGAATATAACTGTTTTTAAACATTTACAAACAATTCAAGCTAATTATCCTTCACAATGCGTTTTTTATCGATTGATTGCATTTGGATCTTTATTTAAATAAGTTATAAAGCCCTTCCACTTCTTCAGAAACTAATATGTGACCAGCTCCAACAAAACCAGGAACAAGTCCCCAGGCATGTTTTTGAGGTATAGGCCTTTAAAGATGACATTCCCATGAAAAAAAAAAAATAAATTTTGGAATTCTTAATTTCATGCTATTTGACCTTGAGACTGAGTGGACTTTCAAATCCTTGAAAGTGCTTATTGAAAAGAGGTTTATTAAATCAATAATTGACAGTTGAAACTAATTGGTATATTATTCAGACTAGCAATTTGGCAAAAATATCAAGATATCATTTACAAAATTATCCATATCTTGAAAAGCATTGATGCTATGTATATAATTTTGGTGTCGTTTTGAAGCTTATTGTCCCGTGCTTATATTTTGATTCAAATAATGAAATGGCAAAAATGCGACTTGTTCCTGGTTTTGTCGGAACGGGTCACATATCAGCACAGTCAAAACTTAATAAATTTGATTTGATATCAATAATTTCCAAAGCTCATCGAGAAAAACAACCCAAACTACCACAAACAATGCAGTTTATTTTAGTAATAGGCCTGATCATAATAAGGATTAATTATTAATTATTCAATAAAATAGTGACAATAAGCTATCGTTAAATCTTTTTAAATTTGTAAAGGAGGTTGACATGTTCACCTGTCGAGCCCACTTAAGTGTGTGGCAACCTTAGTGTTAAGTGATATCGCTCACTTGATTTGTTGCGAACAGCCAGCATTTTTAGGCTGTTATCTATAATTTGAATCAGCTTTTCTTCTTTTAACAAAGGCAAGCACGTTTATACAGGCTTTAAAAGTGTGGCTTTGGCAATATGCTCAAGTTTAGTTCTTCAATTTCCCACTTTTTTGCACGCATGTTTGTTGCATAAAAGCTAACAAGTTCAAAATGACATGAATATAAAGCTTTATATAACCTGATACTGTAATTTTGTTTTTGTGTATGTACTGGGCTGTGTTGAATATAGTGTTAAATTACATGTATTTGGTAAAGTAGACTTTTATATATGATGTAACATTTTTATATTGATGCTGCATTTGTGATTTTTCTTGTGTGATTTTTATTGATTCTTGTGATTTTGAAAATATATAATGAAAATAAAAGCACGGGGCACTTTGTGTCTTGTGGAAAGATAAAAAAAATTTTTAAAAAAAATTATTCCTAGACTGAGGTATGCGTTAAATGTTTTGTTACATGCTATATGCCCAAGGGTGACACCCTACACCTGTGTATTGATTTGTCTCTCAAGGTCGACACTCTACACTTGGTTATTGATTTGATGTGAGCTACATTGTATAACTATGACATTAAAATGCTATGAATGGTTGCAGAAAGTGTGAAATACATTTCTAGAATCATGCAGAAACCTTTCAAGATAAAATAAAATGCTTTATTTTCAAACAATTTGAAGTGTTCTATACGTGATAAAATATGTGGTTGTGTAATTCATTGTTGTATTTGCACCTGGTAAATCTTGATGTCTCCCAATTTAAATGACTTTGTTCATCATATTACATCTGGCTGCCATCAGAAATACAACATCTGCCTCTCTTGCACTGGCTTTGAAATGCTACTGGTGTCTCTGGTCTACAAAAGTTCACAGCTACTATATATGTAATGTATTTGCTATTTTACTTTGAGAAAGTTCTGCGGCAAACATGATTGAAAAACTAATAAAAGCCATTTCAAACTTTTTGAGTTAGGCAATAGGAACCAATTAGTTTGATCTTTCAACCAACCACCGATGTTTAGACACTCATTATTTATGAAATTCATTCATTGACTATTGTTAATTGTGATAACATTTGAATCCTTGCCTATATTGACCAATACAAATTTAGCATTAATTCTAATTAATTAGCACTGAAGCAGCATCGATGATCGATTCAAAGGTCGCACAAATTTGGTTCTGGTGCCTAAAGGCCACCGACAACTGCCCTATTATTATTGGCTTTGAATTGACACCCTACAATAAAAATCCCAAGGCGAAATTTTGAAAATATTACCAGTTGCATTTGCCTACATCTCAACTTGAGAAATATGGATATATCAGCTTGCATCTTCCCTCTTCACTTCTGCTTTTATAATGCCATTATTTCCAATATTTCACTAGCACCTTATCACATAAATAATACATCACCCTATATACTTATCCTACACTTCACACGGAATTTAAAAATCTAACTTTCACACAGAATGTAATAAATCTCTAGAAATTATACATGAAAATGTTTTTCGATTACATTAAATATTCATATAATACTAACATGTAATTCAGAATGGAAGCATAATCAGTGTAAGAGTGACTTGAATGAGTGATAATATCCTCTTGATTGATGAGATATGTCAGATTTAATTTCATCTCATTAATGGATTCATGTCAAGTGTGTTTGCCACTCAATGTGGTAGAAGTAGGAAGAAAACTGATTTCCAAAAATTAATTAGATTAACTTCAGTTCAAAAACTCACTCTTGATGGATTTTTTTTCACAAAACTATAGCATCATATTTACTGATATCGTGAAATATGCCCTCTTCAATTGCATGTAATTTTACCCAAGACAATGGTATATTGTGTAATCTAGGGCACCCTGGGCAAATATTAATTAAGTAATGCCAAACAGTGATCCTCACAACAATGCAATGATACGGCAGGTATAGGAAGTGATTTAGTAGACACCACTTGATGAATGAACATGAATTTGGTTCCAATTGGTTAGAGCAATCCCAGCAAACACAAAACGTTTTCGACATCATTCGCAAAAGGTTATAAAAGGTTGTCAGAAAACGTTTAAATGTCGGGTTATATAAAGGGTACATTCATGGTATAAGACGTTTTCATGACATTAAATAACATTTGTTGGTAATTTACTGCACAGCAAACACAAATGTTTTACAGAAAACATTTAAATGTCGAGTTATATAAAGGGTATAAAAATGTTTTAATAACATTCCAAAAATATTTTTGAAAACTTGGTACAAATTATTCCAAACAGAATGTTGTTTTGGGGTTGAAAAAATATTTTGCGAAAAATGTTTGCCCAAAATATTTACAATAACGTTTTTAAGATGTTTTCACAACCTTTATATAACCCAACATTTAAATGTTATTAAAATGTTTTGTAAAAAACATTTTAAGAACATTTCTGTGTTTACTGGGTGCAAATATTTTAACATAATGTTATTTAAGCGTTGACAAAATATTTGGCCAAAAATGTTTGCAAAAATAGTTTACAATGACATTTCGACAACATTTTAAAAATATTGTTGTAGTGTGTTTTCATACAAAACGTTTTAAAACGATTTCATGACCTTTATATAACCCGACATTTTAATGTTATTAAAACATTTTTACCTAAAGCAAAACCCAAAATATAACTTATTTAAAATGTTTTAAAAACGTTTTTGTGTTTGCTGGGATATCACATGACCTCATATTCTTGTTCATTCAACTATATAGTGTTGTCTAAACTGTAATACAAATTATCAGACTATTTGCTATCTACTGAAGACTGTAATGAGATCACACCACTAAATCGGGTCCAACCCTATCTGACTGAAGAAAAAAGAACCAGTGTTTTTATTCGCTAACCACACCAGGTGTATTTTTGGTGATAGTTGTGCTCTGTGGATGTTTTTCTTATCATCCAAGCATAAAATAATAAAAAATATTACAATTCTGACATTTTAGGAAGGTTTTTTAGTTCCATGCACCAAATGACGTCACAGCATAGAGGCGCTGAGATGTAGGCTTTGGTATGGTTTACATCATGTTCAATGCACCACTGCGAAAAATCGAGCCGCTCAACTACCAAAAAAATGCTGGTTCTAGGGTGGAATATATCATTAACTTTTAGAAAAATGGTGTTTTGAATGAACGATGACGTTATAACCATGAGAAAATGACGTTTTCTTGTGTACCTTTTAACACATAAAAGAATAGGAACTTGATTTAGTGGTGTGATCCCTAATATGCATGATCAGAATAGTTGCTATCTACTGAAGACTGTAATACACATGATCAGAATATTTGCTATCAACTGAAGACTGTAATACACATGATCAGAATATTTGCTATCTACCAAAGACTGTAATACACATGATCAGAATATTTGCTATCTACTGAAGACTATAACACACATGATCAGAATATTTGCTAACAACTGAAGGCTGTTATACACATGATCAGAATATTTGCTATCTACCAAAGACTGTAATATACATGATCAGAATGTATTCTATCTAATGAAGACTGTAATATACATGATCCGACTGACAAAGATAGGAGAACTAAAGTTGTATAACAATAATTGCAACAATGGCAACAACTGACAATGGTAATTACAACAAGTACAACACAAAAATTAGAGTTTATAATTTAATCAGATTTATAATTAGCTCAGATATTACATAATTATTCCCATGCCGGCTCTATTTAAATACACATAACGCCATTGCTTTGTCACTGATTGAATTGCCAAAGGCTTACAGGGATAAAGCAAATAGAATATTACCAGTGACTTCCTGAAGTAACGGTGACCTTGGAGTGAATAGTAGACAGATGATGTCTCTGCATGGTACTAAATCAAAGCTTAAACCCATGAGAACTACCTGCCGATTGGCCAAAAAGAAGTTTTCATTTCAATTGGCCCAATCAGCAACACTGGTAGAATAATTTCACCATGCAAAAAAATTGGGGTGAATTATTTGCAAGGCTTCATTCTGATTGGTGATTAAATTGAAGATATCATGTAAATGACCAATCAAAGGCAATGTTAGATCGGCAAGTAGTGCTCACGGGGTTAAACCAGGAGATTTCTTCCTTGTTCCATTAAGCAAATAAGACCCGTACGAGCACCCAAAGGAGACCATAATATAAACCAATATGACTACTCTGTAATCCATTTATTACTTGCAGGTTTTGGATAGTTTTTCAGTTTTACAAATATAAGATGCAATCATGCACTCTATCAAATTAAACTAATCTCTGAAGGAAACATTAATTATTAAATCGAGGTCATTAATATCTCACAATTGACCGCAAAAAGCGTAATTGTTCCAATGTCGCACACAATGACCGGCGTTTGCGTGTTGTTGTGCGTCAAACAAACTACGCGAGCACTGGATGCCGTATTTGGATTGCGCGCTACCATATTTGCACAGATTGTGATATGCACTTTTGTTATTGGTCGTCCTGTTTTAGCCTGATCGATTTTTAAAAAGGGACGATGTAAAAATAAAGTTTAACACAGTGCAACAAGTTAAACTCAATTTACCCTTGCTGAGAAATGGACGAATCCATGTTATTGTTTACCGGGTCCGAGGTCAATCATTGTCATGCAGATTTATTTGTATTGTTTGGCTCGACCCGGGAACCAATGGGTTTTGTCGCCTTCGCGGGTTTCGGGCGTGATTAGGTGGTGATTTATTCACTGTTGGTTTTGTATTGGACACGACAACAACAAAAATTTTCCCACCCACCGCTCCCTGTGTGGGCATGTGAGAAGGAAGTAAAATATAATTTTGTGTGACAGTAATGAGATAATGACCTGTATAAATACAGATATATTTTATCTACTACATGGTAGTGTGGTAAATAGCTAATTAAAGCATTTAACTGTCTGCAAGTTTAAAAAGAAAAATCAAGAATTATGGTCTCTGTAGATAAGGAGGGAGGAATAAAGAGTTGACGCCGATCATTAAAATTGCATGTGACTTGCAATTAATTTCCCTTTCTCAGATCTTCAAAGATACAATATACACTGTTTAATTAGATCATGTGTTCAATATGTTGCTACATAAATTTGTATATAATTGTTCTGTATCAACCTTTTTAGGATGATAGTTCAAGAGGGAAAGTAAGTCGTCAAAACTATATATTTCTTAATATGTACAGGAATTGACAATCGTATTGTTACATGCAGGCACAGGTGTCAAAAACAGTGTTAATAAAGTAGTTAGCTACCATTGATACAATGCAATTTTGAGTTTCAGTTTTAATTTGATGTGTTTGGCTACACTATCAGTTGTGTCCTTGTGTCACGACATGCCAGCACAGTTCTGAATGTTTTGTAGTTCTTGTGATGAAGCAAAAAGCATTTTTTTTTTTTTTTCTTTAAATGCCAGGAACACAATAAAAAAAACCCATATTTATGGCATAGTGGCGTATGTCACTGATACACCTATATGTCATCTAAAACATGGGAAATATTGTACACAATGTTCCCATTGAGTCAGATACACCAAGCTTAATTAGTAATAATATCAAATTAATTAATGACATGCATGTCTTGAAAGTTTGTCTTATGTAGAGCTTAATACATAGATTATGAAACTTATCTAATTTTGTCAAAAATGGCTGGAATGTCATCTGAGCAACGACATGATAGAAGAAACCAAAATTCATGAACCAGACAGATACACAGCAAAATATCCAGGCTAAATAATCTACAAAAAGATGTTTTCACAAGACATCTCAAAAGCTGCATTGCCATTCACCATGGTAACCATGTAATTTGATATGAAGTAGCTACTTTTACCAAACATAGTCCGGCGCCTTACTCTATTTACTACAGCACTTTCCCATATATTCCAACCACATAAATGTAATGCATTGTGCTAATACAAAGGTACACCGCATTGTCATTGTTGTTTTAATGTCCTGGCTGAGATGGGTAAAACTCACACATCATTATACAAGCAACCCATATCAATGTGGTGCAATACAATTTCACATAAACATCTCAAAAAAAGTAACTAACCCCCCCTTAAATAATGGCCATTATTCAAAAACGGGCTATTGTATTTCAAATCTGTAAAATGTGTTGGAAGCAGAATTTATTTCTGCTCATTTTGACACCTCATTTGATACGATAGCCCAGAAAACAATAAAACACTGGTCAATTTAATGTAGTGAGGTCCAGATTTGAAAGTTGCACTTATAACAATAAGAACACTCAGATAACATTTCCTTTCATACTGAATACAAATTAACAGAATTTATTGTAACTTTCAAATCTTGGGTTACATTGATTTAAATGTACGCTGTGACGCCAGTATTTAGACAAATGCTACAAATGAGGTGCCAAAATGCACAGAAATTAATTCGGCTTCCAACACATTTTACATATTTGTAATACAGTCACCTGTTTTTGAATAATGGCCATTATTTAAGGGGGGTTAGTTACTTTTTTTGAGATGTTTATATACAATATAAATACAATATATATAATGCTCTCATGTGTAATCATATTAACTAAACATAAATGTACATACCTAACCCCCCAAAAGAAAAATTAATTCTGAACCAAGGTCAAATTTATTTGTTATGAGGAAGAAGATGGTGGTTCAAGGTGGGTTTTGTTGTTGTTGATTTTATGTACAAACTGACGGTGCAGTTAATTTGTTCAATGGTTTACAAACAAACAAATAAACAGCCTATGTTTCTAATGGTATATAACAAGTACAACACCATCAGGTATCTATAATACAGCTCGGATTTATGCTGAACAGTTAGATTTATGATTGCTGGTGAAATTTTAATTGGCTGGGATGATAACCAAGCCAGAAGTAGGATTTTAAAAACACGAGGGGCAATTTCTCACCACATAGTATATTACTAACCTTTTTTATTACATATATACCCAAACATCCACATACAACAGAAGACAAAACAAGTGTTTAAATCAATATCACATTGGAACAAACCAGATGTGTGTTTTTACACGACTTGTTCTTATCATCGCTTGTCTACCTTCATCTCTACAGAGGTAGCTAACTATTTTGACAGAGTAGGCTGAACACAGTGTTTTTGGATGCAGTTCAATCCACTCTGCCAATATCCACATCAATTACTGCAGGAGTACTCAATTATATTTGTTTATTTCAAAGATTTGCTATGTTTACTCACAGATCCTGGAATCTGTGTTTTACTGCATGCACATTTCAGAGCTGTTCATCAATGGCCAGCCACATCTAATCAGATGCTGGATCTGGCCCATGGACTGCCTAATGAGAACCCCTGATGTGTACTCTTACTCTCCTATCTGATGAAATTTAAAGCATGTTTCTACTGGCCCATGGGCTGCCTATTGAGAACCCCTGATGTGTACTCTTCCTCTCCTATCTGACGAGATTTAAAGTGTGTTTCTACTGGCCCATGGGCTGCCTATTGAGAACCCCTGATGTGTACACCTACTCTCCTATCTGATGAGATTTAAAGCCTGTTTCTACTGGCCCATGGGCTGCCTATTGAGAACCCCTGATGTGTACACCTACTCTCCTATCTGATGAGATTTAAAGCGTGTTTCTACTGGCCCATGGGCTGCCTATTGAGAACCCCTGATGTGTACACCTACTCTCCTATCTGATGAGATTTAAAGCGTGTTTCTACTGGCCCATGGGCTGCCTATTGAGAACCCCTGATGTGTACACCTACTCTCCTATCTGATGAGATTTAAAGCGTGTTTCTACTGGCCCATGGGCTGCCTATTGAGAACCCCTGATGTGTACACCTACTCTCCTATCTGATGAGATTTAAAGCGTGTTTCTACTGGCCCATGGGCTGCCTATTGAGAACCCCTGATGTGTACACCTACTCTCCTATCTGATGAGATTTAAAGCGTGTTTCTACTGGCCCATGGGCTGCCTATTGAGAACCCCTGATGTGTACACCTACTCTCCTATCTGATGAGATTTAAAGCGTGTTTCTACTGGCCCATGGGCTGCCTATTGAGAACCCCTGATGTGTACACCTACTCTCCTATCTGATGAGATTTAAAGTGTGTTTCTACTGGCCCATGGGCTGCCTATTGAGAACCCCTGATGTGTACACCTACTCTCCTATCTGATGAGATTTAAAGCGTGTTTCTACTGGCCCATGGGCTGCCTATTGAGAACCCCTGATGTGTACACCTACTCTCCTATCTGATGAGATTTAAAGCGTGTTTCTACTGGCCCATGGGCTGCCTATTGAGAACCCCTGATGTGTACACTTACTCTCCTATCTGATGAGATTTAAAGCATGTTTCTACTGGCCCATGGGCTGCCTATTGAGAACCCCTGATGTGTACTCTTACTCTACTATCTGATGAGATTTAAAGCATGTTTCTACTGGCCCATGGGCTGCCTATTGAGAACCCCTGATGTGTACTCTTACTCTACTATCTGATGAGATTTAGAGCGTGTTTTCTACTGAGCAAGCAGTTGCTGGTGAATTCAGGTTAATGTAGGGTGATGCGAGGAATATGCAGTAATGGCTCCAGTAGAAATAGATCGGTTGAAGCTGAATGCGGGGTGATGCAAGTGAACCTCATCGTCATCCATCAACCACCGTTCAGGTGGTTAATAGGCGGTAACATTCTCAGTAGAAACAGTTCGGGTTAAGATTTGGTACCTGTGACATAGGTTAGCCTACTACAATACATCAAAAGCATTCAAAATCTGACCTTGAAGGTCATGAAAATTATCTTCCCCACTAAATACATCAGTAGTGAATAGTTACCCTGCATTTACAGCCCAGTAGAAATGACCTCATAAAGGTAAGAGGATTATAATGCGGGTGAAGGTGAATTTCCGGTAATGCGAGGTGCTCAGTATAAACACGCTGTTAGGTCAACTTAATGTGTGAATATGGATGATACAAAGTAACCTGGTCCAAATCATTCACATGGATGGATCCAAATTAATCTGGATTCTAAGGAATTATATGAACTGTTACAGAGTTAAGTAATGGAACTCTCAAAAGCTTTACATACTGCATCATGTAAAGTTCACTGGCTGAAGCTTGAGCACTTAAATGCTCTGGATGCCATGATGGATTTGGTAAGCCACTCATGCACAACAAATGTCTTCATCATGTACATTTAGCTGAATTGTATCAACAACAGTGTATCTAAATAAGGTTACATAAAAACACATTTAGAGTAAGTAATATTTTAGTTTCTAGAGAGGACATCAACCTTTTTGTAAATTCCCATCACATATCTGTGGTCACTATTACTCATGATTCCACAAAAATACAAGAAATGCTATCCTTATTATAGTCGTATCTTTTAATGTGTAAGTCATTGCAGTATAATTTGTATATTCATAATTATATAGGCCCAACTGTGGTAATAATAGAATCATAGTATACTTCAGTGAAACCTTTATTTAGACAATAATACTTTGCACCATCTATTTTGAGGTCATTGTGTGAAATCGGAGGGTTTTGTTTTGGGCTGAGGTATTTTTCCGAGGGAGCGGTAGCTCCGAGGAAAAATACGGAGGCCAAAACAAAACCCGACAATTTCACACAATGACCTCAAAATAGATGGTGCAAAGTTATTATTGTCATTCATTACCGTCGTATCTAATATTTTGAACAAATCAAAATGGCATTTTCTGTTATTTTATGCCATAAAATGCTGTTAAATATAACCAGTTTTAATCATTGTTGTAAACTACCCTACAAAAAAATCAACCAGGCGAATATAACATTCGCGCCGACAACAAGAGCTACCAATCACAGAAGCGACGGCATCGCGTGAGGGCGTGTGCGTTGCCATAACGCATAGCTTATACACACACGCGCGCGCAGAAGTCATTGTTGCGCATCCGGAGTCATTGTGAGTTATTAATGACCTCGCAATTAGTGCGCGGTCAGGCAATCAATTTCTTTTGATTGGATTACAGGCTTCGCGTATATTATGAGGTTATGAATAGCTCCCGCGCACCTTGGTCTGGAATTTTTGCTCAGTATTTTGGTATTACAGAATGAATATAACTGTTTTTAAACATTTACAAACAATTCAAGCTAATTATCCTTGCACAATGCGGTTTTTATCGAATGATTGCATGTGGATCTTTATTTTTTGATAGTTATAAAGCCCTACCACTACTTGAGAAACTAGTATCAGCACAGTCAAAAATTAATAAATATGATTTGATATTAATCATTTCCAAAGCTCATCGAGAAAAACAACCAAAACTACCACAAACAATGCAGTTTATTTTAGTAATAGGCCTGATCATAATAAGGATTAATTATTAATTATTCAATAAAATAGTGACAATAACCTATCTTTAAATCTTTTTAAATTTGTAAAGGAGATTGACATGTTCACCTGTCCAGCTCACTTGAGTGTGTGGCAACCTTAAGTGTAAAGTGATATCGCTCACTTGATTTGTTGCGAATAGCCAGCATTTTTAGGCTGTTATCTATAATTTGAATCTGCTTTTCTTCTTTTAATAAATGCAAGCACATTTATACACGCTTTAAAAGTGTGGCTTTATATGGCAATATGCTCAAGTTTAGTTCTTCAATTTCCCACTTTTTTGCATGCATGTTTGTTGCATGCAGTCAAGTACAAGTTAGCTCAATCGAGTTAGCAGTCAAGTTAGCTCAATCGATAAGGCGTTTGACTATGGTGCGAGAGGTTGCGGGTTCGAACCCTGGCGGTGCCTAGTACGCTCTCGTGGACAAATTGAGTTAGCTTGAAATTCCCCTGGACAAGGAACTTACTGCTAATTTGTCTCGTTGTAACCCGTACGAAACTCGGGGAGCTGATCCTGGTTGCGAAGGTTATTTGTGGAATGTCTAAGGTGTGCGCTCATAAGCAGCAAAGTCCCTGAATTGTTGTCTAATGGTTTGTGGAATGATGCGGGCCGTAGTGGTCAGCGACAACCTGTAAAGTGTGCTGAGGCTTGTGGATCAACGTCTAGGCGTTGTGCCTGTGCGTAGTGCACTATAAATCACTACGCTTTTTTTTTGCATTTTATTTTTGCATAAAAGCTAACAAGTTCAAAATTACATGAATATAAAGCTTTATATATAACCTGATACTTTAATTTTGTTTTTGTGTATGTACTGGGCTGTGTTGAATATAGTGTTAAATTACATGTATTTGGTAAAGTAGACTTTTTATATATGATGTAACATTTTTATATTGATGCTGCATTTGTGATTTTTCTTGTGTGATTTTTATTGATTCTTGTGATTTTGAAAATATATAATGAAAATAAAAGCACAGGGGACTTTGTTTTGTGTCTTGTGGAAAGATAAAAAAAAATTTAAAAAAAAATTATTCCTAGACTGAGGTATGCTTTAAATGTTTTGTTACATGCTATATGCCCAAGGGTGACACCCTACACCTGTGTATTGATTTGTCTCTCAAGGTCGACACTCTACACTTGGTTATTGATTTGATGTGAGCTACATTGTATAACTATGACATTAAAATGCTATGAATGCTTGCAGAAAGTGTGAAATACATTTCTAGAATCATGCAGAAACCTTTCAAGATAAAATAAAATGCTTTATTTTCAAACAATTTGAAGTGTTCTATACGTGATAAAATATGTGGTTGTGTAATTCATTGTTGTATTTGCACCTGGTAAATCTTGATGTCTCCACATTTAAATGACTTTGTTCATCATATTACATCTGGCTGCCATCAGAAATACAACATCTGCCTCTCTTGCACTGGCTTTGAAATGCTACTGGTGTCTCTGGTCTACAAAAGTTCACAGCTACTATATATGTAATGTATTTGCTATTTTACTTTGAGAAAGTTCTGCGGCAAACATGATTGAAAAACTAATAAAAGTCATTTCAAACTTTTTGAATTAGGCAATAGAAACCAATTAGTTTGATCTTTCAACCAACCACCGATATTTGTTCACTAATTATTATTTATGAAATCAACTCATTGACTATTGTTAATTGTGATAACATACGAATCATTGCCTGTATTGATATTGACCAATATAAATTTAGCATTAATTCCGATTAATTAGCACTGAAGCAGCATCGATGATTGATTCAAAGATTGCACAAATTTGGTTCTGGTGCCTAAGGGAACAAACCAAAAGATTGATGATGTCCTTTAAACGTAACTGGTTTCGTTTCTCAGCCGACCCCTCCCTCCCTGCCAGAAACGTAATAATAAAATGTTGACATAATAATAATAATAATGACACATTTCTTCAGACCGATGTTTTGTACAAACGTAATCGAGTATTTTACCACTCCCCCCTAAACGAAACCAGTTACGTTTATAGGACGTCATCGATCTTTTGGTTTGTTCCCTAAAGGCCACCAACATCTGCCCTATTATTGTTGGCTTTAAATTGACACCCTACAATAAAAATCCCAAAGCGAAATTTTGAAAATATTACCAGTTATATTTGCCTACATCTCAAATTGAGAAATATGGATATCAGCTTGCATCTTCACTCTTCACTTCTGCTTTTATAATGCCATTATTTCCAATATTTCACTAGCCCCTTATCACATAAATAATACATCACCCTATATACTTATCCTACACTTCACATGAAATTTAAAAATCTAACTTTCACACAGAATGTAATAAATCTCTAGAAATTATACATGAAAATGTTTTCCGATTACATTAAATATTCATATAATACTAACATGTAATTCAGAATGGAAGCATAATCAGTGTAAGAGTGACTTGAATGAGTGATAATATCCTCTTGATTGATGAGATATGTCAGATTTAATTTCATCTCATTAATGGATTCATGTCAAGTGTGTTTGCCACTCAATGTGGTAGAAGTAGGAAGAAATCTGATTTCCAAAAATTAATTAGATTAACTTCAGTTCAAAAACTCACTCTTGATTGATTTTTTTCACAAAACTATAACATCATATTTACTGATATCGTGAAAAAATGCCGTTTTCAATTGCGTGTAATTTTACCCGAGACAATGGTATATTGTGTAATCTAGGGCACCCTGGGCAAATATTAATTTAGTAATGCCAAACAGTGATCCTCTGCAATGATATGGCAGGCATAGGAAGTGATTTAGTAGACAACACTTGATGAATGAACATGAATCTGGTGCCATTCAAGAGTTCCAATTGGTTAGAGCAGTGGCGTAGCCAGGATTTTGGAACCGGGGGGGGGGGGGCATAACTTGTAAATGTACCGACGGAAATTTTTTGCATGGTTTGAAAAATTGAAGAGCAACAAAAAAGGAAAAGAAAAGGATAATAGGTGTTACCAACCTAAAAACACAAAATTTGTATGTATAATTCCATTTAATTCACAATTTTTCATCATTTTTGTACAATTCTCCCCTATTTTTTGTCACCCTGGGTAAAAAATTGTCTATTGCTAACCCAATTTGTTTTCACCAATGCCTTCCGTCTACCGACAGCCTTACATAAAACTGAATATTTGCTATCAACTGAAGACTGTAATACACATGATCAGAATATTTGCTATCTACTGAAGACTGTAATACACATGATCAGAATATTTGCTGTCTACTGAAGACTGTAATACAAATGATCAGAATATTTGCTATCTACTGAAGACTGTAATACACATGATCAGAATATTTGCTGTCTACTGAAGACTGTAATACACATGATCAGAATATTTGCTATCTACTGAAGACTGTAATACACATGATCAGAATATTTGCTATCTACTGAAGACTGTAATATACATGATCAGAATAGTTTTTATCTACTGAAGACTGTAATATTCATGATCAGAATAGTTTTTATCTACTGAAGCCTGTAATATACATGATCAGAATATTTGCTATCTACTGAAGACTGTAATATACATGATCAGAATAGTTTTTATCTACTGAAGCCTGTAATATACATGATCAGAATATTTGCTATCTACTGAAGACTGTAATATACATGATCAGAATAGTTTCTATATACTGAAGACTGTAACATACATGATCAGAATATTTGCTATCTACTGAAGACTAATATAGATGATCAGAATAGTTGCTATCTACTGAAGACTAATACAAATGATCAGAATACTTGCTATATACTGAAGACTGCAATACACATGATCAGAATATTTGCTATCTACTGAAGACTGTAATACACATGATCAGAATATTTGCTATCTACTGAAGACTGTATTATACATGATCAGAATATTTTCTATCTACTGAAGACTGTAACACACATGATCAGAATATTTTCTATCTACTGAAGACTGTAATACACATGATCGGACTGACAAAGATAGGAGAACTAAAGTTGTATAATAATAATTGCAACAATGGCAACAACTGACAATGGTAATTACAACAAGAATAACACACAATTTATAGTTTATAATTTAATCAGATTTATAATTAGCTCAGATATTACGTAATTATTCCCATGCCGGCTCTATTTAAATACACATAACACCATCGCTTTGTCACTGATTGAATTGCCAAAGGCTTACAGGGATAAAGCAAATAGAATATTATCAATGACTTCCTGAGGTAACGCTGACCTTGGAATGAATAGTAGACAGAGATGATGTCTCTGCATGGTACTAAATCAAAGCTTAAACCCATGAGAACTACCTGCCGATTGGCCAAAAAGAAGTTTTCATTATTAATTGGCCAAATCAGCAACACTGTTAGAATAATTTCACCACGCAAAAAAATTGGGGTGAATTATTTGCAAAGCTCCATTCTGATTGGTGATTAAAGTGAAGATATCATGTAATCGACCAATCAAAGGCAATGTTAGATCGGCAGGTAGTGCTCGATCAGGGGGTTAAACCAGGAGATTTCGTCCTTGTTTCATCAAGCAAATAAGACCCGTACGAGCACCCAAAGGAGACCATAATATAAACAAATATGACTACTCTGTAATCCATTTATTACTTGCAGGTTTTGGATAGTTTTTCAGTTTTATTAAACAAATCTCTCAAGGAAACATTAATTAATAATGTGTCGTTTTCATGCTCACATTATGTTGATATAGTTACAGGTCGCAAATGCAAAAAACTCATTTTACCCTGCAATGTACAACAAATATACACTGTATATATAATTAGTCAACAAAACCGAAATCTTTAATGAAAAATATAAAATGGTTGGATAACGTTCTTGTATATAAACATGAATGCATACAATCAATTCAATTACAATTATTTACTGTGTTTACTTATCCTGCTGTTCTCTTGTTGTTGATCATAAAGTTCCACATGACTCACTGACATATTTTCTAAGCTTATGTCCCATTAAGTACACTGTTGACTTGTAGACAGCTGGCCTAACCTTTGTGCATACACAATCCTTGCAATCATTCCCTCCTTTCTTCTGGGAACAGTTGCCATCCACTCTATTCCACTTTCTTCTTGAGTAGACAGTATCAATGTGGTTTCACCAGAGTTTCAACTTGTCAAAGTAGATCCATCACATAACCCCTTTTTTGAGATTTTGAACACTATTGTCACTCAGTGGTTGATGTAGTATTTTCATTACTCCTACTATATGGTGCCAATAATTCTATTTTTGAGAGCACTTTATCCCCATATTTTTCAGTGTTTCTCTTGTACAGAACTGTAAACTGACTCATTCCTGAATCTAGTTCTTATAGTCAGACTAGGCTGGTTTTTACCATTCATGCAATGTAATATCTTCAATTGTGACCATCCAGCACAACTGAGCCCTGAAGTCGCCAATCATCATTTTTTGAGATATTCAACCAAAATATTCTGCTTGAAATTAGCTTTAAAATGATGTATATCATGTCTATAGTACTTGACATTTAAGTAGTGAAAAATCAATAAAACAGTCAATAAATCCTTTGTTTCCTATTGTTTATTGTTAAGTTCAATGGAGCATATATCTCAATAGTGGCACTGGCGACATCCGGGCTCAGTTGTGGTGGATAGTCACAATTAGAACATAATATCATGTTCATGCAATGTAGTATCTTCAATTAGAACATAATATCATATTCTAACTTTTCCATAACATTTCCATTGCAGATTTAGCAATGCACTAGTCTATTTCTGTCATTTTAAAAAGTCCCATTTATTCATAATAATAATAGACATATCATTTTACTTCACAACACTGCCGGGTGAATTTCCCTGAGATTCCCCATTATGATGTCATCATTAACTAAAATAGATCTGACTGATGTTATTGTACGGGACTTGTACGCTCTTGCTTTAATATTATAGGGTTTCCCCCTAACCCTAACAGCCTCATGGCTTTTTGGCGACAGGAAGGGAAAGAAGGAAGGAATAAAGAGAGAAAAGAAAGAAAGAAGTTGTTTGCTCTGGGTGGGATTCAAACCCGAGACCCCTCGCATGCCAAGCACACGGTCGACGACACCTTGCCACGGGTCTTGGGTTTCGCTGGCCATTGAAACCGTGCCTACATATCACTTAGGGCGATTGCGTCATCACACCACGTGGGATGCACGCACGAACAGCGCATATATCAAGTAGTATTTTGTAGTACACAGTACGGTTAGGGTTAAGGAAGCATTTATTGAGTTTCGATAGTGGTAACCTAACCCTAACAGCCTCATGGCTTTTTGGCGACGGGAAGGGAAAGAAGAAAGGAATAAAGAGAGAAAAGAAAGAAAGAAGTTGTTTGCTCTGGGTGGGATTCGAACCCGAGACCCCTCGCATGCCAAGCACACGGTCGGCAACACCTTGCCACAGGTCTTGGGCTTCGCTGGCCAGCAAAACCGTGCCTATATATCACTTAGGGCGATTGCGTCATCACACCACGTGGGATGCATGCGCGAACAGCGCAAACACGAAGTAGTATTTTGTAGTACACGGTACGGTTAGGGTTAAGGAAGCATATATTGAGTTTCGATAGTGGTAACCTAACCCTAACAGCCTCATGGCTTTTTGGCGACGGGAAGAGAAAGAAGAAAGGAATAAAGAGAGAAAAGAAAGAAAGAAGTTGTTTGCTCTGGGTGGGATTCGAACCCGAGACCCCTCACATGCCAAGCACACGGCACACCTTGCCACGGGTTTTGGGCTTCGCTGGCCAGCAAAACCGTGCCTATATATCACTTAGGGTGATTGCGTCATCACACCACGTGGGATGCACGCACAAACAGCGCATATATCAAGTAGTATTTTGTAGTATACAGGAGAGTTAGGGTTAATGAATGATTGTAAGTGCACGCCACAATATCTCAATCAAGTTGACTTTCTAATTCTGGAGATGTATCATTGTTATGTAGGCAGGGACACAGAAATATAAAAGAAATGTATTTTTACTTGGTGCATATCCAACATCCAATATTCCAAGATCTGGCTCATTATCACTGCACAACACACTTGTATTGACATTATT
Organism: Amphiura filiformis; assembly: GCF_039555335.1. Classification (NCBI taxonomy): domain Eukaryota; kingdom Metazoa; phylum Echinodermata; class Ophiuroidea; order Amphilepidida; family Amphiuridae; genus Amphiura; species Amphiura filiformis. The sequence goes on from NC_092632.1 coordinate 60,273,797, forward strand.
ATTTCAAAATTTGTGAAGATGGCAAGTCTTCAATATTACTTGACCAGCTGATTGAATACCAAATATAACACTCAAAAGTAGAAGAGGTTCTTCAACAAAGCTACACTCTAAGATAACGAGAACCAATCAGAGCAAGTGTTAGAAAAATCCAAACCATGCATTGGTTTGGATAGACATAAAAACTTTTTTGTAAGCTTCAGTTAATAATTTGCCATAAAATTTGTATTATATCGCTAATTAAAAAATTATTTGATATCAGAAGGACATTCCTCGTATTCAGAATGCAATTTGATGTGCCTGATGTGTTCTCATTATAATAACTGTGCATCGGTTATTTGGAGGCATTGTGAAAAATCTAAACATTTTGCCTTTGGAACCCAGGAATATTCCAAGGTCCAAAGCAAAATGTTTAGATTTTTCACAATTCACATATTACCGATGCAAAGTCATTAACCTCATTCATAACTGTCACTTTGATCTCTTCACTTTACATATATAACACAAAATTTTGCTCAAAAGTTTTTAAAAATTAATGATTTTTACTATTATTCCCTTTCCAAAAATCGATCAGGTTAAAACAAAAAGTGCGTATCACAATCTGTGCAAATATTGTAGCGCGCAATCCAAATACGGCAGCCAGCGCCCGTGCAGTTTGTTTGACGCACAATACGGCGCTCGCGGAGGTTACTAATATTTACTTTAGAATAATTATGCATTTTTGTCTACCCAGAAATCCAGTAGAACTAAAACTACATCAAATGAGAATATGCCTATCGCAATATTGCAAATTGGACAAGTATGTGATTCAAAATTCTGGATTCCCCAATGATTTTCAGTAACATTGCGACCTGTTCATCAGAGACTGTCACTATTATGTTATTGCAAATTAGATGACATATGTGATGCGATCAAGCAAAATGAGTCGGATGTCGGGAATATTGATTTTGAGATATAATCAATAATAGTATTCAACTTCCTTTGTATTTTATTGTTCTGAGCAACACTAAAATGGCCATATATCTCTGGAACTGTAAGTCTAATTATGATGGGGTTTTCAGCAAAATAAAGCTCTGGAAATGGCTCATATAATGAGATTGAAAACTGAATTTTGATTTTGTTCAACATCATTTTGCTCATTTTGCTTGATCGCATCACATATTTTGTCCTAGAATATTGCGCTAGGGTATGCCACTGCACATAACATGTTTGAATGAGAACAATGCTCCATTTTTGAATAGGCAGGACCCACAGTAAAATAGTATGGAAATAAACAAATATTAATCTACAAATTTCCGGCATTTCCTTAGCATCTGGTGTTAATATGTGACATGATTTATTACAAATCTTATTTCATCAGTTATTGTAAATAGATTTAACATAATTTCACCATTCTTGCAATAACAAAATGTATATAATGGTTGTTTTCTGTTGCTAATAATTAAAAACTAAAACGGACAAAAAAATGGGAATTACTTTTGGCCACATCACATATGTCCCCGAGAAATTGTCATTTGTACGACATGCACACAAATGTTGATATTGATTATATTGTCCAACATAAAAGATATAGCTTTCTAAATTCATAAATATTGATATAACGGACTTGTTTAAATAGCATGCAATGTATGTCAACATTTAACCTTGCTATGCTGTAAGCCTGCCATTTAAGGGAGTACTACACCCCTGGCCAATTTTGTGCCTATTTTTGCATTTTTCTCAAAAATTATAGCACACTGGTGACAAGTAAGATATGTATATTATAGGGGCAAGGACTACAACTACTGCACTGAAAATTCAACAACTCGAGGCAAGTAGTTATTGATTTATTGATTAAATATTGGGTTTCCCTCATTTTTTACTGTAACTCCAGAACTGTTGTCTGTGTTGAAATACAATTTCGAGTGTAACAGTTGTAGTCCTTGCCCCTATAATATACATATCTTATTTGTTACCAATGCGCTATAATTTTTGAGAAAAATGCAAAAAAGGCATAAAATTTGGCAGGGTGTAGGCTAGTACCCTATAAGTTTAAAATGTTAACAAAATAAATGTATACCTTGTCAGTATTGGAAGCTGTCATAACATATCCAGGATTTCTTTTTCATCAGATAGCCATTTGCTTATATATTGCCAACCAATAAAAACATGTCTCAATGGGTATTATTATTTGGATTTGACTATTCATTACACATATTCTTAATGTTGGTTTAAATCAGTAATACTGAGGAGCCAGCGGCATTTCAATTATTTGAAGCAAACAAAGATTTCCAACATAAATGTTGAAGCTTTTAATGACATGAGTAGATACCCTCATTCATCTGGTATTACAATAACTTGACACTTGACCGACTTCGTGAAATCTAAATTCTTTAATATGACAAAGGGAATACAGATTTCAATCAAAACAATTGGGGTAGAGTATGCACTTGAAATGAGGCTACACTGTAAGACGGACTCCTGATCTCTCCACTTCTGAGAGAGTTCTGGATGAGATCCAAGTTTGTGGAAGATGCATTGCTCACATGTAGTGTTACTTGTGAACATTATCACATAGCTCCTTCAGGTAGCAGTTCTGAAAAACGTATATTGCATGGCGATCGGAGTGTTATTGTCAGAGCACCTCGGACTAATTATCACAATGACTGTCAGAGCTTGAATACTGGTCAACCTAATCAACTTTGTTAGTTCTAAATTTAACCTGATTAAGTGGTGTGGCTACAAGCATTTGGTATTTGTTTTTGAAAAACATTTCTACGAACAAAATATTGTCATAGAATCAAAACAATAAATTATAAAAATTAAACAGGAAATATTAAACTGCGTTTTTCACATTCCAACTACTTGTACTTACTACAAAGTACAAGAAAATCATCTAAATTTACTCATGGTAGATATATATCTGGACAGATATTCAGTATTAAAAGCTTTATTAAGTGTGACCTTTCCTCATCAGTAGTTGGATTCATCAATGTCTGGCTATCATCAAATTATATGTGGGTTTCAGTAATGAGCATATTAGGTTTTCAAATCAGCTTTAATTGGAAGGATTTGAGTGGCCACCTATGCTGACTGGATATCTGTCTGTCTGTCCAGTTAGTATATGGACAGTCAGCGGATGGCTAGCCAAGATAACACCACTGCACTGCATAACAACTTGACTTTTTTAAGCTCTTCAATTAAACTATTAGATCGGATTCACTTGAAATACAGTAGACGATGCAATTAAAAAGAAGATAAACATCTGTCCATTAAAGGTGATTTTCCAATGCTGAAAAGGATGCCAACAATTACCTCCATTTATAGTTCTGGTCATTGTTATTGATTTCTATCTACTCTCTATATGCTTAATGCTTAATAAAGTTGCATAATGTAATGTTAAGCTGATAATTTACACTAATGAGGACGAGTACAACATTATGCAAGTTTGAAAAACATTGTTGTAAACTAGCAATAAGCATGCAATCACTGCACAATGTATAAATAAGCTTCCAACCTTTTAGCCTGTTGTGAAACCAGCTCATTTTCTTTATCCATGGAATGTGTATAGCAAGCTTAAGAGTGTTAAAACCTCAAAATCAAGTGGCCCAGATGGAATTCCTCCCAAAATCATAAAGGAATTAACTTACAAACTGAGTGGCCCTTTAACAGATGTATTGAACTGTTCTTTTGAGGAGGGAATTGTGCCACAATACTGGAAATCTGCCATTGTTGTCCTCATTCCCATGCAACACCCGCCCAGCATTGATAAAATGAGGCCCAACACAATATCACTTACTGATATTTTTGCTATGATTGCTGAGGGGTTTGTAGCCAAATGGATTGTGTATGATATTGAACCAAATATAGATATGAATCAATTTGTGAATGTCAGTGGTATATCAACATCTCATTACCTAAATAAATCTTGTGCACACACACTATTCCAAGGTTCAGACGATTGCAACAATGTAGGAACGGTAGTCCTCACAGACTTCGTTAAGGCATTTGACCTGGTTAATCACAACATAGCTGTTGAAAATGTGATTGCTTTGGAGATCCTGGGGGCTATCGTTCCTTGCGTTTGCAGTTTCCTCAATAATCGCAGTCAGTGAGTGTGATATAACCAAACAATGTATGATTATGCCCTCTTATGTGCTGGTGTTCCTCAAGGTACCAAACTTGGTCCCATTATTTTCCAGGCTGTCATCAATGACAAGGTTGCAGTTCTTGCTACTGGAAATATGTTGACGATCTCATATTCGTTGAGACCCATGCATGAAGTGAGAAAGGAAACTTTCAGTCTGATCTTGATGACAAATACCAAGCTCTTCAAATTTGTTCCGATCTGAAGATAGGCCCTTCATTGCTTTCTTTTGTTTCATCTGCCAAAGTCCTGGGCATCATCATACAGCAAGATCTTAAATGGGGTGCCCAGGTGGATCACATGTGCAAGTGCGCCAACAAACACCTCTTCATGCTCCATTCTCTATAAGGTTTTGGTTTCCTTTTGGAGTTCTCTGATGCCATTTAACATTCATCGCTTACTGTCAAGCAATCAAAAAAAGGGCCTGTAGAATCATTTTGGGTGCTGATTATATTTCTTATGATAATGCAGTTAATGTTTGTAAGCTAGACTCTCTCTGAACACTCGCTTAAATTTGCGCAAGTCAGAGTGTACCAACATGTTGCTCCATCCAAGAAGAAGTGAAGTCCATGGAAGACAGCTGAGAAATGCAGCTCATATCTCATATGCACTAGCAGATTTGCCAAATCCCCATTCCCTACTACATTAACCTGCTGAATAAGCAGTAGCAGTTTGTGTGTTGGCCGCTTCTCTTTGCACACTCTTACATCTCTCTGCTGTATTCCATGCCATGTTGCCTTTTTATTTCTTTCATAGTATTTTTTGTGTTTCTTGTATAATGCAATTTGGCCATTTGGGCATGTTTGGTATATGCAAAAACAATGAACGGAAGTTAATAACTCATTTGAAACAAGTCTAACATTCAGGCTTTATTCTTGAATTATTTATTGATTACTTTTTGTAATAAACATTTTCATAGTTGTCATAACCCAATAATCTAGAATGCTGACTCACTCTGACTCCAAGGCCACCAGAATTGGAAAGTTAATGTAAGCAAGATTTATACAATATCAAACTAGAAAAAAAAATCTATTTGCAGTAATTATGAAACCCAACATTAGTGTACCAGTGTTAATGTAGTAATACATATTCCTTTCATACAACATTGCTTTTCAAATGTCATTGTCTGGGCTTTTTACTTTCCCTGAATAGACTTTGACACCCCAACTATATTGCTGCAAACTGTATTGCCACTAAAACTCAGCTCAAAGAAGCAAACAACCAAGCAATAATGTCTGATACAATCTTTTAAACTACATGATATGTTAATAAAATTTCCAAACCATGATAAATTTCATCTCAGGATTAATGCCCTTTATATCACTTAAAAGTGTCAATGTGATGTTAAATGATTGATGAAGTTCATTTCATTTATGACACATTTTGCAGGCCAACATAATTACTGATAACATGACTATATCAAGGCTCCTGTTTTGATACATTTTTGACATATTGGCAAGCCAACATAATTAATTGTAGCATGACTATTTAAAGCTCCTGTGCTGATAAATCTTTATCGATCAAAACAACAATTTAGTAAACCAGTTCAACCGATTTCGTCAGGTTCATCACATGTGTGATGTATCGTAAGGAAAACTGAAAAGTACATTTCAGAGAAAAATAAATTTGAAAAATGCTGATTTGTATTAGGGCTGTTTGTTGCATTTGTGCACTAATTTTGAATTCATTGTATGTAAACTGTTCCTAAGTGTTCAAAACACTTTGTACTATATTTACTTCACATTTTAGCTTTTAAATAAGTACAAAAAGATTCCAAAGTTATACGTCAACACGGTTGTTTGATGTGATCATTTATTAATTTTTCTAAAAAAACATTATTATAATGTTCAATTCTAGACCTGAATAATACCAAAAGCCATCACAATAATAAACAGTATATACACATATATTTTGTAGCAATTTTTAACATAGATTATCGTTTCTATATCAAATTATTAATCTTTTTCTGCTTTTTTGTGGTAATTTTAATTCTATAAACTGTACATTTGTGTGCAAATTGAGGGCACTATTTACATTATTTTAAATTTAAATTAGCCAAATACGTTACATTTCATGATAAAAATTGTTCGAAAATTCCCTTGTCGCTTGTTAGTCTGTTTGCTGATTTGATGTTCTAATACCATTTTACAAGTGTCTACCCCTTGTAAAGATGCAAACAAGATTTTAGATAAATAGCGCCATCATTGTTCAACTTTTCTTAAAAATGACTCAGTTTTACATGACATCAAACAATTAACCGTGCGTCACTATGTGACACAGAATTTTTTTGTTTCTGATACAATCGCTGTATCAATAGATAGAAGGGTATGTTCAATATGTCACTATGTGATCAATAAAGGGGTATGCACATTATGCCACTATGTGATCAATACATGAGTATGTTCGATATGCCACTATGTGATACCAATCAGCTTGGGACTTAGCATAATTGAAGAAAACAATATTTAAAACCTATATATCAAAAATTGCAAAATGACCAAAAAATCACGACACATCACTTTGAGATGAACCCACTGATTTGATATTCAACATCCATACATTTTGCAGGACAAAATAATGACTTTCTACAATAACACAGCTATCTCAAGACTCCTGGTGTGAGCTGTAAATCTTTAATGATCAAACCTGTTCTACCAATTTGATATTCAACATCCGTGACATATTTTGCAGTCCAACATTTAGTCCCACATAACATACTGTTGTGGGGGCCAAAGAGTTGATACGTCAGTAGCTATTTGCATGAAGTAGCTTTCTGGGTGATTGTACATAAATATTTTAATCTATCATATTGATTCTTTGCCAAAAGACAGAAATACTGGAATCAACAACATAATACAAGCAATTACAAGCTTGGTAGGAAAGTCACATGATCACATATTTCAAAAACTAATACTTGTTGATATCTAATGTAAATACAACAGTTTGAAATAAATGATGCCCTACTCTACCCATTAACAGAAAATTGAACAAGCATTTTATATTTTACAAGTTATGCAAACTGATATGTCACACCCAACTCAACATCCATTTAGTCGACAATAAGCTGTCAATTTGAATGAAAGATTTTATTGTCTAATTAAATAAGGAAACACTGGTTCAGAAAATCATGGAGTATATTATCATTCAAGACTGATGTAGCTAAGGGGAGGGGGGGAGGTGGAATTAAATGAGTGCTATTTTGTATAACCAACGTTTCTTTCTGTAAATGATATATGATAGAAGAGACTGAAATTCATGAATCAGACTGACTAAATATCCAGGCTAAATAATCTACAAAAAGATGTTTTCACAAGACATCTCAAAAGCTGCATTCCCATTCACCATGGTAACCATGTAATTTGATATGAAGTAGCTACTTTTACCAAACATTGTCTGGCGCCTTACTCTATTTACTACAGCACTTTCCCATATATTCCAACCACATAAATGTAATGCATTGTGCTACTAATATAAGTACTACCATGCCATTGTAACTGTTGTTTTAATGTCCTGGCTGAGATGCTATAACTCACACATTGTTATAGAGGCATTACCAGTACTTTAATATCAGCATATAATCAGGAATTGCTGAAATGTGGTGCAGTTTAGTTTTATATCCAATACCCTCATGTGCAATCAAATTAACCACACTTACATCCATACTGTACAACCCTGCTGACAATTTGAGAAAGAAAAATATCCAGCACTTGTGAATTTTAAAAATAAATATAATTGTGATGGGAAAGTCAAATTGGCAAATTGATAATTTTCAAGGTCGAGTTGACACAATAATATACAAACTTTCAAATGCTATATAACAAGTACACCTTCACTTCATCAGATAACATAGCTCTGATTTATACTCTACATAACCTAAGCCATTGAAGAACAATGACAACAAAACATATTAATTGTATTTGGCTGGGATGGTAACCAAACCAGAAGTAGGATTTCAAAAACATGCGGGGCAACTTCTCACCACATTGTATATTACAATCAGGGTTCGAATTTGTTTAAAAATTTTGTGTAGCAGTTTTTGGCCAATTCATCATAATCAGGATACTTCCATATACTAAAGCACTATAAAAAGTGCTATACAAATGCAAAATTGGGTAGCAGTTACTTCAAAATGTGGAGCAAACTGCTATGCGATAGAGCCGAATTCGAACCCTGATTACAATCCTTTTAATTACAAATATACCCAAGCCAATTGCTGGATTGTATTTTTATTATCATATAACCCAACTGTTTGTCTCTCAAGATTGACACTCTACACTTCACGGCCCGGCTTCACAGGTGTTTGATGTGATCATTTATTAATTTTTCTAACAGAACTTTATAATGTTCAATTTTTGACCTGGATAATACCAACAGCTATCACACTAATAAACTGTATATACACATATATTTTATAACAATTTTTAACATAGATTTTCGTTTCTATATCAAATTATTCATCCTATTCTGCTTTTTATGGTATAAACTGTACATTTGTGTGCAAATTGAGGGCGCTATTTACATATATTTTTAATTTAAATTATCCAAATAATATACCTTACATTTCATGATAAAAAGTTGTTTGAAAATTTTGTTAGTATGTTTGATGATGTGCTAGTACCATTTTACAAGTGTCTACCCCTTGTGAAGATGCAAACAAGATTGTAGATAAATAACGCCATCATTGTTCAACTTTTCTTTAAAATGCAATTAAACAACCGTGACTTGGTAGTTCAATGTAAATACTTCAGTAAAAATTTGTAAGCTCATATGCACCTTGGTCTAGGATTTTTGCAAAATGCTCTTAGAATGTTGCTATTAACACCTGCTATTACATGAAGAATACAAATGTGACAAATTCAGCTAATTATCTTTGGGAATACTGGTTTTCATCATCATCTGACCTATGGCGTTCACTCCAACTTGGGGTTGAGTGGTGCCATCTGCTTCATGATGTCCTGCCACTTCCTTCTGTCTTGAGCTAGCAAAGAGCTGATGTTTACTTTATTACAGTCGGCTTTTAGGCAGTCACTCCATCTTTTTGGGGGTCTCCCTCTTGGGCGTTTGCCATGGATATGTGCCTCAAATGCTAGTTTAGGAAAACGTGATGGTGGCATTTTCTGTATATGGCCGAAGTACCGGAGTCTTTTTGTTGAGATTCTGTCCAGTATGGAAAATTCCATGTCAAGGGTTTTGCGAATAGCAGTGTTTCGGATCCTGTCGAGACGTGACACTCCCATTATTTTGCGAAGGCACATCATTCAAATGTTGAAAGTCTGTTTTACTGATGATTAAATGTGCATATTTTTTTTAATAGTTATAAAGCACTGGCTCCAATATTCTGATCACTTTTGATACTAAACTTAAACAAAAATGATGAATGTGACAAAAAATATGTAATATTGGTCATTTCCAAAGCTTGTTGAGAAAAGAACTGAAACTACCTTACCAACAAATCATGCAGCCTTTTTAAGTAATACACTTGCCACATAGTAAGTAATTAATTACTCAATTAAAAGTTTAAAATAGTGACAATAAGCTATCTTTTTAAATTTGTAAAGGAGATTGACATGTTCACCTTTCCGACCCACTTGAGAGTGTGACAACCTTAGTGGCATATTCAAAATTTCCTTTTTCTTCACATAACACTAAGGAGTAATATTGTTTGTGGGGAGTAGCCTTCTTTTTAGGCTGTTATCTCCAATCTGCTTAATTACAAAACCAAATTATTAGACATCCCCTAAAAATGATTATACAGAAACAAACTTATTGCAAAGTTAGGATTGGTATTCGCTTGTACAAGGAAACAATTTACAGTTTTTAAAATGGTTGGGCTATGAAACAGCATTTCTTTTTTGCATGCATGTTTGTTGCATAAAACCTAACAAGTTCAAAATGACATGAATATAAAGCTTTATATAACCTGATATTCATTATTCCTAGACAGGTGTGTTTTAGGTTTAATACATTTAAGGTTAAACAAAGTGTTGAAGGGCTTTACCTCCAGAAAAAATATATTATTACCTTATACGTAAGAAAATATGTCTACTTATCATGTGAAATAAAAAAATCCGGAAAAAAAATGTGTGAAAATGTGTTTTTAGCCTATTTTTTAGCTCTTGTCAAGCACTATTATTCGATTTGTTTACAAGCGCCAAGCAACTGTCGTCTAGGAGAGTGATTGACATCTTTATTATTAGAGAAGAATGGAATCTGTATAGTTCATGAATATTCATGTAGTATTTATACAACCTGTATCCCAGCCATTTTGCTTAGCTATCATAATCGTTCATATACAACGCCCATATGATCCATGGTGTTAAACTGATATTCAGCAACTTTATATCTCTCGATCTTTGCGATCCGAAATATTGAATTTCAACTTTAGGCACATCTCTAGCAAGATAATTAAATACCTGTCACAAATAGAGGTCTTGAAATGTTACTTGCAGCGTTAAAAATGTGAATAGAGAACAAATCGGGTTCAAACATGCTTCAAAAATATGGTAATCGCGTAAGGTAATTGTCAAGCGCCTACTACCAGAATAGCGGAAGAGGGCAGACTTCATAAGGGAGTGTTCATAATATATTTTAGTGGGGACAAAGAATTTGGAAATTATTTCGGGAAATTTCCTGGGTTTTTGGTTTTGTTTTTTTATTTTATCTTCCTGTTCGGGTGTTTCGGTTGGCACATTTTCGGGTCATTTTCATGCACTTCACAGGAGTTTTTTTCGTGGCTTCTCTGTAGCTGTCGTGTGTCTTTTTCCCCACGTAGGCCTACAGGGTATAAATAATAAATGAATAATTATATGAAAAAAAGAATCTGGAACTTCAGCGTAAAAAAACAAAACAAAAACAAGACAAACTGTACCCTGCTAAAAATATCAACCCCTATCCTCTCTGAGAATAAAAATAATAAGACTCCAACCTCACCTGCAAAAAATATTTTTTCGGGGGATAATTTGGGATAAGTTCGGGCCTATTTTATTGCGACAATTTTCAAAATCTATAAGGTGAAATACGGTGTCGTGGGGATGTGCGGCAGATTTGGGGTGCATTTTCAGCCATTTAGTTTAGACTCTGTTGTATTTTTAGCCACGATTTTATTGACCCTCAGTGTCTTGAAAATTAGGTTTAAGAAGGGTATTTTCAATGATTTTCTCGAAAAAGTAAAAATTTGCGAAAACTTTCAGTCCAAAAGTTGATACAATTTTGGGTCTGTTTTATTCAAATTTGGTTTAAAATCGTGCCGTAGTTTTTGAGTCACAGCCTCACATCCTTACCCAAACCAACTTGAGAAGGTTCCCCGGGGTGTGTGCAAATTTGCAATTTATAGGCCTACACTCATCATTTAAGCCTAAAATCAAAGTGTTAATACCATTAACACTACCATGGCCCGTTTTGTCGTGATGACTGGCTTCCAAAATGTAGGCCTATTTTAAATTATAAATCTGGTCCCGCTTAGAGGTGTGTTTTTACCCGCGGAGGTCTCTCCCTCGGGTTCGTGGATGTGCCACAGTTTTGGGGCTACCTTTTCAACGACTATGATGGGTGGGTTTACAGCGAAGACCAACTTTTGGGCGCATTTTGGCAAAAGTGCCCAATAAAAAAGCGTCAAATTAGGCCAAATGTGGGTGACTTTGATCCACGCGGTACAAATGTTTTGAAGAGACCCGCCCCGAGGTGTCTTTATAAAAAAAAAAGGTCGGGCCTGCTAAAAAACCTCCCGGAATCAAGCATGGGTAGGCATACCAAAATGCCTTGAGACCCCCCCCCAACCCAGCGCGGGACCTCCATGACATGATATTCTCCATGAGTCCACCAGAAAATATAAAATATACATTTTGATAGGCCTACTAGACCTATATTTGTCTGTAAACCTTTCTTGTAGTTGGCTACAGCGATGTCTACCGTGATGACAGTAAGCGTAGCTGCCGGGGGGGCAATTGCAAAATTGCCTATTTGGGCCCCCCCCCCTAGTGCAAGGAAAAAAAGAGGAAAGAGGGGGAAGAGGAAAAAAGAGAGGGTGAGAGGAGGGCAGAGAGATGGGGAATCCAAGCGATATGCAATACAGCTCAATAGGCCTACCATATCGATTATTATCAATAAGCCTGGCAAAATTGTCTATTTGGGCCCCCGCCCCAGTGGGAAATTTGGTGGATTTGGGCCCGCCCATAGGGCCTACAGTCTTGCCCCTCCTGGAAAAAAATCCCAGCTACGCCGCTGCGTGATGATGTTGCAAAGTTGCGGAAGTTCATTCATAAATTTTCCATTTCCACTCCAACCGGGACAACAACAGGCCAGCACGCAGGCCAGCAGTAGCTAAATCCCGAGCTAATCAGAGACATGTGCGTTTCTCTTTCAACAGAAAATATGTGACCATGTGACTGACACGATGTACGCTTCAAATAATTATGCTCTCGGCGTCGAAAGTATGATAATGGCAAATATTTATAATGAACACTCCCTTATTTAGCCACACCTCAGTTCCTTTCTCGGGTTGCCTGGTATATCAGCAAAATCCTACACCTATCGCCTTCCCTTGGTAAAATCCCTGATAAAAACTCGTGATATTGAAATTGAATTTCAGCGCCAGAACTTCCGTCATTCTAGCATCATGGATGGATATGCAGTGGCGCCGCTAGGGGGGGGGGGGCAGTATTTCCCCCAATATTTTTTCTTTCCCACCCAGTTTTTAGGCAAAATCCCCACAATTGTGTAATTGTCCACTTTTTGCGGCAATTTAGTGCAATGATTTCCAAGTGCCCCCGTCTCAAATTCACTTCCCCCCCATGCCTTGAAAAAAAATTCTGGTTCCGCCACTACGGGTATGGCCATAGCTAGGGGGCTTTCCCACCCACCCCCAGTTGCCCTTGGTTATGCTGGACGTACGGTATGAGAAATTTAGAGCTTGTTCAATTCCACCAATTTTAGAAATTTTAAAGGTATATACAGTGTATATAGCCTATTAAAACGGATCACAGTCAAATAAAATATCGTAGGCCTAATAATTTTACCAATGGCATTTATTGAGCTGCTCCTATGGTTTAATATTGATATTATATAATTGAGCTCCTTGTCAAGCTCCTGAGTACAGGGACTAACTGAGCTCCCCGGCGCTTTTTTCAGAAATGAAGGCCTGGCCTTAAATGAATAATTAAGATTGAGGCAGCCTTTTGTTTCATTTTACAGAACTTTTTTTTAATCCCCCAAAATTAGTGGGTTTTTTTTAAATGGGGAGTAGGCTTTTAAACCGAAATTCAAATTTGGCAATATTTTCCATTGCTTAACGAATTGATCTGCGTGAAAATTCCTAAACATGTGGCCAGAGCGGGATGAGTGGTATAAAAATCTTAACTTGTGAGAAAGGGCGTAGGCCTAGGCCTATGGGGTTGTATGAGGTTGTGGATCACGAAATGCCCCTTTAATGTGTGCTAGGTAGGCCTAAAGTCATTCTTCCTCCCTTTCGACATGCCAAAATTTATTCCCTCCCCCCGAAAAAAAAAAAAAAAAATTGCGTTCTCGAAATCGAAAGGCTGTGCAATCAGTAGGCCTACCGGTATTAGCCTACTAATTATAAGCCAAAATTTCCAAGCGACTCGCTAAAAATCGCTTGCCTCCCGTCTCGGCCAGCCAAAAATCACTTGTCCGCACCCCCCTGGACTGCCAAATGTTTGTGGCCCCTCCTTGGCCTGCCGAAAATGCCCCACCCCCTTTGCATAAGCCTAGGCCTACGCCTATAGCCTATGCCAATTTTTTGGGATCCCCAATTTTCATACCCATACCTTAAATGGATTTCTAAATATCTACCTGTTGCAAGCGCAGCAAGCATGAAAATGTGCACATTTTTTTTCGCGCCCTAACTACCCCCCCCAACATTTCCCCTTCCATGCACCAGGTTCATTGGCGCTAGATTTTAAGCTAGAAAATACCTAAATATTTTAAAATCCAAACTCGGCAACACCACTTTATCGGGCAAATAGAGCCCGTCGTAGACGTAAACAGCGTGTTTAAAAAAAAAATGAGAGTGTCACTTTTGTCCAAAAATTTGAATTTTGGCCTTGAGCAGCGACAATCAGAGGTAAGAAAAACACAGTATGCGCAGCTTGAAATATAGAATCACTATATCAATTTTGAAGTTTGTACTTCAAAGTACGAGCCGAACGAGGTGAAATGGTTCTAAAAAAATTGATTTCGCTGTATCTTTTTATCGCGAAACTAGACAATTTGACAGCAGCGAGTCGGAAAAATAGCAAATATCTCAATTTTCTGCTATCGAAATAAAAATTTAAATAGCACCTGCATATAGAAGAGGGTTTATAGAAATAATGTAGGTCAGAATTTTGTCTATGAAATCGTGCACGGAATTGTTATTACTGGTTACAAAAACGACATACAAGTGGAGGCCATTTTACTTCAAATTCGCAAACATGTAAGCTTACTAAAACAAATCGAGACAAGCAATATCAAGAATGAATATGCACATTCTTTTATTGACTTGTTTGTAATGTCGTCGTAGTTCCCAACAAAATCGCCACTTCCACTGAGAAATTATGGCCGTGTTCCCAAAAATCTTGATGCTCGGATATTGGAAAAAAATTGAAATGTTTGAAAAGTACATTTCTTTTTGAGCCAAGTGGAAAATTCAAGCATAATAATAACCCTTACACTTTCAGCTTTTAGGCGTAGTTTTGCGTTTTTCTCTCACGATATTTATTTCCAGAAATAGATAATTTTAAAGGGGGCTACATGCAGTCTCATTCTGGATCGATCATTGCAAAGTTTAGTATAACCTTAAATGTATTGTTACATGCTATATGCCCAAGGGTGACACCCTACACCTGGATTGATTTGGCTCTCAAGGTTGACACTCTACACTTGGTTATTGATTTGCTGTGAGCTACAACTTGCGTAACTAGCACATTAAAATACTATGAATGCTAGCAGAAAGTATGAAATATTTTTCTATAATTATATATGAAACCTTTCAAGATAAATGAAATTCTTCTGTTTAAAGTAATTTGAAGTGTTCTTTCTATAGGTGATATAATATGTGGTTGTGTAATTCATTGATGTATTTTCCACCTGACAAATCTTGATGTCATGATTTTGATGTATTTCAACATGAGCAAGAACCTTTGTTAACGACATCATAGAATGGGTATAAACATTTATTTTCATACCCACATTTTTGTACTTGTGCAACATTTATTTGGCTGCTTTAAATCAGAAATACATGTACTATTTGCAACATTTGGCTTTGAAATGCTTCTGAGGTGTATCTGGTCTACAGGAGCTCACATCTATTAAAATTTATGTATTTGCTATGCAAAAATGATTGAAAATTAATAAATGCTATTTTCAAACTTTTTGAGTTAAGGCCACCAACATCTGCTCTATAATGCTGTCTTTAAATTTACGACATAATTTTAAAACTTCCAAAGTAAATTTGGTCAAAAAATGGTAAAAATATGCGCATATTTCTCTTTATATTTGACGCTATAGTAGTAGTAGTAAATGTAGTAGGCATCACTCACTTATATACTTGGTTTGTAAAAATAAGAAAGTTACAGTTCCACCTAAAACAATCAATTATAGATCACTCAAAAGTTTTAATGATCACAATTTTATTGATACTGTAAAAAAGCAAAATTGGGATTCTGTTTTTCAAAAACAGAGAAAGGTTACAAATATAATCCAATGAATTACATATGATAGGAGCAGCTTTAAACGATGTACATTAACATTACCAAGACCAGGTGATTTATTTACGTTCATTTTACAAATTATTTGTGTTCATTTTACAAATTTCATCAAAAACAAACTCTATATTTGTCTATATCTCAACTCAATCTCAATGGATATATCGGTTATGCATCTGAATTCTTCTTTTTGTTATGCCATTGTTTTCTATAGTTTACTAGCACCAGGGCCCCTCTGCGTTTGCCGCCTTAGGCGACCACCTTACACCTGGCCTAATGGTCGGAACGGCCCTGACTAGCACCCTATCACACAAATATTATATCACTTGGTCTCATATTCCCACACTCAACTCATCTTAACATAAAATGTAAAATTCACACAGAATATAATAAATCTCTTGAATTTACACATGAAAGTATTTTCCAATTACATTAAATATTCATATAATACTAACATGTAATTCAAAATGGAAGCATAATCAGTGTAAGAGTGACTTGAATGAGTGATAATATCCTCTTGATGGATGAGATATGTCAGATTTAATTTCATCTCATTAATGGATTCATGTCAAGTGTGTTTGCCACTCAATTTGGTACAAGTAGGAAGAAATCTGATTTCCCGGAATCAATTTGTTGATTAGATCAACTTCAGTTCAAGCACTCATTCTTGATAGATTTATTCTTAGAAAACAATGATCAGTGGTGGCGCTACTTTTTTTTTTTGCCCCCCAGTTTGCAACCCCACTTTTGAGGCAAAACCCCAAAAATCACGTAAATTTCCACTTTTTGTGGCAATTTTGCACAAAATTTGCCACTTTTACCTCCCCCTGAAATTCACTTTGCCCCCCCCCAATGCCCCCCCCCAAAAAAAACCAAACAAAAATTCCTGACCGCCACTGACAATGATGCATATTTGATGTCATATTTATTGACATAAATGAAAATTGCTGCATCCCTCTTCAATTATGTGTTTACAATTATTATTCAAATGCCTGATTGCTTTTACCCATGAAACTGGTACATTGTGTAATCCAAGGCACCCTAGGCAAATAGTAATTACATGTACCAAACAGTACATAAAAGATAGCAATGACAGCAGGTATACAAAGTGATTAAGTTAATAGGTGAATGAACGTGAATACAGTAGGTGAACTCGTGATGTCAATTTGGTGCCATTCAAGAGTTACGATTGACATGAAATGTTTACATACCACACTCATGGTCATTTAACTAGTACTGTCCACTACTACGATCAGGCAATCCATCTCAACATCTGTTGTAATGGTGTTTTACCATATTGGACCAATGCCCTTTGTTGTACAATTGGTGCAAATGGGATACCCCAAACATGTTGATATTGGCTCAAGATATAACTTGGGGGCCTAATTTTAATACAAAGTATAAACCAATCCACTGAGGAAGGAAATTACACTGATCGTAACAAAATGTCTAATAAGACTGAAATAAATAGACATATTATTCCCTGAAAATAACAAGTATGCATTGATTAGAATAGTTTCTATCTACTGAAGACTAATATACATGATCAGAATATTTGCTATCCACTGAAGACTGTAAACACATGATCAGAATATTTGCTGTCTACTGCACTGAAGACTGTAATACACATGATCAGAATATTTGCCATCTACTGAAGACTGTAATACACATGATCAGAATATTTGCTATCTACTGAAGACTGTAATATACATGATCAGAATATTTGCAATCTACTGAAGACTGTAATACACATGATCAGAATATTTGCTATCCACTGTAATACACATGATCCAAATATTTGCTATCTACTGAAGACTGTAACACACATGATCAGAATATTTGCTGTCTACTGAAGACTGTATTATACATAATCAGAATAGTTGCTGTCTTCTGAAGACTGTAATATACATGATTAGAATATTTGCTATCTACTGAAGACTAATATACATGATCAGAATATTTGCTATCTACTGAAGACTGTAATACACATGATCAGAATATTTGCTATCCACTGAAGACTCACACATGATCAGAATATTTGCTGTCTACTGAAGATGGGAGAACTAAATGATAATTGTAACAATGGCAACAACAATGACAATGGTAAAGACTACCACAATAATACAAAAAACAACAACAACAACAACAACAACGACATCAACAAGAACAACAAGAACAACAATATCAACAAGAACAATAATAATGACAGTAATTCTGCATAAGTTAGGTAAGTAGTTTAGTTGATAATAGCTGTGTTCACATTATCAGACATACGCCCGGTGGAGCTTGGTCGGCACAAGTTGCTAGTAGCGGTAGGCATTGCTAGGAGTAGTGGCAGTGTGAACGATGGTCAGCATAAATTCTGCCAGGCGTATGTCCGATGATTTACTCCTGTCAAAAGTCAGGAGTAGCAAGCTCAGTGTAATCTCCGCCAGGCGTAACTTGCAATGTGAATGCTGCTACGTCTGGCACCCAGTGTAAGTTTGACCTTCTTTTGGTTGGAACTAAGAAATTACATATCCCGTGGTTGAAAAAGGTCATGGAAATACCGGAAGTGGTAGCCGACGTTTACGCCAACCAGATGTGAATGCTTGGTGGAACTGATCAACATAGTGGTAGGAGTAGGCTAGGTGTGGACACGCAGTAGGAGTAGGGAAAATATTTGTGGCATTTTTATCAATATTAGCAAAAGTTAATGCCCGGTGTAACTCAAAATGTGAACACCACTAATTAATTCAGAAATTTCAATTAGCACAGACATATTATGAATAGAATAACTGCCTTGCAGGTTTTGCTTAAATACACATAACACTATTGCTTTGTCGCTGATTGAATTTCCCAAGACTTACAGAGTTAAAGCAAATAGAATAATTTTCAAGGACTTCCTGAAGTACTGGTGACCTTAACAGTAGTAGATAGATGTTGTGGAAGCCTCCATTTGGTACAAAATCATGTTTCAAGTGACTATAATAGAACTCTATCATAACAGACGCTCAAGGGTTTACTGGCAATTCAGATCAGATATCAGACAATTGTTCCCGAAAATTCGAGAAATGGATTACATCCTAGTGTGACCTTGATAGAAGCCTAGTTCTGTCAAACAAATTCTAGTCAACAACCTAAAATCATGGGCAGCTAGCTCCTGGAGTAAGTCCCACGGGATGACTTATGTACATCCCATAATGCATTGCAAGGCTTCAAATGCCACAGTAGCTTGGAAACCGGGATTAACAATTATATTGAATTCTATTACACACTTAAAACTACGGGGTCAAAAAATGACCCAAACAGGGTCATTTTTGACCCCAGCATAGTTATCAACTAAACACCATACCACTAACGGGGTCATTTTGACCCCATTGGTCGGGGTCAATGCAATGACTACGTATTTGGGTCAAATAGTAACCCCATTGGGGTCAAAATATTACCACATTTAGGGGTCAAATGAAATGACCCCTTCAAAAGGGTTGCCTTATTGGGTTACTTAATGACCTCATTTAGGGGTCAAATGAAATGACCCATTTGAAAGGGTTGTTTTATAGGGTTACTCAATAACCACATTTAGGGGTTGTTTGGATTTTTTAGTAGGCCTATGGTCATGCTGGTCCCACCAGGACATAAGTGTGTTTCTGCACCAGCATTACATAAACAGCAAACTGCAAAATGCATCTGTGTATCACACTCACACACAGTCAGTCATCGCCTATGACAGTTCACGTATTATAAGCTTACATGATATAAGCTTATAACAACTGCAGCCAAGACACCAGCCACGACAGCATGAAATTGGAATGAATCTGCGTGCATAGACAAGGGTCTATGCATCCTTGCAGTCTCACTTTTCAACTAACTTTTCATATTCCATCATGCAGACAAGCACACACGACAATCCGCTGAGCTGCACAATCAGAACAAATATGGCGCTGATGTGACCACGTGAGCCGATGCACACCGTGTGTGCAAATAGTTCGAACTGCAAGTCATTATAAAGTTGACAAATTGGGTAACTTCGGTCAAAAAATTAGTTTTATTTATTAATCAACAAACATTAATTGCAGCTCATGTTTAAACTCATTTATCAATTGAGATTTTCAAAGCGGAAGATTGAAACTGATATCAATGCGCGACGGTATCGGCAAAATGACCACTAAGTTTTTGACCACGTTTGTCGTGGCTAAAATGACCTCGTGAATGTGGTCAAATTAAAACAGTACAACCCCCTTGAAGGGTCAAAACAACCCCAAACGTGGTCAATTCAAAATGACCACGGAAAATATAACCCCGTAGTTTTTAGTGTGTACAAAGATGTCATTTTGAAACCGCCACAGTGTAATGGTTAGTCAGGTGATAAGACAACAAAAGAGCTCTACAGAGAAAAGGTACTTTATTATCTTTATGGATCAAGCAATCTTTCTTATTGACTGATGTTTACATCATAACATTACAGCTTAATTCAACCTTGTGCCACACAAATCCCCAGACACAAATCTATGTAGTATGTGGATGATCTTGCCTGTTTGCTGACAGCTTGAGCTGGCTATATTCACCCATAGTGTTTGGAAGTCCCAGCATCCAATGGATGATTTAACCATCCTCTACATACGTCCTTACAAACAGTGAGTGTGGATAGCCTGCAAACATTTAAAGGATATGTTAAAATGAAAGCAAACACATGACCAGTAAAGTATAATGTCAAATTCCTTTTAGGCTTAGTCCTCGTGTAGAACAAGCATGATTTCAAGCATGTGCATCGGACCATGTTCAAAATAATATGCACTGTTATGCTAGTAGTATGTGAATTTTGTGTTTTATTTCAGTGTACCAAGAAAAATGTCCACAGCGGGAGGCAACATTGTACAGTTATCCTGCTCACCTGCTCCAAACCAAATCTGTCCTAGATTATTGAACTGGGGGTAACTTTCTGCTTACTGCACAGCATTAGTTAATATTACATGAATTAGAAAAGTGCTCTATTTTTTAATTAATAGGCAGTACAGTTAAAAATGGAAATACATTAATATTAATCTTATGAAATGTTTTGATACAAATTCCTGGCCTTTTTTTAAAGATGCAAATGCACCAGATGCTTAAGGGGGTACTACACCCCTGTGGTAAATTTGGAACTATTTTTGCATTTTCTCAAAAATAATAACACACTGGTAACAAAAGTTATGTATATTATTGGGGCAAGGAATCCAATTACTACACTGAAATTTTAGTGACTCAAGACAAGCGGATCAGTATATATGATAGGAAACGAGGTACATTCTAGCGGTACCTCTTTTTTTATCATAAATAACAAACCGCTTGTCTTGGGTCACTGAAATTCCAGTGTAGTAATTGGATTCCTTGCCCCTATAATATACATAACTTTTGTTACCACTGAGTTATTAGTTTTTGAGAAAAATGCAAAAATAGACACAAATTTATCGAGGGGTGTAGTACCCCCTTAAAAGCATCTGATGTTAATATGTGACATTTATTACAAATCTGATTTCATCAGTCGTTTTACATCATTTGAGTATCCTTGCAATTAAATTACAAAACCTATATGGTGGTTGTGTTCTTTTGCTGATAATAAAAAACCAAAAACACTCAGCCAAATATTGCATCTTATTTTGGCCATATCACACAGATATGTGCCTGATAAACTTTCATTGCCTGGCCATGCACACTACATATTGATATTGATTATATATGGCCAGCATGAAGATATATATAGCTTTCTAAATTCATAAACATTGATATAACAGATTGGGTATAGTCAGCAATGTAGGTCAACATTTAACCTTGCTATGCTGTAAGCTTACCATTTAAGGCTAACATTTTGGCAAAATATACCCTGTCAGTATTTACCAAGATTGAAAGCTGTCATGAAATATCCATGATTTTTTCATCAAATAGCATATATATATATAGCCAACCAATAGACACATATTTCATCTCAATGGGAATTACTATTTGGATTTGCCTATTCATAACACAATATTCTTAATGTTGTATTAAATCAACAAATTCTGAGGAGCCAGCAGTATTTCAATTATTTTAAGCACATGAAATTTTCCACTAATGACATGAGTAGAAACCCTCAATTCATCTGGTATTACAATAACTTGACACTTGACCGACTTCGTGAAATCTAATTCTAAATTCTTAAATATGACAAAGGGAATACAGATTTCAATCCAAACAATTGGAGTAGAGTATGCACTTTCATATGGAAATGCTCAAACTCCTCATATAACCCCGCAGTGATCTAGAAACAGTGTCCAGGACTTCGCATTATT
Organism: Amphiura filiformis; assembly: GCF_039555335.1. NCBI lineage: Eukaryota > Metazoa > Echinodermata > Ophiuroidea > Amphilepidida > Amphiuridae > Amphiura > Amphiura filiformis. The sequence continues at coordinate 60,295,906 of NC_092632.1, forward strand.
TTCCTGATCACAAAAATAATTGTTATAATATTTAGGAAATGAGGCTAGCTAGACTGTGAAACACACCCTGGATATCTCTTTATTTATGAGATGGCTAGCTCAGGCATCGAAGTTTATAGATGATGCATTGCTCACTGGTGTTGACTACCTAACCTGCCTCTGGACATTATTGTAATGAGTGTGAGAGCTTCAAGTTGAAGACAGGCCTTTAAAGCAATCTGCTGAACTTTGCTAGTTTGAAATTTGACCTGAACAAGTGGTATGGCCACAAGCTTTTGTTTGTTTTAACGAACATTTTTTATAATCATGCAATGCAAATTTAACTGAAAGTATTAAAATATGTGTTTCATATTCCAACTACTTGTACCATTTACTTTAATCTTGTGACAAAATCACCTAAATTTACTCATTTATCCAGAATTAAAAGATTGATAAAGTGTGACCTTTCCTCATCAGTTATTGGATTCATAAATGTCTGGCTATCATCAAATTATATGTGGGTTCCAGCAAAGTAGGATTTGAAATCAGCTTTGGAAGGATTTGTGTGGCCACCTACGCTGACTGGATATCTGCTTGTCCAGTCGGCATGGACAGCCAGTGGATGGCCTGATAAGATAATTCCACTTAACAGCATATGAATTTGATTGTGACTTGTTTATCTCTCCGATTAAACTGTTTGATCAGATTCACTTGAAATATAGAGAACAGACAGTGCAATTAAAAGAAGATTTGTAAGATTACTTTTTCCAATGTTGAAAGGGATGCCTATAAGTATCTCTATATCATGATATAGCTCTGTCTGGTCATGTAAGGTCATGTAACTTACTTGAAGTTATGTCTATATCATTATATTGACATTAAATTGTATGCTTAAAGGAAGTATTTTCTGATTATAGCGTCCTATTTTTATGACATTTTTCAAGCGAATGAATCTGCAAGAAATTTTTGCACATAAACTTGATCACTGATTATGTAGCCAGAGGTTTCTGGTGGTATAAAAAGCTCAACCTTTTTGTTGTTGTGAAATGATTGATGAAGTTCATTTCATTTATGACACTATTTCAAGGCTTCTAATCGGAACTGATAAATATTTAATGATCAAAACAATTTAATCAACGAGTTCAACCAATTTGATATTCAACATCCATACAATGATATATTTTTTGCAGGCTAACTGATAACACAACTAATTCGAGGTTCCTGTTTTGAGCTGATGAATATTTAATGATCTAAACAATTTAGTCAACCAGTTCAACCAATGTGATATTCAACATCCATACAATGATATATATTACAGGCCAATATAATTACTGTTAATACAACTATTTCAAGGATCCTGTTTTTAGATGATCAATCATAAATGACCGCAAATAATTTAGTCAACCAGTTTAACCAATGTGATATTCAGCATCCATACAATGATATATCTGCAGGCCAACATAATATTACTGTTAACACAACTATTTCAAGGGTCCTGTTCTTTTATGATCAATCTTAAATGATCAAAACAATTTAGTTAACCAGTTCAACTAATTTGATATTCAACAGCCATACAATGACACAATTTGCAGGCCAATATAACTACAGGGTCCTGTTCTGAGATGATCAATCTTAAATGTTCAAAACAGTTTAGACAACCAGTTCAACCATGGAAACTTATCTACTATTTCCATGGTTCAACTAATTTGATATTCAACAGCCATACAATGACATATTTTGCAGGCCAATATAACTACTGTGAACACAACTATTTCAGGGGTCCCGTTCTTATATGATCAATCTTAAATGTCCAAAACAATTTAGTCATCCAGTTCAACTAATTTGATATTCAACATTGATACATTGACAATGTTGCAGGCCAACATAACTACTGTTAACACAACTATTTCAAGGGTCCTGCTCTTATATGATCAATCTTAAATGATCAAAACAATTTAGACAACCAGTTCAACTAATTTGATATTCAACATTGATACAATGAAAATTTTGCAAGCCAACATAACTACTGTTCTGAGATAATATTAAAACAATAAATTAAGTAGATACAGTATTCCAAAGTATCATATGAAATAAAAGTAATGGTGTGCAGAGACATGTACAATTGTAGCACCCATTTAATGGTTGCATAACAACATCAATACAAAATGTAAATATGTATAAGGTACATAAAATTATGATTGAATTAAGTAGGATGAGACATGATTATAATGCAGCTAATTTCAAAATATAAGAAGTAAACAACAATGATTAAGGGTTCAACAATATGTTGGAATCTTTGAATGCTTTAGATAGACAAAAAAATCTCAAAATTTGAGCATGATAAAGCAAATTTGTGAAAGTATAATATTTTAAGGCTCCTGTTCTAAGCTGATAAATCTGAATGATCAAAAAACTTTAGTCAACCAGTTCAACCAATTTGATATTCAACATTCAACATAATTATTGATAACACAAGTAATTTGAGGCTCCTGTTCTGGGCTGATTACAATTTAGTCAACCAGTTCAACCAATTTGATGTCCATACATCCATACAATGACATAAACAATATTCGAACTTCCTAGAATTACAAGTCGGCTATTAAATTTAGCACAAGCCATATCCTTCAAGAATTTTATGTAATGGGAGAAATGGGAGTAGACTTTCCAGTGTTATATTTATATATTGCTTGCGAATCTCTGCCTATAAAATTGTAGCCTGCAATCTTGAATACTTTGACTTGGACAACATAGTGACAGTTAACAGTATATTCATCTTGAGTACCCGGTACCATATTTGTCATCAGATTTACACGCCTATGCATATATAAGCTATATTTGGCTGTACGTAACAATGTATATGTATTTATGATAGCTTCAAGCTTCAGGTATTGGGCTATTCCAGAAATTAATGGCACCCCCCTAAATTAATGGCACCCCCCTAAAGAAGACATGTGAATTTGTACCATAAAGTTTTGGGAATTCCCAGACCAAAATCTTATCCAAAAAAATTGCGAATTCCCATTTCGATAAAAAAATGCTTAAAAATATTGGGAATTCCCAGTGACCCTAAAGAAGACATTGGAAGAAATTTTTGGGAATTCTCATACCAAAATTTTATCCAAAAAAATTGGGAATTCCCATTTTGATAAAACAAATGCTTAAAAATCTTGGGAATTCCCAGTGACCCGTCTTTTGCAGTTCATAAATAAATACAATTTTACAAATGCATCACCACCATTAATTTTATTGCGAACAATTTTACCAACTCCCTAATTTGTTACCGATTGACCGCTAGTTGTACAAATTTATGACATTGAAAGCTTTGGCTACCTAGAGCATAACATACCTGACAGGTATGACCTGTACAAACCTGTACAACAAATTATATTAACTCCTTACATTTCTCCTGTGGGTTACATCTGCTACATAAATGGCTATTTGTGTGTCTTTGCTACACCATGTACTTCTCCCAATTAAGCGTACGTGTTTATCACAGAGTTTTCTTTAGAATACAAGATACATCCAGTCATTGCACTTCATGTGGGAGGAAAGAAAGATTTGTAAAGGTTACAAGAAAATGAAACTGTGTAAAAACATGATGGCTTCAATATCCTCAGGAAAACTACAAATCTTTGAATCTGCCTGTAAAGCTTAATTAAGATGACTTTCTTTGTGAATGATGTTGAAACATCACTGACCACCAGTTGAGTTTAAGGGGGTACTACACCCCCTGATAAATTTTGTGACTAATTTTGCATTTTTCTCAAAAAATTAACTACACACTGGTAACAAAGGTTAGGTATATTATAGGGGTAAGGAAATCAATTACTTCACTGAAATTTCAGTGATTCAAGACAAGTGGTTCATTATATATGTTAAGAAATGAGGTACATTCTAGCGGTACCACTTGTCTTGAGTCACAGAAATTCCAGTGTAGTAACTGGATTCCTTGCCCCTATAATATACATAACTTTTGTTACCAGTGTGTTATTATTTTTTGAGAAAAATTCAAAAATAGTCACAAATGTATGAAGGGGTGTAGTACCACCTTAAGAGTATTGTACTGATATGTAGGATTAGTGAATTTAAAAGGAAGGTTTTCAAAATCAGTTTTGGACATATTGATTACTTTTAGTGCATCTTATTTTTTTTTCATATGTGTGAAAATGCATACGTGGAAAAATTACGATCCAGAAGATGGTATATCTTTAAGCTTACACTCGGCCAATCTAAAATGATAAGAAGTCACTCATCCAAACTGGACGTGTCTACTGAACAGCTTATAAACATGAAACACCTTGACAGCCCTACGGCACATTTGAAATCAAAATACAATTCTGTATTCCACACTGAATCACTAGACATGTACAGAAAATTACTTTTTCTATTTATGGAGCCATAACACATTGTGCAAGGGACTATTGCTAATGGCATATCTGTCTATGGGATTTCAGATCCCTGTAAATAGAATAAAGTTCTTTGCTCTGCTCAATAACAGCAATATGTCACAGGTCCATCCACATTGTGTATTGAGATTCTGTTTAAGATCAATAAAGTAGCATACAACACTCATGCATGTATCATTTCCAAATAAATATGCAGACTGTAAATGATGTGTTTTTATCACATTTTATTAAATGTTGACCATGTGCCTTCATGAAGGCTGAAATATTGTTTGGCATCTTTATAAAGGTGTACAATTGCAGACATAGAGGCAAATTTTCAGCAGCAGCAACATTTGCCGCTACAAATGTCGCAGAGAAGAACACAGGCACAACGCCTCAGCACACTTTACAGGTAACATCAACAACAACAACTAACAGGGATGCAAGCTGACCTGAAGGAAAAAGCCTGAAAAGTGTGTGAATCTGGGCCAAATCTGAAAATAAAGAAAAGTGTGGGAATTTGGACTTCATGAAAGTAGGAATTCCTGCAAAAGCAGGAAAACTTGCATCCCTGAACTAACCTTAGTAACCTTTGACAAAGCTAATCATTTAAGCAAAAATAACAGTTAAGAACCAATATTGCAGCAGAGTACTGAAAATCACTAAGGAGAACCAATGCAACATTGGCAGTTACAACAGAAAAACACTTAGAAAACCAATTCTTATAAATGCTGCAAATTGACTACAATCAATCTAAATTGAGATGTGTTCAAAATGTATTTGGTAATGGTGATATATATACCCCTATCAAAACAAGTCACCATATAAGTGCAAAATATTTTCTTTCCATAGCTGCATTTTGTTACAAAACTATTTTACAGTGTAAATATATTGGGGGAGGGGGGAGGGGTTCACTCACAAGACACTCCCTAGAGTAACATCCTTGATTCCCTGCAATTTTCTAATTCAACATGGAATATCTACTGCAGAGCCATGTTGACATATCTTGTAAGGTTCTCAAACTTTTTTCATATTATTAAATGAAGCAGTGTGACACACTGGTTAGGGTGTTTGCCTTTGGTGCGAGAGATCCTGGGTTCAAATATCTAAAAGTTCGCTCTCCCCGTGGCTCATCTGGAAAAGGTGGGGAATTAAGATGACCCATGATTAACCCCATGAGAACTACCTGCCGATTGGCCAAAACAAAGTTTTCATTATCAATTGGACCAATCAGCAACATTGTTAGAATAATTTCACCACACATAAAAATTGGGGTGAATTATTTGCAAAGCTCCATTCTGATTGGTGATTAAAGTGAAGATATCATGTAATTGACCAATCAGTGGCAATGTTAGATCGGCAGGTAGTACTCAGGGGGTGAAAGATGTTACAGTCATTTCCACTTCTGTAAAAATGCCTCAACCAGCTATCTAAGGCGACCCCCTTCAACCGGGTCACTTGTGCCTGATTTCTCCTGTTAATGCCTAGATATGATTGACATATTTAAAAAAAATACACCAATATTTTTAATATTTCATCACAATTCTATAATGATAGGTGAATTCAATTCTTGCAAATGTGGAAAACTACCTAAAATGACTTTGTTTTTATGAATTTAAGCTAACTTCTGCCCTGCATATTTCAGTATAATGGTCACAAGCATTTTGAGTGTCATGCCAAAAGTTTTTGTGTATTGTTATGAACACAAAGAATTCTATATACTTGTCTTGTTGTACTGGATAGAAAAGCTATATTTATTTATAAATTATTTCCTGTACTTTTGAAGGTGATCTGTGCCATATTGCAAAGTTTCCTCACTAAACTATGACCAACATATTATTGCTATTTACATAAATAAGGTACACTTTCACAAGGTATGATGTATTTTTTATCAAAACAAACTCAAATCAGCAAGGCTATTATGTTAGCATGCATTGATTTTATGACAACAATTCTTTCAAACTGATGAAATTCACATATTCCAGGTCCATACGAGGTTATAGAACCACCTGCCATAACCGATGCATGCCTTAAAGACTTAGTATAGTTCCACAGCAAAATCAGTTCTTGAGAGGTGCTTATAACCCCATGAGAACTACCTGCCGATTGGCCAAAAAGAAGTTTTAAATTATCAATTGGACCAATCAGCAACATTGTTAGAATGATTTCACCACACACAAAATTGGGGTGAATTATTTGCAAAGCTCCATTCTGATTGGTGATTAAAGTGAAGATATCATGTAATTGACCAATCAGTGGCAATGTTAGATCAGCAGGTAGTGCTCAGGGGTTAACAAAAAACCACAAGACAACAACTGTATTCAACATTACCTTACTTAATATCTAGGCTTATACTTTACATAATCCAGAACAGCAACACTGATGGATTGGAAAATACTACATTTTTAATTCCATCTCATCTTTTTAATATCAAATAGTATATCATACCATGTAAGCATAATTTCAATGGTGGTTTCATCATTATGTAGCTGCCAAATTAGGCAATGTATCTTGAAAACTTGTATGACTGATTATATCAAATATGATGTGTTACTCATACACAACTTTCAAAAGCATCATGCCATCTTACACTTTTTTCACCTGACACTTCAGTGAAATATTAACCATACAAATTATACATAAGTCTGGAAGCTATACTATGACATAGTTGTGTGTCTACAAAGTACGATATGAAGTTAACATGATATTTTTGCTACAGTATGTTGTCTAGTCAACATCTGAGGATTGCGAGGAATGATGACACATTATGAGATGTAATTTCTTATTTATCACTGAAACACAAAGCTTTAATGGTTGCATTGCTGACAGTGCAAATGTTGTGTATATGTTACTACATACTTTTAATGATTCAGTATCAGTAGGAAAGTCTGCTCCTATAAATAAGAGACTGAAGACATTTATAACTCACAAATTCTAAATATGAACACAAGAATAATTCTCAGAGAAGAAAAAGTTTTATGTCGAAACATCATGACATTAAGACAATGTTAGACAACATATTTTAGACTTGCTGCTACAATTGTTCTGCTTTACTCAGAACAGCCTAAGGGATTCAGAGTGAATTTGTGCTTGCTACTGGTACTCCAAGTGGCTAACTTTGCTATGTTGTATTATTTTCTTCTCAGTCTCTCTTCAGGTTTTGGCAATGGCAAGCCCATTATGAGGATTCTATTTGTGACAATGTCCCATTTAGACTTGCAGGAACTATTAGTTAGTTGCTAAAGCCAAATACTCTCAACTTTATCAAAATTCAGATTTTTACATTTTTGGTAACCATATGTATGCCTGCATGCATGTGGTGGTGAGCTGAACAAATGGCAAGTATGAAAGCCATCTGATAAAGACAACATCTGATATTCAAGATGAAGGTAGGATAAAACGACATTATTGGCGAGTAAACTGTCAAATTTGGATACTATGGTTACATTTTGCGGCAGAGAAGAATGGCAGTTGTTTACATTTTGAGAGCGTGCAGAGCGTAAACACAGAAGTGGGGTTCTGATTGGCTGATTCAATCATAACAACAGACTGATAATCTGATTACGTTAGTCGGCACAGATTGGCGCTCTTGAAGGGAACACAAAGCTCCACGTATGTCACTTATTAACAGGGAACTAGCATCAATCTGAGTAAGTGACTGCTGTTCTTCTTTGAAACCAAGTGTAACATACATACGCTAGCAGTCAATGCTGGGGATAGCAATTTACACTTACAGTGAGTTATGTGCAATATGTTTTCAAGAAAATATACATGAGATATTTAATATGATCATATTGACAATCCAGAGAGGGTTACCAAACTTAGACATGTTACCAAAAAAAAAAAATCAGTAACGAAAGAGTTCAACTCCATTACTGGATATACACTAAAAGTTTTAGTTGGTCATTCACCTTTATTGCATGTGCAGCAATTATGAAACCCAACATTAGTGCACTAGCACTAATGAAGTTCTGAATACATATAGTAAAATGAATATTAAATCTGTTCATCTGGACTTACTATTTTTGATAGCGACAGTATCGCGTCTCATCCAAGACGCATCATCAGGCTGACTGACCAGGTTGTTGACTATTGACCTGTGACGTACTTGATGGTATGACGTCACAGGAGTCGCCAGGGTAGCTTCCGGATTGCTGCGTCGTAGGTCCTGGACATACCATCAAGTACGTCACAGGTCAATAGTCAACAACCTGGTCAGTCAGCCTGATGATGCGTCTTGGATGAGACGGGATACTGTCGCTATCAAAAATAGTAAGTCCAGATGAACAGATTTAATATTCATTTTATTATGTTTATCTACCTGGATGACTGAGAATATTCACAAATTTTTCTGAATACATACATAACATATTCCCTTCATAAAACATTGATTTTTACATCTCAGTCTGGGCTATTTGCCTTCCCCTTGATTGTCTTAGACATAACTGTATATTGCTGCACACTGTATCACCAGCTAAGCTAACAAGACAAAATAATGGAACAATAATGTCTGATATAAAAGTAGATGTCAGGTTTCTTCTTTTAAACCATCTTAATAATAATAATAATGAAAAAAATCCACATAATGATAAATTTCATCTCAGGATTAATGTCCTTTATATCACTGAAATTTTCCATGTGATGTTAAATGAATAATGAAGTTAATTTCATTTATGACATGTTTGTAGGCCAATTATAAACATAACTATTTGTTCTGAGCTGATCAACCTTATGATCAAAACGATTTAGTCAGTAGGTTCAACCAATTTGATATTCATCATTCAACACAATTCCTGATAACACAACTAATTTGAGGCTCCTGTTCTGAAATGATTACAATTTAGCCAACCAGTTCAATCAATTTGATCATTGTTGATGTCCATACAACATCCATGGGAATATGGTAAACACTTTCCAGAATTACAAGTCACCAGTTAAATATAGCCCAAGCCATATCCTCCAAGAATTTTAACCTTTTCAGTGTTATATTACATAATTTTAACACTACTCTTGCTTGCAAGTCTCTGCCTATAAAATTGTAGCCTGCAATATTGAATACTTTGACTTTGGACAACATAGTGACATCAAGACAGTTAATCTGTTTGCTTTTATTTAACCATTGGACAAAATAATGTATTACTTGGTAACATTATATTCATTCTGAGTGCCATATTTGTCATCAGATTTGCACGCCTATGCATAAATAAGCTATATTTGGCTGTACATGATGTAACAATGTATGTATTTATGATAGCTTCAAGCTTCACATATTGATTGATGGGTAGTATTACTCTCAACACAGATTTTCCTTATAAAATTTCATGGCAAACACATTTACAAAGTCTCCCAATAAAAAGGTAAATGTAACAGGTTTAATTCTGTTTTAATTTTGTTACAATGCTATTGGGACATGGTGTTGTGGTTAAGGTTTCATCTCATATTCACATCAATAGCTAATTATTTGTGAAGTAAACAACACATAAATGGTAAGCCACAGTGCATGGCCATTACTTTTTACATTAATTAAACACATCAGAAATTTATATGAATATGTGGGAACAAATAAGCTGCAAATTTAACACAGTAATAGTCTTGTGTAAGATTTTCTGTTGTTTGGTTTCCAATTTTTAACACTAAAGATAGCTACTTCTATTTTCATATAAACCCAATGCACCTCCCCTGACTTTAACAATATAATGTTACCAGTTACATTTTGCTAGGATGATGTAGCTGTGACATACAACATGATATGTTACAAAACATTCTACATAGACAATGGACTACATACAAATGAAGGCGAAGATGAGTTCATGTCACAATGAGGTATGTGTACTTTAATGAAGTGTTGCGCTTAACCAGATTGCGGACTATTTTATCAGCACTGAAGGAGAAATTGGTGCCATCACAGATTGGTAGAGGGGGTTCATTTACTCTTATGACACATCTGGGCAGCTAGAAATACTATGTCAAATTAATCACACACAGTTCTATCAATTCAAATTCTTTGAATTCTTACATGAATGCTGAAAGGAAATGAGGAGCAATTTCTGTTTACAATGTGAATACCACAACAAGAATCTGAAGTCTCAAGCTCCAAGTCTTCTAAGAAATGCTTACGTGTAGAGATGTTCAAAGTAATGACAGTATGACTGTGTTGCCAGATTTATTCACATAATGTAATTGATCCTTGTCTTTTAATTGTCTCCTGGGCTCATAACTCCATCTCTATTCATCAGCCATTCTCTCTAGTAACTCAAATTTGATTCAAATAATTTACTTTCATCTCAAACCCATGTGCCCCATTCTCTTCATTTCTGTATCTGTATGTCTGATGCTGCTCTTTCTTCCAGTCTGTGTTTCTGCCTCTCTTCCCTCTCTCTCTCTCTCTGGCTTCATATCTTGTACATATATTTAATTATTTTTACCACAAAGTTTGTATTTTTAGCTAGTTATCATTTAGTGTATTGTGTTTTTTATATATCCTTCTTACACACAATGTAATTGACCCTTGTGTCTTGATTGTCTCCCTTTTCCCATAGCTCCATCTCTATCTCTCCCCAACTCTCATTGTTTCTAGTAATTCATCCCCCAGTCAAATTTGATTCAAATCACCCTGGTGCCCATTCTTTTCAATTCTGTCTCTGTCCTTTTCACAGTCTCTGCTGTCTGTATCTGTGTGTCGGTCTGTCTCTCTTTCACTCTCTCTGGCTTCCTCACTTGTACATATTTATTTCTTTTACTACAAAGCTCATATCGTTTGTTAGTTATTGAATACTATACTATGTTTTTTTATTTATTTTTGTTATAAGTGGGTCATGAGTGGACATACTTCTGTCTATATGTAAATAAACCCATTTTTAAGTATGGCTGAGGAGAGCCAAGAATGTAGGTAGTTATGATTGCCAGCTTCCATGCCTGCAGCGTATGTATTGATTGTCACTATCAGATTTCACAAGACGACATAATTGCTTTCTTTCTTTACAAAAGTTAAGATGGGTCTGTGAAAGCGGAAATGTGCAAGGTTCAACATAGACCTGTTATGACATTGGAACAGAGTAAGAGAGAATACTCAGGTGTATATGTGAGCAGACATCCTATGTTAACATAACATTTTAAAAGAATCATGAAACTAATATTGTAGCTGTGCAGGTTTTGACATTATGAAATTGGTATATTTAAAAAAAAAAGTACAGTGATTTATAGTGGGCTACGCACAGGCACAATGCCTAAATATTGATCCACAAGCCTCAGCACACTTTACTGGAACCCTACATTGTGGAAACAAATGTAAACATTAATTACTGTGGCTTATGTGGGATATAATTTTCACATAATGTGCTAAATGACCGGATACCCTGGCTGTAACAGTTGAATCAGTTTGGGCCATAGAATAAACTTAACTATAGTACAAAGAAAAAATTGCCGTCCAAACACAATTTGAAAATACAAAGCCCATCTGAGAGAGAACTTTTAGCTATAATATTTTCCAAGGTTCCTTTGACAGCGTTAACCATCGCGTATACGTGCGCGACGTCAAGCGTGTGCATTGGACCTTATGTAAAATAATATGCGCTGGACAGCTAGCAGTTTATTCAACTTTTCGCATCACAACTCTTGAATTTTTAACTACAACCTAATGAGATAACTAATATGATTCCATTTCATTAGTAATAATAATTAATGTGTGACAAGGTCATCTCAGCACATTGCTTCTTGGAATCGGAAATGTAAGCTGCACATTGCTTTCTGGAATCGGAAATGTAAGTTGGAGAAAATAATGCCTCAATGTCCTTCAGATTTCATATCACCAAATAATGTCTCTTGGGGGCTCTCGTCCTGATCTGCGGTGTTTTTACATTTCGGTAAATCAATATTAAAAACAAAAAATATTGTGCAGATTTTGGGGAAAATTTGTGCCAGATAATAAATGTAGGCTTGAATCTAAGCATCTGCCAAGATTGGGAAAGATTCTGGGCTTTCATTCAGATTTTTAATGTATTTCTCAAACCGGCTGCTTCTAGGTAAAATCACAAGTGCTTCTATTTTGAAAATTGGGTGAAAAAAGTGTATTGTATTCGTGGTCCAGTAGCTAGAAAATTCAATGGTCACCAATATATTTAATTTAGTTTGTTTACTTGCTTGTTTGTTTGTCTGTCAGGAAAACATCACTTTGAAAAATTGAGTCGCTTCGTAAGGTAGGTAGAGCCATTTGAATAGCGGCCATTTTGTACACAAAGTATAGGGAAATTTATTACTATTGTGCACCCTTCAGCGTCTTCACATGTAATGCCATCAAGTACAAGTCAGATGGTGGAGATTGATTTGGAGATAATTATGTCCATAACAAGTATTCCTGCTCTCTTCTTTCTATTGTTAAAGAAAACATTATATAGGCTATAAATTGATGAATGTTTTCAGTCATCCAGTTGTAGTATATGAAGTTTGGAATTAAATCAAAATACTGGATTTTTAGCAAAGCTACGTTGCGACCATCACACTTCATCAGGCAACTGACCCGCTGGACTGGTTAAACCAGGAAACACTCTCCGTGGAAAACTTGTTCATGACAAGGACAAACAACCCAAAGAGAAATCCTCTAATCTTGTGTATAGACATGTGTGTGCAGGCAAAGACTGCACTGAATCCTATGTGGGTGAAACCTACTAAAAGTTAAGCGATTCTTAAAATATCTCGAACTATATAAATTGCATTTTAAGCTGTGGCTACCTAAAGCACAACATACCTTCAAACCTGTTGAACCAATTATATCTACTTCAATTGTCACATTTCTCCTGTGGGTTACATCTGCTATATAAATGGCTATGTGTCTTTACTAGACTGAAGGCTAGTTTATCACAAAGTTTTCTTGCATAATACAAGGTACAGTCATTGTACTTCATGTGGGTGGAAGGTAAGATGTGTAAGGCCAAAATAAAAGAAGGCCACCCTAGCATGTAACCCTATGTGCTGGGCCTTTAATACAGTCCATTAGGTTCCACCGCCTGAACAGAATTGATCATGTCTCACCTCCTTTTTCAACCAAATCAATAGTAATAACTCTTGCAGTGAGTTACCAACATTGCCAACCACAGATTGCCTCACACAAGGTCATTTTTATGTAACTCATTGACCCAGCTATGTCATATACTGCCTCTAGCTATAATGACATTCTGGCGATTATGGTCAACTCATGGACAGATACTAATCTCAGGAGAAAAGTTGTGATCAATTCTTTTCAGGCAGTGAAACCTAATGCTTTTTGTTTTCGATATACAAATTAATTTTTGTTCATCTATTTGAACCATTGTTTCCTAATTGGGCATCTAAACTCTACATTGTGAAAACATAAGCATGGAATGATAAGATCCAGTAGACAGCATACCTTTAAGCTTATACTCAGCCGATCTACAAGAAGTCACTCATCCAAACTGGACGTGTCTACTGAATAGCTTATAAACATGAAACACCTTGACAGCCCTACGGCACATTTGAAATCAAAATACAATTCTGTATTCCACACTGAATCACTAGACATGTACAGAAAATTACTTTTTCTATTTATGGAGCCATAACACATTGTGCAAGGGACTATTGCTAATGGCATATCTGTCTATGGGATTTTCAGATCCCTGTAAATAGAATAAAGTTCTTTGATCTGCTCAATACAGCAATATGTCACAGGTCCATCCACATTGTGCATTGCAATCTTGTTTAATCCACAATACTGAGATAAATAAAGCAGCACATGATATGTGCATCACATCCAGATATGCAGCCTGTAAATGGTATGTATTCTGGTCACAAACTGATCCAATGTTGACCATGTGCCTTCATTAAGTCCAACATATAGTTAAAGTCTTTAAGGGCATTCAATTTCAACAGACACTAAGGCAAATTTTCCACTGCAGCTAAATGAAACTATAAGGAGAACAAAAAATAAAAAACCTGAACAAAGTTAATCATTTGAGCGGGGAACTAAAATTTACACAGGTCTGAATCAATCTAGATTGGGTTGACATTACGTTTCACTACCTGGAGAGAATTGATTAAAAATCCTGAGGTTCGTATCTGTCAATGAGTTGACCAGATCACAAGGATGTCATTATAGCTAGAGGAAGTTTATAACACAAATGGGTCAATGAGTTACATAAAAATGACCTTGTGTGGTATTTGGCTCCCAGGAAGTGAGTTTTACCTAAGGCAATGGTGAAATGTTGATCCCTCACTACAAGAGTTATTACCGTCGATTTGGTTGAAAAAGGAGGCGAGACATGATCAAATCTCTCCAGGTAACAAAACGTAATGAGTTCAAAATATTTTTTGTAATGGTGATATGTATACCATATCAAACCAAGCCAACATGCAAGTACACACAGTTGTACCTCCCAAAGCTGCTTCTTTTTACTTAAACTATTCATCACTGTAAAGATGTCTAATTTGGGGGAAGTGGTTCACAAGACACTTATTGAAGTAAGTGAGGTTCCTGCTGAACCATCTCAATAGTCTGTGACTCTTGGAATAAGCATCCTACACCATCCTTGGCTCCCAACATTTTCCAAATTTTACATGGGGGTAGCTATTGTACATATACCTTTCTTGCATGACTAAAGCAAAGTGCCTTAGGTACTCAGGTGATACAAAGATTCATCTTGTATGCATTGGGTACATAACCCTTATGTTCGATCAGGGAATTTCCCAGGTGTTTGGAATTGGGTACTATCGGAGCCATGTAGACATATCTTAGAAAATTCTTAAACTTGTTTTTATATTATTAAATGAATACATCAATATTTTATTTAATTCTAGATGAGAGCAGCTCTTGCAAAATGTAGAAACTTTCTACAATGATTTTGTTGTTTTAGTAAATTCATGTTATTTTGTGACGTGGAAACTTTCTAAAATGATTTTGTTGTTTTAGTAAATCCATGATATTTTGTGACTTAAATTTTACTTGTCTTGTTGCACTGGACTTAAATATTGAAATATATAATTACATAAAGTTGTGTTATTCTTTCATGAAAAAGAGTGCTCAATCCTATGAAAGAGAGCATGTCATATATAAAATTAAAAGAAACAAATTATTCCATTTTCACTACAGTCTGTTTCGCCCAAAGGCTCCTCAGGTGAGGATGTTTTCATCATTATGTAGCTGCCAAATGTAACTTGACAACTCGTATGACTGATTACATCAAATATTATGTGTTACTCATACACAACTTTCAAAAGCATAATGCCATCTACTTTTTTCACATGAAATGTCTATGAAATATTAACCATCCAAATTATGCATAATTCTGGAAGCTATACATAGTTGTGTGTCTACCAAGTCAGATATGAAGTTAACATGATATTTTTGCTACAGTATGTTGTCTAGTCAACATCTGAGGATTGCGAGGAATGATGACACATTATGAGATGTAATTTCTTATTTATCACTGAAACACAAAGCTTTAATGGTTGCATTGCTGACAGTGCAAATATTTTGTATATGTTACTATATACTTTTAATGATTCAGTATCAGTAGGAGAGTCTGCTCCTATAAATAAGAGACTGAAGAGATCATTTATAACTGACAAATTCTACATATGAACACAAGAATAATTCTCAGAGAAGAAAAAGTTTGATGTTGAAACATCATGACCTTTAGACAATGTTAGACAACATATTTTAGATTTGCTGCTACAATTGTTCTGCTTTACTCAGAACAGCCTAAGGGATTCAGAGTGAATTTGTGCTTGCTACTGGCACTCTGAGTGGCTAACTTTGCCATGTTATATTATTTTCTTCTCGGTCTCTCTTCAGGTTTTGGCAATGGCAAGCCCAATAGGCTTCTATTTGTGTAAGCATATCCCATTCAGACTTGCAGGAACTATTAGTTATTTGCTAAAGCCAAATACTCTCAACTTATCAAAATTCAGATTTTTACATTTTTGGTAAGCATATGTATATGCCTGCATGCATGTGGTGGTGAGCTGAACAAATGGCAAGCATGAAAGCCATCTGATAAAGACAACACCTGATATTCAAGATGAAGGTAGGATAAAACTATATTATTGGGTGAGTAACCTGTCAAATTTGGATACTATGGTTACAGTTTGCAGCAGAGAAGAATGGCAGTTGTTTACATTTTGAGAGCATGCTGAGCGTAAACACAGAAGTGGGTTTCTGATTGGCTGATTCAATCGTCTGACAATCATAACAACAGACTGATAATCTGATTGACTGATTACGTTGGTCGGCACAGATTGGCCCTCTTGAAGGGAACACAAAGCTCCACATATATGTCACTCATTAACAGGGAACTAGCATCAATCTGAGTAAGTGACTGGTGTTCTTCTTTGAAACCAAGTGTAACATACATACGCTAGCAGTCAACACTGGGGATAGCAATTTACACTTACAGTGAGTTATGTGCAATATGTTTTCAAGAAAATGAGATATTTAATATGATCATATTGACAATCCAGAGAGGGTTACCAACTTAGACATGTTACAAAAAAAAAAAACAATAACGAAAGAGTTAAACTCCATTACTGGATAGTACACTAAAGTTTTATTTGGTCTCTCTCTCTGTGTCAGGTGGCGCTGTGTAGCGCTGCTGTGGTCTTCACAAGAGTACGCCATCTCACTCGATCCGATGCCAAGTGTGTTGCACCTTGCATTCCCTGGTTAGAAACCAGCTTCACGTCATTAGTCCAAGATGTTGGTGGACGTCCTCTTCCTCGCTTGCCTTCCATGGCCCCTTGCAAAATCTGTTTTCTACACCTCCATGTTTCCTGACAATATGGCCAAAGTACTTCAGCTTTCTCTCCATTATGCCGCTTCTGATGGTTAGACTTGTACCAATCTTGTCAAGGATCCAGGAATTTGTTCTCCTGTCTTTCCATGTCACTCGTAGAAGCCTCCTGTAACACCACATCTCAAAAGCATCTACTCTTTTCCTATCATTCTTGGTCATAGCCCAAGACTCGCATCCATAAGTGGCAATGGAAAACACAGTTGCACGAAGTAGGCGTACCTTGAGGTCAATGGATAGGCCTCTGCTTTTCCATATGCTTGACATGCCCTGCACAGTTGTCCTTGCAATAGCCAGTCTTCTCTTAATTTCAGTTGTGCTGTCACCACTGTTGTTAATCATTGAACCCAGATATTCAAATTGCTTCACCTCCTCAATCTGTTGTCCATCTATCACAAACTCATCACTTTTTCTCTCTCTGTCTACAACCATTATTTTTGTCTTCTTTGTGTTCAGGAGAAGGTGTTTTTCTTCACTGGCCTCTTTGATGCGCTTCAAAAGATCAATCAGCTCTACTCTGCTGCTACAAATAAGAGTGGTATCATCGGCGCACCTCAGGTTAGTAATTCTTGTACCGCCAAACTTCACTCCACCTTCAAACCCCTCCAAAGCTGTTCTCATTATGTCTTCAGAGTAGATGTTAAATAGGTTTGGTGATAGCACACAGCCCTGTCGTAAGCCTCTTCCAATCTTGAACCAATCTGTGTCTCCACTACTTGTTCTGACTGCCGATTCTTGGTCTTCATATAAGCAGCTGATCAGATCCACAAGATGACTTGGAAAACCCATCTTTTCATAGTTTCCCACATCTGAGGGTGGCTAACACAGTCAAAAGCTTTACTGTAATCTATGAAGCACATGTAAAGAGGAAGTCTATGCTCTCTGCATTTCTCAATCACATTCCTGATATTGACAATTTGGTCCCTAGTACCCCTTCCTTCACGAAATCCTGCCTGCTCATCAGATATTTCCTGCTCCATTTTGTTCTTCATTCTCTTGATGATGATCTTCAGAAGCACTTTACTTGCATGCCAAATCAGGCTGATGGTCCGGTGATTGGCACACTCTTTCAAATTTCCTTCTTTGGCAGTGGAATAAATACTGCCCTGCACCAGTCTCTCGGCCATTTCTTCTTTTTTCCAGATGATACCACATAGACGCCACATTAGGTCTATCCTTCTTTCCCAGTTGCCTTCCACAACTCAGAAGCTACATTATCAATGCCAGGTGACTTAGCATTTTTCATTTGTTCCATGGCAAGCTCAACTTCAGATCACAATGGTGGAGGTTCTGCCTCACGCGTTTCACACTGTACATACACCTTGTCATCTTGTGCCTCAAACAGCTGGGAACTATACTGAACCCATCGCCTTTTGATGTCTACACTGTCGGTAAGAGTGTTACCTTTCTCATCATTTATAACATCCATCCGGGGGGTCCACTTCTTGGTAAGTTCTTTGGCAATACCAAAAGCTATTTTTGAGTCACCCTTACATCTTTCCATTTCCACACACTTCCTTTCGATGTAGTTTCTTTTGTCCTCCTTAACACTTTTGGAGACCTCTTTGTTTAAGCGTGCCCATTCTTCCTTTCCTCCATCTGCCTTTGCTCTCTTCCTGTCATCAGCTAGGTTTAAGGTCTGCTGAGAGATCCACGGCTGTTTCCGTTTCATCTTTCTAGGGATGTACTTCTTTGCTGTGCTCTGGACTGCTTCTTTCATGTCTTCCCACAATTCATTTGGGGTCTGCTCCTCTTCATTAACTTTCAGTAACTCATCAAACCTGTTCTTCACATCTACTGAATATTGAGTGGGAATGTTGTCAACATCATACCTGGTAGGTGGTGCATTGTCTCTCTTAGCTCTCAGTTTTAGTTTTACTTTGGCTACAAGTAGCTGATGGTCACTACCACAGTCAGCGCCTGGTCGTGTCCTGACATTTTGGAGTGATGTTCTCCACCTCTTCCTGACCATGATGTAATCGATCTGGTTTCTTGTTCTATCTCCTGGGCTCATCCAAGTCCACAGTCTCCGTGGATGATGCTGAAATAACGTGTTCCCAATGACTAGGTTATTAGCTTCACAAAATTCCTCCAGTCTGTCTCCACGTTCATTTCTGATCCCAAGTCCATATTGGCCTATACACCCAGTTTTCTCCTTCATTTTGCCAATCTTAGCATTCCAATCCCCAGTACGATGAGTAAGTCTCTTCTAGGTATACTATCCATAACTCCTTGTACCATCTCATAGAAGTCTGTCATCTCACTCTCTGATGCATCTGATGTTGGTGCATACACTTGTATGATAGATATATTTAAAGGATGTCCTTGCAGTCTTACAGTCATCACTCTTTCATTTATTGGATTATATCCCAAAACGCACTTGGCTGTGGTTCTTTCTATTATGAAACCCACACCTCCACGTTTCCTTCCAGTATCTTTTCCAGAATAGATAAACATACTTCCATCATCTGTAGTGAACCTCCCTTGTCCAAGCCACCACAACTCTGTTACTCCTAGGATCTTAATATTGTTTGCAACCATCTCCTTCTCCACAACTTCAATCTTTCCTCCTGACATACTGCATGTACATTCCATGTAGCAATATTTATTGGCTTCCTTAAAGGGGTGCTGTTCCTTTCCTTCCTGGGACCGTCAAGAACAGGACTTCCTGTAGCAGGCTTTAATCCTGATCTGTCATCACCAACAGGTGTACTCTGAGCAGCATCTCTCTCTTCCCCAGTAGCCATTGACGTATCTTCCGGCCTGCGGGTCGCACCTTCCGATACCATCGTTTTCTTTTGACTTTGTACTCTCATGCTTACATTCAAGGCCAAATAGTACGGTGGGTGGCCAGGTCCTTCCGTAGGTCATTCACCTTTATTGCATGTATAGCAGTTATGAAACCCAACATTAGTGCACTAGCACTAATGAAGTTCTGAATACATACATAACATATTCCCTTCATAAAACATTGATTTTTACATCTCAGTCTGGGCTATTTGCCTTCCCCTTGATTGTCTTAGACATAACTGTATATTGCTGCACACTGTATCACCAGCTAAGCTAACAAGACAAAATAATGGAACAATAATGTCTGATATAAAAGTAGATGTCAGGTTTCTTCTTTTAAACCATCTTAATAATAATAATAATGAAAAAAATCCACATAATGATAAATTTCATCTCAGGAATAATGCCTTTTATATCACTGAAATTTTCCATGTGATGTTAAATGAATAATGAAGTTAATTTCATTTATGACATGTTTGTAGGCCAATTATAAACATAACTATTTGTTCTGAGCTGATCAACCTTATGATCAAAACGATTTAGTCAGTAGGTTCAACCAATTTGATATTCATCATTCAACACAATTCCTGATAACACAACTAATTTGAGGCTCCTGTTCTGAAATGATTACAATTTAGCCAACCAGTTCAATCAATTTGATCATTGTTGATGTCCATACAACATCCATGGGAATATCGTAAACACTTTCCAGAATTACAAGTCACCAGTTAAATATAGCCCAAGCCATATCCTCCAAGAATTTGAACCTTTTCAGTGTTATATTACATATTTTTAACACTACTCTTGCTTGCAAGTCTCTGCCTGCAATATTGAATACTTTGACTTTGGACAACATAGTGACATCAAGACAGTTAATCTGTTTGCTTTTATTTAACCATTGGACAAATAATGTATTACTTGGTAACATTATATTCATTCTGAGTGCCATATTTGTCATCAGATTTGCACGCCTATGGCATAAATAAGCTATATTTGGCTGTACATGATGTAACAATGTATGTATTTATGATAGCTTCAAGCTTCACATATTGATTGATGGGTAGTATTACTCTCAACACAGATTTTCCTTATAAAATTTCATGGCAAACACATTTACAAAGTCTCCCAATAAAAATGTTACCTTTAAAGGTAACAGGTTTAATTCTGTTTTAATTTTGTTACAATGCTATTGGGACATGGTGTTGTGGTTAAGGTTTCATCTCATATTCACATCAATAGCTAATTATTTGTGAAGTAAACACCACATAAATGGTAAGCCACAGTGCATGGCCATTACTTTTTACATTAATTAAACACATCAGAAATTTATATGAATATGTGGGAACAAATAAGCTGCAAATTTAACACAGTAAAGTCTTGTGTAAGATTTTCTGTTGTTTGGTTTCCAATTTTTAACACTAAAGATAGCTACTTCTATTTTCATATAAACCCAATGCACCTCCCCTGACTTTAACAATATAATGTTACCAGTTACATTTTGCTAGGATGATGTAGCTGTGACATACAACATGATATGTTACAAAACATTCTACATAGACAATGGACTACATACAAATGAAGGCGAAGATGAGTTCATGTCACAATGAGGTATGTGTACTTTAATGAAGTGTTGCGCTTAACCAGATTGCGGACTATTTTATCAGCACTCAAGGAGAAATTGGTGCCAGCACAGATTGGTAGAGGGGGTTCATTTACTCTTATGACACATCTGGGCAGCTAGAAATACTATGTCAAATTAATCACACACAGTTCTATCAATTCAAATTCTTTGAATTCTTACATGAATGCTGAAAGGAAATGAGGAGCAATTTCTGTTTACAATGTGAATACCACAACAAGAATCTGAAGTCTCAAGCTCCAAGTCTTCTAAGAAATGCTTACGTGTAGAGATGTTCAAAGTAATGACAGTATGACTGTGTTGCCAGATTTATTCACATAATGTAATTGATCCTTGTCTTTTAATTGTCTCCCTGGGCTCATAACTCCATCTCTATTCATCAGCCATTCTCTCTAGTAACTCAAATTTGATTCAAATAATTTACTTCCATCTCAAACCCATGTGCCCCATTCTCTTCATTTCTGTATCTGTATGTCTGATGCTGCTCTTTCTTCCAGTCTGTGTTTCTGCCTCTCTTCCCTCTCTCTCTCTCTGGCTTCATATCTTGTACATATATTTAATTATTTTTACCACAAAGTTTGTATTTTTAGCTAGTTATCATTTAGTGTATTGTGTTTTTTATATATCCTTTTTACACACAATGTAATTGACACTTGTGTCTTGATTGTCTCCCTTTCCCATAGCTCCATCTCTATCTCTCCCCAACTCTCATTGTTTCTAGTAATTCATCCCCCAGTCAAATTTGATTCAAATCACCCTGGTGCCCATTCTTTTCAATTCTGTCTCTGTCCTTTTCACAGTCTCTGCTGTCTGTATCTGTGTGTCGGTCTGTCTCTCTTTCACTCTCTCTGGCTTCCTCACTTGTACATATTTATTTCTTTTACTACAAAGCTCATATCGTTTGCTAGTTATTGAATACTATACTATGTTTTTTATTTATTTTTGTTAGAAGTGGGTCATGAGTGGACATACTTCTGTCTATATGTAAATAAACCCATTTTTAAGTATGGCTGAGGAGAGCCAAGAATGTAGGTAGTTATGATTGCCAGCTTCCATGCCTGCAGCGTATGTATTGATTGTCACTATCAGATTTCACAAGACGACATAATTGCTTTCTTTCTTTACAAAAGTTAAGATGGGTCTGTGAAAGCGGAAATGTGCAAGGTTCAACATAGACCTGTTATGACATTGGAGCAGAGTAAGAGATAATAGAGAGAATACTCAGGTGTTTATGTGAGCAGACATAAGAATCATGAAATTAATATTGTAGCTGTGGAGGTTTTGACATTGGTATATTTAAAAAAAAGTACAGTGATTTATAGTGTGCTACGCACAGGCACAATGCCTAAACATTCAGACACAAGCCTCAGCACACTTTACTGGAACCCTACATTGTCAAAACAAATGTAAACATTATTTGCTGACGTGGCTTATGTGCGATATAATCATGTACATCATCTTGATTTGTAAATATTACCTAAATGTACATGAATGTAAACATTATTCAATTTTGCTTTTCTTTTGTATTATGTAATTTATCTCTTGATATGTAAAAATCTTATATTATTATCAGAGTCTCATGGGAGACCAGTTTTTGTAAACTGAATGAATTACCCTGAATAAAGATTGTTATCTATCTATATCTACATAATATTGTGCTATATGATCCGATTCCCTGGCTGTAACAGTTGAATCAGTTTGGGCCATGGAATAAACTTAACTATAGTGTAAAGAAAAAAGTTTCTTACAAACACACAATTTAAAATACAAAGACCATCTGTAATAATATCTAATAGCGTGTTTATACTGAGCACCTCCCATTACCGCGAATTCACCTTCACCCGCATTTCAATCCTCTCGCATTCACCGGGTCGTTTCTACTGGGCTGAAAATGCAGGGTAACAATTCTCACGCACGTTATTACGAGGGAAGGCAGAAGTCTCGAAAAACTGTTCGTGACCTTAGGGTCAGATTCGTGTCACTCGCGGAGATATTTCATGTTGTTCTTTTGGGATTTTTGCAGTTGCTGGATGTTGGCTTCTGGGCTGAATTGTTGCATTTAATACAGCTTCCGTCATCTTTTTATGAGCATCAGCATTGCATCTAGTCTTCCCATCTAAAATCTTCCTCACGACCATGTCTTGCCACTGATAAAATTAGAAATGCAACCATATTTTGGAGCTACCACGGTCAAGTAGAAATTATAACAATTAGGCCTAAAGCAAGATGAAATTATAGCATTTTAAAATAATATTATTGGTGTCAGATCGTGAGAAGGAACCACATGAACTCCGCGCGAAATATTCGATCCGGTATGACAGAGACTTACGAGACTTCCGGTATCACTCGCAAATCGTCACCCGATCTGTTTCCACTGTAAACGTTACCTCGTATTCCCCGCTATTAACCACCTCGAAAGGTGGTTGACGGATTCACTCGCATCACCGCGCATTCACCTTCACCCGTACTGTTTCTGCTGGGGCCGTTACCGCGTATTACCTCGCATCACCCCGTATTAACTCGCATTCACCCGCAACCGTTTGCTCAGTAGAAACAGGCTATAAGAGAGCACTTTTAGCTACTGGTTAAACCTTGAAGTGATTGATGACCATGGTTTATTTTTATGCTACATAGATAGTTTTGACTTGCAATGTGATAATAGAAGCTATATTCATGCAGCAATAGCCTTTCTGTTGATAACTTTCACATGTGTAAGTCAAAAGTGCAGTTCATCAACTTTTCACATCCCAATTAATCAAAGATACTTTTATTTATTACTGATTGTTTCACATCAACTCTTGAATTTTTAACTACAACCGAATGAGATAACTATATGATTCCAATACATTAGTATTAACCATTACTGCGTGACAAGGTCATCTTAGCACATTGCTTCCTAGAATCGGAAATGTAAGCTGCACATTGCTTTCTGGAATCGGAAATGTAAGTTGGAGAAAATAATGCCTCAATGTCCTTCAGCATCTTCACATGTGATGCCATCAAGTACAAGTCAGATGGTGCAGATTGATTTGGAGATAATTATGTCCATAACAAGTATTCCTGCTCTTTTCTTTCTATTGTTAAAAACATTATAGGCTATAGTTTGCAGTAATTATATACAACACTGCTACCTGTATAAGGTTCATATATCAGAACTTAAAAGTTGAGCGATTCTTAAAATATCTCGAACTATATAAATTGCATTTTAAGCTGTGGCTACCTTAAGCACAACATACCTTCAAACCTGTTGAACCAATTATATCTACTTCAATTGTCACATTTCTCCTGTGGGTTACATCTGCTATATAAATGGCTATGTGTCTTTACTAGACTGAAGGCTAGTTTTATCACAAAGTTTTCTTGCATAATACAAGGTACAGTCATTGTACTTCATGTGGGCGGAAGGTAAGATGTGTAAGGCCAAAATAAAAGAAGGCCACCATAGCATGTAACCCTATGTGATGGGCCTTTAATACAGTCCATTAGGTTCCACCGTCTGAACAGAATTGATCATGTCTCACCTCCTTTTTCAACCAAATCAACGGTAATAACTCTGGCAGTGAGTTACCAACATTTAACCACAGATTGCCTCAGGCAAAATTACTTCCTGGGAAATATAAACACCACACAAGGTCATTTTTATGTAACTCATTGACCCAGCTATGTCATATACTGCCTCTAGCTATAATGACATTCTGGCGATATGGTCAACTCATGGACAGATACTAATCTCAGGAGAAAAGTTGTGATCAATTCTTTTCAGGCAGTGAAACCTAATGCTTTTTGTTTTCGTTATTAATTTTTGTTCATCTATTGTTACCTAATTGGGCATCTAAACACTACTTTGTGAAAACATAGGCATGGAATGATAAGATCCAGTAGACAGCATACCTTTAAGCTTATACTCAGCCGATCTACAAGAAGTCACTCATCCAAACTGGACGTGTCTACTGAACAGCTTACAAACATGAAACACCTTGACAGCCCTACGGCACATTTGAAATCAAAATACAATTATGTATTCCACACTGAATCACTAGACATGTACAGAAAATTACTTTTTCTATTTATGGAGCCATAACACATTGTGCAAGGGACTATTGCTAATGGCATATCTGTCTATGGGATTTTCAGATCCCTGTAAATAGAATAAAGTTCTTTGCTCTGCTCAATACAGCAATATGTCACAGGTCCATCCACATTGTGCATTGCAATCCTGTTTAATCCACAATACTGATATAAATAAAGCAGCACATGATATCTCATATCACATCCAGATATGCAGCCTGTAAATGGTATGTATTCTGATCACATTCTGATTCAATGTTGACCATGTGCTATCATTAAGTCCGAGATATAGGTAAAGTCTTTAAGGGCATTCAATTGCAACAGACACAGAGGCAAATTTTCCACTGCAGCAAAATGAAACTATAAGGAGAACAAAAAATAAAAAACCTGAACAAAGTTAATTCCGTTTTTTAAAGTTGCAAATCTTTTAAAAACTAGATTGTCTCAGCAGCAGGGACATTAGGCTGTCATGTGCATCTAGGTGTAGAGGCTTATCCTATTATTCCCACTTGAGCATTCTCAAGTACACTTAAGGTGTTTTGGTCTCCTGGTCAAGTCAGTTTTAATTTAGGGGTTGTTGTTATGTTGTTATAGCAACAAGCTCAGTTTTTCTGTCCAGTCAGCTGTCACTTTAGTGGTGTGCAGCCATTCAGGTCTCCGTCTTATTTTTTAATTCCTTTGTTATGTCCATAGTTCTCCTAGTGATGCACTTGCAATTGTTCCTTCGATCTTGATGGACCAAAAAATATTTTGGGCTCTTGGTAGTGAAAAAAGATTACCAGTAGCTAGTGTGGTAGTAATCTATAAGTATATGCTTGATAACTATACATTACTGCATCAGTGGATGTTATTATTTCATTAATATTTAAGTGTATAGAAGCGCTAATCAGCATCCACAGAGCAGAACTGGTTTTGTCATTTTCATGTTGGAATTGGCCATCGGCTTCACATTGCTTACAAACAGGCAAGTAGTCAAAACATTTCTCTGTAAATGCTTTGTTCGAGATAATCAACCCTAGTTACAATCAATTAAGTATTTTATATCTGTTAGTGTTAGTCAGTTAAATGTAAGTCGGCAGAACTTATTAAAATTTTGGTGGTGGCTTTATCACTAAATCTTTTTATTTGCCTGTTTGCACTTTATATCACGAGTTGAATACGATAATAGATGAGGCAATAACAATTGTTTATATTATCAATTTTCTGCCATTATTAGCTCATGCATTACCAGTATGATAAGATGACATATTAAATCACATATTGAGTATCAATTAATGGATTACATGTTGCTCGAAAAGAAATGGTCAACGTGCAAATCAGACAAGAGTATTTGGACTTGTTCTATTAATGGGATGGGGATACATATTTATTTGTCAGCTGAATGTAAGCCTTATAAAGTTAAGATTTGTATCATGTTTGCATGCATACCTTATCTGCATGCAAGCCGGTTATTAGTAAATAAAATCTAGAAGTTGCGTATCTTGGATCAGGCTTGCATACCAACCATTAATATCAACATAATAAGGTGCAAAGGTATCAAACAATGGGGGGAAAGCACATAGTTTTCTTCTCTTTGCTGTTTGTTTTTTGTGGTTATATTTCAGAAATATCTTCCGCTGATATTGCACTGAGGATTGCATCATATGTGGTTTGCGATATGTGACCCGTACAAGCACGAATGAGCCGTAAATGTCCTCAATTGTATTCTGAGTTACAGTGTAAAATGGGCATGAAGGTCGTATTCATAGGTACCTCAATTTGGTGCTACGTGTACCTCATTTAATGAGATACACGTAGCACCAAATTGAAATACCTATGAATATGACCTTCATGCCCATTTTACACTGTAACTAGGCATACAATTGAGGACATTTACGGCTCATTCGTGTTGTAATGTCACATATGTGAATAGACCCATAAGTTACTCAAGCTGACTAGTTGCATTCTCGGCCATGGCAGCAATACGTCGTTTAAATATGCACCTCGAAAATATTCAAGAAAGAAAAGAGGAAGATAACTGAGAATGATAATCCTGCAATAACAAATTTGGCAGAAAATAAATTGAGCAGACTTGAGATGTCAATTTACATGTTGTATACATCAGCATATTTCTTCAGCTCAACACGTGTCGAGAGGAATAAAGTTTTGTTAGAATTAGCTTCTTACTCTTCCACAAGCAAGAAGAACAATCCAAGACGGAGTTGAAATTGTTATGACAGCAGCTGATGACGTTCATTTACTTTAGATGAACAATTTAAATTGGCATCGGATACCATTATTTTCTTCTTTCATAAAACTTTGCGAATATCCCGCTCTACGATATCAGTCGTTATTCTTCAGCAAAATACTGTTAACCATAAATAATGCTCATCCGGTGACTCGACTATAGACTTGTAATTCCCACGATTCTGAAATCTAACTTGAAATACAATAGAGACTATAAATGTACATGTGCATTGTATGTAAATTAGATACATTTCATATTGCATATTTTTTTACAGAACTGCTGAACTATTGCTTCAATGAAATACCGGTTAAATTTAAAAACAACAAGGTATATTTTATACATCAATACTTCATCGACCTGATATGATGTCCTTAATGTGATGTCCTTTGCTATGTACAAATATAAAACCATTTTAGTCTTATGGGATGTTGTTCAGCATGAAAACCAAATTTTATAATCTAAAAGACAGAAGTTAACATGCCCTAAGGTGTGGAAAAGAATTGCAAAAAGACTAGGTCGATATTAATACAAGGGACACTTTGCATCATTTATGCATACAGCAAAAGTTGTATAATGATTATGATAGGTCCAACTTTTATTAAGTGATTAAAATTGTATGTAGGCCCTACTTTGCATCATTTACGCATACACAATAAGTGGGATAATGACAGCATATAAATTATGGTATTTATCAATGATGTAAAAATATGTTCTATTGTAATAGGTTCAACTTTATTTTCACAGTAATTTAAAGATTAAATATGTAGGCCTATTGGATATTACTATTTATCAATTTTGCATTACTTATCAATAAAGAGGAACACAGTCATAAATATAGAAGTCTAGATTAGTGTTCCAGGATGATGGTGGCTTGCATACATGACATGCAAGATGTGAAACATCATAAGCTTGTCATTATAAATTATGATCAAAATTATGAATGGATGTAAAAGAGTAGCCTAAAACAGACAGACATCCAGTTAGTCTAAAACAAAACAAAAACAAAACAAAACAAAACAAAAATAGATGTAAAATTTAATTTCTAACTACAATAATGGTCCTTACATTATTTATAGTTGGTAGAATGGGGAACATATTTAATATTCTGTGGGAAATTCAATATTTGAATTAAATTGCGGTTCAAGTAATTCAAACTTTTGTATTATTTGATGCTTTCGTTCATATGGAAAAAGAAAGTAACATTGTGTAAGGTAATTAAAAATAAGAAAACATATATATTTATTTGTATGTTTTTGTATGTATTTATGCCCTTTGCCCTTCTATGTATAAAGGACCCTTCAGAAATAAGCCTTTGGGCTTAAGGGGCTATCCTGTGATATCTCCTTGCTGTGTTTTTTATGTGTATTATATGTCATTTATCTTAATGCATTTTATATCTATTTACCTTATATTGTTGTATGTGCAATATGGAGATGCGAATAAAATCAAAATCAAATCAATCAAGTTGAATAGAAGATCACAAACAGTAAAAAGTTTTAAAAGGGTAGTTGATTATTGAATATATTCATGGAACATTTCAATGATTGATTAATTTGTGGTACAGATAATATACATTTTTTTTTTCAATTCTTGAAAAAATTATTAGTAGATAACTATTCGATTTCTACTAGTTTATTTTTGCTGTACTACCATCTATAAAGGGGTTATTAAATATGACACCTCAAGAAAGAAGCTGAAAACACAACATGTATGGCCATTTGTGAATGCAATTTATTTCGGATGAACATGATCATACTGATCATACCAGACTACAAGAACATGTGCCAAGTACTCAAGCTCATGGCACACGGATTGGTCATTATAAGACAATGCGTGACAATTAAATTTATGCGTGTATGTGCACTTGAAGATTGTTTTACTATTCATTAACTGCATAACTTTATTAACCTTGTGAAATTACAGTATTCTTTAATTACTGCATTATTGCAATTGCCAACTTATATAAATTTCTTGATTGTGACTTGAGGATTGCCTCATTAAAATAAGCGGCTGCTTTTTGATGGAATTGTGAAATTCCCACATTTCCAATTGGAATTTAAAATTATCCTGTTTACTGGATTAAATGTGCTTGTGGAGAGCCTGAAGATTGCTTATCCTTATTACTTTCATTGCAGAATAACTACCTTTTTATCCACAAACTGACCCACCCGCCCTTCCAATATTAACTTGTCCTCCTATTGAGCAAAGTACAGCCAAATCTCGTTGCTCGTGAAGCTCTTAATCTGGAATAAAGCAAACAATCATTGTTAGAATATGTGCATATCAATGTAAATAAATAATCATTCATAATGGAATCTTTTACCCAAGCTTTTTGTTATATCAGTTAAAGATCCTGCCCAGTACATATTCTCAAGGCAGAATTCCCTGGAGAAGATCGGGAATGCCTCCCTTCTACAATAGGCACAGGCTTGCAACTCTTGCATTAGGCCCTCATGGATTTTCATTACGGCATGTTACTATGCCCCATACATATCTTGCTTTGCCAAGTACATCTACAGACTCAAGGCTAAACTGCATATAATTTTCCCATCAAGGACTACATTTAGGGCACGTCTCCAATCCATATCTTGCTTTGCTACAGCTCTCTGCACGGCTTGCATATCATTATATCTTGCCCATCATGGACATTATTGAAGGCATGTTACAATGCCATATACAAGTATCTTGCGTTGCCAAGTACATTTACAGACTCGAGGCATAAATTGCATATAATTAGTCCAACACAGGACTCAATTTGAGGCACGTCACTATATGCCATATGAATTGCTTTGCCAAATACAAAGGTGCATGGCTTGCATATCTCATTAGCCCATCATGGCCCTTCTTGAAGGCATGTTACAATGCCATGAACATGCATCCTGCTTTGCCAAGTACGTCTACAGGCTCAAGGCAAAATCGCATATATAATTCGCCCCTCATGGGACTACATTCCACACATGTCATAATGTCAATAACTTGCTTTGCCAAGTACCCATGCACCTGGCATCCATAACATTAGCCCCATGGACATTCTTGAAGGCATTTACCCTGCCATAAACATGTATCTTAAATTGCTTTGCCAAGTACATTTACAGGCTCATGACATCATTGCATATACTTAGCCGATCATGGGACTGCATTTAAGGCGTGTCATAATGTCATAAAACTTGCTTTGCCAAGTATGCACCTGGCCTCGTAACATTCCTGAAGGTAAGTTCCCATGCCATATACATGCACCTTGCTTTGCCAAGTACATCTACATGCACTAAGCTTAACTGTATTTACTCCGCCCAAATTGGGACTTTTTCCTCGAATGTACCGGCATTTCAGCTGCGACCCAGTTTTATGCACCCATTGAGGTTGTGTGTTTAGCCACTGGCCCGCTTTTTCACTTACTTGTATTTAATATTTTATTTTATTTTAATTTTGTTAGTTTGTTTTTAATATTTAATTTTTAAATGTCAAGCCCTCTTTGTAAAAAATAGGGGTTTAAAATTGTATAAATGTTGTATTATTCATATTAGTACTTGTAACTCATCCTTAATGATGCCGCCTTAATTAATATGCCTAGTTAACCTCCTCGTGAAACCACCAATTACTCCACAAGTAAGGCTCAACGATCACCCAGTATGCTGGGGGAATCGCAGCTCCCGAAAACTGGAAGTCATCTACCACAGACCCAAGACAAATCTTAATTAGAACTAACCCAAAACTGGCACTCAAACTGCAAGTTAGCTGCCTACCTGAGACAATCTATTCTGGGAGGGTGGGAGGGAAAAATTCTAAACTGCTTGAGTCAGCAGCAAACTTGGCCAGGGTGTTGTTCTTTCCACTGCATTCACAAAAGTGATCCTATTACTCCACAGCCTGCCCAGAGAAGATGCCACATGTGTACATGTGGCACTTTAAAATTTTCCGCTCTGCCTTCTTATGCAAATTAGCTCATCACCTGATGAGCACCAGCAGGAAAGACCACTGGGAATCAGCAATAGCCCCCTCTATAGACCAAAACCCATCCAACCAGAAAGTCTGAAATTTAGACTTGAGGGCTCTCTCTAAATCTATGTAGGCAAATATGCATGTGCCTAAATAGAATTAAATATGACACCTCAAGAAAGAAGCTGAAAACACAACATGTATGGCCATTTGTGAATGCAATTTATTTCGGATGAACATGATCATACTGATCATACCAGACTACAAGAACATGTGCCAAGTACTCAAGCTCATGGCACACGGATTGGTCATTATAAGACAATGCGTGACAATTAAATTTATGCGTGTATGTGCACTTGAAGATTGTTTTACTATTCATTAACTGCATAACTTTATTAACCTTGTGAAATTACAGTATTCTTTAATTACTGCATTATTGCAATTGCCAACTTATATAAATTTCTTGATTGTGACTTGAGGATTGCCTCATTAAAATAAGCGGCTGCTTTTTGATGGAATTGTGAAATTCCCACATTTCCAATTGGAATTTAAAATTATCCTGTTTACTGGATTAAATGTGCTTGTGGAGAGCCTGAAGATTGCTTATCCTTATTACTTTCATTGCAGAATAACTACCTTTTTATCCACAAACTGACCCACCCCAAAAAGATGCTTTTTGGGCCCACCAATGTCGCCCAAACTGCTAGTAATCTTACCACAGCAACCAGTGTGGAAACACAGAGGACGAAGGGTGAAGGTGGAAAAACTCCAAGGCACCCTTCAGGTTATTGACAAACAAGTCTAAACCAAGCGTGTCCAAATGAACATTATCACCCCTAAACAAATTCTGCACCAAGGGATGGATTTCTGGATGGCCAATTACCTTGCCACCTGCCCTGAGGAAGAGATTCTTTGCGTTCCTGTTCACTTGCTTCAACTTCTTGCTCATCTTGCCACCAAAAGCAGCCCCCTGGTACTTTTTCCGAGGGAAAATGTATGACCAAATGAGTTGGGTAAGAGGTAAAAATTCTGCACAAAAAGACAAAAGGTTGCTCACCATATAGTGAAATGCTTTACAAGAACTGCCAATCAGATCGTTGCACCCAAGGTGAAACACAATTAAATTGGGGACCTCATCTGCAGATGCGAGAAGCTCCTGCAACTCCCCTATAGCCCCGGACAGAGTTCCTCCCCGTTTAGGCTTCCAAGTAATTTGAAGGGTATTTTCCAGACCCAACTGCGGCCCCTCACGTTGCAACGTGTGCCAGGCTGCCCAGTGCACATGACTATCACCCATGATCCAAACACGAGGCGGCTCTCGAACTAGAAAGACATAAATAAGGGCACAAGATAATAGGCGATACTACATGAAAAGCTCATTAAATATCAGATAAGTCGCACGCCGCCATGATAGGAACCTACAACACATACCACATAAACCAGGATGGAGATGGGCATTGGACGAGTCGCTCGACTCATACCCTATGGCCCGATCTTTTAATGTCAATATGCAATTATCCGTCATCATTGCAATTTTTTTACCATTTATGTATCATCTTTAAACTTTAAACCCTTACTGGTAAATGATTAAGCTATATATCTTTACTTTTTTAGCTATTTCCAGTGCCTTTAATGGCTGATATATGTTTATACTTGTTACATTTGTTATCCATTACGTTATGTAATATACTTTGTTAGCAATGGATGTTTTTCCGATGCCTTTAATGGCTGATATATGTTTATATTTGTTATGTGTTTTGTTATCCATTAAACTATGTATTTTAACTTTGTAAGCAATTGGATGTTTTTACTGGTGCCTTTAATGGCCAATATTTTTATATTTGTTCACAATCAGCAGGACAGACCTGTACCTCTGATGCCATTACAAATACCATAACATGCATACAATTCCCCAGGAGAACATGAACATTTGACGAGTCCTGAGACTCTTACCCATGGTAGTTATTTATACCAATCCAAACTCCCCTTCACCAGGACAACATTGGACCACCGACGAGTCTCTACTCCATGCATACCATAACACCAACACCAAATCACCAGGACAATTTAGACCTCGGATGAGTCACTCGTCTCGTACGCATGTTTATGTATACCATAATACCAACACCAACTCACAAGGAGAGAACTGGACCTCTGATGAGTCGCCCGACTCTTATGCATGTCTATGCATACCATAATAGTAACACTACTTCACAATGAGAAAATTGGACCTCCGATGAGTCACCCGACTCTTACGCATGTTTATGTATACCATAATACCAACAACAACTCACAAGGAGAGAATTGGACCTCTGATGAGTCGCTCGACTCGTGCATGTATATGCATACCATAATACCAACACTAATTCGCAAGGAGAAAAATTGGACCTCTGATTAGTCGCCTGACTCTTACGCATGTCTATGCATACCATAATAGTAACACTACTTCACAAAGGAGATAATTGGACCTCCGGTGAGTCGTCCGACACTTACGCCTGTCTATGTATACCGTAATACCAACACCAACTCACAAGGAGAGAACTGGACCTCTGATGAGTCGCCTGACTCTTACGCATGTCTATGCATACCATAATAGCAACACAACTTCACAAGGGAGAAAATTGGACCTCCGATGAGTCCCCAGACTTAACGCATGTTTATGTATACCATAATACCAACACCAACTCGCAATGAGAGAACTGGACCTCTGAATGAGTCGCCCGACTCTGGCGCATATTTTTTCATACAATAATAATAACAACACCTCTGATGAGTCACATTGCCTCTTACGCATGGTTATGTATAACATAATACCAGCACCCATCCACCCGGAAAGAATTGGACGTCCGATGAGTCGCTCGACTCCTACGCCAATGGCAGATACTTCTCTTTAATGCCATTATGTAATTTACAAGCCATTAATAAAATTATTTTCTTTCCATTTATTTATCCTCATTAAACTTTATTTACTATTATTGGCATTTATATTTAAAACTATGAAACTTAACTTTACTAGCAATTGATGATTTCTCTGATGCC
This sequence comes from Amphiura filiformis, assembly GCF_039555335.1. NCBI lineage: Eukaryota > Metazoa > Echinodermata > Ophiuroidea > Amphilepidida > Amphiuridae > Amphiura > Amphiura filiformis. The sequence continues at coordinate 60,330,766 of NC_092632.1, forward strand.
TTTAATGGCCAATTATTTTATCTTTGTTTGCATTTGTTATAAATTTAGCTGTATCTTAACTTTGTCAGCACTTGATGTTGGTGCCAATATGTTTATATTTGCTCCCGTTTTGTTTATGTTGTGACTTGTGCCCTCCTTAAGCCCCAAGAAACAAAGCTCCTCTATTTTATCTGACTTTACCCGTCAGCATAGGCAACCGTATATACTTTTTAAATGCTCCAGACCGCCATCTTCCCATTGCCTGAATCTCCTGGTCTGATATGCCCATTTGCCAAGCAGTTGTCGCTGCACCAATTCGAAACGAATGAGACTGAAAAAGATGCTGATCCTGAAATTGGCAAAATTCCACTGATCTTTTGAGCACATGTTTCAATTGATATTTCGTGAGCGGAGAGGAGTCAAAATGAGCAAACAAGATTTCCGAATGGGAGGCAATTTCAAAGTATCTTTCCAGAGCTAAAACTGGACACAACTTCTTATTTTGCATGGCCTTAACCACAACTACCTGCGATTCACCAAACTGATTATTTTTTGACACTCTAAAACTAAAGGAAATGACACTGTCGTCCCCACGACTTTGAATTGAAACGTCCGAACGCTTCAAAACTGAAGGTTGAATATTGACCTTGGATGTTGCTGCTACTTCGCCAATTCTCAAAAACCCACTAAACATGCACGAAAAAACTGCTCTGAACATGATGGTTTCAAATTTTGAGGAACACACATGCTGCAGATTATCCACAATTTTTTCCAAATGATCCAGCGTAATAGGCAGGCGCAAGTCCAAGGATTTGCCTTTGTCCCTGCGAACACCATCCAACATCAATCTCACAATAAAACAATTTGTTGGGTCATCCCAGCCATGAACTTTATGCTTAAAACCCATTCCTGATAAATAAGTGGACATCGTGGCATGGGCATATCCCTTTACAGATAAATAAGCTATAAAGCTGCAAACCACCTCCACCGAAACGGGCAACTGGGTAGCCAATCCAAACCCAGCACAAAATCCCAAGAACTTGCACCATCCAGATTCATAAGTGGACTGCGTTTTCTCTGCCACTCCTAAGTCTACCAGTCGCTTTTTCTCTATCAACAAATTCTCTAAAGGAGCCGAGGTGGCAGGGGAGTCATAGTTGCATCTGCCTCTGGCGCTAACTGTCGGAACCTCTTCATCTGAAATCGAGATAAGGAGTCTGAAATACCATTTGCGGTCCCCTCTATGTAACATGCTTTGAACAATATATTATTTCTCAAAGATACCAATACCAATCGCCGTACCAATTTCATGATACGAGGGCATTTGGACGTCTGTCTTATTTATAATTGCTACCACCGCTTGATTGTCTGACCAAAATCGCACCCGTTTGTTGCACATTAGATGGCCCCACAATTCTAACCCAACCACTATAGGAAACAACTCAAGCCATGCTATGGAACATTTATCCAAATCCACGTCCAAAGGCCAAAGGCCCTGTGACCAGTGACCCTGAAAATAGCAGCCAAAACCTACGGAACGAGCTGCATCTGTGTAAAGCTGCAGAGTTGAACTAGAAACCCACTGAGCATCTAGAAACATAACAACCCCATTGAATTCTACCAGGAACTTCATCCACATCTCAATGTCCCTCTTGGCGCCAAAACCAATTCGAATTGGCATCTTCTTGTCAGACACGCCCTTGGTTAAATCAATCAATCTTCGCATGAAAGCTCTGCCTGGTGCAACCGCACGACATACAAAATTCAGAGAACCTAACAAGGACTGGATGTCCCTCAATGGCAGTGACTCCGCCACGTTAGCTCTTTGTAGAAACTTAAGCAGCGCCTCTACCTTCTCGTTGGGCACCTTGACAAGCTGCTGTACAGTATCTAATTCGAAACCTAGGAACTTCAAACTAGTGGTAGGTCCTTCTGTTTTCTCCGAGCCAAAGGCACCCCTAATTCCTGGCACATGCACTGGAACGCCGAGAGCAAACTACGACACCTTGGTGACCTTGCTTCGAAATGAACATGAAATCATCGAGATAATGGCATACTCCACCTGACTTGCTAATTTTTTTCACCTGACACTCCAAGAAGGTCGAAAAGCATTCAAACAAATAACAGCTAATGGATGCCCCCATCGGCAAGCATTTATCAATGAAGTACTTTCCTTGGAACTTGAAGCCGAGCAAATCAAAATCACCTGGATATATTGGCAATAACCTAAATGCTGATTTGATATCAGATTTTGCAAGCAATGCCCCCCTACCAAACCTCTGAACCAATTCCACAGCCTTGTCAAATTTCAATTACTGTCCCGAACAAATTTCCGCTGGTATACCATCATTGATTTAAGCACCAAAAGGAAGCGACAAATGAGTGATCAGGCGCCATTCCCGGGCTGCTGCTTAGGAATGACCCCTATGGGAGAACATTGCAGGGTCGACAACGGAGGCCTATCAAATGGCCCCGCTATACGACCCAAAGAAATTTCCTTGCTCAACTTAGCCCACGTTGCATCGGCATTATCCGAGGCTGACTGTAAACACCTGGACTCTCGAGGACAACGAGGACCAGTGTACCCCAATTTAAAACCCAGTGAAAAACCATCCCCCAAAATCTTCCTTTCTTTAGCTGGCGGGTAACTTTTTAGCCAGCATAACAAAACTGGTACTTTAACGGGGTTGGCGCTCTTGAAAGGAGCTGACTGTGGGAATTGCTGTCTCCTTTGACCAACTCCTCCGGCCTTTGCTTGACCCTGCAGCTTAACCCCTGACCTTGCAAAGCTGGTTTGGCTCCCAGGCTTGAGCCTACATTGATAGCTGCCATGACCTGGTTTGGTGCAGAATGAGCATCGATGGGCAAATCTACAAGGCTTACGGATACATCTACCCTTGTTGAAGTCGAAACAATAAAATGTGCGCCTGGACGTTGAGGACTAACTGCAGGATGCCCGACCTGAGGATTGGCCACGAAAGGAACTTTGATGGCTGTAAACAGGCATCGCCAATTTTTCTAAAAACAAATCGGCATCATAAGTAGCCCATGAGCGAGTTGGATCCAGCGCTTGACCTAACCGAAACTCTTTATCATAGTCAAGCCAGCCTCGACCCCCAAACCTAGACGCAAATTTTCTGATCAAATCGACATACTTAATTAACTCAATCGCCCTGAATGGGTGACGTTCCAAAAATATCAACATGTAAATAAAAAACGCACTGGTCCACTGCTGAATATCTATGATTTTCTTTGCCCGTGTTGGAGCAGGTTTCAAACAAATTTGCCCACCTACTTGGACAAAGGACAATGGTGATTCCTCTCTGACATTTTGTTCTTTAATTTCAATCAAAGACCCCAGCTCCACGAACTTCGCCTTTCCAGATTTTTTTCTTTGGTGATTAAAGACACAAATTTCCCCAGAGGGGCCCCAAACTTGCTATAACTCCCAGACCCACTTTCATCTACCTCTCCCCTTGTCAAAGTTTGCTCGTCAGTATTAACAAAAGCAAAATTAGGAGTACTATTCAACTCACCATTTGTGGGGTTTATCATCTCGCCACTGTTTGGGCGACATTGCCCGAGACCACCAGAAGGCCCTGGAGTTTGCGCTTGGGATCCACCTCTGCTCTCGGAAACTACTCTTTGAGTGCTGGTCGCTGGAGGAGACTGGCTCTGCACTTCCTCGGTTCCTTGCTGTACTACTTGGTCGGGTTCTTCAATCTGTGGCTCCACCATCTGTCTTTGTTGCTGGCCCAGACTTCTACCTCTACGCACTGGCCCTCCGGCAGCCCCACGACCTCGACCACCACCACGACCACGTCCACCACCACGAACACGTCTTGCTTTTGGCATCGTAAATCTACAAATGAACTGAGACACACGCTAACCATTAGTCAAATTGAACTGTTGCACTAGCCCGAGACACCTTACCTTAAATACGGTTTACCTTTATCTACTTTGCCCTAGATAATGTCATAATGTTAAATAAAGATTACAGAGTTACAGTTACTGGAACTACTTTGCCCTAACTAGCTGCATACCCGCTTGAGCAACCTAGGTAGAAACCCAGGTTTCCAATTTTTTTAACATTAAGAAATGGCACCTTGGTTTGCAGCACAGAACGTGCGAGTTACCCTCATACCTCATAAACTAAAGAATTTTTTCCCCGGCCTTTGCTGAGCGGAGGTAAGAGACTCAAGCCAAGTATATGACCATGCACAATAAGGAAAAAAAGGTGCATACGCTTCAAACATGAGACTCCAGTGTGGGAACACCAACATCACAGCCCCCGACTGCCCAAACTAAACCATACCATGGCCCCAGAAGAGGCCTACTATTCCTCACTCAGTTTGGCTGCCCATCAGAGATGTCAAAAACCACAAAATTAATTTACTTTCATTATGTATAACAAGAATTTTTAAATTCAACCTACCAGTATTCCAACTGAGTCTGAAGAACTTTTGTAACTCCACACAGTCACTGCTGGCCGACTGTCACCGATGGAAAATTGTTGAAAATTTTCTATCTCCCCACCGTCACCGATGGAAAAATTACGAAAATATTCTAAGTCCAAACAGTCTGCGATGAGAAAAATTCTAAACTGCTTGAGTCAGCAGCAAACTTGGCCAGGGTGTTGTTCTTTCCACTGCATTCACAAAAGTGATCCTATTACTCCACAGCCTGCCCAGAGAAGATGCCACATGTGTACATGTGGCACTTTAAAATTTTCCGCTCTGCCTTCTTATGCAAATTAGCTCATCACCTGATGAGCACCAGCAGGAAAGACCACTGGGAATCAGCAATAGCCCCCTCTATAGACCAAAACCCATCCAACCAGAAAGTCTGAAATTTAGACTTGAGGGCTCTCTCTAAATCTATGTAGGCAAATATGCATGTGCCTAAATAGAATTAAGAGCTTTAACATTAATTATTGTGAATGATTAAACGTATTCAGTGCAACACACTTAAGATTATTTATGAGACTTTTAGCTTTGGTATCTTATTTTATTCATCTGCAAGAACTTTAAAGTTAGCAGTGAGAAAATTATTCTCTGGGTTACCATTCATTGGTAGTGAATTACTTTATTTTATAAATGTCACTTTTAAAATTGGATCAGGTAGGCCCTATTCATGATCTGTTATCATTAATGGGTCTTTGAAATGGGAGCTACAGTAATACTTTGTGTGGCTCAATTGTCAAATAGCGATTTGTTATCATTTCTTTCAAAATTTGCCACTTACAGCTATTTCTGGTTTTGTTCTCAAGATCAAATAAGATGAACATATCTCTAGATAAATACATTTCAAGGTTAGGATCAGTTAATTAAACTGAAATTTGATGCTTATGTCAATTTGCACATCATGTGAATTACTTCATACTATACACTATTCTTTGTATACAAAGAACATCATTATCTATCCTTAAGTATGTATTTGATAGCTTACACTAAACATGCTTGGAAATTGCAGCAAGCAATATTATATGTAAAGCGATATCTAGCACAATTAATGGTGCTATCTAATCATGCTAATTGTATACTATATAAGTACATATGTACATTTCATACATTATATAATTATAGAGAGTGTATATATAGAGAGAACAACTAAATATATTTCTATTTCATTAATTAACACCAAACAAACAAATAAAAATCTGGTTGCTATGGCTTGTGCAGAAAATAAATTGAGCAGACTTGAAATTTGATGCTTATGTCAATTTGCACATCATGTGAATATTATCATGTGAGTTACTTCATACTGTACACTATTCTGTCCATCCTTAAGTATGTATTTGATAACTTACACTAAACATGCTTGGAAACTGCAGCAAGCAATATTGTATGTAAAGCGATATCTAGCACAATTAATGGTGCTATCTAATCATGCTAATTGTATAATTTATATATGTTCATATTATGTATATTTCATATAATTATAGAGAGTATATATAGAGAAAGAGAACAACTACATAATTTCTATTCATTATTTTAACACCAAACAAACAATAAAAATCTGGTTGCTATGGCTTGTGCACAACTATTATTATACGTTTAAGGTTAGTTGCCTGAGCTTGACAATTTATTAAAGTATTGTTTATACAATTGCAGTCTTCTTTCCTAAAAGTTTGTCATGTTTATAGCATATTCATTTTTTTGTTGGGCTTGGTGCATTTAATACAACTATCATTATACCTATACACCTGTACGCTATTATAATAGATCCCTGTTTAGTTGTTTCATAGAATATATGGTTTAAATTTACAAAATAAATTGCCCCTTTTGATTTAATAATATTTGTTTTTAACTTATTGGGTGTATGGGGTGATGCAATATTTTCCTATGTTTTCGGTACAGGCTGTACATAAATCTTTGGTGTATATATTATAGTTTCCTCATTGATCATCAATAGAGATTTTGTAAGAAAACCACTACATGTGTAAATAAAAATTTTCAGCAGCTGATTACTTGCTGACATCAAGATGATGGCGATGTGGCTGCCCCATTTAGATATGACAGCTTTCATTGGTCCTTAGAGGGGTTGGATTGGTTCAGGACTCATCTGGAGCATCCTGAGGCTTTTGCTTTTCCACCTTTGTACATTGTTTTGAGGGAGGGGAAGGGGGGGGAGGGGGGGTTTAATCAAGTTTCTCCATTGAGAAACTTGGTTGGCATTGTTTATTCTTTTGGAGATTTCTAATTATTTAATTGCGGTTAAAAATGCTGTTTTCCAATCCAATCCTCTGTTTGATCCAAAGATGTATCTGTTTAAGATATGCTTAAGATTTGCTTAAGATGAAATTTGGTTAAATGTGATTCAGAAGTCAACTTTTGTTTGTCCAGCCTGTATGGTTGGCTTGTACACATTTTCCAATAATTTGTGTATTTATTGATTTATATGAAGATGATAAATAATTCCAAATGCTTGCTGCAATTAATCATCTCAATGTATATAATTTGTTTAATTGATATGAAATCTGTTATTATCTCAATATAGTCTTAATTTCTATGAGATTGTGAAATTATTATAAATAAGCTTATGTGTATTAAATGGTCCTCATGATCGTGGGGGCAATGCGGAGTCTATTCTTTGCGTTGTTGTGCTTTCCTGCTGTCTCGAGACAATTCCGTTTTTTAAAGTTGCAAATCTTTTAAAAACTAGATTGTCTCAGCAGCAGGGGACATTAGGCTGTCATGTGCATCTAGGTGTAGAGGCTTATCCTCTTATTCCCACTTGAGCATTCTCAAGTACACTTAAGGTGTTTTGGTCTCCTGGTCAAGTCAGTTTTAATTTAGGGGTTGTTGTTATGTTGTTATAGCAACAAGCTCAGTTTTTCTGTCCAGTCAGCTGTCACTTTAGTGGTGTGCAGCCATTCAGGTCTCCGTCTTATTTTTAATTCCTTTGTTATGTCCATAGTTCTCCTAGTGATGCACTTGCAATTGTTCCTTCGATCTTGATGGACCAAAAAATTCCACCCACCCCCCCAAAAGCCGGACGGGTGATTCAGTAACTAAATATGGTTAAAGATACTCCAATAAAATGGTATGTCCAAATATGCTGCTTTATGCTTAAAAATAGAGGCTTTGTATGGAATTTCTTGAAATCTTGAGGAATATCATTAGTAGATTGTCGCCACTTTCTACTGCGTTTTATAGAAGGGGAATGAATGCTTTGTATGGAGTTTCTTCAAAACCTGAAGAATCTCGTCTGTAGATTGTCTCCACTTTCTACTGCGTTTTATGGTGTTTGAATGTGTTACGGAGTTTCTTGAAACCTGAAGAATCTCGTCTGTAGATTGTCTCCACTTTCTACTGCGTTTTATGGTGTTTGAATGTGTTATGGAGTTTCTTCAAAACCTGAAGAATCTCGTCGGTAGATTGTCTCCACTTTCTACTGCGTTTTATGGTGCTTGGATGTGTTAAGGATTTTCTTCAAAACCTGAAGAATCTCGTCTGTAGATTGTCTCCACTTTCTACTGCGTTTAATGGTGCCTGGATGTGTTAAGGATTTTCTTCAAAACCTGAAGAATCTCGTCTGTAGATTGTCTCCACTTTCTACTGCGTTTTATGGTGTTTGAATGTGTTACGGAGTTTCTTGAAACCTGAAGAATCTCGTCTGTAGATTGTCTCCACTTTCTACGCGTTTAATGGTGCCTGGATGTGTTAAGGATTTTCTTCAAAACCTGAAGAATCTCGTCGGGAGATTGTCTCCACTTTCTACTGCGTTTTATGGTGTTTGAATGTGTTACGGAGTTTCTTGAAACCTGAAGAATCTCGTCTGTAGATTGTCTCCACTTTCTACTGCGTTTTATGGTGTTTGAATGTGTTATGGAGTTTCTTCAAAACCTGAAGAATCTCGTCGGTAGATTGTCTCCACTTTCTACTGCGTTTTATGGTGCTTGGATGTGTTAAGGATTTTCTTCAAAACCTGAAGAATCTCGTCTGTAGATTGTCTCCACTTTCTACTGCGTTTTATGGTGTTTGAATGTGTTACGGAGTTTCTTGAAACCTGAAGAATCTCGTCAGTAGATTGTCTCCACTTTCTACCGCGTTTAATGGTGCCTGGATGTGTTAAGGATTTTCTTCAAAACCTGAAGAATCTCGTCTGTAGATTGTCTCCACTTTCTACTGCGTTTTATGGTGTTTGAATGTGTTACGGAGTTTCTTGAAACCTGAAGAATCTCGTCAGTAGATTGTCTCCACTTTCTACTGCGTTTAATGGTGCCTGGATGTGTTAAGGATTTTCTTCAAAACCTGAAGAATCTCGTCTGTAGATTGTCTCCACTTTCTACTGCGTTTTATGGTGTTTGAATGTGTTACGGAGTTTCTTGAAACCTGAAGAATCTCGTCGGTAGATTGTCTCCACTTTCTACTGCGTTTTATGGTGTTTGAATGTGTTACGGAGTTTCTTGAAACCTGAAGAATCTCGTCAGTAGATTGTCTCCACTTTCTACTGCGTTTTATAGTGGGCTATTGGTTGCCTTCATGCTTTCCTCCCTTTCTGCTGCGTTTTTATACCAGGGTTATAAATGCTTTGTTGCTTATTTGGAGTATCTTTATTTACTTGGTTGTCAATACCAGTGGATTATATATCAGTAAATGGTTTAAGCATATCTATCTTGCTGAATACAAAATGTTCGTTTGCTAGTGTTGGCATTGTTTATTCTTTTGGAGATTTCTAATTATTTAATTGCGGTTAAAAATGCTGTTTTCCAATCCAATCCTCTGTTTGATCCAAAGATGTATCTGTTTAAGATATGCTTAAGATTTGCTTAAGATGAAATTTGGTTAAATGTGATTCAGAAGTCAACTTTTGTTTGTCCAGCCTGTATGGTTGGCTTGTACACATTTTCCAATAATTTGTGTATTTATTGATTTATATGAAGATGATAAATAATTCCAAATGCTTGCTGCAATTAATCATCTCAATGTATATAATTTGTTTAATTGATATGAAATCTGTTATTATCTCAATATAGTCTTAATTTCTATGAGATTGTGAAATTATTATAAATAAGCTTATGTGTATTAAATGGTCCTCATGATCGTGGGGGCAATGCGGAGTCTATTCTTTGCGTTGTTGTGCTTTCCTGCTGTCTCGAGACAATCATTTGAGTGGGGGAACTAAACTTTACACAGGTCTGAATCAATCTATATTGGGTTGAGTTCAAAATATTTTTTGTAATGGTGATATGTATACCATTTCAGACCAAGCCAACATGTAAGTACACACAGTTGTACCTCCCAGCTGCTTCTTTTTACTTAAACTATTCATCACTGTAAAAAAATATCTAATTTGGGGGAAGTGGTTCACAAGACACTTATTGAAGTAACTGAGTTTCCTGCTGAACTATCTCAATAGTCTGTCCTTGGCTCCCAACATTTTCCAAATTTTACATGGGGGTAGTTATTGTACATATAGCCTACCTTTCTTGCATGACTAAAATAAAGTGCCTTAAGTACTCGGGTGAAACAAATATTCATCCTGTATGCATTGGGTACATAACCCTCTTGTTTGATAAGGGAATTTCCCAGGTGTTTGGAATATTATTGGGTACTATCAGAGCCATGTAGACATATCTTAGAAAATTCTTAAACTTGTTTTTATATTATTAAATGAATACATCAATATTTCATCACAATTCCATTAAGGTCAGATGAGAGCAGCTCTTGCAAAATGTGGAAACTTTCTAAAATGATTTTGTTGTTTTAGTAAATCAATGTTATTTTGTGAAGTTAAATTTTACTTGTCTTGTTGCACTGGACTTAAATATTGAAATATATATTTCTATATATAAATTAAACCTGTATTTTGTAAAATTAAACTCATATCGTGGATCACGTTAATTGGGTTCCAACGCTGTGTGACGCAGCTTGTTTATGCCCTGCATACTGGTCATAAACGGAATTTATGACCAGCACAAAATGGCCCAAATCCAATCAGAAATGTCGTTACATTTTGAGTATGTATGGATGATGGTTTCATCATTATGTAGCTGCCAAATGTAACTTAACATATGACTGATTATATCAAATATTATGTGTTACTCATACACAACTTTCAAAAGCATCATGCCATCTTACACTTTTTTCACCTGACACTTCAGTGAAATATTAACCATACAAATTATGCATAAGTCTGGAAGCTATACTATGATGACATAGTTGTGTGTCTACAAAGTACGATATGAAGTTAACATGATATTTTTGCTACAGTATGTTGTCTAGTCAACATCTGAGGATTGCAAGGAATGATGACACATTATGACATGTAATTTCTTATTTATCACTGAAACACAAAGCTTTAATGGTTGCATTGCTGACAGTGCAAATGTTTTGTATATGTTACTACATACTTTTAATGATTCAGTATCATTAGGAAAGTCTGCTCCTATAAATAAGAGACTGAAGAGATCATTTATAAGTGAAAAATTCTAAATATGAAACACAAGAATAATTCTCAGAGAAGAAAAAGTTTTATGTTGAAACATCATGACCTTTAGACAATGTTAGACAACATATTTTAGATTTGCTGCTACAATTGTTCTGCTTTACTCGGAACAGCCCAAGGGATTCAGAGTGAATTTGTGCTTGCTACTGGCACTCTGAGTGGCTAACTTTGCCATGTTATATTATTTTCTTCTCAGTCTCTCTTCAGGTTTTGGCAATGGCAAGCCCATTAATAGGCTTCTATTAGTTATTTGCTAAAGCCAAATACTCTCAACTTATCAAAATTCAGATTTTTACATTTTTGGTAAGCATATGTATATGCCTGCATGTGGTGGTGAGCTGAACAAATGGCAAGCATGAAAGCCATCTGATAAAGACAACACCTGATATTCAAGATGAAGGTAGGATAAACTACATTATTGGCGAGTAAGCTAATTTGGATACTATAGTTACATTTTGCGGCAGAGAAGAATGGCAGTTGTTTACATTTTGAAAGTGGGGTTCTGATTGGCTGATCCAATCATCTGATAATCATAACAACAGACTGATAATCTGACTGGCTGATTACGTTGGTCGGCACAGATTGGCGCTCTTGAAGGGAACACAAAGCTCCACGTATGTCACTTATTAACAGGGAACTAGCATCAATCTGAGTAAGTGACTGCTGTTCTTCTTTGAAACCAAGTGTAACATACATACGCTAGCAGTCAATGCTGGGGATAGCAATTTCCACTTACAGTGAGTTATGTGCAATATGTTTTCAAGAAAATATACATGAGATATTTAATATGATCATATGCATATTGACAATCCAGAGAGGGTTACCAAACTTAGACATGTTACCAAAAAAAAAAATCAGTAACGAAAGAGTTCAACTCCATTACTGGATATACACTAAAAGTTTTAGTTGGTCATTCACCTTTATTGCATGTGCAGCAATTATGAAACCCAACATTAGTGCACTAGCACTAATGAAGTTCTGAATACATACATAACATATTCCCTTCATAAAACATTGATTTTTACATCTCAGTCTGGGCTATTTGCCTTCCCCTTGATTGTCTTAGACATAAATGTATATTGCTGCACACTGTATCACCAGCTAAGCTAACAAGACAAAATAATGGAACAATAATGTCTGATATAAAAGTAGATGTCAGGTTTCTTCTTTTAAACCATCTTAATAATAATAATAATGAAAAAAATCCACACAATGATCAATTTCATCTCAGGATTAATGACCTTTATATCACTGAAATTTTCCATGTGATGTTAAATGAATAATGAAGTTAATTTCATTTATGACATGTTTGTAGGCCAATTATAAACATAACTATTTGTTCTGAGCTGATCAACCTTATGATCAAAACGATTTAGTCAGTAGGTTCAACCAATTTGATATTCATCATTCAACACAATTCCTGATAACACAACTAATTTGAGGCTCCTGTTCTGAAATGATTACAATTTAGCCAACCAGTTCAATCAATTTGATCATTGTTGATGTCCATACAACATCCATGGGAATATCGTAAACACTTTCCAGAATTACAAGTCACCAGTTAAATATAGCCCAAGCCATATCCTCCAAGAATTTTAACCTTTTCAGTGTTATATTACATATTTTTAACACTACTCTTGCTTGCAAGTCTCTGCCTATAAAATTGTAGCCTGCAATATTGAATACTTTGACTTTGGACAACATAGTGACATCAAGACAGTTAATCTGTTTGCTTTTATTTAACCATTGGACAAAATAATGTATTACTTGGTAACATTATATTCATTCTGAGTGCCATATTTGTCATCAGATTTGCACGCCTATGCATAAATAAGCTATATTTGGCTGTACATGATGTAACAATGTATGTATTCAAGCTTCACATATTGATTGATGGGTAGTATTACTCTCAACACAGATTTTCCTTATAAAATTTCATGGCAAACACATTTACAAAGTCTCCCAATAAAAATGTTACCTTTAAAGGTAACAGGTTTAATTCTGTTTTAATTTTGTTACAATGCTATTGGGACATGGTGTTGTGGTTAAGGTTTCATCTCATATTCACATCAATAGCTAATTATTTGTGAAGTAAACACCACATAAATGGTAAGCCACAGTGCATGGCCATTACTTTTTACATTAATTAAACACATCAGAAATTTATATGAATATGTGGTAACAAATAAGCTGCAAATTTAACACAGTAATAGTCTTGTGTAAGATTTTCTGTTGTTTGGTTTCCAATATTTAACACTAAAGATAGCTACTTCTATTTTCATATAAACCCAATGCACCTCCCCTGACTTTAACAATATAATGTTACCAGTTACATTTTGCTAGGATGATGTAGCTGTGACATACAACATGATATGTTACAAAACATTCTACATAGACAATGGACTACATACAAATGAAGGCGAAGATGAGTTCATGTCACAATGAGGTATGTGTACTTTAATGAAGTGTTGCGCTTAACCAGATTGCGGACTTTTTTATCAGCACTCAAGGAGAAATTGGTGCCATCACAGATTGGTAGAGGGGTTCATTTACTCTTATGACACACCCGGATGACACATCTGGGCAGCTAGAAATACCATGTCAAATTAATCACACACATTGCTAAAGTTCTATCAATTCAAATTCTTTGAATTCTTACATGAATGCTGAAAGAAAATGAGGAGCAATTTCTGTTTACAATGTGAATACCACAACAAGAATCTGAAGTCTCAAGCTCCATGTCTTCTAAGAAATGCTTACGTGTAGAGATGTAAGTAATGACAGTATGACTGTGTTGCCAGATTTATTCACATAATGTAATTGATCCTTGTCTTTTAATTGTCTCCCTGGGCTCATAGCTCCATCTCTATCTTTATCCATCAGGCATTCTCTCTAGTAATTCATCAAATAGTACTACTTCTGGTGTCAAATTTGATTCAAATAATTTACTTTCATCACCCACCCATGTGCCCCATTCTCCTCATTTCTGTATCTGTATGTCTGATGCTGCTCTTTCTTCCAGTCTGTGTTTCTGTTTGTCTTTCCCTCTCTCTCTGGCTTCCTCACTTGTACACATTTAATTATTTTTTACCACAAAGTTTGTATTTTTAGCTAGTTATCATTCAGTGTATTATGTTTTTTATATATCTTTTTTACACACAATGTAATTGACCCTTGTGTCTTGATTGTCTCCCTTTGCCCATAGTTCCATCTCCAACCCTCATTCTTTCTAGTAATTCATCCCCAGCCAAATTTGATTCAAATCACCCTGGTGCCCATTCTTTTCAATTCTGTCTATGCCCTTTTCACAGACTCCGCTGTCTGTATTATGTCTGTCTGTCTGTCTCTCTTTCCCTCTCTCTCTGGCTTCGTCACTTGTACATATTTATTTCTTTTACCACAAAGCTCATATCGTTTGCTAGTTATTGAATACTATACTATGTTTTTTATTTATTTTTGTTGTAAGTGGGTCATGAGTGGACATACTTCTATCTATGTAAATAAACCCATTTTAAAGGAGAGCATGTTTTAGGCGAGTTACAATATGGGCGAGTTAGGTAAAGGCGAGTTAAAAAGGCGAGTTACCCCCACAGAGTCAGGCTATTTTAGATATTCCCATGGGTAACACTATGAAGTCCCAGTGGCGAGTTACAGTAACACTATGAAGTCCCGGTGGCGAGTTACAGCAACACTATGAAGTCCCAGTGGCGAGTTACAGTATTTTTTAATGGTATTTGTAATAACTATTGATTGCAGTATTTAAAATCAAGGCTAATATCTATTTATATGATAAAGTATAATATGGAACGGACATGAGTCAAAGAATACATTAATGGTATCATTTTTTTTAAATAATCATTTTTTGAATTTTGACCAAAGCTGCATTTTTGATTCAAAATCTTGGGCTTTCCGGAAATTCACAACTCGCCGCATGGACTTTCCGGAAAACACTGCAGGGGGTAACTCGCCATTTTAACTCGCCTTTTTCTAACTCGCCTATTTTTTAACTCGCCAATAACCTGTTCTCATTTTAAAGTATGGCTGAGGAGAGCCAAGAATGTAGGTAGTTATGATTGCCAGCTTCCATGCCTGCAGCGTATGTATTGATTGTCACTATCAGATTTCACAAGACGACATAATTGCTTTCTTTCTTTACAAAAGTTAAGATGGGTCTGTGAAAGCGGAAATGTGCAAGGTTCAACATAGACCTGTTATGACATTGGAGCAGAGTAAGAGATAGTAGAGAGAATACTCAGGTGTTTATGTGAGCAGACATAAGAATCATGAAATTAATATTGTAGCTGTGGAGGTTTTAACATTATCAAATATGCCATAATAATCATGTACATAATGTGCTAAATTATCTAATTCCCTGGATGTAACAGTTGAATCAGTTTGGGCCATGGAATAAACTTAACTATAATAGTACAAAGAAAAAAGTTTCTTCCAAACTCAATTAAAAATACAAAGCCCATCTGTAGTAATATCTAAGAGAGCACTTTTAGCTACTGGTAAACCTTGAAGTGATTGATGACCATGGTTTATTTTTATGCCACATAGATAGTTTTGGCTTGCAATGTGATAACAGAAGCTATATTCATGCAGCAATAGACTTTCTGTTGATAACTTTCACCTGCATAAGTCAAAAGTGCAGTTCACTCAACTTTTCACATCACAATTAATTAAAGACACTTTTATTTATTACTGATTGTTTCACATCAATTCATGAATTTTTAACTACAACTTAATGAGATAACTAATATGATTCCATTTCATTAGTATTCAGCATTAATTTGTGACAAGGTCATCCTAGCACATTGCTTCCTGGAATCGGAAATGTAAGTTGGAGAAAATAATGCCACAATGTCCTTCAGCATCTTCACATGTGATGCCATCAAGTACAAGTCAGATGGTGGAGATGGATTCAGAGATAATTATGACAAGTATTCCTGCTCTTTTCTTTCTATTGCCTAAATAACCTTGTATGACTATGACTGAATACATCATATATGTGAGCGTACACTACGAATGAGCCGTAAAGTTGACAAATTGTATTCTGAGATACAGTGTAAAATGTGCGTGCTGAAGGTCGCATTCATAGGTACCTCAATTAGGCGCGACATGTTTCTCATTTGACAGTGTTTCCACCAATCAATAATCCTATTGCTGAAGAGGATGAAGCAGTATACAGACTTTTTATTATGCGTACAATATTGTATGTACAATATATGCGTTATTTAATCTATTGCCATTCTATTTCCAGTACTGTTTAAGTTCTAACGAATGTTTGATGACGTAAAATCGATAATATATTTCTGCTAGGTATTGTATGTAACATATTATCGATTTTTCGTCATCAAACATTCGTTAGAACTTAAACATTACTGGAAATAGAATGGCAATAGATAAATAACGCATACATATTGTACATACAATATTGTACGCATAATACTCGGAGTCTGAAGCGCTTAATAATCTTCTACCTAGGGTTACGGTTCGCTATCTCTAAGGTTCGCTATCTCTAAGGTTCGCTATCTCTAAGGTTCGTTATCACTAATTACGAAAAAGGTTCGCTATACCTAAGGTTCGATATCACTAATTTTGAAAAAGGTTCGGTATTTCTAAGGTTCGATATCACTAATTTTAAATAAGGTTCGCTATCTCTAATTTTAAATAAGGTCCGCTATCACTAATTTATTGAAGGTTTGCTATCTCTAAGGTTCGCTATCACTAATTTAAAATAAGGTCCGCTATCTCTAATTTTAACAATCCCGGTATCCCTAAGGTTCGCTATCTCTAATTTCAAATAAGGTCCGCTATCTCTAAGGTTCGCTATCTCTAAGGTTCAAGCTATCTCTAAGGTTCGCTATCACTAATTTCAAATAAGGTTCGCTATCTCTAATTTTAAATAAGGTTCGCTATCTCTAATTTTAAATAAGGTTCGCTATCTCTAATTTCAAATAAGGTTCGCTATAGCGGTCCTTATTTAAAATTAGAGATAGCGGACCTTATTTGAAATTAGAGATAGCGGACCTTATTTAAAATTAGAGATAGTGGACCTTATTTAAGATTAGTGATACTTGAACCTTAGGTATAGCTTGAACCTTAATCGAAATTAGTGATAACTTGAACCTTAGAGATAGCGAACCTTAATTAATTAGGGATAGCGAACCTGAAACAAAATTAGTGATAGCGAACCTTAGGTATAGCGGACCTTTATTGGAATTAGTGATAACGAACCTTAGAGATAGCGAACCTTCAATAAATTAGTGATAGCGGACCTTATTAAAAATTAGTGATAGCGAACCTTATTTTAAATTAGTGATAGCGAACCTTATTTATAATTAGTGATATCGAACCTTAGAACTAGCGAACCTTATTCTAAATTAGTGATATCGAACCTTAGAAGTAGCGGACCTTTTTTTTAGGTATAGCGAACCCTTTTCTCTATTAGAGATAGTGGGATTCTGATCTCCATAGACTTTACACGTTAGTGATAGCGAACCTTAGAGATAGCGAACCTTAGAGATAGCGGACCTTAGAGATAGCGGGATGTCACCCTACCTAGATCTATAGAATCATTAAATAGCTCTAGTCTTTGTTTGCATTGGCTAAATCCTGTTCAAGTGGTGGGTTCCAAAGCATTGTATTTTGTCTCGATATGTATAACCAACAATTGACAATGAGAGGACATTCCTGAACCTTGTTGACTTGGGGATGATTTGAAATGACTGCCAATTGTGACTTTATTACCACCAATGTGGAAAAAGAGACACATGTAGAAACAAAAAAAAGCTACCATTTTGTTGATGGAGCAAAGTTCAACAAACCATAACCCCGCTTCTGGATATCGTTTAAAATCAAATGATATACCATTTTAAAGCTTATGATGTATATTTTCTAAACACAAAATAAAATAAAATTGATCGAGAAAGGAATTTATGGCTCATTCGTGCTGTACGGTCACATATTATGTGTTACTCACATACACAACTTTCAGAAGCATAATGCCATCTTAAACTTTTTTCACCCATGATGAAATTTCTATGAAATATTAACCATCCAAATTATGCATAAGTCTGGAAGCTATACTATGATGACATAGTTGTGTGTCTACAAAGTACGATATGAAGTTAACATGATATTTTTGCTACAGTATGTTGTCTAGTCAACATCTGAGGATTGCGAGGAATGATGACACATTATGAGATGTAATTTCTTATTTATCACTGAAACACAAAGCTTTAATGGTTGCATTGCTGATGTTACTACATAATTTTAATGATTCAGTGTCAGTAAGAGAGTCTGCTCCTTCTATAAATAAGAGACTGCAGAGTGATTTATAAGTGACACATTCTAAATATGAACCACAAGAAATATTACTGAGAGAAGAAAAAGTTTTATGTTGAAACATCATGACCTTTGGACACCCTGAACTAGATTTGCTAGACTTCAATAATTGTTCTGTGCTTTAATCAGAATAGCCTAGAGAGAGTTCAGAGTAAAATTGTGCAATTAATTGTTCTGAGTGGCTGACTTTGCTTTGTTGTATTTATTTTCTTCTCTGTCTTTCTTCAGCTTTTGCCAATTGCAAACCCAATAAGAGGCTTCCAAAGTTATGTGCATATAAATTGTGTGAGCATGTCTCACCCAGCCTTAAAGGGACTATCAGTGATTTGATATTAAAGCAAAATACCCTAAAATTCATCAAAATATTACCCGGTATTACCCGGTTAACAATTTTACTGGAAAAATTCCGGATGCTCAATAGAAACACGCTAATAGTTTACACTATTTTAAAATTCAGACTAGTGGCTTGTTTTCCTCATTGGTTTCATTTACATAAGCCATTGACAGTAATGATTCCATAGCAGGCCCTTACGCAGGGGGTGGGGGGGGGGGGGGGGGGGGGGGGGGGGGGGGGGCGACTGCACCTCCCCAAATTTGCAAAAGTATACAAAAAGTCCCAAAATTTCAGAATTTATGAAGCGTAACGAGCAAAAAATCAGGTTTTTACGCTTTTTTGGTCAAAAAGGTCCAAATTTGGGGAAGAAAGTCCACTTTTCACAAAATCGCCCCTCCCTTGGAAAAAAAGTCCACTTTTTCAAAATCAGCCCCCCCCAAAAAAAATCCTGCGTACGGGCCTGTTTCATAGTAATCCACAGATACAATTATCAGCTGTCAAAACTAGTACTACTTTTCCTACTGTTTGTCACCTTTTCTAAGAAAATACATGATTATAATCCTTATAGTGTCTGACTTACTGTTTTGTATCTTGATTGAGTGAAGTTTCATTTACATTAATGGATATTCTTAGAAGTGGTTAATATACAAGATTTATGATAAAATACTGCATCAGGAATGCATGACCATGTGTGTGTTAAGGATGTGATCAATTATCCCACATACATGATAAAATCAAAATCTAAAGGATTTTGAAATTTAACTTTCATGTTTATGTTGCAGCTCTAGCTATTATCACAACAAATACAAACCTGGAGGCTCCGTGTGTTTCAATATACTGTATTTCCTCTATTAAATGTCCCAGGAGCGTACCATCCGTACATGCATTTTCCAAAAAGGGGGCATTTATTATATAGGTCATTTTTAGAATGATAATTCTCATCAAAATCATTAGGTAAGCTTAAAATTCACGCTGAAATGACGAACTATGAATTTAGGACCAATGAATTCCAGTTCACTTCTGGGCTTATGATCAGACTTTCAACAACTACCGACATCACTAGCGATGGTGTGTGCACCGTGGTAAGCTTACTATGCAAGATAGCATGGCAATCTCAGCATTTTTTAAACATCTTGGTTGAAAAAATGGTGGAGACATTTAATAGGAAGGGCAACTAATAGAGGAAATACGGTATTCACATTGCACAAGTTTTTTTTTTTTTACAAAGACTTCTACAACTTTCCTCTGTAAGGTCAATATTAATCAGACCCAAATGACCTTGAAACAGTTCTTGCTATTACACAGTAGCTGTAGCACCTGGTAAGGTGTGAAACTGTATCAAGATATTGTGACAATACAATTAAAATTACTTCCTAGTATTTATTTGCTGAGACTCTCATTGCTTAGTAAGTACAGTGTATTGCTCCAAAGTATTGCTCCACTTGAAAAAGTCGCCATGATTGAAATAATATTGAGCAAATTTATAAACTTGCTGAATGCAGCATTTTATACTGTGAATTTTGACACCTCATTTGTTTCTCTGAGATCTTGTTGAAAAAGGTTACAAGCATTTCAGTGGTAAAGGGTTGGATTTCAAAAGTTGCAGAATTCGGTATATCCTTCGTGTAAGAGAATACCAAACAAATCCCAACTCTAATCCTTACCCTAACCCTAATCCTAACCCTAACCCCTAACCCTAACTCTTAATCCAATTAGTATTTCGTGCTCTCTTACACTAAGGATAAACCCAAATTCCCAATACAAAGGATATCTGCATAGATTACTGGATGAGTATCCAATAACGTGCTTTACTGTGCACATGATGAAAAAGCATTGCTTTGACCAAGAAGAAATAAAATACCATGTCAAATGCATTGGGCTATTCCAGTTGAAATCCATACACCCCCTATGGAAGACATGACCTTAATCTTCCACACAAGGAGTATGAATTTCAAATGGGGTTACCTGAAATAGGGATCTCCATTTGAAATCTATGTCCCCTGTGTGGGAGATTAAGGTCATGTCTTCCATAGGATGTATGGTTTTTAAACAGGAATGACCCATTACAGCAGTTGTGAACAGTGCTGGAGGACACACTAAGTATTGAAGGATACACTAACTGAATTAAACTGCATTTGACATGATTGAGAGCAAAGAATGAATCCATGAAAACAAGAGTAGCATGAGATTGAAATAAAAGTTATCACTGAGTGAAGAAAATGTTTCTTTTATGAATTTATAGCATGTTTATTAGCTTTGTACTTTTGTATAGGAGCATAGGGGCTCCTGTAACTTTTGATATCTGACCCTTTACTACTGTGATGCTTGTAACTTTTCTCAACCAGATCGCAGAGCAACAAATGAGGTATCAAAATTTGCAGCAGCATCAGCGAGTTGATTGATTTGCTCAATACCCTTTTGGTTTTTTTTTAATCATTGTGACTTTTTCAAGTCTAACAATACTTTTTGAGCAGTGTATAATGTAATCTACCAAAAGCGTTGACAACGTAAAGAAATCAGCAAGTTTAAAAAACCCACCTCGGCTCACTTTTTGAAACTTGGTCCCATTTTGAATACCAACAGCAAATCAGTGTTTTTATTTTATTTCAACAGAATACAGCGTTTCCAACAAGATTACAAGCCTACTACACTTCTGGAAATGTTTTAAATTTATATAAATATGATGAAGTTTAAATCAATACCTTTTACAAATGGGACCAAGTTTCAAAAAGTGAGCCGAGGTGGGTTTTTTAAACTTGCTGATTTCTTTACGTTGTCAACGTTTTTTGGTAGATTTCTTTTCTTTTTATGAATGTAACCAAGCAGCTCCAAGCTTGGAAAGTCATCAGGTTACAAAGTGCTCCATAAAACGAAAAATAGATGTTTGAAGTTGCTGTTCATGATTTATGACAATAAATAATTAAACAAAACATTATCAGTCGTTTATTTTTAAAACTAACTCGTCAAGCGTGACTGAGACGTACACAATGATCAATATATATTTTAATATACTTTAATTATTCAAGGCAACGTAAATATGTACAGAAAATGTAAATATGAACAACACACACCCAATGTTGACAATGCCAGAGAGATACGGAGAGTAAGTCCGATTTACTTCCAAGTTGGAACTGGTAAATGCCATATATTTAAGCCTATACTACGGAAAGGTCTAAATGCCCCGACTGAGCAAGATAATCGTGTTTGAATGTTTGTGGTTCTTTATAGCCCTGCGGGCAATCCACTTGGCTATCCAAATTTCGCGGTTTGTGGTTCATTGTAGCCCTCTGCGGCCAACCTAGTTGGATATGCCTATTAAGCGGCGGTTATCTGCGATCTTTCGTGGTTTGTGGTTTTAATTTCCCTTATCAAGCACTGCCCTCTATCGGGAGCTAATTTATAGTTTAAGCTTGTTGGATATCCATATTTCGTGGTTTGTGGTTCTTTGTAGCCCTGTGGGGCAATCTAGTTGGAAATACAAATTTCGCGGTTTGTGGCTCTTCATTTCGTTTCATTTCGTTTATCGCGGTTTGTGGTCTTAATTTATTGGATATCCATATTTCGCGGTTTGTGGTTCTTTATAATCTATAGGCCTGTGGGCAATCTAGTTGGATATCCAAATTTCGCGGTTTGTGGTTCCTTTGTAGCCCTGCGGGCCAACCTAGTTGGATATGCCTAGTAAGCGGCGGTTATCTGCGATCTTTCGTGGTTTGTGGTTTTAATTTCCCTTTTCAAGCCTGCCCTCTATCGGGAGCTAATTTATAGTTTAAGCTTGTTGGATATCCATATTTCGTGGTTTGTGGTTCTTTGTAGCCCTGTGGGGTAATCTAGTTGCATATCCAAATTTCGCGGTTTGTGGCTCTTCGTTTCATTTCATTTCATTTTATCGCGGTTTGTGGTCTTAATTTGTTGGATATCCATATTTCGCGGTTTTTGGTTCTTTGTAGCCCTGCGGGGCAATCTAGTTGGATATCCCTATTAAGCGGAGGTTGTCGGCGATTTTTCGCGGTTTGTGATTTTAATTTCCCTTATCAAGCCCTCTATCGGCAGTTAATTTATAGTTTAAGCTTGTTGGATATCCAAATTTCGCGGTTTGTGGTTCTTTATAGCCCTGCGAAAGGCAATCTAGTTGGATATCCAAATTTAACGGCAGTTGTTGGCGATCTTTCGCGGTTTGTGGTCTTAATTTGTTGGATATCCATATTTCGCGGTTTGTGGTTCTTTATAATCGATAAGCCTGCGGGCAATCTTGTTGGATATGCAAATTTCGCGGTTTGTGGTTCTTTGTAGCCCTGCGGGGCAATCTAGTTGGATATCCCTATTAAGCGGCGGTTGTCAGCGATCTTTCGCGGTTTGTGATTTTAATTTCCCTTATCAGGCCCTGCCCTCTATCGGGAGCTAATTTATAGTTTAAGCCTGTTGGATATCCATATTTCGTGGTATGTGATTCTTTGTAGCCCTGCTGGGCTATCTAGTTGGATATCCAAATGTCGCGGTTTGTGGTTCTTTATAGCCCTGCGGTGAAATCTAGTTGGATATCAATATTCAGCGGCAGTTGTTGGCGATCTTTCGCGGTTTGTGATTTTAATTTGTGACAATTTATAATATTTATTGCAAATATAATTTCAGATTGAACTGTGAACAGAGCCAATGATAAATGTGTTTTAAATGACGAAGATGTCATGATAGTCAGGCATGGTGAAAGCATCTGGATGGTGAAAGTAGGCCTAGGCCTAAATGAGAATAAAAAATCAAACATGTTTGTTTGATGAAAAAAAAAATATCATAATAGCAATGGATGTTCGAGATGGTGTTATTCTTGATTTATAAAATAAATTGGTTAATAAAACATTAAGAAAAAAAAGTGGTGGGAAGTTTCGAACTTGAGCAAAAATTCATGAATGGATTAGAAGTCCAGGACCTTAACCGCTTCGCCACGGGGACGACCCGATATTACGACGTGTGAAAGTGGAGTATTTATTAATATGAATGTATGCTGTGGTCCGGAAAGAATAAAAGAATTGCGAAAAACTTGATTTTTTGGCGAATGGGATCCAGAATTTGTATGTAGGGTATCCAGGAATATACTAGGGTATATTTGAAAGTGAATCTCAAAAGGTAGTGCGACAGTGACAGCCATGTATGGCTGTAGCAGTGACGAAAGATTGTGGATATCAGTATGATTAGCTATGATTTTCCACTAATTTTGGCTATGAAATACCGCGTGAAATAAAGCAAGAATGTTTATTTATTATCAAACAATCGGATTGACTGTATGATTGGTGTAACTTTTTTTTTTTTTTTGTTATTAAAATATTACACTTTGGATATTAAATACGATTTAGCATGGTTTTAGATATATTTTGTACCCAGCGAAAAATATCATA
The DNA here is from genome assembly GCF_039555335.1 of Amphiura filiformis. Lineage (NCBI taxonomy): Eukaryota > Metazoa > Echinodermata > Ophiuroidea > Amphilepidida > Amphiuridae > Amphiura > Amphiura filiformis. Next base: position 60,354,769 of record NC_092632.1, read on the forward strand.
GAACAATAGCGTTTTGTTTCGATGTAAATATAGTCCCGCTTGGTGCATCTTCTTATTCTTCTTTATCAGTCGTTTTTTAAAAACTTGCTGGTCATGCTACCGCGTGACTCTAATGAAGTATTTACAGGTGGAACAAGTTGAGGATATTGATTTGAACCAATATCTGGCTGATCATAGCAAGTACCTTCTAACGATTTGCATTGTATGCAGCAGTGAACAAATGGTTGGATATCAGAAGAAAGTTCTTTTTTGATAGTTTCACCAAAATGGAATTTGAAAAAGAATTGGGTATTTAATTGAAAAAAGGCTAATATTGATTTTTGATCAACATGAAACTCATTTTGCTTGATTGCATCACATTATATGAGAATAAACTAAAAGGATTGCGTATCGAATATGAGAACATCAATATTTCATTCCAGTTACTTAATTCATCTGCTCTCAAATACCACACACTTCTCAAACTGATGTAACCTGTACTTTCATCAGGCCAAAAAAAAAGTTGTTTGTTTGCTCCTCAGATTAAGGCCTGACCAATATTTTTTTTTTCAATTTTTTTTAAATAAAAATAAGTAAAATTCAATTTTTTTAGATTTGGAGTATCTCTGGACCTAGCTAGAGCTAAATACTAAGATCTTTCATGGTTGAAAATTAAAAAAAAGCCCCCCAAAAACATTTTGTGTCTTCGATATGCAAAGTTATAACTTGTGTTCATGTCATAGTCTATTATTTTTAGTGACTTCAAAATACATTGGATTTGAAATCATTAAAAGACTATGACATGAACACAAATTATAACTTTAACTGCATATTAAAGAAACAAAATGTTGGTTTTTTAAGTCACCATGAATGATTGTAGCATTTAGCTCTAGCTAGGTCCAGGAATACGCCAAATCCGATTTATTTTTAATTTTTAAATGTCTGCCTGCCTGCACGTCCTCTTTCAAAGCTGTGGAGGACAAACAAACAATTATTTTTTTTGGCCTCATATAGGTTCACCCTATTCACCTTTCATTGGGAGTATATCACATCTTTAGTTTGTTAGATTGCATATGGAAAATGAATACAAAGTCTGTGAGTGTAAAGTACAGCGCCAATCTAAAAATCTGAGATGCGTTTATATTGAGATATACTGTTCACATTGATTTAAAATCAAAATTGGCACTAATGGCTGACTCCTTACTCTATACAAGGCGGTCCTTGAATCACAAGTCTTGTCTGCTTTCACGCCTCCCTGCTTTCCCTATTAGTTTTGGTAACAGAAGTAAAATAACAGGGACTGTGGTCCCAAATAGATAGTAAAGCAACACCATTACATGAGAGTTCCCATAGTGCACATATGGCCCAAGTTTGGTTGCAATTGGTTTTGAACCTTTCATATGAGAACAGATTTTTTTATTTTCAGCCTATTTTACAAGTTGATCTCAAATGACCTTTGACCTCCATGTGACCATAGATATCACTAATGCATGAATGTACCCGTAGTGCAGCTATGACCCAAATTTGGTTGCAATAGCATTTGAACTGTTCACCTCAGAGCATTTAATCAAAACTTTTAATTGAAAATGTCACATACACATACAGCCATAGGGAGTGATTACATAGTCTCCTGCCTTATCAGGCAAGACAATAATTGATGTCAAATATTCAACTGATGTTAAATATCTGCTGGAAATAATAAATTATTGATGTTACCTCAACAAACCTTCTTTAAAATATAATAGAAATAGACTGAATGATGAATATTTGTTGCAAGTACGAACCGGGCTTAACTAGCTGAAAATTGTAGAAGCTTATTGTCTGGCATTCGACCTGGTTTGTTGGTTGAAACAATAGAACGGCCAATTATTTGATGGTGTTATTTTATTCTACAAAAAGCCTGGTTGCATTTTGTTTGTAATTAGTTATAAAATATGCTTTTTATAGCTATAGCTATAAGGCAAGGGGTGTCTATAGACTAGCAAATCCAGAGGGGGTTAATTATTGCACATAAGACATGTACCAAAACTTTGACCTTTTTGCTTATAACTCAAGAGCGGTATGTCGCAGGTAGGTCAAACTATACTTTTTCTGAATTCTTGCAATGAGAGGAATGATTTGGCGTGCTTGTTAACCAGATTTGAGCAACTTTGAAATTTGACCACTGTGTTAACCTTTAACCTTGAATATGGCCGGAGTGCCATGAATGATTTTTTGTTTACATCTTAAATGTGTTATAGGACCATAAAAGGAAGCTAAAAAAGTTGGTTTGGTAGAGTCCTGTGGGGATGCATGTTAAAACCTGGTAGATACCGGACTAATATGGTTAAATTTTTTCATTGGATACAGGTAATGGTTTTTTAGTTGGCCATTCACATCAATTGTATGTGATGTGTCTTGTAATACATGTACACACAACAATACTAAGTAATACTGGGTAAGGAATTGTAATTGAAAAACAAATGTTGTGTAATATAGATAGCTACATTTAAAACAATGCTGAATGTTTAAAAACAAAAGGATGCCGTCAAATGGCAAAATTGTGTGTGTCCATCAGTTTTGTATGTATAATACCATGTTTATGTTTGGGGTAAAGGACTTTTTCAAATTTTCAAAATATGTTTGCATAAAATGTTCAGATTTTTTTCAGATTTTCAAGCTTTGGGTATTATTTTTTTAATCGTTTAGCCTCTTCAAAAAAAAAAAAATCCTGACTGACTGACTGAACCTCCTTCCTTGCGAAGTCCATCCTGACTAACTGAACCTCCTTGGGAAGTCCATCCTAACTGACTGAACCTCCTTGCGTAGTCCATCCTGACTGACTGAACCTCCTTGCGAAGTCCATCCTGACTGACTGAACCTCCTTGCGTAGTCCATCCTGACTGACTGACCCTCCTTGCGTAGTCCATCCTGACTGACTGACCCTCCTTGCGAAGTCCATCCTGACTGACTGACCCTCCTTGCGAAGTCCATCCTGACTGACTGAACCTCCTTGCGTAGTCCATCCTGACTGACTGACCCTCCTTGCGTAGTCCATCCTGACTGACTGACCCTCCTTGCATAGTCCATCCTGACTGACTGACCCTCCTTGCGAAGTCCATCCTGACTGACTGACCCTCCTTGCGAAGTCCATCCTGACTGACTGAACCTCCTTGCGAAGTCCATCCTGACTGACTGAACCTCCTTGCGTAGTCCATCCTGACTGACTGACCCTCCTTGCGAAGTCCATCCTGACTGACTGAACCTCCTTGCGTAGTCCATCCTGACTGACTGATCCACCTTGTGAAGTCCATCCTGACTGACTGAACCTCCTTGCGTAGTCCATCCTGACTGACTGACCTTCCTTGCGAAGTCCATCCTGACTGACTGAACCTCCTTGCATAGTCCATCCTGACTGACTGACCCTCCTTGCATAGTCCATCCTGACTGACTGAACCTGCTTGCGAAGTCCATCCTGACTGACTGAACCTCCTTGCGTAGTCCATCCTGACTGACTGATCCACCTTGTGAAGTCCATCCTGACTGACTGACCCTCCTTGCAAAGTCCATCTGCCTGTAGAACAGGATGTCATTTCTTTTCATCGTCTCAACCCAGATTTTTTTACCAATGGTATATTTCCCAACTAATGGGTAATTACCACAAGTAATTGTACTTGAACCTTCTACTAACACCAACTCTTTTACTCCTACTTCTAGCACCCATTACTTTCATATGCCACATTAATTTGACAAAACCCATTCACCATGCTGTAAGTTTGCCTACTATACGTGATTTATTAATTTATTGAACATTAAATGTTGTTTATGGTGCCATAATCTGTAAGTGTTACATAACTAAAGGAGCATTTCAAAATTAATGACATACTGAATATTGCAAATATAACGTACCAGTGCACCGTTTCCTTGATCAGCAAATAAGAATTCAACATTCTTTTATCTCTACATGTCAAAATAATGGCAGAGATTTGTCTCTCACAAACTACAGAAAGACCTTCAAAATTGTTCAATAGACCGGGAAAAATTAGGGTTGACCCTACATTTGGGCATTACTAAGTAACGAGACCAGATGTGGCTAAAATATTTCAGATGAGCATCCTTGTTTTTGACTACTGTAATGACACATGATGAGACCTATCTTATCAACTGAAATATAATACTATTTTCTGAAGATGTTATACTTTGCTATCTACTGGATATAGCTCTTTGTTATCTACTGAAGACTAAAATGTAATATTATTTATGCTAACTAAGTTATACTTTGCTATCTACTGGAGATGATTCTCTGTTATCTTCTGAAGACTCAAAAATGTAATATTTATGCTATCTACTGAAGATGTTAGACTTTGCATGCTTTGTTATACTTGAACTTGAACTTGTTATGTACTGGATATAGCTCTTTGTTATCTACTGAAGACCAAAATGTAATATTATTTATGCTAACTAAGTTATACTTTGCTATCTACTGGAGATAACTCTTTGTTATCTACTGAAGACTCAAAAATGTAATATTTATGCTAACTGCTGAAGATGTTATACACTGGAGAATCATCAGTCAGTCTACCAACAGCATTACACCGGAGAATGGTTTCTCTGAAATATTTGGTTCAAAAAGTGAGTGTTGTTGACCAGTTTTTAAATATCCCTTTGATGTTATACTTTCTGTCATTCTATCTTTTCTGTTTCTGTTTCGGTTTCGGATCTCATTGTTATTTTGAAGAGTTAGCATGGTACGTGTGAACAATCCTTTTATTCTAGTCTTTTGTTGACTACAGGAAAGTTGAACGAAGATAACTTCTGTTTCGGTTTCGGGAGTTATGTTAATTTCTGACATGAAAAACCTGAGATGAGAGGGTTGATGCTAATCTAGACAAAAGAAGTGTCTAAATTTTATGGTCGTAAATTCGCGATAAATTGTACGGCTTCAATTGACTTGCGTTGGGTGTATAGGTACTTCAGCCTAGGCGGGAGTAGCTCGTGAAAATAGACCAGCGTAGAAATATACATTAATCACTAGTAATCAGTGTTGCCAAGAATTACGTATACTTGTTTGTGCAATCACGCAAAAATCGGTCATATGATTATGTAGAGATGAAACGGGGAATTATTTTCATCCCAAATACACCTTAAAACTTGGTAATATGCAACACCAAAGAAGTGTGTTGAAGTGAAACTAATTGGATTTCTTTCATCGGAATTGGTAATCCGATAATTGCTTCAGGCAAAATTGCCCGACTCAAATCTATTTTAAATGTATATTATTTGTCATTCATTGGCCAGCGAAAGGGGCGCTAGACCACTAAAAACACCGGTCTTCCACACACTGTGGGTGTTCCCATAATCTTGTCTTGTACAACAGGCATCCATCTGTATTGAAGTAAGCTGATTGGTACTTCAAGCTTAACAATGAATTCAAGGAACAGATCTATTCACATAATCCCTTGCGTTTTCGTTTCTGAACAATAGAGCTCCCGAAACAGAAAAGATAAAACAACAGTTTCTTATGTACTGGAGATAGCTCTTTGTTATCTACTGAAGAACCAAAAATGCAATCTACTGAAGATGTACTACTACACTGTCTGCTGAAAATGGCATTTTGTAATCTATCTGTGACATACCAGATGTCTTACACTTGATGGACAACCAGTTGCATTGGTTATATCAATTATGATATGTTGACTTTACATATTCAAGTACAACTTAATGCATGGAATTGGTTCATACCAAGGAAATAGATTTGATCTTGCATTGAGCTATTCATGTTGAAAATCATACAACCCAATGGAAGACATGACCTTGATCTTCAACACAAAGGGTATAGATTTTAAACAAGAGTCACCCATTCAGGTAAACCCCATATGAAATTCACACCCTGTATGGGGAGATTAAGGTCATGTCTACCACAGGGGGCATATGGATTTCAACTGGAATAGCCCATTATATCTGAGCCAAATCTGGAGTCATATAGCGACACAATCTGCTACCACTAGTCATACAATGTGCGTGATGTGAAAGCAATTGGTTAATTGTTTACTGGTTAGGACACACATTTGTATTGCCACTTGTGTGATATGGCTATAGGTTAATACATCCTGTGTGATCACTCTAATTCACTTCATTAATATTCCCTTGCTATTTATAAACCTACCATTAGCTTAATTAGCTTGCTATTAACATGAAGACGATGTTGCATGGGGCTCTCCACCTGATACCTTTTTCGACCCAACCGAGAAGCTGATTCAGTACACGTGAAACATGCAATGTGACGTCATATTGTAAAGGGCATGAAGGAAAATAAGGTTTGATTTTGAAATAAGTAGATTAGCAAATTATGTGGTGCATAAAATGTGTAGCAAAGACAATCCTGCAGGGTACAGTGAATGGTTCAAGAAAGAGAGGAAGACAGAAAAAGAGATGGGAAGACAACATAAAAGAATGGACTGGCCTGAACTTTACCACCTCACAGAGGGCAGTGGAAGACAGGAACAGATGGAGAAAGATTGTAAGATGTCATCAGTGGTGCCCCGACGACCAAGCCGGTTAAGGGAGCAGTATGCAGTAAGTAAAATGTGTCTATGATAGTTCTTAGGCTTTCATGGTTCGTAAAAAAAAAATTAAAAAAATGCAAGAAAAAATGCAAAAGGACATCAAGTGCCCCTAGATGACCTCTGACCTCACACCATCACACATTTCAATTTACCCAAGGATCATAGTGTCCAAGTCCATTGAAATCCATCAAAACATGTGGGAGAAATCAACAAAAGAAGCCAAGGGTTAATATTTTGTGCAGACACACCCCCACACCCCCACTTGTATGTGTGTCTGACTGGGGACTTTTTTTGACAACCGGGGACTTTTTTATGAGTTGTGTGTCAACTGGGGACTTTTATGTGCCAAACTCCTACCAATTGGGGACCTGTGTGTTTTCAAGTTTAGTACAACCGGGGACCTCACCCTATCCCTAAGAAAACCCCAGTTGTAGCAATGCTTTTTTTTTGGACATTTCCACCCATAGGGGGAGCCCTAGCCCAAGTTTTACAACTGGGGACGTCCCCACTTGTAGCGAAGTCCCCAATTAGTGGGAAAAATGCACACAAAAGTCCTCATTCATAGGGTTTTATGAACGCACCCCCATAGAGACATCTGAGCTCATTTCATAGTCCTTTCCAAACTTTGTTTGCCGGGGACAGTCATCATGCATATTCCAGCCTCTACCACATTTGCATTTACTGACATCTGCCTTATTTGTATTGCCACATGACTCTATCAATGTCTACCCGTCGATATAAAAGCATTTTTACTTTTGGAGACAGAATGGTGTCATTAGCTTCATGAAAAATGTTTATGGTGATTTCAAATGGTGCAATAACATTTTCAACTTGTAGAAATAATAATTGACTCAATTTCCTGTTCACCTCTGCAGGAAGAGCCATCTCATTCAACTTCTTTGTGTCAATATTTGTGCAATTTTCTTAAAATGTCATGCATAGACAATGAAGAGAAAAGTGGTGTGACATAAACACTTAGAAAGGTTAGAACTTTGTGGGCATATTTTTTTTTACTTTTAGAGACAGAATGGTATGTTCAAATGGTGCAATAATATTTTCAACTTATATAAAAAAAGGAAAAAGTGTTTTAACCAAGTACCTGTTCACCTATGCAGGTAAAGCCATCTCGTGTCCCATTGTTAGTGTTAATATTTTCGTAATTTTCTTTAAATGTCATGCATAGACAATGAAGAGAAAAGTGGTGTGACATAAACACTTGTAACTGATTAAAGGTTAGAACTTTGTGGGCATATTTTTTACTTTTGGAGACAGAATGGTACGTTCATGGAGAGTTCGAATGGTGCAATAATATTTTCAACTTATATAAAAAAAAAAGGAAAAAATGTTTTAACCAAGTACCTGTTCACCTATGCAGGTAAAGCCATCTCGTGTCCCATTGTTAGTGTTAATATTTTCGTAATTTTCTTTAAATGTCATGCATAGACAATGAAGAGAAAAGTGGTGTGACATAAACACTTGTAACTGATTAAAGGTTAGAACTTTGTGGGATATTTTTTACTTCTGGAGACAGAATGGTATGTTCATGGAGATTTCGAATGGTGTAATAATATTTTCACTTGTATATAAAAAAAGGAAAAATGTTTTAACCAAGTACCTGTTCACCTATGCAGAAAAAGCCATCTCATGTCCCATTCTTAATGTCAATATTTTCGTAATTTTCTTTAAATGTCATGCATAGACAATGAAGAGAAAAGTGGTGTGACATAAACACTTGTAACTGATTAAAGGTTAGAACTTTGTGGGATATTTTTTACTTCTGGAGACAGAATGGTATGTTCATGGAGATTTCGAATGGTGTAATAATATTTTCACTTGTATATAAAAGGAAAAAAATGTTTTAACCAAGTACCTGTTCACCTATGCAGAAAAAGTCATCTGATGTCCCATTCTTAATGTCAATATTTTCGTAAATTTTCTTTAAATGTCATGCATAGACAATGAAGAGAAAAGTGGTGTGACAATAACACTTGTAACTGATTAAAGGTTAGAACATTGTGGGCATATTTTTTTTTTACTTTTAGAGACAGAATGGTATGTTCAAATGGTGCAATAATATTTTCAACTTATATAAAAAAGGAAAAAAACTTTGGGGGATATTTTTTACTTTTGGAGACAGAATGGTATGTTCATGGAGATTTCGAATCTTGCAATAATATTTTCAACTTATATAAAAAAGGAAAAAAATGTTTTAACCAAGTACCTGTTCACCTATGCAGAAAAAGCCATCTCATGTCCCATTCTTAATGTCAATATTTTCGTAATTTTCTTTAAATGTCATGCATAGACAATGAATAGAAAAGTGGTGTGACAATAACACTTGTAACTGATTAAAGGTTAGAACTTTGTGGGCATATTTTTTACTTTTGGAGACAGAATGGTATGTTCATGGAGATTTCGAATGGTGCAATAATATTTTCACTTGTATATATATAAAAAAGGAAAATTTTTTTTAACCAAGTACCTGTTCACCTATGCAGAAAAAGTCATCTGATGTCCCATTCTTAATGTCAATATTTTTGTAATTTTCTTTAAATGTCATGCATAGACAATGAAGAGAAAAGTGGTGTGACAATAACCCTTGTAACTGATTAAAGGTTAGAACTTTGTGGGATATTTTTTACTTCTGGAGACAGAATGGTATGTTCATGGAGATTTCGAATGGTGTAATAATATTTTCACTTGTATATAAAAAAAAGGAAAAAGTGTTTTAACCAAGTACCTGTTCACCTATGCAGAAAGAGTCATCTGATGTCCCATTCTTAATGTCAATATTTTTGTAATTTTCTTTAAATGTCATGCATAGACAATGAAGATAAAAGTGGTGTGACAATAACACTTGTAACTGATTAAAGGTTAGAACTTTGTGGGCATATTTTTAACTTTTGGAGACAGAATGGTATGTTCATGGAGATTTCGAATGGTGCAATACTATTTTCACTTGTATATAAAAAAGGAAAAAAATGTTTTAACCAAGTACCTGTTCACCTATGCAGAAAAAGCCATCTCATGTCCCATTCTTAATGTCAATATTTTCATAATTTTCTTAAAATGTCATGCATAGACAATGAAAAGAAAAGTGGTGTGACAATAACACTTGTAACTGATTAAAGGTTAGAACTTTGTGGGCATATTTTTTACTTTTGGAGACAGAATAGTATGTTCATGGAGATTTCGAATGGTGCAATAATATTTTCAACTTACATAAAAAAAAGGGAAAAATGTTTTAACCAAGTACCTGTTCACCTATGCAGAAAAAGTCATCTGATGTCCCATTCTTAAAGGGGCATTTCGTGATCCACAGCCTCATCCCCCCACTTTTCAAAAAAAAGTTGAGATTTTTATATCACTGGAATACTCTGGCTACATAATGTTTATGTACAAAATATTTCTTGCAGATTAATTTGTTTACCAAAAATATCGCAAATTTGAATTTCGTTCTGGTGCACCAGAACGAAATTACAACACATTGTCTATGGAGCAGTGTAATACACATAATCATGCATAACTCATAAACGCAAAATCAGAATCAACTAAAATTTTGGAAATAAGCTTTTTCGTGGATATCTACTGAAAAATGTCATAAAAAGAGGATGCTAGGATCACGAAATCCTCCTTTAATGTCAACATTTTCGTAATTTTCTTTAAATGTCATGCATAGACAATGAAGAGAAAAGTGGTGTGACAAAAACACTTGTAACCGATGCCTTGATTCAAAGGTTACAACTGTGTGGGTTGTGATGTATAAGATGAACAAAGATTTCAGCCCGAATCGCGGGTCAAATAATCGAAAAGTCGCCCAATTTTTCTCTTTAACATTGGTTTCTATGGGGCATGAAACTATCGGAAATCGCGGGAAACAATGTTGAAAAGTCGCCCAAATTATTTCTTAACCATTGGTTTCTATGAGATAGGAAATTGTCAAAAATCGCGGGAAAAATCTTTAAAAGTCGCCCAATTGGGCTACCAAATCGCGAGTTTGGCAACCCTGGTGATGTATAAGATGAACAAGAAAAACAACTGGTTATAGCTGCTTTAACCACTTGTGTATTGATATCAAATAGGCAAGTAAACAAGGGTAATAAAACAACGTGGGAATAACACTTAAGCAGGTCATGTTGTTCTGACTTCTATGTTTTGAGATCTAGGTAACATTATATGACAGAACAAACATTGTGGCATTATTCTGGTGAATACAAGTGCTATCTTATCTCAGGGTACTCTCCTCAAATTGATCCATTTAGAATTGTAACCATTCTCATGCCATAATATGCCAGCCGGAGCCCTATAGAGTTGTGTACACAATCGACATAAAAAAAGCCCAAATTTTTCTTCACAGGAGCAACTTTGTTCTTAGCGACAGAGCTATATGTGACACGATCTGGTCCATGGGGGGCCAAAGGAGGCATTTTTGAAAATTGAGTTACTGTAATTATTACCGTACATTATACATACAATAGGCTATCATTTACTGAAAACACCAAAGGTCTATCATGCTTGGTTCTAAAGTTATGAAGTTTTTTGACGTCTATTTTTTTATGTATTTTATTGTTTTTTTACTCCATATTTTTACCTTTATCTCAGTTTCAAATTTGCTGCCTTTGGCCCCCATGGACCAGATCGTGTCATATGATGGTTGAATCCTTCTAGCTGCGTGGAAAATACGATGGATTGACAAAAAGAGAGAAAATTTAGTTGACTAAACCTCAAATGCCATGGTGTCTCTTGGGCTCACAAAATGGCCTTGGGAATTCATGCCAGAGTTTCCGGATAGAAACAAAACAAAAGGGATCTGTAAAACACCTGATGAAGTTGAAGACACATCCAACATAAGCTTGACCACTCACACAGGGACGGGCTGCACTGTTGATGTGATAACAGATGGCGTACTCATGGAACTTATTATTAATTCCTGTCGAGAAATCCTATCTACTTATTATAAAAAATTATTAAATAAATCTCATCTGTTTACACAATGAATGCTGATTGTAATGATTCAAACTTTAGTCATATCCATGCTAATTTTCACTCATTTTAAAGTTAAAATTAACTTGGTCTATATTTTTACATTAGAAATGAACCACAATTGCCATGGTAAGCTTTTTTATTTGGTGGTGATCTCAATTACCACCCACAGCTCCACCATAACCATCAGCAGTTGGTAAATATGGCACTCAGTTTACAATAGCATCTTTTTTTCACAAGTTTCTCAGCATAGCTAGTGGACTTTTGGAGCTTTTTTGGTTCTCATTGCATGTATCACATTATAACATGTTTCATGACATCATTTCTAATGAAATAATAGGCTTGCAACCATCCCCCTTGCCCCTTTTCTTTTCCTTTGCCCTCCTGATTTTCTCTTTTATTTTTTGTCAGAGGGGCACTTTTTTCTTTTATGGCAACCATCACATATCCACTAAACTCCTGACAACATTGGCAGAGCTGCTGGATTTTAATGTTTAAAATCTATGGTTTAGTTCATCAGCTTCAAGTATTGGTGAACATTATAAGGTTCCCCCTAATGATTGAAGCAATTAATCCTGTCATATCCATTAGGCCACAAATCAAAATAACATCCTGAAGTAATTCAAAGTAGGGTTAACATGCAGAAAGAAGGAAAAAATAAAACTGTCCATAACATTTTTGTACCTGAGTGAATTACTTCTTGATTTAATCTTTACCCTGAGCTAGTTTCCCTCGCTAGCACTATGAACCACAATAGCCTCATCCCAATGGCATAGTTCAATAACCTCAATTAAACAATCAGAGTGCAAAATTTGACCTCATGTTGTCGAGTATGAGTTTTTGTACTCAAATTTTCAAAGTTCATTCAATGATATGTGCAAATGTATTGGGGTTATAGAACTGTGCCCTGATAGATGAGCATATTGTGGATCCTAGCTACCAAAGTGCCTCAGCAAATCATAAGTCTTTTACCGCAAACATAAACATGGTATTATGCATACATAAACAAAATATGACCTTAGAAAAGCTTAAAATTGATTCAATAATGGAGCACAGCTCCAACACAGTTACTGTAGCAACAACATGCCTTGACTTGAATCCTATCAATTTTTAAAAGTGAAAATGGCATGAGCCAAGTTGCGCCTGCTTGTAAGAAAAGCAATTTGAGATGTGAAGAGAAATTGATGAAAAAGCAATTGATGACACAGATTGCGTGTGACAGACGAGCATCAACAAAAAGTAAGAAACCTTGGAGAGCATCAAGTGCAACCGACAGCAATGACAGGTTTTGATAATCAACAACATTAACATTGTCGCTACTGACCACCTAAAGGATGGACTACTTAAGTGAGAGTGAAGTGTTAAACTACAGTGTCTTTTCCTATGGGTTTTTAGCTTGTCTTATGAAATTCTTTAGCTGTATGTTTCTTGCTCCTAGCATTTTGGTTTTCTAACATGAAATGCATTTACACTGCAAAAACTCGGGTGTTAAAAGTAACACCGGTTGGAGTCAATAAATGGCAAAAATAACACCAAGAGCGTAAAAATAACACCCAAAAGTGTTAAAAAATAACACCCCCTGGTTACAGTCCTTGATTGTAAGAAAAGCAATTTGAGATGTGAAGAGAAATTGATAGAAAAGCAATTGATGACACAGATTGCGTGTGACAGACGAGCATCAACAAAAAGTAAGCATCAAGTGTAACCGACAGCAATGACAGGTTTTGATAATCAACAACATTAACATTGTCACTACTGACCACCTAAAGGATGGACTACTTAAGTGAGAGTGAAGTGTTAAACTACAGTGTCTTTTCCTATGGGTTTTTAGTGTGTCTTATAAAATTCTTTAGCTGTATGTTTCATGCTCCTAGCATTTTGGTTTTCTAAAATAAAATACATTTACACTGCAAAAACTTGGGTATTAAAAGTAACGCCGGTTGGTATCAATAGTGGGCAAAAATGACACCATGAGTGTAAAAATAACACCCAAAAGTGTTAAAAAATAACACCCCTGGTTACAGCTAGTCCTTGATTGATTTCAACTGGTGTTACTTTAAACATCCGAGTTTTTGCAGTGTATCGCTAATTTTTACTATAATTGTTACTTTTACACCAAGAGTGTAAAAATAACACCCAAAAGTGTTAAAAAATAACACCCCTGGTTACAGTCCTGACTTCAACTGGTGTTACTCTAAACATCCGAGTTTTTGCAGTGTATCGCTAATTTTTACTATAATTGTTACTGCAACTTTTGAAATTCACTTCACTGCTGTAAGGACAGATTAAATTCAAAATGTTACTTCAAATCTGATCTCATTCGTCAATGGTCGTGTGTCTTGAGCTTGCCACCAAAAAAAGGTGGCGACGTTACATTTTGCCAAAGTCGACTCAAAACAAATGATGATATCTCTGTCAAGCAAGAAGTTATTGTCATGCTTGTGGTCTCATTTTATTGCTAAATAAAATGCACTTTCAACCCTGTAAAAAGAAATACTTGAACTTTTTTAATACTGACACTGTGCTTCATAGAATTCAGAATGGGCAGGGTGGCGGTGGTGGGGGATGTGGTGGTGGTGGGGGATGTGGTACACACAAACTCTATGGGATTGGTATTTTTAGTGCGTAATCTGCTTCTGTAAAGGCTGTAAATTGGATTTGGACTCTATTTAGCATCTAAGGGCGAATTTCTCGACGGGTGGCTTAGCAATTGGCTTGTCTAGCCTCAAGGCTTAAGAGGTCGTAAGACCAGGCTTAACTGAAAACGTATTTCCCAAGCACGGCTACCATAGCCTCGAGGCTTCGTTGGCCTGTGGGCCAGGCTTGTAGGATTAGCCCCAGGCTTCAGTAAAATTTGCATTTCTCGAAATCAGTCTTCTGTAGCCGTAGTCTCACGCAAGCCTGTTAGACCAGGCTTACAGTGGCTTTTCTTGGCCCTGCCTCAGAGCAGGTCTTAGGTCGTAAGCCTTGGTCTATTTCAATTTACAAATTATTTAAATTGTAAGCAAAGTTTATCTTTCATATTTTTGACGGTCTTTCAATTAACATGAGTAAGCAGTCGCGTAACTAGGGTGTGGGGGGAGCAGGGGAGCTCTTGCCCCCCCCCCATGAAAAAGGTAAATTAGGCCTACTTCTGACAGTTATTAATTAATCTCATATTTGGTCAATTTAACCTTAAAAACTCAATTTTTAAGGTTAAATAAATTGCATTTATCCCACTTTTGTATCATTGGCCTATATGTCACCAGCTTTAATAGCTTAAATATGGCATTTGTATCATAATTGGTTTTTTCAATCCCACCTCCCTCCACCCCCCCCCCCATGTCAAAAAAAAGAAATCTACGCATATGTTCCGGGGACACATTCCAAGCAGATCCCATAACTCCTCAGACCCACTCCACCCCTTACAAACCCAAACAGCATGAACGATAACTGCTCCTCATTTATTATGTTTGTCCCCGCTTTCCCACACCCACCCCCAAATGAAAATGTCTATAGTTACGCCACTGTGGGTAAGTAATTGTTTGATTTAGTTGAACATTTCAGCATTTTATTTTAGTGTTCATTTGAGTTAGTTGAATTTTTTGAAGTAGCTGTTGCTATCATAAGACCTACTCAATTTGAATGATGATTTTTTTTACAACAAATATAATTTAAAAAAATTCTTTCATCATCATCATGATCATCATCATGATCATCATCATGATCATGATCATCATCATCATCATATTCATCATCATCATCATCATGAAGACCTATATGATACCATCTGTCCCTATCCAAATAGTTTGATACTCGTACTTTTCATAAGTAGGCCTATTACAATATTATTTTGGAGTGCCTATATTATACCAGGTTGGACATCAATTTAATACAATAGAAGGACAAAATTGGTAAAGATATAGTAAATATTTGACACGAAACAATAGTGCATGCAGTATTAAAACTGAATTTACGGATAAGATGCATATAATATTGCTATATCTTCTACTTAAATAATTATAAATATTGTACCAACAGATAACTTCATGTGAGATCTGAAAAGACTACTGATATCAGCAGTAGGCCTAGATAGCACGTTGGTTGCTTTCCTTTTTAGGGGAATCACGGATTCCTTTCCATTAGGCTTACAGTTTTACCCTTTTTGGGATGCAAAGAAAAAATCACAAGTATAAAGCATAGACGTATCATTCATACAAGTTGGACTCATAAAAAGTCAAGCGGAAATAAAATAATACATAAAAGACACAAAAACAGGCACAATATTCTTGCATCAAGTTGTGTACGGTATAAGCCCAAGCACAAGACCGCGGGTCCAGGCTAGTCTTTGCGCCGGGAACATTGCGATAATGAAACGGCAACCTTGTTAGTACGGTAAACCGGGAGGACCACAGCTTATGTACATCTACCTCCAACAGCCTATACAATTAAGTCGCTTGTTGAAAGGGACGAGGTTGTCAAGCGTTAAGCCTGCAAGGCCACTAAGACTAGGTTGAATTTGCGTTGAAGAAATCCGGCTAGAGTTAAGACTCGGGCTTCGAGAGCGGGCTAGGCTTGGTAGCCTCAAGGCCACCTTAAGACTACGGCTTAATAAGACTCCTGTCGGGAAACTCGCCCTAAAAGACTAATGACCTTACAGCTAAACAATTCTACTAATTGTTTTTAATCATTTATGATTGGTTTAGTCTAGAAAATACAAACTTTTCCATACAAAACTACCCGTTGTCATATTAAACACTGTAGTATAGTAATGCAGATGTCTTCAAAATCTAAAAGTTACTGTAAATTTTTAATTACTTATCCTATCATAGTCAAAGTATAGATTTTCTGAAGGAAATTTGACGAGGAATCTAAATATGGACACATTTTTTCTGTATGGGTTAGGGGGAATATGTTTAGGTTCAAAATATGTTGAATTGTAAAAAATCTAACATACTTTGGGACACCTTATATTCCGAGATTACCAAACAGCTGTGATTTTGGTTTCTTCCAAAGTCAGTTGGCTCTCCATATCCTCTAACCAAATGAATGTTGTTTACTTCCAGTTTATTACTGTAAGTTGGTAATAAGCAATACATTGTGTGGCCCATTTGTTATCAAAATCTTTTTTATTCCACCCTGTATAACTTGCAGGTCACCCTGTATAATGAGTTGAAATGTATATATTTGAATTGCTTATGCCTTCAGCTTTCCAAAAATGTATACTTTTGCTAGTTTAGGGTTGATGATTGTGGAGATAATCTAATTAGAAACCCGGTTGGTGTAAAAATTCATAATATTTGTCATGTAACGCTAAGGGTGGCGAGTTCAGGACACACGGCCCAATGCATTTCATTTTAAGATGAATTGGTTCAAAATTATTCATTGATTTTGTTTGTTTCTTTTCACTATGAAAATAATCCTGTCAGAAATACTTGTCATGACACATGTCCTTTTTGGTGAACAACCTTTTAGTACTCTATGCATCTGCCCAATGATGCCTAAACACAAGCATTACTCCAGTTTAGTAAAAACACTTAATGCTCAGCATGCTAGCCATAGGCTTCAACATAATAAGTCCCAAGTTCTGAGATATTTTCTCAAAATATCAAGAGCTATCTCAAGAACCACTGAACCAATACTAGGCTTGTTTGTACTCATTTTAATGCATTTTTCATGCTGATTCCAAATATGGTCATGAAAATTTAAATTTCTGAAATTTATGAATTTTTAAAATTTGTTTGCAACATATCATCTGCAGTCGACACCCGCGTGAAGAGTGTTAAAGGCAGGCACACATATGAGTACACCACGTTTGTCAGATCAATAATAGAGTAGAGTTTTACTGCTAAATGTCATATGCTATGACTTCATATGAACAGATATAGACATCACTGCAGGGCAATTATGTAACTTCAAAATATGTAAAAATGATTTGGTTTTGAAATGACTCAAGAGCAATGTAGTGTGTCCAAGTCACAAGTGGAATAGCAGTTTGGTGTTCAGCCATTTGAACTTTACAGGTTAACTCATGAGCACTACCTGCCAATCTAACATTGCCACAGATTGGTCAATTGCATGATATCTTGACTTTAATCACCAATCAGAATGGAGCTTTGCAAATAATTCACCCCAATTTGTTTGTGTGGGGAAATTGATTATTATAACAATGTTGCCGATTGGTCCAATTGATAATGAAAACTTCTTTTTGGCCAATCGGCAGGTAGTTCTCATGGGGTTGAGTGTGGTTATATCTTGCCGCTTTTCCCAAGTCTGGTTGGTTATTACGTAGTAGCCAGTTGCTCAGAAATTTCATATGCATGACCATTTCGTTGTGATCCATCGACTAACCAATATATGCCAACGTGCGCACCCCATTTATTGCGTAAAAAGAACATGGTCATGAGATGCTATACAGCTTGGTTATCAAATGATCCGAGGTACTGACATTTCCTAATATGGTTGAATCAGCCGATCAGAACCCCACTTCTGTGTTTATGCAAGGCACATGCTATACTAGCTAACAGCAGTGAAAATGAGTGTTGAGATCTCTGATAGCTGGGGTGTCAGTTGATGTCAAGTTAATGTGGAAAGATACTTTAAACTATTAATTTGTGGAAGCATTTGTGACCATACACGGCGAATGAGCCGTAAATTCCTCCCAGGTCAATTTTGTTTTATTTCGTGTTTAGAAAATATATATCATAAGCTATAAAATGGTATATCATTTGACTTCAAATGATATCCTTCAACAAAATGGTAGCTTTTTTTCGTTTCTACATGTGTCTCTTTTTCCACATTTCTGGTAATAAATATCAAACAGTCATAATTGGTGGTCATTTCAAATCATCCCCAAGTCAACGAGGTTCAAGAATGTCCTCTCATTGTTAATTGTTGGTTATACTGTCACGAACCCCTCACGGAAGTATCCTGCGCCTCCTCAAGCCACTTCCGGTCCTGCCGGGACTCGAACCCACGACCATGACGACCCTCGGATTAAGAGGCGAGCGCGCTAGCCTATAGACCAAAAGAGGACTTCCCCATCAGGTCTATAACACTAACGCACTTATACCTCCGTGACATGCTCCCCCTCCTCGAGGGCGCGCCTGACTTCCTCTTGGTCGCGCCTTACTTCCTCTGTTTAAACTGGTCGTCCTTGATACAAGGCATACTCGGCCAGACTGGTCATCCTTGATACAAGGCATACTCAGCCAGCCATTTTTGTGAATGCCTAACCCTTTCCGATGGGTAATCCCCCTGATGTTAAGAAACACCAGGGACCACCGCTGCCACCATTTTTGTCACGAACCCCTCACGGAAGTATACTGCGCCTCCTCGAGCCACATCCGGTCCTGCCGGTACTCGAACCCACAACCATGACAACCCTGGGATTAAGAGGCTAGCGCGCTACGCGCTAGCGTATAGACCAAAAGAGGACTTCCCCGTCAGGTCTATAACACTAACGCACTTATACCTCCGTGACAATACATACCTAGACAAAATACAATACTTTGTAACCCACCACTTGAACAGGATTTAGCCAAAGCAAACAAAGACCAGAGCTATTAAGAATTCTATAGACATCTAAAGTAGAAGCTTATTATCCTCTTCAAAAATAGGATTATTAATTGCTTTAAAAGGTGTTTGACTATCAAAATGAGATAGATGTTGCGCCAACTTGAGGTACCGATGAATACGACCTTCATGCATATTTTACACTGTAACTCAGAATAGGACATTTGAACAACAGCATCCACTGTTTGATCAACAAGCAATAAACACTATATAAATTGATAGTATCATATGAAACTGCAGGCAAGTAAGGAGTAAATTATATCCCTAGTAAAATAATTGATACATAATGATAACAAAATTCCCATTGGCAACAACAATGACATCTATTATATATATCACCAACACCGTATGCAAACCAACAATGGGATCGCAGCTATGTATATAAACTTAATTCATAAACCAAAATGATATCTGGAACGTTTGCGAAAAATTTATCAAGTCTCTTTGAAGAGAAAAAGATAGAAATAATAAGAAAACATAAACATTTACAAAACTAGAATGTGATCGTGTGCATTAAATGAGTTTAACCTTGACGCTATACATTCAAAATAAATCGAGTAACAAAATACCCAAAACGCACGCCCTGAAAACATCTGTAACATCTTCCAAGATGTATCATTATTTCTTTTGATAAATCTGGAGGTGAACATCCTCCCTGAAATTCTACCATAACGTTGCCTCAAGATACTCCTCTTAATGATACAAATTACACTGATTTCACTTGAATCAGCTGTTCCTCATTGATTGATACAGAAAAATAACTCAATTTTACCTTGAGCTACGCTCACTTTCTTCCCAATATGCAGCTTCCTACTCCTGACACCATTTTTCATTATTCGGTTAGGATACATACAAGTAACATTTTGATTATTGCTGAAGTTAAAGTTGAAAATGGCAATCTGATAAATCGATATCAATTTATATATCATCACTAGGCGGGAAAAACCTCATATGATATGTACTTTTTGCCCTCGACCATGGATGAAGCAAACTTTTCAATATAAAGTCTACACCTACAAGGCTTTATCCATGTTCAAGGGCCAAAAGGACATTTATTAAAATGAGGTTTTTCCCGCCCACTGACAATATTTACATATTAACTTTGCAATTCCATAAGCTTTTATACATATTCTGCATCTCCTAACTGCCCAAGCCAAGTTATTTCATCAATATATTTGGATGGTGTGAAATGAGCTCCAACAACTCAGGGTTGCAAATATATTTTCTTTAAAAGAAGAAAAAAAAAATGTATCAGAATATCTTACGCTTGAAACCCTACAAATTGCTCTCTTGCAACTTAGCTCTTGAAAAAACCTGGTCACCTTTACTGCTTTCTATTCAAAAGTACAGGAACAAACAGCCACACGGTTGGTTGATGGGATCATTTATTAGTTTTTCAAACAAAACATCATGTATAACCAAATTTTAGGCTTAAATAGCTAAAAGTGATATTGTGCTAATGCATACAGATGATTTTGAGTCGTTCTCAACTTTAATTTCCCCTCTTTTACAAAATTATTCACTTTTATAGTATTTTTTAAAGCTTTTTTGGATATAAAATGTATCTATTAATGCCAAAATTGGTGGCGCTATTTAGTTACTGGAAATGACCCTTTCAAGCTTTTAATACAAATAATTCCTTTTATTGTTTGATAAAATATGTATATAAAATTTCCTTGTTGCTTGTTTCACCTATTCCGGCTGTTTTAATGCCGGTATTAATCACCTAACCCTTGCAAAATAAAGAAATATGATTTAGGATAAATAGCGCCATCTATAGTTTGCATTTAGTTAATAATGAAGCCAATTCTATATACATCAAACAGCCGTGGCCACTCTATGGAAGATCACTTATTTCCAGACTTCCTGTCTACAAGCAGTAAGGCTAATGGCAGCTTTCATTCTGGTATCAGTGGCTGTTTAAAATCAAATATATAAATATGATACAACTCTTGATTGTTGGATGCTATTATTGCACTGAACCTCTGATAACTGATAAGGATATTCCAGATAAAAACTACACACCCTCTATAAAGATGTGACCTTAATCTCCCATACAGGGGGTGCAGATTTCAAATGCAGTTAAGTCACTCTTTAACCCCATTTGAAATACACACTCCTTGTGTGGAAAATGAAGGTCATGTCTTCCATAGGAGGTGTATGGATTTTAACTGGAATAGCCCAACTGCTCAACGTTGAATTGAGAAGTAGGGGAACTAAAACAATAGTATTCAAAGTGTGCCAGCATTTATTTCTTAATTGTGGATGCACAAATTTAACCTATTGAAACATCACAACAATTTTGTCAATGTTGTAGGCTAGTTTATATTTATCAAACAGCATATATTGCAGACTTCTTTTGACATATTCACAGAGACAAATCACATACCTGGGCATAGTCATAGCATTCGTTAATGTCATTCCCTGCCATTGCTAATTGGATGCTATCTCACAGTTATGACAGTTGAGATAACACATTTGACAGATACATACAAACAGTCTGAAATGTAAAGTTACTCACTTTCTTGTACACCTAGCTCACATGGTTTTTTTCTCTACCACAAGGCCATTTATACAGCTTGCACACACAAAAAGTTACATACATGTAGAATATGGTTTCTATGGTTCACAAAATATTGCCCCTGTCAATTAAGGAAATGGAAATACTTCAGCACCCGAAGATGCAAGTTATTGCAAATTCCAAGCATCTACAATGGTTGCTCATTATCAATTACAGCACAGATGTACACTGCAAGAAAACATATGTCACCTGCAACCACAAAATGAGCATAAAGTCGCAAGTTGGTAGTTTTGAGACATCCTGGCTGCTGAACTGATGTTCTTTGTTTGCCACGCACCTGTACAGGCAAGAAGTATGCCCTTCATGAATGGGCCATGTACATGCCACCACCCCCCTCGTTCTCAAAGGACATATTATAGACATGAACAAAGAACACCAACACAGCAGCCTTAACTTCTCGAAACTACCAATTTTACGCTCATTTTGTGGTATTCAACCTAACTAGTGCCCCTTCCCTTATTATCATCTCCTCTGAATGTTTCTGCACCTGTTTAGTGCCTCTTTTGAGTTACATATTGACAGAAATTATTTTATATATTTATCTGAATCAACTTACTTCAGAACAAATGTGAATTACTAGGTCAAATACAGTATTTATGATAAGAGTTGTAATTTCAATACCCATTGATGGTGTTCAGTCAGTGGGAGATCGGAGCAGCGCGGCCGGCAATCGGAAAGACTTGGAAACAGTGAATAGTAGACTATTGGATGTGACTATTATACCAATTGTCCCATTTCACAAAAAGGTTGATGTTTTGAAAACCCAATGACTCACAGAGAAAGATATGCGAGTCTTCTGTCTCTTGGTAGCCAAAGTCATGAGTTTCATGTAAATGTCCATAAGTTACATACTAATAGCCTACCTTTTGGTTATACACTACTAATAGGCCTGGGAAGAACTAGTTTGTAGGCCATCTGAAAAACCTGCTTTAAAATCCACTGATAAACACCAAGTTATAGAGTAAAAAATATACCAAAATTCATCCGCACGGCATCAGGTTTTAGTAAGCATGTTACGGTAGTTACAGTTCAGTGTGAAATTTACTGAGTCAACATAGGATGGCTTTTTGTTCTGGTCATTTGGAATCTAAATCACCTAGTTTCATCTGGTAATTATATGTGACCAGCTCCAACAAAACCCGGAACAAGTCGCCAGGCATGTTTTTGAGCTAAAACAAAAAAAATCAAATTTTGAAATTCTTAATTCCATGGTATTTGACCTTGAGACTGAGTGGACTTTCAAATTCTTGAAAATACTTATTTAAAAAAAAAGAGGTTTATTTAATCAATAAATTGACAGTTGAACTATGATCCATATTCAATCCTGTGTAAGGCAGGAAACTAATTAGCACATTACTCAGACTAGCCATTTTTCAAAAAATATCAAGGTATCATTTACAAAATTATCCATATCTTGAAAAGTTTTGATGCTACGTATATAATTTTGGTATCACTTTAAAGCTTATTGTCCTATGCTTACATCTTTATTCAAATCATGAAATGTCAAAAATGTAACTTGTTCCTGGTTTTGTCGGAACGGGTCACATATTTAATTGTTGGTGTTCTAGAACCTTTCACACCAAATTCAGCATTTTCCATAGAAAACAGTATAATAGGCAATGAATATTGTTTAACCTTTTGGTACTCAAAGTATTCTGCAATACAGCACAGTTTATAAAGCAATTGGTTTTATCTTTAAACCCTAAATCAATACAACACTGTGACATTCCACCAAATTATTATTTTTTTTCAAATGTGATCGCTATTTTTTTACCACCTCATAAAATTTAAACAAATATAAGGGCTCATATTGAAATACCCTACCACGTTTTCACACAGAAAGAAGGCAGGATTCCTCTCGCTAAGCGCGCGCCTCGGGAAAGCTCGGTCATAAAACGGATCATGGATTATATGCATATCAGTGATACACCCTGCCCAGGATTTTAACAAAAGAAGGCTAGCACAGGAAAGCTGCAGGATGGCGCACACCTTCCTGTGTAAGGGAATTTCAATATGAGCCCTAAGATGCAACCTACTTCAGAGACACCATTTTGTAATTTGCAGCTATGCATTGCATGTTATTACCTCCAGCGACATGCCTAATGGTCTGTGCAATCTGTTGGCGGGCCAACAACGGGTGGCTACTTGTCAGCATGCATCAATAATGTAGACAAATTTGTTACTACATATAACTAGTTAGCAAGATACCTCTACGTGGACACAGAACCTGGGGCCATCTATCTCATTGATGGAATGAAATCCTCCTTGTATATCTGCTCTCTCTTTTTATGTCATATGGCATTAGAGAGGCACCAAGCAATCTAAAAATATGCATCTAGTTTTGAGTCAGAAATTTGTAGACACAATATGCATTAAATCTGATGGATTTTTCATTCTAGATTTGCTGTGGCCAGCCTGAAGCTCAGCATCTCTATAAATAAAGCAGATTGCAATGATTTCAGCTCTTGTCATGTACCACTTTTATAATTAAATCTCGCCCAGAATCACGTAAAAGTAAATATGCAGTGCCATTTTAAGCACTATTTGGGCAAAAAGTAAGTAAAATAATATGTGAGTGAAGTGCAAATGGTTTGGTAACCCTAAACGGAAAGCAGTTATTGAACAGTTTAAAATCAGAATAAATATAGAAGTCTCACCGTAATACCTGGTCACACATGATTTAGTAAATGATCCCACAATACTTTCCACCAGTGTACACTGTTAAAACACATGGTCAGTGGCATGCACATAGGGGGAGGGGCATGGGGGGGCACAGGCCCCCTACTTTTGTTGGTCATTCGGGGGAAATCGGGGGAAATTCGGGGGAAATCAGTCATTCCGCTCGTTTACACTCCTAATCAGAATCCATTCGGGGGAACTGAACAACCTGGCCCCCCTACTTTCAATGTGCTGCGCACACCACTGCACATGGTACATTGTTATGGGGTAAAATTTGGTTTGCCCAGGTTGCCATCCTTAGGGGGTTACTGGTTCAAGCTTCTAGGCTCATACACCTATTCTGAATTATGATATGCCATAGGCTTTGCGTTGTGATCATTTCGAAAGCATGAGCCAGTTGACCTAGCAATGGTTATATTCTAACATTCTCTTCACCAGTATAAAAACGTCTATTTCAACATGTTAGAAGTAATGAGATATAGAATAAATTGAAAGGCTCAGCAAATCAGCAAATATCAATCCATTTCCTGTCTGTTTATATCAATTAACTTTCAAGTCCAACTTCTTTACATTTGGTAATTGTGTTTGATGTATGTATGTATTTTTCCCCAAAGAGCTAGTATAAAATTCATGGCTGTTTCCTGTCGAATTGAGATGGGTGAATAACCCATTGACAGCTCATAGCCTTTTCAATTCTTTGGATTAAATCAAATCTATCAGATGTTTAATGACTTTGACGTTAAAGTGTCTTTATTGTTGAGGATTAAAGCAAAAAGCCCCAGATTTACCATAGGACTTCTAACACAAAAAAAGCAGCGACTGGAGCTGATAATAAACTGAGCTCAAAAAGAAACTTATAATTTTTCTCAAGGTCATATCTTGAAATCCTGTCTATCAAATTCTACCACCATTACACACAGGTTTACTTCAATACTCTACTCTTAACACATGTCAGTAACCACGCAGTTATACAACTGACACAACAGCAAAATGCACTGACATGGAACAGCTTCCTGGAACACATTCACAGCCCAGCCCTGTTTCATGAAAAAAGTTTTATGAAAAGCAGAAAGCAGCACCGTTTTATCATCTGTGCAAGGATCTTGTGTGCATTCTCACAGATTTTTTGTGCTGGGTGCCAAATGTTGGGCTGTGAAAGTGGAGGAAGTCCAGGAAGCTGTCCCATGACAGTGCATTTTGCTGTTGTGTCAGTTGGACAACTGCTTGGTTACTGACATGTGTTTTGAGTAGAGTATTAAAGTAATCCTGTGTGTAATTTTGGTTCATTTTGATTGACAGTATTTTAAGATATGACCTTAATGATTCACGCGTTGTAAAAAATTATAAGTTTCTTTTTGAGGTCAGTTTATTTTGAATTGAATGTCTAACCACCTGAACACAACTAATCATGAAAATTACACTGTGGCTTTCTTCATGATCTGACTCAACTCGCTTAGATTGACACAATTCAGATATACTGTCATCAGATAATAACTTGGATTTTGCTACAGTAATTCAGATGAGATGACCTGATAATAGGTTGGATCTAGCTGAGCAGGGTTCGCGATTTATTGAATTTAAAACGGATTAAAAAAAAATTGAAATCATTAATTTTTAAATATTTTTTATTCGAGGAACTACTATACCCCATGATATCAAGTTAGAATAGACCAGTGGAATGCTAGACATATGCGCAATCCTACCAGGTATTTACAAAAAATGGGAAAAACCTGGTGAAATCAGCACCTTGAAGATGAATTTTTAGCAAGAGATAAAATTACATCATAGAGGTATTTTAATTGTATCCAAAAGTTGTAAAAGCATTATGAAATAAAGCAGTAAATTTAAGAAAGAAATTAACTTACATTTATCTAAAAAATCATTTGATTTAAATTGTGATTTAAATTGTGCCAACCCTGTTGCTGAGGTAGATG
Source organism: Amphiura filiformis (assembly GCF_039555335.1). Lineage (NCBI taxonomy): Eukaryota > Metazoa > Echinodermata > Ophiuroidea > Amphilepidida > Amphiuridae > Amphiura > Amphiura filiformis. The sequence goes on from NC_092632.1 coordinate 60,381,024, forward strand.
AGCCACAGACCACTTAAAAACCTACAACAACCCTATTCTCATCAATACGCTACAAAAAACAGATTTTTTAAACAGTAAAATGATGACTACCGATACATGTATCCCATTCCCTATTTGAGAATGACTGTTCCATGAAGAATACCAAATTTGACTTTTTCCTTGAAAAGTAAAAAACCCAGTTGTTTCTATATTTGTATCTTTTATTCACAAGCAAGATCTATCCAGAAATATTAATAGCAGCAATGCTTATTCTTGCAATAATTTACTATTAATATCTAATTCCTGTGCTATGTTTTAAAAGCTCTTTCAAAACCCTCAATTTTGATATTTTGCCAAGAATTTCAATAACCAAATTCAAACTGAATACACATCACTTCAAAACAGCAACAAAAATAGTTCTCTTAATATCAACTTTAATAAAAAGAGTATTTTTATACAGGTGCCTTATAGCAATTATAGTTCAATACAAACAATCACACACACATCTTCCTGTCAAATAGAAAGAAAAAGAGGAAGCGCATTAAAGTATTTTCAAACCTTCTTTTAGTGGCCTTTTTCAATCATTGACTGCTCACATCAATATTGTTACTGAAATCTTTGCGAGTATAAATTTTGTACGTAAGTGCATCCCACGTGGTGTGATGACACAATCACCTTTAGTGATATATAGGCAGTTTCGCTGGCCAGCGAAGCCCAACACCCGTGGCAAAGTGTCGCCGACCCAGTGCTTGGCATGCGAGGGGTCTCGGGTTCGAATCCCACCCAGAGCAAACAACTTCTTTCTTTGTTTTCTCTCTTTATTCCTTGCTTCTTTCCCTTCCCATCGCCAAAAAGCCCTTAGGTGGTTAGGGTTAATGAAATAATCTACAAGAAAGTTTTTGTACATACACATTGTGCAGCCAGAGGTTCCCAGTTGTATAAAAATCTCAACTTTTTTTTGTGAAAGTAGTGGGGGAAGTCTGTGGAACATGAAATATCCCTTTAAATAACACCTAGTAGCGTCACTAACATGCTGAAGGAGCTGGATTGGTGTTCTTTAAAAGATCGTAGAACAGCCAATAGGTTAACCATCCTCCACAAGGCTAGAGAGGGTCTCCTGCCCCTGCCGGTCGACGACCTCCTTCTGGCGGTCCAACGTCCTTCTAGGCACTCTCACCAGAACTCATATCAAATCATAACCGCAAACAAAGACTGTTATAAGTACTCGTTCTGGCCAAGGACAGTACAGGACTGGAACAAGCTACCCTACCACATCACCACGATACAAGACTCCAAGAACCAAGCAACCAACTACCTAAAGCAACTCCAATAAATAGCAATCCGCATGCGCACAACTATTCCTGTTCGTCTGGCTTCACTTGAAGCGTTGAGCAGTATTGCTACAGATACAGATACAGATATGTTACCTATTGTGTGATTTGTTTTAATTGACTCAATACTGCTAATTAAAGTTAATTGAGGCCTGTACAGTAAGCATGTTGCAGATAGCTGAATAGATTTAAAATTACCTACCCCTTAAAATTCTCAAATAACACATTATTTCTCACTTTGGAATGATTCATTGCGCTATATTCCAGGTACACACCCACCCCCTATAAAGGAGTTCAGATTTCCACACTTTTTGACCAGTTATGATTGGTGAAAATCCTGACTTTTAAAGTGTCTAAATACAAAAAAAACCCAACAAAATATAGTTCACAAGTGAAAATCATGAATTTGAGCGTCACATTTCGATGATTCTGTGATTTTTTTTTTACATTTTATTGCATTTCCAAGCTTTTTTCAGTAACATCGGCAACTAGATTCCAGTAAAGTAAATTTGACAATTCAGACATTTCTTGTATTGAATATTTACTCCTCTATAGGGATGTGCACTCATTTTCTGGAATATCCTTTTGATTGGTAAACATGGTAACATTGTTCTGGTATACTGTCAGCTGATAGCGTGTCATCCTGTTTGTTTATATAATTAGATACAACTTTTGGGAAATCCCTATGAGATCATATTTCTAAATGGATAGCATCGGGCAAACCCAGTACAGCTAAGCATCCAGCTTAATCATTTACTGTACAGAGTTCATTTTGTCTGTGCATCAAAATTTGTACTGTACTTGTACGAAGATAAAAATCACTCCTGATATATTTGATTAACTTGATAATCATTGCGGATATGTAAAGTAAACATTAATTGCCAAATACATTGAATTTCAGTCATGTTAATTAGCAACAAATAGATATAAATACAAATGATCCCGAAACAAGTTTCAAAACGCATTGATCTCTAGACTGTGGACACAATTATTACTGTGTACGGTATAATTGATCTTCCGTACTGAAAACGGAAAAAAAACCTGTTATTTTTACAAAATGGAACCAGATTATATTACTTGGACTGATGTACTCAACACTACCACATTCACCTCCACTTCTGAACTTAAGACAACCACAAATAGCACAACTTCACCACCGACAACAACTTTGGGTGACATTATAAAAACCACAGATTTGGGAACAACGTCCAATGTAACCAGTATGTCTTCTACACCTGCACCATATGTCCTTGCATATGGAGAGCTAGTCTTTGCCTCAGTCATCTTGATCATCATTCTCATTGCTGGCATTATTGGTAACAGTATGATCATATTCAGTGTTATCTTCTCAAGAAAACTAAGAACATCCACCAATGCTTTTGTAGTGAGTCTAGCCGTTGCTGACTTGTTGACGAGTCTGTTTCTACCATGGTATGTTACTGCCTTCCTTGGCAAAGATGGGTGGCCGTTACCTAGAGCAGAATGGTTGTGTGGTGCAACTGGTTTTATGGTTTTCACCTGTACTGGTGCAAGTTTATATAACCTAGCGGCAATCGCTTTGAATCGCCTTGTATACATAACGCGCCCATTTCAATACAAGAATATCTACAAACCATGGATATTGTATTGATGGTGACTTTGACTTGGCTCATACCAGGCGGTATCATTGTAGTATTTCTTCTGGCAGGAATAGGGGGATTTGGATACGAAACTGTAGATTACCCATCATGCTCTGATCTTGATGACATTAATGGAGCAGGTGTATTCAATTTAGTGCAAGTAGTTGTTGGATTTCCCATTCCGCTTGTCACCATCATCGTCTGCTACACATTGATCTATATCCATATAAGACGACATTTCAAGAACAAAATGGCGCGTCAGTTATCGCAGATGAATCACATGAAGACTGCCACCGGTGATGCTGAAAACTGCAATCATCATGAAGAACAACTCACTGAAATCGCAAAACAAGAGCTGCAGATCACCAAAAACTTGTTCCTAGTTGTCTGCGCCTTTTTCGCTTGTTTTCTACCGTTTTTTGTCGCAAATGCAATACCAAATGCTGGCCATTTTGTATTCTATGCATCACTACCAACCTTTGGCAACAGCGCCATCAACTTTGGTATATACGCAAGTCGACATCCTCAATTTAAGGTGGTCTTAGGCTGCATGATAAAATGCAAATATGCTGATATCCCTGAACCATCTAATGTACTAAAAGCAATACTAGGTAGATAACAGAGATAATTTGTTGTCTATTTCACATCAGCGTATCTGATATTTTTATCATTTTCATGAAATTGACAGAGTAAATAATTATACATGTACAACACTATTCAAAAGTACCAAATCCTAGCTGTGGATGTTGCTTTTAAATTATTGACATTTGTACTTTATTGGGCTATTCCAGAAATTAAAGGTACCCCTCCCCTAAAGAAGACATGGGATTCCCAAAATTTTTCACCATTTTTTGCTCTGGAAATTCCCCCCAAAATTGGTCATTTTCACAACCCTAAACATGCTAAAGAAGACATGGTAATTCCCAAGAAAAAAATACCTTTTTATTTTAGGCTTGGGAATTCCCGAAAATTTTGGCAAAAATGTGCCTGTCTTCTTTAGGGACACTGGGAATTCCAAATTTTTTAATCATTTTACTGGCAAAATGGGAATTCCCATTTTTTTGGATAACATTTTGGTCTGGGAATTCCCAAAAATTTATGGTACAAGTTAAGTTACATGTCTTCTTTAAGGGGTGCCATTAATTTCTGGAATAGCCCATTTTAAATTGTCTGTTTCACATAACGACATATCTGCTATATGATGTTGTATCTGCACATAAACACAATTTCGCATAACAGCGTAGGCCTATGTGTTGGCTTATGTGTTGATTCTCAAATTTGTCAGATACGCCATTACATGTGGTGTAATCAAGCAAAATCAGTCTGAAATTGGGCATATTTAATTTTCAGTTTTCTATATGATTGCATCAATCATTTGTTAAGCTCCATTTTGCAGAAAACCCCATTGAAATTGAACATTTAATTCCAAAGATAGAACCGTTGAAGTGTTTCCAAAACAATAGGTAACAAAAGAAATTGTTTCCTTTTGTTTGGTTATATCTCAATGAAAATCAATATTTCCAACTTGCTGATAAAAAAATGCAACATTTTCATTCAGAGAACCATACAGGGTTGATTTAATGGGGAAAAAGTTTTAAAAGAAGGCTGATGTGCCTGTTTTTTTTATGATAGCTGTATTTTGTGGATGGTTTTCTCAACATCAAGCATAACAAGATTAACAATTCTGAATTCAATTGAGGTACAATTTTTGGTTCTATACCACCAGATATTAATGTCACACTACATAGAGGCAGTGTACTGTATAGACTGATAGGATATACAGAGTTTTGATGTACAGTGGCGACACCAGGATTTTTTTTTTTTGGGGGGGCATTTTGGGGGCATGGGGCAACATGAATTTCAAGGGAAGCGAAAAAAGAGTTCTTACTGGGGGCATTTAGTAAACAAAAAAATATTGGATATATATGTATATAATTATATTGTTGGATGTATTGGTCAGTTGAGACAAAACATTCAAACATATATGCCTATTTGCCTTTTTACTCAGTCTTGTATATTCTTTCTTTTGATTGTTCTTTCTTGTGCCTATTGCAATTAAAAGCATTATTGTAATTTCCACTACAACATGTGAGTAGTATAAAACAAAGCACTGTAAAGTGTGCTGAGGCCTGTGGATCAACATCTAGGCATTGTGCCTGTGCAAAGCGCAGTATAAATAAATCACTGCGCTTTCTTTCTTTCTATTTTGATTTTTACAAATTGGATGTTTGAATGTTTATTGATACTGCTTACACATTACATAACTTGATACAAAAATAATTGCGCTCTGAATATAAAAGCATAAATTTTCTTTGGAAAAAAAAACAAGCATAAAACAAAATTAGGCTCAGAGTCAGAGCAGAATCATTATCATTCTAGAAGCCAACAGTACCAAGGTCAGAATTGAATTTATATTAAAAAAACTCCACCAATATATAGCTCCATAAAGCACCTGCAAAGGCAATCATCAAATTAGCAATTGATTCAGTTGTGGTAATGATCAATAACAATGATTTATTACCTACTAGTACATGACATTTTGTCTATCCTTAGATTTGCCAAGTTGAAGGCCTGTGGTTAACCCCATGAGAACTACCTGCCGATTGGCCAAAATGAAGTTTTCATTATCAATTGGACCAATCGACAACATTGTTAGAATAATTTCACCACACAAAAATTATTTGCAAAGCTCCATTCTGATTGGTGATTAAAGTGAAGATATGATGCAATTGACCAATCTGTAGCAATGTTAGATCGGCAGGTAGTGCTCAGGGGGTTAACCTGTAAGGTTCAAATGGCTGAACACCAAACTGCTATTCCACTTGTGACTTTGACACACTACATTGCTCTTGAGTCATTTCAAAACCAAATCATTTTTACCTGTAAATATTTTGAAGTTACATAATTGCCCTGCAGCGATGTCTATATCTGTTCATTTGAAGTCATCGCATATGACATTTAGCAGTAAAACTCTACTCTATTATTGATCTGACAAACGTGGTGTACTTATATGTGTGCCTGGCTTTAAGTGTTTTTACTAAACTGGAGTAATGCTTGTGTTTAGGCATCATTGGGCATTAATTTCACCATGCAAAACAATTGGGGTGAATTATTTGCAAAGCTCCATTCTGATTGGTGATTAAAGTGAAGATATCATGTAATTGACCAATCAGAAGCAATGTTAGATCATCAGGTAGTGCTCAGAGGGCTAAACAACCCAATCTGGAATAAAAGGCTAAATGCAATCTGGGGTTTCTTTGTTTTGGATTTAACTGAGGCTGTGGATCACCAAGTGTCCATCATGTTTGATGAACAGATGGGATTCACGGATCTGCTGTAAAATTGTCGAACTCAAATCAGGTAATCTACAAAATAATACAACTTTCACTCTTATTTCATGTCCATTTGATCCTTGAAATAAATTCTCCTCCCCCACATCACCCGTCATCAGTGACTTGCATGCCTGTGGCACAGACAAGAAGAGTTGTGTTCACATTTTGAGTTACACCCAGCATACAATTCCGCTAACACTAACAGCGATAAAAATTTCACAAATATTTCCCTACTCCTAAATGGGTGGGGTCCAGGGCCCGGGGGGGTCACTCGCTTACCAAAGTGGTACGCATGCTCGTCCCCAAAAACGTAGAAAAAGGGTCGATTTTTGGCCTTGTGGCAGCGTCGACGTTTTAAGAAAAAAGGGTGCTTTTCAGGTAAAGTTTCGACGTTTAGGGTATCTTTTTTCAATTTCCATTGTTTTGTGTTAGAGTTTACGCCATTTAGGGTCCGTTTAGTTTCTTACACGAATTATGCCATATTTTAGGGGTAAGATTTTCAGAGCCTTACGCCAATAAGGGGTGAAATTTTTTCTACACTGATTACGCCATTTAGGGTCCATTTTTGAGGTGCTGGGACGAGCATGCATACCACTTTGGTAAGCGAGTGATCCCCCCGGGGTCCAGGGACCCTAGAGCCCCTGGTGGGGTCCAGCGGGCGAAGCCCCTGAAGCTTCTGGTTTTTGGCATTAGAAGCTAAAGAGTACAAATTTCACAATGAAAGTAGTATATATTTGTTTCTCTTCTTCCCTCTTTCTTTCTCTCCTTCCGTCCCTTTTTTCTTCGTTCTTTTTTCTCTTCTTTCCCCTTTGTCTTCCCTCCTTTTTCGCTCCTCCCCCCTTTTTCCCCTTCCCTATTTTTTGCTCCTTCCCAGTCCCCCCCCCACACTGGTTAAGCCTCTGCCACCATGCATTCACTTCTGGTTGTTGTAAACATCGGCTGCCACTTCCAGTGTTTCTGTGTCCTTTTTCAACCATGCAAAATGTAATATCTTAGCTTCCGACCAAAAAAGAACGGTCAAATTTACACCAGGTGCCAGACGTAGCAGCATTCAAAATATGCCTGACAGAGATTACACCTAGCTCGCTACTCTTGACTTTTATCAGGAGTAAATTGTTGGATTTAAGCCAGGCTGAACTTATGCCAGGCAGCACTGCTGGCTGCGCCTATCGCTATACTCCTAGCAACTTGCCCCAACCAAGTTCCGGTGGGCGTACATCAGACAATGTGAATGCAGCTAAGCTAGATCACTGTATGAGTGCACCTGTGACTGATACAACCAGTGTTCAAAATTTTGGTTGTCCGTTCGCCCGGGACAACCAAAACATGCACCGGACAACCAAAAATAATGCTCAAGTTGTCCGGCGGACAACCAAAGATCTACAGCTAAAAGTCACTTTTTCAGCATGTTAGTTTGCTCAAACCTGACACAACTGATGAATTTTTAAATATTTAAGAGTAATTGTTCATAAATTGATTACACTCACTCCACTTTATTGGTCAATGTAGTTGTTTCAGATTGTGGCAGCTTACGGACAACCAAAAACTTTGGTGGACAACCAGAAATTACAACCTGGTTGTCCGTGGGACAACCCCTTTTATTTTCTTAATTCGGACACTGGATACAACCCAAAAAACTCCCACGGTGTCGTTCACTCTGTAGTAGTAAACTAAAACGCTTTATAAATGTCAGCAACAACTAATTCGCAATGCATATAGTGTTTATCCTTAGGCTGGGCTTTCATCATTATCACAACTTGATCTGGTTTTATACTACTACATTTACTGGTGAAATTCCATATGATGAAATGTTACAATAACGCTATGTATTTCAGGTATTTTTGGCGCAATTGCTCGGAATATGTTGAACTGTGTATGCATGGTATTCATATTTTGTTTGTTTAGTTGCTAAAGCTCCGCTACACAGGATTTCTTTTTATTGCATTTTTGGCCCACTTTCTTGTTTTCTTAGTTGCTTTGGAGCCATTTTTTTTCTTCATGAAAGTGAAAAGAAAATCTGAAAAGGTATTTCGAAATGTTGCAATATTGCAAAGCTATGTGTGGGCTTGTTTATTTAGCCGAATTCACTTGTTTTAGCTTACAATGTAGTGGTTATTTAAATCAAGACGAGACATATCACATACTTATAATGAAAGACAAAGATAAAGAGAATTTATCGCGTCTGATGTCACTGTCAATTACGATCCTTGATTGGTTAACACAGGTTAATCAGCGTAAAAAGGAAGACCGATCTATCTGGTGCTGATCGGAGAAAATAGGAATAGCAGCAAATGGTGAAAAATTCTGCACTTTTACAAGGCAAAAAGCAGCTTTTCTAGGCATTGTGGACATGGTGCCTTTGGTTAAGAAAGTTTCCTACTAAAGACCTAACTTTTGAGATGGTTTGCATGTCGAAAGGTGCAAAATTAACAATAAGGCGCCCGGTTATAAATCCGCGTTCAGCAAGTCATCATCACGACACTTGTAAACAAACCGTGCTCGAATTTGATTGACAGATGACGTCAGACGCGATAAATTATTTTTATCTGTGTCTTTAATTATAGTCTGTGCTACAGAACGTGTACTTAAATATTACCCATAGGGAGATAAACTACTGGGAACCACACACTCTTGGAAGCCATAACTGGCACACGCCGCTCACTATTTGTGGGACTCATGGCTTGTGTCCACCTAAATCGCGAGTAGTCTTTGACAAAGACTACATACTAGACTGTATCACATACCCAACATCTTAGATAAATGAGCTGAAGATGTTGGATATGTGATACAGTCTAGCAATTTAAATTTAGGTAGATGTCTACCAAATTACCATAAATCAGTAGGTAAACCTACTGATTTATTGTAAACACAGCATTTTGTTGAAAACCCGATCCGAATCAGCACGTGAAAAATGTGTGTGTTCTTGAAACCAAATAGTGAAATCAAAGCAGAACAACAACAGAGTCACCTGCTTGATTCAGCTGTACCTTAAAATTGATTTGAACAACATCCGCCTCATTGTGTTTGATCATATAATTATTTAATACGAGTATTCATCATTTGATTGATTCCTGCTATGCCATTGTCAAGGCAAGATTACCATACTTAATATACATACCTTGACCTAATTAGTGCCTTAGCTTTGTGGATATATCAAGTATTCCCGTTTACTGCATATTTTTTGCTTGTGTGTCAAAAATCAAAATTAAATCTTAGGAAAACTATGATTGCAACATTCATTCTACAATTTCTACTTCTATTTCTCAAAATGCAACTTATTTTGCATGAAAAATATTTCTTTTTAAGGGGTACTATACCCCGTGTTAAATTTGTGACTATTTTGCATTTTTCTCAAAAAATAATAACACACTGGTAACAAAAGTTATGTATATTATTGGGGCAAGGAATCCAGTTACTACACTGAAATGTCAGTGACTCAAGACAAGCGGTTCAGTATATATGATAGGAAATGAGGTACATCCTTGCGGTACCTTATTTCTTATCATAAATAACGAACCGCCTGTCTTGGATCACTGAAATCCCAGTGTAGTAACTGGATTCCTTGCCCCTATAATATACATAACTTTTTTACCACTGTGTTATTAGTTTTTGAGAAACATGCAAAAATAGACACAAATTTATCTAGGGGTGTAGTACCCCCTTAAAAGAATAGTTAAAGGTGGTAATTATGTCAAATTGCAATAATAAAAAATTATCATAATTCCGTTATTCATGTTGATGAGTGCAGTACGACTGTAGAAATCAGTCCATGGTCTTATGCACATTCAAGCTTTGATCAGAAATAAGTAATGCTTGATTTCTCTTATGCAATACTAATATCAGAAAAAATAATTAAAACAAAATCATGAAATCAGATCCTAACTAAACCTTGTCATCAGGAAACCTTACCTCAGCTGTATCGATTACCACAGCAATGGTTTATTCCGGCCGCTGGTTTATTTTTAGAATTAAAAGGACAAGATGAAAGATATGAAACAGGTAAAGTTATTGATGATCTTTAAGGGCAGGGCCAACACGGAAGATCTAATTGTCTTGATAGATGTCAAGTACAGGTGGACTTCACACCTGCCGGATGGATGGACATCACTTGTGTAGTATAGAGGCATTTGTTGACACAGAGGATGTGACAATTGATTTTCACCAATTAGGTAACAAATCTAATAGGACATTGATAGTTTTTCTTACATCACATTTCTTAGAACTTGTCAACTGGCATTGGACCAAAATAATTACTAAACTAAGACCCACGAGTATATATGTTTTTCCCCATTGATTACGATCGTGTGATAATCGTATTATGATATCATTACCGCTCAATGTCGTCAGCATACTACAATCTAGCCGCAGTTTGTGGCCCTCATGGACTCAGCGAGCGAGCGTAGCGCGAGGAACCGAGCGTGTAGCACGAGGCGTTCAATCGCGTCAACCTCTCTGGATAGTATACTAAATAGCAACAGAGCCCGAAAGTAGTACTAACTACAATCATGTCATCATTTGCGAATGATGAAAATTTCCATCCTTGGGCCGGTTTGTAGCATGAATGTGTATAGTAATTGCCGATGAAAATTACCCATGTGTACACATTTTGTCATTTTATTCATGTTTACTCAATGGACTTCATAATTGCCGTGGTGTGTGATAACCAGAATTGATTACGACACGATGATGAGGTGCTGACCATATGTGCGCACTCATCATTCATTTATCATAATCGTGTCACAATTGAATAATTACGACACAATGACGGAAATATACTGGTATGTGGGCTGCATGGGTCTAAATCACAATTTCTTTTTTTTAAAGTCTCAAGCACAGCTATGATGTGAATTCCAACTGTCCATTTTGAGGACATATTTGCTCAAATAGGTAAAATAATTAAGCATGCATGGTTTCTGGCTTATACAGGTTTGGCTACTTTTTGTCTGTTTTTCATCCAATGGCTTATTCTTTGCAAGAATCAGAACTCTAATATTGCAAACATTCTGAATAAAACAAAAATAAATACAAGTCCTGATTATATTTAACAAAGCAACTCATACTATTGATATCCATTTTTGTACCAGCGCTAAAGATCTATCAAATATTCATTAATTGGCATACATGTAGTCAAATAGTTAAATATGTGAATCTACTTGGTGCCATTAGCAGTCCCATCAGAGAATAAATATCATGATATACAAAAATATTTTTCAATCTGAATATTACAACCTTCAGGAAGGCTAATACTAATAAAGCAAGCAAGCCATGCCTAAATATTAATTGATTTTTTTCAGAGCAATCTGCACTTTATATCTTGTGTGAGCCAATGAATCCAAAATTGGGTCAATCAAGAGAAGGAAGGAATGCATCCAGGGCTGCAGTAATTGATTTAGAAAAGGGCAAGTGTATATGTGACCAGCTCCAACAAAACCCGGAACAAGTCGCCAGGCATGTTTTTGAGTTATAGGGCTTTAAAGATGACATTCCCATAAAAAAATATCAAACTTTGGGATTCTTAATTTCATGGTATTTGACCTTGGGACTGAGTAGACTTTCAAATCCTTGAAGTAGAAAAGCTATTTGTAGAAAATATCAAGGTATCATTTACAAAATTATTCATAACTTGAAAAGTATTAATGCTATGTATATAATTTTGGTATCATTTTGAAGCTTATTGTCCCATGCTTACATTTTTATTCAAATAATGAAATGTCAAAAATGCGACTTGTTCCTGGTTTTGTCAGAACGGGTCACATATAAAGTGGTTGGGGTGTTGGTGCATGTACATTTATTCAGAATGCAATTTGATATGTCTGATGTGCTCTCGTGTCCCACAAAAAATACTGTCCAAATGCTCATACCTCACCCCTTAATTGCATGTAGAATAGTTAAGTAGGTTTATATCACCAATAGGAGTACTTAAGAGGAGGAAAGCTTAGACAGATCTACAAGCAAAATGGTTGAAAGAAAGTCAGGGTTTGTAAATTTTACTTCATTAGCTTGTTAATTTCCAATTTATTCAGGTGCCATAGGTAATTGAGAGGAAAGCATTCATAGATCTTCAACAATAATGAGATTTTCAAAGATTAATGGTGTCACAATAATAATTTACTTGTATTAGTTCCTGGGAAATGGAAAGCTTTCAAATGATTGAGGAATTTGTGTTAAAATATTTACATGTGCGAATATATGTTTGCTTATTTCTTTACTACCTCCATAGTTGATGGAAGATTTGGATTTTGAGCTATTCGCTGTCGTAGTGCACGTTAGAATATGACCATTGCTAGGTCAACTGGATCACGCTTTCTTTGTTACGAACCACCTAAATGATCACAACACAAAGCCTATGGCATATCAAAATTCGGAACAGGTGTATGAGCCCAGGCTTGGAGCAGTAACCAATGGTTACTATATAACATGCACTACGACAGCGAATTCTATTTCACAGTAATCTTTCATCCATTGTAATGTCCAAGCCTTGAAATAAGCGGGCGCGGGGAGCAAATTTGCCCTCGAAAAGCCACCAATTGCTCCTGGTCCTTGTAAAATTCACATGAACTAGGAGCAATTTTCTAAAATGAATTGCGCCCCTGGTTACAGTTTTGCGCTTGATGCAGTCGTGCTGGTATGCTGTATTGTATATGCAGAAAAGGATTTAACATTTGAAAATTGCTCCTGTTTCTTCAGAAATTGCTCCTGGTTCTTGTAAAATACCAGTGAACCAGGAGCAATGTTCAAAACAAATTGCTCCTGGTTCCAGTCTGCTTATTTCGAGGCTTGGTAATGTCCTGGCCACATATACGCCTGTTGAGGAATCTCCTGGGATATTTGCCCTCGGAGCTCTTGATTTGTGTGCACCAGTAGTTTATATACCTTTTGTGGGTCTCAGCCATGATTATATGTTGATCAACGGTTTCAGAGTCTTACACTCGGGAATTCCAAGTTCTAGGGGGATAGGTCTACCCTGGGACAAGTCATGATCTTGTTTTGAATAAGTTAATTCCTACAGTCAGCGTCGCTGTATCAGTGGACCCGATAGTTAACATCGCGTTCAATAGTTTAAACTGAAACACTTTATTATGGTTGTACACTGTTGTTGAATCAATGATAACTGTTGTGTTTCAAATGTTTTCAATTATGGTTTCTAGCTCTGTTAAATTTCAACTGTTAGATTTAGTATCAAAACCATGGCACGACCAGGTGGGTCTGAGGGAATGGTCCCCTTGACCCCCCAGCCCTCCAAATGAACTGCCAGAGAGTATTATAATTTGGTCCCTAAGTTGGCCCATACTGCCGCCTCAAAAATGGAAGCCAAGTTAAGCCACTGACCACTATTGACCACAAAATAAATCTAAAAAGGTGTGATACATCAAACTACTGACGATGAAACCGTATTTTTATGTAGGATAATGCGTCACTATTTGACACCAAGTTCCCTATCAATTAGAATACAATTCATCAAACTACGAAAACAAGTGGTTGCGAGACATCGGTCTCTGGCACGAAGCTATCTTCTAAATGAGTTGAAAACACCTGTCCCATTTGATTCATCATGATCATGATTGCCATGGAATTTATGCTGCCATAAGTCGTGTTCACATTGTCAGACGTACGCCCGGCGGAACTTGGTCGGCGCAAGTTGCTAGGAGTAGCGGTATGCGCTGCCAGGAATAGGTGCAGTGTGAACGATGGTCAGCGTAAGTTCCGCCAGGCGTCGTCCGACGATTTACTCCTGACAAAAGTCAGGAGTAGCGAGCTTTAATGTAACCTCCGCCAGGCGTAAGTTGCAATGTAGCGCAGATTACGCCTGGCACCGGAGTAAGTTTGACCTTTAGTTGGTCGGAACTAAGAAATTACATATCGCATGGTTGATAAAGGTCACAGAAACACCGGAAGTGGTAGCTAATGTTTATACCGACCAGAAGTGAATGCTTGGTGAAACTAGTCGGCGTAGTGCTAGGAGTAGGCTAGGTGTGGACACGCAGTAGGAGTAGGGAAAATATTTGTGGAATTTTGATCAATGTTAGCGTAAGTTTACGCCGGGTCTAACTGAAAATGTGAACACGACTTTTGTAGGATTGTGAGATGGTATTAATGACGGTAATTTTGCATGACATGTTAACAATAAAAATAGCACTCAAAACAAGTTAAGGGGGTACTACACCCCTGGCCAATTTTGTGCCTATTTTTGCATTTTTCTCAAAAATTATAGCGCATTGTTGACAGGTAAGATATGTATATTATACGGGCAAGGACTACAACTACTGCACTGAAAATTCAGCAACTCAAGGCAAGTAGTTATTGATTTATTGATCAAATATTGGTTTTCCCTCATTTTTGACTGTAACTCCACATCTGTTGCCTGTGCTGAAATAAAATGTCCAGTGCAGTAGTTGTAGTCCTTGCCCCTATAATATACATATCTTACTTGTCACCAATGCGCTATAATTTTTGAGAAAAACGCAAAAATAGGCACAAAATTGTGCAGGGGTGTAGTACCCCCTTAAGTGATGACAGATTGATCGCACATAGACCAGATGCAGGCTCACTTGTTGATGTCTATATTGAATATTTATCACTAGTACTTGTTTGAACTGTAACGAGGTCTTTTATCATGGGTCTTGTTGTGATTTGAATCTTAGGGATTTATTCACCGTGCGTACTCATACTCGATCAGCACCTAATCACGCACTCCGCCAATAAACCATCATGCCGTGAGTCAGTCATAGTCAGCAAATTTTATCTGAATACAATTTTTTGTTTTGGTAGCTGCATGCATCCCTCTGATTTTAGCTTTTATGAAGAGGGGGTCAAGTGAGCTCTATGACAGATTGATTACGCAGAGACCAGATGCAGGCTCACTTGTTGATGTCTATATTGAATGTTAATCACTAGTACTTGTTTGAACTGTATCGCGAGGTCTTTTATCATGGGTCTTGTTGTGATATGAATCTTAGGGAATCATTCACCACACATACTCATACCCAATCAGGACCTAATCACATGCTCCCCCAATAAACCAACATGATGTGAGTCTGTCATAGGTAGAAATAGAATAAATCATTTATCTACACGAATCAATATTTGCCCGTCTATTTCTTCAGGTCTCAGCCCTGAATTTAGCATATGAACCATAGGGGGAGCAGAATTATTTATTTTGTCCTGCAGGGAATTGAACCAGGGACCACTCGCAGCAAAGACAAAGACCTTAACCAGTGTGCCACGTTGGTCCCAAATAACCAACACTACATCATAGGACTTCTCCTAATGAAGATATGTGTCACACACACATAGAAAATACAAGGTTAGTTGAATTTGTGCTGAAAGACTTTTAGAAATTTGAAATTACTGAAAAGAAAGAAAACAGTCTTTGGTAGAACTGTTTGTCAATGTTGACCACAAAAAAAGGTATGAATATTAAACAAATTAAGTCAAGTAAGTTTTTCCTCAATTTGGTTAGATAGGTCACATCACTAAGAGTGGAAACAGGATCATAAATAAGATTGACATTTCACATTTCCTGTTTCATAAGAGCTTTCTAAAAAAAACTTGGTTTCAAGGAGATAACGCCCACCTGGCTTCCTCTGTATAATTCAGGGTGCTCTATTGAGATGTATTATGCAGGTGATATGTAATACGCGGATTTAGGGTTTCTCTACCGGAAGTCAATTTGTGCCGAAATTCCTTCCCACAATGCATTATGCGTATTGCATAACAAAGAATATTGATTAACCTTGAACTGTGTTTATTGTTATGCAAAACGCTTATTGCATTGTGGGAAGGAGTTTCGGCACAAATTGACTTCCGGTAGAGAAACCCTAAATCCACGTATTGACATGTAACACACTGGTGTTGCACTCTGCTATAGTCCCTACACAGTGTTTCATGACCAGCGATCATCACGCATGCTCAATGTATCTCCGTAGGCTAATCTTTGGATGGATCTATCGTCCAGATTCATTTGAAGGTAGAATTATTGACATGTCAAATGTTAAAATTTATATTAAAAGTTAAACTTACGATCATAATTCTGGCAGTGTTACTTGTGAAACTACTTTTACAATAATTCGTTTTTAAACATTAGCTGTACACATTCCTTATGATGACAAGAGTGCTTGTTGTGTTTTTTTAGACAGCAGTTGAGGCATTGACTTTCCACTGCGCGTATTTGTCGTAAGTTACCATGCTACATTTACTGATCAGTTCACCTGTTTTTTTAATCTTAGCTGATCATGGTGATTGATTTGTTTTTCACACATACTTCTCTTTTAAGCACAGGTTAGACCATGAAGTCCACAAGGTCAACCTAGATCTGTACAGATATCCAATACATGCACTCTTTATCCTTTGCTGAGGGAGGTAAATTTCTAATTTCAAATGGATACAGTCAAAATTCTAAAGCTTTATTCAAGAGGAGAAGCAACTCTGGTCATTTATGTGGATCCAAATTATTTTGACCATTACAATTCTGAGGGGGTAGAGAAGATATAAATGATCTGTTTCATATACGGAAGAGATGATACTGATAGAAAACGTATTATATATGCTATTTTCCCCATAATCTATAGTTTTAACAAAATTGCCCGTGCTTAAATTAAACTTGTGGGTGACTGTCTATAACATGAAGTAGAAAACAAATATCAATAATATAAGCTAGCCCACATCACTTGATGCATTTAATAACAGGTGGAAAGTCACCAATATAGTATTAGGAATACTAGTTGACTTCCTGATGACACTATACCACATTCCCAGTAGGTATATTTCCAGACATCCAGTGTACTTTAAATATAATATCGGAAGACAAACAGTATGACTTGTTGCGTTACCTAATGGATCACATATAAATAGGACAGTTAAATTACATATTGTGGAGGAAGCTTTTAGTGGGATATACATAGTCTTTTTGGAATGAATTTATAATCTGCTCCAATTTTGCTACTTTAGGTTTGACATTTACATGAAGGAAGACAATTGTGTTGAATGTAAGCCACATGCAAAGTTTAATAATTGTTGAAACTCATATGTCATAGTTGATTGTTAACAGAGCTTCTAGTTTTCAACTTGTAAAAACTGAGAAGGTAGTTGAAAACTAAAAGAACAAAGTTCTGCATTATCAAGCTTTAAAACTAAGTCACTTGCCCACCTTGAATAAACAAAATAAATGAGAGAAAATGCAGGGAGAATAAGGAAAGGAGGAAGAAAATGGACACGGAAAAAAAGGAAGAAAAGGAGGAAAAGGAAATTAGAGAAGGACAAATTGAACAATTGTGTTTTGGGCCAACTTTGATATCAACAGAACCATAGACTTTCCTTTTTACAGTCTATGACAGAACCCACTCTGTCTCTTATCCACGGTGTCTCATCCAGTTCCTGCTGTGTCTGGCATTCCCACAGGGATCTGTCCTAGGACCATTATTCTTTCTATGTGAATGATCTGATTGACAAATTTCTCCCTGATGCTTTATGCAGATGACACAAACTTTTACAAAACTCATGACCAGCAATGATGATCTTGTCTGTTTTTAATCCGATATTGACACTGATGTCCACAACCGGTATCAGAAATTATCTGACAGCCAATGCTGCCAATCCCAGCAAGATCAAACTAATGGTCATTTCTACCAAAACCAAGTTAACACAAGGATTTGTCAAATTCCTTGGCATCCACATCTCTAGAAATGTATCCTTGAACCTCCAGAACTCTCTGGTCCAGCCAGACCTGGCATATAAAAGAATCACCTTATTAGCACTCTGCTCAACAGGCTGGAATCTGCCCTCTCTCCAAGATCTACAACTTTCTCTGTGTGCTTCTATAGACCACTTGGCATGTGACGTCATTGCCCGGCAGTATGCGCGCGAATTATGGTACTTTCCATTGTTCTTTGCCCTGCAGTGTGCATACTCATCGTAGTTTGCTCAGGGCACGTGCATTTTAAATCTCCCACCACATTTCATATAGTACAAGAAAGCCATTGAACAGTGAAGTGGTTCGTTCGAGCATATCGACAGACCAATCCCTCGCCTTTGTTGATAAACAATGATGTCAAAAAGTCTACAGATCCTTACAAACCTCATCCCAGGCCCAATCTCCATAACATTAACAGCTCTGCTCTTGGTCCCCCTTTTGCAGAATCTCTCTTGCTAAAAACTCATTTTACCCATATGCACCCACCTTGTAGAATTACCTTCCTGAGTCAATTGCCAATTGCCACATTCAAAACGCATCTAGCCATGCACCATCCTTCATAGTCAGTTTTGTACCCATTTGTCTGGTCCTTTCTGCGTGGGTGTGTGTATTTTTAGGCATCCCTTTAATTTAGTGGTCACTGAGCCACTATTGAGTTTTGCCTGGCTTTGGCCGAATGTTAAAAAAAAGACTCTCCTCTCCTCTCCTGTATCATCAGTTATCTTGTTGAGTTTCCCATTGCTAATTAATGTATAATGGTGAAACTATGGAATTGACATAAACCTGTAAGTTGCCAATACTAGATGAATTTGATTTGAATGAGATTTGAGCAATACTATTTTGATGTGCTAATTACCCATGGAACACAAATGTCACACTTGGTATTTTGAACTTGTTTTTGATATATTGCAATACTGCAAACATTATACAATATCAATGTATGTCATATGCTTAGTAAATGATGCAAAAATTAATGTGACATCTCCAGAGAAAAGTAGGGTAATGACAAACATTTGGCAAATCCATAAAGGATTTTGTTGGCATATGAAAGATAAGATTAAAGTGCATCTGATGTGAATCCTTTCACTCCTCAATACACATGTATTCTGGTTGTCATCCAGACATTTTAGGGATTATCCTCAATACACATGTATTCTGGTTGTCATCCACACATTTTAGGGATTATCCTCAATACACATGTATTCTGGTTGTCATCCAGACATTTTAGGGATTATCCTCAATACACATGTATTCTGGTTGTCATCCAGACATTTTAGTGATTATCCTCAATACACATGTATTCTGGTTGTCATCCAGACATTTTAGGGATTATCCTCAATACACATGTATTCTGGTTGTCATCCACACATTTTAGGGATTATCCTCAATACACATGTATTCTGGTTGTCATCCACACATTTTAGGGATTATCCTCAATACACATGTATTCTGGTTGTCATCCACACATTTTAGGGATTATCCTCAATACACATGCATTTTGGTTGTCATCCAGACATTTTAGGGATTATCCTCAATACACATGTATTCTGGTTGTCATCCAGACATTTTAGGGATTATCCTCAATACACATGTATTCTGGTTGTCACCCACACATTTTAGGGATTATCCTCAATACACATGTATTCTGGTTGTCATCCAGACATTTTAGGGATTATCCTCAATACACATGTATTCTGGTTGTCATCCAGACATTTTAGGGATTATCCTCAATACACATGTATTCTGGTTGTCATCCACACATTTTAGGGATTATCCTCAATACACATGCATTTTGGTTGTCATCCAGACATTTTAGGGATTATCCTCAATACACATGTATTCTGGTTGTCATCCACACATTTTAGGGATTATCCTCAATACACATGTATTCTGGTTGTCATCCAGACATTTTAGGGATTATCCTCAATACACATGTATTCTGGTTGTCATCCAGACATTTTAGGGATTATCCTCAATACACATGTATTCTGGTTGTCATCCAGACATTTTAGGGATTATCCTCAATACACATGTATTCTGGTTGTCATCCAGACATTTTAGGGATTATCCTCAATACACATGTATTCTGGTTGTCATCCAGACATTTTAGGGATTATCCTCAATACACATGTATTCTGGTTGTCATCCAGACATTTTAGGGATTATCCTCAATACACATGTATTCTGGTTGTCATCCAGACATTTTAGGGATTATCCTCAATACACATGTATTCATTCTGGTTGTCATCCAGACATTTTAGGGATTATCCTCAATACATATGTATTCTGGTTGTCATCCACACATTTTAGGGATTATCCTCAATACACATGTATTCTGGTTGTCATCCAGACATTTTAGGGATTATCCTCAATACACATGTATTCTGGTTGTCATCCACACATTTTAGGGATTATCCTCAATACACATGTATTCTGGTTGTCATCCAGACATTTTAGGGATTATCCTCAATACACATGTATTCTGGTTGTCATCCAGACATTTTAGGGATTATCCTCAATACACATGTATTCTGGTTGTCATCCAGACATTTTAGGGATTATCCTCAATACACATGTATTCTGGTTGTCATCCAGACATTTTAGGGATTATCCTCAATACACATGTATTCTGGTTGTCATCCAGACATTTTAGGGATTATCCTCAATACACATGTATTCTGGTTGTCATCCAGACATTTTAGGGATTATCCTCAATACACATGTATTCTGGTTGTCATCCAGACATTTTAGGGATTATCCTCAATACACATGTATTTTGGTTGTCATCCACACATTTTAGGGATTATCCTCAATACATATGTATTCTGGTTGTCTGCATCCACACATTTTAGGGATTATCCTCAATACACATGTATTCTGGTTGTCATCCACACATTTTAGGGATTATCCTCAATACATATGTATTCTGGTTGTCTGCATCCACACATTTTAGGGATTATCCTCAATACACATGTATTCTGGTTGTCATCCACACATTTTAGGGATTATCCTCAATACACATGTATTCTGGTTGTCATCCACACATTTTAGGGATTATCCTCAATACACATGTATTCTGGTTGTCATCCAGACATTTTAGGGATTATCCTCAATACACATGTATTCTGGTTGTCATCCAGACATTTTAGGGATTATCCTCAATACACATGTATTCTGGTTGTCATCCACACATTTTAGGGATTATCCTTAATACACATGTATTCTGGTTGTCATCCAGACATTTTAGGGATTATCCTCAATACACATGTATTCTGGTTGTCATCCAGACATTTTAGGGATTATCCTCAATACACATGTATTCATTCTGGTTGTCATCCAGACATTTTAGGGATTATCCTCAATACATATGTATTCTGGTTGTCATCCACACATTTTAGGGATTATCCTCAATACACATGTATTCTGGTTGTCATCCAGACATTTTAGGGATTATCCTCAATACACATGTATTTTGGTTGTCATCCACACATTTTAGGGATTATCCTCAATACATATGTATTCTGGTTGTCTGCATCCACACATTTTAGGGATTATCCTCAATACACATGTATTCTGGTTGTCATCCACACATTTTAGGGATTATCCTCAATACATATGTATTCTGGTTGTCTGCATCCACACATTTTAGGGATTATCCTCAATACACATGTATTCTGGTTGTCATCCACACATTTTAGGGATTATCCTCAATACACATGTATTCTGGTTGTCATCCACACATTTTAGGGATTATCCTCAATACACATGTATTCTGGTTGTCATCCAGACATTTTAGGGATTATCCTCAATACACATGTATTCTGGTTGTCATCCAGACATTTTAGGGATTATCCTCAATACACATGTATTCTGGTTGTCATCCAGACATTTTAGGGATTATCCTCAATACACATGTATTCTGGTTGTCATCCAGACATTTTAGGGATTATCCTCAATACACATGTATTCTGGTTGTCATCCACACATTTTAGGGATTATCCTCAATACACATGTATTCTGGTTGTCATCCAGACATTTTAGGGATTATCCTCAATACACATGTATTCTGGTTGTCATCCAGACATTTTAGGGATTATCCTCAATACACATGTATTCTGGTTGTCATCCAGACATTTTAGGGATTATCCTCAATACACATGTATTCTGGTTGTCATCCAGACATTTTAGGGATTATCCTCAATACACATGTATTCTGGTTGTCATCCAGACATTTTAGGGATTATCCTCAATACACATGTATTCTGGTTGTCATCCAGACATTTTAGGGATTATCCTCAATACACATGTATTCTGGTTGTCATCCAGACATTTTAGGGATTATCCTCAATACACATGTATTCATTCTGGTTGTCATCCAGACATTTTAGGGATTATCCTCAATACATATGTATTCTGGTTGTCATCCACACATTTTAGGGATTATCCTCAATACACATGTATTCTGGTTGTCATCCAGACATTTTAGGGATTATCCTCAATACACATGTATTCTGGTTGTCATCCACACATTTTAGGGATTATCCTCAATACACATGTATTCTGGTTGTCATCCAGACATTTTAGGGATTATCCTCAATACACATGTATTCTGGTTGTCATCCAGACATTTTAGGGATTATCCTCAATACACATGTATTCTGGTTGTCATCCAGACATTTTAGGGATTATCCTCAATACACATGTATTCTGGTTGTCATCCAGACATTTTAGGGATTATCCTCAATACACATGTATTCTGGTTGTCATCCAGACATTTTAGGGATTATCCTCAATACACATGTATTCTGGTTGTCATCCAGACATTTTAGGGATTATCCTCAATACACATGTATTCTGGTTGTCATCCAGACATTTTAGGGATTATCCTCAATACACATGTATTTTGGTTGTCATCCACACATTTTAGGGATTATCCTCAATACATATGTATTCTGGTTGTCTGCATCCACACATTTTAGGGATTATCCTCAATACACATGTATTCTGGTTGTCATCCACACATTTTAGGGATTATCCTCAATACATATGTATTCTGGTTGTCTGCATCCACACATTTTAGGGATTATCCTCAATACACATGTATTCTGGTTGTCATCCACACATTTTAGGGATTATCCTCAATACACATGTATTCTGGTTGTCATCCACACATTTTAGGGATTATCCTCAATACACATGTATTCTGGTTGTCATCCAGACATTTTAGGGATTATCCTCAATACACATGTATTCTGGTTGTCATCCAGACATTTTAGGGATTATCCTCAATACACATGTATTCTGGTTGTCATCCACACATTTTAGGGATTATCCTTAATACACATGTATTCTGGTTGTCATCCAGACATTTTAGGGATTATCCTCAATACACATGTATTCTGGTTGTCATCCAGACATTTTAGGGATTATCCTCAATACACATGTATTCATTCTGGTTGTCATCCAGACATTTTAGGGATTATCCTCAATACATATGTATTCTGGTTGTCATCCACACATTTTAGGGATTATCCTCAATACACATGTATTCTGGTTGTCATCCAGACATTTTAGGGATTATCCTCAATACACATGTATTCTGGTTGTCATCCAGACATTTTAGGGATTATCCTCAATACACATGTATTTTGGTTGTCATCCACACATTTTAGGGATTATCCTCAATACATATGTATTCTGGTTGTCTGCATCCACACATTTTAGGGATTATCCTCAATACACATGTATTCTGGTTGTCATCCACACATTTTAGGGATTATCCTCAATACATATGTATTCTGGTTGTCTGCATCCACACATTTTAGGGATTATCCTCAATACACATGTATTCTGGTTGTCATCCACACATTTTAGGGATTATCCTCAATACACATGTATTCTGGTTGTCATCCACACATTTTAGGGATTATCCTCAATACACATGTATTCTGGTTGTCATCCAGACATTTTAGGGATTATCCTCAATACACATGTATTCTGGTTGTCATCCAGACATTTTAGGGATTATCCTCAATACACATGTATTCTGGTTGTCATCCACACATTTTAGGGATTATCCTTAATACACATGTATTCTGGTTGTCATCCAGACATTTTAGGGATTATCCTCAATACACATGTATTCTGGTTGTCATCCAGACATTTTAGGGATTATCCTCAATACACATGTATTCATTCTGGTTGTCATCCAGACATTTTAGGGATTATCCTTAATACACATGTATTCTGGCTGTCATCCAGACATTTTAGGGATTATCCTCAATACACATGTATTCTGGTTGTCATCCAGACATTTTAGGGATTATCCTCAATACACATGTATTCTGGTTGTCATCCAGACATTTTAGGGAGTATCCTCAATACACATGTATTCTGGCTGTCATCCACACATTTTAGGGATTATCCTCAATACACATGTATTTTGGTTGTCACCCAGACATTTTAGGGATTATCCTCAATACACATGTATTCTGGTTGTCATCCAGACATTTTAGGGAGTATCCTCAATACACATGTATTCTGGCTGTCATCCACACATTTTAGGGATTATCCTCAATACACATGTATTTTGGTTGTCACCCAGACATTTTAGGGATTATCCTCAATACACATGTATTCTGGTTGTCATCCAGACATTTTAGGGATTATCCTCAATACACATGTATTCTGGTTGTCATCCAGACATTTTAGGGATTATCCTCAATACACATGTATTCTGGTTGTCATCCACACATTTTATGGATTATCCTCAATACATGTGTATTCTAGTTGTCATCCAGACATTTTAGGGATTATCCTCAATACAAATGTATTCTGGTTGTCATCCATACATTTTAGGGATTATCCTCAATACACATGTATTCTGGTTGTCATCCAGACATTTTAGGGATTATCCTCAATACACATGTATTCTGGTTGTCATCCAGACATTTTAGGGATAACCCTCAATACACATGTATTCTGGTTGTCATCCACACATTTTAGGGATTATCCTCAATATACATGTATTCTGGTTGTCATCCACACATTTTAGGGATTATCCTCAATATACATGTATTCTGGTTGTCATCCACACATTTTAGGGATTATCCTTAATACACATGTATTCTGGTTGTCATCCACACATTTTAGGGATTATCCTCAATATACATGTATTCTGGTTGTCATCCACACATTTTAGGGATTATCCTTAATACACATGTATTCTGGTTGTCATCCACACATTTTAGGGATTATCCTCAATACACATGTATTCTGGTTGTCATCCACACATTTTAGGGATTATCCTCAATATACATGTATTCTGGTTGTCATCCACACATTTTAGGGATTATCCTTAATACACATGTATTCTGGTTGTCATCCACACATTTTAGGGATTATCCTCAATACACATGTATTCTGGTTGTCATCCAGACATTTTAGGGATTATCCTCAATACACATGTATTCTGGTTGTCATCCACACATTTTAGGCCTTAGCACAGAAACTTGGCAATCACGTCACAATCTTAGGTGATAAAACATCATCTAAAGGACAGCCAAAAGTAAATAACGAACTTAGGGATTTGAACTAGAATTACGGTTAAAATTAAAGTGGACAAAATTGGTAGTCACTAGCAATTTACAAAAACGTTCCTACAAACATAACTTATTTTTTAAAGCTTTTTACTCTTTAAATGCACACTGAGTGGAAAGAGTGGAAAATTTCACTCTAGAAGGATTGAAAAAAGTAGTCTGTAAGAGTGAATATTGCCTAAAGAAAATTAATGTACTTTCTTTCATTTTAGAGTGGGTTTCCACTCAAAAACGGGTTGTCCTTCGTTCAACTCCTTGAAATTACATTTAGAGAGTACAAATCGCAGTGAATGCAAGCTCTCAACATGAATGTTTTCGCCATTTTGTGATTATACCAAAAGATATCTTCAAGTTCATTTAATTTGACTCCAAGTTCACTGTGTAAAAACAAAACTTTTACATAAAAACCAATCATACCCACCACTACAGCATCAATTTTCATGTTCTCATACTCTACTGCTTCATATAAATAAGCTCCCAAACCTAAAAGCTTTTTCAGCTGTATCCATCATGTCTATCAGAATTCAATCCCTTCAAAATGCTACTTTGTTATCAGTTCTTAACAAATAGCTTTCAAAATGTTACCCAAGTGGGGCAATCAGTCTCAGTGTCATTGGCTGCGTCAATTGTAGAGTCATTAACCCGTCTGGTGTTCCATATTGCAACAGAATATGAACCAATGGGCTATTCCATTTAAAATCCACACTACCCCTGTGGAAGATTTTGGAAATATCTTCCACAGAGGGAGTATGAATTTCAAATGGAATGAACACATTAGCAGCTCCATTTGAATGCAACAGAATATGAACCAATGGGCTATTCCATTTAAAATCCACACTACCCCTGTGGAACATTTTGGAAATATCTTCCACAGAGGGAGTATGAATTTCAAATGGAATGAACACATTAGCAGCTCCATTTGAAACCCACCCTCCCTCAGTGAAAGATTCAAGTTGAATCTTTCTCAGAGTGTGTATGACATTCAAATGGAGCTACCTAATGTGTTCATTCCATTTGAAATTCATACTCCCCATGTGGAAGATATATTTCCAAAATCTTCCACAGGGGTAGTGTGGATTTTAAATGGAATAACCCAATTCAAGATAGAATAATGCCCTTATGTCTTGTACTGTCAAGTTAGATCAACTTTCCATACAGAATTATATATTGAAAGAGATTGAGGTAGACATGAGGACTACATTGGTTTGAAAATGTCTACAACTTGGAATTTGTTCTTCCGTCTTGCATTACTCCGGGATTTGAATTGGGCCAATTATGAAGGTATTAAATATTTCTATGGCAATATGCTTTGTGAGAATTGGATTCCTGTACGCAAGCAAATATAGAGCAAGAATCATCACCTATAAACATGTTACAGAATGTCCATGATTTTAAGAGATGATTAAAATGAATCTGTTAATTTAGTTTACAAAGTGTTTTGTAAGAATGCACTGATGCAGTACATAATATCAAGAATATAAAAAAATATTGTCAATCATGACCATTATCAATTATACACACTCATACAATTTTATAAGTGTCAGTGTTAGCTATGTTAATTTCAAGTGAACTGCCCTCAATGTAACTAAGACCCCGTTTAGACAGAAAAAAGTCAACTTCAATTGTGACATCGAATTCAGATTACGACTAATGATTAGCATAAATTAATTCTTAACTGGGTGTTTACATGGTAGTCGACTTCAAAACAAATTGTGAATTCGACTTTTATGCCACCACGTGTTCATACTTAAAATAACCATTATGAAGTTGACTTCTAATTATGTGTTCGTTTACACTGCAAAAGTTGAGTTTGAAGTCGACTTTGAATTCGACAAATGTTGCTCCAGGTCGTCATTTGAAGTCGACTTCCGAAGTCGAGTTCAAATTACGACAACCCTGTTTACACACAAATGAAGTCGAGTTCAAAGTCGACTAAACTCGACTTCAGGCTCTGTGTAAACGGGGTCTAACACAGGGGTGCACTACACTAAATCCTTCCGCATTTGGTGTAACCCTTCATAGTTCGGTAAAAATAGCGCCTATCACGAAATATATCGGCGTCGATGGAACCAAATTTGAGTGACTCTTGGTTGTTTTGATAAAACGATAGAATAGGAGCTCAACATTACAAATTTGTTCAGAAAATGTTCCGAATCGAATGTGCATGGGTAATAGGCCCTCGGAACAATATCATGGCCGGAACTGGTAAGGAGGCAAGAGTGTCGGCTGAAATTCGGGATGGCGCTGTTCAGGAGTTCGTATCTCTCAAGTTTGTCTTAACTTGTCCCTAAAAATCAAATTTAAATAAAAGTTTAATCTTTATTTAAGACGTTGGTTTGATCAAAATATTAAAAATATTGTTACATGGGGTAGAAAAACAAACTTGTGGTGTGTGCCCACAGTGCATGGCTTCAAACATGTAACAGACTTTAACTCAATTTGCTTTCTCAAAGCAAAATACTGCTAACCTGACAACTTTTGAAACAAATACCAATCAGTTAGCAAGAGTGTTGTTAAAAGCATTTATACACACATACCTTTGGTGTAAGCAATAACTCATGTCTTTTAAAATCAAAGCAACATACAAGTATGTACTATATATAGAAGCAAAAAATACTTTTAGCCTCATTATTTCACCATTCTATTGATAAAAAAAAGTTCAGTCAACTTGTAAAATCAAGTGATTATTCATTACTTTAGTCTGCTTTGATACAGGTGTAGTAGACAAAATGTATGGCATTGCTAAAACACTAGGATCCACAATCATCTATCAGGGCACAGTTCTTTAACCCCAATACATTTGTACATTGAATGAACTTTGAAAATTTGGGTACAAAAACTCATACTCTACAACTAGAGGTCAAATTTTGCACTGTGATTATTTTATTGAGGTTATTGAACTATGCCATTGGGATGAGGCCATAGTGAAACATTTTCTACATAAGATGTGCAGCAATGTAGTGACAAGACAAAAGAGTAAAAGCTTGTGGTTATCGCAAAGAGGAAAAAAAGTGAGATGAACTGACTTGAGAATGTTTGTCGACAACATCTAATAAGTTGACATTTGACTAATCTCCGCTTTCCTATACTGCTGTCACGTTAGATTTAAGCTATACTCTAATGGTGCATAAGCTTAACATTCAATACTATAACATGGTTTACAAATGGTAACGATGTAGCACATTAGGGTATTGTGGTAGGGGAACAAAATTGGATTAAACTTAATATCGGCCCAAACATTCTGCATGACTCCAACAATGTC
Organism: Amphiura filiformis; assembly: GCF_039555335.1. Lineage (NCBI taxonomy): Eukaryota > Metazoa > Echinodermata > Ophiuroidea > Amphilepidida > Amphiuridae > Amphiura > Amphiura filiformis. The sequence goes on from NC_092632.1 coordinate 60,409,834, forward strand.
TTTGAAATTATGTTTTTCCTGTTACAAATAGGCTTAACCCCCTGAGCACTACCTGCCGATCTAACATTCCCTCAGATTGGTCAATTACGTGATATCTTCACTTTAATCACCAATCAGAATGAATCTTTGCAAATAATTCACCCCAATTTTTTTTCATGGTGAAATTATTCTAACAATGTTGCTGATTGGTCCAATTGATAATAAAAATTTCTTTTTGGCCAATTAGCAGGTAGTTCTCATGGGGTTAAAGGGATATTGCTACTATGGTGAGATATTTTGGAAAAAAAAGAGAAAGGAGCTTTGTTTCTCTGATACATAAAAGGAAATGTTCATTTAGATAAAATTAGCCATGATGGTACATGTATCTTCTTTCTAACAAGAGTTGTAACAAATTTGCCTGATGCTTATGTTCTTTTTCCTGCTATGTCCTCCTTTCCCTCTGTTCTGGTATAATTTGATTACCATGACCTCAGTATCAATTTAGCTTCCTTTCTATAAAGATACAGCTTCGTTCATTTGCTTGTCAAATAATACCCATTTTATACTAAGCAAGAGCATAGTTTGGTGAGTGACAAAATTTCTGTCACTTGATCGGAAAAGCAACTGTCCCTAATTATATCAATCAGAAGTCCCTAGCATCAATTCGCAATCATTTAGCTTCCAAGGGAACTTTCAAGTGGCAGTTGCTAACCACAACTGTGGTAACTTTGTATAATTACTACTGCTGGTTTGATGTGGTGTTATATTTTCTTGTTATACCTGTGGAAAGGCAGTGCATATGCTCAAACATTGGTTGCATTTCTCTAACTTTTGTCTACTTGCTTCACTGTACTTTTGTTCTCTTTTATAGTTGGAATAACTGGAATGTTGCGGGTTTGAGCCTTGGCGACGCCATCATGTTGTGCCTGTGAGAAGGCCCTGCATCTCAATTACTCCACTCCATCCAGGTGTATTATGGGCCCTGGCATTCTTAAATGCTGGGAAGGTAACAGACTTGCTGTGGAAGAGGTGTGGCGACCCCCCCCCCCCCCCACAGCAACATTGCACGGTGGAGTCTGACCTAATCGCAAACGAAAGAGAGATGCGTACTTCGTTCTGTAAAAAATGCAGGTTCTTTTACTTTTAAGTAAATTGTTATAATTTGTTCAATTCATACTGACTTTTGACCTTGCCTTGCTTGTTCCTCACTTTAAGTTGGTATACTTGGTTCAGTTCTTTCAGGCATCCTCTTCCATCATCTGCTTATCCTTGGCATGACAGATGCTTCGTTAGTTACATACATCATTATCAACTTCCCGTTACCTCACCATTGCAAATAATAATTGATCATCATATAATGGCATCGCTTATCAAAATATATTTTAAATTTGTTATTTGTAACAAGAAAATACAATAGTTCCACTATTTCTTTATATGGACAAGTAGTTTATAAATAAACATTAGAAATAATATCGCAAAGTAAGAAAGTAGAACAGGCCCTAAATTGAGGGCGTAAAGTCTGCCCGGTCAAATTTGTGTGTGTGTGTGTGTTTAGAAAATACATGTATATATCATATTCATAAGCTTTAATATAGTATATCATTTGACTTTAAACGATATCCAGAAGCGGGATTACGGTTTGTTGAACTCTGCTCTTTCAACAAAATGGTACCTTTTTTCGGTTCTACATGTGTCTCTTTTTCCACATTGCTGGTAATAAATATCAAACAGTCATAATTGATGGTCATTTCAAATCATCCCCAAGTCAACAAGGTTCAGGAATGTCCTCTCATTGTTATTTGTTGGTTATACACTAAGCCAAAAAAGAAACTTATAATTTTTCACAAGGTCGTATCTTAAAATCCTGTCCATCAAATTTAACCAAAATGACACACATGATTGCCTCAATACTCCACTCTAAACACATGTCAATAACCAAGCAGTTGTCCAACTGACACAACAGCTTCCTGGACCACATTCACAGCCCTATTGGCACTCAGCAAACGAAATCTGTGAGAACGGCATCTTGAATCACAGGTCACAAACTTACCAGGATCATCATGTCACATGTCCAAGCAAATAATGAAGTCCTTTAGTGCGGGTATGTCCACGTGCGGCGCTTGCGCATGCTGTGCACCTGCTTCCAACCGAGTTCCTGATGATATCCTGGGGAAGATTGCCCCATGCTTCCCGTTACTAAAGGACTTCATTATTTGTTTGGACATGTGACATGATGATCCTGGTAAGTTTGTTTTGACTCTCTTTAATGTTTTTAACTTAATGTTGTTAAAATTGTTGGCTGTGACCTGTGATTCAAGATCATTCTCACAGATTTCTTTTGCTGGGTGCCAATAGGGCTGTGAATGTGGTCCAGGAAGTTGTTCCATATCAATGCATTTTGCGGTTGTGTCAGTTGGCCAACTGATTGGTTGCTGACATGTGTTTTGTGTAGAGTATTGAGGCAATCCTGTGTGTAATTTTAGTTAATTTTGATAGAGAGGATTTTAAGATATGACCTTGTGAAAAATTATAAGTTTCTTTTTTGGCTTAGTGTACATACCTAGACAAAATACAATGCTCTGTAACCCACCACTTAAACAGGATTTAAAGCAAACAAAGACTAGAGCAATTTAAGGATTCTATAGAAATAGGTAGAAGCTTATTATCCTCTTCAGCAATAGGATTATTCATTGGTTCAAATGAGATACATGTCGCACCCAATTGAGGTACCTATGAATACGACCTTCACACACATTTTACACTGTAATGCAAAATACAATTTGCCGACTTTACGGCTCATTCGTAATGTACGGCCACAATTAGTCTTGTATATATAGACACTGGTGATATATATCGTAATATTGCATCCAGTATGTCATTAATTTCTGTATATGAGACATTCTTGGATTGATCACTTCCTAATTGGCAGTAAGTCTATCCTTGGCATTTACTAATGATACATTCTTGACATTGAAATGGTAGTCTTTCCAGGCTTATGACTAACTTGAATAAAGAAATCAATGGAAAGGATGAATAATACAAATTGCTAACACTATGAACCACAATGGCCTCATCCCAATGGCATAGTTCAATAACCTCAATTAAACAACCATAGTGCAAAATTTGACCTCAAGTTTCAGAGTATGAGTTTTTGCACCCAAATTTTCAAAGGTCATTCAATGTATATGTGCAAATGTATTGGTGTTAAAGAACTGTGCCTTAATAGATGAGCATGTTGTAGATCCTAGTGTAAGTTGTGTTGCAGTAAATCTATGCAGTAAACTAGTTTACTTATTTGAGAAGTTTTTAAGGCATGACAACAATTCTAATAAATATGTCTTCATTATGGCAGCATAAACGTTTTAGAAATTACAAGAATTCATATAGGATAATATCTCATCGCTGCAAGCAAAATATGTATCTCGATTATAAGTGATCAAGCATACATTTGAAATGGGCACATACGATGCAATGTTAAACTATATAGAAATATTTCATTCATATCGCAGTATTTCCCTCTCACCTGGAATGGGCTATTCCATTTAAAATCCACTCTACCCCTGTGGAAGATTTTGGAAATACCTTCCAAAGGGGGAGTATGAATTTCAAATGGAATTAGCACATTAACCAACTCTACTTGAAACTCCCCTCCCTCTGTGGAAGATTCAGGTTGAATCTTTCTCAAAGGGTGTATGAAATTCAAAGAGAGCTGCCAAATGTGTTCATTCAAATTGGAATTCATACTCCCCCTGTGGTAGATATTTCCAAAATCTTCCACGGGGGCAGGGTGGATTTTAAATGGAATAACCCAATATAGAGGCCTTACAGTAGAGTCCGAAGTTTACCGTTTTCTAAAATCCATTTTCCGTGTTGTAATCCGTGTTGTAAAATTTGTAAATCCGTGTCATTAATAAAGCTTAAAATGTATAAACAATGATATTAATGTCACAACAATGTGTTCAATATCGCGATCAATATGCTCTGATTGGAATATTCTCACGATAATAGGACAACTATTACGATGTTTGGAGGGATTTAGGGGGTTCATGCCTTGGTAATATACCTTTATTTCGATTTTTTTCATAAAAATTGACATACACAACTCATGATTGTTTTTAACATTTATTTCTCTGATCTTTTAACAATTTTTGTCACATCATACAAAAATGTCATTTTCCGTGTTGTACCTCCGATTCCGTGATTTTCTTCCGTTTTCCGTAAAACGGAAAACTTCGGACTCTGCCTTACAGCGGCACCTTTCAAAGCAATGTGTACTATTCTATCACGAATATGGAATAGATTGCCGATACTCTTTGACAGCTTCTTCCACTGTAGGCAATCAATTGTGGGGTACTAGTATCACACAGATTAACTTACACTTATTTTTAGTTACACAAATTAACCTTTCACAGCTAGCCATTCAGTACCTGCCTTACATATCATCATCCGCATCACATACTGTCGTATCTAAAAAGGCTGCCTTGTGTGAATTTTTATTATAGCCATCTAATTGTGAATGAGATACACTGTAAAATTACCTGTATTTTAAAATTGGGAGGCATTATCACGATATTAGAATCCCATGTCTATTCATAAAAGAAAGAAGCATGCTGAAATATAAAATGACAATATGAAATACAACAATGATAATATAAATCACACAAGGCAGCCTTTTGTGATATGACAGTATGTGATATGGACTTGATAACAATTATGATGCAATCTGAAGCAATCAAGCTAAAGGTGGCAATTGTGAAATTGAAATGTGGCAAAAATAGAGAGCACAAACAATAAAATACAGACAAAATTTACATTATAAAAGCTTGTAACTTTGCAACCGAGCCGGGAAGGGGGGGGGGGTACTAGAGTTTGATTTTGGTAGGGGTGTGCCGCTGAGAATTTGAAAGTGGACCCATACAAAAATAGAGAGCACAAACAATAAAATACATAGACTAAACTTACATTATAAAAGCTTGTAACTTTGGGGGTGTTAGGAATTTAGCAAGCACACTTAATCACGTGAGAATCCCGCTCTAAAAATGTTAGGCCTTGTTATGTAAATAAGACAATTTCACGCTCCATGACTTTCATGCTGGATCTCGGAGGTGAGCTTGTTCCTTTGTTATGCTAAATTCTTTTCCTATTTTCTGTGCACAAGGTCCTTCCTATACATGTGAATGCACATGAAAAGAGTGTATCGCACGAGTATAATGTGCAAAGTATATCACGATAGTTGTGTCAAAAAATGTAATGAGTGGGCAGGTTGCTGATAATAACTCAATTGAATCAGACTGTGTAACAATTAATAGTGATCATAAGTCCATCTGGTGAGCATAAAACCATAGAACATTATTCTCTACCAAAAATAAAATATAATAGTCCAGTTCACACATCTAGAGGCCTTGCATGTGACGTATCATCCCGTAAATATGGCGGACTACTCAAATGCATTCAACAAAAGCATGATTGCAATCTACTGTGACAGTTCGTCTCACACACATAACCCTGCACTACAATCAAATAGGTTGATGACAACATTTGATTGAATGGACTGCACTCCGCCATAACTACGGTGAAGGACACCGGCTCAAATCCTTTGTTTGGAGCCAATCAATAATTTCATGCAGGGCCTCTATAGGGTAGCACTTGGCAATTTTTATTCACTAATACAAAGATGTCACTTATGTTTATATATTGTTGTCTACTGAAGACAGTAAGCAAGGCACTAAGTTCTGCAATATGCTATTAAAAGACCACGCTGCTAAAATCAAGATATTTACATCCAGCTATCTATACACATGACTCTAGGATGACAATCATGAAAATGCCCTGAAATGACAAGGACCTTCCATAAAAACATCTAAGATAAGCATTAATGAAATTTCATATATATTCCAAAATATTGACAACATATGAAGACAATAAAGGACTTATTCAATCGATAAAAACTAAAGATAAACTATACAAAAAATACATCCTAAAACCTTCCATAGAAAATAAAATTAAATACACTAAATATAGAAACTATCTAAATATACTACTTAGAACAAGTAAAAAAAATCACATTACAGCCAAAATTGAAAATTATAAAGACAACACTAAAAAGATGTGGGAAACATTAAATAACTTACTAGGTCGTAATAAAAAATCTAAATTACCGGACTTTTTCATAAATAATGATGGTACTAAAATAACTAATAATAAACAAATCGCTGAGAACTTCAATTTATTCTTTGCTAATATTGGAATAACTCTTGCTAATAAAATCCCTGATCCACCTCCTGACTTTGAAAACTCATTTTCTCTAAATGATAATCCTAAAAGTATGTTTTTATCACCAACGTCTCCAGAAGAGATTATTAAATTAACATCTAAATTAAAAAACAGCCATAGCAGCGGTAATGACGGTATTAGTAACATCATCCTGAAGCAAATCATTACACCAATTAGTGGTATTCTTTCCCACATATTTAATTTATCTTTTGCAACAGGTACCATACCCTCTACTTTAAAACAAGCAAATGTCACTCCTATTTTTAAAAGCGGTGACAAACATGATTTCACCAACTATAGGCCAATTTCTATTCTACCTGCCATATCCAAACTTCTAGAAAGAATCGTGTATGTAAGAATGTATGATTTTATTACTGCCCATGGTATCTTAACTAAACATCAATTTGGGTTTAGACCTAAACGATCCACCAACATGGCCATCAATGATGTTTACTGCAGGATTGCCGATAACCTTGATAACCAACTTCATACCATTGGAATCTTCTTAGATCTTAGCAAGGCCTTCGATACCATAAACCACAACATCCTTCTCAACAAACTTCATCACTATGGTATCCGGGGCCTTGCTAATGACTGGATTAAAAACTATCTTTCCAACAGAAGTCAGCGTGTATTATTTGATAACTGTTTTTCTAGGTCTATCGGTATATCCTGCGGTGTTCCCCAAGGATCGATCTTGGGTCCTCTCTTGTTCTTACTATACATCAATGACCTCCCATGCACCACCTCCGTTCCTAATTTTACACTATTTGCTGACGACACCAGTATTCTCTTCTCGCACCAAGACCCAAAAACCCTTGAACTAAACATAAATAATGAACTAAAAATAATATCAAACTGGTTTAAATTAAATAAACTCTCATTAAACATAAAGAAAACTAATTATATGGTCTTTAAAATAAACACAGTAATAAACCTGACATTACTTATGACATTAAAATTGATAGTACCCCAATTGAAAAGGTTAACACAACTAAGTTTCTAGGCCTACTCATTGATCATAATCTTTCATGGCACTCGCACACTCAACACTATATCAAAAATTGTTCAAAATATAATGGCGTCATACGTAAAGTCCGACAATTCCTTCCTCCACACTCTCTTGTTACACTTTATAATTCCTTGGTCCTTCCTTACATTTCCTATGGTGCTCTTATCTGGGCTGATCACAACAACAGCTTCCTTGACTCACTCTTCCTTCTTCAAAAGAGAGTCATTAGGACATGTACCCTTTCTTTTATGGCTTGACCACACAGACCCCTCTTCTCTTCCCTGCACACACTTAAAGTTAAGGACATTTACAAACAACAGCTTGCCACGTTTATGTACCAATTCCACAATAATCTTCTCCCACCTGACCTTCTGCATGACAACTTCTTTAATATTAGCACTTTAAACCACCCCTACGACACCAGACATGCACATGACCCCTATATTACTCCCACGCGAACGATTTTGGCTAGTAATACGATGAAATCACAGGGGCCTAAACTATGGAATGAACTTCATCATGATATCAAAAATTCACCATCTTGTGCATCCTTCAAATCTAAAATCAAGAAAAACATAATCAGTAGCTACATTTCTAATTAACTCTCTCTTTCTTTCTCTCTCTTTCTCTCCCTTTTTCTCTGTTTCCCTCCCTCTTATTATTGTCGAATTATTGATTTGTTCCAATGTTGTTCTGAAATTAGTTAAAGAGGTCCCTGCACCCCCACGCTCCGCGTTTAGCAGGGACCTCGTCATTCAATATCCTTCATGTTGATGTATGTATTATACATATAACTATTTGATTTTTTTTTTAATGTAAGACTTATTGTAGGCCTATACCTACAATATTATGTAAATATGATCGTTATACTATATTATGATTGTTATACTATATTATTATACCCTGTATTCATGTTTTGATCTCAAATATACTTTATTATTATATCCTGAATACCTACATGTATATTAATTTGTTAAATGTAAGATTTATTGTAGGCCTGGTCCTACATTCACATGTATTTATGATAGTATATTATATTATTATACACTGTATACCTCCTTATTCATGTTGATGATTTTACTTGTATAATCTTGCCAACTCTGTTATTCTATCATGGATACCTATATTATCATGTATAACGGTTTATTTTTTTTTTTTTTTTGCAATATCCTCAGTTATACTTCTAATCATGTTAAATATATTATACATTACATTGCCTATGGTATACAACTTGTTAATTCTTACATTAATAATTGCTTTTACCATTAATATTGCTGTTTAATGTTACTCCAACTGATTTGTATACATACATATATCGATCTATGTTATTTGTATTTATAAACTGTATTGATATTGATTGATGAATAAAATATGAATGAATGAATGAATGAATGAACTAAAAGGTTAAGGCCATCTTTGTGATCACATTCCCCGTTGGATTTTCATAAAATTTCTTGTGCCCGGGCATACAGAATTATAATTTGTATGGGTTAATTACAACATTAGTAATAAATATTCTAAACTAGCGGGAGACCCGCGCTTCGCGCGGGTCCCCGCTAGTTGAGTAAACGGGAGCGGTTAGTAAACGGGAGTGGTTAGTAAACATGGTAAGCGGTGATGATAATCATGGTGTCTTTGTGTAGATTATTCCCCGGGATTATTCATCCAGTATAGTAATCATCATGTTAGCTTGGTAATCATATGTTAGCTCCTGTCATATTAAAGAAGCTAAACTTTAAGTGAATATCCTGACCTGTGATAATGTTGTTACTCACTCAATCCCTCAGATTTCTTTTGAAACAGCTCGTGACAAAATGGTTGATTTTAACTTTATCCCAACAAAAATTAAACATTAATGTTAGAAGAGGTTGCTAGAAAACGTTTCAATTTCGGGTTATAATGGTATAAAACACGTAAGCAACATGTTTAAAAGTTGCAGCAAGCGAGCCTTTGTTGTTAAAAGCTAGGCCTACATTATAGCCAGGATTTATTTGCGGGGGCCGCAGAATTTCCAAAATGTGGACTTTTAAGTTCCACTAAATTGGGCTCACCCACCCTTAACATTTAACCATTTTGGGCTATACTGAACAGTTGAATGACTCTGTTGGCTACATTTTAACATTCCCTCTGAACAGTGGACTTTTTTGCAAATCTGTCACCCAATGACCCCCCTTTTCATCAGCTTACACCCAATGATCCCCCCCGAAAAAGGCCTTTGCCTTCATCGAGTTACCAATTCTGAGGGGACAATGGTGCTTCGTGGCCATTCAAAAAGTTAAAGGGGGCGGCAAAAACTTCGAGTGTCCCCCCTTCCTTCCCACTTCCTGGATCCGCCACTGTCTCAGAGAAGCAGTCAGTCGGCGTACACATAAGTAGGCCTCTGGCGCGGTAAGCCAACATTAAGTGCGTCCATACCATGCGACGCAATGCGCGTGTAACCATGGTGCCATGTACGCGCAGGTGCGTGACTCGCTTACCGCGCATTTGACGCGGCGGCTGTCATGACCTGACCCATAAGGTTACTGACCTCAACGGCCTAGCAACCGACAATTTTTTTTGTTATTTCCATAGTGATTGAATAGTTTTGCAAAATGAGCGTCAGATGGTTTAATGGCAATATGTACCCGTTCAATGTACGAATAAATCAGAGCTGAAAGTGAAAGCATCTCGGAGCCTGCTTCTGGACAAGATTTAGCGACTTCCTTTTATTTATATAGAAGTGCAAAAGACATTATGTGAGCAATACATGTAGTGTATGGATTGATGGATCTCTGAAAGTGAACCTCTATTGTATACCATTTACAAACTTGGGAAATAAGATGCATGTTACACACAAGAGATATCAAGACTGCAGTTATCGCCAATCTTGGACCCAGCAAGTTTCACTAATTCCTTCTTTGTTTTATTGATGCACCGCCATTTACTATGACATTGGGCTATTGCAGATGAAATTCACACCATATAGAAGACTCCATTTGAAATCTACACCCTGTGGCAGATTAAGGTTATGTCTTCCATGGGGGTGTATGGATTTCAACTGTAATAGCCCATTAAGAGGTATATCACAGGTCATTTGTCAGCCATCAAAGATCCTGTCTACCATCTTCAGCCTGATGTGGAATGCTCTCCCTGCATATATCTCTGCTATCAGACCTCAGGCCAACTTCAGCAAGGTCCGTAATAGCTATCTGGGTACAAACCTGTCAACAGTCTCTACAAGATGAGATTCATGCTGTTAATGCCTAGATATATATGCCTTGTCTTGGATCTGCTATCAGACCTCAGGCCAGCTTCAGCAAGGTTAATAGCTATCTGGGTACAAACCTGCCAGCTGTCTCTACAATATGAGATTCATGCTGTTATTGTTAATGCCTAGATATATATGCCTTGTCTTGGATCTGCTATCAGACTTCAGGCCAGCTTCAGCAAGGAGGTTAATACCTATCTGGGTACAAACCTGTCAACAGTCTCTACAAGGTGATAGTATATGCCTTGTCGTAAAACTTGGATCTCGTTTTGCATAATAGCTTACATAATAAGAAATCTTCTACCTAGTGATGTCAACATAAAATATATATGATACAATGTAAGATATTGAATTAGCTATCTACAAAAACACTACAAATAAAATTATATATTTAATTGAATACAGGACTTTGAGTTCTGCTATCTACTGAAGATAGCACTACTAAATTACATACCACTGAATGCAATATTGAAATTGGCTAATGTAGACAACATCATAGAAACATACAACCATATATAAGCCACTTGATTAAGAAAATAACAAACTTCAGCAGATATTGGTTAACATTGCAAGAGAAAAATATACCTGGATGTGAGACATTGAAGAAGACATTGACTGAAGACAATGAAATCCTATGTTTTTCAATTAAAACTTACTTAAGATAACTAAAACATGCATTTGCATCTCAACAAGTGTAAACTTGACTGCAAGACAAACATCATCACTTTCCATATAAAATATTCATATTATTTTCTTGATATCAGTGTATTCAGAGATATATTTAATTCTCAAGTGCATCCATCAATTTGACTTCCTCTCTATCTCATAAATACCTAAGTATGAGTAATCATATTTCTTAATCAGTGCTCTTCAAATATATCACATGTTCACTTGCATCAATTATTTACTTGAATTGAATTATAATACCTAGGTATCTATTATATTATTGAATAGAAACAGTAGGTGCCTTATACAAGAAGGTACAGGGGTGATTGATAAGTTTGTGGCCTAAAGTAGGAGATGAGCGATACAGCTTTGGCTCAAATTGTGTGTAGTTATTCAACTTGTTGAATGATTACACAGTTTGAAGTTATTATCTTTTACTGTTTCTCTGTTACAGATAATTAAACCTTAACATTTAGCAGTTTCTGAGAATTAAGGGGGTACTACACCCCTGGCAAATTTTGTGCATATTTTTGCATTTTTCTCACAAATTATAGCGCATTGGTGACAAGTAAGATATGTATATTATAGGGGCAAGGACTACAACTACTGCACTGAAAATTCAGCAACTCAAGGCAAGTAGTTATTGATTTATTGATCAAATACTGGTTTTCCCTCATTTTTGACTGTAACTCCACAACTGTTGTCTGTGCTGAAATAAAATTTCCACTACAGTTGTTGTAGTCCTTGCCCTATAATATACATATCTTACTTGTCACCAATGCGCTTACAATTTTTGAGAAAAATGCAAAAATAGGCACAAAATTGGGCAAGGTAAAATGAGCTATTGTGCAGTTATCCGCTACCTTTGTCTCAAGGACTTGAAACCCAAGGAGGTCCATGAATACATGGTTGACACACTTGGGGGATGCCACTTTGTACAGCAAGGTGGGCTGCAGAGTTCAAACGTGGCAGGGAGAGCCTCGTGGACGACCCTTCCAGGAAGGCGAGTCACCATCACCACACAAGAGACTATTGCCAAGATTCTTGATATCACCATGTCAGATGAAAAAGTAACAAGAGCATAACAGTGCCACCGAGCTGGGTATCTCCCAGGAATGCGTCCATGCAGTCATTCCACAATGAACTCCAAATGTCCAAGGTGTCAGCTTGTTGGGTCCCAAAGCTCCTTGGACTCAGCACAACATGTCAAGACACAATGTTGCCATTTTAGGCAGATCCCAAGAGTTTTCCGGGACCATTACCTCCCATCAGAGACAAAAGAACAATCAAAGCAGTGGAAATACCCAGGTTCTCCAGGTGCCAGGAAAGCCAAGGCAGTGAAGTCTGCAGGCAAGATGATGGCCTTCATATTATGGGATGCAGAAAGAGTGCTTCTAGTGGGCTACCTGGAATAGATGTGAGTGCTCTTCTACCAGGAATGCGTCAGTCTACAAGTCTACAGTGGCCATGGATGCCATCCAGCAATATAGATTTAAACTGGTCAAACATCCGCCCTATTCCCCTGATTTGGCACCCTCTGACTACTACCTCTTCCCGACGTTGAAGAAGGAGCTTGGTGGTCACCATTTTCCCTCAGATGATGATGTCATTAAACTGTGGACCCCTTCCTGGGGATCAAATACGCCGCCTTCAAGACAGACTGCTGACTAAAACTGACTCCTTCTACCTTATGCCACAAACTTATCAATCACCCCTCATCAAATGCCCCAGACAAGTATATCTTTCAACAAAATACTATTGGAAATAAATGAAACAACTCATTACTTACATGTCTGTCCTTCACATGTTTTCTAGTTTAATATAAACTTTTTTGAAGCAATGACAAAACTGCCAATGTGCCATACTAGTGCAGTGAATGTATCCAACTCCAAGGAAAATGAATAAATTTTTCACAATGCAAACACATTCGAAAGCACTTGCGTATTACCAAACATAATCATTCATTCAACATGATTGGTGGTTTTTTGGTTAAAGTTCTGAAAAGGTTGATGCCTACATGCAACCTTTCCACCTACATAATAATAAAAGGGTATCTGCAATCTGCATTAGCCATGTTAGCTAGGAAGAAAACACAAGAGTTGTATACCCAGAGTAAACCATATTGAGGAATCTAGCTTCAATGCCATAGAAAAAGAGAGATCTAGATACTCAACAATTTCATATGGTATAACTTTGGCATAACTTACAACCTAGCTGCCTATGATCACTTAATGCATTTACATTTCTATCTTGAAGTAGCATGGGATATGATATGAATAGTGCATAGATAAAATTCTGTCATGTTTTGCCAGCGGCGATAGATTAAAAAGTACACTTGGGGATGCTAGTATCAGAGTGCAAAGGAGGTTAAAGACCTTTTCAATTTTGTTCCATCACTTCACCATATCAGAAAACGATAATGACCAAAGACGATGCCACTACTAATTGTGACATTTGTGGAGATATCATTATTCATCAGATGTTATCTAAATCTATTTTTGAATCAAGTATTCGATTGGAAGATATCAGCGATCAATTCATATAATCCCCCATTACGTTTGTTTTACACAAAGAAACTGATGAGTTAGTTTTCAATTATTTTTTTATTATTTCAGCTTAAGATATCTGGTCTATGTGGGACTATAGAAATGATTTTCTTTCAAGAATAAATCCTGAGTAAAGCAACTTATGGATTTTATGTATTAGATTTATTTTCTTAAAAAGCTGTGGAAAAAAATTGAGTTACCATTTCCATATTTGATTTGACATCCAAGAAAAAGGTTATCCACACTTTTTTCAGACATTCAGTTTTTAAAATGCTAGTTAAAGCCATAATCAGTCAGAATTAATAGGTAAATTTTCAAAGGAAAATTTTTCTGGACACGTGACATCCATGGGCGCAGACATGTTAGCATTATGGAACGTGACCCCGAGCACAGCGAGTGGTCTACAAATGTATTTGAATCTAGGAAGAATTCCTCCTTTGATGCAAAATAAGTAACTTGTCGCAAGTTAATAATATTATGGTAAGAGTTTCCGTAGATAAATATTTTTGTCCGAAGGTAGATATTTTTTAAATTACGTTTTGATGATATTGTGAAGAAATTAAGATTGCATGATATTTAATAAATTTGCAAGACACGAATTTCTATAAAAATTGCAGCCAAGAATACTATTCCAATTCAAAATTACTAAGACTTAAATAGCGAGGTCACTGCCGGCGGTCAGAGATCAGGCTCGAGGTCACATTTACATTGATACCCATTGGTCATGTGTCCAGAAATTTTTCCTGTGAAAATATACCCATTATTGTTGACTGATAATGTACAATTTCCGTCAAATTTTAATTTTTGTTAATGTTATTCTTTAACCAAAATGCTAAACCCACTGGCTATTTTGGCATCTAACCTGGAATTCTACGGTCGAGGACTTAAAGTCATAATATAACTAAAATTGCATTATAAAATTGTATATTATGGCTTTAATAGATTCAATATAGGGCCTAATCATACATTTTTATGAATTAAGTTGGGTTTTCTCTTTCAGAATTTTGATGACTGAAAATAGCACGCACAGTTTTTCAACAGTTTATTCACAATTTTAACTGTTTTTAAACATGCATGAAATGATTAGTGAAATATTCTTCCCAATTAACACCTATTTATTTCGGCTTTTTTATTTGGCTAACTAGTCCTATGTTGGTTTGTGCTCTAATGCTTAAAAAAATAAAAGAGAGGCCCAGAGACAACTATAAGCATGCAATTCTACGATGAAATGGAGTAAACAATTCAAACACCGTATTTTCTACCTAGCTACATGGAAGCAGGTTGAAAACTGCAATGCCTGGAGAAAGAAAATTTCTTTGAAATGTGCACAAGTGAGGAGCATGAGATGAGAAGGCATGGAGATATGTGACTTGGCATGAGGAAATCGATCCAGGGGTGTATTGATGAAAGCAACGGAAGTAAGAATTAGAGCAATAAGGCCCTGACGATTCAAGGTATATTGAGGATAGCAACATGTGCGTTAGTTTTCAATTCAGAGATATTGGGGATAATTTGAAGTGTTAATCAAATATTTTCCCTACTAGTTTTGCATGATTATTCACTTCATGTATGTGTCAGTCACAAAAAGAGCTTAAAAGCAAGATGCACTTTGTTTCAATTTCTTTAAACTTTTGCTGTTGATCTATGGAATTATGTCTAAAATTGGACTGTTCCATTTAAAATCCCCACTACTCCTGTGGAAGATTTTGGAAATATATTCTACAGAGGGAGTATGAATTTCAAATGGAATGAACAAATTAGCAGCTCCACTTGAAACTCACCCTCTTTCTGTGGAAGATTTCTCAGAGGGTGTAACAAATTCAAATGGAGCTGCCTAATGTGGTCATTCCATTTGAAATTCATGTTCCCCCTGTCACAGATATTTCCAAAATCTTCCACAGGGGTAGTGTGGATTTTAAATGGAATATCCTCTTACTTGTTAACACTAAAATGTATTTTCATTATGAACATTTCTGATTGAAACATTTCTTAGGAAAAAAAGGGATTGGTGTAAATGTTGTTGTGAGTTGTGACCTTTAAAATTGAAAGGGAAATGATAAGGATCACTACAAGGTACCGCCTCATTCACAGGCATGAAACTGAGGTTCTCTTACACCTGCATATGGAAAGTTGCAAAAAGGTTGGACATCATCAAAGCACTTCTATGTCATACATATGCCAATTCCTAATAGATTATGCAATTCCCAATCCTCCAATAAATGTAATTATGACAACAAACAAACTACGACTTAAGTTGCAGTTGCACTGATTGATAAAACCATTGATCCCACTCATCTTCGCTATGGATACGCCCACTACTATTAACCTAGTTGTATAAAATAAACATCTCAAAAAAATTAACTAACCCCCCTTAAATAATGGCCATTATTCAAAAATGGGCTATTGTATTACAAATCTGTGAAATGCGTTGGAAGCAGAATTTATTTCTGCACATTTTGACATCTCATTTGTAGCAATTGACTAAATATTGATTTCACAGCATACATTTAATCAATGTTACCCAATGTATCCAAAGATTTATCGTCTGAATGTCAAATTGTGCATAGCACATTCACGTGTATCGATCCCGGGTATTGATTTTAGTGTCTCTGCTGTACAATGTAATTATTTACCAAGCGATGTCAGTGTGCAGTGTGGTTATCTGGGGGCATTTTCAACTCCTTCTCACCCGATAATCCCCTTTTTTGTTTTCACCAACAGACCCCATTTTTTCCAAGAATTTTGATCAAATTTCTGATAATCTCTCTCACCAAATGACCCGTTCAAACAATTTCAAATTTTGAAAATTTTGTATTGAAAATTTTGTAAATTTTGACCCAAATGTTTTTCCAGTAACTAGGGAGTATTATATTAGTTAGGCTTTAAGTTTTTATGAAAAGTCTATTCAGCTTATGTACAAAGAGATGAGTGAAACAAATTAAGCTCAGGTTATTTTCCCAGGATACTTTAAGCTTAATACCACAAAGTCTTGTTCACTGGCTATCTCTTAATATTGCTATGCTATCTCCAGTAGATAGCAAATGTAATACTGAACACATTTATTAATACCACAAAGTCTTGTTTACTGGCTATCTCTTAATATTGCTATGCTATCTTCAGTAGATAGCAAATGTAATACTGAACACATTTATTAATACCACAAAGTCTTGTTTACCGGCTATCTCTTAATATTGCTATGCTATCTTCAGTAGATAGCAAATGTAATACTGAACACATTTATTAATACCACAAAGTCTTGTTTACTGGCTATCTCTTAATATTGCTATGCTATCTTCAGTAGATAGCAAATGTAATACTGAACACATTTATTAATACCACAAAGTCTTGTTTACTGGCTATCTCTTAATATTGCTATGCTATCTTCAGTAGATAGCAAATGTAATACTGAACACATTTATTAATACCACAAAGTCTTGTTTACCGGCTATCTCTTAATATTGCTATGCTATCTTCAGTAGATAGCAAATGTAATACTGAACACATTTATTAATACTACAAAGTCTTGTTTACGGCTATCTCTTAATATTGCTATGCTATCTTCAGTAGATAGCAAATGTAGTACTGAACACATTTATTAATACCACAAAGTCTTGTTCACCGGCTATCTCTTAATATTGCTATGCTATCTTCAGTAGATAGCAAATGTAATACTGAACACATTTATTAATACCACAAAGTCTTGTTTACTGGCTATCTCTTAATATTGCTATGCTATCTTCAGTAGATAGTGTTACGAGTCGTACTTGACTCAAGGCCAAAATCACCTTTTACCCGAACTCACACGAATGCACAACACAAATACACTGTTTGATTAAGCTAACATAATCTAAGTCTTTAATTGAAAACAAAGTATGCTTGGTACATATAACAACAATATACACTAAAATCACACAATCAGTTTTACTTTATCGGTACTTAACCTGCGGTCTTCTTGTTGGTGATTCTAGAGTTCTTGCAATGTTCTGGACGACTGATGTAATATATCCTTATTCACTTGTCCTCATGAAAATCAGCGAAGTCCATAGTACACTTGCATTTATAAATCCTTGCGTATAAAATCCTCATACGAAAATGATGATGCTTCCTCCAATCTCCTTTGCGCTGCTATCTCCACAAATATATCTCCTTGCGCTGCTTTCCCCAGAAATATATCTCCTTGCGCTGTTTTCTCCAAAAATGGTGTTTCTTTCACCAATCACTCTTTTCCCAGGGAACAGGTTTCTTTAACACAGCTCCGCTGTTTTTTGACAGATGCGTGGCCTTCACAAACCTAGCAAACTCCAGCAATTTGACAGAAGAACTTTTAATCCTTTGATGAGGAAGAGCACTTTTGTGTGCTCGCTGTCTTCTTCGTTGCTGTATTAAAATTAGCTCAATTATTGGCTATATAAACTGGTTAAAATGTACTTCTTTTTTGAAGCACGAAGACCATCACACACATGTGGAGTTTCTCAATATTCCACGGCATTCTGTAAAGTCCCAACAAAAGCCTCCAGCTTTTTATATCAGTAAACATGCAAAAAACCCATCATCTATTAATAAACCATTACTTCAATCACATTTTCACAACATTGCTGCAATCTTGGGATTTCCCAATATTAATTATACACATTCACCTTTCACATTACATCACTTCCTGGGGTTTTCTGACTATGGTGCAATATACTGAACTGGGGATTTCCAAGTTCCAAACATAGATCTGACTTTGTTTACAATAATTTGGGGGAATACCAAAATGACTTTCCACACCATTGTCTTGCACGTACAAGGGGGTTTCCCATCTCATGAAACACTTTCAGCTTGTAAACAAAGTTAAATAATTAAATTAAATCAAATTACTCAGGGCACATCACAATAGCAAATGTAATACTGAACACATTTATTAATACCACAAAGTCTTGTTTACCGGCTATCTCTTAATATTGCTATGCTATCTTCAGTAGATAGCAAATGTAATACTGAACACATTTATTAATACTACAAAGTCTTGTTTACCGGCTATCTCTTAATATTGCTATGCTATCTTCAGTAGATAGCAAATGTAGTACTGAAGACATTTATTAATACCACTAAGTCTTGTTTACTGGCTATCTCTTAATATTACTATGCTATCTTCAGTAGATAGCAAATGTAATACTGAACACATCTTATCATGCTTGTTTGCTTACAGGCATGCTTGAACCATTCATTTATGAATTAATGGTCCAAACACAGTGGCATGTCCAGGGGGTCCTTTGGGGGCTGAAGCCTCCTGCACATCAAAAATTATGTAAAATCAGTCGTTTTTTGGCGATTTTAGCCATTAAGCCCTCGCATAGCCCTGAAAGCCCCTCTCAGCCCCCGCAGGAACAGATCCTGGACACGCTGGTGAAACAAGTTGGGAAAGGCTACAGATCATGGGAATAAGTCCTGTAAAAGTATCCAAATACTAAACCTCTTTATAGAGAAACTAACTTCTCTCCAATTATACTGGTAGCCACATAAACGAGGAGTGCAAAAGCAGGCAGGTTTCTACATTGCTCTCTCCATGTATCATGAAATTTGACAAGAAGGTACCTGTTTTCAACACTTTTATGCACATTTTCCTTTATTGCATTACGTTTCAAATATGTATCATTTCCAGTCTGTTCTGCATAATGTCTCTTGCACTGTTGTTTTTCTGGTTGCTATGGCATCTGTCAATTACATGTCAAGTATCAAATTATTTACATTGCATCGGGCTATTCCAGCTGAAATCAATACACCCCCTGTCACAGGACATGACCTTGTGATGTTAAAATTGTAAATTTCATGACCATATTTGGAATCAGCATGACAAATGTGTTAAAATGAGTACAAACAAGCCTGGTATTAGTTCAGTGGTTCTTAAGATAGCTATTGATATTTTGAGAAAATATCTCAAAACTTTTGACTTTTTGTGTTGCAGCATATGGCAAGCATGCAGAGCATTAATCTCATACACAAGGGGTGTTGATTTGAAATGGAGTCACCTATTTAGGCAGACCCATTTGAAATTCACACTCCCTGCATGCACTCTTAGAAAAAATGATTCCAAGAAAAACCTAAAATAGTTAGAGCTGTCCTGTATGTGGAATGGTTCTACAAAGAACAGAAAAGGGTTCTGGAAAGGCTACCGAAAAGTGTTATGGAAAGGCCAGAAAGAACCATTTTGGGGTTCTTTAAATTTTCAAGAACCTTTCCTCTTGAGGGTTCTACATACAGAACCATCAGTCATGAACCATTATTTTCTAAGAGTGTAGAAGATCAAGGTCATGTCTTTTATACAGGGGGTGTATGGATTCCAACTGAAATAGCCCTCTTTGATATAAGCACCTCTCATGTGGCACACATATGCCAATATGTCATTTTTTTTGTCTTTGCATTCAATTATCTGGCTTGAAAAATTGTATCTTCATATTTTTTAAAAATTGTGTTTGATGTAGCTCTTGATCAGAGCCCTCGCAGTACCTTAGAAGATCCAGTGATCCCCAAGTAAAATAAACCCAAGCAAGTGACTGGTATTTTTAAAGAAAATGTATATAGGCCAATCCCTGCCTGATTTAGACCATCCTGTAAAAAAATAATACCACTCCCAGCAGTACATGTACATGGTACAGAGCTTGCCGAAGGCAAGCTTCACTATTGGCAAGCTACATAAGTTACCAACAAGTAAGTAGGACCACTATGCAGTAAAGATCACTGTCTCCCTAAGATATTGGTCTACAAAACCCACAAACCGCGAAAGTCCACTCACCGAGCCGCCAGGCGAGAAACGTATAAAAAAACGTATAAAAGACGTATAAAGTTGTTCTCTAAAACTGAGTTTTCTCAGTAATCAAATATCGCAGCGAGTGAAATATTGGTGCATTGGATGTAGCTTAACATTTTTGTGTGTGTTATATACAAATTTTTAGAATAAGTTTGAAAATCCTTTGTTTAAAGCATTTTTAAGCACCATGTTCACAAGACAAAAAACACGTTCCATGACGTTTTTTTCAAATGTGCGCCCCGTATAAATCCACGCCGAGTGATTGTTTTCTTCTTTTTCGTAGTGTACTACAAATCGACCTACAGCTGGTCTTTACAACTAGTGTCAGAGGGCATATGGCATGGTTTTTCATTTTTTCTTTCAATTGGATGGAAAATAGGTTGGCTTTGGAGCAAAGCTATGTTTGATGTTGATGTTTGGAATGGGGATTAGTTAACTTGTGGGATAGGCTTTTATGACAGGAATTCATAACAATTAGTGGGTTTTTTTATCGGGTTCGCCGTCGGACAAGTTTAGAACTGTCAAGCTTTCATCAGGAGTAGCTCTGACTTCTTCAGGACAAAGTACCTAAGAATGAGACATGTAGGCCGCCCCTTGCCTACTGATGGCTCTGAAAAGAGCCGTTCACTGAATACTGCCCCTTGTCAACAGAGAACAAGCAGATCTAGCCTATCTGCTTTGGTGACTCTGAAAAGAGCCATTCACTGAAGACTGCCCCTTGTCTACAGAAAACATGGGGATTAGTTGTTACTGTTCATAGTAAGAGGCTTAAAACTGTGTAAACTGTTTCCTGCCTACAATAATTTCCTAATCACGTTCACACTATGGTACAACTCAAAAACATAATAGGACATGGAAGATAATTTAGTGATCTATAAGATTGGAAATATTCAGGTTGTTATATTTGACGGTTGATAACATTTGCCATATCAGGTGAGCATTATGAGTGTGAAGTAAAGTGAGTTACAATCTAAAAACTTGTAATCACTCAAAAATGACTGATAATTCCAATTAGCTATCTAATGGGAAAGTGCAATTAAACACCACATATATGACATAGACATTGTGTGTAATGTAAAACTTATATTAAAAGATTCATGGATTTGAAAGATGCCATTTACTATGCTCATACTGAGAACATCAACCGATTCAGGTGTGTTTTTTTTCTTTTTCATCCTGCAGAATAGACATATGGTAAACAACCAGGAGTTTGAAAATGAATATAGTAAGGATGTTACATTTTGCTTTTTAACATAAATACTAGAGCGGTTCTCGGCTTTCGCGGTTCTCGGCAGTCGCGGTTCTCGGTAGTGTGGGTTGGTCCGTATGTGACGTTTCTGTTCAGAACCTTGTGTGACCCTTACCCCCCCACAGAAAAAAATCATCCGCCACCACTGGTTATAACAAGGGCCTTGTAAATGCAACTGGTGAGACAGAGCCTCGAATGACGTTTGTGTTTTCAGTCTGATTTCAGTTCCCTAACAGGTACAAAGTTTACGCATTATCATTAGGCCTACCAAGTATTGTATGTCCTATAATCTCTTATGTATGACATGGATCTTGACCATGATTGTGCAAGCCAAAAAAATATCATTTCAATACCCCAAACATGCGTTAAAAAAAGACCATGTTTTACACATGCAACCTCAAGTTTAGACATATAATTTAATTTTCCCTAAACCCTCATGCAGGAAAAATCATGCCGCCACCATTGGTTATGACAAGGGCCTTTTAGGGTGCACACCAGTAAATAACCCTCACTGACTTTCTGTACAGACAGGGGCCGGAAAACAACTCAGTTCTTCAAAACTTCCCTTTCTGCAAGCAGGCGGTCAGATGGCGACATCCATTGTAAAAATTAATATATGGATTTCAGGATTTTTTTTTCCAGAAATATTGTAAAAAGTTCAACCTATAACCCATACAGCTAACGCCACCTCACAAACAGCTTGGTGTTTCTGAAATGTAACACATTTTGAAAGTCGTCATAAAAAGTCGGATCCTGCTAAATTTACACAGACAATCTAATTTACAGGCCTAAATGATGATTAAATATGAATCAGGGCCTAATAGTTGCCTTTTAAGCCTTTTCTAATGTATTACATTAAGTCATATTGCACATTTCCTCGTTTCAAATACTGTTTTTCCCTTCCAGGGTGTAGCTAGACTTCTCCGTACTCCACTTGCCAATTGTGCTTCTGGCTATTGCATTTAAGCTTAAAACTCTGATTATTATTTGTGCACAATTGATAGATTTTCACATCTAATCTTTTCAGTCACCGTCGCCCTCTGTTTGTTAGCTTCCCAAGTGGACTACTGACTTTGGATTGCGGATAACTTTTTAACACGGGATTCTATGGAGAGTTAGGCCAATTTCTGGCCTAACTAAAATTGGTCATGATGTAATGCATCTTTAAATGAATCTGGCTTGTGATTGGTCCCCAGATATCGTTATTGATTGAACAAATTCATCAGGACCGGTAGAGTAAACTAGTAAACCAGAGTTCGTAGTATCTGATCCAAGAAAATGCACTTACTGTATGCGTTTCAACAACCACTGTTGTCTTTGTCAACACTTGATGAGGAGTGACTGCAATCTACTGACAACCAACGCTAGAGGGATATGTAAAATCAGGCGGTTTTTGGCGATTTTAGCCATTAAGCCCCCCCACCGCATAAATCTGAAAGCCCCTCTGAGCCCCCCTCCTGGAGACGCTATTGCAAAATCAATGGAGAGAAACTATACTACCTTGTTTCTTAATAAAGTCATATTGCACATTTCCTCGTTTCAAATACTGTTTTTTTTTTCCAGGGTGTAGCTAGACTTCTCCGTACTCCACTTGCCAATTGTGCTTCTGGCTATTGCATTTAAGCTTAAAACTCTGATTATTATTTGTGCACAATTGATAGATTTTCACATCTAATCTTTTCAGTCACCCTCTGTTTGTTAGCTTCCCAAGTGGACTACTGACTTTGGATTGCGGATAACTTTTTAACACGGGATTCTATGGAGAGTTAGGCCAATTTCTGGCCTAACTAAAATTGATCATGATGTAATGCATCTTTAAATGAATCTGGCTTGTGATTGGTCCCCAGATATCGTTATTGATTGAACAAATTCATCAGGACCGGTAGAGTAAACTAGTAAACCAAAGTACGAAGTATCTGATCCAAGAAAATGCACTTACTGTGTACGTTTCAACAACCACTGTTGTCTTTGTCAACACTTGATGAGGAGTGACTGCAATCTACTGACAACCAACGCTAGAGGGATATGTAAAATCAGTCGGTTTTTGGCGATTTTAGCCATTAAGCCCCCCACCGCATAAATCTGAAAGCCCCTCTGAGCCCCCCTCCTGGAGACGCTATTGCAAAATCAATGGAGAGAAACTATACTACCTTGTTTCTTAATAAAATGTAACAGGGGTACATCAGGCAACTATGAGAGCCAAAAAAGGCCTCAAATTGAGCAAAGAAAGACATTAATTTTCACGTGCATTTCAACCAAGGCGCTTCATTAGTGGTGTTCGCCCTTAATGTCATATTATCATGACCGTTTTATTTTGTTTTATGTTAAGGGCTGGGGTATGAACGTTTGGACAGTATTTATTGTGGGACATTAGAGCACATCAGACATATCGAATTGCATTCTGAATACTAAGAATGTCCTGATATCAAATAATTTTGATTTTTTGAAATTAGCAATGTAATACACATTTTATGACAAATCATTAAAATTGATATTTTTGATATATAACAGTCCTCAGTAAATTTTATAAATTTAATGATACATTCTTTAAGTATATGTAGCTGGGAGGAAAGGCCGACGATCAATTGAAAATTTTGAGCTTTTGTATTGAAGATATGGATTTCCCCAAAAAATAGGTCTTTTGGGAAATAAAATCCATATCGTCAATATGAAAGGTCAAAATTTTCAATTGATCGTCGGCTTTTTCCTCCCAGCTACATACTTTAAGAATATGTCATTAGATTTATAAAATTTATCGAGGACTGTTATATATCAAAAATTTGAAAAATATCAAATTTTAATAATTTGTCATAAAATTTACATTATATCGTGAATTTCAAAAAATGAAAATTATTTGATATGAGAAAGACATTCTTCGTATTCAGAATGCAATTCGAGGTCTGATGTGCTCTCATTTCCCACAAAAAATACTGTCGAAACGCTCAAAACGCTCATTCCAGATCCCTTAAGTATATGTCATATTACATGTTTCACATTTGTACGATTTTAAATAATTCTTTATCATGTTTATAGGACATGCTCTGTTATATTTTTATATCCTCTTTTCATTCTTGAAAAGATAGATCATGCTTTTTATTTCACCCATTGGGTATTTCTTTATTAATCTGTGTTTATATGGCGATTTCAAGTGGGATAATAACTCCTGGATGACGTAAGCATAATGTTGATAGATTTAAATATCATTATAAATAGGCACAAATTAATAAATAGATAAATTAATAGATAAATAAATAAAAGATATATAAGCCTAGATAAATAATAAATAAATGATAAACTAGGAGTAAATTGCAAACATTAAATATCTTAGAGCAAATGAGCATTTAATAAGTTTTTGCGACAAATATTTTGCCCCTTCTTGTACGTTTTATCATTATTTTATCTTTTACTAATTTTTTTTGGGACATGCTCGCTTATTTATTTTTTATTTTTTTCTCTTATCATTTGTGAAGTATTTCTTTATTTTTGTTTTAGTATAAGTGATCACTGAGTATGTTTAACTGTGGAAATATCGGTAGATAAGGTGTTTTTTATTTCACCCTTGAGTATTATTTATAAGTGTATCAACATACATTTCACATGTCATGATTTTTCATTGTTTTATTTTAAAGCAATTCTTTATTGGGGTGCATGCTCTCATATATTAGGTGTTTTTTTTCATGTTCCTCTTGTCATTCTTGATAGATGGCTGTTTATTTATGTCGCGTGTTAAGTATTTTTTTAATTTTTGGTCGAAGTGTATAATTATCATCACATGCTGTACGCTGTTTATTTATTTTGTCCTCTTTTTCTTTACTTTTGTTTTTAGATCTTTAGTTCTTTATTTTTGTTTCTGTGAATATCATCCGAAAAGTAGGCCTTCTGCACATTATGATTTTTCCTTGCTTTATTTAACTCTTTACTGGGGTGCATGCTCTCTGCTGGTTTTTTCATGTTCCTCTTATCATTATTGACAAGATAGCACCTGCTGTACGCTGTTTATTTATTTCGCCCTAAATTATTTCTTTACTTTTGTTTTTAGATTTTGAAGTTGATATCATAATATACACGCTATGTTTTATACCAACCGCATTGTCTGGTTAAAGACAGTTCTTGTTTTAAATCCTGAATACAATGTCAACATTCAGTTCGTTCACCTCACAATGCGGTGCGATGTTATATAACTGTATATATTGCAGGGTTGCAAACCCATGTATGTAATAGGCCTAGGTCAATAGGATGAGTTTTGAAGATTTTCCTCGCGACAATTTCCTGTCCTATAGACACCAATTGATGGTTAAGAAAAATATTGCATGACTTCTCAACATTGGCTTACGCGACTTCTGGTAGCTTTTTATCTCATAGAAACCAACGGTTGATAAAAAAAATATTGGGCGACTTTTCAATGATTTGACCCGCGGTTTGTCCTCATTTGTTTGGCAACCGTGGTCTGTGTTAAGTGAATATATTTGTAAGAAAATAATTATCATAGACCATGTAGACAGAACGGACAATAGTCATAGGCGCTCTCCTCCATTTTGAGAAATATACTTTTACACACACACTACATTTATAATTAAAATGATCAGCCTTAAAGTTTTACCTTTTAGTGGGTTAAGCCAAACCTAAGTGGATGAAATATAAATCAACACTTCTGGCACTGATTGGTTTCCGTAGTTGTTATAGGGAATACGAGCTGTCTGTGGCTACAAAATTGTCTGCAAATCGGCTTTTGCCGGGCCTCTCTTTTCGGCGTTTTTCTCATTAAATTAGGGTCTCGTTCAAATAAAAAATAAACTGGTGTCTAGATGTAATCACAGTTAACACACCAGGAAAATTATAGAATATACAACAACCTAGTTACACCTGTAGACTGCGAACAAACATGCACCTGGCCAGACCTGGCCGTAAAACAAAGTGTTCTCCCTACGGATACCCTTAAGGGTCACACAATGAAACTTGTTCTATGAAGGAGTACATGTCCATACATTGGTAGATACAAGACAATGGAGTTACCCCCGTTTTGTAACACCATATTATTCCCTCTCGTAAACGTACAAACTACATGAACAGTTGCATATGTATTAACAGTGTTTTTATGTCATTGCCTGAGCAATGACTTCCTTTGTGATAGCTTAGCACATGCAGGTAGATCATATTCCATTAGCCAACGTCAAAGTCCATCATCAATATTGTATCACAACGATAATACAACACAGAAGCTACACACGCTGTAGCATGTGTAAGAGACTAATTATTCAGGTCTGTAATTATTAATCATAAATCGAATGCCACAACACGATTCCACATCACTCTCGAAGATGATCCCGAAAAATAATATATATGTGCATCTTGCTGTAGGCCATATACGCGTATTGTGCTTACGCAATACATTCTCAATTACTAAATATAAAGCTTAAGTACAGTACGCACTCACTAACTTCAATTTATTTGCAATATTTTCTTGGTTTAGTTTTATTTTTTCCAGTTTTTGATCAGATTGGTGCATAATCATGTTTGTAGCCTGAGATATAAAATTCTATGATAAACTTGAATGTCAGTATTTCCTAGACGAACGCAGATGTTGCATGTTGCTGATCATCTTTAATGTTATATTAATTAATAGATATGTGTGCACTAAGTGCCATCATTTTGTCAAACAAAAGCATTAAAAACCCTAATTTGCCCATGTTAAAAGTGATATAGAGAGTCTCAATGCGTGCAGAAATTTTGGGTTTTAAAGCAAAAAACTTTTTTGGCCCCCCCTTTCAAAATGCCTAAAACTTTTTGGTCCCCCCTCTTTTAAGGTCCAAAACTTTTTTGGTCCCCCTCCCTTTTTACCAGCCCCCCCTACCAAAGTATTAATGAACACTCCCTTAGTGGTATGAACCATTCACACCCTATGGGATACACCCACTCGCGTATGCAGGAAAACGAGGACCTCATTTTTCACTTGATTTAAAACATACTAACCGAGGACTCACACATCTGTTCTTAATCGCCATACCGTGGACCTCACTCACACGCACCAGACCACTTACTATCCAACGGGGCCCGTCCTATACCACCCATAGGTGGACCCGTTTTAAATGCATTTTTACGTTATTTGCGATGTCCTGGATATATTTAAAACACCGAGGAAGTCCACGGTCACCGGGTGTCCTCATTTGTCATGTGTGTATCCTTGTATGTGTCCTCGTTTGCCTGGCTACGTAAACGCATATGGTCTTAATCTTCCACACAGGGTACGTGTGTATTTCAAATAGAGTCACCCATTCAGGTAACTGCATTTGAAATTCACACATCTTCCATATGGGGTACAGATTTCAACTGGAAGATCTCAATGAATACTAGTAATGGATTCTCTTACAATATTTTGATCACAAAGTAGATGTTGTAGAATCTCACTGGATTTCAATCATATCAATAAAATGACAAGTAAACAAGTAACATCTAGAATAAATAATGCATTGTGACCAGAAAGGTCGTGTGACTTGTGTATAAACTATTCATATCATATATATTGCGGCTGTGACATATATTTGTATCCCTTCACATGGCATTTACAATACTTTAATTTCCGCAATCCATATTCCTCTATCGTGAAATCAATGAAAATTACATTTCTGTCACTAGATCTGGACATCTATGCACAGGCTATGAAGAACTACATCACTGGGCAATTTTGACACACATTATTACGTTATTTAAATTAAATCAGCCCTGTATCATATATTGCCAACAAGTAGAGTTTACAGAGCAAGAACTGTGATGATTGCATACTTTGTGTGTGATGGTTTTGCTTTCAGGCTCATATCCAGGATTTATTTTGGGGGGGCTGATTTTGAAAAAGAGGCCTTTTTTTCAAAATTTGGACCTTTTGAACTAGGGGGTGGATTTTGAAAAAGTGGACTTTTTTTCTCCAAAATTTGGACCTTTTTGACCAAAAAGGCGTAAAAAACCCAATTTTTTCGCTTGATACGCTCGCAAATGGGACTTTTTGGGTCAAAAGGGGGGCTTTTGGGGCATTTTGTGATTGGGGGCGTCTGCCCCCGGCCTCCTCTTGCTTATGGGCCTGTTTGCTTTCAACAGTTTGTGTCTTTGTGATCATTTATTTCTCTCTACCTGTTTTCAATTTTACCAGATTGGTTTTTTTTCTTTGTCCAAATTGCAACACAATTTAAATAGCATTACAAGACAACTTTTCACATTCACCCATAGGTTGCGAACACAACATTTCACAGCCATTTTCCCTGCAAAATGTCTATGTAAAATGAGACTTAAGCCATGTTATTCACCCGGCAAATTATCTAGCTTCAACAAGTACACTTGCCGTGTAATTTGATAGGCCAGCTTTTACGCTGAAATGTAAACTTGAGGGAATTCAGATTTCTTTATTCAAAACTGATATCTCCCGCTCTCTCTCTCTCGATGGCCCTAATTCAAAACGGAAATTACAGATTATATTTTTTTTCAAGAAATTTAATAGTTGCGGTACAGGCTGTATCAAAATGATTGGGCAGTTTTCATGGACAAGACTGTTTCATCAAAAGGCCCACCAACTTGTGTTACATTAATGTGATAAAAGGGGTCTTAACAGCCCTACAGGAGCTTTTCAATAAACCCCAAAACCAATGGGTGCCAATCATTTTGATACAGCCTGTATTAGTATGTTTACAGTCACTGTAGGTATTTCATATTTGTAGTATTCTTTCATTAAGACTACACTGTGTGGATCAGAAGCAATGATTTACACTTACTTCACTGCCATTATCAATCTTTTAACACACATGCATTAAACAGGCTAGCCAGCTTGACTGTCATACAAACTCGATTATTTAGTCCCTTTTTTGTCACAACTAGTATAGTCAGCTGCTGTCAATAAAATGTTACAGACAGAATGTCTCAATGTATAGCCTAATTAATATGACACCATAAGCCACAAAGAGCGTGTTTCTACAGGCACTCTGCTAAGTTACTGCTAAATGGATAACGGTATCTTACCGTTATCTTACCGTTTAAGCTGCTGTTTCCACAGACAGGTTTTTGCTGTTGGCGTGTTCATACCGTTTAAGCTGAAGTCATGTGACCTAACATACCTAATATTGGTGCCAGTTCGTAATAAAATTTGCATTTCTTTAGCAAACAGTCACGTCCTGCTCCACTTCGGTCAGCATCCTTCACAGCATTAAATTGGCCTTTCAGATTTCACACCACCAAATAGAAATATATGGTTGTGCGCCCTTAATTTCACTTCTCAGAAAAAAACATGCATTCTCAATTTAAGCATTAAAATGAGCAGAAATTTGCATGATTTTAGCCAAATTTGGATTGGTCATGATTAGTAATATTAATTCCTGCAAGTGTACCACAGATGGGAGAGATCAAATAACTTTTAATGATTTTAAGCAGCCTTTTCTTTACAGAAACACTGGCATGGTTTTGCCTGTAAAATAGGCAATTCCCAGACATCGTAGACTTTGAGGGCCAGTCGTAAAAAATAATGATGGTCAACCTATATTTTTTCCCAGCCAGAGGGATCAGGCAAGGGCTGATTTCAACCATCTTAGCTGTCGCTTAAAACTGAGTCGCTCCTGTGAAGAAAAAATGATGTTTTCTTAAGGCAAATTTAGCACATATAAATGGGACTCTGCTTTCCGTATAACGATATAGCATCACACACTGCCTTTGTGCTATTATATTGTACGCATCTGCGTTCTGCTTTGAGCCATCCATAATAGTTTGGCCTTGTTATGTTGCCCAGGCTGTAAGGCTTTTGCCATGTCGTCTGTCCAATTTACCTGTCGATTAACAGCCATTTTGCCCTGATTTTGCTCGATAAACGGCAAGTTACTGCATCGGTCTGTTTCTACAGAAAATCTACCCGCTTTGTCAACGGCAAGAACCTACTCCAACGAGGTTTCCGTTGGCGTTGAAAAGGTGTTGCAAAAAGGCGTTGGAGGCTATTTCCACAGGAGTGATTGACGGTTCCATACCGTTACCATTATGGTAGGCTCTGTAGAAACATGCTCAAAGTGAACTATAAAAGAATCCAAACAAGGTACTTAAACATAATAGATCCTAAATTCTATGATCCTCCAGGATCTACTTTTTTGCTGCAAAATTTGAAATTGTCACTCTTACTTTTGGTGATTTCAAACAATTCCCTAAAGACTGAATAAAGTTAGTGAGCAACACAACTGTGGATTAAATAAAATTTAAATCTAAAAGATTTGAATTTCTATCTTTTTAAAATCTTATTTGAAATTTGAAATCCTGTGAAATAAGAGCTACACATAAGATCAAAAATGCATGAAGTACACTCATCTTCACAATCTAGGTACCATAAATTCAGTTTCAATTCAATAGTTCACAACACACATTTCATGTCAATCTTGCATTTTAACTCCCTTCACGCGGGTGTCGACTGCAGACGACAAGTTTCAAAAAAAATTTTAAAAATCAAAAATTTCAGAAATGTGAATTGTCATGACCATATTAGGAATCAGCATGAAAAATGAATTAAATTGAGTACAAACAAGCCTAGTATTGGTTCAGCGGTTCTTAAGATATCTCCTGATATTTTGAGAAAATATCTCAAAACTTTGGACTTCTTATGTTGAAGCCTATGGCTAGCATGCAGAGCATTAATGCTGTATAATTATGCAAAAATCATCCAACTGGCTCGAATCTTTCTACTTCATGTAGTCAAACACAGAATACTTATCTTGTAGGCAAGGAGAATCCCGATATATTACAAGCCAGTGAATGTACAGCATGACAGCTCATGAAAATTAATATCCTATTAATCAATCGTAAACTGATATCTGCATCATTAAGAAGGCATGGTAAATGCTCCTAACATTACACACAAATCCTGATGTTTAAAGGGTATGTGTGTGGTATTCTGAGACAAGCATACTTCAAATAAATTGTAATTTGCCTTATGACAATATACTCTTCCCTAACACTACCAAAAGCTGCAAAAGCCTACGTACAGCACAAACCAACTGTAAATGCAAGTATTCTATGTAATCCAATTGCATCATCATCATGTTCCTGCTAACACACATATGGGCACAGAAAGATTGGCCAGCCAAGCTACACCCTGTGTCCTGCTATCCCCGTCATGTATCTAGCACCTGAGGGGTCTGTAGTTCAAAACCGTACCTAAGACAACTTTCCTCTTAATCTTCTTTCTTCCTTCCTTCTTTCCATCACCTTTGGTCAAAAAGCTAATTCAATATTATAAATGCCTTTTATCAACTTCAAAATCCTTAGATCACATAAATGAAACTTTCAAACTGGTTTTAGATGGTAATGAATGAACACAATAACATAGCTAGTTCAGATTGTTTTAGCTGCTTTTCCCCCTTGGTCTTTTGACTGCTCTCCTTTATTTTCCTGGATCACAAATTAATTACCTTTTAAGACGACAACTCCAATAACCTCAATGCAACGTAAATAACGTTTTGCAAAGTGACAAATCTTTTATTTGGATTAAAGAGACTTTTTAATATGACCCACACAATTGACTTATTTGATACTTCAACCTACATGAGATGAAATATACATAAATCTCAGTTATAGAAATTGATATTTTCTATTTTTTACAAACCATGAAGGAATTTTCCATTACAAAAGAAGAGCTAGAATTTGACAAATGGTAATAACGTTTTCAATCCCATCAATTGAAAACCAATTTAACCCCTGCAGAATAAATGCTGTGGTCCCCGTTGGTAAGGCCTATTGTGTGAATTTGTGTACTGTTGCCAAGTCACGTGGTACACAGGCGATGTTTTGCATTCCGATCATTTCTTGTTTCGTCATTATTTTGTCAGATTCAACAAGACTAGGTTGTGTTTAAAAAAATTTCTTTCGGAAGTTTTTTTGCATGTTTTACAATTTAACTATCGTTCATAAGTAGTAATCCCAGTAGCTATATATATTAATTTGGAAGTGTATTTACAACAATATTTCGTGGCGTGGACCATATTTTCATTGATGGTTTTCGTCGGAAAAATACAACAAAATATGTGCGGCTGTTTGGAATTTCATGAACTTTGAGTGGAACATTGGGAGAAAAGGAGCCTATACCACCAGCTGGATCGAATTTTATGTCTATTTGCGCTATCACCGAGAGCATCTCGCCAGGTGCATGGCTGATAATTCATCAGTTATGAAAGTACAAGTCGCGATAGGCTAATGATATAGTTCCAGTTTGGTTCCCTTACGATTCCAAAGTCTTTTTTTACATGAACGGAAAATCGTTGTTGAATTTACGCATCGAAACAACTAGCTGCAGCAATCAAGTAAAGTCGTCAAGATTATCATAGTGATGGAACTGCGGCAAGTGGAAATTGTGACATTGTCTGGGATTCTCTTAATAAAATAATACAAATAGTTGGACAAAACTAACCCGAGTGATAGAGAGGCGAAGTGGCTGGTATTTTAAATGCGGAATGTGACAATTTTACGTGAACGGGTCACCCCAAGGCCGGGCGTTATCCGCAGCGGTGTTGAGAGCAGTCAAGATGATGAGTTGATTCGGTGAGAAATTTGCTTTTTATAATCAATCCCGGGTTTTAGTAGCAGGCCTAGGCCTAAAGCCTAAAGGTAGAACACATTTGTAAAAAATGGGCATTGGAAGTATAAATAAACATTGGGTCGAAAAGTGCGATTTATTTTATAATTTCACTTGACACGGTTTTAAGTTTTTCAAACTGTGATATTCACACAAACAAAACGAAAAACCAGGTTGCCAAAACATTTCTGCTTGAATTGCTGGCCAAATAATCAAAAAGTCTCCAAAAATGTTTTAATTTGGTTTAAATTAAAAAGTCGAAAAAATGTTCCCTAATCATTGGTTTTTTGAGGCCAGGAAATTGTCAAAAGTCGCAAAAAAAAAAAAAATAAATAAATAAATAAAATCGAAATTAGCCCAATTAGGCGACCAAATCATGGATTTGGCAATACTAAATGGCGGTCTTGATGATTGCGTAAATTGTTTATCGTCAATCAGTCCTGGGGATTTTGCAAATAGCCCATTTCTATGGCGTGCTATCAACAATATTGATCAACCCATTTGCGAGAAATTACATAAGTTATTTATTAGAAGAGATCGTAAACAAGTGTTGGGCGATATGCAATATAGTAACATTGCTTGCGGTGCATTAGTGATGCGCGGTATATGATATCCTGATATTACAAGTGGGATATTCGTGAATCATTTAGTCTGATTAAAGAATGTTAGTGGCTCTTGGAAAAGCTTGAAATTACTGGAAGTCAAATTTTGGTTGGATTTTCATGAAAATTCCTGGAAAATTGTTTAAAGCAATCGGTAAGGGTTAGGATATGTGAACAGCTTTCCTTTTTGGTATAAAATACTAACATCGAAGGGCAGCATTATAATTTAACAATTTTGGAGGTCGTTTTTCTGACATATGCAAAGGTTGTTGGATTTTGGTCATTCAAGGCAATCGGTGAAGGTCAAAGTTAGAGTCCTTCGTATATGTAAATTACAGAAAATATTAACAGTGAGTAGTAGCCCTATAATTTAACAATTGGAAGATCGTTTTATGGGTTTTATGACATATGCATAGGTGTTGGCATTTAAGGAATTCATAGAAGATGTATCATCAGGAAAGCAAAATTGTAGAGTCATCTGATGT
Source organism: Amphiura filiformis (assembly GCF_039555335.1). Taxonomy (NCBI): domain Eukaryota; kingdom Metazoa; phylum Echinodermata; class Ophiuroidea; order Amphilepidida; family Amphiuridae; genus Amphiura; species Amphiura filiformis. Next base: position 60,444,264 of record NC_092632.1, read on the forward strand.
AAAACAAGTTTGGTGGATCTTGGTACGATTCCTTTTACTTGCCCAAATTAACTCGGCATAGTTTTTACTAGATTTGGTTTTACTCTACTTGGCATCATCTTTGTGAAGTTCGCCTAGATAGTGGGAACAGAGCACACTGCCTTTCCACTTGGACCTTCTGGCATATTAAAAAAGTTGAAAAGTAAATAAAGAGGTAAATAAATAAACAAAATAAATGGAAAAATAATCATGTTCAAGATCAATTCAATTTTCAACTCCTTAGTGTATAGTAAGGTAGTTTTATTAATAATCAGGCTTGTATATATGCAAAAGCCTTTGCTTGCACAATTTGCTTCCCTTTTTCTGTCTTCTTCATTGCAGATTTTGTCAGGTAACAGGAGGGAAGACGCGTTGCTTGTCGTGAGACTGGAGATTTGTTTATGACCACAATAATATTTGACGGTGATCTCATCATCAAGCATTTACCTATAATGGGTTTACTTCAGTTAGACAATAGACATGGAGCCACGTAACAGCTACATTGCAGCAATCAATGACTTATATTTGCACATTTTGAATTAACATTGAATGTTGCACGTTGCTTTATCTACAAACTACGTACAATGGAAGAATCATGTCAAGTGCTTTTAAAAAACATAAAATGGTGTACAATCTGGTAAGAATCACAAATCACGTACAATTGTACGTCGTCGTTGTCTTGTGGGTCATAAGTAATATGACTGACCTGGTATTGTGATTTTAAGAGTGTTGTTTCAACTCTGCCTGTCCAATCTAAGATGTTGCATGTTGAGCATTCACAAGGGACAGTCTATTTGGTTTTTGAATGTCATCTGACCAATAGACCTCTGTTCCCAAAGTCCTGCAGTTGCTGCAATCAATCGTCTGACATTCTAAACATTTGACAGGTATGTACACTTGTACAGCATCATCTATTATTATACTTTCAGTTGTTAGGTACTCAAAAATGTTTAATGAAAGTATGCATAACATTTGGAATGCACACTGAATATGTGCACATGATATATTGGATTAAGGAGATGTAAATTTAAGGCTAAATACAAGAACACTTAAGAATTCAATTGTCAGATTGGTATAAGTTAATAAGCAAGGAACGTGTCAAGTTGCTGCTTCAGAAGCATGAATGTTTGTTTTGTTTTTGTTTTTGTTTTGTATTGTTTCAAACGATCATCTTGTTCAGAACCATGAATTGCCCTATTGTATTTTACTTAATGAATATTTATTGAAAGCCGGTCTAGCATGTGGGATTTGATCGATTAAGTTTATTAATACTAAGGAAGGAATCAACTCCAGGTTGGCATGGGATAGCCTAGGCAGGGGCCAAGTACTATGCCCTCAAATTTTTCTTGTTCAACAAAATTCAAAATCAAAAAATTGTGGTCAAGTTTTTTCGTGAGGTTGCGCAGCCGCCTAGTTATCACGTTGACCTATTGTATTATAGAATGGGCATATTATCCTAGTTCTCTGTACACTTTTATAGCATGGCACACTTCTCGTTTGATGATAAAAAAAATAAAAAAAACACACCATGGTGCGGGGCTTAGATGTACCAGAAATATAAACAAATGGCACACAAAATTGGTAGAGCAGAGTTAACGTGTCATTACCCACAGATATAGTTCATCCAGATATGCGTAATATTGACAAAACCATTATGGGTAGGGGATTGCACTCGCAGTCACCGTTTGGTCTCCTTTATATCAGGCAAAAGAACATCCAGAGAGCTTCCCATATCCCCCAGGCTTAACTGATGACAATTAAAGAATAAATAGAATATGTTTAAAAATCTGGGGGGATTGGGAAGTTTATTCCTCATTCAGTTCTTGCATGATCCATTAACTTCTTTGGCAGAGATTTTCTAATTTGAAACATATATCTATTTAAGTATGGATAAGAAATGCACACAAATTAAAGTATGTAGACATTTTAGTATGGATCAAGTATCCAATTTAACCTGTCAGGGATTTCCCCTATATGAATGTGCGATTCCTGGAAACCATCTTACAGGAATATATATATTATATATTTTGCATGCACAAATATTGTTAAAGGTTTCAGCCCATATCATTTTATATTACTGGCTGTGCTCTTTGTTTGGATATTTATAATCTCCCTTTTTGTAGTTCACTGGGGATGTGATTTCAGATAGGTCATCTGGGGTGCTATATTAAATATTCCTTATTTATATTTATATTTTATATTAACAAGATATTATTCAGCTCCCTCTGTAGGGGTCACGAGGGTGGTGACTTAAGATAGGTTTCATCTAGGTCCTCTAAAATATTCTTGTTTATTTTAAGATATTTATAAGCCCTTACTGTGTAGGTCACTGGGGTGGTGACTTTTGATAGTTCATCAGGGTCCTTTGTAAATCTAAATATCGTTTTGCTAATAAGTCCAGGTTTACGGTGCTGATTCCTTATATGCATGCTATATATTTGTGTTACATACTTATTGCAAATAAATCATATATGTCTGTTGAACGTCTGACAAAGACGCAAATCATGGCTTCCAATTTCATTATTTTGTCTGGGGTTAATAACGTTTTCAATCCCATCAATTGAAAACCAATTTAACCCTGCAGAATAAATGCTGTGGTCCCCGTTGGTAAGGCCTATTGTGTGAATTTGTGTACTGTTGCCAAGTCACGTGGTACACAGGCGATGTTTTGCATTCCGATCATTTCTTGTTTCGTCATTATTTTGTCAGATTCAACAAGACTAGGTTGTGTTTAAAAAAATTTCTTTCCCACCCACCACACCCTTTGCAATTTTTCATATTGAGAGTATGGTAGTGGTGGTGCGGAAAAATGTATAAAGAAAATTTTAAGTTTCTATGTTAAAGTTAAAGAAGCAATTCTAACGTAATTGATAGAGCAAAGATTGGGTCACGATTCGTGATTTGATGATTGGTTTGGTGCAGTCGTCTAATTCCTTTTGAGAGCGGTAAATTGCTCAAATCATGAAACTCTTGATAGGTGCCTTCCTTTGCTATATCAATCAAGAACTTCCTGCTGATAGTTGAACTTCATCGTGTAAAATGTACATCTCGGGAATATCTCTCCTTGGGCTAATAAGCATATAGTTAAATGTTATCTCATATGTTACAGCTTTTCAAACAAAAAATTAAAAGAAAAGGATGAGATAGCTGTAGTTGATTAAAAATATACACATGTCTAACCATGTCATTTGAAGTGAGCAATGCTAAAGCATTAGCATCAATTTAAATAAATTTAAAATCCGCTGGCAGAGATTTTCTAATTTGAAACATATATCTATTTAAGTATGGATAAGAAATGCACACAAATTAAAGTATGTAGACATTTTAGTATGGATCAAGTATCCAATTTAACCTGTCAGGGATTTCCCCTATATGAATGTGCGATTCCTGGAAACCATCTTACAGGAATATATATATTATATATTTTGCATGCACAAATATTGTTAAAGGTTTCAGCCCATATCATTTTATATTACTGGCTGTGCTCTTTGTTTGGATATTTATAATCTCCCTTTTTTGTAGTTCACTGGGGATGTGATTTCAGATAGGTCATCTGGGGTGCTATATTAAATATTCCTTATTTATATTTATATTTTATATTAACAAGATATTATTCAGCTCCCTCTGTAGGGGTCACGAGGGTGGTGACTTAAGATAGGTTTCATCTAGGTCCTCTAAAATATTCTTGTTTATTTTAAGATATTTATAAGCCCTTACTGTGTAGGTCACTGGGGTGGTGACTTTTGATAGTTCATCAGGGTCCTTTGTAAATCTAAATATCGTTTTGCTAATAAGTCCAGGTTTACGGTGCTGATTCCTTATATGCATGCTATATATTTGTGTTACATACTTATTGCAAATAAATCATATATGTCTGTTGAACGTCTGACAAAGACGCAAATCATGGCTTCCAATTTCATTATTTTGTCTGGGGTTAAATGTTATATAGGCCCTACATTTTTGGAGGCAACTGCTGCTACAATAAAAAAAAAATTGCATGCATGTGATAAACTGTGACTCAGTGTGATTAGCATACATCCTATATAATTGAATGTGAATGTATGTTGCATTTAATAGTTTAGCCCACATTTTGTTTCCCTATATTGGGCTATTCCAGTTGAAATCCATACACCCCCCTATGGAAGACATGACCTTAATCTTCCACACAGGGAGTGTGAATTCAAAATGGAACCACCCTTTCAGTGTCGTCTGCTCCAAAATGGGTTATTCCAGTTGAAATCCATACACCCCCCTATGGAAGACATGACCTTAATCTTCTACACAGGGAGTGTGAATTCAAAATGGAACCACCCTTTCAGTGTCGTCTGCTCCTAAATGGGTTATTCCAGTTGAAATCCATCCACCCCCTATGGAAGACATGACCTTAATCTTCCACACAGGGAGTGTGACTGCATTTGGAATCCACACTTTTTGTGTGGGAGCTGATGTCTTCCATAGGGGGTGTATGGATTTCAATTAGAATTACCCATTCTAAACAACTCAATAAAGTCCTTGTCTGGCCAAAAGTCCTCCAAGTCTCCGTCATTATCACAACCATCCCAGTGCTATTATCTCCTCCTAATAAACGAGCATTCATATTTTCATTTCACATTGGCAGGGTTGCCAAACCCGCGATTTGGTATCCTAATTGGGCAACTTTTAAAGATTTTTCCCACGATTTTTGACAATTTCCTATCCCATAGAAACCAATGGTTAAGAAATAATTTGGGCGACTTTTCAACATTGGTTCCCGCGATTTCCGATAGTTTCATGCCCCATAGAAACCAATGTTAAAGAGAAAAATTGGGCGACTTTTCGATTATTTGACCCGCGATTCGGGCTGAAATCTTTTGGCAACCCTGCACATTGGCTCTGTGAATGAGATATTGGAACATTGTGTTCCAATATCTGTGCTGTGATCATTCTAATTCTTCATCGAATGTTTGCAGAGGCAGTGTGTTTATTAAATCATAAGGCAGATGGACATAATTACATTCAAGCAGAGGTACATACCTTTGAAGTGCAATAGAGTTATCTTCACTCTAATTACAACTGGCATTTTAATAATAATAAATCACAGCCTTGACCTAGATGAGAATCAAGTGGTAAATCACCTATATATACAGGACTGTGATACATATGGAGCTGCAACCATTTCTGTGCTTTGCCTTATGTTCTATTTTGATAACTGAATCCATTTTATCACATTAAGTTTCACTGCCTGAACAGGATTGTTCATGTTTCACCTCCTTTTTAAACCAAATCGAGAGTAATAACTCTTGTAGTTAGGGATCAACATTTAACCACAAATTGCCTCAGGCAAAGCTCACTTCCTGGGAACTAAATACCACACAAGGTCATTTTTATGTAACTCATTGACCCATTTGTGTCATATACAGCCTCTAGCTATAATGACAGCCTGTGTATCTGCTCACTTCATTGGCATCTACTAACCCCACATGGGAATTTAAGTTGTGTTCAATTCTCTCTAGGCAGTGAAACCTAATGAGATGTCAAACAACCAAATGTATTTTAAAGGTGAACCTCATTGAAAATAAAGTTATATATCAATGGAAAGCTTATGATGTCAGGAAGCAGAAAAGAATATTTTTTATTTGCATAACGTACCAGGCTAGACATAATCTCCATGCAAAGATTGGATATTGGCACCCCCCCTAAATTACAAAACGAAATCGTTCAAATTGGGCGCTTTCGTTGATGACGTCAGCCCAGGGACACACAGTTACTTCCGGGTTTGATTGTAAACACAATGTCCGTGTATTACTGTGGCATGCATCGGGCCAATGCACGAATTCAGTCATTGTCAACTTACTTTACATGAAAAATATCTTCAATAAAATAAGAATAACATGAAGGAAATATTATGATCAAATTAAGAATGAAGTTCCTGAATAAAGTGTGTGGATTCAAAAATGGGAAAAGTGCTGGCCGGGGTGATTTGGGATAGGCCAAGCCATCCACGATATGCATAGGGAATACTACAGTAAAGCACGAAGAGCAAAGATTCGCCGAAGAACCGGAATGAAAACATATTACAAAAAATAACTGCTAGTGCTACCAGTTCAGATCGTCACACCAAGTTGAGATGAACTTATCACAATGAGAAAATGAAGGAATAGAATAAGGTACAGGATTTTTTAATTATTTCTTAGTTTTACAACCGGTCATGGCCGGTCATGTATGATAGGCGAACTCGTATAGATACATACGGGATGAGCTCAGTGACTGACTGAGTCTCACTACGCCGAGTGTTCAGTATCCGCGACTGTACTGTACTAGTACTTGCAGACAAAATGACCGATTTGATATTCACATTCTGATATTTCCAACTTATTGCTACTTCATTTATTCCTGTAAATGTTCCAAATATAAGGGAACGATTGATCAAATCTGCTGAAACACCCCATGAAACACGGAGGACGAAGCACCGAAGCGAGTCGCTGTGTTTGTGCATATCCGTCCCTGCAATTCAGCAGCAATTTACGATCGTGTTCGGTAATCCATAAAACATGAATGTTTCACTTTTTCAGTACCGTACACTGATTGTACTATCATTAAAGAATCATGACACAAGTGACAATATTTTAATTTTATTCAGATTTCAGAATTCCATCAAATAACGGTCTACTAAGTCTAAATTGTATTTATTTTATAATAAAGTATCTGCCCGAGTATCTGTATCGCGATTGTGTGGAAAGAATGTATTACCGCAATACGCTAAATATGAAAACCTTTTATGGGCTGGATTTGATGAAATCAGCGGTTTTTTATTAATTTTGATTACTGCAAGACGATATTTTTTTAAATCAGACATTTTAAAATGAATCAAGAATATATAGGGATTACCCCAAGACAGAGAATTTCCAAACTTGGACTAAAATCTGCGATATTTGTCTGCCCTCAGAGAGGATCATTTATTCAATACACATATACCAATATTTCTACATAAATGCAATAGTTTGAAGTACTGATCATTTACATCACATAATTTGATAAACATCTTTAATATAATATAACATAGGCCTTTATAATATAACCGAGTAATAATACCCGTAGACATTACTTCCCGGTAACCTACCACTGAAAGCTAATTAACAATATATAATATAATATTAGGGCTTGAATAAATCGGAGAGCAAACATTATCCATAGCCACTACTCCCGGTAAACGTACCACTGAAAGCTAATTAACAGTATATAATATAATAGGCTTGAATAAATCGGAGAGCAAACATTATCCATAGCCACTACTTCCGGGTAAACATACCACTGAAAGCTAATTAACAGTATATAATATAATATTAGGGCTTGAATAAATCGGAGAGCAAACATTATCCATAGCCACTACTTCCCGGTAAACATACCACTGAAAGCTAATTAACTGTATATTAACATAACATAATATATATCAAGTTAACCTAATATTAATTATTAGGTCATATGATCAGAATTGGTATCATTAACATGATTAAGAAATAGTATAAAGATCAATAAACCGCCCTTAAGGTAATACACTATTTTAAAGTGTTGCGATTTGGTAGTTCACAACATCTTGCGAATGGTAGTGAGCTTGGCAACAATTGCAATGCTCATTTCCTTAATGAGCGTGTAGAAAATTCAAATATCACAGAAATGCTTTTATAGCTCCTGTGGCTCTTGAGTAATGTTGTAAAGAGGGCTGAAACAAAAACACTTTTGTAAAATGTACATAACTCATTAACAACAATAAATTAAGCAAGTTTTCAAGTATATGATTTGTAGAATGAACTTTTGCAAAACATCAAAGCGTTATTTTTCAATAATATATTGATTTATACAATAAAATCGATTTTTTGGCTGCTTCGACCAACAACACCGCGTCTACCCTTAAAGAAGTACATTTTTCACATCAGGGTTGGGTGGGAGGGAAATTTCATCATGATCCACTCTGATCAATTGCAGACAAACAAGTGATTTAAATGAGCTAGGCAGCCAACATCACAGTGCACAAACAAAGCAGAGAACTCCCATTAGATACAACAATACCATAACAAAAGGCTCAACCATTCTCTGCTGGGGTAAATTGGTTCTATTTAGACAAGCTAAATAAAACCGTAATGTCACAAACACGTATTTAATTTGTTATTCGATCATGTTTATTCAGTCCATGACATGAACGGTAGCAGCATTTGCGCATGGGATTGATCCCAGCGCGAAATTCAAATTCAATTACCCAGTTATACCCAGCCAGTTATGACTGATTTTGTCAAAAATTTACGGAAAATTTATGTGTTGACAATAATTCTATTATTTCTAATATATATAGAAGGAACCAGCAATTTGAAGATTCCTCTAATTTCAAGCTTTATTGTGAAAATCAGACTTGCCGGGCAGCTTGCAAAGTACAGGAAGCAAGTCTTGTTTACATGTTTCCGAGTAGGATCACGTGACTGCGAACCCTGAGCTTACGTCACGAGCATTCCCAAGGTCATAGACGATTGATTTGGGTGCTTTTTGGGCGACTTAAAAAAGACCCAAAATTCAATCATTTTTTTAATTTTTCAGCTTTATTGGCCATCAAAAAAATCGAAAAAAATAATTTTTAATATCCTGACATCATAAGCTTTCCATTGATATATAACTTTATTTTCAATGAGGTTCACCTTTAATAGAACTAGATCATGGAACAATACCAAGTACACTACCCAGGTACACTACCAGATTTTAATTGTGGTCCCTGCACAACAGGTACACCATTGCCAAGGTATCTGGCTGGTACTGTGTAATACCAAGAGATTACATTAGTCCCAGTGCAGTGCACTGCTGGTGGGTCTTGTGCAGCATTTGTACTTTGTAGGTACTCTGTGTGTACCAGTCAGGTACTTTGGCAACGGTGTACCTGTGTAAGTGGCCGCAATAGGAATCTTGTAGGAAAGTGTGTATATATTTAGAATCAAAAAAATGTTAAAGCAAATGAACAAGTAGTTAACCCCTTCACATTGCGACCAACAAAAACAAGTTTCACCTGACTATGGTCAATTGGTCATTACTTGACTTTGAAATGACTATTAATTTAAAGTAAATGAAGAAGTAGTTGACCCCTTCACATTGCTACCAACAAAAACAAAAAACTATGGTCAATTGGTCATTACTTGACCTTGAAATGACCATTAATTTACATTGTGACACATTGTGGTCATACTTTCCTCCAAATTTCATCCCAATTACAGCCTTTAGGCTTGACCCTTCTACCACCACTTGTTGTTCAAGTAGTCTAACAACTACATTTTTTCATTACACCATTCCATAGCAACGACCTGAGCTTTATGCAAAATACTCGACAATTATATGAGCAACACTTTCAGTAATGAAGAGCTTATGTAGCAATATGTTGGTATTTTTACCATGTAGTAAAATTAAGACAAACATCATATTTGGGCATTGATTTTGCTTAACATTCGATTTTAACCCAGTGACTGCCTTTTGAGGAGAGCAAGAGCAATCACTCTCTACTGCTGTCCTTAAATCTAATATAGGAGAGTGATTTTTAGCTCTCCTTAGTTGACCAGTCTCTCCTTACATTGTATTGTAAAGGCTTTAAACAGCTCTCCTTGAAGGCTCTGGAAGAGCAATTTAATGCTCTCCAGCAAATTCCAAAAGGCAGTCCCTGTTAACCTTGTTTTCTAATTTCAGATTTGCTATCATCAAAATGTGAGAATATTCTATGAACAAATTCTACGGGCACACCTGCATCCACATACCTAAACAGTGTGCAGTCTGAGTCTCACAAGTGGCAGACACAGGAAACTTCACTCAACTGTTACTAGGGGCATAATATATCATTGCATATGCCCCCTCTCCCTAGTTCTGTATGCACCAAATACTTTATATGCGCTTATTTTTGCGTACATCCTTTTTCGCCATTTAGGAATTTTTTTAATTGTGTGAGTTGTAAGTGTAAAGTAACTTTAAATAAAAACTGTATTTTTGTGTGTTATTTTCACACCTCACGCCCACTCGTGAAATTCACGAAAATAAAAACCTCACAAAAATAACAGCGTATACAGTTACAAGTGGAAATATAAAACCAGTGACTTCTTTGATGTTTGACTTTCATCAAAAGTGCAGGGTGGCCTCAATAAAGTGAAAAATTCCCACTTCATCAAAAAAAGAAAAGAAAAAAAGATTGGATTGGCCCAACCATCCATCTACTATACAGAAAATAAATAAGACATACCAGGTAGAATTTTATATTTAAATCATCATATTTTTAAAATCAAATTACACTCTATTATATTGTGGACTTTCATCTTAATTTTATTTTGGACTTAACTTTTTGCAAATCTTTGCATTAAAGTATTATTCAAATTTCCTTTTACAAATTAACCATCGCGTATACGTGTGCGACGTCAAGCGTGTGCATTGGACCATGTGCAAAATAATACGTGCTGGACGGCTAGCAGTACGCTTAATTTGTAAAAGGAAATCTGAATAATACTTTAGATGACATGCATGCATCATAAATCCCATTGTTGTTGTATACTCAACAATGTGATCCCTGGACAAATATCCTCGTATATTAACCACAAGAAAGCAATGCTAAGGTTAAGGGGGTGCTTGTTCAGGCCTTTTTGGCCTTCTGAGCATCTCCTCATTCAAATGTGTTGTCTTGCTGTTATTGTATTGTTGTATTTTGAATGAAATAAAGACTGATTGATTGATTGATTGATTGATTGCAATATAAAGAGCACAGATGAAATTGACCCAATTGAAATGATAAAGAGGACAAAACAAGATGATGCAGTTAAGGGCACTGGAATGAGCATTTCCACAGTATTTTTGTGGAACATGAGAGCACATCATGCAGACATATCGAATTGCCTTCTGAACATGAATAATGTCCTTCTGATATCAAATAATTTTGATGTTTTGAAATTCGCGATAGAATACAAATTTTATGTCAAATTATTAGAATTTGATATTTTAAATTTTTTTGATATATAACAGTCCTCGAAGTAAAAGTGATATGTACCTAAAGTGTATGCGGCTGGGAGGAAAAGCCGATGATCAAATTGACAATTTTGACCTTTCATATTGAAGATATACATTTTTTCCCAAAAAGACCTAATTATTTTTGGTGTTTGGGGAAAAAACCCATTCCTTAACACAAAGGTCAAATTTTCAGTTGATCGTCGGCTTTTCTTCCCAGCTACATACACTTTAAGTACATATCATCAGATTTATAAAGTTTACTTCGAGGACTGTTAAATATCAAAAATATCAATTTTTAATCATATGCCATAAAATGTGTATTACATTGCGAATTCAAAAAATCAAAAATAATTGATATTAGAAGGACAATCTTCATATTCAGAATGAAATTTGATATGGCTGATGTGCTCTCATGTCCCACAAAAATTAACGCTCATACCCTATCCCTTAAGTCTTCTGGATATATAGGCTGCATCATAAAAACTCATAACTGGGGTTAGTCTGGATAATTGGACTAGAGGGGAAAATGCCAAGATATAATTAGAATATTTTATACTTGTGGCTAACATTTGCAAAGCATAAATAATATAACATAAATTGACTGTCTGGACTTGGATAATGAGATCCATTTTCTACTGAACATTCACACAGACCCATTAAAGGCATATTCAGTGATTTACTAAATCCTGGGGTTTGGCAAACTCATCAAAATTCAGATTTTGGAACCATTGTTAGTGTTATAGATGTGCTAACACAGCCTGCTTGTGGCTAACCTGAAAGCTGTATATTAAAGACAAAATATTTTATATGAATCCGTAATTTCTCTTAGCTACACACATTTGATTGGGGTTTCAACTGCAGTTTCCTTCATTTCTCATTTCAAAAATACCTAATGACAAATTTTTTCAAAATTAAAATACTGTAGCCCAATTTTGTGCATATTTTTGCATTTTTCTCAAAAATTATAGCGCATTGGTGACAAGTACGATATGTATATTATAGGGGCAAGGACTACAAATACTGTACTGAAAATTTTATTTCAGCACAGGCAACAGTTGCGGAGTTACAGTCAAAAATGAGGGAAAACCAATATTTGATCAATAAATCAATAACTATTTGCCTTGAGTTGCTGAATTTTCAGTGCAGTAATTGTAGTCCTTGCCCCTATAATATACATATCTTACTTGTCACCAATGTGCTATAATTTTTGAGAAAAATGCAAAAAAATTGGCACAAAATTGGCCAGGGGTGTACATGTAGTACCCCCTTAACATTCACGTTTAGGCTATTAATAAAGAATTTAATTTTTTTTACACTATTGCTGGGATCACTGAATGGGCCTTTAACCAAAATGGCAATGGGAAACTAAGTACATCTATACTAAACCAACAGTTGAATACAAGGAAGCAATAAAAGCGTTGTTAGTATTTGCACTTGTACCCTTCTTTACATTCAAATAACAAAATGATCCTTGTTTGTGTCTCGTCTCAAGTTGCATTAATTTATAATCCATCATGTTGCACAATGATGGAGTATGAATAATTAGCTTATAATGCCACGTTGGATTTCACAATGGCAGATATGTATCAGTGCTTTTACTCTATTGCATCACCAAAATACGGATAAATCGCCCTTCTACATGTGTGTATACGCCCCATGGATTAGGTTCGCACACACAATTCAAATCTGCCACTGCAAAATCCAACATGGTGTTACTCTCAACTTGAGATAAACTATAGAGAAAAGTTTCTGTCGGCTGGGTCATCTAAAACCACCACTACACATCTTTGAAGTTAAACAATACACAAGGTTAGAGAGTTTAAAATTGTCTGTGTATAAGATGTCCACACCTAGATTGTTAAACAAAGCGAAAGCAAAAAAGTACATGCAAAAGGAAATTGCGTAGGAGGAAGAGAAATCTTGCTGAGCACTACCTGCCAATCTAACATAATACATTCCATCTGATTCGTCAATTACATAATATCTTAATTTTAATCACCAATCAGAATGGAGCTTTGCAAATAATTCACCCCAACTTTTTTGCATGGTGAAATTATTCTAACAATGTTCCTGATTGGTCCAATTGCTAATGAAAACTTCTTTTTGGCCAATTGGCAGGTAGTTCTCATGTTAAGAGAGGACCTGGATAGACTTCCCTGTATAGGTCGATTTCCACCTTCAAATTTAATATAGATCTTGACTGTGATATCCATGTGTAAAAATTGTCTGTGTATATTTTGGGATTTTTATTCATTTCAAGTTTGCTTTTTACTGAGTGAAAACATTCTCCCCTAGCATTCACCTGTTTTATTCAAACATCACAAACCGGTGACAAAAAAAACCCCAAATAAAATGTAAGTTTTTACCACTTTGGAAGAAAGTTGTCTTGCAGGTTTAAAGTAATTCTAGCACAAATCTAACCTACATGTATGTACAGGGTGTATTCATGTTGTTTTAGTATGTGGTATATCTAAGAGCCATTCAAGTTACTTAGCCCAAACCAATAATGTGTGATTTCCATCAAATTGCAAAGTCAATATCTTTTGGGCAAGTCCAGTTGACATCCATACACCCCCTAAGGAAGACATGACCTTAATATGAGTGAAGATTTCAAATGGAGTCACGTACCCATCCAGGTAATCCAGTCACGTATCCATCCAGGTAATCCTATTTGAAATTCACACTCCCTGTGTGGAAGATTAAGGTTATGTCTTCCATAGGGGGTGTATGGATTTCAACTGTAATAGCCCATAGTGATCTATGTTCAGCGGCGGCGCCACAGGGGGGGCAAGGGGGGCAATTGCCCCCCCTATGATTTTCAAAAAAGAGGTAAAAGGAAGGAAAAAGAGAAAGAGAAGAAGGAGAGAGAAAAGAGAGGGGAGAGAAAGAGAGGAGGGAGAAGAAGAAAAGGAGACCATTCCCCTCCCTGGCCATGGTTAGAAGGAGGAAACTCCCCCTTCGGACATCTTGCCCCTTGTGGAATGCTGACCTACGCGGTTTTAAAGTTGTTGGTTTTTATATTTTGGGCTCATTTTCGGCAAATTTTCCCCCATAAAAGTCACAACTCCCAACTACTTAGGCCTATAGGAAAAATCCTGGCTATGTCACTTTCCTGGCGCGGCAACACATGCAAGTCTGTGTCATGCCAGCAATTAATCATTTAAATAAGTTTAGGTCTTCTTTCAGTCTGATATATCACACAACTTTTACGGGGTTTCGTCACATTGTTTATATCCAAAACCTATACTACAACACCTCTCTCAGAAATAGTGTAAAAATTATGCACCAATATAAATAAGCAATTGGCTTCATTACGGCCGGCCAGGGGCGTAGCCAGGATTTATTGGGGCTAAAAAAAAAAAAAGTGGACCTGTTTTGGACCTTTTCCTAAATTTTGACCAAGAAAGCATAAAGAACCTAGTTTTTTCTTTTTTTTCACTCGCGAATGGGCAAATTTTGTCCTTTTCTGACTGAAAAAGCATAAAAAACAGGACAGTTTTCGGCTTTTATAGTGATCATAGGGGGCGACTATATACCTCCCGTCTACGCTCCTGATTACGGCTTTCATATAATTAGCTATAATTGTATCGTGCCAATTTATAATAAAAAAAACCCCGGCATATCTTATGCGACCAGAGGCGTAGATCCATCCCGGGGTGTGGGGTATAAATCCCCTCAATATTTTGATCTGACCAAAGTAACCTCATATTTGGCCATTTTAGCCTAAAAAGTGCCAATTTTTCGCGCTTCGCGCGACTTTATTTCAAATTTCCACCATATTTCACTTCGTGCACATTTGTACTATGAACTTATTTTGTTGCCAAAAGGTGCTGGATTTACTAATTGAGGATGCCTAAAACAAGCGGGCTGAAAGTCGGGCCCGTGAATGAAATCCATAAAAATATGCGGTTGGAAAATAAATAAATAACCCGAAAAAGGTGCATCAAATGTCACGCCGCATAACAAATTTCAAAAATTGTTTTGCCCCCCCTATCTAAATACCCTGGCGCCGCCCCTGTCTATGTTACAGTTTCTCTAGATAGAAGCAGCAATGGGCTATTCCATTTAAAATCCACACTCCCCCTGTGGAAGATTTTGGAAATATCTTCCACAAGGGGAGTATGAATCTTAAATAGAATGAACACATTTGCAGCTCCATTTAAATGTCATACACCTTCTGATAAAGATTCAACCTGAATCTTCCACAGAGGGAGGGTGAGTTTCAAATGGAGTTGCAAATGTGTTCATTCTATTTAAAATTCATACTCCCCTTGTGGAAGATATTTCCAAAATCTTCCACAGGGGAGTGTGGATTTGAAATGGAATAGCCCAATAGCCACACCTGTCAGAAGGTGGATAGTATTACCATAGCATCTATTCAGAAAACATGTATCCACAACATTAGCATTCACCAAGGAGTCAATATTGTGGCACAAATTGTTAGCGATTCAATACCTCAATTATTTGAGGAAAAAAATATGCCTCTCTGATGCTACATAAGCACAAAACAAAACAGCACACCACCAACAACAAATAAGAAGTTGTTAGATAATAATTGCATCCTGGGTTATTGCCAGTGATATTCATATGAAGCAGGTATTCCATACAATATAACAATATTATATGTTGAAAAAGTGAACAATTGATGGGATTGAACCACTGCATTACTGATTACTGGTTATTTCAAAAATAATGAACAATTATGACAAAGAGACAAAATAGATTATACAGTTAAGATTTGACACTATTTTAAAGTGTTGTGATTTGGTAGTTCACAGCATCTTGCAAATGGTAGTCAGCTTTGGCAAAAATCGCATTGCTCATTTCATAGCGAGTGTGTAGAAGAATTCAAATATCACAGATATACTTTTGTAGGTCCTGTGGTTCTTGGTTCTTGAGTTATGTTGTAGGAGGGCTGAAACACCTGCAACACTTACATAAACGTACATAACTCATTAACAACGATAAATCAAGCAAGGTTTGAAAGTATATGGTTTGTAGAATGAACTTTTGCAAAACATCAAAGTGTTATTTTTCAATAATATATTGACTTACATAATGAAAATCGATATTTATTGGCTGCTTTGACCAACAGTACCTTGTCTACCCTTAACTGAGCCAAATTGAATATTATTAGGAAGTATTTTTACAACATTTCAAATTGTTCACTAAAGCTAGTGGTACTGAACATAAACCTCAGGGAAACAAGATGTATAGACAATTTATTAACACTTAGAATAATTAAGCTGAAAGGTCTGTCTGATGCTAAACAATTACTTGCTTTGAATCATACTACCTTTTTTTTGCAATATGCAACGTGACAGGTAGCCTGATTTTGCAAAATAGGAAAATTGTAAATACATTTATGT
Organism: Amphiura filiformis; assembly: GCF_039555335.1. Taxonomy (NCBI): domain Eukaryota; kingdom Metazoa; phylum Echinodermata; class Ophiuroidea; order Amphilepidida; family Amphiuridae; genus Amphiura; species Amphiura filiformis. The sequence goes on from NC_092632.1 coordinate 60,460,643, forward strand.
ACTTATCATCATTACTTTTAAAGATATAATACATAACGGTGTCTAAAATTCGCAACTTTTGAGTGATCCTGCATGCCACCTTAAGTACAGATATTCCAGTTTCTTGTAAAATGTCCTATTTTGTCTTTAATAAACGGCTTTCAGCTTAACCACAGGTTAAGCTAGCACACCTATGCTAATAATAAAGGTGCAATAAACTGAATTTTGATTATCATTTTTATGATTTTCCGAATAAGCATATAACTAAATAGGCCTTTAATGTTAAGGGCTGGGGTATGAACGTTTGGACAGTATTTATTTTGGGACATTAGAGCACATCAGACATATCGAATTGCATTCTGAATACGAAGAATGACCTTCTGATATCAAATAATTTTGATTTTTTGAAATTAGCAATTTAATACACATTTTATGGCAAATCATTAAAATTGATATTTTGATATTTAACAGTACTTGAAGTAAACTTTATAAATCTGATGATTTATACTTAAAGTGTATGTAGGTGGGATGAAAAGCCGACGATCAATTGAAAATTTTGACCTTTCGTATTGAAGATATGGATTTTTTTCCCAAAACACCCAAAAAAATTAGGTCTTTTTTTGGGAAAAAAATCCATATCTTCAATATGAAAGGTCAAAATTTTCAATTGACCGTCGGCTTTTCTCCCTGCTACATACTCTTTAAGAATATATCATTAGATTTATATAATTTACTTCGAGGACTGTTATATATCAAAATTTGAAAAATATCAAATTTTTATAATTTGTCATAAAATTTGTATTATATTGTGATTTTCAAAAATGAAAATTATTTGATATCAGAAAGACATGCTTCAGATTCGAATGCAATTCGATAGGTCTGAGGTGCTCTCATGTCCCACAAAAAATACTGTCGAAACGCCATAAACGCTCATTTTAGATCCCTTAAGCTTTTTCAAATTCACAAATGCATTATAACCCACGAACAGAGTGTTTTCAGTAAATCACTTATTACTGTAGTAATGCTTGAGGAAATGTCATTTCAAAGAAGAAAAGAATCATGTTCAGAAAAGACAATTACGAAGGGGATTTTCATCCACAAATGTTTCTTGCCATGCAGACACTAAGTCCTGCAGGGCTTTCTCTCATTCCTATGTGATGAAGTCCACAATCTAATTAAAAGCATTACTGCAGAATGCCCATATTTCAAGGATGAATTTATATCTCACTATTTAAGGTAGATGCTTTCATATCTGAATACTTTTCATACAAAAATGGTTTAATCATAGCATCAAATGTGCTTGCTACACAAATGAGATTTACTCAACTAGCTGCATATTAAATTAAATATAAAATCTGCATTCTGGCAATGGCAAAGATTACCTTGTTATACATTTATACCAGCATTCTATAATATAGCTTATGGGGATATATTTCAAGGATTTCAAAATAATATTTTAGCTATGTTATCTAGCTTTTGACATAATATTGATAAAGATATCTCCAATGTCTGATATTCCCAGCTGTGATAGTAACAACATACCCTAGCGCAAGTAAATTCAGGGGGAAATGGAGCCTGATACTAACCGATAATTGGACCCATACAGGTGCAAACTACTTGCACTAGCATCAATTCATTATAAACTTTTCACTTGGAATTCACAAAAGTTTTTAACAAATACTGAACATGTGTACCTCTATGTGGGGCATAATTTTGAGACATCCTTGTCACGTTTGTTTGGATTATGTTTTATGTTTGTACTCAATACAGTTTCATGTTGAGAGTTAAATTATACTGGGTTAGACTTAAGGTAACCACAGCCTGTGGCCCTGATGAACTTGGACAAGTATATACATAGTGCAAGGTCTGCCCACAGGACTGGAATGAGCGAAGCTCCATTTGCCTGGATAGTATATTTAGAGAATAAATGGACTGAATTTTTGTTTTCACTATCCTCTACCACGTGATAGGCAGGTCCAATATTTTGAGTTGTGGAGGCCTGTGCCGCCGGATAATCCATTACAACAAAATACTGGACCTGCCTATCATCGATCACATGGTATAGTAAAAAAAATTGTTTATTCTCAATCTTAGTCAGTTAAATATTTTATTTAGCAAAAAATAAGTTACCGTCATGAAAACTCCCGTTATTCTGAAATGAACGAAACCTGTTTATCAGTTTAGTTGCCCGTACTGTGATCTTATTCGTATTATTATATTCTACAATTGCACCACATATGCAAGCCTCAATAATGTGTTGGCTGCTGCCATCTACCATTTGATAGACTGCATCTGGAAAGTAATGAAATCAGCGTTTATCAGCTAAATCTCAGCCACTGACTAGGAATTATGTCTAGATGGTATAAAGTGACTAGGTTAAGGGTAAGGGTTATAATGGTACCATGTAAGGTTTATAGTTTGAAAGGTTATTGTTATGTCACATGAGGGACAGTATTAACCCCCTGAGCACTACCTGCCGATCTAACATTACCTCTGATTGGTCAGTTACATGATATTTTCCCTTTAATCACCAATCAGAATGGAGCTTTGCAAATAAATCACCCCAATTTTTTGCATGGTGTAATTATTCTAACAATGTTGCTGATTGGGCCAATTGATAATGAAAATTTCTTTTTGGCCAATCAGCAGGTAGTTCTCATGGGGTTAAGGGTATGGCTAGAGAGGATATAGTTCAGCAATTGTAAGGATGTAATGACGTATTCCATAAAGAACAAGATAAGAAAACATTACTTTGAACAGAAAGACTAACTGAAATGAAAGCCCATAATGCAATCATTACCACAGATAAACAAAATCATGTGTTGAAGCCTTAGAGAGTGACATTATCTCTCAAGCTAGGCAAATACAGAGCAAGTTAAGGCAAGTGCCAGTATTTTCATTGCAAGTATTGATCAGACAAAAGAGCTATCCACTATTATTGTTATATCAGACTGACTATATGGGAAAGATAACAAACTTAAAACATGTCTAGGCTCTAGTACATTGTCCACAAATAAAACAAGTAGCACACACAAGTCTGATGTGCAAATAACTAAATGTACATCTAAGTAAAGGACTGGTTAATCTGTTCAATTTTTGGTTGGATAAAAAAGCAACTAAAATGGGAAGTCTTTCAATACCAGAAGATTTGTTTTTATTTATAACATTCAGCCAAAGCCATGCAAACCCAATAGTGGCATGCAGGTCACTAAATGAAAGGGGTACGTGCCTACACAAAACCTCACACACAAACAACAAGAAAAAAAAGAGAAAACAAATTGTATAGTTCAGATATCGATGCAAAAATTCCCAGGTACATTTCTGAAAATGTGATTAAAACTAGTACTTGTATAGTTTCTTATTATATTTGACCACACACATTTGCCAAGATCTCTAATTAAGCAAAATGGATAAATTGGTTTCTGAACTCTTCATTTGTTGGGGCCCAAATGGTTTTCTTGCACACAATATTTGGGCATATCTTAATTCTCTCCACGCTGGTGTCAACTGCAGACGACAAGTTAAAAAAATATCAAAAATTTCAGACTGGTAAATTTTGACCATAAATCTTGACCATATTTGGAATCATCATGAAAAATGCATTAAAATGAGTACAAACAAGCCTAGTATTGGTTCAGTGGTTCTTAAATAGTTCTTGATATTTTGAGAAAATATTGGGACTTTTTATAATATGGATAGCACGAAGAGCATTAAGTTTAAGATCAATTTACCATATACACAACTAAATTTGTTTAAGCACAGCACATATTTGTAATTCCTAATTGAGGAATAAAACATGCATAGATCAAATAGCATACGTTGACGCCATTCTGTCCTGTTAAGCCAAGGATTGTGAAACTGGGGAGGAACTCTTACCAATGTGATGAAAGATATATTTCAACAACATTATATAAACAGTGTGCTGTGAGTTTGAGAGAAACAACATTCCAACAACATCATCTGCACTTTCATGCCACTGGAATTTTTTTTAAAAATATATATAATTATATTAACAACATGTAAATAGATGTTTACATAGTAAATATGTGACCTGTTCTGACAAAACCAGGAACAAGTCGCATTTTTGACATTTCATGATTTGAATAAAAATGTAAGCATGGGACAATAAGCTTTAAAATGATACCAAAATTATATACATAACATCAATACTTTTTAAGATAATTAAGTAAATAATACCTTGGTTTTTTTTGCCACATTGCTAGTCTGAGTAATGTGCTAATTAGCTTGCTAAATACTTTCAAGGATTTGAAAGTCCACTCAGTCCCAAGGTCAAATACCATGAAAATAAGAATTCCAATTTTTTTTCTTAAAGGGAATATTATCTTTAAAGGTATATCACTCAAAAACATGCCTGGCGACTTGTTCCGGGTTTTGTTGGAGCTGGTCACAAATGTTTGTTTTTTTCATTATTGATTAGGTAAGAAAGAGACAAGAAATTTCTAAGTTATGAAAATGTGTCAGATATGATTTGAATTTTTAGAGTGACAAGGCTTTTACTTTTTTGTATAACGATATATTGATCTGTGTAGAATGAGACTAATGTACTAATAAGAATGCCTCATTTATTTATGTTAGGTCACCAAACACATTCCCTGAAACTTTTTTAATAAATCCAGTACATACAAGCACACAGCCTAAATACACATTCTCTCATCCTCTCCCTTTCTCTCTTTCCAGCTCACTTCCTCTTTTTCTACTGTAGCTTCCAATTGCATAGGTATTGTTCAAGTAGATATGCCAATCATGTTATTGGCTTCAAGATACTTGTTCACTCTGTAATATGTTAACCCTGAAAACAAAAAATGCTACGAGCATTTTGACACACTGCTGAAAACAAAAACCCTACAAGCATCTTGACACACTGTTGAAATTTTCCTGAAAAAAGATTTATTCACCTCTGAAATCGACATTTTCATGTACAATGCGTGTTCTTGCTCAAACTTATCCATGTGTAACAGTGCACCATTGGCATGCTTGGTTAATCAAATCAAATGTTTCATGACATGATTCTCATATGTCAAGGTAATCATGTATCGTACGTTAGATCCACCGGGATGAACAAAATTGACAACAGACAATTCCCCAGACATTTCTCACATCCTGTCATCTAGCGGTCCCTTATAAAACAGGATACTTTCACAAAGGTCGTAATATTGAGGTATTTTGTTTTTATTGCTGTTGATTTGAGATGTTTGCTTATATCGATTTCAAATTTGAGATGCTTGTTTTCATTAAGGGATCTGGAATGAGCTTGTTTTCATTAAGGGTATATACAGACGTTGAACAATATACGAAAAACAAACAAATTTGGATTTTTGCATGTTATTTTTAATCTTCACTTGTATTTATGTTTACAGCTTGAAGATAACTCAATATTGTAATAAGTGAAAATAAAAATAACCTTGAAATTTAGAAAGTGTCTTGACTATACTACTTTAAGCCCCAATTACTCTCTCAAATTGTATGCATGAAGTGATAACAAAATACCAGAGCATATACATTTCCTAAGAGAAACAAAATGTAAACTACTGTAAAACACTTTAATTTTGCGGGTACTTTATTTCGCGAATCGGGTATATTCGCCATTTTCGCGAGTACTTAATTTCGCGAATCCAGGATTTTGAATTTCAAGTCAAAGTTTCCAAATTCTTATCTCTGCATGGCCAGAAGCTTAAGTGAAAATTAGCCTTACTTTGCTGGGTATTTCCGCCTTACCTTCGCAAAATTGAATGTTGGGATATCTGTCAAACGAAATATGGCCATTTTTTTGTAGGAAATAACATGCAAGCTATGATAAAATTACGAAATACTTTTGCCCAATCAACCAATGCCATTATGGCCCATCATGGGGGCGGCCATTTTGTTTCACAAACTTTCATTTCTGTCTCATAATATTTTATTAAAATTACTTCTAAGCAATTTAAAATATCTTTTTAAAAACAAATGAAAATAATATTTTGGAGCGTTGTTTAGAGTGTTATAACATGAGAAAACAAAGTTCAAAACAAAAATAAAATGTTCTGATTGAACGAGGACGGGCATAATTGATTTGATCGATTGATAATTGGTCATTATTTTCTATGCAGCAAATGGATAAACAAAAACAGATATCAATTACGCGATTTTCTAGGGAGTTTTATGTGGAGGTTCAATGCTTTGTGGAATTTATATGATCCTTATGAGGCTATTTTGATGATGTTTCAAGGTAAATAAATGATCTACTAATGAAAATTATGTCACATAGTCACAAAATAACTTTGAGGTGAATTCTGTAATGGAAGTTGCTCGAGTTGGGTTGTCAAATTCGGAACCAGTGTGCAAATTGTCTGTGATAAAATTCGCAAGTATTTAATTTTGCGAATCAAAAGCGCTCGCGAAATTCGCGAAATTAAATACCTCGCGAAATTAAGTGGTTTTACAGTATTTTTAAACCCCATGCTGTTAAAACAACATATGTGACATGATCAAGGGAAATGAGTCACATGTCGGCAATTTTTAATTAGAAGCTTTTTACATCATTTGGATGCAAACCCGTCAAAACCTCGGACATCTGGTTAATGATCAATTTATCAATGGCTGAAAACAATATATAACAAAAGAATTTGAACACTCTTTTTTGCAAATATCTCAAAAACAATATTAGCGACATCTGACTCATTTCCCTTGATCATGTCACATAAATATATGTATCTCATTTATGAAGCACTAGGTTCCTTGATTCAATGGACATGGTCACACTGAAAGGATTATGACACTTGTGAAAAAAATATGAATCATTCCCGGTGGGTGGAAGTATGGACCTTCTGCTAACACGAATGGACTTGCCCATAGTTCGACACTAGTGCAATATTGTCTGATATAGTAGTGTATTTTTAATGTGTATTTTTAAAGTGTCTTTCTCAGGGCAATATATGGGTCTTCGGGTATGGACGGTCAGCCCTGTGGTGTCCTGGGCGCATGTGGTTCGATGGACCTTTCTCCTTAGATGGGGTGCTGCTGGGGACTGTGACTGGTAAGGGGCTTGGAGAGGATCAATTACTGTTGTTGTCTCCCTGCTCCCTGACCAGCCTGTGGCCCTACCAGTGCCATGGTCGGGGTGGGGTCCTGCGGCCTGCATGTGGCTGGGAGTCTACTCCGGCTGTCCCGCCTGACCCTGATCCACTCTTTTTGCCGATTACCTTTTTAAATCTGTGTGCTAGTTTTTTACTATGTATATTATTGTTCCTTCTGTATTTTTATATGTTGTATCTTGTGTATTTAAATGTTAGCCTTGTGCCACCTGGGCACCTTGGGAGAACAATGCCAGTGCATTGAAAGGTTTACCCAGAATAAGAATGAAATAAATAAATAAATAAATAAATCATGTGACATACAAGGGCTGAAAATGCTTTGTTTGATTTTATAAGCCAAAATGTGCACTAATTAGGTTAACTATAAAGTGGTTATAATAGATGTTTGGGCTCCTCATAATCAAGATCTCATTTACCAAATTGAAGCGAATCAGCGTCGAGCAGTCCATTTCATTAAAAATGATTACAGTAGAAAAACCAGTGTCACCGAACTTATGAAGGACTTACACATGAGCAGCCTACAGGACAGAAGGAAAATTGATCGTTTGACCATACTTCACAAAGCCAGAGAGGGTCACCTGGCCATTCCAGTGCAAAAGATACTTCGCCCACCCCACCGCCTCACCAAACGAAGTTATACAAATAGCTACCAAGAACTACAAGTCAACAAGGACGTATATAAATATTCATATTATCCCAGAACAATTAAGGACTGGAATTCACTCCCAGCTTCTTTAACGCAACAGCAAGACTCTAAATTATTCAAGCAAAGCATCAAAGACCACTTTTGTGGCATGTAAAGCAGTCCTCGAAGCGCACAACACTAATCCTTGTCATTTCACCCCACCTGGGGCTTTGATGAGTATCACCGTAAGAGTAAGAGTAAGTACTTTGTAATGCAGTTTGGACTCTTATGTCTAGTGATGAGTACCTCCAATGAAGCACTATAGTTGGGGAGTGGTGATCAAGGTCATTTTGATCACATCAATGTTTGTGTTTATCGTAAGCTATTGAAAAATAAGTTCTTGAAAACACATAACAATTTTTAAGGTACTGTATAGCAGCGTTTTACTCAAACCACTCCATTTTTCTTATGTGTGTCTATTGTCTATTACATTTTTTAAAAATCACAATTTCAAATTATTCTCTCTCACTGTAGGTAGATATTATCAGGCCAGTAAAACATATCAAGCTTTCAGCTTTAAGTCATTAAATATACAATCCTGTATTCAAAGCTAAAACATGGGACTACTTTCTTCACACAAGATGTTTGGCCAATAGTCTACTGCAATACCCCCACTACCACTTAAATTAAACATAACCTAATCTTTGAATTCCTTGAATGAGGGCACTATAGCATAATATAATACAGTGAAGAACTGTGAAATACAAGTGCAGTGAATGTAAACAATCACTTAAAGCCTTAATGTACAATTTCCGTCAAATTTTGATTTTGTTATTCTTTATTCAAAATGTTGAAATAATATTAGTAATAACTGACGGGAAGGGTTGCTGTCCATTTTAGGTTGAAATAACAAGGTAAAGTGAAAGAAACCACACTGGTTATTTTGGCCATTTAACACACAGTTCTATGGGAGGACATATTATCATAATTTTTAAATTATGATAATATGTCGAACTTTGCTCTGTTGACCTACAAAGACAACATATTTGGCTGATTCCATTTAGGTGCAAGTTGGGACATATGTAAACATTACAAATATGCAAAAAAATCAGGTTTGAAATTTTTTTACCAATTTCATATTATAAGATCGTACATTATGGCTTTAACTTTGCATCTTTAAGGTGATAATCTTATGCTCTTCTTTGTAATGTTTGTAATAAAAATGAAATGAAAGTGAAAAAAAACCATCAACGAATTACTGGAAGAAAATCTCTGAAATAATACCTTTGAATCCATCAGAAAAATTTAAGGACTAAACGATGGAAAAAATCCACCCTTTTATGGACAGATGTACTTTTCAAGTAGGGTCGGTCAGTCAGGGTTTTTTTTCAGACTAAATTGACCCTACAATATCACTCACCGAAAGCTTGAAAATTCTGTGAACAATTTGATTTTGATGTTTTGAATTTTTTTTCAAAACTTTCAAGTCAAGTCAATAAATTTGGCAAAAAAACCCTGCTGATTTTACATGATTTTGGCAAGATTAAAAAAACCAAAAAAACACAATTTTCCAAAATGTAAAATCTGGGTCAGCCAGGCCCATGAAACAGGTTTTTTACACAGCCTTACCTTATTTACAATTTGAACTCCATTTGGCTTACCTGAGTCACAAGTTAAACTCTAATAATTGTACATGTTATTTACTGAAGACAGCAGATGAAGTTAGTCACAAGTTGAACTCCATTTGTACATGCTATCTACTGAAGACAGCAGATGAAGTTAGTCACAAGTTGAACTCCATTTAAACTCCGTTTGTACATGCTATCTGCTGAAGAAAGCAGATGAAGTTAGTCACAAGATGAACTCCATTTGTACATGCTGTCTACTGAAGACAGCAGATGAAGTTAGTCACAAGTTGAACTCCATTTAAACTCCATTTGTATATGCTATCTACTGAAGACAGCAGATGAAGTTAGTTACAAGATGAACTCCACTTGTACATGCTATCTACTGAAGACAGCAGATGAAGTTAGTCACAACAAGACTCCATTCGTGCATGCTATCTACTGAAGACAGCAGATGAAGTTAGTCACAAGATGAACTCCATTTGTACATGCTATATCTATTGAAGACAGCAGATGAAGTCAGTCACAAGTTGAACTCCATTGGTAAATATTTTATCTTTTGAAGACAGCAGATGAAGTTAGTCACAAGTTGAACTCTATTTGTATATGCTATCTACTGAAGACAGCAGATGAAGTTAGTCACAACAAGACTCCATTCGTACATGCTATCTACTGAAGACAGCAGATGAAGTCAGTCACAAGTTGAACTCCATTGGTAAATATTTTATCTTCTGAAGACAGCAGATGAAGTTAGTAACAAGTTGAACTCCATTTGTACATGCTATCTACTGAAGACAGCAGATGAAGTTAGTCACAAAACTCTATATGCTATCTACTGAAGACAGCAGATGAAGTTAGTCACAAAACTCCATTTGTATATGCTATCTACTGAAGACAGGAGAAGAAGTTAGTCACAAAACTCTATTTGTATATGCTATCTACTGAAGACAGCAGATGAAGTTAGTCACAAAACTCCATTTGTATATGCTATCTACTGAAGACAGCAGATGAAGTTAGTCACAAAACTCTATTTGTATATGCTATCTACTGAAGACAGCAGATGAAGTTAGTCACAAAACTCCATTCGTATATGCTATCTACTGAAGACAGCAGATGAAGTTAGTCACAAAACTCCATTCGTATATGCTATCTACTGAAGACAGCAGATGAAGTTAGTCACAAGTTGAACTCCATTTGTACATGCTATCTACTGAAGACAGCAGATAAAGTTAGTCACAAAACTCCATTTGTATATGCTATCTACTGAAGACAGCAGATGAAGTTAGTCACAAAACTCCATTTGTATATGCTATCTACTGAAGATACGGAATCATTATTTTCACACCTACTAATATACGTACATCCCACAGAATTAGAGAAGTACCCCCAATACGCAAAAGTAAGCAACACTGGTACGAGACAAATTAGTAAATGGTTACATTCAGACAAACAGAAGACTATTTTGTTCACATTTCATAGTGAATTGCACTGAAAAACATGAATTTCGCAGAGAAAATGAAATTGCGCGGAGAAAGGAAAATTTCGCGGCGCAAAAATTTTGCTGGCCTGCTCATCACTTACCTGTTCAGTGTCTTTGATGTACTGTCCAAGTTCTGCCACTGTCATTGGTTCCTGTACACTTGCTAAACGAATCCTTACTTTGGTGGGATCTTGATTGACGATAAATATGCTATGACCAGGAGGCAAGAACTGGGTGAAACTACACAGAAGTTCTCTTTGACCATGGAAGAGTGATGCTGTTTCCAAGAGTAGCTCTGGTAAGCTGATGCTGGGGTAGAAATGATATCGTACACGAAAACAGGATATCAACATCTTATATGTTTCAGAAATATTAGCCATCATTGAAAAGAAATCAAGAAACACCTTAAAAATTATCCATGCTTTCCTATATGTTTCTGTACAGATAAGTACTTTAGAAAATCAGGACATTTTCTGAAACAGATATGACTGATTCTTTGACTGTCATTGATTAAGTTTTGTTTTGCAAGTTATGCAATGCTAGCTATGGCCAATATATATCAAGGCTTACTTTGCAGGTGTGTGTACAATTTTGGCATGAAGATGAAATATGACTGCACACCACGAATCAGCCGTAAAGTCGGCTCCCGGTCAATTTTATTTTACTTTGTGTTTAGAAAATATATATCATAAGCTTTAAAATGGTATATCATTTGACTTCAAATGATATCCAGAAGCGGGGTTATGGTTTGTTGAACTATGTTCCTTCAACAAAATTGTACCTTTTCTCGGTTCTACATGTGTGGTGTGTCTCTTTTTCCACATTTCTGGTAATAAATATCAAACAGTCATAATTGGCGGTCATTTCAAATCATCCCCAAGTCAACGAGATTCAGGAATGTCCTTTCATTGTTAATTGTTGGTTATACATACCTAGACAAAATACAATGCTTTGTAACCCACCACTTGAACAGGATTTAGCCAAAGTAAACAAAGACAAGAACTATTTAAGGATTCTAGAGAAATAGGTAGAAGCTTATTATCCTCTTCAGCAATAGGATTATTGATTGGTTTAAACAGTGTTTGATGAGATACTTGTCGCACCAAATTGAATACGACCTTCATGCACATTTTACACTGTAACTCAGAATACAATTTATGGACTTTACGGCTCATTCAGTAGTGTCCAGTCACAAATGGGGAAATCATTATTGTTCCTCAAGTTTCTTCTTTTTTTTTTATAAAATGGTAGAGTGAACAATAGCCCATGAGGAGTGACACAGGTCAAGAACTTATATAGGCACATAGGCACTATAAAAGACAACCACATGGGTCAATCAGTGGTTCACAGTAGCTTAGAGGGGGATTGCTGGCCCCCTCACCCCAGATACACACCTAAGTGCTGCGGTGGGGGTGTGCACTATACATGACCTAAACTGAAAGCATCCTGAGATTCAGAACAGTTCGGGCATCCAGATGGCAGACGATACCACTCGGTCAAGGATAGGGTGGTCAGTGCTTTAGGTTAGGGCTCATATTGAAATTCCCTTACACAGGAAGGTGTGTGCCATCCTGCAGCTTTCCTGTGCTAGCCTTCTTTTGTTAAAATCCTGGGCAGGGTGTATCACTGATGCATATAATCCATCCGTTTTATGACCGAGCTTTCCTGAGGCGCACACTTAGCGAGGGGAATCCTGCCTTCTTTCTGTGTGAAAACGTGGTAGGGTATTTCAATATGAGCCCTTACACCCCTCATTATACCCTCTACCCTCTGGTAATAAGTTTAAAATGTTTTATAGCCATACTTTTTCAAAACATTTATTTCGGGCATTTCTGGTGCAAAGTGCAAGTTGAAGGATTATACCTATATTTTTTTATTATTTTCAATTTACATTTTGAATACTCTAATACTTACATGGCTTCTTTATACTTCTTCAATACTCTCATACTTCTTCAATACTCAAACACATACATGGCCTCTTTATATTCTTCAATACTCAAATACTTCCTTGGCATCTTTATATTCTTCAATAATCTAATACTTACAAGGCTTCTTTAAACTTCTTCTAAGAAAAATTTCTTTGGAACTTTCACTCAATATTGGTTGGATATATCCCGACTGCAGAGGGTGTATTTTCAGTATGGAAAGGATCTTCAAGACTCTCATACTTTTTCAATACTCAAATACATACATAGTCTCTTTATTTACCTTCTTCAATACTCTAATACGTATGTAGATTCTCTGTACTTCTTCAATACTCTAATACGTATGTGGATTCTCTGTACTTCTTCAATACTCTAATACGTTCACAAAATGGCTGGTCGAGTATTCCTTGTATCAAGTACGACCAGTCTGGCCGAGTATTCCTGAGGGGGAGCATGTCAAGGAGGTATATGTCAAGTGCGTTAGTGTTATAGAACTGACGGGGAAGTCCTCTTTTGGTCTATACGCTAGTATGCTCGCCTCAGGGTCGTGGGTTTGAGTCCCGGCAGGACCGGAAGTGGCTCGAGAAGGCGCAGGATATTTCCGTGCGGGGTTTGTGAAACTCTAATACTTACATGGCCCCCTTTATACTTATTAACTACTCTAATACTTACGTGGCTTCTTTATACTTCTTCAATACTCTAATACTTACATAGCCCCTTTATACTTCTTCAATACTCTAATACTTACATGGCCCCTTTATACTTCGTAACTACTCTAATACTTACGTGGCTTCTTTATACCTCTTCAATACTCTAATACTCACATGACCCCTTTATACTTCTTAACTACTCTAATACTTACGTGGCTTCTTTATACCTCTTCAATACTCTAATACTTACATGGCCCCTTTATACTTCTTAACTACTCTAATACTTACGTGGCTTCTTTATACCTCTTCAATACTCTAATACTTACATGGCCCCTTTATACTTCTTAACTACTCTAATACTTACGTGGCTTCTTTATACCTCTTCAATACTCAAATACTCACATGACCCCTTTATACTTCTTAACTACTCTAATACTTACGTGGCTTCTTTATACCTCTTCAATACTCTAATACTCACATGACCCCTTTATACTTCTTAACTACTCTAATACTTACGTGGCTTCTTTATACCTCTTCAATACTCTAATACTTACATGGCCCCTTTATACTTCTTAACTACTCTAATACTTATGTGGCTTCTTTATACCTCTTCAATACTCAAATACTCACATGACCCCTTTATACTTCTTAACTACTCTAATACTTACGTGGCTTCTTTATACTTCTTCAATACTCTAACACTTACATGACCCCTTTATACTTCTTAACTACTCTAATACTTACGTGGCTTCTTTATACTTCTTCAATGCATCTGTAAATTGCTTCCTGATATCAGGTGTGTCTTGAAATGCCCTCACAATGGTGTTTATATACCGACTTGCTTTCTCTTTACTCTTGTTAGCCCCTTTTTCTACTTGGTGTGTTTGTGCTTTAACTACTGCTACAGGAGTTTTACACACAGACTGTAAAGCAAAAAACAAATCAATTTTGTGGTAAAGTTAAAATCACGACTGCCTATAGTGGAAATTCCAATTGAATGAACGCAGCTTTCAATAGATTTTTTGCGTGCACTTCGTGAAGTATGCTAGCGTGTGCGACTGTGCGTGAGTAACGCGGAAGAGAATCTAACCATGCCAACGCACTTGTGATTGGTTAGCACTGTATCCAAGGTCGTGCGTTCGCGTTGTAATTTGAAATACGCGATATACGATCGCGGTTGGATCAATTACAACTGTTGAAAGCTGCATTCATTCAATTGGAATTCCTACTATAGTGAGTAATCTCGTTTCATCAATAATCTCTATTGCACAATCTTGAACACTTGAGAATGTTCTTGCAATTTTATTGGTTCTTACCTGTGTGATATGACACGATATGACACACTTTAGCGTGTGCGTGTCAACGCGATACTAGTACGCGCTATTTGAACCAATCGGAGGTGCATAGAGACAATGGGACTGATCGATTCTAAACCCTAGGAAACTCCTTGTAAATGTAGGATTCAACTTGATTAGAATTTGGTATATTTATGATTAATATATTTATTTGAATTGAAGTTTTTAAAAATGAGAATAAAGGTATTGTTCTTAGCCGCTGTCGTGCATCTATCGTCTCATATAACACGCGACATCATTATATTTGGCAACTCGGCTTCGCGATAGATGCACTCCAGCGGCTAAAAACAAAACCTTTATTCTCTAAAAATTACTTATGTACAATCATAACATACAAAGATTTCTGTACATGGATACACCCACCCAATACATATGCACAAAATTGCATATATTTAACAAAGTGGTTCGCGAAAAAAATTTTGACAGAGAAGATATCTTAACATCCCACAATGCATCTCTTCCCTGCAATGATTTGCTTATCAGTGCAACATGGGCTGGTAGTGACCAACAAAGAAAAGAGGGTTGAGGTATTTCTTCTTGTCAACATCGAATCATGTTGCACTGAATAGCAAATCAGTACAAGGAAGAAATGCATTGTGGGAAGCCACACACCTGTCTATTCGGTGGTGAAGACACTTTCTTCATTGGTGAGGCATCCCCTATTGGAGTCTTTGGTTCCACAAAGGTAGGTGAATCTAGCTGTATTGTTACAGGCCCATCATTTTGAATATGAACCTGCATGTATGCTCCAAATTTACCATCTGCAGAGGGAAGAAAACATGATAATATTTATTGACCAGAAATCACTTCAATAAATTATACATACAATTATTCATTTATTTTTTGAAAAGAATAAATCCTCTGCTTTGATCCGATTGTTCAAGACCTCATCACCAATTCCAATTCTGGTTACGATCTCAATGATACCAAATTCATCACTACTCCATTTGCTGATGATTTCTGCCTGATCACAAGACTAAGAGTATCCATCAATGTTTTATTAACTGCATCACAGACCATTGTTCCTCAATGGGTCTCAAATTAAAGCCTTCTAAATGCAGATCGTTATCCCTTTTATTTGACATTGCAGGTGTTGAGGTCCCAACTGCTGAATATGATTCTCACATATTTCTTGGTTCTCTCATTACTTTTCGTAACAATTTCTCAGATATTTTTGAGTACCTCAACACAAGGCCAAATTTTCTTCTGCCCTAGGGAATATGGTGACTTTTGCTCATAAAGTATATGAACTATGCACTCTATGAAGAGGTTACAGATAATGAAAAAACCCTGTAGCTCCAGGCAACCGATACACAAATTTATCGGACAGCTAGGTTATGTACAAAAATCATGTATTTTTTATGTTTTCTAATGTTTTTCCATGCAGTGCTTTATTTTATACTGTTATTGTCCACACTACATGATCCTACGATCTGTCCAGGCTTATTGTAATTCTTTATTGTTTAACATGTTTAAGAACAAACAACATGGTTATGCCAGTAAAACACAGTTTCCACAAAGGGAAATGCAGACCTTATACAGGGGCACTAACTTACCCTTAATCTTGGCAGGATCATAATCTTTTCTCAATATATCAAGAAACTCATTATAGAACTGTTCAGATTCTTCTCCACCCATAGCACTATGAAAGTCTGGTTTATTGCCTTTCATAATGGTGTACAAAGTGAACTGCAAGTAAACAAAGTAGTATAAAAAATAATCACATTATTAGCAAAGATTATATTTTTAACAAAGTATCCATTACAAACTAACCAATTAAAAACAGGTATCACAGATATCGCTCATTCTACAAAATCGGGTGCCAATAGCCCTTTTCCCATTCTTTGGTCCACAAACACTTTGTCGAGCATTTAGGGCATCAAATATGTTGTTTTCCTGGTAGAACTCAATGAGATCTACACGGACATATATAGTTTTCCATACTTTAAATGCTTTCTTCAGCCTGATTAACCCTTGCAAAGGCTCGCAAATTGCTAAAAACGCGTTTCCACTGCTCAAGTGTCAAATCTGACCCTTAATATTTTCTTTGAATAAATGCGATTTCTTTACATATTTGTTGTTTTTTAATTAGATAACGCACCATCATATTGTTTATCAACATACTTTTTAGTGAGTATAACGTCTTTGTGTAATTCTAAAATAAATTGCACTTTCCACCAAAACGCTGTGAGCTACGTTACCCCTTTTTAACACACGTTATTGGAAAGAAGTAGAACAGAGGTATCAACGTAGTTTGCGGTTTTTGAAAGGAAACACTCCTATAGGTTTTTAAAAATCACAGTAAAAATCGTGATGCTGTAGCATTTTTGGCATAGAAATTTTGTAAACATTGAAATTTTGACCGACCATGTTAAGACTGGTGAGCTACATTACCAGAATTCCATAGTATGCACTTGTATAACAAGTACTTCCTAATAATATGTGATAGGTAACAGTGATCGAACCCCATTTATATTAGAATTAACCGACATAACGCTCTAACGTTCGCAAATCACATCAAAAACATTAAAAACCCGTGAACTACGTTACTGTGAGCTACGTTACACACTCATTTAAGCATCTTTAAAACTTCTATGAAATGGTGAAATCGGTGTCACATTTCACTCAAGTGATCTTTCGTTTGCTTTTTATGACCTTGGATTAAGTAAAACCAGCCCATTTTGTAGCCGGTAACGTAGCTCACACCACCTTGAGTTTTAGTGTTAAAAAACATCATGACTTCCTGAAAGAAAAATATACAAGGTGTTGGCAATCTTTTACATCTGAAAGAAGTGATACATTTACTCTTAAAAAACACAAAAAGCAGGTCTTTTTGAACAACTTTTATTTTTTCTATTTTTACAATGGATTGGCACCCGATTTTGTAGAATGAGCGATATATATGCCTATCAAAGATAATGTGCTATATTGTGAGCTGCTGTTAGTTTAAAAACTAATCATATTGTTGCAGTAATTGTCCAGATACAAGTTTTAACATAAAGAAATACCCTAAGATTATTTCTTTACTTTCCATTTCAATGGTATGATTGACTCAAGACTTATAAAATGACCTTTTATTGTGTCATGTGTCAGAATAGCAAAAAAAGAAATGGCCAATTAATTCGGTACATAATTTAAGGTGGTACTACACCCTTTGATAAATTTGTGACTATTTTTACATTTTTCTCAAAAAATAATAACACACTGGAAACAAAAAATGTATATTGGCACTCATTCTATTCCGGGGAGTATACTATATTTATTGGAGGGGTATAATGTAAGCTAATAAATGGAAGGGTCCAAAATGAGCAATAACCTTTATTTACAACTTCAGGAATCATGGTTTTAGGACATAAACGGTGGTATGAGTAATACTGATACCACTTAACTTTAAAAAAAATATGTTTGCCTGTAGTTTTACCCTGTTTAAAGGTATTATTATCAATATTTTGCATAATATGCAGATGGGGCGAATCTGCCCTGGGAGTCCGCCTGGGGAAAACACAGGGTGAACTTGCCCCTCCACATACAGGATGGACTTGTCCCAACAGTACTTTTTTCTTTCCCTCATGTTATATGCCTACTGAACACAAAATGTTGATCTTTTAATTACATAATATGTTGGGCAAAACGTTCACCTTTCGAATAAATATAAGAACAAAAACCATCTCGACAAGGTCTTGAGATTATTACAATATTACTAATTCTAAAAAAGTAAACTTTCTTGACTCGGAAACAGGTTTTTGATGATAATGGCTAGATGTCTCAGACTGTCTTGTTTTCTTAGGTACTTAGCTGTGATGTGTGCCAGCTAATTACATCATCAAGGTATTTTCCCAGCAGTCACAAGATCAGAAACATGTGATTGTCGGACTTGTCCCGATGCCGGACAATATTAACTTTTTACTATCCAAGTGCAGACTGACCTGATACCGCCAACTGTGGTCAGTAGCTATAACATATTCTGTTTTAGATATAGAAACACCATCTATGATGAACTGTAGACATCCGTGGGTGCTGAGTGTCATCCGTTACACAGAGATTTCTCATTTGTTTGTCCTAATTTGCTGTAGTTTATAACAACAACAACAACAACAAGCAGCTTTTATATAGCGCCGTAACATGAGCAAAACACGACCTCGGCGCTTTACAGAAAAAAATATCTTAAACTACACATCTTACATTACTAATTTAAACAAATAAACAAAGCAGCATGAAACATGGGGGGAAGAAATTAGTCCGGGAATAAATGAGTTTTTGTTTGGCTCTTGAAAGAAGCAACTGTGATAGAGTTTCTGATGACATTTGGTAAAGTGTTCCATAACATTGGGGCAGCATTTGTGAAAGCGCCGATCCCCTTGAGTAGTGAAAGTTCTGTTGACAACAAGGCGAGGTTGGTCGTGCCCGGAACGCAGGTTGACAGACGGAATGTAAATGTGAAGGAGTTCAGTGAGGTAAATGGGGGCTTCATTGTGCAGGCACTTGTAAGCAAGCAGAAGGGTCTTAAATATGATTCGCTGTTTGACTGGCAACCAGTGCAGCTCTTGAATCAGAGGAGAAGTGTTCTCACGTCTGCTTGCCCGGAAAATGAGACGTGCAGAGCGGTTCTGGATCTTTTGAAGCTTCTGTATGTCTTTGGCTGTGATGTTAATAAGCAAAGAGTTGCAGTAGTCCAATCTGGATGTTATTAGCGCTCGGACTGCTTGCTCGCAAGTGTCTTTGTCAATGAAACGACGGATTCTATTGATATTGCGGAGATGATAGTTAGTGGAGCTAGATATGGAAGCAACCTGAGCGGTCATTGACATGTCGGACTCAAACTTGACACCGAGGTTCTTATAAACACCCACCACAAACCGACAAACAAAACAAATACCCAAACAGATCATTGTTTACCTGGCTAACACAGAGTATTTCAAGTTGTTTATCCTTGACACTTTTGTTCCACCTTTTCCCATTGTCATCATCGAATACCCTCAGATTGAGAATCTTTCTGGCTCTAAAATAAAATTGATACACATAATATTATTATTAGTTCATTATACCAATCATAAATGAATAAGCTTTTAAAGTTTTAAATAGATCAATAATACTTATTCATTCTGTGCCCTATTTTAGGCAACAATTGAAGTCCAATATGCCCTTTAACATCTTCCCCAACCTCCAAGATTGAAATCTAGCATAATGTTGACTTGTGCATCATTTTGACATAATGATCAGTAACCGAGATGCAATCTATACATACTAAGGGGTGGTGCAATAATTATGTGTACCCCGGGGGTGAATTCTCAAAATGGTCTGCCAAAATCGCTTGCCCCCCCCCTTTGGCCGTGCCAAAAACCCTTTGCCCCCCCCTTTCGACGTGCCAAAAACCTTTGCCCCCCCCCTTTGACGTGCCAAAAAATCTTTGCCCCCCCCCCTTACACATGCAAGATTTTGGGGAACCCGAATTTAAAACCTTAAATTGTCTTAACATATAATGCGAGCAGGAAATTTTGCATATTTGGACGCGTTTGTAACGTTTTCCTACGCCTTTTTAGGGCGTAATATAGAAACGGTGCCCAAAATATCTGTGCCAAAATTGCTTTCCCCCCCTTTCGACCTGCCAAAAATCGCTTGACCCCCCCTTTCGACCTGCCAAAAATGCTTGCCCCCCTTTGGCCTGCCAAAAATCTTTGCCCCCCTATAATTCACCCCGGGGTACACATAATTATTGCACCACCCCTAACACTATCACAGTGTTGAGGAAGTTATCAAACACCCTGTATTCGAGGAAGTTATCAAGCACCCTGTATTCCACCAAATTCACGGAATGAAAGCTATATACTTACATGTAATCTCTTTCTTTAGGGGTATCATCTCTTGATATTCCAATTAGCACACACAGTCCACGGCCAATAGAACTTATCAACTCATCACCAACTGAAATGAAATGAAGCAAGTTTATAGATATACAATGTACACGGGACATTTGGTGCACTTTATACTAATCGCCATTGTGTTCGTTTTAATTGTGCTCTCCAGTAGTATCTCTTAGCATCTTACATGGCAGGCTTCATGAACTCCATGCCTGAACTATGAGGGGGGGGGGCACTCAACACAAATGACCATACGGGTATGCTCCCCCGGAAAGACCCCCTTTTTGGATTTTGCAGCTGCGAAAGAATCCTATACTTGGCCAAAATAGAGCTCCGAAAGACCCTTGATTTTGATAATTTCAGCTCTAAAAGACCCCAAAATTGCTCAATACTCATATTTCTGGGGTTTTTTTCAGGCGATTTTCAACCAAAAAGCAAAGAAAGACCCTTGATTTTGACTGTTCGCAGCTCCAAAAGCCCCCATTTTACCAGTACGCCATCAGCTCCCAAAGAGCCACCGTCTCAAAATTCCAGGGAGCATACCCATCAAAACCAAATTTTTTTGATGGGATCCCCCGGGCATCCTGGTCAATGATTTTGACCTGATCTGTGCATGGGAACGTTAAACGCATGTACCGTTAAATGCACGCAGATCCGTTAAACGTTTAGCAATTGTGGTAAACGTGTAACACGCAAGTCATTTTCAACCTTCAATTTTCCATTTTTCAATACTAATCAACAGTTGAAAGTAACAAAATCTGAAGATGATCTTAATAATTTACACAAACATTCATTATTTAACACTAATACGTCAAAATAATGCATAGTGTCTGACATGTTTGGGCTGTTGACTTCGCGAATTTTACCTTACATTGTATGTACGGCGCCATTGGCAGTACTAACATATTCTGTTAGAAATTCCGGTTTTGCACCTATCGTATATTCATGAAATCTTGCCGCCAGACGGGCTGGATCAATGCGTGTTAATACGTTAAATGCACCCATCACTGATGCGTTAAACGTTTAGGAAAATAAACGGAATAACCCGTCCCTACTAGCATCCCTGGTGTGAAGCGCTACAGGAGAAGGTTTGTGTTTGTACTCACAACTTCTGACCCCTAGAGGTCGTTTAGTTTCACCGATGCAGGCATAGTCAGGGCCGTCACTAGACCATTTTCTCACGAGATGACCCACCTCATTTACAGCCGGTTTCTGTCATCAAGTCGTGTTCGCGATACAGCCATGTTGCACTCTGAGGGCGAGACTAATTGGTGACGTTGATAACAACGAGTAAACAAAATGGCTGGGAAAACTGAGAAAGTCGCGTCTTTTAAAAAGTGTTTCATTGTGACGATCAGAAACCTCAAAAAACTTTTTTTGACCACGCTGGATATGCTAACGATATACAGGTACATTGAAGGATATAAATTGGATGGTAAATAAGCCAAATATTGCAAGAAATCTACTCGCTAGAATCCTAGCGAGCTCGCAAAAAAAGTACCGTCCATGCTAGTCCGAATAATCAGACCCAGAACAAAATATTAATTTCTGACATGATCGTGTTCTGAGTCTGAACTGTTTCCAGTCGAAATCTTGATGCCAAATTGGACAAAAGAAGCACATGGTCCTACTTCACAGTTTTTTAATCCCCTATTCATGTTGCGTGAATCACTCTATTGTGGACCATCTATAATCTGCCCTCCCATGGCAAAAGGAAGTATGGGACAAATTGATGTTATTGAGATATGGGGCAAAAACCAGATTTTCCTTGATTTATTAAATATTTTACGTAATATTCATACTATATGGTGTGCTGGTATGTTAAATCAGTGTACCTTATCAACTAGTATCAATTTCCTTAAAACAATGATTAATTATTTACATAAAATCATCACAAATTTCCAATTGTATGTCCCATACTTCCTTTTGTGGTGGTTTTTCGCCAAATGCCCTATACTTTGTGTGTACAAATCTAAGGAAGCAAGTATTATTTTTTCGATTTACCTACTTTTTGAAGATATAACTTAGCCAAACTTTTATTAAACAAAAAGATAGGGGTATAAACAGTTAATTTAAGCCAAAAAAGGCATTTTGAAAAAAATGTCCCATACTTCCTTTTGTCATGGGAGGGCAGTATTGAACGTGGTGTCTGGTGTTTGGGTGAAGGTGGTCATTGAGCGCTGATTTGAAGGATGCTATTGTGGAACAGTTGACAATGTGAGCTGGGAGTTTATTCCACTCTGGTATGGTTGTTGGGAAAAAAGACTGCTTGTGTCTTGGCTGGATGAGTTTCTGTTGGTGACCCCGTGTGTTTCTGGTGTTCAACTTGGCATAATTTGAAATGGGTACAATTCCACGATATGGTTGATCATCTTGTATAACATGGTGATCCGCTGTAATTTTCGTCTTGACTCCAGTGGTTGCCAGTCAAGATCCCTGAGAAGTTTAGTTACTGTAACTGTCCCTGGTTCTCTACTGTATTCTGATTTACAAAATCTTGCTGCCTGTCTTTGAATACTATTGAGGGAATATTATTGTTCTTTTGAAGGTATGGGTTCCAGGCTGTAGAAGCATATTCTAATAAAGGTTGAACAAGTGAATGATACGCTGTTTCTTTGATGGTTGAGTTACAGCTCCATAGGTTGCGTCGAACCACATTCAGGACACGCTGTGCCTTTTTGACGGTGTCTTGTGTGTGAAGAGTCCAATCGAGTGTCGCGGTCAGTTGGATGCCCAAATATGTTGCAGAGGTGACTCTTTGCAACTCCTGACCACAGAAGTTGTAAGTTCTTTCAGGGGGAAATCTCGTTTTAAAATTGATGGTGCAACATTTGCTAGGATTGAATTCCATAAGCCACTTTTCTTGCCAATCTTCTAAGATACGGAGTCGGAGATCATTTTGCAATGCAGTGATGTCACTTCTGGTTTTGATGGTTTTATACAGTAAACAATCATCCGCGAAGAGGCGGGCTGTGGATGACAGATGTTGCGGCAAATTATTGATGTAGATGAGAAAACCCAGGGGTCCGATGACTGTGCCTTGAGGGATGCCAGATGTTACACAAGATTCTGTGGAGGACTCTCCATCGACAAGCACTTTTTGGGATCGACTAACAAGGAAGTTCTTGCGATGTAAATATTGAAAACGTAAAATCCCTACTAGACTAGACTAGACTAGACTAGTCTGATAGTCAGTAATTTATCTTTTGGTCGTTACATGACTATCATTTGAAGATTGTGTTCTTATGATACATCTTCCAAGGAGCAGTTTCAGACAATAGCTCGGGATTATTGGGGCAGAGGTTATCTTTTGAATTCTTTCATGACCACTGAAGCATGCCATAGTCACGCCTGTCAAGGACACTCGGCGTGAATTGAAAGACCATGTCACTCGCCACAAAAGAATGTCAAAGGTCATCCGACACCAATTTGGTGTCTTTCCGCACCTCGAAATATGATGCTTAACTATGACTGAATCTAGTTCGCAAGGCAAACTTAAAAAACGGGCAAACAGACACATCATTTATCGGTATGACATTTTCGTTGGTGGTGATGCCCTATCTAAGTTTGCACTGAAGTGCCATCTCAGTTTTGGTGCGCCGACTTGGATCATGTGCTTTAATGATTTTTTATTTATTCTGGATAAGTAACGAAGTATTTATTACAATTTCAAGCATTGGAGTTTAGGTATTAAAGAAGTACAAGAAACTGTGTAATTAATATTATGACAAACATGCAACTATTTAAGCTACAGGAGCCTTGTATTTTTTAGTACAAACTCTAATTGAAATCATGCAATTGCGTTGCACTAGCTTTTTGTATACACTTCGTCCCATACCGTTGTGCAGAGCTACTACGGTATGGGTTCCCTGTATTAGACTGAATCCCTACTACTATGCAGAGTCAAAACCATGAAAACGGTAAGCTTTAAAAAAAAACTGTATAGCAATTTATAACTTAGCTTAGAATGAAAGTTCATCTGTGTTGGTAGTAACTTAGCTATTTATATAATGACAATGTTTACCCCGATGTTTACCTGTCACACTGGCTTTCGTAACACGCTGCACAATCGCTCTCATGATGAAATCAGCTCGAAATCTAAACCCTGCTCTTTAAAGTTTGCTCACTATCTGCATGCATGCACGCACTTCAAAACGTCCACTTTTTTTGTTGACATGCAAATCCGGGAATGACCTTTTTAAACCGTATCCATTTATAAAATATTACGACTCTACCCATATCTACTTTGTTCAGTAATTTTGTATAGAGGGCGGTAGATTTCTATTTTTGACGCTCTTTCCAATTAAGGTCATTTTTCTGAGCATGCGTACTTCGACATTACTATGGAAACTCGAGAAGCTTAAAATTTGACAGGGATTGTGCTGTCAAAATTGTGCGTAAAATATTTATTTGTCAATCATAATTTGCTATTTTTAAATAGATGATATGTAAGTAATTATACTATAGATTACATAGAATTTGATAGTTTGACTTTAAAAGTTCATTCGTGATCTTCAGCATCATATGCATCATCCCCCACTTTTCTCAAAAAAAGTTGAGTGAGATTATAAAAATCTCACTCAACTTTTTTTTGTCTGGCATTCATTTTTATATCACTGACAGTACTGGAAACCTCGACAAAAATACAAATTAATAGCCGTTATAAAGCATTGGACCTACTTACATTGACTTCAAAATTGTTATTAAAATTATGTTTCACATTGACAAATGTTTTGGCAGTTGACTAGGAAAAAGTAATAAAACCGGCGATCCTGACTTTTAGACCACCCGCGCTATATAGGGCTCAAATATTACTATTGACTCGGTCCAACATCCGGGCTATCTCTAGTCTCGGGCCCAAACTGCACGTGGCTCACGGTTTGTTATGAACAACAGAAACCGGCTGTGAAGGAGGCTACATAGCGATGTTGTTGGAGTGACATTCAATTTCGGAAAAAACGACACTCGACCATGGAATTTAATTTTAAGTTTGTCAGTATATAAACGGTAAATCAAGTAAGTTTATTCCACTCAGAAGACTTAGAAATGGTTGTTTGATTCCACTGACTATTTGCGATCGAAATTTACGTAACACCAATGAATGACAGAAATCATCAACAAAAATTGAATGTTTTCGCTCGACTGTGAGTCACATGCATCATCAACCGGAAGTGACGTGACACGGACTGACAGAATATCATCAAGATTTAATATTCTAACAAGCTTAAACTAAAAGTTTCATCTAGACTAACTCACTAAGGAGTCAAGATTTAAACTATAAGCAAAAATATCCAACAAGCTAAAAAACGATTTTTACCAGTTTTTCAACAAGCTAAAACCAATTTTTGAAAAGAAGCTTAAGTTAAAACATCAATTTTTTCATCGTAAAAAGCATCTAAAAAATCTTTAAAAATACAGTGACCTACCTAATATTACTAACCTATGTTTCCGATGATATCCAAGAAGCTAAAATATTGTGAAAGAGGGCAGGGTTGAGTAATGACTGAGGGAAATTACGGGGTAAAATACATTACGTTTTTTCGAGAAATTCGCCATCTTGAATAAATGCAGAATTAAATCACGCAGTAAAACGATGTCAAACGCGCTTGAAAATGCATGATACGCTAGCGTATATTACCGTCAAAAACGAGCGTACATCAAGCGCTTGTGCTAGGCGAAAACTTCGGAGCTGGCATCACCGGTTTTTATACTCAGCTCGGATTTTATGTCAAAAATATCTATAAAAATGTGAATTTTGGAACAAAATTAAGCTTGTTCAATGGAATAAAAGGTATGTTTGTACAGTCGAAAACATGTGTAACCTTGTTATGAAAGTTTAATAATGATCAATTTGCAATTTGTACCTTATATATAGCTCGGGTGGTCTAAAAGTCAGGATCGCCATAAAACCATCATACTATAGCTAAAATAATAGTTTCTCGATCATGAGAGCTCAATAGGCACGCAATGACAATTGCGTCGGCGTACAACGCCTACCACAAGCGTGGTGACGAGCGTACATCAAGCTGCATTTTGATGGGGTAAAGGGGGGGGGATGAGGCTGTCAATCAGGTTACCCACCTTTAATCAAATTCAAAAACAATAATTTTTAAATCAGAGATTTTTGACGAAAAAAGGTTGTGTGATTTAAATCACAATTTTAAAAATCAAAATCAAGCAACCCTGCAAATTTATAAATGTAATTAACTATTTCTAACCATGCTGTTTTCTTACAGAAAACATACATGTAAAGTGTAAGATTTAGGTTATAACTGCCTGAGAGTAACTGAAAAGATGGCAGCTGAAGAAGAAACTCACAAGAGCAGGGTGCCAGAGCCTGTCAACATCACAATTCTAAGGGCTAGACATTTGGTAAGTACACAGGGTATCGGTAATAATTGCAAATTAAATAATTCAAGTTATTTTAAGGGGGTACTACACCCCCTGGCCAATTTTTTACCTATTTTTGCATTTTTCTCAAAAATTATAGCACACTGTATTGATATAGAATGGCATGAATGCATTTGAAGCATTGCTTACGCTTAGTTGTGTGTTATGCGTAATGCGTGACTGGTGCACACTAAATGTGAATTTATGCAAGCGTGAGTTAGGACTTTATTGACTTGCGAAGTAACAAAAGCTGAATAATTTCCGCCGAACAAACTTTAGTCGAACTTTTTTGTAATTTTTGTATGTAATGCGATCATGAATTCAAACTTGGGTACAATTTGAAATATTGTTTTTCTTTTTACAGAGAGGAAGTAAAGGAGATAGTTTGACTTCTTTGGTGAGAATAGAATATGGTAGCAGTACACTAGGAGAATCAGCCAAGGTAGATTCCACTGCCGATGTTGCAGCTGAATACAACTTTAATGCCAAATTTGATTGCTCGTTTGAAGATCCCGTTATATTAGATGAAGTAGCTTACAAACCAGCATTAGGTAAGCAATGGCTGTTTCAAATAGAAAACTGTATATTTTTAATACAAGGAAGATTAATGTTGCAGGTCACAAAGTACAAACTATTTTGTGCACTTAAAGGAGTATTTAGTGATCCTAGCATCCTCTTTTATTATATTTTTCAGTAGATATCCATGAAAAAGCTTATTCCAAAAATTTCAGTTGATTCCGATTTTGCGTTTGCGAGTTATGCATGCATGATTATGTGTATCACTGCTCCATAGACAATGTGTTGTAATTTCGTTCTGGTATACCAGAACAAAATTCAAATTTCACAATATCTTTGCTAAACAAATTAATCTGCAAGAAATGTTTTGTACATGTATAAACATTATGTAGCCAGAGGTTTCAGTGATGTAAAAATCTCAACTTTTTTGAGAAAAGTGGGGGATGATGCTGTGGATCACGAAATGCCCTTTTAAGAAGTGATAATTTTATAACTTAGATGATGAAAGTGGGAGTTTATGTGAACAGTGAAAATGTGTATTGATAATTTTATAACTTCAATTTGAGTAGGAAAATAGTAACAAATAAGGAGGTCCAATTGCCCATTTTAATACAAGGAAGATTAATGTTGCAGGTCACAAAGTACAAACTATTTTTGTGCACTTAAAGGAGTATTTAGTGATCCTAGCATCCTCTTTTTATTATATTTTTCAGTAGATATCCATGAAAAAGCTTATTCCAAAAATTTCAGTTGATTCCGATTTTTGCGTTTATGAAGTTATGCATGCATGATTATGTGTATCACTGCTCCATAGACAATGTGTTGTAATTTCGTTCTGGTATACCAGAACAAAATTCAAATTTCACAATATCTTTGCTAAACAAATTAATCTGCAAGAAATGTTTTGTACATGTATAAACATTATGTAGCCAGAGGTTTCCAGTGATGTAAAAATCTCAACTTTTTTTGAGAAAAGTGGGGGGATGATGCTGTGGATCACGAAATGCCCTTTTAAGAAGTGATAATTTTATAACTTAGATGATGAAAGTGGGAGTTTATGTGAACAGTGAAAATGTGTATTGATAATTTTATAACTTCAATTTGAGTAGGAAAATAGTAACAAATAAGGAGGTCCAATTGCCCATTTTTACTCTCAACAGGGTTTCAAGCAATTACATCTTTTGTTTTCTTCTTTTTTTGTTTGGTTTTAGAGGTGGGAGCCCTCTGGCTCTGTTATCAATAAAATGCCCCATATGCTGACATCCATTTTTCTGAATTTATGCAAACTCTTCACCTATATTAGGCCCTCCTTTTTTTTTTTTCTTTTTTTTTTTAATACCGACTTGGTATTTTTATGGTATTATGAGAAAAAAATCTGATTTTCGCAAAAAATTTTCCAAAAAAATAAAACACAATTTTTTTTGGAATAAAAAAAATTATGCATTACTTTTTTTTTTTCAAATCGCATTTTGACCTTTCAGAATTGTTGATCTAAATGTTGATTGTAAATTCTTCATTCATTAGCTTGATCATTTCCTTGCCTACACAGTAACGGTTGTTGAAGTCCTTCCAAAAGAGAAGAAACAAAAAGAAGAGAAGACTGTGTTACTTGGACAATGCACTGTAGACCTGTTACCATTAGTGAAGGGAGAGAGAAAATACAAGAGCACTCTTATTATCCACCCTTTGCCTGGATCACCACTGGAAGGTGTGCCACCTGATAATCCCAAAGTAAGAAGTATGTGAGAAATCCTTAACTTTTTAAGGAATTGGATGTGTGAGTAAGTAAAGGAAGGGGCCTGTGGATGTTTGGGTAAGAAAGCAAGCTAGAGAAAGGGAGTGAGCATAGATGGAAAAAGAGATGAATTCATACTGGAAAATTTGAATTTCCTGTATAAAAAAAATACAATTGTGTGAAATTTGGTTTATATTTCTGGGATGTACATACAGAATAAATTTTACTCAGAATATTACAGAATTCAAAGAAGTTATATAACTTTTGTTGGTCTTGTTAGGATGGTGTAAAATTTAATTTGTTTAAGGTTGGGAAATCTTCAAACATATTTTGTTATATTGTTTTGCTCCCATTTTCTGATTCTGCAAATGGATGAGACATGCCATTAACATGATTCTATTGATTTCACTGCAGCCGGAAGTAGATGTTGTAGTATCAGTCAATGAGCCTCTGCTAAATGAGGACCACCTCAAAGACAGCAATCTGATGACAATCACAGTAGAAGCAGCTTACTCAGTACCAGAGTCATGGAATCCAAGTGGTACACAGTATATGTATGCGGCTACTATGCCTGTACCACTTTCTGCAGAGGTAGGTATCAAACAGTTTCATTTAGTTTGATTGACACATTTAGGCTAGTGTGTCAAAATTACTTACAATACAATCTGTTAATGTAGTTACTGAAGTAAATTGCAGAATTTTCTATTAAAATAAAGAATTCCTGTAATCAGGAAACTATTAATTTGTGAGCAAAACCAATAAAACAACATAGATTCATCTGGCAGTTAGTCATGAAACAGAGCAAGTCAGACATCTATGATAGAGAATTCATTTTTACTCATCAGGAGTCCTTTCATCGACCCCATTCATCATCAGCTGTCTGTATTGTTTTGATCCAATTGTCAAGATCTACTGTCAAAAGAGATGAAACTCTATAAAAAATAATAGCTTTAGTCTGTGACAACTCGCATTTCTCAGTAGTTGAAAGGGGATAAGATAGTCAAAATTAATAAGAGGATTTTTATCTATCATGTGGTACCATGGCTCACAGCAGTACCATCATAAATATGTTGTCATATCAGATGTAAGTACACATGGAGCTGGCTAAATTTGCTCTCAGTTTTAAACTCAGTGTATTTTTCAACTGCAAATTTGAATATCATGGATGATAGCAATGTTGAAAACTCCTTTGAAAAAATCAGTGTTATAATCAATAGCCAAACTCTATATCCATTGAAATAAAGTCATCACTTGTAAGTCACATTTTTATGTTCTACTTGTTGACCGTGATCATGCTTTTAATGTCAAGTAACACTCTTGAGAATAATTATGCCCCAAAAAAACCCAAGTTTGTTTCCTTTAGCGCGCGCATTACGTTTTTTGACGGTTTATTTTGCGCATTTGATTTTTTTTTCACACAAAACAAAAACGGAAAAATCACAAAAAATAATATAAAACACTACTGAAGTAAACATTTATACATTACAGAACAAACGAGCGTAGTGAAAAACTACTGGAGAAAACATCACACATTTTTTCAAACACTTTTTAAATCTGCAGGTTGAAAGGGGATCATAAATATTCTTGAATATGATTTGTGTGTGTGTGTGTGTGTGTTGGAGAGACCCACTGTAAATTCCCATTCCAATATGCAGCAAAAAGGGCATTTTTGTCATTTTAAGACATATATGGATTTAAAAAAATGCATTTTGCATTTGACTTTTTTGACCTGCTACAGGAAACAAACATATTTGGGTTTTTTTGGCCTAATAAGTTGTCTTTCAAAGGTAAAAAACATATATTTTCTTGATTAAAATTTGCAGAAAGAGACAACAGTGATCATGTCAAATGGGATGTTGAAAGCATTAAATGACAAAGACAAAGAGCCTCCTTCTAAACAGAAGAAATGGCCTCAACCTGGAGGAGCCCAAGGTGGAGCTGTGTATATTCCTGACAAGTAGGTATATTTGATTTGATTTGATTTGATTTTTCCATGTTTCAGTGTACAAGGCATATGCCTCTTCCCTTGTATGCCTTGGGCTATTGCATTTGAAATCCATATATCCCCAGTGAAAGACATGATATTAATCTTTCCACAGGGAGGCTGTATTTTAAATTGAGTTACCTGAATGGGTGACTCCATTTGAAATATATACTCCCTGTGTGGGAGATAAATGTTATGTCTTCTACAGGGGGTGTATGGATTTCAACTGGAATAGACAATTATGGAGAGTTTAAGCATAAAACTATCTTGACATAAAGAATTATTTATGTTATACCTGTGCATTTAATTTTCCACTCTTAGTTTTGAAGTGTCATTCATGAAAACTAAGAATAATAAATTGTAGAATTTTTTTAAATTCTTGAACAAGGTGGCCACATGTAACACAACAATGGCAAACATTTTTTAGAAGTAATTCCTTATTTCTTTTTCTGGTTAAGTGTAATGTTCATGTAAATTAAAATCCTAGTTTCTAGCAAGAAGTTTTCTAATCCCATGTTTGAGATGCTCCATTCTTCCTGATAGGATATCTGCCACATCAACATGAAGCTTACAAACATGTTAAAAACTTGACATCTTTTTAATTATTAATTTATTTGATCATTTGTTTGTTTATATACATGGGAATTGCTCTTTGCTTTTAAAAAGCCTATGCACCTCTGTACTTTTGCAGAAGACACACCATAATGTGTTTTAAAGAAAAGTGATTTTTTTATATAGTAGCTTTTTCCAATTTAAATGCTCATTACTCTCATTGTTGCAATATTTTTTCAGATTTTTAGAAGCAATTAATTATGATGAAGAGGATGGAGAACTTTGTGGGAAGGAGGTAAGAATAAATAAACACAGCACAAGAAATAAGTCCCCCTCTCAACATTTCGTCATAACATTGTAAGGTTTTCATACACTCCTAAATAGTGAGAACCAATCAGAGCCTCCGTTAGTAAATTACTAGCCGTGCATAAATGTTGTACAATTGCACAGGTGTGCACGTTTGCTCTGATTGGTTCTCACCATCTAGGAGTGTATGATTATGTATTATTTGATGCAAATAAAATATTTGATGCAAATAAAATAACTAATAGTTTGTTTATTAGGAAAACAATGTTAGATTTATGTAGTTAATTCTTTTGCTGTCAGTCATCTAGCGGTAATCAAAGAATACCTCTCACACCGCAATACAAATGCCCCTATCAGTGCCCAATCATTATGTGGATTAATTTGATTTATTTTTCATGTCATATTCATACAGTTTCGAGATATGAGAATAGAAGCAGAAACAGAGAAAAACAGAGTGATTTGGAACTGTGAGAGAAGATGCTACATGGACAACTCTGCTGTCCAAGGGTAAGAAATGGGATATTTCAGATTTCAAATGGAGCCACCCATTCATTTAATTCCATAAGATATTCACACACCCTGTGAGGAAGATTAAGGTTATGTCTTCCATAGGGGGTGTATGGATTTCAACTGGAATTGCCCAATATATGGGTACATATCGTCTGCCTGCCACGCTAAAGAACAAAATGTAATTAAAGTAAGCATCAGTTGCGTAATCACCCTAATTATTTCGGATTATTCCCTTTCATTTGTATCATTATCATTTGTTCTTGTGCAAAGATTGGTGAATAAATATGTTTAAATGCATGCTTGAACCATATTTTGTACTTTGTTCTAAAAATGTCAAAAAATGACTTAGGCAATAATCGTAGCAGGCTGATGATATACAGTTGCTTGTCAGGAATTTCAAACATGATATGAGGGTTCTATTAATTACTATATCTCATTACCATTTGCTTTAGAATATGAAAGCAACATCATCCTTAATAAGCATGAGAAATCTACTGCATATTTCAAAGATACAGCAACAGCAGGTTTTCAAAATGAGTAATGATTTCTAAACACATCCAATTGTAGGTTTACCTCTGTCTTATTGATGTGTTTTGATCACATGTGATTATATGCAGAATACTAATAACGAGAAAGAACACATTCACAATTTCTATGAATTCTGAATGAATGAGGTGCCGATGTGATGATGACGTGATTTATTAGCCAATCAGGACCACTTCTGTGTTTACACTGTATACCCAGGGAGCAAACCCCCATATTTTGATGCAAACTGACTTGGCAAGATATAAAAATGTGTCCTATATAGATGGATTCTATGGACTATAGGCTACATCCCTAGGGTGGACACGTTTTGAAATCAGCTGTACAGGGGGTGTTATGGGGGGTCAAAGTTTGCCCCGAAACCCATTTTGCAGCGTAATACTTAATATAGTGCACTATAATGTGACAAAATCACCTTTTATTTGCACAAAGATTAGTAAATTAATGATTAAAATCATGCCATACATTTGATTGGACTGGGCCACCATGTTAGGGGGTGTGTGTATGTGGTGGGGGTGGGGCTCTGGATACTGGGGAGGGGGTATCAGATGAAGTAGACCTGCGCATATATGGCATGTGTGGTATCATATTTCGTTAAATTTTGCAATCAATACACTGATCTGATGTGCTGTTTCACATTCTTTCCATGTTCCTGGATAGATAACAAGTAGCTAGATACTCTTCACGATTCACGTTCTTGAAGACCCACTCCTACTTTAGAATAGACACCTTTTTCTATCCTGAGTACCCTCTGCCTAGTAACAGAGACCCGACGCCATTGACCTTATCCAACCCAACCCAGTCCTTGACCCAGCTAGCTATCATCAGTGGCGTGTCTGGGGGGGCTTTGCGGGTTGAAGCCCCCCGCACTTTGTTAAAAATCATGTAAAATCAGGCATTTTGTGGCGATTTTAGCCATTAACCCAATATGGCCATTAGCAATATGTACAGCATCCCGGGACAGCATCATATCAGGCGTCTCTCAGTATTGGTCACTCTCTCTCTCTCTCTGACCACAAGCAAGCATGGACCCTGAGTTTGAGTCTGGGTTTGAGAGCTTGGGTCAATACAGAAAATCCTGCCTTGTGAAAGCCCTGAAGGAGGAGACTGGACTGCAACCCGCTGAAGATATCTGGCATCCCACAGATTCCATTGTTAGCACCAGTGTGATTGTTGATGCATTGTCTGTCATTCGCAAGAGGTCATTGACAGAGATGCTCCTTTTCCAGATATTGCTGACCAATACAGACGATCACTAATGTCCAATCTATCCCAACGTACAGAGAGCCAAAACAATAGATATAGGCCTAAGGGGTTAAATTGACCCTTTAACAACCTCCAAATGGTAATTCTGTGCGCCAAAAGCTCAAAGAATGCGCCTATTACCACATGGCGCAAGTTAGCGCTACCCGTGACAGGCCCTTCCACTGCAGTGTCAGTGGACGAGATATTACGGCCAGCTACCGTTTCTTTATAGGAAAACCTACATGGTTAGAGAAAAGCAAGACCGTTCCACTGGATCATCTTGCTAGTTTTGCTGAGGCTGACCACAACCTGACAGATGACGTCATTGACCAGGCGGGGCAGTTGTTCATTTCAGCCTACTCTTCCAGCAATGACATCGCCTGGTGTAATAGTCTTACAGAGCTCAGGGCTCACAAATTTCTGAAGAATGATACTACTAACTTAAACATGTTAAAGAAATTACCACCAACCGAGGATGCATTTCGCCTTCACCTGGAGAGAGCAGCATATGCATGCATCATAGACAAAGCAGCATACATCGCAAAGGAATGCGGATGGACTTTAGAGGGGGAGATCGTAGTTCCACAAGCAATGTGAAATCCACCATGGCCACCAAATGTGTCAAAAGGAACCAACTGCTCCTGCAGGAAAGGATGCCAGGGAAACTGTAAGTGTTCAAAAGCATCCAGACGCTGCAATATCGGCTGAATCTGCAGAATCTGTCAGAGGACATCCTGACGGTAGTCGAGCAAAGCTGCAAGAAGACTTGGAAATGGAACTGGCAGGTGAACTGGAGTCAAGTGATGAAGAAATTGGATCTGAAAAAGACATCCAATAGGATAATATTGTATGACTTCAACATTTGTCATGATAACACAATGTAGCTAAGCTTAGTACGTTTAATGTACTCTAAGACAAGAGGTACAAAGTTGGCTTTGATGTACATGTGAATGTACATGTAGTATCATCCAAATATTATAGATGATGGTCATATTGACAAAGGATTTACAGAAAATAGTTCCTATAAGAATGAAACATTCCACTGATAGCTGGAAATCTTAAGACACCTTTAGAATTTTCTAGTATTCTAGATAGGGACAGTAATATACACGATGTATAGCCTCATTAACCATGTTAGCGTTTTAATCATTCGTTCATAGTGTAGGCCTACATGTACACCTTAAATCAAGTGTAACTCTTTGCAGGATGATAAATTGACAAAACAAACACTACCTTCTGTGTTCGAAATTAAATTTCCTTTCATTTGACACCAAACACGATATACTTTGAGCAAATTAGTAAAATGGACCCCCCACATGTGACCCCCCCTGTTGTAGGCCCCGTGCAGAAGATTTTTTTACGTGTCCACCCTAGGGGTGTTTATTTGACCCCACTGAACTGTTTGACACCCATGAGGTTTTTATATCTTCCCGATGCAGGTAGACCATCCCTGCTCCCTGGGTAGTAAACGGTCCGAATTTGGCAGACTGCTCAAGAACCTTGCAGAAAAACTATAATTATTGTATATGATTTGTTTCCTTGTTGTTTTAGACTACAGCAGAGAATAGCACAGACCCGATTATGGCCTGTTGAAGTGATGAGAATGCCAATGCCATCAGCAGCGAAACCAAAAGGAAAGGTGAGGCAGGCAATCTTATTCTCACTCTTGTAGTGGCGGTGCCAGAAATGTTTTTCGGGGGCATTTGGATGGAAAAGTGAATTTCAGGGGGGGGTCAACAAATTTTGCGCCAAATCACCGCAAAAAGTGGAAAATTTCGTAATTTTAGCTTTTTTCGGGGGAACAGGGGAAAGTGTTCTGTCGGGGGGCATTGTTTTTCCCTTTTTATGACATATCAAGGCAGTAACAGCTTTTATAATTATGATAAAGCTGACAGGTTGGTGCCTAGATAGCTGTTAACCTCCATTGGGCTATTCCATTTAAAGCTACACTACCCGTAGAAGATTTTTGAAATATCTGGCACAGGGGAGTATGAATTTCAAATGGATTGATCACATTAGGCAGCTCTACTTGAATTTCATACACCCTCTGAGAAAGATTCAACCTGAATCTTCCACTGAGGGAGGGTGAGTTACAAATGGAGCTGCTTTTAATGTGTTCATTCCATTTGAAATTCATTCTCCCCCTGTAGCAGATATTTCCAAGCTCTTCCACAGGGGTAGTGTGGATTTTAAATGGAATAGCCCATTTTGAAGCTGGCCCGTTTCACCATTTCTGGAATGTGAGGTGGGAGTGCAGTTCATGTGCGGGCTGTATGTGGAATGAAGGACCGTTCATGACTAACGTTAACCAGGTTAGATCTTGGAATTTGAACTGCATGTTTGTGAGATCTAAGAGAGCAGCGATGATGCGGGTCAGTCTGAAACGGGTCAGAAAGTAGTTGGCACAATAGCTCCAGAGCATTACCATAGTACATTCGATGGAACATAGACATAGTGGCACCTGTGCCAAATGTTGAATTGGGAAGGAGGAGGTATCTGTGTACTCTACGTACTCTGATTCAAATCATAGAGTTGCTTTGCTCAAAATAAGTCTTGTAGTGTATATTTTCAGGTTGTAGGAAATAGCACCAGTCCAAGATGGGATGTTTCTTCATCAGATATGTTAACTTTGTTGACTTTAACCATCCAATGGACATGCTGATAGTATATCGTCAGCCTGCTACGCTAATTGCCTAAGTCATTTGTTGTAATTTTGAGAACAAAGAACAAAATGTGGTTCAAGCATGCATCAGTTACATATTCACACTAATTATTTCCTATTATTTCCTTTCATTTGTATCACTATCATATGCAACGATTGGTGAATAAAAATGTTTAATTGCATGCTTGAACCATATTTTGTACTTTGTTCACAAAATTACAAAAAAAGGACTTGGGCAATTAGCGTAGCAGGCTGACGATATTCTGCCTGTCAAGTCTCTGAGCCTCAAAGTTCCTGGAGCCAGCAGCAGTAATTTTTGTACTTTATTTTCAGAATTAATTTGGCATATGATCGAGACAGTTTTGTTTTTTAGAAGGTACCAGAGTTGACAATGCTTGCAAATTCCACTCAACACCATTGTTTTCCAAGAAGACAGACCGACCCATTTGTTATATAATTTTGTAGAAATAAAATAAAATAAATAAAATACTTTTATTAAGACTAGTTTAGTCCTGCTGTGTAAATGGATTTTTGCTGAATTTCCTAAATTGTGTATTTTTGTTGTCTGTTTGTATCTAAAGGAGGAAGAGAACCCAATATTTTTCCACGGCGTAGCATACGTCAATCTTGCTCCACTTCTGTATCCAGGCGGTAAGATAATACAAATACAGGTTATAACAAAAAATTATATGGATATGGATTGAATTGATTCAAACAGGTTGAAATTTAGTTTTTCATTATATATACAGATATACAAGTCATAAACTCAGAACATTTTGCTTGTAGTATGCTGGACAGAAATTCTGTTTAAAAAATCTAGAAAACTTGTGTTTGCAGATATATCTAGGACAATTTGATATCTAAGACAATTTGATCAAGACTTTATGTACAGAAATCTTTAACAAAAAATACTAAAAGTTGATGTAGTGTAAATGTTTTCCCCTAATGTCTATCATTGTAATTGAGCATTTTGGAAGAAAATGCACATATTTTATGTTAGGTTGGTTTTGTGGCTTGGTTTTCCCTGGGCCTCAAGGAAGAACAGGTGATTAATTGTGTTTGCAACTGATTGAGTGTCCCAGGTTAAAGAAGATATCAAACAAACAAACAATCAAACAAACAAACAAACAAGTACTTTAACAATTAACTCAACATGCTTGTGACAAATTAGAACCTGACATCACAAAATCCTGTAGTTTATTGAAGACTTCATTTTTGATACCTCAACAAAATTTGGTATATGCATCAATTGACATTGATTTTGTTACAATGAATTGAAAAGACTCAACTCAATATCATGATTTCATTTTGTTGTCTCCATTTTTTATAGTGAAAAAGATCCATGGTGCCTATAGAATACATGCATATAATGACCAAGAAGTAGAAAGAAAGGTATGGACATCTTATTCTAACTTTTTAATTCAAATATGTTTAAATGTGCACATCCATATCAAAACGATGCACTTGTCGGCTGCTACATATGTGTCTCATTTCACATTATAGCTAGGAAGAAATACCAGACTCATCTCAAGCAGAGGTCACTTCCAATCTTCCCCAAGTCACATAGTTAAGGAATGTTCTCTGTATACCTAAACCATGTGACTTGGGGATAATTTGAAGTGACATGCACTTGAGATGAGTCTGGTATTTAGCCCTAGCTATTATGTAAAAAAAGACACATGTAGCAGCCACCAAGTGCATCGTTTTGATATGGATGTACACAAATAGTGATAATATGTACATCAAGCAATTTAACCTAGTAGTCTTGAAACAAATAGTACAGTGGATGTACATTTGCAAAACTATCTTCAAAATTACAAGTTTGTTGTGAAGAAAGTTGCATGCATCTTACCGAAAATATTATGCAAAATTAGCATACTTCTGTAATTTTCAGTTTACAAGTCTTGTGGATTGCAATTTTACTTCAATTTTCAATTTTTTAAAGATTTCTTGTGATGATGCCTTTTGCACATATTTTGTCACAAAAATGATGTTATTTTTTGGGAAAAAAATAAAAACTTTGAACCATAGACAGATGAATGTAATGTTGACTAATTATCTCTGATTTCGACTCCTCCCCAGTCATCTCAATAGCTCAGTACTAGATTAGAAGACAAAAGCTTGCAGGTTCAATCATTATATACAGTGTACGCATTTCTAAAATAGCTTGATTTTTAAAACAGTAACTACTTTAATTATGCAAGTACCATTCTTTTGTAACACACATATAATTAAACTGAGCTTGGCACAAACAAGTTTAATACTAAGATTTGCCATGGCATTGTTTTGTTGTAGACAAAGAGAAAAGGAGGTTTGGCAGAAGAGGCAGCAAGGATGGCTACATCTTTATTCCGTAATGCCTCCCCATCAGTGAAGCCTGCCAAAGGAGGCAAAGATGAGAAACCTGCAAAGGAGAAGGAAAAAGATACAGCCAAGAAGGTGAGTAACAGATGAATGCTTTCTATTTATGATCAATGTTTTGCTGAATGCCAGTCACATAGTCAGCCACTTGTGCAAGCTTGATGCAACATGACAATTTTGTTTCGTTTATGTTTAATAATCACAACCCAGCTGAAGCTCTTAGTCGGAAAGTTGGTTCGTCCGTCAAAAATAGGTATGTCTGGTGACTGGACGCAATAACGTGTGGCGCTATAAATTTGTCCACATGTGTAAAACAAATAGGGCTATACATATCTTTTTACATTTCGTAACATATTTTTTGACTTAGTGTTACGGGGGAACTTATAAGTTGTGGACCGTATATATTTGATAATGTGTAACAATTCCCCTTAATCAAACTTCAAGTGAATGTTAACTCACTATAATATTTCAGCCTTCATCAGATATAATCATTCGACTCATTTTCCATGGTTTCTTGTTGTCATTAATTGAACAAAATCTTTTCATGGTTCTAAAAAATTTTTAGAAAAAATTGAATTTTGATATGATGAAGAAACTGATGAATCTATTCACCATATTGTTCTATCTTGTCTGCAGCAAAGGCTCTGTGTGATTAAGTAAACACTGTCGTGTGGTTAGAAAAACATGTTATCCAGTCTTGTGGGTAAACTTTGATTTTCAAACACTGCACTTTATTTTAATACTTAGTATTATATTAGTTTAGGTTGATGACTCTATTAGGTTAGCATTACTATTGAGCCCAGTAATGCCAGGTTTAGGGGGTTGTTTCAGTGGCCTTTTTCTTGCTCGCCTATAATCTATTACAATAGTTGCTAGTGTATACAAGAATGGATTCACGGCAGAGTTGATCGGTAAAACAAAAACTACTATGTACACATACACTATTGGTGAAATGGTAATCAAATTGGACTGAACTAAAATTCCGATCACAATAATCGGCATCCAAGTCATGCAATCCGTGAGAATGATCACGCCCATTCTCACGGCCAATGCAATATCATCATTTCGATTGGATTTTCCAGCATGTTTGGATGCTTGCTTGTATATTATGAATATCGCGATGTAACATATAGCGATTACTAGGAAACAGATTAAGTTGATGCCAAGGAATAATGCAATGGAAAAATATTGGCCTGGGGAAGAACCGCTCTCTGGATAGGTGTATATGCTATCATAAAATAAGTCTTTAGTTGATGAAACATAATTAAGATCTTCAATATCTAAGTCTTTAGATGACAGTTTTGGAAGTGTTTCGTTGAAGTACAAAAATGCGCGAACAAATGGAAGGCCAATGCATACTTCCGATACATCATAAAAGTCTGGATCCACAGTAGTAATGCTACTTGGTACGACACTTAATAACACTGCTATAACCCAAAGGATGCAAGAAATAATAATAGTGGACTTTTTGGTGAGCCTCTGGCTTCCTCTAGGATATTTGATAGCCAAAAATCTATCGATGCTTATGAGGGTTATGAAGAATACAGAGGCTTCACTTGAAAGCACAGACAATGACCCAGCCAGTTTACACATGTACCCACTTCTCCATACATCAGCATGGGAAGGAAAGAATTGTTGATAAGCAACATCAGCAGATGCTATAATGAGCATATATATACCCATCAGTAAATCTGATGCAGCAAGGTTTTCTATTAAGAGTACTTGGATAATGTTCTCTCGTCCTTGCTTCACACATCGCCATATTAGTACACCAATGTTTCCTACGAGAGCTGCAAACCCAAATATCCACATGAAAATCTGCAGAATAGTGGTTGGAAGAAGACGCTGGCAAGTCAGATAAGGGGCCTTTTCATTGACAGCTCTGCACTGGGCATTCTCAATGAAACAACACGTAGCTGGTTCATCTACTAGTATCACCGTCTCATTGTCAAGGGCTTTGAACGAACTTTTATCAACTTGCAAAAGGGGATTTCCACGCAGATGTACAAATTTAATTGACGGCATAGTCTCAAAAAGTGTTTGATCTATTGTCTGGATAATGTTATCACTGAATTCAACAAGCACTAATTTGGAGAAACTAGAAACATTAGCTGTATTGAATTCCAATTGACTGAGCTTGTTTCCTGATATCTTCATAGACCGTAATTGGTGAAGACCACTAAATGCTTGTGGTTCAAAACTGTCTAGTTGATTATTTGACAAATCAAGTAGCCGTAGATTGGTCAGTGGTTGTAGCGTGCCAAACTGAATATCAGTGAGATGATTCCTGCTTAAAACCAACTCATTTAGACTGATGAGATCATCAAAAATTCCAGGTTGAAAAGTACTTAAGTCATTGCCACTCAAGTGTAGTCTGCCAAGAGATAAACAACCTTTAAAAGCCCCTGGTTCGATATTGGCAAGTTTATTGTCGTCAAGAATAAGACCGCGCATGTTTTTTTGGACGTCAAATGTACCAGACTCCAATACAGTAACAGCATTCTTTTGAAGTGAAAGTCCTACTAATCCAGGTACTCTTCTGAAAGTCTGGGAGCCGAGTCGCTGGAAATTGTTTGAAGAAATATCAAGAACCGTTAGTGATACAACTTGATGCAGAAATAAATCGGGGTGCAAAGCAGAGATCTTATTACCTGAGAGTTTCAGGTATAATAGTTTAAACAGACCGTGGAATAAGGCTGAAGGTAGCTCTTCTATGTTGTTGTTCTCAAGTTCAATGCTATTCAAACCTATATTTATTCCTTGGAATGTGCCAGATTCAACCCTAGTAAGAAGATTGTTACCAAGGAGTAAACGATCGACATTAAGTCCGTGGAAAGCTCCAGGCTCAATGTAGGTGATGCGTCTTTCTGTTGCATTCAAGGCTATGTGATGTCCACGACGTGGAATATTTGTGTGAACGATAAGTATATTCATAGTTTTGTTTTGCAAGCAGTGAGCCGTAAGTTTTTGAAAATGCAAAGTGCATTTGCAGTGCATTGGACAGAGAGGCAATAACGCACCGTATTCAGAATCTCCATATATGCGATAGAATTCTGGATGTGTGTAGCCACCGAAATCAAAGTAACTTTTTGCAAGTCTGTATGTCAATCTGTAGACTTCATCAAAGAAATTGAAGTTATCGCAGGTGTGTTTAGGTAAACGAAAGTCGGTGTGGTCAGGACCCAAAGTTATTGATCCATTTGGCATGCTATACTGTATGGTTAAAGCAGCAGTCATGTAAAAATAAAGCAGTATGTTGCTATCGACAAAGTTGATTTCACATGGCTTGGATGTTCCAGTAAATGCTACAGCAGAAATATTGTTGCCATTGATTCCTTTGCTATAGAAGTAGTGGTATGTAGACCATGATTGGAGTCCATCTATTTGGAGTTGAATACCAGCTCTATTTGTTGCGTTAACTTGTAAAGAACAGTGACCACAGGTGGTAAATGCATCAAATGTTACCGTATCATTTGAGAGCAATTGACTCTGAGTGCAAGCAAGCTGATTAGATGAGCATTGGATGTAGATGTTAAAATTGTTGCTCCAAGCTTTTTGTGACATGAACACTAGGAGAGACAACACCAACACACTTGTTAATAGTGACATCTCCATGATAAATGTGGATGAAAAGACAAATGTGTAGCTACCAACTGACTGTCAGTGTATAATGAGGAAGTTATTTGAAATAAAAAAAAATCAAGCTAAGTCATGCTTCCTATTCAGTGGGAGATCCCTATAAGCATGATTGATACACATGTGTAATATTGAATTCAAATCACCATTAATAATGAGTAATTCCATTTGAAATCTATACACCCCCAATGGAAGACATGACCCTAATCTCCCACACATAGGATGTAGATTTCAAATGGAGTCACACATTCAGGTAGCCCTATTTAATATTTACACTCCCTGTGTGGGAGATGAAGGACATGTCTTCCATAGGGGGTGTATGGATTGCAGCTGGATTAGCCTAGTTACTGAATAGAAGTTCCTTTTCGAACCCAATGATACATGAACAATGTGTAAACATATTAAGAGTTTGGTTATGGGTCATGTTCATTGAAATAACTTTACAAGGTTTTGTATGATTGTCTACTCACTGCACATCATCACATGGATATGAAATTAAATTGACTAAACTAAAGTGGTATATTTAATGAAAAGTCATAAAAAAAAAAAAATACCATACTTTTTTTGGTGTATTTGTCAAATTTAAGATTATTTGCTTAGGACTTAATAAAGTCAAAATTATTAAATTATTTTCTTTTCAGT
Organism: Amphiura filiformis; assembly: GCF_039555335.1. NCBI lineage: Eukaryota > Metazoa > Echinodermata > Ophiuroidea > Amphilepidida > Amphiuridae > Amphiura > Amphiura filiformis. The sequence continues at coordinate 60,504,313 of NC_092632.1, forward strand.
TTCAAATAAAATCCCATTATTTTGGAATTAGAATTAGTTATACATAACATGCAACACAAGTATTGTTACATACAGCTAGCTAGGTAACACAACTTCAAAGTTACCCCCTGACAAATGTTTGAGTTCAATTTTTTTTAATTAAAGAAATATGATGTAGAATAACATGTTTTGCATCTTCAGTGTAAAATTCATGCACATCCATTGATGCTGTTACAAGTTATGAGCAGTTGAACAAATTTTACCATGTTTTATTTAAAAATTGAAGTAAACCCTCATTTAGTGATAAATCAATAACTTTGCTGCAAATTCTCAAAATTCAAAAATCTAGTTGTAGAATGACCTTGTGATCTTCAGTGTTAAAATCATGCAAATCTATAGATGCTGGCTCATGTTATGAGCAGCTGAATACATTATTATACATATAAAAAAGATATGTACTATTACTAACACTATACTAAGACTATTTATTAGCACAACAATAATAGTCTACTCCTTATTCTGAAAACTACAGAACTAACATTTTTTGGATTAAAAAATATTATCCTGATTTGCCAAAGTCATTGAACTTGATTGTCACATCTTACAAAAATAAAAACACCCTAAAAATGCATGTTTTTTTGTCCCTTTTTCCCAAAAATTACCCAAACATTAAAATTTGACTTTTATTGCCAGTTAGAAAAAAAAAGGATTTAGCTAGTATATTTTATTTGGCAAAACAGGATAATATGTTTTAATCCCAAAATATTAGTTCTGTATTTTTGTGGGATCATGACTGAGCGGTTCACCAACCATTATTGAATTCAATCAGTATTTAAAAAGTAACCAGTTTGTTCTTTCTGCACATCGTTTGTAGAAAAATAATGGTAAAGGGAAGTATATGCTAAAAAATAAAAATAATAAATGTGATAAAGAATATTTCAGGGTCATGGTTGTGTCATTATTGCTAGTGATAAATGGGGCATGAATAAGTGAAATTAGCATGGTCTGGTTGGTATATACCCAAGTGGCAATTTTTGACATGATTGTCAAATGTCATATTGTAGAGAATTAGGTCTCTATTAAAAAGTTCTGTTTTATTATTAATTGGCCCGCTGAGACACAATGAGAGAGTTATCATGGGGAGATTACCCGAGTACCGACTATGAACTCAGGTAGTACAGTGGTAAGACTCTGGGCCGGTAATCTCAAAATTTTCATATATATGTCAGTTTGCACGAGCCCCAAACACGTCCAAGTTTTAATTTAATTGAATTGAATAATGAATTCTTTTGACAGCAACCATCTCAGATGTTAAAGCCAGGAGCACCAGGTACAAATGAGGCATCATCAGACACAGAAGCACCTGTACAACAGAATATTGAAGGCATGCAGTATGATGAGGCTGGCACATATATCATATTGGAATTCCAACTAGATAGACCAATAGTACCTAAAAGAGCACCGGAAGAGTTAGCCAAGAAGTAAATATGATTTTGTATATAGATGATAGATGTGTATTATCTTTTTTCTGCCAGTTAGATTTTAGGCTTATTTACTTTTACATTGAAGTAATATACTTATGCAAATGGAGGGAGCAGAACCAAACTGGCTGCGTAGGGGACTAACTCTTAGGCCGCACTCGGCGTCCTAATCCAAAAAGTGCAAGATATTTCAAGTGATAGAGGTGAAGTTTATGTTGTTGTTTCTTAGCAAATTTCCAATGTTTTTCGTGTCCAAATGTATTGGGAATTTCATAATGATTGCATATTAACTATTTTATCATTTTGGAAGAAAAAAGAAAAATCTAAAAATTTAAAAGATCGTACATTAAGGCTTTAACATATTGAAATTTGGAGTTCAAAATTGCAATGTATATCCAAAGATATCATAAAAATACCATAGAATTTGTCTCAAACACGTGCCACAGTCAAGACTAATTTGACAGTTTTTTGATGATTTCTTCTGGAATATACCAATTTGGAACAGCTAATTACATTATGTTAATGAGAAAAATATGAGCTTTCACCTGATACTAAAATCTGCATTTTGATGGGGTAAGTGGGGGACTCACCTTCAAGTCATATTTTTTGTACATCTCACTGTCTTAGTTAAACAATCACTGAAGATTTATTTTTCCATTCTTGATCTTATTTGGACCTGCAATTATTGTTTTTGCATGCAAAAGTTTGAAATGGGGGTTGGAGCCAAACTGCTGCATGTCAATTTTAACTTCTTTACAGGGAAGCTACAATATACTTTGTGACAAACTTTAATGGGTGTAACAATTTAGTATCGATTTTCATATATTATTATTTTTTTATTTTTTCCAGAAAAATTTCCGGCAAAAATTATACTGTTTTTCTCAAAATACCATAAAAATACCAAGTCGGGAATAATAAAAATAAAAAAAATCGCATTTCGCATTTGTTTTCAAACCACTTGTGAGCTTTGAGACAAACCTTTTTTTTTTCCTTAGCAAAGAGTCACTATAGGATCCACAACATGCTCATCTATCAGGGACACAGTTCTTTAACCCCAATACATTTGTACATTCATTGACTGACCTTTGAAAATTTGGGTACAAAAACTTATACTCTGCAACTTGAGGTCAAATTTTACACTATGATTGTTTAATTGAGGTTATTGAACTATGCCATTGGGACGAGGCCATTGTGGTCCATAGTGAGTCAATTATTTAAATGCTAATAGTGCTACTCATGCAATCCCTAGCTTACCTTTGCTCATTGGGATATGATTGGAACCCTTGTATAATCTCTTGTTGCAATCTATTTGACATTATTAGAGTTGCTGAGTACATTCCACCAAGACCACTGTTTCCAAGAAGAACCAATGGAGCACAGAGAGCTGTAGATGACTTCCATAATCAAGTGGGCAGCATTGGGAATCTCATTCTGGAAGAATTTAGGTAATTTCTCTATTCATCATTAATGTAACATGTGGGAAATAATGTTCCTTTAATCATGTGCTATACATAAACTGTCCTAGTTATGGATACAACATTATCGGATCGGCAAGATCAAAGTTAACTTGAAGCATCAAAAAGTATAAAAGAAAACAAAACTTAAAAGTGTAAAGTACTTGCAACATTAGGAGATTGATTTGTTTGGATTTTAAGCTTTTGTCTGTAAATTACAGAATTGTAAATGAATGGTACTTAACAACAGGTGTTTTGGGGGGTTTTCTTTTTGTTTTTTGGAGTGGTTTTAAGTTGTTGTCTTTTGAGGTCCCTTCAGAGAAAGCTTTCTGAGTGGTGAATAGTTTCAAAAGTAACACTCTAAGTACAAGTTGATTCTGTTGAGTCAGAAATTTACATTAACCATTTACTATTCTAAAGATTCTAAAATATTGTAAAGATGTTTATGTGATTGATACATTGTTTTTCAGAGGTTTATTTGGTGATGAGCTTGATGATGGCAAGCTTCCACAGGGCAATGAAGCAGCAGAGGAGAGAAGGAGAAAACTAATGTTTGAATTGAATACATCAGGCAAATACTTTGCATTCAAGGAGCAACTGAAGGTAGGAAATCTTACCATTTGTTTCATTATTGTTCTAATCAATTGATATGAATTCGAGGGTTGACAAACAGAAGGCCTTAACTAACTTTTGGCCATTTTGAGATTTCGGTACCAAAATAATCTGTAATACCCACAGATTCCTATTGCATCTATAGCACAATAATACTTGGTCACATTTCAATGCAAAATATTATTTTTACTCATGTTTCTCAAAAAGGCACTTTTTGAGTTAAGGCCTTCTGTTTGTCAACCCTCGAATTATATTTGTATGCAATAGCTAGACTATGCCATAGTCTATTTTTGATAAATAAAAGCATGTTAATCATGATGAAAGCATTCAGTTGAACTCGAAATTATACTGATATTTAATACATCAAAATACTAGTATAAAATTTGTTATGAAAAAGTTAATATAATTATATTAGTCACAGTAAAAGTAAAGTGGCTTATATTATTGAATGCAAGTTATCATAATGTCATAATTGTATTGGCACTTCAATACTGAACAATCCTGTTTTTAGAATCTGCCAGTTTATTAATCGCGAAATTCCAGGTTAAAAATAGACTATGGACTTTCAATTTTAAACGGGATTTTGAACGGGCAAAGTCCCTAACACTCACACTGTCAATCATACTTGTTTATCAATCAAATTTAACCACAAGCAAATACAAGACGCATTCATGCACATATTGACGCGTTCATGCAATTACACAACACAAAGGCGGGGTAGGCCGCATACTTGTGTACCATGTAGTTATTAATGGTAATGACAGGTACCTGGAGGATTTAAACCATAACGAGATCTGGGCGACCAATCACAAGCCAGATTCATTTAAAGAGGCATTACATCATGGCCAATTTTAGTAGGCCAGATTTCCGACAATCTCATCCATAGAAGCTCATAGACAGCCGTGTTAAACATCTCTGACCGCAATCCAAAGTCAGTAGTCCACTTGGGAAGCTAACAAACAGAGGGAGTAGGGCGACTGAAAAGATCAGATGTGAAAATCTATTAATTGTGCACACATTAATTAAATCAGAGTTTTAAGCTTAAATACAATATCCAGAGTATGCACAATGGGCAAGTGGACTACAGGGTAGTCTATGCAATAGCATGCTCTATAGTGTGAATATAATTAAAAAAAACTGAGTGACAGACCACATTAAGTATTTGAATTTAATGATATGTGATATGGGCAAGCAAACTGGGTCATCTGACAAGCATTTAAAAAGCTATGAATAATTCATCAAAATAATACACTTGCTCTTCCTGAGATATGATTAAAGAAGAATGGTCAGATTTTATCACATGAATTTTCCACCTACAGTATTGTTTGTATTAAACGCCCCCTCTCTAATAAACGCCCCCTCCCCATTTTTTCAATGAAAAATGGACAAAAATGCAAAAATTTCCATGCAATATCGTGTGAGTAACATGGTAAGCTTAACATGCATCAGTCATGTCCGTGATGATCACTAAATTGCATGGACAAAACCTATTATGACTCAAACTTCCATCCAGTTCATTGCCTAATTATGGTAGAATTTCAATAAGTAAATCATATTCTTGCTATTATGCACTTACAGATGTAATTTTTTAGTATTTACCCCGATATTCAATACGAGGCGCCATCTAGGAATATTAGTATAGGCGTAAATTCCTCCTTTCTGCAGGAACACTCTCTGGAATTTAAACCCAATTTTGAAGTTTTTCTCACAGACAATTCACTTCTAATAAACGATACGGTAGGTTAAATGAAGTAACCCCCACTTCCCATCTAGTTTCATGCAGGTATCCATTTTGATCCAAGAGCCACAAATGTGTATTTTAAAAGACCCATTTTGGCTTTCAAAATCCAAACAAAGTATCTTTCAAAATATATATAAAAAATATAGGCTTTCCACTGAAACCAGAATCCCTATTTTGTTAACAAAAATGTAGAGATGAAGTGTTTATTTGGACCATCCTCCTGTTAGGGCTCATATTGAAATACCCTACCACGTTTTCACACAGAAAGAAGGCAGGATTCCCCTCGCTAAGCGTGCGCCTCAGGAAAGCTTGGTCATAAAGCGGATGGATTATATGCATCAGTGATACACCCTGCCCAGGATTTTAACAAAAGAAGGCTAGCTGTGTATGGGAATTTCAATATGAGCCCTTATATTTCTTGTTGCTAAAAACATTCAAATAATTTGACACTTCATCCTTGGCCAAATTCTTCAATCAAAACTTCTGTGACAACTATTGGTAAATTATGTCTTACAAGTCCAGTAATTATGTCTTTCAAGTCAGTCCAATGATTTACTCACATTTTAGATGTTTTATCTTCTGATCATCAAAATTGTGATATCTAACAGTCCTGATGAACTTATTCAGGGAGTTCAGTGGCAACCGATTACTTGTTTTCAATTTTCAGCTTGATTCATTTGGAGAAGGATCAAGCAGGATAATATGTGACCATCCACCAAGTTGGCGCTATGGTCATTTTCTGTTTATTGCAGATTGTGAAAGAATGCACTTTAGCTTTAAAATGACACCTCAACCAGCTCCATCGGACATCTGGAAGTGAAGTTATGGTTCATCAAAGGTCAAATTCCTAATATAGTTTACATAGAAATCCAAATACTGTTTTTGATTGTATCTCAAAATGGAAAATGCCGACTTTACGACCAGTTTGTGGTGGATGGGCACATATTGTCATGATTATTAGCATTAGGATGAAAGCTCTATTGACAAATAACCCTGTTGGCTTCATTGCATTTTATTTGTTTGACAGCATTCTGTAGTAAAGATTGTGAGGGAGAAGTATTTGAAGACATCAACATTCCAAGATAAAGATAAATTACAGGTATAGTTTATAACTTTTCATTTTGCAACTAAATTTTAGTACATAAGTGTAGAATTTACCTCAGCTCTTGTGTCTGTAGGTCAGAATGACAAGAAAAGTAAAGGTATGGTCCAATTAATATTTTCAGTTTATCAAAGCATCTGAATATTTGCTATCGCATTTTAGGACAAATTTTGCAATTTTTTTTATTGTAGCTTCTGCATTAGCTGTTGTAATACTGTGAACCCTCACACTTGTAAAATGGATCAAATACAATTTAAAAACAGCTTACGACAAAATGTATGATTTAAATATCGTCACCCTCATAACAAAACTGCCTAAGTCATTCTTACATGTTTCTCATTTGCAATTTTGATTTTTTGAGTAATAAACCCATAATTAATCAAATTTCCAGCCGCATTGTGGAATACATCTCTTTTGTTTAATGGTACCTGTTTCCTATGATAGAAACATACCCACCTGTGCAAGCATACCCCTATACTCCCCCACACATCCCCCCTACTTACTGAGACCGTTTGCAGGTCAACTGAGAAGTATCCCCTGTACACTTTCCAAGTGTTTTTAAATATACCCAGTTCACATCGTTAAAGTCCTTTATGGAGCCGATGATATTTACAGGCAATTATTTCTCATTCATGTCCCCAGTTGGATAGCCAATAAGAGCGCAGGCACATACATACACAAACCAAAAATCATGAAGATCCCATTTTGACCTTGCGATAAATTCTGTTATTTATTCTAGGCATTCCTTAGTGATTTATATGTATTCTTAGTGGATCAGATGCACATAGGGTTGGGCAATGTATTATCTCTAGAAGATGAGACGCCTGTACCAGCACCACTCACTGACAGCTCACAGCTTTTACACTTTGCCAGAGAAGCTGAAGTCAATGAGAACTTTGAACTCTCTGCTAAATATTATCAGGAGGTAAGTTGTATACACTATGCATACCAAATGGGCTATTCCAGTTTAAATCCATACACCCCCTATGGAAGATATCTTAATCTCCTACACAGGAGATGTAGATTTCAAATGGAATCATCCATTCAGGTAACCCAATTTAAAATTCACACTCCCTGTGTGGAAGATTAAAGTCATGTCTTCCATAGGGGTATCTGGATTTCAACTGGAATAGCCCCATTCAGAACTTAATGATTATGGTTTCTTCAACACCAATTTACACCAGTAGTTTACTAATGGGGAAAAAGGTTATCTGTGGGGCCAGTAGAGTCCCAAACAGTCCCACAGAAACCTAGTATATTGAATTGCTAGTTCTAAATGGCTACCACCCCCCCCCCCCACACACACACACCCCTATGTGTGTTTGCCGCTAACCGAGGACTTTGTGTATTGCTATCTAACCGCGGACGCGTATATGGTGTTTTCATCGCCTAACCGTGGACTAAAATGGCAGATTTTTTTGTGTATGATACAAAATGAAATTTAGCGATCAATTGCCGACTTTTTTTTACACATATGGTCTGCGGTTTTCAGCAAGTATCGCTCAAATGCATTTAACATGCATTTGAGGTCTATTGCAGCAGTTTGAGACCGAGGACTGTCCTCGATTGCAGGTAAGTCAGCAGTTTAGAGTGAAAAATCTTGTGTGTGTCCTCGTTTGCAGGCAAACACTGACGCACTATAAAACATACTTGAAAGTATAACCAGCAAGCTATAACTTTGCTGTTTATTGGTTTGCTATTATAAGCCTTTGGTAATATGACATATTTTGCTGTCTGAATTATGGCTACCAAAGAATTCCTGCAAGTAAGATAGCCAAGAGGAATTAGGATGGGATTTTCTAATTATCCCTGATAACTGCCTTGTTTCCTTTTATTTCTCTAAGCCTCTGTTTCCCTTGTTCATGTATCCTTACATGAGTGTTAAAACCCTTCCTGTAAGCCTCTGTTAAGGGGAGGCGATCTTTTGTGCGTAGAGGTCCAGGGGATTCACTCTATCATTATAAAAATTATTTGAAGAAATCAAAGAGCCCTAGGAATAAAAATTGTAGTGTAATCCACGCCAGACACAATTTCTTTTAATGACAAAAATGAATTTTTGTAATCGATCAAAAACCAAACGTTTTAAACCAATTTTAAATTTAGCCTGAATCCGTAGATATGGCACCTCTTGCCCTTTTTCAGGTCAAGGCTGTTTTTACTATTATACAGCGAACTATTGTTGAAGCTATTTCACATACATGTTCAAAACACTCTAGAGAAAGAATGTGGCCATATACTGCTGAAATATCTTTTGTTGATTTCGAATGATAATGTCTTAATGTCGTAAATTTTAGGGTCAAATTCCTAAAATCAAAACAAAACATTGCGTCGCAGATATTCCCCGATTTATGCAATTCCATCATCGTATCAGTGTCTTTATTATTTGTTTGAGGCCTTTTCCAAATGTTCGTGCTATTTATGCATAGAACGGCCAATCTATCTTTAAAAAATGCATCATTTTTATGTAAACAAAAGGCTAAATAGCATTATGAGATTTATCTTTTATTATTACACTCCACTGATCATCTGCCTCCGTGGTCTTCAAAATTCATGATCACATTCCGAAATGAGTAACTTGTCGGTAAATCGTATCGTATCCTTAAGCTTCTATTTCCCTTACATGAGTGATAAAGTGATGCCACTAACATTATCTGACCTGTTCATTCCACAGAGATTAGCTCGGAACAGGAATGATGCTGACCATTGGTTTGACTATGGCACATTCTGTCTCTTAATCAGTGATATCACTAAAGCAGAGGAATGCTTCAAAGAGACAGTCTCTATCAACCCACAGCATCTCCATGGTCTGCTTTTATATGGTGTCGTATGTGCTATGGAGGAGAGGAATGACGTGGCAGAGACTTTCTTTGAGGCTTCTACTTGCGTTGATCCATCCAGCGTCTTAGCTTGGACAATGCTAGGTGAGTATTAATTAAGGGACAAATATTTAGTGCTTGATTGGTTTCACAGTTTTTAATATGTTTCAAATTGGTAAACTCAGTTTTATTCATGATTGGAGAAATCATGTACGTCTCTGTGAATCTGTATGTATGCTTTTATTTAAAATAGACATACATAGTGTAGCAGTTAGAATTTGTTTTGTGTGTCTCTCTGTGAACAGAGATATTGAAAGGGTAATAATTTTTTAGTCTTACTATACAGAACAAAGGTTATCAGAGTTAGGCCTTTGCGTTAATAAACGATAAATTGCTTAATTAAAAAGACTTTAATTACAATTAAAGAATTACAATTATTGTCTGTATAACCTTTCAATGGAATTCTCTACATCAGGGATGCCAGTTTTCAGACTTTTCCTGATTTCCGACTTTTTGTTACTCCAAATTTCCGCACTTTTATTTATTTTCAGCCCGTTTTGAGGCTTTATATCCCAAATTTGCGTACTTTTTCAGTTTTTTTCTGCAAAGTCACTTCAAGCCACTGGCATCCCTGCTACATTAAGCAATATTGATTGTGGGATTGAATTTTGACAGAATTTATAGCAATTGTTATATTACAAGTGGAAAAGTAGTAAGATGACAAACAACACGGGAGTCTTATCTTCTGCAGATAATACATTGCCCAACCCTATATGCATCTGGTTCAACACATACAATGGGCTATTCCATTTAAAATACACATTCCCCCTGTGGAAGATTTAACTAAAGTCTTCCACAGAGGGAGTAAGAGTTTTGAATAGAATAGACAATTCGGTAGCTTCCATTTGAAATACTCACTCCAGTTGTGTAAGATATAGGTAAAGCCATAATACAGGGGGAGTATGGGTTTCAAAATGATTAACCCTGACCAATTACATTTGAAAAACATACTCCCCTTATGGAACATATTTCCAAAATCTTCCACAGGGGTAGTGTGGATTTCAACTGGAATAGCCCAATTATGATGGCAGACCAGTTTGATAGAGCAGAAACATGTTTCTGAAAAACACATATATACTACACTTTTGAAACTCTTGGCTAGCCTAAATTCACACCTCGTGATATTTTTGTACCCTTTTCTCTAACCTAGGCCTATACTATGATGGAATAGACAGTGATATCCAAGCAGAGTATGCCTTTATGGAAGCGCAAAAGCTAAACATGGCTAATGCAGCAGCAAAGCAAAGACAGAATGCAATAGCTAAAGCAGCATTAGCTACTTCAGAGGTTACCCCTGATGCAGGAGGGAGTCAACAGGCTGAAGGGAGTATTGTACAACAGGTTGGCTCTGGTGATACCGAGCCTATAGGAGAAGAAACCAGTGAAGCAGGTTAGTGTGGTTATTCACTGAGCTGAAAAGCAGAATTTTGTTCTAAACAATTTTTAGATTTACAATAAAAAATACCAAAATGTACTGTATTCATTCCAATAAGCGCCCATGCCCCAATAAGCGCCCACCCAGTGTATTTTCAATTTGCTAAAGGGTACCATTAATGTTGAATTGACAGATAGACGTCGATACAGTGAAATAGCTGCAGGACTACAAGTCCTGCGTAAACTTGCAATACATTTTCTGCAGAACGTCTCAGGACCCTTTTGTAACATACGTAAATTTGTCTCTAATAAACACCCCTCATGAAAAAATTAGGTAAATGTGGTAAAAAAATAAGCGCCCACCCAAAATGACTTTGTTAAGCGCCCTGGGCGCTTATTGGAATGAATACGGTACCTGATTTGTGTCAAGATTTGAAATTCTTTCACCTTTGGTCATTTTAGGGGGGGGGCAACCGTCACTCAGTAGACCCATTACTCAGAAGGCCCACTATTCAGAAAACTCAAAGGTCATAACATATATCAAAAGGTCAAATTCTGAATAGTGGGCTTGTTTTCATTTAAAATGACCCGCTAACTAGAAGACCCGCTAATCAGAAAACCCGTTAATCAGAAGGCCCGCTACTCAGAAAATATTTTCTGAGTAGTGTGCCTTCTGATTAACAGGCCCTTTGCAAGGTTATGGTTAGGGTTATGGTTAGGGGATAGGTTTAGGGTTGGATACAGCCCTTTAGTCAGAAAAAAATTCTGAGTAGCGGGACTTTTACATAAAATTCAACAAACTATTCAGAAAGTCCTTTACTCAGAAGGCCCGCTACTCAGAAAATTCTGACTAGCGGGTCTTCTAAAAAATGGGGTTTCTGAATAGCGGGTCTTCTAACTACAGGGTCTTCTTAGTGACGGGCTGCACCCCATTTTAGGGTATGTACCATGTTACGATTTCTTAAATTTGTGGAATAAAAGGTGCCAATATGAGATATTTTGTAGAGTTTCAGTTAAGAGGTGTACGTGGATGTATATGGGGATGATGTCACAAGGTAATTGTCCCACTATCAATCAATCTAATGTTGGACACACAAACACATGCACCGATTAGGTCAGACATCTATCCATATCTATAACCACATGGTTGTTAAGTCATTATCTCCATGTGAGCAATTACCCATTATCAAACCTTGGACATGTTAACCTGTTTGAATGCTTGGAGCTAATGTTGCATACATTAACATGCTTACTAAGAATAAAGGTAATGCAAGACTAAGCTAATGACATTATTTTGCTTGCTGTGAACATTTTTCTGCTTCACCATAATTATTATTATAAACCCATCATGAAATTTATGAGTATGTACACATGTCTGCGAAATCCTAAGAGAGCTTTCTCAAAAATGCTCAAATATGTGACACGCTCTAGTCCGTGGGGGCTAAAGGGGGTAAATTTGAAATTGATGTGAAGGGAAAAATATGAGTAAAACACCAATAAAATACATAAGAAAATACAACATAACAAAACTTCATAACTTTAGAACAAAGTATGCTAGACCCTTGGTAATATTATTATATGATAGCCCAATGTTTGTTTAATAATTATAGTAAATCAATTTTCAAAAATACCTCCTTTGGCTCCTGTGGAGCAGATCATGTCACATATGCTTAACAAAAAAGTGTAACACATTTTTATATCAGGCACTAACAACATTTTATTTTTATGCTTTTTCCTGCTTTTCCATTCATGCTTTACATTTGCACAACATTGTGTGATCGCAACAGGAGAGAGTGAGGTTGCACCTGCTGTTCCTCAAGTAACCAAGACCCCAGCTACACCTACTGATGCTAAAATCCCTATATCTAAGTCTCCTGCTGTTAAACATAACAATCATCCAGGGCTTAAGAAGAAAATGTCCATATCCTCCAATTCAAAATCAGGTTGGTTGATTTCGTATGGAGCAGTCTGTCTCAATCACTAACATCCGTTCACTACTGACCAGTAGTTTTTAAGTGTTTGGCCAAAATTATTCATGTGATTTTAGTATAAACATACCTCGTTATCATTTTTTTAAATCTGTGCAAGCAATAAAATCATCATGCTATAAAGTTTCAAGAGATAGAGTAATAGTTGTGACCCGCTCTGACAAAAGCCGCCATAAGTCGCACTTAGGGAGGACAGTTTTTATGGTCTACTTAGCTCAGCAATGCTTTGCTGTCTTCGATAATGGTTCATGTACGCTAGAGCGTTCGATAGGAACAAGCGAACAGTATCTGAGTTTGCTGATATCTATCGGAGCGCTCAGCAGAGCAGCAGGATTATAAACACGGTCGATGGTAAAACCATAATCAATTTCCTTTGTGTTAGGTAAGTGCATAACGACCCACTCATCACCTTCTCAAGTGGTCATTAAATAAGCATGTCTGGGGTCGTGTCTCTGGTCAGTAGAAAGTCAATAATGTGTGTAAGTTTATGTTTACACAAAGTGGTGTAATTGGGTTTCAAGTGGTTGTTAATTCAAGCATGGTCGTAAAATTGATTCAATCGATATTTTGGTCAAGCGTGGTATCGGAGCATAGTGTACAATTGAGCGGAGTCTGACAGAGTTTGCTACAGGCTTTTTTATGGGTTTGGGCTTCGATAAAAGCCAGGTACCTCTCCGATACAATGCGCTATCGAAGACAGCAGAGCATTGCTGAGCTAAGTAGACCATAAAAACTGTCCTCCCTTAGCCATTTTGAGATACAACAAGTCAAAGTTGGGAAAGGGGTGAAAAACCTTGCAGATTTTTTTTTTTCAGTTTTTATTATTTTTTGATTCATTAATATGTTTACTTTAACCTACTATTGAAAACAAAATATTCTTTTATGTCTAAAGCACCCAAATCTTGCATTTTCTGAGCCAAACCAAGTCTTTACCATGTCATTTTACAACTTTAAATCCATTTTTCTTGCATTTGCCTTTTCTGTATGTGTCGCTTCCCCCCTTCCCGTTGAAAGACTGTAAAATGAAGACCACATGTCCCAGAAACACAATTTTGGTATCAAATGAAAGCTGAAGACCTATACTAAATGATGACATCAAAAACTCACTTTTCAAATTTTTTGACTTATGTTTTGTGAGATCGGGTCACAAATATAGTAACTATGTTGTTGACTAAACAACATATGGTCACATGGCAGTGTACTATTATAGTGGGATAATGGTAACTAAGAGCCGGTCACACGATTGGTTGTTTGTATTAACTATAGGCAGACCATAGTAACTTTGGTGCTAACGATGCTTATTAGCATCGTTGGGGAAACCTACCCATACCATGGTCCGACCATCTTTACGTCTGACCGGGGTCTAACACTAAGAAGATTAATGCAATGTTCAAGGTGCAAATGGCTTACTAATAATCATGCTTTGTGTGGAAAGTTGACAATCATCCATGGAAATACAGACATGCACATCACACATACCCCTACACACACATACCCCTACTAGTAAATACCTCCAAATGAGGACCTCATTCTGCATATGATTTAATACTATCTAACCGAGGACTCGACTCACACATCCATTCTTAATCAACACACCGTGGATCTCACACACACACCCCCACACCCCCACACACCAGGGGTCCATTGCACTAAACTTTATGAAGTTTCGTAAGTCTCAAAATCGTTCGTAACTTACGAGTTGTAAGTTCCATTTCACTAAGCTTACTTACTCAGGCAGACCGAGGACATCCACGGTCAGAGGTGTGTCCTTGTTTGTGATGTGTGTATTCATATGTAGGTCCTCATTTGCAAGTATTTACAAACACACCTCAACATGCTTACAATGTCAATAATCAATGATGTACAGCCTAATCAACTTAGCAGTTGCATATTTCTTAACATTATACTTGAATGATATAATATGTAGGAATTGAAGGAACCACTCGTGCAAAAAGTGCCACCAGCCAAGCAGCACCCAGTGAAGTAGGAAGTCGCCCTGCTCATGTTGATCAAGAAGACGCACCAAGAGAACCCACTCCAGTACCAGAGTCCAGCATATTCATGATTGCTGTGGAATTTCTACTGGAAGTGAAAGCCACTCAAGTAGGTGCACTAAGGGACCGTTCCCAAACACTTGTTGGGGGGCCTGATGCAAAAAGGGGCCCTTAAACATTTTGACCCTCCTAAGGGGGGGGGCCTGAAAAAATTACCACAGATTTTCCTGGGAAAGTTGAGCTTATATGCTTTTCTATGGGGTTGACCCATAATTTTCATGTCAAAAGGGGCCCTGAAATTTTTGAGATCTCAAAAGGGGGGCCCCGAAAAATTTTCGCGATGAAATTTTTTTGCATCAGGCCTCCCAACAAGTGTTTGTGAACGGTCCCTAAAAGCAGACATGAGTATATTCCTCTTTAAACAGTTATTCTTGTTTTTGTTTTTTTGTTTTTTTTGGGGGGGGGGCCTTATTTCCATTGCTTTATTTGTTTTGTCCTGTTTGAGAGCATTTTGGTATTATTACATTGGTAAAGCCACATTTTAACAACATGGGTAATTACGTGTGCGAGTTGTAGCCAGCAACCCGGGCCACAAGGGTGTGGTGGTCGACGTAGGTACTCAATAGTAGCAGCGCTGCTACTCTCATGAGAATCCTGTAGTGTAGTTTACAATTGAAGAGCTTTGTTTCAAAACACCTTACATCCACTTGAGCAATTTTGAGAACACATCAAAAAATCATCAAAATAATCACTGATATAAGGTGTTTTTCAGCAAAAGCAGTTTTTGGCAGGATGCTCATCCTACCCAAGCATCCCGCCAAAAACTGCTTTTGTTGCAAACCCCCATATATCAGTGATTTTTTTTGATGATTTTTTGATGTGTTCTCAAAAATGGGCAAGTGGATGTAAGGGGTTTTGAAACAAAGCTCTTCAATTGTGTAAAAATCAGAATTTTGAAAAACTTTGAGGGTGTCCTCCTCAGCAAATGTTACATAGCTTTAAATTGTTATGGTACATCGCTTTATAAATGTAAGCATGTTTTTCTTGTAATTATTTCTCAACTCTTAAAATAACACAAAATAATGGGAACATTTTAAAAGGCAGCTGATTTTGTTAAAACTTCAACTTGGAGTAGTAGCACAGAGATAGGAGCAACTTGCTTTGATGAAGCAAAGCAATATGCACATCCTTACTTTATAAATTTAAGAAGTTTGTGCATTTAATGCTCTGCGTGCTAGCCATGCGCTTCAACGGAAAAAGTTGAAGTTTTGAAATATGTTCTCAAAATATCAAGATCTATCTTAAGAACTAATGAAGCAATACTAGGCTTGTTTGTACTCATTTTAATACATTTTTCATGCTGATTCCAAATATGGTCATGAAAATTTAAATTTTTGAAATTTTTTAATTTAAAATTTTTTTTTTAAACATGTCATCTGCAGTCGACACCCAGTGAAGAGAATTTTCCAAACTCCCTCTATATTGATCTCATTATTGCAACTACGTAATAGAGGGTGTTGAACTTATGACTTTGGATTGTAATGGGTCAGTGATTTATAAACAAGACCCTCCTATTGAATGGATGACATTTCTATACAATTCCATGCTTGGATGAATTGCTTGAATGGAAAATTCAATGTCACATTGCCATGTTATGCCACATTACTTGAATAAGGCAGATAACTTAGCAACTTAATAATCACATACTGTGCATGCTAGCTGTGGCAGATTTAGTGTCACATTTACAAAAATAGCATGAGACCAAGCATGGCACTCTAGCATTCAATATTTCCAAGAATGATATTTGCCTGTAAGAATTATTACTGATTTAGATTTTTTTCTTTTTATCTTTTGTAATTTGCTTTTTTATTAATTGCTTCAGCCATTGTTTCTTACTCATTTATTCATCCATGCCAATTCTCAGTAAATACTTCATTCATTTGTTCATTATTAATTTATTGGGATACTTTGACATTTTGAAATTGATCAATATCATATCAATTTTATTTTATTTTATTAGCACATTCTTTTATGTTTTGTTGTTTGGTGTTGTGAAGTTAGCTCAATTGATAAGGCGTTCGACTATGGTGCGAGAGGTTGCGGGTTCGAACCCTGGCGGTACCTAGTACGCTCTCGTGAAAATTTGAGGTAGCTTGAAATTCCCCTGGACAAGGAACTCGCTGCTAACTCGTACGAAACTCGGGGAGCTGATCCTAGTTGCGAAGGTTATTTGTGGATTGTCTAGGGTGTGCGCTCTTGAAGCAGCAAAGTCCCTGAATTGTTGTGTAATGTTTTATGGAATGATGTGGTACCGTAGTGGTCAGCGACAACCTGTAAAGTGTGCTGAGGCTTGTGGATCAATGTCTAGGCGTTGTGCCTGTGTGTAGCGCACTATAAATCACTGGGCGCTTTTTTTTTTTTTTTTGAATGTATAATACTAAATCATAATACTTTTTTTCCAATGCAGTTCTGTGAGAGAGCATTAGCTCATGAATTACTAGCACCTTTAGGTGGGCCTACACCTGCATACCATGTAGCATTAGCCAGGATGAAGTTACAGAAGAAAGAGCTGGATGATGCTGATCATAGTCTGAAAGAAGCTCTTGTCTTGAACTATCAGGTGAGATGTAATGATCAATTCTAATTCAGTTGGTGCGTCTTGTCAAGAATACACGGAATTTGATCGGTTTTTACCCATCCATTATGACACGATAGTGGATAGTCACTGTAGCACCGACACGCAAGGGCAGAACGCTTGTAGATCCTCAATGATCGCGCGCTAATGCGTTCGCGTAATATATGTGCGCGATTAAGCACCTTGTGTACTACCATTTAATTGCCCCAAGGTTTTTTCAGCAAAAAGGGTGTTTAATAAAATAGATAATATTTTATCTGAATTATAGATGTAAGAGGGTATTATTAGCTCTGGTTTTATTGTTGACATTGATACTGTTGTCATGGAAGTGTCTCACCCTGTAATTATAGGTTGCCTAGTAACAATGCAATGTCATTGTACAAAATGTTGACTTTTTTCGCCCCCATAAATCATGTTTACTTCCTTAAAAAGTGTATGTTTATTGAGTCAACTTGCATGGCCAGCAAAATCATGCCTTTCCTACTTATGTAGTTATCTAAAAGGACATAATGACAGTGATATGATTATGTTGGTTATGAACGAAAAAGCAAAGAATTTGGTACTCTGATTAGGCCTGTTTTCATCACTTTAAATATCATTATGACATTTAATGATTGTTTTATGACTAGAACCCACAACATCATGGTGATTGGTTTCTCAATAGAACTTTCTTTTCAGTGTATACTATGTTTTTGAGGAGATTTTGATGCATAATAAGAATTAGACTTGCATTCTAATCATATTTGTAGTGGGAACTTATTATTGTGATTGTGTCTGATAAAGATTTCAGATTTGATTGGATCATAAGTTCAGGCTACCAATACTACCCTGTTGTAGGATTAGACCTGCTATTTTCTTATGAATAATGTTTCTTTTATGCTATCTTTCTCATTTATTTGAACAAATTGACAAACATATGATGCATGGTCCATTCCAGGCCATCTGAGAGGAAATAAAGAACTCTGACATCAAAAATTCAAGTGGCTTGCCCTTGGCTGATAATTTTGTTATTTACACTTTTTTCAAATTGACACAAAACTTATGTATAATCCATTCATGATATGGCCTAAAAATGACTTTTTAATGACTCACTACTGTACTGTACGCCTGTTAGGCAATGAACATTGGTCATGCAATACTTCCACTTCAGACCTTCATTCAATTTGAACAACTGCATACTTCAGGCATAAGACGCCAAGTTTATTGGAAATATTGATGCGTGAATGGATAATTATAAAAATTCTAATGAGTTTCAGTAATGGTCTCTTCTTTAAAAAAATAATGTTGGCCAAATTTAACTTTGAAATGAAATTTAGACGCAGAAAAAGTAATAAAAAACCATTAAAATTATAAATTAAAAACTAAAAAAAAAATTAAATGCCAACCCTAATTTAGGGCAATTTTGGGTCGGTCGGTGGAGGGCAAGCAAACCAGTTTTTGGGGGGCCTAATTTGAAATAACCTTGTGAAGGAAACCTAGAAGAGAAAGCTAAGGCGTGTTATGAGCAGTGTTGCCAATCTTCAGGAAATTTTCTGATTTCAGGAAATTTTACTTGGATTATCTTGTACAAATGTATAGGCAAAGTGCATTTTTTCAGGAATGTTTTTGCCGTTTCAGGATTTTTTAACAACACTGACTGGCATTTCTGTATGAGAGAACTTGTTATTTAATTGTTATTTTGTTTTTCTTCTTGCCAGAATCCAGATGCATGGTCCATACAGGGTCATCTGAGATACCTTCAAGGAAACATGGAGGATGCTAAGATGTGCTATGAAAGAACTTTGTCATTTGTTGCGGATGCAAGAGAGATGCACTCCATTTATCTAAGATTAGCATCTATATATCTGCAGGATGGACAGGTAAACAGTTAATTCAATATCTGTTGGTGATGTCATAAAAATGTGTAATTAAAGAGGATTGTCAGAAATGCACCCAATGTTGCATTTGGAAGAGGCAGGATTTTCAGTAAACATCAAAATTGATGTAATGTAAACATGACCAGTAAACAATTTATTAAGTCATCTTAAACTAGGGCACTAAGGCCGTCAATTTCCATTTACGAGGTATAAATAAGGATAGGCACCTTGCTCGGGACAAATTAACTAGATTTAAGATTGTGCTTGCCTTTATTATTCAGCAATTTTATGATAAACAATAGTACACAGTAAAAGATGTGCTAAAATATGTAATTCATTTAAATTTATTAATCTATTCATGCTGAAGTAAATTTGGTTACCATGTGATAGTATGTGGTGCATTTTGTGTTAGGTCCCTTCATTTTGCAACAGCACCTTTTGGACCCTGTTTTTCCTCTAATTGACAAAATATGGGGTTTTCCCAAAAAAGTTTAAGGCCCCTAGTAGCCCAATTCTGTCAGGTTAAGCATCTACTGGCAACACTAACCATGAACATAAATATAATGGAATGACTTGGGTTGAATGATGTAATTGGGACGGGAACTTTGGGATAAAGCCAAGAAAGTGTTTGTTTGACCTCTTTCTTTGTTTATTGTGAACTGCAACATCGAAATACGTCTGCTGGATAGTAATATAATTTCAATGGGATTGTCAGCATCTTGTTGACTATTGAAGTGCAATAATATTGAATCAAGAAGAAATGTTGCTTTGCTTGACAAATGACATGATTTACTTGATTGCTTCACAGTTCACTGAAACTATGTTCTGTTCCAGTTTGTGTTTGTAGTGTGTTGATCTGTAACAAATTGTATCAAGTCTGGATCCGTGTATGATTTGTCTATATTAATTTTGGCTCTCTATCATGATTAGTACTGGAATTTTTTCCACATTTTGAAGACACTGTCAGTGATCCCAGGCAAAGCAAATAAAAAACAAAAAAATTGTAGGAATTACTTAAAATTTAAGGATAAGTCAATAAAATTGTCATTAGGTATTTATTTATGTGCAAAATTGAGCAAAAATCAGTGTTGTTGAGTCCCATTCAAATACATGTAGCTATAAGCTGCAACATTTACCAAAATATTATATCATTATTGGGTCATTTTCAGTTTATCATTTGCATGTTATGTTTCTGTTAGCGCACCAGTTCTCTTTACAAAAATGAAATAAATCGGATTTTTTGATTTTCTGATTTAGCAAATCTTTGATAGTGCCAAAATAGCACAAAAAATATTGAGAAGGCTGAGCCCCTTTGGCCCCCCTCCCTCCAATTCCAAAGTATATGATAAACATTTATGAGACAAGTTCATGTAGTAATACATGTACACAAAGTTAATATGAAATACAAATTGTAGACAGTCTCTAATCAAGTTACTGCTTTCAATACCAGCTTGTATTTTGCCAAAATGTATTGTATTTATTGCAACCCTTCAGCACACAACTCTAAGGATTCTTAGGCCAAAAAAAAAAAAAACAAGTTTGTTTCCTGTACGTTTTTGACGGCTTATTTTGCGCATTAGAAAAAAAATTTTTACTTACAAAGAAAAAAAACACCCAAAACCGGAAAAATCACAAAAAAATAATATAAAACACTACTGGAGTAAACATTTTCACATCACACAACAAACAAGCGTAGTGAAAAACTACTTGAGAAAACATCACACATTTTTTTTAAATACCTTTTTTAATCTGCAGGTTGAAGGATCATAAATATTCTTGAATATGAAGAAATATGATTTTTGTGTGTGTCAGAGAGACCCACTGTAAATTCCCATTCCAATTTGCAGTAAAAAGGTGTGTTTTTTTTTTTTCATTTGAAGACATGGATTATAAAAAAAATAAAACTAAAAAAACGCATTTCGCATTTGACTTTTTTGACCTGCTACAGGAAACAAACATGTTTTTTTAGCCTTCCATACCGGCAGCTGTGGATACAGTATCAAGAAAAAGTGTACTTGATGAAGATGTCCAGAATGGTTAAATAATGTGACTTTTCTTTGGTTTTTTTTTTCCTTGCAGTATCAAGAGGCCAAGAATACGTTCCTGTATGCTTGTAAGAAGTCACCATCCTGTATATCTTGGCTGGGTGTCGGCATTGCCTGCTATAGGGTAAGAAGAAATAGCATTGACAATATTTATGTAACTGATCATCAATAGTTCTTTGTGCCAAGGGTCAAGGAACTCCATGCAAACAACTTTGCTCAACACTACTCCGATTCCAGAAAATACGGCAATAAAAATCAAATTTTAATATTTTTTGCAATTTGAGGGATAATGTGTTTTCTTACAATTGCAGTGACAAAATTCAAATACTTAGTATATAATCAAGATTTTGAGTGCTTAAAGTTGTTCTAAAGAGTTTGCTCATACTTTTAAGATCTTATCTTATTTTTTATAATTGATTATAAAAGAGATTCGAAAATTAGTTTTCCAAAAACTAGAATGCATGACTGTTACTGCATACAAAAACTGACCAAAAAATTTGACTTTCATTGCTAGTTAGAACTAATTGAAGGATTAGGATTTAGCTGTTTCATTTGGCAAAACAGGATAATATTTTTTAATCCAACAAAATTTAGTGCTGTATTTCTCTTAAAATTCTCTGAAATCATGAGTAGCTTATAGGTACTATGATAGGCTAATAGACACTTCGAGAAAGAAGAATTACTTGACAGATTTCATTGCAAGGCATGAGTTATTATTATGCAAATATTTGTGCTTATTGGTCAATTAGTTAAGCAGTCAGGCAAACAAAAATATAACTTGGCAAACATAAAGAAAATAATAAAGTGAATATGTGCTATTATTTATTATTGATCAGCTTCAAATAATTATCTTGATCATTTTAAAGTAGGGTGTCAATTTAAAGCTGACATTATAGGGCAAACATTGGTGGGCTTAAGGGAAGGGGTATGAACGTTTGGACAGTATTTATTGTGGGACATTAGAGCACATCAGACATATCGAATTGCATTCTGACTACGAAGAATGGCCTTCTGATATCAAATAATTTGGATTTTTTGAAATTCGCAATGTAATACACATTTTATGGCAAATCATTAAAAATTGATATCTTCAATATAAAAGGTCAAAATTTTCAATTGATCGTCGCCTTTTCCTCCCAGCTACATACACTTTAAGAATATATTATTAGATTTATAAAATTTATTTCGAGGACTGTTATATATCAACAATTTGAAAAATATCAAATTTTAATAATTTGTCATAAAATTTGTATTATATCGAGAATTTCAAAAAATGAAAATTATTCGAAGAAAGACATGCTTCGTATTCAGAATGCAATTCGATACATCTGAGGTGCTCTCATGTCCCACAAAAAATACTGTCGAAACGCCATAAACGCTCATTCTAGATCCCTTAACTCATAAAGTTTGAAAATGACATCACTTTTTGCATCTGAACTTTTCAATGCAACTAAATGTTATGTTTAAATCGATTAAAATATTTTAGTTATATTTGTGTATCTAAACATAAAATGTATTGAATTAAAGTACTATGAAAGAAATCTCTGCTTGACTTAAAGGCCCATTCAAGTGATTTGCTCAACCGGACGATTGTAAAAATTACCAAATTCAGATTTTTGTATCTTTGTCATTGTCATACATGTACCAACATAGCTTGCTAGTGGTTCAGCCAAAAGCTGTGTATTTAAGAGATAAGAAGGCATTTTACTTGAATCTGTAATTTATATACTGACAGTATAAAATGAGCTACATCTATTTGGGGCTTCAACTTCGTCAATACTGCTGGTTTATTCATTTTTTGCCAAATTTTTCATTTCATAAATACCAAATGACAACTTGAATGACTTATCCTTCACTTTTAAGCAGTTTATACACAATTTTTTTTGTATTTTTACAATTGCGCTGGGATCACTAAATGGGACTTTAAACAAACAAAACTGCTTAAAATCGGCAAAGAGCAGGTAATGAAGTGAATGTGTTTGAAAGGCTATGATTGAAATTAGGTTTTAGTTTGAGCCATCTACAAAAAGTATAGATGTTTATACATGTAGTTCATCCTTATTTTGAAAGTTGACAAAATGTTTCAAGATGCTACGGAATGTATGACAGGGTCAGAATTTTGTTGCACAGTGCAGGAATCAATCTTGATTCTTGCAGTGTAAATTCAGTGATTTGCTCAACCAGACGATCATAAAAATGATCAAAATTCAGATTTTTGTACCTTTGTCATTGTCATACATGTGCCAACAAAGCCTGCTAGTGGTTCAGCCGAAAGCTGTGGATTTAAGACAAAAGAAGGCAT
This sequence comes from Amphiura filiformis, assembly GCF_039555335.1. Taxonomy (NCBI): domain Eukaryota; kingdom Metazoa; phylum Echinodermata; class Ophiuroidea; order Amphilepidida; family Amphiuridae; genus Amphiura; species Amphiura filiformis. The sequence continues at coordinate 60,527,752 of NC_092632.1, forward strand.
ATTACTTGAATCTGTAATTTATATACTGACAGTTAATAAATTAGCTACATGTATTTGAATGGGGCTTCAACTTCATCAATACTGCGGTTTTATTCATTTTTTGGTCAAATTTTTCATTTCAAAAATACCAATGACAATTTGAATGACTTATCCTTCACTTCTTTTTTTTTACAATTGTGCTGGGATCACTGAATGGGACTTTAAAATCTGCTTAAAATCTGCAAAGAGCAGGTAATGAAGTGAATGTGTTTGAAAGGCTATGATTGAAATTAGGTTTTAGTTTGAGCCATCTACAAAAAGTATTGATGTTAGTTCATCCTTATTTTGAAAGGTGACAAAATGTTTTAAGATGCTACGGAATTTATGACAGGGTCAGAATTTAGTTGCACTGTGCTGGAATCAATCTTGATTCTTGCAGTGTAAATTTCTCTTGCATCATTTCCTTTTTGGAAATATTTTCCTTTATATACGAGGGGCAGTCAGTATGTTTTAAGAGTTGACTCGTGACGTCATTTGTGGATCGTTTTCATGGCATTTCTCAATGATTACATAAACACTGTACCTTTGTCTTTCAAACAACACATGTAAAAATTATATCACACATATGATTACATAACAGCATTAGCATAAAATCAATGGTCTAGTGTCACCTGGCGAAATTGAGTCGTTTTTGTTAAGGGAATTAAGAGGCTGAAATGAGGTATTGTTGTATTTTCTATATTTTCTCGGGAATTAAAGAATGGAGAATGCTGCCTTTTGGAACAGTAATAGAACACAAACTACCAGTTCCTGAAACCATGTTTGTTGGGCTGTAAAGGTTTTAGTTTATTTAAAATGCGTGGTCAAATATGTCTTATTTTTGACAAAAACGAGGCTTTTCTTTCTTTAAAAATCTTGATATTGCCAAAAATAGCAAACGTGGAAATATATTTTTTTTGCCAGTTCTGTTGACTAATCTCCAAACATTTAAACGGGAGTCCCCCTAGAAAATATTCGAATCCGTGATTAAAATATAACTGTTATTCTACCATTGTTACATTTAGACAAAAGTAGTGGTACAAAGAGAGAGGCCATCGCTTGAATGAGAAATTTATTTTTAAAACTTTTCTGTTCATTTCAGGTTGAGATCATCCATAAAAACTCATATGAATATTTAAATTACAATTTTCATAGCATTTTGTAATTTTTAGGCCCTATTTACATGGAATTTTGCAATTTTCGTGCATTTCCACGTTGTATCGGTCATCCTTCCTACGCATGCGCAGATTGTTGTTTGATTTGCACCAGTTATCATCGCACTGAGTACCAGCTCTCACACGTGACCAGTCATTATATTTTAGTCTGTTTCATTTTGGAGATAATTGATGTAATTTGTAATAACTGCTTTTTCATATTCGCCATTTTTGCAGAATAATTTCGCTTCCATTCAAGTCCTAAAGTTGTTGAAGTTTCCAGACGTCCTATTTCTATCAAAGTTTAATGACACGTCTCATATTTTACCAAATGCAAACTGAGGACCTAGTGTTTATTCCTGCCCAAAACTAGCCATATGCACCTTGAACTTTTGCTGTTATCGGACATTGTAAACACGTTTTTTTTCTGTAATTTAAAAGGCCCGCCTTTTTTGCGTGATTTGGCAGTGTCCCTAGACTATTGATTTTATGCTAATGCTGTTGCGTAATCATGTGTATGATATAATTTTTACATGTGTTGTTTGAAAGACAAAAGGTACAGTGTTTATGTAATCATTGAGAAATGCCATGAAAATGATCCACAAATGACGTCACGAGTTAACTCTTAAAACATACTGACTGCCCTTCGTACTTATCATCATTACGTTTAGATACAATAAAAAAAACAATATCTAAATTACTGCCACGAGGAAGGTATATGGACTACAACAATTGGTGCACATTTTATTCCTAGAAGAAAAAGGAAATTTCTTTTTCTTTTCGAAACATCTGGTTTTTAACTCTGTGTATCATTTTGGTGCATTTTCCCATTGGATGTTGTGTCACATTTGCAATGTTTTAACCAATGTAAATAGCATAACTATACTTTTAAACTAACATTTCAATTTTTCCTTTATTTATTTCATAATATCTCACTGCAGTTGGGAGAACTATCTGAAGCAGAAGATGCATTGTGTGAAGCTAATATTCTGAACAACAGTGACCCAGAAGTGTGGGGCTACCTATCGCTGGTATGCCTTGCTACAGAACGCCAACTAGAGGCAGAGCAGGCGTACAAATATGCCCTCAAAGTCAGCTTGCAAGAAGGACCCTTGCTAGATGAGATTCATGATATGCAGCAACAAGTCGGCTTTGGCAATCCACAGTTCTGAGACACTAAAGCATGGCCTTAACCCCTGAGCACTACCTGCCGATCTAACATTGCCTCTGATTGGTCAATTATGTGATATCTTCACTTTAATCACCAATCAGAATGGAGCTTTACAAATAATTCACCCCATTTTTTTTTTTTGTGTGGTGAAATTATTCTAACAATGTTGCTGATTGGTCCAGTTGATAATGAAAGCTTCATTTTGGCCAATCGGCAGGTAGTTCTCATGGGGTTAACAGTTATCTGCTGGAGAAATCTGCATGACAAAGACTTTATGATTTATCTGTAAATGAAGGATATGGCCTTAGTATGTTAATAAACATAATCAGCTAGTTGTTTTATTTTGTTGTCATTTACCTTTAAAATTTCAGGTAATGGAAATGTAGCCATTTTTTAATTGAAATTGATGGCCTTGCTTGTAATTTGAAATACAAAAGTTTTGTGTGTGTTTGTTAGTTGGTATTATTGTTTTATTTATCTTATTTGACTGATAAACAATATCTATACGACCTTTTGTATATTTTTGCAAGCTATGAATTGCCTGCTATCAAGGTTGTTATAATGGGTTGTATGTACTGCCAGCGTTTTTTAAATTATTCCGTCCCATCTACAAGATTATATAAATCCATCCATCCATATTGTATGCCACAGATTGTATATATAACTTTTTTGTAAACTTAATATTGAAAATGAGAATAACATTTATTTTGTCAATTTCATCTTTGTACATACTGGTATATATGTATATTGATTTAAACATAATAAACACCATGCAAAAGGAAGTCCACACTTGTAGGCTGTTTTATAGTCTGTATAAACATGAGTAAGTAAGCACAATAAAATTGATATGAACTGAATTATGTGACCCAACACATTGAAACACAATTGTTGGAAACCCAATTGTAACAATAATAAAGAAAATGTGTATGAACATGTACAAAAATAATTACAAATATTTCTACTATATTTGTCACATTAAATCTATATTCCACATCTGACATCAATGTGTGAGATCCAGTTACGCTATTGTATGATTTCTAAAAATTATGAAATGATATTAATTAGTAAAAGCTGTCAGGAAGATTTTCCTGTCATTTTAAGGGCTTGGATAGCGACATTTTCACATATTTTTTGTGGGACCTGAGAGCACATCAGACACACCAAATTGCATTTTGAATATGAGGAATATCCTTCCTGACATCAAATAATTTTGATATTTTTTTTAATTTGCGATATAATACAAATTTTATGGCAAAGTATTAAAAATTTATTTAAAAAAAATATATATTTAACAGTCCTCAAAGTAAATTATATCAATCTAATGATATGTACTTAAAGTGTGTGTAGCTTGGAGGAAAACCCATCCAGCATATGAACATTTTGACCTTTTGTGTTGAAGTTATACAAAAATGTATATATCGCAAATTTCAATAAATCAAAGTTATTTTATATCAGAAGGACATTCCTGGTATTCAGAATGCAATTTGGTGTGTCTGATATGCTCTCAGATCTACAAGCAAGAATACCATCAGACTGGACTCATTTTTTTTCTTGTGTCTTGAATCCCTATGCAAAGCGCATATATAAATACTTCTTGTTATGACACAAAACTATACAGCACATCAGGCCACCATATCCTATCAGCGTGATATTTGAAAACTCTAGTGAGATTGATAAATTCAGGTATCATGTGAAAGTATCCATCCAATTTTATCATTATTATGTCTTCAGAATCTTTTTTGGCCCCAAAACATGATTTTGCTTAAAACTGCGATTTCTGATTAAAAATGTGATTTTGGTCAACATGTGATTTCTGGTCAATCATTTTTGGTCGAAATTTTTTTTTTTTTAAATCACACCAAAAGAAACTATATTTATAAAGGATTTTGTGATCCACAGCATCATCCTCCAACTTTTCTCAAAAAAAGTTGATATTTTTATATCACTGGAAACCTCTTTCTACATAATGTTTATGTACAAAAATTTCTTGCAGATTAATTTGTTTAACAAAAATATCATGAATCTTGATGAAAGTTTCTTTGGTGTCAAGCCTATACTTTTTTCTAACACCCCTCCCCTCCCCCCACCAATCAATGTTGGGTGCCAAAAAAAAGTAGGATTCAACAATGATCGGGGAAGTGGGGGTCTTATTTACATCAAAACCTTCCCAACACTTAGAGCCAGCATTGTAGGTTATGTACAAAGCTACAGCCTCAAAATCATAGGATGCAAGATTCTGAAGACATACTAATGAAGTTGATCGGTTATTGCGTTGGAGCTGCACAATGGATTTGCTTCTGCCCGGACTGCCAAATAAACAAACAGGCAGACAGCCAAACAAACATCCAGGCAACCATTTGTATGATAACATTTTCATTAAATAATAATAATAAAAAATTGTACATTATGGCTTTGCTGATAGTAGTTTTCCTGTCAATTCTTGATTAATAGTACTGAAAAATAAATAGAGTAGAACCATTTCAGCTTGTTGCTGTTGACATTAACAGTACAATCATACATTTGAACCCGTACATCAATTGGTATGGTATTAAACCACCTAGCTTAAATTTGAGCCTAATATATAAAGATGGGGATTTTTTTTCGGAATTATTGCATGCACTGTTTAATTAATAAATTATGCAAGATAATAACAAATGTAGTGTTCATTGCCAATCTAAGTGTAAATAAAGATAGATGTGAAACGTTAATTTTCTGTCAATCTTTTGTTTTTGTTTCATTTCTTTACTTGTCATTAAAAAAAAACAATGTTTACAGGACTTGTTGATCCAAATCACTCGGAAAAGACTGTTTTACAACTTAGAATATCTAAATAAGAAGTTCTGTGTAAGAGTATTGTTACAGTCCCTGAAATGACCTAGGCCAAAACCAAGTTCACTCAACACCAAACACGCAAACACTTATCAAACAACTCATGATTATTTATTAATTAGTGCATTATGGCCGTCAATCAAGTCACAATACAGAGATGCCAGTTTTCAGGTTTTAACCCGAATTCGGGTTTTTTGTGAGTTCAAATTCCCGCGTTTTTATTTATTTTCAGCCTGTTTTGGGGCTTTTTGGCCTGCATTCACGCGCTTTTTCAGATTTTCTTACCAGTTTCAGGTTTTTTGAGTGAAACTGACCGGCATCTCTGCTAATACATCAGCCCGATCAGAAAGTTTAAAGCGATATTACAGACTCATCACTCTCCGCATCTGTATGTTTCTCTATTTTTACCTCTTCCCCCCCTTTTTTAAAATAAATAGCGCGGCATTAGGCCGAATGCCGATTTTTAATTCGCGCAGAGTAGCCATGCTCGTTTTAGGGGTTTTTTTTTCTCGCTATAGCCTATCTACTGAAGATAGCAATTAGAATCTCATCCCGATTCATTGCATCTTTCTACTCGAGAAGTTATTATAGTACATTATTTTCTCTAAATTTTTACTTCATCATGTAGCGGCGATTTTTTTTCTTTCTAATACATCAGTCCCGATCAGAAAGTTTAAAGCCATATTACAGACTCGTCACTTTCCGCCTCTGCCTGTTTCTCTATTTTTACCTCTTCCCCCCTCCTTTTTTTTCTACTCTTTTACTTCATCATGTAGCGGCGATTTTTTCTTTCTAATACATCAGTCCCGAACAGAAAGTTAGCGATATTTCCGACTTATCACTTTCCGCATCTGCATGTTTTAGGGTGTTTTTTTTGTTATAGCCTATCTACTGAAGATAGCATTTAGAATCTCATCCCGATTTTTTTGCATCTTTCTACTCTAGAAGTAATGTTTTACATTATTTTCTCTAAATTTTTACTTCATCATGTAGCGGCGAATTTTTCTTTCTTATACATCAGTCCCGAACAGAAAGTTTAAAGCGATATTTCAGACTCATCACTTTCCGCATCTGCATGTTTTAGGTTTGTTTTGCTATAGCCTATCTACTGAAGATAGCATTTAGAATCTCATCCCGATTCATGCATTTTTCTACTCTAGAAGTAATGTTTCACATTATTTTCTCTGAAGTTTTACTTCATCATGTAGCGGCGAATTTTTTCTTTCTAATACATCAGTCCCGAACAGAATGCGATATTACAGACTCATCACTTTCCGCATCTGCATGTTTCTCTATTTTTACCTTTTTTACCCCTTTTTTTAATAGCGCGGCATTATACTCGCGCAGAGTACATTTTGACTTTCATCGCTTGGAAGGGCGCAGAATCGATGCTAAATAGGTCAATTGTCGGCCCCCACCCCCCACCCCGTAGTTACGCCACCGCATACAAAATTAATACGGGTACATTTTGACAAAATAAATTGATAACCTAGAATTTTATGAAGAAATCTGTGTCCTAGTATCAAGAAATAAATTGATAAATAAAAGTCAAAATAATGTTTCAGGAGTGGAAGCAATTTCCCCACTGGATATGAATGTAAATGCACCTACCAGGTACTAGGAACGTCATATTCAGAAACTTGGTTTAATATACTTTAAGGCGAGTCAGAGCAGTTCCTGAGCTATTCGCCACTTGCACGGTTCCGCCATTAGTCCATGCACTATATGCGGGAGAGCCTCGAACTGGCAGCATACATGAAAGGAAGAATTACGTAACCTTACACAGAATGTTATATGACTGGTTCAATTCCCATTCATGTATGCTGCCAGTTCGAGGCTCTCCCTGCACATAGTGCATAATGGCGGAACCTGCAAGTGGCGAATAGTGGTCTTTGTGCTAAAAAAATAGAGCCTATGCACATAGGGCATGGCATGGGTTCAATACGTGAGATTCCTCCAAGGCTCATTATAATGGATTTTATTTTCCCCGTGTGCATGATTTTCACTGGGAGGGGGGAAGTAGTGACAACTTTTGTTTTGACCTATTATTTATCGTAACTCAAAATAAACTGCAATACATATGGAAATAAAAATCAGTGGCTTCCTTGACTCATTTCCTACAAAATCAATGTAGGCCTATTCGCCACTTGCACGGTTCCGCCATTATGCACTATGTGCGGGAGAGCCTCGAACTGGCAGCATACATGAATGGGAATTGAACCAGTCATATAACATTCTGTGTAAGGTTACGTAATTCTTCCTTTCATGTATGCTGCCAGTTCGAGGCTCTCCCGCATATAGTGCATAATGGCGGAACCGTGCAAGTGGCGAATTACTTTATTTAATCAAAATAATAAAAAATTGGAATAATATGACCTGAAGGTTCCGACTCGCCTTCACAGTTATAAATAGTTACGAATAATTAATTCGTCATACCTGGGCTGGTTTTGATATCCACCCATTATATCCATAGGTCATATCCAGTGCAGTCAATAAAATCCCTATTGAATGAGTGCTTTGGTAGCTTCAAGTTAAAGTTTACCAATAGGGAATTCCCGCTGCCTCCCCGGCTGCTGGTGGTGGTGGGGATCTTTGGTTGTGGGTGTGTATATTTTGGTTGAAGGTGAGGCTAGAGACTTATGAAATAATAAATCATTTTATAAAATAATAAATAATGTACTGTGTATCCTGTTGACATATTACGTCAAAAATAAAAAAAGTTCTAAAGTTCTCCCAAGACGACTTAGAATAGTTCAAAAAGTGTGTTACTTTTTTTTTGGTTTAAATTATCAAAGTAATTAGTGGCACGTTTTGTTTGACATATGCAGAACGGCTTAATTTAATATAATGTAAGAAAAGAAATCCAGTTTTGAAAGTGGCACTTAGGTCCATTCATGATTACTTAACGTCTTAGGTTATGAGTTATTTAACGTCTTAGGGCAAAATTGTGAACCTGTAATATAATCTTTTCAACAATTTACGCTTGGTTAAGTTCAATTAGGTCATATTGCCGTGTTGTCGTAACTATGTCTACCATAACATTATTATATTCATGTTATTCACTAGTATTCAGGAAGTTAGGGAACAAACCAAAAGTTCGATGACGTCATATACACGAAAAGTGCTTTAGTTAGGAGTGTGATCCCTCCCTCCCTGAAACGCAAGTGTGAAATCTTCCGACCCGAAAGGTCAACTTTGACCGATATTTTTTAACTGTTGCCTAATCAGACTTTTTGACCCCTCCCCCAAGAAACGATTTTCGTTTATAGGACGTCGTTGAACTTTTGGTTTGTTCCCTTAAGGTCATAAGCGACAATGGTACAAAATGATGGAGTCATATATATTGCGGATGTTTGCTACATCTACCATTTTAGACATTTACTAGATAAAAATTGTTGTCAACATTGACGACGTTTATAAGGAAGCAAAATGTTGGTATATACCATTCTTTTGACATTTATCGCCTTTATTCCGGTAAGTACTCGACTACTCGTCGCCTAAGAAACCAATTCGCTATAAACGTGAAGCATACCGTAGTCATTTACATGCAGGTAGTCCTGGTTTAGCCCCGGGGGTTTAAGAGCCTACATCAAGTGATAAAACCCTAGCGCCATTTTAACAAAAATTAATTTGCAAAACAAATTAGCTGGCCTACTACTTGGCCAATATGTTTCGTGTTTTCGTTTTTATTAAGGGGTGGTACAATTATGTGTACCCTCGGGGCCGGTGAATTCTCAAAAGTCTGCCAATAATCGCTCCCCCTCCCTTTGGTCGTGCCAAAAATCTCCCCCCCCCTTTTTTGACGTGCCAAAATAACCTTTGCCCCCCCTTTTGGTGTGCCAAAAATCTTTGCCCCCCCTCGTTACACATGCAAGATTTTGGCGAACCTGAATTGTCTTAATAGGGTAGCTGCAGGTAATATGGGACAGCAGGTAATATGGGACACCTGTTTTCATTTTAACAAAAAGTAGCTTAGAGAAGGTACACACTTTAAATTGATTTGTTAAGTGTTTAGAGACATCAATTGTGCTTCTAGAAATGCAGTTTTGGAGTCTGTGTATCAAACTCTTGGAAATCAATGCCAAAAAGAGTGAAATTGCCCAAAAATTTACGTCGTTTTTTTTGGCCTGATATAAAATCAATGACGCCACATTTTATGATTGTGTATCCAAATACTCTGGTACCTAGGGTGCATTTGTCACTTTTTATGATCTTTAGGTGATGGGTTAAGCTTATCAGCAGGTAAAATTCCACTGAAAAGTGGCACTTTCCTTTTATAAATGATTATTTTCTCTGATTTTCAACTTAATGGGTGCAGGTAATATGGGACACATAGGAAATTGTGTGCATTGTCAATGCGAAAAGCAAAACTATTTAGAAAATTGAATTTTCTTGTTGAAATTTGCATTTAACATTCAAAATCATGTAACAAAAATGTTTTTAGAACAAAAGAGTGATTTTCTGAACATTTTGATTTTCACCATAGAGATAACACAGTGTCCCATATTACCTGCACATGCAGGTAATATGGGACACTTGACGATGACGTCATGTTGACGTCATAGCGTCCAAACAAACATAAAAACAAGATAACATTGCCTGTTTTATTAATCTTAAAGGACAGGTTGTTCATCATAACAATCTGTTTTGGGCATATCTTCTATAGTTTTTATGCACATAAGCTAAACGTCCTTAATGGTCCCATATTACCTGCAGGTACCCTAAATGCGAGCGCAGCGAGCAGGATATTTTGCATATTTGAACGTGTTCCTAACGTTTTCCTACACCTTTTTAGGACGTAATATAGAAACGGTGCCCAAAATATCTCAGCCAAAAATCGCCCCCCCCATTTGACCTGCCAAAAATCGCTTGACCCCCCTTTCGTGCCCCCACCGGGGGCACGGTGGCGCAGCGGTACGGGCTCTATCTCGCAATCGGAGGGTTGCGAGTTCGAGCCCCGGCGGTGCCATCGTGTTGTGCACTTGGGCAAGGCACTTTACCTCACTTGCCTCTCTCTACCCAGGGGTGAAATGGGGAGCTGTTAGGGATATTGTCCATTGAGCGCCGCCCAAAGGTATGAGCATACCTTGGGCATTGTATGGCAGCTGACATATTCTAACGACGGCGGAATAAATGTAAAGCGCTTTGATACACGTGAAAGGCGCTATATAAATGTCAACATTTATTTTATTTTTAACATTTATTTCGACCTGCCAAAAAATGCTTCCCCGCCCCCTTTGGCCCCGGGGGTACACATAATTATTGCGCCACCCCTAATTGTAATGCAATTGAAGGTATCACAGACAGTAGCCTAATGTAATTCTTTCTTGTAAATTACAAGGTATGATCCCGGGTATGATCGACATCCTTTTTGTACAGCGTTTTTCACAACTTCACTAAATATCAGCCAATATCTGGGCCGATATGTCACATTGTAGCCCATGATAGTAATCTTATTTTTTTTATGTATATGGATACAAAAATTGCTTCTGTTGGCTTTTGTTTTGGACACCTGTGCACTTTTTGTTTACAAGGAATAATATCATTCATAAAAAAAAGTGCTCCAAATAAAAATAACTCGTCTTTTTTAGGGGATCAATTTTTTTCCACCCCCCAAGTATTAATGAACACTCCCTAACAATAAGCTAATATAAGATTGTCCAACTTAATGAGGGGGATGCTGGCCACCGCGCCGACTGGCCGAACACAATAGAAAACTAGAGCTACTGTGGCTCATGAGCCACGAATATCAGGTGACCTCATTTGACCTTTGACCTCGGGTAAATTCGGGTAGACTACTCATGCTCTCTCAAATCAAGGATAATTTGCATCACATTTAAGCTCAATTTGGGCCTATTTTAACATCTGACCTTATTTGATATGGTTTCTTAATTACTCCGCAAGTGTCAGAGATCATTTTCCGCAAGTTACAGCCTGATTAGAGCAACCTTAAATTTGAATTGACATTTGACCTCGGATGACCTTTACGGTCTCATACTCTCTAAATGTCAGGGATCATTTTCTGCAAGTTACAACCCGACCAGATCGGTTCTTATGGCCACATTCGGTCAAAATCGGGTAACGCGCCTGGCACTAGTAGCATTTTAAAGATTTTCACATAATGACCTCTAATAACCCCTAGACATGACCTTTCACCGCTAACTGTGTATAACTTAGAAGGAGCTTGGGTCAGTGCTTCTTGTGGCCAAATTTGGTCGAAATTGGCGCAAGCGTCTGGCACTAGCATTTTAAAAGATGGTTTGACGAAAGAAATCGAAGAAATAGATTCGCCTGCTCAACAATATATCAGTGTGGCATTTCATGCTACCTGATAATAATAATACACACAAACACATAACTGCACATGAATGGGGATTCATAGTAATCAAAAAACAAAAATTAAAGCTATTAGCTATAAAAGTAGTTCATATTCCCGGGTTCTTATTTAAGGTTTGACACTATTTTAAAGTGTTGCGATTTGGTAGTTCACAGCATTTTGCGAATGGTAGTCAGCTTTGGCAAAAATCGCATTGCTCATTTCATAGTGAGTGTGTAGAAGAATTCAAATATCACAGTTATACTTTTGTCGGTCCTGTGGTTTTTGGGTTATGTTGTAGGAGGGCTGAAACACCTGCAATACTTACATAAACGTACATAACTCATTCTCTCTGTGTCAGGTGACGCTCTGTAGCGCTGCTGTGGTCTTCACAAGAATACGCCATCTCACTCGATCTGATGCCAAGTGCGTTGCACCTTGCATTCCTTGGTCATTAGTCCTCTTCCTCGTCGGCCTTCCATAGCCCCTTGCAAACTCTGTTTTTCTACACCTCCGTGTTTCCAGACAATATGGCCAAAGTACTCCAGCTTTCTCTCCGTTATGCCGCTTCTGATGGTTAGACTTGTACCAATCTTGTCGAGGATCCAGGAATTTGTTCTCCTGTCTTTCCATGTCACTTGTAGAAGCCTCCTGTAACACCACATCTCAAAAGCATCTACTCTTTTCCTATCATTCTTAGTCATAGCCCAAGACTCGCATCCGTAAGTGGCAATGGAAAACACAGTTGCACGAAGTAGGCGTACCTTGAGGTCAATGGATAGGCCTCTGCTTTTCCATATGCTTGACATGCCCTGCACAGTTGTCCTTGCAATAGCCAGTCTTCGCTTAATTTCAGTTGTGCTGTCACCACTGTTGTTAATCATTGAACCCAGATACTCAAATTGCTTCACCTCCTCAAACTGCTGTCCATCTATCACAAACTCATCACTTTTCCGCTCTCTGTCTACAACCATTATTTTTGTGTTCAGGAGAAGGTGTTTTTCTTCGCTGGCCTCTTTGATGCGCTTCAAAAGATCAATCAGCTCTACTCTGCTGCTACAAATATTAAGAGTGGTATCATCGGCGTACCTCAGGTTAGTAATTCTTGTACCGCCAAACTTCACTCCACCTTCAAACCCCTCCAAAGCTGTTCTCATTATGTCTTCAGAGTAGATGTTAAATAGGTTTGGTGATATAACACAGCCCTGTCGTAAGCCTCTTCCAATCTTGAACCAATCTGTGTCCCCACTACTTGTTCTGACTGCCGATTTTTGGTCTTCATAAGCAGCTGATCAGATCCACAAGATGACTTGGGAAACCCATCTTTTTCATAGTTTCATGTAGCTTTACTGTAATCTATGAAGCACATATATAGAAGAAGTCTATGCTCTCTGCATTTCTCAATCACATTCCTGATATTGACTATTTGGTCTCTAGTCCCCCTTCCTTCACGAAATCCTGCCTGCTCACAGCTCAGCAGATATTTCTTGCTCCATTTTGTGGCCGGTTTCCAAGGTCATGGAGGCAGAGTATCAGCTTGAGAATCTTTGAGTGGCGCTCAATGAGCGCTGTTGCAAACTCCTTGCAGATATCATCTCTTCTTTCATGAAGGTGTTGAAGGTCTAAGGTGACCAGCACGAATTGTAAAAAATGTCAAGACACATTCGCTTACACCCCTCTTCTGCCCCAGGGCTCTTCTGCATTCTCTCAACTCGGTTATCCTGCCTCCAAGTAAGTCCTGCATGACATAATGGGGGAGCATATATTATTTCAATTCCATGTAACATTTGTATACGGTGAGTTCATCTTGAGCCCAGCTTCCGTCAACTTCGGCAACATGAACATTTTGCCAGCCGGGCTTTCTGAATTCAGGGTGGATTTCACATTACTGCCATCACTATTGGTCATTCCCCACCAATAATAAGGCAGTCAACGTCCCTGTTAGGATCTGAGTGAGGCAATGGCGTAGCTAAGGGGGATGGGCAGAAAATTTGTATTATATCGCGAATTTCATAAAATCAAAATCATTTGATATCAGAAGGACATTCCTCGTATTCAGAGCAGAATGCGATTTGATATGTCTGATGTGCTCTAATGTTCCACAAAAATACTGTGCAACAGCCCAATGTTCTGTAATCGGGTCTGTAATCATGTCCACATCATTAATTTTACATTGCACCATTTTTTATTCTTTTTCAGTTACTTCACGGACAGGTTGCACTGATTGAATGCGACGCGTGCAATATATTTGCAGTTGCAACAAATAGAGAAGATACAATGGCAGATATTCCTGCAGACAATTATCTAGGTACAATGCAGATTAATTGTGAATTTCAAGCAGAAAACAGTAAAGACATCTATATATTTATCTATGACGGGTCCGAGAACAACGTGAACGGTATAATTTGGCCAGCTAACGAGCTCCCACCACCTGATGGCTTACAGAGCCTGATTGATCTCCTGCAAATACCCGATGATTTGCTGGGTGGCATAGTCTGCGTAAATATAGCAACTACAACTGCTCCTCCTATAACAACCACGCCCATAACAATGGCGAGACCCGCTAGTACGGACGCTACAACACCAATGGGAAGTGGAGGTGGCGGTGGCGACGGCGATGGCGGTGGCGATGGCGACGGCGGTGGCGACGGCGATGGCGACGGCGGTGGCGACGGCGGTGGCGACGGTGGTGGCGACGGTGATGGCGACGGCGGTGGTGGCGGAGGTGGCGGCGAAGGTGACGGGGATGGAGACGGGGGAGATGGTGGTGGAGGAGGCGATGGTGGTGACGGAGGTAGTGGAGGAGGAGGAGGAGGAGGAGGAGACGGGGACGACGGGGGGCGATGGAGAGGGAGATGGAAGCAATACAACCCCACCTATGACAAGTGTGGACAATACAACCACAGGTAATAACTTTTCAAACTCCGCTCTCACTTCCCCGTCAGAGCAGTATCGGCCCTTGTTACAGGGAACTGCAGGTAAATAACAGGTTAAATGCCCACCCAGTAAATTATTTTGCGTCATTTTTAAGAAAAGGTGAACACTGATGGCACTATGTTCATCAGGACGGTTATCGAAAATTATAACAAGATTTCATAGTTCTAGTCCAATAAAACAGTACTCACTGTGGACGTTTCGAATTATGGCAGACTCTCCTTTTTCAACACCAAAGTACAAGAAGAAGTTAGTAGGTATTCTATCTAGGTTGGTCAAGCTTTATCCAACTGCAGAGAATGTCCCCAGACTCCACTGCACTGATAAAAATGACAAACCAGGGGCACCCCTCAGACCTATTGTGGACTACACGGCTACCATAGGCTACGAAACATCGAGATTTTTTGATATTGTTGGAGCAAGGCTAAGACAACTTGCCTAGAAACATCACTTGGTAAAGTGGACCACATACGAGGAAAAGGAACACGTCAGTGCGACTGTGATATCGAGGGAAGTCAACATTGGCTGCTTGACGATGGGTGTTAAGTTTGATATACAGCAAAAAAAATTGTGCAAGTGAAAAGCACCCTCTTTGGCAATTAGAAAATACCGTTGTAACGCGATGCTTACAATCAACATCAAGGACGCAGTCTTAGCTCTCAAATGCCGTTTGTTCTGTTCAATTTGCTTGTTTTAATCTCGAGATATGTTTAGTTAACGACGAAAGGGTAAAATCACATTTGTACCACTTTTACTAGGAAGGAGGGCTTTACATGTACATCAGTGATAGCATCAAGTTTATGAAGGGTTCCTTCGTGAAATCAAAAGAATGCATCAATTACACAATGCAAATTTTACTTTTTTTACTATTTTATCATGATGCATGCAGGAATAATGATTCTTTTTTTCTACAGATTAAAGTAATAACTATTTCACATTCTGCTGTAAATCTAAATACATGTGCACGTCAATGATTTTATCATGGTAAATACTGTTCTCTTAGTCACTCAAGACAGGTTAAAAGACAAACAAATATTGCACACTAAGGTCCGTATGCACAAAAGTGTTAGACAGGGTCTAAAGTTAGACCTGGTCTAACTGGAATTAAGTTCCACCAGGAATGGTCCTTTACTCTTATTTCTTTCCTAGAGTAGCTAGCAAATTCTAAAGATTTTAATGCAACGTTCAAAAATAACACAAAATAACTTAAGCAAATGTAAAGGAAAATGTCCTTTCTCATGGTACTAAATTCCACTTAGATTACTTGACCTAACTCTTTTGTGCATACGAACCTTATAAGTTTATGTTACTTGCTGGGAGAGAAATTAGACAAAATAATGCATGCGCGCTGATGTTGATGCGAATAATGCGTCTAATGCACGAGCCCCGAAGGGAGAGTGCATTAGACGCATTAACATCAGCTATATCATTGATTTTACATGTACAGCTCTCTTCCCTAGTAAAAGTGGCACTATTGTGATTTTAAGTTCCACCAGGAATGGTCCTTTACTCTTATTTCCTTCCTAGAGTATCTCCACATTCTAAAGATTTTAATGCAACGTTCAAAAATAATGCAAAATAACTTACGCAAATGTAAAGGAAAATGTCCTTTCTCATGGTACTAAATTCCACTTAGACCAGGTCTAACTTTAGACCCGGTCTAACTCATTTGTGCATACAGACCTTATAGGTTTATGTTACTTGCTGGGAGAGAAATTAGACAAAATAATGCACGCGCGCTGATGTTAATGCGAATGGTGCGTCTAATGCACGAGCCCCGAAGGGAGAGTGCATTAGACGCATCAACTTCAGCTATCATTGATGTACAGCTCTCTTCCCTAGTAAAAGTGGCACAATTGTGATTTTGCCCTTTCGTTGTTAAATAAACATATCTCGAGATTGAAACAAGCAGAACAAACGGCATGTGAGAGCTAAGACTGCGCCCTTAACGATGATGTAAGCATCATGTCACAACGGTATTTTCTAATTGCCAAAGAGGGCGCTTTTCACTTGCACAATTGTTTTTGAGACAGGCTGTAGTTGGACCAATTAATGTTGCATTTACTCCAAAAGCAACCAATAACAAACATGACACGGAAGTATTCTAAACGACTAATATGTATTGGGAATATCAAGAACTTGAAGTCTAGAGGTATATATGAAAGTCTGGAAGGCCAAGGACCAGGGAAACAATAGCGGGTAAACCTGTTCTGGACTCCTTCGAGTCTTCTGATACTCTTTATGAGGAGCCCATACTGGGGCATTGTACTCCCATGATTAGCCTGATTAAAGCAACATACAATTTTGTCATAGTATTATGATCGTTGTTACCAACAGTTTTCTAAATAAAGCCGAGAAACCGCTGCGCCGTACTTGTCACCTCCTCGACATGGGTACACCATCGGGGTCGGATGACAATGTAACACCAAGATGTTTGTGGGTGGAAACGGTCTCCAGAGGCGTGTTGTCCATGTGATATTTAATGGACACTGGACGAACGGATCTGGTGATGTGCATTACAAACATTAATTGGCATTGAGGGGGGGGGGGATTGATGGTACTCCATCTCATTACAGCTTCCAGATCATTTTGCAAGATAACCTCGTCCTGCGGAGAAATAATGGCTCTATAGAGGACCGTGTCATCAGCATACTGCCGGAGCGAGGACAAAACTAAACTGGGCAGGTCCAAAACATGAATGTTAAGTAACAAGGGTCCCAAAATGGAGCCATGGGGGACCCCAGATTTCACATGAGCACAGTCACAAAATTACCGCTATACTGAACCCTTTGAATGCTTCCATAGAGATATGACGTAAACCATTTTAACATTTCACCACATATGCCATACCTATGAAGTTTGGTCAAAATGAGACTGTGACTAACCTTGTCGAATGCTTTCGACCAATCGAGGAACACATCGTCTATTCTTGTGGGAGACCGCTCGTCCAAAATAGAAACCCAATAATGGTACATCGTGGCAAGCTGGGTTGCACAGGATCTACCTGGACAAAATCCATGTTGATCAATCGCTACAAAACCGTGCATTCTCAAGTGGACTGAAGTCTTATATAATTTGGTTCATTTCAAGTTTGGTAGTGACGTATGTGCGTATTTTCCGTGTCGCGGTATCAAATCGCACGCTTAAAGTTAAACGCACTGAGTCTGCACGCACGCGTACATAAGCGTTTTGTTGGCACGCTTGCAGCGCAACCGCGAAGAAGCATTGACGTCACTACCAAACTTAAGGTGAACCAAATTATAGAAACAATCCTCTCCATAACTTTCCGAACATTATAGCAAAGGGACAGGGGTCTGTAATTCCTGAAGTAATCTTTAGCACCCTTTTTAAAGATAGGCACGACGTTGGCCTTCTTCCAGTCCTCAGGAAAAGTTCCGATTTCCACCGAAATGTTACAAATGCGTGCTAGGACACATCTAATTGTGGGGCAGCTAATTTAACATCCGGGAACCGATTCCGTCTGGGCCTGGAGACTTAGAGATATCAAGCTTGGAAAGGACATCAAGAACCGCGGCGTTGTCAGTTCTCATAGACAAAAAAAGGTAACAAACCAGGATGATCATCACACCGTTCCCGGACACCGTTCAATGACCTCTTTAGGGTTGAACTCAAACTGGTCAACAGTGAAATTGTCAGTGAAGTAAGAGTGAAAAATTTGAGCAATTTCAGTCGGATTCGTGGCGGTGATATGTTCATGAGTGAAGGAAGATGAGGATGGGCCTTCCTAGATTTTACAAATAACTAACATCGTTTGGGATTCTGGCCGACATCTTCAACATGCAACCAGAGTTTTAACATATTCGGAGTATGATTTTTTACCTCATATTTTACTTTATTTCTAAATGTCTTGTATTTTATAGCCATTTAGCTAAAGAATCAGTTCGCATCTTTAAATAATCTACCCTTTGTCTGATCAGCCTGATGATCTCGTTGGAAATCCAAGGAGCACCCCTGCGCTTTTTAGGCGTAACTTTAGGAACAACATCATTGATAACAAGGTGGCCGTAATTTCTCTTAAGAGAAATTAATTTCTTCCTATAGGAGAAATTCCAGCCAATGACAGCGCCCCTTTTGGCTGAATTTCTCCAAGGAGAAATTGATAACTTACAGAAATTCAGCGAAAAGGAGCTCTGTCATGGGATGGTATTTTTCCTAGGAGAAAATAATTTCTTCTAGGAGAAATGATCAATTTAAACACTTATTTAAACACAATTAAAACACTTATGGCCGGCCGGCCGGCCAGAAAGTATTAAAATTCATTTTCGCCTAAGAGAAACTATTAATTTCTCCTAGGACAATTTTAGTTAATATAATGCTGCAGTGTAGTATGACTCATGTGATCCTCCCCATGTTGTAAATAATATTGGTATACATAAATTAAAACAAAGAAAGATCTTACCTCAATAAGCTGATCAATACGTGCTTTCATGAAGAAAACCAGTGATACTCCAACGTTGTACACAAAGATGGGTGTAGTATCCACGATTTCGTTGTATACATGGCCTTGTATGTGCAATCATAATAAGCCTACTGATGCTGACCAATTCCCGGTACTGTGGCCATGGCTGGTGGTATGCGGTGTGGTGGCTGGTCACGCCTCAAACCATGCGATATAAATCCCGCGCCACTTTGGTCATCCACAAGTCCATTTTTAGAGACTAAAATTCATCCAAATGAGCCAGTTTTCCTTTACAAATTGTGATGTATTATAGCGACTAGGCAACCACGATCGAAGAGATGGTAAAATATATTCCATAACATGGATATGGTCATGGAAATAGTTGATTTTGGTGAAAGATTGCAGCGAGTACGTGTTTACTCAGCTAGCGCCATGATGGAAAGCCTAAGGTCTTTTTGGGGGAAAATGTATATCTTCAATACGAAAGGTCAAAACGATGGACGGCTTTCCTCCCACCTACATATACTTTAAGAACATCATTATATTTCAAAAGTTTAATTCGAGGACTGTTAAATGTCAAAATATCAATTTTTAATAATTTGCCATAAAATGAGCTGGTTGCCCAGAATTGTGTCCCATTTCAGATGTTCTTGGTCGTGGAACTATAGCTACTCGCATACAAAATAGTTTTTTTCTTCTTTCAGATGATGACTATAACTATATTGTAATACTGGCAAGTGGCATTTTCGTGGTTATTTGTATCTTTGTTGTGACGGTAACTTGTTTCTATTTCCTGAGAGTGTAAGTTGATTATGTCTTTTGTTACTGACCTTGATGATGATTGATGACGATGATGATGAATTGATGATGATGAATTGATGATGATGATAATAATAATAATGATGATGATGATAACGATGATGATGATGATGATGATGATGATGATAATAATGATGATAATGATGATGATAACGATGATGAGGGCGAGTTAGCGCAGCGGTAGTTCCCTCGCCTTGCACCACTGAGGTCCCGGGTTCAAGCCCCGGCGCAGCCCAAGGACTCATGTGCACTTGGTTTATCCCGATTCCATGCTCGCTCTCGCAGGTTTTCTCCGGGATCTCCGGTTTCCTCCTGTATCGCAAAAATCGGTGATTAGTTGTTTGGTTATCAAAAACTTCCTTCACCCAATGGAATTTGGGGAGCTGCACAGATAATTGGCGGATATTACAATCTAAATGCGGATAGGTGTGCGCCGTTCGGCAGCAACTGGCCTAGTTGATGCGACGTGATTGTGATGATTCACCATTGCAGCGAAATTACAGCGCTTTGAGTCCTCTAGATCTGGAGAAAGGCGCTTTATAAATCCAAAATTTATTATTTATGATAATGATGATGATGATGATGATGATGATGATGATGATGATGATAATAATAATAATGATGATAATGATGATGATAACGATGATGATGATGATGATGACGACAACGACGACGATGATGATGATGATGATAATAATGATGATAATGATGATGATATCGCTGATGATAATGATGATGGTGATGAATTATTATCATTATTATTATTATTATTATTATTATTATTATCATTCATTATCATTATCATTTATATTATTATTATTGTTATTATTATTATTAGTAGTAGTATTAGTGGTAGTAGTAGTAGTAGTAGTAGTAGTAGTAGTAGTAGTAGTAGTAGTAGTATTGTTAGTATTATTATTATTATTATTATTTATGTTTTCTAGCAAAAGACAACAGAGCCAAGTTCGCCCACCTATGCGACCATACAACCCTGTCACGACTGTGTCTACTGAAATCACCCTACCAAGCCTGCCAGCATATTACGTAAGTGCCTACGATTGGTTCAACACTGGAATAAATGGCATTCATACGGATCCAACTCTTATAGAAACTTTTTCACAAAACGATGTATTATTACTTGACTTACAAAATGATGTCTTGGGTGGAGGAGAGAACCTATTAAGCAACGAATACAACGACTTTGTTTTAAGTTCATATGGTCTCCAAATGAACACATTATCAGATTTTAACACTTTTGGAGGATATGACCCTAGTCTATATTTTGCGTCTTCATATTTATGATCAGAAATTTATCTGTTATTGACAATAATTTTATTTTGTTGTCAAAGTCAATGGTAAACGCTACCCGGGAACCTTTGTTCACGACATGCATAAATAGAGGGGCTTTTGTCAATTTGCCATGCTCCACCTCGTTTATATATAACAAAAAGAGGAGCGGTCCTAAGACTGTTCCTTGTGGAACGCCCGAAGTTACTTTAATGCGTTCTGATGCACCAATGGGTGCTTCTCAGGCATGAAACATCTTAGATCTGTCATGTACAAAAAATGTATGCTTACGCCCTCTCGACGGCCATTTGCTAAATTGAAAGATGGAGCTAGATGGTACTGACAGAAAAGTTTGATAGATGCTTTCAAATCTAGCACGCAGGGCCGCCGAGCCATTACGGCCCCGGATATAATGAAAACACGGCTCCCTTGGATTAACATTGCAATGACGTGTAGGATTTGTGGCGGACAGCAGTGGCGTAAATTTTCTTTATAGCAAACTAAAAAAATTAACTGAGTGCTAAACATTGTGGTTAAAAGCTGGACATATAGGTTTAGATACCTTGTATAGGTGTATTAATCTTTTACACAGTGAAGCATACTTCACTGCACTACAGTATATAAATGACTGTAAATGTACCTTAAGTCTCCTTCTGAACTTAGCTCAGGCGAGACAAAAAGCAAAGAAATGATAAAAAGAAGTGGGTAATGGTGAATCCAACGGACAGGAACAAAAAACACATCAAGGATCAATAAATGATACAAGAGGATACCTTGAATATGAACAACAGGAAAGAAAACGAGCAAGGTACACCAACTTGACATGCTTGATGTGGAGAAACAAGTAAAATACAGACTAGACAATATGCAAGGGGGGGGCAAAACCAGCAAATGTAGGCATAAGAAGTAGGTAATGTTCGATAGCCAAAAATTACCAGTTCCAAGGCTCACAGAAGTGCTAAACCTACAAAAACAACCAGGATCAATGATCTAAATCACTGTGCACATAAACAGACTCCGTAAACCAAACAATCAATATAGGCACAACAACAGGCAAAGTTCGATGGCCAAAAATGGCCAATTTCAGAGCCCACAGAAGTGTCAGCAAAACAGTACAAAAGTAACATGGAGCAGACAAACAAAACCAAACAGACAAAAAAACAACCGACGTTTCGAGCAGATAATCTGCTCTTCGTCAGGGACAGACAACAAAATATAAAAGCAAACAACGAAAACTACATGCTGTAGTTTTAAAAACAAATTCAAGTCAAAACTGAAGGCAAGTTCAAATAGAACTCCGTAGCAAACAAGATAAGCTCAGAGCAAAATAAGCATGTCTTACCTCAGAGAATGTGTGTATATTACACATAATTTTTTTATTTTGGAAATTAATGTGATTCATAAAGAAGTACATTTGAACAGAAGAAAGAGAGAATATTATTAAATTGATTTTCATAAAGAGACTTTACTTGATGTACTGTGTCCAAGTTCTTACACTGTCACATATGAAATAACTGATAGCACTTTAGGCTGGGCAAAAATAATTGAGTGTTTCCTGTTACATGGATCTTGGGACGAAGGGTCAGTCAATCAGCAAAATAGTTTTTAAAAAGTCTGAATTCAGAAAAACACTGCAAATATAAAAAATTGCCAGAAAATGTCATTCCCCTAAAACTAACATCAAAATAGTGTGAAATCTCTCACATTTTAGAACAATTATTTTATGATCAGGCGCATACAGGGATGAAGTCTTTATAAAATCTTTTCAGGGGGTGGACCAAGTTTTTCACATGTTCAGTGGCGTATCATTCACTTGTCTGAAGGGCAAAGATAAATAGTTTCCCGTTGGGTGTCATTTTTGCCCTGAAAGGTGAAATGTTGTGTTTACTGGGCAGTGGGGTAGCTAGGGGTTATTGCGCCCGGGCCAAGGATACATAATGGCGCAAGCCGACCAGGGGCGTAGCAAGAGCATGGCGCCATGGATAAGGAGCAGTATGGGACCTTTTAACCAGACCGAGATTTACCTTGGGCCAGGAAGCTCCCCAGATATAGAGGGTGAAGATGATATGATAGAGCCCATCACAGGTGATCTCACTATTGAGGTTGGTCCTTTTTAGCCATGAAGATTACACGAAGGCAAAGACAGCAATAAAGAAGGAAAGAGTAGTGGAGAGGATGGCATCCCATCAGAAGTATTAAAGAGATGTGACCGGAATGACCTGGTGCTAGGATTTTGCAACGATGCTGATTGCATTGCTGAAAGAAAGAATGCCTGATCAATGGTCTATTCTTAACATAATCCCAATACCAAAGTCAGGAGACCTAAGTCAAGGAGGTAATTACCGTAGCATCAGCATATCCTCAATAGCGGCCAAAACATTTAATAGGTTAATACTCAACAGGATAAGACCCAAAGGTGATGGACTTCTGAGAAACAACCAGAATGGCTTCAGAGTGGGAAGAACTACTGTCAGCCACATACTAGCTCTTAGGAGGATAATAGAAGGAGTGAAGCCATTATAACATTCATTGACTCCAGAAAAGCCTTCGACACTATCCACCGAGGCAAGATGCTACAAATCCTCATAGACTATGGGATACCAAAACAAATTGTGGACGCTATTGGAAGGACATACAAGAAAACCAGAGCCAAAGTGATCTCCCCTGATAGAGAAACTGAGCTGTTTGGCATCGTAGCCGGTATTCTACAAGGAGATACCCTTGCCCCGTATCTATTTGTGATAGTGCTAGATTATGCCTTGAGAATGGCTACAGATGGCAAGGAAGAAACAATAGGATTCCAGCAAGAAAGGAGAAAAAGCAGACGAGTTGGGCCAGAAGTGGTAACAGACCTAGACTTCGCTGATGACATCGCCCTCCTGTCAGAAGAAATAAAACAAGCTCAGGAACTGCTACAAAGGGTAGAAACATCAGTCGAAAGAGTCGGCTTAAAGATGAATGCCACCAAGAAAAAAGTTCATGTCTTTTAACCAAGATCAGCCAGTTAACATCAGCACAAATGATGGCACAAAGCTAGATGAGGTGAAAAACTTCTCAGAGCATGGATGGCTAGCACAGAGCATGATGTCAAAACACGCAAGGTAGTAGCTTGGAGAGCATGCAACAGCCTAAGCAAGATTTGGAGGTCTGCTCTACCAAAGAAATTCAAACTGCGGGTCTTCAGTGCAACAGTAGAGTCTGTATTAACATACGGATGTGAAGCATGGACCAGTGACGTAGCCAGGATTTTGGATCGGGGGGGGGGCACAACTTGTAAATGTACCGACGGAAATAGTTTTTGCCTTCGAAATTTGTGATTTGTTGACCCAGAAATATTTTGCATGGTTTGAAAAAGTGAAGAGAGAGAGAAAAAAGATAATAGCCGGTAACAACATAAAAACACAAAATTTTTTTATGTATAATTCACAATTTTTCATCATTTTGTTTACAATTCTCCCCTTTTTTTGTCACCCTGGGTAAAAAGTAGTCTATTGTTAACCCATTTTTCTCAAACGCCTTCCGTCTACCGACGGCCTTACATGAACCGACGGCCATGACGAGCGGGGGGCTACTTACATATGTAGATGTACTCAAGCAAGACACCGGTCTGGAAGCATCTGACCTGGGAACGGCGATGTAGGACAGGAGGATATGGAAAGTGGTTTGGGAAAACCACCCGAAATAAGCAAGTAAGCAAGGCCAAAATTTGGAGGCCCCGCACTCACGTGGCGAGGAAAGCGGGATATGCAATCAAGCCAGTGGCCAAGTTTTGGTTTACGTATAGAGGTTCAGATGCAGGCGGTGGTGGATGCGATATCGCCATTTTTGACGTCGCCATTGGATTCACACGTAATCATGAAATCTTCACAAACTATTCTAAATTTGTTATGTGGTGTCAAAGCAAAATTATCTTACTCTAAAACCGTTGGGGCACGACAATGTACCCCACTGCAAGTATTTTTCAATTTATAACTGCTAACCGTGTATTTTGAATGGGGCTATCAGCCTTGTATTTTCGCCAGCCTCGAACGTTACGTGTCGCGTGTCCTATGCCGCCTGTTCCGATGTTACTATGGCATTTGCGTGCAAAGAAAGCGAAAAATTCAATTTCAGACTATTTTAGACAGATCAACATGAATTTTACAATTTTGCCCCTTTTTGGGCAAAAAACACTGTTCTTGGGGTTAAAAAAAAAAAATGCATAGTTCCATTTTGGGGCTCCAAAATTTTGGGGGGCCCTGGAACCGGGGACATCTGGCACAATGGTAAATCCGGCCCTGCTCTCCATTATCACCCTAGCAGAAATTCTATACAGCAAGAAGTGTATCAAAAGTGTATCAAAGTGTATTAAAACTGCATCAAACGGCAATTTGATACAGTTTTGATATACAAAGGGTGTATTGAAAATGTATCAACTGAAAATATAGGGTATCAAAACTGTATCAAATACCACCTAACTGTATCAAAATGTATCAAAAGTGTATCGAATTTGAACTTAGTTAATTTTGGCCATGCTTGTGGTGTATCAAAAGTGTATCAAATTGGACTTTGCAGTTTTTTAGTGTATGTAAAGTGTATCAAATTGAACTTGGTTAATTTTTGGTGGCTAGAGGTATATCAAAAGTGTATCAAATTGGGCTTTCATAAACTGACCTTTTGTAGTGTATCAAAACTGTATCAATAACTGATCACATGTCTAGATAATGACTCATCATTTTCAAATTTGCCCATGTGGCATGCATGCAGTTAACAACAGGATTTGCATTTGGAAATGTACTGTATTTTAGAGCAAATTATGCTGTTTTATTTATCATGATGAAGATACAAACATGCTTGTAGACTGCACATTAGGTTACAATGTCGTTGTAATCAGGGACTGTGATTAAAGAGGATATTTTATTGACTTTGTTTTGATAAGGTAAGGTTACTATATTATATATATATAGGGCCTCTATGTATATGTATTAAGCATGAATATAGCACACGCCTTTGTAGAGAAAAACCCTGCTGAATCTTTTTGTTATTGGTAGCCTTTTTGTCTCTTTATTGAGGGTAACAACTTCAGTGACAAGCACTGCTTTCCAAGCAGGCCCTCTGATGTATGTATGTTCCATTTTGGTTGGGTTTTGCTTCTTTTTTGCAATACTTTCTCACACATTTGTCCTATTGCGTTGTAATTTTGAATGTTGATAGGGGAAAGTGCATTGAGCTGCTCTGTGATGGGGGAAAGTGCTAGAGGTCAGCATCGGCAGTAGAGGGCAGTGTTGAATTTGAGCTTGATTAGACTAATTTCAAAATTTGACCTTTGACCCCTTCACTTTGAGCTTTGGGGTCATTCATGTTTGCAAATATGTTTAGATCATGTAAGGATAATTCTTGTTGAATTTGAGCTTGATTGGACCAATTTTGAAATTTGAAAAACTGTATCAAAAGTGTATAAAAAACTGTATCAAAAGTGTATAAAAACTGTATCAAAAGTGTATAAAAAACTGTATCAAAAGTGTATCAAAAAAACTATCAAAAGTGTATCAAAAAAACTATCAAAAGTGTATAAAAAAAACTGTATCAAAAGTGTATTAAAAAACTATATCAAAAGTGTATCAAATGGCATGTATCAAAAATAGGGCAAACCCTATTGTAACAAAAGTGTATAAAAAACTATCAAAAGTGTATAAAACTGTATCAAAAGTGTATAAAAACTGTATCAAAAGTGTATCAAAAAAACTATCAAAAGTGTATCAAAAAACTATCAAAAGTGTATCAAAAACTATCAAAAGTGTATAAAAAAACTATCAAAAGTGTATCAAAAAACTATCAAAAGTGTATCAAAAAAACTCTATCAAAAGTGTATCAAAAACTATATCAAAAGTGTATCAAATGGCATGTATCAAAAATAGGGCGGTCCCGCTGGCCAGCATTAGAATTGGAACGCTGATTTGATACAGTGACATATTTGATACACTTTTGATATAATTATGTATAAAATGTGTATAAAATGAAAGGATAAGAATTTCAATGCTAATTTGATACAGTTTAAATTGGAACGCTGATTTGATACAGTAACATATTCGATACACTTTTGATATAAATTATGTATGAAATGTGTATGAAATGAAAGGATAAAAATTTCAACGCTAATTTGATACAGTTTAAATTGGAACCCTGATTTGATACAGTTACATATTTCATACACTTTTGATATAATTATGTATGAAATATGTATGAAATGAAAGGATAAAAATTTTAATGCTAATTTGATACAGTTTAAATTGGAACCCTGATTTGATACAGTTACATATTTCATACACTTTTGATATAAATTATGTATGAAATGTGTATAAAATGAAAGGATAAAAATTTCAACGCTAAGTTGATACAGTTTAAATTGGAACCATGATTTGATACAGTTACATATTTCATACACTTTTGATATAATTATGTATGAAATGTGTATGAAATGAAAGGATAAA
Organism: Amphiura filiformis; assembly: GCF_039555335.1. Taxonomy (NCBI): domain Eukaryota; kingdom Metazoa; phylum Echinodermata; class Ophiuroidea; order Amphilepidida; family Amphiuridae; genus Amphiura; species Amphiura filiformis. The sequence goes on from NC_092632.1 coordinate 60,555,170, forward strand.
AAATTGAACGCTAATTTGAAATTGGAACCCTGATTTGATACAGTTACATATTTCATACACTTTTGATATAATTATGTATGAAATGTGTATGAAATGAAAGGATAAAAAATTGAACGCTAATTTGATACAGTTTAAATTGGAACGCTGATTTGATACAGTAACATATTCGATACACTTTTGATATAAATTATGTATGAAATGTGTATGAAATGAAAGGATAAAAATTTCAACATTAATTTGATACAGTTTAAATTGGAACCCTGATTTGATACAGTTACATATTTGATACACTTTAGATATAATTATGTATCAAATATGTATGAAATGAAAGGACACATTTCATTTGATACTTTTTTGATACATTATCTTGGCATTTGATACACTTTTGATATGTATAAAATGTGTATGCAATGTTAATTTGATACAGTTTTGATACATAAAAGTGTATGAAATGAGGGTTCCAATTCAAATACTTTTTATTTCATACATTTCAAAAGTGGTGTATCAAAAGTGTATCAAATTTCAGCCAGGGCAGCCCTTATTTAATTTTCGCCTTTGTGCTCGGGGCCCCTGAACCTTCGGGGCCCATGGACTTCGTCCACCCTGTCCCCCCGCTTGCTACGTCCCTGATCGTGGCATGTTAATTATCATATCTTTCTTTTATTTGGAAGCAAGTCCGGTACAAATGAAAGTCCTTTCCTTATTTCCCAAACCCGTCGAGGACCAGGACCATAAGAGATGGTAGATAGTCCAGGAGGAGGTCTGTTGATATCCGTTAGCTGGCTCGAGGTTGTAGGGTATTGAGAGCTGTACGGTGATCCAACTTTTCTTCCACTGCGTGCACTAAAAGAATAGTAACAATAAAATACGAATGATCTAAAGACAAAAAGTAACGCAGCTGTTATAAATACGTCTATAGCGTCAGAACTAATTTATTGTGTTCACAATATTTCAACATAGATAGACGAATGATTTATTTGTGCGCATTTTGATACCCCATTTGTCCAATTTCGTTCAATATTAACAACACAGCAGTGTTTTTACAGAGAAATGCCATAACTTAAAAGTTATAGCTATTTGTATTGATTTGCGTAATAACCATTGATCGCTGTAAACTGCAACTTTAGATTCGGGTATTTTTCTTCAAAGGCACTACTGTGTTGTTATTGAATGACATTAGACAATTTTGTATCAAAATGCACGTAAATAAATCGTTCTTCTTTCTATGCAGAAATTTTGTGAAAAAATATTATTTGTTCAAAAGCTACAGGCGTATTTATAACAGCTGCGTTACTTTTTGTGCAGACATTAGAACGCGAAGGCTGTTGAACAGTTAAAATTAAATACTTTGTTTATCATTATACAGTAAGCCAAACAATTAAGGTACCAGTTATGTTCAACCCTTGCATATCCTAAACAAAGACAGATATGTCATAATTGGAACCAGCAGCCAATAACTGCATCTTTTAGCTCGAATTTAAGACCTCATTAGGAAACCCAAGGAAGATGCCAATGTAAAAGTTGCAGTTTGTTACATTACGTGCCCTATTGATTTGTACACAATGAGTTCACGAACAAGAAAACCAACGCCGTGCTTCCATTGATTAACACGTTAAAATTAGCGTCGTGCTTTCATTGATTAGAACACAAAAGTGCAACTTTTGATTTCGTTTCTTCATGATGCACTTATGGTCCATTGCAAGCCCGATTCGACCTTTGTGGCATTAAACCCAGTTAACAGGAAATTAATCCAGTAAATCGATTCAATAAAGCAAATAAGCTCATGCATTCGATCACTAACGGCAACCAGCTTCGGTCGATTACCCCAGCTGCAGCGTGTGTAAACTCTAATTTGCATAGAGGCTGTACGTGAAATTATTGATTGGCTCCAAACAAAGGATTTGAACCGGTGCACGTAATCATGGCGCAGTGCAGTCCATTCAATCAAATGTTGTCATCAACCTATTTGATCGCAGTGCATTGTTATGTGTGTGAGACGAACTGTCGCGGTTGATTGCAATCAAACAAACGATGTCTTATGTATTACTTTGTTCCGTGATGAAAATCGTGATGTTTTATTTAATCACTCTCGAAAAATGTATTTCTTTTGTAGGCCTATTACTTTGTTTTGTGATGAAAATCGTGATGTTTTATTTCATCACGCTTTAAAACAAACGATTTCTTATGTATTACTTTGTTTCGTGATGAAAACCGTGATGTTTTATTTCATCATCACGCTCTATTAAACAAACGATTTCTTATGCATTATATTTGTTTTGTGATGAAAATCGTGATGTTTTATTTCATCACGCTCTAAACAATAATTATAGTTACATGCATTTCAAGAAAAAAATCTTATTAAAACGGTAGGCCCTATGTTGTTTAGAAAAAATGTAGAAAGTGATGATGATGATGATGTCGATGATGATGATGATGATGATGATGATGATGATGATGATGATGATGATGATGATGATGATGATGTCTCCAAAAGTGTCCCGGTTTTTTTTTTTTTTCTTGCCCTAAATCGTGCGTATCTATTAATAAGGCACTTCAATAATCAATAATCAGTCCCGTGACGGCCTCCACTAACTAGCTACTAACTTGGGTTATGGGCCCTGATTTTCATGTTCACTGTCACTTACTCATCAGCGAAGTACGACCCTTTGTCAATTACCTACAGTACCAAATTTCGGCATACTATTTAAAACCTCATCATGATGATCGAACAGAGAGTACTTTAAATGTAGCTTGTACCGTTTTCGTGTGGCATTCTTCAGAAGTGAGCGGTCCGTTTACCAAAATTTTCGGTCAAATCTCCATTCAATTAACACGGATTTGGCTAGCTATGCCTTGCCCTCACTCACTGTTTTACCAAAGTACGAATATTTCTGAACATCTAACCTAGCTGTAATTTTAGGTCATGTTAGAGAAATATATTTGCTAGAAGTTTTGAGAGTACTTTTAATATTGGCCGGTTATTTTTCACACATTGACGTTAACTAGGCAAATGCCTATCCTTTTAACGTGGCACGATTTGTAGAGGTCACAGCTCAATGGTGAGAGCACTGTGTATTGTGTATAGGAAAACGGACAGTAACTGCAGTATGTTATTACGTTTTAGACCCGGGGGGGGGGCACTCACATTTCCCAGCTATACGGGTATGTGCCGCGGCGACGACCCCCTTTTTCAGAGCCGCTAGCCGTTCCTTAGACCCTCTGAATTCATTGATTGCCCGCTCTGAAGCCCCAAAAATTTTCTAGCCGTTCCATAGACCCTCAGATCATCGATTTCCGCTCTCATTGGCATCTTGACAGGCGTGTTTTCTGTCCTACTATTTCAAGCCCAAAAGCTACTTTTGCGAGCTCAAAAACTTCAAAGGAATTTTCCATAAATTTCTTCCCCATTGAAACACATTGTATTAGGAGTAAGGTGAACTTTGGGCGGGATTTTGGGCTCCTTTAGTAGTGGCAACACTGGTTTGTTGTTTTTAACAGCACTGCACTGTCGAGTGCCTGCCGCGATGCCGATGCCTTCAGCTGATGAACATTTTGCTAGAAATAAATAATTTTGAGATCTCTTTTGGGAATAAAATGGCCAAATATGAGGAAAAGTACCTCAAATAATTGTGTGCACATCCTTGCAGCTGGCCATAACAGTGAATTAAAAGGTAATTTACGATCTACTGGTCTAGTGGAATGGTGTCAAATTCTGCACACTTCACTCAATCATCTCATGCAGTTCAATGTAAGTAATGTAGTCAATGTTTTACTTTTCGGCACTGAAAAAAATATTTTTGTGGGTTTGTTTTTATGGTGGGCTTTTATGTAGTGCTGCTAGCTGCTGCTATAATTATCAGTAGGCTAATAGCATAGATTGTAGGTCTGCAGGGTCTAGTAATTTGATTCGAATGCTGTTTTGCTTTGCTGAGATTTTCATCGTAATAGGCCAAACAGACCTATTTTGCATTAATGGTTTTCCTGATTTAATGCACAATTCAAAGTGAAATCGATTCCTTCAAAAATCTGTGGCAAAAACGCAACAAAATTGAACCCTGGTTTGGCCTGCATGGTTTAGTTGCAGAGATTTTTCAGATTTTGGCGGCTGATCAGTTCCCAAGACCCCCCCCTTTTGGCCGGTCAAACAGTTCCCAAGACCCCCCTTTTTGACCGGCCGATCAGTTCCCTAGACCCCCCTTTTTGACCTACCGATCAGTTCCTTAGACCTCAAGTTCAAAACTGGCTGTGGCACACCCTACCCAAAAAAAATTGAGTGCCCCCCTGGGGTTTTAGACCACCGTTTCTTTAATTTTCAACCAATTTCAACAAACGAGGTCTTAAATCAGAGCTAAAGAGTACAGGTATTGGCTGCTTGTTTTAATGTTGACACATTGCTCTTTATATAGGATATACAGGGGTGAACACAACTGGTACCTTAATATTTTGGCTTACTCTATATTTCACCAATAATATTCGTTAATTTGAAATCTGCCATACCCCTGTGAAAAACTTCGAAAAGCTTATGGTGGTACTACACCCCCTGATAAATTTGTGACTAATTTTGCATTTTTCTAAAAATATAACTACACACTGGTAACAAAAGTTAAGTATATTATAGGGGCAAAGAATCGAATTACTTAACTGAAATCACTGATAAAAATGTGACTAATTTTGCATTTTTATCAAAAAATAACTACACACTAGTAACAAAAGTTAAGTATATTATAGGGGCAAAGAATCCAATTACTTCACTGAAATTTGAGTGATTCAAGACAAGTGGTTCATATATGTTAAGAAATAAGGTACATTCTAGCTGTACCTCTTTTCTTATCATAAATAACGTACCGCTTGTCTTGAATCACTGAAATTTCAGTGTAGTAACTGGATTCCTTACCCCTTTAATATACATAACTTTGGTTAACAGTGTGTTATTATTTTTTGAGGAAAAATGCAAAAATAGCCACAAATTTATCATGGGGTGTAGTACCAACTTAAGCGAAATCTTCCATAAGGGTAGTGTGGATATCAAATGAAATAGCCATTGTGCCCTACTATAACTAATAATAATAGAGACATTGCGATTTTTCAAACGCAGCACGTGGCACGTACGTTTTCGCGTACGTTTTCGCGTACGTTAATACGGTGTTGAATATGGCTAGTCTCTGTTCCAGACTGGATTGTGCTCATTCGTCACGAAGGAGAACAAGAAAGCCAGAATAAAGACTATACTATTTGATCTAATCTAACAGCTTCTAACCAAGGTCAATAGAGGGCATAGTGATTGAAAAATAACAGTGAGCCGAGTCTCTGCATAAATTCAAACAGACCGCTTTTGATTTTGATTAAAATTTGGACCTACAGTGCTGATTAAACCTAATTGTTTTTCTGCTCCCCAAATATTATAGTTGCCCCAAAACATATATTTTGGTAGATTAAAGATCACTACATCCATACATCATGACTTTACTTTCAAAATGAGACTTTTTCGTCCTGAAAATTGGGCGCGTTGCATGGACTTAGACATGAGGTAAAATCAGCATAGTTCAACGTAGCATCTGCGTTTTTATTCTACGTTGGATCCAAAATGGGAAATCGCAATGTAATTTTTTAACGCAAAGTATCACACACATTTCAATGGGCAATCTCTGCGTGTGAATATTGCGTTTAAATTTAGTCCATTTTAACACATCGCTGTACCTTTATTATAATGATTTGTTACAAACAAAAAGGATCATAATAATAATTAGACTTTCCTTCATATGTTCATTATCTTTGACTGTCTTTAATATATTGTGAAATGGACAAATTTTGTGCATTTTCAACGATGTATCTACGTCAATTTCGCACGTGGAATATCTTCAATAGCTAAATACGTGACCTCGCTTGGATACAGGAGAGTGGTTTTGAATAGATCAACGTACGTCCGATATCTACGTTTGGAAATCGCAATGTCTCTAATATATAAGTACGTTTGTTACAATGCGCAATTCCGTCGCCTCAGAGATACAGGTTGTATCATGATTGGTACCTATCAGCTTTCACCGAGTATGGACAAAACCATCACTTCAAAATGTAACATACGAGCTACCTTATTTATAGATTGATGTTATAAAAGATAACAAAACTATCAATCCTGGACATCCAATGTTGCATATTGAAGAACAGACTTAGTAATAAACGCCAAAAACTAATGGGTAACTTACACTCTGCATGTAATGCACCATATTGCAACAGATAAGCCAATAGCAGCAACGATAACACATACCACACCTAGAAGCCATGCTATTAATGATGGTAGACTAGTATCATTAACACCTGCCAAGAAACCAACACAAATATTTAGAGTGTCATGTCCTTCTATGCGGATCCAAATGGCTTCTTTGAGCCACCTGGTGGTCTTATCAGCTTCACGATCAATGACTTTGGATTCTTCCTCGCCTTTGTCAAGTGACATTTTGAGAATTGATAATACGAGTAAACTGGTCAAAAGGACTGCAAAAGCTGCAGTAACTATATTGATAACGCGACACAAGTAACAGAAAGTTAAAAAAAAATGTAATTGTATATTTGTTCATAAACTTTTTTTATTGTGAAATTGCAATTCCCCCCTCGCTTTGCTCGCGGATTTTAAGTCAGAATAAATCTGCATATGCGTACAGCAATTTCCGTCAAAATCAATCAATTTTTTGGCCCAAAACGGATGATTTTACATGTATTGCATACAGCAATTTTGTTCCAAAAATCACGAAATAGAAAATCTGAGTCGGTCGTGCCCCACTGGCTTCCCCCGGCTTTCCCCCATCGCCTTAATGTAGCATTGAGCAGGAAATGAAGTAGACGACATGAACCCTCACCTGAAACTGTCACGGTAAATGTGGTTGTCACTGCGTTCTTTGAAGGGTCCGTAGCTGTATATGTCACTGTGGTGTCACCAATAACAAACGCATCTCCAGGCTTATGACTTGATGTAAGTGTCACTTTACCAGAATTGTCACGTGCTATGGGTGGTGTCCATCTCACCTTGGCCGTATGCTGGTCGGTTTTTTGATAAATGTTATACGGCGTATTACTGATAATGGGATTTTCTTCATCTAGAACAAAATAAATAAATAAATAAATAAATAAATAAATAAATAAATAAATAAATAAATAAATAAATAAATAAATAAATAAATAAATAAATAAATAAATAAATAAATAAATAAATAAATAAATAAATAAATAAATAAATTTATTTAAAGTAAATAAATACACAAATACCTCGTATGAAATTCAGGGTATAAAACGGTCTAAGCTGAAACAATTGAACCACGTTACTACGGTTACCTACCTATAATTCTAATACTAAAAGACGTTGTAGCCGAATTGGAATAAGGATCTCGTGCCATATACGTCACTGTGGTTGTCCCAATAGGGAACGAATCTCTGGGATTATGTCTAGACGACACTGTTACAGAACCAGAATTGTCACTTGCTGTGGGTTGAGTCCATGTCACCACAGCACTGGATTCATTAGGGTCGGTTGGCTGATCGATGTCAGATGGTGTGTCAGAAAAAACAGGATCTTCGGCGTCTTTCAATGAAAAATAATAAGAATTTTGATGTAATACTGGTTTGTTTTTTTCTCAAAAAAGTTTTTACGATAAAATGTGCGCATACCGTATTACTTTTGCCATTGAAAAGATGATGGGAGGAGATGATGTATGACACGTTGTTACCTGACAGCAGAAACAACTTTGACAAATAATATTATGTTATACATAACACCTACCTATCACTGTAATGGTGAAAAATACCTCAGCCGTGTTCTTGGAAGGATCTGTGGCTGTATATGTTACAGTTGTTGTACCAATGAGGAAAGAGTCTCCAGAATTATGACTCGATGCTAGGGTTACTTTACCAGAGTTGTCAGTTGCTGTGGGTGGAGTCCATGTTACAACTGCAGTTGGTTGATTAGGATCTGTGTTCCGAGTTAAATTAGAGGGTGTACGTAACACAACAGGAGTGTCCGTATCTTGGGACACTGTGACTGGGTGAATAATGGTGAACAATCATGGTTAGGCACAACGTCTAATTTGGTCCTATAAAGCTATCGGTACCCGAATAGGTAACGACGGCTCTTTATATCGTACCCGGGACATTTACACAGTGCTTTCCTTTTCTTATTTAAATAAAAACGATAACACTGTGCTTATGTTAAATTATTATGCTTGATATAATTTATTACATAACTGGGGTATGATATAACTGGGGTATGACCTAACTGGACATCGATAACCAAATCTGGTTCCTTACGTTATTTCATGATTATCTATCTTTAAATGTCATTAACCTTTTTAAAAGTGATTAAAATCAAGATAGGGCTGATATTATTATACGACTCCAGACAAAAAGGGACTAAAATTTCATAATAGTAACACTTGTTGGATTGGTTAGACTCGCATGCATTTATGTACCTGTTACGGTTATGGAGAAAGACGTCATTGCCATATTGTTGGAAGGATCTGTTGCTGTATAAGTCACGGTATTTTCACCAATAGGAAAATAATCTCCAGATTTATGACTTGATGTTAGTGTAACTTTACCAGAGTTGTCAATTGCTGTGGGTGGTATCCATGTAACGACCACAGTTGGTTGATTAGCTTCACTACTTTGTATTAATGACGAAGGTGTGTTCAAAATGATGGGATTTTCTTCATCTAAAATGGTAGGAAAATAAGCGTGATATGTTTGAAATTGTACTGCATCACATGATTTCAAATTGTATTCATTTAGTATACAGACAGCAAAAGGATTAAGGTACCAGTTATTTTTACCCCTGTATTATCCTAAACAAAGACAAATATGTCATTGCTTCATAGTCTGCACTGGCTTCCAGTTGCTAACCGTGTCCAGTTCCGCACTATCGTTCATGTTTATAAGGTTCTTGCTTCATCAACACCTGAATACCTGTCCTCCATCCTTCACACCCGTCATTCTGGGTACACGTTGCGCTCTACTGCTGCCACTTGCCTTTCCATTCCAAGATCGCACAAGTTGGCTGGTGACAGAGCATTTTCCATCATTGCCCCTGTTCTATGGAATGGCTTGCCTTCCCACATTCGTAACTCTCCAAATGTTCAAACATTCAAAAAGAACCTAAAAACTCACCTATTCACCTAATGTTTCCTCCCTCTTGTATTTTTTCCTTTCCATAGCGCTTTGTTTTTTCATTTAAAAAGCGCTCTCTAAATCTGTGTATTATTATTATTATTAGAACCAACAGGCAATTTTTTTGGTTTTTATGCACTTTCGTATCGATCACTAAATGGGCCTTTAAAGCATTTTTATCAGTGATTTGCACAGCCAACACAAGCTAAAAGCAATCAAAATACAGATTGTGGCATATTGGTATTGGCATATATCATTACAATGTGCTGATTGAATCTCTACCTTATGGCAAACATATAACAATGACCTAATGGAGCCAAACTCTGACATACCGTAAAACCCCGTCTACAAGGATATACCTAAGAAACGCCCTCAATAAAATTGGTTGCTTGTTGTATTTGGAGTTTGAGCAAATATATACTGGCACTGGGTGGCTATGCATTCCATCTAAGTATGTTTTAACACCAATCAATTGTATTGACATAATAACGACTGTTTCGTATACAGGATCGTATAGCTCAATTGATAGAGCGTCAGACTTTGGAACTGAAGACATGCTGAAGAGAGCATGGTCCGGGCACCGGTTCCGTTTTTTCATTCTCGTTTAATTTTAACCTTTTTGTTATGTTTTTTTTATCTTTCTTCAAATCTATCTTTCTACTTTTAATTTTAGGTGTTTTTTTTTTTTTTTTTAGTTTTTTTATAGTTTTTTTTAGTAATTTTGTGGTTTTACAGAAACTAGTAAAAGCATTTATTCTAATGCGAAACCCACGGTTAGACAGATGTGTTGTAACTACTTGTCTGTCCTCGTCTTTGCAATAAAAACCTATGTTGCACCTTTGTGCCATCCCAATTCTTGAGGTAGGGTGCGTTTTTGGCTTAAGCACGATTTTGTTTCTACTTGAAATGAAATCAAAATAAATATTGTTCTGTTGCCACAATTGCAGTTTTTTTTTTAAAAAATAATAGATGAGGAATAATAATTATTCCATATTTGAATCTATTGTCCCATCAAGAATAGAGTGTCTTCAAAAACTTCAATCAATTCATCTGACAAAGGAAACTATTCTGGTCATTCAATTTTGTTTCGCTTGCACCTGTTATATCACAGGCGTTGGTAGAGAAGGCACACTTCTCTTGTCTTCACCGAAGTAGTGATGTAAACACTAACATGATTAATTACCATAGCTAGCAATGGACATACACTATTTTTTGTTCCACTTGAACCCATACTATAGGCTATTCGCTGTCGATGTGACGTAATTAATCGGATTAACTACCATAGCAATTGATGAATACAATTTCGAATATATAGCCCTGCACTTCATCGTTCACGTGGCACCTATGCATTAAACCATAGTTGTCAAAGAAATGCTAATCACTCGCCATGTAAGATTAGTATTTATGAAAAGAGTGGTATTCAATCTATGTTTGGTGACATACGCGGGTGATTAGTGCAATCTGCTTGATGGTAGTTATTGCGATTATTACGTCACTTCGACAGCGAATTGTAGTATAGACGAATCCAACAAGCCACGTGATGGTCAGAATTTATTCGGCCATTATACGCTGGTGAAGTTGCGTAATTAATCGGATTAATTTCCATAGCAATAGGTGAAAACAATTTTGAACATATCGCGCTGCGCTACAAGCAGGTTACACTCATCACCTGTACTGTGTATGTCTGCAATCATAGATTGAATACAATACTGGTCTTTTCAAAGATCTTACAGGTGCAGCATGATATGGTTCAATGAAGAGGTACGGCCTGAACGTATCAGTGTATAACGCGGTATATTCAAAATTGTTTTCACCTATTGCTATGGTAGTTAATCCGATTATTACGTAACTTCGCCAGCGTATTGGAATAAAACAGGAGGATGTGAGTTCATAAGGGCAATGTCGGGGATAGGTCACAATCGATGTGGAGAGATGAGAGGTCCGACCAACAGCCATAGCGATTCAACTAATTCCAGCGGACGGTCTGTGGCTAGTAAGGAATCGTCTTTGACCAAATGCGCAGATCTGTCTCGTCAGGAAGATATTTAATATCCCGAATTTATAATAGGCCTATGCCTACCAGTTCCATCGTATAACCGATCTGCTAGAGAATATTTGTTACCATGTTTAATAAATTCGTATTTATCGTATAATAAAATGTAGCCAAATGTATATTATGTGTCACACGGTTTTCTGCTGAACCACTAGCAGGCTATGTTACCACATCTATGACAATGACAAAGGTGAATTTTGATGATTTTTACGATCGTCCGGATGAGCAAATCACTGAATGGGTCTTTAGTTCCCTCCTCTCCTTATCCTGCCAATATTATATGAATCAAAGAAAAATAAAGAAAACATAAAATTAAACAAGAAAAAAAGACAAAGAAAAGAAACAATAAAAGAAAAACAATAGAATAAATTAAACTAAATATGAAAACAAAATGATCACGAAAGGAGTCTTTAGAAAATGCAAGAAAATATAAATGAAAAGTTTGAACAATATTTTGTTTATAAAAGTTTGTGTGACAGTGATGAGGCTCGAACTCACCATCTTCCGATCTAAAGAACCAAAGTCTTATGCCTTGCCAAGTGAGCTATGCTCGTGAGATGCGAAATAAAGATAAAATAATACATTGTATACCTGCTTGTGTCGGTAAATAATTTGCTCAAATTCCATAATGATATAATATTGTGGAGGGCGCTAGCGTGAAATATGCTATCATCACAGTCGCTTCTATTCCTTATAGACGGGTTTCTACGGTATTACGTAAAGATGGGATAAACGGATATAAATATCCTTTTAAACAACATACAATAGCAAAAACATTGATTAATTAAAGAAATAACCGGAGGCAACAAACATAATTATACCTATCACAGTTATAGTGAATGATGCTGTAGCCACGTTGTTGAAATTATCTCTTGCCGTATACGTTACAGTTGTAGTGCCGATAGGAAAAGAAGTACCGGGATTATGACTAGATGTTAATGTAAAGGAAACAGAGTTGTCAGTTGCTGTGGGCCTTGACCACGTAACAACAGCCGTTGGTTGGTTATGATCAGTATTCATAATTATATTCGAAGGCGTGTTGAAAATAGTGGGCGATTCCTCATCTGAAATTTATTGAATGGGGGAAAAGAGAGAAGAAGAAATGGTTTAATAGAACAACTTATTTTAGTCACTTTTAGTAACATAATGATTTGCAATTAAATCTGCAAACCATGCCATCACCGCCCAACCCCGTGCACGCACGCAACTATTCTGCTGGTCCTACTCATAACACCCACTCACCAACCGCACCCATACCCTCACCCTCCACCAACCAACAAAATACCCATTCATACACCAACACACACGCTAGAAGTCATAGCTATCGTGGTACATGTTTGTTTTTAAAAACGACATAGAATTCGGTTATCAGGATGGCTTTCTTCAAATGTTATTTTCAAAAGGGATAATGCGTAATATGAATATTTTTGTTCATTTATTTCGATTATATTTCTTCAGCAGGTGGATACCCAACTAGCAATATTAATCTAAAGGTTCCCTACAAAACTGACTGCGGTTAAATGTACACTACCATGACTACGGTACGTATGGCTCTCTGTACACTAGATGGTACACATAATGGCTCAGTTACCAAATTCTAAACGTTCCAGCATTGTCCAGGGTGGAGTTCAGAGCTCCGAACTTAATTTATAGGTCTTCATTTGGATAGATATATACAAGCCTGTAACTTACACACATGCACCCTACAATGTATTGATATGCACACAGTCTCATACGCATCTAGATGACAAACTGATTGCGAAGAAAACCCCAAAACACTATAATACCTGTTACTGTGATAGTGAATGAGGCCGTCGCCACATTGTTGGATGGGTCTGTTGCTGTGTAGGTCACCATGGTCGTGCCAATACGGAAAGAACCCATAGCAGTAGTTGGAACCTCTCTTTTACCGATCCCACCGGGTCCTTGTGGTCTATTACCGAACGTCAATGTAATTGGATCTCCTGAATTGTCTCTTACTGTTGGTTTTGTCCAAATCACAACAGCAACATTTGAATTTGGTGCGGCACGTTTGACTATATCAGGTGGAATGCCATATATAACAGGGTCCTCCGAATCTGAATCAACACATTTACATAAAGATAACATAACTAACAAATAAATAATTAACAACATGTTTAACATTATTATAAACCAAAGGTAAGATAACCGTAATTCTACTTGGTGGGCTTTAATGTCGTTGCCTAATGTCGTCAGATAAAAATACTGATCAACCAAATAACTAAGCGCTTTATAGCTCTTTATAACAACAATAATCCTTTACTGTACTGATTAGGCTACTAGATAAATGACGCCTTCATGGTTTGAATAAGACCCAAGACCGGCGGATACTTTGAATACGATAGTGGTGTAAAACTGGTCCTTATTGTGGGGCATGGCCCCCTGACAGTGAAGTTGCAGATTGTGCCCCTCGTCCCCTCGCCCGTCCATTGTGAAAATCTACGCCACTTGTCAACTCTAAACACACGCACCTACTACTGTGATATCAAAGGATGTCATTGCCACATTCCCATATTGGTCTGTTGCTGTGAACGACACAACATTGGGGCCAATAGGGAAAGCGTCTCCAGGATTATGACTCGAAGTAAGTGTAACTGGACCAGTATTGTCAGTTGCTGTGGGAGGTATCCACGTAACTACAGCCGTTGCCAGACCTGGATCTGTGTCCTGGGTTATGAAAGTGGGTGTGCCAGTAATGACGGGCTTCTCTGAATCTGGAGAGACTGTAATCATTTCAATTGTACAAAATGATACAAAATAAAATGATATAATATAATAATATTTATAAGTTAGATAACGTACCGTAAAACCTCGTCTACAAGCATATTGAGTGCTTTTGATGAAAGCTAAATTATTCCAGGCGCCATTATGGAATTTGAGCAAATAAATTACAGATCCAAGCATATACAAACAAGTATTATTGTAAGGCCAATCTATTGTATTTGTATATTTACGCTTGTTCGTATGAATTACGCTTTCATTAAAAACACTATATATGCTTATAGACGAGGTTTTACGGTATAATACCTTTAAGGTACGGATTTATAGTTGCTTTCACACATTATAGTAGGCATGATAGCGATGGGTTTTCTATGATGATTATTAAAAATCTACTCCTATCGCACACTCGTGTAAAACACACTCAAAGTGACACCTTGGCTTCTGTCATGGGTTGTTTACTTATTTTTTTTAATGAAAACATCAATTAATTTGATGCGAATGCAAGAAATCAAGTTATTCCAATCATGCTTTAATAATGGGAGTTTTCATTCCAATTCGCTATAATCTTCAGACGATTTAGCTAACAGAAAGAGATGACGTTACTTTGGAACACATTTTTCCTAATTTTTCTCATTCCAATGTCGGAAAAAAGTTGGAGATGCGTACAAGCTATAATCAATCAAGCTTATTATTTTGTGCTATTTTAGCAATTATTATGCAAAACTCAACTTACGAAGCCAATGAAATCAATTAAGTATTTTTTGAACACTTTATATGGAATCACATTACTCGTTGATGGTCGATAAACGTCCCAAAAAATCGGACTTAGTCACCGGTCAGTTCTACAGCATAGATATCCATGGCTAACGAAGGTTAACTATGGAAACATGTTAAAGGACATCAAGAAAATTTTCTAAGTTATTTATTTTGAGCTCTTTCGAGACGAGTAATGGATATATTCTGTAGATTTAGGTTTTGTCTGTGACTGCTAATGTGAGGCCTTCGTAAGTCGTACGGGGCTCAAACTCGGTGGGTGGGTGTAGTTCTGTCCTGGCAAGAAGAAGTTTATGTTCGTTAAGTCATCCGACCCCGGGGCCCCCTCCAAGGGGTCATTTGAGGTCAAATGACTAAAAACTGCCATATGGGCATGAAACTAGGTACTACGGGACTCAAACTCGGTGGGTGGGTGTAGTTCTGTCCTGGCAAGAAGATGTTCATGTTCGTTAAGTCATCCAACCCCGGGGCCCCCTCCCAGGGGTCATTTGAGGTAAAATGACTAAAAACTGTCATATGGGCATGAAACTAGGTCGTACGGGGCTCAAACTCGGTGGGTGGGTGTAGTTCTGTCCTGTCAAGAAGATGTTTATGTTCGTTTTAAAGTCATCTGACACCGGGGTCCGCTCCCAGGGGTCATCTGAGGTCAAATTACTAAAAAGTGTCGTATGGGCATGAAACTAGGTAGGTACAGTCAACATTTAAAACAACATTTTTGAAGGTCATTTTGGGGTCATCCAAGGTCACCACGGGTCATCTGAAGTCAAATTAGTAAAACTCATATATGGGCATGAAACTTGGTGGGTACAGTCAACATTTAGAGTTATAAGTTTAGATCATTTTGGGGTCATCCAAGGTCACCCAGGGGTCATCTGAGGTCAAATTACTAAAAACTGTCGTATGGGCATGAAACTTGGTGGGTACAGTCAACATTTATTTTTTTAATTAAATTTTTGGAAGGTCATTTTGGGGTCGCCAGGGGTCATCTGAGGTCAAATTAGTAAAAACTGTCATATGGACATGTCACCATCAGCCTGGTAATCGCGCCCAGCCGAGAACCGCCAAATATGGTAACCGCCTAGTCTATTTTAAAACTGATACATCAATGACTATGTTCATCATGTCATTATTGTATCATTCTCACATACATTAGGAAATGAATTTGGAGAATAGAGGCCTTGCATGTGATCTGACATATCATCCCGTAAATATGGCGGACTACTCAAATGCATTCAACAAAAGCATGATTGCAATCAAATAGGTTGATGACAACATTTGATTGAATGGACTGCACTCCGCCATAACTATACGGTGAAGGACACCGGCTCAAATCCTTTGTTTGGAGCCAATCGATAATTTCATGCAGGGCCTCTATACTTTCTGTTAATAAAATACTATGCTGACCTCACACTCCAGTAATTTCAGATCATTGAGCTCAGTACATTAATACATCAAAGAATGTCTTCCAATTCATGAAAACAAATAGATAATCTGCATATCGGATTAAAAGCTTGAGGCATTTCAATTGCAAGGCCCATTACTTATACACCAACAACAACATAGGCCTACAAGTGTATATAATGTAGCATGTGCACACATTATCATGTTGTGGATGGTGAATCAAGCTGCAGTGCCTACCCATTCCCAAATAAATGCAGTGACCAACCGGTGTTCACTCATGATTGACGTACTGATCATTATGTATGATTTAAACTCATAGGTTTTGGCAATTTGGGAGGGTGGGTTCAAAAATGACCCCATAGGATTATACGGGGTAAAAATTTCAAATTGCTCAAATACCCTTTCAAATATATCAAATTATTTAAATAAATAAATGAATGAATGAATGAATGAATGAATGAATGAAAGAATGAATGAATGAATAAATAAATAAATAAATGAAAAAAATTGAACAAATTGTAGCGTAGCATTAAAATCATAATAACCATTGCTGGCAGGCGGATTCGAACCAACGATATTGACATTACCAGTCTGATGCTCTAACACTGAGCTATGCCATCATCTAGTAATGAGGGTCAAGTTTTTAGCGTATACAGTGTTTGTCTGTGAAAATGCCGCCTTGTGAAATAAATAAATATAAAGTCTCAATTTTTAATTTAAATTTATTTGATAATTTTCTAACCTATATTTTCTTTAGAGCAGGGACAAATATTTCCCCTTTTATCCAATTTGGCCGCTAAATAAGAATCTACTTCTTTTATTACTGATTTAATTCCGCGATTTGTTCCATTCAGCAATATCAAAGATTAATGTCAAGCATCTCACGACAGATATTTAGTTGGCTTAGTGGTTTTGCACAGTGCTTTTTTAACCGGGAGGTACCGAGATCGATTCCCACCTCTGCCTGCAATTTTTTTTCAAGACTGGGAAATAATAACCTGACATTCGCCGCTGACATTCGTACTGCAGAAGCGGAGTTGTAACTTGTTAAACTTTGCTCCTTCCGTAAAAGGGTACATTATTTTGGCACTACATTATTTCTTTTTTCCACATTGCTGGTAGGCCCCTATTAAATATCAAATGGTCATAATTGGCGGTCACTTCAAATCATCGCCAACTGAACGAGGTTCAGGAATGTACTCTCATTGTTAATTGTTGGTTAATCCACCACTTGAACAGGACTTAACCAAAGCAAACAAAGACTTAAGCTTTTTTACGAATGCTATACATAAGTATAAGCTTATTATCCTCTTCAACAATAGGATTAAAGATTGGTGCTTGACTGGAATTACGTGCTAGTGTCATTGGTTATTGTTAAAAGGCAATAAGGTGTGTAATTGCAATATTTCCTCTGAATAGGAAAGACTCTCTACATCGAACCATGGATGCTGGTGGTTCGAATTAAGCCCGATCCTGACTCCACTTCGCAGCGGTATGCGATGCTGCGATGCTTTTCAAACATCTCAGCATCCCGCGATGAAATTAAAATGTACAGGTGGAGTCAGTATCGGGCTTTAGGAATAAAAACCCAATTAGAAATGATGCGCTTGAGAATTCAACAATATAAATAATGGTAGCTCTATTATAATACACATTAATGATAAAATTCCAAAATATAATACGTTTTCTGTCTTTGCTTGTCACGTGGTAGCGATTATATTTTTAAATAAGTTTCAAATGAATAACAACAAGACAAGTGGCCGACTGGCCGAGTGGTCTAAGGCGCTAGGCTCATAGAGTACTAAGCGTTGCGCCGTGAGTTCGAACCCCGCCTCTGCCAAACTTTAAAAGAAGTAAATTAAAATTTGACTTTTTTAAATTTCATATCTGGGAAATGTGACTGGGATAATTTATGTATGGTGTGGAGTGGTGTGATAGGGCATGTACTTTAACTGGCCGGCGCGGTCCGGTGACTAAGTCTTTATTGGGCGTTTTATCGGCAGTCAACGAGTAATGAAGATTCAACCGTACCAGTAATTGTCACAACAAATGATGTCATCGCCAGATTGTTGGAAGGATCTCTGGCTGTATATGTCACTGTAGATTGGCCGAGTGTAAAATAAGATCCAGGGTTATAATTTGAAGTAAGTGTAACTAAGCCAGAATTGTCGACTGCAGTGGGGGGAGTCCATGTCACGTAAAGAGTAGTGGATACCCTACTGTCACGGATATACCGATTTATATCAGCAGGGGTGCCGGAGATGACTGGAGATTCTGCATCTTTGGTTCCAAATAAAACAAAGCGGATATAAATCATCACAAATCTAATCACGACGGTGTTGGCAACCACTATTTTAAAGTGAAATTTAAAATATTTAATGCATTTAACAGTGAGTTTGATAAATAAATAAATCAAGCATTTCAATGAAAAACAATGCAAAAAGCAAGTATTCAACAACTCATCTAATGATTTGAAATTACTTGGTACTCTAGGTAAGATTTAATCTTTCTCCAGACAAATCCTTTTCTCCCGGGCCTTTTCTACAGCGACATGTACTCTGAAGTGGTAAAAGTGAGCAATTGTGATACCAAAATTATTGTTGGTGTAATAACCTCGTCTAGTTGCTGAACAGGCTTTGATGAGTATCCAAGTAGAAGTAGAAGTAGAATAGTTGGGTAACAAGTTGGGTAGCTAAATAAAACTTAATAACGTACCCAATATTGTAACGGTGAAAGATATCATAACAACATTGCCGTGCGGATCTCTCGCTGTATATATCACTGTGGTAATGCCAATAGGAAAATAATCTCCCGGATCGTGACTTGATGTTAGTCTAACTTGACCTGAATTGTCACTTGCTGTGGGTAGTATCCACGTCACGACAGCAGTTGGTAGATTAAGATCAGTGTTTTGAGTTATATCAGACAGCATATGGGAAATAACCGGATACTCAACATCTGGGGAAGCTATAATTAACATAAGAAGGTGTGATTTGTAGATCATTTTATTCCAAATCTCATTTACTTTCAAGCAATATGAAATCAAAGAAGATGTCTGTTATTTCATATAAAATCACTTTCAGTCGTCATGGTTGTAAATGTATCTCACGATAGATATTATAATGGCACGTGATTGATTTACTTCAGCCTCTTGATATTTAGTTAATGTAGCAAAGACAGTCCTGTCAGCCTGTTGGAATATTAGTTATTTAACTCAAAAGGGGCCAAATTTTGGGGTATTTATGTTAAAACCAGAACTTACTTTTTACTGTAACGATGAACGACGTCATAGCCACGTTGTCGTAAGGATCCATAGCTATATAAGTCACAGTAGTGTCACCTAGTTTAAACATATCACCAGGATCATGACTTGATGTAAGTATGACTTGTCCAGAATTGTCACTCACTGTAGGCGGAGTCCAAATCACGGCACCAGAGGTTTGGCCAACTTCGATGTTTTTAATTACAAGCGAAGGCGTGCCAGAAATGACAGGGTCCTCATTATCTGTAATCGATAATCAAATTACTAACTTTAAACAATTCTGTTATTCCCAAAAAATGTTACATGCGTCGTGTAATGGTACGGTCAATATTTGGAGTCACCGATTCCTTATATCTATGTAGCGATACCGATCTATAGTTTGATCAGCTCGTAATCGGCGGGCCTTATAACATCGCGGATTAATATCATTACATTTTATTTGGAGAATTGTCTTGTGACATCTCACCAGAAATATTGCAAATTATTAATTAAGTCCTATACTTTGTCTACTTTTTTTAACACGCAAAATATAGACCAGGCAGATCAACTATATCAATCTTAATGTAGGTCTACTTTTCGGCGTATGAGTAAACTCCTAATAATTTCCGCCGATTAATATCAGGGCGTGTGTAGAACAGTGAAGATCTGGGTATCAAAGACTTAAACAAGTCTGTGTTTTGGGTTATATCAGATGGTATGTTAAAGATTACTGGAATTTCAATATCTGCAAATAGCAAAGAAAATATTCAGATATGTTTTCAACATTTAAGTTCAGTCTCAATGGTTCTCTGCCATTAAAAAATATCTTGCAATAGTTCAAAGTTAAGAGACAAACATTGATAGATTTCCCGATATTTAACTTTACATGATCTTAAGATATTCTTTGCCACTAAAAATATATGAATACGGACCTGTCACAGTTATGATGAACGATTTGATATCTTGATTGCCGAACGGATCTGTAGCAGTATACCACACTGTGGTGGAGCCGATAGGGAAAGAATCGCCAGAATCTATGTTTGAGATAAGTGTTACTGAACCCGAATTGTCACTTGCTGTGAGTGGCGGCCAAGTCACCACGGCAGATGGTTCCATAGGATCGGTGTTTTGGGTTATATCAGATGGTATGTTAAAGATTACTGGAATTTCAACATCTGCAAATAGCAAAGAAAATATTCAGATATGTTTTCAACATTTAAGTTCAGTCTCAATGGTTCTCTGCCATTATATAGAAAAACATACAAAATGCAATGTGATGAAAAAATATCTTGCAATAGTTCAAAGTTAAGAGACAAACATTGATAGATTTCCCGATATTTAACTTTACATGATCTTAAGATATTCTTTGCCACTAAAAATATATGAATACGGACCTGTCACAGTTATGATGAACGATTTGATATCTTGATTGCCGAACGGATCTGTAGCAGTATACCACACGGTGGTGGAGCCGATAGGGAAAGAATCGCCAGAATCTATGTTTGAGTTAAGTGTTACTGAACCCGAATTGTCACTTGCTGTGAGTGGCGGCCAAGTCACCACGGCAGATGGTTGCAAAAGATCGGTGTTTTGGGTTATATCAGATGGTATGTTAAAGATTACTGGAATTTCAACATCTGCAAATAGCAAAGAAAATATTCAGATATGTTTTCAACATTTAAGTTCAGTCTCAATGGTTCTCTGTCATTATATAGAAATACATACAAAATGCAATGTGATGAAAATATTATCTTGCAATAGTTCAAAGTTAAGAGACAAACAGGGATAGATTTCCTGATACTTTACATGATCTTTAGATCATGTAAAGTGTTGACAAAAATGTATTGTGTTGACAAAATTATCTTGCAAAAATTGTTAGATGTCCTGAACAATTGGTTTATTATTTTACATGATCGTTAGATATTCTTATGCACTGAATACGGACCTGTCACAGTTATGATGAACGATTTGATATCTTGATTGCCGAACGGATCTGTAGCAGTATACCACACGGTGGTGGAGCCGATAGGGAAAGAATCGCCAGAATCTATGTTTGAGATAAGTGTTACTGAACCAGAATTGTCACTTGCTGTGAGTGGCGGCCAAGTCACCACGGCAGATGGTTCCATAGGATCGGTGTTTTGGGTTATATAAGATGGTATGTTAAAGATTACTGGAATTTCAATATCTGCAAATAGCAAAGAAAATATTCAGATATGTTTTCAACATTTAAGTTCAGACTCAATGGTTCTCTTCCATTATACAAAAAATTACATACCAAAATTGTGTTGAAAAAAGTATTTGGCAATAGTTCCAAGTTGAGAGACAAAATTGTTAGATTTCCTAAAGTATAGGCTTAATACTTTACATGATCTTTTAAATATTTATATCCACTGAAAATGTATGAATACGGACCTGCCACGGTTATCATAAACGATTTGATATCCTGATTGCCGAACGGATCTGTAGCCGTATACCACACTGTGGTGGAGCCGATAGGGAAAGAATCGCCAGAATCTATGTTTGAGATAAGTGTTACTGAACCAGAATTGTCACTTGCTGTGAGTGGCGGCCAAGTCACCACGGCAGATGGTTCCATAGGATCGGTGTTTTGGGTTATATCAGATGGTATGTTAAAGATTACTGGAATTTCAATATCTGCAAATAGGAAAGAAAATATTCAGATATGTTTTCAACATTTAAGTTCAGTACCAATGGTTCTCTGCCATTATATAGAAATACATACAAAATGCAATGTGATGAAAAAATTATCTTACAATAGTTCAAAGTTAAGAGACAAACATTGATAGATTTCCTGATACTTTACATGATCTTTAGATTATACTTTGCCACTAAAAATATATAATATGAATACGCACCTATCACGGTTATGATGAACGATTTCATATCCTGATTGCCGAACGGATCTGTAGCCGTATACCACACTGTGGTGGAGCCGATAGGGAAAGAATCGCCAGAATCTATGTTTGAGATAAGTGTTACTGAACCAGAATTGTCACTTGCTGTGAGTGGCGGCCAAGTCACCACGGCAGATGGTTCCATAGGATCGGTGTTTTGGGTTATATCAGATGGTATGTTAAAGATTACTGGAATTTCAACATCTGCAAATAGCAAAGAAAATATTCAGATATGTTTTCAATATTTAAGTTTAGTACCAATGGTTCTCTTCCATTGTACAAAAATGCATACAACAATGTACTGTGTTGACAAAATTATCTTGCAAAAATTGTTAGATTTCCTGAAAAATTGGTTTATTACTTTACATGATCGTTATATATTCTTATGCACTGAATACGGACCTGTCACAGTTATGATGAACGATTTGATATCTTGATTGCCGAACGGATCTGTAGCAGTATACCACACGGTGGTGGAGCCGATAGGGAAAGAATCGCCAGAATCTATGTTTGAGATAAGTGTTACTGAACCAGAATTGTCACTTGCTGTGAGTGGCGGCCAAGTCACCACGGCAGATGGTTCCATAGGATCGGTGTTTTGGGTTATATCAGATGGTATGTTAAAGATTACTGGAATTTCAACATCTGCAAATAGCAAAGAAAACATTCAGATATGTTTTCAATATTTAAGTTCAGTACCAATGGTTCTCTTCCATTGTACAAAAATGCATACAACAATGTACTGTGTTGACAAAATTATCTTGCAAAAATTGTTAGATTTCCTGAACAATTGGTTTATTACTTTACATGATCGTTATATATTCTTATGCACTGAATACGGACCTGTCACAGTTATGATGAACGATTTGATATCTTGATTGCCGAACGGATCTGTAGCAGTATACCACACGGTGGTGGAGCCGATAGGGAAAGAATCGCCAGAATCTATGTTTGAGATAAGTGTTACTGAACCAGAATTGTCACTTGCTGTGAGTGGCGGCCAAGTCACCACGGCAGATGGCTGCAAAGGATCGGTGTTTTGGGTTATATCAGATGGTATGTTAAAGATTACTGGAATTTCAACATCTGCAAATAGCAAAGAAAATATTCAGATATGTTTTCAATATTTAAGTTCAGTACCAATGGTTCTCTTCCATTACACAAAATACATACAGAAATACATTGTGTTGACAAAATTATCTTGCAACTTGCAATAGTTCCAAAAATTGTTATGTCCTGAACTATTGGCTTATACTTTAGATATCTTTAGATATTCTTATCCAATGAAAATATTAGCGATCACTGGCATTTCGACATGCAAATAGGAAAGAAAATTCATTCTCAATGGTTCTCTTCCATATTATAAAAAAAATACCTACAAAAATGCATTGTGTTGAAAAAAGTATTTTGCAATAGTTTCAAGTTGAGAGACAAAATTATAGTAATACTTTACACGATCTTTAGATATTCTTCTTTAGATATTCTTATCTACTGAAAATATATGAAAGTTGTTGTTAGTCCTTGAGGAACAACGATATTGTTAAACATTATGTAATTACATAAACATGTGAAATTACTTTTATTATTTATTAACTCACATCTTTATCAAAACCTCACCAGTCACTTACCCAATATTGTGATTATGAAAAATGTCGTAACCAAATTACCATGCGGATCTATTGCTGTATATCTCACTGTGGTAATGCCAATAGGAAAATAATCTCCAGGATCGTAACTTGATGTTAGTGTAACTTGACCTGAATTGTCACTTGCTGTGGGTAGCATCCACGTCACGACAGCAGTTGGTAGATTAAGATCAGTGTTTTGAGTTATATCCGGCGGCGTATTGAAAATAATCGGATATTCAACATCTGGGGAAGCTATAATTTAAGTAAGAATGTGCGATTTGTAGATTTTTATTTCAAATCTCATTTACTTACTAATTACGAAAAAAGAAATAGGTTTTCGTTATTTATTTACAATTCCTCTTATGTTGATATTCAGTTAAATGTGCTGACGTCACATCATTATCAATCAGATGTCTGATCAAGTCTGATGGTTTCGGACGCTACGTAGTATTGCTGAGTTGCACAATTTTAGTTCCAGTATCAGATTTGATTTACAAAATAACAATCCTCGAACGTATTTTATTTGGATGAATAGACCATTCCTATAATTAGTACTTCCCTGTCGTTAATAAAATAACGAAATAGTCACGTGATACCTTTTTTACTTCACTAACGGCAAGAAATTGCCACTGATAGGAATGATATATTACTGTATCACAAGCTAAATTACTCCCGGGATTTGTGTTTGAATTATTTACAAGAACCTACTTTTTACTGTAACAATGAACGTTGTCACAGCCACGTTGCCAGAGGAATCCATAGCTGTATATGTCACTGTGGTGTCACCAAGATTAAACGTATCACCAGGATAATGACTTGCTGTAAATGTGACTTGCCCTGAATTGTCTCTCGCCGTAGGCGGGTCCAAATCACGACACTCGAGGATTGACCAACTCCGATGTTTTTAATTACAAACGGAGGCGTCCCAGAGATGACAGGGTTCTCATCATCTGTAATCGACAACCGACTTAATAACTTTATCATATTATTAACTTTAAACAATTGTCTAATAAATGTTTTCTGCATCTTCATGTTTTGTACGGTTAATATTTGCGTGGAAAGTACTTCACATGATAATGAATAGAATAGAATAGAATAGAATAGAATACAATACAATACAATACAATACAATACATCACAGGTGGTATAGGACATGCGACACGTGACGTACGAGGCTGACGAAACTAGCAGGCTGATAGTCCGTTCATAATAAATAGTTAGCAGTTACAAATTGACAAACAACATATTTACAACGGAGTGTGTCGCACCCCAACGATTTTATAATAACATAATTTTGCTTAGAAACAAACCGGATATGTAAATTGTGGGTAAAGCTTAAATAATGCGGTGGCTGTTTTTTGGTTATATCAGGAGTTCCTATGGATCCCAGAAATGTAAAGTTCATACGCGTGCACATACAGCCTGTACTCACGAAGTTATGGGGCACAACAAGTTGAGGGTATACAGGGGGTCAAAATGTAGTAAAGTTGCTTTTCGTACAATTTGAGACTAAATGTTTGTGTAGCTTGAAGGTTTAAAAAAAAACAGTTTGCACTATCTGCAATGTCTGGTTACACATCAAAGAGTTACAAGATCGGTAGGATTCAATAGGATTTAGTTGCCTTTGATTTAATTTATTAACTATCTTCTGAACTTCACGTAGTAGAGAGTGTATACTTTTAATTTCCTGAATCCCTTGAACATGAACAATTTGTAATTTGCAAATGTTGCATTTTTGTGATCCTTAGGACAAGATGAATAATTTAATGTTTTTGAGTGAATTTGAAGCATGCTTAATTTTTTCCCCTGTAGTCTTTTTATGGTCATGGGGTTCAGCAGTTTGGTAGACAAAAGATTCAGGTTAAGCATACCCGAATTACCAAAAATTAGCTATTACGCAAACATACCATTATCAAAACGTCTACAAACATTACCTTTGATAATAAATGTTTTACTTTAGCATTCTAACTTAATATCACAAATAATTAAGTGAAATGACTGCAATAACACATCAAGTGACTCGTTGCATTGTCATTCCTTTTATCATGTACATTTAAATAGTGCATATAGTGTGTACAATAATGCACATAATTATGCGCTAAGCCTCGTTTGTGTGCTTACTAATATGCATGTTCAATATACGATTTGAACTCTGCCGGGCTAGGCCTAAAATTCGGAGGCTTCGCCAAAACCCAAGAATCTGGGTTTAATTTTGTCAGGATTTACCTTACATTCGGAGGCTATAGCGTGATATTGCTGTACATTCCTAGAAAAGGACTACAAAATCCTAGACTTTCTAACTGATTTAAGCTTTGCTATGCTATTCATTGGTTTGGGAGCAGAATCGACTGGCTACATTTGGTATACGGATCGATTCTTGAGTTTGCTTGACAACATAATTGATAATTTTGCTTGATCACATCACAAATATTGGTACTGAAACGAATTTGTTTGAAAACTCATAGCAATCACAGTAGAACATTTCAAAGAAATGCACCATTTCCACAGGGTAGTTTGACTCGCGCACAGGTGACAATTAAAAAAATAGAATGGGGATACGTTACAAAATAGACTAACCAGTGCATGTTATTCCATCTCCATTGTAGCCGGTATTACAAGCGCATGTGAAAGAACCATCGGTATTGGTGCAAGCAGCATTTTGGTCACAGTTATCAGCATCCGAAGTACATTCATTAATATCTGTACAGAAATGTATCAAACAAAATATTCCTCGAAATAGACTATTAAAAGTCAACTTCTGTGAACAAATAGCACTTTTCTGGTGTATTTTCAAAAGGTAATTTGACTCTAGTATAGGTGACAATTATTTGAAAAATAAAATAAAATGGTGATAATAACCAGTGCATGTTATTCCGTTTCCTCTGTAGCCGGTATTACATGCGCATGAGAAGGATCCTTCGGTATTGGTGCAAGCAGCATTTTGGTCACAGTTATCAGTATCCGATGTACATTCATTAATATCTGTATAAAAATATATCAAACAAGATACTTCTCAAAATAGACAATTAATAGTCAATATCTGTTAACAATTAGCACTTTTCTGGTGAAGAAGATGATTAAATACCATACTGCAGTTACTGTCCGTTTTCCTATACACAATACACAGTGCTCTCACCATTGACGCGTGACCTCTACAAACAGTATATGTTATAGGTATATGGGCATTGCCTAGTTAACATCACTGTGTGAAAAATAACCGGCCAATATTTAAACTATTCTCCAAACTTCTAGCAAATGTATTTCTCTAACATGACCTAAAATTACAGCTATGTTAGATGTTCAGAAGGGGTCGCACTTTCGTAGAATATGAGTGAGGGCAAAGCATAGCTAGCTCATAGCTAACCAACTCCCCGTGTTAATTGAATGGAGATTTGACCGAACATATTGAGCTATATTGGTAACGGACCGCTCCGTTCTGAAGGATGCCACAAAAAAACGGTACAAGCTACATTTAAACTATTCTATGAAATTCTAGAAAATATAGTTTTGTAACATGTCCTAAATTTTTAGCTAATTTAGGTGTTTGGAGAGGGTCGCACTTTTGTGTTTTAGGAAGGATATGTAAACGACAGATAACACAAAAATATGAAGAAATTATTTCCAAACCGTGTTAAGTCAACACTCATTATGTTGCTCATTTTCAAGAATGCTGGTTAACAAAAAGCAGGCCATTGTCTCATTTCGTGAACAAAGGTCCACATACCATTGTTTCCTTTCGTTTCCTTTATAATCGGTTACCCAACTGAAGCTTTAATACCAGCTTTATTGCGATATCGCACATGTAAAACAGACACATGTGCACAACCAGAGAAGATCCTATTTAATCAGTTGAGCTGTTTCAATGAGTGTTATCTTGGTTTAATAGCTTTTAATGGGGTTTAAGTCCTGCAAAGGTCGAGAAGAATTCTACTGTAGACATGACTGCATCATGCGCGATATAGATCAACATTATACGGCTAGTGACCAACTTTTTGGGAAACAATTTTAGCAATGCTTGTTTATATTATCGTTTATATTATTAAGTTAAGTCCTATGGAAAAACTGATTTTGAGACATAATCAAGAGAAACGTTTAAATGTTTCATGTACTCTGAACACGATATAACTAAAACTCATTGCGGTAAAATAAATTGGCTGTGCTTGACAACACAATTTATAAATTTTGATTAATTACATATTATACGATTTGAACTTTGCCGGGCTAGACCTAAAATTCGAAGGCTTTACCATGCTGATCCAAAACCCAAGAATCTGGGTTTCATTTTGTCAGGATTTACCTAACATTCGGAGGCTATAACGTGATATTGCTGTACATTCCTAGAAATGGACTGCAAAATCCTAGAAATGGACTACAAAATCCTAAACTGATTTAAGCGTTGCTGAGCTATTTGTTGGTTTGGGAGCAGAATCGGCTGGCAAAACTCGGTATAGGGATCGATTCTTGGCTTTGCTTGACAACACAATTGATTATGTTTGCTTGATCACATCACAAATATTGGTACTGAAACGAATTTGTTTGAAAACTCATAGCAATCAAAGTAGAACATTTCAAAAGAAATGCTCCATTTCCAAAGGGTAGTTTGACTCGCGCACAGGTGACAATTAATAAAATATATAATTGGGATACATTACAAAATAGACTAACCAGTGCATGTTATTCCATCTCCATTGTAGCCGGTATTACATGCGCATGTGAAGGAACCATCGGTATTGGTACAAGCAGCATTTTGGTCACAGTTATCAGTATCCGATGTACATTCATTAATATCTGTAAAAAAAATGCATTAAACGAGATATTTTTCGAAATAGACTATTAATAGTCAATTTTAGTCTAGTTTGACTAGCGTATTGTTAACAATTATGTTTTTTTAAATTGATTAGCGATACATTACAAAATATACTAACCAGTGCATGTTAATCCTTCTCCATTGTAGCCGGTATTACATGCGCATGTGAAGGAACCATCGGTATTGGTGCAAGCAGCATTTTGGTCACAGTTATCAGCATCCGAAGTACATTCATTAATATCTGTATAAAAATGTATCAAACGATATATTTTTGCAAATAGAATATTAATAGTCATTTTCTTTGAACAATTAGCACTTTTCTGGTGTATGATTCAATACAAGACATAGATCAAAAGTATACTGTGATAAACTTTTGGGAAATATTTTAGTAATGCTTGTTTATATTAACGTTTATATTATTAGGTTAAGTCCTATATTTGAAATAAAAACTGATTTTGAGATATAATAAAAAAAGGTTTAAATATTTCATGTACTCTGAAGCATGATACAAGTAAACCTAAATTACGGTTATTGGTTTTTGTTGACAACGCAATTTATCATTTGTTGTATTGGCATTGGTAATGGGACGAATTTGTTTGAAGACTCTTAGCAATCATAATAAACCATTTCGATAGGAATGTACCATTTCCAAAAGGTAGTTTGACTAGCGTACAGGTGACAATTTTTATTTTGATTGAATGGCGATACATCACAAAATAGACTGACCAGTGCATGTTATTCCATCTCCATTGTAGCCGGTATTACATGCGCATGTGAAGGAACCATCGGTATTGGTGCAAGCAGCATTTGGGTCACAGTTATCAGTATCCGAAGTACATTCATTAATATCTGTACAGAAATGTATCAAACAATATATTTCTCGAAATAGACTATTAAAAGTCAATTTTTGTGAACAAATAGCACTTTTCTGGTGTATTTTCAAAAGGTAATTTGACTTGCGTATAGGTGACAATTATTTGAAAAATAAAATAAAATGGCGATAATAACCAGTGCATGTTATTCCGTTTCCTCTGTAGCCGGTATTACATGCGCATCTGAAGGATCCTTCGGTATTAGTGCAAGCAGCATTTTGGTCACAGTTATCAGTATCCGATTTACATTCATTAATATCTGTATAAAATGTGTCAAACGATATAGTTTTCGAAATAGATTTAGTCAATATCTGTGAACAATTAACACTTTTCTGGTGTATAAAATGATTAAATACGCGATGTAGATCAAAAAACAACATTTATTTTCATTTTAGACTTTTTTATAGTCTATTTTTCTTCATTTCAGCTTAATTTAGCAGTTGTCATGGTTGTGTGTAAATTCCTATTACTATAAGATACGTTGTAATAAAACACGATTTTAAATATTTGTATATTAATTTTCTCTGAGGGTTTGCAGCAAAATTGATATTTTATTTTCCTTGGTATGGGTTTCAGTTGTGGCTAGTAGTCAGGTAATGATGATGGTGATGATGATGATGATATGATGATGATGATGACGACGACGATGACGACGACGACGACGACGACGACGATGATGATGATAATGATGACGATGATGATGATGATGATGATGATGATGATGATGATGATGATGATGACGATGATGATGATGATGATGATGATGATGATAATCAATACACAAACGACAAAGAGGAACAAACATGCCTAGCATGTAATTCTATTTTAACATGGAAACGTTTGACCTCTTATCTTCTCGCAAACTAAGATTATGCATATCTTATCTCTTCAATAAACATTGTAAAAGTCGATTTGGCCTTGACACGTCGGGCTTGCCGAAAATGTGAGCATGTCTACTATTTCCATGCTGTGAGTGATACCATAGAAACGTGCTCTTTGTTTAAACATTACAAGTAACATGAGTGGCAAACATTAATGTTTCATATTCCTTGCAACCCCCCCCAAAGCAATGTTGGAGCCAATACTAGACCAATTGTCCGTTCCTGTCTCAGTATCAAAACAACATTGACTGGTGGGTGCAGGAGGGGGGTTGAGAATTTCATACTAAATTAAATCCCTCATCACTGCCATCATCGTCACCATCCCGACTCTAATAATCATCTGACATCAGTTGTATTATCCATCATCATCATCATCATCATCATCATCATCATCATCATCATCATCATCATCATCATCATCGACAACAACAACAACAAAAACAACATCATCATCATCATCATCATCATCTAAACCATCATCAATATCACCATCATCATCACCATCATCATCATCATCGTCGTCGTCATCATCATTTACACTATAGCCACATAAATAGAAATCTTACATTAACTGCAAGTCATCAGAAAAACAAAATATTTTAAACAAATTATTGTTTTATTACTGTGCGCACAGTTTGCAACAACAACATCAACTGCTAGATTATGCTCAAATGAAAAATAAAATAGACTTTCAAAAATCTATAATGAAAAAAAAATTTGTTAAAAATAGAATGGGGATACATTACAAAATAGACTAACCAGTGCATGTTATTCCATCTCCATTGTAGCCGGTATTACAAGCGCATGTGAAGGAACCATCGGTATTGGTGCAAACAGCATTTTGGTCACAGTTATCAGTATCCGATGTACATTCATTAATATCTATATAAAATGTATCAAACGAGATATTTTTCGAAATAGATTTAGTCAATATCTGTGAACAATTAACATTTTTCTGGTGTATAAAATGATTAAATACACGATGTAGATCAAAAATAGAATGGCGATACATTACAAAATAGACTAACCAGTGCATGTTATTCCATCTCCATTGTAGCCGGTATTACAAGCGCATGTGAAGGAACCATCGGTATTGGTGCAAACACCATTTTGGTCACAGTTATCAGCATCCGAAGTACATTCATTAATATCTGTATAAAATGTATCAAAAGAGATATTTTTCGAAATAGACTATTAATAGTCAATTTTAGTCTAGTTTGACTAGCGTATAGGTAACAATTATTTTTGTTTAAATTGAATGGCGATACATTACAAAATAGACTAACCAGTGCATGTTATTCCATCTCCATTGTAGCCGGTATTACATGCGCATGTGAAGGAACCATCGGTATTGGTGCAAGCAGCATTTTGGTCACAGTTATCAGCATCCGAAGTACATTCATTAATATCTGTATAAAAATGTATCAAACAAGATATTTTTCGAAATAAATTATTAATAGTCAATATCTGTGAACAATTAACACTTTTCTGGTGTATAAAATGATTAAATACGCGATGTAGATCAAAAATAGAATGGGGATACATTTCAAAATAGACTAACCAGTGCATGTTATTCCATCTCCATTGTAGCCGGTATTACAAGCGCATGTGAAGGAACCATCGGTATTGGTGCAAACAGCATTTTGGTCACAGTTATCAGCATCCGAAGTACATTCATTAATATCTGTATAAAATGTATCAAACGAGATC
Source organism: Amphiura filiformis (assembly GCF_039555335.1). Lineage (NCBI taxonomy): Eukaryota > Metazoa > Echinodermata > Ophiuroidea > Amphilepidida > Amphiuridae > Amphiura > Amphiura filiformis. The sequence continues at coordinate 60,587,347 of NC_092632.1, forward strand.
TTTTTCGAAATAGATTTAGTCAATATCTGTGAACAATTAACACTTTTCTGGTGTATAAAATGATTAAATACGCGATGTAGATCAAAAATAGAATAGGGATATATTACAAAATAGACTAACCAGTGCATGTTATTCCATCTCCATTGTAGCCGGTATTACAAGCGCATGTGAAGGAACCATCGGTATTGGTGCAAACAGCATTTTGGTCACAGTTATCAGCATCCGAAGTACATTCATTAATATCTGTATAAAATGTATCAAAAAAGATATTTTTCGAAATAGACTATTAGTAGTCAATTTTAGTTTAGTTTGACTAGCGTATAGGTAACAAATATTTTTGTTTAAATTGAATGGCGATACATCTCAAAATAGACTAACCAGTGCATGTTATTCCATCTCCACTGTAGCCGGTATTACAAGCGCATGTGAAGGAACCATCGGTATTGGTGCAAGCAGCATTTTGTTCACAGTTATCAGAACCCGAAGTACATTCATTAATATCTGTATAAAATGTATCAAACAAGACATGTTTCGAAATAGATTATTAAAAGTCAATATCTGTGAACAATTAACACTTTTCTGGTGTATAAAATGATTAAATACGCGATGTAGATCAAAAATAGAATGGGGATATATTACAAAATAGACTTAACCAGTGCATGTTATTCCATCTCCATTGTAGCCGGTATTACAAGCGCATGTGAAGGAACCGTCGGTATTGGTGCAAGCAGCATTTTGGTCACAGTTATCAGCACCCGAAGTACATTCATTAATATCTGTATAAAAATGTATCAAACAAGACATTTTTCGAAATAGATTATTAATAGTCAATATCAGTGAACAATTAACACTTTTCTGGTGTATAAAATGATTAAATACGCGATGTAGATCAAAAATAGAATGGGGATACATTTCAAAATAGACCAACCAGTGCATGTTATTCCATCTCCATTGTAGCCGGTATTACAAGCGCATGTGAAGGAACTATCCGTATTGGTGCAAGCAGCATTTTGGTCACAGTTATCAGAACCCGAAGTACATTCATTAATATCTGTATAAAAATGTATCAAACAAGACATTTTTCGAAATAGATTATTAAAAGTCAATATCTGTGAACAATTAACACTTTTCTGGTGTATAAAATGATTAAATACGCGATGTAGATCAAAAATAGAATAGGGATATATTACAAAATAGACTAACCAGTGCATGTTATTCCATCTCCATTGTAGCCGGTATTACACGCGCATGTGAAGGAACCATCGGTATTGGTGCAAGCAGCATTTTGGTCACAGTTATCAGCATCCGAAGTACATTCATTAATATCTGTATAAAATGTATCAAACGAGATATTTTTCGAAATAGACTATTAATCGTCAATTTTAGTCTAGTTTGACTAGCGTATAGGTAACAAATATTTTTGTTTAAATTGAATGGCGATACATCTCAAAATAGACCAACCAGTGCATGTTATTCCATCTCCACTATAGCCGGTATTACAAGCGCATGTGAAGGAACCATCGGTATTGGTGCAAGCAGCATTTTTGTCACAGTTATCAGCATCCGAAGTACATTCATTAATATCTGTATAAAAATGTATCAAACAAGACATTTTTCGAAATTGATTATTAATGGTCAATATCTGTGAACAATTAACACTTTTCTGGTGTATAAAATGATTAAATACGCGATGTAGATCAAAAATAGAATGGGGATACATTACAAAATAGACTAACCAGTGCATGTTATTCCATCTCCATTGTAGCCGGTATTACAAGCGCATGTGAAGGAACCATCGGTATTGGTGCAAGCAGCATTTTGGTCACAGTTATCAGAACCCGAAGTACATTCATTAATATCTGTATAAAAATGTATCAAACAAGACATTTTTCGAAATAGATTATTAAAAGTCAATATCTGTGAACAATTAACACTTTTCTGGTGTATAAAATGATTAAATACGCGATGTAGATCAAAAATAGAATGGGGATATATTACAAAATAGACTAACCATTGCATGTTATTCCATCTCCATTGTAGCCGGTATTACAAGCGCATGTGAAAGAACCATCGGTATTGGTGCAAGCAGCATTTTGGTCACAGTTATCAGCATCCGAAGTACATTCATTAATATCTGTATAAAATGTATCAAAAAAGATATTTTCCGAAATAGATTATTAAAAGTCAATATCTGTGAACAATTAACACTTTTCTGGTGTATAAAATGATTAAATACGCGATGTAGATCAAAAATAGAATGGGGATACATTACAAAATAGACTAACCAGTGCATGTTATTCCATCTCCATTGTAGCCGGTATTACAAGCGCATGTGAAGGAACCATCGGTATTGGTGCAAACAGCATTTTGGTCACAGTTATCAGCATCCGAAGTACATTCATTAATATCTATATAAAAATGTATCAAACAAGACATTTTTCGAAATAGATAATTAATAGTCAATATCTGTGAACAATTAACACTTTTCTGGTGTATAAAATGATTAAATACGCGATGTAGATCAAAAATAGAATGGGGATACATTACAAAATAGACTAACCAGTGCATGTTATTCCATCTCCATTGTAGCCGGTATTACATGCGCATGTGAAGGAACCATCGGTATTGGTGCAAACAGCATTTTGGTGACAGTTATCAGCATCCGAACTACATTCATTAATATCTGTATAAAATGTATCAAACGAGATATTTTTCGAAATAGACTATTAATAGTCAATTTTAGTCTAGTTTGACTGGCGTATTGGTAACAATTATTTTTGTTTAAATTGAATGGCGATACATTACAAAATAGACTAACCAGTGCATGTTATTCCATCTCCATTGTAGCCGGTATTACACGCGCATGTGAAGGAACCATCGGTATTGGTGCAAACAGCATTTTGGTCACAGTTATCAGCATCCGAAGTACATTCATTAATATCTGTATAAAATGTATCAAACGAGATATTTTTCGAAATAGACTATTAATAGTCAATTTTAGTCTAGTTTGACTAGCGTATAGGTAACAAATATTTTTGTTTAAATTGAATGGCGATACATCTCAAAATAGACTAACCAGTGCATGTTATTCCATCTCCACTATAGCCGGTATTACAAGCGCATGTGAAGGAACCTTCGGTATTGGTGCAAGCAGCATTTTGATCACAGTTATCAACATCCGAAGTACATTCATTAATATCTGTATAAAATGTATCAAACGAGATATTTTTCGAAATAGACTATTAATAGTCAATTTTAGTCTAGTTTGACTAGCGTATAGGTAACAAATATTTTTGTTTTAATTGAATGGCGATACATCTCAAAATAGACTAACCAGTGCATGTTATTCCATCTCCACTATAGCCGGTATTACAAGCGCATGTGAAGGAACCTTCGGTATTGGTGCAAGCAGCATTTTGGTCACAGTTATCAGCATCCGAAGTACATTCATTAATATCTGTATAAAATGTATCAAACGAGATATTTTTCGAAATAGACTATTAATAGTCAATTTTAGTCTAGTTTGACTAGCGTATAGGTAACAAATATTTTTGTTTAAATTGAATGGCGATACATCTCAAAATAGACTAACCAGTGCATGTTATTCCATCTCCATTGTAGCCGGTATTACAAGCGCATGTGAAGGAACCATCGGTATTGGTGCAAACAGCATTTTGGTCACAGTTATCAGCATCCGAAGTACATTCATTAATATCTGTATAAAATGTATCAAAAAGATATTTTTCGAAATAGATTATTAAAAGTCAATATCTGTGAACAATTAACACTTTTCTGGTGTATAAAATGATTAAATACGCGATGTAGATCAAAAATAGAATAGGGATATATTACAAAATAGACTAACCATTGCATGTTATTCCATCTCCATTGTAGCCGGTATTACAAGCGCATGTGAAAGAACCATCGGTATTGGTGCAAGCAGCATTTTGGTCACAGTTATCAGCATCCGAAGTACATTCATTAATATCTGTATAAAATGTATCAAACGAGATATTTTTCGAAATAGACTATTAATAGTCAATTTTAGTCTAGTTTGACTAGCGTATAGGTAACAAATATTTTTGTTTAAATTGAATGGTGATACATCTCAAAATAGACTAACCAGTGCATGTTATTCCATCTCCATTGTAGCCGGTATTACAAGCGCATGTGAAAGAACCATCGGTATTGGTGCAAGCAGCATTTTGGTCACAGTTATCAGCATCCGAAGTACATTCATTAATATCTGTATAAAAATGTATCAAACAAGACATTTTTCGAAATTGATTATTAATGGTCAATATCTGTGAACAATTAACATTTTTCTGGTGTATAAAATGATTAAATACGCGATGTAGATCAAAAATAGAATGGGGATACATTACAAAATAGACTAACCAGTGCATGTTATTCCATCTCCACTATAGCCGGTATTACAAGCGCATGTGAAGGAACCAGCGGTATTGGTGCAAGCAGCATTTTGGTCACAGTTATCAGCATCCGAAGTACATTCATTAACATCTGTATAAAAATGTATCAAACAAGACATTTTTCGAAATTGATTATTAATGGTCAATATCTGTGAACAATTAATATTTTTCTGGTGTATAAAATGATTAAATACGCGATGTAGATCAAAAATAGAATAGGGATATATTACAAAATAGACTAACCAGTGCATGTTATTCCATCTCCATTGTAGCCGGTATTACAAGCGCATGTGAAAGAACCATCGGTATTGGTGCAAGCAGCATTTTGGTCACAGTTATCAGAACCCGAAGTACATTCATTAATATCTGTATAAAAATGTATCAAACAAGACATTTTTCGAAATAGATTATTAAAAGTCAATATCTGTGAACAATTAACACTTTTCTGGTGTATAAAATGATTAAATACGCGATGTAGATCAAAAATAGAATGGGGATACATTACAAAATAGACTAACCAGTGCATGTTATTCCATCTCCATTGTAGCCGGTATTACAAGCGCATGTGAAAGAACCATCGGTATTGGTGCAAGCAGCATTTTGGTCACAGTTATCAGCATCCGAAGAACATTCATTAATATCTGTATAGAAATGTATCAAACAAGACATTTTTCGAAATAGATTATTAAAAGTCAATATCTGTGAACAATTAACACTTTTCTGGTGTATAAAATGATTAAATACGCGATGTAGATCAAAAATAGAATGGGGATACATTTCAAAATAGACTAACCAGTGCATGTTATTCCATCTCCATTGTAGCCGGTATTACAAGCGCATGTGAAGGAACCGTCGGTATTGGTGCAAACACCATTTTGGTGACAGTTATCAGTATCCGAAGTACATTCATTAATATCTGTATAAAAATATATCAAACGAGATATTTTTCGAAATTAGTCAATTTCTCTGTCGGAAGCAGCGTTCAATCCCGCGGGAAAAGTAGATCCCAATGGTCATTCTGAAGAAGCCATCAGCCAAGATGACGAAAGTATTTTTGGATTTGTCAATCATAAAATCTATTCAAATTTTAGTAATGCTTGTTTATATTAGCGTTACGTGATTTCAGTCGCCCATCTCATATTCAAAATTACAGACTAACCTTGGCATGTTACTCCATTTCCACTGTAACCGACATTACATTCGCATGTGAAGGAACCAACGGTATTGGTGCAAGCAGCATTTGTGTCACAGTTATCAGTGTCCGAAGTACATTCATTAATATCTGTACAAAATGTACGAAATATGGACCATTAAAAGTCTATTTCTTGTCAGGAATAAGCACTTTTTGGTGGACACAAAATTGTGCATTACGTGATAAAAAAACAAACGGTATGATGTTTATATGACTGTTTATATTATTAGTTAATGCATTTAAAACTTTTATTCAAGCGTTATTTTAATAATAACGAATACAAGGAATGTCCTTCTGATATAAAATAATTTAGATTTTTTTAGATTCACGATATAATACACATTTTATGGCAAATGATTAAACATTGATATTTTCCATTGTATTCCCATTGATCCTTGTTGTTTTTGCAAGTTATCACTTCTGTGAGCCTTGGAACTAGTAATTTTTGGCTATCGAACTTTTCCTACTTCTTATACCCCTGCATACTGTCTAGTCTGCATTTTACTTGTTTCCCCACATCAAGTTGGTGTACCTTGCTTTTTTTCTTTTCAGATTATACTTACCTAAAGTACAAGTAGCCCCGGAACACGGACATATAAAGCATGATGAAGGAGGAGGCAACACACCACCTGGGACGGCAAAGGCTACACCACCGTCAACAGAAGATTGATGATATCGATATGTAGCAAAATATATCGATTCACCAAGAGGACTCAAGGTGAAAGTGCACTCATATGTACTCAACTGTGTGGCATCATAGATAGATGTGTCTACCGTGTCGTCAAAATGAAATACTGTAGTAAATAGTTGACAGTCATCGCAAGGAATCGGAACAATGCCGGCGTCTGAAACCTACACAAATTCGAAAAGCTGAGAATACAGGCAATACGCCAGTGACAATCGCCTTTCTTAAAACCATGTATTTACATGAGGCTCATGAATAAGTAAGTAGCTGTTGTACAATGCTCGTGCGTTTGGCTATGAGTAAATAATATATCCTAAATCATAAAATATTGAGAAATTCATTGATGATCATTATTGTATAACAATAAATAAGCGACAAATATAGAAAAATAGCAGCTCAGTGGGTGCCGGTGAAAAAGTAAGATCTGTGGTAATTTTCCTACATCAAATAATGGTGATGAGCTGTGATGTAAAAGAGGCCGAGTATTTTTCTCTTTCAAAAAGTTTGTGACTCATGTAAAAATGAATGAGGGATATTCTATGTAGCTCAGTGGTTAGAGCGCTCGCCCTGTAAGCGAGAGGTCTGGGGTTCAAGTCCCAGCACAGGTAAGTATGTCCGGAGTGATAACTCTTGTTTATCTGCTTATACATGTTGTGTTTCCATTTCAAGAAAATGTAAACTATTATTCAAGTACTAAATGCCTAAATACTTACTTTGGAACAAAAACAATTTGTCAAAATCGTTTTAAGCATTATTACACATTCTCTTCAGATCTTGCTTAATGAGGGCAAATGACAATAGCTTAATTATTTTTAAAGTTGCCCGGGCATAGTTGACGCATTTAACCTGATACCGTATTGAATCTGATCGTGTCACGTGCCACAAATAAACAAGACGACTCTTTGATGTCATGTGATGTCATATCTCAAATAAGCCCTAAATATAATTAGGTTAAAACATCATGTTAAATCAGCAATTTGTACTAAATGACATGAATTGTTGGCTGTTATGAAGGTATTGGTACCAGGCATGTGATATGAGAAGTTGCTGAATTGGATTCGTCACACAACACCTAGACTATGCCACAGTCGAATTTTGATAAATAAAAATATGTTATTATTAATCACGATGAACGCATCCTGTGGGAACTCAAAATTATACTGATGTGTATAATTAATAGTAAAATGGTCATAAAGAGTTTATATAATTAGTGACAGTAAAAGTAAAGTATACTTATGTTATTGAATGCAACATATCTTGCATAATGGCTTACTTTAATGCTGAACAATTCTGATTTTGGAAACTACTAGTTTATTCGCGAAAGCCCGAGTAAATAATCCTTGGGAAGCTAACAAACAGAGGGAGTACGGTGACTGAAAAGATCAGATGTGAAAATCTATCAATTGCACACAAATTAATACAAATTAGAGTTTTATGATGCAATAAATAAAATAGCCAGAGTGTGCAAATTGGGCAAGTGGACTACGGAGAAGTCTACACAACACCTGAAGTTCATTCATGTTACAGAATTTCAGATTAATTGCGTTTCGTTATCATCTGCTCGCCGAGTCACCTATGATATACTGGCAGCAAAATTAATAAGTATTACTTCACTGATTCTTCCTTTTTATTTCTTTTTATTTCTTTATCACAAAGAACATGTAAATATGAATTATTCAAATGGTAACCTGTACAAAACATGATCAGAACAATAGGTATTGGATTTCAGGAAAAATAGCATGGACTATTATAGATTTAACAAGTTTAATTTTGCTTATTAAATTTGTGCAAATATTAAGGAACAATTTTTCGAAAACCATATCTGTTCCCTCGCAACCCGAACAAAGTAGCACAATTCAATTTTTACCAGCTAAACTTAAAATCTTGTAATACAAGAGTCACTTTTGACCTTCAAAAAACAATATTTTCCTTCATAAATTTTTTTGTTTTCTATTTCTATTTGTCATGTTTATTGGATTGTAGCTCTAATAGTAATCTGGCGAGTTTGTCCTGGTTTTGGTAGAAAAGGGACCAGACACAAATAATCAACATACCGGTATTTGCGTTTTGCCAAATTTGGTGTCCGATAAAATATAAAATAACAAAATCTTTACATAGCTGTAAGAAATGACTTAGAGTTTGGGTCAACTCTTAGATTTGGGATATTGCTACTGCTCTCACGATTGTTATCTCGTTTTATTCACGCACATATTTCTTTTTGTTGATTTTGCCATTTAACTTCCTCTTCTTTATACACCCGCTTATACGGTGGTAAAAATATGCATAAGGTGACGGAGAAGGACAGTGGCGTGCGCAAGGGGGGGCGGCCATTCCCCTCCACTTTTGTTGGTCATTCGGGGGATTCGGGGGGAAAACGTCAAAATTTGCTGGTAATCAGACTCCATTCGGGGAAACTGAACAACCTGCCCCCCACTTTCAATGTGCTGCGCACGCCACTGGAGAAGGAGGAGGAGGAGAAGAAGAAATTAAATTAAAAAAATAAGAAAAAGGGGAAATAAAAATAAAAGCAGAAGAAGAGCCCAATCCGATACGGTGAAAAACATTAATTGAAATGATCGTGAAATGATATTCTTTATGTACCATTTGAACCTTGATTTCTTTCAGAGCGAGCTTGTTCTACACGTGCCCAACTTAATTAGCTGGAACACGGTCATGATATTAACAGTATGCCAAAGTGCACGTAAATACAACGTGTTTAAACGTTTCGTCGATTTCGTGCGACAGACAATGTAATACAGAGTAAGAGTAGTACAAAACCAATATAATAAAGAACAAAGGCTGAAAAATTCCGTAGCCAGGACAATCATATAACTTTTCAAACAATATACATGAAGTACAACTTTGTTGCGCCGGATTTTTTTGAGCAGCAATAAACGCACTGTTGATGTTGCTTGAAACAATTACTGTTTGTAAATATCCTAATAACAATATATATAGCTCAGAAGGGGAATTTCAAGGTAGAAAAATTTGACGAAAATGGTAAAAAAATGGGTAACAATGCATAAAATCTAAAAATCACGGCGGACAGTACCCAAAGGGAGGCAAGATGTCACAGCCACCCCTTGACCCCCATGGCTACGTCACCGATGTATATGGGAGAGGGGTAGGCTACGAAATGAAATCAAATTACAAATTTAAACACTACATTCAAAGTTGAAATAGTCTTTTTGCACTTGAGAAAGTAAATTATGCCACACATATACATGTACCAGCGTATGTCCTTCCAATTATTTTGAAGAAAAATAATATTATTTTTAATTTAATAAAAAAAAAGTGGTAGATATTATATAATAAATATATTTTAAGAAATAAAACTTATATCCGGGTGTGTATTTTTGGAGTATGGCACCATTTATTTGATTTGGCCTGTGATGTTCTGGATGTACAGTCCATAAAGCTACAATCCAAGAAAAAAATAGTTGGCACACTTGCACTAAACAATGGAAATGCGTGCCGTATCAAAATTGGAGGGGCGAGTGAAACATGCATGCAATATATGTGAAGTACAGATCCCCCCCCTATATCTCACCCTTCCCCACTCCCTATCTTTCAATGTTGGAGGGTCTCACGGACCTGTTGACAACATGGCTTGGTCCAACATTGAATTGGGGGAGCGGGGGAAGAGATATACCAAAAGCATGAAAAGACAGGCAAAGTGTGCCAACCTTTTTTTCCTGGATTGTAGCTCCAATATCGCAATACTTAAAGCGGTACCTCCGGTCGGGCCTCTGCTCTTCCTTGCAATGTTTTTAGTCTCTCTCTCTGTTTTTGTTTAATAATTAGTGTTCACAAGACACAAAACAAAGAAAACGTTTATCAAGCTTACCTTAAGAACTTGAAAATTCAAAGCAAGAAGTAAAAGTAACAGTTCTTCCATGGTTGTTGCTCTCGTGATCCGTGTTTTTTATGTAAACCTCATTTTGCCCCGGTTATTTGCCAAGTTTAGAGTTGATTAATTTAACAATATGATTTTAGTTCCGTTATTGCTAGGCTTGGGCGTACTCATATTATTGTAAACCAGCAACTCGCATACACACGGTCCCAGGGCGGAAAGGCCGTATGGATAGTGAGCAACCCTGTGCTGAGTGTCACTGTATAGACGAATCCAATTTCACGCATTCCTACACCTCAATGGCAGCCATAGCTAGGTCCCCCTAGGTATATCTCATCCAAAATGTGAAATGATGTGGTCTTGGCGGGGGTATTAAACTGCATTCCATCACCCGTGTTACACGCAGACCAAAAATGATGAAAGTTTACAACACAACACAATTCAACATTGATTTTATGCGGATTTAATCCACCCATTTGGGCAGTAACAACACCAGTTTGGTGCAGACGGGACCCAGTAATGGCCGATTAAATTCTGACCATCACTTGGCTCGTTGGATTCGTCTATATAGCGGAGTGTGAATGGTCATTTACTACTTTCTCTAAACCACTGAACTGAAAAACTGTGCAATGTGTTCCATAGAATAAGGGTCTTTTTATCTTTTCAGTGTTCGTAAGTCTATTGTTTCAGAAACGAAAACGCAAGGGATTAAGTGAGTTGATCTGTAACTTGAATTCATTGGTAAGCTTGAAGTACCAATCAGCTTATTTCAATAGAGGTGGATGCCTGTGTCAATAACGGCTGGGTAAGAAAAGATTATGGAACACCGATGTTTTTAGTGGTCTAGTGCCCCTCTCGTCTTTGATGGTGTTAAATTGGCTCACATTAATGTGACAAATGCCAATCAGAATGACAAAGTCCACTTTTTTTTTGTAAGAACGTTGAAAATAAGCCCTTAAATCACAGAAGGTCCGCTTATGAGCCGGTCGCACCCCAATAAATCCTGGCTACGGGCCTGTACAGGGCCGCAGTGTCGCCCTTCCCTCGTACAATGTATATCTCTCTATTTCGCCTCCTTTTCCCCTCTCCGAATCAGTCTCTCCACCCACTCCCATGACTCCCCGGTCCCTTCTCTCACCTCTCGAGTTCTTCTCTAGTTTTTCCGTCTCTCCCTCTGCTCTCTTTCTCCCTCGCCCCCTCCCACTCTCACTTGTTCAGTCTGTCAGTCTCAAGTATCCCCCGGCCCTCCCTCTTTGCGAAATTTATCAGTATTGGTATACACCTAAGTACGAGTAGGCAACTACTTGATTATATTTCTACATGTTCATACTACATACTCTGAAAATGTTAGAAAATTACCACGGGTCATTTTTTCTAAATTTTTTAAAAATCACATTTTTGTTACTAAAATGGGGGTTATAGCGCCCTCAACGGCCACTCTTTCCACAGGGCTACATGTAAAGACAAATTATAGAAAAATGACCCTAAAAAACCGCCCCATTCATTGTTCCTAAAATGTTGCATATGACGTAGATTTAACATCTGGAATGTAATGCAAGTGGTGTCGTTATACTGCTCTTCTAAATTCATTTATAAAATGTCCGCCCCAGACCAAGGTGTATAGCGCTGAGTCCCATTGTTCCCATTGTACTTCCCAGCAAACACAAAACGTTTTCGACGTCATTCGCAAAAGGTTATAAAAGGTTGTCAGAAAACGTTTAAATGTCGGGTTATATAAAGGGTACATTAAGGGTATAAAACATTTTCATAACATTTTTTGATAATCTACAGCCCAGCAAACACAAAATGTTTTACAGAAAACGTTTAAATGTCGGGTATAAAAAGGGTATAAAAACGTTTTAATAACATTCTAAAGACATTTTTGAAAACTTGATACAAAACATTCTAAACAAAATGTTATTTTGGGGTTGAAAAAATATTTTGCGAAAAATGTTTGCCCAAAATATTTGGAATAACGTTTTAAAAACGTTTTCATGACCTTTATATAACCCGACATTTAAATGTTATTAAAACGTTTTGAAAAAAACATTTTAAGAACATTTCTGTGGTTGCTGGGTGCAAATATTTAACATAATGTTATTTAACTGTTGACAAAATATTTGACATAAAATATTTACAAAAAAAGTTTACAATAAAATTTTGAAAACATTTTAAAAATATTGATGTAGTGTGTTTTCATATAAAACGTTTTAAAACGTTTTCATGACCTTTATATAACCCGACATTTTAATGTTATTAAAACGTTTTTACCTAAAGCAAAAGCCAAAATATAACCTATTAAAAATGTTTTTAAAACGTTTTTGTGTTTGCTGGGTTGTTGTATCACCACGAGCATTATTTTGAGACATTTAACTATAGAAATCGGACCCCATTATCATGATAATGACAACCACTCAACCACCGGTTGCCCGCCGCGCCGGTTCCATCCGATTGGAGCTGTTTCTAAACAATTGAACATGGTTCAACCGCCAGTAACCGCCGGTCTACCGCCGGATCGAATTTTTAAAGCCGCCCCTAATTAGGATTTTATGGTCAATGGCATCGAAAGCCTTGAAAAAAGAGAGTTTCCGATGGTATGGTGGTTTTTGGAGACGGTAGAAGAGATAAATGTGCAAAAGTTGAATGATGCTAAAAAAATCATTCAATGTATACCCAGACAGTAATTTTCATTCCTCAGTTTTTTCGTTTGGTATGTGTTACCTACAAATACCATTTGAATTAATCCAAAGATCTATGACGAAATTATCGGGGAACAGAAGTGATTAATGCTTCGACCCAAAGTCCGTTAAGGTCCTGTGTCAAAACCTGGGGTACCTTTGTGTTACATAGTAAAAAAATGAAATGGTTCAAACATTTAACCTACACATCTAATTTGAAGTGGTTCATCCTCCTGAGCATTTTGACACCTTTTTTACGGAAATCGGTTAAAAAATGAGAGAGTGCGGGCAAAAATAATCACAAAATAGGGAGGATGTAACCCCACCTCTTTTTGCCACATTTACAATCATTCTGAGCAAGTATTGGTCTTTTAAATGAACTTTTGTATTTATTTATTTGGTTTAGATGTCTGGGAGCTCATTTAGACATTTTTTTACTAGATTCAAATTTTTAATGAGGTTTTAAATCAATTTTACGATATGAATCCCTCCCCCTAATCCTCCTCCCCCTAATCCTCAGCCACCCTTGGCACATTTCATGCCAAACGTCATAAGAAAAAAATTTAAAAATATTTTAAAACAGGATAAAAACATTAGTAATATAGAATAAATTAGCCTCAATTTAAGACCTAATTGAATCTTCTAAGGGAAGGAATACTCAAGAGATAGTGTTTTGAAATCCAAGCTGCACATCAAAATGTAACAAAGCCACCTTTTTGAATACCCCAGTATATGACACAGGATCTTAATTATTTCGTAAATATACCGGGTGGCCCAAAAAACAGTAATGTTACATGTAGATTTTTGAAAATAATTTAAGTTAATGGTAAATGTTAACAAATATAAAGGTCTTTTTCATAACATAATCTATGCACCCTCTACTAGTCTAGTACCATTGTGAATGTCAAGTTCACAACTTCCGTACTTAGCCCATATTCCACCGAAAGCTGTTTACGTGACATAATGCAACAAGAGGCTCATTATCACCGGCACAGCCACCGTGCATTTGCCGGGGCATTTGTTTTTTTCTTACAGAATCTTCTTCTTCTGTCGACCTTTACATTTGCTCTAGCACTCACATGCTTAACACCGATTTTGACCTAACTTGGTCACAACTATCACTGACCATGTCCATACATGTCACACGAAACTCGTGGGGTCAAAGGTCACGTAGGGGTCACAGAGTTAACGGTTCAAAAAGTGATGTCAACTCAAAATGCTACTTCTCCCACAAATCACAGTAACACCACTTGCACGCATGCATTGTTACTATCCAGTGTCTGTAAATCATACACAGAGTTGAGGTCAAAGGTCATTAAGGGGTTACATCCGGTCTAAAACCAAATACCTAAGAAATTTGCTAAGAAAAACATAGGCCAGTGACGGTATGTTCACACATGAATTGTGTTTACCCAATGTATATGTAGTATTTTTATTTGGGGTCAACGGTCATTAAGGGGTCACTTCCGGTATAAAACGAAACACCTGCATTGCTATATTACCCTGTGTCTATGAAACATACGCAGATTTGAGGTCAAAGGTCAATAGGGAAATACCTTCCAAATTTTTTTTCCAGCCAAGAAAAACATAGCTGTGACAGTGACGATATATTCATACATGAATTGATGTTACCCAGTGTACACGTGGTATTTTTTTAATTTGGGGTCAAATGTATTTAGGGGGTCATTTCCGGTCCGAGACAAAAAAAACTCTTCAAAATGCCCTTTCTACAAATAACATGGCAGAGTGATTCCACGTGCACACATAACCAATATCTATGGAGTTTTCATAGATTTCGGTGTCCAAGGTCATTAAGGGGTGGCTTTAAGGGGTCACAACACGGCTGTGTCCGTGGTCTTAGACCACAGCTACACTCATTTTTATTTCCATCATCTTAAAAACACAGCAAAAACAGATGGAGTGGTGCAACTAAAAGCAAAAATGCCTGATGATTGTTGACATTAGCAAAACCTGCTAAACAAAAACCAAGCAATTCCAAACCTTCGCATATAGAGTCGTAGACAGTAAGAACAGTTGGCTACATGTTGGTTATAAGATATAATGGTTTATTATTTTCTCTATCACTGCTATTATGTTAGGCTTGTGAACAAAGTGAACAATGTGCTCCCCTGCCCTTATGACGCTACGCCACTACTGGGGTCGACAGTAATATGGGTACATCCAATATTACCGGTATATTTTTTTATTATGTTATATACAAAATAAATAATGATTATAAAAATAAACATGAATTTGGAATTGCATCAATACAAAGATGTAATCAAACTGCATAGTTTTTGATTCAAATATAATTATATGCTACAAAATTATTCAATATTGGTTCCTTTTTTTATTCAATATTATGTTTCCAGAATCTTGCTTCCTATACCTCTCTTAAGTTTAAAACGCCAAAAAATATTGGACGCATTCTGCATCCAATATTAGCACACATTAGGACTCTAATGCCCGTGAATTTTACCGCCAATTTTAACGTATTATGAATAGAACCGAGGGTCCTTCAATTTCTATTTTCCCAATTTTTTTTCTTGTAGGAAATCTGCGAGAAGTGTAGCTGTAGACCTATTACTTAGCTCCTATTGATCGTAATCCCATAGATGTAAATGTTACGAACATTTATGGAATTCCGTAAGACACTTAAAACAAAAATCTGCTGTACGCATGTAAGATCAGTCCATTTTGACCACAGAAACAATCAAGAAAAATTGGAAAAAATATAAAAATTGGAGACAAATTTATATTAAAAAAATAGGCCTACAATGTAAGATTCTGAAAACATAATAATGATAATGATAAAATTGGATGGTTTTTCACCCAATGCAAAATTTATTGGTTTCGCTATGCGTTTTAAAATAATGGACTCGACTACGTCTCATTTTAACAATCACAGTTCGACCAATAAATTTGTGCATTTGGTTCAAACCATCCAATTTTATATCAATATTGGTCCCCTTTTCTATATAGGTTTCCGTTTCTTTTCAGTACTGTTTCTTTTTAGTGTCACTGTGTTCCAGTGTATGGCACAGAATAATTTAAACATCACATTGATGTCGATGTTGCTATAACACACGCGATTAGGGTGTCAATGAAAATGATGGAAGGGGGTTGACCTCCCTTGCTCTCCCTCCCTGTAAATTTGATATAACTGTCCTGTATATTTAATCCAATAAATACTGAGCCATATTTTGTAACACGGACTACGAAGGTGGTGAAACCCCCGACCTCCTCTATTCAGTGATGCCAAAATAAGTACAAACATTCCACACAATATCGCTATGACGTCATAATGTGAGCGCACCCTTGCAAAATTAGGAAATTCTGGCTAAGTACAAAAGTATAGGCAAAATTGGTTTTTGGCTAAAAATTCTACGAACATGACATTCGAAGTGAGGGAGTGCCATGCCCCTGCCAGGACTGTGTAAGATCTCGAGTCACGTTTGAATTTGGAACTTTTTGACGTCTGTATCGAACAATAATTAAAGCCATATTGTAACATTTGCTGAGGAGGACGCCCTCAAAATTTTTTTTTAATTATGGTTTTTACACGATTGTAATGTACTTTAGTAAATAAAGATACCCTACAAAAATCAAGACTTTAGGTGATGTTGTTTTGTCAAAATCAGAGATAAAAATAAACTGTCTTAATAAGAGACGGTTTATAATTACGATGGAAATATTAGTCAAACATATATGCGGTATTCATAACACACGTACACACACATCAATAGATCGTATCGTATTACAACCGCCGGAGTAACACGCATTGGCGCTAGTAGTAAATTCCTTTGCTTTACCTCACTTGGTCGACTCAAAATTAAAAGGGAACATATCTGACAGTAAAAGCTAACATTTTATGGAAAAGAAATACTAATCTAATTCAATAGAAATGTTACAATATGGCTTTAATTATTCGGAAACTGCTTTCTATTTTTAATAATTTTGTGAAAGATTGTGAAACTCGGAGGATGTGATTTCCATTGAGCCCTTTGTTACAAGTATGAATTAAATGTAGACCATTTAGCACACATTTTTCAATTCAGCTTTCAACATGAAAATTCTTGAGTATTTCCTAGTATGTCATTGGTGGTATTTGCCAATATTTCCCACCCGGTTAGTTGTGCCACACACACAAAATTAATAGCATTCCTACTACTACTTGTCAATGCAAAATTATGAAGCATTAACTTCATCCATGGCGTTGTCTTTTTTAAACCTTGTTGACATGGCCAATCAAGTCAATTATTTCGGTGATTTTACTTCAAAGACCCGCTTGTAATAAATTGATTCGTAGCTAGCGGTTTTAAATTAAACGTCATTTTGACGTAAACTAACACTTTTACTGGACACTTAACCTTTTCTCTCCCTTCAAACGGTCTCGTGGGCCGTCCAAAATTCACCGGCGGACCACATGCGGGTCCGCGAGCCGTAGGCTGTCCATCCCTGACTTTCATGCGTTTGAATTTTGTTTTAAAACTGGTTTCACCACACTTTACTATAAATTAATACATGTCAAACAAAAATTGGCACATTTTATACATCCTAGTTTTGGCCTAAGTGAAAGATGGTAAATGTGTGTATTTATTACCACAATTTTCGTTTGTCAAGTTAATAACTTTTAGTGTAACATTTTACAGTCAATATGTAAAGCAAATATCACAAATATCTTATAATTTGAGAAAGGAACGAAAAGATTGCACCTAGCACTTCTTTGAGGTTCTGTATTTCTCGAAATAGGAAAACATTGATTACAAAAATATCAATAATCCACGAATATCGTTGCATATTATTTCTCACACCTTTCCTTTCCTTGTACGCAAGTCCGGTAGTCCTTTTCTCGTTTCCCATACTCGTCGAGGAGGTGTTTTTGTAGGACTAAGAGGATTCTTTTTCACACGCTCTTCATGCCCATAACTACCAGCGGTGGAAAGTCCTGGAGGAGGTCTGTTGACATCGGTTAGCTGGGGTGAGTTTGTTGGATGTGGATAATTATATGGCGACTTCTCCAATCCCTTAAACTGTGGTTGGAATTGTACTTGATTGCTATGAAGTAACATGAAAACAAAAAAACTATAAATATTCTGATACACTTTAGGTGGTACTACACCCCTTGATAAATTTGTGACTATTTTTGCATTTTTCTCAAAAAATAATAACACACTGGTAACAAAAGCCATGTATATTATAGGGGCAAGAAATCCAGTTACTACACTGGAATTTCAGTGACGCAAGACAAACGGTACGTTATTTATAATAAGAAAAGAGGTACCGCTAGAATGTACCACATTTCTTAACATCTATAATGAACCACTTCGTCGGTCGCAACACATAGTGGCGTACGGTGATTTTGGTCAATTTTATGAAATTTGGCCCAACGGTTTTATATATCAAGTTCTTCAAGTATACCAAGTTAGAAAGCTCAACTATGCTTAATTAATAAATGACGTTAATTAATTAATTGACTTATGTTAACAATCCCGTAAGAATCCAATATCTTCCGTTTCACAAACTGACGTACGATCATCATACGCCATTATGTGAAACGGCGAAAATCGGATTTGATGACATTTAGGCACATCATCCGTCAATAATGTGGCGTACGCTTCAGAAACCAGCCGAAAACCCCAAATCTTCCGTTTCACATAGTGGCGTACGTGCGACTTACGCTTCAAAAACCTGCTGAAACCTCCAAATCTTCCGTTTCACATAGTGGCGTACGTGCGACTTACGCTTCAAAAATCCGCCGAAATCCCCAAATCTTCCGTTTCACATAGTGGCGTATAAGTTTAGAGCTAGATATATCATGTAAAAGTTATTCCTTTTTAACCATTTAAGTTACAGTTTAATAGTTTAATCCTTTAACTTCAATTTCAAATGTAATCGGTCCACTGAGAGATAATATTGGAGGAGTACTGACTATGTTATTAGTAGCATATCCTTCAAACGCGTTTTCTCGGAAATATATTTTGCGTTTGTCCTGCACGTACGCCACTATGTGTTGCGACCGACGACTTGTCTTGAATCCCTAAAATTTCAGTCTAGTAACTGGATTCCTTGCCCCTATAATATACATATCTTTTGTTACCGGTGTGTTATTGTTATTATTTTTTGAGAAACCTTAATATATCATGTTTATATGCCATGTTATTTATACCAATGTAAAATAGTGGACACATTTAGTCTGGCTTTGTGGTCTCGGCACATTTCACAAAAAACATCATAATCGTTTTAATCGAGTAAATCACTAATTTGATTGTTTAGGGTAGAATATCGACCAAATGGAAATAAAGGTATTTTGTATTCTTAATTTAAATTATCAATTGATAGTATAAAAAATGAAAATAGTATTCATAGCTTAGATACAAACAAGAGCTAAAAACCAACTAAAACAGTACCAACTGATCAGCAAGGAACTATGGGTGGATCTAAAAAAAGATTCAAGAAGCGTTCACAACCAAGGAAAATGAATGTTAAAAACTGTTTAATAAAACGAACGGAGACGGGAAACAGTATACTTTAGCAAATTTTTGGTGCCACGCGTACCTTCTTTAGGCTTTATTATGTACAACAACATGCAAAAAATTTAGTCTTTAAAAAGACAAAACAACCAACGTTTCGGGAGCAAAAAAAACCAAGTAACTAGTACTGCAGATAGTTGCAATAGTGTGTATACCTTCCTCGAATCAGTAAAGTAAAATCAAATTTTGAGATTATCTCAAAAACTAGTAATTTTTGCAGGAATATGGGAATATGCTAGTTAGATTCATTGCATCATTTCCTTTGAAAATGTATACTGTTATCCTGTTGTCAAGTTACAACAGGAAACAGACGAGGAGTGTGAGAGTTGCTCAGTCAATTTGAGAAAGTACTACGCAGTAATACGAAACGTCATTGAGGTATGTTTAAGATCTTTTTACCGAAATACATTTGGATTTGTACACTAGAACATTTGCAAATTATATACTGTTATATACTTTTCATCAATACATTTAGAGATACAATAAATAACAATATCTAAATTACTGACTCGAGGAAGGTATACAGACTATAGTGTTAGGCCTAACTGTTTTTACCCAGTTAAAAGGATTTTTTATGCTCCCAAAACGTCGGTTGTTTTGTCTTTTTTTAAACTAAATTTGGGATGTTGTTGTATTATATTAAATATTTTAAACATTTACATACAAACAAGTATGAAAATGACTTACTGTGTGCAAATTTTATAGCAAAAGACAGAAGGTAATACAATTAAGACGATGATTGCAAAAATCGCTCCTAGCAAATAAGCTATTGCTACGAGTAGAGTTATATTATTATCAGCACCTGCAAAGATATATTTTCATTGGGTTAAAGGTTTAATGTGCATAGATTTTCAGTAGTATTATACAATCAAATAATGTTGGGGATTGAGAACTGACAAGCGTTTTCGAGAACAACGCGGCAAACGCTTCGTATAGTTTTCTCATTAGTCACATCTGAGGACATGTTTGAAATTTGTAAATGTCAAAATTACTAGAACACTGCAGAAACCATAATTATTATACGGTACAGGAAGTTTGAAACATATTTATTCATACAATTTATTTACTTGGCCTAAGTACACAGCAAGAATGTATAACATGAAACGTCACCTGAAACTGTCACTGTAAATGAAGTCTCGGCTATGTTGTTTGACGGATCCGTAGCAGTATATGTCACTGTGGTGTCACCAATAACAAACTCATCTCCAGGCTTATGACTTGATGTAAGTGTCACTTCACCAGAATTGTCATTTGCTGTGGGTGGTGTCCATCTCACCACGGTGGTATCATTATTAGCGTCAGTTGTTCGATAAATGTGAGAAGGTGTACCACTGATAACGGGTTTCTCGTTATCTGAAAGAACGAAAGAACGAAAGAAAGAAAGAAAGAAAGAAAGAAAGAAAGAAAGAAAGAAAGAAAGAAAGAAAGAAAAGAAAGAAAGAAAGAAAGAAAGAAAGAAAGAAAGAAAGAAAAGAAAGAAAGAAAGAAAGAAAGAAAGAAAGAAAGAAAGAAAGAAAGAAAGAAAGAAAGAGAGAGAAAGAAAGAAAATCAGTCTTTACCCAGTAAACACAGAATCTGTTGGATATTATTCGCAAAAGGTTAGAAAAGGTTGCCGCAAACATTTAAATATCGGTAGTACAAAGGGTATAATGTATTAAGGCGTTGACGACATATTTGGCAAAATTGCTTGCAAAAATATTTTACAATAACATTTTGACAACGTTTTAAAAACGTTTTCATGATTTTTATATTTAACCCGACGTTATTAAACTAATATCTCGTTTAAAACGTTTATAACATTTTGTGTTTGCTGGCTAAGCTTTTGTGGCAGTTAAGATTGGATTGAAATCCTCTCTCTCTTGATCCAAAGACTAACTCTAACAGTAAAAATTGTGCATGCATGCTTTGTTGGGAGTGGCTTCCTTTCCTTGTTCTTTATCTTCAATTCTGTTTTGTCTTTTCTTTCCATATAGCCAGCATACGTATAGGCTTTTTAGCCCCTAAGCCTGGCTTTGGGATTATTTTTAGCCTGGTCCCACCAGGACCCAAGTATGTTTCCACATGGGGCGACAGGAGATAAAAAGAATCAACCTACCTATAATTTCAATAGTAAAAGACGTTGTAGCCGAATTGGAATAAGGATCTCTTGCCGTATACGTCACTGTGGTTGTCCCAATAGGGAACGAATCCCTGGGATTATGTCTAGACGACACTGTTACAGAACCAGAATTGTCACTTGCTGTGGGTTGGGTCCACGTCACCACAGCACTGGATTCATTAGGGTCGGTCGGCTGAACAATGTCTGATGGTGTGTCAGCGAAGACAGGGTCCTCCGAGTCTTTTGATGAAAATATAAGAAATATCGTGACGTAATTCTAAACAGTGCATATAATGCTGAATAAATTTGTTACATACTTATAATACACTTATATCAGTATGCTTCGATGGTATTTATGAATACGTATTTATAAATACGCACGTGACAACCTCCGCGCTGCCACAGATTGTAGACAGTAAGTCTGGAAGTGGCCTTCGACACAGCGGGTGTCGCGCAAACTGTGCAGTAAAAGTTTGTTGAACTTTTTGTTCATTTGTGATATTTGTATTGTAAACGTTTCCGGCAAATACTCTCAAAGTGTTGTTTTTGATTACAAATTCAGAATCTCCCCATGTGCAATAGTTTTGCTATTCAATCAATACTTAAATTTGATGATATTTATCTAAAGAGTTCCTATCCTTTTCTGTATAGTGTTCAATCGCATTAGGATTTGGTCACACTTGCTGGTCTTGGTATGTCGTGGCCATGAGTCATGTGCGTATTTATAAATACGTATTAATAAATATAGCCGAATGGTAGCTGTTGTTTATATATATACCGTAAAACCTCGTCTACAAGCATATATAGGGTTTTTTATGAAAGCTTAACTTTAACGAACCAGACGTATATATACCAATACAATAGATTGGTCTTACAATAATACTTGTTTTTATATGCTTAGATCTGTAATTAATTTGTTCAAACTCAATAATGACGCCTGGAATAATTAGCTTTCAACAGAAGCACTTTATATGCTTGTAGACGGGGTTTTACGGTACATGTTATATCAACACCACAATAGGGAAACTTTGAAAATAGAGTAAATAGAATTATACTTTTGGCACTTGGGTGGAGCTAAGACATACCTATTACTGTTATGGTAAAAGATACTGTAGCCATGTTATTTGAAAGATCCGTAGCTGTATATGTCACTGTAGTGTCACCAATATTAAATTTAGCTCCAGGATTGTGACTTGATGTCAAAGTAACTCGACCTGAATTGTCCGTGGCTGTAGGTCGCGTCCATGTCACGACAGCAGTTGGTTGATTAGGGTCAGTGTTCTGAGTTATATCAGCAAGTGTGCCTAGCACGATAGGATTTTCCGCATCTGGGGGCGTTGTGACTGGTGGATAATATGAAGTCAATGAAACATGGTTAATTACATTTAAGGAGTTGAACCAGGAATCTCTGGGTCTCCGAACTTGGATCATATGTTCAAAAGTCAGTTCAGTTGTTTACACTAGTGCATAGAGTGAACTCAAGTGTATTAAGATAATGTGCATCTACAGACCTACCTGTCACTGTTATGGGGAACGATGTCATGGCCATATTATCGAAAGGGTCTCTTGCTGTATACGACACAGTACTTTCACCAACAGGGAACGAATCTCCTGAAATATGACTTGATGTTAGTGTAACTTGGCCCGAATTATCATTTGCTGTAGGTGGCGTCCATGTTACCATTGCAGTTGTTTGATTAGGGGCAATACTTTGCGTTATTGGCCCAGGTGTATTCAGAATGACAGGATCTTCTGCATCTAATTAGCAAAGTAAAATGATACATATTGAGTCAACAAACACAAAGGTAAAGAAGCAGGTTAGTTGAACCATAGCGCACACTAAAAGCTGCAAATTTCATAGCGAAATATATTCTTACTATACGAGCTGCTGAAAGCCTACCGCATTAAGCCTTAACGCAACGAAGTAAAGGAAAATTAGGAAACTAGGGCAGGGCAGAAGCCACTTTGTAGGTACATTGGGTCGCGTGCAACAATTTTGCACAAATGGTAGAATTGATCGTTAGATAGAGTCTCTTTTTCTGTTTAACCCGGCTGTTATTCTGAAAAGTGACGAGAACTGAGATATTTAGAGTAAAAAGTGGGGTTTTGGAGTTGTTTTTTCCTATTAACCTTTTCCTGTGAAGTTCACATGATAATTTATATTGGTATACTTTTGATTTCAAATATCTTAAATTCTTAGAATTGAACAAAATCATCAATTGCATTTTCTCCCCAAATGTTGCATCAAGATAAAGATGCCACTGGATATTGAATATATACATATGTGGCCTCTCTGCTAATAATTTGAGGCAACATACATACCTATCACAGTTACGGTGAATGATGTCGTAGCCACATTGTTGTCAATGTCTGTTGCAGTGTACGTCACAGTTGTAAAAGACAGTTACTCAACCATGGAATAAGTTATGGTCACAAATTTGGCGTCATTTTTGACAGGAAAGAACAATGTTTGTATTGATATGAAACAATATGGAAATAGATTTGAAATATTTCTGATGTACAGCCGTTTTGGAAAGTTCCCAAACTTATTTTGAAGAATTTATATACATGTGGCCTCTCTGCTAAATAATTGGAGGCGAAATACATACCTATCACAGTTACGGTGAATGATGTCGTAGCCACATTGTTGTCAATATCTGTTGCAGTGTACGTCACAGTTGTAGTACCAATAGGGAAAGGAGTGCCAGGATTATGACTCGGTCTTAGGGTAAATGAAATTGAATTATCAGTTGCTGTGGGTCTCGTCCATGTAACAAGAGCGGTTGGCTGGTTAGGATCAGTGTCCGTAATTATATCTGAAGGCGTGTTGAAAATTACGGGTTTTTCGTCATCTGTAATTCAAATTAAAGAAACGAATTGCAGAATGTATTACAAAAAACATATAAACCGTTTATTCTACAAATTAAACAGTACCCTTTCTGAGCACTCACGCACCCCCACACACAAACGCTACAATACTCACTAACACCTCCACCCCACATCCCCGCGCACGCACCCCGTCTGGTGCACACGAAGACTTCTTAGGGATTGTGTAAGGCACCACATCCAATTTGGTCCTATAGAACTATCGGTTCCCAGTTAGGTACCGATGACTCTTAACATCACTCCCTGGAGACATATTAAATTGTATCACTAAAAGCATAAAAATTAACAGTTGAATAGTGTTATTGTTTTTCATTTAAATAAAAAACGAATGCACTGTACAAATGTTCAGGGTACGATAAAAGTGCCATCGGTAGCTTTTCGGGCACCGATAGCGCTATAGGACCAAAATAGATGTTGTGCCTAATATACATGTATATGTATTTACGTGGTGGTGAATTCTCAAAATGGTCATATTATACGGACCGGACATACACATACGACCACTCCCGCGCGGCCATCCACCCCACCCACCACATCCATATTTACAAAGTCTCGTTCGCATCAATATGACCAAAAAATGACATTACGTAATGAACTCAGAAATACCTGTTACTGTGATGGTAAACGAGGCCGTTGCCACATTGTTGGATGGGTCTGTTGCTGTGTAGGTCACTATGGTGGTGCCAATACGGAAAGAACCCATATCAATAATTACAGCCTGTCTTTTACTTCTACCAAGTCCTTGATGCATTCTTCTTTCTGTCAGGCTAGCTAAACCAGAATTGTCTTTTGCCGTGGGCCGCGTCCAATTTACCACAGCATATTGCGAACCTGGTGCAGCGCTACGCCTTATATTAGCAGGAATGTCACATATACGAGGCTTCTCCGTATCTGAAGCATAAGAAGCAGAGAATAAGAGGACTGTGATTTATCACCATCAGAGGCGTACCGACCGGAGGGTTGTGAATTTGCCCTCCTGGCTCGAAATACCTGAACATTCACCAACACCAAAAGAAGTTGTACCATGCATCTTTCTTTGGCCCAGTTTTAGGTCACTTATTCTAATTTTGACCCATTCTATCGCTAAATTGCCAATTTTCGCGAACTTGGCATGCAATTATCCTGGTAAAATCACTTAACTCTACTCCACTGAACCACTGAACACCACCAACGAAAGCAAAATCATAATATTTTACACATATGAACTATGACAATACTCTCTCTTTTGTTAAGCCATCTATTACCATATGTGACTGGACACCACGAATCAGCCGTCAATTTTGTTTTATTTCGTGTTTAGAAAATATATATCATAAGCTTTAAAATGGTATATCATTTGACTTCAAACGATATCCAGAAGCGGGGTTATGGTTTGTTGAACTCTGTTCCTTCAACAAAATTGTACCTTTTTTCGGTTCTACATGTGTTTTTTTCCACATTTCTGGTAATGAAAATCAAACAGTCATAATTGGCGGTCATTTCAAATCACCCCAAAGTCAATGAGACTCAGGAATGTCCTCTCATTGTTAATTGTTGGTTGTACAATACCTAGACAAAATACAATGCTTTGTTATCCACCACTTGAACAGGATTTAGCCAAAGCAAACTATAGAAATAGCTAGAAGCTTATTATCCTCTTCAGCAATAGGATTATTGATTGGTTTAAACAGTGTTTGATGAGATACTTGTCGCATCAAATTGAGGTACCTATGAATACGACCTTCACGCACATTTTACACTGTAACCTAGAATACAATTTGCCGACTTTACGGCTTATTCGTAGTGTCCAGTCACATATACGTAAACTTATGGAAAAGAGACATAGAAAAGAGTGATACATGAAGAATAAACGTATATTAGAATGCCAAAAGTGGCCTAAAGTTATTAGATTGAACCCTTTATCAAATGTGAGGTCAAACAGAGCAAATTCGTATACTTCATAAACACATTCTTTTAATCCAAGGTCAACGTTTAAATATGGGTCAATATTCAAAATTGCTCAAATTGTGTTAAAACTTATGAGTGAATGTTCTTAGTCATCCAGTAGTTTCAAACAGAGTTTGGGAATTAAATCTAATAGTGGAACTTACTTTATGCAACTATTGCGACGTTGCGTCAGGCAACTGACCCACTGGGCTGGTCATGTGATAGACGCGAATGGTCAAATCAACAGAGCCCGTGTTACTAATACTATACTACATATTTCGGAAATCTCGGGAAAATCCTACGGAATTTCCACGTCTTTCAAACCAGTAAACACGCTTCGCGGGAAACTTGTGAATGTCAAGGACAAGTAGCCGAAAGATAAACGCTCAAACTTAGTGTAAGAGGTTGTGTGTGGTGACACCGATTGCTCAGTGGCTTATATTGGAGAAACCAAACAGGCGTTAAAACCCCGTATTGGTCAACATAGGAGACCAAGTACCAACGAAGCGCAAAACTCCGCTGTTTACCTCCATTTAATGTACACTGAACACTCAATTAAGAACGAGGAAGTCGTTATTTTTGATCAGGAGGAGCTAGGAGGAACGAGGAGAGGCATAAAAGAAGCCATTTGGGAACGCATTGCGCAACCATCACTAAACAAGAAATGGGGACTCCGCTTTAACTTATCTCATGCATGTGACCGGGCCATCGGGACGATACCTAGCCGTCTATCACGTGACCAGCCCAGCGGGTCAGTTGCCTGATGAAGTCTGGTGGTTCCAGACGCAACGTCGCAATAGTTGCAAAAAGTAAGTTCCAGTTAATTTTTGTGAAGTCTTTAGTTAACTGACAACGGGCAGACAGTTATCCGAGCTTTAGATATTAAATAATAGCTATTAATGGCTGCATATTTCAATCTACATGATCCAATGCATGTTACCTATAACTATTATCCTAAAGAATGCCGTGGCCATATTCCCATATTGGTCTGTTGCTGTGAACGACACAACATTGGGGCCAATAGGGAAAGCGTCTCCAGGATTATGGCTCGAAGTAAGTGTAACTGGACCAGTATTATCAGTTGCTGTGGGAGGTGTCCACGTAACATTAGCCGTTGGTAAACCTGGATCTGTATTCTGGATCATTATAGAAGGCACTCCGGTAATGACAGGGGCCTCCAAATCTGAAGGGTCTGCAAATGTCAATGAAACAAATTAATAACTATATTAGAAAGTACAAATATAAGTCAGTTTTACTGATATCAGGTTTGAAGAAATCTACAGGTGTTGTGGTCTCACATTGCCATGTGCTACTAGACTAGACTCGTTTACATCTCTCAAGGGCTTAACATCCAAAGCATTACATTGAATTCATATTGCCAAAAAAACAAGATCTTGATTTTTTTTTTAAATATATGTATTTGAAAATTACCGTTTGCTGTTTCTCATTTTTATTATGCAAAAAATACATATCTCAACTTTGAAAATCCATGAATTTTGGTATTTCGAAATCACTGAAATTGTGTGTTTCAGGGCCAATTGTAAATTTTACACGGTGGTGGGGGTACGGTTTAAAACTTTCTTTTGAGAGTTGGTTTTAGGGATTGACATTGTCTTGGGGTAGAGTTAGCAAACCGTACCTGTAATTGTCACAGCAAATGATGTCATCGCCTCGTTGTTGGAAGGATCTCTGGCTGTATACGTCACTACAGTACGACCAACAGGAAAATAATATCCAGGGTTATGACTTGCAGTAAGTGTAACTAAACCAGAATTGTCACTTGCTGTGGGTGGAGTCCATGTCACAGAAAGAGCTACTGTTCCCTGGAGGTTATATAAATTTATATCGGCAGGAGTACCAGATATGACTGGAGGTTCTGGATCTGTGGTTTAAAATTAACATCAATTCATATCCTGAACAAATAATCAGATGGTGACAATGCATAGTATGGCATATAGCTAAAAATTCAGTGCCCATTTAAATCATAACCTAGTTTGTGATGTTTCCTAGATCAAAACATGACATTGCTCCGAGTCTCGTTAAGTTAACATACACCATGGCAACGTGGCAAAAGCCGAATTAATATGATGCAAAAGGTTGGTAATTTGATCCCAGTGGTGTCAATTTGTCATAATAATAAATAATGAAATAATAATAATGATAACTATAATAATAACACTAATAATAATACTAACACTAACATTAATAATAATAATAATAATTATGAGAACCTGTAAAGCGCAGGTATCTACCTACTAAAAGGCGCTCATGACACAGAGAACAAAATAAACATACATTTACAAACATAAAGTAATTAAATTACATGTATATTTTAAAACAAAAGCCAATGTTATCAATCAGAGTCTTGAGAGCTTTTGAAAGCTTATTTAAAGAGTCCAGAGAAAAGCTTTGTTTGTGTGATAATATTCTGGCAGCAATATTTTGAATACGATTTAGTCTCTTTATCAGTCTTAGGTAAGGTTCAATACCACTAATTCTCTATAACACAGTTTTCAATGAAAAAATTGGTAATTTCAAGCACGATTTTCTCATACATGGAACTCTCACAGTGAAAAGACATCATCAATTAAAAGTAGAAGGTTTAATCCCCAAATGACCAACATTTCAACATTATGATGACCTGAGATTTTTTTAAACCACTGAAGTGAAAGACCACACCACTACGTTACAGTGCGCTCTCCTCCCCTTTTTTGTTTTGTTTTTGGACACACCGGCTAGGTGGGATAACCGATGGGCAGTGGATGAATTTGGGGCAACTTTTCATCAAAACTGTAAAATGATGGTAGAAAATTTGCAAATATTTGTCTATACAGCTTGGTAATTTTCAGTGATTTTTAAGTACCTTTTTCAGATGCCATGTAAGAACATCGTCCCTCGCTTTTTTCAAGCACTGCCGGTGCCCTGCTCTAATTAGTGGTATTTAACCGCAAAAGGGAATTTCCCATGTCTAGGCGGCGTGAAGTAATTAAAGTGTGTATTAAAGTTTCATTAACTTTCTTCTGCTTTGGCTATAAGATGGACAATATGCATATTTAAGGTATAATATGGGGTTTTCAACTCCTACCCAATAATGCCCCAAGCGAGTTCAAATTCTTACAATTGTTCTAGTCTAAAAGAAGAATGATTTATTAAACATGGTATATTTTATATATTGTTAGCTCTTGGTAGTGTTGAGCGTACATTGATAAATATTTTTTCTTTGTTGTATAATTGTTCGTGTTTCTTCTTGATAATGCAAAATAAATAACAAACAAACGAACATGTATTTTTGCATTATTTTACTACCATGACTACGGAGAAATTGGATATCATCATTATTATGATATCACTCATAACGTAGCTTGGACCTACCGATAATTGTAATAGTAAATGATTCCATCTTTACATTGTTAGAAGAATCTGTCGCCGTATATGTCACTATGGTATCTCCAATAGGGAAAGAATCGCCAGAATTTTTGTTTGATGTTAGTGTTACTGAACCAGAATTGTCACTTGCTGTAAGTGGCGGCCAAGTCACCACGGCAGATGGCTGCAGAGGATCGGTGTTTCGGGTTATGTCAGGTGATATGTTAGAGATCATTGGTGGTTCGACATCTGCAAATAGCAAAGAAATAGTTCGACATGTTTTAACATTTATATTCAGTCCCCGGGATTCAGTCTCCATTGTTTTCGTCCATTATACAGAAAAATACCTACAGAACAGGAAATAACTCGTAAAAACTGATTCATGCAAAACTAATGTCATATTTCCCCTTTTTCCATGTGTTATCAGTTAAGTAGATTCAAGTTCAATTTGGTCAAGGTGACATAGTATTAAGTAATCTTGATTTGTTTTTGAAATGATTCTGGCTCTGGAGATACACAGAATGATAGACAAAGTAGGTCTCCTTAGTGATATGATGACGAACAGTGGCGGCGCTACGGGGGGGTCAAGGTGGGCATTTGCCCCCCCCCCCCAAATATTTTTCTTGCCCCCAGTTTGTCCCCCCACTTTTGAGGCAAAACCCCCAAAATCACGTCAATTTCCACTTTTTGCGGCAATTTTGCGCAAAATTTGACAATTTCGCCCACCCCCTGAAATTCACTTTGCCCCCCATGCCCCACCCCCCCCCTCCCCGAAAAATTCCTGGCGCCGCCACTGAATACGAACCTGTCACTGTTACGATGAACGATATCACATCCTGATTGCCGGAAGGATCCGTAGCTGTATACTCCACTGTGGTGGAGCCAATAGGGAAATCATCTCCAGGATTGTAATTTGATGTTAGGGCAAAGACGCCAGAATTGTCACTTGCTGTGGGTGGTGTCCACGTCACGGCAGCATTAGCTTTATTGCTATCAGTGTTTTGAGGTGGAACAGAAGGTATATTGGAGATGACAGGATTTTCGTTATCTGTCAAGGAAAAAAGTGCTTTCTGATTTGAGTTATACCAGATGGTACGTTCGAAATAGTTAAGCTTCCGGCATCCCCTGACATGCTATTAATATTTAAAATCAAGCTCAATTGCTTAGTTCCGTAATGTAAAAAATACATTCAGAACATTAAATTTTAAAATCGATTTACCCACTGGGGGAAAAGCAAAAGGAAACGACACGAGAACTAATAATGACATTATAATATGATGTGGGTGTAGTCCCAAGGTTTTAATCAAAATTATTATCACTTGCTGTAGGTACATGATGTCCATCGGACTGCAGAAGGTTTAGTAGGGTCGGTATTTTAACTACATCAGAAGACTTTAAAGATGGTCTGCTTATATTAAAAACAGGTGAAAATCTACCCACTAATTGATTTAGGTCCCATATTGAAGAAGAACGATTTTTTAAACATTAAACCTGTGAAATTAGGGGCACCACTCTTACTAATCCTAATACTAACCATAACCTTTTACCCTAATTCTAAACCTTAACCCTAATTTTGATAGCAGTGCCCCGCATTCTGCAATTACGCCGAAATGACTTTATCTATTAACCAGTCAAATCTTTATCAAACTTCTTACTAATCACTTACCCAATATCGTAACGGTGAAAGATGTCGTAATTAAGTTCGCGGCGGGATCTATTGCTGTGTATGTCACTGTTGTAATACCAATAGGGAAAGCATCCCCAGAATCGTAATTTGATGTAAGTGTAACGTCACCAGAATTGTCAGTTGCTGTGGGCGGCGTCCACATCACGACAGCAGTTGGTAGATTTGGATCAGTGTCTTGAGTTATATCAGACAGCGTACCAGGAATAATGACAGGATACTCGGTATCATCCGATGCTATGATTAATTTAAGGATGCAAATATTTAATCCGCAATTAATAATGAAAATATACCATCATAAGTTATGCATTTAATATAACTTGATACTTGACATGACAACTCAGTAAGCGGTGCTTTGTTCAAGGGAAGTTGCTCTCTGCAAAGGAGTAAAAAAGCCACCGGGGTGAAAAAGAGATAATTTCCTAAAGTTCAAGTTCAAGATATGCATGTATGTTTTCAAATGTCTTCAGGGTAATGCACCCGTTTATCTTACGGACTTTCTCACTTATAAACTCAAACTTGCTACTGGAACCATGACACGTTCATCTTTTGATACTTCTCTTCTCACTGTGATGTCGGGAAAATTAGCAATATAAATCGTTTTAGGTTTCTGCTCCCACACTGTGGAACAGCCTCCCATGAATCGTCAGGGAGACATGTACACTGCCTAGTTTCAAGAAGGTTTTGAAGTATCATTTCTAGCCATCCTATTGACTCTGTTTTTGCTTTTGGTTTGTATAAGGCGCTTTGATAAATATTATTAAATGTTGTTTATGTATGTATGTAAAGATGTTGCCTAGTAATCAAGGGCTACATTCCGAAGTTGGTCGCGGTTTTTAAAAAAAATATGATGGGGAAGCCGGCCTCTCACCGGGGGTGTCTGAAAAATGTTCAATATGAAGACCCCATTGAAGCAGTTTGCAGTTTATTTCCAGTGGCGTGCCTGGACTTTTTGTCGAGGCAGCAAAATTAGCCATCTGAGGTCGTTGGATAATTTTACAAAATGGGCCCCTAATGAAGGCATTTGCTGGACACTTTTACATATCAATTTGTAAGTACTCTTTTTTAAAAGTCACAGTTCATGGAATTTACAACCGTATGACAAAACAGGCGAAAATAGTAACTTTTTGCACAAGATTTGCAATTTAAAGAGAATTGACCATTGCTCATTCTAATGACTCTAGTATATGGACAATATAAGTGTGCTTTTTCATTTAATGACATAAAATTTAAAAAATATTGTAAGGAACACTTGAGGTTTTGACTTTTAAAACCTACATTTTGGTCAAAAAATGTGCTTGGATAGGTAGTTTTCAACAGATTTTCCACATTCGCCTTGCTATAACATTGAATTGAGTTATCTGTTGACCTAGTGACTAAAGGTGTTTTTAGAGGAAGTGTTAGCTTTCGTTTGATATAAAAAATTCTGATTGGATGAAGGGAACACTTGAGGTTTCGACAAAACTAATCAAAGAGGCCAATTTTTTAGCTAGACGCTTCAAAGCTCCTACATTGCTATGCACTCAACCGTGTAGTGTAACCAAAGACTGTGGTGGAAACATTCGCTGCTTGTTGTTCTCTGCTTGGAAGCTCTTGGGACGAAAATGTGTACTCAGGTGTATCGAGGCGGAAACTGTGCGCATGATGGTTTATAAGAGAATCGTTTTTGTATTGAAACCTTTCCATATGACACTATTATTGTGTAATGTTAGTTGGAAAAAATTGTTCAATATGAAGACCCTATTGAAGCAGTTTGCAGTTTATTTCTAGTGGCGAGGGAGGGGGGAGCAAGCCATTGAGCATTATTCTGGCCTGATTCTGCTGGGATATATGCGCGCGCAGCCAGGGCCGTCGCCATGGGGGACATGGGGGGCGACACCCACCTGGCGATCCCCAAAAAAGGAAAAAGAGAGAGAAAGGAAGAGAAAAAGGGGGAGAGGGAAGGGGAGGCGAGGGGAGAGTGAGGGAATGTTGTTTTAGTAGCAGATCAGTGGGACGATTGGGAGATTTTGCCCCCTAGCTCGGTGACTTCTGTATATTCCCCTTTGAATTTTAGCATTGAAATAGCAAATGTTCGCTTGTGCACTTTTCCCGGTAAAGGAATTCTTGGGACAGCTTGGAAAAATTTGGGGCACAGTTTTGAGGGAGGGGTGTCTTCTATCCGGATTTGGGGCACAGTTTTGAGGGAGGGGTGTCTTCTATCCGGATAGCCAGAGGTGGCAATCATAATGCCGTGCCCAGGGGCCATCAAAAGGAAATTTCGGCCATATACCAGTAAAAATTTCTCGACCCCCCCCCCCCGAGAAAATGGTCTAGCGACGAAAGTGAAAGTTGCCCGGAAAGTCGATATACATTGGGTTCAATGCGTGCGAAACGCGAAAAAAGTTCAATTTTTACACTATTTTAAACCCTAATTAAGGTGTTCACCAAATGTGTACATATTTAAACAGAACTAAGAACAAGGATTTTCCCTTTGAGTGGGGGGGGGGGGAGGCAAATAAATAACTGTAAGAAGGGAAATTCTAGTCGGCTTCTTAAGGGAAGGAGTATGAACGTTTGGACAGTATTTATTGTGGGACATTAGAGCACATCAGACATATCGAATTGCATTCTGAATACGAAGAATGGCCTTCTGATATCAAATAATTTTGATTTTTGAAATTCGCAATGTAATACACATTTTATGGAAAATCATTAAAATTGATATTTTTGATATTTAACAGTACTCGAAGTAAACTTTATAAATCTGATGATTTCTACCTAAAGTGTATGTAGGTGGGATGAAAAGCCGACGATCAATTGAAAATTTTGACCTTTCGTATTGAAGATATGGATTTTTCCCCAAAACACCAAAAAAAATTAGGTCTTTTGGGAAAACAATCCATATCATCAATATGAAAGTTCAAAATTTTCAATTGATCGTCGGCTTTTCCTCCCAGCTACATACACTTTAAGACTATATCATTATAAAATTTACTTCGAGGACTGTTATATCTCAAAATGTGAAAAATATCAAATTTTAATAATTTGTCATAAAATTTGTATTATATCGTGAATTTCATAAAATGAAAATTATTTGATATCAGAAAGACACTCTTCGTATTCAGAATGCAATTCGATAGGTCTGATGTGCTCTCATGTCCCACAAAAAATGCTGTCGAAACGCTCAAAACGTTCATTCCAGTTCCCTTAACGTGTACTGCGTCTTGTCCTTCTACTTCTAGGGACAATTGAACGTATTGTTCACACAAAACTTATAATATAATATTTTAAGCGGATCCCAAAATCAGAATTGTTCTGATTTAGTGAGCCCTCATTATAATATGCCAAAATATGTTGCGTTCGATAACATATAATACATATTCTTCACTTTTACTGTCACTAATTATATAAACTTTTTTTAATTGCCATTTAGGTCTATTATATTGTATTTGTGATTTGTTATTCATCAAAATACGACTATGGCATAATCTATTAATAAATACGCCCATAGCTGCATGTATTATTTGGTTACGCCATTTTCGAGCACCCCTTTTTTGTTCGTATTTTCTTACGCCTACTTTACATGCATTTATGATTTGATTATTAACAAGACCTACATTGGACCGTTACGGTGAACGATGTCATAACCATGTTGCCGGCAAGATCCGTAGCTGTATATGTCACTGTGGTATCACCAAGTATAAATGTGCCACCAGGTTCATGATTTGAAGTTAGTGTGACTACCCCAGAATTGTCACTTGCTGTGGGCGGATCCCAAAATACAACACCCGAGGATTGACCAACTGCTATGTTTTTAATTACAGACGTAGGCGTTCCAGAGATGACAGGATCCTCATTATCTATATAATAATAATAATAATAATAATAATAATAATAATAATAATAATAATAATAATAATAATAATAATAATAATAATAATGTGATGACATGTTTTTACCATATATATTAAGAAAGTAAAATTGGCAAAGGAAAGCAACAGTTTTGAAAAATCACATCTATCTTCAGAACCACAGGACGCAGGGAGGGCGCCCTATCGAGACGGTCGTAGATGGCTACTGAAAAGTTCTTTAAAAGGGCAAATTGAAAAGTATTCGTATAATATTTGATTCTTTGGTACATTTCTTGAAAATGAAGACCTGAGCGCAAGAAGACCGTAGGTCCACTTGGCCCCTCAACATGTATACACTAAAGTTACGTATAGTTTCTTGGGGTTTTATAATGTTTAATACATGTTCCAGGGTGAAAACATCATGAAAGGTTGTGAAAGATTTGTTTTGACCCCTGAACATTACCAAACTATACGAAACTATACGCAACTTTAGTGTATACATGTTGAGGGGCCAAGTGGACTTACGGTCTTCTTGCGCTCAAGTCTTCAAATGACTATTAGATCTTACACGTTTTTCTGGTCAAATTGACCAAAATATTTTACCGATTTCACTAGTAATATGTTGTGTATGTCTGGTTTTTAGGGTGCATTACATAGTCTAGAAGAAAGGGTGGAATTGTTTCTATTTAGTAAAATGACGTGATTTCCTTAGATACAGGCTATACAACAAGCTCTCAGATGGCACTCAAGTAGATGAAATACCTTTAATCAACCCCTTTTGTCCCCTGTATGACCTTGAACTCAAAATCTGTGAGGACACCAGCTCATGTCAATACATAATTATGTGTCAGTCGCATCTCTGTACCATATAATCTGTAGGAAAAGATGCATTTTGATGGTATTTGGTTATGTGCCGGAAAATCGCGGAAATACACCCTTAATCACCTTTGACCCCAAATCCGCGAGGACTCCATATGCCATGGCTATAGCCAAGGTCAATGTACAAATCTCATTACTGTATCATGTAATCTGTAGGAGAAGAAGCATTTTTGGAATGCGTTGTTAAAGCTTTCAGTTGGATGCCCTTGTTATCTCTCTTTCTGTAGAGAATAGAGGGGTTGGCGCATTTCGGCAGGCCTGCTCATCTCGTGAGGTAGCGTGTAGCCACAGCTTGAAGATTTTGGGCGAATGACACTGGGAAGCAGTAGATGATGAATTCCCAAGATATCCTGCTCACGATGTGGTTTTCATATCCACATCTTAGCGATACTAGTACTGTTCACTTGGTCATTGTTGACTCTCTCTAGGAGAGTCTTCAGTTTGGACTCAACACCATATCGGACTTCTTTGTCGCTCAGATCCTTGAATATCTCTTGACCGAGAAATAGCATGGATGATTGGTGGATAAACGGGATGTCCTTCCCACTGATGTGAAGTTGTGGGTCATATTGTGTTGTGCCCTGGGTGATTTAATTTGATTATTTATCTTTGAATCAAAAAATTGAATCATATCTAATATGTGATATTTGGACCCCCCCCCCCTTGAGATTGTAAAGTGAAGATGACATCATGGGATTCCCCTCAGGAAGTGATGTAATGCGAAAGGTTAATGTGCATAATTAATCTTGGAAAATGCCAACATTGCATCATCTGTTGTGAAGATGTGAATGAAGTAATGGTCTATTAATAGATGATGTTTTATTTTTTTGCATGAGTACATGCATAAAATGTGAGAGCTTGAATTGGCTCCTTTACAGAATGTCATGGGAGATTGTAAAACTCCACATGTGTGTGTTGGTCTTCGTGCTTCAAAAAAGATGTACATTTTAATCAGTTTACATAGACAATAATTGAGCTATTTTAATACAGCAACGAAGGAGATTTATGAGTACGCGAATGTCCTCCTCCTCATCAAAGGATTAAAGTTCTTCTGTCGGCTTGCTGAAGTCTGGTATTTTAAAACAACACGTCTGTCAAATACATTGGAGCAGTATCGAAAGAAGCCTGTTTCCTGGAGAAAGAGTGATTGGTGAAAGAAGCACCATTTTTGGAGAAAGCAGCGCAAGGAGATAAGTGTTTGGAGAAAGTAGCACGTGAGGATTTTATTCGCAAGGATATATAAGTGCAAGTGTACAAGGGACTTCGCTGATATTCGCAGGACAAGTGAACAACATAATATACATCAGCCGTCAAGAACATTGTAAATGAACAAGATAGTCATCAAGAAGACGACTTATATAAAATATTATTGTGATT
The DNA here is from genome assembly GCF_039555335.1 of Amphiura filiformis. Lineage (NCBI taxonomy): Eukaryota > Metazoa > Echinodermata > Ophiuroidea > Amphilepidida > Amphiuridae > Amphiura > Amphiura filiformis. The sequence goes on from NC_092632.1 coordinate 60,624,767, forward strand.
GTTTGATTATTTTGTATCATTTGTTGTCATATATTGTACCAATCATATTTTACCTGCAATTAAAGACTTTTTTTGTTAGCTTAATCAATCAGTATATTTGTGTTGTGCATTCGCGTGAATTTGGGTAAAAGGTGATTTTGGCCTTAAGTCAGTACGACTCGTAACAATATGTAGTTGATGTCCTTCCATTTATCCTGATAATGTTTGACTTCTTCATGGCCAGACTTCTGCATTTAGTAGGTTTAGCTTCCATCGTTCTGGTCCACTTCAGGAAGGTTTCAACCAGGGTGAGAAGTTCTCTACACCCATCGACACTTCCTGCTATAATTGTCAGGTCATCTGCGTAAGCTTTCTTAGATTTAATTTACAAACTAATCTTTCTGTGACTGTTTGAAGTATGTGTTCTTCAACTGGTATCCTTGATCTTGCGTGGTCTTCAGTAAGTCCAATAGTTTGTTTGATTATGGAAAATAAAGTTGAAGTTGGAGGAGGTTGAATACTATCAGAAAGAGCGCCACGGAGAGTGGACATCCTTGAAATAAGCCAATTTGGTACAAAAACCAATCTGACGTCCATTTCTGCGTTCTCATTCTTACAAACAGCTCGTCATAGTAGTTAAAGGTTAGCTCACGAGTGGCAGATATGACGTTATAACATTCCAGTGCAAATTGGATCAGGTTATTAGCAACCGACCCATATGCATTAGCCAGGTCCATCCATGCTACAACAATCTCACGAACATTCTGTTTAGCATCAAAGAGGGTCTCCATCAGGGCTTGAGTGTGTTCAACGCAACCTGCTATACCTGGTAGAAATCCCTTCTGTATGGCTTGGTCTATATAGCCATTTTGTGTCATATAGGACAACAGGCGATTTGCAAGCACTTTGAAGAACATCTTCACGCTAACATTTGTAAAAACTGCTTCTCCAATTCTCCATAACAGGGGGATTTTGCCCTTCTTCCAAACTCTTCTGAGTCCAAAATACTGAACGAACTTTTGGACATTTCTTGTACACCAGGTATGGGATGGCATTGGTTCCTGGAGCAGAATTATTCCTCTTTCTCAGTATTACTTCCTCTGGTTCTGCCATGGATGGCGGATCTTCCGACTGTTGGTACTTTGGAGCTGCAGGTTTTGGAATGACTCTCAAGGGATTGTATTGGTAATCTCGCTTTTTGTCTTGATAAGTTGTGGTGAAATACTTATTCGCTACATCTCTGTGGAAGCCTGGTTCTTCTTGCGCTGCTTTGGGGTCAAAGAGCTTCTTAGCGTACTGGTGAGGGTTTTTATTAAACGCCTCCTGTGCATGTCGCTGACTTTTCCTGATCTTGTTATGAAGTCTCATTGCTTTCAGTAACTCTTGCTTCACTTTCAGTATTTCATGGTCTGATTTGTTGTCTTTCATTGATTTCTTGAGTTTCTTCTTAAGATCTTGTTTCATTTTGTGAAGTCTTTTCTTTTGACGAGACTTTTGCACTTTCTGATCTTTTGCTTTGGGTGGTTGTTTGACACCGTATTATTCTTCTAGGAAGTTGTAGATAAAATTTTCTCTTCTTTATAGCTCTACTGTTGGGTCTTTGTAAATAAGGAGTGATTCCAATGCTTCTGACAGTTCACTATCTAACTCGTTCCATGCCCTTTGTCACCAGCCTCAGGTAGATTTAATCTTGCCACAGACTTCCTTGATGTCCAACTGGTCCTTTCCTTCTTCTGATGTAGGAAGTAAGGGACGCACCATTAGATTCTCAGGGGGGGCATGGGAGTTTGGGTCAGGCAGAATTTTTTTTTCGCCGCCAAAGGCGGCAGAATTTATTTTTTTCGCCTCCAAGAGCACCAAATTTTTTTTTTCGCCGCCTTCGGCGGCGAAGTTATTTTTTTCAATTTTAATGTACATTTTATACAAAGTTGGGTGGGGAAATTTTTTTTTTACTCATCAGTGAGGCAAAAAATTTTTTTTTTCGTCTCACTAGTGGGCAAAGTTTTTTTTTTTTTCTCACTAGTGGGCAAAGTTTTTTTTTTCAAAAAACTCCCATGCCCCCCCCTGGAAATCTAATGGTGCGCCCCTAATCATCCTTCAGGTTGGCTCTGTGGTTAAGGAGTAGCAGCATTTTTAAAATTTTCACTAAATTACTAAAATATTCGCTATATGACCTATGACACCTATCTGTGAACAACTTATATTAAGCGTGGGTCAGCGGTTCTTATGGTCACGTTTGATCGAAATTGGTCAGGCGCCTAGCACTAGCATGCTAGTAGCATTTTAAAGATTTTAACATAATGACCTCTAATAACCCCTACATGACCTTTTACCCCTAACTGTGTACAACTTAGAAGGAGCTTGTGACCAAGTCTGGTCGAGATTGGGGCAAGTGTCTGGCACTAGTAGCATTTTAAAAGTGGGTTTGACGAAAGAAATGGAAGAAGCAGAAGAATCAGAAGATTCGCCTGCTCAACAATATAAGCTAATATAATAGGTTCCCCTAAATACTTTTTAAAATAAATCGAAAAATATTTGACAAAATGCAAATGTGTAAAAAGGTATGGATAGCCGTATTTGTTTTACACATATGAACCAAATTATAGCGTGACGCGTCATTGCGTTCAGTCACAATAGTTCATTATGTAAAAAAGGAGACCGTTTTAAACAGTGTTAAAAGTTGCATCTGAGTCCATAGGAGTAAGCTCTCAAACAATGCAGTAGGCCAAGTCTATTCATGTGTTTGTTAAAGAAAACCTGACTGCTATGGACTCAGGTGCCACTTTTAAAACGGTCTCTTTTCTTATACAATTAACCATTGTGACTAAACGCAATGACGTGTAACGCTATAAATTGGTCAACATGTGTAAAACAAATAGGGCTATTCATATCTTTTTACACTGTGTATACTTTCTTTTATACATATCTTTTTACATTTTTACATTTCGTAAAATATTTTGTGACTTAAAGTATCAGGGGAGAACTTAGAAGTTGTGGACCGTATATAAGTGTGGCATTTCATGCCACCTGATATAACTACTGAAATACAAGAGTTCAAAAAAAGGTTTACACACTGCAGTAAATTATTAAATTAATTCTATGAACTTGAAAGGAAGACAATAAAGGCAGTTGAACATGTTTCATGCATATCCGTTGGGCGAGTTGTAGAAATTTCGGGGGTGTGGGATTACATATTAATGTTAACAACATTGTTGTTGCGCAGATGTTTTCATAACAAACTATAGGTTGATATCTACATGATATATGATGGGTACCTACTTTGCCAGAAACATTCCAATACTAACACGTACTAGCTGTTAAACGCTATTAGATATTCTACTTTTTGAAACTTACTACTAATTATGCACTCGCCTCTGTGATAATTGCTAAATCTGGAACAACGAACCACATTAATCAAGTCTCATTTCTAAATTGGACCTTTGCGATGTATTAACTCTCTTCACGCGGGTGTCGACTGCAGACGACATGTTTCAAACTTTTTAAAAATTTCAGAAATGTAAATTGTCATGACCATATTTGGAATCAGCATGCAAAATGCATTAAAATGAGTACAAACAAGCCTAGTATTGGTTCAGTAGTTCTTAAGATAGCTCTTGATATTTTGAGAAAATATTTCAAAACTTCAACTTTTTCCGTTGAAGCGCATGGCTAGCACGAAGAGCATTAAATATGAATCACACAACTGGGATTGCCGACTAATCCCGCTACTCACCTTTGAGAAGTAACACTAGATCTGCCACTCACCTTTGACACGACTACTATATTTTCAACTCACTTATTACTATGTTGGCAGCTCACCGTTGAAACATAATACTAAATTTGCAACTTACCTTTGTGGCTGCAACTCACATTTGCAACTAAGAATTTTGACTTAATACTAAATCTGCAACTCACCTTTCAGACTTACTACTATTGGCAACTCATCTTTGGGACTTCATACTATAAATCTGCAACACGTTGTTGGAACCTACTACTAAATCGGAAGCTCAATCCGTTGTGGATTTGCTACTAAAGGGCGCACTTCACTTTTCAAATTTGCTAGTCCCAGGGGCGTCGCCAGACCTTTTTCATAAGGGGGGTGTAATAGTCAATGATTGCCGACGAGCCGTCATACCAAATACTAGAGCGGTTGTCACCATGTAGCTGAACCATGTTGCATCAGCCGGGGGGGGGGGGCTTTGTTTTCATTTTACACCTTGGGAATCATATGCATGCCTTCTTTGCATTTAGAAATACACCAAAATATGAATACTGACATTTTAGATGTCGAAAGCAGAAGCGAAAATGGTCATTTGATTGACCACAACGTAGGAGGGTGTCTGAGGGGGGATTTTCCTCGCTCAGAAGTAAGAAACTTTTGCAAAATGAAGACCCAATTGAAGCGATTTGGTGGACCATTTCGACACTATTAGAGTGTAAAATTTTAGTTTGAAAAAGCCCCCACATTTGTGAAATGAGCGGTCCATGAAGCCTTTTGCGCGAATTTTCCCCTATTATTGTAGGCAAAAAAAAAAAAAATTGAAAATGTCGAGAACAGAAGCGGAAATGGTCATTTGTGTGACCACAACGCAGGGGGGCCAGAGCCCAAAATGGTCATCACTCAACCTAAAATTTAGAAATTGTCACAGGAGTGAATTTCTCCTCTGGTCTAATAGACTACTTGCCAAAGATTATGAATCGGTAAAAAAAAAGTAAAATTTGCCCGTCAATTTCGGAATGCAAGTAATAAACTAGAGATAATTTGCGCTCACAGAGCGCAGACAATCGCCAGGCATGTAACCCTTTCATGACCTTTTGATCTGACCTTTGACCTTAATGTTTACCAGGTCAGAGGTTTGTTGTCATCAAAATTGAGCCTCGTACCCATTACAGATGTCCAAAAATGCATTTCTAAAATTTGACCTCTGCATGACCTTTGACCTGCCCCTGCAAAATGTTCCCCTGGTCATGAGATCTGTTATCACTGAGTTTGAGCCCCATACCCCTTACAGATGTCCAGAAAAAGAAATTATAAGATTTGACCCCAGATAACCTTTAACCTGACCCCTGCAAAGTGTTCCAATATACTCCCCTGGTCATCAAGTTTGTTGTCACAGAGTGTGAGTCCGTACCCTTACAGATGTACAGAAAATGCATTTCTAAAATATGACCTCTGCATGACCTTTGACCTGACCCCTGTAAAATGTTCCCCTGGTCATGCGATTTGTTGTTAACGAGTTTGAGCCCCATACCCCTTATGGATGTCGAGATAATGCAATTGTAAGATTTTACCCCCTTAATGACCTTTGACCCCAATTCTTTGTACAACTTTTAGACACTGGCTAAAGGCGATGCAGGTATGCAAGTGACGTCATTGTATTATGTAATTTGTGGAAGAAGAAGCATTTTTAGTGAAAAACACATTTTGGCCATAATGACCTTTGGATGACCTTTGACCTCGAGTTGGTCATGTAACATTTGTGCCCCTACCCAATGGTCCTTGTGACCAAATATGGTTACACTGGCCTAAAGCATATGGCTACAATGGCTCGTTAAAAGTTTGACAGAAGAAAGAAAGAAAGAAAGAAAGAAAGAAAGAAGAACTGACTAAAACAGAACACTCGCAAATTGGAAATTTGCGATTGTAAATACACACGTAGCGCCCTCTCGGTGTGGTGGGACGGAATTGTTAAATTTGATGTTGCTACATATTTAAAAAAGATAGGATTTTTTTGTTTATGTTATTATAAAGGTCTTCTGTAGAGACAATTTTAGCACTAAAAAAAATGTCAGTGGACTTTGCAAAAATAAAGAAATAAATTAAAATATGTGTAAAATTTCGTCCCGCCACATTTTGAGGTGATTTTTTACGTTTTGGAAGGACGAAAAAAAATTTTAGTCAAAACTTTCCAAAATATCAACTATTATGGTAATAAACATTCCTGAGTACACAAAAATTGAATTCATCAACTTTGCTAGACTCAGAGCCATTTAAACTTCTTCTTTTTCAGGCCTTTTGTGGTAGGATACCAGCAATAATTCTATTTTCAGGGTCTATGGTGTAAAACATGGCCCGCCACATTTTGAGATGATTTTTTTAAGTTCAGGAAGGGATGAAAAATGTCTTTCTCAATCAATATTTTGCAATAATTTTTCATTGGAAGTGAAAGAAAAGACAATTTTGTCAGTTTTAAATTGAATCAATTGCTTTTTTTCTTGATTTTGACATGGTGGACAAAATTCCGTCCCGCCACATTGACATGATTTTTAAAAATTAATGAGCGTAATATAAAGAGGGGGGTGAGTTTTATCATTCCTTCCATAACAAAAGAAGGATAAGTTAATACCAATGTTAGAAACAAATGTTTTATCCCAGTACTTTTGATAAAAATTCAACAAATGTACTGTGTTCACAAATACATGAAGTTTATCATTCCGTCCCGCCACATCAATGAATTTGTGTTACCGTGGCAACATGTTGATTCTTTGGACTATTTTTCTTGTGTCTGAATGTAGTCTGTAACTTACTTGTTTATATTAAGAACATGAAGAATCCATAAAATAAACAGTTACAGAGCTACAATTTAAAAGGTCTATCAAAATTCCGTCCCGCCACAAACGGGAATTTTGGCTCTGGCCCAGGGGGGTGTCTGAGGGGGGATCCCCCCCCCCCCTCAGAAGTAATAAACTTTTGCAAAATGAAGACCTAATTGAAGCGATTTGGTGGACCATTTTGGCACTATTTTGTGTAAAATTTTAGTTTGGAATCTTTCGTGGACAAGTTTTCCCTACTATTGCAAGTGTATAAATTTTGAAAAACATGTTAAACTATAGGGCCTAAACTGGCAAATATTGAAAGCAGAAGCGAAAATGGCCACTTGTTTATCCATTACGCAGGGGGTGTTTGAGGGGGTTCCCCCCTCCCCCCCCCCTCAGAAGTTGCGAAATTTTGCAAAATGAAGGTCCAATTGAAGCCATTTGGTGCAGCATTTTTACACTATTTAAATCATTGCTTTACAAGACTTGAGACTCACAATATTAAATCATGCATGTATTGCTGATGTTGAAGTCAGCACGGAGTCCGTCTTAATATAATACTGACTTGGTGACAAAATTTGACGACGGGCCCTGCATTTCGGCGGACCGGCAGTAATTTTCACATGCTTTTAGGACGACGACTCGCCTTCAAGCAATGCCTAAAATAATTGCAGGCCTATTATAAGACCTACTTCCGATCGACCCGACTGCATGTTTTTTTAAGCATAGGCCTACTATACGTGCAATTTAACTTTTTTCTCCTCTTTTCTCCCTTTTCCCCTTTCTTCTCTTCTCTTTCTTCTCTTCTTTCCTCCTTCCCTCTTTCTTTTTCTTTCCTTTTCCTCCTTCTCCCCCTTTCTTTGCGATTTGCCGACGACGGCACGATTTTGCCGACGGATTTGACGATTGGGGGGTGTCACACCCCCATACCCCCCCTCTAGCGACGGCCCTGTTTGCTACTCGGTATATTATACTATATTCATAACGTTTCCGGGAACTATTTGAAGTCTTTAAAATAAATAAATGGCCTATAGGTTGTACGCCACACTTACCTATAACAGTTACAGTAAAAGATCCAATTTTCGTGTTCTGGGAAACATCTGTAGCTGTATACGTTACTATAGTTTGGCCAATAGGGAAAGACTCTCCAGGATTGTGACTTGATGTTAGTGTAACATCACCAGAATTGTCACTTGCTGTGGGTAGTGGTGTCCACGTTACATCAGCAGTTGGTTGATTAAGATCAGTGTCTTGAGTTATATCCGAAGGAATATCGGTGATGACAGGATCTTCGTTATCTGTCGAAAAGAAATCAATTTATGTTACAGACGTAGAAAGTATACGAGAGGCATGCATAAGATATCATTAAAACAGTAGACAACTTAGTAATGCAGATATGGCAAAAAAGCAAGTATGGCAAAATAAATAAAATGTATGTTTTGTAACATCATAATCATGAAAATTACATTTAATATACATGACACGTTTTTAAAATATCACGAAAGTTAGATGATGCTTTCCAGAAAAAAGCCTATTCTGAGCAAGTGAGCATCAAACCATAAAGACTATGACAAAACGCACGAGGCAATATAAACAAAGGGCCTTTCTGGTGAAGCATCGTCACATACATTGTGAACTATCAATGATAGAATTGTTCAAAATGGCAATAATGTGAGAACAATCATGAAAATAATTATAAGAATACGAATTTATACCAGAGGCATGCATAAGATATAACCAAACAGTAGGCAACTTAATGAAGTACATGTAGGCCTATGTACCATCAGAAATGGTAATATAAAATGTATTAATTAATCAGCATTCTGAAAACTACATTTATTATACACGACTCAAAAATTAAGATATATATTTATAACATCATAATCATGAAAATTACATTTAATATACATGATTAACACCACGTTTGTTTGATGATGAAAAAAAAAAAAAAAGCCTATTCTGAGCAAGTGAGCAACAAACCATGAAAACTAAGACAAAACGCACGAGGCAATAAAACAAAAGGGCCTTTCTGGTGAAGCATCATCACATAAATAATCAATGACAAAATTATTTGAGATGGCAAGAATGTGATAATATTATAATCATGAAAAACTCAAATCTATGAGATGGTGTCTCATTATTAAATGCCAGTTAGAAATTATGCCGTGTTTTTAGAAAGAAATGCAATGAGAGGGACGAGCACAAAAAGGGGGAGGAATACCAAAGCAAGCAAGCACACTGGGCAGTACTGTTATGTGAAACTAGCAAAATATAAGATACCAAGAATACGAATTTATACGAGACGCATGCATAAGATATCATACAAACAGGTATGGCAAAATAAATACAATGTTACCAATGTATATTTTATAACATCATAATCATGAAAATTACATTTAATATACATGTTTAACACCACATTAGTTTGATGATGCCTTCCAGAAAAAGCATATTCTATGCAAGTGAGCAACAAACCATGAAGATTATGACAAAACGCACGAGGCAATAAAAACAAGGGGCCTGGCTGGTGGAGCATCATCACATAAATAATAAATGACAGAATTATTTGAGATGGCAAGAATGTGAGAATATTATAAAACTCAAATCTATGAGATGGTGTCTCATTGTTAATCAGTTGGAAATAATTAACGCCCTGTTTAAGAAAGAAATGCAAAGAGAGGAGCGTGCACAAAAGGGGGGAATGCCAAATCAAGCAAGTACTGGGAAGTTTATGTGAAACTATAAACAAAAGATGATGTAATCATGAAACCTACATTTGATAAGCATGGTACATTACACACCAGGTTTGTTTGATGATGCATTCTAGAAAATAGCTTACTCAGAAAGGTGAGCAACAGTCCATGAAGACTGAGACAAAAGTTTCAGGCAACGAGAAAATAAGGGCCTTTCTAGTGGAGCATCATCACAAAAACAATCAGTGACAGAATTATCTGAAAAATATTGATTACACACAATATTAGAAAGCTGACAAAGCGGAACTTTGAGCGAACTAGGGGAGATGATCATTGAAGAGATCCAATTGAATGAACCAATATAATCATGTGTTGACAAATTCGCAACAAAAGAGCAACGGTGGTTCATTCAAGAAAAATAAAACAGTGAATGCATGGTGACCTTAGAAGGTGCCAGATCAATTGATCATACATGAAGAATACAACAGGGGATACATGATAGTGATACCTCAAGTAAATATGGCAACTTACAGTAAAGTTAACATTACTGATTACACAAGCAAAACAAACATATCAGAATAATATAAAACATGGCGAGTCAGTGCGCAAATGTTCAAATGATCACCATTGGAGTGATTTCATAAATGAGTCTGAATCGGGTGTCCCGCGAACGCGAAATAAATGGAAATTACTTAACAATTTATTGCATGCGATCAAGATCATTTGAAGATTTTATAAGTACCTTGTTGTTTGAATTGTCCAGCACTAAGATTCGTCCATCTTGTGTCCAAGCTGCGACTACAACGCCGTCCTTTGCCATCTGCTGGGCTTGTCTGTAGATTGACATGCGGTGGGCAGTGAGGCTCTCTGTGATGAGCAATTTCTTACCCTTGAGCTGACTTTTGACTTTGTAAACAGCGGCGCGGTCTATGTAAGAGACAAATTTGATGATGATTGGTCTTGGCTTGCTCGATCCTGGCTTATGTTTACCTAGACGGTGCGTTCTGTCCAGTCTTTCAGCGTCAAGATCAAGATCAAGATGGAGATGCTGGTTAATGTTCGTAACTGCCAATTGTGTTGTGTCTTCTTTTTCTTTTTCTGGAACACCATGTAATAATAAACAGTTCCTTCTGCTGTACTGCTCAGCTTCATCTAGCTGGGATTGGAGACTGTCGTTTATGTGCTGGAGATCATTAAGTTCTGTTTTGAGGGATGCGATCTCATTCTTGTTTACTTCCGTATCCATGGATACGGAGTCGTAAATTTCTTGCTTAACCTTGGTGGTTAGAGTTTCATGAACTGCTTTGGTGACCTCTGCAACCAACAACGAAAATACTGCAGGTGACTTAAGGATACCATCCACAATATTGTTGACCAGTGGTGCCGATATTGATACTTTGTTTGAAAGAGCATCACGGACGATCTCCTTAATGTTGCTTTCGCCGCCGTCGGTATGTTCAGTGTCACTGATGGTATCCAGGGGTGCAGAATTCTGCTCCCTGTAGTCCTCAGTCTCTGATGTTTTACGGTCATGTTTGGTCTTGGATTTAACAGATTTGTTGGATTTCGGAGGCATTTTGAGACCAACGTGTGACGGCAACAAGATGGCTGGATCAAACTCAGTTATTGAGGTGAACAAATAATGAATATGATGAAAATTGATGTGGTTTTACGGAGCGCTGAATCAACACGTCACGTCATATAGCTATCATAAAATCATATCTATGTAACAAAACATCCATGCAACTGTTCTCATTTTGATTCATTTTTGACAACGGAACAATTTGAGACCGATTGAATGAAAATTGTGAGAATTTTGTCAATTGTGGACACCTGTGCACCCCAAAATTGTACCCTTGACCTTTTTGCCTATAACTCAAGAACTGTATGTCGGAGATAGGTCAAATTGTACTTTTTCTGAATCATAATATGATGAATTCAACACATTGATGTGTTTAAAAAAATATTTGATCAACCTAGTGGAGGCTTAATCCCTTATTTTTCTTTCTTAATTTGACGGGCCCATATGTGTGCTGAACCATGATCATAAGGGTCATAAAAAATTGCTTATTGTTTGTATGAGACATGATGATGATGGAGATGATTTGATTATAAACATGATAAATTAGTTTCTTGTCCCCGGAAAGCACAACCCCTACAGCTCCCTACACTCTCCTTTCCCTTACACACTACTCCATTCCACTCTCCCCTCTGTTTCAATTTCTCTCTCCCCTAACCTTCTACCCCCACACACTCTCTTTCACTCCCCTTTCTCATTTCTGTCGTGCAATAATTAACTTGTATAAAAGTCATCAATATCATGTTTGAGTGTCTATTCTTTTGTAATGTCGGAGCAAGGGAAATAATCCTAGGATTGTTTGACCATCTAAACCACGCTTTCAAATGTAGATGGACTTGTTGAGTTTCTCTGCTCGTGAATACTGGACTACGAAATTTAAATACATCTGCGGTCACACGATTATGTAACAAACTGAAAAAAGGTATCAATTGGTAATAACGTCAGTCAAGAGGTTAGGTACGATCATATGAAACCACGGGAACAAAACCAAAACCAATCCTGAGACTCATAACTTGAAACGACCGAGTGCACTCTTTAATAGCTAGTTCTTTGAGTATAGAAAAGGTCAAAAGGCAATGGTTGGAGCTCTCTCTTGAGTATTTATGGGGGAAAACAATAAAAAACAAAACAAAAACAAACAAACAAACAAAACACAATCGCCCTAGAGTAGTCTAGAGACTGTTAGCCGTGTTTGGTTAAAAGCAAGTCTTCAATCCTTTTGTCAACTATGACATCACAAAATACCTGTTACAGTTACGGTAAACCAGGCCAAACACACGTTGTTGGAAGGATCTGTTCCTGTATAAGTCACCGTAGTGGAGCCAATAGGAAAGGATGTCCAGGATTGTAATTTGATGTAAGTGTTATCGTAGCACCAGAATTATCACTTGCTGTGGGTGGAGTCCACGTCACGACAGCTGTTGCTTGATTAGCGTCAGTGTTTCGAGATATATCAGTAGGGATATTTGAGATGACACAGTTTTCGGCATCTGTCGAAACAATAAAGGACAATTAGTTCTTGTTTTAAAAACAATAAGTATTAGGCCTATTTTATTACTGGTTGCAAACTTCTTTATGTGAAAATAAGAACGTTCCAAATTAAACCAAAACAGGAACTCCACCATAATCTCATGGATTTCGCTCAATCACGTGTCACAAAATGCCTTGTGTTTATTGTGATGAAGAAATGCAGCAGATGTGGCACTACCTTTGTAAAACATGCAAAGACTTACACTTCATTTTCATAAAATCCCAACAGATTTAGGCAGCCGTACAAACAACTGCTCTTGAACTTGCCACATGTTTGATATTCAGTAAAATAAACATTTCTAACGCCATTTAGTGGTGTCGGAGGTGCCCTATGCGCCAGGGCCTATGGGTTGTCTGATCTCGCCCGCTAAACATGCTAAAGGGGAGCCACTCCGCTTAAACGGGTTTTGTAGGGTTCAGGGCGGTTTTGATTAGTGAGCGTGCTAATGAGACAGGTGTTTGTGTGCACATGTGTACATGCGTCGTTGGTGCGGCAATGGGAAAAAAAGTGTTGATGGGGACCGAGAGGCGCTGTGAGCAAGGGCGGGATATCTGATTGTCAATTTATGGTATGGGTCACGACCAACGAGCCACATGCCGGGGCCACATGTCGCCTCTCCATGTATGCATGCACATACCGCTGGGATCATCGTATATAAATCGGTACACAAATAGCCCAAAAATCTTCTACACACATTTCATGGTGTGTACCTTTACATGGTGTGCAACTTTATAGTGGTCACTTTTTGACCATATGTGACCGTACAGCACGAATGAGCCGTAAATGTCCTCAATTGTATTCTGAGTTACAGTGTAAAATGGGCATGAAGGTCATATTCATAGGGATTTCAATTTGGTGCTACGTGTATCTCATTAAATGAGGTACACGTAGCACCCAATTGAGGTACCTATGAATATGACCTTCATGCCCATTTTACACTGTAACTCAGAATACAATTGAGGACATTTACGGCTCATTCGTGCTGTACGGTCACATATACGGGCCTGATGAATCCTAACGCAGTCTTGTCAGAGTTGCCCTATATGTATTGCCCGCCCCGGCCGCTGAAGAGATGCGCTTAAGCTAGGTTGTACGGTTTTATACGATTGAGGGATGTTAGGGCTAATTAATAATCAAAGCAATATTGTAGCATTAGGGAACAAACCAAAAGATCGATGACGTCCTATAAACGTAACTGGTTTCGTTTAACATATAATAATAATAATGACACATTCTTCAGACCGATGTTTTTGTACAAACGTAATCGAGTTTTTTATCTTCTCTTCCCTAAACGAGACTAGTTTCGTTTATAGGACGTCATCGATCTTTTGGTTTGTTCCTTACTTGTTTTTACCATATCTAACACGTATAGGGCCGAGTATAGCAACTTGATTTTGAGGTTGCTTGAAACGGGTTGTAGCTACTCTAACACAGTAAATATAACTACATCTTAAATTGTAAGTACCTCTCACGGTCACTTTGAACGATGCAATAGTCTGCTTATTGGAAGGATCTGTAGCCGTATACGACACTGTGGTGACGCCAATAGGGAAAGGATATCCAGGTTCGTGACTTGATGTAAGCGTAACGTCACCAGAATTGTCAGTTGCTGTGGGCAGTATCCATGTCACGACAGCAGTCGCTAGATTAGCGTCAGAGTTTTGAAATATATTAAAAGGGATATTGGAGATAACAGGATATTCCGCATCTGTCGAAACAATAAAAACGTGAGTGTAAAGCTGAATTTATACTCGATCGCCGAGCGATGCGACTAATCGCTTTTGAAAAAGCAATTTGCAATCGCCGAATTGTGCGATGCATCGCCCGTCGCTTTTGCATTTATACTTATCACGGCGATAGCGATTGCAGACGACAATTAAAATATTCTAAATGCCACAAAAAACATTTTTAAAACATCAGTTGCTGTCAATAATTATTGCTTTGAATTAATTCATCACCAAAAATTAACTTCGAGAGAGGTAAATTAATTAGCAAAATAATAGATTCAGATGGTTGTTTATGATTGGTTGACGCATTCACGTGTCAAGCGATATCGCAGGGAAGTTGAGATTTCTTCAACTTGCAAAAGCGACGTCGTTTTTGCCTCCGCGATTTGAATCGATTGATCGGCTTGACGCTCTGGAAATGTAAGTAAACATTGAGCATGCGTGAAAATCGTTTTTCTGCAAAAGCGATCGAGTATAAATTCAGCTTAAAGCTGTTGAGGTATCATACTCTATAGGAAAATGTGGTAATGCGGTAGGATGCGGAAAGTCAAAAGCTGTAGCAATGATGCCAAGGCCACTAATAATCTTGAACAAAGCTGCACACATTTATCCCAAGAGTTTTGAAATAGTCACAATGAGTAAATTATACGGAAATGCTGTGTAGTATTTGAACAAAGAAACTTAACTTCTGATATATCGTCAGCCTACAACGCTAATTGTTTAAGTCATTTTTGAAATTTTGAGAACAAAGTACAAAATATGGTTCAAGCATGCATTTAAACATACTTATTCACCAATCTTTGCACAAGAACAAGTGATTCAAGGAATAATCCTAAATAATTAGAGTGATTACGTTGTACTTTGTTCTCAAAATTGCCAAAAATGACTTAGGCAATTAGCGTAGTAGGGTGACGATATAGAAGGTATAACACAGGTCGAGTGAATTACTTAACAGATTTATCTAAATTAAATTTTACCCCATGTTTTGTTGTTGGAAGAATGAGCACTGTGTGCTATAGTAAAATAAAATAGATCTTAATGGGCAATTCTCAGTGAGGAACGCGGCTCCAGGGTTTTAAAGGGGCATTTCGTGATCCACAGCCTCATCCTCCCACTTTTCTCAAAAAAAGTTGAGATTTTTATATCACTGGAAACCTATGGCTACATAATGTTTATGTACAAAATATTTCTTGCAGATTAATTCATTTAGCAAAGATATGGTGAAATTTGAATTTCGTTCTGGTGCACCAGAACGAAATTACAACGCATTGTCTATGGAGCAGTGTAATACACATTATCATACATAACTCGCGAACGCAGAATCGGAATCAACTGAAATTTTGGGAATAGGCTTTTTTCGTGGATATGTACTGAAAAATGTCATAAAAAGAGGATGCTAGGATCACGAAATACTCCTTTAAGGTCAAAATTTAAAAGTACATGAAATCTCTGATTTTGGAAAATTTAGGTAAACATTGTTGAAATCTGAAGCAGATGGATCACCTGTAGTTTTCTTTTTAAAGACACACATTCAATTTTGTGTTTAATCTTCAATCTCCATGGGAAAGTCATTTACATTTACCATGTTTTGTACAAAGGAAATTTTTCCATTGATATGGTTCAATAATCAACTAAATAACGTAATGTACGCACGATTAATATATAGGCCTAACACTCTAACAAACACTCTATAGATGGAAGCACTCAAGCTCAGTACATGGACTGTTTCCGAAAGAAGGCAAAGCAAGTAGGATGGAATGGAGTCAAGGAACAAGAGCCAGGGACAGTGGCTCAAGCGGGACTCCGCCACGCAAGTTGACACATCATGGAAGAAACTGCTGTACGTGTGGACACCCGAGCTGTTGTTGTTACATATCTATGCCATACTCAACCGACTGCCAACATATCTAAATGAGGCTGCTTGATATGGTTGAAATTTTTGTTCTTTTGTCAACATCACAAGATCTCTCAAAGTCCCGGGGGGCCACTGGTCATTGACAAGGGGGTATCATGCGTGGCCATGGAGTTTCAAAAAGCACCCTAAACAAGTATGTGTAACGACTGAAAATACACCCCTAAATAAGTATAACAAGTGTAATATCCTACCCTAAACAAGTATTGGCGTTTTTTACCCCTTAGCAAGTAAAACATATATTTTCGACACCCTAAGCAAGTAATAGGCCTAGGAGCTAATATGCCTACTACTTGAAGCTCCATTTTCATTGATTTCTTTAATAGTAACTCAGAATGGCTCTGCTACCAGGACAGAATATGAGCTATTTTAAAATTACAAAATAAACGTTACATTATTTTAAGCTGATTTATAGTATCAGAGAGCCTAAGAGGGAATTAAATGAAAAGAAAATTTACAAAACTCTAACTCTAACAATTTATTCTCCAATCTCCAAATATTATTATAGACCTACAAATCATGTTTCAAAGTGAGACAAAAATCATAAAATAGTGGTCAGATTTTTTTTTATGAGGCCTTATTGCGAAAAGATAAAAAGTGCATAATATTAATAATTTATTTTAAAAGCTTAAAATGACAACAATTAAGGCCTACTTTTGGAAGGAATCGGATGAATAATAGTGGTATTATTTCATAAGTTGAATAAAGTATTAGGATGAAAATAAGTCGGTAAATAGCGACTGAGATGCATGGTGCTCAATTAGTTCAGCCAAGACTTGCAGGATTCGTGTATGACTGCAGAATTTGATACCAATCCAAAAACGTATTTTAATTCTGCACCATATCCATCTTACCTTTTATTTAATATTCATTTGATGTTTTCACAATTTATTCAAAAGTTTAAAATTTGTTTTTTAAATAAAATCAAGATCACTTATTGTGACAAAATTCTGACAAAAATATGATGCTTTTGACGATAATAACATGCATGTTTTTATTTATTTATTTTGTGGATAATAGGTCACAGGTCAAATCAATCAATCCTCTACCGTAGATATTTGTGGTTAAATAATTGTATACAACATGAAAATTAGCTTGAAAATCTTTATTTTTATCCATAATACAAGATAGAAAATTCAAGTTATAGTAAAAATATTTTAAAATGAAATGAGAAACGTTGGACTTTATAAAGGAGAATTGAAACTCTTAAAATCAGAGTATACATGTGCTGTGCATGTACAATGTACATTGTACATGTACTGCATGTGTACATCACCATTGAATGTTGTAGGGTTGTGTAGCATTGAATGGGTTAATGGAAAAATATTAACAGGGCCAGCTGGGCGAAGTCGGCAATCTTTATGGACTTAAAGAAGAGACTAAACAGAGAACTACACAGTCAAGTCTAGGGATAAACATGAAGGACATGAAACTTATGAAGGACTGGAGTCTGGACGGATCCTAAATACGTAAATCTGTTGTGAAAAAGATACCCTTTTTCTCTAATTTCCATGCTTTTGACACCCTATTCGCGATACGTACGTACATTGCCTGATCGTGAAAAAAGACGCTTTTTACGTGATTTTTTGGCCACGCATGATACCCCCTTGTCAATGACCAGTGGCTCCCCCGGGCTCAAAGTACCTGTTATAGTTACGGTGAACGATGCCGAACATGCATTGTTGGAAGGATCTGTTCCTGTTTGAGTCACAATACGTTTTACTTTTTCTTTCTCCAAAATCCACACAAAAATGGGTTATAATTAATCTACGACAAAGTTAGATATTAACAAGCCCGGAAATGTTAATGTTCGATTGAATATTAATAATGATATACTTTTAAAAATTATATCATATTACTTTGGTGTGCATCACATAATGAGGCTGCTTGACATGTTTGGATGAAAGACAAGTTTTTTACTTTTGTCAACTATGACATCACAAGCTATCTCAAAGTACCTGTTATAGTTACGGTGAACGATGCCGAACATGCATTGTTGGAAGGATCTGTTCCTGTATAAGTCACCGTAGTGGAGTCAATAGGGAAAGAATCTCCAGGATTGTAATTTGATGTAAGTGTTATAGTAGCACCAGAATTATCACTTGCTGTGGGTGGAGTCCACGTCACGACAGCTGTCGCTTGATTAGAATCAGTGGTTTGAGATATAGGAGAAGGGATACCGGAGATAACACAGTCTTCCACATCTGTTGAAACAATTAAAACTTATTAGCTATTGACATGTTGAATACTATATAGGAAAATGCGGTACTATACGGAAAGTCAAGAGCTGTAGCTAGGATGTCGAGGTCACTAATAATCTTGAACAGGGTAGTCAACCTGAATTAACCCGAGATCAAAGGTCAAATGAGGTGTCAATCAGAAGCCACCGCCTGATGTTCGTGGCGCATGAGCCATAGTATTAGCTCTAACTGTGCATTCTTTTCCCCGATTTCCTTGTACAAATTAAGCGTAATGATAACCGACCAGCTGATTATTTTTCACAAGGTACTATGCACACGTTTGACGTCGTGCGCGTATACGCAATGGTAAAAGCATATTAAAAAGGAACCTTGCAAAAGATTACATAATAGTTGCAGTTGCACACCTTTACCCCTAAAAGAGTTTTGAGGTAGACACAATTTGTAAATATTGAAACACAGAAAAAAATCTTAAAAACATGTCATATATAGAAGGTATGATACAGGTACATGTCCATCTTGATTTAATTTTTTTCTTTGGCCTAATAGATGATACAGATGAAAACTTTATACATTAAGCAAGAAAATGGCTATCAGACTTGTTTTGGTGTTGGGAAAATATCATACTCATTATATTGTGGTTTTTTTCCGCACGTAAATGTGTCATAATTATTCTACGACAATATATACGGTTAAATATCCGTTTAAATATCCGTTTATGGTTCCCTTTATAAGAATGGAATGTCTTATTGTCTCTTACGAACAATCAAGGCATAAGTTTGTATTTTTCTTAATAGATTGCACAGAAGAAATATTTTCAACAAACCCCGAAAACATAAATTATCGATTGAATAAATTAATAATGATGTACTGTTAAAACGTATGTCATATAACTTTGGTGTGCATTAAATAATGATGCTGCTTGACATGTTTGGATGAAAAACAAGTTTTTTACTTTTGTCAACTATGACATTACAAGATCTCTCAAAGTACCTGTTATAGTTACGGTGAACGATGCTGAACATGCATTGTTGGAAGGATCTGTTCCTGTATAAGTAACCGTAGTGGAGCCAATAGGGAAAGGATGTCCAGGATTGTAATTTGATGTAAGTGTTATCGTAGCACCAGAATTATCATTTGCTGTGGGTGGAGTCCACGTCACGACAGCTGTCGCTTGATTAGAATCAGTGGTTTGAGATATAGGAGAAGGGATACCGGAGATAACACAGTTTTCCGCATCTGTTGAAACAATTAAAACTTATTAGCTATTGACATGTTGAATACTATATAGGAAAATGCGGTACTATACGGAAAGTCAAGAGCTGTAGCTAGGATGTCGAGGTCACTAACAATCTCGAGCAGGGTAGTCAACCTGAATTAAAGCCATATTATAACATTTGCTGAGGAGGACGCCCTCACTGAATTTTTTTAATTCATTTTTTACACGATTAAATTGTACTTTATTAAACCAATATAGCCTGCAAAAATCAAGACTCTAGGTGCTGTAGTTTTTGTTTTGAATTTGTTTTTAAACTACAGCATGTAGTTCTTGTTGTTTGCTTTATATTTTGTTGTCTGTCCCTGAAGAAGAGCAGTTTATCTGCTCGAAACGTCGGTTGTTTTTTGTCTGTTTAGTGTTTGACTGCTATGTACACAGTGATTTTCATCACTTCCAGTGTACTGTTTTCCTGACACTTTTGTGGGCTCTGGAATTGGCCATTTTTGGCCATCGAACTTTGCCTGTTTTGTGCCTACTCTGGATGTTTGGTTTAGCGTGTCTGTTTATATGCACAGTGATTTTCATCACTTGTTCTAGTGCAGTTTTGTATTACCATTGATCCTTGTTGTTTTTGCAGGTTCAGCACTTACTTCTGTGGGCCTTGGAACTGGTAATTTTTGGCTATCGAACTTTGCCTACTTCTTCTGCCTATGTTTGCTGTTTTTGTCCCCCTGCATACTGTCTAGTCTGCATTTTACTTGTCCCCACATCAAGTTGGTGTACCTTGCTTTTTTTCTTTCCTGCTGTAGTTTTGTCAAAATCCGAGATTTTGAATAAAACGTCGGATTCGGTGCTTTATTATTACGATGGAATTATTAGTCGAACGCATACACGATGTTCATAACACACAACACGTACACGGCGTGCGGGACGGTGATATACACAACAAAAGGTCGTACTATAACATGACCGAAGGAGTTGTACGTATTGGCGACATGTGCGCTGGTAGTAAATTCCAATTTTCTTTGCTTTGCCGTAGTTGTTCGGCTCAAAAATAAAAGGGATATATCTGACAGTAAAAGCTAACATTTTATGGCAAAGAAATGCTAATCTATTTTGTTTCAAAATGTTATAATATGGCTTTAACCCGAGATGAAAGGTTAAATGAGGTCAATCAGAGGCCAACGCCTGATGTCCGTGGCTCGTGCGCCAAAGTAGCTCTAGTTGCACAGCCGCCTTCAAGCGCTGTGCATTCTTTTTACCGCATTCGTAATGGCTCTGTCCTATATCGTACAGGTTCTTTACACAGCCGTGACTAACGTCACAGCCGTGACGTTAATCACTGTCCATGATTATACATGTCACATGGAACACGTGGGGTCAGGGGTCACAAAGTGGTGATATGGGGTCAAAAACGTGATTTCAACAGTATCGCTACTTGAACACATACATGGTTATTACACAGTGTATTTAAATTGTACACAGAATTGGGGTCAGATGTTGAGGTCACTAATAATCTTGAGCAGGGTAGTCAACCTGAATTTACCCGAGATCAAAGGTTAAATGAGGTCAATCAGAAGCCACCGCCTGATGTTCGTGGCTCGTGAGCCACAGTAGCTCTAGTTGCACAGCCGCTTTCATGCTACAAATGTGGTCTAAATTTAGAAGTACTTGAAATCTCGGATATCTTTTCCTGAAAAGTTAGTCAAATATTGTAGAAACTTTGTCCTAAACTATGAATCAGAGTAAGCAGCTTTACATATCTGTTTAATGACATTAATTGAATTTTATGTTGTATCTGTATGGGAAAGTCATTTACATTAACGTATTTTTACAAAGTCTTCCTTAAAGGAATTTGTTAAAGCCATATTGTAACATTTTGCTGAGGAGGACGCCCTGAGGAAGATGGCTAAGTCTTAAATAGATACTTAAAAAAATATTGTACTGATGCCATTGAAGAAAATGTAAATAATAATACTAAATTATTGAAAACAATAAAGAAACTAATTCCAAGAAATAATGCAAATGTCAGATCTATTCAAACAGATGATGGGTTTACAACATGTAATAAAGATATTGCTAATGAATTCAACTCATTCTTTACATCAATTGGAATTACTCTGGCTCAAAAATTTGACAATGTAAATAATAGTGATGATCATGATGATTCATGTAAAAATGTTACTAATGATGAATGTAATGATGATGATGTATCTGGTAATTTTAATTTTGGTTTTATTACTCCTTCTTTTGTATTTGACGAAATTTGTAATTTTTCAAATAAGAAGTCCTCTGGTCTTGATAATTTCAATGTGAAACTCTTGAAACTTTCTGCACCAATTATTTGTGACTCTCTTGCCTATATATGTAATCTTTCATTGTACACTTCTATATTTCCTTCTGATTGAAACTTGCAAAAGTCACACCTATTTATAAAGATGGTGACAAATCAGATGTAAGTAACTATAGACCTATCTCTGTATTATGTATAATTTCTAAGATTCTGGAACGTGCTGTCCATGACCAATTGTATTCTTATTTATCTAAACAAGGTATTCTTCACCCATCTCAATCTGGTTTTAGGAGTAACCACTCAACCACTACAACCCTTCTTGATACCTGTGACTACATTCTTAAAAACATGAATGATAGAAAATTAACGGTTGCAATTTTCCTGGATCTCAAGAAGGCTTTTGATACCATCAACCATAGTCTTTTAATTAACAAATTAAAGCAATGTGGTATATCTGGCTCATGTCTAAAGTGGTTTATATCTTATCTCAGTAATAGGTCTCTAGCTATTAACATTTCGTCTATTATGTCTGACTTTAAAGATGTGAATATTGGTATTCCGCAAGGTACAATCTTGGGGCCTTTATTATTTATCATTTTTGTAAATTCACTTCCAAACTCTGTAAACTGTAAAACTATAATGTATGCAGATGACACAACTCTTATTTGTAGTTCTAATGATGCAGCAATTCTTCAAGCAGAAATGAAAATTTGTCAAATGTTGCCTCTTGGTTGAATGAAAATAATCTCACCTTGAATATCAAGAAAACAAAACTCATGATTTTTGGTACTAGTTATATGCTGAATACATTTGATGACATTGATGTTTCATACAATGGTAATAATATTGAAAGAGTTGATAAATTTAAGTATCTTGGTGTTGTATTTGATCAATTATTATCTTGGCATGAACATGTAAACCATCTCTCTTCTAATATCTCAAAACGTATTGGCATTATTCGTAGACTCAAATATTATCTCCCAAATGATATCCTTAAAATGCTTGCCAATGCCCTTGTCATGCCACACTTTGACTATTGTAGTCCTGTTTGGACAAATGGCATAACCTCTCTTTCAACTTCACTTCAAGTGCATCATAATAGACTTGCTCGTCAGGGGTGCAAATTGTGATTTCTTCCTCAGGAGCAAAGTTTTTAGGCTCAAGATTTCCTCAATCATACCATGCATAAAATAGCTTTATTCTGTACTTCAAAAGATGAGAATGTTAACATAGCGTGTATTTTTTAGAGTGACTGTATGTTAGGTCTTCGAGCTACAAAAAAAGGCTTTACGACGACAATGTGCGCTTGAAGCGCGCAAAAATGTTGTATTTTACACTAGTTTTGGGTCAATTTTGGTCGGACAGAGGCTCCTTTCCCCTTTTATTTTCCTTAACTCCCATCCCTCTTTCATTTTTTTGTCAGAGGAGCATGTACTTGTTTTATGGTTCTTCTTTTTAAATTTCCTCAATATTTTCCAGTTTGTCCTCTTCTCAGTGGCATTAGTATTGATACACTGAATTCCTTCATGACTTTTGTTCCCATAAAATCATCATTGCTGCCTCTCTATAAATATCCTCAGGTATGATTGCGGCCTCTCTAAATACGAGCCCTGTTTCCACCTGTCTTCATCAAACTTCTTTTTTTCCTGTTAAATTACATTGAATACCTCCTATGGTGATGAATTGTAAATTTCCTCATATTATCCCATTTCCATATTCTAACACCAACACCTTCCTCTTTTTTGCTCTTATTTCTTGGAACAATAGTGTGAATTCCTCCCAATTTTGCACAACCAGTGTCTTTAAAGATATTCTCTCTTCCATTCAGTAGCTTCACTTCCTCACAGCCCTCTGATCTTGTACATTGTACCTCACTCTTCTTCATGTTCATTCCTCTTTTCCCTCTTCTTTCTTTTCTTTTCTTCTCTCTCTCTCCTTTTTCCTCTCTTTCTTTTTTCTTCCCATGGCATTATTTCCTCAATTATGACTCTCATTTCCTAGGAGCGGTGCTCCCCGCTCCCGCACAATTTGCATCCCTGTAAAATGCTCGTATTCTTTTATCAGCGGATATAAGAACACCTATTAAAGACATGATGGATTCTCTTAACTGGGATAAACTTCATATAAGATGGGAGAAACAACTTTTGATTATTGTGTTCAAGTGTCTTACCCATAAATGCACCATCATATTTATTTTCTCAATTTTCTTATATGCAATCTCTTCATACTCATGGTACTAGAAGCCAAACTTTCAATTCTCTTGTCATTCCAAAATGGAACATAAATCCTGGTAAGAGAACTTTTCACTACAGATCATGTCATGCTTGGAATAGACTCCCTCAAGACATCCGTGGGCACTTCTATGACCATTCATACTTTTAAAAACTGTATTTCAAAATTGTGATTAGACTTAATTATTTGATTTATCGAATTCCACAAATTATATATATTTTTTTGTCTTTTACTCCCTATTTGATTGTAAAACTTGTACAATTTTATTCTATTACTGTATAATGTAATTATTACTTGACCTGATGTACAATGTAAATACTGTATTTATATAACTTTTGCTCGCATGCATTGCTTTTAATTGTTATCAACTTCTATCATTATTTTGTGTGCTGTAAATTGTCACTCAGGGCCCCCTTGGAGATCAGTACCAGTTACTGAAGGGGCTACCCTGGTTAAAGAAATAATAAATAAATAAATGTTTCAAAATTCTATTGTTACACAATATTGTAATATACTTTAGTTAACTAACATACTCTGCAAAATTCAAAACTTTAGGTGTTGTAGTTTTGTCAAAATCCAAGATTTAATATAAACCGTCTAAACAAGACGATTTGTTTATACCATTGAAGTATTAGTCGAACACGTACGCGATGTTTATAAAACAGTGCGTACATGGCGTTCGGGACGGTCACAACATTAAAGCACCTTACCGTAGCACGACCGACAGAGTGACACGCATTGGTGTCATCGGCGCTGGTAGAAAATTCCAATATTCTTTGCTTTACATCAGTTGTTCAACTCAAAATTAAAATGGGACATATCTGGCAGTACGAGCTAACATTTTATGGACAAGAAATATATACTGCTGTCTGTTCAATTAGCTTAGATTCTTGTATTTTTAAGCTATTTGATAAAATAAAACATTGTGGTCAAAGTCATCAAAGAAATGTGTTAGCACAGCTTTAGACCCAACGTGATTTATACTTTTCAAATTCCAAAATTCAATTTGAAACCCCATTTCTTTTCAATTTTGGTCTTTTCCAGCGATATTTTCATAAAAAGCTGTAGAACATCGGGTACCATAAACTGTTTTGAATCATTCCATTTAGTGCAATAGGAACGAATGTAATAATAATTAGATGTGCTGAGATAATATTTATTCGATCATCCGCATCAGGAAGTATTGTCCAGCCATTTGCCAGTAGGCCTAATTTGTGTTGAAACCACACTGTTGAAACATTACGTTATTATAAAACTGTGAAGATGCTATGAACTAAGGTTTTCCAGAATAGGCCCAGCTTATATAAGTACATTCCTTGCGTATTTATTTATTTATTTATTTATTTATTTATTTATTTATTTATTTATTTATTTATTTATTTATTTATTTTTGTGAATGGGTCTGTGAAGGTGTAGGCCTAGGCCTATTATATTTAACTACACATTTATTTTCAACTTGTTATTGAGTTGTGTAAAAACATGTTAAACAAGACTCAGTTAACATTGTAAACCAGTTGAAATAAGAACGAAATCCATAATTTTAATGTCATTGTTTAGGAAAAAAATAATGCCCAGCATATATGCATAATGTTACACATAAAACGTAATCGCGCATATAATTTCATGCAACAAAAATCGGTGAACCATCATCACCTATTTAGATCCTATCCAATAACCGGAACGGCATTGCAGGACAGATTGGTGGACAGATTGTTTTGCTAGATTGGATACGGTCTATGCCCTTAAAGTTGAGAATGGACCGTCCCACTCGATTTGTGAAAAGGTCGCGAACCCTTTTGGTGGACCCAAATAACTGCCTAAGATGAGGCAAAATTGAAAAGAAATGGGGTTTTAAATTGAACTTTGGAATTTGAAAAGTTAAAATCACATTAGGTCTAAGGCTGTGCTAACACTTTTCTTTGATGACTTTGACCAAATTTTTTTACTTTTTCAAATATCTTAAAAATACAAGAATCTAAGCTAATTGAACAGACAGTAATCTATTTTTATGGAAATGTTAAAATATGGATTTAAGTGCTTCAGGAAATGTATTGATATGATTCAATAGTCAAATGAACAATGTAATCAATATGACTTGTGTGTCAGTTTCAATATTTTAGTTAGCTACAGAGCCCCTTAGATTAATGCTAACGTCAAAGACGGAGAAAAAAAAACAGATACAGGGATCCCGATATCAACAAAATATTGAACATGAAACAGAACATGCCGACCAATCTTTCATAATAGATGATACAGATGAAACTTTATACATTAGGCAAGAAAATAGAAATTCGACTTGTTTTAGTTTTGGGAAAATATCATACTCATTGTATTGCATACTTTTTATATTTTCTTTCTTCAAACTCCGCACGTACATGGGTTATAATTACTCTACGACAAGGTCAGATATCCGTTTATGGTTTCCTTTATAAGAATGGAATGTCTTATTGTCTCTTACGATTAATCAAGGCATAAGTTTTTAATTTTTCTTAAATAGATTACACAGAAAAAATATTTAAACAAACCCCGGAAACCTAAATGTTCGATTAAATAAACCAATAATGATGTATTGTTGAATTAATTATATCATATTACTTTGATATGCATCACATAATGAGGCTGCTTGACATGTTTGGATGAAAAACAAGTTTTTTTACTTTTGTCAACTATGACATCACAAGATCTCTCAAAGTACCTGTTATAGTTACGGTGAACGATGCCGAACATGGATTGTTGTTAGAATCTGTTCCTGTATAAGTCACCGTAGTGGAGCCAATAGGGAAAGAATCTCCAGGATTGTAATTTGATGAAAGTGTTATCGTAGCACCAGAATTATCACTTCCTGTCGGTGGAGTCCACGTCACGACAGCTGTCGCTTGATTAGAATCAGTGTTTTGAGATATAGGAGAAGGGATACCGGAGATAACACAGTCTTCCACATCTGTTGAAACAATCAAAATTTGGATAAACTATTGAAATGTGCGTCAGAGAAGGTGTCATACTATAGGAAAATGCGGTACTATACAGAAAGTCAAGAGCTGTAGCTAGGATGTCGAGGTCACTAATAATCTCGAGCAGGGTAGTCAACCTGAATTAACCCGAGATTAAAGGTCAAATGAGGTGTCAATCAGAAGCCACCGCCTGATGTTCGTGGCTTGTGAGCTAAAGTAGCTCTAGTTTAATATAGTTGCACAGCCGCCTTCAAGTGCTGTGCATTCTTTTTACCGCGTTCTTAACGGCTCTGTCCTATATCGTACAAGTTCTTTACACAGCCGTGACTAACGTGACGTTAATCACTGACCATGATTATACATGTCACGTCAAACACGTGGGGTCAGGGGTAACAAAGAGGTGATAAGGGGGTCAAAAACGTGATTTCAACAGTAAGGCTACTTGCACACATACATGGTTATTATACAGTGTATTTAAATTGTACACAGAATTGGGGTCAAATGTTGAGGTCACTAATAATCTTGAGCAGGGTAGTCAACCTGAATTTACCCGAGATGAAAGGTCAGATGAGGTCAATCAGAAGCCACCGCCTAATGTTCGTGGCTCGTGAGCCACAGTAGCTCTAGTTCCACAGCCGCTTTCAGGCTACAAATTTGGTCTAAATTTAGAGGTACTTGAAATCTCGAATATCTTTTCCTGAAAAGTTAGTTAAATATTGTAGAATTTTTGTCCTAAACTGTGAGTTTACAAAGGAAACTTTTAAAGCCATATTGTAACATTTGCTGAGGAAGACGCCCGCAATGTTACAAAATTCTATTTTTACACAATTGTAATGTACTTTATTAAACTTATAAACTAACATACTGTGCAAAATTCAAGAATTTAGGTGTTGTAATTAAAGAGTTTAACTTCAACACTACACTATTTTTTCGCTCACCTGGAATGTTTTCACTAGTTCGACTAGCGTCTTCAGCAGATGGTGATGCTGTGATGATATCTTTTCTACGATCGGGATAACCTTCACGGGATAACCGAGACTGAATCGTGACATAGGTCTCGAAATAGACCCTATCTGGGAGAACCTGCTGATGCCCGGGGGGGGGGGCGGCACTACATCGTAACATCCTATGACGTCATTCTGTCAATCATATGACGTCATCAGTGAAGGTTATCCCGATCGTAGACAAGATATCATCACAGCATCACCATCTGCTGAGGACGCTAGTCGAACTAGTGAAAACGTTCCAGGTGAGCGAAAAATAGTGTAGAGTTGAAGTTAAACTCTTTAATCATTTTATCTACCACTACGTATGAATATCCACTCGTATATTAGGTGTTGTAGTTTTGTCAAAATCCAAGATTTAAAATAAACCGTCTAAACAAGACGATTTGTTTATACCATTGAAATATTAGTCGAACACGTACGCGATGTTCCTAAAACAGTGCATACATGCCGTGCAGGACGGTCATACACAGCAAAGGACCGCACCGTTGCACGGCCGACAGGGTGACACGCATTGGCGTCATCGGCGCTGGAAGTAAATTCCAATTTTCTTTGATTTACCTCAGTTGTTCGGCTCAAAATTGAAGTGGACATATCTGGCAGTAAAGACTAACATTCTATGAAAACGAAATTACTAATAAATGTTTGAAAATGTTAAAATATTGATTTTAAAGTGCTTCAGGAAATGTATTGCTATGATTTAATAGTCAAATGAACAATGTAAATTAATATGACTTGTGTGTCAGTTTCAATATTTTAGTTAGCTACAGAGCCCCTTAGATAAATGGTAACGCAAAAGATGGAGAAAAAACAGATAAAAGAGATCTTGATCTCAACAAAATATTGAACATGAAACAGAACATGCCGACCAATCGTTCATAATAAATAATACAGATGAATCTTTATACATTAGGCAGGAAAATAGAAATTCGACTTGTTTTAGCGTTGGGAAAATATCATACTCATTGTATTGTATACGATTAACTTTTTCTTTCTTCAAACTCCGCACAAAAACGTGTCATAATTATTCTACAACAAGGTCAGATATCCGTTTATGGTTTCCTTTAAAAAAAATGGAACGTCTTATTGTCTCTTACGGAAAAATCAAGGCATAAGTTTTTAATTGTTCTTAAATAGATTGCACAGAAGAAATATTTCAACAAACCCCGGAAAAGTAAATGCTAGATTGAATAAATCAATAATGATGTATTGTTAAAGATTATGATATCATATTACTTTGGTGTGCATCACATAATGAAGCTGCTTGACATGTTTGGATGAAAAACAAGGTTTTTATTTTTGTCAACTACGACATCACAAGATCTCTCAAAGTACCTGTTATAGTTACGGTGAACGATGCCGAACATGCATTGTTGGAAGGATCTGTTCCTGTATAAGTCACAATACGTTTTACTTTTTCTTTCTCCAAAATCCACACAAAAATGGGTTATAATTAATCTACGACAAAGTTAGATATTACCAAGCCCGGAAATGTTAGTGTTCGATTGAATATTAATAATGATATACTTTTAAAAATTATATCATATTACTTTGGTGTGCATCACATAATGAGGCTGCTTGACATGTTTGGATGAAAGACAAGTTTTTTTTAAGAAGAAAGAGTGAACAGTTTAACCAACCCAAAGTGTTACAATTAAACATGACAACAAATAAACACAAATCCCAACCGGCACACAACCCAACTTGAAAAAAAAACAAGGGAATGTGCCGGCATGGGAATCGAACCCACGACCTTCCGATATCTAGACGGACGCCTTATCCATTAGGCTACCAGCTCCCACTGATAAACGGTGGTTAAAGCTGGGTCTAATGTTATAGCAGTCATGGTATACAATACACACACAAGTATTACGCAAGTACGCATGTGCAGGAGATCATTATTGATGCTTAATCGTTTCCCCAGTATAATTATAAGTAAAGTAGGTAATGGGGATACGCATCCTGCACAAGAACAAATAAACACAATGGGGAACGATTGCTCGCTACAAGAGGAAACTGAATATATTTAATAAGAAAGAGTGAACAGTTTAACCAACCCAAAGTGTTACAATTAAACATGACAACAAATAAACACAAATCCCAACCGGCACACAACCCAACTTGGAAAAAAAGCAAGGGAATGTGCCGGCATGGGAATCGAACCCACGACCTTCCGATATCTAGACGGACGCCTTATCCATTACGCTACCAGCTCCCACTGATAAACGGTGGTTAAAGCTGGGTCTAATGTTATAGCAGTCATGGTATACAATACACACACAAGTATTACGCAAGTACGCATGTGCAGGAGATCATTATTGAAGGTTTTTTTTACTTTTGTCAACTATGACATCACAAGATATCTCAAAGTACCTGTTATAGTTACGGTGAACGATGCCGAACATGCATTGTTGGAAGGATCTGTTCCTGTATAAGTCACCGTAGTGGAGTCAATAGGGAAAGAATCTCCAGGATTGTAATTTGATGAAAGTGTTATCGTAGCACCAGAATTATCACTTGCTGTGGGTGGAGTCCACGTCACGACAGCTGTCGCTTGATTAGAATCAGTGGTTTGAGATATAGGAGAAGGGATACCGGAGATAACACAGTCTTCCGCATCTGTTGAAACAATCAAAAATTGGACTAGCTATTGAAATGTTGAATACTATATAGGAAAATGCGGTACTATACGGAAAGTCAAGAGCTGTAGCTAGGATGTCGAGGTCAAAAATAGTCTTGAAAATATATTTTACAGATTTCCTTTTACAAATTAAGCGTAATGCTAACCGTCCAGCACGTATTATTTTCCACAAGGTACTATGCACACGTTTGACGTCGCGCGCGTATATGCAATGGTAAACGCATAAAAGGAACCTTGCAAAAGATTACATAATAGTTGCACACATTTACCCCTAAAAGAGTTTTGAGGTAGACACAATTCGTAAAAATGTGCATCAAATAATGATGCTGCTTGAAATGTTTGCATGAAAGACAAGCTTTTTACTTTTGTCAACTATGACATCACAAGACTCTCAAAGTACCTGTTATAGTTACGGTGAACGATGCCGAACATGCATTGTTGGAAGGATCTGTTCCTGTATAAGTCACCGTAGCGGGGCCAATAGGGAAAGGATGTCCAGGATTGTAATTTGATGAAAGTGTTATCGTAGTACCAGAATTATCACTTGCTGTGGGTGGAGTCCACGTCACGACAGCTGTCGCTTGATTAGAATCAGTGTTTTGAGATATAGGAGAAGGGATACCGGAGATAACACAGTTTTCCGCATCTGTTGAAACAATCAAAAATTGGATTAACTATTGAAATGTTGAATACTATATAGGAAAATGCGGTACTATACGGAAAGTCACGAGCTGTAGCTAGGATGTCGAGGTCAAAAATAATCTTGAAAATATATTTTACAGATTTCCTTTTACAAATTAAGCGTAATGCTAACCGTCCAGCACGTATTATTTTCCACAAGGTACTATGCACATGTTTGACGTCGCGCGCGTATATGCAATGGTAAACGCATAAAAGGAACCTTGCAAAAGATTACATAATAGTTGCACACATTTACCCCTAAAAGAGTTTTGAGGTAGACACAATTCGTAAAAATGTGTATCAAATAATGATGCTGCTTGAAATGTTTGCATGAAAGACAAGCTTTTTACTTTTGTCAACTATGACATCACAAGACTCTCAAAGTACCTGTTATAGTTACGGTGAACGATGCCGAACATGCATTGTTGGAAGGATCTGTTCCTGTATAAGTCACCGTAGCGGGGCCAATAGGGAAAGGATGTCCAGGATTGTAATTTGATGAAAGTGTTATCGTAGCACCAGAATTATCACTTGCTGTGGGTGGAGTCCACGTCACGACAGCTGTCGCTTGATTAGAATCAGTGGTTTGAGATATAGGAGAAGGGATACCGGAGATAACACAGTTTTCCGCATCTGTTGAAACAATCAAAAATTGGATTAGCTAGTGAAATGTTGAATACTATATAGGAAAATGCGGTACTATACGGAAAGTCACGAGCTGTAGCTAGGATGTCGAGGTCAAAAATAATCTTGAAAATATATTTTACAGATTTCCTTTTACAAATTAAGCGTAATGCTAACCGTCCAGCACGTATTATTTTCCACAAGGTACTATGCACATGTTTGACGTCGCGCGCGCGATATGCAATGGTAAACGCATAAAAGGAACCTTGCAAAAGATTACATAATAGTTGCACACATTTACCCCTAAAAGAGTTTTGAGGTAGACACAATTCGTAAAAATGTGTATCAAATAATGATGCCGCTTGAAATGTTTGCATGAAAGACAAGCTTTTTACTTTTGTCAACTATGACATCACAAGATCTCTCAAAGTACCTGTTATAGTTACGGTGAACGATGCCGAACATGCATTGTTGGAAGGATCTGTTCCTGTATAAGTCACCGTAGCGGGGCCAATAGGGAAAGGATGTCCAGGATTGTAATTTGATGAAAGTGTTATCGTAGCACCAGAATTATCACTTGCTGTGGGTGGAGTCCACGTCACGACAGCTGTCGCTTGATTAGAATCAGTGTTTTGAGATATAGGAGAAGGGATACCGGAGATAACACAGTCTTCGGCATCTGTTGAAACAATCAAAAATTGGATTAGCTATTGAAATGTTGAATACTATATAGGAAAATGCGGTACTATACGGAAAGTCAAGAGTTGTAGCTAGGATGTCGAGGTCAAAAATAGTCTTTAAAATATATTTTACAGATTTCCTTTTACAAATTAAGCGTAATGCTAACCGTCCAGCACGTATTATTTTCCACAAGGTACTATGCACATGTTTGACGTCGCGCGCGCGATATGCAATGGTAAACGCATAAAAGGAACCTTGCAAAAGATTACATAATAGTTGCACACATTTACCCCTAAAAGAGTTTTGAGGTAGACACAATTCGTAAAAATGTGTATCAAATAATGATGCTGCTTGAAATGTTTGCATGAAAGACAAGCTTTTTACTTTTGTCAACTATGACATCACAAGACTCTCAAAGTACCTGTTATAGTTACGGTGAACGATGCCGAACATGCATTATTGGAAGGATCTGTTCCTGTATAAGTCACCGTAGCGGGGCCAATAGGGAAAGGATGTCCAGGATTGTAATTTGATGAAAGTGTTATCGTAGCACCAGAATTATCATTTGCTGTGGGTGGAGTCCACGTCACGACAGCTGTCGCTTGATTAGAATCAGTGTTTTGAGATATAGGAGAAGGGATACCGGAGATAACACAGTTTTCCGCATCTGTTGAAACAATCAAAAATTTGGATAAGCTATTGAAATGTTGAATACTATATAGGAAAATGCGGTACTATACGGAAAGTCAAGAGCTGTAGCTAGGATGTCGAGGTCAAAAATAATCTTGAAAATATATTTTACAGATTTCCTTTTACAAATTAAGCGTAATGCTAACCGTCCAGCACGTATTATTTTCCACAAGGTACTATGCACATGTTTGACGTCGCGCGCGTATATGCAATGGTAAACGCATAAAAGGAACCTTGCAAAGATTACATAATAGTTGCACACATTTACCCCTAAACGAGTTTTGAGGTAGACACAATTCGTAAAAATGTGCATCAAATAATGATGCTGCTGGAAATGTTTGCATGAAAGACAAGCTTTTTACTTTTGTCAACTATGACATCACAAGATCTCTCAAAGTACCTGTTATAGTTACGGTGAACGATGCCGAACATGCATTGTTGGAAGGATCTGTTCCTGTATATGTCACCGTAGCGGGGCCAATAGGGAAAGGATGTCCAGGATTGTAATTTGATGAAAGTGTTATCGTAGCACCAGAATTATCACTTGCTGTGGGGGGAGTCCACGTCACGACAGCTGTCGCTTGATTAGAATCAGTGTTTTGAGATATAGGAGAAGGGATACCGGAGATAACACAGTCTTCGGCATCTGTTGAAACAATCAAAAATTGGATTAGCTATTGAAATGTTGAATACTATATAGGAAAATGCGGTACTATACGGAAAGTCAAGAGCTGTAGCTAGGATGTCGAGGTCACTAACAATCTTGAACATATATTTTGCAGATATCTATTACAAATTATAAAGCCTACTGCTAAGCGTATAGCGCGCGTATTATTTTCCACAAGGTCTTATGCACACGTTTGACGTCGCGCGCGTATTCGCGATTGTAAAGGCATAAAAAGAACCTTCCAACAGATTATATTTAGTTGCACACATTTACCCCTGAAAGAGTTTTGAGGTAGACACAATTTGTAAATATGGTAATGTTGTGTGGTCTTGAAACAGAAACAAAAATAACTTCTTAAATATATGTCATTTCAGAAGGTATTATACAGGTCGAGTGAAAATTACAAATTATTTTACATGTTCATCTACATTTAATTTATCATAGTCAACTATGACATCACAAGACTCTCAAAGTACCTGTTATAGTTACGGTGAACGATGCCGAACATACATTGTTGGAAGGATCTGTTCCTGTATAAGTCACCGTAGCGGGGCCAATAGGGAAAGGATGTGGAGGAGTGTAATTTGATGTAAGTGTTATCGTAGCACCAGAATTATCACTTGCTGTGGGTGGCGTCCACGTCACGACAGCTGTCGCTTGATTAGAATCAGTGGTTTGAGATATAGGAGAAGGGATACCGGAGATAACACAGTCTTCCGCATCTGTTGAAACAATCAAAACTTGGATTAGCTATTGAAATGTTGAATACTATATAGGAAAATGCGGTACTATACGGAAAGTCAAGAGCTGTAGCTAGGATGTCGAGGTCACTAACAATCTTGAACATATATTTTGCAGATATCTATTACAAATTATAAAGCCTACTGCTAAGCGTATAGCGCGCGTATTATTTTCCACAAGGTCTTATGCACACGTTTGACGTCGCGCGCGTATTCGCGATTGTAAAGGCATAAAAAGAACCTTCCAACAGATTATATTTAGTTGCACACATTTACCCCTGAAAGAGTTTTGAGGTAGACACAATTTGTAAATATGGTAATGTTGTGTGGTCTTGAAACAGAAACAAAAATAACTTCTTAAATATATGTCATTTCAGAAGGTATTATACAGGTCGAGTGAAAATTACAAATTATTTTACATGTTCATCTACATTTAATTTATCATAGTCAACTATGACATCACAAGATCTCTCAAAGTACCTGTTATAGTTACGGTGAACGATGCCGAACATACATTGTTGGAAGGATCTGTTCCTGTATAAGTCACCGTAGCGGGGCCAATAGGGAAAGGATGTGGAGGAGTGTAATTTGATGTAAGTGTTATCGTAGCACCAGAATTATCACTTGCTGTGGGTGGCGTCCACGTCACGACAGCTGTCGCTTGATTAGAATCAGTGGTTTGAGATATAGGAGAAGGGATACCGGAGATAACACAGTCTTCCGCATCTGTTGAAACAATCAAAACTTAGATTAGCTATTGAAATGTTAAATACTATATATAGGAAAATGCGGTACTATACGGAAAGTCAAAAGCTGTAGCTAGGATCGAGGTCAATAATAATCTTTAGCAGGGTATTCAACCTGAGTTTACCCGATATCAAAGGTCAAATAAGGTCAATAAGAAGCCATCGCCTGATATTCGTGGCTCGTGAGCCACAGTCGCTCTAGTTGCACAGCTGCCTTCAGGCGCTGTGCATTCATTTTACCGTGTTCTTAACAGCTGTGTCCTATATCATATACATGTTCTTTATACAGCCCTGACGTTAGTCACTGACCATGACCATACATGCCACATGAAACAAGTGGGGTCAGGGGTCACGCAAGGGTCATAGGTAAAAAGCAGGATTTCAACAAAATGCATCTTCTCCCACGAATTACGTAGCACAGTAAGGCCACTTGCACACATGCATTGTTATTACCCAGTGTATTTAAATTGTACACAGAATTCGGGTCAAATGATATTAAGGGGTCACTTCCGGTGTTAAACCCAATACCTTCAAAAATATAAGTTAAGAAAAACATAGCACAGTGACGTTATGTTTACACATGAATTGTTGTTACCCATTGTATTTGTGGTATTTGGGGGGTCAAAGGTCATTACGGGGTCACTTCCAGTCTAGAAGGAAATATCGTCAAAATTTGAATTACCAAGGGCAAAGATAGCAGAGTGATGGTATGTTCAGAAATTTTAATATTTGACATGACCCATTCCGGGTCAAACGTTACGCAAGAGTAATATGGGCTAAAAATGCATTTAGTAATGAGATTTGGACATTGACATTGGCTACAGCCGGAGCCTATGGGGTAAACACAAATTTGGGGTCACGTGTCATTAAGGGGGTATTTCGGGTACATTATACCTTCAAAATGCTTCTTTTCTTACAGATTACATGATAGAGAGATGCGACTGATGCACATATGCATTGACATTAGCTGGTATTTATGGGATAAACAAAGATTTTGAGTTCAAGGTCATACAAGGTTCAGACACGGTTGATCACTCTATTTGCTGCATATTAAGTGCTGTGATCATCAGAATAATGCCACAAGGGCTCTAGAATTATCCGGATTGTAATCAGCTGGTTCTGTTTTGGTGTCAAAAGAGGTAACATTCTTTTAAAGTTTGTCCAATTTTGATGGAAATTAGTATAATTATGTGATCCCGATATGATTCAAATTATGATGGAGATCATTTCAAGGTCAATCAAACGTGAAAAGGGGGTAAAATCCTCCTCTGAAAAATTACTCAAAACTCCTCCAATTATGACATATCTGTCTTTGTTTAGGATTTACAGGGGGTAAACAAAACTGGTACCTTAATTGTTTGGCTTACTGTAAATACGGTGCCCAAAACATCTGTGCTAGAAATCACTTGCCCTCCCTTTCGATCTGCCAAAAATTGCCCCTCCCGGTGACCTGCCAAAAATGTTCCCCCCGGAAAATTATTTCACCACCCCTAAACGATATTTCTTTCGTTCATGCTGGGTGACGCCGCACGGGCCTTCGAGCTACTCGTCAAAAACATCAATAAAAGTTGATCCAACTTACTCTCTTGAAATTGAAATTTTACAAAAACGTTGGAAATAACTCCAAGATCACGACGGATTTCAGAAGAAATAAAGATAGCACTTATAAGCGACATAATGCTGAAAAATACTGGAAGAACTGTGACATTTGTAAATGCTGTGAAGAGCGCAACCCAACGCCTAAAAAAAGCATCTTGGAACGCGCATAATACAACTTGCAAAATACGGAGCTATACGGATCAAAATTAAGTCTAAACTTCGCTAAATTCAACGGAAAAATGATAAACGTCGGAACATTAAACAGCAGAGGACTGAAGAGAGAGAATGCAGAAGTTGCCCTTGCCAACGACATGGAAAAACTATCAACTGGACTTTCTAGCCGTGCAAGAAACTCACCTAAAACTTCGCACAATAACATCAAGCAACGGCAAAGATAAGTTCAACTTTTTCTTTAACGGATCAAATAACAATTATTAGTGGCATAGAGTTGGAATCGTTGCAACACAAAAACTCAATGCTCAATTCAAAGGTATTACAGACAGAATCTGCGTTGCAATCGCACCGATAGAGGAGGATAAATCTAAAAGAAAACTGCACTTCATCTGTGCCTACGCACCAACTTTACAAAATAGTGAAGAAAAAAAATCCTCAAATAAGACAAGAATTCTATGATCAATTTGAAAGTACTCTACAGTCCATACCAAATAGAGATGTTGTAATTGTTGCTGGAGACTTCAAAGCAAAAACAGGCAGAGGATATGACAAATATCCCGAAAATATGGGGAAGTACGGGAAGGGAAAACATAATAAAAACGGAGAAAACCTGCTGAGGACTGCCCCAAAATATGAACTTGTCATCACAAACACATTATTCCAGCACAAAATGGCACATCAAACGACATGGGAATGTCCAGAGAGAAAAACATAACGATCACGCTACACGTACCATCAGAAGAAGTCCGTATAGAAACCAAATTGACTATATACTTATTAAAATCAAACATAGAAATCTTGTCACAAACTCAAGATCGTATGGAGGTATAGAAACCTATACAGATCACAGACTAGTCAAAGCCAATCTTAGAATCAAATGGAGCACGTTTGTATTAACAAAAGAAACGAAATGGAGAACCATCGAATAAATATATTGAGACTACAAGATCCAATATGGAGAAAACTCTATTCCGAAACTGTGAGGGAAATGATGGTAAAATCATCAGAAGTTGAACCAAACAAGACAGCCCAAGAAAAGTGGAATAGAAACAAGAATGTATGCATTAAGGCTGGAGAAACCATCATAGGCAAAAAAAACCCCAAAAATGTGCCCAAAATGCCAAAATGAAAAGGTTGCAGAATTATCGCAAAAACAAAAGAAACTGGGACTAAAGATAGACAACTGCAAGGATAAGGCTAAAAGAAGAGAAATAAAAACGACGAGGAACAAGATCATGAATGAAATACACAAAACCATCACAGAAGAAAAACTCCAAAAAATAATGAATACTATTGAAGACATCGAAAAACTTCTAAGATTCTAATCGAATGTTTCAAGCAGTTCGTGCTTTACAACAGATGGAACCAGTAAATGGAGAGCAAGGCTTGACTGCTAATACAGAAGAATAGTTCCAAATAATCACAAATTTCTTCAAAGATAATGTTAATCAAATTGAACACGCCCAGCCTGTGGAGATGAACCATTAAGCATTCACCGTAACCAAAATCGAAGATGCTGTTAAACGTCTGAAAAATAACAAAAGCCCAGGGATAGATGGAATAAATGCTGAACTAATACGGACCATGCAGAGAAACTGCACGAGGAGATTGCGGACATATTCAACGAAGTCGCTGAAACAGGACACGTACCATGTGAGCTTCAGCAGGGAGTCCTGATACCGATCCTGAAACCTGGGAAGCCCCAAGGACCCCCGGGAAACCTCAGGCCGATAATTCTACTGTCAACTCTCAGACAAATATTAAGCATTTGCATGATAACTCGATTTCATAAGAACCTTTATTCAAGAATCCCAAACTCTAAAGCAGCAAACAGGCCTGAAAGAAGCACCACGGAACATGTCTTTAGCTTTAAATGC
This sequence comes from Amphiura filiformis, assembly GCF_039555335.1. Taxonomy (NCBI): domain Eukaryota; kingdom Metazoa; phylum Echinodermata; class Ophiuroidea; order Amphilepidida; family Amphiuridae; genus Amphiura; species Amphiura filiformis. The sequence goes on from NC_092632.1 coordinate 60,663,742, forward strand.
TTCGCAAAAAAGATAATAACATCGTCAAATTACGAAATTATCATTGAAATGCTCGACATGAGCAAAGCTTTCGACACGGTAAAAATGAATTTAGAAGAGCAGCAACGACACCACTTGCATTACATTCCAGATGTTAAATCTACATCATATGCAAAATTTGAGGGAAAAATGAACGAGGCCGTTTTATTTTAGGGCCATTTGTCTATAACTGGTCTTTACATGTAGCCCTATGGAGAGAGTGCCCGTTGAGGGCGCTATAACCCCATTTTAGGAACAAAATGTGATTTAAAAAAACGGCCTCGTTTTTTCTAAAATTTTCTAAAATTTTCAGAGTATGTAGTATGAACATGTAGAAATATAATCAAGTAGTTACCCTACCTGCTCTTCTCCGAAAAAATAAAAAGTCCTATACCTCAATGATAATGAAACCTAGGTGAGGCCTACGGAAAACTATTTTGTGGTCTGTACGCCACCTGAGACTCTGTCAGGGGCTAAGTCTCAGCGGGGGTCACCGTCCTGGCAAGAGCCAGCCGTTGTTGCCCCCAAATATTTTTCTTCCCCCAGTTTGCCCCCTCCCCCCACTTTTGAGGCAAACCCCCAAAAATCACGTAAGTTTCCACTTTTTGCGGCAATTTTGCGAAATTTGCCAATTTTGCCCTCCTGAAATTCACTCCCCCCCCCATGCCCCCTCCCGATAAAAATTCATGGCGCCGCCACTGGCCCCTGGGCCCCTACACGTTCATACTCGCGCTCCGGCTCCGCGCTCGCAGAAAATATTCCAGACAGCAGTTCACGTTCCCAGAAAGGAAATTATTTTCCGCTGCCCTGGGTGATACCCGAGCAAAGCAAGCTCTTCAAGAATACGAACGACACGTAAAACGACCAAGAGGGAAACCAAAAACTATGTGCATATCAGCAATTAAAAAAAAACCAACTGAAAGAAATCAAAGAAGACTTGAAAGAAAGCGACTGAACTTTCGAGAGAGACCTACTTGGAGAAACTTTATTGATGGCGCTATGTCAAACTGCTGACGAGAAGCGTTTATGATGATGATGATGATGGTGATGATCGATGATGATGGTAAACCCCTACGAGTATGTTTCTTTCATTTGGGAGTTAATTTGGATTTTTTTTCAATAACTGTTGCTCTTGTTGACCAGGATTTGAACATGCGACCGCTGGGTATCTAGACCAGTGCTCCTACTAACTGAACTTTTTCAAGGAAGTTTAAACAGGCCGGGGAGCCAATAGGATGGAAGCGTTAATAGGCCTAACTTGAGGTTCCAAGTCATACATGTATTTCTCTCGCTCCTCTGGCGCAAGCAAATACCATTTGATCATTCTAGCGAATTAATCTGAAACAAGAATTTGTCTTTAAAAAAGACAAGTTCACGGATAGTACATGTACTTTCAGCTACTTTGCAGGGGCGTAGCAAGAGCATCAGGGGCCCATGGACAAGGAGCAGTACCGGGGCCCTTGTAACCAGGGTGGGATTTATCTTATGTTGGCCCTGGGCCAGGCCAAAGTCAAGAGGCCCCGAACTCACGTGCCGAGGAAGGCATGTGGCCAAGTTTTGGTTTAGGCCTACATATAATATAGAGGGGGACTAACATATTAACGATGTTAATATGACATTTGCGCGCAAAGTACGCGAAAAAATCAACTTCAGACTAGTTTAGCTCAGATCAACATTAACTTAACCCATTGAATGCGCGCGAAGCGCGGAAAATTTTACTATTTTGGCCAAAAACATGCTGTTATTGGGGTTAAAAGAAAGATGCATAGGGCGATTTTGGGGGCCCTGGAAAAAACCACATTTTGCATTTAGTTTTTTAAGCCCCCTCGGGAGCCACCTACAGGATCTCATTTTGCATTTAGGTTTTTATTGTGTTGCAAAGTAGAAAAACTTTCTTTATATATGGCGCAATTTGTGCCTGGAAAAGGCTATCCCCTCTTACAACCTATAGACAGGTCTGATTTCTATAATGAGGTGTCACCGGGTTTGCAAGAGATAATAATACCAAATCTAAACACCATGAAATTCACCACATCACGACCAAGCTCACATTGGGTGCCCCATTCCTTTTTTAAAGGAATTTTTTATAAAGCTACCTATACAGGAAACAAATTTGGCTATAACTACGAAGAAAATTGCAAGATGCCTTTATCACTAAAGTAAACAAATCGGGAAACAAATTAAACAGCCATTTGCTCTTGCTAGCTTTTGTCAGAGTCATGGTCCTGTTTTTATGAACTGAACACCAATATTATACAGGTTTATACACATGGGTTATTACAAGAGTCAATAAACATTCAATTAACTATAGGCTAGACTAGGCCTATATAATTATTATTTCTCAAACATGATTTGTTCTTGCTGTTCTTGTGATTACTTGAAATAATCTTCAAAAGAAGTATATGCATTATAATGTTCTAATAATTCAAAAATGCATGTTCTTTGGCCCTTGTGCATTTTTTTTTTAAATATTGAATTTTCAAGTAACGTCTTACGGAATTTTGGATCAGAATTGAGGTATGTTTTCTCAGTCCAGTAAATCAGAATAGTACATATTTGTAGTAATTTATTTTTCTGGATTCGAAATAATATCTTTAACTGTTACCTATCACCGTCACAGTGAACGTTGCCGTCTCCATGTTGTTGGCAGAATCGACAGCTGTATATGTCACCACAGTGGGACCAATACCGAAGGTAGCTCCAGGAGTATGAGTTGATGTAAGTGTAACTTCGCAAGGAGAATTGTCGCTTACTGTGGGAGGCGTCCAAGACACGGTGGTTGTTGCTTCTCCAGTGTCCGTGTTTTTATTTATATCATCAAGGGTGCCAATGATCATAGGTTTCTGCATATCTGTATTTGAAATTAGAGATATAAATGTAGGAGATATGATGCAGAGATTTACGTTGTTATTGTCATAATAAATCCTGGATTTACACTGATTATAACTTTCAATGTTCATAAATATTCGTGTCCCAAAATGCAAATCGTAACTGGTAACGCAATCATCATGACCCAATTCTATTTTTTGACGGCTTAAGGGATCTGGAATGAGCGTTTTGAGCATTTCGACAGCATTTTTGTGGGACATGAGAGCACATCAGACCTATCGAATTGCATTCTGAATACGAAGAATGTCTTTCTGATATCAAATAATTTTCATTTTATGAAATTCACGATATAATACAAATTTTATGACAAATTATTAAAATTTGATATTTTTCACATTTGGAGATATAACAGTCCTCGAAGTTAATTTTATAAATTTAATGATATAGTCTTAAAGTGTATGTAGCTGGGAGGAAAAGCCGACGATCTTGAATTGAAAGACCTTTCATATTGAAGATATGGATTTTTTCCCAAAAAGACCTAATTTTTTTTGGTGTTTTGGGAAAAAAATCCATATCTTCGATACAAAAGGTCCAAATTTTCAATTGATCGTCGGCTTTTCATCCCACCTACATACACTTTAGGTAGAAATCATCAGATTTATAAAGTTTACTTCGAGTACTGTTAAATATCAAAATATCAATTTTTAATGAATTGCCATAAAATGTGTATTACATTGCGAATTTCAAAAAATCAAAATTGTTTGATATCAGAAGGCCATTCTTCGTATTCAGAATGCAATTCGATATGTCTGATCATGGAAGAAAGAGATAAGAAGGAACCACAACGAACGCATTCACTTTGTCCACTCCCTTTACCGACATTTAGTTGACATTGTTATTCATGAGGATTTACTTTGATCAATACCCCGCGTTAAATAGGTGATTGGTATTGTATTCCATGTATTTGCATGTCTTCTGGAGCGTGTGTGAAGGATGATTTGAACTAATGACCTTCCGTGCAAGCACCCTATAGGATTTTCTTTGGTGACGTGATCATCGGTCATTGATGGCCTACATCTTTTTCTTCCATTTTGCCCAACTTTTTCGAACTTTGATGACTTTTTTCTCAGAGTTGGCAGTCTTTGGCACTGAAACGAGTTAGCTAGTTACGATTATACACATATAAACTATTAAATTAAACAGGTTTTATGTACCGGACTCAACCGGAACATTGTGCATTATTTAAGAACATTTTACATCTATTTTTCATCGAAAAGTCACCAAAATCTTACCTTATTTGCTAAAGATGAAACTCAGCAAAAAACGGCCGATTTTGATTACCTTTTCGATGTTTTATAGGACATTTTCTACACAACACGATCAAGAAAACAGTTTGACTGTAGATCCCAAAACAAAGCTACTATACATGTTCAGAGCATCAGTGAAATTCCATAATCTTACTTCTGGGTAGCGTTTGTTTGTTCGTGGATGGGTTTGTTATAAAATTTTTCCAGTAATGATTTTGCCAAGCATCAATCGCGGTAAATGGATCATACATGAAAGTAAGTACCATTGATAGCTTTTCTTTTCATGCGTCAATAGATAAGCGGATTAAAACTTGGCCGATCGAAGTCGTTGTGGTTCCTTCTCATCTCTTTCTTCCATGGTCTGATGTGCTCTAATGTCCCAAAATAAATACTGTCCAAACGTTCATACCCCTTCCCTTAAGGAGTAGAAAATCGTCGAGAAGTAATTATTGCTGGATGCAATTGGGTGCATTTTAGTTACCTTAGGGACGCACCATTAGACTTCAAGGGGGTTTTAGGATTAAGTTGGGGTCGGGGAAAAAAATTTCGCCGCCGAAGTTTCCATTTTTAAAAAATTTCATAAATTTATACACAGTTACATGTAGGTGGGGAAAGTTTGTTTTTTTAGTGTTGGTGGGGAATTTTTTTTCCTTATGTAGTGGGGGAAGGTTTTTTTTCTAAACTTCCTAACCCCCACCTTGAAGTCTAATGGTGCGTCCCTTATGTTGATTTGAATACTTACCTAAAGCACACTGATCATCCTCGGAACACGGGCATATAAAGCATGCTGAAGGAGGAGGCAACACATTTATGACATCAAAGGCTACACCACCACCACCAGAAGATTGATGATATTGATATGTAACAAAATATTCTGTTTCCATGATGGGTTGATCAAGAGAACATGTAAAGGTACAAGCATATGTACACATTTTTGTGGCAACAACTCCAGATGTGTCTATCGTGGCTTCGTCAAAATGAAAGACAGTAGTAAATGGTTGACAATTCTCGACATCGCAAGGAATCGGAACAAATCCGGTGTCTGAAACCTATAAAAATAAAAAATAAATATATTGCTCATTTTGCTGTAGAAGTATACGAAGCATGTCTTTCTGATATCAAATAATGTTCATTTTTGAAAATCACAATATAATACAAATTTTATATTTTTCAAATTTTTGATATATAACAGTCCTCGAAGTAAATTATATAAATCTAATGACGTATTCTTAAAGTGTATGTAGCAGTGAGGAAAAGCCGACGGTCAATTGAAAATTTTGACCTTTCATATTGAAGATATGGATTTTTTCCCAAAAAAACCTAATTTTTTTTGGTGTTTTGGGGGAAAAATCCATATTTTCAATACGAAAGGTCAAAATTTTCAATTGATCGTCGGCTTTTCATCCCACCTACATACACTTTAAGTATAAATCATCAGATTTATAAAGTTTACTTCAAGTACTGTTAAATATCAAAAATATCAATTTTAATGATTTGCCATAAAATGTGTATTAAATTGCGAATTTCAAAAATCAAAATTATTTGATATCAGAATGACATTCTTCGTATTCAGAATGCAATGTCTGATGTGCTCTAATGTCCCACAATAAATACTGTCCAAACGTTCATTCCCCAGCCCTTAAGTACACATAAATAAGTGCCAAACTGCGTAAAAACAACTTGGCCACCTTGGAAATATGAAAAATCTCTTTATCTCTGGAGGAGAACACAAATAGGCCTACCACCTAAATTTGGGAATTAAAAGGGGGGTCATTGGGTATAGCAGGAAATGAAGAGCTTATTTCCAAACCGTGTTAAGTCCACAAGATTCACTTTGAAGAAAATCAGGAATTTTCTTTATGGCAATGAAATAAAGTTTGATTTCTGTAAAATTACAGTGAAGTCAAGGTGACATATATAGGACCATAAAAGCATGATAAGTTAAAATCTAGAGACTTTTGATTTTTTTTAATGAATTAATTTGTTTTAAAAATACCATGGACTTAACACGTTTTGACACAAAACGCAATTTCTGGCATGGACTTAACACATTTTGACACAAAACATAGCATCTTTAACACAGAACTAACCATATTTTTCTCAAACTAGTCTTAAAAGATAACAAATTTATTATAAACATACAAAAGGTGATTCTCTCTACTATAAAACACAATTGTGCCACAAAACACCTTGCATCTCAAACCCCCTCCTCCCAACCATTTTTGACCAAAATTCAATGTTTACAATAGTTCTAAATTCAAAACTGAGTTGTATTGCATTTCTCAGAATTGAATAAACATCATTTCACTGACAATAAGTGATGACCCGAAATGCCCACTTGTTTTATCACATTATCAGTTATCACAATTCCCCCCTCCCCCATGCTGCCACCCTAATCTGAGATTGACAGCCGTAAGTTTTTAAGTAAAAGTCCTAAGTTTTTAACTTTAAAATAATACCTTGAATTTAGTAGCACATTTTGATAATCATATAAAATAATAATATCAAAAACTAACTCTACCACCATCCTCTAACATTAATTCTACCATCATCACAATCTCTCCCTCTCCCCCTTCCCACCCTGTTCATGTCTCTCTGGAAGTATCTAACAAATATTTAAGAAATCCCATACAAACTAGGCCTACTAATTATTAAAAAAACCAAAAAACAACAACAACAACAACAACTTTTTATGCAGACCAAATTCAGGTATACTAGTCTCAGGACCAAACCCCGGGACCAAACAAGAACGAAGACGAAAAGCCAGGCAAAGTTATCAATCATGCAGAACTTGGGCGATTAACTATTGGAAGCCCTATGCCGAGCTACTTGCCTACAAGCTGCCCACAAGGGCATTGTTCGTGGACTTAACACAGTTTGCTAGCAAACTGATTTGGACTTAACATGTTTTGGAAAAAAATCGATACTTTGTGTGTCAATATTTCGGGACTTGACTAATTTTGGAAAAAAACACACACATTGCTGGATAGCCCTAGTTACTCACTACCCATTTTCATCAAAATCTCAATTTTGAAGGTGGGTGGACTTAACACGGTTTGGAAATAAGCTCTTCAAATAGAAAAAGGGGGTCATTGAGTACATGAATTTTTTTAAATGGGGACATTGGGTAATAGGTAGGACCATAACACAAAATAGGGGGTCATTGGGTACAAGCCGGTTTGAAATAGGGGTCTATCCTGAGGCACATGATGCATATCTGTCCCCCGGGAGGTTGACCCAATTTTATACTAGCCCATCCTAATTTGGGTATTTAATAGTGTTTGCGGGTAAGAATAGAAGTGTTTTATGTTTTTAATAGGTAGATATAGTATCCGTTGAGCTTCCTGAGGTGAAAACTCCATTTCTCAAAAAATGTTATTTAGGCCCTTTTGCCATGGAGGCCTATATGTATATTTAGCACTGGCTCACGTCATTTTGTACAGGGTGTCCCTGAAAGAACTGTGATGATGTACATGTAGGCTTATGTGAATTTCGTTTACACGAATGAAATAATTAAAGATTACAAATACATTTGTGAAAAGAGGAACGACTGAAAAAATCGAAAGGATGGAAATGCCTACTATAGTTTTGGTCAAAATCGAGATAATGATAATACAAGGTGTCGCAGAATGATTTATACCGGGGAAGTTGTATTTTTTAGGTATATGAAGGGCATTCTATTGATAGTATTGTTTTAAATCCTAAAATTTACAGATTTTAGAAATTGGACGTTTCTAATAGAAGTTACAGAATATTGCGTAAAAATTTTGACAAAACTACCGATTTTGAAAACCTGTAAAATTACTAACCGTTCAGCACGAAGTTATTTGGAAAATGTTATGCAGTATATTTGTTGTGTCCTGTTCGTACTTCTACTAAATATTCTATATCTATCAAGTATTTATGATGTTACGAAGCAATCCTTGAATGGAATAAAGTTTTTGTTACGCTTGAGTGACCTTAAACTATTCTTTCTTTGGCGGCAGTTTTGAAGACAATTATTGAGGTGTGTGAGTTTCATCATTTGAAATGACATGGCAAAGATGGATCGTATAGAGAAGGTTCGTCCTTAGTGTCACATCATGTATTTATGTCCAGTGCAGTATATTGGCAAACCCACAGCTAGCTATGTAACGGAGAAGATTAAAACTTAGGCCTACTGCGGAGGGTCCTTGTGGTAGTTTTATACTCTGTAATAATGACATTTTTGGGTAAAATTGTGGTAAAAATTCACATAAAAAGAACGTTTTTCAACCTAAATATCTGAAGTCATATTGAAATGTTTCACTTAATCCCATAATTATCAAGAATTATTCAGCATTGTAAGCTCTACATCTGTGCTAAATTTGGTGTATTTCATAGATACTAAGAATGTAGGATTTCTCCAATATATTGTACAGTACGGCTGGACGATGGTGAAGGATCCATGTGTTAAGAACCCTTTGCGCTATAAATTATACATACATATTTCCATAAAAGTCACAGAATAGGTAGGAGACAGATGTGTCATTGTATTGCTCTTACTAAAATTAGTTACACTGTTGACTATATTTTTTTGATATTTTGTTCAAGGGGTTCAAACACGGTATAAATCATTCTGGGACACCCTGTACACGCTAAAAGTTGAACTTCCACCCTATGCGGCCTCTCTACAAATTGGTCATTACTCGGTACAACGATTTAATAAATTCAAGGGAATTCCCCTTTTCGTTACTTGAATAGATTTGAATGAAGGTATAATGACCAAACATAATGCCCAATTGTATCCGCTCTGTTGGTTTGTTTCTCTTGGCCATATCGGGGTTAAATTAACATTTACAAAGACAACCGGTGTCAAATATTGCAAAGTTTATTCCCGGATCTTATTAAAAATGGTATGAGTTTAAGTTGTACTATGCTGGACAACTCGTAATATGTTCATTGGTATCAAGCGACTGAATTAAATTAATTAATTTCGTTCTCCAAGCTGCGTAAGGAAGAAAACATAGACTTTTTTCTTTAATTGAACATTATATTACTGATTATAATGAAGACATTGAATGTTGACCCGCATGTAGCCAAGTGTGAAAAATCATACAAATAAATATAGGCCTGTACAGTATCATGTGAAACAAAACATAACATATTTCTCAGCGTATATGTGCACGATCAGCGAGCTGTTATTTTCTGTTACCTATTTAATATTTTATTCGTTCTGCTGTGTACAACTTGCCCTTTTATTCACAAACGGAATTTGTTTTGTTGATTTTACCATTTTACTTCCTTTAATTTGACATTTGACATAGATAGGCCTATACAGGCATAGTCATGACAGTGCTTTTTTTTTTTTATTATTACGAGGGTCAGGGTCATTCAAAATGTTTTGCCTAATATATCTGCTGCTGTATACAAGGTATATGGTAGCCCTTTGAAACTGTCCAAGATTGAAAACTGTGATTTGATCTAGCTTGTAAATGCCAATTTCGTTTTTTCTATAAAAAATAAAATCAAGAATCAGTGCGCAGGAAGCGGAGAAAATCTGCTCAGCCAGGCTGTTCAGTATAATATAAAATAGAAGACATGACATGAAGTGACTTTAAAATACCATTTGATAAATCAAGATGGTATGGAAAGAAAAAGAGCAAGGTGGGGAAACAAGTAAAATATTACAGAATAGACAGTACGCAGAGGGGGGTGGGGGCAAAAACAGCAAATGTAGGCATTAGCAGTAGATAATTAATTCGATAGCCAAAAATTACCAGTTCCAAGACCCACAGAAGTGCTAAATCTGCACAAATAACATGGATCGGTGGAAATACAAAAGTACACCAGAACAAGTGATGAAAATCACTGTGCACATAGACAGGCACGATAAACCAAACAACAATAATGTAAAAATAGCTCAACTAGTTTTGAAACTGATTTTTGTATAATATGCCGTTTATTAATTCTTTTACCATATTAATATAACAACCTCTCCGACAGATCTCCACTTCAAGATAACATTTTAGATCTGTTTGAAAGTACAAAACACGTTAACGTTTTTGCAAAGATTTTTATCTAATCTATGTTTACACCATGATTTGAATATATTGCTATGGTCATACAACCATGTTTATAAACTTGAGTAATATATCATTCTTAGTAATTAATTGGTTTCCAGTTATTATGGTTTCAAAATTGATGTCCAATATCAAATTGAAGCTCTTTTGAACAAGGTTGCTTATTTTTAGCCACAATATTTTAATATGCATGTATGAAATAAACATATGGTCATAGTCGTATACTGATTGGCATAGTATACAGAGATCTGAGTTAACTAAATGCCATCTTTTTAGCAGCTTCCCAGAAGGTAGAATTTAGTGCAAAATTGTATAATTAAATTCTGCCGTTTTTGCATCATCAGTACGATTTTTTGTTTGGCTTAGCCAAATTTTTGACCAATCCTTTTTCTTGTTTAAACAATAAATTCCAAAGTTGTTCACAGTAGCATCTGGTTATCTTGTTTTTAACAAGAAAAGAATATACCATCTTAGAAGATATCTTACTAATATTTTGACATGAATACCAATTTGCATTCGAACATAGGGAATTATCAATGACAACATTTCTGTTTCCACCTGTCTTTAGAGTCGTCTTATATTCACACAGAATATTGTTCTTTTTAGTCAACTTCTGCTCTATTGAATTGGATGTTAAGAGACCTTTTGAATTACAAATATATCATTAATGTACACAATAATTATTCCACTATCTATCCACTGTTTAATAAATAGACAGAACCTGACACATATTATATATTTAATGCCCCTAATAATTTCCTTTTTGATGTATTCTACAGAAGTTGGTTGAGTATATACAGTGAGTGATTTATGCCAACATTCAACTACGTTTTTATAAAATTCTGAGATATGTTTCGACTTTAATATAGGAAATAGAGAATGAGGTCTCAAAGTTCATTTTAAATTTCAACAATTCATTTTCAAAATGATTAAGGTAATAGAGTGGAATAATGTTCCATTTCGCGTATTCACTGTCGGTAAGTCGTTTAACCCAATTACATTATAGTACTTCGTGTTGTGATCTTATATCGGGTATTCTCAAACCTCCTTCAGCATAGTTACCAATCATACATGTTCTTTTTATCATATCTTTCTTACCATTCCATAAAAAGTTAAATATTTCTAATTCAACTTTCTTTATTTAAGAAATAAAGGGTAATGCTTTATCTTTTACACCCAAATAATGTGTCCGAGGCAGTAAAAACGTAAATAATGGGTGAGGCGCAGCCGAACCCATTATTTAAACGTTTTACTGCCGAGGATTATTATTTAAGAAATAAAGGTAATACATGATCCTTTACACGAAAATAATGTGTCCGAGGCAGTAAAAATGTAAATAATGGGTGAGGCGCAGCCGAACCCATTATTTAAACGTTTTTACTGCCGAGGACACATTATTTGCGTGTAAAGGATAATGCTGCACCCTTTATTTCTATTCTATTACCACAAAATAGTGCGATTTAAAGAGAAAATATCACATTTTTTGCCCAAATATTTCAAGTTGTTTACCTCAAGGTGGAGCGCCTACGCGTAGCCAAAGCGTATGCACATTCCAATAACACAACCTAACATTCCATTCTCCCCTATAAGCAGGTATGCACATACAATAACACACCCCTGGCATTCCATTCTCCACTACATAAGCAGGTGTGTTGTGCGCTGTGATGATAGAAGAACATAAAGTTCGTTGCCCTGGCCACTTTATCGCTAATTAATGGTCTTTCACGTGACGCGTTTCAACAAATCACAGTGCGCGATTTTGAATAATGGGTCGTGGGGGTAATAGAATTGCGTGTAAAGGATAATGCTGCACCCTTTATTTCTATTCTATTACCAGAAAATAGTGCGATTTAAAGAGAAAATATCATTTTTTGGCACAAAAATTTGAAGTTGTTTACTTCAAGGTGGAGCGCGTACGCGTAAGTGACAGCGGGTATCGCGGAAATATTGCACGCATAACCAAGCGTAATGCTGTGCGTAGAATGTATTACGGCGCTTGACCCATTATTGCAGAATAATGGGCTCTCACGTGACGCGTTTCATCAAATCACAGTGCGCGATTTTGAATAATGGGTCGTGGAGGTAATCTATACATGATGCAGTCATGTCTACAGTAGAATTCATCTCGACCTTTGCAGGACTTAACCCCATTAAAAGCTATTAAACCAAGATAACACTCATTGAAACAGCTCAACTGATTAAATCGGATCTTCTCTGGTTGTGCACAAGTGACTGTTTTCATGTGCGATATCGCAATAAAGCTGGTATTCATAGCTTCAGTTGGGTAACCGATTATAAAGGAAACGAAAGGAAACAATGTTATGTGTGGCTTTGTTCACGAAATCAGACAATGTCGTGCTTTTTGTAAACCAGCATTCTTGAAAATGAGCAACATAATGATTTTTGACTTAACACGGTTTAGAAATAATTTCTTCATATTTTTGGTGTTATCTGTCGTTTACATGTCCTTCCTAAAACACAAAAGTACGACCCTCTCCAAACACCTAAATTAGCTAAAAATTTAGGACATGTTACAAAACTTCATTTTCTAGAACCTATTTAGAATAATTTAAATGTAGCTTTTACCGGGTTTTTGTGGCATCCTTCAGAAGTGAGCGGTCCGATACCAATATTTTCGGTCAAATCTCCATTCAAATAACACGGGGAGTTGGCTAGCTATGCCTTGCCCTCACTCATATTTTACAAAAGTACGACCATTTCTGAACATCTAACCTAGCTGTAATTTTAGGTCATGTTAGAGAAATATATTTGCTAGAAGTTTTGGAGAATAAATAAAATATTGGCTGGTTATTTTTCACACAGTGATGTTAACTAGGCAAGTGTCCATTCTCCCAACATACATCATTTGTAGGGGTCACGCGTCAATGGTGAGAGCACTGTGTATTGTGTATAGGAAAACGGACAGTAACTGCAGTATGACTAATAAAATAATGAGCTCTGTCTGTCTGTCTATCCGGCTATGCGTTTTGCCGCGCTTCGACGCATCGTTCCGATATTTCGGATATAGATAGGTATCGGGCATTCCACGTTTATGGGGTAGTTTTAAAGGTCATCGGAGGTCAAGGTCATTACGGAGGGGTCAAATTTCAAACTTTGTCCGATCGGGCCCCAATTTGGTGAGTGGAATCCTTGATACGAGGCGAATATATGCCCAAAATAAAATCGAGGTCAAGCGAGGTCAAAGGTCATTACGGAGAGGTCAAATTTCAAACGTTATCCGATCGGGCTCAAACTTGGTGGGTGGAATCCTTGATACGAGGGGAATACATGCCCGAGACACAATTGCGGTCAACCGAGGTCAAAGGTCATTACGGAGGGGTCAAATTTCCAACTTTGTCCGATCAGGCCCAAACTTGGTGGGTGGAATCCTTGATACGAGGGGAATACATGCCCGAAATAAAATTGAGGTCAACCGAGGTCAAAGGTCATCACAGAGGGTTCAAATTTCAATTGTCCGATCGGGGTCAAACTTGGTGGGTGTAATCCTTTATATGAGGGGAATACGTAAAACTTAAAATCGAGGTCATCGAAGGTCAAAGGTCATCCAGGAGCTACATTTTAAACTTCGTCTGCTTTGGCTTAAACTTGGTGAAAGTAATTCTCCATATCACGGGAGCACTATCACGGCTACAGGTGCTCTTACAGCTACAGGTACACTAGTAGAATATATAATCAGGTGTTACAATCACATTCATATTATAGTATAGTTTCGATAAAGCCAGTGATTAGTACAACTGATTTACCATATTATGCCACTAATGCCCCAGCAAACACAAAACGTTTTCGACGTCATTCGCAAAAGGTTATAAAAGGTTGTCAGAAAACGTTTAAATGTCGGGTTATATAAAGGGTATATTAAGAGTATAAAACGTTTTATAACCTTAAAAAACATTTGTTGATAATCTTCTGCTCCGCAAACAAAAATGTTTTACAGAAAACGTTTAAATGTCGGGTTATATAAAGGGGTAAAAACGTTTTAATAACATTCCAAAAACATTCTTGAAAACTTGATACAAAACATTCTAAACAGAATGTTATTTTGGGGTTGAAAAAATATTTTGCGAAAAATGTTTGCCCAAAATATTTTCAATAACGTTTTAAAAACGTTTTCATGACCTTTATATAACCCGACATTTAAATGTTATTAAAAGGTTTTGAAAAAACATTTTAAGAACATTCCTGTGTTTGCTGGGTTCAAATATTTTAACATAATGTTATTTCAGTATTGGCACAATATTTGGCAAAAATGTTTCCAAAAATAGTTTACAATAACATTTTTTGAAAACATTTAAAAATATTGTTGTAGTGTGTTTTCATACAAAACGTTTTAAAACGTTATCATGACCTTTATATAACCCGACATTTTAATGTTATTAAAACGTTTTTACATAAACCAAAAGCCAAAATATAACTTATTTAAAACGTTTTTAAAATGTTTTTGTGTTTGCTAGGGCCAGGTCTCTTTTCTTTGATTCCCAATTTAGTTTTTGAATTTCCAGTTTGTCAAGTCCAAAGTATATACCTAGGGATTTGACTGGACCAGAAGTCCATTAATTTTCACCATTTCTGCCCGGTGGGTTCAGTTTGTATTTAAAGGTAGGACGTATGACCGTTCCAGGATTTGAAAATGACCCCTATTTCACGGGGAATCGAGGACATTTGCAGCAATTTTACCCCCTATTTTGCGCGAAATCAAGGACAATTTGCCCCCCAAAACCTCCCCTATTTTTATCATTTTGAGGACGCATTTTCATTTCACCCCCTTATCACAAGGAATCAAGGACATTTTTCCGAAATAAATACCCCTATTTTTACCATTTCAAGGACGCTTTTGAATTTTCCCCCTATTTCACGGGGAAATGAGGACAATAACGAAAACTGTAGCGGTAAAACGCGGACAAAAGTCCTAGAAATACACCCTATTTTTCATTTCAAGGACAATTTTGCTCCAAAACACCCCTAATTTGGACAATCGCGAACAATTTTGTCCTCGAAAATTCCGCAGACATTTCTTGAAAAGTACCCCTAATTGGAACCATCATGCGTACACATTGTCAGTGAAGACTGAACCCACCGGTCATTTCTGTTTAAACGGGGTCTTCATTTAACAAGATACCTTCAGTTTTTGTCATATTTAGTTTAAGCCCAGAAACCTTAGAAAACGATTTACTTCACGGATAGCTTCTAAGGTCGAATTAGCGTCTTTTGTAAAAATGGTGGTGGTATCATCTGCAACCTGACTAATTTTGACCTCTGTGAAGAATCTACTAGATTGGAGGGTATTTTGTCTTCGGATAATTAGCTTTGAATATTTTTATTATGTCTTATATTTACATGCTAAGCTCTCCGTCGAAATGACAAAAAGGAGTGCGGATAAGGCACAACCTTGACGAATACCACGCGAGATATTGAAGTATTCAGAGTTCCAACCTTTGTTTGTAACGCAACTAAAGCACCTTATGTATATACATTTAAACATGTTTACGAAATTAGAGCCAAAATTAAATTTTTCCAACATTATGAAATTTCTTTCTATGCTATCAAAAGCCTTTTCAAAGTCTAAAAATAATAGCTCCACTGGTATTTAGTTCCTGATGAGACAACGCAATGATAATCATTGTCTAATCTAATGTTGTCATATGAATCTCCCTTTAATATATGCAGATTGATCTGAATTTATTATTTTTGGTAGAATATGTTGAAGTCTTTTAGCAAGAGCAGACGTTAATATTTTATAATAAGTATTCAGAAGACTTATAGGACGCCAGTCGTTAAGATAAGAAGTTAATATAATCTTTTTTGTTAATGAGTCTGATAATCGCTCGCTTTTGAGTTGAAGAAAGCTCACCCTTTATAAAGGATTCTGCAAAAGAGTCAAGTATAGGTTTTGCGATGTAATTCCAGAAAGTTAAGTAAAATTCAACTGGAAGACCATCAGGTCCAGGAGCTTTGTTTGTTTTCATTGACTTAGCTGTCAAGTATAATTCTTCCAGCGTCAGTTCTTTATCACCAAGTATCTTGTCTTCATTCGAAACAATTGAATCTAGGATGGTGCTATGTAGATACTCATTAATTTTTCCATCTTCAATATCTCTCGTGGTATAGAGACATTTGTAAAATCTTTCACATTCTTTTGATACATCATTAGTTGTATCAACTTCTTTACCCTTAAGGGGGTACTACACCCCTGCCCAATTTTGTGCCTATTTTTGCATTTTTCTCAAAAATTATAGCGCATTGGGGACAAGTAGGCCCCTAAGATATGTATATTATAGGGGCAAGGACTACAACTACTGCACTGGAAATTTTATTTCAACACAGACAACAGTTGTGGAGTTACAGTCAAAAATGAGGGAAAACCAATATTTGATCAATAAATCAATAGCTACTTGCTTTGAGTTGCTGAATTTTCTGTACAGTAGTTGTAATCCTAGCCCCTATAATATACATATCGTATTTGTCACCAATGTGCTATAATTTTTGAGAAAAATGCAAAAATAGGCACAAAATTGACCAGGGGTGTAGTACCCCCTTAAGCTAACACTAACAGTAGATCTATAATACCCGCCACGGCGATTTGTGGATAACCTCGTACAAATAGTTTTCATGATTACGAAAGCTAAAATTCAGACAATACCATTACAGCTCATTATATCAACTCCTTTAGTGTGAGAGGTACCAAATTGCGCAGAATAATTTAGTTTTTGCCATAAAACCGTCATTGTTCTCGTGGTTTTTTGTATATAGCGTAGCTACACTCATAAATGTGACGTGGTATATCGAAAACAGACACTTTTGGGCACGATCGTAAATGGAGATATAGCCAAAAATCTGCCCGGGTGAGTTTTTCACAATTTGGGTTTGTTGTCAAATTATGTTATTAATGTTTAAAATATTGTCTGATAGTTTCACATCGGAATATAACTGGCAACTGGTAAGGGAACAACCCAAAAGTTCGATGAAGCCCTATAAACGAAAGTCCTTTCGTTAGTGGGGAGGGGGTCAGAAAGTCCGATTACGTTTGTAAAAAATAGTTAAAACATCGGTCAAACTTGATCTTTTTTTAAGGAATTAATAAATCATTTTCCAAATTTTAGTATTTTCCGAAGTACGATATTGACATTTTACACTGGTTTCTTCAAAATGATTTCAAATCAATATGGAGTGCAGTACTCGCAACCGGCAATGTCATTTTTAAAGCAGCTGTCCCAGCAAACACAAGACGTTTTTATAACGTTTTAAACATGTTATATTTTGGGGTTTTGGTTTTGGTAAAAACGTTTTAATAACATTAAAATGTCGGGTTATATCAGGGATCTTAGATATCTGGGAATTGCGACTGAAATAGATCACGATTCACACAAGTGGTACATCATCTCTACGAACTGAATAAGCCTTTTTGAAATATGGCGGGCACAAAAGGAGAGGGCGTACTTTGAAGTGATTAATCTTTTGTCAATACAAAAGATTACTCACTTCCAAGTACGCCCTCTCCTTTTGTGCCCGCCATATTTCAAAAAGGCTTATTGACATAGGTCAGTATATTTCCCGGCATTTGGTCACATTTAATCAATATGATAAAATATGTTTAATACATTTTATGGTATAAGAACTATTCTACAGTAAATCAGTTATACCAAGTAACTGATGAGGCATAATGATATTAATATCTTCCTATCACAAGGCGTGGCTTTTTACTTCCACAAATGACAGTAGTGGTATATCATCTCTTCTCAAATTGTGACCTAGGTCCCGACATGAAAACGTTATGTATGAAAACACACTACAAAACTATTTCTACAATGTTTCCAAAATATTATTGTAAAATATTTTGTTAAGAACATTATGTTAGAATATTTGCAGGAGGTTATCAAAAAATGTTTTAAAATGTTTAATATGAAAACGTTTTTACCCTTTATATACCCTTTATATAACCCGACATTTAAACGTTTTCTGGCAACCTTTATTAACCTTTGACGAATGATGTCAAAAACGTTTTGTGTTGATACCACATTCTTTTTTATTTTAAAATCCAGCAAGTCCTATTTTTTCCGTGCCAAAAAGATAATGAAGAAAAATATTTTAAAATAGAATGCATAAACGTGATCAATATCCTAGCTTTGTCACACCCCTCCACATCCCCATACACCATAGCGACGGCCCCTGTATCCTATAATATACGTGTTGGAATTTTCGATATTTGTCACTTGCGTTAGAGGGGAGGGGGCAGGGGTTAGCCTTCTAACGAAAGGACTTTCGTTTATAGGGCTTCATCGAACTTTTGGGTTGTTCCCTAATTTTGAGACATTTTCAAGATAATTCCTACTCTCAACATAATTGTCAATAATATTTTTAAAAGGCCGATATCTCAATTTCCAATAACCATAACTTACGAACTCAACATCTTCGCTTAGGAATGTCCGATTTCATTGGGGGAAACAGCGTTGTGGATCAAAATATCTCTTTATTTAAGATACGTAAAAACCTCAAAATTGATAACCTGTTTTTGACATGACACGTCACAAATATGAGACCGCCTGCCTTGTTGTCACAACTCATTCAATAAATTGAACTTAAAACACCCTCTTGCTAGCCAAATTATCTTGAGTTAGCATTACTTTGAATACTTTCGTTGACTAATCAGAAAAGAATAAAAAGTTGAGGCACCAGTATACCACCAAAACGTAAAGTAAACACCATGCATGACATTTAAACACAGCCAAAAAAGAAAGTCTCCAGTAGTTCCATCCCCATTTAATCAGATTCTGATGAGTTTATGGCAAAATAATTTATATAATAATTTTCTATACACTCTCCTTCGAAGATTGATACCAAATTTGATATCAAAAGTTTAATCATCGTGAGCATAGAAACATTTGTTTGGAAATTCGTGCAATTTTAAAAATGACATAGGAATTGTATCACGTAGCAGAGCTAGCGTGAGTGCCAAGAATTACGTCGCCTGAATAGGCCGGCAGGTTAAAGGTTTGCCCATGCATGTCAAAATGCAAATCAAATACCCCGCTCTTTCAATTGTGCGCAGGCAAGAGTACAATGATTCATGTACGGGCATGCTTCAGGCCACATAATAAGCTGATACCATGGATTTATTTTTGCGTGGTCAATTCGTAATTTGTCATTTTTGAAATTGCACGAATTTCCAAACAACGGCTCCTTTGCTCATGATGATTAAACTTTTGATATCAAATTTGGTATCAATCTTCGCAGGAAAGTGTATAGAAAATTATTATATAAATTATTTTGCCATAAACTCATCCGAATCTGATTAGATGGGGACGGAACTACTGGAGACTTTCTTTTTTGGCTGTGTTTATTATGAGTACAATGTAATACGATAATAATTATCTCCTGCAAATGAATCTAGTATTTGAATGAACACGTCTTAAAAAGTATGTTTATGACTATGGGCTATATAAATTATCATCAAATAAATAAATAAATAAATAAACTACTTACCTTACAACCTTGAAAAATCCAAGCAATAAACAAGAGAAGTACTTTGTCCATGGTTCGATTTTTGTTCAAATTCCGAGTTTGGTAGTATGTAGTAATAATTGTCTGCTTTGTTGTACATTAGTCTCGGAGTTTAGTTCCGTCATGGCTCGGGGTGCACACGGCGCTCAGACCAAAGTAGACTAGCTATATTGACGCACCCAGCTAAATACAGGTGTTTGTAAACTTAGTAAGAGCAGTTTCTGGTTTTATGAAAAATTAATATTATCATATTCAACACGGTGTTAGTCTTTGCGTGCCACAAATGTCGATCCACCTTTATTGTCGCATGAACATGCAGAAACAAAACAAACATGCAGTCGTCTACATTGGGTGTTCAGATAATCGACACGGGTCACTGATATGTCTTGTGTGGGGGTTGTTAGTCACGTTTGAACCATGGTGTGCTTTCAACTGGAACTACATAGATTGTAATGAATTCAGTGTTAATTCACTGCAATGCTGTCAGTTCAATTTTTGGTTCATTTTCAGTCTTTTTTTTAAATTATTATACTTGACTTTTATGCATACTGCAGTTACTGTCCGTTTTCCTATACACAATACACAGTGCTCTTTCCCATTGACGCGTGACCTCTACAAATAGCCCTACGTTAAAAGTATGGGGATATGACTAGTTAACGTCGATGTGTGAAAAATAACCGGCCAATATTAAAAGTACTCAAAGTTCTAGAAAATATAGTTTTTTAACATGTCTTAAATTTTTAGCTAATTTAGATGTTTGGAAATATTCGTACTTTGGTGTTTTAGTTAATGTTATAGGTAATAGTACATTGCCTAGTTAACGTCGCTATGTGAAAAATAACCGGCCAATATTAAAAGTACTCTTCTAAAATTCTAGACAATATAGTTTTTGTAACATGTCCTAAATTTTTAGCTAATTTAGGTGTTTGGAGAGGGTCGCACTTTTGTGTTTTAGGAAGGACATGTAAACGACAGATAACACCAAAAATATGAAGAAATTATTTCCAAACCGTGTTAAGTCAACAATCATTATGTTGCTCATTTTCAAGAATGCTGGTTTACAAAAAGCACGCCATTGTCTCATTTCGTGAACAAAGGTACACATACCATTGTTTCCTTTCGTTTCCTTTATAATCGGTTACCCAACTGAAGCTATGAATACCAGCTTTATTGCGATATCGCACATGAAAACAGACACTTGTGCACAACCAGAGAAGATCCGATTTAATCAGTTGAGCTGTTTCAATGAGTGTTATCTTGGTTTAATAGCTTTTAATGGGGTTAAGTCCTGCAAAGGTCGAGATGAATTCTACTGTAGACATGACTGCATCATGGCTCGTCGTAATTTTGAGACAAACTAGAGCGGTTACCGCACCATAGATGAACCATGGAGCTTTGGCAGCAGTATTATATAATTATAGACGAATCCAACGAGTTATTGAAGTAGCTTAAAGTTATGGTCAGAATTCAGTCGGTCATTACTGGGTCTCGTCTGCACCAAACTGGTGTTGTTACTGCCCAATTGGGTGGATTAAATCCGCTTAAATATCGATGTTGAATTGTATTGTGTTGTAAACTTTCATAGTTATTTTGTCTACGTGTAACACGGGAGATGGAATGCAGTTTAATATCCCCGCCAATGCCACATCATTTCACATTTTAGGTTGAATAGACCTAAGGGGGACCCAGCTATGGCTGCCATTGAGGTGTATAGGAATGCGTGAAAATGGATTCGTCTATATTGCGGTATCATGACCACTGTCACACGTTTCAGACTTTTTCTCTTTCATGCGACACCATGGGAGTGGGGCATACGTTTGTTTTGTTTTCGAGATATTCTATGTAGAAAAGACACAAAATATGAGACGGGCTTTTTAAAGGAACATTGACACATGTCTTATGAGGAGTGTCACCCCCGGTGGGGAACTTTTCATTACAGGCATATTCTTTACTTTTGTCTCTTTCATTTGACACCACTCGGGTCAATGTGAATATTGATACGGGTCTTAAGAGTAGTGTCACCCGCGGTGAGGAAAAGATTTTTACATTCTTCATTTTCTTCTCTTTCACAACATTACTCTGGGGAGGGGGTCATACCTTCTTGGCATTTCGAGACTATGAGCTACTAAGAAAAGGACCCATAATATGAATATCAACCCGGATCTTATGAGGAGTGTCACCCCCGGAGAGGAAATTGTTTTATTATATTCTTTACTCTTTTCTTTTTCATTTGACACCAGGAGGTCACACCTTCTGGACATTTAGATATATGAAAAGGACCCGAAATATGAATATTGACCCGGGTTTAATGAGGAGTATCACCCCGGTTGGGGAATTTTTGTTATTATTATTATATTCTTTACTTTTTTCTCTTTCATTTGACACCACTCGGGTGGTCATAACTTGTTTGCATTTCATGATATAGACGAATCCAATTTCACGCATTCCTACACCTCAATGGCAGCCATAGCTGGGTCCCCATCGACTCCATCTCACCTAAAATGTGAAATGATGCGGCATTGGAGGGTATTTTAAACTGCATACTATCACCCGTGTTACACGTAGACGAAAGAATGATGACAGTTTACAACACCAAAGAATCTAACATCGAATTTTAAGCGACTTTAATCCACCCACTTGGGCAGTCACAACACCAGTTTGGTGCTGCGGGGACCCAGTAATGGACGACCAAATGGCTCGTTGGATTCGTCTATAGGGGGACCTATCCATCGAAGACCAAAATGTTGCTGAGTAAGTAGGGAATTAAGGAAGTAAGGGAGACTAATATAGGCTGAGACCATCTCATGGATCAGCAAAAATGATAGATAAATGATTCAAGCATGCATATAAACATATTTATTCACCAATTTTTTGACAAGAACAAATAGTAATGAGGCAAATTAAAAGGAATTATCAAAAACGATTAGGGATTAGTCCCGGATTACGCAACTGATACATGCGACTTTCGGTGCCTTTAGCCTGTGATGCAAATATCAGAATAAAATCTTCAAACAAACAGCTGGGTTAGTATACTGGTGTTAAAATGCCTGATTCATCCACAAAATCTCCTTAAAGATTGGTCAATATCAATGGCATTATTTTGGCAAAAAGCTCAATTAGGCTGAAAATTATCGCGTTATGCTACTTGCCAGAAAGCACAATATAATGCCTTCACAAAACCTGATACAATGTATCAGCAATTATTATAGATAACAAAGTAGATACCAGACCCTTAACTAGCCCTGCTATCAGCAGTAGATAACAAATACTTCAACCCCGCTACCACAAGTAGATACCAGAGCCTGAACTATAGCTCTACTATCAGCAGTAGATAACAAATACTTCAACTCTGCTACCACCAGCAGATACCTGAGCCTTAACTAGCTCTGCTATCAGCAGTAGATAACAATAATGAATATTACTTTAACCTTGCTATCACCAGTAGATAAGAGATCCTTAACTTAAGTCTTAACTAGCCCTGCTAGCAGCATTAGATAACAAATACTTCAACCCTGCTATCATCAGTATAGATACCAGAGTCTTAACTAGCTCTGCTATCAGCAGTAGATAACAATTACTTTACCTTGCTATCAGCAGTAGGGGGTCATGATAGGAGCGCCCGTAGATATGTACACGCGACCCTGGATAAAGCTTTAAATAGCTGTACTAATCCTATCAGCACCACGCACAAGTAACATAGAAGAAACATCACCACGATGCCTCGACAACTACCACAACGAGGGCCCTTTCTAGGACCTGCGCTGACAGTCATATCATTCAATGTCGAAGGTTTCTGAACTCCTAAGCAAAGCTTATTAGCCGAGATGTGCAACAATCTCCAGTGTGATGGCCTCTGTTTGCAAGAGACACATCGAGGAAGTAACAACATCCGCCCTACCATACCTGGCATGGATTTAGCCATCGAACGTCCTCATCGACAGCATGGCAGTGCTGTATTTGTCAAGGCTGGCTCAATCATAGAAGCTACGTCCTTCTCTGCAGATGAACACATTGAGATCTTAACTGTGGAAATGAGTAGTGTTGTAGTGACCTCTGTGTATAAACCACCACCTGTTGCCTTCGAGTTCCACCAACCTGTTCCCAATGTGCAAAACAAGCCTCAAATCATCATTGGTGACTTTGATAGCCACAGCACCCTGTGGGATATAGAGAAACCAACAAGGATGGCGAAGCTGTAGAAATGTGGATGGACACACACTGAACCAACTCGGCCTCATTCATGATCCCAAGCTCCCTCCTTCGTTCTACAGTGCACGCTGGAAACGTGGATACAATCCAGACCTCGCCATAATGACTAGCAACATTGTAGGCATGTGTCAGAAGTTTGTAATGGATTCCATCCCGCAAAGTCAACATCGTCCAATTGGTATCAAAGTAGATGCAGTCGCCAAACCAACAACAGTGCCTTTCACTCGACGCTTCAACTACAAGAAAGCCAGGTGGCAGAACTTTACTGACGAGCTAGATCTGAAGGTGAAACATATTAAGCCAACATGCAACAGCAGGTGACTATATACGACCAATTCACTCAACTAGTTAGGAAGACTGCTAGAAGATACATCCCACGAGGTAAAGAGTAAATTACACCCCTGGACTCTCAAAGGAAAGTTCTGAGCTCTATGAGGAATATGTCGCCATGTTTGAGACAGACCCCTTCTCTGACGAAACAACTTTTTTAAAGGAAAGAAAGTGATGAAAAGTTTCTCTCAAGAGCGTCGCAACACCTGGAATGCCTTGATTGAGTCAACAGACATGTCAAAGAATAGCAAGAAAGCTTGGTCGACTATTCGCAAACTCAGAGATGATCCCAAAGCAGCTCCGCCACACTCCAATGTTACAGCAAACCAAGTCGCACACCAACTACTCCTGAATGGTAGAAGTGGAAAAAAGCAGAAAAAGATCAAGCTTAACCGTAAAAGTACAATAAGGACCGTGGTTTTACAAGACCTTTCACCATGGAGGAGCTAGAAGCAGGAATCTCCACTCTAAAACAAGGAAAAGCGATAGGTTTAGACAACATCGCAACTGAGCAGATCAAAACTTTGGACCTGAAGCAAGGAATTGGCTCCTACAGCTCTTCAACCAATGTCTGGCAACACACAAGCTCCCCAATATCTGGAAGAAAGCTCATGTGACAGCACTTCTGAAACCTGGAAAAGATCCATCAATTCCAAAGAACTACCGCCCAATATCACTTCTGAGTCATACATACAAGCTCTTTGAACGCCTAATACTCAACAGAGTCGCACCTGTCATCGATGAACGCCTCATCCCTGAGCAAGCCAGATTCCGCCCTGGCAAGTCAACAACCAGCCAAGTTCTCAACCTCACTCAGTACATCGAAGAAGGTTACGAGAAAGGAATGGTATCTGGGGTTGTGTTCGTCGATCTATCAGCAGCTTACGATACAGTCAACCATCGATGTCTTCTCCACAAGATCCAGGAGCTGACTAAAGATATACAGTTAACAGAACTGATAGAAAGCATGCTTAAGGACAGACTCTCCTTTGTGGAGCTGGGTAGCAAGAAGAGCAGATGGCGTAGGCTCAAGAATGGTGTTCCACAGGGAAGTGTACTCGCACCTCTCCTCTTCAACATCTACACGAATGACCAACCAAGAGGTGAGAACACTGTTCGATTCATCTATGCTGACGATCTCGGTATTGGAGCTCAAGATCTAGAATTCACAGTTGTGGAAGAATGCCTCTCTAAAGCTCTGGATGAACTCACACCATACTATGAAGATAACCCCCTGCGAGCTAACCCATCAAAGACACAGGTGTGTGCCTTCCATTTACGCAACCGTGAAGCCAAACGTCATCTTGAGGGTACAGCACTTGAACACTGCGAACACCCTGTTTATCTTGGAGTTACTCTGGATAGGTGTCTCTCCTATAAGAATCATGTTGAGAAGACAAAGATGAAAGGCAGTACAAGAAACAACATCTTGAGTAAGCTCACCGGAACAAGCTTGGTGCAAGTGCTCACATTCTGAAGGCAACAGCCTTAGCTCTATGCTACTCAACAGCAGAGTATGCATGTCCTGTATGGGAGAGATCGCCCCATGCAAAGAAGTTGGATCCAGCCCTGAATGCTAGCTGTCGCCTGATAACAGGTTGTCTTCGAGCAACACCAACTGAAAGCCTATACACTCTAGCAGGTATAGCGCCACCAGATGTAAGACGTAATGTAAGCAAGCATGAAAGAACGCCAGCGCCAAGCCACTGATGTAAGACATCCCCTGTTTGGACATGTCCCTCCAGAAAGTCATCTGAAGTCCAGAGATAGCTTCCTCAACAGTGTAACTCCACTTGAAACATCAGCCAACAGTAAAAGAGTGGCAAAATGGGAGGAGAGATCTACCAATCACCCACAAAATTTAAATATTCCTGTTGGCGAAGAACTACCACCTGGTGCAGATACAAGTTGGATTGAATGGAAATGCCTCAATAGGTTAAGGTCTGGTGTAGGAAGATGTAAAGTCAACATCAGCAAATGGGGATATCGAAAGAATACAGATGTAACCTGCGATTGTGGAACAGAACCACAAGCAATAGATCACCTACTGTGTTGCCCTCAACTGGAGCAAACATGCACAACTGCTGACAGTTTACAATGAGAATGCTGAAAATGTGTGCAGCACTGGCTGAAACACATTTAATCTTGTGCCGTGGACACGCTAAGAAGAAGAAAAAGCAGTAGATAAAAGATCCTTATTAGCCTTGCTATCAGCAGTAGATACGAAATACTTTAACCTTGCTATCACCGGTAGATAACAGAGCCTTAACTAGCCCTGTTATCAGCAGTAGATAACAAATACTTCAACCCTGCTATCACCAGTTGATAACAGAGCCTTAACTAGCCTTGCTATCAGCAGTAGATAACAATTACTTTAACCTTGCTATCACCGGTAGATAACAAAGCCTTAACTAGCCCTGTTATCAGTAGTAGATAACAAATACTTCAACCCTGCTATCACCAGTAGATAACAGAATCTTAACTAGCCCTGCTATCAGCAGTAGATACGAAATACTTTAACCTTGCTATCACCGGTAGATAACAGAGCCTTAACTAGCCCTGTTATCAGCAGTAGATAACAAATACTTTAACCCTCCTATCACCAGTAGATAACAGAGCCGTAACTAGCCCTGCTATCAGCAGTAGATAAGAAATACTTCAACCCTGCTATCACCAGTAGATACCAGAGCCTTAACTAGCCCTGTTATCAGCAGTAGATAACAAATATACTGCGCCAATAAAATATCCTTACACTTGGAAAATAATCACAATTTCCTTCCAAACTGAACAATATTGGGGTAAATTTGTTTTTTTAATAGATGCACTATTTAATCCTGCACATTTTGACACCACATTGAATCCAATGTGACTTCAAGAAGCAAAGTTACAAGCATTTGATTAGACGAAGGTCCAGTTTTAAAAGTGACAAACTGGCCTATTTAAAACTCCACAGACTAGACATATGGTTTGAGAGTGGTGAATGGCTAATGTATGCATTTGGCTTTAATTTAAAACAGAAGGAACAAATGAAAACTGAAACAAAAGAACTGACAAATAAAATGAAAGTTATGAAAAGGTACAGAGAAGTAAAAACTGAAATAAAAACTGCTTTAAATAACGCTTCATTGAAGAAACTGTGTTGTCTCTTCAATTGTTTTGCTTGTTGGAATCTTTTTGCGCCTTGTATAGGCCAGTTTGTCACTTTTAAAACGGGACATTCGTCCATTCAATTGCTTGTAACTTTGCTTCTTGAGGTCACATTGGATTCAATGTGGTGTCATAATGTGCAGGATTAAATAGTGCATATATTACAAAAACAAATTTACCCAAATATTGTTCCGTTTTTAAATTGCGATTATTTTTCCAAGTGTAAGGATACTTTATTGGCGCAGTATACTTCAACCTTGCTATCACCGGTAGATACCAGAGTCTTAACTAGCCCTGCTATCAGCAGTAGATGACAAATACTTCAACCCTGCTACCACAAGTAGATACTAGAGCCTTAACTAGCCCTGCTATCAGCCAGTGGCGTAACCAGTGGCGTAACCAGTGGTACCCCCCCGACACAAAAAAACTGCGAAGAAGAGCAAAAAAATTGGGAAGGGGAAAAGGGGAAGGAGAGAAAAGAGGGAAGAAAAAGGGAAGGAGAAGAGAAAAAGGGGAAAAAGAGGAAGAAGAGAAAGGGAAAGAAGAAAGAAAAAGAGGGAAGAAAAAGGGAAGGAGAAAGAGAAAAGGGAAGAGAGAAGAGAAAAGGGAAAGAAAGAGGAAGAAGATCTATACTACTTTCATTGTGAAATTTTGTACTCTGATCACTGGATATTTAGCTTCTAATATGCCAAAAACCATGAGCTTCAGGGGGCTCCGCCCCCTTGACCCCCGTCGGGGCTTTGCCCCTGGACCCCACCAGGGGCCCTAAGGCGGGCCCCTTGACCCACCCGTTTATCACTTCGCGGCAAGCCGCTCGCGATGCGCACATAAATAATACAACTTTTTGTCAAAAATTGGGAAATTTTTCAATCTTGCCCCACCCGGAAGGTCAGGTCTGGTTACGCCCCTGCTATCAGCAGTAGATAACAAATACTTCAACCCTGCTATCACCAGTAGATAACAGAGTCTTAACTAGCCCTGCTATCAGCAGTAGATACGAAATACTTTAACCTTGCTATCACCGGTAGATAACAGAGCCTTAACTAGCCCTGTTATCAGCAGTAGATAACAAATACTTCAACCCTGCTATCACCGGTAGATAACAGAGTCTTAACTAGCCCTGCTATCAGCAGTAGATAACAAATATCACAAAGACCCCACCCGTTTATCACTTCGCGGCAAGCCGCTCGCGATGCGCACATAAATAATACAACTTTTTGTCAAAAATTGGGAAATTTTTCAATCTTGCCCCCCCCGGAAGGTCAGGTCTGGTTACGCCCCTGCTATCAGCAGTAGATAACAAATACTTCAACCCTGCTATCACCAGTAGATAACAGAGTCTTAACTAGCCCTGCTATCAGCAGTAGATACGAAATACTTTAACCTTGCTATCACCGGTAGATAACAAAGCCTTAACTAGCCCTGCTATCAGCAGTAGATAACAAATACTTCAACCTTGCTATCACCGGTAGATACCAGAGCCTTAACTAGCCCTGCTATCAGCAGTAGATGACAAATACTTCAACCCTGTTACCACAAGTAGATACCAGAGCCTTGACTAGCCCTGCTATCAGCAGTAGATAACAAATACTTTAACCTTGCTATCACCAGTAGATACCAGTCTTAACTAGCCCTGCTATCAGCAGTAGATGACAAATACTTCAACCCTGCTACCACAAGTAGATACTAGAGCCTTAACTAGCTCTGCTATCAGCAGTAAATAACAATTACTTTAACCTTGCTATCAGCAGTAGATAACAAATACTTCAACCCTGCTATCACCAGTAGATACTAGAGTCTTAAATAGCCCTGCTATCAGCAGTAGATAACAAATACTTTAACCTTGCTATCACTAGTAGATACCAGAGTCTTAACTAGCCCTGCTACCAGTAGTAGATAACAAATACTGCAACCATGCTATCACCAGTAGATACCAGAGTCTTAACTAGCCCTGCTGTCAGCAGTAGATGACAAATACTTCAACCCTGCTACCACAAGTAGATACTAGAGCCCTAGTAAGTGGAACTGTGCTACTTTCCTTGGTGTACTGCCCTCAAAATAAAATAAAAGGAGCACTTGCGTGGTATGACAGAAACCTAGACCGCCTGCTATCCAGAACGAAGGCCAACATCTACATCCTAGATGGTGATTTTAACTGTCACCATCGGGAATGATTTAGCAGCAGATCTCCAACTGATTAAGAAGGCAGGATTGCACTGAATCTGTCTAATTCTCATGGACTGAGTCAAATTGTCAATGGACCAACACACCAACTGGGAAATTGCCTTGACCTCATCATGGCCGATGCACCAAACCTATTCACACCAACTGAGATCGAGTGCAACATGACCACTTCCTTGTCAAAACTGCCTCTCTCTGAACCATCTCCTCCAAGACATGTATGGATGTACGAAAAGCTGATTGGAACAACTTAAGAAACGACCTGGCTGCGATCCTGTACCTGTGGAATGAGCTTTTGACAAGATGACCCCGGGACAGCTTGCTCTAACATCACAAATTCCATCCAGACAGCGATGCACAGCCACATCCCACGAAAGACTCCCTCTTTTGTCAAACATCTTGAGTGGTGGAATGAGGAGGGTGATGAGGTTTTGAAGAAGAAACTAGCAAATGGAGAAGGTAGAAGGCGCTTCAAACACCTGAGTCTCGCCTTGAGTATAATCAGACACGAAACACTTACACCTATATTTCCCGAAAGGCTATATCCTCCCATAAAATACGGGTGCGAGAAAAGATGACAACTGAACTGAAAACAGGGTCAAAGAGCTGGTGGTGGACAGCACGTAGACTAGCTGGGAAGGGTGCACACATCTCTTCCGAAAACAAGGCAGAATGTTTATCATCTCTTTTCTGTGAAAAATCTACCATCCTTGAAGAAGACAACAACAGAAGTGTCCCAGAGCTGCACACTTCCTCCTCCTGCTCGAAGGTCGTGTTCTGACCCAGCAAAGTTAAGAAAGATTTGCTAAAACTAGATATCAACAAGGCTTCTGGCCCAGACAACATCCCTGCTCTTGTCCTGAAGTTACAACTCCACTTGCTCGCCTTTTTCAGTTATGTTTTGACAAAAGTTACATGCCAGCCCAGTGGAAATGTACGCATGTCATCCCATGCTACAAGAAGGGTGATAAACACACACCTGGATACTACAGTCCCATCTCTCTGCTGTGTATTATGTCAAAAGTGATGGAGAAGCTTGTCAGCAAGAAAATGTGGAAACACCTGGATCAACATCACCTGAGCTCCCCTCGGCAGTTTGGTTTTCAGGGCTGGGCACTTTACATCAGATGCTTTGACATATGTCTCTCAATGTCTTGCCAACTCACTCAACAACAGAGAAGAAGCACAGGTCATGTGCCTTGACATCAGCAGAGCTTTTGACATGTGTGGCACCCTGGTCTGCTTGAAAAAGTTTCTGTGCTGCACTAGGGTTTTCAGGTACTCTTCATGCTTGACTGATGGACTATATCAAAAATAGATCACTGAAGGTCGTCCTGAATGGGATGGAGTCTAGATTGAAAAGAATCAATGCTGGGGTACCTCAAGGCTCCATATTAGGCCCCTCCTGTTTCATCTTCATTGACAACTCACAAGATCTGAAGAACCAGTCCATCTTGTATGCAGATGATGCCACCAATATGTCCGTGAGGGGTTTGTGACAATTGTACTGCCAACGATATCGTATTCAGCCATTGAGCCACCGCAGGGCAGTTGGAGCAGCCACCCTCTTCTATCGTATGTTCTACAAGGAGGCCTCTGAGTTGTTATGCCAACTGATGCCAGACATTCATGTCCATGACCCCAGGTTGCGACTGTCTGTGAGATCCCATGACCTAGCAGTGGAAGTCCAAAGATCAAAACTTGTCAGCCATGAAAGATCATTTCTACCATCTACCACCAAATTATGGAATTCTCTTCCTGCCCAAATTCCAGCCATTAGATCAAGGGCCAGTTTCAGCAGGGAGGTTAATCGCTTTCTGGGTGCTTCCTTGTCAGCAGCTTCTAAATGATTTTTTTGTCTCTGCTGTCAATGCCCAGTTATGTCATGTTGTAAGGTATCTCAAATTGTTCCTCTTATGACAGAGAATAAAAGAGTTAATTGTTATATATTTCTACGGTGCTAAGTTCAAGAGTTCTAAGGTCGAATAGGTCAAATGTCAACAATTTCATACACAGGTCAAAATTTTAAAAATGATCAGATTTCATCGAAACTGATCTCAAATTACTCCCCTTAACATAAGAAATCTCAAACATAAATATAATTAACTCACAATTTTAGTGCATTCTCGTATTGCCATGCAGCCAAAGTTCAATAGAAATCAAGCATAACATTTGAACCATGATTTAATCTGATTCTTAGGTTATACATTTCTTAAATTAATTATTTTCCTCTTTGGTTTACCAAGAGGAGTAATTTAAGATTGAATCGGTGCATTTTGAAAATTTGGCTTCTTTGCATGAGATGTTTGACATCAGATAAACATGCTTTGTTTAAAAAACTAGGGATGGTCTCATATCCCTGGAAAAAACAGACATGATATTGGTTTGGTGTAGGCCAAACACATCTGGGCTTCATGCATTCTGCAGACTGGTGGCTATTGAGACAAAAATAATTTGCTAAAATACCTGAATAAAGGTGATAATTGGAAGCCCTGCAGAGCTAGAGGGAGAAGTTTGAACAATATCGGTATGCCCACTTTTGGCCTCTTGGTATTGTTGTCATAATTATGTTTAAATGCTTTTATGTATTCTTCTATAAAGCGCATTGAGAACATGTTATATACTTCTAGTGCCCGTTTCTATTCATCGTTATGTATTCTTCTCCCGTGTATTATTTTCGCGAACTACTTGGCGTGCAGGTTTATATAAACCTGCACGCTAAACAATACATTATCTAAAACCCATACGCTAAACAATAGATTTTAGATAATACGTGCACGCTCAAATACTAGAAATACTACTTTCACATTACTATATAACTTAATAATAATATAACTATATTAGATATATATACCACCAAAAAAAGTACGAATATACATTCTGTGGTGTTAAAATAGTTATAGGGTATGGTATTTTTTCATGCGCACTTTGTAAATCATAGGTTACAAACTGTTCTATTTTGCAACTATCATTGCCATAAATTATGATTAATGAACTCAAATAAATCAAACATCAAATGAGAATAATCGAGCTTCTATTAATTAAAAAGGGCTAAAAACAGGTGGACCATAATTATACAAGATGACACCATTACAAAATATTCAGCATTTTACAAATGAATTACATGTAGGCCTATATCTAAGATAACATAAACACGCCCGGGAAACACACACTAGCGCATAATATCATGATCATGCTTTATACTGTCGTGTGTTTTAACAATATTAGTAGATTTTAAAGTTCAAATTGTAGAACTATAAAGTCCAGTTGATATTGATATATAAGTTTATTCTCTCATCTACATTCACCGTAGTACTTGTAGTGGGACGTCAAAATCGATTGTTTCCAGGTCAACTGCTTTGACAGTGCTCTCTGTGTTCGGAACCACGATATTAAATGATCACAACATAAAGATCACAACATAAAGCAATCGATACCATTGATAGCTAACTTATACAGTGATTGATTTTCTTGACCAGTTACTAGTAAATGCTACCTGGTCAATGACCTGACTGTGTTTTTAAAATTTAAGATATTTTACCTAATATTCAAACTAATATAATGAATGCAGCAATTAATATTGCCTATTGTTTTAATACACTCAAAGTATATGACGGATAATGTATCGTGCAAATGCATTCGTCAAGATAATCGCACTTGCCATGGAGTTATTGCATTTAACTCGAGCCATCGGCTCTCGAGCTAAATGCAATAACTCCACGGCGCGTGCGATTATCTTGACTAATGCATTGCACTCAGTTCATTATCCTTATCGTAATGCACTGTAGAAGAATATTATTATCTATTATAACAATAGCCTAAATATAACTAAATCAGATCAAGATCACACTAAAACAAGAAAGCAAGTAATCATAAGAACTTGTCTTATTACAAATTTTAATGACATCCAAAGACAAATATTTTACAGTGTAGAGCAATATGAACTATAATATGAAATGGATCTTTACAAGTATCTGTATAATGTAACTAGTATCAACCAGTAGCCCTTTTTTTGAAACAAGAGTTATCAGTGATTATCTTTTGCACGATATAAGATTTCTTAAAAAAAAGCATACTAAGTAGACTCAGTTTGCCATCGTCAGATCATAGTTCCTTCACATTGGTACTTCAAATGCTGTGCTGTATGAAACTGGGCATTCCATTCCTCTGTCAAAGCAATTATTTTATACCCTTTTTCATCATCGCAAAGCAGTGACATCAATGCATTGAGGCAGCTGTGTGGCTTCTTCATGTGTGCATATATACGCCAATGATGTACACAAATGTTCACAATTTGAAAGTACGTACAAATGATATGTGGACTGATATTCCTGCCTCGCCAAGGTAAAAAAGGTATAGCATGGTGCTAGCAAACTGATCTGCAGGTTTTAACCAAATCTACAATTGTAGCAATTGAGTGATACTGAAGAAAATTTGTATTATGTCAGCACTGTGAGCCAACTATTATGAAAAACCACACAATGAAGAAACCTGCTACTATTAATACTGCAGTTTAGCTGACTTCAGTTACAGTTTCCAGAATATGACACATTTTCCTTACTATTCAACCAGAAAAAAGCAATGAAAACATTGTGAAGTTGTGATGACATGTATTTCCAATAGAGGCTGTCAGCATGATGTCATATGCCGCAAATCTTGTGGGTACATGCTGCGATGGTCGTTCGATTTCCATGCGTGATAACAGCTGTGTGGCAAGCTGCGCCCTGCGCGTAGTGTCCAACACATGAAAACGCGTATCATATGTACCCACAAGATGGCGAAAGGCTGACGGCCTCTATTCAGAACTTCAGTTTGACGTGATTGGGCTTTTTTTTTCTTTCTGAAATTGACCTATTACAGTGCTTACTGTACCCGTTTCTACTAATTGTCATTTACTTATTCCCCATTTTAATTATTTTCACAGAGACACGTCTGGCAAAACGTTTCAGAAAGTAGCTGAGCTACATATTTTTATGCATGGACATTGCTCTGACATGCAATCACATCACACAGTTGACTTCAAGAGTGTCAAGGAGTTTTGATTGACACTGCACATTGTTGATGTAGACATAGGTGTCTTGAGTCGTGAATGTTGACGAAGACACAATACACATCTACAGGGATGCAAATAATGAAGGCTTTGGGCCAAATACCTGCCTTTAACCTATGTGCCTTTAAGGCTATCAGTTTTCAAACTTAGGCAAAATTGAATGAAGCAGTTTCATACAACTTGGCACACTTAAATTTACACCTGCAATTTTCTTTGAAACATGGACTTATTGGCATCCTTGTAGACACATAATGCATACACACAATCCATCTTAAATGTCCTCTTCATCAGAGCTAGAAGACTCCACCAAAGATTCCTGGAAAAACAAAACAAGACAAATGAAATAAGGAACTAAAATTACTAGATTTACTGACTGACTTGGAACACAAAATTAAGTTATCATCCTAACACCATCTAAAGGGAAGCACGGTGGCCCAATGATTAGGGCGCAAGCTTCATAATCGAAAGGTTGCGAGTTCAAGCCCCACCACGGCCAGTGTGTTGTGTCCTTGAGCAAGATAGCTTAATTCCCAGGTGTAAAATGGAGCTGCTGGGGGTAATCACAATCTAAGTTACTGAGAGTACTTGCACATCAGTTGCAGACTTGGTGAAGCGGAAATGATTCTGATATATCCTAATGGCAGCGGAATATTTGTTGAAGTGTGCTGATAATTAGGTCATGCCTAGCTGAAGCGCACGTTAAATCAAACAACATTTTTTTAAATTTAAACAAGAACATACCGTGCTCCTAGGAGGGTTACAGTTAGGGTATAGAAGCTTTATCATTAAACCTGTTTTTCCAGCTTCCACCTCCTGGGATAATTTCCATATGCCAAAAATTTTAGTTTGTGCTCCAGGAGCACTACCTTTTGATGATAACTCAATGTTGTGCCTTAGTTTATATGTCACAAAGTGCACCGTCTTAGTTTGCAGTTTCTATAAATAATAAATATTGACAGTTTGTATGGGTGAATGTATTCATTTATTTTTTGACAAAATACATCAATGTATAGATTCCATCATATCAACACAACATGCTCTCAGATCAAACATTACCACCAACTTGCAACGCAATACTGTCAATACTATTACTTACGGCCAGAGATCATTTTCATATTCAGCACCCAAACTGTGGAATCAACTCCCAATACATGCCAGGAATTTCAAGTCTCTAAATCATTTCAAGAATTCATTAAAATCTGTAGTGTAAGATTTTGTTCAGTGCATTGGGGTCATTTGATAGCATACCTAGATAGAAAACCTCGTTTACAAGCATATAGAGTGATTTTGATAACGGCTATATTAAAACGAAGCAGCCATAAATATCCCAATGCAATAGATTGGTCTTACAATAGTAATTGTTTGTATATGCTTGTATCGGTAATTTATTTGCTAAAACTCCATAATGTTCTAATTTTGCCGATGGATGGCGCCTGGATTAATTAGCTTTCATCAAAAGCACTCTGTATGCTTGTAGACGAGGTTTTACGGTATTCCATTTGCCTACAAGTCTTACCTTGCCATACTTATTGGCTTCTTCTGCAACATCTTTAGGTATCATTTCATGTCTGCCATTGGTCATTTCTCCTACCCAGCTGAGTTCTAATTCAAAGGCTTTGTCTTTCACTTCATCATGGACTATGTAAATCCTGCACACAACAAGAGTGAAAATGTATTAGTCTTCATCTCAAAATATAATTGTAAATTGTAAAGCCAATGAGGTAGAACCCCGACTATGCCCTGTTTGTATGTTGCTCATGGAGGGCAAATAGGGTACCTCTGGATAATTATGTTATGCGCCCGACAAACTTAATCCAAAGTGCATTGTTGTTTGCATTCTGCATGTTGTGCCAAAAATACACGATAAGCACTGGGTGCACACATCTTTGTAACGTTCAAGCTTTAAGATGCAGCAAATTTACGTTTCAATTTTCGGGCTCTTGTCGAAAACACCTGATCACATTATTTCCCCTATATTCTCTTTGGTAAAAGCGACAAATACATGTATTAGGATTTTGGGTGTTCTTTCCACTGATTGGAAGTTAGGGTACTTGAGAGCTGCTGGTTGCTGCCTTGGACATGGTGCTCATTACGAGCTAAATAACTGAAAAAAGCGTCTCTTAGTCCTCAAAATTGTTGACAGAACCAGGAGCCACTTTTTCAAGACCAGGAGCCATTTCCACAATCCAATTACTTTGCTTTGCTTTGCTTTATATTATTTTATTTCTGCCCTCTATCAGTCTTCAATAACTCACAACCATCGCTGTGGTCACTGTAATATTAATCTATGGGTCACAATATGAATCAATGGCTGCCACACTTGACAATTTCACGTCTTTCGTGATCTCCATGAATGTTTCACCAAGACCAAATGCAAACTACAGACTTTTTCCGGCGCCTGGACCTGTCTTTTTCATTCAGACCAGGCGCAATAACTCTCTAACCATGGGGGTAAAAATTACCCGGTGCCCATTTCAGGAAAAGATTGATAGGAGTTGAGATTTAATGTCATAAACTCATCTATTATTATTATTATTATTAGACAGCATTTATGAAGCGCCTTATCAAAGAGATCAAGGCGCTGTACACAGAGACTTTAAAAATTACACCTTAAATTACAACTTACATTACACATACTAAAAACATTGCATACACTGTTAAGCTACACAACTCCTTCTCCTTCACTTACAATTCAATAAGGGGTGAAATCAAAACTCCCGCCGGTTCCATCCGGTTGCTATTGTTCTAAAAAATGAAAACCGAACGGAACCGGATGGAACCGCCGGTCGAGTTTTGATTTCATCCCTAACCATTTGAATGAGCTACTTACATTTTGGCTAGTTCTTTAATTGCATCTTTGCAGGTCATATCTTTGATGTGTTTTTCTGCCGTCAGAAACTTTTCAATCTCTGTCTTTGCCGCTTGCTTGGCTTTGCCTACAGCACAGCCATGGTAGCCCTTGTAACAGAAAGTATACAATGCAATTTAGTAATACCACAATAGAAAGGCTGACTGATATGTTTTTTAATGCTTTGTTTGCCTAAATCAAACACAGTTCGCAAATCGAGAGGATAAGGTCAAGGAGACACTCACCAACATGCTGCGTTGAACAATATGGCAGCTGGTTTTAGAAAGTTCAAACTCATCTATATTCCATGAGAAACAGATTGGAAATGGACTTGCTGATACTCTTTTGGCTTTAACACTTCTTTATGTATTTACAGATTTAATCATGTTACACAAATTAACAACAATGCACTCATGCGTCTGCATATTTTTATATCGTGAGGGCAGCTAAATAGCTTCAGCTAAATAGCTTTAGCTGCTCAAGTCACGAGTGGTATAAAGATATGCGGATGCGTCGGGTGCAGAGTTGTTAATTTTCTGATGAATTATTGTGTAACATGATTGAATGTTGTCTCTTGTGTATTTTGTAGATTACAAACAAGCCAAAACAAATTACATACAGTCCTCATTTAAACAATTGCTTTGTATAGTCTGTCTCAAGTTGAGAGTAACGCCACATTGAATTTTGCAGTTGGCAAATTCGAATCGTGTGTGCTAACATAATCCTGCGAGGCGTATGCACACGCGAAAGGGCAATTTGTCCATACGCCGGCGACACAACCACGTAAACGCACCAATTTCATCATGGCATTACTCTCAACTTGAGATGAGACAGGTTATAGAAGCTGAAGTAAATGCAGCGACAATCAAGGAGACAATGGTATTTTTTCACACTGCATTGCACCTGGGAATGCATGTATTGTTTGTACGACAGCATGCGTGATTGGTCAATAGACTTTATTATGCCCGGCTTTCCCATCGTAAACAAGTCGCCCTAGAACCGATGGACACTCGTGAGTAGGATATGCGCACCTACGCT
Source organism: Amphiura filiformis (assembly GCF_039555335.1). Lineage (NCBI taxonomy): Eukaryota > Metazoa > Echinodermata > Ophiuroidea > Amphilepidida > Amphiuridae > Amphiura > Amphiura filiformis. The sequence continues at coordinate 60,702,256 of NC_092632.1, forward strand.
CGCGAGCTATTAACGCAAAGCGCGCATGATGTACGCGATGTTCGCACACGTCCAAACACGGCGGACTGAACAAGTAAACGTTTTCTCACAATTAGCAATGGAAAAACTTTTGAAAAGGATAAGAAATTGGTAGTTTTTAGTCTAAAATGACGGGATTTTATAGTTGTGGAGGAAAATAACAGCATGCAGAATGTTGCGTATGTATGAACGGGGTAAAGACTTTGGGCATAAACAATTGTTAAGTCATGAAAATATATATATATCGATTAAGTGCCGTCACAATAAAAGTCAACTTACCCATGATACACCTGATGGATCTATCATGTGCATGTGTGGGATGTCAGATTCGTAGGAGCCAAGTATTACACTGTGAGAAAACAAAACAATACAAAGACTGGTCAAAGATGAAATACCGTATCTTGTGTAGTAAGCTTACCAAATTACCCACATGGTCGATAATAGCATCAGTAATCGGTGAAAATGTGATCGGAAACCCAGAAGTGAGCCCGAAGTCGGTTTTTCTAGATCTTAGTTTGTCATTTCAGTGTGAGTTTTAAGCTTACCTAATGATTTTAACGGGAATTATTGTTCTAAAAATGACCTTAAATAAACACCCCCCCCCCCCATTTGGAAAATGCAATGCCCCCCAGGGGCATTTATTTGAGGAAATACGGTATGCATACTCAAGTCAATCTAAAGATCTAAGCTCAAGTCAATCTAAAGATCTAATTTCTGGAATACTTAATGTCTAACATACATTATTCTTTATGAAAACAGTTGAAAACTGTGTGGATTTATAGGATGGATTTATCAAGTATACTTACCTACACCCAAATGGCCTGATAGCACTGTATAGTGTGTGAGCATGAATATACATAGCAACTCGGTCCGTCAAATACTGTCACAAAAAGAAAGCAACATATATATACAAAATCAGTTTGGATATGGTTAAATTACAATAATATTAATAAGAATCTAAAACTCTTATGATATGTTGTCTAGGTCTGATAAAGTGGCCTTCTACTCATAGACCTCATGAAAAAATTATCCATTTACATAAAACATACTGGCCATTGATTAGGTTATCGTTGCCAAACTATTTTATTCATTTGATTTGATGTCTCCGGCAATTACAACATTAAGCCTTATGTGATAGAAGATTAATTATCAAGCACAAATCACATGGTTTTATTTGAAACAAACTCATATTGACCATAAAAACGAATTAATACAGCCGTCTCTCAACACGCGAAATTGTCCAGTGCAATGACCCCGGCAATGACGTCCTAGTAATACAATTAAGGCTGACAACTATTGAGCACAAGTAACCATGATGACATTGCACTAGATAATTTCAGCACGGGAATTTTGAATATCGAGTGTTGAGAGCCAGCTGTTTTGATTTGTTTTTATGGTCAATATGAGTTTGTTTCAAATAAAACCCTGTGATTTGTGCTTGATAATTAATTTTCTATCATACAAGGCATAATGTTGAGATCAGCAACCATTCTCTCACAATGCTGGTCGTGTTCATATCATGACATCACTGTAGTTTCAAGTACTAATCTGTCTGGTTCGAAGAAACTCACTCGCTTACAGTTGGTTTTTGCAGAATATCAATTTTAAACTTTTTTTCTTTAAAAAGTTGCATGTTGCATCACCCTGCTATCTTGTTTGTGGCAGAAGAAACAATTGCCAGAATTTTGATATTGGCATGAAATTTTAGATTTATTTGTAACAGCTCAGAGCACTAAAACATTCAAGTCTACATAGACTTTACACTTGGTTGGGATCAATTGAAGAATGTGTTCAGAAGTTTAGATTTGGTCTATCCGTAAGCAGGAACCAGAAATATATAAAGTTTACCAGTCCTACATGCGTACACAAACATTTCTTATTACACAAAAACTAATTGAAACAAAACATTCATATGTATAATATGTTTCCACTCACTTTTAGAGGTACTGGTTGACCATAGTTGGCTCTGTATTCAGCTGCCTCATCTCTGGCTACTTCTACTATCTGTAAGCAACAAAAACAATTATTTGACATTACTTAATGATCATTCTGCTTCCATTTTAAAAGCAATAAAAGACTGGTCATAAATATTATCTAAATGTAACAAACTGCAGACAGGACTGATTGAACAGATTCATCAGGATCGGTAGAATCTATTTTGCTCTGTGCAGATCAAGGAGGCTATAGAAATAAGAAAGAGGAGGGGCACCACCATGAACAGAGACGAAGGACAGTACCAACTATCTCACATATTTGATGAGTTCCTGACTCAGGGATCAAGAAAATCCCTTGAAGGAAAACAGACTGGCAACTCCAAGATCAACGCTTGAACTACTTCTAGCGTCGGTTGCCAATAGCAGTCACTACCCATCAAGTGTTGATAAAGACAACAGGTGTTGTTGAAACATACACAAGTAAGTGAACATTCTGGATCAGATACAAAGAACTTTGTTAACCAGTGCAGACAGGACTCAAAATACAGCAGCCCAATATGTCACATAATGAGCCATTCCAGTTAAAATCCACACTACCCCTGTAGAAGATTTGGGAAATATCTTCCACATGGGGAGTATGTTTTTCAAATGCAATTGGTCAAGGTTAATCATTTTGAAACGCATACTCCCCCAGTATCATGGCTTTACCTATATCTTTCACAGCTGGAGTGAGTATTTCAAATGGAAGTTATCCAAATGTCTATTCTATTCAAAATTAGTACTCCCTCTGTGGAAGACTTTAGCTAAATCTTCCACAGGGGTAGTGTGGATTTCAAATGGAATAGCTCAATAGCTCCTGTCTATGAAAAATATTTGTCAATGCGTAAAGTACTCATGAGCGCTATTTTTCATAGAATTTGTTCAAATATCCCTCATAATCAAAAAAAGTATTGTGAGACCTGCCTGCAAGGATATTTAAGGGGGTACTACACCCCTGGCCAATTTTGTGCCTATTTTTGCATTTTTTCCAAAAATTATAGCACATTGCCATTGGTGACAAGTAAGATATGTATATTATAGGGGCAAGGACTACAACTACTGTACTGACAATTCAGCAACTCAAAGCAAGCAGTTATTGATTTATTGATCAAATATTGGCTTCCCCTCATTTTTGACTGTAACTCCACAACTAGCCTGTTGTCTGTTCTGAAATAAAATTTCCAGTGCAGTAGTTGCAGTCCTTGCCCCTATAATATACATATCTTACTTGTTCCCAATATGCTATAATTTTTGAGAAAAATGCAAAAATATGCACAAAATTGGGCAAGGGTGTAGTACACCCTTAAGTGGGTGTAAGGTAAAAACCTAAATTTAGCAGAATTACCTGAAACCAATAAATCCTTTGAATTTGCAATCACATGAAAACTTGCATTATAGGCAAAATATCTAATTATAGACAAAATATCTCAAATCTAGTAGCTCCTATGCATCAATATGTTTATGGCCAGATTCAGTACAACCAACAATGTCAATGCTCAAATGTTTTTATGTTATATATTCTTAAAATAATTACCGTAAACTGGAAAAACTATTATTTCATGTCGACTCTTTTACCTTTACATATGTGGTAATGTATGAATATTAGAAAATGACTATAGTTCTCCAGTATAATGTGTTATCTTACATGCTTTTTGTAACTTTTTAGGTGGACCCAAAAAATACAGGATTTTTGAGGTGGTCAAACTTTTGGTACTCCACCGGAACATAACAATGAAAACTCAAGCCTGTTGGTTGGATAGTGAACACAGATGGATCATGAACTTACCTGGGTACGGTACTCATAACATCTTACCACTCTTTAGAATTTAAAAGCAGGCTGTGTCCAATTTCACCCCAGGTTTGGCTTCCTTTCTGGGGTGACTTTCTGGAATGAATACTATAAATTTGACACTTTGTTTAAAATACACCACAGTGACCATGCCCTACCCAAACACCTATTTCTGTGCTCCTATCCACCTCACACCAACTTCCACCCTCTCAATTACTCTACTCTTCAGTTCGGGATGACCTTGGACACCCACTTGAATACCTGGTGTCCAAAGTCAAAGGGGTGACTTTGGACAAACTTTGACCCCAAAAAATTATCAGAAAATAAAATAAACTTGAGTTGACTCTACAGGCATTTTGGTGCTTGCCAATCCCAACATGAAACTCAAAATTCTACTGATCATCATAAAAATATTAATGACAATACACAGCAAATTTGTTCAAAGCCACCCCGTTTTACGGTAACACAATTTCTGCAAATGAAAACCATTCTTACCTGTCTAGCATCTGCCAAGAGTCCAGCCACACTCTGGGGAAAAAAATAATGGAATGGTAAGGAAAAAGTTTAATGATTCCTTTTTCAATTGGCAATTTATATACATTACATGATGCATTACTGTTGTTATAAACAGGTGGGACTAACACTGCAGATAGACCAATCATGAATCATCTCCTGGTTCTTTTAAATAAAAGGTGTGCACAAAGAAGCTTGAATTAGCCTTTGTATTCAAATTTATATTGTTTGCCCCTGATTGTATTTCATATATTTTATGATTTTTTTCATTAAAAAATTATTTTACTTTTCTTTATTTTGAATTAATTTATTAATTAATTTTTTTAGTTCTAGGGTAGGTACTAGCCACTTACCATGCCTATATGCCTATCAATATTGTAAATCCTCTTGTTTGTTGTTGGCTCATAGAGTTTTGAGGTAACAAGTTTCTCCACACCAAACACAACACCATCTTTACATCTCAAGCCAATTGCTGTGCCACTGTTCTCTACAGCTTTGATGGCATATTCCACCTGGAACACTCTGCCATCAGGAGAAAACTGTGATGCTGACAAATCATACTGGAATGAGATCAAATAAACAAACATGTAATGTACTGTATGTGACAGACTGTGTGGGATTCTACCATTCTGGATTTATTTAATCAGTTATAGAAGACATTGAGAGAAGGTGCCTTGAATAGGGGATTATATGAGGTAAATTAATTGTAAGATAGATCATAAGCCTTTGTGAAACAGGGCCCTTCACATACATGTACCGTATTCATCCAAGTATAGTCCCACCCGTTTTTTTAGGTGAAAATTTTTCAAAATTGGGGGTGGGATTATACTCGAATTTCAACAAACAAAAAAAATTCGGTTTTGGAGTGTCCCTGGACCTAGACCTAAATGCTAGGATCATTCATGGTTGACCTAAAAAAAATTGCATGATGTTTTGTGTTTTTAATATGAAAATTGATAATTTATATGTCATACTCTATTAAGGGGGTACTACACCCCTGCCCAATTTTGTGCCTATTTTAGCATTTTTCTCAACAATTATAGCGCATTTGTGACAAGTAAGATATGTATATTATAGGGGCAAGGACTACAACTACTGCACTGGAGATTTTATTTCAGCACATACAACAGTTGTGGAGTTACAGTCAAAAATGAGGGAAAAACAATATTTGATCAATAAATCAATAACTGCTTGCCTTGAGTTGCTGAATTTTCAGTGCAGTAGTCGTAGTCCTTGCCCCTATAATATACATATCTTACTTGTCACCAATGTGCTATAATTTTGAGAAAAATGCAAAAATAGGCACAAAATTGGCCAGGGTATAGTCTAGCATTTAGGTCTAGGTCCAGGGACACTCCAAAACCGAAAAAATAAATAACTTAAAATTTTTTTTTTATAATTTCTGGAATTTTTTGAAAAATGGGGGGTGGGACTATACTCTAACGTGGGACTAAACTCGGACGAATACGGTAGTAAGAAAAATAATGTACATCGCCTTCTATTGGCCGTGTTTACCAGTTGAGTTACACAAGAAGTCTAGCTTCAAATTTGCTCACCGATAGCTTTTCATTTGAGGATAGAGTCCATTGCTATCGAAATCTAGTAGAAATCAATGAAGCATGATGCTGTGTTAAGCAATGGAAGTAAACACGATGGACGAGTGCATCAAAAATGTAACAAACTACAACTAATGCACTGAAAATTCAGCAAGTCAAGGCAAGTAGTCATTGATTTATTGATCAAATATTGGTTTTCCCTCATTTTTGACTGTAACTCCACAACTGTTGTCTGTGCTAAAATAAAATTTTCAGTGCAGTAGTTGTAGTCCTTGCCCCTATAATATACATATCTTACTTGTCACCAATGCGCTATAATTTTTGAGAAAAATGCAAAAATAGGCACAAAATTGGGCAGGGGTGTAGTTCCCCCTTAAATGCATCATTTATTAGTAAAATGTTGTACTCGTAAAACCTGTGTAGGAAATAGCAAGGAAATATTTGTTTTTGCCTGTTATATTCGCTCTTAAAAGTGCCGAAAACTCACAATTTTCCAGTTGAAAAATCCCGATTTTTGTTTGTAAACAAAGTCTTTGTTTGTAAACAAAGTCCTTGTTTGTAAACAAAGTCCACTCTACCATATCTGTGAGTGCAACAAGTTTGATAGATAATCATTGCCTAAGCTCCCACACAAGGTCATCGTTGGTGATGCATGGAGCTAAGACTAGCATTATGGACAGCTTTTCAAGCTGCTATATTTTATACACTATGAATTTGTTCGAGATTAATATTTAGCCAACAGTCTTAATCTAAATCTGTTTGTTTCAGTATTATCATTTATTATTTATTCAGTTCCTGTGGTGAATATTATAAATCAAGTTGTTTTACTTTACATAAGTGAAAATTGTGATTACAACCGCACTATAAAATGTATCAAACACACTGACACAAATGTGCATAGTCGAGTATCACAATGCTATGGATCAAATCAGGGATCCAAATCCAAATTTACAATAATAAGGGGACAACTAAAGTGCTGCCCCCATTTCGGGGGCTGTATTTAGAGTAGGCCTACATGACGTAACATGTGATGTCACGTTTTGAACAATACAATGAGTGAAAACCAACTTTATTCGCTGATGAATTGTAGCGACACAGTGGTATATTTAGACATAAGTAGGATATGAGACATAGGCTAAAAGGGTCACATACGCATGCGTGGTGTTTTTTATTTCTTTAATTCGCTGGTATCGTCTGACTCTTGACTTGGCAAGCAGCGTTCGATTTACCTGGATTCGCATCGCAAAATGCGAGTCATTTTTTACAAACTGCTACTCAACTACACAGACCAGTAGCAAAAATGCGATCCCAAAAATTGGGGAAAAATGCCTACTTGCGATCGTGAACCACGCTGATATACCATCATTTGCAAGTTGCCATTTGTCGAAGTCAAAAATGTTTCCATAAATTCTATTTCCAAGAAAATAATCCACAACAATATGACTCTAAAGTCCCTAAATCGTGATGTTTACGCCATTAAACTAAATACAGTATCCTCCCTTGTATGCAAATTTATTTCCATGACGTGTTGTGTTACAAACTTCCATGTATTACCAGAGGGCTGACAGTAAATTTCGCTGATCCCTCCTTTTTTTTCCTATGTAGATTTAACACGCGATTCCGGCTGTTGTTTTGGTTCCACTTTAGCACCCCCGGTACACGCATGGAGGTCGCCATTTGAGGTTTTAGCACCCACTTTAGAACGCGGCTACCTTGACTACGCGTTCAGCATCGCGATACAGTTTGTGTTTCCAACTGTCAATCATTGGAGGTCAATCACCTCGAGCTTGACAACGATATCTGAATAGACTATCGCTAAGTCTTACGTATGCGCGAAATTTAGGTTAATTTTCGTGATTGAACCAGTATTTTGCTTGTATAAATCTTGGCCCGGATAGCGGGATTGTTGGTTGATTTAATGCATTTGATAAATTAGGTTCATGGATGGCGTTAAAAAATATAATTAAAAGTATTCAAAAACCTGTTCAACATTTGAAAAAAATGCACTGTAGCAGGCTTGAAAAAGTCTAACCGTGGATGCAGGAAGCCGCGATTTTTCATTACTGGAACGCAGAGCACGGACGCGATATAGCCGGTAGAAATCGCGGTAGTGTTCCAGGCCTACGCGATGGCAGGGTAATGGCGGCTTCCATACTTTAATTACTTTTATAACGAGCTGTCTCCGGGCTGGTATTACCAGATAACTAAAAACGTGCATATTAATTTTATGACGTCATAGAAGTAGCACTGTTTATATGGTGTATAGTTCAGTGGTGAGATGGAAATATCGTGTGTCCTTGGTGACAATCTTCCAAAATTATACAAGATTTTTAGGATTTCATAGATTCCACATATTATTTTAATGCTTCAGCTAATAAATTAGTGAGTTTCCTCTACTCAAAAATGTAGGACTTCTCTTGATTACTGAAGGAAAATTTGCGTTTAGAAAGGGCACACGATAATCAGCTTAGGAAGTTTAGGTGCCGAATTTTGAACCACATTCGGTCTGCAACACTGCAGTTGCATAACATTTTTTTAAGCATTGAGTACCGTACTGGGATTGAGTAATCTGTGAGAAGATAAGAAAATACAAAAAAATCGATAAAATATGGTGAAAACAAACTGCTACTCAAAATTTTGGAATTGCTACTCAAATCTGAAAGTGAGTAGCAATTTTTGCTACACAAAAAAATAGATGAAAATCGAACACTGTTGGCAAGCGTAGGATTTTGGTACAAAATAAAGCTTGTTAACAATGAAATAAAAGAAAAAAAAGGTATGTTTGTATAGCTAAAAACATGTTTAACCTTGATGCAATTTAGTTTATTTTGATAAATTTGTAATTTTGACCTATTATAGCTTGGGCGGTCTAGAAGTACTCGTCAAGACCGCCTGAAACAATACCAGCGAATGAAGCATTTCTAGATGATTTCAAGAACACCACCGCGCATGCGTACCGGTAAGACCTTTTTAGCCTACGTCTCGTATCCTACTATCGGATCGTTGAAACAAGAAAACCTCATCACGAATTTACTCACCAAGGTTCCTACACCACCAGTTGAAATAAAACCCAAAACTTCCCCTGTTATTCCTCAAAACAACATGTAACTTCATTAATAAAAAATTGAAATCCTAGTATGACCCGTTATCGAAAATTTTGTTTGATAAATGTCAACAAAACTTCAAAAGGTAATTTTTCTCACGAGCAGAACACACATGTACAAAATGGAGGCTCAAATGCCACTGTTTTTCCGTGCTCAAATGCTGGTTTCATTCTTTTATGTCGCTTGCCGCTGATCGGCATTACGCATAAGCAGTGCAGCTAAACGGACATAAACAAAGCTTACGACTGGCTGATACGTCATCGCATGTGTATAAAATTAGTCTCAGGCCAGCTGCCAGACTGTATGTGTTTGTTAGGATCGACGAGCGTCAGGCCGACACAATCTGGTTGTGTACAATGTAGGAAACTATCATTGTGATGCCCACGTTGGAACCCAGTTGGAACCATTGGGATGATTGGAGTACGGTACGGAAGAAACAGGACTGAAGCAATGTGGCCATTTCTATGTTTGTACCGGGCAAATACCGGACATTTTCGACACAGAGACTGACATAAATTCGTCTAAAAGGTAAGCAAAGGGTTGGGGATCGCATTTTTTACTTTGACTAGACTGTTTCGGAGTTAAGTTAAGGGTCGCTAAAAGTAGACCATTATGATTATTTTTGGGGCTGTATTTGGTGTACATGGCACGTTTTGAACAGATGTTAATTTCCCGGGAAGCAAGCTAAATTTCCCAGGCAAATAGCATGTTTTTATACACAAAAGAGACACAATTTCCCTCCAAATACCAGAATTTCCCTCCAAACACCAACATTTCCTGGGAATGAGCTTCCCAAATTCCCCACTTTTTCGAGCCATGAAAACCACCATTACTTTATTGTTGCGAGAGAGACTCGCTTTACCACGCAGGAATACTTCAAATTGCATGTGTGAGCCACACATAGTCTAAAAGAAAAGATCGCCCATTGAAGACCGAGTTCCGCAGTCTATAATTTTTCCCAAAGTTCATTTGACAGCATTTAGGTATGCCTTAATTAACACATTTGCTAGTCAACCAAATTCGCCTAGAACACAATACATATTTTACATAGAAATTTAAAAGAACAGGCTGGTCAAGGAAACCTACATAAATATGTTTTCTATACTTCACTTGACCCAAATATATGATTTTTTTATGGTGATAAGACAAATGCACATGGAATTTTAGAGGGATTTTGATAGCAGTGCCATTAAAAAAAGCTGCTATCATCATGAGACTACTCTAGAAACACCACCGAAATGCTGTTTTGGGGAATTTTGCTAGCCAATGCTAGCAGAATCTTTGAATATTTGAACGTGTTCGTAACGTTTTCCTGCGCCTATTTAGGAAGTAATATGGAAAAGGTGCCCAAAATATCTGTGCCAAAAAATGCTTGCCCCCCCTTCGACCTGCCAAAAATCGCTTGAACCCCCTTTCGACCTGCCAAAAAATGCTTGCCCCCCTTTCCTTTTGGCCTGCTAAGAACTCTTTGCCCCCCCCCATAATTCACCACCCCGGGGGTACACATAATTATTCAGGGATGTAAGTAACCCTGAAGAAAAAATACGGAAAATACGGAAAAAGGCGCGTAAATTCGGGCTAAAAAGGCCAAAATGGGCTGAAAATAAAAGAAATTGCGTAAATCTGGACTACAAAAAATACGGAATTCTGTAAAAATACAGAAAACTTACATCCCTGAATTATTGCACCACCCCTTTAATACTCATTTAATGCACTGCATAGTGCATCATACTGCATGGCTGCCGAATTTTGAGTCCTTGGTTTCTCGACACGAAAAAAGCCTATAGCAATTTCTAGTTCTACTTCTTTTAATGAGAAGAACAGTTTCACACAACTACCTGTTAACACAGCTTTAACTTACCCCTGTGCCAATAGAGCTCATTGTAAATCTGTACCGTTATTTTGCCCAAAAAATGTGTGATTATTTTGTGCAGAATCACGCTCGTCGATTTGACCCCAAAATGACCTTCTTTAGCCTCGTTCAAATTATTAAAACTTATTTTTGCCTTTACCAAGAGCTTTTTATTTTATGTTCAATTGACAATAATGTTAATTGTATAAAAATATCTATCTTAATAAAAAAAATATTTTCAATACCACTTGCTTAAATTTTGCTGGAAACGACAAAGTATATCTGCTAGTAATGACAAATTTGTTCGAAGGTCATTGAGGGTCACAATTATTTGTAAACAATATCACATGTCGATATGTCATATAAACAAATCGTCAAGACTGCCTGGACACACAGGACAACTTGAATGGCATCAAAGACACTCAATACTACTTTACATCCAAGACAGTAAGTTGTTTCACAAAATAATATTTCAAACAATGTTTTTAAGCCTTAAAATTAAATTTGTTCCTCGCTGAAATATCTGTAACATTTACTGTATCTCATGAGACATAAATGATATCTGTAGCAATCCCTACAAGCAGTGTTCGAAATAAGCACTTTATATCCTCTTGTCCTCTTGTCCAAAAATCACCGGGGACAACCATATTGAGCTTTGTACTTATCCCCTGGACAACCACTATATTTTACCTCCAAAAGTATGACGCATTTTGGGTACAACCAAAATGTATTGAGGACAAGCAGAATTCATGCTTTAGTTAATATCCTCGGGATAACCTCCATATTTTCCTTATTTCGGACACTGCCTACAAGGAACTTATACGATGTCCTCATTCACAAACTGATACTATCTGTCCATCGTATAAGACTGTTACCGTACGGCAATGTGGTGAAGGAATATTACACAGTCAAGAATAGGCTCCATCATTTTTTTATTATGATCCCTCCCAGTCTCCCGAAACATCAAAACATCAAAAGCGTTGCACTTATACCCCGGGGGGGTCACTCGCATACCAAAGTGGTACGCATGCTCGTCCCCAAAAACGTCGAAAAAGGGTTGATTTTTGGCCTTGTGGCGGCGTCGACGTTTTTAGAAAAAAAAGGGTGCTTTTCAGGTAAAGTTTCGACGTTTAGGGTATATTTTTTCATTTTCAGTGGGTTTGTTTAAGAATTTACGCCATTTAGAGGTCCATTTTAGTTTCTTACGCCGAATTACGCCATATTTTAGGGGTAAGATTTACAGAGCCTTACGCCAATAAGGGGTAAAATGTTTCCACACTGATTACGCCATTAGGGTCCATTTTTGAGGTGCTGGGACGAGCATGCATACCACTTTGGTATGCGAGTGATCCCCCCGGGACTTATACTTACTTAAGACTGTCCTTTTTCACATAACGCAGACAAAGTAGGGCCAACTTGCCTAGAAATGGTCAAATTTTGGCAAGAAATATCTCTGTGTAATCCTATGTAAGTCCCATATCACATCGTTATCGCCAACTTATCGGCGATCGAGGTTTTTTTTTTCCTGAAGTTTGGTTGGTATCCCACCGCTGCCACCATTTATAACGAGGTTGTTTGGTGTGTATATATAAAGATGCGGTAGGCCACTGGTTTAAATAAAAGTTCTGGCAACAACAGGAATTGGTTTGGTGATGAGTTTATTTCATATCACTGGTGCAGATACACATAAATCAAATGAATAGGCCTACAGAACGACCAATTATTGTGGTGTTGACCCGATGAGAATTTGAGTGAGAGAGAGCGAACTCCCAGCACGCCACGGCTTTTATTAGTGATTCCCCTATTCATAAACAAATATCCTTTGATACTAAAATCGATCGGGATGAGTCGGCAATTTGTGAGTTTTCCAAACAAGAATATCTTATAAAAAAGTAAGACTCCCGCACCAACATTCTGCACTGTTACAAGCGTCATGCATGTGACGTGACACAGCTAAAATAATCACCGGGAATCGGGGATCGTTAAAACGTCAACAAATTTCAAAACACAGAAAGCAGTATTTAAACTTAATGGCGAGCGGTCCGAATTTTGAGCCATACAAGTTTACGTGGTGAACTAAGCAATCCCGTAGCAATACTGTACGTACACCCATCGAACATCGAGCTATTAGTATTAATAGAAGGAGAATTCACGAACCCAGTTCCCTTTGTACTATGATCGTTATGAGTCGATACTGAGCAATCAGGTATGAATGGTGTACTATCGATTTGCTAAGCTTCTTATCTATTGAGCTTGGCCGGTTATGAACCACTGTTATCACGACTTCTAAGCAGAATGACGTCATATTTACCCACAAAGCATTGTGGCCGTGACCATAAACAAAGGAAAACAATTTACTTCCGGTAATTTTATAACGCCAATATTTCTTATGGCCAAGCTTGGCGGATCGTAGAAACAACATTGCCAGTCTTGGAAAACCTTTCCAAATCATTTCCACTGGTTTAAAAGTCCCGCAGACACCCACCAGTATTACTAATCACGATCAGAAAAAATACATAAATTCACCGTAACTTTGGAAGGAAATGAAGGAATTCGATCAGGTTTTCGCTAGTAAATCAACTCAGAAACACAATGATGCAATCGAAGATCATGTGACCGATGCAAAAGGGCACTAATACCATCCATTTCCAGTACGGGTCACCTGGGGGGTCGGTTTAAATTAAATTTTAAAATAGATGATCGATATTGTCGCATAACGATCATAAACATCAAAGGCTGTGTTTGAGGGACTGCACTGATTAAATCCATTCAAGTGATGACTCACGTTGAATAGCGTAATCGGTTTATTAATTACCATATTGAGTGGATTAGGATTTTTCTGTGGAATCTCCTTCTATTAGTAGCTCGATGCATGGAATGTGTGTCATTGGCCCGGTCACTGGCCCTGACTGTAACAATACCGTAGGTAATGACAGGCAAGTTTCCTTAGTTAACAATTAACACATGCTAGTCAGCCAAATTGGCCTAAACCGGGGCCAAACACAATACATATTTACATAAAAATTTAAAAGAAAAGATTTGTCAAGGAAACCTACATAATTATGTTGTCTATACTTCACTTGACCCAAGATTTATTTTTGTGATGAGAGAATCGCACTGTTCGCACATGGAATTTTAGAGGGATCATGAAACTATGCTGTTTTGTTTTTTAATTGATGCATTGCTCGAGAAATCTAGCCAAGAATTTGCTCACCGATAGCTTCACATTCTAGGCTAGAGACCATTGCATTCAAAATCTAGTCGGATTCGCTGAAGCATGACACCGTGTAAAGCAATGGAAGTTCAGAAGTAAACACAGCCGATCACGACAGGCGATTGCATCAAAAATGTTGCTAAAATTACACTTCAGCAAAATTTTAGACTGTCCAAAATAGGTAAATCTTGCTTTTAAGGATACAGTTGACTCATTGAAATAACTTTCATCCAAATTTCAACATTACAGAATAAATAACCCACGGTGCAAAAAGGTTGACCCCCGAATGACCCTGATATGTTTTGAATTTGAGCTTGATTGGACCAATTTTGAAATTTGATCTTTGACCCCTAAACTTTTACCTTTGGGGTTATTTGTTTGTAACAATAGAATGTCGTAAGGATCATTTCTGTTTTTCTCATTACCATACTGAAATTTGTGATTTCATTTTATTTTGTTTTTCCGATAACCAGGAGTGGATTCTACTGGACATTAACTCAATATCACTCAACTCAAGATGGTTGTTGGACTTATTCTTAGTTATATCGCTGTGTTTATCATTGTTGGCTTGATGATAGCATTCTTGGCATTCACTGGATACATTTATTGGAACCGAAGAAAGTATGCTCATATACCATGTGTGCCAATGCCCAGGTGGGTAGAATGTAGGGCTGTCGTGTATAAAGCCATAATGTGTGATATGCTCCACAGCAACGCCCTCAATTTTTTTTGAATTTCTATTTTTTTGCACCATTGTAATGGCCATTGGTATACATAAATGCCCGGGTATCCCCTGTTTTATTCTGCAGCTCACCGATCGAGTGCTGCTATGTTGCCTGCATATCGAATCATTGAATAAGTGACTTGATGCATAAACTTTGTGTATATCGCTATTCATCTTATACATCTTGTTTGAACTATAAATATACGCATTGTAGGCACTGGAATAAAATACCAATTTTCTTCGTTTTACCTCATTTGTTTGGCTCAAAATTAAAAGAGGGCAATGTGATCAGTAGCTATCAGTGAAAACTAACATTTAAATAGGAATCTATTTTTTATGTAAATCACACATTATTGCTTTTTAAATGTGTGTACTGTAAACAGACAGGTGGCTCTTTAAACTTTTAGAAAATTTGATAAACAAAAACTATTGGAGGTCCAAAACAAAGGCTGGAACCCTTTTGAAAACAATTTGAAATTATTGAAAAAAGTGCACACCATATTTTTACTGGACTACATTTTAATAGTTTAAATTGTTTTTGTTTTTTTAAATTTTTAAATTTGGAAATTGACAGCGCTAGTAGAATGTATGCAGCTGGGGTTACAAGGCATGAACAAAACTAACAAATATCGTAATGCAGCATAATTTTTCTATGACCACTTCTTGTAAGAACTTTGGGAATAATTAAGTATTGGCTACCAAATTGATTTTTAATTGACCTGACAGTGTCAGTTTGTGAAATTTAAAGCTAAGATTTAGTGAGTCGTGAAAGTGATACAACATCATCAATATTGATTTGCAAAATTTGACAGTAGCAAGTCTGTTAAAATTTCAATTATGATGTAAATAATACCGGGGACCTGCATATATTGACATAAGTCATGTGTCCATGAAGTGAGTCAGTGACCCCATTATTTTTGGCAAATCCTACACCCAATGACTCCGTTTTTTTCAGTAGCCTACACTGAATGACCCCCTTTTTTTTGAACAATTGGTCCTCAAAATTGAAATTTCGGCATGCTTCACGCGCATTTTGAAAAGAAATAAAAGAGTTTTGTCTACTTTGTACTGTAATATTGGGTAAAAAGCTATTTTTGATTGTTAATGATGTGAAATTTTGGGCACTATACCATATCACCCCATTTTTGACCTTGCCCCCCCCCCCCCACCCCCGGAAATAATAGGCCATCTATAAGGATATCAATGCGCTGTCTGTCTGATTGTTTTTGTTTTGTTCATTATTCTTGCAACAGCTTCTATTTTGGACACATGAAATTGTTTAATAAAGCTATACATGGAGAAGATGACCTGTGTATTGATGCATTGATGTTTGAATGGTAAGTACCATGAGTCCACAATGTTTTTGTACATTCTATTAATTACCTCCACGACCCATTATTCAAAATTGCGCACTGTGATTTGTTGAAACGCATCACGTGAAAGACCATTAATTAACAATAAAGTGGCCAGGGCAATGAACTTTATGTTCTTCTCGCATAACAGTGATCGAACAGCAAAGCGCGATGCAGTATATTAGCGCCGTTACACATATCCACAAAGCATTACGCTTGGTTACATGTTCAATACTCGCTGTCAATTATGCTTTGACTATGCATACGCATTACACCTTGAGGTAAACAACTTCAAATATTTGGGCAAAAAGTGATATTTTTCTTTAAATCGCACTATTTTGTGGTAATAGAATAGAAGTAAAGGATGTAGCATTATCCTTTACACACAAATAATGTGTCCTCGGGAGTAAAAATGTTTAAATAATGGGTTCGGCTGCGCCTCACCCATTATTTTCGTTTTTACTGCCTTGGACACATTATTTGTGTGTAAAGGATAATGCATTACCCTTTATTTCTTAATTATAATACTTATTGGAAGAGAGGCACCATTTAGTGACTTCCAGATTTCCCATATCGCACCCCTGTTATTATACCATACCATATGGAAATATGTTACGGTACCTCATATACTGACGGTATACTCACTCGCAAACTTTTTCGGGTGTGTTGTCATGTAAACATAATGGTTTTGCTGAGTTTGCTTTGCCAATTCAGTGCAGGCTGCTATGCTGTATATTATCAACAAATTTGCAAACAAAAACAACAAAATGTTTGCCTACAAAAACAAAGAAGGTAACTAATGTTAAAAGTTATTTTGCTTCATCTATGATCTCATGGTGAGCTTGTTGGAGTCATTTGTAAGCCCACTCTTACTGTGCTTCAAATTTTGGTCTTTGTTTGGAATATACCCACATTTGCTCACCAATGAAAATGAAGTTAGCTTGATGCCCAACTGATTGACCAAAGTTGACTCATATGCACATAGTCTTGCTATTTTGTAGTGCAATATAACATGTTGCGTACTCAAATCTTGGGAGTCACTTGTATTTCAACAGTTATATTTCAATAGAATGCTACAATTCAGTCCTAAAAATGGCAAAAATGGTACCGGTATGAAAAACATTAAGCACATGTAATTTGTTTAGGGTGTGTTTTTACACAAAAGCAAAACCCCATAGGGTACTTTTTGAAAGCCTGTGTATACGGATAATTTACAAGTTGAAATACAAGTGAGCTCCAGTCAAGTTGACTTGCCCTTATCGACCAACCCAAAAGTCTGAAAAAACACCAGTGTCAACGTTTTTTTTCCCTCCAATGTCATATTTTGGTGTATAGTATTCAAAATATGTGTTTTATTTATGTTTTAAATGTGGTTTGTTTTGTTAATTTCGGCAGCGTAAACATATAGATCCCGGCCGCTGTGTATGTGTATATTCCATGCCCAGCACCGTTGAAACGAGTGAGTGTTGGTTGGTCTGTGTCTAAGGGTTATTCACATGGCATCCTGTAACAGACACAGGAATTACACTGTAACTTTAATGGGGAAATGTGGGATGGAAATTGTGTTCAGCCCCATGTCCTACATTAATTTGAATCGCATTATATCCATAGTATTTTCAATAAATACACGTCTGACTGAAGATGTTGAGCTGCAGAAAGTTCAAGCATTATCAAGTCCAAATGGACTATGGGATGCATTAGAATAAATTTGTTAAGTGCACAAACATAAAAATCTCTCAATACAAAGCATTACATGTGCATTACATCATATTTTGCAGAAATTTTGTTAGCCTAATGGGTTTTTTTTATTACTATCTTTTGTTTCATAAAATAGGTACAAGAAAACTGGCAGCCTAGTGTATTGTATGCATGTGCTACATGTGTCAATAGTAATTATCCTTGAGCCAAAAGCATTAAAGGTATGTGAGACCTCAGTGATTGTAACTATACTTTGATCAGCTCGTAATCGGCGGTCCTTATAACATCGCGGATTAATATGAAAATATTTTATTTTGAAAATTGCTTTTGTGACATCTTGCCAGAAGCATCACAAATTATTAATCCAAGTCTTATACTTTGCCTACTTTCTTTGACACACAAAATATAGACCAGACAGGTCAACTTAACGTGGGTCTACTTTTCGGCGTAGTGGGAAAAACCTAACATTTCCCGTCTATTACGAGCTGATCAAAGTATATGTATGTGATTTAACTGTCATTTTTAACTCGGAAGAAACAGCAAGGTATACATACCAATTAACTTGATGTAGGGACACAATTACACAGATAAACAGTAGGGGCACAAGTTAAGAGTCTTGTACAGCTGAGTGCGAGTCTTGAAAAAAATGTGGTCCTTCAGAGTGCCCCCTGACAAAAAATGAAAGAAAAAGTGCCCCTCTGACAAAAAATGAAAGAGAAAATCAGGAGGGCAAAGAAAAGAAAAGGGCAAGGAGCCCTTTTCTAACAAAAAATTCAGGGCCAAAATAGTGTAAAACACAAATTTTTTCCCACGCTATGCGTGCACATTGTAACAATAAAGCCCTTTTCAGCAAAAATAGTGTAAAATACCTTTTTTTTTTTTTTGTGTTACGCGCGCACATCATCCAAATAAAGCCTTTTTGGGAAGCTCAAGACATACAGTCTCTATGTATTGTATGACGAACTGCAATTTTTTTCGCCTGTGCCCCGAAATTTTATTTTTTCCCCAACCAAGAAAGCCGGCACGCCCCTCATGGATCGCCCGGGACTTGACATCATGTAACCCGGGATTTGACAGAAAATTTGTCCAGGGGTGCCAAATGTTGGCCAGGAACTGGTGGTATAAGATTGACGCCAGCTAAAGCCCCTGGAAATTGGGCGGGGACTTCAGCTGTGTGAGAGCCAGGGTTTGGTTGTAACTTACCAGGGTTTTTCCAATCAGCAAAATGGGCCGTGGTTTGCATTTAAAGGGGCATTTCGTGATCCACAGCCTCATCCCCCCACTTTTCTCAAAAAAAGGTGAGATTTTTATATCACTGGAAACCTCTGGCTACATAATGTTTATGTACAAAATATTTCTTGCAGATTAATTCGTTTTGCAAAGATATCGTGAAATTTGAATTTCGTTCTGGTGCACCAGAACGAAATTACAACGCATTGTCTATGGAGCAGTGTAATACACATAATCATGCATAACTCGCAAACGCAAAATCGGAATCAACTGAAATTTTGGGAATAGGCTTTTTTCGTGGATATGTACTGAAAAATGTCATAAAAAGAGGATGCTAGGATCACGTAAACACTCCTTTAAGGGCCAGGGTTGCTCTGCACTTGGTCATACTTGAGCTGGGATTTGCCATGGAAATATTAATAATCCACTGAGTATTATGAACTTGTTTGTTTCAGGCCATAATGCTGGATAAAAGGAATCCAAAGCCACCAGAATTCCATGTGTTTTTGCGAAATCTTTTTGGTCAGCGGCTTATGGGTAGGGGGCTGCTGACAGAACCAAACAATGAAGAATGGCATAAACGTAGGGTGATTTTAAACAAAGCCTTTCACCGCAGGTAAACAAATTTCTCACCCTTTTTTGTTTTTGTATTTTATACAGGGGAAGTCAGAAAGATCTGTACTCTTGAAAACTACTTTTTGAAAACTAGAATGGGCAGCACAGCAAAACTTGTGTGCTTTACTAAATTTATTAATCAGGTTTCAGATACTTATTTTGTGTGCGCATCTATTCATTTGTTTTCCCTGTTCTGTGATAAAGTATAATCTTGCAGTATAGCTCATCCAAGAGACTTCTAGCAAGGTAGAACCAAAGAGTACCGATTCATGTTTGCAGGTTGCTCATGGAGGGCAAATAGGGTACCTCTGAATAATGTTGCTATGCGCCGAGCAAACTATGATTTTAAGTAACTTCTTTGTAACATGCAAGCTTAAAATGTGCAATTTTGGACCTTTCCAAAAATGCTGGAGATACAATATTTCCCCACAATGAACGACAAACTAACATGGAAGATTTAATCCATGTTTTGATGCATGTCATCTTGATCAGCCTTCTCTATAGCCTTTCGGACTCACATAAATTGCAAAGCTCCACCAAAATCCATCACCAGACTTGATTTGATTTCTTGAATGTGTACAATAGTGCATACCTTTTTTATTGTATTATACTCTATTCCCTTTGTTTACAAGATATATTCATTATTACTATTTTGGCCATTTTTGTCAGATTTCTTAAAGATTTCATGGACCCATTCAATGCCAGCACTGAGCTGTTCCTTGATAAGTTATCTGAAAAAGCTGACGGGAAAACACCTATATCCATGGTAGAGCATCTTAACAGAGTGACACTTGATGTCATATCAAAGGTAATTTATTAAACACTATCAAAGGCTTCTTGACAGAAATTCCAAATTAACTCAGTAACTAAAGTTCCTTGTATCTGATCCAATTATACACTTACTTGTGAACGTTTCAACAACCACAGTTGCCTTTGTCAACACTTGATGAGGAATGACTGCAGTTACTGACAACCGACGCTAGAGGGATTTCCAGCGTGATTTTTGGGTTGCCAGTTGGTTTTCCTTTTAGGGATTTTCTTGGTCCCTGCTGATGGCAGTCCAACAGAGTGAACCAAAATGACATTATTTATTATTTACCCAGCAAACACAAAACGTTTTCGACATCATTCGCAAAAGGTTATAAAAGGTTGTCAGAAAATGTTTAAATGTCGGGTTATATAAAGGGTATATTAAGAGTATAAAACGTTTTCATAACCTTAAAAAACATTTTTGATAATCTACTGCTCAGCAAACAAAAATGTTTTACAGAAAATGTTTAAATGTCGGGTTATATAAAGGGTATAAAAACGTTTTAATAACATTCCAAAACATTCTTGAAAACTTGATACAAAACATTTTAAACAGAATGTTATTTTGGGGTTGAAAAAATATTTTGCGAAAAAATGTTTGCCCAAAATATTTTCAATAACGTTTTAAAAACGTTTTCATGACCTTTATATATCCCGACATTTAAATGTTATTAAAAGGTTTTGAAAAAAACATTTTAAGAACATTTCTGTGTTTGCTGGGTTCAAACATTTTAACATAATGTTATTTAAGTATTGACACAATATTTGGCAAAAATGTTTGTAAAAATAGTTTACAATAACAGTTTTTGAAAACATTTAAAAATATTGTTGTAGTGTGTTTTCATACAAAACATTTTAAAACGTTATCATGACCTTTATATAACCAGACATTTTAATGTTATTAAAACGTTTTTACCTAAACCAAAAGCCAAAATATAACTTACTTAAAACATTTTTAAAACGTTTTTGTGTTTGCTGGGTATCCCTGATTGTAAGTGGCCTTGGGCTGATGGCTGTCCAACAGAGTGAACCAAAATGACATTATTTATTATTCATCACTGATTGTAAGTGGCCTTGGGCTGATGGCTGTCCAACTGAGTGAACCAAAATGACATTATTACACAGCCGTGACGTTAGTCACGGCTGTGTCTTTTTTCTTACAGGTTCTTTCTTTCTTTCTTCTTTCTTCTTTCTTCTTCTTTCTTCTGTCAACCATTACATTTGCTCTAGCACTCACATGCTTACATCGATTTTGACCTAACTTCGTCACAATGATCATTGACCTTGCCCCTACATGTCACATGAAACTCGTGGGGTCAAAGGTCATGCTGGGAGTCACAGGGGTCAAAAACGTGATTTCAACTCAAAATGCACCTTCTCCTACAAATTACGAGGACAGTGACTTAACTTGCACACATGCATTGTAATTACCCAGTGTCTATAAGGTGTACACATATTTGGGGTCAAAGGTCATTAAGGGGTCACTTCCGCATAAAACGGAATACCTTCAAATTTTGTTATCAGCTCAGGAAAACATAGGACAGTAACGGTATGTTCACATTTGAATTGCAGTTACCCAATGTACATGTGGTATTTTTTATTTGGGGTCAAAAGGTCATTAAGGGGTCACTTCGGTTTAAAACAAAATACCTTTAAAATGCATCTTCTCCCACAAATTACGTAGGACAATGACACCACTTGCACACATGCATTGTTATTAACCAGTGTCAATGTGGTGTACACAGATTTTGGGTCAAAGGTCATTAAGGGGTCACATCCGGTATAAATCGAAATATCTTCAAAAAATTGTATAAACTAAGAAAAACATAGGAGAGTGATGATATGTTCACATATGAATTGTGTTTACCCAATGTATATATGGTATTTTTTTCATTTGGGGTCAAAGGTCATTAAGGGGTCACTTCCGGTTTAAAACAAAATACCTTTAAAATGCATCTTCTCCCACAAATTACGTAGGACAGTGATGCCACTTACACACATGCATTGTTATTACCCAGTGTCTATGGGGTGTGCACAGATTTGAGGTCAAAGGTCATTAAGGTGTCACTTCCGGTATAAAACGAAATAACTTCAAAAAACTTTATCAGCCAAGAAAAATATAGCACAGAGACGGTACATTCACTCATGAATTGATGTTACTCAGTGTTCACGTGGTATTTTTTATTTGGGGTAGAAGGTCATTAAGGGGTCACTTCCGGTCTGAGACATAAAAGCCTTCAAAATGCCCCTTCTGCCATAAATAACATGGCAAAGTGATGCCACGTGCACACATACGTTGACATTAGCCAATGTTTATGGGATTTTCATATATTTTGGGGTCAAATGTCATTAAGGGGTCACAAAACGGCTGTGTTCGTGGTCTTAGACCACAGCTAAGTCTAGTTTATTATTTATCACTGATTGCAAGTGGCCTTGGGCTGATGGCTGTCCAACAGAGTGAACCAAAATGACATTATTTATTATTTATCACTGATTGCAAGTGGCCTTGGGCTGATGGCTGTCCAACAGAGTGAACCAAAATGACATTATTTATTATTTATCACTGATTGTAAGTGGCCTTGGGCTGATGGCTGTCCAACTGAGTGAACCAAAATGACATTATTTATTATTTATCACTGATTGCAAGTGGCCTTGGGCTGATGGCTGTCCAACAGAGTGAACCAAAATGACATTATTTATTATTTATCACTGATTGCAAGTGGCCTTGGGCTGATGGCTGTCCAACAGAGTGAACCAAAATGACATTATTTATTATTTATCACTGATTGTAAGTGGCCTTGGGCTGATGGCTGTCCAACCGAGTGAAACAAAATGACGTTATTTATTATTTATCCCTGATTGTAAGTGGCCTTGGGCTGATGGCTGTCCAACAGAGTGAACCAAAATGACATTATTTATTATTTATCACTGATTGTAAGTGGCCTTGGGCTGATGGCTGTCCAATAGAGTGAACCAAAATGACATTATTTATTATTTATCACTGATTATTAGGCTATAGACAAATCCAATTTCACACACCTGAAATGGTGCGGCCTTGGCAGGGATTTTAAACTGCATTCCATCACCTGTGTTGCACATAAGGCTGGCATTTTACCCGTTTACCCGACCGAGATTACATTACCCGGGTAGGAAATACCCTCCCCTGGTACCCGAAATTCAAAAAAAATTGGAAAAAAAATTTCCTAGACCTAAATGCTAGGATCATTCATGGTTGACCTAAAAAAAAAAAAAAAAAAATCAAGATATTTTGTTATTTTTAATATGAAAATTGATAATTTGTATTCATGTCATAGTCTATTAATGATTTCAAAATGCATTCAAATTCAATACATTTTGAAATCATTAATAGACTATGACATGAATACAAATTATCAATTTTCATATAAAAAATAACAAAATATCTTGAAATTTTTTTTTTTTTTTTTTTTTTTTAGGTCAACCATGAATGATCCTGGCATTTAGGTCTAGGTCCAGAGACACTACAAAACCGAAAAATTTTTTTTTTTTTTTTTTTTTTTGAAATTTGGTACCAAGTTACCCGCCCAAAATTGCGGCGGGTACCCGGTACAAAATTACCCGAAAATGCCAGGCCTAGTTGCACATAGACAAAAGAATGATGAAAGTTCACAACACAATACAATTTAACATTGATTTCTATAGGGGGCTTTAATCCACCCAATTGGGCAGTCACAGCGCCAGTTTGGTGTGGAGGGGACCCAGTAATGGCCGAATGAATTCTGACCATCACTTGGATCGTTGGATTCGTCTATACAAATCGAAATATGTATGTATAAAGGAATACTGCTGCTAGGGTGGGTTTTCATGTTGTTACATTTGGTATTCAACATTATTTGTCAACAATATTTTGAGGGTAATTTCAGGGTCATCTGAGGTACAATAATGCAATATAAGAATTTTGGGATTTTTAGGAAATTTGAATGGAGAAAACAATGTACATGCCCAAGATAAATGCAAAAGCAGCCAACACCTGTGGTTCTCAAACCACCATGTTTACTTATTCATTCTTATAACCGTTGTCACAAAATTTCATTGAGAACAACCTTATCCTTATTCCACTTATTCCATTGATCTCATTATAAACAGGTTGCCTTTGATTTAGATCTTGGCATCATTGAAGATGAAAACTCTTTCTTCAACCAAACTGTGTTGATTGCATTTGAGGCTGCACTTGAAGGGTCATCAATGAGTTCAGTAAGTTTTTATTTTTATGTTTATATAAGTGCCATTCAGTGATTTAGTAAAAAGAAACACACCAAAAAAAAACCTAAAAAGAGTGCCTTAGCCTATTCCTGTGTCATCCATTTCTTTTGATGTCACTGACAGTCTTGGATAGAAGATATTGCAGAAGTAGCATTTGATTTCTTGAATGACAAGTAGAGTTGATTGTTGTCTGCATATTGATTAAATTTAAGCTTCTGATGGCTTAAGTTAATTAAGAGGCAATATGTACATAGTGCATAGTAAAGGGCCTAAGACAGACCCCTGTGGGACACCAAAGCATAAACATTAAGATGCAGAGATTGTGCAATATACAGAAATTGATTGAAGTCTACCTGTATGGTAAAAAACGTAGCCACTTAGGGCAGAGCCTTCGATATGAAAGTTTAACTTACACTAAAGCAATATTTCATAGTTGATGGTGTCAAAGATATATCCAGAAGAACAAGAAGAACAATTTGTCTAGGGTGGTGATGATATAATTATTATGTTCTTAGAGTAGTGCAGCCTCCATACTATGTAACTGTCTATAGGCAGACTGGGGTGCTTTAAGCAATGAGTTTTTGTTCAGGAAACCAGTGAGCCGAAATACTACAACCTTTTCAATTACTTTTGAAAGGAACATCAAATTTTCAAGATTTTTCTATCAAGTGTTTTTATGATATCATAATATGTGACATGATCTGGTTCATGGGGGCCAAAGGAGGCATTTTTGACGATTGAGTTAGAATGATTATTACCTTACACAAACATTAAGCTATCATATACTGAAAACACCAAAGCTCTAGCATACTTGGTTCTAAAGTTATGAAATTTTGTGATGTTTATTTTCTTATGTATTTTATTGTTTTTTACTCCACATTTTTGACTGTATGTATCTGAATTTCATATTTGTTGCCTTTGGCCCCCATGGACCAGATCGTGTCACATATGAGTGCAGCCTTCACAAAGTCAAGTTGTAATTAAGGATCACACAGACCATGTTTCACATTACGAGGGGTATCCAAAAGTTTTTGACATCACCCAGAAGTGAAAGAGCTATACCGATGAAATTTTGTCAGTGTAATCACTGGTCCTTATGTACATTATGGTCCAAAAATTGTCTTATAAGTATGTTTACTTTCTTTACAGGTGGCGCTAGATGGACAGTAGGCACATAACCTGCAAGATGGTGAAAATTGAGGCACGCAGCGTGATTAAGTTCCTGCATTTGAAGGGTTAGGCCTACAATGCTCAGAAAATCTATGATGAAATGAAAGCAATCTACGGTGATGATTGCCCATCACATGGCACTATTGCTTTTTGAAAAAGGAATTTCTAAACTGGCCACATGTCCCTCACAGATGAGCCAAGAAGTGGGCGTCCATCACTTACGGATGATGCGGCGGGATTGCGGCCACAGCAAAAAAACTCAAGAAAGTGGAGGATCTTATCATGAAAAGGTTATGCGCCTACTTCCCATCTAGCACCACCTGTGAAGAAAGTAAACATACTTATGAGACCATTTTTGGACCATAATGTACATAAGGACCAGTGATTACACTGACAAAATTTCATTGGTATAGCTGTGATGTCAAAAACTTTTGGATACCCCCTCGTATATGGTCAATTAGAATTTGTTTTTGATGGATTTATAAAAAAATACAAATAAAATTGAATCAACTGTTTGATTTTATCACAGAAATCTTGGAACAGCAGTTACAAGGAAGAGGTACGGAGAGCCATACGGACCATACGTGAAACAGGTAGAGAATGTCTAAGCAAGCGTATAGATGAGATGAACAGTGGCAAGGAAGTACAAGAAGACATCTTAACCTATATTATCAAATCATCACAGGAAGTGAAGGGTGATGATAGAGAAAAGATGGAGGTGATGATAGATGAATTCATTTTGTTTTTCTTCGCAGGTAGGTAGCTCAGTGCAAATACATCTACCGTAGACGCGTATTTCGTCAAATAGTCGGCCCCACCCTCAAATAAACGCCCCCACCACTTTTTTCAACCAAGATGTTTCAAAAATGCTGATATTTTCATGCTATCTTGTGTAGTAAGCTTACCAAGTTGCCCACATGGTCGATAATAGCGTCACTTTTTGGCGAAAATCTCGATTGGAAACCCGGAAGTGAAGCAGAAGTCAGTGTTTCTAGTTCATAGTTCATCATTTTAGCGTGAGTTTTAAGTTTATACCTAATGATTTTAACGGGAATTATCGTTCTAAAATTGACCTTGAATAAACGCCTCTTGGGAAAGTGTAACCTTCGGGCGTTTATTTGATTTAAATACTGTATTTACCAGTCTGGTCTGCAGTGGAAATACTTGAAATTGATGGAATCTCATCTCGGGTACTGAGTTATATTGTGTTTGAGGCTGGGTAATATTTTTCAATGCAGAGGGACACCATAATATGGGTGTGTATTTATAAGAACCTGCATAGTAATGGGTATATCATTTTAAAGGCCTCATCTTCAGGAGGATCATAAAAATCATCAAAACTTGGCACCTTTATTAGTTTTATACATGTAGATGTGTTAACAGAACCTGCTAGTGGTTAAGCTGAAAGCGGCCGGTATTTAAGACTAAATAAGACATTAGCATGTTAGGTAATAATGGGGTTTCAACTTTGTCAATACTTACTGCTGAGTCCTACACAACCAGATTCCTATTGCCTGCACAGGGCGTCACCAATTAGGTACTTGGCTGGTATTGTGCAGTACCAGGGGAGTACCAGTGCAGTACCTCTGCTGACGAAGCAGTAGCAGCAGTGGTACTGTGCATGTGCTCTGTGAGTACCAGACCAGTACCTTTGCAACAGTGTACCTGTGCAGGCAGCCCCAGTAAGAATCTGGTAGTGTAGTTTTTTGCCAAACTTTTCATTTCAAAAATACCTAATGACAGCTTCAGTGACTTATCCTTTACTTTTAGGCAGTTTATAAAAAATTGTTAAAGGTGAACCTCATTGAAAATAAAGTTATATATCAATGGAAAGCTTATGATGTCAGGATACTAAAAATTATTTTTTCTGATTTTTTTTATGGCCAATAAAGCTGAAAAATTAAAAAAAAGGAATGAATTTTTGGTCTTTTTTAAGGCGCCCAAAAAGCACCCAAATCAATCGTCTATGACCTTGAGAATGCTCGTGACGTAAGCTCAGGGTTCACAGTCACGTGATCCTACTCGGAAACATGTAAACAAGACTTGCTTCCTGTAGTTTGCAAGCTGCCCGGCAAGTCTGATTTTGACAATAAAGCTTGAAATTAGAGGAATCTTCAAGTTGCTAGTTCCTTCTATATATATTAGAAATAATAGAATTATTGTCAACACATACATTTTCCGTAACTTTTTGACAAAATCAGTCATAACTCTGGGTACTAAATTTAGTACGACCATGGTATAACTGGGTAATTGAGTTTGAATTTCGCGCTGGGATCAATCCCATGCGCAAATGCTTGCTGCTACCGTTCATGTCATGGACTGAATAAACATGATCGAATAACAAATTAAATACTTGTTTGTAACATTCCTATTCTTGATTCATTTTAAAATATCTGATTTAAAAAAATATCGTCTTGAAGTAATCAAAAAAATAATAAAAAAACGCCGATTTCATCAAATCCAGCCCATATGAAGGTTTTCATATTTAGCGCATTGCGGTAATACATTCTTTCCACACAATCGCGATTGAAAGAAACAGATACTCGGCAGATACTTTATTATAAAATAAATACAATTTAGGCTTAGTAGACCGTTATTTGATGGAATTCTGAAATCTGAATAAAATTAAAATATTGTCACTTGTGTCACGATTCTTTAATGATAGTACAATCAGTGTACGGTACTGAAAAAGTGAAACATTCATGTTTTATGGATTACCGAACACGATGCGTAAATTGCTGCTGGATGCTGAAGAAATGGCAGGGACGGATATGCACAAACACAGCGACTCGGTTCGGGGCTTCGTCCTCGTAGCACTTGCACTGTCAGGAGATTTTGATCAATCGTTCCCTTATATTTGGAACATTTACAGGAATAAATTTTGCTGATGAAGTAGCAATAAGTTGGAAATATCAGAATGTGAATATCAAATCGGTCATTTTGTCTGCAAGTACAGTACAGTCGCGGATACTGAACACTCGGCGTAGTGAGACTCAGTCAGTCACTGAGCTGAGCTCATCCGGTATATACGAGGTCGCCTATCATACATGACCGGCTATGACCGGTTGTAAAGCTAAGAAATAATTAAAAATCCTGTACATGTACCTTATTCTATGCCTTCATTTTCTCATTGTGATAAGTTCATCTCAACTTGGTGTGACGATCTGAACTGGTAGCACTAGCAGTTATTTTTGCAATCTGTTTTCATTCGCTGAATCTTCGCTCTTCGTGCTTTACTGTAATATTCCCTATGCATATCGTGGATGGCTTGGCCTATCCCAAATCACCCGCCAGCACTTTCCCCATTTTTAAATCCACACACTTTATTCAGGAACTTCATTCTTGATTTGATCATGATATTTCCTTCATGTTATTCTTATTTTATTGAAGATATTTTTCATGTAAAGTAAGTTGACAATGACTGAATTAGTGCATTGGCCCGATGCATGCCACAATAATACGGACATTGTGTTTACAATCAAACCGGAAGTAACTGTGTGTCCCTGTGCTGGCGTCATCATCGAAAGCACCCAATTTGAACGATTTCGTTTTGTAATTTAGGGGGGGTGCCAATATCCAATCTTTGCATGGAGATTATGTCTATCCTGGTGCGTTAGGCAAATAAAAAATATTCTTTTCTGCTTCCTGGCATCATAAGCTTTTCATTGATATATAACTTTATTTTCAATGAGGTTCACCTTTAACACTTTTTCTGGGATCACTGAATGAGCCTTTGATCAGTCAGAATTATTAAGTAAATTTTCACGGGAAAATTTTCTGGACACGTGACACCCATGGGCGCAGACATATTAGCATTATGGAATGTGACCCCGAGCACAGCGGGTGTTCTTCCAATGTATTTGAATAGGAAGAATTCTTCCTTTGAGGCAAAATAAGTGACTTATCGCAAGTTAATAATGTTATGGTAAGAGTTTCCGTAGATAAATATTTTTTACCGTACATAGATATTTTTGAAATTACGTTTTGATGATATTGTGAAAAATTAAGATAACATAATATTCAATAAATTTGCAATGCACAAATTTCTATCAAAATTGCGGTCAAAAATACTATTCCAATTCAAAATTACTAAGACTTGAATAGCGAGGTCACCGCCGGGGGTCAGAGATCAGGCTCGAGGTTACACTCACATTGATACGCATTGGTCATGTGTCCAGAAAATTTTCCCGTGAAAATTTACCTATTAATGTTGACTGTTGATACAGATGAGATGTTAATAGGCACTAATAAGTGATTTTTAGCCATTGATTTTGTTTTGGATTTTAAGCTTTATCATTGCTATTTGTGTGTATGTTTGCAGGTCAAGAGACTACAGCGAACCTGTTGTCATTTACAGTTCTAGTTTTGGGTCAACATCCAAAGATATTGAAAAGGTAACAACCCCTTATATGCAATTCATGTTCATTCTTTGAAAATGGCCCTTTTTTCGTGTTTTTCTGGTCATGCATGTGTATAGATTATGAAACTGCGGGCTTCATTTATAGATTTTTCTCATTATTGATGCCATTTTAAAGTAACAAACACTCAATATCTCATCCAACACAACAGTTGTGAGATCAGTTATGAGGCAGAGTAGATATACTCATGTGGATGATTGCATGGCCCATTCAGTGTGTGTGTGATGGGAGTCAGTGCTGCCGAGAGCCATTACAGGCCCGGGGGTAAAATGAACGCATGGGCCCTCTTTTTACAGGCCCCTGAGGTCTCTTTTCTTTGCTTTTATGGGCCCATTAAAGTATGCTTTCTTCATTTTTACGGACCCTCTCGGACCCCGGGCCCGGGGGTAATGCACCCCCCTTAACTGATGGGAGTCCACTTGATCAATAGAAGCTAGTGTGTGTGTGTCAGTCAGTCAACAATTATGTAAAGCTTTTGGTCAAAATTGGGTCACATGTGAACAGTTCAAATCCTATTGCAGCAATTATTTATAGGTTAATGAATGCGTATTACTTGTTGGGAGAGAAATTAGGTAAAATAACACATAAGTACGTTATTTTGTCTAATTTCTCAAGCAGTAAGTAATACGCATTTATTAACCTATTTCATACACCAGAAGAAAACAATATGTGATTTTTGCTGTTTTTTATAACAAATTATCACTAAAAATGGTGGAAAATAGAACCAAATATAAATGCATCAACCTGCCTGAACAATAAATCAAACTGCACGTAGTACATGGAGTGCACATTATACACAATCAATGCACTCTGCGTACTTTTCTAACCACTTTTCTGTTTGGCTGCTTTGAAATAAGAGTGTATGAATATGTTTTGATGAATCAAAGTGTGTGACTTAGATGTTTTACCCCCAATATTTATTGGGCTCACTATAAACATGCTCTATGATAAAATAGGTTGATGACAATAATTTAGTGGACT
Source organism: Amphiura filiformis (assembly GCF_039555335.1). Classification (NCBI taxonomy): domain Eukaryota; kingdom Metazoa; phylum Echinodermata; class Ophiuroidea; order Amphilepidida; family Amphiuridae; genus Amphiura; species Amphiura filiformis. Next base: position 60,733,515 of record NC_092632.1, read on the forward strand.
GCCCTGCGCCATGATTAAGGTGAAGGACACCGGTTCAAATCCTTTGTTTGGAGCCAATCAATAAAAGCATGCAGGGCCTATAGCTGCCTTTTATGTGGTGTTCACTACCCATATCTTCGGATGACCTCTCTGGGATCCCTATTTTATTTCTATGGGGGTACTCTTGCATAGTTTGGTCCTCATCATACACAACCCCTTTGGTAATCTTTGGGTATCTTTAACCAGCATGATTAGAAAAAACAATTTGTGTGTGGATTGTTGGTTGCATCATAATTGTTTCATGTATCACTTTGCAGGTTAAGAGAAGAAGTGAAGACAGTTGTTGGTGATAGAGTGAATATAACCTTTGATGATATCAACAGACTGGAGTACATGAATTTGGTAAGCTAAGCAACACGTTATTTCTGTGATCATATTGGGTCAAATTATGTTTTGGCAAAAAAATTTTTTTTTAATTAATTGCAAATTAAATCAATTTATTGTGCATGGTGCGAAAAAATCTATCAAATTTTATTATTATTTTCTTTTTAGAATCTTTTACCATACAAATGTCAAAATCTAAGAAAAATTGGAGCAAATGCACATATAAACCAGAAAAAACCCAGGAAAAACCAATACAGGGAGGGGTAGAAGCAGGAACTTTTATTCATTTTCTGTCACCACTGAGCTACACAGACTGTCCCTGATAAACAGGACTCAAGTCTGGTACTTATGGATATGAGCTGTCGGGGTAAACAGTACAAACAACACATTACATACCAGTGTACGACATCAATTAATGATGCTTACCCGCCAGCCTAATAATATATAATCATACAAACAAGGGAAGAGGCTTACGCATCATAAACTGGAACATGGAAACATTCAAACATTACAAACTAGCGCACATGATTACTACCATTTTTCTCTGTTTGTGAAACTAAAAGTAACCAAAGATGAAAGAAGCAATTGTGACTGCCTTATGCTATTATTATTTTTGTATACATGTATTATATATGCAGGTATTAAAGGAAACCTTGCGGCTCTGGGGACCTGCATCTGGCATAGCTCGTAAGGTAACCTATGACTGCAATATAGCTGGTTACAAAATCCCTGCAGGGACAATATGTCAATTCAATGGGTATGCTATGGCACGTATTGAGGAGTATTTCCAAAATGCTGAGAAATTTGACCCAGAGAGATTCAAAAGAGAAGAAGATATGTAAGTGCAAGAAACGAACAGAAATTTATGATATATTTGTAGATGGGATTCTTCTGAAAACTTGACTTTGATATATAGATGTGGCTAATATATGAGTGAACAGTAGCGTAGCCAGTGGGGGCAGGAGCATTGGTATATTGTAGGTTGTCGGAACATGACAGTCCCTGGTGAAATAAATTGGGGTCAACAAAAATCATAATTGATTCCTCTCCTTAAGGGTTTCGCTAGCGACGTTTTCACAGTATTTTTGTGGGACCTGAGAGCACATCAGATACACCAAATTCTGAATACTGCATTCTGAATTCAAGTAATATCCTTCTGATATCAAATAAATTTGATTTTTTGAAATTCGGAATATAATACAAATTTTATGACAATTATTAAAAAATGATATTTTTGACATTTAACGATCCTCAAAGTACACTTTATAAATCTAGTGATATGTACTTAAAGTGTATGTAGCTGGAATGAAAAGCCATTCATCATAGGAAAATGTTGACCTTTCGTAATGAAGATAAACATTTTTCCCCCAAAACACCTAAAAATGTTAGGTCTTCGATACGAAAGGTCAACATTTCATATGGACGAGTTTTCCTCCCAGCTACACACACTTTAAGTACATATCATTAGACTTGTAAAGTTTAATATAAAAAATATGAAAATATGAATTTTTAATAATTTGCCATAAAATTTGTATGTTATCGCAAATATCAAAGAATCTAAATTATTTGATATCAGAAGGACATTCCTCATATTCTCAATGCAATTTGGTGTGTCTGATGTGCTCTTAGGCCCCACAAAAAATACTGTGCAAAGGTGGGTGACCAACCTCTTAATACAAAAAAACTATTCACATAAGATCAAATTTTTATACATATAAAAGTAAATGTATATTTTCTTTTGTTGCAGGACTCCGCACACCTACTTTCCATTTTCCTTTGGACCCAAATCTTGTATTGGTCAACAATTTGCTATGGTAAGTCTCAATGAGAATACATGATCCTAGGTGTGCCAATAACATTGTACTTGCATCCATATGTACTTTGCAATGGGCTACTCCCAAACCTTTGTAATGCTCAAGCTTAAAGCTGCTAGTTATCATTCCCCCAATGTGACAGTCCAATATGGAGGATTTATCAGTGTTACATATATTCTGATTCTGATCTCTTTGATTGCAATTCAATTTGCATAGCAAGTTTGATCTATTAAAGGAGGATTTCGTGATCCTATCATCCTCTTTTTATGACATTTTTCAGTAGATATCCACGAAAAAAGCTTATTCCCAAAATTTCAGTTGATTCTGATTTTGCTTTTGTGAGTTATGCATGATTATGTGTATTACACTGCTCCATAGGCCACTGTTGTAATTTCGTTCTGGTATACCAGAACGAAATTCAAATTTGGTGATATTTTTGCCAAAACGAAAAAATCTGCAAGAAATATTTGGTACATAAACATTATGTAGCCAGGGGTATCCAGTGGTATAAAAATCTCAACTTTTTTTGAGAAAAGTGCGGGATGAGGCTGTGGATCACGAAATGCCCTTTTAATTGTGAAACAAAGTGTGGTACAATATAAAGATGTATGTTCTGATTACCATCCTGTTCATTTCATTATATTCCCTTGAAGGGGCATTTTACCTAAGGTCCTTGACCCGATCAACAGCCTCGTCCCCCATTTCTCTTTATAAAAACTGAGCTTATGATATATGTGACCATCCACCACGAAGTGGTAGTAATAAAGTCGGCCCTAGGTCATTTTCTGTTTATTGCAGATTGTAAAAGAGTGCACTTTTAGCTTTAAAATGACACCTCAACCAGCTTCATCGGACATCTTGAGGTGAAGTTATGGTTCATCAAAGGTCAAATTTCTAATATAGTTTACATAGAAATCCATATACTGTTTTTGATTGTATCTCAAAATGGAAAATGCCGACTTTACGACCAGTTTGTGGTGGATGGGCACATATTTATCCTATTATCCCAGTAAAAATTTAACGCCGAGATATTTTTCGTTATTAATGAAGTGAACAAAAACATGGTGAATTGTGGCAACCACACTGGAAGTGAATGTACCATCCTATGGGGCAGTCAGGAGCATTGCTATTTGCCTATTGCACGGTTCCGCCATATGCGGGGAGAGCCTCGAACTGGCAATAGACATGAAAGGAAGTATTACGTAACTTTATGCAATGTTATATGACTGGTTCATGCATGCTGCCAGATCAAGGCTCTTCTCGCATATGTGACCGTACAGCACGAATGAGCCGTAAATGTCCTCAATTGTATTCTGAGTTACAGTGTAAAATGGGCATGAAGGTCATATTCATAGGTACCTCAATTGGGTGCTACGTGTACCTCATTTAATGAGATACACGTAGCACCAAATTGAAATACCTATGGATATGACCTTCATGCCCATTTTACACTGTAACTCAGAATACAATTGAGGACATTTACGGCTCATTCGTGCTGTACGGTCACATATTGTGGAACCGTGCAATGGGTGAATACTTGTTTTTGCTTATTCATATCAAAACTGCTGGAGCAATACAACTCACAATTTGGAGCATGCTGTTAATGGTAGGCCTCAATGTAAGATAGAAAACAGAACATAAAAAATCGGACCACACCTCTGAAATATTGCAACACAAGTCGGACATAATCTGTGTATGTGCATGAGTAGAATTTAAGTCATTTTGTTTCCCCACATAAGTCAATATCAGATGTGTGTTCAGTGAAATGGTTGGTTAAAAGAATTTCAGTCAAAATGAACATCCCTGTAAGCAGGTGCCAGCACTAATTCATTTGAAATGGGCTGTCCCAGTTGAAATCCATACACCCCTATGGAAGACATATGACTTAAATCACCCACAATGGGAGTGTGAATTACAAATGGAGTCACCCATTCAGGTAACCCCATTTGAAATTTGTTCACACTCCCTGTATAAGGTCATGTCTTCCCTAGTAGGAATTTAACTGGAATAGCCCTCTATTATTACCATTTTGGGTGGTATTGCTTATAGCCTGTCTTATGTAGAAGCTACTCAAATAAGGTTATGCATATTTTTTAATGTCACTATGTATAGCAGAGATGCCAGTTAGTTTCACTCAAAAAACCTGGAAAGGGCATGTATGCAGGCCAAAAAGCCCCAAAACAGGCTGAAAATATATAAAAACACAGGAATTTGAACTCACAAAAAACCTGAATTCAGGTTAAAACCTGAAAACTGGCATCTCTGGTATAGGCACTAGACATCTGATATTTAGGAAATAATGCTGATGAAACTTAGGCCAGACACAAGTAACCTGGTGAAGGGGTCACCGTAGATAGCTTTTTTTGACAGTGTTCCTTCTTCTGTTTTGTTTCAGATTGAGGCGCGCCTTGTTCTCAGCAAATTCCTCCAGAGGTTTAAATTTGAATTAGTGCCAGGACAGAAATTCACAGTCATTCAAAAGATCACCTTAAAACCTAAGGAGGGATGTATGGTATATCTAACTGCCAAGTGAGCAGCAGTTCAACATTTTACTGCAAACTGTTTGCATCTACCAAGGGACGTAGGTAACATGTAAAAAGTGATGGGGTATATACAATTGTGCCTTACTATGAAAGTACTGGTTATCAACTGTGTCATGTTATATGCAACCACTGTATTGGGCTATTCCAATTGAAATTAACACTACCCCTGTGGAAGATTTAGCTAAAGTCTTCCATAGAGGGAGTATGAGTTTTGAATAGAATAGACAGTTGGATAACTTCCATTTGAAATACTCACTCCAGCTGTGGAAGATATAGGTAAAGCCATAATACAGGGGGAGTATAGGTTTCAAAATGATTAACTTTGACCAATTACATTTGAAAAACATACTCCCCTGTGGAAGATATTTCCAAAATCTTCCACAGGGGTAGTGTGGATTTTGAAAGGAATAGCCCATTGTTTGTAATAAATACCCCCTCTCCTGCAATGTTTCAATGACCAATATGCAAAAATATCCATGCCATATCATGTGAGCATGGCGTGAGTAAGCTTAAAACTGGCTGTCACAATCGCTAAATTGCCAGTGGCGGCCCCATGGGGGGGGAGGGGCATGGGGGAAAATGCTCCCCCAGTCAGAACTTGTTGCCCCCCCAGTAAAAATCTGAAATTACAAACAATTCCACTTTTTGCGGCAATTTTGCGCAAAATTTTGTGATTTTGCCCCCCTCAAATTCACTTTTCCCCCTCAATGCCCCCTGCAAACAAATTCCTGGTGCCGCCACTGTAAATTGCATGGAAAACCCTATTCTACCTTAAACTTCCATCCAGTTCATTGCCAAATCATGGTAGAATTTCACTAAGTAAATCACATTCTTGCTTAATAAAATGCACTTACAGATGTAATTTTGTAGTATTTACCACAATAATATGCTATTACATGGGCGCTGTCTGGATTTGAACCCAGAAACAAATTTTCGCTCTGATTTTTTATGTTTTTTCACTGAAAATTTGCTTCTCTTAATTATAATTAAGTAATTTCTAGTCTACGTATAAGGCTTGTTTTCACAAATTTATCAAAATTGTTGAGTACATAAATTGTATTGAGCATAAATTATAAAGTTACCATTAATGTTAAGCAATTCATGTGTCTATTAAAAGTAGACCCTTGAAAGATATTTTCAAAACGTTACATCTCACATATGTAATAGATTGCCAAAGTTATCCGTCACTATGTCTTGCACAGTTATTTTGAGAGCTTTTACCGTGACGTGTACAAACTTGAACGTGGCAAAAGTGGCCCAATTTGGGCGATTAAGTAAATTCGGCATAGCGCTTGAACCTTAACTAGGAAAGAAACCAGTTTAAGTTTTTCTGTTAGCCAAAATATTATTGATTCCACTGCAAATAACATTTATGCCACTGTTTTCTGAAAAGCAAAATTGCAATTGCATACTCATGAAAGTCAATTTTATGTGGTGCAAACATGATATGCGCGAATATGTCAAAAGTGACTCAACACATTTTCTGGACGAATTAATAAATTGCGCATAGCGCTTGAACCCAACCAAACTAGTAAAGAAACCAAGTAAAGTTTTTCTATTAGCCAAAATATTACTGATTCCACTGCATTGCTGTCATGACCCCTTTAATTTTTTTCAGGAAAGCAAAATTGCAACTGTATAATTATTTTTGTTACTGTATTTGCTTTTAAATCATATATGTATTTACTTAAAGGGGTACTACGCCCCTGGCCAATTTTTTGCCTATTTTTGCATTTTTCTCAAAAATTATATCACATTGGTGACAAGTAAGATATGTATATTATAGGGGCAAGGACTACAACTACTCTACTGAAAATTCAGCAACTCAAAGCAAGTAGTTATTGATTTATTGATCAAATATTGGTTTTCCCTCATTTTTGACTGTAACTCCATAACTGTTGTCACACAATGTCTGTGTTGAAATAAAATTTCCAGTGCAGTAGTTGTAGTCCTTGCCCCTATAATATACATATCTTTAATACTTGTCACCAATGCGCTATAATTTTGAGAAAATGCAAAATAGGCATAAAATTCGCCAGGGTGTATATACCCTTAACAAATTGTTATCAATTGCAATTTGAAAGATCTGCAAGTATGCACACTCTATGCAATAGATTAATGGACCAAAATATTGTAGAATTCTATCTACAAGCATGTATGCCTCTAATGAGAGTTTTTATGAGGAAGAGACAAAAGGCAGACACCCAGCACAAAAACATTACAATAGATTGGTCTTACAATAATACATGTTTGTACAACCGCCTGTATCACTAATATAGTTGCTTAAACTCCAAATAATATTTTAGTGGAGGGTATCTGCCTTATGTTAAAAACAAAAACCTTTTTGGAGACATATACCCTTGTAGGTGAAATTTGGGTCTTAAAATATATGTAATGTAAATGGACCCATCTCAAATTGACAGTAAAAAAATTAAAGCTCACAATTAGAATATTAGTCAAATTGTTGTTAAGAACTCGGGGGATTTCACTGATGTTTACAATGCATCTTTTTTAAGAAAGTCTTCAACACATTGTGCATCCATAGGATCTGTACGTGTTATGATTGGATGGACTTACAATGGGTTAAAGCTAGGACTTACAGCGGGCTGCTATTGGGGTATTCCAGTTGACATTACTTTAATCGTCCACACTAGCTGAATAGGTAACTCCATTTGAAATCTACACTCCCTCTGTGGGAGATTAAGGTCACATCTTCCAGGGGGGGGGGGTGGGGGGGATTTCAACTGGAATAGCCAATTGTTAGTCATTTGTAGCAGGTATCTCTATGGTCTAGCCATACACAAATGAAGCTTGTATAAATCAAACAAATAATCAGACAATTGGACTGAAGACAAAAGAAACACCGGTACTGAAATGAAAAAATAATAAGATGTAATGATATTTTTGTATTATTAAATATAAAGTGCAATTTGATATTGAAAAGAATCAACTGATAAAGTGTTGAGAGCATTTCTTTGATGCCTGACTACTAGTTGTGTGATTTGTAGATTTTTACGAACTTGTTGTAGACCTGTTTGTTTGTAATATGTTGGCAGCCAGAGGGTGAGAGTTCATAAGGTCAATGTGGGGTTGAGTGGTTACAACAATGCTCAATTTCATTTTTAAACGAATGCGTGTTTGTCAACCACAGCTTTAAATTTGTCAAGCATTATAATATCTCAACAATTGCCATCATATTCAATAGATTTATGACAGATTCTTAGTCAGTGGGAGTGGTCTAGTTCTTAGACACATAATCTGATTGGACAATCGCAAGATTTCATGTGTCATCTATCAGGCCTTCTATCGACCCCACGTCATCATGAGTGTTGATAACGCGTAACACGCTTGTAAAGGTGCGCGTATGTATCACATTGTATGCGTAGACTAGTGAGGAATATGCGCATGTACTAGCAGTACGCGCAACAGAATATGTGAAGTTGTAAACAAGTTTCGTTCATTTTATAATAAGGGGAGTTTTTATGACTGTTTGTTTTAATAAATAGTTATTAAAATAATATTTAACTGACTAAGAATGAGATTAACAATGGGAATTTTTGTTTTTACTATCCTCTACCTATGAAAGACGACAGGCAGGTCCAATATTTTTATCGTAGTGGATACCGGCTGCGCTGGCATCCACTACTCAAAATATTGGACCTGCCTGCCATCTATCACGCAGTAGAGGATAGTAAAAAGAAAAATTCCTATTGTTTATTCTCTAAATATATTTTATTTAAAATTGTAAACGTATTAACTCATATATTGTAGTATGACAATACATGAATAACATCATATAGAAAGCAAAATGGCTGTTAATGGTGCCTATTGTCTAGACCTCGGATACATCACTAGAATCGTGATGTATTTCTACTCGCCCTTCCCATAATTCAACTTTTCTTGGCTCGAGTTGATTTTGAGAATACCTACCATACAATTTCGATGACCAGCTCTCACAAAATGAGAAATAAAGTTGGCAAAATAACTTTCTGAGATATTCCAGATTTGAAATATATCCTTCAACTTTATACCAAACATGCAAGAATGGCTCCTTTTAGCCTCCAAAAATCAATATTTCCTCCTTAATTTCTTTTGTTTTCTATTTAATTTTTTCATGATCAATGAACTTTAGCTTCTGTAGTGTAATGGCGACTTTGTGCTCATTTTGTGGGAGCAAGTGATTGTGAGTTAATGCGTTCTGGCTCTCAACCCTCGATATGAATTAATGTCAACAGTATTTTAGAAGAGAGGATTAATAATCAACTAGTTCACCTGTTTATATTGTTTGATCCCCTGCATTGGTTTTAAATATCTCATTGGACCATGTCTTCAAAAGTATGCATAATACAAGTATTTATTTTAGAGCTAATTATTTTCTAATCGTCACAGCAATATCACAACCCCAAAAGTAAAATTTTGACATGTTTTGGGTTTTGTGGAAATGGGTCCCATTATCTTCTTTCTCTGTCATTAGAAGACTGTCATTAGAAGACAAACAAAACATTGAATTGCAACTTTCTTGAATTAAGGTTAACCCATTTAAGGGTAGACGAGGTATTGTTGGTCGAAGCAACCTAAAAATCTATTTTCATTATCTAGATCAATATATTGAAAATTAACACCTTGATGTTTTGCAAAAGTTCATTCTACAAATCGTATACTTTGCAAACTTGCTTAATTTGTTGTTGTTGATGAGTTATTTACATATTACAAAAGTGTTGTTGTTTCAGCCCTCTTTACAACGTAACTCAAGAACCGCAGCACCTATAAAAGTATATCTGTGATATTTTAGTTCTTCTACACGCTCGCTATGAATTGAGCAATGCAGTTTTTGCCAAAGCTCAATACCATTCGTAAGATGCTGTGAACTACCAAATCACAACAGTTTAAAATAATTAATAACCTTAAAGTCCACATTCCACCGTGGAAGATTTTGGAAATAATCTTCCACAGGGGGAGCATGAAGTTCAAATGGAATTAGCACATTAACCAATTCTATTTGAAACTCACCCTCCAGATTGAACCGTTCTCCAAATTGATCTGCCTAATGTGTTCATTCCATTTGAAATTCATACTCTCCATGTGGAAGCTATTTCTAACATATTCCACAAGGGTAGTGTGTATTTTAATGGAAGAGCCCATATTTATATCTGTCAAGACTGTAATGCCTTAAATATTCCCCAATAAAACTTCTGCAGTGTGACTCTTAGAACAGATTCTGTTCTCCTTACCAGAGAGTAAGATATCAGTAACTTATGAAGCTATTTTAGTAGGTTAGGCTGGTAATGAAAAGTGAATTGTTTGTTTGGGATTTGGCTAGCCAAATAGATTCATCATGAACATACAGATGATCGATCCGGTGTTGGCCGGTCCAGAATCGGTAGATCGGGGATCGGCCGATCTGGGATTGAATCGGTGTTGAATCTGGGACCCCCCTTAAGTTACCGATCTTCATGCTGCTCTGCCAAAAATATTTCAATCGACTTTCCAGTGGTCCCTTATGCAAGGAGGCTTTTTGTACACCTATTCCAGCAGAAAATAATATTTTTTATGTGTTTGGAGAAAATGAATTCCACCGTGAGGAAGAGATTAATTTGTCTGTGTAGCTGAGGGTGTGTAAGGAGGGAGATTAAGGGATGAATTCGTCTGTGTAGCTGTGTGATTAAGAGATGAATTTGTCTGTGTAGCTGGGTAAACTGAGGATGGACTAGAGCTGATTTGAAAATATTATAAAAATTTATATCTGAATTGGGATCGTATCGGACCAATGTGTGAATTTTGCAATCGGGAGATTGACACTACTGATCTTGGGCTGGATCAGCCAACACTAATTTACAGTCTACATTACTGAAAAAAAACACCACAACTTCAATAATAGTTACAGAATGTTAGTTTATTCTATTTCTGCAAACAATAATTTATCTGCATCTAACACAGTCAAATACATATAGTTGTATTTCTAAATGTGACATGATCTGGTCCATGGGACCAAAGGTGGCAAATTTGAAATCGAGATATAGGCAAGAATATGGAGTAAAAAACAATAAAATACATAAGAAAATGGACCTCACAAAACGTGATAACTTTAGAACCAAGTATGCTAGACCTTGGGTGCTTTCAGTATGATAGCCTAATGTTTGTGTAAGGTAATAATTATTGTAACTCAATTGTCAAAAATGCCTCCTTTGGCCCCCATGGAGCAGATCGTGTCACAAATAAACTATACCACACAAACACACAACTCTTCCCTATTCACACACCCACACCCCCATCACACATTGCAAAAACTTCCATGGAATCATCTAACCATTGGTAGTGACATCAAAATGTGTTTCTGTATGCCAGAGCCCTTGCACACAATCATACATAGTATGCAGACAGAGGATGATTTAAGCACTTCTCACCACACCACTGTGTTGACTTGCGGTTAGCACAGCTGTGTGAGTGAACATGACACCACTGCTCGCACATTGCATTGACGGGCATGGTTAAATTTGAATTTGGACTGATATATTTACAATAAAAAACGCATTCAAAATGCTAGTCGATTTCACATTTTATGTTACCTACAGAAGGTGTGAATTATCCTTTATGCATATGCACCACTTTTGTTCTAAAATCGACCAAGTAATAATGACACACGCACAGTTCTTAAACAACATCTTTTGCACAGAATTCAATGGGATTTGAAATTTAAGTGGCAGTTGAAACTCTAGTGATAACACGTTTGCAGTGCATGATGGGGCTTCCTTAAATCATCCTCTGGTATGCAGATAGCAGCACACATTTTTCACGGCTATGTGACGTAAAAAAATGCAGTGATGTCACTACCAATCTCAATGTAACAAACAATATAATTGTGTGTGGATTTTGACTTTATTAACTGGACTTTGTAATGCTGTCTCAAGTACAACAATCACACTCTGTACATGACATCCACACCTACTATGTTTGGCGTATAATTGGCAAAGACCCCAAACATTATGGAGATGATATAGAATCATAGTTGGGTGCAGCACCTAACAACTAAATATAAGCTGAACAAAGTATACATCCACTTTTGCACTTTCAATATTTTGGAAGACCTTTAAAGAATATCTCAGAAAAAATTTTGTTGCATATATTATGGACGGATTGTTAAAACCTGGAAAGACTTTTGGATGTAATAATAGCTGTACATTTCAAGAGATCAATTTAGATATAATTACATACCTGCCAACTGTCCTTATTTAATAGGAACAGTATGGATTCGCAAGAGAGGAGACAACACCATGAACAGAGACAAGGGGACATTCTTTCTGAGCCACATCTTTGATCCTCTGCTCAAGACCAACGTCAGAGACAGGAGTACTTCTGGTAAAACAATAACATCCGGCCGGGATTCCCGCTTCAAGCAGATGGATCAAAACAACATCAATCACTTTGAGAAAGCCAGAAGGTTTCTGGCCAAACTGTAGCAGAAAAAACATAAGTTTTTCCTTTGGTCTTGACAAAGAACTTTTATAATTAGCTGTTTAATCAACAGACCTGATGAACCTCTTCAGTCATAGAATAGCCCTATGCCTATGAGCAAAATGTGCCTGCCCAATTCACATTTTGAACAAGATTTATTTCTTTTGTCAATATGACAACAATATTTAGCAAACATAAATCACATTTATTTCGTGATCCTAGCATTCTCTTTTTATGACATTTGTCAGTAGATATCCACAAAAAAGGCTTATTCCCAAAATTTCAGTTGATTCCGACTTTGCGTTTGCGAGTTATGCATGATTATGTGTATTACACTGCTCCATAGACAATATCTTTGCTAAACAAATTAATCTGCAAGAAATATTTTGTACATAAGCATTATGTAGCTAGAGGTTTTCAATGATATAAAAATCTCAACTTTTTTTGAGAAAAGTGGGGGGATGATGCTGTGGATCACGAAATGCCCTTTTAATTTCTTTAGTCAAGATGACAACAATATATACACAGTATTTAGCAAACATAAATCATACACTTCTTGTTCACAGCTGATCAAATCAACCATAGTCAAATTAAATTACTACTATATATAGCACACACAATTCAAGGTGTTGAACATATCTTTATAACCTACTATAATCTGTATCCTCACCTTCCAAAGGAGATGACATACTTTCAGATTTTGACCCTCTGCACCAACATAAAGTTTTATTACGAGTACGCGCTGGTGAATTGCGATCGCGTAGAAGTGACAAGGTCGTCTACTATGCGCCGCGCCGACGACCAATGGGTCAACCGGCTTGTTGTCAAGTGCGTTGATCAGCCAATCAGCGTGATTGTTTATTTCTTCTGTGTGTACATTTGTCTATGCTTGGCGCACAGCTCGGACCACGGAAGTAATAAAAAATTAACTTTAGGTTAAGTTTTCTGTGCTCAGTGGATGGGCAGGTAAACATCTTGTTGGTTTTCATTGCAAATTTCTAGACTAACATACAGTCAGTGGATGATAGGCCAAGTTTCCATATTCTGCCTGGCTGAAAAGGATATTCCAAGATTATCCATTTCAACTTGACACAGGAAACAACCTTGATAGTGATACAGCGACTAGATGTGTATCAGTTGTTAATACACTTATCCATCCTATTCACAACCACATTTTGAATTTGAAGAAAGCCTGCATATCGGGGTCATCCACATTCTTGTTATTGACGCCAGCATATACATTTTTCAGTAATTCTGTCTTGAACTTAGAATCCAGGATCTCCACATACTTCTCCAGACAGCCTGAAATGACAATCAATGTTAGCAATTATTGTCACTGGTGATCTCATATATTCAAGGTAAATAAACTGGCCTCAAAAAGAAACTTATAATTTTTCACAAGGTCATATCTTAAAATCCTGTCTATAAAAATGAACAAAATTACACACAGGATTACTTCAATACTCTACTCTAAACACATGTCAGTAACCAAGCAGTTGTCCAACTGACACAACAGCAAAATGCACTGACATGGAACACCTTCCTGGACCACATTCACAGCCCAACAGATTTCTTTTGCTGGGTTCCAATTATTCGCCTGTGAATGTGGTCCCGGAAGCTGTTCCGTGTCAGTGTATTTTACTGTTGTGTCAGTTGGACAACTGCTTGGTTACTGACATGTGTTTAGAATAGAGTATTGAAGTGATCCTGTGTGTAATTTTTGTTAATGTACAGGGGAATAATTGGAACCTAGCAAAAGAAAAATCTGTTGGGCTGTGAATGTGGTCTAGGAAGGTGTTCCATGTCAGTGCATTTTGCTGTTGTGTCAGTTCGACAACTGTTTGGTTACTGACCAGTGTTTATAGGTTAAATACCACTAATAGGCCTGGGCGATACATTGAAATACGATGAGGAACTATTTGTTTTCATGGCATTCAAAAGACTGCATTAAAATCGCTGAAATTGATCAAGTTATATAGCCAAAAAATACTTTTTAGAGTTTGATGCTTCAAAATGGTACATTTTCTCTCATTATATGACATTTTTGATGTAATAGTACCAAAATTCACACGCACGGCTTCGGTTTTTAGTAAATAGTCGCCCTATCATATTGTAACTTTCAGCTTCGAGGGCGCACTGTCATTTTAAGGTGTTTAAAACAAGAAAAGTCTCAGGTCAACCTATGTTGAATTTTTGATCATTTGGCATCTAAATCATATAGTTTCACCTGATATTGGTGGCATTGAACTGTGAGAGTTCTGAATATGAGAAAATTCCACCCGAAATTTGGCATTTTGCCATTTTCCCATTGAAACCCGTGTAATACATAATTAGTGGTATTTAACCTTAGAATAGAGTATTGAAGTAATCCAGTGTGCAATTTTTGTTCAATTTTATGGAGAGGATTTTAAGATATGACCTTGTGAAAAATTATAAGTTTCTTTTTGAGGCCAGTTTATGCTATAATTGAAGACATTGATAAAAAGACTAGTTTGCGTCTGACGTCATCTGTCAATCAAACTCGATCATGGTTTGTTTAAAAGTGTCGTGATGATAATGAGTTGCTGAACGCGGCGGTAAAAGCTAAAAGGTCTTATTGTTAATTTTGCATCTTCAAACATACAAACCATCTCAAAAGTTCGGTCTTTATAGTAGGAAACTTTCTTTCCCGAAGGCACCATGTCAACAATGCATAGAAAAAATGCTTTTTGCCTTGTAAAAGTACATAATTTTTCCACATTTTCTGCTATTCCTTTTCTCCGATCGGCACCAGATAAATCGACCTTCCTTTTACGTGCTATTAACCAATCATGGATCGAAGGGAATTTGATTGACAGTGACGTCAGATGCAAACTAGTCTTTTTATCTCTGTCTTCAGTTATAATAAAAACATTGATGCAAATATATCATCAGGGCAGGAAGCAGCCACACCTGACCATGGTTTCAAAATATGTAACTCAAATCAGCATTTTTTTTTGGAGACTGAAATTTTCAAACATAATAGCTTTTGGAATCAATGAACAACATGTATGAGCCACTGCCCAAGAAATTGAGTATTTGCGATATTGATCAAGGCATTTTGTCTCACCCAAAGTCTACTTAATGATCAGTACTGAATTGATCATTGTCATTAAGAGCATTTTCTCAGGACACATTTTAACCATTTATGTCATTTATGTTTTTTAGTAAAATGAATACGGGATCCGAGAGAAGATTTGAAGCAATTATTAAGGACACCATATTCCATTTAAAATTTACACTACCCCTGTGGAAGATTTTAGAAATATCTGCTACAGGGGGAGAATGAATTTCAAAATTCAAGTAGACCTGCCTAATGTGCTCATTCCATTTGAAATTCATACTCCCCTGTGGCAGATATTTCCAAAATCTTCCACAGGGTAGTGTAAATTTTAAATGGAATACTGTAAAAGTCAATATTTTCGCGAGAAGATATTTTGAAGATTTTGTCAATTGCGCGAGAATTAAATTTTGCGGTTTTGATATTGATACAATAGAAACCTAATGCAAAAGGTTATTTTCGCGAGTTTTTATTTTCGCAATTTTATGTCCACTCGCGAATTTCGCGAAAATAAAAACCTCACAAAAATTTCTACTTTTACAGTAGCCCGTTATAGAATGAGAGCAATGCAGAGAGTAACCAATATCATTTTGTATTGTAAACATATTTTCATTTATATACAACTATGCTCTACAGCAAACTGATGCAAGAGTTTTATCAGTACTCATGAAAAATGTTCCTTCTTCAGCTTACCTATGCCCATAACTCGTCCCCAAGCAATCATATGTTTCTGTAGTTTTGGGTCATCAAACTGTTCATGCTTCATTAACAGTCGTACTATCTCTCCATGTAAGTAAGCATCATCAAATGAAGACGTCTCTTGGAATGGATACCTGGCATATACATCGACTGCTTTGAGTGGTTCACTCTTAATCATCAAGTCAGCAAGTTCTATATACGCATCATGGATCTATATCAAAATTCAATATGATACAAAAAAAATTAGCTAGAACAGAAGAATATTGCTTTTTTTTCTTCCATACTTGATTTTAATTTCAAGAGGGCAGCACGACATCAAAATTGCCAAAACAAGTTGTGTGCCGGTGAAAACAAACTGAATATTTGTAAAAAAATTGTACGTATTAGGGTAAATAAGGCTTGCGCATGCATGCAAAGTGCTTTTTGGTCAGTATGCACCAATGACTAATTGAAAATTTAGGCAAACAGTCTGGAATATGAGTTCTAATGATTTAGACTTTTAAGCAATTTTAAATGTTATTATTTTCTGTATTGCACAACTGGGTTACAAAGATCATTCCTACAAATAAAAGCTTATTTGACACAATCTTATCAAGCATCCTCTTATATTTAGGTTAAAGGGATGCATGTTCTGAATTTGTTTAATTACAGCTTCAGAACTATGCCAGTGACAGGTTTGAATTCGATGAAATAGTACACACTATAGGTTATTTTTTCTATCAATGTGAATTCTGGATGAATCATTCAGTGTTAGAAACTGTTTGCCTCCTGATGCCCAGGGTAGGGATTAGGGTAGGGTTTAGTGTAGGGCTGTCGTCAGCAAGCTTTTGGCTTGGCGACATGTCAGGAAAAGTCAATCCTGACGTCGACACGTTGTTGACAAAGACAACAAATCAGATCAACCAAATCGACCAACGGGAATTTAGCCCCTGGGAATCACGACAGTGCTGGGAATGATCATTCAAGATTTTGGTCGCGCTATGCTTGCTCATTAATATAAAATGCGCTCTCTAATAAGGGCAGTTTGGAAAAGATGGTCGAAGGAGACGATGCAGTGTTCCATTTTTGTTCTCTTATCTAATCTTTATTGCCAATGTGATATTATACAATTTTCTAAACCATTCTGAATCTTGCAAGCATCTGTTTCTGTGACTAAGATTAACCATATCATTATCTCATGACTCAATGGTGCATTGGTCGTATCATTGTACTTACACATGTCACCATAGTAATAACATCGTTATATAACATTTCTGATTCTTTGTCTCCCTTGATAGTGCCCTGGCTAAACCAAGCCTAGCTGGGTATGTCATACGATTCAATGGTGCATTGGTTGGTACCAATTATCTCATATCATTGTACTAACCTGTGGTGCCATAGTAATAACATCATTATATAACATTTCTGATTCTTTGTAGTCTTCTGTCTCCCTCGATAGTGCCCTGGCTAGACCAAGCCTTGCTGGGTATGTTATACGATTCAATGGCGCATTAGCTGGCACAGGTACACTAGGTTTTGAACCTAGAAACAATCAAACAAATAACCTCAAAAACAAATGAACTACCAAAAAACATAAGCATGTACATTGAAAATGCGAGAAGCACCAGCAGAAAAAAAAGGGCAAATCTTTGATAATTTCTTTATTTCCTGATAGTATTGCCAGCATTAAAATTTTTTTTTTTAAAGCGCAGTGATTTATAGTGCGCTACGCACAGGCACAACGCCTAGACGTAGATCCACAAGCCTCAGCACACTTTACTGTACAACTAGTATAGCTTGTAGTTTATAACACACATTTAGGAAAGTATACTATTGGTGGTAGTGACAGGTGTGAAAATCAGATGTATCACATAGTGATGGATGTCAATTGCAAATTGATCAAGAAATGAACATCAGGAAAATGCCAACAAACCGCCCTTGTATGCGTGCATGTTGATCTGCACGATTAACTTTATGTACACAATTTGATACTGCTACTAGCGAAATACGAACCAATGTGACCACCGAACTTGGTGCAAACCAGCTATAGCTATAATAGTCAGACAAGGGCCAAGCAGGACAATCTTGCCAGACACAACAATCTTGCATACACTATGACAATTCCAACTGTTCCAGTAATTGCCCTAATTTTAAAGAAGATTTGTAACAAAATTTTTGATGTTGATCAAAAAAGCTCAGGAGTACTGGTTATTCCTTCATGTAATTTTACACGAAATTAGGGTTAGGGTTAGTTTAGGGTTAGGATTAGGGTTAGGATTAGGGTTATGATTAGGATTAGGCTTAGGGTTAGGATTAGGGTTAGAGTTAGGATTAGCTTACACGAAATAATTACATGAAGGATCGACCAGAGTACTCTTCCAGTCAAACAGCCACAACAGTACTTACCAGCAGGTTGTTCTTGTTTGTTTCCTGGTTCAGGTGATTTAGTAGATGCAGTCTTAGCTGCAGACTTGCCACCTGTTGCTGGTGCGGTTTTAGTAGTACTTGATGTTTTACCAATTGCAACTTTACCACCTCTAGCTGCTGTACCACCCCTGGTGGCTGCAGCTGTACTTCCCCCTCTTGCTGTACCACCTCTTGCTGTGGAGACAATGAATAATGGAATTATCAATTTAATAAGTTTACTAAGTACATTACTGCAATGAGCCTAATTCTATATATATTTAACAATGATATTAAGGTACACTATTATGGACTGAATGATAAATCAGAAAGACTTATTTGGGCTAGTTTGTTCATACACATCATTATCAAAATATGTCTGGGGTTGATTTCACTATTACACCCCATCTTATCTTCAGTATCTTTCCAAGTGGCAAAGGATAGCGCCGAAAATACAGTATTCGCATGTAGCCAGACTTCTTATCAGTAACTGGGGCACATTTTACACAGTTTTTAGTTTGATGTGCGCGTGGTGGCAATAATTGCGTGCACAAGATTTTGTCACAAATTCCAGTTAGAAACAAGTGTATGCATGTACTGTATGCATGGATAAAGCAAAAACTCTATTGAAGCCATAATGTACTACCTTTTAATATATTTTTTTTTTCAAACATGATTTTTTGGCAAATTGTAACATACACACATGTCCCAACTTAAAATGGAATCAGCCAAATTTGTTGCGTTTGTAGGTCAATGGAGCAACAATAAGTCCCCCATTTCTTTTATTTTTATTATACATCTGGAATAGCCCATTAACCCTAACCCCCTAAGGGCTTTTTGGCGACGGGAAGGGAAAGAAGGAAAGAATAAAGAGAGAAAAGAAGGAAAGAAGTTGTTTGCTCTGGGTGGGATTCGAACCCGAGACCCCTCGCATGCCAAGCACTCGGTCGGCGACACTTTGCCACGGGTCTTGGGCTTCACTGGCCAGCGTAAACCGTGCCTATATATCACTTAGGGCGATTATTGCGTCATCACACCACGTGGGATGCATGCATGAACAGCGCATATATCGAGTATTATATACTTCATTAATATATTCTTGTTCATTGATAGGTTAAAAGTGGATCACATGACCAAAAATAGTTCTACCATCAGTACTCCTATCCGTAAATAGTACCTCTAAGCCGTAAATAGTATTTTCAATGTCCCGGATGAGCCGTAAATAGTACCTCCAAGTCAGTAAATAGTACTTTTGACCATGCCTTCAAGCGTATGCGCGCATTCGATGCGACGGAACAGTTCACGCACGCGAAACTGCTATAGCGCCATTTCGCTGCTGTAATTGGTTAGCCCGATTTTAGGCTATTCGATTTTTTGCAGGGTAGGTTGTGCTGAAATTGGTCGTGCTGTTCACTCAGGATAGAAGCGGGAGAGTCAAAACGCCAAATAATTTTCTTTTAACAAATCAATGAACAAAGAACATATTAATGAAGATATAAACAAATATATACTGCCTTTATTCGAAGTTCTGGTTAAATTATGGTCCTCGTTGAGATCTATTATACTATTTTCCTTCGGGCTGCGCCTCAGGAAAATAGTATTATTGATCTCACCTCGGGCCCATAGTTTTAACCAGAACCTCTCATGGCAGTATATATTTGTATAGTATTTTGTAGTATTCAGGCGGGTTAGGGTTAATGGGTAAATTTTCTCGGGAAAATTTTCTGGACACGTGACCAATGCCTATCAATGTGAGTGTAACCTCGAGCCTGATCCCTAACCCTCGGCAGTGACCTCGCTATTTAAGTCTTAGTAATTTTGAATTGGAATAGTATTCTTGGCCGCAATTTCGATAGAAATCTGTGCGTGGCTGATTTATTGAATATTATGCAAACTTAATTTCAAAAATATCTACCTACAGAAAAAAAAATTATCTATGGAAAACTCTTACCATAATATTATTAACTTGCAACAAATAACTTATTTTGCATCAGAGGGGGAATTCTTCCTATTCAAATACATTGGTAGACCACCCGCTGTGCACGGGGTCATATTCCATAATGTCTGCGGTGTCATGTGTCCAGAAAATTTTCCCGTGAAAATTAACCATTATTGTTGACTGCCAGAGATGAAAACAAGCACTGACTTCATTTCCTGAAACTACTTTCCTGAAAATATGTATTTCCTTATTTACTTTGTACAAGGAAGATCCAAGCAAAATTTCCTGAAATCAGGAAATTTCCTGAAGATTTACATCCCCATATACCTTGTTATTTTAGCTTAAAATAGACAGAAACCCATCCCGGCAGTTATTACTAATATTATTTCATCATTTTGGGTAAAGGATAACACGACTAAAATTGGACGGATATGGTACATTATGGCCTTATGGGCTAGTTTACCAGTTGAAATTCTCAATTTGAGTAGTACCTGTTCCCCTTGTTGCTCCTCTTGCAGGTGCACCCCTTGTTGGTGTCCCTCTAGTAGTCCCACCTCTAGCAGGACCACCCCTAGTTGGAGTCCCTCCTCTTCCTCTCCCAGTAGGTTGACCCTTTGATGCAGCAGGTGTTTTGGCTTTCTCTTCAGCTGCTTTCTTTTCTTTCTCCTTCTTCAACTTATCTTGCCACCAAGATGATTCTGAAAAATAAAACAAATCAACATCAACTACTTTTCTCACACTTCCTAAAACAGGCATAAACCACATCAGTCTGTGTGATCAATACAGTTGCTGTAATGTTTGTTGCCTGCCTGTGTGTTTATGATTGATAATTATCTAAATGAGACTGCTTAAATTTTTTTTGAACTAAGATGTCCGGGTCCGGGTGTATGAACTACTCAACTTCAGCAACTTTCTGTAAGATGTCTAAATTTTGAATTTGAAGAAGAACATCTTTAACTTTTCCATGAATCGTAAAGTTAAAAATGTCATAGTGTTTGTTTGTTTCCTTGGTTTTACATTTAACCTCTTTTATCCCTCACCACTTAACTTAAATGGTGGTCTTATCTCAGTCTGATATGCATAAAGTCATGAGCATAATATGCATAAGTGTCCTTCTCCAAAATTCTTCATGCTTCAAATAGTACTCGCTATAAAATTAATAACGCACATATGTGACCATCAGCCGCCATGCAGACGCTCTTAAAATTTTTCATCCATATGCCAGAAGTGACAGTTTTAAATTCACAGTTTTTAACAGATTTCCTGTCTAGTTTGACAATGGGCTGTTCCATATAAAATCCACACTACCCCTGTGAGTTTCAAATGGAGCTGCCTAATGTGCTCATTCTATTTCAAATTCATGCTCCCCCTGTGGAAGATATTTCTAAAATCTTCCACAGGGGGAGTGTGGATTTCAACTGGAATGGCCCAATTTACCCTTTCATGTCAGAGACCAACTGCTGATTGGTCTCTTAATTTTTTAAGAGGTACTAAAAACACTTCACTGTCGGAGGACCATCATGCGCATTTCCTAGGCTATTAAAGGTCAAATTATCAACGACGCGACCTTTGCAAAAATGACCGCGGCACTCTTGGTATGCTTAACGCGGATGTGTACTCTAGACATTGTTTCTTTCGCAAAATTGAGTTTTTTTGATATGTTTGTACTTTGTTATGTTTTTATAAATACAAGGAATACGAATCCAGATTTGTAAACTCCAACTGTAATATTTTAAGGATTTTATTTCCCTATTCCACTCGTGTTTGAAATTGAAAAGGAAAGAAAATCTTTGTTGTACCAGCAGGGTACACGCGTGCAAAACGCATCACGTTGCGTATCGCAAAATTTGTTAACGCACAAATACGCTTACGATACGCTGACGCTTATCTGCATGCTTGTGGCGCATCTTATGGAAACACCACGGAAGCACTGATTTCACAAAACCTAGTGGTCAAATGGCTCCTTTTTAGCTGTTAAAATGTGGGTTTTTTCAAGTTCTTTCCCCGATTTAAATATCAAGTTATGAATGGATTTCGCTCAAACTTCTCAAGGGCTGTGGATTAACCCGATGTTCCCGTAATATAAGGTAGAAAAGCAAAACTGCCGCATTCTCCCTGCGTAGATTCGATGAAAGTGCAAAATGTGACCACTTTAAACTTCAACGGCCATTATTTCAATGTTCATTTTCTCGGTAAAATGACGATTTAGGTACACGATAACTCAATAAATACAGCATCTATAGGTAAGCAAACATGATCATCGTAAAAAGCATGACCGACTCAAGAAACGGTTTTCTAATTTTTTATATTTTGGTCTATTTCCGATTTTAGGCATCATTTTGTGCAAATAGGCGTGTGTGAATTTCAAAAAGTTCAATTTGATGCCTTATATGGTCAATATCAAAAGGCCGATATCAAAAAAATTAAAAAAACGTTTTTGGAATGGAACCTCAAGATTGAGCTAAAAACAAAATAAAATATTTTGGAAAGAGTGTTTTTTTGTTATGATGTACCTAACAAATATTGCCAAAACTCACTTTTTTGTGATTTTCTTCATAATTGTTGTTTTTACCCCAAATCTGTATGTATATTAAGATTTATTGATGTCTTGCCCTTATAAAAATGTATACTTTTATATGTCTTGCGCTAATAATTACAAAGTTATTGCACTTTTACTACAAGCATGTCTGAGAGTACACAGCTGCCTTAATACCTTTCCAACGGAAAACTTCGAAATGTATCATATTATTGTAGCCAATCATCTTGAGCAATTTACAAATAAATTAGATTGACAATATCTTTACAATTCCCTACTTGATTTCCATTTAGCCACTCTTGTCATTAGGATATTCATGATTTTCATGTTTGACATACCTTTTAAATTTATTTTCATTGCTAAGGATTTACAACTGAGATATTTTCTGTCTTAACGCTTCAAACATCAATTTTTAGCCAGACAAGTAATTTCAACCTTATTCTATTAATTAGACTTTGTCCCTAATAGTGACATTGAAATCAAAGCTTTAATAATCATTTTAAAATGGTTACCTAGATATGCCAACAAATACAGGCCCTTTGTGGTGGGATGGCCACATATTCTGTAGATGCTTTTATTGTGTGCAATACAATTTCAAGCTGTTTCAGGGCATCACACCAAAGCTCCCATTCATTTTTAAAGGAATTTTTATTACTTACTACTAAGCTGTTCAGGTATGTGACCTCCTATACTAGGCTTTCCTTCTTGCTCAATACTAGCTCTGAAAGACAGCTTTGCTTCCTGTAATGAATCTTTAGCTCCATCAGGACTGTTGTCATACATAGCTAACTGTGATGTTCCTAACTGACATAAAGCTTGACTACTCCATGGCTGGGCTATCACACCTTTCTCACAGGTCTGTAAAAATTCAATAGAAATAATTATATCACTCATACATAAATTCTAGACAGTTCATTGGTTGATTACCATTTATCATTTTTACTATCAGCCTCTCCGTGTGATAGTCTTTTACCATCATAGTGCCTGCCGTAGTGCGCCAAGCCGTGCGCTGACTCTTAGACTCGCCGATTTAGTTATGGGGTGGATCCCAAAATGTGAAGTATATCATGGCAAAACATGGTGTTATGTTGATGAAAAAATGTATTTCCTACCTTAAATAGTATTTTAGTAATATAATTTATGTATGAGTGATATAAAACAAATATTAACTGTCTTAAATTGTGTAATGGTCAAAAATAATCACTCGGTGAAAGATGTATTGTTCCATTCCACTCGCCGTTCCGGCTCGTGGAATGTGGAATGGAACAATACATCTTTCACCTCGTGATTATATTTCGACCATCACACTCATAGACAGTTAATATCTGTATAATATTCTCTGATGTTAAAATATTATACAGTATTAATTGTATTGTAGAGGGGTGGTCAATATATTTGAAACCAAAATTCACTATGTAATGATACCTCAGATTTTCAACCAGCTGCTGGATTTTACTGTTAATTTTTATATAACAACCTATGATTATTTATTAATTAGTGCAGTATGGCTATCAATCAAATCACTATACAATATCATACAAGAACTTAACTTAAAATTACTACACTTTACTGTTAGCCAGTTGTGGTACAAAAGTTACCATAATTGTGTGAAGTCTTCAAACTATGTAACTTTTAATAAATATTATGGAATATTTCAGGGCACATGACACTTGAAAAACATCAGTAACAAAATGATATGACGCTCCTTCCCCTAATAACTCAGTCAAGAATGATTACACTCAAAATAAAATGGAACCTGCAGCACAATTCTCACAATATTTTGCTGATATAGGACAGGACTGTATAACTGGTGACCCAATTTAAACAATGCCTACTTTGAAGTTTGTGACAGCAAGTTTAGACTTACCAACCATCAATTTCCATGTTTTCCCTTGTTCATGTGGAAAATCAGCTGCCCCCACATACCCAACATTGATTGCTGGAGAAGGGGAGGCTTGTAATACTAGTAACGGGTTCAGCCTTCACACAAAAGAAAGCAGCATTTTGGAATGTCCAAAATAACTTAAATAAAGTTTAAACAGTCATACTTTTATTCAAGAGTTCAAACTGTTTTAGACCAGAATTGTAGATCATAAATTTACCCAGGCCCGTCGGAACCGCTACGGCCGGTACGGCCATGGCCTTACCACTTTTCAGCCTAAAAAAAAACAGTCCATATTTCACCTCATGGAAATATTACCATTGTACTCATAAACATTCAATATTTGTATAATATTGTATAAATATGATAACTTTATAGTTTCGGTGATTTTTGAATGGTTGATTTCACATTTTGTTTTATTTTTTGAGTGACTTTAATATGAATTTAGTATTGTATGTCTTATTCGAGAGAATTTTACGGTTGATCATTTTATTTTGAATGTCCTAGTTTTGAAGTTTAGTCCTATTAACTTGCCGTTGAAATTGTACTTCTCATTTTCAAAAGTGCTTGGGCTTCCAGGGGCTTCGCCCCCTTGAACCCCCATGAGGGGCTCTGACCCTTCAAACCCAGCTGGGTTTGTTCACCCCCAGACCCCCAATGTGGGCTGTACCACTTTTAATTTGCTTCCAACGGGCCTGAATTTACCAACTTAAAAGGGCATTTCGTGATTCACAGGCTCATCCCCCCACTTTTCTATTAAAAAAAGTAGAGATTTTTATACCACTGGAAACCTCTGGCTTTTGTACCAAAAATTTCTTGCAGATTAATTCGTTTAGCAAAGATATCGTCAAATTTGAATTTCGTTCTGGTATACCAGAACGAAATTATAACAGTGGCCTATGGAGCAGTGTACACATAATCATGCATAACTCGCAAACGCAAAATCGCAATCAACTGAAATTTTGGGAATAAGCTTTTTTTGTGGATATCTACTGAAAAATATCATAAAAAGAGGATGCTAGGGTCACGAAATCCTCCTTTAAATCAGACCTAGAAATCATGAAGAGCAGTTATTTTTAGCAATGTTGAAACCATACCTTTTCCTGTAACTTCAATATCTCTATGCTCTTAGGTAAAGTAGAACTAAGTATAAGTGCAGATAACCTCTGGCATCTCTGTGCTATCCATGTAGTGTTGCTAGTTTGTGTTTCAAGTAGCATTTCTAGAAGGTTTGCATGACAATCTAGCAGCACCCATTCCATTGATTGGTATGTATCTCCACGGGAGACAAGGGAACACAGGTTCTTAGAGGCTACCAAGGCAACACTGAAATGTCAACATTTATACAAATGTAATTATAAATAGAGGGGCATCCTATCTACTGTGTCCTAGTAGGACATCAGTCACTGTGACACATTTTTATTAAAATAATAAAAATGTCTCACATTAAGTGATGTTTTGCTAGGACACAGCAGACCACCTCTCTCTTTATACTGTTATTTACTTGGCCGGGAGACATTAATGAGAGTAGAAAATTATTATATATGTTTAACTGTACTTCAATTTGCTGGCAGATCCACTATGATCTATTGTGGCATGACATACAGACTGTATCAAATGATGGGACATGACTGCCACATCAACATGCAACATAGGATCCACATAATTTGTTGATTAATGTCAAAAAAATTATGATAATTTCAAGATCATATCGTGGGTTGAGAACCAGAAAGCATTAACTCAAGAAATGCCATTTAGAGGAAAACAAGTTTGAATACTTTTGCGAACTAAACCTATTTATATAACAATGTAAGAGCAAATTTTTTCTACGTTGACAAACTTTTGGACACGTCATCTCTTGGATTTTGCTACAAGTCTGGGAGATAGAAGCTATTGGGCCCCAATGCAAAAAAAGATATTTTAAAAATTCAGCATTCCTTTGTTGCCATGGTAATAGGCCTACCTTGTTTTTGTTGATTTTAGGTTAAAAAACACCATAATTCCTCTGATTTCACTCGTGAAAAAGTACAAACTTTGCAAAAACCGCACATAAAGGTGGTAGATATTTTGCCCAAACGGACTTCACAGTTGAGTAACCCTAGCAATTGTCTTACAATTACCCAATTTTAATAAGTCAGTGTTGCCAGATTGATACCCTGTTGCCACGCTGAAATTTCACATTTTCAGAAGTTGAAAAACAAGAATTTTCATGGTCAACTTTAAGTTCTTACACCCGCCCTCGAGGTGAATTATTTTTCTTCATTCTTGGTAAATATAACAATGACATTATGCCCTTTCAGGTGATAGAAGAAAAACTTTGGGCATATGCAGAATTACGGCATCACGTGACGTGTAAATAATGCGAACTGATTCAGTAGAAAAAACATGATAAATAGGCCTACATCTGCCTGATCCAATCCTAGTAATGTTGGCATTTAAATGTAGAATTTTGTTTCCAAAATTACATCTGAGATACTTTTAAAACCCAACCATGTTTATCAAAACAAAATGGATGACTTTAAGGTATATACTCCTGGTCATAAAAACCCCCATCTTGCACTACTTCGCTGAAAATGTTAATGGTGTTGCATTAGACCTGTTAAAAATGAGGGAAACACCACTAAGAAAATGAGAAATTCTCATATGGTTTTTTCTGCACCAGTTCTGCATGGGGAACAAGAATTAATTAGGTTAAAAGTCTGTAACCTGAGAATTTTAATGTGAGGGCGCTTTTTTCAAAATGGCCACCAAAATCCAATGTAAAGCAATTATACGGTTAAAATTGTCAGGTAATAGATATAATTGACCACAATTTGGATCAGTATTGATGGCAGTAATGTATAACTATGTCAAGGAATTAATGGGAAAGTGCCAAGAGGTCACAGTTGAGGGCGCTTTTCAAAATGACTGCCAAAACCAATGAAAACCATACATGATACGCTTAAAATGATCACTTCAGAGGTATAATTTACCCGATTTTGAATTAGTATTGTTGCCAGTAAGTATAAATAAGTCACAGAATTATTGGGAGGTACCAGAAGGTCACAGCTGAGGGCGCTTTTCAAAATGGTCGCCACAAGTTTATGAAAAACAAATAATTGTCACTTATGATGTATATAATTTATAATTTCCAGATTTTGGATGAGTATTGCTGGTAGTCAAGTATAAATAAGTCAAGGTATTAATAGGAAGGTACCAAGAGGTCACAGTTGAGGGCGGTTTTCAAAATAGCAGCCAAAATGAAGTTTGTTTCGGGGTCACCTCAGGAACCTAAAAAAGTTGGTTTGGTTCGGTTCGGGGGATGCAAAGGTAATGGTCCTTTTTTCTTGTTTTGGATCAAATATTTTGTAAAATAATTGAATTTGGTATCCTTGCTTTAAAAAGCTAGCACTAAAATTGGATTTTATGGCTCATCATCTACCAGTCACTGAGATAGTTGTCATTCAATAATGATATTACTGTCAGCCGGTCTTGATCTCGGTCTTGGACTGCCTGGTCTCAGTCTCAGTCTCGGATAGGCCGGTCTCGATTACAACATTGTTGTACACATTGTTGTTAGTGTTAGTGTTGTAGTCGAGATCGGCCTATCCGAGACCAAGACCGAGACCAGGCAGTCCGAGACCGAGACCAAGACCGAAACAGGCAGGTCCGAGACCGATACCGGGCTTCAAAATTAATGTCATAAATGATAAATATATAAATGATAACCATCTTGGTGACCGGTACATGATGAGCCATATGAATAAAATTTTAGAGCTAGCTTAAGGACACCAAAATTCAATTATTTTTTGGTCCCCACATATATGTGGGGCTTATGTTATCATCCAGATGGTTGCCTGGTTGTTTGTTTGTTACTTTGTTTGGCTGTCCGGGCGGAAGCAAATTCATTAATCCAATTTACAGCTCGAACGCACTCACCGATTCACTTCAAACTTGGTACAGTGATAGGATATGATGGCATGATGTGCTGTATAGTTTTGTGTCATGTAATTTGCATATTTATGAATATTAATGAGCTGATTTGCATATTTTGCACAATTTTTCATTAATCCACTCTGCATCTTAAACTCAATAACCGATCAACTTCAAACTTGGTTTGTTGATTTGACATGGTTGCCTGATGTGCTGTATAGTTTTGTGTCATGTTATTTGCATATTTATGAATATTAATGAGCTTATTTGCATATTTTGCCTACATTTTGCCTACGTTCTGCAGCTCCAACGCAATAACCGATCAACTTCAACCTTGGTATGGGGATAGGATATGGTAGCCTGATGTGCTGTATAGTTTTGTGTCATTTATGAATATTAATGAGCTTATTTGCATATTTTGCCTAAATTTTCATTAATCCACTCTGCAGCTTAAACGCAATAACCGATCAACTTCATTATTATGTTTTCAGGGTTATTAGGAGTTAAGAAAGCCTAATAATGATAATATTGGATGGCTTATTTCGCATGATACCATAACACGGATTCGTCATACAAATATCGAACTCGCCATTGGCTCGTCCGATATTTTTACGACTCATCCGATATGGTATGGTATCATGCTCAGCCATCCAATATTATATCAAACTTGGTTTGGTGATTTGATATGTTGGCCTGGATTGCTGTATAGATTTTTGTCATGTTATTTACATATTTATGAATATTGATAAGCTGATTTGCATATTTTGCACACATTTTCATAAATTCAATCTGCAGCTTAAATGCAATAACCGATCAACTTCTAACTTGGTATTGTGATAGTATATGGTGGCCTGATAAGCTGTATAGTTTTGTGTCATGTTATTTGCATATTTATGAATACCAATGAGCTTATTGCATATTGCTTATTATTTTTATTTATAAACCTTTGTTATCTACACACCTTTATGTGGGGTCACCTTAATTACGAACCGCGTAATTCTAGTTAAAACGTTTGATCCAAAACATGAGAAATATACTAGGGGAGCTAGGACCACCTCCTTTGCAACCCCCAACCGAACCAAACTAGCTGTCTTAGGTTCCTGAGGTGACCCCAAAACATACTTCATAGGATTTTGGCGGCTATTTTGAAAGCGCCCTCAACTGTGACCTTGGTATCTTCTTATTATTAATACCTTGACTTTTTTATCATAGGCTTAGGAACCGGGGGGCTTGGGGGGGGGGGGCTCACCCCTCAATAATTTTGGTGCGGCATCCTCGCACACCCCCAAGTGTGGCCCACACACAAATTTTCAACTTTCAGGCCCCCCCCCCCATGTTAAAAATCTTCCGAAGCTAATGTTTATACTTTACTGCCAGCAATTCTCGTCAAAATCTGGTAAATTATAGATCATAAGTGACCATTTTAACTGCATACATATGATTTTCATAAACTTTGGGCGGCCATTTTGGAAAGCGCCCTCAGCTGTGACTTTCTGGTACCTTCCTAATAATACTGTGACTTATTTATACTTACTGCCAACAATACTAATTCAAAATCTGGTAATTTATACCTCATAAGTGATCATTTTAAGCGTAGGCATATGATTTTCATTGGATTTTGGCAGCCATTTTGAAAAGCGCCCTCAACTGTGACCTCTTGGCACCTTCCAATTAATTCATTGACATAATTATACATTACTGCCATCAATACTAATCCAAATTGTTGTCAATTATACCTATTACCTGATTTTAACCGTATAATTGCTTTACATTGGAATTTGGTGGCCATTTTGAAAAAAGCGCCCTCACATTAAAATTCTCAGGTTACATACTCTTACCTCATACTTGTTCCCCATGCAAAACTGGTCTAGAAAAACCATATGAGAATCTCTCCTTTTCTTAGTGGGGCTTCCCTCATTTTTAACTGGTCTAATGCAACACCATTAACATTTTCATGTAAGTAGTGCAAGATGGGGAGTTTTTATGACCAGGAGTATATACCTTAAAGTCATCCATTTTGTTTTGATAAACATGGTTGGGTTTTAAAAGTATCTCAGATGTAATTTGGGCAACAAAACTCTACATTCAAACTCCAGCATTACTACGATTGGATCAGGCAGATGTATTTAGCATGTTTTTCTAATGAATCAGATCAAGCATTATTTACACGCCACGTGATGCCGTAATTCTGTATATGCCCAAAGTTTTTCTTCTATCACCTGAAAGGGCATAATGTCATTGTTATATTTACCAAGAATGAAGAAAAATAATTTACCTCGAGGGCGGGTGTAAGAACTTAAAGTTGACCATGAAAATTCTTGTTTTTTCAACTTCTGAAAATGTGAAATTTCAACGTGGCAACAGGGTATCAATCTGGCAACACTGACTTATTAAAATTGGGTAATTGTAAGACAATTGCTAGGGTTACTCAACTGTGAAGTCCGTTTGGGCAAAATATCTACCACCTTTATGTGCGGTTTTTGCAAAGTTTGTACTTTTTCACGAGTGAAATCAGAGAAATTATGGTGTTTTTTAACCTAAAATCAACAAAAACAAGGTAGGCCTGTTACCATGGCAACAAAGGAATGCTGAATTTTTAAAATATTTTTTTTGCATTGGGGCCCAATAGCTTCTATCTCCCAGACTTGGAGCAAAATCCAAGAGATGACGTGTCCAATAGTTTGTCAACGTAGAAAAAATTTGCTCGTAAGTGTCTGGTTTAATTTAACTCAAATTTGGTACTATGATAACTGAAAGTTGTATCCTATTTATTATAACAAATGTGACCGTCCATGACGAAATGCTCGTAAAGTCAGCCTCCGGTAAATTTTGTTTTATTTTGTGTTTAAAAATATATATCATAAGCTTCAAAATGATATCATTTGACTTCAAAACATATCCAGAAGCGGAGTTATGGTTTGTTGCACTTTGCTCCTTCAGCAAAAGGTACCTTATTTTGGTGCTACATATGTTTATTTTTCCACATTGCTGGTAATAAATATCAAACAGTCATAATTGGCAGTCACTTCATATCATTCCCATATGTCAACAAGCTTCAGGAATGTCCTCTCATTGTTAATTGTTGATTATCCCACCACCAGGATTTCACTTTAGCCAAAGCAAACAAAGACAAAAGGTATTTATGAATTCTATACATAGTTTAAGCTTATTATCCTCTTCAACAATAGGATTAATGATTGGTTTAAATGGTGTTTGACTGGCACTGGCAAAATGAGAAACATGTCGCACCAAATCGAGGTACATATGTATACAACCTTTATGCACATTTTGCACTGTAACTCAGAATACAATTTGCCGACTTTACGAGCATTTTGTGATGTACGGTCACAAATGTAAATTATGGTGAAGAATAGTGGAATTTAAGATACTCTTTAGAATTCCTTTAAGTGCTGAGTTACGTCTTTCTGGTGCTAACTGAAATCTATAATTTCTGAGTTACGGCTTCTAACTTTCAATGTTGTCAATGGTGAATGGAATATGTTATTATGATCTCTTTACAATTTAAGCCAATAACCATTCAATAATCTATTGCAGTTCTGTAACTATATTCAAAAAATGTACTTAAAGATGGATTAGTGTCAATTGTGTGCAATATTTCAACATAATTGTTAACCTCCAGTGACATGAAGCTTAAAAGGGCATTTCGTGATCCACAGCATCATCCCCCCCCCCACTTTTCTCAAAGAAAGTTGAGATTTTTATATCACTGGAAACCTCTGGCTACATAATGTTTATGTACAAAAAATTTCTTGCACATTATCCGTTTACCAAAGATATCGTGAAATTTGAATTTCGTTCTGGTATACAACACATTGTCTATGGAGCAGTGTAATACACATAATCATGCATAACTCGCAAACGCAAAATCGGAATCAACTTTTTGGGAATAAGCTTTTTTCGTGGATATCTACTGAAAAATGTCATAAAAAGAGGATGCTAGGATCACGAAATACTCCTTTAAATTGTGTCATCTTTGGAATGTACGGTACATATAATTGTGCAGGTCAGAAAGACTTATCTCAGTGTTTGACCAAATTGAGTTCAGGCTAGAAAACCTCAACTCACTGGCTAACTGCAATTGGCTAAGTAGAATTGTGTTATATCTGCAATATGAAGTTTGATTGGGTTTAAGTTTTATGATTGCAAGAATCTGTGGGCGCAGGCGATTATTTTGGTACCAAAATCTCAAAATGGCCAAAAAGTGAGTTAAGGGGGTACTACACCCCTGTGGTAAATTTGGGACTATTTTTGCATTTTCTCAAAAATAATAACACACTGGTAACAAAGTTATGTATATTATTGGGGCAAGAAACCAACTACTACACTGAAATTTCAGTGACTCAAGACAAGCGGTTCAGTATATATGATAGGAAACAAGGTACATTCTAGCGGTACCTCTTTTTTATCATAAATAACAAACCGCTTGTCTTGGGTCACTGAAATTCCAGTGTAGTAATTGGATTCCTTGCCCCTATAATATACATAACTTTTTTTTACCACTGTGTTATTAGTTTTTGAGAAACATGCAAAAATAGACACAAATTTATAGAGGGGTGTAGTACCCCCTTAAGGATTTCTGGTTCTGAACCCTCGATATGTTGCCTTTGGAAGATACAGGCTTTTCAATAAGGTCGTGTTCACACTATGCCTGTTTTGCCCTGGGTCCTGGGTACAACCCGGGTTAGACCCGGGTTGGTTATAAGTGTGAACAGGAAAAAACCTCAAAAAAATCGACCGGTCAATTTTTTTTTTTCAACCTAGGAAAGAGTAGGTTAAAACCGGGTCAAACCGGGTATGACCTGGTCAATTGTAGTGTGAACAGAAATTCACTGTTTGACCGCATTACTAGAAGTAAAGCGCAACCATTATCACCCCATTTCTATTGTGTCTGTCTGCACTGGGAAAAGGATGATTCAGTTCTTTGCCAATAAAATCAATAAACATCTATTCCTGAGATAAGAAAGTTATTTTCATGCAAACAAATTACTAGTATTATCGAATCAAGAAGTAACAATTATGTTTGTGAGTTTTAACCCAAAACAGAAGCAACTAGATAAATTACATAAGGTGGAATTAGAAAATAAAATTTAAAAAATTAGCATAGTTAGGCGGGAGCCTGTTATATATACCGGCAATGACAGAATATGTAGGCCTATACGCCTGCATCATCAGTAGGCTTAGGTAAAATAATCAACCCGGTCAATTTTCTTCATGAGAGTGGGTATAGTGTGAACAGAGATTTTTTGAACCCGGGACCCGGGTACAACCCGGATTAACTCGGGTCCCGGGTAAATAATTCATATGTGAACATGCCCTAAGTATCAAAACTGATGGGTACCAATGATGGTGATACAGACTGTATGCAATTGTGAGGGCATACTACTTCAAATCCAAACAGTTCTAATTTTTTCACTCAGTTTATTATATTGACAGTTGTCCTGAGTTTTACTGCTTCTACTAATTAATCTTCAAATTAATGTTAAATATAAAGTGTTAATATTAACCAAACATGGTCCGATTAAAAAAAATCTTGAAAAGTGCAGCTCATCAATTATTCCAAAGCTGCAGATTTACCTGTGATAGACATCTTGTACAGTCATGTATTTGTCTTGAGGTACCTTCTTCAGCAGACCACCCAGCTGGACACATCCTCGTAGCATCTGGACATTGGATTGTCTCCATAAATCTTCAGCATGGAGACAGAATTCTTTTGAACTGATGAAAAACAAAACAAAATCAAGCAATGAAACAAACACAAAACCAACTTATTTTAGTGGAGTTATTGCAGGTTTATTTGTTTAACAAACAGTGCTCCCCTATTACTAGCTGTAAAATGTAGGTGCACCTGTACAATATGACATGTTAATGTGTAGTGACAAAATGGTCCACTTTGCTGTGACACTTTACAACAACACTTCATTATAAAATAACAAGCCCAGATCCTTTAACAAGATGTGTGTACTTTTTTCTTGCCACTGATTCGCTGCTCAAGCAATCTGCTTGTAGTCAGCACAAGTATTTAATTAGGGATTCAATCATGTTTCACCGTTGTTCATCACCGATTAACAACGATGCGTCCACGTCGTCTGCGTGGTTTACTTCGCAAAGCTGCCCTCGCATGAAGTAAACCATGCAGACGCTGCTGACGCGAAGTTGTTAATCGGTGATGAACAACGGTGAAACATGATTGAATCCTTTCAACAACGAAACAAGCTAAAGATCGTCTAGTTCACATGATTCTTTCATTCGGAATATACGTTTGCCACTCAACCTTACACGAAGATCGATGATTTCTCTGTTGTAATCAGCAATAAAACTAAACAATAAAGCGGTAATGTTTAGCTGTTACTTTAATAACATATTTTAATATTTTAAAAGAAAGTGTTTATGCATAGGTTCCAGGCATGACAAATTTTACGCGCTCACACGTACGTGTAACCTTGCGTTCGCGTATACACTACTGGAAAAGTGTGGATTCATCACGGATTAACAACGATTGGCTCCTGTACAAAGGCATAGGAAGAGTTGTTGAATTGGACATACATGTCAGCAGAAGTATTTAATTGGACATGTATATCTTGTATACGGCAATTATACTTGAGATTTGAGTACACGTTTTAATAACATTTATTCCTATTATAACAAAATCATGTAGAGCAGTGCTTGAACCTGCAGTCAGTATTTTCACCATATGTTCAATAAATCCTATTATTTTTACCTGTCCTTGTCATTTTCAGCTTCTGCTGTGCCAAGTTGCAATACATGTTGTACACCATCATGTAGATATACAGCTGCCTCCTTGCTTCGACTCCCAGCTCCATCTTTTTGGAGGGCCAGTGCAAGTCCTAGATAAAATCTGACCAAAGTAAACCAAATTGTCAATTTAGCTAGGATATATCAATGCTTTACTCATTACTGTTAAGTAATGTAAACTAGCAAAATGAACATTAGCCAGGTAAATATTTCCTTGTTTGATTCAGTTCAGTTTCAACTTTTAATGTAGGCCTATTCCTTTGATAATGACACAGGTACAAGCCTGCCCCATATTTATCAAAATATTCTAGAAACTAGGTTGCACTGGGGTGGTTATGAGCAATACTTAATGGACAAGATGATTTTTGTGGATAAAATTGATCAAATGTATTCCCCCATAAAAACATTAATTCTTTGTAGCCTAGAATCTGCACCAGAAAACAACTCAAAGATCATCCATTATTATATAATACGAAGCTTTTAGCTACATCACAAATTTTTAATACTCCATGGTAACACCGTGCACGATATTTTAATACTGAATAGGCGTGCACTTGTAGTGCATTACGTGGCATACCTCGCATGCGGAGAGACCAAAGCAGGCATAATTGATTGAGTTAAAGGAGGATTTCGTGATCCTAGCATCCTCCTTTTACGGCATTTTTCAATAGATATCCACGAAAAAAGCTTATTTCTAAAATTTTAGTTGATTCCGATTTTGCGTTTGTGAGTTATGCATGATTATGTGTATTACACCCAGCAAACACAAAAACGTTTTAAAAACGTTTTAAATAAGTTATATTTTGGCGTTTGGTTTCGGTAAAACGTTTTAATAACATTAAAATGTCGGGTTATATAAAGGTCATGAAAACGTTTTAAAACGGATAGTATAAAAACACACTACAACAAAATGTTTTCAAAATGTTATTGTAAACTATTTTTTTTTTTTTTTTTTCCAAATGTTCTTAAAATGTATTTTTCAAAACGTTTTAATGACATTTAAATGTCGGGTTATATAAAGGTCATGAAAACGTTTTTAAAATGTTATTGCAAATATTTTGGGCAAACATTTTCCGAAAAATATTTTGTCAACCCCAAAATAACATTCTGTTTAGAATGTTTTGTATCAAGTTTTCAAAAATGTTTTTGGAACGTTATAAAAACGTTTTTATACCCTTTATATAACCCGACATTCAAACGTTTTCTATAAAACATTTTGTGTTTGCTGAGCAGTTTATTATCAAGAAATGTTTTTTAATGTTATAAAAACGTTTTATACCCTTAATATACCCTTTATATAACCCGACATTTAAACGTTGTCTAACAACCTTTTATAACCTTTTGCAAATGATGTCGAAAACGTTTTGTGTTTGCTGGGATGCTCCATAGACAATGTGTTGTAATTTCGTTCTGGTGCACCAGAACGAAATTCAAATTTAGCGATATATTTTTGCTAAACGAATTAATCTGCAAGAAATATTTGGTACATAAACATTATGTAGCCAGAGGTATCTAGTGGTGTAAAAATCTCAACTTTTTTTTGGGAAAAGTGGGGGATGAGGCTGTGGATCACGAAATGCCCCTTTAAGCAGTTTGTTGTTTTGTACCGCCAGCAAACACGATGAAAATGATTACACTAAACGACTGGATTCCAAATGGCACCAGCATGTTTAGTTTGATACTTTGGTACTCAAAGCGCATAGAAAAAGCTACATAATTATTATAAAATAATAATAATATTGGGTGGCTTTATTTCGGGTTGTATGAGAATATACTGCACTTGCCATGAATGATATTCAACTCGCCATTGATCTATATGCAATGATAATATCTTGTGATATTTTCAGGATGGTAAAGCAGCTCCAGTTCAATTCATATCCGGGCTCCCATTAATGCACATATGTGGTTCATATCCTTTTGCTAAATTCAGTTTTGTGACATCTTTACACATAACTATCTAGACAAACGATCTACTCAAGAGAAACAGTATGAGATTGAGGGGACAGACGAGGCAAAGAAAAATCAGTTGTTGTGAAAGAAACTTTACACTCACCTTGCCAAAATAAAGGTAGGTTTTAAACCAACTGCCAGCTGCAGTCTTTCTATTGCATCATCTGTGTTGCCTTGTAGTAGCGTTAGTCTGCCAACATGGATGTTATAGAGCACATTATTTTGGTCCAGTGATAAAGCATCCAGATATTTAAGATAAGCTTGGCCTAGTGGAGTCTCTTGATCTGCTGCTGCTTGAGCTGCTTTACCATCCTGAAAATATCACAAGATTTTATCATTGCATATAGATCAATGAATTCAGCCCCCGGGATTCAGCCAAGGAGTTTGTTGCTCCTAACTCCTCACTGTCATGTACATCTACCCAAGCCATTACCCAATCATGTTATCATAATCAGTTATACTGTCATATCCAAAGAATGGTGAAAATATATGTGTATTTGACCAGTGGGATACCATTCAGCATGTTCAACAGGAATAGAGGTTATCCACTTTACTCATGCGTGACTTCTAACAAAAGGCGCTGATTCCCGTAGTATTCCTCATTCAAACCAATTCAATGCACGACCTCAGAATTACCTGCATGACTTTGGCGGGCTATTTTGAAGCAGTCATGGTTGCACATGTAGGTACTTCTTTTGAAAGTCCTAAACAAGGTATAGCAGTCGCCTGTAGGATATGCAACTTATAGAACATGGATAACCTCTATTATGCAGTTATCATAATAGTTATTAGAATATGGTGATGCTGTGGTGCATCACTGATGAAACATTTCAATTATATATTGAATCAAGTTGCATTTGACAGGTCTGCTTGCTCAGAATTAATCTATTATTCATTCCTTCACAAGTTTTCAATAGTTTTCCAATTTAACCCCTGAGCACTACCTGCCGATCTAACATTGCCTCCAATTGGTCAATTACATGATATCTTCTCTTTAATCACCAATCAGAATGGAGCTTTGCAAATAATTCACCCCAATTTGTTGTGTGTGTGTGGTGAAATTATTCTAACAATGTTGCTGATTGGGCCAGTTGATAATGAAAACTTCTTTTTGGCCAATTGGCAGGTAGTTCTCATGTGGTTACGATATATATTGAAAAAAGTAAACAAGTGCACAAATCGATTGACACATTAGTTCTCTAGGGACCTATCGTGCTCATAATAACCATTTATGTGGCAAAATTCAGGATATGCTTACAGTTTAAAATTTAATCATATTACAGTAGGTACCTGTGTTGCCTGTTTCGATTTCCAGATGTACAAGTTCTGTACATAGTCTGCCTTGCCTGATTGTCCCTGATCCAACAAATACTTATATTCTTCATCTATGGCTTGTAGTTGACGTGATAAAGGAGCATTAGCTCCTGCTCCTCTCTGTTCACAAATGGCTTGGATATCATCCTCTTTACTGCTATCCTTAGCTGATTGACCTGTACCAATAGTCAAACCTCCAAAATTGTCATCTAAATCAGCATCCTAGAAATTAAACAAAGAGGAAAATGTCTTCAAAATAAGTTAATTTGATGATGCACTACTATTAGTTAAACCCATGAGAGCTTACTTTATCCAAATTTTTACTATATCATTTAGGGGCTGTGCAAATAATTATGAGCCTGGGGGAATATTTAAATGACATGCCAAAATGTCTTCCCCCCCCCCTGGCCTGCCAATTAATTGCTTGCCCCTCCCCCTCGGCCTTCCAAAAATCTTGGACCCCCTTTTTGGGTTCCCAATTTGCAAACTTTAAATGGTCTAGATATATAATGCAAGCGTAGCGAGCAGCCCAATTTTGCACATTTGAATGTTTGTAGTGTTTTTCTAAGCCTTTTTAGAGCGTGTTATTTAAAAGGTGCCCTGTAAATGTGTGTCAAAAATTCCTTCCCTCCCTCGGCCTACGAAAATTCCTTTCCCCCTTCTTGGCCTGCCAAAAAATCTTTGCCTGTACCAATTTTGCCCCCAGGGCTCATAATTATTGCACAGCCCCTTAGGGTTGCAATCTATAGTCAGTGCATTTAGCCAACTTACATGAAATATTATGCAACAGGAACTGCTCCCAAGTTATCTATCTCATGTATCAAGAAAACATCTATATCTAAAAATGCTTTCGTACACGTTCGGGTCGGCTTGATTCATTTTTCAGGCGGGTTGAAGCATTTATATTTGGTTCTATTTTCCAATATATTTAGTGATAATTTTGTTATAAAAATCACATATGAAATAGGTTAATGACTCGTCTACTGCACTCCCTTCTTCGGGCTCGTGTATTAGATGCATCAACATCAGCATGTGTGCATTATTTTGCCTAATTTATCTCCCAACAAGTAATATGCATTCATTAACCTATAATTCAATATTTACACCGGGGGTGTGAGAGTTTCAGATTCCCCCTTGTTTTCTCCATTTAAAACTTAACATTTCCCCCTCATGGTTCAAGTAAACAATTCAGATTCCTCCTTCAAGCCCCCCTCCCCCCCCAATTCGGATTCCCTCTTTAAAAACCCCAATCTCCCCACCATAAATATAGAATGGTCCCTTACGGGGCAAATATAAAGCAGTGGGTGATATCTCTGAGCTGTTTATTTATTGACTATTTCTTAGATCAAGATCATAAGCTTACATCTTTCTTGAGCCCGAACATATCTTGTGCATAATAATGCTCTTCTAGTATCAGTCCAAGTTGGAAATGAAGTTCAGCTTTCTTTGCATCTTTCTTGATGGCACAAGCAATGTTGATAGCAGCAGTGTTCAGTAAATCCAAAGGAGATTTCCCATCTTGAAATCTGCCTGCTTGACCTGTAAGAAAACAAAATAATACACAAACAAGTTAACTTTGAAGGAGTTCATTATATGTTGTTGAGGGGGCACAGAAATTTTTCAGGGATAAAATGAGGATGGCAAAGAGTATAAAGTATCAGAGTTTTGGAATTAAATCTAATACTGGAACTTACTTTTTTGCAACTGACGTTGCATCTGGAACCACCAGACTTCATCAGGCAACTGACCCGTTGGGCTGGTAATGTGATAGACGGCTAGGTTGTGACCAGCCCAACGGGTCAGTTGCTTGATGAAGTCTGGTGGTTCCAGATGCTACGTCAGTTGCAAAAAGTATGTTCCAGTATTAGATTTAATTCCAAAACTCTGTTTGAAACTACTGGATGACTAAGAACATTCACTCATTAGTATAAAGTATCATTAAAATGACTTAAAATGGGACAAAAAATTAACAAATGAGGATGACAATTTGACTTTGCCCTCCCCCTAAAATCCTGGCTACGCTACTACATGTAGTTGGGCGCAGCACCAGCAACTATATGGGTATTGCATGACTGCCTGTTGTGTGCTTTTGAGAATGTACACAAGCCCAAGGTGATAGTAACAAAAAAAATCTTCACCTATTATCATATTATGAGATGATCAAAGTATGGGTGATTGGCTAAAAAAAAAAAAAAATGCTGCACGGTCACATTTAATATTTGTGTAAACTTCTTTTATGGCTTCCCTTGTAACAGTAAGTCTAAAATGCCATTAGGTAAGAGATTCAACTAAAGATTTGTTTAAATATTTTGTGTGATTTGAGGGAAATTCTTAGCTATGGTTTATGAATATAGCCACTGAACTCCAGTGCATTAACCCTAATCAAACCAAACTACAAAAAACCTCAATTCACAAATCATCTGCAAGCATGGGTATCCCATGTGATATGATTGCATCATCAAGTGAACAGTCATATGTGATGCGATCAAGCAAAATGAGTCCGATGTCGGAAATATTGATTTTGAGATATAATCAATAATAGTATTCAACTTCCTTTGTATTCTATTGTTCTGAGCAGCACTAAAAGGACCATATCTCTGGAACCATAAGTCTAATTATGATGGGGGTTTCAGCAAAATAAAGCGCTGAGAATGTCTCATATAATGAGATTGAAAACTGAATTTTGATTTTGTTTGACATCGGACTCATTTTGCTTGATCGCATCACATATGGGCACGGAAAGCTTGGCTGGCCAAGGTAGACCCTGCAGCAAGGTATGACCGTGCATGTGCCTGGCATCCGAGGGGTCCCTGTTCCAAAATCACACAAAAGTTTTCTATTCTTCTTCCTTCCTTCTTTCCTGGAGTAGGCCTGGAGTGTTAGGGTTAAATCAGCCTGTATTGCCATGTATATCCCAACTTCAATAGTTTAGTCTGAAGCACAATGCTCTGGAGAAACTATGCCAAAGTTTTCTGGAAAATGACTTTAATGCAGATTGTCCAGGAGTGAAACTTTGGATTCTGGCTTTGTAGGTTAATTATAGCTTTACCAAGGTATGGACTTCAGCTGCAAATACTTCAACGTTGCTATTGCTTACGATTTATCACAAAGATTATAACTTACCATGTTTTGGTAGATTATCCCTGTAATCTTTTATGTGTTTCTTGGCTTCAGTTACCAGCTTGTCAATATTTGTTTCACCAACACCTTGACCGCTGAACTTCTTCTCCCAACTGTGTTCCTGTAAACCACAAAACACATGTAAAACTGTGATAAGACATACAAAGTCCAGGAAAGACTTACCTGACAAATTCAATACCTACTCACTTAATACTCACAACACCAATTGTGGTATGGAGGGAGTACTTTGGGTAATTTCACTAGCTCAGTCTCACAGGTCTATCTAAAGCTTCAAGAGCATAGAGAGAGCATGAGATTGACCCATTTCAACTGAATTCTACTTTTTGAGAATATGCTGACATGTTGAGTTTATTTTCTAAAAATTGGACATTTGTCCAAGAAATGCTGATTAAGACTGACTGGGTACTGATGTACATCAATCGTTTGAGTAGACCAGTTGATGTCCGGGAGATTCAGATCACTACTGATCCATACAACAGCACTGCGAAATTTGGTGGCAATTTCTTCAACATGGGAGCACATTTTTTCCAAGTACTTGGAATTGTTGTTCCACAATGAGAACAGTGTTTTTGTCAAGGGTAAGCTTCGCAAAATTTGACTCAATGTCTTCATCGGTTTCTATACGGTCAAACACATAATCTTTTCAGACAGCAAGTAAAACACCTCTGTATCCATCCTTACGATCTTTACGGATGACTTCATACGATGGTGGAAATATCTCGGAGCTACAGCCGGTACTGTTAAGCCAGGTCTCTGTGCCAATGATGATACTTGGTCATTATGTTGCCAATTTACTTTTTCTTATTTTTGACACTTTGGTTCATCAGAAGTTATAGTTTTTGAAGGTTACATTTAAAAATCACAAAATTATTTTGCATGTTAGTTATCCTGCAGATGTAACTTTGCTGCAATAACTGTATTTGGATTATGATACTTGGTCATTATGTTGCCAATTTACTTTTTCTTATTTTTGACACTTTGGTTCATCAGAAGTTATAGTTTTTGAAGGTTACATTTAAAAATCACAAAATTATTTTGCAAGTTAGTTATCCTGCAGATGTAACTTTGCTGCAATAACTGTATTTGGATTATGATTTATTAATGCTCTGCATTCAATGGAAAAAGTTAAACTTTTGAAATATTTTTCAAAATATCAAGATAAGCTACTGGATCAATACTAGGCTTGTTAGTACTCAATTTAATGCAATTTTCATGCTGATTCCAAATATGGTCATGAAAATTTACATTTATGAAATTTTTGAATTTTTAAAAAAAATTTGAAACTTGTCGTCTGCAGTCGACACCCGCGTGAAGAGAGTTAAGGTGGTACTACACCCCTTGATAAATTTGTGACTATTTCGGCATTTTTCTCAAAAAATTATAACACACTGATAACAAAAGTTATGTATATTATAGGGGTAAGGAATCCAGTTACTACACTGGAATTTCAGTGACTCAAGACAAGCGGTATGTTATTTATGATAAGAAAAGAGGTACCGCTAGAATGTTCCTCATTTCTGAACATATAAATGAACCAATTGTCTTGAATCACTGAAATTTCAGTGAAGTAATTGGATTCCTTGCCCCTATACTTTTGTAACCAGTGTGTAGTTATTTTTTGAGAAAAATGCAAAATTAGTCACAAAATTTATCAGGGGGTGTAGCACCACATTAAACTAGTATTGTCTTACTTTTACAGAATGTTTTATCTCTCTGTTAGTAAATTTACTGGTACACATTGAAGCTTTGTGCCAATCTCCTTCACTTTTCAGTAGTTTTCTGCTACAATCTTTGCAAGTATCACATTCTCCCTGTGAAAGAAAGTAAAAAATAATGTATAGGTCATATAGTACAGTTGCTAAGCCGAAGCATTGTGCATTTTGTGATAAAGGCATGAGAATATCCACACATGAAATACATGATCCAAGGTTCATTTTAAGATGTGGAGGCATTTTGGATTTGCGACCATACACTTATTGTGTGGAAACCTATAATGCTTTTATCACAAAGTGCACAATTGTAGCAAATTTGAGAGCTTGGCAAGCTGAACTCAGTTAAACTAGCTCAAAATTATTTCAGGATCACTGGGCTATATATCTGCTTTAACAGTGGATCTTCATTCTACCATGTGAAGGCATCAAAAGGTTCACTGTTGTGCAAGCTTAAAACATGCCAGCTTTTGTCAGGATTAACATCCTCAGAACAAAACGTTATTTTCCATGAATAAATCAGTGCATATTATAAATAGGTGTATTTGATCAAAAAAGAGCAGAGACAGATTTTGTCAAATAGCTCAAAATTATTTTCAGAATCACTGCGCTATATTATATATCTGCTTTAACAATGGGTCTTATCATGTGAAGCCTTGAAACATGGGTCGATTAGAAAATAATGGTGAAATAAGGGATTTCAGGGTGACAGTGGACTCAAATTAAGGGTCTTTTTGGTAGCACTCAGTACGTACCATAATGTATGAGTGCCAGAATTAATGATAAACTTGTGACAAAATATTTCCCACACTTTTATGGTACCTTCAAGTTTAATCAAAACTTCTTTCTGTTTACAAGTGTACAAAACTATACTCACAGCAACATCATCGTCTAATTTGGGCCTATGGCTGCACTTCTTAGCATGGGCACTGAGTTCACCATACTTAACCTTCTCTTGACAGCCTGCAAATAACAAAATATCAAACATTACCTTTACATGCAGTACGCACCTGTTCCTAAAATTTACTCTTAATACCATCTCCCACACAGGGGGTGTAAATTTCAAATGGAGTCACCTATTCAGGTAATCCCATTTGAAATTTATACTCCCTGTGGAAGATTAAGTTCATGTCTTCCATAGGGGTGTAACATCTGTGTATGGATATCAACTGGAATAGCTCAAGAGGTCCTCAGGATCAAATTTGGGATAGTCAAGATAAACTTCCACCACTCATTTTAAAATAAGGTTTGCTCCCTACCTATTAGTTGGGGGGGGGGGTAACTTGGATTATTTTTTTGGGGGTGTGCGTATGCCCAAGCTCTCGAACCCTTACCATATTTCAAGGGTAATTTCACCAAAAATAGGGACCCATGTCTAAGGATTTTCTGAAAATTGGGACCCATATCTAAGGATTTTCAGAAAATAAG
The DNA here is from genome assembly GCF_039555335.1 of Amphiura filiformis. Lineage (NCBI taxonomy): Eukaryota > Metazoa > Echinodermata > Ophiuroidea > Amphilepidida > Amphiuridae > Amphiura > Amphiura filiformis. The sequence goes on from NC_092632.1 coordinate 60,778,432, forward strand.
GACCAATTGCAGCTTGAAAATAGTAAAAGCAACATGTTTTTCACACGTAGCATGGAAAATTTAAAAAGGAAACCCATGTCTAAGAATTTTTACTTCAAAACAGAGACCCATGTCTAAGGATTTTTTGTGGAAAACCTACCCATTTGGGCGGCACATCCCCATACCTGAGGAAGGTCAACAAAACATAACAATAATGGATTTCATAATGATTTTGAAGGTGGTCAGTTCCTAAATAATGGCTGAAATCAGTGTTTTAAAAGTTGCTTTATAATTCCAGATTGCAATGTGCAACCATATAATTATGATTAACTCTATCCAGTATACTTTGTATTCCTGATCATCACTCTGAACTTAAGTAGCCTACATAGTCAAAACCCTACCTGCATACTGATATATACACTGTACAATAGCTGCAGACATTTCAGCATCAAGTCCTGATTCACAGTTCTTCCACTCAGTCTCCAGAGGTGTCCCATCAAGAGGATCTTGCTTGGATGTCCTTGTCATTTCATCAATAAGAGGCTCTGTGAAGATGTGCTTAGGATCAGATCCCTTGATACTCACAGGTTTGTAGAATGGACCCAGAGTTATAGGACACTCATACTTCATAGCTAGAGTAGGATCTGTGAAGCTAACTAATCTACTGAGCCATTTACGTGTTACATTAATTGTGTACACCTGAAAACAAAACACATACAAAACATGATAGCTTAATAACTTTAAAAAATTATATCAGCATCCAATTTTTACTGTTATGTCTGATGGTCTTTCAGAGTATGAGAATCTGCTTGGGGACCATATAAAACGGGCATATACAATGACTCAATCTTAATTTCTTTTTCAGAGCTTAAAATGCTAAAAAGATGTCCAATCACTTTTTTGCCACTTGCTATTTTCAAATTTTCAAATACCGTAAAATTCCATCTACAAGCATATGCCTCTAAACGAGGCGTTTTTGATGAGAGAGACAAGAAGCAGACACTCTCCACAAGAACATTATTTGGAATTTTAACAACTATATTACTGATACAGGCGGCTGTACAAACACGTATTATTGTAAGACTGACGTTGTAATGTTTTTGGGGAGGGTATTGGCCTTTCGTCATAATGAACCTCGTTTAGAGGCACATTATGCTTCCCAATATGCTTGTAGAGTTCTACAGTATTCTGCATTACTTCCCAGGAAGTGAGTTTTGCCTGAGGCAATTTGTGGTTAAATGTTGATCCCTCACTACAAGAGTTATTACTGTCGTTTTGGTTGAAAAAGGAGGTGAGACATGATCAAATCTCTCCAGGTAACAAACCGTAATGTACGTTATAAATATGAAAGGGCTACTACAGGTAAATAAAGTCATTCTTGGCCAAGCTCGAACACTCGTAATGCTGGTGGCTCCGTGATAAACACATATGATCATAGCGTGGTACAGAAGAAAGCATGCACACGCTTTACATTGCATACACACTTAGTATGCTACATGGACGCAACAGGTATGTTCAAGTTTGGTGAAGAATTACTTAATTTACCTGTATTTTCTGAAGCTGAGATATGACGGTGGAGGTAGAACTTTTTGAATGACCCTCATACAGTTTCAATTAACACAAGAGGAGAAATATAATATTCAATTTTCTTTAACAAAGTGTACCACTATTATACCTCACATTATTATAACACTAAATAATGGCTCTTTTGATTTTGCCTGTACTACACAGCCCCTAAGTTACCTGTTTGTTGGAGCCGTCCGCAGATGTGACTTCAATATCCACAGCAGTATCTCCCACATTTAGACTGACCTCTGGATCACCACTGCATACCTTGACTCCAGTTTTCTTGTCAGGGGCTTTGGGTGTCACCTTAATGGAACTACAGCAACTTGGGACAATACCTGAAATTATATAACACAACAGTAATCCAGTCAGGTGAAAGAGTTCGGGGGAAATTCAATATGAAATGGATATATGTGTAGGGCTGGCACTTTCGCAGTAAGGGGCATTTGGTGAGAGCAAAATGTAAAAAATATAGGGTCATTGAGTGAGAGCATGATTTTTGTAGGGCTGGCACTTTCGCAGTAAGGGGCATTCGAGAGCAAACTGTGAAAAATATGGGGCCAGGTGAGAGCATGATTTTTAGCATTCAGTGAGAGCAAAATGTAAAAAATATGGGGTCATTGGTTGAGAACATGACCTTTTTATAAATGGAACCTTTGGGTGAGAGCCGAAACAACGCAGCAGAAACCTCGGAACATCGAATTTCTAGTTCTAAATGGCTTCAAATTTCTTTGTTTTTTTTCCAAATAAGTAACAAAATCAGTGATAAATGAAAGTTCAAATTGAAAAATAAGGGTCTTTGGGTGACAAGATCAAATGGAAAAATAGCAGGTCTTTGGGTGACAAATTCATGTATTCGTAAAAAAATATCCATGGGGTCTTTGGGGGACAGCGATGCTGAAAAATGGGGTCTTAACAGCCCTACATAATCTTAAAATTTCTTGACACTTACTAGTATATTCCAGTATCTCACTGTTAAACTCCGGCTGCAGTGATCCAGCTGAGAGTTGAATTGCTGTAAGTGAGGCATCTTTAGCTGAGAGTCTCTTGGCATGAATCTGGTATACCTTGGTAGTACCATCTTCTGCCGACACTTCTATCTTAATCACATTAACATCACCTTCCTTTAGAGGCAGTGTCTTGCTACCATCACTTCCCTGTGGATATAAACATATCATGCAAGATATACTAAAAATAGTGTGCATATGTCCACTGTTCAAAAATCGATGAAAGCTGGAAACCAAACCAAAACAACAAAATGACAACAAATGCCGGGAGGTACTACCTACCAACTGTGTACAAATCTCTTCTGAGCCAACTGACACAGTCTGGTGACAATGGCTCAGCATAGCCCAACAGCACCCCCAAATAACAGATATTGGAGCTGACAACATTCAAGAGTAAAATGGATGAAAGCTTCCTCTTTTTGTAAAGCAATCTAATGTTGTGAGAAATAAGAATCATTCGTAAAACAACAAATGACAACATTTACATGTATTTCATCTTGATTGGTGCCAACCATTCTCCATTTTATTAAGTGTTGTTTTGTTGTTTTTAAAAACCTTTAATTTGCTTTGATATATATGCTTTATTTTCCTTTCCTTTTTTGTTTGAACTGCAATTCCAGCTAATACTTTTTTGTAATTTTTAATGGTGAGCCACGATATTCAAATAATTGCATTTGGACTCAAAAACAACTTTTTAGGTGACTATAAATTCACAAGGCAATACGCTACAATCTGTTTCATGGTACCACACATATACGCTTTAGAAAGAGTGCCACTTGGACATTCTGAAAATTCTGAAAAGGGTGGGGTAGGTTCTGTCAATTGTTTTTTTGCAAGTTTAAAAAAACCCCGGGAATAAACCCTTAACAAGAGCACCAATGGCGCTGTGGCTCTGCGCTTTTTGGTGACAGTGAAAGTAATTGTTCTTGAGTCGATTGTGCAATGTGACAGATCACATTCAATGGGTACATCTGGTTGGTTGGTTGGTAGCTATCTCATTTGCAGAGCATACAAGAATACATCAATCAATTTAGGGAATTACTATTTAGCGACATGAATCGAATCTGGTGGAATTGATAGAAATGGGTCCAAATGGACCGAAACTGATCAAAATGTATCAAAATACATAAGCCAATGTCAAGAATAGTGTTGTCTGAATAAGGTTTTGGCTATAATTAATTAGTGACTGTACCCACAAAGTTTAATACCTATACGACAGTTTATACTAATTTGATCTCAGTTGACCCCAGGTGACCCTGAAATGGCCTTCCAAAACTTTGGCTCTAAATAGTGACTGTACCCACCAGGTTTCATGCCTATCCAACAGTTTTTACTCATTTGACCTCAGATAACCCCTGGTGACCCCAAAATGACCTTCCCAAAATGTGACTGCAAATGTTGACTGCATCCACCAAGTTTCATGCCCGTCCAAATGTTTTTACTAATTTGACTTCAGATGACCCTAGTGACCGAAATGATCTTCCACAAATTTGACTCCAAATGTTGACTGTACTCACAGTTTCACACCCATATGACAGCTGTTACTAAATTGACCTCAGATGACCCATGGTGACCCTGGAATGACCTTCCAAACATTTGGCTCTAAATGTTGACTGTACCTACCATGTTTCATGCCCATATAACAGTTTTTACTAATTTGACTTTAAATGACCCCTGGATAACCTCAGGTGACCCTGAAATGACCTTCCCAAAATGTAACTCCAAATGTTGACTGTACCCACCAAGTTTAATGCTCATCCGACAGTTTTTACTAATTTGACCTCAAATGACCCCTAGTGACCCCAAAATGACCTTCCAAAAATTTGACTCCAAATGTTGACTGTACCCACCAAGTTGCATGCCCATCCGACAGTTGTTATTAATTTGACCTCAAATGACCCCTGGTGACCCCAAAATGACCTTCCAAAAATTTGAATCCAAATGTTGACGGTATCACCATGTTTCATGCCCATACAAGTTTTTACTAATTTGACCTCAGATGACCCCTGGTGACCCCAAAATGACCTTCCCAAAATTTGGCTATAAATGTTGACAAAGTCCACAAAGTTTCATGCCCGTTCAAAAGTTTTTACTAATTTGACCTTAGATGACCACTGGTGACCCGAAATGACCTTCCACAAATTTTACTCCAAATGTTGACTGTACGAGGGCTGTCGAGTGCAGATCCGTCGGAACACGCTTTTCAATACGGAATAAATGCTAGCCTCATTGTGACATCATCCAAGCAGCAAAGTTCATTTCCCATTGAAAAAGCGTTATCCGACGGATCTGCAGACGACCATTCTGGTACCCACCAAGTTTCATGCCCATACGACAATTGTTACTAATTTGACCTCAGATGGCCCATGGTGACCCTGAAATGACCTTCCAAAAATTTGGCTCTAAATGTTAACAGTTTTTACTAATTTGACCTCAAATGACCCCTGGATGACCTCAGGTGACCCTGAAATGACCTCCCAAAATTGGGCTCTAACTGGTGACTACCCACCAAATGTCATGCCCATCCGACAGTTGTTACTAATTTGACCTCAGATGACCCCTGGTGACCCTGAAATGAGACTCCAAATGTTGATTGTATCCACCAAGTTTCATGCCCTTTTGACAGTTTCTACTAATTTGATCTCAGATGACCCTGGTGACCCCTGAAATGACCTTCCCCAAATTTGGCTCTAAATGTTGACTGTACCCACCAAGTTTCATGCCCATACGACAGTTTTTACTAATTTGACCTCAAATGACCCCCGGTGACCCCAAAATGACCTTCCCAAAATTTGGCTTCAAATGTTGACTGCACCCACCAAGTTTCATACCCATACGACAGTTTTTACTAATTTGACCTCAGATGACCCCCGGTGACCCCGAAATGACCTTCCAAAAATTGCAATGTGACAGATCACATTCAATGGGTACATCTGGTTGGTTGGTTGGTAGCTATCTCATTTGCAGAGCATACAAGAATACATCAATCAATTTAGGGAATTACTATTTAGCGACATGAATCGAATCTGGTGGAATTGGATAGAAATGGGTCCAAATGGACCGAAACTGATCAAAATGTATCAAAATACATAAGCCAATGTCAAGAATAGTGTTGTCTGAATAAGGTTTTGGCTATAATTAATTAGTGACTGTACCCACAAAGTTTAATACCTATCGACAGTTTATACTAATTTGATCTCAGTTGACCCCAGGTGACCCTGAAATGGCCTTCCAAAACTTTGGCTCTAAATAGTGACTGTACCCACCAGGTTTCATGCCTATCCAACAGTTTTTACTCATTTGACCTCAGATAACCCCTGGTGACCCCAAAATGACCTTCCAAAAATGTGACTGCAAATGTTGACTGCATCCACCAAGTTTCATGCCCGTCCAAATGTTTTTACTAATTTGACTTCAGATGACCCCTGGTGACCCGAAATGATCTTCCACAAATTTGACTCCAAATGTTGACTGTACTCACAGTTTCACACCCATATGACAGCTGTTACTAAATTGACCTCAGATGACCCATGGTGACCCTGGAATGACCTTCCAAACATTTGGCTCTAAATGTTGACTGTACCTACCATGTTTCATGCCCATATAACAGTTTTTACTAATTTGACTTTAAATGACCCCTGGATAACCTCAGGTGACCCTGAAATGACCTTCCCAAAATGTAACTCCAAATGTTGACTGTACCCACCAAGTTTAATGCTCATCCGACAGTTTTTACTAATTTGACCTCAAATGACCCCTAGTGACCCCAAAATGACCTTCCAAAAATTTGACTCCAAATGTTGACTGTACCCACCAAGTTGCATGCCCATCCGACAGTTGTTATTAATTTGACCTCAAATGACCCCTGGTGACCCCAAAATGACCTTCCAAAAATTTGAATCCAAATGTTGACGGTATCACCATGTTTCATGCCCATACAAGTTTTTACTAATTTGACCTCAGATGACCCCTGGTGACCCCAAAATGACCTTCCCAAAATTTGGCTATAAATGTTGACAAAGTCCACAAAGTTTCATGCCCGTTCAAAAGTTTTTACTAATTTGACCTTAGATGACCACTGGTGACCCGAAATGACCTTCCACAAATTTTACTCCAAATGTTGACTGTACGAGGGCTGTCGAGTGCAGATCCGTCGGAACACGCTTTTCAATACGGAATAAATGCTAGCCTCATTGTAACATCATCCAAGCAGCAAAGTTCATTTCCCATTGAAAAAGCGTTATCCGACGGATCTGCAGACGACCATTCTGGTACCCACCAAGTTTCATGCCCATACGACAATTGTTACTAATTTGACCTCAGATGGCCCATGGTGACCCTGAAATGACCTTCCAAAAATTTGACTCTAAATGTTAACAGATTTTACTAATTTGACCTCAAATGACCCCTGGATGACCTCAGGTGACCCTGAAATGACCTCCCAAAAATTGGGCTCTAAATGGTGACTACCCACCAAATGTCATGCCCATCCGACAGTTGTTACTAATTTGACCTCAGATGACCCCTGGTGACCCTGAAATGAGACTCCAAATGTTGATTGTATCCACCAAGTTTCATGCCCTTTTGACAGTTTCTACTAATTTGATCTCAGATGACCCCTGGTGACCCCGAAATGACCTTCCCCAAATTTGGCTCTAAATGTTGACTGTACCCACCAAGTTTCATGCCCATACGACAGTTTTACTAATTTGACCTCAAATGACCCCGGTGACCCCAAAATGACCTTCCCAAAATTTGGCTTCAAATGTTGACTGCACCCACCAAGTTTCATACCCATACGACAGTTTTTATTAATTTGACCTCAGATGACCCCGGTGACCCTGAAATGACCTTCCAAAAATTGCAATGTGACAGATCACATTCAATGGGTACATCTGGTTGGTTGGTTGGTAGCTATCTCATTTGCAGAGCATACAAGAATACATCAATCAATTTAGGGAATTACTATTTAGCGACATGAATCGAATCTGGTGGAATTGGATAGAAATGGGTCCAAATGGACCGAAACTGATCAAAATGTATCAAAATACATAAGCCAATGTCAAGAATAGTGTTGTCTGAATAAGGTTTTGGCTATAATTAATTAGTGACTGTACCCACAAAGTTTAATACCTATACGACAGTTTATACTAATTTGATCTCAGTTGACCCCAGGTGACCCTGAAATGGCCTTCCAAAACTTTGGCTCTAAATAGTGACTGTACCCACCAGGTTTCATGCCTATCCAACAGTTTTTACTCATTTGACCTCAGATAACCCCTGGTGACCCCAAAATGACCTTCCAAAAATGTGACTGCAAATGTTGACTGCATCCACCAAGTTTCATGCCCGTCCAAATGTTTTTACTAATTTGACCTCAGATGACCCCTGGTGACCCGAAATGACCTTCCACAAATTTGACTCCAAATGTTGACTGTACTCACAGTTTCACACCCATATGACAGCTGTTACTAAATTGACCTCAGATGACCCATGGTGACCCTGGAATGACCTTCCAAACATTTGGCTCTAAATGTTGACTGTACCTACCATGTTTCATGCCCATATAACAGTTTTTACTAATTTGACTTTAAATGACCCTGGATAACCTCAGGTGACCCTGAAATGACCTTCCCAAAATGTAACTCCAAATGTTGACTGTACCCACCAAGTTTAATGCTCATCCGACAGTTTTTACTAATTTGACCTCAAATGACCCCTAGTGACCCCAAAATGACCTTCCAAAAATTTGACTCCAAATGTTGACTGTACCCACCAAGTTGCATGCCCATCCGACAGTTGTTATTAATTTGACCTCAAATGACCCCTGGTGACCCCAAAATGACCTTCCAAAAATTTGAATCCAAATGTTGACGGTATCACCATGTTTCATGCCCATACAAGTTTTTACTAATTTGACCTCAGATGACCCCTGGTGACCCCAAAATGACCTTCCCAAAATTTGGCTATAAATGTTGACAAAGTCCACAAAGTTTCATGCCCGTTCAAAAGTTTTTACTAATTTGACCTTAGATGACCACTGGTGACCCGAAATGACCTTCCACAAATTTTACTCCAAATGTTGACTGTACGAGGGCTGTCGAGTGCAGATCCGTCGGAACACGCTTTTCAATACGGAATAAATGCTAGCCTCATTGTAACATCATCCAAGCAGCAAAGTTCATTTCCCATTGAAAAGCGTTATCCGACGGATCTGCAGACTTTCATTCTGGTACCCACCAAGTTTCATGCCCATACGACAATTGTTACTAATTTGACCTCAGATGGCCCATGGTGACCCTGAAATGACCTTCCAAAAATTTGACTCTAAATGTTAACAGTTTTTACTAATTTGACCTCAAATGACCCCTGGATGACCTCAGGTGACCCTGAAATGACCTCCCAAAAATTGGGCTCTAAATGGTGACTACCCACCAAATGTCATGCCCATCCGACAGTTGTTACTAATTTGACCTCAGATGACCCCTGGTGACCCTGAAATGAGACTCCAAATGTTGATTGTATCCACCAAGTTTCATGCCCTTTTGACAGTTTCTACTAATTTGATCTCAGATGACCCCTGGTGACCCCGAAATGACCTTCCCCAAATTTGGCTCTAAATGTTGACTGTACCCACCAAGTTTCATGCCCATACGACAGTTTTACTAATTTGACCTCAAATGACCCCCAGTGACCCCTGAAATGACCTTCCCAAAATTTGGCTTCAAATGTTGACTGCACCCACCAAGTTTCATACCCATACGACAGTTTTTACTAATTTGACCTCAGATGACCCCTGGTGACCCCGAAATGACCTTCCAAAAATTTGGCTCCAAATGTTGACTGTAGCTACCAAGTTTCATGCCCATCCGACAGTTTTTACTAATTTGACCTCAGATGACCTTTGGTGACCCCGAAATGACCTTCCAAAAATTTGACTCCAAATGTTGACTGTATCCACCAAGTTTCATGTCCATCCGACAGTTTTTACTAATTTGACCTCAGATGACCTCTGGTGACCCCAAAATGACCTTCACTAAATTTGGCTATAAATGTTGACTGTACCCACCCCAGTTTCATGCCCATACGACAGTTGTTACTAATTTCCAGAAGCAATCCGGTCAAATTATTTTTTTTTTTTGTAACTTTTTCTGATTGGGGAATATTTTTGTAAGTGATCCCCCCCAGGCTGTCATTGATTGCTTGACATTCCTTTTGATTTCTCTCAAAAACTTAGCTCATGATTAATATTGCACAGCCTAGAGCAAAACATTAAACTTGGCAACTTTCAATCAACATGATCAATGATTTCTGAAACCACTAATTTCAGTCACATTTTAATTCAATAATTATGTACATTTTATTTCAACTTTTCTATTTCTGCCACCCCCTTATGAATTATTCATTGTTCACTGTGATGACCTTGGGACCGTCCAATCAGAATCAACATGATCAATCAATACGCCGTAAGGTCATGACCTGTGTGGTGAAACCAAAATAAACAGCCAAAAATGGCGAAATTGGTCGACACAGTCGATGTCACATCAAATAAACCGTGGTCTTGAAGTCCTGGCCTAAAAACTATGTTGTTTTTCAGGAGAAAACATATTAATCTTTGATATTCTGAAGTATAAAATTGTTGGGCAAAGTGGAACATCATTTATTTAGACTGTTTTTGCTATAGAAAAATAGGAAAAATTTTCAATTTTGCGAAGAGGGGTAAATCCCATTGAAAATATAATTTTTCCTCAGAATCATGTCCACAATATGGTTTAATTTATTGTTTTTAACTATATTCTAACAATTAAATCTACAAAGAGCGTGACGAAATACGAACAGCTTGCATGACTTTTCGGTCCGTGTTCAGATAACAGGTACACTTGACTTGCCAAAGAAAAATAGTGCAATCCGTCTATTTCCGTCATCTTCTCACAACTTAAATTATACAGACCAAAATAATCTCTAGCACACACAGGGAACCAAGCAAAGCGATTGAAATTAGTCCCAAACAAAAATGTTTGGTAGACTCATAACCGGTGCGATCTTACCTTTCCGATGTTGATTAAGATACTTCTTGCATCGATCCCGAGATGCGGAAAAACCAATAGTCATTTTGTCCCACATAAATGAATAAATAACAAAAACCCCGATCCCCGGTGGACTCACCCAAAAGGTGACGTCACACCATATGATAAATCCCTTATCCGACTTGGGATCCCCTACCGGACCAAACTTGTAGGGGTGGCGGGGTCGGGATAATCAACATCGGAAAGGTAAGATCGCACCGGTTATGAGTCTACCAAACATTTTTGTTTGGGACTAGACTCAGTACACGGTCGATCTTACCGTTCCGATGTTGATTAAGATACTTCTTGCATCAACATCTGAAAGATCGATCTAGCAAGTAACCGACGGATGGAGGTACAAGATTGGTCAGCATCTGATCAGGGATGGGGAGCGGGTAACGATGGTTTTCGCGAGGTCAGAAATATTTTCCCCCAACGGTCGGGAAAACAAAAAAGACCACGCGATCACAGACATAAACCTCCTTACTTAATAAGTTTGGTGGTTAAGAATAGCGACACTGGTTCTTACCATGCTGAGTATTCTGTATAGTCTGAAAACCTGGTACCCGTACACCACCGTATTATGATCGCCCGAACAATGTCCCGGTAAACCTCCGCCCGTCTCTGATTACTAACGTAAGCGGAAGTATCGTAGAGAAGGGCGAAGGTGGCTTCCGGGACACCGCCTGCTAGATCTCCTCAAGGGACAACCGAGCGGTATACCCAAGATGATGAGATAGCTCGTGTCGAGTGGGTGGGTGGGACGCGAAACCTTCGCGATCCCCGGACCCCACCAACACCTGGACCAGCCATTGCGACAGCGGCTGGACCGAAAGGCTCTGTAAGGGTGATGAATGCGGTCGTGAGTCCCTCGCAAGGCTTGTGTTCGGAAGAAATAGTGCTGCAGCGCCTTATCGGACACCCCAGCCTATCTTTGGCTTCAGCCGAACCTTGCCCAACCCTGGGGATTGGAGAGGGACGAATGTCGGTATGCACCGCGCCGTTCAGTAGTCACGAGAACAGAGCGCCCGAAACAGTGTCGCTCCAGTGTTTGTGAACACGAAGCTAACCTCGAGACCGTGTGCAACTCAGCACCGCCGTCCGAAGCCAACGCCAAACCGGAAAGCCATCTTGAGAGTTATGTATTTAAGCGCCGCTTTTGGACGGAAGGTCAAAAGGGTGACCCTTAAAGTAATCTAAGACTGTGTTGGGATCCCTTAGGAGGATCACTTTCCTTTTGGTAGACACTCGTTGAACATACCGTCGAGGCGTAGACTAATAAGGTAACCATCGGTTATGATAGTCGACCCTCTCGAAACCTCGGTGAATGGAGAGGACAGCTGACTTATAGCTGGCCCCAGTGGCCCGCTGAAGTCTTGCTTGGAACTTTTCTGTCAGAAACTCCGGAACTAGCAGCACAGAGGCTCTAGCGGGAGAGCTATTTGTCTCATTGCACCAAGCGTAGTATGGAGCCAGACTCTGGCTATACGCACGGAGGGTAGACTTCCGTCTAGCCCGGCGATGAGAAAAACAGCTTCTGATGAAAAGTATCCCTCGCTGCTGCGTTCCTGGTAAGGGCCATGCAGCTAACTGCAGGTGCTCTAGTGATAGACTGGGTACCTCCGCTCCGGGCATCCGGAGTAGATCTGGTACCTCGGGGAGTGCCAGCGGCCTTGCCGCTAGCAGAATGACAATGCAGTCTTCCCACCCGATCTTAGTCACCACCCTCATGAGTAGTGAGATCGGAGGGACTGCATACGCTGTCATCCCCCCCCAGTCTATGGACAGAGCGTCCACGGTGAATGCTTGGGGGTCCGCGACCCTTGAGCAGTACACCGGCAGTGGATGATTGCGATGAGATGCGAACAGATCTTTCGAGGGGTGGTACATCCCCTTGAAGATCGTCTGAGCGACCTGCGGAGCAAGGGACCATTCTGCTGGTCCCGACACCCTTCCTCGTGACAGATTGTGCGCGAGGATGCTGGTGACGCCAGCGATGTGTATCGCTCTCATCGTAATCTGCCTGAACTTGCACCACCCTATCAGGTGTCGTGCATGCAGGCTCAATCGTGGTGGCCCGGAGTCCCCTTGTCTGTTGGGGTAGGCTACCACGGTTGTGTTATCCGTCAGGACAACGGTATGTGATTCCACGATCACCTCCTCGTGAGCGAGGGAGGTTGATGTGAAACTCTGTCTCTATGGCCCCCATAGGCCCGAGACGGAGTCTCCGTGGATGTGGACCCCCAGCCCCGCTTTTGGCGCTATGGTCGTACACACGTGACATACCGGGGTGCAGGAAACCTGACACCCTGGGTCAAATTGGGCTGATGGGTCCACCACCAGAGTTTCTCTCGCGCGATCTCCGACAACGGAACCGCGAGGGATATTGGTGACGACTGGGCCTGCAAGCAGGCTAGAAGGTGTAGTTGGGTAAGCCTAACGTAGAAACGGCAGTACAGTACGAGGTCTACCATACTGGCCATTAGGCCTACCACCTTCATCCATGCCACAGCGGGTTTTGCCCGAGACTCGGCCAAGAGTCAGGCACACCGCACCATGTTCGTCACCCGCTCGGGTGAGAGCACCGCTGAACCCCTCCGTGAGGGTGATCTGGGCCCCTACAAATAGTGGTGCAGACTCAGTACACCGGTCGATCTTACTGTGTGATCCCTGTCAGTAGTGCCCGACGCTGGGGGCCGTCTGACGGCACTACTGTGGACCTCTGAAATGTGCAGACGAATGTGGGGAGACTGGGTTGCCAGTCTGTAACCCCCACTCACCACTGACCATACCCAGGCACTCAAAGAGATGGTTTCCCACCTCTGGGTGAAAGCCATAAGCGGTCGTCCACTGGGAGATCCCCTGTGGAAAAACCGCTGAGCCCCCAGGAATGCTCTGCCTAGCTTCCCTTGGAAGAGCGCTTGCTCTTCTTCGGGCTTGCCAGCTGTTCCTGTGCTACCCTTGCGCCTCCCAGAAATGGGTGCTACAGAGGTAGTGGGCTCGGGTACTGTTGGTGGTGCACGGCCTGCTGAAGTCGGAGCTCCTACCCATGGTAAGGGCAGTTTCCGACTTCTTCAGAGTGCTCCCGTTGGTAGCTTCTTTGCACGGTCCTCCACCGTAGCGCAGAAGCATCCAAAGAGAAAAAGGACCCTGCCTTTCCATCGCGTTGAGCGATTGGAGTGGCAGGCCCCACCCCCCCGGCGCTGAGTGGACACCCTATGGGCTAGGCCCATGGAGCTCTCGTTGAGGCTGTTAGCACCGCTAATAGGCTCACCTCGCGGAAGAGCTCAGATGTTGTCTGAGCGTGATACGCTTGACGACATCTGGGTCCCTCTCGGATCCCCTCAGGTAGGTCCCGTGGTCCTCCGCGTTACACGCAGAGGCGTGCAAGCACGCGGCGTCAGCGCTCTCCTGAGCCCGACAGCCCTACGAGAGCTAGGCGTGAGGTTTGCCGGGACGGAGAGTGCAGGCGCCCCCTGTGAGGAAGCAGCAGCTGAGCATCATACTGCAAGGATCCCCTGGTCCTCTTCCATGGACTCCCCCTTAGGGGGTGTCCGGAGGAAGATCAGTGCTGTTGCTCCCCTCGGGGAGCAGCGGGGAAGGAGATTGTAGTGATGTCACTACCGGACTCAGCTTCCGACTCCTTTCCCTCGCCCACAGTATCCGTATCATGCTCCGATGATGACGGTAACTGAGGACGGGCATCTGAAAGCGGGTAAGAAGGCATAACCACTGTGTGGCTCGCCGACTACCTGCCAGCAGAAGAGGGAGTACTCCCGCAAGACCCTGAGGTATCCGCCATGGCACCACTGGGTCCGCATGCTCTCGCAGCCGTCGTCCTAGCGCTTAGCAGCACGGGCCTACCCTGATCAAGATCTGGGTTAGCCCCATGCCGGCTGGCCTGGTCAACAGCTGATGTTGGTACTGCGTGGCCCTCGCTAGGCGACACTTGCCACGGTGCTAGGCCGTGGAAGAAACACCCTGCGGCGGGTACCCCGGGGCATACCCAGCCGGCAGCTGACCCTGAAAGGATCCGCCACCAGGGTAACCCCATGGTACTGCAGTACCAGCACCGCCTCCCCCCCCCCCCCTTGTTGCCACAGAGACTTGTGGCGACCAAGGCGGGTGCTGCGGTACCGGTGCGGTATCAGCGTGGGTACCCTTGAGGGTTCCCAACTGTGGACCGCTGTACCCTCGCCACACTGCGTTCCCTGTTTGGGGATCAAGCTGTGTGCTGGCGTGGTACCGGCGCTGATACTAGCATGGGTACCCGTGAGGGTTCCGGCTGTGTACCGCTGTATGCGTGGTTCCAGCGTAGGTGCCCGTGAGGGCTCCGGCTGTGTACCACTGTACCCATGCCTCACTGCGTTCCCCGCAAGGGATCAAGCCGTGTGTATGGGTACCCGCTATACCGGCTGTCCCTTGGCTAGAGGGAGCTTGCCTAGTACCACGGGTAGCTGGCGTGCATACCCCGATCAATCACCTCGCCACCTGAATAGGCAGCGTCAATCAATGGAGCTATGCCCTGTTGATTTGACAGTGATCGATCAAGAGAGGGTAATTGACCCATTGGCGATAATGGATCACCCACGCTCCGCTGGCTCTCGAGGACATAAGTGGGTTGTTGATCAGCTAGGCTGTTCAAGCTACTTACTGTACCCTCTAGAGCTTCGCCCAAGGTCGCTGTGTGTGGCGGACCACTCACGGCAGCTATGGGCGGGTGCATAGCGGCTACCACTGAAGTCAAGCCGTAGCTCGTCTTTGTAGCTGCCACCGAATGCACCTGGGTCGCTGTCCCGTGAGAGACTGCAGCCCAACCCCTGAATAATCGCCAGCCAGTCCCTGTGGACAGCCAGCAGCTATTCTAGGGCCCAGGGTATCACTCGGCGGTCCCGCCATGGGAACGCTGCCGTGTGACAACCCCAGTTGGTTCTGCTAAGACTACACCCACAGCGTTAGCCGCGGTATCGTCTCTGCTGAACCCATGCATGCTAGGGGTCAACCCAGAAAATCCCGGGGTACCCTTGCTTGCGGCCCGGCGCTGGCTACTACTGTGGCTGTTTGAGCCCGTAGATATGCCTGCAACAGGCGGGTGTCCTCCTGCTAAAAACCCGTGAGGATTTTTGGCTAGAGGACTGGTATCCTCCTGCTACAAAACCCGCTAGGGTTTTCGCTGGTGGTTACCGCTCTGCTGCCTGCTACTTTGCTCCGACGTATAGTCAGTGCTTTCGCTGGCTGCTGAGCCTTTGGACGCGCTTAGCAGTCCCGAAGGAACGCCTGCTTGTCCGGGGACCGGAGCCCCCTTAAGCAGACCTGCCATGACCCATAGGGGCTGTCACAGCAGAATCTACCGTGATCGACTGGTATCCTCCTGCTGCAAAACCCGCTAGGGTTTTCGCTGGTGGTTACCGCTCTGCTGCCTGCTACTTTGCTCCGACGTATAGTCAGTGCTTTCGCTGGCTGCTGAGCCTTTGGACGCGCTTAGCAGTCCCCGAAGGAACCGCCTGCTTGTCCGGGACCGGAGCCCCTTAAGCAGACCTGCCATGACCCATAGGGGCTGTCACAGCAGAATCCACCGTGTCGACCTTACCAGTGCCCTTGGTAGATTTCTTCTTCGTCTTATGGCGATGATGGAGCCTATCCCAATCGTCAAGCTGGAACTCGGAGAGTCCTAAGCAAAAGAAAGACATCTAGAAGATCGTGAGCACTCCCTGTGGGTGAAACAGAGCGGGTGTGAGTCCCGCTCCGTCACCAGGGAAGGGCAAGCCCGACAGGGCCGAGGCGAAGCGAGGAGAAAGGGAGGGGGCACTACCCCCCAACACGCGACTCAAGCCCAGTAAGCAAACCTGAGCACGGAGGCTGGTCGCTAACGTTAGTGGTAAAGTAAGGACTGGCTATTAACTTTATTACTAAAATGTCAGCGGGTCCCTACCAATCCCCACCGTATGAATATCTGATTAACTCGTCTTATCGGACGGTAATGAAGACATAACGATAGAGTAATCACCCTAACATAGCAACAATAACCTACCGTACATGAAATACAATGTGTATGTACAAACATCTATTGTAACTTACAGGCTGCAATGGTTGTTTTACGTGGGAAACAAAATGAATGGCGTCAACGAGCGGCCATTTTGAATTGCTCGTGTGTCCCGTATACAAACGGAGGCACGATATGTAGCTAAGTTTTGGATCGTTTTTTGTCACTTTTTCGCCAGAAAATGCCGTCAAAACTATCCTCAGCCGAACAATACCGGTTTGGTTTTACCTAAGGTGTGAAACTACAACCGTATATCTCGCCTTGGTCGAGAAATTGATACACAGTGCTATGAACAATCGATAGGCACGTCTGTGTCAGTCGGAGACCAAGGAGGATAAGAGACGATCATATGGTGAGACGTCACCTTTTGGGTGAGTCCACCGGGGGATCGGGGGGTTTTTGTTATTTATTCATTTATGTGGGACAAAATGACTATTGGTTTTTCTGCATCTCGGGATCGATGCAAGAAGTATCTTAATCAACATCGGAAACGGTAAGATCGACCGGTGTACTGAGTCTGCTCGTTTCTCATGACCATTTCAGACTTTTCTTTCATAAAATAACTACTTTTCCCACCTCATTTCAACCCAATATGGAGTGCAATCGATTGAAAAATAACTTTTAGAAAGTTAGAACTCAATTTTAAAAGCATATATCGCACACAGAAATAACCTTAGCATAAAAAAGCACCATCGGAAGTGGCCGAAAAATTAAGCAAAATACACTGTCCACTTAACGCGATCACGATGGCTCGTCAAGCAAGCTTGGAGCCAAAAATCACAAAAAAAATTATCACGATGGTCTAATTCTTGATCATGAGAATCAACTTGGGTAGGCACAGATGTTTTTGTCAAGCGTACTATGCAAAGACCACACGCTTTCGGAGCCTGTATCTTGTGAGAATTGACCAATCATGGTCTTAGGTCGCACAAGCGTGTTGTTTTACAATCGACGAGGGTTTGAACCTTGGGCTTGCCTTAGGTGAAAATTCTCTTCTCTCCCAAAAAGTTCCTATGGTTGGGAATCCTTCAATTTAATTGTAGAATTTCTTCTCACCCCCATACACTGCTTAAACGTGCTGATTATAGGTAGTGTATGTGCGATGTCCATGATTCGGAAGTTACATAAAGCTGTTGTTCCCATGTACAGGTAGAGTCAAACCCTGTGCACGTTAAGTGTCAGAGCTATTCGAAAAGAGATGGGGGACCATGCCTGGTTCTGATATCTGCAATAAATCCTAGGTTCCAGGATCGTGCATAGGTAAACTGTGCACATTAAGCCTGTGCGACAATTTACTCAAATTGAGGTATGCTGTGCACGTAAGAAGAAGAAGAAATATGGCACTCTTTTGCTCTGATGTCGACCGACGCAGGCACTCTGTTAATGAGCAACGTCATACACACCCGGCATACACAGAGCTTTCAGCAATGCTCTGCACTGCTGACCGATGCTTTCTTTGATACATAATTGGCCAATCAGATTATCGGTTTTTTGTAATATGAGTGTCAAATCAGCCAATTAGATTAGAACCCCACTTCCATGGTAACACCAATGTATGCTTCTCAGTCAAAATGATATCTACGGACCAGTACCTTGGTCACTATTTTTTGTAGGTTTAACGAGAAAAACAAATGGCGATCCTGACTTTTAGACCACCCGTGCTATATAGGGCTCAAATATTACTATTTCATCAAGGTTTAATATTCTAACAAGCTTAAACTAAAAGTTTAATCTAAGGAGTCAAGCTTTAAACTATTTAAAGCAAAAATATCCAACAAGCTAAAAACAATTTTTTACCCGTTTTTCAACAAGCTAAAACCAATTTTTGAAAAGAAGCTTAAAACATCAATTTTTTCATCGTAAAAAGCATCTAAAAAATCTTTAAAAATACAGTGACCTACCTAATATTATTAATCTATGTTTCCGATGATATCCAAGAAGCTGAAATATTGTGAAAAAGGGCAGGGTTTTGAGTAATGAGGCAAATTACGGGGTAAAATACATTACGTTTTTCGAGAAATTCGCCATTTTGAATAAATGCAGAATTGTGTTACGCAGTATTAAACGATGTCAAATGCGCTTGAATATGCATGATACGCTAGCGTAAATTACCGTCAACACGAGCGTACATCAAGCGCTTGAAGTTGTGCTACGTGAAAACTTCGTAGCTGGCATCACCGGTTTTGTTACCAGCTCTTTTATGTCAAAAATAGCTATAAAAACGTGAATTTTGGAACAATATAAAGCTTGTTCGATGGAATAAAAGGTTTGTTTGTACAGTTGAAAACATGTTTAACCTTGTTGCGAAAGTTTAATATGATAAATTTGCCATTTGTACCTTATATAGCTCGGGTGGTCTAAAAGTCAGGATCGCCAGAATGAAGGCAATACAGTACACTCAATTTTAATGGCATAATTTAAGATTTGAATTTGTTTACTTAGTTTGTTTACCAGTAAACAAATGTTTTTAGCTATTAGATGAAAATAGAACATTATAAACAATTTCAAATTCAGAATGTGGTTTTAGTTCTGTAAATATCAACATGCCTGTGTACAAAAATGGTGTAAAGTTGTTTTCTTTAAACTTCCGTGGTCCGGTACGCACTGGTGAATTGCGATCGCGTAGAAGTGACAAGGTAAGCCTACTACGCTACCGCTACCAAGACCAATGGGTCAGCCGGCTTGTTGTCAAGTGCATTGATCAGCCAATCAGCGTGATTGTTTATTGCTTTTGTGTTTACGCTCGTGTACGCGATACGGACAGGCACGACCACGGAAGTTTAAAGAAAACAACTTTAACTGTAAGAAGTGTAAACAAGTGTACATGTGTATTTAAGCTTACCAAAATTTGGTAGCATGCGTTACTGTCACTGGTTAGACAGCTGATGGTAAGCTTGTCGACATCGCTAGCTACTGTTACGTTGTATTCTGTAGTATTACGGTGAAATTTAGGGCTCAAAGAACCTGGTTTTATAGACAATTTTTCCAAGTCACAGTCATCCATTTTTAAAGCAGCAGTCGACAGCGTCCTTAGCAGCGGCTCGGGGTCGAGATATCGAGAGGATTTATTTTGGTCTGGTGTCTTGACAAAAGTTATGCAAGTAATAAGTTTGACCTTATTTGTTTTATTAATCTATTAATCACTAAACGATAAATTAATATACATAATGAATCAAAATAAACTATTAATTGGAATACTTGTGTGCGTAAATACTATTATTTGAGTTTACAGGAGCCCCCTTCAATATTCGAGTTTGCAACCCCCTGAAACTTAAGTTCAAAGGTTAATTGGAAAAAGTCTGCAAGAGGGCGCTCTTTATAAACAAATTTCCAGCATTTTCGCTACACAAACGTAAAAACGTACGGTCCCACTGAAATAGTCCTCAAATATCAGTTTAAACCGTATTATTATGTCACTTTTTATTAAATCATATAATGGAGTGTTGCGATGTCAGTCTGTCTTAGACGTGGGCAGAAGTGGGAACGACTTAAAGCAAAATATAAGTGAAATTGAGGTAAGCTTAAATTTTATGTAGCCCTTCTTCTTCTTCCGTATTTAATTTAGTATCCCAGGCAAAACACATTTGCTAGTCAGCGAAATTCGCCTAGACCGGGGCCCAAACACAATGCATATTTACATAGAAATTTGAATTTTTTTCGAGAACAGGTCGGTGAAGGAAACCTACATAAATATGTTTTCTATACTTCACTTGACCCAAATATATGATTTTTTATGGGGATAATCAAGTCGTAGTCATACAGAAGTATGACTTGCCCACACAGGGTATAATCAAGGAATGCTGGACGGTTCGCACCCTTTCAATTTCGGACCCGTGCACTTTCGCCCTTTCTATTTCGCACCCGTGCACTTTCGCCCCTTTTTATACCGCTGGTATTGTGCTGCTGTCATGCTGTGAATTGATGCACGATCGATTGCTTGAACTCCCGGCAATGCGGCGTAGTATGTTTATAGTACTGGGCCGTCGGGCACAGCGCATGCACTTATCAAGTCATGATAAACCGGGAAGGAAGGAAAGAAAGGATATTTTAAAACAAAATAGAGGAACAATTTTTTTTTTCTCAGAATATATTACAGGCCAGATATTTTAGCAGCAGGCTTACCCAAAATAATGAAATAATTAGAATTCAATGATAAAAATAGTAATACCGGTAATAATAAATAGTAATAATAATAAATTTATATTTAATTATTAATTATAATATGTATAAAAAGAGGGGAAATTTGTTCCAACTGACGACCAAAGGATGGATCCAAAAGGATACAAGACTAGTGTCAACAAGCAATGGATAAAATTAAAAACAATGAAAGTATGACACAAAATCCAATGGGGGAGTAACACAAAACATATAAACAAAGGTAATTTAATAATATTATGATGATAATAATAATATGATAATAATAATAATAATAATAATAATAACACTGATAATAATATAAACAAAGTTAATTTATAAAAGTTAAAATATAATATGATGATAATAATAATAATATGATAATAATAAGAATAATAATGATAATAACAATGATAATAGGGGCTGTGCAATAATTACCCCCGGGTTAATTTCGAACGGCCCGCCAAAAATCGCTTGCCCCCTCTCGGCCTGCCAAAAAAATCGCCCCCCCTCGGCCCTCAAAAAATCTTTGCCCCCCTTACACATGCCAAATTTTTGGGATCCCAATTTTCAAACCTTAAATGGTCTAGATTATATGTTGCGAAAGCGGGCGAGCAGGATAATTTGCATATATTAAAGCGTTTCCGTACTGTTTTCCTAAGCATTTTAGAGCGTTTTATTTAAAAGGCACCACATGAATGTGTGCCATAAATCACTTGCCCCCCCCTCTCGGCTGGCTAAAAATTGCTTGCCTCCCCTTTCGGCTCGCGAAAAATGTCTTGCCCCCCAATTTTACCTTCCCCCCAGGGCTCATAATTATTGCACAGCCCCTAATAATAACAATGATGATAATAATAATAACAGTAATAATAACAATATTGAATAATAGTTATAATAATAAATTGAATATAGCGTTTCTGTGTTTAGTTGCAATTCATAATATTTGTAGCTAAGTTCCAAAATAAATACTTTAATGTGTAAGTGTAAGAAAGAAAAACAAAGAAAGAAAGAAAGAAGAAGAAGAAAGAAAGATAAAAAAAAAAAAAAAAAAAAAAAAAAAACCTAAATACAAAGAAATTAAGATGAACTGAACAAAATCTAATTGATAGAAATAAATTATTATGTGCAGCAACATCCAAAAACAAGACATGTTTTAAAAGACAAAGCAGCTTTCTTGATAAAAAAAAAAAAAGCACTAAAAAAAAAAAATAAAGAAAGAAAAGTCATCCCTTTACACGATCTTCTTTATTAATATCTAAGAAATAGATGCTATTACATTATTGACATCTTCGAGTTCAAACATCCTGCCTTAAAATTGTCGGCATAAAGTATTTAGCGGATTAAGATACCGCGTAAGATATGCCGTGGTGTTAATGAAGCATCGTCATAATGAGTCCGTGATTGACAGGCCGGTAAACAAAATGAATCATGAACATATAAATGTCAATCATTTACAATGCAGAATTGGATAGCATTTTTCCCCAAATTTGTTTATTTACTTATGTTATTTATTAAAACCATATTTATACAGGGTTACCCTTCAGATAAATCTGCTATTACAGGGGCCCTGTGTCATGAAAACAATATACATAACAATTTGTTGAATTATACATAGGCCCTATGTAAGAATTTTTTTTAAACATACCGTAAACATCAAAAAATCATACATCAATATATCAAAATTCATTAAAAGTATTTACATTTCTTTGTTTTATACAATTTACGCAACACTTTAGAAATATATATATTAAATTAATTAAGAACACAGACAAAATACATCATTCATTAAAAGACATAAAAGTTAAAACATTTGGCTCATTATTTACATTTCTCATTAAAACGAACAGAAAACTTTCCTGATTAATAATATTTTATATTTGTCAAAGAATATGGATGCAATTGTAATATTTCTCAATGTGCAGTCTTAACATATTGTTCAGTAAATAAATATCTTTGCATGCATGTATTTCTTGACAAGTTTATACCGGCATGCGTCATGAGGCCCGGGGCTTGTCAAGCAATCGATCGTCACTAGACATATGGCACTTTTGCGTGTCTGTTTACGGTACCATTGATTGAACCCACACCATACCCGGGCGCTTTCCGTAAGTCATTCATTACATAATGGGTTGAAGAAGTCACACCTTATGTATACAGTCACGCGACCAGCGTGGTCCGGAGACTTGTCAAGCAATCGATCCGCACGGGTATGTTCTGGGACAAATATATGCGTGCTACTGCCTAGTCACCTACCATTGCATTGATTGAACCCACTAGTGGGATACCCGCGCTTCGCGCGGGTCCCCGCTAGATGAGTAAATGGGAGCGTTCACTATAACAGGAAGAATTACTGGACAGGTAGAATCATCGAAAAGATACATTTTGATTTTTCGTTTCCATGTTATTTATTTATTTAAACCCGTTCCCATTTTTTTCTAAATCTGTTATTTGTTACATTTCCTTTAGCTTCATTTTTATTTGCTGCTTGTGATTTCCCGTTTCCATGTTTTTTATTTAACTCTGTTATCATTATTATAGCTTCTTTTTTTTCTTACACTAGTTCACCCGTTGCTGCGAGAGTAACTGATGGCAATGCTATTTGACCCCTGATGACTTTTTGACACGTTCTCCTCATCTTGAGGATTCTTTCTACCACTTTTAAGCCCAGTTGGGCATACTGACCCATATGACCTGTGACCTCGGTTTGATTTTGTTCATGCTCCCGTGATATGGAGAATTACTTTCACCAAGTTTTACCCGAAATCAGGCGAAGTTTAAAATGCAGCCCCTGGATGACATTTGACCTCGGATGACCTCGATTATATTTTTACTTGTTCCCCTCATATCAAGGATTCCACCCACCAAGTTTGAGCCCGATCGGACAAAGTTTGAAATTTGAACCCTCCGTAATGACCTTTGACCTCGGTTGACCTCTGATTTTATTTCGCGCATATACTCCCCTGGTATCAAGGATTCCACCCACCAAGCCTGAGCCCGATTGGACAAAGTTTGAAATTTGAACCCTCCGTAATGACCTTTGACCTCGGTTGATCTCGCATTTTATTTCGCGCATATATTCCCCTGGTATCAAGGATTCCACCCACCAAGTTTGAGCCCGATCGGACAAAGTTTGAAATGTGAACCCTCCGTAATGACCTTTGACCTCGGTTGACCTTGGATTTTATTTCGCGCATACATTCCCTCGTATCAAGGATTCCACCCACCAAGTTTGGGCCCGATCGGACAAAGTTTGAAATTTTGACCTTTGACCTTGACCTCCGGTGACCTTCAAAACCACCCGGTCAACATGCTTTTCCCGATACATATCCATATCCGAAATATCAGATCGATGCGTCGAAGCGCGGCGAAACGCATAGCCGGACAACCAGACAGACAGACAGACAGACAGACTTCGCTGGTTATTTTAGTATAGTAGATTTCCTGATTAGTTTCTTTCCTTCTTTGTTTCGTTCCCGTTTCATTTAGTTAATTTAACCCGTTGGCCTAATTACTCGTACCTCTTTTGCCATTTTAATTTCATTTTTCTTTATAGTATAGGTCTACCGCTTCATTTTGTTTATACAACACACATATTTTTCCCGTGATACGTCGTCTCAGAGCGTGTATGCGGACGTGTTCATCTTTATCATAATCCCGTGACCCGTCCATGTACCTTTTTGTCCTTTAATTTTTATTTATTTTTCCTTCTTTCTGTAATATCATGTCCACTGGTCTCTGGCTCGCAAGTCGCGTGGCTCTCGCGCCGTTCTGCTTACGCCGCGCATTGGCGTAGTCGCGATTACGCTCGTAGCGCCGACGCTGCTGCCTGCCAGCTGCAGTGACGCGCAGGCTGGTAACCGATTTTCATAACAAAAAACCCGTTTTTACCCATATTTTCACTGTTCTTGCAGCCAATTCTTGACCGATTTCAACCAAATAAAGTCGAGGCAATTTCCCGTATATTCCTCGATCTCCCGTATGAATTTGGCGACATGTGGATCGAAACTGACGGAGCCTTTTACATAAACCACATACATACACACACACACACAACATTCCCCTATTTATAGTAAGATGTCACGCCCGGCGCCACAGTACTAGTATACAAATATTGACTGCTATGAGGGCACAGTTAAAATTATAGGCCGGTGATGTCAAAACCATGACTATGCCGAAGCGAAGCTGAGGGCATAGTCATGGTTTTGACATCACCTCGGGCCTATAATTTTAACTGTGCCCCTCATAGCAGTCAATATTTGTTTTATATACCAAATCTTAAGATTCTTGTCATCTGTTTGGTTAAAAGCATCGATTTTGGGAAGAGAAATTAATAGTTTCAAGGCGAACGGCACAGATCATTACAATCTGCGATATCCGCGTAATTATAGCGTAGCGAAAAATTAACGCGTGTGTAATATCATTTTACGCTGGGAACAACGCACACGCAGAACTATGCCCGGGGAATAGTTACTTTTGCGGGCATAGTCAAAACTATGCCCGCTCTTTTAACCAATCAGATGACGGGAATCTTTAGATGAGGTATATAATGGCAGCTAATACTCGCGGTGAAGAAAGGTGGTGAAAGTCAGCACAGCATTATCTCAAAGCTGATGTCGGGCGTTTGTTTTGCTTGTGCGCATTTATCTTTGAGAAATTTGCTAAATATTTTTTCCCATTAGTTTCATGTCAAAGAAGCTCAATTGCAACATAAAGATGGGATAAAATTATAAATTGTAAGCCATCAAATTTTTGGCCATATCAATATTAGGCCCTATATAAATTTTACAAGCCATAAATAATTTAACACTAAATTATATAGCTATTAATAAAGTACTAATAAGGTAACATAATTCTAATAATAATAATAATAATATAATAATAATAATAATAGGCCTAATAATAATAATAATAATAATTATATAAAAATAATAAATAGGCCTAAAATAAAATAAATTAGAAATGAAATAAAATAAAATAGGCCTAAGTAAAATAAAATAACAAATCAAAAACATAATGAATACCAATCTTCAGTCGAAGCACATTGAATATATTGTAATAATATAGGCCTATTAAATTCAATCGAACCGGGGAGTCCATCAACATCCCGGGTAAACATACTATTTGCTTTTGTACACGCTGGACTCAATACCGGTACTGCAAACACAGACAATCAACACTAAACACCGGGACTATACAGTCAACCAATACTATACACATACAACACCCCACTGTACCGCCGGGAGTTGAAGCGATCGATCGTGCATCATCAATCAACAGCAGCACATTACCCGCGGTTTAAAAAGGGGGCGAAAGTGCACGGGTGCGAAATTGAAAGGGGGCGAAAGTGCACGGGTCCGAAATTGAAAGGGTGCGAACCGTCCTGTTTCCTAATCAAGTAGGTAACCTAGGCAAACCTTAGTTAACACATTTACTAATCAGCGAATTCGCCGAGACCGGGGCCCCAACACAATGCATATTTACATAGAAATTTGAATTTTTTCGAGAATAGGTGGGTGAAGGAAACCTACATAAATATGTTTTCTATACTTCACTTGACCCAAATATATGATTTTTATGGTGATAATCAAGTCGCACATGGAATTTTAGAGGATTTTGATAGCAGTTCCATTAAAAAAGCTGCCATCGCCATGAGACTAAGATCTAGAAACACCTCCGAAATGCCGTTTTGGGGAATTTTGCTAGCTGAATCTTTTTGATGAAAGTCAATCTTTGACAAGATGTAACTTTGCTACGGAAAGTGCTATGAAAAAAAAGGTTTTCAGTTTTGGCTTAGTTTACTCAAGGGCTTTAATTTGATATATAAAACGATGCAATTTGATGGCAAATTTGAATTCACCTAGGATACCTAAATCAAGTCGCACATGGAATTTTAGAGGGATTTTGATAGCAGTTCCATTAAAAAAGCTGCTATTGCCATGAGACTAAGATCTAGAAACACCCCTAAATGCTGTTTTGGGGAATTTTGCTAGCAGAATCTTTTTGATGAAAGTCAATCTTCGACAAGATGTAACTTTGTTACGGAAAGTGCTATGACAAAAATGTTTTCAGTTTTGGCTTTCTTTACTCAAGGGCTTTAATTTGATATGTAAAATGATGCAGTTTGATGGCAAATTTGAATTCACCTAGCATACCTATATTTAGTGCCTCCAGAACACGATCATACAACTACCAGAAATAAATATTTTGTTCTGGGTCTGATTATTTGGACTAAGTGCCTCCCTCATGTATGAGTATTATCTTCGCACTTGATTATTAGTTTCCTGTTTACCACCCGCGTACAAAATTGAAAATCTCAAAATAATTAATTATTTTATTTTTATTTCTAATTTTCTCCTTTAAAATAACTTTCAACTACTTCTACTTGCCATTTTCTGACTTTAAATAATAATCAACAATAATCATATAAATGATGAATGAACAAAGAATACAAGTTACAACTCCACCTTCACTTATTTATAAAATCAAATATATTGTTGTGAAATAAATAAATGCCCGCTCTAGTCAAAACGAGTCAATAGTTACTTGTAATTAAAAGTCACCTCGTCCCTTTTTCAAAATCTTTAACAGGAAACTAATAATCAAGTGCGAAGGGCCAAATGTACATGTAGGTATGAGAGGCAAACCTCAGTTAACACATTTGCTAGTCAGCCAAAATGGCCTAAGCCGGGGCTCAAACACAATATATATTTACATAGAACTTTGTTTCTTTCATCCATTCTTTCTCCTTTTCTTTCTTTCTCACTTCCCTGTCTTTGATATTTCTTCTCAATCTCCTATTGCTTCTTTCCTTCTCCCCTTGCCATTTCTTTCATTCTTTCTTTGTTTCTAATTCCCTTCCTTTGTTTCTTTCTCTTTCTTCCTCCTCCCCTTTCTTTCTTTCTCTTCCCTCAGGTATGATAGGGGGATTCACAGGCCATGTTTTGGCCATTTTCCTACATGGGATTTTCTAAATTTTCAAATTGATGGGGGGGGGGGAGGTATGTGTCTATGATCTACCGAAAAACGATAGCTTTAGACTCTAGCCTTGAAGTGTTGTGGAGTTCTTGAGTAAACGGTACCGGTAATTGACTTTTTCATGGAAATAATGACAGTTTGGGCTAAAATGACAAAGTGATGTGGGTGGGTGATGTAAAACTTGGAATCAACTTTTCAAGATCACCATTAAGGACCATCTCAATTAAACTTTATACAATCCAGTTATAGGCCTGCAGTTTGAACCAACTCTTGTGATGTGGGTACCATGAACCCGTTTATCATAAACATCTCAAAAAAAGTAACTGACCCCCCTTAAATAATGACAACTATTCAAAAACGGGTGATTGTATTACAAATCTGTAAAATGTGTTGGAAGCAGAATTTATTTCTGCACATTTTGACACCTCATTTGTAGCAATTGACTAAATATTGACGCTCACAGCGTACATTTAAATCAATGTAGCCCAAGATTTGAAAGTTGCAGTAAATTCTATTGATTTTGCAGTGTAATGGAAGGAAATCTGTGTAATGATATCTGAGTGTTTTTGTATTGTAAAAATTTGTATGTAAGTGCAACTTTCAAATCTGGACCTCACTACATATATTAAATTGACCGGTGTTTTGTTGTTTTCTGTGCTATCGTATCAAATGAGGTGTCAAAATGCGCAGAAATAAATTCTGCTTCCACTGCATTTTACAGATTTGTAATACAATAGCCGCTTTTTGAATAATGGCCATTATTTAAAGGGGGTTAGTTACTTTTTTTGAGATGTT
This sequence comes from Amphiura filiformis, assembly GCF_039555335.1. Taxonomy (NCBI): domain Eukaryota; kingdom Metazoa; phylum Echinodermata; class Ophiuroidea; order Amphilepidida; family Amphiuridae; genus Amphiura; species Amphiura filiformis. Next base: position 60,806,997 of record NC_092632.1, read on the forward strand.
TATTATAATAAAATAGCAGTATCGATCTCTGACCATGCATATGAAATACCAAGAAATCATACTTTCCATGTGAATAAGTTTGTTGTTTTGAATAAATGTGATTGTTGTGTTATTAATATTACTCGACTTCTTTTCAGGGCATTTCACTATGTGAAATAGTGTTGACATGTAATGGCAGACTGGTTGAAGATGATGACACCTTACATGAGAATTGTGTCTATCATGTAGGACTCACTCTCAAAGGAGGCAAAGGAGGTAGGTATGCCTTACGTCCTGCCAGCAAGACTTCAGTCTTTATCATAATGACATCTACAGACCTGAAGTCATGCAGCGGTATATAGGGATGCACTGTACGTTTAAGAAATCATAACTTCAAGCATCAAGAAATATACCTACCTTGTATTTGTCAGTTTTACCTCAGAGATGCTGTAGACCCTCTTTAGACACAGTGTAGAAACATCACAAGTAGAATGCTGCTCAATATGATAAATCCAAATCATGAAAATTAAGACAATTTGCAGAGCAATATTTTGACCACTTTTGCACTAAGTAAATTACTCCCATGCAGATTGCAGGTTTTGCCAACTCAAGGAATTTTGAACCCACCCAAAAGATGAGATCATTGTAGATCAATTATCTCAACTTTGTGAGTATAGACTAGTACACATGAGTAGGCCTACAGTGGGATTAAAATCATCAGTGCATGCCCAACCTCTGGTACAATGGGATTAAAATCATCAGTGCATGCCAAACTGTCCTTGAGAGAGTTCCTCAGCTACTTAGAGCCCAAAATGAGCCCACATATTGTGATGTTTCTTATTTGTGGAATAGATGTTAATAGAGGGAACTGTAACTCGGTATGCCGAGTTACAGTTACTGGAACTAGGTATGCCTTACACTACAGGCAACATTGAAAGACAAATAACGTGAAACCCAAACTCAAATTGTTATAGTTTAGATTAGTTTAATCTTTATTAACGTCACACTCTCACATAGAGACCAGCCAATTCTGAGTGACAAAACAATAATATTCAATACAAAGATATAGGTCAATTTAAAAGATAAATATTTAAATTGGAATCCTTATGAAAATGAATGTAACTTTAACTTATATATTTTATCAACTGATTAGCACAATTGTAGTCCAAAATAAACCTGAGAATATTTATTACTTTTACTGAGACTTGGCCTTATACTAGTCATAGGCTGTATAAGGGTGTAGTTGCAAACAGCTTAGGGTACCAGCTTATTTGATGCAGCTTGTTGGTCTGAGTAATTTGACACCAATTTTATTGAAATCGGCCAAAAATTGAGACAGTGCCGCCAAATAACGACACACAAGGGGGGGGGGTGGATTTGACCTTTATTTTCTAGTTTTAAGGGAATTTTATCACATTAAGGATTATGTAATGCATTTTTGGTATCTAAACATAGTTTTAGGTCCAGGAAGGTCATTTATGCACTTTGTGTCAAATGAAACTTTTACGTGTCCTTAAAATTAACGGTTTTGGGCAAAATTAGGCTGTGAGGGCGCTTTACCCTTTAGTGACCCCTTTCGCAGCCATTTTTTATTTTTAAGTTAATCATACTAGAGATAATCATTAATCATCCATATTCTGAAATTTTCAGTCATTTGTCACATTTGGTGTGACCGTGGCACTAATTTTTAATACAGGGTAACCTGCCCATAGCAATATACAGGGTCAACGAACTTTGTATCACATGTAAGTCAATGGAAGCGTCTCTACACATTTTCAAATGGTTACCACGCACATGTGAAATAAGGTTGAGCGTTCAAATTTGGACAGATGCTGTTATTTATCAGTAACTTTGATTTGATAATAAAAAATTATAAAATTTTAGTAGGGGGATACGTAACAGCTATTATGTTGAACAGCGCCCTCACATCCTAAATTAGCTCTTAAACTTGCATCAAAACATACGATTTGTGTAAAAATTGCATAAATATATCCAGGGGACCCAAAATCATGTAAATAGTCCTTAGAATCCAACAAACAGCAAAGAAAATGCCCATAATTGTCAAAATAGTGAAAAACAGGGGGTCCCAAGAAATCCCCCCCTTATCATGTAGTTTTTGGCCCGCACTGTCTCATTTTTCAACCGATTTTTTTTTAAAGGTGTCAAAATGCTCAGAAGGATTAGCTGCTTCAATTCAGCTAGTACCCTAAGCTTTTTCCAACATCACCCCTTTTTTTGGGCTGTACAGCCTATCACTACTTATACTCAATTCCTTACTTTGTTAATTTACTTTTCACAATGTATTTGGAAAAAATAAGTTGACATTTTTGATGTGTTATTATCATATATGTTTGTTTTGCAGGTTTTGGATCTATGTTACGTATGCTTGGTGCTCAAATTGAGAAGACAACTAACCATGAAGCTTGTAGAGATCTCAGTGGTAGAAGAATGAGAGATGTCAATAATGAAAAAAAGTAAGTGGAATAATTCATTGATCACTATGATACTGCTCAGTGCTAAATTGCCTCACATTTGGTTGTGATTTCATCCATGATAGTTGCATACCATGGCAAGGAAAAGGTGACTCTGCTTTCAATGTCTATAGGTGACCACGCTTTCAATGTTGCTGGCCCATGCCTTTGGAACTTGCTCCCTCTCCATATCCGCCTTTCACCCTCGGTCAATGTGTTCAAGAAATTGCTCAAGACTCAAGACTTATTTTTCTCAATGTTTTGGGGTTTTAAAATTGTTGATCATGTATGTTATCATGTTAATTGGGTCTTTTGGTGATGTATCATGTTGCTTTTTTTATGCTTATTGTTGTAAGTGATAATTTTGTTGTATAATTTATATTATTGTAATTTTTAATCATGATATTCGCTATTGTACAGCACTGCGGTAATTTTTTGATATAGTGCTCAATAAATGCTGTGATATTATTATTATTAAGGAAAGCAAACAGAATGATTAAGACTTCAATAGTGACAAATGTGTTAAGAAAGAAAATATCAAAGTCACTAAATAAATTCATTAAAATAAAGTCATCGCTCAGTATTCATTGTTGACTTCAATGTTAGATATTCCTCTTTTTTAATCATTAAAAAATGATGAATAATTCTGGTATACTCTGCACACAAGTATAACCCTAACCCTAAAACAGGGTAAACCAGAATTGTACCATATAGGAATACAGGGTGCGCAGGATAAATCAGAATTGTACCAAATTTTTTACAATATGTTATATGACTTAATTGTTATAGATTGGCCGAGTGGGTGAAGAACAAAGCTGATGCAGAGGCAGAGCGAGAGAAACGTCGGAGGGAGAAACTGGAGCGTATGGCAAGAGATCCAAAACATTACTTTGTAGACCCTAATTATGACCAGCAAAAACAAGCTGTGGCAGAGAGTTTAGAGGAAGCAGTTACCAAGGGTGAGTACCACACAGATCCTGGAAGTTGTTATAAGAATTAAGATCAAACGTATACTGTTACAAAAACATAAGTATTTCCTAAAAAAGAAACCGAGTATTTAAATCTGTGTGCATACATACACGCTATATAACAGCGTCGATGATTGGTAGATAGCAATGTTTATGTCTGGTTGTAAACAAGCCAAGCTACATTGTAGGACCCACGGACATTCGCAAGTCGGATCTACATACTATGCTCACATGCTATTTGTATGCAAAGCGCAAGCAATGTACGCGATGTTCACGCATACAAACACGATGGACTGAGCAAGTAAACATTTTCTCTCAATTGGTGACGGAAACTTTTAAAAAGGATAAGGTAAAGGTAACTTTGTAGTCTCAAATGAATGTATATTTAGTTGTGGAGGAAAATAACAGCACATAGCTGTGTATGTATGAATTAGGGGTTCATTCACCGATAAACAACGATCATACCCTCAATTCTATGAATGAACCCCGTTCATACATTCCCAAACATTCAGTGATTGTTTTTCATCAAATAATAACAAAAAATAAGATGTAAGATTATTAAAAACGCGATTTTTTCTATACCAAAATCGTCACGCTGAATCACACGCGCCGTTATATAGCACAAATGTATGAACAGGGTTCATTTTTATATTTTCACGACTAAACATTGTTTATTCCTTGGGCTAAAGCTCTTAGGCATAAGCAATCGTTTAGTCATGAAAATATTTGAATGAACCCATAAATCAGCAGCTTTTACTATTGTTAATCAATGTGTATTTTTATGTTCTTCAATAGGCATGGAGGCATCGGCTTCAACAAGTATAGGTGCATCAACATCCGGAGCGGCAGCATCGGTAAAGAGGAAAGGCGGAGTAAATGGAAACTCATCTTCTAGTAAGAAAAGATGCATGTGGTAAGACATATATATTTATTATTAATTGAGAACTACCTGCCGATTGGCCAAAAAGAAGTTTTCATTATCAATTGGATCAATCAGCAAAATTGTTAGAATAATTTCACCACACAAAAAAAATGGGGTGAATTATTTGCAAAGCTCCATTCTGATTGGTGATTAAAGTGAAGATATCATGTAATTGACCAATCAGTGGCAATGTTAGATCGGCAGGTAGTGCTCAGGGGGTTAAGTGGTACCTACTTTGTAACACTAAAGTGCGATGCCCTGTCAATATCGCCCCTTTAAAAAAAAAAAAAAGATGGTGATGTTGCTGTATGATGGCAACTTTTTTAACATGGATGTGTAGCAAGACCTCTCACCCGGGTCTGCCACACAAGGGAAAGAATGTACAGACCAAATATAGTCTGTTTCACCTCAAGTTGAGAGTGACGCCATGTTGGCTATCAAAGTGGCAAGTTTCCATGGGGCATATACACATGATTAGAAGGGCGATTTGTCCATACGCTGACGACCCAACTGTGTAAATGCAGTGATTCAAATCTGTCGCTACAAAATCAAAACATGATGTTACTATCAACTTGAGACGAGACACATTATAGTGTTTGTATGGTGTTTTGTGCATCAATCAACTCTTCATTTCAAGATACAGTACTTGCATTTTGTGTGTAGAGCTCATATTGAAATACCCTACCACGTTTTCACACAGAAAGAAGGCAGGATTCCCCTCGCTAAGCGCGCGCCTCAGGAAAGCTCGGTCATTAAACGGATGGATATGCATCAGTGATACACCCTGCCCAGGATTTTAACAAAAGAAGGCTAGCACAGGAAAGCTGCAGGATGGCGCACACCTTCCTGTGTAAGGGAATTTCAATATGAGCCTAAAAGATAGGCAAAACTCTCTTTTTCAGTAATGTTACAAATTACACATTTTGCTTCACCTGTGACACATTATAAGACTTGGGGTCCATTTCACTAAACTTTACGAAGCTTCGTAAGTGTTGAAATCGTTCGTAACTTACGACAAGTCGTAAATTCCATTTCACTAAACTTATTTACAAACGTACCCTTCGTAAGTAATAGGGATTTACTACAGGGACCTTTCGTAAAGTTACGTCTAGTATTGGGTATTCGTAACTTTACGAAAGGTTGCTTGAGTTACGAAGGGTTAAAAGTTTAGTGAAATGGACCCCAGGAAACATACCATGTACTAAACCTTATTATCTCTTTGTTTAGGATGGGAGTGGAAGATGAAAGTGATGATGATGATGAGGAAGAGGATGATGAAGATGACAATGAGACACACCAAGCTTTTCCGGAGGAATCACATTCATCAGAAGACATAACGAAAGAGGAAGGGAGCTCAGCAGCATCGTCTCCACCACAGATGTCATCATCTCCATCTGAAGTAGAGAAGGAAGATGAGGTCAGTGAAGACACAAAGGATTCGGAACAAGAGAGGAAAGCTGACAGTGAGACATCAAGTTCTAATAAAATCCAAGCAGATCAAAATGTCAGTGGTGAGAATACGTCCGAGAAAGTTCAGCAAGAGGCTGTACCAGAGGTAAATGAAAATAATTGGTGTATTTATCCAAGTAAAATAAATAAACTGGAAACATTTCTCCAAGATTTTGAGTGTTAGGTCAACTCCTATAGGAGCATTACATATACAATTATTAATTGCGATAATATGCATTCATAGTTAGCCTATCTTTTGAATAGCTTGCTTAATCCCAATTAAGGAGAGCGTATAAAAATCTAGGAGGGGGGCACTCTGTATTGACAAGTGGGTATCACCCGTGAACATGGACTTTCAAAAAGCACTCTAAAAAGTATTTTTGTCAGCTTAAAAATTCACCCTAATCAAGTATTATAATTAAAATTTTCTACCCTAAACAAGTAATTGCAGTTTTTGCACCCCTAAACAAGTAATCAGGTTTTTTTACACCCCTAAACAAGTAATCATATTTCACACCCTTATCAACAACTTATAACACCTTTCTTAACCCAGAGTGTTTTTTTTTTCTTGAGAAGCCATGTCAATCAGCGCACAGTCATAATACTTCAGTTTTATCAATCAAAACTTTTAAATTCCCTTAGAGGCAATTTTTTTCCACACAATCCTTTGACCCATACATCCGGGCTATGCAGAACTGTAACTATATAGAAGTTTATACAGGCTTGAATTTTACTGCATGAATGACCGTTTGCTGTGCATGGTGTTTCTCTAGACTACGCTATAATGATTTCATCTTTTAAGGGAATCCCCTTACGTCATAAATAAATTATGATAACACAAGTGTTTGTTTACACCAGACTCGTTTTATCTGCAAAGCTTTTTCTTTAATTTTAATTTAAAGGTAAATAAATGCAATACGTGATTATTTTAATGTTTAGCTCAAAATTTTAGAATACATTTAGGGCAAATTTTGTTGATTTCGTGAGACTTTCATGAAAATTTGTGGCGGGCGGAGGAGTCAATATTGGCCCTGAGTGCTGGGCGTAGATTGTGAGTCATGGACGGTCCTGCTCGACGTAGCTACAACCCTGCATTCCTTGTAGGCCTACATTTTTCAAGACATTTTCAGGGGTATTTTGCAAGACAAAATGGGGGACAAAATATACTTTGAACAGGGGAAAGTAAATGTTTCGGAGATGCTGACAATGGACCATAAACATGTAAGATCTTGTGTAGAAAATACACCCTTTTCCTGATTTTCATGGTTTTTAATACCCTAAGCATGTAACGCACTTAAACCTGCCCGATCATGAAAAAATACCCTAATTTATGTGCTTTTTGTTCATGGATGATACCCACTTGTCAATATAGACTGGCCCCCCCCTGTGATAAAAATTCAAAAGTATAGACCTTCCAGAATAGGAGTCGTTACTCTGAGTTTCACGCCATATAGCGATCAACAGACAACTGATGCGAGCCCCTGCACTAAAATAAAGCGTAGTGATTTATACTGCGCTACGCACAGGCACAACGCTTAAGGTCCGTTCATACTACCACCGCATTTGCGATGCGTTGCTTTGCGATGCGGTGCGAGCCCCTGCACTAAAATAAAGCGTAGTGATTTATACTGCGCTACGCACAGGCACAACGCTTAAGGTCCGTTCATACTACCACCGCATTTGCGATGCGTTGCTTTGCGATGCGGTGCGTTGTCGCACCGCATCTACTGCATTGCGATATCGCAATAAAGTTAAATACATTTTAACCTGGAAATGCGACGAGTTGCGTTGAGTTGCGGCAAAAGTAATCGATATATCGGCATCGCAAAGCAACACATCGCAAATGCGGTAGTAGTATGAACGAACCTTTAGACGTTGATGTACAAGCCTCAGCACACCAGAATGACAATACTACAATACTGTAGAATTCCATCTACAAGTGTATAATGCCTCTAAATGAGGGTTTTTTCAATGAAACATACAAAAGGCAGACACCTTCCTCAAAGCATACAATAGATTGGTCTTACAATAAATGTACAGCAGCAGCTGTCTGTATCGGTAACATAGTTGCTTCAAATAATGTTTTTGTGGAAGGTGTCTGCATTTTTGTCCGTTTGGTAAAAAAAAACCTCATTTAGAGATATATAATGCTTGTAGATGTAATTCTACAGTAAATGAAATCTCTTTCATTACAATTATTAAACTTCTGTAACATTAATGATATTTTAATAACTCATATTTTCATATTATTCACAGGATAATGGTCCAGTAGATTTATCAGAGTACACATCAGCATCAGATTTGGAGGTCGTTGGTCTAGAAAGACTGAAGACAGCACTCATGGATAGAGGGATCAAATGTGGAGGAACACTTCAGCAGCGAGCTGAAAGACTCTTTTCTGTTAAAGGACTATCACCTGAGCAAATTGACCCCTCTCTGAAAGCAAAACCAGCAAAAGGAAAGAAAAAAGGCAAAAAATAATGTGGAAAGGCTGTACTAAGCTGACATGATTGACAGGTTTCTGATTTAACTCCAGCTCCGTAACTTGGATTTGAATTAATCTGCATGTGTCAATGGTTGTGGTAATCTTTGAGAACATACAGTCATCACATTACTCCCTATTCCAGAAAAATACAGCACTATTTTTTTAGAATTAAAAAAATATTATCCTGTTTGCCAAATGAAACATAGCTAAATCCTAATCTTTTAGTTAGTCCTAACTGGCAATAAAAGTCAAATAAGTCAAATTTTAATATTTTTGAAATTTGAGGTAAAATGGTCCAAAAACATGCAATTTTGCATGTTTTCTTACAATTGCAGTGACAAAATTGTAAGACTTGGCACAACATCTTGAGTATAGGCTTAGAGTTAGCTCATAATTTTAATATTATATGTTATTTTTGCTAATTGGTTATGAAAAAGATTGGAAAATGTGTTTTGCCAAAATTATAATTTATAACTTGAAATTAGTCTTTGTTCAAGTCTTTGGGCCTGATTGTCACAGAATACAAAAAAGGTCGAAAACACCCTAAAAATGCATGTTTTTGGCCCTTATTTCCAAAAATTTACCAAACTTTAAAATTTGACTTTGCCAGTTAGGACTACCTAAAGGATTAGGATTAATTGAATAGATTCATCAGGTTTGTTCAGTAAATAAACATTTTGGATTTTTTGTTTGACAAAACCAAGTGAATACTCACTACAATATTTCGTCCTACTCGTCGGAGGACTTCATCAGGTATGACTGATATGGTCATCTGATCCACTTTCCCGGCAAACAAGTTTGAGTGATTTCCGGTTTTCCTTAGTCTCTTTTGCAGACTTCAGTAGTGGATCATAGACGTGACTTAAGAGGTATGTGCTTAAGCCACGGTATTGGCGGCGCTATGTCGACGACGTGTTAGAGATAGTAAAAGAAGGACAAGTACAAAACTTAACCGACCATCTGAACACCATAGATGAAACTGAGAGCATAAAATTTACTTTTGAAGAAGAGAAAAATGGCCAAATCCCATTTTTAGATACACTCATTGTTAGGAAACCAGACGGATCAGTTAAGCTATTAGTGTACCGCAAACCAACGCACACTGATCAGTACCTTAATTTCAAATCAGAACATCCTCTCCACCAAAAAATGGGTGTGATCAGAACATTATTCGACCGCATGAACTCTGTAGTAACAGAAGCGGAAGACAGAACCCAAGAAGAAGAGCGTGTACGTGCAGCCTTAAAAACTTGCGGCTACCCAGATTGGGCGATGGACAGAGTCAAAAACCAAATGCATAATATAAACAAAGATGCTGAAAAATCAAGATCAAAGAAAAGTAAGACCACTGAGGAAAAGAGCAAGGGTATGGTGGTCATCCCGACGTCAGCGGCCTTTCGGAGCGTATCCAAAGAGTCCTCAAGAAACATAAAGTTGACACGGCTATGAAACCCCACCGCACCCTCAAGCAAATTTTAGTCCATCCAAAAGACAAAGCGGGAGAAAGCAAAAACCGGTAACTGCATAGAGGAAATTGGTTGCAAGAATTGTGACCTCAGTGATGTAGGAGAAACTTCACGCATGTTAGGTACCAGGTTAGCTGAACACCAGGCAGAAGTCAAAAAAGGCGAGTGAGAAAAAAACACACCGCTCTGAAGCGAAAGACATCCGAAATGGAACAAACAAAATCAGCAATTTCAGATCATGTTGCACGGGCAAACCATGTTATAGACTGGGAAGAATCCAAGATCCTTGGACGGGAACACGATAAAAGGTCTAGAGAAGTGCGGGAAGCAATGGAAATAAGGAGGCGGGGCACCAAGACCCTAAACAGAGAGGAGGGCACATACCTCTTAAGTCACGTCTATGATCCACTACTGAAGTCTGCAAAAGAGACTAAGGAAAACCGGAAATCACTCAAACTTGTTTGCTGGGAAAGTGGATCAGATGACCATATCAGTCATACCTGATGAAGTCCTCCGACGAGTAGGACGAAATATTGTAGTGAGTATTCACTTGGTTTTGTCAAACAAAAATCCAAAATGTTTATTTGATTAGGATTAAGCTATGTTTCATTTGGCGAAACCAGATCATATTTTTTTAATCCAAAAAAATTAGTTTTCTGGATTGGGGGATAGATGAAATCAGACTTCACAAAATCCCCTGCCCGGCACCCCCCGGGTTAATCAAAACTTGACATTGGGCAACCAAAGTAACTGACACGTCAGTCCGGTGGGCAACTAGATTTAAAATTACGATATTTATAAACTTATGCAAACTGATTTTCCTACATGAACTATTATAAGACATGCCCACACTGCATGCTACATATTGTCTGGTGACATATCATGTACAAAGAGCAGGCAAAGTCCAATATCAAGTCAGGTTTCAGCGGACTTGCCAAACAGGCAAGTGAAAAATTTTAAATTCTGCGAGGCCTGAATAAAGTACAAGTTGCTTAACATCTGCTTGTTAAAATTCAACTAAATCAAGAAACTGAAATAGGTCTTAGTATCCACCATTATAGGGACTGTCATTTGTGACATTGCTATGGGAATATTTTTTAATAAAGTACAGGAGATACGGATAAAAAAGTAACATGCATGTTTGTAATTTATGGTCATTTGTAAGTGTAAGCAATGTCAGAGTCTCAAATGTGACCGTCCCACGGCGAATGAGCCGTAAATTCCTCCCGGTCAATTTTGTTTTATTTCGTGTTTAAAAATAAACATCATAAACTTAAAAATGGTATATCATTTGACTTCAAAGCGATATCCAGAAGCGGGGTTATGGTTTGTTAAACTTTGCTCCTTCAACAAAATTATAGCTTTTACGTTTTTACATGTGTCTCTTTTCCCACATTGCTGGCAATATATATCAAACAGTCATAATTGGCGGTCATTTCAAATCATCCCCAAGTCAACGAGGTTTAAGAAAGTTCTCTCATTGTTAATTGTTGGTTATGCATACCTGTACAAAATACAATGCCTGGTAACCCACCACTTGAACAGGATTTAGCAAAAGCAAACAAAGACCAGAGCTATTAAAAGTTCTATAGCGGGCCATCTAAGGTAGAACTTCAACAATAGGATTATTGATTAGTTTTTTGACTATCAAAATAAGGCGGATGTCGGGCCAGCAAGTTATCGATGAATACGACCTTCGTACACATTTTACACCGTAACACAGAATACAATTTAGGGAATTTATGGCTCGTTTGTGCTGCCGGGTCACAAATATGCAAATGTTGTGTATGTTGCCTCCTCCCATTCCAGAAAAATACAGCACTTATTTTTTTGGGTTTAAAAAAATATTATCAAGTTCTGTCAAATGAAACATAGCTCAATCCTAATCATTCACTTAGTCCTAACTGAAGGTAAAAGAAGTTCACAATTTTACTAATTTCTTGGGGAAAAAAAGAGCCAATTTTCGGCATGTTTTCTGACAATCGAGTCACAAAAATCAAAGACTTGGAACAAGTCTAAGTATTCAAAATCTTGAGTATATGCTGAAATTTTGCTCTAATTTTCACTTTTTTTGTGTTACTTTAATTTAATGGTTGGTTATAAGAATGAAGCATGTCTTTTCCAAAAATTAGAATGCATAAACTGAAATTAGTCTTTGTACAAGTCTTTGGGCTTGATTGTCATAGCATACTGAAAAACACCCTAAAAGCATGTTTTTGGCCATTATTTCAAAAATTGGCCAAATATTAAAATTTGACATTTACCGCTAGTTAGGACTAACTAAAGGATTAGGATTTATGTTTCATTTGGCAAAACAGGATAATAATTTTTTTTATTCAAAAAAATTAGTTCTGTATTTTTCTGGAATAGGGAGTAGTAATGGGACTATTTGTTTAAACGCAGGAAAGAAGCTCCATACTTTTGTCCTTGTGCATGTACATTAAGTGCTGAATTTGATTAGTACATGAGTATCTTTTATGACATGATAGAGGACAGTGTGTTTGACATCACAATACTTGCTGGAAGTTTAAGGTGGTACTACTGTGTAACATTCCCTGATAAATGTTGTGACTAATTTTGCGTTATTTATGATAAGAAAAGAGGTACTGCTAGAATGTACGTCATTTCTCAGGGGGGTGTAGTATCACCTTAAGGTTTTATTTTTAAGTGATTAGGGTAAGAATAATTGAACAAGAATAGCAATTTTTGTTCTTATAGAAAAATTATTAAATTTGTGTACATTGTGGAGCATTCAACTACGCTTGTTACTCTGCGACTAATCATGCTAATACACGAGTGTACAACGCTGCTCTATGCGTCCATATTGCGAGGTTATCTGCGTACAAACAGCTTACTACGCACAGCCACGCAAAGAGTATGTTCCACGATGTACACGAATTAAGTAATAGTATCCTTTATCATGTTAGGCCAAAAAAAAAAGGTTTGTCTCAAAGCTCACGAGAAATTTAAAAACAAATGCGAAATGCGAAGTGCAATTTTTTTTTTTTTTTTTTTATTCCCGACTTTTTTCATGGTCCTTGACCTTGACCTTGACCTATGCCATTCACTCCAACTGGGGGTTGAGTGGTGGCATCCGCATCACAATGTCCCGCCAAACTGTTCTGTCATCTGCTGTACGGCTGGCATTTACTATGGAGTTTAGGTCGGTTCTTTTGCAGTCAGCTAGCAGGCAGTCTCTCCACCTCTTTGGCGGTCTTCCTCTAGGTCTGACTCCCTGGATGTGACATTCAAAGGCCATCTTTGGAAGGCGTGAGGGAGGCATTCTCTGGACGTGGCCAAAATAATGCAGTCTCTTCCGGGTTATTCTGTCCAAGATGGAAAATTGCGGATGATGGTGTTTCGGATCCTGTCTCTCCGTGTAACTCCCATTATCTTCCTAAGGCACATCATCTCGAAAGTGAGCAGCCGATTCTCATCCTCTCTTTTCAATGTCCAGGTTTCTGCCCGGGGGGCCACTCAATACATATGTGTTGTCATCACCGAGCAGAAATCCACGGAAAGGGTACTTTTTCACGCATAGTCGCGGTCGGAATAGGGTAGCTATTTCATGCTACTTTGGGAAAAAGGGTATACATTTCAACAAAGGTCAGCGTTTAGGGTATGGATTTCACCATTTCACAGACATGAGGTCGGCGATTGAAGATATGGATTTGGAGGACATGAAGGGCCGGTTTATTGACCACCTTTTCTGGCATTTCTGGTCAGTGAAAAGGGTACCTTTTTATTGTGGGGGTGAAAATGGTGCCTAAATATTAGTGGTCAGTGAAAAGCCTCCCTTTATACAAGAAGGTCAGTGATTAGGGTAGATATTTTCACATGCTCGATATCCGTGTTTAGGGTGTGAAATTTGAGGGCCTGCTTGATGATGACAACACATAAAAGCATATAAGTGGCCCCCCTGGGGGTTTCTGCTCCGTAAAGCAATATTGACAAAACAAGGACCTTGTAAAGCTCAATTTTGGTGTTGGTTTGGATGTCCTTAGCAATCCAGATACTCTGTAGTCTCTGCACAGCTCCTAGGGCTTTGCCTATTCGAAGTTTAATATCTTCTGAGCAGGATCCTTTTTGGGTGATCTTTCCTCCCAGGTATGTGAACTCCTCTACCTGCAGAAGCTGGGTATTGTCAATTGTGATGTACAGATGGGTGTCTCCGTTGCATATGGCCTGGACTTCTGTTTTAGCAATATTTATTTTGAGTCCAAAAGCTGAGCTGCTTTGATGAATGAGGCTAACCAGTGTCTGGAGGTCTTCTTCACTGTTAGCAATTAGTGCAATGTCGTCTGCAAATCGTAAGTTGTTCACCACTTGTCCTTGGATGTTTACTCCTATGTTGGTATCGTGCAGGGCATACAACATAGTCATCTCCAGTAGGATGTTAAAAAGTTGGGGTGAGATTACACATCCTTGGCGAACTCCAACCAGGGTTGTAAACCAGTCTGTTAGTTCCCCATTTACTCTGACAGTACTTGCAGATTTATTGTAGAGAGCTTTCTGGAGACAGGTGATTTTGTTTGGGAAACCAAAGAAGCCAAGTGCCTTCCAAAGTCCTTCCTGCCACACTGAGTCGAAGGCTTTTTCGAAGTCGATGTAGCAACAGAAAAGGGCCTTCCTCATTTCAAGATGCTTCTCAACTATTTGCCTGAGGGTGAAGAGTTGGTCTATGGTTGAACGTCCTGGTCTAAATCCTGCTTGGGACTCTGATAGAATTTCTTCAGTTCTTTTCATGATTGGCGTTGTAGAATAAGTGTAATTACTTTGCATGCATGGCTAAGCAAGCTGATCCCTCGGTAGTTGCCGCAATCAAGCTTGTCTTTCTTCTTGTAAATTGGTGTGATGATAGCCCTCCCCCAGTCATCTGGGAAGATTTCGCTGTCCCATATTTTGGTGCATAGCATATGTAGGATTTCGATCCCTGCGCTCCCAGCTGCTTTGAGTTCTTCAGCTGTGATATTGTCATATCCGGGGCTTTGCCATCTGACATCTTTTAACAGCACTTTCAATTTCCTCTCGTAGGATGGCTGGTTCTTTCTTGCAGCTGGGCATCTGGGGAACACTTTGCGTTAGCTCCTCATCTGTTGGGTTCTTTTTATTGTATAGTTCTTGAAAGCTTTCTTTCCATCTATCCTTTACTTCCTCTGATTCAGTAAGAATCTGTCCATCTTTACTTTTGACGGTTTGCATTCTGATAGAGGCTTTTCTTGTAATTTTCTTGATGGTTGAGTACACTTCTTTTGACTTTGCTGCCTGATGTGCATTGTCAACTTTTTTGCAAAGGTCTTTGAGCCACTGATCTCGGCATCCCTTGACTTTTCTTTTTATTTCACGACTTAAGAAGTTGTATCTTCTTCTCTTGGTTGGGTCCTTTATTTTTCTTGCTTTGCTCTACGCCGTTCGTTTGCCAGTTGGATGACTTCCTCGCTAATCCATGGCTTTTCTTTGTGTCCTTTTTTTGTAGCCAAGGACTTTCTTGGCTGTTTCATTGAATGCTGTCTTGATTCCTTCCCACATAGTTTCAGTATCTGTGTCTGGTTGCTCCAGCAGTGGGGCAAATCTACCCCCTATTTCCACCTCATAGTTTTTCCTGTGTTCTGGGCTTTTTAGCCTGAAGATATCATATTGTTTCGGGTAATTTGGTTTCTATTTGGCATGGAATTTCAAGCGTAGATTTGTTATCACGAGTTGATGATCTGATCCAGGGGGAGCCGGCCAAGATTGGCTGAATGTTGACGTTGTCATTGGTTTTACACGTAAACACAAAAATGTCTCAAATTATTCCAAAACTGTACGTATGTTATTAAGCACTATTTTATCAGTCTAAATCCGTTGAGGTTCGCCAGTGAACCTCATTGTAAGTACTGTTTTTTGAATGTTTTGTATGAATAACGCACGGTATGTTTATGATATATACCTAAAATTTCCCCCATTGTGTATCACGGTTCGCGTGGTCTAATGGTAATGGGTCTCGCCTGCGGTGCATAGGGTCCCGAGATCGAGTCCCGCTCGCTCCCGGCTATAATTTTTTTTTTTCTTCACATTTATTTTGAATCCAAAAATATTTATTTTTATGTGAAAATTTATACATTCACTGAGAAATATATTTTGTGCATTTTTTTTCTGTACGTGGGCCAATAGAGCTAAAAACACAACTCTGCACGGGGCGTCCAATGTCCAGGCAGTGTTGCCGTCATATTGTCTGTTTTGTTTACGATATTGGCTGTTGCCACAGTGAATAATGTAGTCCACCATCGTCTGATCTGATCCTACATCTGTGCTAGGGAAGCTCCTCGCATTGGTTACAGAGGTCTTCCACCGGTTGCTGATAATAATTTTTCATGGTACTTTGAGAAAAAAAGTCTGATTTTCGCCGATTTTTTATGGAAAAAACTGAAAAAAAAAAAAAAAAAATTGAAATAAAAAAAATGTCCGCATTTCTTTTTTGTCAAATCATGCGATTTTACAAACCTTTTTTTCTTTGTGGCCTTACAGAAAATGGGCATGTCCAATATGTTATTGCTGTTTGGGCTGGCATGCACCACTCAAAAGCTTGGACATGCCTGCCTATCCAATGAAAGTAGATACTAAAAACAAAAATCTTTCAATGCCTAAATGAAGTTAACATACCAGAGGAGGATTTACAGAGAGAGCAAAATCTTTTCTCGAAAGCATTTTCCAGCCTGATGTGGCAGTGACGTCAAAGCGTTGAGGTAGCTGTAGCGTGCATCTATGCGGTGTCTGTAAGCGCTTGCATACGCATGCCAGCATTTTGGGCGAACACTAGCGATTTGTAGCTGCGCCTAATTAAATGCGTACTGACATCACTGGCAAATCAGGGTGGAAAATGCTTCATTAACATGAATAGCAACTGTAAATTACTCATATGAGGTGCGTCAGAGGAATCAAGGATTCTTACTATATATCGTCAGCCTGCTACGCTAATTGCCCAAGTCATTTTTTGTAATTTTGAGAACAAAGTACAAAATATGGTTCAAACATGCATTTAAACATATTTATTCACCAATCTTTGCACAAGAATTACAACTGATAATGATACAAATGAAAGGGAATAATTCGAAAAAATTAGGGTGATTACGTAACTGATGCATGCTTGAACCACATTTTGTTCTTTGCTCTCAAAATTACAAAAATGACTTAGGCAATTATCATAGCAGGCTGACGATATGGCTTCTTTGATACTGGCATCCATATTTGATAGGGCGCAGTCACTTAGTTGGTTTGTATAGAATGCCCAACAAAGTCAGCCTGGTATTTGTTTGAGCCATTTGTAATGCATATCATCAGATACATTTTATTTTTATTTTATTTGGTTTCCTCTGCAGGATTTTCTAGCAGAAGTAGCTGGGAGTATTAGTATTTGCCAGCGAAGTCCTACTTTAAAGCTAGTTTTCAATATTTCCATAAAAAATAGATTTGTATTTCTTTTCCCAAAAATGTCAGTTTTCACTGTCAAATATGTCCACTTTTAATTTTGACCTATACACAGTGTTTGCAAAGCAAAGAAAAACAGCATATTACCATAAAATTTCAATAAAAAGTATATATGCCTACATGTATTAACGAGTTGCTCTGACAAGAACAATTTTTAGGGTAGTTTGTTAAACTTTTTCATTTTTTTATGTTCATTTTCAAGAAATAAAGCTAAAATTCATATCCATATTCTGTGATTTGCATAAAGAATAGATTCCTTTTTTAATGTTAGTTTTCACTGATCAAATGAGGTAAAATGAAGGAACTTGCTATTTCATTCCAGTGCCTGTACAAATTGTTGCGAGGAGCATCACGCAGCTGGGATGTACGAGGGTCATTCAATAAGTTCTACCTGTTGGGTCATAACTTTTGTTTTGTTGAAGGTAGCTACTTGACAATTTGCATACATATAGCTCGTAATGTCACCTACAGGTGGTGAAAAAATGATGTCAAGACCAATTTCAGATTTTTGTAGGTGACCTGAAAACACAGTAAGATATGGTACACCGGAAACGGTGACGCATCTTTGAATATTGCACTTGAAAACATGCGTGCAGCCAATATCTGAAGCTTCCTCTTTATACAAAAAATCATATTAGTAACAATATAAATTTTGAATGAATATACACCTTACAGTCCAAAACATCATCTGTGACTGAAAAAGAAAAATTTTGATGGACAGAAATTACCCAGAATTCCAAGTTTTTGAGGGATATCTTGTAACATCTCAGGTAATGATAATCAGCATAGTGCCCATCCCTAGTCCCTACAGCGTGACTCTTCTAGCTGCGCTTTTAGATAAAAAAAACAAAAGTTAAAGCTACTATAACACATTTTTCAGTCAAAAAAGTAAATCTAATTCCCTTTGTGATCTAATGTGGTATTTTATTCCAAAGAAAGCGATATAATACCACCATTTTACACCATGTTTTATTAAAGTCAATAAACTGTGTTTGTGGTCATCTATACTAATTTTATTATACTGGCTATTTGTTCTATTAGTTTTGTGCATATTAATGTCCATCATGTTCAGTTTGTGGCAGCCTTTTAACCATTACATATAATTTTATGATTATTCTTGTGTTTTATACAGTTTTTACTGTATAACATCATGACAGAATGGAATAATTATGGTATCTTCAATACACTGTACTTGAGACGCCTTTGTAAATATTGTACATATTTTGACCGTTTCCGGTGAACCATATCTTACTGTGGTTTTCAGGTCAGCAACAAAAATCTGAACATGGTTTTGATATCATTTTTTCAACACCTGTAGGTGACATTACAAACTACATGTATGCAAATTTTCAAGTAGCTACCTTTAACAAAACAAAAGTTATGACCCAACAGGTAGAACTTTTTGAATGACCCTCGTATAAGGTGTACAACTAATAGCAATATGCACACAATTTAATGTAACTAATTCAATGATACATACACATGCGCTGACATTCACGAGACGTGTTAGCAAGCACTCGATCGGAGAACTCTGAATAACAGGAGATCTCCGGATTTAATATGAAAACTTAAATTTTACTCTAATTAACACGCTTCAGGCTTAGGGCTCATATTGAAATACCCTACCACGTTTTCACACAGAAAGAAGGCAGGATTCCCCTCGCTAAGCGTGCGCCTCAGGAAAGCTTGGTCATAAAACGGATGGATTATATGCATCAGTGATACACCCTACCCAGGATTTTAACAAAAGAAGGCTAGCGCAGGAAAGCTGCAGGATGGCGCACACCTTCCTGTGTAAGGGAATTTCAATATGAGCCCTTACTCTTCCACATGGTATTTTAGTACACCATGCACCACTGGGCATTATAATCATGCAAAAAGTGGAGATTAAAGAAAAATTGAGGGCATGGCTGTCTGGATTCAGTGGCGGCACCAGGAATTTTTACGGGGGGGGGCAAAGTGAATTTCAGTGGGGGAAATTGACGCAAAAAGTGGAAATTTACGTAATTTTGGGGGTTCACACATAAAAGTGGAAATTTACGTAATTTTGGGGGTTCACACATTATCACTCCAAATTTCATGTTATCCCTGACGGCTGTCAAAAAATGTGGACCAAAATAACATTTGCTAAAACGCAAAATCCATTTTGAACAATTTGCATTCTACATTCAACGTCCAGTGTATATTTTTTTTGAGTGACGTCAGATAGCATACGCTTGATATCACGCGCGTAATACACAAGGACTATGTCTGAAAGTAATGTGATATTTTAGTTTGCCTCTTATAGTACATCCCAAGCCCCAAAGTCTCATGCATGAATTTTGCTGTAAACAGTCAAGTTATTCCTGTAACCATCTTGGGTCTTCTATCGATAATTAAGGCAGCTGTGTACTCTCAGATATGCATGTAGTAAAAGTGCCATAACTTTTTATTATTTTTTTTTATAAAGGCAAGACATCAATGAATCTTAATATACATACAGATTTGGTGTAAAAACAACAATTATGAAGAAAATCACAATAAAAGTGAATTTTTGCAATTTATTTGGTACATGTATTGTATTTTCAAATTAATAACAGTGCTTTTTGGTAATCCTTGTTGAGAGATGATGCCCTTGTCAAGTGCATTTCCCCAGGATATTATTGCATACAGGTCATTGATTCCAAATGTGTTACACCTGTTGATTATCAATCATATTATTATATATCTGCATTGTATTACTAATTGAGTGAGTGACACTATGAAATAATACATAGATTATTGGTTGGCCTAAGTGAACCGCATGAAGCTGCATGACATTCAAAACACTTAACTTATCATCCTGACATCTGTTGAAAAAGTACCCATCAGCTGTATATTATAGTGGCTGTACTGTAGCAAATACTATACCATGTATACTTACTACTGTGCCCAATTCCAAAAAACACAGCATTTACACTCATGGGGTCTTCTTGGTTGGTGTATGGGAATGTGCCACGGTTTCGGGGTACCTTTTCAGCGATCTTGGTATATTGATGGGTGGGTCATCAGCGAAGACCAATAAACAATGAACTTAATTGGGTGCATTTGGACAAAAGTGCCCCTAAAAAGTACCTAATTCAGGCAAATATTGGGTGCCACTGCTTTTTTGTGTTTTGCATGTGATAAATTGCTGTGCCGATGGGTTGCTAAAAGTAGGATAGAGAAATGTACTGATCCTGATGAATTAATTAATGTAATGAATTCATTAATGTAGTGAATTAATTACCAAGTGAGGATTAAAGACCGCTGACCACAAAAAAATCCTTTACGATGCTATGTGTGGGATAATGTATAAGATACAAGAAAATAACAAAATAAATAAGGAATTAAAGGAGTATTTCGTGATCCTAGCATCCTCTATTTATGTCATTTTTCATTAGATATCCACGAAAAAAACCTATTCCCAAAATTTCAGTTGCTTCCGATTTTGCGTTCACGAGTTGATTATGTGTATTACACTGCTCCATAGACAATGCGTTGTAATTTCGTTCTGGTGCACCAGAACGAAATTCAAATTTCACGATATCTTTGCTAAACGAATTAATCTGCAAGAAATATTTTGTACATAAACATTATGTAGCCAGAGGTTTCCAGTGATATAAAAATCTCAACTTTTTTTGAGAAAAGTGGGGGATGAGGTTGTGGATCACGAAATGCCCCTTTAAGCTTCTAAAGTATATACTTTTCAGGATTTATGCTTGAGCCATTCATTTCTCACCAACATGTGGCTACCATCACCAGTGTGTTCCAATATCTGTGGTTACATACATTTACCAAAGACCTATATGTGACACGATCAAGGGAAATGAGTCGCATATTGCTAATATTGATTTTGAGATATTGGCAAAGAAAGTGTTAAAATTCTTTTGTTTTATATTGTTTTCAGTGATTGATAAATAGATGTAACTTCGCAAAGAAAAGTTGTATCAACATGGGGTTTTCAATTTCTGAAAGCTCTTAACGTCCTCTTTAAAAATGCATGTAAAACTCATTTTCGACCACGGTCGACATGTGACTTATTCCCCTTGATCATGTCGCATGCTATATGTACAGCTGCAACATTATATCATCCTGTATTTTTCTGTTACATTTTCTGTTAGATTCTGTATATATTTGCACCATATTGGCTTTGACAAATGGCTCCTGAAAGGAAAATAACAGTCTACTTATCTTACTTCATAATTTCATACTTGTGTGGTTTTATTATTACACTTTTTGCATTGAGATTTGAAATATTTGAGCAAAGGTGGTTAACTGATTTCTTAGATCCAAAGGGACATATTGGAATAGATGATAGCAATGCTGTTTCTCTTGATGAACAACAGGCATTCCTTTCTCACAAACATGAAAAGGGACTGGGTAAGTAAAAGAAACATCTTTCTCTCTTAAAGGAGTATTTCTTGATCCTAGCATCCTCTTTTTATGACATTTTTCAATTCTCGCTATTCGCAATAAGAGGCGCCGCCAGATTTTGCGATGTAATCGTGATGTATCATGGGAAAATCGTGATGTATCATGGGAAAAGGTCGACATCAAGTCCAGCATAATCTGAATATTACCATGCTATTACATAGGAACACGTGACAATATTTTTAGTTTGTCAATATAACGGTATTACACGCAAATCGATAGAGAAAAATTAATTGTGCACATTTCAAATCACATTATTAAGTATTATTGAGTATCGATTCGCGTGTAACACCTTTATTTTGACAAACTAAAAAATATTGTCACATGTTCCTATGTAATAGCATGGTAATATTCAGACATGGACTTGATGTCGACCTTTTCCCATGATACATCACGATTATATCGCAAACCGCTGGCGGCGCCCTTATTGCGAATAGCGAGAATTGATATCCACGAAAAAAGCTTATTCCCAAATTTTAGTTGATTCCGATTTTGCGTTTGCAAGTTATGCATGATTATGTGTATTACACTGCTCTATAGACAATGTGTTGTAATTTCGTTCTGGGTATTTTTCACTCTTAACTCTCTTTGTAGACCAATTGCACTATCTAATCAAGTGTTACTCCTAATGTACTGCCAAATGACATGTGTTTTATAATGTTTAGAATGAGATTTCAAACTGTTTTAGAGTGAACATTTTCAATCTTTTTTTCAACTGGAAAGGACTTGTCCCTAATTTTTTTGGGGGGGGGCATTGAGGGGTCAAAGTGAATTTCAGGGGAAAAAAGTGGAAATTTTCGTCATTTTGGGTTTTTACTGGGGGGGAGCAAGAGATGACTGAAGGGAATCAGCGGGGCTTATAACATCGCAGATTAATATCAAAAAATGAAAGAGAAAATCAGGAGGGCAAAGGAAAAGAAAAAGGGCAAGGAGCCCCTTTTCAACCAAAATTAAGCCTGATCATGGGACAAAATAGTTTAAAATACAAAATTTTTGCACGCTACGCGCGCACAATTTGTACTGATAAAGCCCTTTTCATCCTGATAATGGGCGAAAATAGTGTAAAATACCAAATTTTTGCGCGCGTCACAATAAAGCCTTTTTTGGAAGCTCGAAGACATAAGTCTTTATGTCTTGTATGATGCAACTAATTTTTTTATGTCTGTGCCCCCAAAAAATTTATTTTGCCCCCCCCCTTACCAAAAATGCTGGCTACGCCCCTGGTCGAAAGATAAAATAACAACAACAAAAAAAAACAACAAAAAAATTGACTGTCTGTTCCTCAATGCCAAAACCAAAATTGTTCCATCACAAGTGTAAGGCAATTTATATACATGCAGCCTTATGTTGAAGTTCATGCAATATAATATATTACATCATATATTGCATCATAAGTCAGGGCCTATGTTTCGTCTTGGTTTGCGAGAATCAAAATCCATCATAGTCACCGCACTTACTGTATGATACATTGAGAAAAGTTGATTCTCAGTGTTGTTCATCCAAGAAAGGTACATTTATTTGATCGTTCACATGTGAATGAAATATTATGAATGCAATTCATGAAAGTATGATCCGAGAAACAGAACATGACAAAATGAAATAAAAATATTTGAAGTTAAAGAATAGACAAAATCCACAGAAATTCATTATTTCGTCTTCAGTAGATAGTATCAACATGTTGAGTATATTTTACAGGTCAAGGGTCATATTTCTTGGAAATCAGTGCCAAAGAAAAAGTGTTTGATGGTACACTTAAACATAAATTTCATCTTAAAGTTGACCATTCTTTGTCATATAATTAAAGTATAAAAACTTATGAAAATAATAATAATAACAATTCACCTTTTTCTTTTCCTTGTATGTTTTTCTTTTTTCAGACCAGGATATTCTAGCAGATTTGCTATTTTCCAAAGTGCGAGTTCTATGCTGGGTCCCGACAAGTCCACAAAATTTGTACAAGAAGACCATTCATATCAAAGCAACATGGGCTAAACGATGTAACAAAATTTTATACATTAGTTCCGAAGTTGACCCTGAATTTCCTACAGTCCGTGTGGGGGCAAAAGAAGGCAGAAGATATCTATGGTATAAAACGAGACGTACTTTCCAATTACTTTATGATAAGTATTTAGATGATGCTGAATGGTTTATAAAGGCTGATGATGATACATACTTAATATTAGAAAACCTGAGATACTTTCTGTCAGGATATAACTCGTCACATCCAATTTATTTTGGTCGAAAATTCAAACTTTTTGTTAAACAGGGATATATGAGTGGTGGTGCTGGTTATGTAATCAGCAAAGCCGGGGTTAAGAATTTGGTAGAAATTGCATTTAAAAACTTTAAATTATGCAGACCTGCAGAATATCCTGGTGTTGCAGAAGATGCTGTAATTGGAAAGTGCCTACAGAAGGCAGGGGTCATAGCAGGAGACTCACGTGACAAACTTGGCCGTGATAGGTTTCATCCATTTACACCTCAACATCATCTAGTGCCTAGCTTTGGCCCTGTGAATAAAAAGTGGTGGTACTGGAAGTATGTTTTCTACAAGACATCAATGGTATGATGGTTTTTAAGGAATTTCAAAACTAACAAAAAAGCAAATAAGACAATGCAAACAAAACACAGAGCGGGTTGGCGTAGTAGTTGTTCCCACCACTGAGGTCCCGGGTTCCAGCCCTCGCCATGCCCAAGGACTGTGTGCACTTGGTTTATCTCGATTCCATGCTCGCTCTCACAGGTTTTCTCCAGAATCACTGGTTTCTTCCAGCTTCCAAAAAAATTGGTAATTGGTTGTTTGGTTATCAAAAACTTCCTTCACCCAATGGAATTCGGAGCTACACAGATAATTGGTAAATGTTACAATCTAAGTGCGGATAGGTCTGTGCCTGGTTTGGCCGCAACCTAGTTGATGCGATCAGATTGTGATGATTCGCCATGGCAGCGAAATTACAGTGCTTTGAGTCCTCCAAGATGTGGAAAAAGGTGTTATATAAATCCACAAAATAATTACAGTGAGGATTGGCAAATTTGTTCTCCTCCAGGCTAATTGCTATTTCAATTGAATTGAATTTTAGTCACTTTTTATTGCAAATGCATCAAATTGAAAATAATGTTGGTAATTTTTCATTTCAATGCATTAATTTGAATTGAATCATACATTGTAAAATTTAAATTGCAGACTATTTTAGCCTAAAATGTGGGTGAATTTTGCTATTTGATGAGCCAATGCATGTGCGGTGCTCAATATGTTGTAATTTTACCCTATTTTGGGCCAAAATACAGTGTTTTGGGGGCTAAAAAGGAATATCCACGATACATTTTTTCTTCTATTAGGATTTTTAAGTGGAAATTTAGCGAAAGTCATGTCCCAGGCTTCCAACGCCTATGATTGTAAAATTCTTATGCTGCCAATAGACATTCCTTTCACTGACACTTACACCCTCTGCTGACTCAATAATATGAAATTAATTTTTGACAAACCATGCTCCTCAACCTATAATATATATTGACCGGACTGTTCAAGATTCGACAATTCGAGTTACCTTCAATCCTTCTATTCTATTATATATATTTTGTTAATCTACCCTGGCATCAAATAATTACAAAAATGCTACACATTTTATGATTTGATACAGCTAGCTTACTTTGCGAATCAGCTTATTATACAGTAAGCCAAACAATTAAGGTACCAGTTATGTTCACCTCCTGTATATCCTAAACAAAGACAGATATGTCATAATTGGAACCAGCAGCCAATAGCTGCATCTTTTAGCTCGAATTTAAGACCTTATTCCTTGAAATTGTTCAAGAAATAAAAACACGGCAATCCCAAAACCCAAGGAAGATACCAATTTAAAAGTTGCAGTTTGCTGCATTAAATGCCCTATTGATTTGTACACAATGCGTTCGTGAACAAGAAAACTAGCGCTGCGCTTTCATTGATTAGCACGTTAAAACTAGCGTCGTGCTTTCATTGTTTAGAACACAAAAGTGCAACTTTTCATTTCCTTTCTTTATTATGTTTTAGACCACCGTTTCTTTAATTCTCAACCAAATTCAACAAATGAGGTCTTAAATCAGAGTTAAAGAGTACAAGTATTAGCTGCTTGTTTTAATTTTGACACATTTTTCGTTATTTAGGATATACAGGGGTGAACACAACTGGTACCTTAATTTTTTGGCTTACTGTATATTGCAGTAGGCATTAACTTCACTTTTTTTTTTTTTGTGGTTGTATTATAGGGTCCAGAATGTTGCTCTGATTACTCCATTTCATTCCACTATGTAAGTCCGGCTCTAATGTATCAGTTAGAATACCTGATATACCACATGAAACCCTTTGGAGTAGGCCATTATACCTGCCCTAATGAAGCTATACCAATTATAACCAAACTGATGGCTGGAGATGAGCTAAACAAAGCAGCAGTTGGACTAAACAAAGCAGCGGTTGGAGCAGGAGAGCAACGCAAAGGGCAAGAGGAAAAAGTGGAAAAAAATGAAGATCAGTAAAGATAAATTATAAAACTGTTGAATCAAGCAAGAAAAGTTACTGTACATACTGAGGTACTTTGTTGAAATATTGTTTTTTCATAAGAACACTCCAGCAATCAAAACATTTTGCCTTGGACTCACATAACTGCTTTTTGCATCCTTTGTGCATTGTTGTCTCTGTTCTCATTTTATATGGCATTTTGTTCCAATGTTTTTTCTTGCTTGTACTAAAGGACTCTAATGGAAATAAGCTTTTCCCAAGGCTTTTTGGGCTATCCTTGGTACTTGTGTTGGTTTGTAATTCATTATACATCATGTTCTGCAATCTCGATGTGCAATTTATTTTATTTTGTAAAATAGTACTGTAACTGTATTTTAGTTTGCATTTGTATGTATAAAGTACCGAATCAAATCAAATCATATCGTGTGGTGAGAGACGGCTACTGTTTTTATTTGTCTTTGGAAGGTCAATTTGAGTTTGTTTTAAATAAAAGCATGCGATTCATGCTTGATCATTATTTTTCTAACATATAAGGCATAATAATAATGTGATTACTGTAGTGTTCCTTTAATTATTTGCTATAAAAATATTCAGATATTAAGGTTCAAATTGTGCTCTGATATAGAGTAAATATAATATCGCTGACATTTTTTATCAAACCTCTTGGGATTCTTGCCCAAGTAATCCTGAAATACTAAGATTTGTATAAAACATTTTAATAACTTTCCAGAAAACATTTTCCAAAACTTGCGACAAAACATTTTTACATAATGTTAAGTGTTGACAAAATATTTTGTTTGCTATGAATGTTTTACAATTACGTTTTCACAACATTTTGTAAATGTTCTTGTATTGTTTTTTTGTTTTTTTAAGCAAAACGTGAAAAAATTTGCAATTTTACACCAAATCTAGGTGTTATCGAATGTGTGTGTATTTTTTTCTTCGAGTTGTCAGGACCCCTCCTGTCAGGCATGTCATTATGTAGCAAGATTGTATGAATGCTGTTTACCATAGATAGTGGGTATGGTCTGAATAAATGATATCTACAGTAGTATCTATAGTAGCATTTAGACTGCAATGCCTGCTTTCTGCAATAAATATCATCCAAACAATACCTGCTATCTACTGTAGATATCATTCAGACAACACCTGCTATCTACTGTAGATAGCATCCAGACAACACCTGCTATCTAGTGCAGATAGCATTCAGACAACACCTGCTATCTACTGTAGATAGCATTCAGACACCTGCTATCTACTGTAGATAGCATTCAGACAACACCTGCTATCTAGTGTAGATAGCATTCAGACAACACCTGCTATCTACCATAGATAGCATTCAGACAATACCTGCTGTCTACCGTAGATAGCATTTATACAACACCTGCTGTCTACCGTAGATAGCATTTATACAACACCTGCTGTCTACCGTAGATAGCATTTATATAACACCTACTGTCTACCGTAGATAGCATTTATACAACACCTGCTGTCTACCGTAGATAGCATTTATACAACACCTGCTGTCTACCGTAGATAGCATTTATACAACACCTACTGTCTACCGTAGATAGCATTTATACAACACCTGCTGTCTACCGTAGATAGCATTTATACAACACCTGCTGTCTACCGTAGATAGCATTCAGACAACACCTGCTATCTACCATAGATAGCATTCAGACAACACCTGCTGTCTACCGTAGATAGCATTTATACAACACCTGCTGTCTACCATAGATAGCATTTATACAACACCTGCTGTCTACCGTAGATAGCATTTATACAACACCTGCTGTCTACCGTAGATAGCATTTATTTATACAACACCTGCTGTCTACCGTAGATAGCATTTATACAACACCTGCTGTCTACCGTAGATAGCATTTATACAACACCTGCTGTCTACCGTAGATAGCATTCAGACAACACCTGCTATCTAGTGTAGATAGCATTCAGACAACACCTGCTATCTACCATAGATAGCATTCAGACAACACCTGCTGTCTACTATAGATAAGCATTCAGACAATACCTGTTATATACTTCATTAATATATTCTTGTTCATTGATTGGTTAAAAGCGGATCACATGACCAAAAATAGTTCTACCATCAGTACTCCTATCCGTAAATAGTACCTCTAAGCCGTAAATAGTATTTTCAATGTCCCGGATGAGCCGTAAATAGTACCTCCAAGCCGTAAATAGTACTTTTGACCATGCCTTCAAGGCGTGCGGCGCATTCGATGCGACGGAACAGTTCACGACGCTGAAACTGCCATAGCGTCATTTCAAGCGCTGCTGTAATTGGTTAGCCCGATTTTAGGCTATTCGATTTTTTGAAGGGTAGGTTGTGCATAAATTGGTTGTGCTGTTCACTCAGGATAGAAGCGGGAGAGTCAAAACGTCAAATGATTTTCTTTTAACAAATCAATGAACAAAGAACATATTAATGAAGTATATAAAACAAATATATACTGCCTTTATTGAAGTTCTGGTTAAAACTATGGTCCCTCGTTGAGATCAATTAATACTATTTTCCTTGGGGCTGCGCCCCTCAGGAAAATAGTACTATTGATCTCACCTCGGGCCCATAGTTTTAACCAGAACTTCTCATGGCAGTATATATTTGTATACTATCTACTAAAGATAGCAGTTGAGAAAAAGTAAGTTAACCAAAGTTTGGTCCAAACAGACATACTTTAACCAGAGGGGAATATTTTTTTTATAGCAAATTATTTTTCAATGCATAGATGTGATCGCATAAAATGCTACCTACAGTAGATAACAAGAATTGACTGAATGCTGCCTACAGTAGATAACAGGTATTGTCTGCATGCTGATCTATGGTGGATAGCAGGTATTGTCTAAATGCCATCTATGGTGGCATTCAGACAAATACGGTAGTTAGCAGGTAGTGTGTAAATCTTATATACGGTAGTTAGCAGGTAGTGTGTACATCGTATATACGGTAGATAGCAGGTATAGTGTAAATGCTACCTATGGTACACAGCAGGTATTGATTGTGTTAATGCTATCTGCGGCAGGTGTTGTATAAATGCTATCTATGGTAGATAGCAGGTATTGTGTAAATGCTATCTAATTAAATAACAGGCATTGTCTACTATCTACGGTAGACAGCAGATCTGCCTAAATGCTATCTACGGTAGACAGCAGGTCTGCCTAAATGCTATCTACGGTAGAGAGTAGGTGTTGTATAAATGCTATCTACGGTAGACAGCAGGTGTTGTATAAATGCTATCTACGGTAGATAGCAGGTATTGTATAAATGCTATCTAAATGCTATAAATGCTATCTATGGTAGATAGCAGATATTGTGTAAATGCTATCTATGGTAGATAGCAGTATTGTGTAAATGCTATCTATGGTAGATAGCTAGGTATTGTGTATAAATGCTATCTATGGTAGATAGCAGGTATTGTATAAATGCTATCTATGGTAGATAGCAGGTATTGTATAAATGCTATCTATGGTAGATAGCAGGTATTGTGTAAATGCTATCTATGGTAGATAGCAGGTATTGTATAAATGCTATCTATGGTAGATAGCAGGTATTGTATAAATGCTATCTATGGTAGATAGCAGGTATTGTATAAATGCTATCTATGGTAGATAGCAGGTATTGTATAAATGCTATCTATGGTAGATAGCAGGTATTGTATAAATGCTATCTATGGTAGATAGCAGGTATTGTATAAATGCTATCTATGGTAGATAGCAGGTATTGTATAAATGCTATCTATGGTAGATAGCAGGTATTGTATAAATGCTATCTATGGTAGATAGCAGGTATTGTATGTATAAATGCTATCTATGGTAGATAGCAGGTATTGTATAAATGCTATCTATGGTAGATAGCAGTATAAATGCTATCTATGGTAGATAGTATTGTATAAAATGCTATCTATGGTAGATAGCAGGTATTGTATAAATGCTATCTATGGTAGATAGCAGGTATTGTGTAAATGCTATCTATGGTAGATAGCAGGTATTGTATAAATGCTATCTATGGTAGATAGCAGGTATTGTGTAAATGCTATCTATGGTAGATAGATAGCAGGTATTGTATAAATGCTATCTATGGTAGATAGCAGGTATTGTGTAAATGCTATCTATGGTAGATAGCAGGTATTGTATAAATGCTATCTATGGTAGATAGCAGGTATTGTGTAAATGCTATCTATGTAGATAGATATTGTATAAAGCAGGTAGATTGTATAAATGCTATCTATGGTAGATGTATAAATGCTATCTATGGTAGATAGCAGGTATTGTGTAAATGCTATCTATGGTAGACGGCAGGTATTGTGTAAATGCTATCTAATTAAATAACAGGCGTGGTCTACTATCTATGGTTGACAGCAGGTCTACCTAAATGCTATCTACAGTAGAGAGTAGGTGTTGTATATATGCTATCTATGGTAGACGGCAGGTGTTGTATAAATGCTATCTATTGTAGATAGCAGGTGTTGTATAAATGCTATTTAATTAAATAACAGGCGTTGTCTACGGTAGACAGCAGGTCTACCTAAATGCTATCTGCAGTAGACAGCAGGTGTTGTATAAATGCTATCTACGGTAGATACCATCTACAGTAGACAGCAGGTATTGTCTCAGTTATCTATGGTAGACATGGTAGATAGCAGGAATTCATATACCTATAAATAAAGCTGTTTGGTTTGAAATTAATCACATTTTCGATGTTGTCCAAAGCATGAGAACCGTGATCAAATTTCACAAGGGATTGGATTGTGTGCACTTGTTCAACCATTAAAAATAACAAACTTACAAAATTTTCTTCATTTGTGTACTCAAATTTTTTAATAGTTTGCAAATGAAATTCAAAACATTTTTCAAGCCAAACAACAGATTTTTTTCTTACAGTTACAGACCATTTACTCATGTGTCAAATGAAACTCTTAACATATTTATCTCAAAATAGATTTCTCTTTTTATAGTCCAGCAGTAAGAGCCAGGTTAGATGATTTTGAACTGATTTATTGCTCTCTGGGGGGAATGAAGCTTTTCCCAACCTTGGGCAATTTGACAATTTTTAAGGTCAAGTTCACATAGGGGTAATAAATACTTAACCCATGCCAAAATATTCCTCTGGTCACACAGATTCAGAAAATGTATACCGTATTGTTCCTAATAAGCAGCCAGTCTATTAAACACCCACCCTCCCCCCATTTTTTTTTTTTTTTTTTTTTTCAAAATGAAAATTGAAAAAGCAGTCAAATGTACCATTATTTAAGTGCAAATATACATGAAAAGAATGTTAGATCATTCCTAGGTCTCACTGGATATTATAGGAAATTAATTTCTCATGATGATAAGCCATTCCTCCTGCAAACAGATGCATCTAAAACTGGAATGGGTGGTGTTATTTTGGTAATTTAATGTAAAAACGTACACACAAAAATTGATCCCAAATAAACGCCCAGCTTTCATGAAATGTCACGGCCCATGGGCGCTTATTAGGAACAATACAATAGTTATACCTATCTGCAACTTATCCTTCTCGAGTCACAAACAAAAATGTCAAAAGTTCAATTTTGGCCTTTAGGGGGTCAAAACAAAAAATGCTCTGATTTTGATGACAATGGTCTTATATTGTTTGTCCTGTCATGACAAATCAAATAAATTGTTTCCACATAGAATGACTCATTCTGGTG
Source organism: Amphiura filiformis (assembly GCF_039555335.1). Lineage (NCBI taxonomy): Eukaryota > Metazoa > Echinodermata > Ophiuroidea > Amphilepidida > Amphiuridae > Amphiura > Amphiura filiformis. Next base: position 60,838,829 of record NC_092632.1, read on the forward strand.
ACGCAGAAAGATACGAGGGGCGGTCAAAAAGTTTGTAAAACAAGGTATGCTACACATACTTTGTCACACGGTAATGTTCAGGTTAGGCATTCCAATTTTTGGAAAACACATTTTCTAATATCTTTTATAATCAGATATCAAATTAACATAAATTTATGATGAGCAAACCTATACTCAAACTTTTGAATCCTTTGACTTGTGCCAATTTGATTTTTTATGACTGCAATTGTAAGAAAACATGCAAAATTGCATTTTTGTCCCATTTTACCTCAAATTGCAAATATATTGTAAAAAATGGAATAATATTATTTTAATCCCAAAAAATTAGTGCTGTATTTTTCTGGAATCAGGAGCAGGCTCAAAACATAACTGTGCTCCAATTCCACATGCTACCTTATTTACTCTCAATCAGGGGTAGCGCTAGGCTGCATTCGGGGGTCCCGATTTCACCAAAATACAGTTTGGACCCTATTTTTAAATTTTCTGCAAGTTCAGGGGTTCCTGCAGACCCCTTGTTTTTCAATCCAGCGCTACCACAGACATACTATTTATGCTGCATTTGTGCAACTCGGACTCACCAAACTCTACTACTTTTGAATTTTCGGGACTCTGGAGTGTTTTGTTCTAGCGCTACCCCTGCTCTCAATTTAAGATAGATCTTAACCCTTTTGATCAAACATGATCAATAAAAACAAGAGTTTATGAGGCTTAATGTTTTCAATAATATATTATTTTAAAAAGTTATTATGTACATTATTTACTTATAATAGGCTTAAATATCATTAAATGCAAGGCCTGGAACTAATTGCTTAAATATATACATAATAGAATAGACAGTTGTAAATTCAAGTTGCTTTATTATTAAACTATAAATTTTTTCCAATATATACACTTATTACAATACAAAGATTTATCACAAGTAATATAAATTATTAAATAATTCCATAAATATCATGTTTGTTTTTAATACATCATCATCCTTTTGCTGTGGAGCAGGTGACCACAAGTTTCCTCCAGCTACATCGGTCTTGAGCCATTGCTGATAGTTGACCTTGACTCTGCATGCTGTCCATATCCCCCAAAAGATACTGGATGTATTCCCAGAACATAGTTGCTGTCCGGGTTTCCTCTTGCCATGAGTTGGGACATAGAATGCATACTCTTTAACAGGCTCATCATCAGGCAAGCAGACTTTTTATATGCCCTACAAATTTCAGTTGATGAGTCCTGGCTTTCTCAACAAGTGGCGCTGTCTCTGTCAGATTGTAGTATATGGTATTCGTCTACTCTCTTGATGTTCAGCATAATACGCTAGCAGGATGTGCCAAATGAGTTGATTTTATTTTCCATATCCTTAGTGATAACCCATGCACATTCTAGTATAAAATAAATTAACACTATTTTACAACAAAGTCTCTTATAAACATTAACACATTGCGCATTTAAAAAAGTTTTTCAAACAATACAGCTCATACACATTTTTATCAAATTGAAATAGACTTTTAGTAAGTCAAATTACCAATAATTTGTAAACAAGTGAAGGATCTGACCTTTCTAATAAATCCATCCAAAGTCATATTTTTGAAAAGAACAAATGATTTGACATAACAAATTACTCATTGAAATGTAAGCACTTATTAAATTTTGCTCAAAACAGCATTCAATTTCATCAATTATTTGACAGTGTCCCTTATACCTGTACATTTTTGTTGCACTTCTAATGAGGACTGTTATAATTCAAGTTATAGACCCTGAAGGAAAACAGAAAAGTTTTTGGTACAAAAAGGGAGGTCCCCTGGTGAGGCCTGGTCAAACCAAGGGGTTAAACATACTGCAGTTACTGTTCATTTTCCTATACACAATACACAGTACTCTCACCATTGACGTGTGACCTCTACAAACAGTGTATGTTATTGGTATAGGGCATTGCCTAGTTGTGAAAAGCTGCTCATAAAACAGGAAAATTGCTATCTAAAAGCCAAAAAAATATTCTACTCATATACTTTTATACAGAGCAAGTGAAAAAAAAGGGGGGGGGTGGGCAGTATTAATAAGTAAAAAAGAAATCAGCAGAAAGAGGAAACCTTACAAGCTCATACAGGGTTTTAGCACATTTTACAAACCCACTTGGGTCCGTAGTATTTACAAAATTGATGTCCTTATCAACTATGTAATGTTACAAGATTGTGGAAACTTTATAAAGTAGAACTTATTCTAGATCTGTAGCAAAAGCAAAGTGATCAAATTGTCTGAAGTAAATTTCCTAATTACTCAGAGGTCTGATGATCACCATCCCGGAGAGTGATCATTTTTGTTGATCAGCCAACCGGTGTGACTGTTTATCATTTCTAAGATCATGTTTGTATATGCTCGATGCACAGCACATGATTCTGAACAATTAGGAAATTCACTTTAAGGTTCTTCCTATGGGATCAATTATGCAACATTGAAAGTGTTATAAAATCTGCATGACTATTCTAGATTTTGTGAAAAGGAATAAGATAGATTTTAACTCTGATTTGATACATTTTGTGTTCACAATCCTCTTAAAATGTTTGTGTGTGTGTGTGCTATGTCCTTAAATAATGAAAAACAAATAGCCTCCCCATAAAATATCTACCCAATACATCCCAGCCAGTAGGTTTTACACAATATGTGTTTAGACGGTAGCCTGCTTTTGATAGTAAATTACTTTCCATTATATGTTTCACTACCTGGAGAGAATTGATCGAAAATTGAATTCCTTCCTGAGGTTCGTCTGTCAATGAGTTGACCAGATCACGAGGATGTCATTATAGCTAGAGGCAGTATATAATACAAATGGGTCAATGAGTTACATAAAAATGACCTTGTGTGGTATTTGGTTCCCAGGAAGTGAGTTTTGCTTGAGGCAATTTGTGGTTAAATGTTGATCCCTCACTACAAGAGTTATTACCTCGATTTGGTTGAAAAAGGAGGTGAGACATGATCTCTCCAGGTAACAAAACATAATGCGACCCAACAATAAACTTACAGAACTTGCAAGTGTGTTCACATGTGATTTGCTTGTAATTCAACTCACAAGTAAGTGTGTCCTTCACTGGTATCATGCATACTTTCGAGTTACTTACAAGTCATGTTCACACAGGCCTTTCTTTCGAAAGTAGCTCGTTACATGCAAGCTATCATGCATGTAAAATCATCAAATGTTACTCGCGAGCAGCCGGGAAAGAAATACAAATCTATTTTTCGGAAATGTTACAATATGGCTTTAATCATTGGAATAATAAGATGTGGCAGCTTTCCCCAAGAAACTCAACAATCGTAATACAAGATAATACAAGATTTGAACAGAACAGCAATGATACCCATACCGTAAAACCTTGTCTACAAGCATATAGTGTTTTTGATGAAAGTTAAATTAATACGATACATGCGTAAATATGCTGATACAAAAGACTGGTCTTATAATAATACTTGTTTGTATATGCTTGGATCTGTAATTTATTTGCTCAAACTCCATAATGGCACCTGGATTAATTTAGCTTTCATCAGAAGCACTCTATATGCTTGTAGACAAGGTTTTACGGTATTCCTTTTAATATGGAGTTGATCACTCAAGGAGATCAAGTCACATTACCGATTAAAAAAAGAGGAAGTAGGTGTGTTTCACCAATTATTTCTGCAATTATTCCTTCAAGCATACAGCACTTCCAACACATCTGCAAGACAACAAAACAACACATAGTAAATCACAAAGTCTGCTTATTCCATGTTTGTTCTAAATTGAAATGAATTGAAATGTTTCATACTAAGAGATACATATGTTCATTAGGTTTCACTACCTGAAGAGAATTGATCACAAATTGAATTCCCTCCTGAGGTTGGTATCTGTCAGTGAGTTGACCAGATCACTAGGCTGTCATTACAGCTAGAGGCAGTATATGACACAAATGGGTCAAAGAGTTACATAAAAATGATCTTGTGTGGTATTTAGTTCCCAGGAAGTGAGTTTTACCTGAGGCAATTTGTGGTTAAATGTTGATCCCTCACTATAAGAGTTATTACCGTCGAATTGGTTGAAAAAGGGGGTGAGACATGATCAACTCTGTTCAGGCAGTGTAACCTAATGTGATTTCCTTTCAATGACACTTTTCTGTATCTCTCTCACCGGCTCACCCCCACCCCTTCTCTCTCTAACTCTCACTTTCTCTCTAACAACATAACACTGAATAGAAAAAGGTGAGACAAACACAATATGAATATTTTTGGCATGTCTATTACAGGTTTCTGTATTTGGCTTTTCTGACTGAAATTAAATATAATTCTATCTATCCCCTGTATCATCATATAACTCAAAACAGGGTGACATATCATCCTGTTATTGGTGTATGGTAATATTTGCAATAGCTGACTTCTTTTGCCTGAGCACATGGCTAAATTTTTACTTGAAATCAAAAATTTGAAAACATTTTGTGTATATCTGAAAACAACTTCAAAAGATATGTGCCCAGGTCTTTTAGTTGTTAAAGTTTGATTGTTACCATGGAAAGGAATAGTGCACAGGTTACAAATGTGACAACATAGAAGACATGATTTTGCAGACCTCACTGAACATTTTGATACATAATTTGTCCATTTGAAACATCTTTCCAACAAAACTGTGAAATAGGGCTCTTTTGGCCATATGTCCTATCTACTGAAATGAATATTTATATCTTGAAGGATCATCTCAAAACCTTACACAAGATAACCAGTTAAGAAATTTCAGGACTTTTGGTTCATCTTATTCTTTTTAAACTTCCAAATATATAAGGACATCCATTGCAGAGTATATACCACTTTTTTGATAATCATCATGTTGTTTCCTTATACACCAGGCACAAAAGAACTCGTCAGTTATATTCATCCTTGCTGTTCAATAACTTGATAATTTTGGATTATTCTGAAATATACATTTTGTTAATTGGACTTTTCTTTCTCATTTGACACCCTGTTCGTGAACATTGAGCAAGAATTGATCAAGCTATGCGCCTCCAAACTCTCAAACCCCAAAATGAAATGTTGCAATTTTAACGATTCAATTGTGCCTGTTACACTGTGTGCATTATTGATTGGCCCGTGGTGCTTGTGTGCAATACAACGATGCGTTCCCATTGAAAACCGTTGAAAATGCAACTTTTCTTTTTTGGGTTTGAGGCTTTGGAGGAGCATATCTTGGTCAATTCTTGTTCGTTTTTCACGACAGGGTGTCCAATTAACAAAATGTATATTTCAGAATAATCCAAAATTATCAGGTTGTTGAACAGCAAGGATGAATATAACTGACAAGTTTCTTTTTGTGCCTGGTGTATACTAACCTGAAGGCATTTGTTGTAGTTGCGTGCTGGTCATCTTATGATCTGATACATAGCGTACTACTCGTACCCCATCATAACTGCAGGTGCTGTGATCTAACTTGGTGATGCAGCATTCAGGCGGCCCTACTCCCCTGTCTTCATACTCCAAGCGTTTTCTTTGAAGATGTTCTCCACTAGATTGGGTATGAGGTATCTGCAATATTATGGTCACAATAAAAAAATGTCCAGTAACACTGCTGTTACCATTTCACAAATATTGATATATTATTTTGTTTTGAACATACTATGCACATTTGTAAGCTTTTGTAGGTTTTAACATGTTTGCTCTCAGTAACTGGCTAGAAAATTGATCTTAGTTTTTCAGGTAGCCTTCTTTATTCTTCATTAAAGGAGTATTTTGTGACCCTAGCATCCTCTTTTTATGACACTTTTCATTAGATATCCACAAAAAAAGCTTATTCCCAAGATTTGAGTTGATTCCGATTTTGCGTTTGCGAGTTATGCACGATTATGTGTGTTACCCTGCTCCATAGACAATGTGTTGTAATTTTGTTCTGGAAATTCAAATTTCTCCACATCTTTGCTAAACGAATTAATCTGCAAGAAATATTTTGTACATAAACATTTTGTAGCCAGAGGTTTCCCGTGATATAAAAATCTCAACTTTTTTTGAGAAAAGTGGGGGGATGATGCTATGGATTGCAAAATGCCCTTTTAAGCAGCACAACATATTTTTAAGGGCAAGATATAGCCTATACAATTGAGGCCAACCAGCAGTGTTTTCTATACAAAGCACATACAGGGGAGAAAGGAACAGAGGAAAACACTGCTATTAAATTGGCTTCTACATATTTAAGTATGACAACTAACAAAAGTGAAGACAAAAATAACGCTTCATTTCAAAGTAGGGAGCCAGATAGAAGCACTTTATTTGCCAAAGAGGGAAAAGATTCAAGAAGTGATGATGGGCATATAGGGCAAGTTTCTTGATTGGTGGCTTAGCAATTGGCTTGTCTAGCCTCAAGGCTAACAAGGTCGTAAGACCAGGCTTAACCCTATTCTATTACCCTCCCCCCCATCAATTTTGTGCCATGTGTCTATAAGGTCCATCATGTTGCCACTCAATGCTAAATATGATCCATTGGCACTTTATTATTTTACTTACTGCCTCAGTCACATGCGATGGGCCTTTCATGCGATATTTTCTCTTGGATGGTGTAAACGGCACATGACTCTCTGGACTACTCCTCTTCAGTTGCGACCTTGGAGTTGCATGAGATGAAGTCTCAACTGAATCTAACAATGGTCCCTCTATCATATCGTTTGTGTCGTTTGGAATAGGAATGTCCTCTAGTCCAACTGCATCATTGATAAGAAAAGATGTAGTTATAGCTGGCTGAACTGTAGTTATGAGTGGTTGGATTGTAGCTTTAGATACTTTGGTGTTAGACTCCAGTGGTTGTGTAGCCTGTAGTTGGATGGTAGTCTTAGGTAGCCGAGTTGAAATGGGTGATTTGGTTGTAGTCCTGGATGGTTGAGTTGTAGCTATGTCTGGTTGTATTGGTTGAGTTGTAGTCACAGCAGGTGGCGGTTGACATTCTATTATCGTAGTGTCAATTGTGTTGTTTGGATGAGCACTAGTTGACTTCATCTCAACACCCAGATTAGATTCCTACATAAAAATAGAATTCAGTAGAATGAAAGTTTGTATTTGTTGGTATGGTATACATTGTAATTTAGGATTTTAAACTCTTGACACAAATGAGATTGGCTGCTGCCAGTTATCATGAGTGTATGGTAAATTGTTGGGATGAAGTATCCAAAAAATCACTGATCCAGGGTTTGCCTTTAAGCTTAAATTAATTTGAAATTTTGTCAAAATATGGGGTCCATGCAGTAAAATTTTATGGGGTCCAAACTCCAAAAATTGTTCACGCAGCAATTCCCTGGACCATGCAAATAAAGCACATTAGAAATGTACTTTATCTGTACTTTCTGGGTACTTTAACTGTACTTTCTGGGTAATTAGTACATATAAAGTGTACTTTAAATGTGCTTATTTTTCATATCCTTGAAAAACTGTGTACTTTAAAGGTACTTTAAATGTGCTTTATAGGACTTTAATTATACGTGAGTATACTTTAATTGTGCTTATTTTGGACTTAACCAAATTTTGAACATCAGTGTGTACTTTAAATATACTTTATCAGTACTTTATGTATACTTTACCTGGATTGGGTTTCCCCTGTGGTATTGTCAGCAATGTAAGAGTACTTAAAATGTGCTTTTCAGTGTACTTTAAATGTACTTTAATGTGGTCATCATGGTCATGTGATGTTTACATACAAGTCACATGACTACATTCTTCTAGATTTGAAAAATACCGACGGCCATCTTGTGCTAAGGTTGTATATTGCAATGGATGTATAAAACTGTTCATATTATATAAAATGAAGCACTTAATGGACTTACAAATACAGGCTTGATTACAGGAGATAGTTACTGGTAATGTATGCTTGTGAACATAATTGTGTTACCAATACTTTGATAAGCTCCATAAATGTGGTTATCTTATACTTATAAACTTACTGGTATATGGTATGGAACCTCGTTATATTTATCACGTTTCAGGGAGGTGGGGGACACTGAAATTGGTCTATGTATGTGTGACCCAAAAATATAAGTTTGTTTGTTTGTTTGTTTGTGTGGTGTTTTTTTTAAAACATGAAAGGCACATGCCTTGTTAGAGGTCTGTTGTATATACTTTAAATATACTTGTTTTGGTATAAAGTATAATTAAAGCACAGTACTTTAAATATGCTTGTTTGGTATAAAGTACAATTAAAGTACAGTACTTTAAATGTGCTTTTTTCAGTATGCTTTAAATGTACTTTTCTCGTCATTGTGCTTTATTTGTACTTCAAAGGTACTTTATTGTCATTCCAAATGTCGCACATTGGAATGTTGTTTAGAAAGCACATTTAAAGCACAGTGCTTTAAATATACTTGTTTTGGTATAAATTATAATTAAAGCACAGTACTTTAAATATGCTTGTTTGGTATAAAGTACAGTACTTTAAATGTGCTCATTTCAGCATACTTTAAATGTACTTTTCTCGTCATTGTGCTTTATTTGTACTTTAAAGGTACTTTATCGTCGTTCCAAATGTCGCACATTGGAATGTTCTTTAGAAAGCATATTTAAAGTACAGTGCTTTAAATATACTTGTTTTGGTCCAGGGACATTTTGTGAAAAGAAATTACACTTCTGTTACAATATGGCTTTAATTCTGCAAGTGACAAGACAGGTAAGAGAGCATGGAATTGAATTACAATGAGGGATTTGAACTAAGCATACACCACAAAAGAGTATGTGATAATTTAAAATGTTATTATAAATCATCCCCCCAAAAAAAAATCAATTTTATTCTACAAAGAAACATTTCCACAAAGATACTAACCTTAATTTCCACTGGTGGTAACACTTCAGAAATCTGAAGAGGTTGTTTATTCTCCTTTACACTTTCTACTACCAAGTCAGTGATGTCATAAGATGGCAGATGTACAGCTGACACATCAAACTGAAAAACAGTAATAATAAGGAGATGATCCACATATAGACGAATCCAATTTCACACATTCCTACACCTCAATGGTAGCCATAGCCATGACGGGAACCCAGCTATCTCACCTAAAATGTGAAATGATGTGGCCTTGAAGGGTATTTTAAACTGCATTCTATCACCCGTGTTACACGTAGACAAAAGAATGATGACAGTTTACAACACAAAAGAATCTAACAACGAATTTTAAGCGGGTTTAATCCACCCAATTGGATACTCACAACACCTGTTTGGTGCATGCGGGGTCCCAATAATGGCCGACCAAATCCTGACCATGACTTGGCTCATTGGATTCGTCTATACCAGTGTTGGGAATCTTTACAAATGGTGCCTTTCCTTTCTGGCCAGACATGTTGTCTGCCAACAAATTTGCCTGGACGGACATGCTGACATTTTCCACAGACTGTTTGGATGTTAAGCCAGAAGTGATGCCTTGAATAAATATTTCTGGCAATTTTTCATATGAAAAAGTGATTTTGGAGACAACTTTCAAAAAACAATTTTGACAACTCGGTCAGAAATAAATGAGCGCTGATAAATATCAGATAGCATGTACCCACAATCCAGGTCATAATTGTTGGAACACTTTAACATAGGTACTTCAAATATGCCTCCCCCCATTCCATTGATCAATGTTGGTAGTTGTATAACAGAAATATTGGTTTCAAACAGTCCTACTTTGACACAAGTGTTCCAACTAGACTTATTCCACCAGCCGTCTACGCTGAGCATGTACTGTGTTATGCTTCGTAGTGACGACTGATTATCTTACAGTTGCGACTTTGGTTAATGCGCATATAGCGCGACTGACTAGCGGCGCCGTGTACCGCGTCGTGTGTACTCGCGCGCCGTTGTGACAATATCACGCTCTGAAGTTCTAAAACAACAAACTCGGTCTTGGACACAACTGCGCATTCTCAGTGAAAGTTTGCAACCTGCTTAATATTCATGTGCAACCAGAATCTGGTTGCAAAAGTCTGCCACTTTTTTTCCACGTAGTTTTCTCAGTCGTCAAGCCAGAAGATTGACGAATGAGGGCAGCAGTCTATGTTCCAACTACTTATGACCGGAATTGCAGTTTATTTCATATGAGTGTCACTCACAATGAAAGTTCTATAATAAAATGAGAGCACATAACATGTATGACTTACTGAAAGCTGCATCATCTTGTCTTTCTTGCCTCCTCTGGTTGGTGTGCTACTCATTCTATTCAGTTTCCGATCACATGCTACCATAGATTTAGAAAAGGAAATATCTCTGCTCTCACTCTTACTCTATAAAATAAAAAAGGAAGGTGACCTGATATACTTGGAAAATAGAATTCTTAAAACTTAGGTATAACATAAAATGTTGTCCCATTCACACATTAATGCAAAAAGAACACATAAATGTTTCTTGTAAATGTGATTAATTCCTTATGGAATTACTGACATTTATGCAGTGTGATACTGGTAGTCTACAGTGTTTTTATTAATGATAATCATTATGATCATGTAATAAATTGATATCAAATGAGAGATTCTATTTTTCCGAGTTCCAAATCGGTGTATTTCAGAAGATATCATCAAAAGACTGTTGAATTAGTCTCAAATGTGGTATACCACATTTGAGACTAATTCAACAGTTTTTGGATGATTTCTCTGGAAATATACCGATTTGGAATGCCTAATTTCAGTATGTTATTTTGATGGGGTAAAGTGGGGGAATGAGGTTGTCAATCAGGATACCCACCTTTAACCCTAACCCCCTAAGGGCTTTTCGGCGACGGGAAGGGAAAGAAGGAAAGAGTAAAGAGAGAAAAGAAGGAAAGAAGTTGTTTGCTCTGGGTGGGATTCGAACCCGAGACCCCTCGCATGCCAAGCACTCGGTCGGCGACACTTTGCCATGGGTCTTGGGCTTCGCTGGCCAGCGAAACCGTGCCTATATATCACTTAGGGCGATTGCGTCATCACACCACGTGGGATGCATGCACGAACAGCGCATATATCAAGTAGTATTTTGTAGTATTCAGGTGGGTTAGGGTTAAGCATTATTAAATTATTTCCAGAAAAAAAATTTCCCCCCAACTTTCATGTGCCCTTTTCATTTTGATCCACACAAATGAGCAAACACAAAAGAAAATTGCAATTTCATCCCAGCGCCTACATTGTGGCAGTCAGCTGATTGTTAATGAGGTCAATCTGCTCAATGTGTTATGAAAATCCTGTAGATTTACACATGCAAGGAAAGATTTCATCCATACAAAATTAATACGGCAAATGTTGCAATAACAGCCATTATATAACACATGGAGAACAGAAGAAATGTTTTTGTGTGTGTCAAACATGAAAAAGATCATTACGTTTTGTTACCTGGAGAGATTTGATTATGTCTCACCTCCTTTTTCAACCAAATCGACGGTAATAACTCTTGTAAGGAGGGATCAACATTTAGCCACAAATTGCCTCAGGCAAAACTCACAGGTCATTTATCATGTTTATATGTAACTCATTGACCCATTTTTATTATATACTGCCTCTAGCTATAACGACATCCTTGTGATCTGGTCAGCTCATTTACTGATACGAATCTCAGGAGGGAATTCAATTTTTGATCAATTCTCTTCAGGTAGTGAAACATAATGATGTGGAACAGGGAAAATATTGAGATGAAAGGCTCCAAATGAATTAAATGGGCTATTCCACTTGAAATCTACACTCACCCGTGGAAGATATGGATGAAGTCTTCCACAGAGGGAGTATAGGTTTCAAATAGAATAAACGATTGGGGAACTTCCCCAAATACTCACTCCAGTAGTGGAAGATATAGGTAAAGCCATTTACAAGGGGAGTGTGGGTTTCAACATAATTAGCCCTCGCCAATTCCATCTGAAAAACATACACCCTCTGTGGAAGATGCTTCTTAAATCTTCCACAGGGGTTTTGTAGATGGAATAGCCTGATTACTCCATCAATTACTCTTACCTGTTTTAAGATACTTGGTTTTGTGGGCAGCTGAAGAGGTTCTTTCCTTATACTACAATCAGGAAGGTTTTCTTTACTGCTGAGTAGAAAGGAAACTTGTTTCTTGCCACTTGATAGACTGTTACTCTGAGGAAAAAAGTAATCAATGTAATACAAAAGGTTATTCTTAAACACTGTTCCTGCAATCTTATTGGTTCTTACCCGTGTGATATGACACGATATCACATGGGTTAGCGTGTGTGCATCAACGTGATACACGTACTCGCTATTTGAACCAATCGGAGACGCATAACAACAACAGGACTGATCGATTTTAAGCCCTAGGTATAATTCCTTGCAAAATGTAGGATTTAATTTGTAAAATTTGTAATACTTTTATTTGAATTGAAGTGTTTAAGAATGAGAATAAAGGTATTGTTTTTAGTCGTTGTCGTGAATCTATCGTCTCATATAACACAGGCAACATCATTATTTTTGGCGTAAAACAACAAGGCAAATTTTACTTAAAATAATGATGTCGCCCGTGTTATATGAGACGATAGATGCGGTTAAAAACAATACCTTTATTCTCTAAACATAATATTTTTGGTGAAATTATGTTCAAACATTGTACACTTTCTTCTGTATATAAAAATAATTGTTTGCCCCTGGATAGTACTCTAAGTTGTGTGGCATCATAAGGTAAAGAGATACTTGGTGTAACACACACCTTCAGAGTGGCTGACTTACACTCCCCCTATCCCATTCTCACAATAACACTATAAGGACAGTTTATTCTTTATTATTTGATGCACAGTCTATGAATCCATCCCTTGTTGTTTCTTTTTACGTCCCAAAAATGTCACATGTTCAGTTCAGTGATTTCCTACAATGCTCTCCTCACTTGTTTGTAATGTCAATTATTTATTTTTAAATGAATCCAAGCAGGAACTGTAATTTGCAACTCACTTTGCAACATTGTGTCCGATATCATCGAACTTCATTACACATCTGATTGATGATGATGTGATATCAGATGACGGGTCCCATGCGAGTGACAATTGGAAGGGTGGAGGCCCCCTTTCTTGTTATGGCAGGCTGTTTCACTCTCTCCCATATCTATTCCCTACCTCCTCTCTTGAACCACCTCTCCTTCTTATCTAGAATGACCACCTCTTCTGATGACACACCATCATCAATCAGATGCCTGATTAAGTCAGATGGTTGCAAATTAATTAAAAAATAATAGGGACGGTGGTCCAAGATAAGTCGTTCACAGATATGAGACTTTTTTGTTCCATCAGCCAATTTTACAAGCTGACCTCAAATGACTTTCGAATAGGCCAAAAAAAGTTGTTTGCTTGTCCTCGTCCGACCGACTATTTCGGCAGTCCTGACAGTAAAACTTTTTTTGTTGAAAAAAGGGTTTTTTGTTTTGTTTTTTCGCATTTGGAGTGTCCCTGGACCTATGGTTAAATGCTAGGATCATTCATGGTTGGACTTGATCGAAAAATTGGGTGGGACTTTACTTGAATGTGAGACTATCAGATGATTACGGTACTTCATTTACTTTTGGTACCTGAAAAAAAAAAAAGATATAAGAAAAACTTTTCTTGACAACTGACCCAACCCAACTTTGGACAGCCTAATCTTAAATTCAAGATCAAGCGTTATATTCGATTCCATTTTGTGTCTGAATCAACCCTAAATTGCGAGATACCAGACCCGATATCTCGACATGGTGTGCAGCGGTAAAAGAATACCGTCATCTGAATGAAGAAAACTTTTGCTGTATGAAACACCTGTGTGAAACTTTTTATCTGTACAGGAAGCTTCATGTACACAGCACAGGCACGACTAGATGAATAATCTACACAAAGAGTACTTACCAATGACAGCCGTTCCAAAGGAATTTTCACGGGGTCAGGATACTTGTGAGTTATACGTTTGGGTGTCAGGTTCATTTGCTTGCCCCTTATCTTCAATTGGTTGTTATCTGTGAATTAAATATTGCTGTAGTTGTGATATTCACTTAATCCAACATTGAATCTAACATCCAACATTGAACATAGTATTCTAATTAATATTTGCCTTTGATAAAGGAGCACGGTGGCCTAGCGGAACGGGCACTGACTCATAATCGGAAAGTTGCGGGTTTGAGCCCCGGCGACGCCATCATGTTGTGCCCTTGAGTAAGGCACTTTATCTCGATTACTCCTCTCCACCCAGGTGTTTAAATGTGTACCGGCATTCTTAAATGCTGGAAAGGTAACAGACTCGCTGTGGAGGAGGTGCAGCGATACCCCTATAGCAACATTACATGGAGGAGTCTGGCCCAATCGCCAATGAAAGAGAGATGGGCACTCCGATCACTGTTTATACAGGATCGTCTCCTTTACTTTCCTTTTTTTAAAGATCCCGCTAGGATCAAAAGCTCAGGAAAACTTTGAAATAATTAAAAATTGTGCATTTGTAACAGAATCCAAAGATCTTCTTGAATACTTGTTTGTGATCAGTGATTTGCTCATCCGGATGATCGTAAAAATCATCAAAATTCAGATTTTGGCACCTTTGTCATTGTCATAGATGTGCTAACATAGCCTGCGAGTGGTTCAACCGAAAACCGTGTATTTAAGACAAAATAAGTCATTTTACACAAATCTGTAATTTAGATACTGACAGTATCTTAATTAGCTACATGTATTTGAATGGGGCTTCAACTTTGTCAGTACTGCTGGTTTCTCTGTTTTTTGCCAAATTTGTCATTTCAAAAATACCAAATGACAATTTGAATGACTTATCCTTCACTTTTAAGCGATTTATAAACAATTTTAACTTTTTTACACTTGCGCTGGGATCACTGAATGGGTCTTTAAGAGACAAGAGTTGCTGTAAAACATTTTCATTCTGTAACAGACGATCATCTCCAGTGTCCTTGATGTAACTATGATTGGCCAAGCATCATATTTTACTAACTTTAATTTCTGATTTTACCAGGGATTTTACCAGTTATTATCAATGCATCCCCCTTCAAATAATTAAAGGCCTATTCAGTAATCCCAATGAAGGTGTAAACAAAATTGTCATTAGGTATTTTACTTTGAAAAATTTCACAAAAATTGAGAAAAACAGGAGTATTGACAAAGCCTCATTGACATATATGTGACACGATCTGGTTCATGGGGGCTAAAGGCGGCATATTTGAAACTGATAAAATACATAAGAAAAGAGACATCAAAAACTTCATAACTTTAGAACCAAGTATACTAGACCTTTGGTGTTTTCAGTGAATGATAGCCTATTGTACGTATAATGTAATAATTACAGCAACTCAATTTAAAAATGCTTTCTTTGGCTCCCATGGACCAGATCATGTCACATATGTAGCTAATTTCTCTACTTATGTATAGAAATTACAGATTCATGTAAAATGTCTTACTTTTGTCTTTAATAAACAGCCTTCAGCTTAACCACTAGCAGGCTATGTTAGCACATCTATGACAATTTTGATGATTTTTATGATCCTCAGGATAAGCAAATCACTAAATAGGTTTTTAAAATAGCTGCAGAAAATTCTAAGCATTCTCTGAATATAAAACTGATTGTATCCGTTTACCTGGGAAATCCCTCATAATTTCAATTTCGTCCTCTTCCTCCCTCTCCTCTTCTTTACGCATGTCTTCATCCTCTCCTACCAGTGTATCATCATCATCTGAGCTCATTTCTTCTGTTAATGTGGCACTATCGTCAGTGGGCTCTGATGAAGTAGCAAGCTCATAATCTGAGCTGTCTTCTATGTCTACAAAGGTAATTAAAAGAGATCACAATTACAAGACAAAACTATAAAACAGGTTTAAGGCCAGAATAAGGGGAGACACATTCGTCCACGACCAAATTTGAGATTTCTTGACACTTATGAACACTGATGGTGGGTTCATAGTAAATCGGTGTGCATCGGCAGACGTCTGCCGACGTCGCTGGCGATGAACACAAACACCCAGCGATACCGTTGTGCTGCTCCATCGCCCAGCGATGATCGGGTCGACGATGCGCGTACTGAGTTCGCGCGACGGCGATGAGAGCGGCGATGAGCGGTGTGAAAAGACGCCATTTTGTTTGTCAGTCGCTTACTTGAAATCTCAGCTAATAAATCCAAAAAAACTCAACAATTCTCAATGTTTATGACTTAAAACTTCGTACATATAAAGATTTGTGAACATGGACCATATTGTGTCCTCAGTGACTCTTAAATGGTACGAGATCTTTGAAAGGAAAGGATGCCAAATCACCGTAAACAACGCACACAATTTTCGTATTGGGCTGTCAATGTCATGACTGCAACTAGTGCAAGTGTACACGAAAATGTTCATGTTCATATTCACGTGGATTACATACTCCGTAGCACTGTCTTGATAAGGAATCCTGCCTTTCTGCCTCAGGAATGCATTCCAGTATAAAACCTGAACTTCTGATGTCACAAATGTTCGGTAAGTACAGTTTTAACACTTGCATGGCCAGGGCCCTAGCCTACATGGCCTAGCATGCCATGCATGATTATGCCGAGGCCTGTCAAAGAAAGATATGTAGGACACTGGTGCAATGAGGATTGTATGCTGATTTAAAACATAAAATATGAATTAACCGCCATGAGGGTTGGTGCGATCCATGCATTCAATGTATGCATGCCCTAAAGCCAAAGGGCACCGCAGTTCGGAGAACGTTACTACAATACAAGCCCGTCATCCCCGGGATTTTATCATGTCGAATCATATCATGGAATAGGGTCTAGTGTCGGGCATGATTTAATAATTACCGGTAATATTTATACGATATATGCAACCGTGAAAATCTTGAATAGGACCTAAGACCGCATGACAGGCTACATCCATGACAACTGCTACGTCAATGACATATTTTTGGCTTCACGGTGAATAGGCCTGGCACAGTCATGACAGTGGCAGTGACAATAAATGCAAGTCTGGACTTGGAGTCTGGACCAGAGACAGCGGCAGCCTAGGCTAGGTCTATGCAGTCAGGCTACACTGGATGGGCTAATGGCTTCATCTGGACCCTTTTATCGTGCCCAAATTTAAATATTAATGCTATGCAGAAGCCTAGGCCAAGGGGTGACCAGGTTAGCACAGGTTGAGCTCTGTCTTTTATACCCTACTTCAAGTAGTTTATATTAAAATAGAGGGAGGCTTAGGCCTGCTATTTTATGCCAAATGACATGCTATAAAATGAAGGGAAAACATAATATAAGGTAGAGTATTCTGAGTAGGCTTAGGCCATCTTAGATTTTTAAAGACTACCGGGTATTTTGTAACCAGTAATTTTGAAAAGATGTTATCGGCGCGGCTTGGTTGAAAAAATAATTATTCAAATCGTGTTTCTTTTCTTTTCACCAACTAGGTTATTGACGTGACTTGAAGTGAACTGGTAAACCTAACCATGTTCTTCAGATGTGGAGGGAATGGGACCACATAGGGCCTACTGAGAGAACAAATAGAGTACCATTTTTTGTACCAACAGGAGAAAGGTACGGTTTGTAGTAAATAAATGTAGGCCTACAACTTTATTTGATAATTTAAAGGCATATAAATTATTCATATTTTGATTTTATGATGTCATGTGGTACAACCATAATATAACATGAAATAACAGATTCCACTAAAAAGTAAAAACATTATTATAATCCACATGACATGCCAAAACGATTTTTCGTACTATAGGCCTATATGTACTATGTTGTAGAGTCACTGTAAGGCCTAAAAACTGTTTGATTGGTTTTTTTTTTTTCTTTAATTTATTTTTTGCTGTTAGGGAAGGTGGGGTTATGCCAATCAAACAATTTTTAGGCCTAAGTCAAATGTAAAATAGGGCCTACATTAATTATTTGTACAAACATTAAAACTCACAATCTCCGAATATCTTGTCTTTAAGGCCGTATAAAATTAATGTTTTGGTTCTTGTCCCCTCCTCAATTTCTGGGATTTGTCAGATTTTTTTTTAGCTTTTTCAAAATATTTTAGAATTTGTAATACTTTTCCTCAAACACTGTTGAGAAAAAAAATGTTCTAGAGCATTGTTTAATTTTTACATCCAGATTTAGTTTTAACATCCTAACAACCCATAAAATAGCCCTGTGTTGCAAGAGCTGTGAAGGCAAATATAATAAGGGTGTCTGACATTTATATTAGTTTACTGTTGTAATATTGCAAGTATCACAATATTTCTTAAATTCTTTCATTTATTAACAGATACAAAATGGCACCTGTACCTGAACTGGCCTACAGCAACAAGTTAATACTACAGATGGATGATATGGCCTGGATATTCTCTGCACCCCTCCCCCACTTCACCATTTCAGCTCACACTACTTGAAATCTCCTACTGGCGGTTCGATATCATACCATAGTGCATTGTAATGGTCAATGGACCTGACTTACGACATAGTTGCCATTGAAGATCAAGTCATGAAGAATCCACACTGAGTCGAGTGGTGTGTCCCCTTCCAATAAGGAACCCACCATTAAACTTTTTTTTTTTTTGTTGGCCACTTGGCCAGGCCAGCTCGTCAGATTATTTTCATTTTTTAGAAATATTAATGTACTTCAGACAAACAATTTGGCAGTCATTCCAGGGATAATACCAGTGCCAATGAAAAGAGTCGAGTAAAACTAAAATATACATTCAGATTGGCCTTACTTTATGGTGGTGTTCCTCAAGGCAATGGCATTGGTCTTGTTTCATATTTTACGGTATTTTCATTGATCAATGATGCCATGGCTATTCCAAAATCCAAACCATAAAGTTTGGAAGTTAGTAGTTGATTTGTTGAGGGCCTATAATGGAACCATTATCATGCAAGCCTCAGTTCCTGGATGTATCTGCATCACTTAATTGGACTAATGAAAACAAATGGAGGCTGTTTTAAAATTCTTAGGTTTCAATGTATATTTTTTAAGCTTTGATTTGTTTAGTTTTCCCCATGCATTTTAGCATAATTCAATTTTATATGTTGCTGGTCTGACGCTAAACGAAGTGTGTGTGCGGGGTGGGGTGGAGGTGCAGAAAATGTTAACCCTGGCATCTTTTTTTAATTCCCCACATGTGATGCCCAAGGTTTTCCATTTATAAATTTGACATCGGTACAAATAAATAAAACCAAGTCAAGATTTCCCCTAGGCCCTCAAGAACTAAAATTTTCCGGATTCCTTCAAATCCAAATATAACACAGTCTGTTAAGGAGAGTCGGAGCGGTGTCTGCGCTTAGCGTGTTTGTGCTCGAATATTGAGAAAAATAAAGCCTGCACTCACGCACATGTAAAGTATGGGTTAAATATCTATCCTCATTGTAATGAGTTTTATTTTCCCACATGTGCATGGGATTTTTTTCTGGAAGGGGAAATACATATGGAAATATAAATGACCAGGGGCTTCCTTAATTCATTTCCTATAAAATCAATGTTCATCAAGCACAAACGTTTTCGACAATATTGGCAAACGTATTGAAGGTTGTCAGAAAACGTTTAAATGTCAGGTTATATAAATATTCATAAAGGGTATGAAACGCTTTTTATTACTTGCAAAACACTTACTGCAACGTATTCTAACATAATGTTATTTAAGTGTTGACGAAAAGTTTGGTAAATTGTTTGCAAAAAATATTTTACAATGACGTTTTGACAACATTTTAAAATTGTTGTTGTGTTTTCATATAACATTTTAAAACTGTTTACATGACCTGCATATAACCCATTGACAAAACATTTTGTAAACTTTTTAAAAAATATATTTTAAAATGACATTTTGACAACATTTTAAAATTGTTGTTGTATTTTCATATAACATTTTAAAAACGTTTTTATGAAACAACGACAACATCGCATCGAAAGGGCTCCCATACCCGTAAGCGTTTAAATAAGGGACCGTTCACAAACACTTGTTAGAGGGGCCTGATGCAAAAGGGGGCCATTAAAGTTTTGACCCTCCTAAGGGGAGGGCTCTGAAAATTTTCGGGAAAATTCAGTAGATATGCTTTTCTATTGGGTTGACCCATAATTTTCATGTCAAAAAAAGGGGGGGGGCCTGAATTTTTTGAGATCTGAAAAAGGGGGGCGCAAACTTTTCGTGATGATTTTGTTTGCATCAGGCCCCCCTGCCAAGTGTTTGTGAACGGTCCCTAAACAAGTGGTGTTAAATTATTCTCGTTTTATTACCACTACGTACATGTATGAATCTGCAATTCTAACATTTAGTTTGTTTTAATAACTGGTAAAAATAAACATAATATACATAAAATGCAATGTTTGTTTGTGTGTTTGATTGTCAGTTGCCTTTAGGGGTGGTGCAATGAATAATTGTGTACCCGGTGGTGAATTGTAGAGGAGGGGGCAAAAGGGAGGAGGGAAGATGTTTTGGAAAGCCAAAGGAGGGGCACAGATTTGTTGGCAAGCCAAAATTGGGGAGGGGCAGGCAATTTTTGCCACAGATATTTTAAGCACTGTTTCGATATTACATCCTAAAGAGGGCGTGGAAACATATTGGGGAAAAGTTTTTTGTTGGATCAGTCCCAGCAAACACAAAAACATTTTCGACATCATTCATAAAAAGGTTATAAAAGGTTTGTCAGAAAGCGTTTAAATGTCGGGTTATATAAAGGGTATATTAAGAGTATAAAACGTTTTCATAACCTTAAAAATCATTTTTTGTTAATCTACTGCTCAGCAAAAAAAAATGTTTTACAGAAAACGTTTAAATGTCGGGTTAAATAAAGGGTATAAAAACGTTTTAATTGCAATTCTGGGTAAAAACCACATGTGCCTGCTAACGGTCAAAAAATTTTTATTGCCTGAGGTGAAAGGGCTTTGGTAGTAGGTTACAAAAAGTCACATCAAAAATTCCTCCGGAGCTTGTTGCCATAGCAACGGCAGTTTTTATGATTTTCGTGATTTTTGCTTATTTTGGGGTGAAAATAAGGAAAATATGTACTTTTCTGAATTGCTCCTGACTTTAAATTTGAGGTCACATTAAAAAGCAACCTTACCACCATAAAGTATTATCTTTGTGCTTTCCCCAGATGCAAAAAATATTTCAATAATATTTCTCCATGTGCAATTTTAGGGCTGGGCAACATTGCCAATTAAGCACTTTTGTAAAAATGCAATTTTTACCCTATCTTTGAAGTCTAAAAACTAATTTTGCTTGAGCACCCAGAATTATTTCCTCTTTGATGGTACTTGAGCAGACATTGCCCCTTTCATATTTTGTAAAAAATCTCTGGGGCTATTTGACCTGTAAAGCCAGTGTTGCCATAAAGTTTGATATTTTCAAAAAATGCATTTTTCGAAATAATGCATTTTTCTACATGTTTACTCATGTAACCTTTAATACCACCAACTTAATTGAAATATTTGCACACTTGCACACATGATTAGACACACACTGCAACGGAAGCAACACTTTGAGACTGGGGACAAGTCCTGTCCTGCAAAAACCGGTATTGCCAGAAAATCTTACTTCATTAATCCAAATTTCCAATTTGTGCATTTTACAATATTATGTATTCGGTTAAGTTTATACTATCAATGTCAGTTGAATATAATGTGCATTTAAACATCATCTGATACAATACATGTTCAGACACATGGGCAAGTTTCTCGACAGGTGGCTTAGTAAGCCTTAGGCTTAGGCGACCTTGAGGATACTATAGGCTAAAGCCTAGTTTTGACCCAAAATAGTTTTTACATGGACATTTTTTTGAAATATGACATATGCATCTTGGAAAGTGTATCAGTTTATTAAGATGGATGTTAAATCAAAAAAGTGACCTATGATTTTGACCTATGACCTCTTGTAATTCATAAGTAGGCCTAAAATGCGGTTTTCAATGATATTGTTCATTTTGGGTAAAAATGGACCTTTTACCATTTTAGCAATTTTTGCATTACAAAAGTTTTAAATTACACTTAACTTTATTGATAAACTAGCGGGATACCCGCGCTTCGCGCGGGTCCCCGCTAGATGAGTAAATGGGAGCGATCACTAAAACAGGAGGAATTACTGAAAAGGTAGAATCATTGAAAGGTAAATTTTATTTTTCTAAACCTGTCCCTTCTTGCATTTCCATTTTCTTTTCAGTTTCTTCTGCACGGGCCTAGTTTGTTTCCATTAAAACAAAATGCTATTTAGCTTGTGATTTTCCGTTTCCATGTTATTTATCTATCTAGGCCTAACCCCATTCCCATTATTTTCTAAATCTATCCTTTCTTATCGTTTCCCTTTATAGCTTCATTTTATTAGCTGCTTAGCTTGTGATTTCCGCTTCCTTCAGTTGTTATTAATTTTTCTTATTTTTCCTGATTAGTTACTAATTTTAACTTCTTTTTTCCCCTTAATTTTCCTGATTAGTTTCTTTCTTTCCCTCTTTAGTTCGCTCCCGTTTCATTTAGTTACTGTAACCATAACCCGTATAATAGACCTACCCGTACCTTTTTTGTCTTCTTCTTTTTTTTCTTCTTCTTTTTTTAAAATTCATTTAGCTCCTTTCTTTCTCTTCAGTTTCTTTTGCATAGGTCTATTTTGTTCCCATGCTGCTTAGCTTGTGATTTCCGCTTCCATGTTATTCACTTATTGAGCCCGTTCCCATGCATTATTTTATAAATCTACCATTTTTTACATTTCTCCTTTTAGTTTTGGCTTTTTTCTACATGATTTTTCATATTTCCTGCTTAGCTTGTGATTTCACGTTTGAATTTTATCTATTTAATTCGCATATAATCCACAACCCGACCCATCCATAGGCCTACCTTTTCAGTTTTGTCTTCCTTTCTTTTCTTTTCTATTTCTCTGGCACGGAAAGTTGGTCTGTGCATATTATGCACCCCAGACGCAAGCGCGTCACATTGCTCAGCACGCCCATGGAGTACGCCGGACGTACTAATGCCAAGCGCTGCTGCCAGTTAATTCTGTACGCGCTACCACTGAGTTTTGACAACAAAAAATCCCGGGAAAAAACCCGGTTTTAACCATAGACATACTTCTTTGTGTGGTTTAAACCAAATTTTCACTGATTTTGAGGCCAATTCTTGGTCTTGACAGTTTTCAACCAAATAAAGTGCAATGCGTTCCCCGTATATTCTTCAATCTCCCGTATGAATTTGGCTGTAAAACTAAACGACGATTCATAGGCCTAGAATAAATAATAAAATTCACGCGACGTAGCCTTAATCTCTTGGCTGCCAACTTCGGTGCAGTGGCGGAAAATGGGGTGCGTAGCTCAGCGTAGGGGCGAAAAGCTCGTAAGATCATTCTTAAAGTACGCGATGTTGTGCATCTAGATAGCCTGAATCATTTCTTGGCCACCTCGCAGTTGGCAGAAAACAGGGCAATGTTGCTCTTCGTACGGTTTTTTAATGGAAATATTGTTACGCGGTTCACACTGTCCTTATTACCCACAATGCCACTGCGATCGATTTTGCATAGCAACACGACAGTTTTTTATGTTATTCTCTTAGTTACCATCAATTTTTGCAAAAATGAACCTCAGATGGTTTAATGGCAATATGTACCCGATCAATGTACCACTAAATCAGAGCTGAAAGTGAAATCATCTCTGAGTCTATTCGCGCACAAGATTTAGCGACTTCCTTTTATTTATATAGATAGGGCTTCTTTAATTTTAGGCTATTGAGAGAATTCAACAAGTATGCAGTTTCCATGGCAACGACCATTTATGCTCATTTTAAAGCAAATATCTGTGAAATAGAGCTAATTTCCCAGTAAAATTAGCAAAAAATGGGCGTAAAAGGCCGTTTCCTTGTAAACTGGCATCTCTTTGAATTCTCCTAATAGCTTAAAATGTTATGCCAATCAAACAATATTTTAGGCTTTATGATAATCCTGTTAATGAAAATACACGAAACTGCTGATTCTTGATTACGAATCCACAAGGCATAGCCGAGTGAACTCGTATCAAGGAATAACAGTTTCAAGTGTATTCGCTGATTTAAACCATTGCTTTATACTAACAATACGCTCTAAAACTGTGGATTCTTGCATAGAAACGTGTCAAGTGTTCATTCGTAGAAAATAATCTTCAGTAATGAATAGACATCATAGCAATAGTTTAAGTACATTTTCCAGACATGATTTGTGTGATCTAGCCTGTAAATATATCAGATATTTTGTGTAATCTATTATGAGAATGATGAGTTTTAAACCTGACTCAACAGGCTTTCGTAGACTACATGTACACAATTTGTAGCGACACATGGCACACAAGGCTAACAAAGAATCGAGGCTATATTGTAGATAAATCCAATTTCATGCATTCCTACACCTCAATGGCAGCCATAGCTGGCCATAGCTGCCCCCCTTAGGTCTATCCCACCTGAAATGTGAAATGATGTGGCCTTGGCAGTGGCGGATCCAGGGCAGTCAGAGGGGGATTTGAGAAAAAATAGAGAAAAATGTACGAAATGGAGTGGCCCTCCCGTCCCACTCGGGCCCTGCATATTGGCGGGCCCGCAGTAATTTTCACATGCTTTTAGGACGAGGACCCGCCTTCAAGCAATACCTAAAATAATCGCCTTTCCTCCCTTTTCTCTTCTCTTTTTCCCCTTCCCCTTTCTCTTCTCTTCTCTCCTTTTTTTTTGGAAGGGGGGGGCGGCCGGAATGAGGGGGCCGGGCCCACTGCCCCTCCCCCAAATCCGCGCCGGGGTCTTGGCGGGGATATGAAACTGCTCTCCCTTCCAACCAATGATCATACCATGATACTTTTGGAATGGCAATTTTTGATATAGGCCTACACAATACACATACAGATAGAAAATTATCTTGAGGATTGTGTTAGAAACAAGGGGAAATCGGGAAAATAGGGAGTGTTTTAATTGCAACAGCCTATCATGACCCACTAGCTTCTTCACCAGTTGGATTATTATTTGCATTGTAAACATGGTAAATATTGTCTGCACGGTTGTTTCGATGTGAACACATGTGATGTTACCTTTCCACCCTGGACAAGTATATCTTCAACAGCCTGTCCTGTATCAACGTAAAAGTAGAAGTCAAATTGGTGGTATCAGAACGGATGTCTTAATTTAGGAGAGAAATTCAATAAGGGTGTCAAATAATGCAAATGTCAATATTGATGCCCCCATGGGAGTTTGAAGTTTATATTATTGTGCGTATCATTAATTTTACATGGCTACGTTTTCAAACATATGCACGCATGTTTGACGAACTCAAAAATTACGGGTAAGCCTGTGGGTAAATTAATTGTCATATAATCTGGCAATACCATCATTGCCTAAGTTTCAAAACCGGTTTGTGATGGTGGTTAAAAAGGGTCCATTTTTGCCCAAAATGACCAAAATGATTAAAAACCTGCATTTTAGGCCTACTTATGAATTCCAAGAGGTCATAGGTAAAAATAGGTCACAGAAAAATATTATGATTTACTTTTTTTTTTATCCAAACGTCCATCTTAGTAAGCTGATACACTTTTTAAGGTGCATATATCATTTTCCACAAAAATTTTATGTAAAAATTACTATTGTGGGTCAAAAGTAGGCTTAGTATCCTCTAGGTCGCCAAAGCCTAAGGCTTACTAAGCCACCTGTCGAGAAACTCACCCATGTGTCTGAACCTGTATTGTATCAGATGATGTTTAAATGCACATTATATTCAACTAACATTGATACTATAAAATTAATTGAATAAATAATTGTAAAAAGCACAAATTGGAAATTTGGATTAATAAAATATGATTTTCTGGCAATACCGGTTTTTGCAGGACAGGACTTGAACCCAGCCTCAAAGTGTTGCTTCCGTTGCAGTGTGTGTCTAATCATGTATGCAAAGTGTGCAAATATTTCAATTAAGTCATGAGTAAATATGTAGAAAATGCATTATTTTAAAAAATGCATTTTTTGAAAATTATCAAACTTTCTGGCAACACTGGCTTTACAGGTCAAATAGCCCCAGATATTTTTTACCAAATTTGGAAGGGGCAATGTCTGCCCAAGTACCAACAAAGAGGAAATAATTCTGGGTGCTCAAGCAAAATTAGTTTTAGACTTCAAAGATAGGGTAAAATTGCATTTTTTCAAAAGTGCTAAATTGGCAATGTTGCCCAGCCCTAAAATTGCACATGGGGAAATATTATTGAAATATTTTTTACATCTGGGGAAAGCACAAAGACAATACTTTATGGTGGTAAGGTTACTTTTTTAATGTGACCTCACATTTAAAGTCAGGAGCAATTCAGAAAAGTACATATTTTCCCTTATTTTCACCCCAAAATAAGCAAAAATCACGAAAATCATAAAAACTGCCGTTGCTATGGCAACAAGCTCCGGAGGAATTTTTGATGTGGCTTTTTGTAACCTACTACCAAAGCCCTTTCACCTCATGCAATAAAATTTTTTTGACCGTTAGCAGGCACATGTGGTTTTTACCCAGAATTGCAATTAATAACATTCCAAAAACATTCTTGAAAACTTGATACAAAACATTCTAAACAGAATGTTATTTTGGGGATGAAAAAATATTTTGTAAAAAATGTTTGCCCAAAATATTTTCAATAACGCTTTTAAAAGCGTTTTCATGACCTTCATATAACCCGACATTTAAATGTTATTAAAAGGTTTTGAAAAAAAAACATTTTAAGAACATTTCTGTGTTTGCTGGGTTCAAATATTTTAACATAATGTTATTTTTAAAAGTATTGACACAATATTTGGCAAAAATGTTTGCAAAAATAGTTTATACAATAACATTTTTGAAAACATTTAAAAATATTGTTGTAGTGTGTTTTCATACAAAACGCTTTAAAACGTTATCATGACCTTTATATAACCCGACATTTTAATGTTATTAAAACGTTTTTACCTAAACCAAAAGCCAAAATATAACTTACAATGTTTTTAAAACGTTTTTGTGTTTGCTGGGTAGGTTATTATTTGTGAAATGATTCAAAGGCAATTAACTTTTAAAAAGTAAAAAAAAAATGATTTGACTGATTTTCATTAACTAATGGATTATGATGATGGTCCAAAGGATCGAGTAAAGTAGTGATACCTTGGACAAACACCCCCCCCCCCTGAAAAAACGGGATAATAAAATAAAACAACTGACAATTCAATTTCCGGTCAATTTCATAATAGGCCTACAAATTTCACCCATTTATATCAAACAAGATTTCTTGCTATCTGGTCTCTATACAAAGTGATTTCACATCTTTATGTGTGAGTGCCAGTAGCGTATGGCAAAGGTCGAAAATTGTCAAAAATGGGCTAAAAAGTAGGCCTACAATAAAAAGAGCATAAGCATCTTATGATCTTAATATCAGGGTACCAGCACCCCCACCGGGGAAGCAGGGGCTATTTTAACGTGCCTCACCGTCACGTTCGTGCAATGAGATAAAAGTGTTGATGAAGTAGAGTGCGTTTCAAAAATAAAAAAATTGAAATTTTTACCTGAATGTGACCGTAAGAAAGGCTCTACCATTGTCTACTATTCACCAATTGCACGGTTCCGCCATATGAGAAGAGAGCCTCGATCTGGCAGCATGCATGAATGGGAATTGAACCAGTCATAGGTATAACATTGCGTAAAGTTACGTAATACTTCCTTTCATGTCTATTACCAGTTCGAGGCTCTCCCCGCATATGGTGGAACCGTGCAATAGGCGAATTAAAGCATATCTACACGGATGGTTAATTGTCACTGCACGAATATTTTATCTCGTCACGTACGTGACAGTGAGGCACGTTAAAATAGCCCCTGCGGGGAAGACTTCTCACATGAGGGACGTTTCGCCCCTTTCTCCCTTCCTTGGCTGCGCCACTTGTGAGTGCTAACTCTACGGGAGTCAGTACCCTAGTTTTTCAATCGTTCTGAGTTGAAAGAAATAGACCTCATTAATAATAAATAGGCCTATTTAGACCCATGCAATGTAATTCAGGTGTGCTTTTGTTTACAAACACAACGCGCCAGCTACACGTGCTTTTGTTTACAAAATACAACACACAACAGGTCAAAGGTTAAATAATTCGCGAATTTGATTGGTTATCACCGCGTCGTCGCCGTGAAAAGTTGAACTTTTTCAACTCGGCAAAGACTTTGCCGCGACGTCTGCCGATGGACAGCGATGCCAAATCTTATCGCTGTGACGTCACTCAAAGATAGTAGAACGACGCCGGCCGATGTCGGTAGACGCCTGCAGACGGAAAAAGACGTAGTATGAACCCACCATAAGATGTATTCTTTCACTTGAAACTGATCAAATACAACTTGTTAATTTCCTCATATTTTTGCTTGATTTTTTCAATCTTTTCAACTCTAAAAAGTCACATGGCTCAAGACAGCTTAGTAAATTGGCGGAAAATAATGAGTCAGGATTGCGCGAATGTGAAATATTGTGATTACGTGTGCGATTTGCGTTGTGTGACACGGCACATCTCTGTGCATATGTCCAACGCACTTAAGGCACATTCGGTATGTTGTTAATGCCAACAAATGTGTGTAAACAAAACAAAAATTTGCAGTCAAAATGCCGCTTAGATTTTTAAATTATTTTGAATTTTGGCGCACTAAAAGCAGACATTTAATATAGATTCATTGGTGCAGAAAGATGCACATTTAGACCATGCACCAGATACAGCTTTTATAAGCGTGAAAGTCTTACCGTTTTAAAATATAAGGATGTTTTGTGCATATAATTTTTTACTAAACATTGATTTTTCAGAGTTCACTTTTGACAACATTGCACAATTTTTGTGATAAGATAACTCGAAAAATATGCAAGCAAAAGGTAAAACTTTTTGCACTATCGTTTAGAGCACATCAAAGTCTAGGGAAGGTTTTCTCATTTTTTCTAAACATTTGTTTTAAACAAAAATATACACCATTATGTGCAATTTTTAGCTTAATAGAGTGACAAAATTGCTTTTTCACATCTTCGAAAAAAGAAATGAATTCAAAAAAAAAAAAAACCTTCCCTAAGTTCATGTCTCTCCTTTTAATTGTGAAAAGCTAACTGAATTTTTTTTACTTCAAACCAATTTTTTTAAGTTGTCACAAAAAAATTGGGGTAAAAAAGCGATGTTACCATGGAATTCATAGACTCATTTCCTTTCCATAAATGTATAGTTTATATACTTTGGACATACAATTTAGAAATAATGATGCTCGAAATGGTCCATGTTCTCTCCCATTACTCTGGCCTTAAAGTTTGTAGCATACAAGTAGTCACAAAAAACTGTTATAGTCGGATAGAACTTGCTTATGAGTGTTAAGTCAGGTATGACTAACATCTTTTGCTTTAATATTGTTATCCGAGGTGTATAGGATACGAAAATAACGGATGCCCAATGGGCACCCTTGGGCATTCCGAGAAATCCGGGATCAAAGTTTACACATGGGTCAAAATTGTTACTATATATTTTCTGAATCCTTGTGACCTGAGGAATATTTTGGAAAGGGTTTTAACCAAATTGGAGCAATTTTGACTTTTGACCCCTGTATAGCCTTTGACCTCATATTTCTTTTATTCTCAAGGGTACCCACTGGGCACCTGTCATGTTACGCATCAACTCTAAACAAGAAAATGTTAGTCATACGCAACTTTACACTGAAGGGGAGAGAACAAAAGGCATCTACTCGACTATTGTGCAAAATGCTGCAGTAATTATCTCACCTCACATCAATTAGCAATTAATATCCAGTCGATTTGAATTCATTTGCTAGCATGCATACTGCACCAGATGTGCAATCTCGAAAGGGACTACTCCCAATTCCAGGATAATACAGCACATATTTTTTGGAATTCAAAAATAAGATCTTGTTATGCCAGATGAAACACAGCTCAATCCTAACCCTGTCGGTTCAACCTAACTGGCAATATTCAATCAAGTTTTGCAAAACAGAGCCAAAAAACATATATTTTACATATTTTGCATGTTTTTTTACAGTAACATATAAAGCCATAAGCATTAAAAATTATGTGTAGGCCTATAGCCTAAAATATCACTCTGTTTTTTAAAAAAATATTTGACTATAAAGAGAATATGAAGCACCTCTGCAGACAATCATAATGCATCTACAGAAATTAGTCTCTAGAATAGTCTTTAGGCTTCATTGTCACCGCATACAAAAAACACCAACAAAAATGTTTTTGGCCATTTTTTCAAATATTGGCCATTTGTTAACTTTTGACTTTTACTGTAGAAGGGTTCGTTTGAAAAAACAGGGTATTTTTTTTTATCCCAAATATTTAGTACTGAATTTTTCTGGAAGCTGGAGTAGTGGATGATAATAAAACTGTTAATAATGTGCAACATAATTATGTGTAACTGCTACAATCTGCATTTGAGCAGAGGCCTACCAAGCATATGTATGCCTGAGTGGAAGAAGGGCCCAAGTTAGACCCAGCATTTTATTGCCAGCAGACTGTTCTTCCTTGTGTGTGAAAGATGAGCCAAAATCCACTCTCTAAATAGTCTTCCACGTACACTTAATCATAGTTTTCATGGAAGATTGGACCCTTCTTCCACAAATATTGGGTTAAAGAAGAATTTTGTTCATCCATGAAATCTGCTTTTCACTACAATAAACTATCTACATGCTCTTTTTTCTTAATATCTCAAAAACAGTTTTGATGGAGTTGGGCCTTTCTTCCACTCAAGTATTCATATGTATCTTGCATCAATTGTATCAGTCACATTCAACGTCACATGTTTTATACAAAGGAAAGAGTTGTTAGCTCTCAGCTTCTTTTTCATGACATATTTTTCACAACATTTTCACAGCTCCAAGGTAGAATGAATGGGACCTCCAAAGTCATGATATTATTATTAGCTCCTATTCATACAAAGATTTTCTACCCATTTCTAGTATTAGATTAATGAGTGTCTATGAAATGGGTATAAAACAGTGATCTACACAAATAATTATAAACAAACCTGTGTTAAAATTCAATCTTCTGTTTTGAATTTGAGGAAAACTACCCTACCTTCAGATGTTTCTGACGTACCACCACTATCAATAGCTGTGCTTGATGCTAGGGGTATTCCAAGTGGAAGGATTTTGTTGCCTTTAACCATGAGATTGAAACCTGCCATTGGACCAATCTTTTAATGGAAAAAAGCACAAAATAATAATTTAACAACAATGTATGCATGTCTTGGTGTAGATTATTCATCCAGTTGGAAAAACAAAAGTACAGAAATTAAATCAAATACTGGAACCCAAAGGGTTTTTTTTTCGGTTTTGGAGTGTCCCTGGACCTAGACCTGAATGCTAGGATCATTCATGGTTGACCTAAAAAAAAAAAATTTCAAGATATTTTGTATTTTTAATATGAAAATTGATACTTTGTTTTCATGTCATACTCATGTTATTCAAATTCAATGCATTTTGATATCATTTAATAATATGACATGAATACAAATGATCAATTTTCATATTTAAAATACAAAATATCTTGATTTTTTTAATTTTTTTTATCAAAATGCATTGAATTTGAATGCATTTTGAAATCATTAATAGAGTATGACAGGAATATAAATGATCAATTTTCATTTTTTTTTTTTTTTTTTTGAAATTGAGTATAATCCCACCCCCAATTGAAAAATGTTCACCTAACAAACGGGTGGGACTATACTCGGACCAATACGGTACTTTTTTCCAAGATTGTAGTATGCTAGTAACTGACTAACTTCACTGGGACAAATGCACACAAGCAGCAATAAAATTGCCATTTGTCACACAAATTTAAGCCATAATGAGGTGGATTTTAATCTTCACTCTCCAGGTCAACTGGAAGATGCATGTTTTGTTGAATTTTATCTTCGCATTATTACGCGCCCCTCTTGCATTATTATTTTCCATTGTCTCTATTAATCATTTCATCGTGAGTCAATGAGTCCAACATACCTTTCTACTTTGCTTGGCAGTAGGGGCCACTTGCATTGACTGCATTGGTGTACTACTAACAGAACTGGTTTTTCTTGGCCTGGATGGTGTAGAATAAAAATTAAACTAAAAATCAGTCAAATATAATTATAGGCAATAAATTAAATAGTTTGGCTTTACATACAAAAGATATTTAGGACTGACACAATTCGCTGCAAGGCAGCATTGCATTTACAAAACAACAAAGCAGAAGAACAGACTAACAAAAGCTCAGAATATTTTGAGATTTTAACAATGAAAGTGTTTGTGGATGTTGCACTTCTGCTGTGCTGTGGTAGGTTATTCCAGGCTTTGGCAGCAGTAGCAGGAAATCTAGTGTTCACCAGCAACAGAGATACCCGTGGATTGCAAGACATGAAGGATCATGTTCAGTAAGGATCATTTGAAGATCTGAGATGGGCTCTTTTGTAGATATATACAGTATACAGTCTACATGTTTTCTGTTGACAAGGGGCACTCTTCAGTTAGTGAACAGCTCTTTGTCAGAGCCACCAAACCCTTAAATTTAGCAGATGGGTGAGGTTTTCTGTTGACAAGAGGCAGTCTTCAGTGAACGGCTCTTTTCAGAGCCATCAGTAGGCAAGGGGCGGCCTACATGTCTCATTCTTAGGTACTTTGTCATGAAGAAGTCAGACCTACTCCTGACGGAAGCTTGACAGTTCTAAACTTGTCCGACGGCGAACCCGCAAAACAACCACTACCGTATTCATTCCAATAAGCGCCCAGGGCGCTTAACAAAGTCATTTTGGGTGGGTGCTTATTTTTTACATTGTTTTTAGTCATCAATCACCGTCTGAAAGTATTTAGTTACTCACAGTTAGTGCGCCCTCACAAAGTGTGTCTATATAATTATTATATTGACAATGTTTTTGAGGGTGCACTAACTGTGAGTAAATATGTGAGTCGATTTTGAGTTAGAAAATCCTCAAACTTGGCCTTTTAAAGGCATTTGCAGGTGGTTATTTGTGAAGTATTTTTAATATCTATACATCTGCCCACTGGTGGTGGGTGACATATGTCACAGGGGTAGGTGATGCGTCTAGTGCACATAGTTGTAGTTGTAGATGTAGTTAGCTGCTGTTTCCCTATCCTTCATTCTTAGCTTTCTACCCTACTAACATTCTCCTAGCTTCTCTTCTATCCATCTCCTCGCTTCTCTTTTTTGCTTGCTTGAAACGCCTCTATACTGCGGATCAACCCAACTTGCCGCTGGCTAGCCGCAAGGCGAAAAGGGAAGCAAATTACGTAAGTCTTCTCCTGCCAGTACATAGCCTCTCCTTACTCAAGACTCCTCATGGCCTCCCAGCGGTCACTACGGGCAACTGGCATCTCTTGCGATACCAGGCAGACATGAGGGGATCTGGGAGCAGCAAAGGGCCCCAAAGGTGTGGTACGCAGGCCCACCGGCGCGCGTGGACACGCCCTGGTTACACACCAACCTTTGCCCCAGCTCTGGGTCAAATAGCTGAGGTAGTTCACTACCTCAGGCGTAAGGGAGATAGTATCCTGTAAACGGGAAAAGGGCGTAGTGATTAGACTTCACCATACCGGCCAGTGAACAAAAGCAGGGTGTCCTGGAACCTGTACTGTTTCTTGTTTTCTTTGGTTGGAGACAGAGATCACAAGTGTGAAGGGCGCAAGAAAGATGTCTTGTATGTACATTTTTATACGGCCAATGGACAAGCGGAGAGGAAAACTCTGTTAACAAAGCTAGCTGTAGGAGTTGCGACCACAGCTATAACAGCAATCGAAAAACTATGATGGCGAACCAAAACTACACTAGGGTTAAAGTCCCTAATTCAGTCTTAACATCTCCTGGTGCAGACATCGATTTGCAAAAGATCACATGACGCCTTGCCTCGAAATCCTGATGGAAGGGACAAGTCTGATGAAGGTGCCTGCAGGAGGAGAAACCTTGTAAATTGCAAGAAAGTCATTTCAATCTCCACCATGAATGTACGGACAATAAGAGAACAGCAGTGTAGAGAGGAGCTAGTTTCTAATCTCATTGAGTACAATGTGGAAGTATTGGGAATACAAGAGCATCGTATTATTCACGATGAACCAATTAAATATGAAAACATATTGGGCAGGACACTGATTACAACATCAGCAACTAAGAACGATGCGGGAGCTGCAGTTGGAGGGGTTGGAATTCTAGTGAACAAAAATGCTAAAAATTCACTAGCCAGCGTAAGATCACACAACAACAGAATTCTTATTGCAAACTTCCAGGGTAACCCAGCAACAACTGTCATCGTTACATATTGCCCAACCAACGTAGCTGATGAAGACATAGTAGAGAATCACTACGATAGTATGAGGAGAGCCATTGAATCCATCCCAGCTCATAACCTCTTGATAGTAATGGGTGATTTCAATGCTAGAGTTGGACTGGAAGACACTAAATTTACATACCATGACACCACTAACAGAAATGGAAAGTACCTTGTGGAACTAGCAACAGAGAAGAATCTCATCATTGCAAACACACAGTTTCGCAAGAAAGCTGGAAAATTATGGACATTTACAAGCCCAGGAGGGAATAAATACCAACTAGACTACATACTCATACGAAGAAAATGGAGGAACAGTCTGCAGAACGCTGAGGCATACAACACCTTTGCTAGTGTGGGCTCCGATCACAGAATAGTGTCGGCAAGAATAAGACTAAGCCTCAGAAAGAGCAAGACTTTACCAAGGAAGAGCCAGTTCGATTGGAAATCCCTGAGCACTGATAGAAATATCCAAAAGAGGTACACCATAGAAGTGCACAACAGGTTTGAAATCCTTGAAGACATGGAGGAAACAGCTACAGATAAGTACAGCCGATTTATCGCTGCCAACAAAGAAGCAGCTGAGAAGATCATCCCTGCAAAGAAGCGATCTCGAAGGGCAAACTTTTCTCGTGATCCAAGAGTCATAAATTACACCAATTTTAGACGAGCTTGATATTAAAGTGGGGCCATTTGACAAAGAAGAATATGAAGAAGCTAAGGCATCTTTGGTTGAGGGAAAGAGCTGTGGAGAGGACAACATACCTCCAGAAGTGCTGAAGAGATGCAACCTAGATGACATTGTGTTAGGGTTCTGCAATGACGCACTTATCAAAGGGAAGAAACCGGATCAATGGTCCATACTTAATATTGTTCCTATCCCCAAAACAGGAGATCTCAGTTCAGGAAACAACTATCGCGGTATCAGTCTAAGCTCCATCGTAGCCAAAACCTACAACAGAATGATACTTAATAGGATTAGACCTGAAATTGACCAACATCTGAGAACAAATCAGAATGGATTTAGAGTTGGTAGAACGACTGTTGGACATATCCTTGCACTACGTAGGCTGATTGAAGAGGTAAAGGCACATAACCTGCCAGCGATAATAACATTCATCGACTTCAAGAAAGCTTTCGACACCATCCATAGAGGCAAGATGTTGAAGATACTCCATGCCTCACGGTATTCGGAACTCATCGTTGAAGCTATTGGCAAAATGTACCAAAACACAAAAGCGAAAGTAATATCACCAGATGGCGAGACAGATTTGTTTGAAATCTTAGCAGGAGTACTTCAGGGGATACCTCGCCCCATACCTGTTTGTGATCGTCCTCGACTTTGCACTGAGAATAGCTATTGAAGGAAACGAAGAGGAGCTAGGATTCCATCTGGAAAAGAGGCGAAGTAGGAGAGTTGGTCCAGTCGTGGTGACAGACTTTGATTTTGCTGACGACATTGCACTGTTGTCTGAGGAAATACACCAAGCACAAGAACTGCTTCATAGAGTTGAGACTTCAGCTGCTAAAGTGGGCCTGAAGATGAATGGAAGTAAAACAAAGTATATGTCCTACAATAACAGGAGAGAAAGCATCACAACAAATGAGGGTGTAGAACTAGAGGAGGTAGATGACTTCAAATACCTAGGCGCTTGGATGAAAAGTACAGAAAGGGATATAAAGTTACGGAAAGCAGCAGCATGGAGGGCGTGCAGTAAACTAAAGAAAATATGGAGGTCAACTCTTACCAGGAGTTTCAAACTTGAATTTTGCTGCAACAGTGGAGTCGGTGCTGCTTTATGGATGCTGAACATGGACCATCACCCCTAAACTTGCAAAGGGTCTGGATGGCTGTTACACCCGTATGCTGAGAACTGTACTGAATGTGCATTGGAAGGAACATATGCCAAATGCAGACTTATATGGAGATCTTCCCAAATTAAGCCACAAGATCAGGGAAAGAAGAACCCGGTTTGCTGGCCACTGTTCCAGAAGTGATGAGCCCGCATCAAAAATGGTTCATTGGACACCCAAGCATGGGAGGCGGAAACCTGGAAGACCTGCTCTGACCTACATTGACATTCTGAAAAATGACACTGGACTGGAGGCAGCAGACTTCAAGACAGCAATGGAGGACAGGAAGTTGTGGAAAGCCATCACAGTTCGAGGACACCACTCGAATTAAGCAAGTAAGCACATCTGCCCACTATGAAATAGCGTCATAATTTAATTTTGGTGCACATTTTGGATACTTTTGATGCATGTAAATTCACTCGACAGGTAAGCTTACTGGAGGTATTTTGACAACATTGTATGGGCGGTTAATAATTTCATATTGTGTTTGTTGTAAAGTCGCTGGGTGGGCGCTTATTGGGGCATGGGCGGTTATTGGAACGAATACGGTAATTGTTATGAATTCCCGTCATAAAAGCCTATCCCACAAATTATCCGCTAAGTATGCTGGAATAGTTGTTTGGTGTTCTGCACATACCTGAGAGTTACGATATGCCTGTAAACTTCACGTACAAAGACATAAATTGACTTTCAAATGTGTCACTCAAAATGGACCATTTTGACACTGATAAATGAACATGTTTTTAGTGTCTATTACCAGGAGTAGTAATCACTCTTATCGTTTACAATTTTACTGCAAGCTACAAGGAACAGCTTTATGTACACAAGTCAGATGAGTTTCCCCTCTAAAGGACAGAGTACTTTCATGATTCAACAACTCCACATTTTTCCAACTCGAGTCCGATGCGTCTGCATCGTTTACTCCACTCGGACAACTAAAGCTGCCATCGCGAAGTAAACCACACATACGCATCGTTGTTAAAAATGGTGATGAACGACAGGGAAACAGGGTTGAATCCCTAATTCATATAGGGTAGAGATCCATTGATTAGCATTTGCTGCCCAATTACCGATTAGGCTATGTTGCTAAGTGATCGGCCGATACAGAACCAGATTATTACAATTACATGCAGGACATCCTAATTCGGAGGCATTTAGACTGATTTAGTATTGTTCTTGTTTCGATATGAACACATTAATTCATACTTATGTTAGGGATAATCATTTATGCCCATAATTTTAATTTAATTCATTATGATCTCAGCATGGTATAATATGTAAGGATCACACTCTTAAAATGACATTGGCTTTATATCACGCAATTCAAGAGTTTCAATTGCATTTATATACTAGAGATAGATGTCGCATGACGTCATTGTAATTGTGCATATTCATGGAAAAACGTCGAGGCCACATGAACGCGCTGGTTTCTGGTTTGGTGTTCTGCACATACCCGAGAGTTACGATATGCATGTAAACTTCACGTACAAAGACGAACATTGACTTTCAAATGTGTCACTCAAAATGGACCATTTCGACACTGATAAATGAACATGTTTTTAGTGTCTATTTGTATTACCAGGAGGATGAAAATGCACAGGGTTAAATGTTGGAACCCAGGTCACAGTTCGAAAACAGATGATATACCACCACAGCCATTTGCAGAAGTAAAAGGCCAAGTTTGTGACATGTACCATATTCAGGAAGATGATTAATATCCTGCATATTTTAATGCCTCATCAGTTACTTGGTATAATCGATTTACTACAGAATAGTTCTTATACCATGTTTACTGTATAAATATTTCATCATATTGATAAAATGTGAACAAATTCAATTAAATATCTTTCAGGGTCTATGCTGCAACGGATGTGTCTACTAAGCATGCCGGGAAATATACAAAAACAATTTTTACAAGAACCTGTATTAAGGTTATATGAGGTATTGTTGGTCGAAGCAGCCAAAACAAAAATCGATTTTCATTATCTGAATCAATATATTATTGAAAAATAACACTTTGGTGTTTTGCAAAAGTTCATTCTACAAATCATAAACTTTGAAAACTTGCTTAATTTATTGTTGTTAATGAGTTATGTACATTTTACAAAAGTGTTGTTGTTTCAGCCCTCTTTACAACATAACTCAAGAACCGCAGGATCTACAAAAGTATATCTGTGATATTTGAATTCTTCTACACACTCGCTATGAATTGAGCAATGCAATTTTTGCTCAAGCTCACTACCATTCACAAGATGCTGTGAACTACATTTTTTGCTGCTTCGACCAACAATACATCGTATACCCTTAAATTGGTAAATTAACAACAGAATATTAAAAATCTCGGATTCTGGTGAAACTACAGCACCTAAAATCTTGTATGTTAGTTACTATAGTACCGTACATTACAATGGTGTAAAAAAAACCCAGAATTTTGAAAAATATTGAGGGCATTGTCCTCAGTAAATATTGACAAAATGTATTGCAAAAATGTTTACCAAAAATATTTTGCAATATACATTGACATTTTAAAAGTGTTCTTGTCATGTTTTTTCATATTATAAAAACATTTTTAAAATGTTTTCATGACCTTATACAACAAGTGTTATTAAAATGTTTTGACCATCATCAAAACCTGTTTATAACACTTTTATAACATTTTAAAAACATTTTTGTGTTTGCAGGGTTATCAAATTAAGTTTTTCTTAACTGAAAGCAAAGGTGCTAATTATCTAACCTGTATTGATTCATTGGATATTCCTCTTCTGTGACAGTTGAATCTGTGTCTGTGTCCGATTCCCGAATAGAATCCAATTGACCCACCTGTTTCCTTTTCTTCTTTCCTATGAAAAAGTGATATGAAAAAAAGTGATCAATAATAACAAACTGAATAACATTGAGTTGACATGATCATGTTGATTAGACTGAAATAACAGCAACATACTGTAATTAAAGACACAGATAAAAAGAATTTATCGCGTCTGACGTCATCTGTCAATCAAACTCGAGCACGGTTTGTCTACAAGTGTCGTGATGATGACTTGCTGAACGCGGCGGTATAACCTTATTGTTAATTTTGTACCTTCAAATACACAAACCATCTCAAAAGTTAGGTCTTTATAGTAGGAAACTTTCTTATGCGAAGGCACCATGTCAACAATGCCTAGAAAAGTTGCTTTTTGCCTTGTAAAAGTACATAATTTTTCGCCATTTTCTGCTATTCCTTTTCTCCGATCGGCACCAGATAAATCGGCCTTCCTTTTACTCGCTATTAACCTGTGTAAACCGATCGTAATTGACAGCAGGCTTCCCGTTAGTGTGCGTCATTGCGTCCAGACGCGTATTTTACAAATTTGGACGCAAGTTCACATGGCTAATCAAGTATTTTGCGTCCATATGGACGCAGACAAAACTTCGAAATTTAATCATTAATTGATGATGAAAATAAGACATTTTTATTCTTTTATATTTTTAAGATAATAAAATAATCGTGCACTTTTTGCAATGAGCTTTCCGTACGATCGTTGTTTGATGGGAAAGTCCCCATTGATACTTTGTTTACAAAGCTTGCTGGAGTGATGACTTGCGGCTACCGTGCAGTTGCTGTTTATTTAATTATTTATCACAAGCTGACAATATTCAGTTTATAATGTTTTAAGTTTATTTTCTCATAAATAATCTACGTTTCCTTTATTAGAATTATTGTTACGATGAATAAAAGCAATTTTAAAGACAAAATCTAAATGATAACCTTTTTTTGTATTATTTGTGGTAGCACGTGTTTTAGCTTTTATAGCATCAACAGCACGTTTTAAAATTAAAGAAACCCGGAAGTAAGAGTACGAAAATTTGCGCATGTTTTTGACCACGTTTCCGACCAAAACTGACACAGAAATGAGAAAAATTATCATAGCGACTGGAGATGGAATATCACGGCGAAAATGCACTTTTATTTTATTTTAACAATCAACATTTGATGAAGTGGAGACCGAGTGCGGGTACGTGTGTTAGCAACAAGGGCTGCCGTTCTGATCATGAAATTTCGCGGCGTTTCCCGGTATGATTGATCGTGAATTTCAGATGGACGCACAAAAATATGTCTGGACGCAAGTTTTTTCAACCTTGTCAGCAAACTTGCGTCACACATGACGCACATTTTTAAATCCTTAACGGGAACCCTGATTGACAGTGACATCAGACGCGATAAATTCTTTTTATCTCTGTCTTTCATTATAGTAGTTTATGTCCAACATTGAATTATTCTATAATCTACACACTTCAATGCTTTCACCTTGTTGCAGACTTCCAGTTTTAGCTATTTGACTAAAAAACTGACTTAAAAATATTAATAACTTATATTAATCTCATACATGTCATAGGAAATGAGTCAAGGAAGCCAATAATTGTAGTTATA
The DNA here is from genome assembly GCF_039555335.1 of Amphiura filiformis. Taxonomy (NCBI): domain Eukaryota; kingdom Metazoa; phylum Echinodermata; class Ophiuroidea; order Amphilepidida; family Amphiuridae; genus Amphiura; species Amphiura filiformis. The sequence goes on from NC_092632.1 coordinate 60,879,254, forward strand.
TGTTCATGTCTTGCAGTTCTTTAATAAACTAAAGGTCCATTCATACTACCACCGCATTTGCGGTGCATTGCTTTGCATCATACTGCAAACTATTGCATTGCCATATCGCAATGAAGTAAAATACATTTTAACTTGGAAATGCGACGAGTTGCGTTGAGTTGCGGCAAAAAGTAATCAATATATCGGCATTGCAAAGCAACGCATCGCAAATGCGGTGGTAGTATGAACGGACCTTAAATCAAAAATGCCAAAGTGAACATGGAGAACAGATATTGGTCTTACCTTTTTTCAATGGAGATGACACTGCCCTGAAGGTTGATAGACATGGTTTGTTGGCCAGGACATTACTGATATTTATCAGAGGAGTAAACGACTTTCTGTTACTGTATAGAAGATGAAACATTAAAAGAATAAACTAATTAAAGAATTAATCAAAAGAAAACAAAGTTTAAAACCTATGTGCTACATTTGTTGTTTTGCATTTTATAGTCAAACAAGCTACATGCTATCCTGGATTACTTTGATGTTGTGTTTTTAACCCATTTTTTCTCTGCCACCTAAAAAAAACCACCCAAAATGGTCTCACTGTGTACAGTTAAATGGCACACTAAATTTCACATACCGTTTGGGTTACTGAGATTTTTCTTTTTCTTTTGGCATTAGGAATTAGGTACTTTTTAGTTTTTCTTCATTAGTAAACTTAAAACTTGATTTGAAAACCATCCCATAATTGAATCATCCAAACTTCATTTTCAACAGATGCATTTTAAAAAGTAGTTAAGAATTATCATATTACAGTAAAACATTGTCTTAAATTTCTGAAGTATAAAAAAATATGGCCAAATAAATAATACTTTGTCACTTTTTGATTCATGAAATCCATTAATATGCCGTTACAGACATAACAGTCCCTGATGAACTTGAGTGTGTTTGGGTATTGCTTGAACCTCAAATGTTACCGAGGGATGTTTCTGTTATAGCACTTTGTGCAGTGTACATCACCACCGACTCCCCAATCAACATCTTCTTCGGCAACACCTACTTGAATCAATGGACTTGTTACATGTTAAATATCCGGACATTAGTTTTGCCATCTTAGGTGATTTCAATAGAATGAACATTAATCTGATAACAAGATCGTACAATCTAAAACAATTATAAATTTTCCTACTCGTGAACAAGCTATACTGGACTTGATTATGACTGACTTTAGTAAATTTTATTGTTTGGAAACCCAATCCTTCCATCACTCGCAAGCATAAAAATGCTGTCAGAGTTGTTCACACCTTTAAAGATTCCCAAATCAGGGAGTTTGGCACCTGGATTCAAGATCAAAACTGGTCTAATGTGTTTGAAGCCAATAATACGCAGGAAAAGGTGGATGCTTTTTATGAACATCTTAACAGGGCAATGGAGTCATTCTTCCCACATGTCACAGTAAAGAACCATGATAATGATAAAAAATGGATTACTCCCAATTAAAAATTGATTCGAACGCCAAGCAGCCTTTCTGGCTGAAGACAAAACTCAATGGCGTCAACTTTGCAATAAAGTTCAACGTGAAATTGCTAAAGCTAAAATTAACTATCACGCTAACTCTGTCAGGAATTTACAACATAGGGACCCACGTAAATGGCACCAACAAATTAAAGTCATGACTAATGATACAAAGTCTGAGCACAACATACATGTCCCCGGTATTCAGAATTCTGATCATGTCAGTATTGCTAACAGCATCAATGAATTGTTTGTGAATGTGTCTTCCAACATCAATCCTCTGGATAACACAAAGCTTCCTTCTTATTTACCTGCTTACAACTCACCACCTCAATTATATCCTTGGGACGTGTATGCTGAGCTCGGCAAGGTAAATCAGAGTAAAGCATGTGGGCCGGATGGCTTCCCTGCAAGGTTGGTTAAAGAATTTGCCTATGAGCTAAGTGTTCCCTTAACAGAGGTTTTGAACACCTCCCTCATTGAGGGAGCAGTCCCTTCTCAATGGAAGAAGGCCATTGTAGTTCCAATACCAAAAACAAACCCACCAAGCATTGAGAAGCTACGTCCTGTCTCACTTACTGACTGCTTTGCAAAAATTGGGGAGGGTTTTATTACCAAGTGGGTTTTAGAAGATGTAAGTCATAAAATTGACCACCAACAATTTGGTAATGTCAAAGGTGTGTCAACCTCACATCATTATTTAATTAGCATGCTTCACTTTCTTCATTAAGGGGGTACTACACCCCTGGCCAATTTTGTGCCTATTTTTGCATTTTTTTTCCCAAAAATTATAGGGCATTGGTGACAAGTAAGATATGTATCTTATAGGGGCAAGGACTACAAACTACTGCACTGAAAATTCAGCAACTCAAGGCAAGTAGTTATTGATATATTGATCAAATATTGGTTTTCCCTCATTTTTGACTGTAACTCCACAATGGTTGCCTGTGTTGAAATAAAATTTCCAGTGCAGTAGTGGTAGTCCTTGCCCCTATAATATACATATCTTACTTGACACCAATGCGCTATAATTTTTAAGAAAAATGCAAAAATAGGCACAAAATTGGGCAGGGGTGTAGTACCCCCTTAAGGCGCTGACAAGGCCAGCAACGTTGGCACAGTGGTACTCACGGATTTCTCAAAAGCATTTGACTTGATCGACCATACTCTGCTTATGGAGAAATTTATCCATATGGGGGTCCGTGAGTCTATTGTGCCATGGTTGTCTGACTTTGTCAGCAACAGACAACAGTGTTCGTTATAAACATGTTCTGTCTGATTACAAAACTGTAAATGGAGGTCTTTCACAAGGTACAAAACTAGGCCCAATAGGCTTTCAGATTATAATCAATGATGCTGTATCAAGTGGTGTGCCCAAAACAAAATGTTGGAAATATGTTGACGATTTAACAATTGTTGAGAACTGTATCCATCCCCAATCCAGCCAAATTCAAGATGTTTTGGATGAATTCAGTGAATGGTCTGCCAATAATAATCTGAAACTTAACCCTTTGAAATGTCAAGCCCTGCAGGTCTGCTTTAAGAGGAATCCACCCAATAATGTTATCAAAATCAATGACATTCCTCTCAACTTTGTTTCTGAGGCAAAAAATGTTGGGTATTTGGATGCAGGACAACCTCAAATGGGATAGAAACATTGCTGAAATTGTGTCCAAAACCAATCGTCGGTTGTATATGCTTAGGATTTTAAAAAGGTTTTGCTTTAATACCCAGGAATTATGTTCAGTTTACAAATGATATGTACGACCATTACTTGAATACGCCGGATGTAGTATGGCATTCCTCACTCACCACAACTCAAGATCATACTTTGGAGCAGCTGCAAAAAAGAGCTTCCAAAATAGTTCTGGGCAAATTGTATGATGGTTATGATAACGCTCTTAAGCTGTGCCAGCTAGACTCTCTAGCTGATAGGAGGGAGGACCATTGTTGTAAGTTGGTCGAAGGGCTTTCTTCTTCTATTCGAACAAAAGATCTCATCCCTCCTACCAGACTGGAAAGTCATGGCAGGGTCCTTCGCAATGCAAATCAAATCTCTCAACTTTATGCAAGGACCGATCGTTTCAAAAACAGCGCTATTCCATACTTTATCAATTTATTGAATAACTAAATGCCCTGAACTGTTTTGCATATATTCTGACTTTTTAAATATGGAAATATTGAGGCAATTTTAGCCTTTTAATGGTGTGTATTTATAATGTTTTTGAATGATGTCTTGAATAAGTGCAATATTTTATTTTCTATCAACAGCAGTTGCTGTATTTTTCCTTGTTAATATTGATACTGTATTTTTTAATGTTTAATTGTTTTTAATATTGTAAACCACTTGTAATTTGGCCTGAGGGCCACAATTTGTGTGTGAATAAAATATACTATACTATTAATCAATGTGCAATGGTTTGTTTGTATTCTATTTTTTACTCACAATACAATCATGATTGGTCAACTTCATAGGCTGGCCTACTCTCACATTTCTACATTGAACTACATTGCTTGTTTTTAATTTCGCGATTTTGAGTTTTCTTACATAGACCTATACATTAAAAGAACATATTTGTATGTTTTCATTTTCATGGGAGCTGTATTGTGCACGAAAAGCGCGAAAAATAATGTACCGCAAAATTTTCTACTTTCACAGTACCCAGCACGAACTATGACCTACCTTTGCTGTTTTATATTGCACTTGATGGCTTCAGTTTTGCCTTGGCCAGTATTTCTTGGATGGAAATCCTTGTTGACTGGTGGTGAATCCATTGGGTCAGCTTCCTCTAACATTTCAGACTCACAAGAAGAACCTGTTGGAACTAAAACATGAAAAATAAACATGATCATTTTGTTTCTGACAATATTGGAAAACAATCAACACAAGTCACCGAAAATGTGACAAATCCACCTTTTTGGGGGGTACCAATTTAACAAATGTGACCATACAGCTTAATATTTTTGTTTAGAAAGGAAAGATGATATCAATCAATTCCATTAAAATTTGACCAATGAAACAAGTAAGTAGTTTTTTAAAATTAATTAAACATTTTGAAGTATTTTTGTTTGTATGTTGTCCCCAAATTATTATTATAATTTTTTGGCATTTTCTCCAGACAGATGGATTCGTCCGGTATTTGTCATTCTACAGTCAGTCTACTCTGAAGTACAAAGTACAGATGCGGACGCACACATTGTGCTGACTTTGATGGCACGCATACCTGCAGCAGAGACGCAGCACTACGCACTGTTAACAAGCTGTATGTGCGCGTGTTGTCACTTTGTACTTCAGAGTGGACAAACTGTAAATATGTAATTCAACTGTCTACACTATCCATATAGATCTACACTTTGGCATAATGCCCCCCCCTCCCCACACTGAGAACTTTTCAATCAAACTTACTATTTATCCATTTTCTGATGTTGCTAAAAGATTGCTCATCTGCAGGAAACACTGGTGATAATCGTGGCTTCTGTAAGATGCCTTTTGCTTTAACCTTGCATTTAGAGTATGTCTTTATAAACAGCGGCGTGTGTGTTTCTTCCTCTGCTGTCCATACTGTGGTCTATGATATGAAGGACAAAATGGTGCAAGCAAATTAATGTTATCTTAAATTAAACACTAGGAAAATAGCTAAACATGCCTTGTTCTTGTTGTGCAGATTTTAAATGCAAGTGGTTAGACTAATATTTCCATCGTAATAATAAAATGACGCCTTTTTAACGCCGTGACGGTTCCTGCGTTTTATTCAAAATATCAGATTTTGACAATTAACTACAGTCTTGATTTTTGCAGCCCGGTGGGTTCAGTTTGTATTTAAAGGTAGGACGTATGACCGTTCCAGGATTTGAAAATGACCCCTATTTCACGGGGAATCAAGGACATTTGCAGCAATTTTACCCCTATTTTGCGAAATCAAGGAAAATTTGCCCCAAATACCTCCCTATTTTTATCATTTTGAGGACGATTTTCATTTCACCCCTTTAATATCACGAGGAATCGAAGAAATTTTTCCGAAATAAATACCCCTATTTTTACCATTTCAAGGACACTTTTCAATTTCCCCCCTATTTCACAGGGAAATGAGGACAATAATGAAAACTGTAGCGGTAAAACGTGGACGAAAGTCCTAGAAATACACCCTATTTTTCATTTCAAGGACAATTTTGCTCCAAAACACCCCTAATTTGGACAATCGCGAACAATTTTGTCCTCAAAAATTCCGCGGACACAGGATTGTCATTGTCAGTGAAGACTGAACCCACCGGGTTTTGCAGAGTATCTTTATTCATTATTGACTAAAGTACATTACAGTCGTGTAAAAACCAGAATTTAAAAAAAAATTGAGGGCGTTCTCCTCAGCAAATGTTATAATATGACTTTAACATGGCTCTCGCGTCAATCTGCAGATCTGAGCAAGGCCAAGGGACAGCCGTTCTACTCTGAAACCCAGCAGAGTAAGTTAAAGGAGTATTTCGTGATCCTAGCATCCTGACTAAAGTACATTACAGTCGTGTAAAAACCAGAATTTAAAAAAAAAAAAAAAAAAAAAAATGAGGGCGTTCTCCTCAGCAAATGTTATAATATGACTTTAACATGGCTCTCGCGTCAATCTGCAGATCTGAGCAAGGCCAACGCAATGCCAAGGGACAGCCGTTCTACTCTGAAACCCAGCAGAGTAAGTTAAAGGAGTATTTCGTGATCCTAGCATCCTCTATTTATGTCATTTTTCATTAGATATCCACGAAAAAACCTATTCCCAAAATTTCAGTTGATTCCGATTTTATGTTCATGAAGTTATGCATGATTATGTGTATTACACTGGCACTGCTCCATAGACAATGCGTTGTAATTTTGTTCTGGTGCACCAGAACGAAATTCAAATTTCACGATATCTTTGCTAAACGAATTAATCTGCAAGAAATATTTTGTACATAAACATTATGTAGCCAGAGGTTTCCAGTGATATAAAAATCTCAACTTTTTTGAGAAAAGTGGGGGATGAGGCTGTGGATCACGAAATGCCCTTTTAAGTTGGCTTGATTTTATTTTTAAGCTTACTCAGACTCACGGCCCTCATAGTCAAAATCAACATAATAGGGTATATTGCTGATCCATTGATTATCCTTTTCTGGTGCATTGTGGGATTGAAAAGGGGGCAAATCGGTCGCTAATTTGCTCCCTTTTCTATCCCACAATGCACCAGAAAAGGATAATTAATGGATCAGCAATATACCCTATGAATCAAAATCTTACTTCATCAATCATGTCAATCTCTTAATATTTTCGGAGAATCGTGATGTGCGTGATAAATGTTTAAAATGTCCAAGCAGCCACTACAAATCATTTGAAAACACCAAATTTGCTTCGGTCAGACTCAGACATCGTCCAGAAAGCAACTTCCACCATGAAATGATACAATCAATTATTGATCCTTCGTTTGATCGTCGATCGATGCATCGGCTAAAATCGAACGGACTGTTACACTCAGTAGTAGGGTTGAGAGACGTGATGGTACAATATAAATAATAATTTTCTTATTCAGAAAGTCAAAGTTTGTTATGAAAATTAAATAAAAAATATAAGTATATATAAATAAATCGAGTCAGTCAGTGTTGCATTTTTGAAATTCAAAATAAGAACAATATTTTCCATACATTTTTTTTTGTCACCATCCCTTCACCTTTTTTAGTATAAGAATCGGATTTTTGATTAATTGATTGATTGTTGTGATAATTGCATAAAATGATGAATTTGTGTCTGAGAGTTTGTGGGGACTAAATCAGTGATTCGACATACTTTTTAATTAAAGTCAACATCTCATGATCTACATTCTTTTTGTATGTTCATTCAATTTATTCTTCATTATAATATAAGAGGCAAGTAGCTGCAAGTGACATGGTCACGACATATTTATTGGGCCCGAAAGCACATGATGCTTTCCGAGTTTCACTCAGCCAAACATTGCGGGCTGTGGCGGCCCCAGACATGCAGATTCATGATTAGGTCTAGCGGGGCCTAGACATGCAAATCCAATAAATGAATACGATTTGTGATTATGAATTCCCGGGCATTCTTATGAATTATGCATGTATGAATATATTTGTGCAGGGAAATTCCCTGATGAAATTCGAGCCTGGCCTACACCCGGGGCCTACATTCATGACAGTTTTGTCCTCTCTCACATGCTCAAGATTTCTACTCTCTTTCTTTGCCATCCCACATCGTATTAAATGCCAAAACAACAAATCACAAATAGACAGACATTGGAAAGATATGGGGTAGGCCTACTTAAAGGCGTAAGCCTACTCTCCCCATCAAACTGTAAGTGTAAGTCATTGTAAGTACACACTACAAAGTGACAACGCGCGCGTATAGGGCCTACAGCGTGTAAACAGTGCGTAGTGCTGCGTCTCTGCTGCAGGTATGTTTACCTTCGAAGTCGGAATGTGTACATCCGTGTTGGTACTTTGTACTTCAGAGATACTGTAGACTGACTGTAGGCCTGAACACCAGGCCTAGCAGCTAGCGTTCTTACACTTACTGATAGGAGAGAGTAGCGGCTTAGGCCTAGTTAAGTAATATTCACTTTTAAGAACCCCATATCTTTGCCATATTAATGTCTTTCAAGTTGTGTTTTGAAGGAGTTTGTATTCTTGGTATTTTTGATGTAGGCTGGCAAGGTGGAGTTCCAATGATTAACGACTCTGTGTGAGTAGAAATCTTGTCTCCGCCTAGCCTACTAGGCTAACACATATATCACCTATAAAATGCAACACAAGTGATTTAATGCTATAATGAAAGACAAAGATAAAGACAATTTATCGCGTCTGATGTCACCTGTCAATCAAACTCGAGCACGGTTTGTTTACAAGTGTCGTGATGATGACTTGCTGAACGCGGATTTATAACCGGGCGCCTTATTGTTAATTTTGCACCTTTCGACATGCAAACCATCTCAAAAATTAGGTCTTAATAGTAGGAAACTTTCTTTGGTGAAGGCACCATGTCGACAATGCCAAGAAAAGCTGCTTTTTGCCTTGTAAAAGTACGTGATTTTTCGCCATTTGCTGCTATTCCTTTTCTCCGATCAGCACCAGATAGATCGGTCTTCCTTTTACAGCTTTTACGTGCAGATTAACCTGTGTAAACCAATCAGGATCGTAATTGACAGTGACATCAGACGCGATAAATTGTTTTTATCTCTGTCTTTAATTATTATACAATCACTGAATTTCTCACTGACTTTGTCTTTGCTGAGTATTGATCACTCAGACAAGTTACTACTTACTACTACTCCTACTAATGATGGGAGTGCTATTAAATTAGGAATGGACACTAATTACTTAAAAAATAGCTTACTTTGTTTTGTTCAAGTTAAAATCAAACCGATCTGAGAAATGAAGCAAGACCTAAATTGCATAAAATCTCTCAGTAGCAGGGACTGGCTTTTGGAATTTGCAGGAGAGCATTGAAAAGCTCTAGTTCTAGGGCCTTCAAGGAGAACTGTTTAGAGCATTTACAATACAATGTAAGGTCCGGATGTAAGGTGAGAATTTCAACTAAGTCTAAGGAGAGCTAAAAATCACTCTCCCATATCAGAATTAGGCCTTATTGGTTTTGAAAACTTTTGATTGGTTTGTGTTTCAGTGTTTATATGACATCGTTGATATTTTTGTTGTGACTTATGCTTGGTAGTTTTCATTCTATATTATTTTCTTCAGCTTTATCCAAAGAGGATCACTTTGTCATACAATGCCTATTGGGAATTCAAGGTCAACTTCATCCATTGCATCAGCTGCAGTGTCCAATTCTCCTTGCCAGATGGTACCATGTTCTCCATACATTGGTACTATCACTTGTCAGAAATCTCCAGCTCCAATGGTACCTAATGTAAGAAGATTGATAAGGACTCCTGATATTGGTAAGTGTACACTTTTTGAGATGGAATATCTTCTATACTAAATGTCAGTGAACAATTTTGATTACCGTAATTGTTTGAGTCCAGTCAGATAGAAGATAGATTTAACTTGAAACCAACAATAATAATATGTTATGACAGAAAATACACAACTTTTTCATGCTTTTGTGTGACTGATGGGACATTTCACATCCCATATTTGAAGGTCATAGTATACATTTATAATGTTACTGATGGGTTTAAATTTTGTTCTGGAATTGCAGGAAAGATATATCAAAGCTGATATTAAACCACTAATACATATCTTTTGTGCATGTACCGTGTACATTGTACGCGTACATTAGGATCAGCAATACTCATCAGATCAGCAATTTCCTGCAAAATTAGGATATACACAAACCTGTTCCAATTCCCCAAACTTCAAATTGTCATAAAAATGTATAGAGTTATGCGAGTCAAAAAACAAGTCAAGTTAGTCTACCTTGCAGGATACAAGAACTTGGAAGCAACTTTTAAAATTCTAAGTGCCAAAATGTGTGTCAATTGATTGTCAGCTTTTCATCCCAGCTACATACAATTCGAGTACATATCATTATATTTATAAAGTTTACTTCAAGGACTTTGAAATATCACAAATTAAAAAAATATCAAATTTTAATAATTTGTCATAAAATTTGTATTATCTCGCGAATTTAAAAAAAAATCTAAATTATTTGATATCAGAAGGACATTCCTCCGATTCCTCGTATTCAGAATACAATTCGATAGGTCTGATGTAGTCTCAGCTCTCACTAAAAACACTGTGCATTTGTGCAAACGTTTGTACCCAATTTCTTAACATGATTGAATATTTTGATCTTTAACAGGACATTTGGTACCACAAACCCCAGATGTGGTGGATCATAATAACTTGGGATTAAATTCCTGGAGAAGGCCTACATCACAAAGATCTTCAATGTCACATGGTAAATATTTTAATCACTCTACTGTTTTAACTCCGAAATGTTGTAATTTTCTTTCTGTGCACTGTGATTGACTATGATCAACACCAGAGAAGATTTATAAGCAGTCCCATGATACTATTGAAACATATGGGTATTTGAGAACCAGTCTAGTAATCACAGAGTTTCACACAATTATTCACTGTTGATTCCCATTCCAAAGACGCAATTTTCGAACACTCAAAATATGTCCAAAACTTGGATCGATATATAAGCATTTTGAGATGATCCTGAAAAGAACACCAGTACCCTGTTCAAATGAGCTCTTTTTTTTTACTATCGACCCACATTTGAATGAGGAATAAAAGTCTAAGTACAAGAAATCGGTATACTAAAAGTAAAAAAATCCAATTTAATGGACACAGCTGCCAAAAGCTGTACGCAATGCGACCGATTTTGTATGTCGCGTATTTCAAAGTACAACGCGAACACAAGACCATGGATACAATGACACGCTTATAGTTAAGTTTGTGTTAGGCTAACACTAAGCTATCTCTGAGGTAGCTTCAGTGTCACCCATCTGATCATGAAGCTTAATACAAAAGATTTACCACTGAGAAATCTATGTGGTAGCGCACTAACTAGAAGCGATCGCTGCAGCTAATATAAAGCTAGTGCTTAGAGTTAAAGCCTTAATGTACGATTTCTGTCAAATTTAAATTTTGTTATTCTTTATTCAAAATGTTGAAATGATTTTACCGGGAAGGGAATTGCTGTCCATTTTAAGCTGATATAACACTTTGAGGTAAAGTAAAAGAAACCCCACTGGTTATTTTGGGAGTTCTATAGGAGGACAGAAAGTCATAATTATGACTTTATGTCGAACTTTGCTCTGTTGACCTACAAAGACAGCAAATTTGGCCGATTCCATTTACGTGCAAGTTGGGACATGTGTAAACATTACATATATTAATATGCAAAAAAATCAGGTTTCAAAAAAATTAACCAATTTCATATTATAAGATAGTACATTATGGCTTTAACGACCATGAGGAGGGACCGTGTGGACAATTATATAAATGATGACCTCGTACAACCTCCTTCATGCTATGCTCACACAGAGGTCTGAACAAGTCTATGTTTTCTTTTACAGGTGAGCAGTTGGTTCCACAGACACCTACATCGTCAAACCCTACAGCAAGAGATTCAAACAACACCCATTATACTCCATCAACAACACCAAAGAGGAGCACAAACAGGGAGCGACGAAACCTGCCAGACACAGCAGCTAATGAAGACATAGAACAGTTGCAAGAGTCTAACTCACAACTTGATCTCTTCAGAGGAGATGACATATTTGGTTAATCAAACACCGATTTGATTGCATTATTTATCTGTATTATGACAAAAAGGATAACTTTGATTATTAGAGAATAGTAATAATAATGATAAGAAGTTCAACCAGAAAACTGGAATATGCTTAAGGGGGTACTACACCCCTACCCAAATTTGTGCCTATTTTTGCATTTTTCTTAAAAATTATAGCGCATTGGGCACAAGTAAGATATGTATATTATAGGGGCACGGACTACAACTACTGCACTATAAATTTTATTTCATCACATACAACAGTTGTGGAGTTACAGTCAAAAATGAGGGAAAACCAATATTTGATCAATAAATCAATAACTACTTGCTTTGAGTTGCTGAATTTTCAATACAGTAGTTGAAGTCCTTGCCCCTATAATATACATATCTTACTTGTCACCAATGTGCTGTAATTTTTGAGAAAAATGCAAAAATAGGCATAAAATTGGCCAGGGGTGTAGTACCCCCTTAAAGTTTGACTATCAATATGAGAAAAGTTAAATTCATAATACATTTTACAAATATTGATTCTAAAATCTGTCCTCTATTATGGAACCTTAAACAACTCTGTAATTAAGAACCAAAAAGGTTCTATACAGGCCAAAAATATTCTGCAGAGAGAGAAAGAACACTTTTTAAGGATCTGGCAGGTTCACTCAATAGAGGTTATACTTGTTCTATAAGCTGCATATCCTATCAACGACTGCTATATCTTATTTACAACTTTCAAAAGAAGTACCTGCATGTGCAACCATGACTGTTTCAAAATAGCCCGCCAAGAGTCATGCAGGTAACTCCGAGGTCATGAATTGATTTGTTTTGAATAAGGAATACTACGGGAATCGGCGCCTTTTGTTAGAAGTCACACATGAGTGAAATGGATAACCTCTATTCAAAGAACCTTTTCTGGAGGGTCCTGTACAGTGGCGTAGCATCATAGAGGCATGGTAATGGGGTGTGCATGTGCCCCCCCCAATCGATCTGAAATTTTAAAATCCCATAGCAAAATGACCGAAAATTGGCTTGTGTCCCCCCCCCCCCCATCAGGCCCGGTGCCCCCCCCCCTCCCCCAATCATGGTCGGTGCCCCCCAATATGATGACCCACGCTACGCCACTGGTTCTATATAGGACAAAAAGAGATTCTTAAAAGCCACCACTTGAAAAAAAGCAGATGCGAAAGTGTAACTGACTAGTTGAAGTCCTAAAGTACTATGAAGCCTATTTCAGGGTATATTGGGTGTACTTCCCAGCAAATATGAAACACTTTAGACGTTGTGTGCGATAGGTTAGAAGAGGTGCCACTTTTGGGTCGATCCTTCATGTAATTATTTCATGTAAGCCAATCCAAACCTTAACCCTAAGCCTAATCATAATACTAATGCTAACCCTAATCCTAACCCTAAATTAACCCATATCCTAAACTTAACCCTAATTTTGTGTAAAATTACATGAAGGAGAAACCCACTTTTGCCAGGAAATGTTTAAATTTATATAAAGGGTATCAAATGTTTTCCCAACATTCAAAAACATTTTTGGAAAACTTACTGCAAAGTATTCAAACATAATGTTATTTAGTGTTGACAAAATATTTGGCAAAAATGTTTGCAAAAAATAAATTTTGATGACATTTTAAAATTATTGTTGTAGTGTGTTTTCATACAAAACGGTTTGAAATATTTTCACGACCTTTATAAAACCTGACATTTGTGATGCGATCAAGCAAAATGAGTTGGATGTTGGGAATACTGATTTTGAGATATACCAAATAATAGTATACAACTTCCTTGGTATTTTATTCAACACTAAAATGGTCATATCTCTGGAACCATAAGTCAAATTATGATGGGATTTTCAGCAACATATAGCTCTGAAAATGGCTCATGTAATAAAATTGAAATGGAATTTTGATTTTGATCGACATCATTTCGCTTGATCGCATCACATTTGTTATTAACATGTTTTTAAAATCAAAACCTGACATATAACCCATTGTTCTCAACACGTTTTGTGTTTGCTGCGTTCAATCAGACCGTAATTGTAAGACTATATCCATGTGCTCAAGGAGAAATTTACACCTACTCATGTAACCCCCACCCCCACCCCCACCCCCCACCCCCGCCCCGCCCCGCCCCATTTTCCGGGGGGGCAAACAAATGGCAATCTGTGGCTTTAAAGCATTTTTAGGACATTGATAAAAATGTGAATCAAAATTTAGGACTCACTATTTTCTGTAGCATTGTGACCAGTTTGTCAGGTCTTTGCAGATTCTGCCCGGGGGGGCTCAACTTTAGAAGTGACGGGTATGTGCCTACCGGCGTCACAAAGTAGGGGCATATCGGGTACAAAGCATTGTTTTAAAAAAGGGGGTCATCGGGTACAAACAAAATAAAAAAGGGGGTCATTGGGTATAATATTTTGAAAAAAGGGGGTCATTGAGAATAAGATTTCAAAAAAAGGGTCATCAGGTAGAAAATTTTGAAAAAATGGGGCAAAATTTTGAAATTTTCGGCATAATTTTGAAAAAATAGAGCAAAATTTGAAAGTTTCGGCATTATTTTGTTGCATTTTGATGATGCTATTCTAGAAAATCTAGAAAAAAGGGGGTCATTGGGTAGCGGCAACTAAAAGGGGTGGGGTCATCGGGTATAGGCGACTTCAAAAGAGGGGCCTATTGACAGGCACATACCATCACTTCCAAAGTTGAGTGCCCCCCCCCGGGATTCTGCACAGAAACTTGACTGATGGTGATGGTAATCATTGGTGAATTGTTTCAAGATGGGGTACACCAGGCGCGTAGCAAGCGGGGGGACAGGGTGGACGAAGTCCATGGGCCCCGAGGGTTCAGGGGCCCCGAGCACAAAAGCGAAAATTAAATAAGGGCTGATAATGGAGAGCAGGGCCGGATCCAGGGCAATTGTGGGCCCCCAAAATTGCCCTATGCATCTTTCTTTTAACCTCAATAACAGCATGTTTTTTGGTCAAAATAGGGCAAAATTGTAAAATTTTCCGCGCTTCGCGCGCATTACAATACCTGAATTTATGTTGATCTGGGGCCAAAGTAGTAGAAATTTAATTGAATAAAATATGTTATGCTGGTTTCATACTACCCTGCCGCTGAGCGGCGTGGCGCACGCGAATTGCAGACAAACGGACACAATAAAGGCTTGTCATTGGTTGAAACGCCTGCCGCTGCGGCAAGCGGCAGGAAAGTATGCTGGAGGCTTAAGTCCCCCCCCGATGATGCAGTCATGTCTACAGTAGAATTCATCTCGACCTTTGCAGGACTTAAACCCCATTAAAAGCTATTAAACCAAGATAACCTTCATTGAAGCAGCTCACCTGATTAAATCAGATCTTCTCTGGTTGTGCACAAGTGTCTTGTTTTACATGTGCGACATCGCAATAAAGCTGGTATTATAGCTTCAGTTGGGTAACCGATTATAAAGGAAACGAAAGGAAACAATGGTATGTGTACCTTTGTTCACGAAATGAGACAAAGACCTGCTTTTTGTTAACCAGCATTCTTCAAAATGAGCAACATAATGATTGTTGACTCAACACGGTTTGCAAATAATTTCTTCATATTTTTGGTGTTATCTGTCGTTTACATATCCTTCCTAAAACACAAAAGTGCGACCCTCTCCAAACATCTAAATTAGCTAAAAATTTAGGACATGTTACAAAACTATATTTTCTAGAACCTATTTAGAATAGTTTAAATGTAGCTTGTACCGTTTTTTTTGTGGCATCCTTCAGAACGGAGCGGTCCGTTACCAATATAGCTCAATATTTAACACGGGGAGTTGGCTAGCTATGAGCTAGCTATGCTTTGCCCTCACTCATATTTTACAAAAGTGCGACCATTTCTGAACATCTAACCGAGCTGTAATTTTAGGTCATGTTAGAGAAATATATTTGCTAGAAGTTTGGAGAATAGCTAAAATATTGGCTGGTTATTTTTCACACAGTGATGTTAACTAGGCAAGTGCCCATTCTTCCAACGTACATCATTTGTAGAGGTCACGCGTCAATGGTGAGAGCACTGTGTATTAACTGCATATGCTTTAGTTAAACCAAAACTTGGCCACTGACTTGAGTGCACATGCCTTCCACGGCACGTGAGTTCGGGGCCTCCAAATTTTGGCCTGGCCCAGGGCCCATAAGGTAGGCTAAATCCCGCCCTGGTTAAAAGGGCCCGTAGGCCTACTGCTCCTTGTCCATGGGCCCCTGATGCTCTTGCTACGCCCCTGACAGTAACAGGACACAGACCAAGCCGCCAGCACTTAAAAGTGCTGGCGGCTTGGCTCTTTCCTGGATGGCCTCTTTCACTCCCCTCACAATAGACTTCTCCGTAGTCCACTTGTCCATTTTGCCGCATACTCTGGCTATCACATTTAAGCATAAAACGCTGATTTGTATTAATTTGTGTGCAATTGATAGATTTTCACATCTGATATTTTCGGTCACCGTATACTGTTTGTTAGCTTCTTAAGCGAGCTTCAGAACTGCAGATCGTAAATGATGCATGCCGTAAGTGGGCTCGCGCGTGTTCACAGAAGATGATGCATGTCGCAACGGGTGATTTGCAAATCGCACCGTAAATGGTATCTTGGGTAGATAAAAAACAAACAAACAAACAGACAGACAGACAGACAGACAGACAGACAAACAAACACACAAACATGAAATATATAAAAAATATATACCAAATGATCTTTCTCGGCATTCGGCCTATATGCCAAGCTATAAAAAAAAAAAAAAGGCGCAAAAAGAGGTAAAAATAGAAAAACAGTCAGATGCGGAAACTGATGAGTCTGTAACATCGCTTTAAACTTTCAGATCGGAACTAATGTATTAGAAAGAAAAAATTCGCCGCTACATGATGAAGTAAAAATTTAGAGAAAATAATGTAAAACATTACTTCTAGAGTATAAAGATGCAATGAATCGGGATGAGATTCTAAATGCTATCTTCAGTAGATATAGCGAAAAATCCTAAAACACGCACGGTTAGGCCTACATGTACTCTGCCCGAATTAAAAAATCGGCATTCGGCCTATATGCCGCGCTATTAAAAAATAAAAAGGGGGGGGGGGAGAAAAAAAGAGGTAAAAATAGAGAAACATGCAGATGATAATCTCTGCTTTATAAGTGCCGTGCCGTTTAAAATTTTGGTCAGTTTCGTCATTTTTACATTTCTTTATAGCTCTGCATGCCGATTTTTCTCTGAGCGCGCAAGCCCGTTCAATGCAGTTTTACCATTTCGCGCCGTACTGAATCATCACCTACAACGCGTGCTAGACAATGTTTTTTTGGTATTTTTTTTAAATATCATTATTATTATTTTTGTTGCTTGCTTTCTTCTGAAGATAGCAATTTTGGTCAGCTTCGTCATTTTAACATTTCTTTATAACTTTGCATTCGGCCTAGTGCCGATTTTTATACTGAAAGAAAATGTGGCGAGACATGCCGTAATTTGCTCGATTCTGGTGCCGGTGTCTATAGAGCTCCTGCATTGATTTACATGGGTAATATTAAAATTGAAATATCTCAAGAACCGAATACTGTATGACACTGAAACAAACTTTGAAATAAAGCTTTTACATTTCTCTATCTGTTTTATGTCATTTTGGTGTTTGTCGGATAAGTGTGATTTTGCTATCAACTGCAGATAGCTCAAATTTAAATGCCCGTTGGTTGTCGTTTTTGTCTGCTGTACGAGATAGCTGAAATAAAATGCAGGCCTATGTTTTCATTGTCCCCTGTGCGAGATATATATTTTCGAATCGAATTAGGCCTACTGGTGATGATCTACTGAGAATCAAATTAAAATTGCAAAATATGTTGCGAAATTTTGTTTTGGTTTAATTTGGGGCTATATGCGTTAATTTGATACTTTATGAGATTCTAAATGCTAGGCCTATCTTCAGTAGATATAGCGAAAAAAATCGCGTGCGGTTACTCTGCGCGAATAACAAAATCGGCATTCGGCCTATATGCCGCGCTATTAAAAAAAAAAGGGGAGAAGAGGTAAAAATAGAGAAACAGGCAGATGCGGAAAGTGATGAGTCTGTAATATCGCTTTAAACTTTCAGATAGAAAGAAAAAATTGCCGCTACATGATGAAGTAAAATTTAGAGAAAATAATGTAAAACATTACTTCTAGAGTATAAAGATGCAATGAATCGGGATGAGATTCTAAATGCTATCTTCAGTAGATATAGCGAAAAAATCCTAAAACGCGCACGGTTACATGTACTCTGCCCGAATTAAAAATCGGCATTTGGCCTATATGCCGCGCTATTAAAAAAAAAAGGGGGGGGGAAGAAAAAGAGGTAAAAATAGAGAAACATGCAGATGATAATCTCTGCTTTATAAGTGCCATGCCGTTTAAAATTTTGGTCAGTTTCGTCATTTTTACATTTCTTTATAGCTCTGCATGCCGATTTTTCTCTGAGCGCGCAAGCCCGTTCAATGCAGTTTTACCATTTCGCGTCGTACTGAATCATCACCTACAACGCGTGCTAGACAATGTTTTTTGGTGTTTTTTTAAATATCATTATTATTATTATTATTATTATTATTATTATTGTTGCTTGCTTTCTTCTGAAGATAGCAATTTTGGTCAGCTTCGTCATTTTAACATTTCTTTATAACTTTGCATTCGGCCTAGTGCCGATTTTTATACTGAAAGAAAATGTGGCGAGACATGCCGTAATTTGCTCGATTCTGGTGCCGGTGTCTATACAGCTCCTGCATTGATTTACATGGGTAATATTAAAATTGAAATATCTCAAGAACCGAATACTGTATGACACTGAAACAAACTTTGAAATAAAGCTTTTACATTTCTCTATCTGTTTTATGTCATTTTGGTGTTTGTCGGATAAGTGTGATTTTGCTATCAACTGCAGATAGCTCAAATTTAAATGCCAGTTGGTTGTCGTTTTTGTCTGCTGAACGAGATAGCTGATAGCTGAAATAAAATGCAGGCCTATGTTTTCATTGTCCCCTGTGCGAGATATATATTTTCGAATCGAATTAGGCCTACTGGTGATGATCTACTGAGAATCAAATTAAAATTGCAAAATATGTTGCGAAATTTTGTTTTGGTTTAATTTGGGACTATAAATTATGGTCGAATCCAACGAAAAGTGTACACGGCATGTTCAGGGCCATAACTTAAAAGTATTAATCAATTGGCATTCGTTTTTGTATTGTGTTTATTCGCCTTGATCATACGCTTCGCGCCATATAGGCCTATAATAAGACCCCCTTCTGTGAAAAACTTAGACACGGAGACCCCAAAACATGCTATTTTTACCCATTTTTTCAAAATATTTCTTAAAGTATTTTTAAAAACATCTAAATCAGTTATGAAAAGAAGTCATTGGATTGAATCTAAATTGATTTCCTGAAAGGTGTGTATTCAAAGATTGCCTGTTCAATTTTTCACATAGGCCTATTTGTACATAATTATGAATTTTTTGTGATCATTTTTTGAGTGGTATTTTTTTACATTACCTACGAATACAATTTTTCATAGCACTAGATATATCTTTAAAAAATGGAAATCACTAATAAATGCGCAATTGATACAAGCTTTGATATGTCCAATACTGAAATGCATTGCATTCGGACATCTTTATTATTGTGTTTAGCTGCCAGAAATTCTAAATGGCACAAAGGTAGGTTTGGTAAAAAATATGCATTACCTCCGAATACACGTTAAAAGCTGTGCCATTTCCACAAAGTGAGAGAATAGTAAACAATAGTTAAGCAATAGGTGCAGGGTAATACACTCTTTATTTTTACCAAGTTTCAATAATCTGCGTTTAAATATTTCTGAGATGTCAACAATAAAGGCAAGTATTCGTAGGTAAATTTCGGTAACCGAATGTTACCTACGAATACACTTTGACATCATGACAGTATTGTGAAACACTGCCATTCATGCCAATGCCCATATTGGTACATAACGAAGGCCTGTATGTTTGCTATCAAATCATATGTCAATGAAAGTTGCGAATTCACTACACCATGCAAAACTGAATACGGCTTAATTGGTGAAAAATATGTACTGAAATAGACGACGGTCTGCTCATTTGAAAGAAAAATCAGATTCAAAGAAGATTAGAAGGGGATAAATACTTGGATTTGTCAACTGTCATGTGTGCTTCATTTTAAATGTTTACCGACCTTCTGGTTTCTGAGTAATGTGTGTCCAAATGGATTTATTCGAAGGTAACTTTTGACGTTTTCGCTAAGGTTACCTACGAATACCACGGAAAAAACGACTGTTCTCATTGTCTCATGATCTAGACAACACATTGATGGACCCTGGTATAAAGCTAATTGTACTTGCCCTCAAACGAAAGGCCACAAGACGTAACTGACTCCAAGATGGACTTCACAAGTCTTCAATAACGGTTTTAAGCGATTTGTGTGCAATTAAGCAAATTAAAGTCACTTTAGTGCCTTTGTTTCTTACTTCAATCCTCTTTCAACCGCTGTGAACCGACATTATTAATACATGATAGGGTCTAAAGTATCAATAAACGCACATAAAGAAAATAATACATTCAAAGTGCTTTATAAAATGAAGTTTTGATTGCGATATCCACCAAAAGTCTAATTCTTACCTACAAATACTGAAATGTTACTTACGAATACAGCATAATGCATGACATGTGTAATGAAGTGTCCCTACCAATGGAAATTAATTGTCAAAAACTTTAAGCGGTACCCCAGGACACTATTATTACCCATATACGGATTCATTCAACAATTATTTATTATGTAAAATTGCTGATTAACTGCTTGTATATCAAAATGAAGTGGTCAAAATCTTGCTAAAAGCATCAAAATTTTTTTGATCTAAGGTAATAGCATTTATTCATTTGGACGTACCATCTGAAAGAGATCTAAAACTACCATTTTATTAATTCATTACCATAATAGCAAAATTTAAACCTATAAACACAATATAGATATTGTTAAATCGCTCATGTTACCTACGAATACCCGGGTTTCTTCACCTTTTCACTGTATAAAGCGTTAGGTGTAGGCCTATGCGTATAATTCCTAATATTCTTGAAAACATATATCATACTCATTTGATAAATAAAAGGGAGTAACTACAGAATACCCCTCTCGGGGGTATAGTTGTATAAAGTTGTAACATGTTTGTATGTATTGGAATAGGGTGTTTTGTGCTTGAGTGGGGTATTCTGTTTTAATGATTTGTGTATGGTAATGTTGTGAGTGTGTTATTCTGGAGACTAAGTATAGGTCTTGGTTTTTTTGTGGGCGCAGTTGGCGCAGACGTAGTCGAAAAACCAACAGAGTTGGCGTTTGACGTGGACGCAGTTTAAATTGGCGGGTTGATCAATGCAGCGTAGATGCATTATTTAAGTTGCAGTTGAAACAAAGGAAGTATGTTTGCTGGTACTACTCGGGAGTAGGCCTATAGGCCCTATAGGTGTCGGTTTTTAACAAGGCGCAGTCGGCGCAGACGTAGTTGAAAATTGACAGGTTTTTATAAATGGGGCGTGGACGTAGTATTGCGGGGGGATTTGTCCCCGTTATACCGTTGAAGGAGTTCAAGATGTGGTATTTTTTTATGTGATTGTATTTGAATTAGTTGTTGGTACATGTATAGGCCTACTAGGACAAATTCTATGTCTAGTTTTTATGTCGGCGTAGTCGGCGCAGACGTAGCTGAAAATTAACAGGTTTGGGCTTTGGGCTTGGACGTGGATAAAATTGGTGATTTTATGAATGGGACATAGTGTTTGGGGGATTTGTGCCCATGATGTTGAATTAATAGTATAATATTAAATATGTTAAATTGTGTGTGAATGTGGTGGCAGTACATGAACAGTATATGTTGGACATAGGTCTTGGTTTTTAAGTCGGCGCAGTCGGCGCAGTCGGCGCAGCCGTAGTTGAAAATGGCAGATTTTGCGTTTGGGCGTGGACGTAGTTAAAAGTGGTGATTTTAAAAATGGAGCGTGAACGCAGTATTGCGGGGGGATTTGTCCCCCAATGGCGTTGAAGGAGTAGGCCTACAAGATGTTGTTTTGTGTTTGATAGTGTTTGAATTTGTTGTTGGTACATGTAAATTGGACGAAGTATAGGTCCTGGTTTAATGTCGGCGCAGACGTAGTCGAAATTTAGCATGTTTGGGCTTTGGGTGTGGTCGTAATTAAAATGGGTGATTTTATAAATGGGGCATGGACGCAATAGTGGAGGGTGATTTGTCCCCGTTGAAGTTGAATTGGGATGGTATGTTGTTTTGTGTTTGATACCAGAAGTGTCTGAGTGTTTTGCTGCTACATGTAGTGTTTGGACCGTAGGTCTTGGTTTTTATGTCGGCGCAGTCGGCGCAGACGTAGTTCAAAAATAGCAGGTTTTGCGTTTAGGCGTGGACGTAGTTAAATTATGTTAACTGTATCAAATAAATACCCTTATCTGGAATGAACTTTTGTTTTGGTTTTAATACTGGAACATTTACGAAAATATTGCAGGCTATTCTTTATTTTTTGCTTCAGGACTAATGTTGCTGAAGTTTTTACAGCCCCCCCCCCCCTCTAAGTGCACAAAACCTTTTTCACCCCCCCTGTTCATACACCCAAAACTTTTGAATCCCCCTATATTCAGAACTCCAAAATTTTATAACCCCCCCTACATATTTTTCAGCCCCCCTAATAATTGAAGATTCAGTATGTTTTGAAAGTGATATTACTTCTTTAAAGATGACTTTGGCTATAGGGGTGGGCTTTGGCACGATTTTATGGCACATGATTATTTTGTTCATTGCAATTTTTTCGCGCGCATTTGTCCTGGTAATTAATGTTTTTGGCGCCCTCTACGGAGGCGCCAAAATATAGGCATGACTTTGTGATTCTTTGTGAAAAGCTTCTAATTTCACTCTTGCTAGATTGACTTCGCAATTGTTGTGCTAAAATTATGCCCAGCTCAGAAATAAAACCACAATTTGCTTGGATTTTATTTTATTATTGTTTTCTGATATGCACAGGATAAAATGGTGAGCGTATATTCTTTGTTTAAAATACAAAATTAGGATTTATAAAAACACCAAATAAATCCTGACCTTTGTATGGGTTCAACCAGTTTACCGTGTGCCTTAGAAACCCGATAGACGGTGACATTTGACCATACACTAGGATCCACAACATGCTCATCTATCATGGGAACAGTTCTTAAGCCCTAATACATTTGTAGGCCTACTTTCATCCTTGGAAAATTTGGGTACACAAACTCATACTCTGCAACTTGAGGTCAAATTTTGCACTATGATTATGTAATTGAGGTTATTGGACTATGCCATTGGGATGAGACTATTGTGGTCCATAGTGATAAGATCAATTAACGAGGACTCTACTGATGGCTTTTGTTTGCTAATTATACCATAGAATCTATATAGCGGTTATTGCCAAAGTTGCAATATGGTGGCACAATTGGGCGGAAAACTGTATGCAAACAACACGGCATATTAATTATACATGTTCTACATTGTTGTATTTTAAAACACTGAAGACCAAAATTGACGTTATTGCCATGATTGGATCATGGAGGTAGTAAGCCTACTACAACTCTGGCGGAAATTCGTTGCCACACCAGGGCCACACCAGCACGTTCTGGTGTTAAAAGCACGCAATCGAAGCTAAATATGGGATAGTTCCGTACTATTTTGTATAATAGTTGCAAATGCACATTCAGATTACACTTGCCCTTCCCCACCACCCCACCCCCATTTTCCAATGTTGGGAGACTGTAATGTAGAAATGATGACGATTTTGTCCAAATCAACATTGCAATAGGGGAGCGGGGAAGGATGTTGGCCAATTAACGCTCAGGTGTGGCAACATTTTTCGCCAAGGTTGTAGCTATACTACCTCCATGATTGGATTTTATGTAAATAACTAAATCCTGTTATCTACCCAGCAATGTTTGCTTATCATAATAATTGTAACAAACTGTAGACAGAAAAGGCAAACAGACAGAAATTTAGAGTTTTAAATTAGAGAGTTGACAGGAAGTTGTAAGAGTTAAATTGTTATGGATATGATTGGTGTAAGAACGAAAAAGTTGAATGTCAGATCAAAGTCATCCGAGGTGAATTAAGTAATGTCAATCACAAATTGTTACAGGTCATTTGAGGTGGACTAAGTTTATATTTGGATTGTCAGAACACCTTCCCCAATCAGACACATTTCTCTTGTTTGGCTTAAAAGTATGCCCAGCTTAGAAATAAAACCACAATTTGCTTGGATTTGATTTTATTATTGTTTTCTGATATGTTCGGGATAAAATGTTGTGCGTATATTCTTTGTTTAAAATACAAAATTAATGGACTTCTTTCTATGCTAATATTACATTATTGTTTTAAAGAGAAATAAAAATTCCTTTAAAAAAGGAATGTGGCGCCCAATGTGAGCTGGACGGGATATGGTGAATTCCATGGTGATTAGATTTGGTATTATAATGATTTTTTAGGGAAGAGTAGAAGATGATCAAATGCGAGAGAAATGCTTCATGGAATGAAGCTTTGGTGTCAATTTGCGATTATGTGGGGTGGGAGTTCTGTTTTGGGGGCCGTTGTAGTGAGGATATTGCTTTGGATATTGAATATTGTTGAATTTCGTTATCAGGGTCTAGGGTATATGATGGATAACTAGAAGACACAAATAAGTAAGCTTCCCCCTAGTCATCTATACACTCATTCTTGTCACACGACGAATTTCGACAAAGTCATGTAAACGTAATTTCGTTTTTCACCCGACCTCCGTCCAGAAACAATCCTGAAATGTTGAAAACTTGGGGTCGGCGCACTCATGCCAGTTTATAAGGTATAGGCTACTCTGTGTCTTTTGTAGCCAACCATGTGGCTAAGAGAGGCTAGGAAATACTTAAACTAATACAAAACAATCATACCCTCCTTTCATATCAAACAATACCAAGAAATTGACAGGCCTGTTAAATCAAGGGTAAGATCGATCGTTATTCTTCATGAAACGGGCACAGCCCATTTTTATGTTATTAATTCTGCTAAAAATTAATTAATAAATAACAAAATTACGTCATAATTATGACTTTAAGTCGGCCATAGAACTCTATTTTAAACAGACAAAATAGCCATTGGGGTTTCTTTCACTTTACCTTGCTAGGAACCCTTCCCAGCAGTTAGGCATATTACAATAAATATTATTTTTGCAAATAAACTTCTGACCTTCAACACAGTCATGTCTTCCAAATTTATTCCTTTCTCTGCTGACCAGGATTGATTTTCGTTAATTAATGTTTTGTTTTTTATCAGAGATAGTCACCACAAAGATACTGAGCTGTATTCAAGCACATAAACCATTAGTGATTTCATGTTTGGACAGTGGATGTGTTGGTCAACTATAATTAATTGGTGTTGGTTTAAGGATTAGGTGCACTGTGTGCAATCACTATATTATCAATAACCTCAATTAAACAATCATAGTGCAAAATTTGACCTTAATTTGCAAAGTATGAGTTTTTGTACTCACATTTTCAAAGGTCATTCAATGAATGCACAAATGTATTGGGGTTAAAGAACTGTGCCCTGATAGATGAGCATGTTGTAGATTCTTCACACTGTAAACAACTAGTTCATGTGCAAACATGTTCAAAACATACATAATTAGAATGGTCAAATGTCACCGTCTATCGGGTTCTAAGAGGCGGTAAACTGGTTTAAACCATACAAAGGTCACGGGTTATTTGGTGTTTTTATAAGTCCATTAATTTTGTATTTATATAAAGAATATACACACATCATTTTATCCCGTGCATATCAGAAAACAATAATAAAATAAAATCCTAGCATATTGTGGTTTTATTTCTGAGCTGGGCATAATTTTAGCAAAACAATTAAGGAGTAAATCTAGCAAGAGTGAAATTAGAAGCTATTCACAAAGTACATGCCTATATGTGGCCCCTCCGTAGAGGGCGCCACAAAAAAAAGTATCCAAACAGTTGGGCGCCCATTCCTTTTTTAAAGGAATTTTTATTTAGTTGAACGATGCGATGTGGAAATTTTGGCCCCTGGCTCCAGTATCCCCCTTCGCATTTTAGCATTGATAGCAAATTTTCACGGGAAAAGAGATTTTTTGGGACAGCTTGGAAAAGTTAGGTTACAGATCTGAAGGGCCAAAGCTGAATCATGTTGCCTTGCACAGGGCACCCCCCGAGAAAATGGTCTCTGGCAGGAGTGATGATGAGTTTACTGACCTTTACAAGTTCAACCATGGTTCAACAAAAGTCAATACGATTACGTAATTGTTCATGTGATGACACACAAAGAGGGAAAGTCAATATTTACATTTCTTGGTCATAAACCTCACCTCCATGCAGTAGCCCTTATAATAATATGTTACGCATTATAGCTGATCTGGGTAATCAAAACAAATCTACCCATCGTGGCTTAGGGTTTTAATAACATGCTTAATTTCCGGGATTGATTGAATTTAAATAATGGATACACATTTTAAGTTTAGCATCAGTTTTTGTTATTTAGTTAAGTTGGGTTTTGAGAATTAAAAAAATATTTTGCTTAAATCATTAGAAAATATGTACCATATTGGCTGAAATTTTAGGTTGAAAAGTCGGGTATGAGAAGTTAGGGTCACAAATTGTACCAACCCGAAATTTTTATCACTTTGTAATATTTTCATTTGGTATGTTTCTTATTAATATTTTTGAGGAAAAAAGTGAGGATTTTTATCACTTTGTAATTTTTTCATTTGTTATGTTTCTTATTTATATAGTTTGTGAGGAAAAGTGATAGTTTTTCATCACTTTGCACATTTTGAATTTTTATGTCTTTTAATATTTTGTGAGGAAAAAAGTGAGAATTTTGTCATAACTTTGCAAATTTTTATTTATTATGTTTCTTATATTTTTCTGGTGAAAAAAAGTGAGGATTTTTTACTACTTTTATATTTTTGATTTTTAATGTTTTCTATCATTTTGTGATGACAAAAGGGAGGATTTTTTCATCACTTCGCAAATTTTTCATTTGTTGCGTTTCACATTATTTTGTATGGAAAAAAGATTTTGAAATTACTTCGGATTTTTTTTAATTTTCTGTATATTGTAGGCCCTACAATGTTGCTTTAAGCCCATGGATTGAGAAATTTAATATTATTATTCCATGCCTTGATATTGTTTGATTGCATTTTGTAATATTGTTTTCAAAGTAATGAAAAAAGTGATGAATTATTATGATGTCCAAAAAATAGGTGCCAAAATTTCTCCCCCAAATCGTGCCATATCTAATTATATTTCGAATGTGATAGAAATCCTCACGTATATCTCATCACAAAATAATTTTTAAAAATGAATGAAAAATTGGCGTCGTAATGAACAACTTTTTTCATCACAAAATAATAAGAAATATAACAAATGAAAACATTCCAAAGTGATAAAAAAATCCTCACTTTTTCCTCACAAAATAATAAGAAACGTTAAACATAACAAATGAGAAGTTGGCGAAATGAAGAAAATAATTCTCACTGTTGTCATCACAAAACATGATGATAACAAGTGAAAAATTTCCAAAGTAATACAAAAATTCCTTACTTTTCCTCACAAAGTAATAAGAAACATAACAAACGAGAAATTTCTAAAGTGTTAAAATATCCTTACTTTTATCATCACAAAATAATAAGAAACATAAAAAACTGCAAAGTGAGGATTCTTTCTCATTTTTAACTTTCCTTAAATCGGGCCTCAATTGTCTGAAATTGATAACATTTTATTTTTAAAGAGGGACTATGAATTTAATTCCAATATCATATTATTGAAATTCTCATCAATATTAACTGTATAGCTATACTACTAGCTAAAACTACTGTTCTTTGAATGGTACAAAATGCAGATGTTCAATCGAAATACATATTATGCAATATAGGACTGTCCGCATTTTTTTAGGTGGGTATCCGGTAATGTGTATAAAACAAATGAATATCTACGTCATTATCATTTGTTTCCCAATTTTAAAACAAGATGTTTTAGAAAAGGAAAACAAATCATACATACAAAAAAAAATCACATTTTTGACCAAAAACACCTTCCAACCCAAAAATCACATTAATTTTGACCAAAAGTCACATTTTTGATTTTTGACCAACAAAAAAAATCAAATTATTGATCAATAAAAATTCCCTTTAAAAGGGAAGGCCAGCCTCAATGCAGAAGAGGTCTTGTAAATAGTTTGGGTCACCGTGAAAGGCATTTTTAGGATCACGCTTACATCCATGTTACATGACAGTTCACCAAACCATCAATGGTGAGAACATGCACACTGAAACAGCAAAACACATTAACTCCTATAACTCCTGTCAACTCTTTAATTCATTACTCCAAATTGTTCTGTATTTTTGTCTTTACTGCTTTTTACCCATGTTTATTATTAAAATCAAGAAATACACTGCAGTTGTTAGTTAATTCGCTATGTTAACTCAACTTACATGCACATTTTATTTTAAAATAATTTTATATTATTTCGCAATATATAGTTTACTATAAAGTAGATAGTGGCAAGCACATGATAAAGGACTGATCATTCACTACAATCTTCACTTTTAAACTGTATTTTTGAATGTGTTGATTGTTAGTCCGAAACTCCTGCAAAGCTATGGACATGGCATCTAACCTACTCCATTCTGTAATAGTCTGCATTGTGTGTTTTCTCAGTCTTCAATCATTTTGTTGAATGTAATTTTATGAATCAAATAAAAAAGATAGAAATTGGCCTCACTTTAGTTATGTGTCATTTTACAGTATTTATAATTTATAAAGTAAGACAATAATTTATTTATTTTCTATAAGTGCATGTCAAAATATGGGATATATTGTTCAATATTATAGCTAGCCCTAAAAACTTTATTTTCAATCGGATTTTTCCCGTTGAAAAGACAAAACTGATGTTAAAGATAGCAATAATATCATCAATAACATTTTGAGTCAATTTTATCCATAAAACGATGCAGGATAGGATAGATAATTACTTTGACTTCAATGTGGTCCATATAATGAAGATTTTGATTCTACAACATTATTAGATCTGTTATCAACATATCAATTATGCACTCACAGGCAACCAAACATCATGCTATGCTCAGTAGTCCACTGATATGACCTCGTGATCATTCCCCCGCTTTGACCATGTCATTTTTTTTTGATATGCTGATTGCTGAACAAGTTTATGTTTATATGTGACCGTTCACGTTTTGTTTTATTTCATGTTTAACAAATATACATCATAAGCTTTAAAATGGTATATCATTTGACTTCAAACGATACCCAGAAGCGGGGTTATAGTTTGTTAAACTTTGCTCCTTCAACGACATTGAATACGACATTCGTACACATTTTACGCTGTAACTCAGAATACAATTTAGGGAATTTACGGCTCATTCGTGCTGTACGGTCACATATGTGTAGGCTTAAACCTATATGATAACTTTGTAAGTCATAATTAATTCAAACATAACTTTGGCAATACTCAATCGTTTTCGTTCGTTGAAACGGCAAAACATACTTTCTTTTCCTTGCAAATCGAATTAGCAGACATCAAAAACATTTCCACCACGAGAAGTAAAAAAATAATTCATACCAATAGAAGAAGGCTATAATCTTAGCTAATCTTTAGTGTACACAAACCCCATCTCAGAATTAGGTACCAGCCCTATGGGCTAGCGAAAAGCACATTTTAGACCAAAAACTAATTTTTTGATCAAAAATCACATTTTAAACCAAAATATCACAATGTAAACCAAAAATCACATTATAAACCAAACATCACATGAATTGAGTAAAATTACCCGGTGTTGAGTAAGTGGAAAGATTTTACTCTGCTGTTTAGTAAAATTTTGCACAATACTGTACTTGGGCAAATGATAGCATTTTTGCAAATCATTTATTAGACGAGTGGATTCTATAGCCATTTTGGCTGCTGAAACCGAATCCGGAAAGCTTTTTTGCCCCGGGGGAGGCACTCCCTATCTGAAATGGCAGGGATGTGCCTCGGCCATGTTAAAAGTAGGGGGCATTCAGGTCAAATGTACAATGACAAAAATATGGGGTCATTCAGTACACAACCTGAATAAAAATGAGGTCATTCGGTATTAAACTTTGAAAAAAGGATGGTCATTAAGGTAGCAATTTGTAAAATGGGAGTCATTGGGTACAGGATTGCCAAAAGAATATCATTAAGTACACATAAATAAGTGCGAAAAAACAACTTGGCCAACTTGGAAATTTGAGAAATCTCATTATTTCTGGAGGAGAACACAAATACCACCTAAATTTGGGAATTAAAAAAAAGGGGGGGGGCATTGGGTAGCAGGAAATAGAAAAAGGGTGGTCATTGAGTACATGAATTTTTTTAAAGGGGGTCATTGGGTAATAGGTAGGACCATAACACAAAAAGGGGGTCATTGGGTACAAGCCGGTTTGAAAAAGGGGGTCTATCCCGAGGCACATGATGCATATCTGTTATGGAAGTGCCCCCCCCCCCGGGTTTTTTGCATAAAATGTATCTACATTGGTTCAGTGGACTTTTTCAAAATGGCCGGCAGTATATTGTGGTAGGGTTAGGGTTAGGGTTAACCGGCCAATATTAAAAGTACATGACCTAAAATTACAGCTAGGTTAGATGTTCAGAAATTTGGTACTTTGGTAAAATAGTGAGTGAGGGCAAGGCATAGCTAGCCAACTCCCGTGTTAATTGAATGGAGATTTGACCGAAAATTTTGGTAAACGGACCGCTCACTTCTGAAGAATGCCACACGAAAACGGTACAAGCTACATTTAAAGTACTCTCTGTTCGATCATCATGATGAGTTTCTTATATAGTATGCCGAAATGGGGTACTGAAGGTGATTGACACCGTCGTACTTCGCTGATGAGTAAGTGACAGTGAACATGAAAATCAGCGCCCATAACCCAAGTTAGTAGCTAGTTAGCGGAGACCGTCGCGGGACTGATTATTGATTATTGAAGTGCCTTATTTTATAGATATACGCACGATTTAGGGCAAGAAAAAAAACCGGGACACTTTTGGAGACATCATCATCATCATCATCATCATCATCATCATCATCATCATCATCATCATCACTTTCTACATTTTTTCTAAACAACATACTGTTTTAATAAGATTTTTTTCTTAAAATGCATGTAAGTATAATTATTGTTTAGAGCGTGATGAAATACATCACGATTTTCATCACAAAACAAATATAATGCATAAGAAATCGTTTGTTTTAGAGCGTGATGATGAAATAAAACATCACGGTTTTCATCACGAAACAAAGTAATACATAGGAAATCAATTTTTCGTGAGTGATGAAGTAAAACATCACGGTTTTCATCACGAAACAAAGTAATACATAGGAAATCAATTTTTCGAGAGTGATTAAATAAAACATCACGATTTTCATCACGAATCAAAGTAATACATAAGAAATCGTTTGTTTTAGAGCGTGATGAAATGAAAATTGAAAGTGTTATACAACTCCCGGATACATCTTAAAAAACAAATTTCCATCTCATGATTGAATAGGAAGTTTGGTCAAATAGAGTATAAGGCATGATATTGATAATAAATACATCAGTCTTATAGTCTTAGGAAGCAAAAACATTGTTTAAAATTTCAACCATTTACTAAAAACATTTTACCTTCATTTGTAAATATTTATAAAACGAAATATTTGGAGCAAACATCGTTTTCAAAATATTTTTCAACTCCAAAATAACATTATGTTTAGAATGATTTGTACAAAGTTTTCAAAAATGTTTTTGGAATGTTATAAGAACGTAAAACATTTTAATAACATTTCAATGTCGCATTATATTAAGGTCGTGAAAACATTTTAAAAACGTGATTGTAAATACTTGGACAAACATTTTTTTAAAAATTTTTTTTCAACTCCAAAATAACATTCTGTTTAGAATGATTTGTACCAAGTTTTCAAAAATGTTTTTGGAATGTTATAAAAACGTAAAACATTTTAATAACATTTAAATGTCGCGTTATATAAAGGTCGTGAAAACATTTTAAAAACGTGATTGTAAATACTTGGACAAACATTTTTTTCAAAATATTTTTGCAACTCCAAAATAACATTCTGTTTAGAATGATTTGTACCAAGTTTTCAAAAATGTTTTAGGAATGTTACAAAAACGTTTTTACATTGTTGAGCAACGATAATGCTGTAGGATGTAAAACATATAGCCCTTAAGTTAGGCCAAATAAACAAAATTAACATGTTTCACGTCTTCTTTGTTTCCTTTGTTGAGGTTTCTTCAATTAAATTTGTATTTTGTGAAAGTCAGTTATTTTAACAAAACAAATATTCTTCCTATAGCCTTGCTAATAAACTAGAAACACTTTAGGAATGTTTTGAGATAAATAAGGGGGTCCTATATGTCAGTATAACAAATAAAAAGATTTCTCCTCTTTTGTGCAGACATAGTGTATGCTAGAATAACTATAATTATGGGTATTCACGATTCTGCTCTAAAAATAAGTCGGATGTAAAACAGGTTGTTTATTATTGAACTTGGCCTTCACTATATAATACATTAAAACATATTAGAAACACTTTGACCAAGTTTCAGGGCAAATTTATGCAAAATAAAAATGTTACCCCGAACATTTATGCATTGGATTTTAGCAAAATATTGGCAAAATTATATGTTAATGAGCTTCTCCAGTCATTTTAGCTTATTGACTTGATTGATTATTGATAAAGACAATACGATACAAAGAAAATATAAATTGATGTATTTTGAAAACTGTAGGCATATGTCCGATTGATTCCAAAGAAAAGGCATATTGATCAGTGTACTTTGGTCTACTCAATTAATCTGTTTAGAGCACTTTTATAATGCCTGAATAACCACCTTAAACAGCTCAAGACACAAAATGTATTTTGTTATTACTATCAATAAACCATCAAGAATTAAACAATAATTGTGTATATCTCTGTCTTTGAGTCACATTTGTATACTATATCCAACTTGGACCTCGGGGGGGAGGGGGGCACTCAATTTTGGAAGTGACGGGTATGTGCCTACCGGAGTCGCGAAGTAGGGGCCTATCGGGTACAAAGCGTTATTTTTAAAACTAAGGGGTTCATTGGGTACAAAGAAAATAAAAAGGGGGCATCGAGTATAAGATTTAAAGAAAGGGTCATCGGGTAGAAAATTGTGAAAAAATGTAGCAAAATTTTGAAACTTTCGGCATAATTTTGAAAAAATGAAGCAAAATTGGACAGTTTCGGCATTTTTTAGTTGCATTTTGATGATGCTATTATAGAAAAAAAGAAAGGGGTTCATTGGGTAGCCGCAACTAAAAAAAAAAAAAAAGGGGGGTCATCGGGTATGGATTGTAAAGTCCATTTTATCACGTTAAAATTGGGAAAATTCTCCCGCGAATTGATGGCTGAACTGAATTCTAAAAAATAATAGAATCCAAATTATATGACTTTGGTCTTGTTGCGATGCATTGCACTATTACATATTTTCTTATACCAACAAACAGCAAAATACATAAAAATTAATGAGACTGATTGAGACTCTTTTTATGGTTTTTACAACTCAAGTAAAAATTTGATACGATTGATTCTATACGATTGATTCTAAATATACTACAAAAAATAAGGTCTCTCGTCCCAACGCGCAGTCGGGCTTTCTTGTTAGAACGAGGCATTCCCTCATACATTATCATAGTAGTCGTGCATTGTGTTTTAAGAAAGGAACACTGCGAGTTCTCAACTATATATGAGGTCTATACCTACACTCAAGTGTGTCCATACGGAACACTGCGAATTCTCAACTATGTCCACGCCGACTGCGGCGAGGTCAAAACCTACACGCAAGTGTGTCTATGTCCTGTTAAGAAGCATGCTGTTTTCAAAGCCCCATATCGAATTCAGAACTACGTCTACGCCGACTGCGCCAACATAAAAGCAAGACCTATAAGCCCTCTATCGAATTCAGAACTACGTCTGCGCCGACTGCGCCAACATACAACCAGGGATAAAACCAAGACCTACACGCAAGTGTGTCTATGTCCTGTTAAGAAGCATGCTGTTTTCAAAGCCCCATATCGAATTCAGAACTACGTCTACGCCGACTGCGCCAACTTGACATAAAACCAAGACCTATAAGCCCTCTATCGAATTCAGAACTACGTCTGCGCCGACTGCGCCAACATAAAACCAAGAATTGCGTGCATATCCTATTTGGACATGGACGCACTTGGTTAATGGCCCATGGTGCGGAACCTTGGACGTACTCAAATAATGAGTTTTCAACTGGGTCTACGCCGACCAACACCGTCGGGCTGTGTTCAACCAACACGCCCTCTCTGTCTGAAATTATTTGTCCAAATACCAGAATCCAAAAAGCCATGTCGAGACTGTAGGGGGATTATTTGTCCAACTACTAGATAGATGGCGCTTCGTTGAAGACACTGCGTCTACGCCGACCAACACCGTCGGGCTGTTTTCAACCAACACGCCCTCTCTGTCTGAAATTATTTGTCCAAATACCAGAATCCAAAAAGCCATGTCGTGACTGTAGTGGGATTATTTGTCCAACTACTAGATAGATGGCGCTTCGTTGAAGACATTTGTCCAAGAACCAAAATGTAAAAGAAATTATGATGTGACTATAGGGGGATTATTTGTCAAAATACAAGAAAATATCAAATTGAGGGGGGTATTCCCTTCGAAGCAGCTCGGGGCTGTGCCCATGGTGTGGTGGGTATTGTGTAGTTATGCCAATAAAATACAGAAACTGACCTAAACTTCATTTTCAAAAATAAACTAGCATAAATTGACTAAGATCATATTGATCGCGTTATAAAAATAAAAACAAATATTTTCTGGTTGAGCTAGCATTTTCCTGACACCCTGTGGTCTACATTACACGAAAAAAAGCGTTAATGGGAATATTCCATTTGTTTTAGGTTGATTAGTATTGCGATAGTGAAAGCATCCTAGTGGTATTCGTAGGTAACATTTGGGTTTTGATATCACATTTACTATCACACGTCCTGGATTTATTTTTCAAGATTAGTAATGGCACTTTTGGTTCCTATAAGGCCAATATGTCATCAATCAATGGGCAAAAGGAAAAAATTGTGGAGATATTTTTATTTCGGACTTTTATTTTTGGCTCGTGGACACTTTTGGTTGGATTCGACCATATGCGTTAATTTGATACTTAATGAGATTCTAAATGCTAGGCCTATCTTCAGTAGATATAGCGAAAAAAATCGCGTACGGTTACTCTGCGCGAATAACAAAAATCGGCATTCGGCCTATATGCCGCGCTATTAAAAAAAAGGGGGGAAGAGGTAAAAATAGAGAAACAGGCAGATGCAGAAAGTGATGAGTCTGTAATATCGCTTTAAACTTTCAGATCGGAACTAATGTATTAGAAAGAAAAAATTCGCCGCTACATGATGAAGTAAAAATTTAGAGAAAATAATGTATACATTATTTCTAGAGTAGAAAGATGCAATGAATCGGGATGAGATTCTAAATGCTATTTATCTATTAGGCCCGCAATGCTATCTTCAGAAGATAGCCGTTTGCGGGCGCGTTCCGCGAAAATGATGCAGATCGTAAATGATGCATGCCGTAAGTGGGCTCGCGCGTGTTCACAGAAGATGATGCATGTCGCAACGGGTGATTTGCAAATCGCACCGTAAATGGTATCTTGGGTAGATAAAAAACAAACAAACAAACAAACAAACAGACAGCCAAACAAACAGACAGACAGACAGACAGACAGACAGACAGACAGACAGACAGACAGACAAACAAACAAACAAACATGAAATATATTTTTAAAAAAAACCAAATGATCTTTCTCGGCATTCGGCCTATATGCCAAGCTATAAGAAAAAAGGGGGCAAAAAAGAGGTAAAAAAAGAAAAACAGTCAGATGCGGAAAGTGATGAGTCTGTAATATCCCTTTAAACTTTCAGATCGGAACTAATGTATTAGAAAAAAAAAATTCGCCGCTACATGATGAAGTAAAAATTTAGAGAAAATAATGTAAAACATTACTACTAGAGAATAAAGATGCAATGAATCGGGATGAGATTCTAAATGCTATCTTCAGTAGATATAGCGAAAAATCCTAAAACGCGCACGGTTACATGTACTCTGCCCGAATTAAAAATCGGCATTCGGCCTATATGCCGCGCTATTAAAAAAAAAAAGGGGGAGAAAAAAGAGGTAAAAATAGCGAAACATGCAGATGATAATCTCTGCTTTATAAGTGCCGTGCCGTTTAAAATTTTGGTCAGTTTCGTCATTTTTACATTTCTTTATAGCTCTGCATGCCGATTTTTCTCTGAGCGCGCAAGCCGTTCAATGCAGTTTTACCATTTCGCGCCGTACTGAATCATCACCTACAACGCGTGCTAGACAATGTTTTTTGGGTTTTTTAAATATCATTATTATTTTTTTTTTTTTTTGTTGCTTGCTTTCTTCTGAAGATAGCAATTTTGGTCAGCTTCGTCATTCTAACATTTCTTTATAACTTTGCATTCGGCCTAGTGCCGATTTTTATACTGAAAGAAAATGTGGCGAGACATGCCGTAATTTGCTCGATTCTGGTGCCGGTGTCTATAGAGCTCCTGCATTGATTTACATGGGTAATATTAAAATTGAAATATCTCAAGAACCGAATACTGTATGACACTGAAACAAACTTTGAAATAAAGCTTTTACATTTCTCTATCTGTTTTATGTCATTTTGGTGTTTGTCGGATAAGTGTGATTTTGCTATCAACTGCAGATAGCTCAAATTTAAATGCCCGTTGGTTGTCGTTTTTGTCTGCTGAACGAGATAGCTGATAGCTGAAATAAAATGCAGGCCTATGTTTCATTGTCCCCGGTGCGAGATATATATTTTTGAATCGAATTAGGCTTACTGGTGATGATCTACTGAGAATCAAATTAAAATTGCAAAATATGTTGCGAAATTTTGTTTTGGTTTTAATAATTTGGGACTATAAGCGTTAAATTGATACTTTATGAGATTCTAAATGCTAGGCATATCTTCAGCAGATATAGCGAAAAAAATCGCGCACGGTTACTCTGCGCGAATAACAAAAATCGGCATTCGGCCTATATGCCGCGCTATTAAAAAAAGAGGGGGGGGAGAGGTAAAAATAGAGAAACAGGCAGATGCGGAAAGTGATGAGTCTGTAATATCGCTTTAAACTTTCTGATCGGGACTAATGTATTAGAAAGACAAAACTCGCCGCTACATGATGAAGTAAAATTTAGAGAAAATAATGTAAAACATTATTTCTAGAGTAGAAAGATGCAATGAATCGGGATGAGATTCTAAATGCTATTTATTTATTAGGCCCGCAATGCTATCTTCAGAAGATAGCGGACGTTTGCGGGCGCGTTCCGCGAAAATGATGCAGATCGTAAATGATGCATGCCGTAAGTGGGCTCGCGCGTGTTCACAGAAGATGCTGCATGTCGCAACGGGTGATTTGCAAATCGCACCGTAAATGGTATCTTGGGTAGATAAAAAACAAACAAACAAACAAACAGACAGACAGACAAACAAACAGACAGACAGACAGACAAACAAACAAACAAACAAACATGTAATATATAAAAAAAAAATATACCAAATGATCTTTCTCGGCATTCGGCCTATATGCCGAGCTATATAAGAAAAAAGGGGGCAAAAAAGAGGTAAAAAAAGAAAAACAGTCAGATGCGGAAAGTGATGAGTCTGTAATATCCCTTTAAACTTTCAGATCGGAACTAATGTATTAGAAAGAAAAAATTCGCCGCTACATGATGAAGTAAAATTTAGAGAAAATAATGTAAAACATTACTTCTAGAGTATAAAGATGCAATGAATCGGGATGAGATTCTAAATGCTATCTTCAGTAGATATAGCGAAAAAATCCTAAAACTCTCACGGTTACATGTACTCTGCCCGAATTAAAAAATCGGCATTCGGCCTATATCCCGCGCTATTAAAAAAAAAAAGGGGGGGAGAAAAAAAGAGGTAAAAATAGAGAAACATGCAGATGATAATCTCTGCTTTATAAGTGCCGTGCCGTTTAAAATTTTGGTCAGTTTCGTCATTTTTACATTTCTTTATAGCTCTGCATGCCGATTTTTCTCTGAGCGCGCAAGCCGTTCAATGCAGTTTTACCATTTCGCGCCGTACTGAATCATCACCTACAACGCGTGCTAGACAATGTTTTTTTGGTTGTTTTTTTTAAATATCATTATTATTATTTTTTTTTTTTTGTTGCTTGCTTTCTTCTGAAGATAGCAATTTTGGTCAGCTTCGTCATTTTAACATTTCTTTATAACTTTGCATTCGGCCTAGTGCCGATTTTTATACTGAAAGAAAATGTGGCGAGACATGCCGTAATTTGCTCGATTCTGGTGCCGGTGTCTATAGAGCTCCTGCATTGATTTACATGGGTAATATTAAAATTGAAATATCTCAAGAACCGAATACTGTATGACACTGAAACAAACTTTGAAATAAAGCTTTTACATTTCTCTATCTGTTTTATGTCATTTTGGTGTTTGTCGGATAAGTGTGATTTTGCTATCAACTGCAGATAGCTCAAATTTAAATGCCCGTTGGTTGTCGTTTTTGTCTGCTGAACGAGATAGCTGATAGCTGAAATAAAATGCAGGCCTATGTTTTCATTGTCCCCGGTGCGAGATATATATTTTCGAATCGAATTAGGCTTACTGGTGATGATCTACTGAGAATCAAATTAAAATTGCAAAATATGTTGCGAAATTTTGTTTTGGTTTTAATAATTTGGGACTATATGCGTTAATTTGATACTTTATGAGATTCTAAATGCTAGGCCTATCTTCAGTAGATATAGCGAAAAAAATCGCGCACGGTTACTCTGCGCGAATAACAAAAATCGGCATTCGGCCTATATGCCGCGCTATTAAAAAAAAAAAGGGGGGGGGAGGTAAAAATAGAGAAACAGGCAGATGCGGAAAGTGATGAGTCTGTAATATCGCTTTAAACTTTCTGATCGGGACTAATGTATTAGAAAGACAAAACTCGCCGCTACATGATGAAGTAAAAATTTAGAGAAAATAATGTAAAACATTATTTCTAGAGTAGAAAGATGCAATGAATCGGGATGAGATTCTAAATGCTATTTATTTATTAGGCCCGCAATGCTATCTTCAGAAGATAGTTGTTTGCGGGCGCGTTCCGCGAAAATGATGCAGATCGTAAATGATGCATGCCGTAAGTGGGCTCGCGCGTGTTCACAGAAGATGCTGCATGTCGCAACGGGTGATTTGCAAATCGCACCGTAAATGGTATCTTGGGTAGATAAAAAACAAACAAACAAACAAACAGACAGACAAACAAACAGACAGACAGACAGACAGACAGACAAACAAACAAACAAACAAACATGTAATATATAAAAAAAAATATACCAAATGATCTTTCTCGGCATTCGGCCTATATGCCGAGCTATAAGAAAAAAAAGGGGCAATAAAGAGGTAAAAAAAGAAAAACAGTCAGATGCGGAAAGTGATGAGTCTGTAATATCCCTTTAAACTTTCAGATCGGAACTAATGTATTAGAAAGAAAAAATTCGCCGCTACATGATGAAGTAAAAATTTAGAGAAAATAATGTAAAACATTACTTCTAGAGTATAAAGATGCAATGAATCGGGATGAGATTCTAAATGC
Organism: Amphiura filiformis; assembly: GCF_039555335.1. Taxonomy (NCBI): domain Eukaryota; kingdom Metazoa; phylum Echinodermata; class Ophiuroidea; order Amphilepidida; family Amphiuridae; genus Amphiura; species Amphiura filiformis. Next base: position 60,918,792 of record NC_092632.1, read on the forward strand.
TATCTTCAGTAGATATAGCGAAAAAATCCTAAAACGCGCACGGTTACATGTACTGTGCCCGAATTAAAAAATCGGCATTCGGCCTATATGCCGCGCTATTAAAAAAAAGGGGGGGGGGAGAAAAAAAGAGGTAAAAATAGAGAAACATGCAGATGATAATCTCTGCTTTATAAGTGCCGTGCCGTTTAAAATTTTGGTCAGTTTCGTAATTTTTACATTACTTTATAGCTCTGCATGCCGATTTTTCTCTGAGCGCGCAAGCCGTTCAATGCAGTTTTACCATTTCGCGCCGTACTGAATCATCACCTACAACGCGTGCTAGACAATGTTTTTTGGTTTTTTTTAAATATCATTATTATTATTTTTTTGTTGTTGTTTGCTTTCTTCTGAAGATAGCAATTTTGGTCAGCTTCGTCATTTTAACATTTCTTTATAACTTTGCATTCGGCCTAGTGCCGATTTTTATACTGAAAGAAAATGTGGCGAGACATGCCGTAATTTGCTCGATTCTGGTGCCGGTGTCTATAGAGCTCCTGCATTGATTTACATGGGTAATATTAAAATTGAAATATCTCAAGAACCGAATACTGTATGACACTGAAACAAACTTTGAAATAAAGCTTTTACATTTCTCTATCTGTTTTATGTCATTTTGGTGTTTGTCGGATAAGTGTGATTTTGCTATCAACTGCAGATAGCTCAAATTTAAATGCCCGTTGGTTGTCGTTTTTGTCTGCTGAACGAGATAGCTGATAGCTGAAATAAAATGCAGGCCAATGTTTTCATTGTCCCCTGTGCGAGATATATATTTTCGAATCGAATTAGGCCTACTGGTGATGATCTACTGAGAATCAAATTAAAATTGCAAAATATGTTGCGAAATTTTGTTTTGGTTTAATTTGGGACTATATGCGTTAATTTGATACTTTATGAGATTCTAAATGCTAGGCCTATCTTCAGTAGATATAGCGAAAAAAATCGCGCACGGTTACTCTGCGAGAATAACAAAAATCGGCATTCGGCCTATATGCCGCGCTATTAAAAAAAAAAAAAAAAGGGGGGAGAGGTAAAAAATAGAGAAACAGGCAGATGCGGAAAGTGATGAGTCTGTAATATCGTTTTAAACTTTCTGATCGGGACTAATGTATTAGAAAGACAAAATTCGCCGCTACATGATGAAGTAAAAATTTAGAGAAAATAATGTATACATTATTTCTAGAGTAGAAAGATGCAATGAATCGGGATGAGATTCTAAATGCTATTTATCTATTATGCCCGCAATGCTATCTTCAGAAGATAGTTGTTTGCGGGCGCGTTCCGCGAAAATGATGCAGATCGTAAATGATGCATGCCGTAAGTGGGCTCGCGCGTGTTCACAGAAGATGATGCATGTCGCAACGGGTGATTTGCAAATCGCACCGTAAATGGTATCTTGGGTAGATAAAAAAAACAAACAAACAAACAAACAAACAAACAAACAGACAGCCAAACAAACAGACAGACAGACAGACAGACAGACAGACAGACAAACAAACAAACAAACATGAAATATATAAAAAAAAACACCAAATGATCTTTCTCGGCATTCGGCCTATATGCCAAGCTATAAGAAAAAGGGGGCAAAAAGAGGTAAAAAAAGAAAAACAGTCAGATGCGGAAAGTGATGAGTCTGTAATATCCCTTTAAACTTTCAGATCGGAACTAATGTATTAGAAAGAAAAAATTCGCCGCTACATGATGAAGTAAAATTTAGAGAAAATAATGTAAAACATTACTTCTAGAGTATAAAGATGCAATGAATCGGGATGAGATTCTAAATGCTATCTTCAGTAGATATAGCGAAAAAATCCTAAAACGCGCACGGTTACATGTACTCTGCCCGAATTAAAAATCGGCATTCGGCCTATATGCCGCGCTATTAAAAAAAAAAGGGGGAGAAAAAAAGAGGTAAAAATAGAGAAACATGCAGATGATAATCTCTGCTTTATAAGTGCCGTGCCGTTTAAAATTTTGGTCAGTTTCGTCATTTTTACATTTCTTTATAGCTCTGCATGCCGATTTTTCTCTGAGCGCGCAAGCCGTTCAATGCAGTTTTACCATTTCGCGCCGTACTGAATCATCACCTACAACGCGTGCTAGACAATGTTTTTTGGTTTTTTTAAATATCATTATTATTATTTTTTTTGTTGCTTGCTTTCTTCTGAAGATAGCAATTTTGGTCAGCTTCGTCATTCTAACATTTCTTTATAACTTTGCATTCGGCCTAGTGCCGATTTTTATACTGAAAGAAAATGTGGCGAGACATGCCGTAATTTGCTCGATTCTGGTGCCGGTGTCTATACAGCTCCTGCATTGATTTACATGGGTAATATTAAAATTGAAATATCTCAAGAACCGAATACTGTATGACACTGAAACAAACTTTGAAATAAAGCTTTTACATTTCTCTATCTGTTTTATGTCATTTTGGTGTTTGTCGGATAAGTGTGATTTTGCTATCAACTGCAGATAGCTCAAATTTAAATGCCCGTTGGTTGTTGTTTTTGTCTGCTGAACGAGATAGCTGATAGCTGAAATAAAATGCAGGCCTATGTTTTCATTGTCCCCGGTGCGAGATATATATTTTTGAATCGAATTAGGCTTACTGGTGATGATCTACTGAGAATCAAATTAAAATTGCAAAATATGTTGCGAAATTTTGTTTTGGTTTTAATAATTTGGGACTATATGCGTTAATTTGATACTTTATGAGATTCTAAATGCTAGGCCTATCTTCAGTAGATATAGCGAAAAAAATCGCGCACGGTTACTCTGCGCGAATAACAAAAATCGGCATTCGGCCTATATGCCGCGCTATTAAAAAAAAGGGGGGGGAAGAGGTAAAAATAGAGAAACAGGCAGATGCGGAAAGTGATGAGTCTGTAATATGGCTTTAAACTTTCTGATCGGGACTAATGTATTAGAAAGACAAAACTCGCCGCTACATGAGGAAGTAAAAATTTAGAGAAAATAATGTAAAACATTATTTCTAGAGTAGAAAGATGCAATGAATCGGGATGAGATTCTAAATGCTATTTATTTATTAGGCCCGCAATGCTATCTTCAGAAGATAGCCGTTTGCGGGCGCGTTCCGCGAAAATGATGCAGATCGTAAATGATGCATGCCGTAAGTGGGCTCGCGCGTGTTCACAGAAGATGCTGCATGTCGCAACGGGTGATTTGCAAATCGCACCGTAAATGGTATCTTGGGTAGATAAAAAACAAACAAACAAACAAACAGACAGACAAACAAACAGACAGACAGACAGACAGACAAACAAACAAACAAACATGTAATATATAAAAAATATATACCAAATGATCTTTCTCGGCATTCGGCCTATATGCCGAGCTATAAGAAAAAAGGGGGCAAAAAAGAGGTAAAAAAGAAAAACAGTCAGATGCGGAAAGTGATGAGTCTGTAATATCCCTTTAAACTTTCAGATCGGAACTAATGTATTAGAAAGAAAAAAATTCGCCGCTACATGATGAAGTAAAATTTAGAGAAAATAATGTAAAACATTACTTCTAGAGTATAAAGATGCAATGAATCGGGATGAGATTCTAAATGCTATCTTCCGTAGATATAGCGAAAAAATCCTAGAACGCGCACGGTTACATGTACTCTGCCCGAATTAAAAAATCGGCATTCGGCCTATATGCCGCGCTATTAAAAAAAAAAGGGGGGGGGGGAAAAAAAGAGGTAAAAATAGAGAAACATGCAGATGATAATCTCTGCTTTATAAGTGCCGTGCCGTTTAAAATTTTGATCAGTTTCGTCATTTTTACATTTCTTTATAGCTCTGCATGCCGATTTTTCTCTGAGCGCGCAAGCCGTTCAATGCAGTTTTACCATTTCGCGCCGTACTGAATCATCACCTACAACGCGTGCTAGACAATGTTTTTTTGGTTTTTTTTTAAATATCATTATTATTATTTTATTTTTTTGTTGTTGCTTGCTTTCTTCTGAAGATAGCTATTTTGGTCAGCTTCGTCATTTTAACATTTCTTTATAACTTTGCATTCGGCCTAGTGCCGATTTTTATACTGAAAGAAAATGTGGCGAGACATGCCGTAATTTGCTCGATTCTGGTGCCGGTGTCTATAGAGCTCCTGCATTGATTTACATGGGTAATATTAAAATTGAAATATCTCAAGAACCGAATACTGTATGACACTGAAACAAACTTTGAAATAAAGCTTTTACATTTCTCTATCTGTTTTATGTCATTTTGGTGTTTGTCGGATAAGTGTGATTTTGCTATCAACTGCAGATAGCTCAAATTTAAATGCCCGTTGGTTGTCGTTTTTGTCTGCTGAACGAGATAGCTGATAGCTGAAATAAAATGCAGGCCAATGTTTTCATTGTCCCCTGTGCGAGATATATATTTTCGAATCGAATTAGGCCTACTGGTGATGATCTACTGAGAATCAAATTAAAATTGCAAAATATGTTGCGAAATTTTGTTTTGGTTTAATTTGGGACTATATGCGTTAATTTGATACTTTATGAGATTCTAAATGCTAGGCCTATCTTCAGTAGATATAGAAAAAAAACGCGCACGGTTACTCTGCGAGAATAACAAAATCGGCATTCGGCCTATATGCCGCGCTATTAAAAAAAAGGGGGGGGGGGGAGAGGTAAAAATAGAGAAACAGGCAGATGCGGAAAGTGATGAGTCTGTAATATCGTTTTAAACTTTCTGATCGGGACTAATGTATTAGAAAGACAAAACTCGCCGCTACATGATGAAGTAAAAATTTAGAGAAAATAATGTAAAACATTATTTCTAGAGTAGAAAGATGCAATTAATCGGTGTGATTAATCGGGATGAGATTCTAAATGCTATTTATTTATTAGGCCCGCAATGCTATCTTCAGAAGATAGCCGTTTGCGGGCGCGTTCCGCGAAAATGATGCAGATCGTAAATGATGCATGCCGTAAGTGGGCTCGCGCGTGTTCACAGAAGATGCTGCATGTCGCAACGGGTGATTTGCAAATCGCACCGTAAATGGTATCTTGGGTAGATAAAAAACAAACAAACAAACAAACAGACAGACAAACAAACAGACAGACAGACAGACAGACAGACAGACAAACAAACAAACAAACAAACATGTAATATATAAAAAAAAATATACCAAATGATCTTTCTCGGCATTCGGCCTATATGCCGAGCTATAAGAAAAAAAGGGGGCAATAAAGAGGTAAAAAAAGAAAAACAGTCAGATGCGGAAAGTGATGAGTCTGTAATATCCCTTTAAACTTTCAGATCGGAACTAATGTATTAGAAAGAAAAAATTCGCCGCTACATGATGAAGTAAAAATTTAGAGAAAATAATGTAAAACATTACTTCTAGAGTATAAAGATGCAATGAATCGGGATGATATTCTAAATGCTATCTTCAGTAGATATAGCGAAAAAATCCTAAAACGCGCACGGTTACATGTACTCTGCCCGAATTAAAAAGCGGCATTCGGCCTATATGCCGCGCTATTAAAAAAAAAAAAGGGGAGAAAAAAAGAGGTAAAAATAGAGAAACATGCAGATGATAATCTCTGCTTTATAAGTGCCGTGCCGTTTAAAATTTTGGTCAGTTTCGTCATTTTTACATTTCTTTATAGCTCTGCATGCCGATTTTTCTCTGAGCGCGCAAGCCCGTTCAATGCAGTTTTACCATTTCGCGCCGTACTGAATCATCACCTACAACGCGTGCTAGACAATGTTTTTTGGGTTTTTTAAATATCATTATTATTATTATTATTTTGTTGCTTGCTTTCTTCTGAAGATAGCAATTTTGGTCAGCTTCGTCATTTTAACATTTCTTTATAACTTTGCATTCGGCCTAGTGCCGATTTTTATACTGAAAGAAAATGTGGCGAGACATGCCGTAATTTGCTCGATTCTGGTGCCGGTGTCTATAGAGCTCCTGCATTGATTTACATGGGTAATATTAAAATTGAAAAAAATATCTCAAAAACCGAATACTGTATGACACTGAAACAAACTTTGAAATAAAGCTTTTACATTTCTCTATCTGTTTTATGTCATTTTGGTGTTTGTCGGATAAGTGTGATTTTGCTATCAACTGCAGATAGCTCAAATTTAAATGCCCGTTGGTTGTCGTTTTTGTCTGCTGAACGAGATAGCTGATAGCTGAAATAAAATGCAGGCCTATGTTTTCATTGTCCCCTGTGCGAGATATATATTTTCGAATCGAATTAGGCCTACTGGTGATGATCTACTGAGAATCAAATTAAAATTGCAAAATATGATGCGAAATTTTGTTTTGGTTTAATTTGGGACTATATGCGTTAATTTGATACTTTATGAGATTCCAAATGCTAGGCCTATCTTCAGTAGATATAGCGAACTAAATCGCGCACGGTTACTCTGCGCGAATAACAAAAATCGGCATTCGGCCTATATGCCGCGCTATTAAAAAATTTTAAAAAAAGGGGGGAGAGGTAAAAATAGAGAAACAGGCAGATGCGGAAAGTGATGAGTCTGTAATATCGCTTTAAACTTTCAGATCGGGACTAATGTATTAGAAAGACAAAACTCGCCGCTACATGATGAAGTAAAATTTAGAGAAAATAATGTAAAACATTATTTCTAGAGTAGAAAGATGCAATGAATCGGGATGAGATTCTAAATGCTATTTATTTATTAGGCCCGCAATGCTATCTTCAAAAGATAGCCGTTTGCGGGCGCGAATAACAAAAATCGGCATTCGGCCTATATGCCGCGCTATTAAAAAAAAAAAAAAAAGGGGGGAGAGGTAAAAAATAGAGAAACAGGCAGATGCGGAAAGTGATGAGTCTGTAATATCGCTTTAAACTTTCAGATCGGGACTAATGTATTAGAAAGACAAAACTCGCCGCTACATGATGAAGTAAAAATTTAGAGAAAATAATGTAAAACATTATTTCTAGAGTAGAAAGATGTAATGAATCGGGATGAGATTCTAAATGCTATTTATTTATTAGGCCCGCAATGCTATCTTCAAAAGATAGCCGTTTGCGGGCGCGTTCCGCGAAAATAATGCAGATCGTAAATGATGCATGCCGTAAGTGGGCTCGCGCGTGTTCACAGAAGATGATGCATGTCGCAACGGGTGATTTGCAAATCGCACCGTAAATGGTATCTTGGGTAGATAAAAACAAACAAACAAACAAACAGACAGACAGACAAACAGACAGACAGACAGACAGACAGACAGACAGACAGACAGACAGACAGACAGACAGACAAACAAACAAACGAACATGAAATATATTTACAAAAATATACCAAATGATCTTTCTCGGCATTCGGCCTATATGCCAAGCTATAAGAAAAAAGGGGGCAAAAAGAGGTAAAAAAAGAAAAACAGTCAGATGCGGAAAGTGATGAGTCTGTAATATCGGTTTAAACTTTCAGATCGGAACTAATGTATTAGAAAGAAAAAAAATTCGCCGCTACATGATGAAGTAAAAATTTAGAGAAAATAATGTAAAACATTACTACTAGAGTATAAAGATGCAATGAATCGGGATGAGATTCTAAATGCTATCTTCAGTAGATATAGCGAAAGCTAATCCTAAAACTCGCACGGTTACATGTACTCTGCCCGAATTTAAAAAAATCGGCCTTCGGCCTATATGCCGCGCTATTAAAAAAAAAAAAGGGGGAGAAAAAAAGAGGTAAAAATAGAGAAACATGCAGATGATAATCTCTGCTTTATAAGTGCCGTGCCGTTTAAAATTTTGGTCAGTTTCGTAATTTTTACATTTCTTTATATATAGCTCTGCATGCCGATTTTTCTCTGAGCGCGCAAGCCCGTTCAATGCAGTTTTACCATTTCGCGCCGTACTGAATCATCACCTACAACGCGTGCTAGACAATGTTTTTTGGTTGTTTTTTTTAAATATCATTATTATTATTATTTTTGTTGTTGCTTGCTTTCTTCTGAAGATAGCAATTTTGGTCAGCTTCGTCATTTTAACATTTCTTTATAACTTTGCATTCGGCCTAGTGCCGATTTTTATACTGAAAGAAAATGTGGCGAGACATGCCGTAATTTGCTCGATTTTGGTACCGGTGTCTATAGAGCTCCTGCATTGATTTACATGGGTAATATTAAAATTGAAAAAAATATCTCAAGAACCGAATACTGTATGAGACTGAAACAAACTTTGAAATGAAGCTTTTACATTTCTCTATCTGTTTTATGTCATTTTGGTGTTTGTCGGATAAGTGTGATTTTGCTATCAACTGCAGATAGCTCAAATTTAAATGCCCGTTGGTTGTCGTTTTTGTCTGCTGAACGAGATATAGCTGATAGCTGAAATAAAATGCAGGCCTATGTTTTCATAGTCCCCTGTGCGAGATATATATTTTCGAATCGAATTAGGCCTACTGGTGATGATCTACTGAGAATCAAATTAAAATTGCAAAATATGTTGCGAAATTTTGTTTTGGTTTAATTTGGGACTATATGCGTTAATTTGATACTTTATGAGATTCTAGGCCTATTTTCAGTAGATATAGCGAAAAAAATCGCGCACGGTTACTCTGCGCGAAAAACAAAAATCGGCATTCGGCCTATATGCCGCGCTATTAAAAAAAAAAAAAAAAAGGGGGGGAAGAGGTAAAAAATAGAGAAACAGGCAGATGCGGAAAGTGATGAGTCTGTAATATCGCTTTAAACTTTCTGATCGGGACTAATGTATTAGAAAGACAAAACTCGCCGCTACATGATGAAGTAAAATTTAGAGAAATAATGTAAAACATTATTTCTAGAGTAGAAAGATGCAATTAATCGGTGTGATTCTAAATGCTATTTATTTATTAGGCCCGCAATGCTATCTTCAGAAGATAGCCGTTTGCGGGCGCGTTCCGCGAAAATGATGCAGATCGTAAATGATGCATGCCGTAAGTGGGCTCGCGCGTGTTCACAGAAGATGATGCATGTCGCAACGGGTGATTTGCAAATCGCACCGTAAATGGTATCTTGGGTAGATAAAAAACAAACAAACAGACAGACAAACAAACAGACAGACAGACAGACAAACAAACAAACAAACATGAAATATATTTAAAAAAAAATATACCAAATGATCTTTCTCGGCATTCGGCCTATATGCCAAGCTATAAGAAAAAAAGGGGGCAAAAAAGAGGTAAAAATAGAAAAACAGTCAGATGCGGAAAGTGATGAGTCTGTAATATCGCTTTAAACTTTCAGATCGGAACTAATGTATTAGAAAGAAAAAATTCGCCGCTACATGATGAAGTACAAATTTAGAGAAAATAATGTAAAACATTGCTTCTAGAGTATAAAGATGCAATGAATCGGGATGAGATTCTAAATGCTATCTTCAGTAGATATAGCGAAAAAATCCTAAAACTCGCACGGTTACATGTACTCTGCCCGAATTAAAAAATCGGCATTCGGCCTATATGCCGCGCTATTAAAAAAAAAAAAAAAGGGGGAGAAAAAAGAGGTAAAAATAGAGAAACATGCAGAAGATAATCTCTGCTTTATAAGTGCCGTGCCGTTTAAAATTTTGGTCAGTTTCGTCATTTTTACATTTCTTTATATATAGCTCTGCATGCCGATTTTTCTCTGAGCGCGCAAGCCCGTTCAATGCAGTTTTACCATTTCGCGCCGTACTGAATCATCACCTACAACGCGTGCTAGACAATGTTTTTTTGGTTGTTTTTTTTAAATATCATTATTATTATTATTTTTTTTTGTTGCTTGCTTTCTTCTGAAGATAGCAATTTTGGTAAGCTTCGTCATTTTAACATTTCTTTATAACTTTGCATTCGGCCTAGTGCCGATTTTTATACTGAAAGAAAATGTGGCGAGACATGCCGTAATTTGCTCGATTCTGGTACCGGTGTCTATAGAGCTCCTGCATTGATTTACATGGGTAATATTAAAATTGAAATATCTCAAGAACCGAATACTGTATGACACTGAAACAAACTTTGAAATAAAGCTTTTACATTTCTCTATCTGTTTTATGTCATTTTGGTGTTTGTCGGATAAGTGTGATTTTGCTATCAACTGCAGATAGCTCAAATTTAAATGCCCGTTGGTTGTCGTTTTTGTCTGCTGAACGAGATAGCTGATAACTCAAATAAAATGCAGGCCTATGTTTTCATTGTCCCCTGTGCGAGATATATATTTTCGAATCGAATTAGGCCTACTGGTGATGATCTACTGAGAATCAAATTAAAATTGCAAAAATATGTTGCGAAATTTTTTTTTGGTTTAATTTGGGACTAGGGCCTATATGCGTTAATTTGATACTTTATGAGATTCTAAATGCTAGGCCTATCTTCAGTAGATATAGCGAAAAAATTCGCGCACGGTTACTCTGCGCGAATAACAAAAATCGGCATTCGGCCTATATGCCGCGCTATTAAAAAAAAGGGGGGAAGAGGTAAAAAATAGAGAAACAGGCAGATGCGGAAAGTGATGAGTCTGTAATATCGCTTTAAACTTTCTGATCGGCACTAATGTATTAGAAAGACAAAACTCGCCGCTACATGATGAAGTAAAAATTTAGAGAAAATAATGTAAAACATTATTTCTAGAGTAGAAAGATGCAATGAATCGGGATGAGATTCTAAATGCTATTTATTTATTAGGCCCGCAATGCTATCTTCAGAAGATAGCCGTTTGCGGGCGCGTTCCGCGAAAATGATGCAGATCGTAAATGATGCATGCCGTAAGTGGGCTCGCGCGTGTTCACAGAAGATGATGCATGTCGCAACGGGTGATTTGCAAATCGCACCGTAAATGGTATCTTGGGTAGATAAAAAACAAACAAACAAACAGACAGACAGACAAACAGACAGACAGACAGACAGACAGACAGACAGACAGACAGACAGACAGACAGACAGACAGACAGACAGACAAACAAACAAACAAACATGAAATATATAAAAAAAATATACCAAATGATCTTTCTCGGCATTCGGCCTATATGCCAAGCTATAAAAAAAAAAAGGGGGCAAAAGAGGTAAAAATAGAAAAACAGTCAGATGCGGAAAGTGATGAGTCTGTAATATCGCTTTAAACTTTCAGATCGGAACTAATGTATTAGAAAGAAAAAATTCGCCGCTACATGATGAAGTAAAATTTAGAGAAAATAATGTAAAACATTACTTCTAGAGTATAAAGATGCAATGAATCGGGATGAGATTCTAAATGCTATCTTCAGTAGATATAGCGAAAAAATCCTAAAACGCGCACGGTTACATGTACTCTGCCCGAATTAAAAAATCGGCATTCGGCCTATATGCCGCGCTATTAAAAAAAAAAGGGGGGAGAAAAAAAAGAGGTAAAAATAGAGAAACATGCAGATGATAATCTCTGCTTTATAAGTGCCGTGCCGTTTAAAATTTTGGTCAGTTTCGTCATTTTTACATTTCTTTATAGCTCTGCATGCCGATTTTTCTCTGAGCGCGCAAGCCCGTTCAATGCAGTTTTACCATTTCGCGCCGTACTGAATCATCACCTACAACGCGTGCTAGACAATGTTTTTGGGTTTTTTTTTTAAATAGGCCTATCATTATTATTATTATTATTTTTGTTGCTTGCTTTCTTCTGAAGATAGCAATTTTGGTCAGCTTCGTCATTTTAACATTTCTTTATAACTTTGCATTCGGCCTAGTGCCGATTTTTATACTGAAAGAAAATGTGGCGAGACATGCCGTAATTTGCTCGATTCTGGTGCCGGTGTCTATAGAGCTCCTGCATTGATTTACATGGGTAGGGGAGAGCGGGGAGTGTTCGCCCTATTTTTTTCTGACCAGCCTAGCGATGCCAATTTTAAGGTTAGGGATGACCTGATTAGCCTATGTGAAAGCCCTATGTCTTAGCTATTTACGGCCACAATCTCAGAACTATAGGCATTACAATAGCAACAGGATAGAGCAAACAAAAAAGTTTTGCAAAGTGGCGAACTTGCCCCATATCGGGGCAGGTTCGCCCATATGGTGGGGTAAGTTCACCCTAATCACAAAAAAAGGTTTAAACATTACATAACAATAACATATTCAATGCAAACATTTAGCAAGAGTATACAGGGCATTCATTCTCTTTTGGGGAGCCACTAAATTTGTTGCAGGGGTTAGGTCAGGGTTAAATGTAGGGGTCCAAAGTGAGCTTAAACGTATCATGTTTACAACTTCGAGGAGATTATGGATTAAGACATAAACGATGGTACGAGTAATAAAGATACCACAAAACTTAAAAAAACATGCTTTTCAGTAGTTTTACCTTGTTTAATGGGATAATTATCAATATTTTGCATAATACGCTGATGGGGCAAGTCCGCCCTCCAGTTTGGGGTAAGTCCGCCTGGGGAAGATATAGGGCGAACATGCCCCATCCTCAAAGGGCGAACGTGCCTTTTGTACTATTTTGTATTTTCTTCAGGGTATGCAAAATACAAATCGAATAAGGAGTTTATAACTGCATTGAATCTTTGACAAATCCCATATGTTCCCAATACAAATTTCCATTAAAACCATATGTATTTATGTATCAATGATAATACAACATTATTAATGCAAGAAAAAATTACGTTTTCATGTAATTTTTTTGTTTTGGCTGCAGTTCGATGAACACGTCTCTATATGTCGCGTAGCTAATATGAGAAGTTTATAATGACCTATATCACCTAATTTTGCCATCACCAAATTCCCCGATAGCCGTAGTTCTGAGAAACAAGGGGTGGGCGAACCTGCCCCTAGGGCGAACACTCCCCGCTCTCCCAAAATTGAAATATCTCAAGAACCGAATACTGTATGACACTGAAACAAACTTTGAAATAAAGCTTTTACATTTCTCTATCTGTTTTATGTCATTTTGGTGTTTGTCGGATAAGTGTGATTTTGCTATCAACTGCAGATAGCTCAAATTTAAATGCCCGTTGGTTGTCGTTTTTGTCTGCTGAACGAGATAGCTGATAGCTGAAATAAAATGCAGGCCTATGTTTTCATGGTCCCCTGTGCGAGATATATATTTTCGAATCGAATTAGGCCTACTGGTGATGATCTACTGAGAATCAAATTAAAATTGCAAAATATGTTGCGAAATTTTGTTTTGGTTTAATTTGGGACTATATGCGTTAATTTGATACTTTATGAGATTCTAGGCCTATCTTCAGTAGATATAGCGAAAAAAATCGCGCACGGTTACTCTGCGCGAATAACAAAAATCGGCATTCGGCCTATATGCCGCGCTATTAAAAAAAAGGGGAAAGAGGTAAAAATAGAGAAACAGGCAGATGCGGAAAGTGATGAGTCTGTAATATCGCTTTAAACTTTCTGATCGGGACTAATGTATTAGAAAGACATAACTCGCCGCTACATGATGAAGTAAAAATTTAGAGAAAATAATGTAAAACATTATTTCTAGAGTAGAAAGATGCAATGAATCGGGATGAGATTCTAAATGCTATTTATTAGGCCCGCAATGCTATCTTCAGAAGATAGCCGTTTGCGGGCGCGTTCCGCAAAAATGATGCAGATCGTAAATGATGCATGCTATCTTCAGTAGATATAGCGAAAAAATCCTAAAACGCGCACGGTTACATGTACTCTGCCCGAATTAAAAAATCGGCATTCGGCCAATATGCCGCGCTATTAAAAAAAAAAGGGGGGGGGAAAAAAAGAGGTAAAAATAGAGAAACATGCAGATGATAATCTCTGCTTTATAAGTGCCGTGCCGTTTAAAATTTTGGTCAGTTTCGTCATTTTTACATTTCTTTATAGCTCTGCATGCCGATTTTTCAATGAGCGCGCAAGCCCGTTCAATGCAGTTTACCATTTCGCGCCGTACTGAATCATCACCTACAACGCGTGCTAGACAATGTTTTTTGGGGTTTTTTAAATATCATTATTATTATTATTATTATTTTGTTGCTTGCTTTCTTCTGAAAATAGCAATTTTGGTCAGCTTCGTCATTTTAACATTTCTTTATAACTTTGCATTCGGCCTAGTGCCGATTTTTATACTGAAAGAAAATGTGGCGAGACATGCCGTAATTTGCTCGATTCTGGTGCCGGTGTCTATAGAGCTCCTGCATTGATTTACATGGGTAATATTAAAATTGAAATATCTCAAGAACCGAATACTGTATGACACTGAAACAAACTTTGAAATAAAGCTGTTACATTTCTCTATCTGTTTTATGTCATTTTGGTGTTTATCGGATAAGTGTGATTTTGCTATCAACTGCAGATAGCTCAAATTTAAATGCCCGTTGGTTGTCGTTTTTGTCTGCTGAACGACAATTTAATAATATTCTGACTTAGGATTGTGAACAAAACTTTGTCAGTATTGTCATGTTAGAAATTGAGAAAGGTTGAATATATTTTGTTAGGCCCATCTACTGATGATAGCCTTTTTAAACCTAATGAAATAATACAAAAAAGAAGGAAATCGTAAGACTTAGCATGAGACGAGTCAGAAAGATCATTTGGTGTATTTTTTATATTTCATGTTTGTTTGTCTGTTTGTTTGTTTGTTTGTTTGTTTGTTTGTTTTTTATCTACCCAAGATACCATTTACGGTGCGATTTGCAAATCACCCGTTGCGACATGCATCATCTTCTGTGAACACGCGCGAGCCCACTTACCAGTTGGAGGGCCATTCAACTTTGACGCGCTATTATTAAACTGTACGCTATGAATACGCACACAACGAAAATTTAAATTTGCTTGGTTTGGGTTGCAGTTTTAAAAGCTTCCAAATTTCTCTCTACAACTCCTAATAGCTATATATTTTATATATAACTACAAGAAAGGCTTTCAACATTCCATATATGTTCACAAAAAATACCGTAACTTTGCAAGGAATATGATATGGGCACATAAACACAAATTTTTGTCATGAATTGAGATAAAAGAGTAAGAAAAACTGCGTTATTTTAAAAATGGTGCGAGTTCATAAATCAGGAATTTGCATATGATTAGAAACATGGCTTATTATCCTCATATTAAAAAATCAAGATTTTTGGTTGGTTAAGACAAAAACCTGCCGGAATGAAAAGGGTATTTTACAAGACGGAAAAATACCAGTAAACAGTAGGCCATGCGACAACAGCATTGAGAAGGTTCATGCGAGCAGTGTTAAACTGCGCGCGCGTATTTCACTGAACGCAGATGAATGGCGCGCTTGGGCGCAACAAAGTCACGCGCGTGTACTCGTTCATGGTGTCAAGTCACGCGGTATTGTTATGAAGTTGTTTACTTAATTTTCGTCGATGGGCCTAATCTGGGTAACCAATTTTAACTATTATAACAATTTAGAATTTTAAGTTCAAAATTTGGGACAAAGACTAATCGATAGATAAAGGTTGAAATTACTTGTCTGGCTAAAAATTAGAATGATTAAAGCGTTAAGACAGAAAATATCCGGGTTAGAAGTCCTTAGCAACGAAAATAAATTTGAAGGTAAAGCAAACGCAAAAATCACGAATTCTAACGACAAAAGTAGACAAAATGGAAATCAAGTAGAGAATTGTGAAGATATTTTCTAATAAAACTTATTTGTTAATTGCCCAAGATGATTGGCTACACATAATACGATACATTTCAAATCGAAATTTTCCGCGGGAAAAGTGAAAAAAGCATACCCAAGAGTGCGACGGTCATTTTTGCCAAGGTCGCGTCCGTTAATAATTTGACCTTTAACGGAAAACGCGCATGATGGCCCTCCGACTGTTACGGCATGCATCATTTACGATCTGCATCATTTTCTCGGAACGCGCGTGCAAGCGGTTATCTTCTGAAGATAGCATTGCGGGCCTAATAAAACAACAGAAAATATTTCACAAATTTAGAAAACATCTGTTAGGAAAGTTTGTTTTTGATGTGTTTTGTTTGTTTGTTTGTTTTTTCCGCTATCTATACTCAAGATAGTATTTAAAAAAAAAAAATACAAAAAAAGTAACAAAGTTTGACAATAGAGGATACCCGGTAGTAAAAACAAAATAATATTCCTATCGTTTATTCTCTAATTGACCAGGGCTGTGCGCTTAGAGAAAAACCGGCATTAGGCCGAATGCAAAGCTATAAAGAAATGTTAAAATGACGAAGCTGACCAAAATTGCTATCTTCAGAAGATAGCAAGCAAAAAACATGAAAAATAATAATATTAAAAAACAAATATTGCCTAACACGCGTTGCAGATGATGATGATTCAGTACGGCGCGAAACGGCAAAACTGCATTGACTGGGGCTGCGCTCTTAGAGAAAAATCATCATTAGGCCGAATGCAAAGCTATAAAGAAATGTTTAAATGGCGAAGCTAACAAAAATTGCTATCTTCAGAAGATAGCAAGCAAAAAACATGAACAATAATAATATTAAAAAACAAATATTGCCTAACACGCGTTGTAGAAGATGATGATTCAGTACGGCGCGAAACGGCAAAACTGCATTGACTGGGGCTGCGCTCTTAGAGAAAAATCATCATTAGGCCGAATGCAAAGCTATAAAGAAATGTTTAAATGGCGAAGCTAACAAAAATTGCTATCTTCAGAAGATGGCAAGCAAAAAACATAAAAAATAATAATTTAATTCGCGCAGAGTAACCGTGCGCGTTTTAGGACTTTTTTTTTACTAGGGGCCTATATCTACAGAAGATAGTATTTAGAATCTCATCCCGATTCATTGCATCTTTCTACTCTAGAAATAATGTTTTACATTATTTCTCAAATTATTTTCTTCATCATGCAGCGGCGAATTTTTTCTTTCTAATACATCAGTCCCGATTAGAAAGTTTAAAGCGATATTACAGACTCATCACTTTCTGCATCTGCCTGTTTCACTATTTTTATCTTCTTTTTTTTTTTGCCTTTTTTTAAATAGCTTGGCATATAGGCCGAATGCCGATTTTTTTAATTCGCATCTGTCTGTTTCTCTATATTTAGTAGATAGCACCACTGTTACAACAGTAAAAACACCGATTTATTTCGTTATAGGAAATAACAAAATGCATTAAATTTGAGCTATCTTTAGTAGATAGCAAAAAAGCAAAATATTGATTGAAATAAAAGAAATGATGTCGTACACAATTTATAATTTAATAATATTCTGACTTAGGATTGTGAACAAAACTTTGTCAGTAGCATGTGGCGAGTCAGACAGATCATTTGGTATATTTTTTATATTTCATGTTTGTTTGTCTGTCTGTCTTTTTGTTTGTTTTTTCCGCTATATACTCAAGATAGTATTTTTTTTTATAAAATACAAAGAAAGTAAGTAAGAAAGGTTGATAATATTTTGTTATCTACTGATAATACCATTTGTAGCCGTAGGAACTAATTAAAAAAAGCATAAAAGTCAGAAATTTCATTTGGTATATTTTTCTGTTACTAATGATATTCTGACTTATAGGATTGTGAACAAAGGTTTGAGAAAGGTTCAATAGGCCTATTTTTGATGTTAGGCCCATCTACTGATGATAGCCTTTTTAAACCTAATGAAATAATACAAAAAAGAAGGAAATCATAAGACTTAGCATGGGACGAGTCAGAAAGATCATTTCGTATATTTTTTTATATTTCATGTTTGTTTGTCTGTTTGTTTGTTTTTTATCTACCCAAGATACCATTTAGGCCTACGGTGCGATTTGCAAATCACCCGTTGCGATATGCATCATCTTCTGTGAACACGCGCGAGCCCAATGATATAAAGCGTATACACTGTTAGAAAAAAACCTGTATTTTACCGGTAAAATACCGGCGTCCCAACTGCCAGTATTTTACCGGTAAAATACAGCAACCGTAAACAAGAATTGACCGTTAATTGAACAATTCGTTTGATTTTTTAACGGATGCTGTATTTTACCGGTAAAATACTGGCAGCTGGGACGCCGGTATTTTACCGGTAAAATACAACAACCATAAACAAAATTGACCGTTAATTGAACAATTCGTTTGATTTTTTAACGGTTGTACGTTTTCTCCTAAAAACCGGGTTTTTTCCTTCGTGCCCGTTACTGGTAAATTAACAGTGGAATAATGCAATAATACGACTTTTAACGTTTTTTAAGAGGTCCTTAAATTCTAATAACAACGTTAATTAACGATAACAGTGTTATTTTATGGTACTTTCTACATAAATGACCCGTTATTTGGAGTATCTGGGCAGTATAAATGCCATCTTCAGCCGTAATATAACACTATACTATCTCTTAATTAACAACATTTTAGGTAAAATGACGCTTGACAATGTCAACAAACGATGTTTTAATGTTATTTAACAGTTGGCGTGAACATACATGATAGATGTTATTTTACTGAGATCGTGTATAATTTCAGTTCTACTGTAAATAAACGTGGCAGAATGTTATTCCATAGTAAAATTGTATATTTCAGGGAGTAACGTAAACAAACTATTGTACTGTAAAATAGCGTTGAAGGCGGTTATTTTACAGTCACTTTGTATATTCCACGTCAGGTCGTTATTTCACAGTCAATTTGTATATTCTAGGTAGCAACGTAAATAAACTTTTGTTAAATAAAAAAATAGCATTGAAGACGTTATTTCAGGGAGTAACGTAAATAAACTATTGTACTGTAAAATAGCGTTGAAGGCGGTTATTTCAGTCAATTTGTATATTCCACGTGAGGCCGTTATTTCGCATTCAATTTGTATATTCCAGGTAGTAACG
Source organism: Amphiura filiformis (assembly GCF_039555335.1). NCBI lineage: Eukaryota > Metazoa > Echinodermata > Ophiuroidea > Amphilepidida > Amphiuridae > Amphiura > Amphiura filiformis. Next base: position 60,937,521 of record NC_092632.1, read on the forward strand.
TAAACACAGGTTTGTACTGCAAAATTTACAATACAAACTAGTTTATTTACGTTTAATTGCAGACGTTGCTACAGGTAACGTAAATAAACATCTGAAAATTAAAGTTGTTGACTGATCATTAATTGTTATAAATCATGCCTTCGTAACACATTCATGCTGTGAGTACTCAGCAAACTAATTTGAAAAGGAATAAACAACAAATCACACGAAGGTGTTTTCACAATCTGTTTATTAATCAGCACAGCTGAGATAAACAACAACAAACAGATGAACAAGATCAGTAAAATCTTATAAACATTGGTTTCCTCAAAATGCAGAGAGCCCTTTGTTGAACTAAACCCTCGAAACTTACACATGCAACAAATACAATGTATCAATATACATGTAAATCTGTCAGTCTATATCAAAACGACTTTTGGTACAATAATACAGAGTATGAAAAATGAAATTAAAAAGATTAGTCGTGTCCACACAGTAAGGTTTAAGACATTTAAACCCAGGTTTAAATTCAGATGGATTTAGCGGCGGGTTTAAATTGCTGTCTGAACGATCATCGGATTTAAGTCTAGCAGATTTATCGAGCCCTAAATCCGCCAATTTAACCCTGCTTTTGACCAGGGTTAGTAGCGGGTTTAAGCTTAAATCCGCTGTGTATGAACGGTGTTCGTAGAGCTGTCGGGTTTAAGGGGTAAAAACTAACATAATGCCCATTGAACTACGCAGTTTAGATAGAAGCGAACTCTATTACATGTATTATGCCTATAGGGTGCCGATTTCATGATGGAAGCAGGTATTACGAGTTGAGTTATAAATTTTAGAATTTCATGTTTCATATTTTGATCGCGTTAGGCCCCTACTATATAAAAGTCACGGTCAACGTTTTTAGCTATTCGGGGCAGCAGAGGAAAGGGCAAATTTTCATCATGCTGTAGGCCTATAGGCCTATCATTCGAATTTCAACAACGGGTATTTTCGTGCCAAAGTATTGCTTTGAACTTGAAGATAAAACATCGAAAATTGTCATGTGCACACTTGTACATTTCGTATAATCGAAAGTTCTAAGGAAATATGCTCAAATAGCACATAGTCTAAACCCGGGTTTAAGCTTATTGGATTTAGGCACTAAACCTGACTGTCTGGACGTGCAGAGATTCTATCGGATTTATTTTAATTGCAGCGGATTTATAGGTGATAAAGATAAACCTGGATTTAAATACATGTGAGAACGCAGCTTAAGTTGACTTATTTCCTGTGTAACTAAGTAAATAAGCATTTAATTATTACAAATTTGGTAGCATTTTTAGGAAGTGAAATATAAGTAAAAGTAGGCCTTGATGATTAACTAAGAGTATCTGATTTCTTATTCTCAGACCAAGTCCATCGTTTTGATATGAATTGACACAAATAGCAATAGCAATATAAATAACGTGCTATTTTTTATATTTTCAACAACTTCACTTTCACATAATTTGAGGCCAAAAATATAAACTCAAACATAGAAAATCATGTATAGGCCTGCACTGTGAATTCCCTTCTTGGAATTTGTTCATTGAATACTTCTTGATATCTTCTTAATGTTATTTTTGATATTTTTATCAACTTTACACTTTCACATAATTTGTGAGGCCAAAAATATAAACTCAAACATAGAAAATCATGTATAGGCCTAGGCCTGCACTGTGAATTCCTTCTTGGAATTTGTTCATTGAATACTTCTTGATATCTTCTTAATGTTATTTTTGATATTTTTATCAACTTTACACTTTCACATAATTTGTGAGGCCAAAATATAAACTCAAACATAGAAAATCATGTATAGGCCTAGGCCTGCACTGTGAATTCCCTTCTTGGAATTTGTTCATTGAATACTTCTTGATATCTTCTTAATGTTATTTTTGATATTTTTATCAACTTTACACTTTCACATAATTTGTGAGGCCAAAATATAAACTCAAACATAGAAAATCATGTATAGGCCTAGGCCTGCACTGTGAATTCCCTTCTTGGAATTTGTTCATTGAATACTTCTTGATATCTTCTTAATGTTATTTTTGATATTTTTATCAACTTTACACTTTCACAAAATTTGTGAGGCCAAAAATATAAACTCAAACAGAGAAAATCATGTATAGGGCTAGGCCTGCACTTTGAATTTCCCTTTTTGGAATTTGTTCATTGAATACTTCTTGATATCTTCTTAATGTTATTTTTGATATTTTTATCAACTTTACACTTTCACATAATTTGTGAGGCCAAAAATATAAACTCAAACATAGAAAATCATGTATAGGCCTAGGCCTGCACTGTGAATTCCTTCTTGGAATTTGTTCATTGAATACTTCTTGATATCCTCTTAATGTTATTTTTGATATTTTTATCAACTTTACACTTTCACAAAATTTGTGAGGCCAAAATATAAACTCAAACATAGAGAATCATGTATATAAGCCTGCACGGTGAATTCCCTCTTGGAATTTGTTCATTGAATACTTCTTGGTATCTTCTTAATGCTATTTTTGATATTTTTATCAACTTTACATTAAATTCATATAATTTGTGAGGCCAAAAATATAAACTCAAACATAGAAAATCGTGTATAGGCCTGCACTGTGAATTCCCCTCTTGGAATTTGTACATTGAATACTCCTTGGTATCTTTTTAATGATATCTTTTATATTTTCATCAACTTAAGGAGGAGCTGACCCTTCGCGTTTTTTTTTCATGCACCTAATTACTAACAGTATTCCTGACTATATTCTGAAGAATTGGGAAGGGCTACAAAAACCAAAGTTACCATGACTATAGCCAAGATTACCATCATCATGTCTATGAAGTTTGATTTTGTTTAGCTTTTACAAATTTTCTTCGAGAGTGTAAAATGTTCGAAAAACAAAAGTTTTGAACATTTGACACTATATGCGAAAACAATAAAAGCTAAACAAAATCAAAATACATAGAAAAGATAGAAAAAACCTTAGCTATATTCATAGCAACTTTCATTTTCTAGCCTTTCCCAATTCTTCACAATACAACCTAGAGTAGTACCGCTAGGTGCACGAAGGGTCGGCTCCCCCTTAAAACTTTCACAAACTTTTTGTGAGGCCAAAATATAAACTCAAACATAGAAAATCGTGTATAGGCCTGCACTGTGAATTCCACTCTTGGAATTTGTTCATTGAATACTCCTTGGTATCTTCATAATACTCCATGACTTAAACAGATTACAAAGACTAGAATAAATACTTGATGACAGAGGCCAAGTCCCAACCCAAACTCACTCCATAAGTAAGCAATGTGCTGGTGGTATGATTTGAACCCAGAATCTCCTGGTCACTAGTCTGTACAATTAACATGATTAATGGTACGGTACTGTAGAACTAATCACAGTAATGCTAGACAAAAAGCATTGATCACTTTTCAATTAGTTTTGAGTGGAATTATCAATCTGTCTTGAGTTTTGCCATAGAGTAGCCCATGTCTCTCACTGGTGAACTATCAGTTCATTTGTAATACTTTTAGCTCCCTTATTTGTGAGTCTCACTATGATTGGCTACTTGGGCAACTGGTGTGTTGCAACTGGTTCGACCACGTATTGTTCGTGTATTACACAATAAACAGTGGCGCAATATTGAACCAGCACTTTTGTTTCACGATTGCCGAAGTTTGAACCCAATCATAGCTCTAGTAACCAGTCACATTTCTCAATTGTTGATATAGATATATGCAACAACCTACTCTGAACAGAATACATAATTCAGAACAGTAAACATCAATTCGACATCTGATGATTTAGATGATAAGATATAGCTTCCTTTATCCGTTCAATTTCAAAGTCTATAGCCAATCACTTTCAAAGTCTTTCAGTTTGTTACATAGTTGGAGGACTTGTGGATGAACGGCTGTCTTCTTGCCTTTCTTTTTACTTCTCTTGGACCCTTGACTAGGGTTGATGCCAAGGAAGCACCTGAAATCAAATTCATACATTCATATCAGTTCATTCAATATCAGTGACAATACATTGTAATTTGTAGTTTTTATTATTGAATAATATTCTATGTAAAAGATTTTCATAGACATTGAATGCTGTTAACATAAGTCACAAACATCTAAGAATATGGTTCATTCATATATCAAAAGGGTTTTGCACTAAATTATTACAACGAAAGGTATTTAAGTTGAAACTTATGCACTACATGGATTTTTCATATTAGTTTATTTTGAAGGACTGTATAATTTTAACATTTTTGACCTACTGTGGACTAACCACTCTACAAATTATGATTTTCCCACTAGTTACAGGCCCATACACATCAACTGACACTGATTGATGATCACATGATTCAGGTGTTTCTGTTTAATGTTAAGGTTGGATTCAGGTACAGCAATTTGTCCATTTGAACTGTTGATGAAATCTATACAGCAGATTTGCCAATAATAAAATGAATATTTTAACTTGTTTCAAGCATTACTAAATACTATTAAAAAAAATATCATCAGACATTGGAAGCAATCAAAATATGCACATTATTTAGTTTTCATCATTGTTATTATAATTAAAAAGCTACAAGGGCTACAATAGTACATGTACAATGAAACCAGTAATGAATGACACATTATTTGAATTCCTATGATCATTTTACATAAAACTCCTCAAATCTATTATAAAAGTTTCAAAATTATTGCAAAAGTTTCAAATAAATTGTGAAATAGCTTCTTGCACCCTCAGTTCATCCAATCCATAATGTGTTGGGCGGTACAAAATGTTAATAATGAAAAACACATCACACAACACCTCAAAGCAAATGAAGCAGAGAAATAAACATCCTTATATATAATCTTACCTCTGAATAAATTCCAATGTTGCTCCGATATTCTCAGGGTACTCGAAGTTAAAGACGTAGAATGTAGAGAACCACAGGGCCAATGCTGACAGCTGGTTGGTGATGAGATCAATGACTACCTTCCCATTTATTGTCAGTGAGAACTTGTTAGTGTCAAATGATGAATCTCCTATTTAAAGTAAAGAAAGATAAAATGCATTGCATACACACAATGAAAGGAATGCCAGTTAAAGGGACAGTCAGTGATTGTACAGAGATTCAACATCCCCTTTTAATGTTATGTATAGGTAGATATACCAAAGATCACTTTAATTCCAAACTTTTAGCCAAGTCTGACCTTCCGTTTAGAAGTTATGCAATATTGTGTGCATTGCATTGTTCCATAGGCTTCTATGGCGAATTTCTGATGCCCGCGCATCAGAAAATAAAGATTGACTCTCGTTCACAAACTGTATAGTTTGTGCAAGATTCCTTTTCAGGCTAACCTTCCCCAACAAGCAAAAAAAAAAGGTATGTGTGAAAAAAGTTTGACCTTGACCCGCAGATCTCTGACTGTCCTTTAAGCATTCGCACATGATTTCATATTGAAAACAATAATAAATTCCAAAGCGATTATTGTTTCCAAGTAAAAGTACTACTTTTTCTGAAAGAAAATTTGATGAGGAATTCAAATCTGTGACTATTTTCCTTCAAGTGTAGAAGAAATTTAAAACAAACTGATTTAAAACTATGACAAAATTACATATTTTGGATCTACCTGTAACTTGGTTGGACAACATTATGTTTACATTACAAGTTTGTCTCATTTGAAGGGCTAGTATGTCCTTAACTGATGAACTGGCATCTGTGCAGTTTGATTACTCTCTCAAAATTACATTGAATTAATTTATGAACTGACACAATTAGCAACCAAGATTGGCTCCAACTTTATATTGGGTGATAATGAATAAAACTTAACTTCTAAACCTCCTTTTAGCTACTAGGCCTATGTTTTAAGCTAAAGCAATACTGACATGTCAGGCTATATATTTAGTTCAGAAAATGATCTTTCTTGGCTTTTGTCAGTTAGGCCTAAGTGTTTCCTGACTGGATTATGAGTGTTTGTTGCAAAAATCCACAAGAGAATTTCTATGCTTATTCATTTATTCCCAAAGTTTCATGACCAGGTTTTTGCTCTTTGCTGGATAAAAATCAAATGTGCAAAAATTTAGGTACTTTCCAGAAAAATGTAATTCAAAGATTATTAAAATGTCAATTTAACCTCTCAATGAGCTAAGTCAATTGTCTTTACAAATTTTTAAAGGTAGAAAGCAAATTGATTTTAGAGCTTATTTTTTTAGACTACTCTCAGAAATAAGGGTTCTAAAAGGGTTCTTCACTTGTCCTCTATATGGCACCCTTTAAGGTTCTAAAAGGAACCACTAAGACACTCTAGGGAACCTTTATTGGTTCTTAATGTAACAAGCTATAGAACCTTAAAGGGTTCCTGAATTTTCTGTAACCTTTTTTGAGGGTTCAATAGCCAGGGTTCCATATAAAAAAAAAAAAGGTTTCAGTTGGCACCCCTTTTTCTGAGAGTGTAAGTGATAATCGATAGCCAATAAAGCCACAATGAATAGAACTTACCATGGGCAACAAGACAAGGTGTTGCCGGTAACTCCAGTGTTTCAATGGTAGAAGCTGAAGTACTTGTTCTGTAAAAAAATAGCATTGAAGACGTTATTTCAGGGAGTAACGTAAATAAACTATTGTACTGTAAAATAGCGTTGAAGGCGGTTATTTCAGTCAATTTGTATATTCCACGTGAGGCCGTTATTTCGCAATTTGTATATTCCAGGTAGTAACGTAAACACAGGTTTGTACTGCAAAATTTACAATACAAACTAGTTTATTTACGTTTAATTGCAGACGTTGCTACAGGTAACGTAAATAAACATCTGAAAATTAAAGTTTTACCGGTAAAATACAGCAACCATAAACAAGAATTGACCGTTAATTGAACAATTCGTTTGACTTAAACCATGTGAACTAAAACAACTAGCGTTTACTTGCCTGTCTCTGTTAAAGTTGACCAGCAAAGAAGCGATCTAGCAAACTTATCAAAGTAAAACACTTCGACGCCACGGTCGTCTTCTTCAAGTCCTATCGGCCGATATACGTCTCATTACAGCGCGCAACGGCTACTCCCCGGGGCTGCTCCTCTGCATGCGGTATTCTGATACTAACAGCGCATCCTCAGTTCAATCAATTATGCATAATTACCCAGCGAAAACGGTCTATAAAGTATTATTACAGGAGACCTGTGAACTTACGGGTTTTCAAAAAAGAAAATACATTTTTTATTTGTTTGTTTCTGTAAATTTACGGATTTACCAGAACATCCATATTTTTTTCTGTAAAATAACATTAATTCCGTAAAAATACGGAATGATTCCGAGTTGTTTGGAATATTTACCGTTAAAACTCTACGGAATATTACGAATATTCTGTATTTTTAAGGAATATTTTCCGTAAGAAACCTCGTTTTATTCTGTATTTTTAATGAATAAGTTTTACGGAATGAATAAATTACAATTTACGGATGTTCCGTAACCCTGCTGCCGGAATGTTCCGTAAAATAACGGAATAGTTTGCTTCTATAAAACTATGAAAATATATCTCAAAACACTTAAAAAGTGAAGTATAATGTTGAAAAACAATTAGGGTCCTATGTGTGTTTACCTGCGGTAGGATCAATTCACATTTATATTATGATTTAATTTGATATTTTTAACAGTGATGGTGTTAATTAAAAAAAAAAAAAATGGTGAAAGTCATATTTTACCTGTAAATTAACTTCATACTAATATTTTAACGGTTTAAACGTATGTTTTATTTGTAAATAAACAATAAATTACATTAAAATTAAATTATAAAAAATTTGCAGATTGTATCGTTAAGAAACAAACTAAACTTTAGATTGACAGGAAAACGTTAAATTGATGACTTTAGCGTCTTGAAAACGGTAAAACTGTTAATTTTCATGTAAATTAACGTTGAACTTCAATTGTGGTACGGGAAATTGTAAATTTACGGTTGTTTACCATAATGTTGTGTAAAATTTGTTCAAATATAGTATAAGCCGTATTTTTACCTGTAAATTAACATTCTAACAATTTTTAACAATGTTAGTAATGCACTTTTAAAAGAAACTGTAAGAAAACGTTCAAACGCATGTTTTTATATTTAAATAAACAGTAAATTACATTAAATATACAGTCATTTGTTTAATTTTGCACATTACATCGTAAAAAACCGAAACATTACATTGACAGGAAAACGTATAATTATACTGATTTTTTAGCGTCTTTTTGTATATAAATTGTTTTGAAAACGGGAAAAACTTTTAATTTTTCATGTAAATTAACGTTGAACTTCAATTGTGGTACGGGAAATTGTAAATTTACGGTTGTTGACCATGATGTTGTGTAAAATATGGTATAAGCCGTATTTTTACCTGTAAATTAACATTCTAACGATTTTAACAGTGTCTGTAATGTAATTTTAAAAGAAACTGTAAGAAAACATTCAAACGCATGTTTTTATTTGTAAATAAACAGTAAATTACATTAAATATACAGTCATTTGTTTAATTTTGTATATTGTATCGTTAAAAATAAACTAAGCATTACATTTACAGGAAAACGTAAAATTGCTGATTTTTAGCGTCTTTTTTGTGTAAATTGTTTTAAAAACGGGAAAAACTGTTTAATTTTCATGTAAATTAACTTTCACTTATTTATGATACGGGAAATTGTAAATATACGGTTATTGACCATAATATGTTGTGTAAACTTTGTTTAAATATGGTAAAAAACCGTTTTTTTACCTGTGAATTAACATTCTAACGATTTTAACAGTGTCGTAATGTACTTTTATAAGAAACTGTAAGAAAATGTTCAAACGTATGTTTTATTTGTAAATAAACAGAAAATTATATTAAAATTACAGTAATTTGTTTAGTTTTGTATATTGTTATCGTTAAAAAATAAACTAAACATTACATTTACAGGAAAACGTAAAATTGCTGATTTTTTAACGTCTTTTTTTGTATATATTGTTTTAAAAACGGGAAAAACTGTTTAATTTGCATGTAAATTAACTGTCACTTCAATTGTGGTACGGGAAATTGTAAATTTACGGTTATTGACCATAATGTTGTGTAAACTTTGTTTAAATATGGTAAAAACCGTATTTTTACCTGCAAATTAACATTCTGACGATTTTTAACAGTGTCGGTAATGTACTTTTAAAAGAAACTGTAAGAAAACGTTCAAAATTATGTTTTTATTTGTAAATAAACAGTAAATTGCATTAAAATTACAGTTATTTTTACTTTTGTATATTGTATCGTAAAAAATGGGATATTTGATAAAAAACATTACATATACAGGAAAATGTAAAATTCCTAATTTTTCACCGTATTTTTGTATATAAATTGTTTTAAAACGGTAAAAATTGTATTTTTTCCCTGTAAATTAACGTTCATTTTTAACAGTGTAAGGGGTGTTCCGATTTCAATGCGCGAGCCCACTTACGGCATGCATCATTTACGATCTGCATCATTTTCTCGGAACGCGCGTGCAAGCGGCTATCTTCTGAAGATAGCATTGCGGGCCTAATAAAACAACAGAAAATATTTCACAAATTTAGAAAACATCTGTTAGGAAAGTTTGTTTTTGATGTGTTTTGTTTGTTTGTTTGTTTTTTCCGCTATCTATACTCAAGATAGTATTTTTTTAAAATAAAATACAAAAAAAGTAACACAGTTTGACAATAGAGGATACCCGGTAGTAAAAACAAAATAATATTCCTATCGTTTATTCTCTAATTGACCAGGGCTGTGCGCTTAGAGAAAAACCGGCATTAGGCCGAATGCAAAGCTATAAAGAAATGTTAAAATGACGAAGCTGACCAAAATTGCTATCTTCAGAAGATAGCAAGCAAAAAACATGAAAAATAATAATATTAAAAAACAAATATTGCCTAACACGCGTTGCAGATGATGATGATTCAGTACGGCGCGAAACGGCAAAACATTGACTGGGGCTGCGCTCTTAAAGAAAAATCATCATTAGGCCGAATGCAAAGCTATAAAGAAATGTTTAAATGACGAAGCTGACAAAAATTGCTATCTTCAGAAGATAGCAAGCAAAAAACATAAAAAATAATAATTTAATTCGCCCAGAGTAACCGTGCGCGTTTTAGGACTTTTTTTGCTATATCTACAGAAGATAGTATTTAGAATCTCATCCCGATTCATTGCATCTTTCTACTCTAGAAATAATGTTTTACATTATTTCCTCAAAAATTTTTCTTCACCATGCAGCGGCGAATTTTTTCTTTCTAATACATCAGTCCCGAATAGAAAGTTTAAAGCGATATTACAGACTCGTCACTTTCCGCATCTGCCTGTTTCACTATTTTTATCTCTTTTTTAGCTTTTTTTAAATAGCTTGTCATATAGGCCGAATGTCGATTTTTTAATTCGCATCTGTCTGTTTCTCTATAGGTAGTAGATAGCACCACTGTTACAACAGTAAAAACATCGATTTATTTCGTTATAGGAAATAACAAAATGCATTAAATTGGAGCTATCTTTAGTAGATAGCAAAAGAGCAAAATATTGATTGAAATAAAAGAAATGCTGTCGTACACAATTTATAATTTAATAATATTCTGACTTAGGATTGTGAACAAAACTTTTTCAGTATTGTCATTTTAGAAATTGAGAAAGGTTGAATATATTTTATTAGGCCTATCTACTGATGATAGCATTTATAAACCTAATGAAATAATAAAAAAAGAAGGAAATCATAAGACTTAGCATGAGACGAGTCAGAAAGATCATTTGGTATGTTTTTTTATATTTCATGTTTGTTTGTCTGTTCTGTTCTGTTTGTTTGTTTGTTTGTTTGTTTGTTTGTTTGTTTGTTTGTTTGTTTTTATCTACCCAATATACCATTTACGGTGCGATTTGCAAATCACCCGTTGCGACATGCATCATCTTCTGTGAACACGCGCGAGCCCAATGATATAAAGCGTAAGGAGTGTTCCGATTTCAATGCGCGAGCCCACTTACGGCATGCATCATTTACGATCTGCATCATTTTCTCGGAACGCGCGTGCAAGCGGCTATCTTCTGAAGATAGCATTACGGGCCTAATAAAACAACAGAAAATATTTCACAAATTTAGAAAACATCTGTTAGGAAAGTTTGTTTTTGATGTGTTTTGTTTGTTTGTCAATAGAGGATACCCGGTAGTAAAAACAAAATAATATTCCTATCGTTTATTCTCTAATTGACCAGGGCTGTGCGCTTAGAGAAAAATCGGCATTAGGCCGAATGTAAAGCTATAAAGAAATGTTTAAATGACGAAACTGACCAAAATTGCTATCTTCAGAAGATAGCAAGCAAAAAACATGAAAAATAATAATATTAAAAAACCAAATATTGCTTAACACCCGTTGTAGATGATGATGATTTAGTACGGCGCGAAACGGCAAATCTGCATTGACTGGGGCTGTGCTGTTAGAGAAAAATCATCATTAGGCCGAATGCAAAGCTATAAAGATAATGTTTAAATGACGAAGCTGACAAAAATTGCTATCTTCAGAAGATAGCAAGCAAAAAACATAAAAAATTATAATTTAATTCGCGCAGAGTAACCGTGCGCGTTTTAGGACTTTTTTTGGCTATATCTACTGAAGATATAGTATTTAGAATCTCATCCCGATTCATTGCATCTTTCTACTCTAGAAATAATGTTTTACAATATTTTCTCAATTTTTTTTCTTCATCATGCAGCGGCGAATTTTTTCCTTCTAATACATCAGTCCCGATTAGAAAGTTTAAAGCGATATTACAGACTCATCACTTTCCGCATCTGCCGGTTCCTCTATTTTTATCACTTTTTTGCCTTTTTTTTAAATAGCTTGGCATATAGTCCAAATGCCGATTTTTTAATTCGCATCTGTCTGTTTCTCTATATTTAGTAGGTAGCACCACTGTTACAACAGTAAAAACATCGCGTATCGATTTATTTCGTTATAGGAAATAATGTAAAACATTACTTCTAGAGTATAAAGATGCAATGAATCGGGATGAGATTCTAAATGCTATCTTCAGTAGATATAGCGAAAAAATCCTAAAACGCGGCACGGTTACATGTACTCTGCCAAAAATAAAAAATCGGCATTCGGCCTATATGCCGCGCTAAAAAAAAAAAAAGGGGGAAAAAAGAAGGTAAAAATAGAGAAACATGCAGATGATAATCTCTGCTTTATAAGTGCCGTGCCGTTTAAAATTTTGGTCAGTTTCGTCATTTTTACATTTCTTTATAGCTCTGCATGCCGATTTTTCTCTGAGCGCGCAAGCCCGTTCAATGCAGTTTTACCATTTCACGCCGTACTGAATCATCACCTACAACGCGTGCTAGACAATGTTTTTTGGTTTTTTTAAATATCATTATTATTATTATTATTTTTGTTGCTTGCTTTCTTCTGAAGATAGCAATTTTGGTCAGCTTCGTCATTTTAACATTTCTTTATAACTTTGCATTCGGCCTAGTGCCGATTTTTATACTGAAAGAAAATGTGGCGAGACATGCCGTAATTTGCTCGATTCTGGTGCCGGTGTCTATAGAGCTCCTGCAATGATTTACATGGGTAATATTAAAATTGAAATATCTCAAGAACCGAATACTGTATGACACTGAAACAAACTTTGAAATAAAGCTTTTACATTTCTCTATCTGTTTTATGTCATTTTGGTGTTTGTCGGATAAGTGTGATTTTGCTATCAACTGCAGATAGCTCAAATTTAAATGCCCGTTGGTTGTCGTTTTTGTCTGCTGAACGAGATAGCTGATAGCTGAAATAAAATGCAGGCCTATGTTTTCATTGTCCCCTGTGCGAGATATATATTTTCGAATCGAATGAGGCCTACTGGTGATGATCTACTGAGAATCAAATTAAAATTGCAAAATATGTTGCGAAATTTTGTTTTGGTTTAATTTGGGACTATATACGTTAATTTGATACTTTATGAGATTCTAAATGCTAGGCCTATCTTCGGTAGATATAGCGAAAAAAATCGCGCACGGTTACTCTGCGCGAATAACAAAAATCGGCATTCGGCCTATATGCCGCGCTATTAAAAAAAAGGGGGGAAAGAGGTAAAAATAGAGAAACAGGCAGATGCGGAAAGTGATGAGTCTGTAATATGGCTTTAAACTTTCTGATCGGGACTGATGTATTAGAAAGACAAAACTCGCCGCTACATGATGAAGTAAAAATTTAGAGAAAATAATGTAAAACATTATTTCTAGAGTAGAAAGATGCAATGAATCGGGATGAGATTCAAAATGCTATTTATTTATTAGGCCCGCAATGCTATCTTCAGAAGATAGCCGTTTGCGGGCGCGTTCCACAAAAATGATGCAGATCGTAAATGATGCATGCCGTAAGTGGGCTCGCGCGTGTTCACAGAAGATGATGCATGTCGCAACGAGTGATTTGCAAATCGCACCGTAAATGGTATCTTGGGTAGATAAAAAACAAACAAACAAACAAACAAACAAACAAACAAACAGACAGACAAACAAACAGACAGACAGACAGACAGACAGACAAACAAACAAACAAACATGAAATATATTTAAAAATATACCAAATGATCTTTCTTGGCATTCGGCCTATATGCCAAGCTAGAAGAAAAAAAGGGGGCAAAAAAGAGGTAAAAATCGAAAAACAGTCACATGCGGAAAGTGATGAGTCTGTAATATCGCTTTAAACTTTTCAGATCGGAACTAATGTATTAGAAAGAAAGAATTCGCCGCTACATGATGAAGTAAAAATTGAGAGAAAATAATGTAAAACATTACTTCTAGAGTATAAAGATGCAATGAATCGGGATGAGATTCTAAATGCTATCTTCAGTAGATATAGCGAAAAAATCCTAAAACGCGCACGGTTACATGTACTCTGCCCGAATTAAAAATCGGCATTCGGCCTATATGCCGCGCTATTAAAAAAAAAGGGGGGGGGGGGGAAAAAAGAGGTAAAAATAGAGAAACATGCAGATGATAATCTCTGCTTTATAAGTGCCGTGCCGTTTAAAATTTTGGTCAGTTTCGTCATTTTTACATTTCTTTATAGCTCTGCATGCCGATTTTTCTCTGAGCGCGCAAGCCCGTTTAATGCAGTTTTACCATTTCGCGCCGTACTGAATCATCACCTACAACGCGTGCTAGACAATGTTTTTTTGGGTTTTTTTTTAAATATCATTATTATTATTATTATTTTTGTTGCTTGCTTTCTTCTGAAGATATCAATTTTGGTCAGCTTCGTCATTTTAACATTTCTTTATAACTTTGCATTCGGCCTAGTGCCGATTTTTATACTGAAAGAAAATGTGGCGAGACATGCTGTAATTTGCTCGATTCTGGTGCCGGTGTCTATAGAGCTCCTGCATTGATTTACATGGGTAATATTAAAATTGAAATATCTCAAGAACCGAATACTGTATGACACTGAAACAAACTTTGAAATAAAGCTTTTACATTTCTCTATCTGTTTTATGTCATTTTGGTGCTTTTTGGATAAGTGTGATTTTGCTATCAACTGCAGATAGCTCAAATTTAAATGCCCGTTGGTTGTCGTTTTTGTCTGCTGAACGAGATAGCTGATAGCTGAAATAAAATGCAGGCCTATGTTTTCATTGTCCCCTGTGCGAGATATATATTTTCGAATCGAATTAGGCCTACTGGTGATGATCTACTGAGAATCAAATTAAAATTGTAAAATATGTTGCGAAATTTTGTTTTGGTTTAATTTGGGACTATATGCGTTAATTTGATACTTTATGAGATTCTAAATGCTAGGCCTATCTTCAGTAGATATAGCGAAAAAAATCGCGCACGGTTACTCTGCGCGAATAACAAAAATCGGCATTCGGCATCATCTTCTGTGAACACGCGCGAGCCCACTTACGGCATGCATCATTTACGATCTGCATCATTTTCTCGGAACGCGCGTGCAAGCGGCTATCTTCTGAAGATAGCATTGCGGGCCTAATAAAACAACAGAAAATATTTCACAAATTTAGAAAACGTCTGTTAGGAAAGTTTGTTTTTGATGTGTTTTGTTTGTTTGTTTGTTTTTTTCCGCTATCTATATTCAAAGATAGTATTTTTTTAAAAATAAAATACAAAAAAGTAAGAAAGTTTGACAATAGAGGATACCCGGTAGTAAAAACATATATTCATATCGTTTATTCTCTAATTGACCAGGGCTGTGCGCTTAGAGAAAAATCGGCATTAGGCCGAATGCAAAGCTATAAAGAAATGTTAAAATGACGAAGCTGACCAAAATTGCTATCTTTAGAAGATAGCAAGCAAAAAAACATGAAAAAATAATAATATTTAAAAAAAACCATTGCCTTACGCGTTGTAGCTGATGATGATTCAGTACGGCGCGAAACGGCAAAACTGCATTGACTGGGGCTGCGCTCTTAGAGAAAAATCATCATTAGGCCGAATGCAAAGCTATAAAGAAATGTTTAAATGACGAAGCTGACAAAAATTGATATCTTCAGAAGATAGCAAGCAAAAAACATGAAACATAATAATATTTAAAAAAAAACATTGCCTAACACGCGTTGTAAATGATGATGATTCAGTGCAGTACGGCGCGAAACGGCAAAACTGCATTGACTGGGGCTGCGCTCTTAGAGAAAAATCATCATTAGGCCGAATGCAAAGCTATAAAGAAATGTTTAAATGACGAAGCTGACAAAAATTGCTATCTTCAGAAGATAGCAAGCAAGCAAAAAACATAAAAAATAATAATTTAATTCGCGCAGAGTAACCGTGCGCGTTTTAGGACTTTTTTTTGCTATATCTACTGAAGATAGTATTTAGAATCTCATCCCGATTCATTGCATCTTTCTACTCTAGAAGTAATGTTTTACATTATTTTTTTATATTTCATGTTTGTTTGTCTGTCTGTCTGTTTGTTTTTTCCGCTATCTACTCAAGATAGTATTTTTTTATATAAAATACAAAGAAAGTAAGTAAGAAAGGTTGAAAATATTTTGTTATCTACTGATTTTGATACCATTTGGAGCCGTATGAACTAATTTAAAAAAAGCATAGAAGTCAGAAATTTCATTTGGTATATTTTTCTGTTACTAATAATATTCTGACTTTGGATTGTGAAAAAAAGTTTTTCAGTATTGTCATTTCAAAAATTGAGAAAGGTTGAATAGGCCTATATTTTGTTAGGCCCATTTTCTGATGATAGCCTTTTTAAACCTAATGAAATAATACAAAAAAGAAGGAAATCATAAGACTTAGCATGAGACGAGTCAGAAAAATCATTTGGTATATTTTTTATATTTCATGTTTGTTTGTTTATTTGTTTGTTTGTTTGTTTTTATCTACCCAAGATACCATTTACGGTGCGATTTGCAAATCACCCGTTGCGACATGCATCATCTTCTGTGAACACGCGCGAGCCCACTTACTGCATGCATCATTTACGATCTGCATCATTTTCTCGGAACGCGCGTGCAAGCGGCTATCTTCTGAAGATAGCATTGCGGGCCTAATAAAACAACAGAAAATATTTCACAAATTTAGAAAACATCTGTTAGGAAAGTTTGTTTTTGATGTGTTTTGTTTGTTTTTTCCGCTATCTATACTCAAGATAGTATTTTTTTAAATAAAATAAAATACAAAAAAAGTAAGAAAGTTTGACAATAGAGGATACCCGGTAGTAAAAACAAATATTCCTATCGTTTATTCTCAATTGACCAGGGCTGTGCGCTTAGAGAAAAATCGGCATTGGGCCGAATTTGAAGCTATAAAGAAATGTTAAAGTGACTAAGCTGACCAAATTTGCTATCTTCAGAAGATAGCAAGCAAAAAACATGAAAAATAATAATATTAAAAAAAACCATTGCCTAACACGCGTTGTAGATGATGATGATTCAGTACGGCATGAAACGGCAAAACTGCATTGACTGGGGCTGCGCTCTTAGAGAAAAATCGGCATTAGGCCGAATGCAAAGCTATAAAGAAATGTTAAAATGACGAAGCTGACCAAAATCGCTATCTTCAGAAGATAGCAAGCAAAAAACATGAAAAATAATAATATTAAAAAAAAACACATTGCCTAACACGCGTTGTAAATGATGATGATTCAGTACGGCGCGAAACGGCAAAACTGCATTGACTAGGATGGCGCTCTTAGAGAAAAATCGGCATTAGGCCGAATGCAAAGCTATAAAGAAATGTTAAAATGACGAAGCTGACCAAAATTGCTATCTTCAGAAGATAGCAAGCAAAAAACATGAAAAATAATAATATTTAAAAAAACATTGCCTAACACGCGTTGTAGATGATGATGATTCAGTACGGCACGAAACGGTAAAACTGCATTGACTTGGATGGCGCTCTTAGAGAAAAATCGGCATTAGGCCGAATGCAAAGCTATAAAGAAATGTTAAAATGACGAAGCTGACCAAAATTGCTATCTTCAGAAGATAGCAAGCAAAAAACATTTTAAAAAATAATAATTTAATTCGCGCAGAGTAACCGTGCGCGTTTTAGGACTTTTTTTGCTATATCTACTGAAGATAGTATTTAGAATCTCATCCCGATTCATTGCATCTTTCTACTCTAGAAGTAATGTTTTACATTATTTTCTCAAAACATTTTCTTCATCATGCAGCGGCGAATTATTTCTTTCTAATACATCAGTCCCGATTAGAAAGTTTAAAGCGATATTACAGACTCGTCCCTTTTCGCATCTGCCTGTTTCTCTATTTTTATCTCTTTTTTGCATTTTTTTAATAGCTTGGCATATAGGCCTGGGCCGAATGCCGATTTTTTAATTCGCATCTGTCTGTTTCTCTATATTTAGTACATAGCACCACTGTTACAACAGTAAAAACATCGATTTATTTCGTTATAGGAAATAACAAAATGCATTAAATTTGAGCTATCTTTAGTAGATAGCAAAAGATCAAAATATTGATTGAAATAAAAGAAATGCTGTCGTACACAATTTATAATTTAATAATATTCTTACTTAGGATTGTGAACAAAACTTTGTCAGTATTGTCATTTTAGAAATTGAGAAAGGTTGAATATATTTTGTTAGGCCTATCTACTGATGATAGCATTTTTAAACCTACTAAAATAATACAAAAAAAAGAAGGAAATCATAAGACTTAGCATGAGGCGACCCAGCAAACACAAAACGTTTTCGACATCATTTGCAAAAGGTTATAAAAGGTTCTCAGAAAACGTTTAAATGTCGGGTTATAGAAAGGGTATATTAAAAGTATAAAACGTTTTCATAACCTTAAAAACATTTTTGATAATCTACTGCTCAGCAAACAAAATGTTTTACAGAAAACGTTTAAATGTCGGGTTATATAAAGGGTATAAAAACGTTATAATAACATTCCAAAAACATTCTTGAAAACTTGATACAAAACATTCTAAACAGAATGTTATTTTGAGGTTGAAAAAATATTTTGCGAAAAACATTTGCCCAAAATATTTTCAATAACGTTTTAAAAACGTTTCATGACCTTTATATAACCCGACATTTAAATGTTATTAAAAAGGTTTTGGAAAAAAACATTTTAAGAACATTTCTGTGTGTGCTGGGTTCAAACATTTTAACATAATGTTATTTCAGTATTGGCACAATATTTGGCAAAAATGTTTGTAAGAATAGTTTACAATAACATTTTTTGGGCATAGCTACAGAATACCCACCACACCATGGGCACAGCCCCGAGCTGCTTTGTACGCAATATCCCCCTCAATTTGATATTTTCTTGTATTTTGACAAATAATCCCCCTATAGTCACATCATAATTTCTTTTACATTTTGGTTCTTGGACAAATGTCTTCAACGAAGCGCCATCTATCTAGTAGTTGGACAAATAATCCCCCTACAATCACGACATGGCTTTTTGGATTCTGGTATTTGGACAAATAATTTCAGACAGAGAGGGCGTGTTGGTTGAAAACAGCCCGACGGTGTTGGTCGGCGTAGACGCAGTTGAAAATTCAATGTCTTCAACGAAGCGCCACCTATTTAGTAGTTGGACAAATAACCCCCTACAGTCACGTCTTAATGTCTTGGATTCTGGTAATTGGACAAATAACCGAACACACTTGTACACAGAGAGGGCGATTTATCCAAAAGGTATTATTCGGCGTAGACGCAGTTCAAAACTCATTATTTGAGTACGTCCAAGGTCCCGCACCATGGGCCATTAACCAAGTGCGTCCATGTCCAAATAGGATATGCACGCAATTCTTGGTTTTATGTTGGCGCAGTCGGCGCAGACGTAGTTCTGAATTCGATAGAGGGCTTATAGGTCTTGGTTTTATGTTGGCGCAGTCGGCGTAGACGTAGTTCTGAATTCGATATGGGGCTTTGAAAACAGCATGCTTCTTAACAGGACATAGACACACTTGCGTGTAGGTTTTGACCTCGCCGCAGTCGGCGTGGACATAGTTGAGAATTCGCAGTGTATCGTAATTAATGGACACACTTGCGTGTAGGTATAGACCTCATAGTTGAGAACTCGCAGTGTTCCTTACTTAAACACAATGCACGACTAAACACAATGTATGAGGGAATGCCTCGTTCTAACAAGAAAGCCCGACTGCGCGTTGGGACGAGAGACCTTATTTTTTGTAGTATATTTAGAATCAATCGTATCAACTTTTTACTTGAGTTGTAAAAACCATAAAAAGAGTCTCAATCAGTCTCATTAATTTTTATCTATTTTGCTGTTTGTTGGTATAAAAAAATGTGTAATAGCGCAATGCATCGCAACAACACCAAAGTCATATAATTTGGATTCTATTATTTTTTAGAATTCAGTTTATTCCAAAGCCATAAATTCGCGGGAGAATTTTCCCAATTTTAACGTGATAAAATGGACTTTACAATCCATACCCGATGCCCCCCCCCCTTTTTTTTTTTAGTTGCGGCTACCCAATGAACCCCTTTCTTTGGTTGCGGCTACCCATAACCCCCTTTTTTCTATAATAGCATCATTAAAATGCAACTACAAAATGCCGAAACTGTCCAATTGTGCTTCATTTTTTTAAAATTATGCCGAAAGTTTCAAAATTTTGTTACATTTTTTCACAATTAGCTACAATTTTCTACCCGATGACCCTTTCTTTAAATCTTATACTCGATGACCCCCCTTTTTATTTTGTTCCAATGACCCCTTAGTTTTAAAAATAACGCTTTGTACCCGATAGGCCCCTACTTCGCGACTCCGCTAGGCACATACCCGTCACTTCCAAAGTTGAGTGCCCCCCCCCCCCCAGGTCCAAGTTGGATATGGTATACAAATGTGACTCAAAGACAGAGATATACACAATTATTGTTTAATTCTTGATGGTTTATTGATAGTAATAACAAAATATACTTACAAAATAGGATGCAAATATAAGTGAGATGATTGTAGTCATACAGTTATAACAAGATTAGAATGTACACGAATTTGTTTGCCTTATTAAGGGATCTAAAATGAGCGTTTATTGCGTTTCGACAGTATTTTTTGTGGGACATGAGAGCACCTCAGACCTATCGAATTGCATTCTGAATACGAAGCATGTCTTTCTGATATCAAATAATTTTAATTTTTGAAAATCACAATATAATACAAATTTTATGACAAATTATAAAAATTTGATATTTTTCAAATTTTGATATTATAACAGTCCTCGAAGTAAATTATATAAATCTAATGACATATTCTTAAAGTGTATGTAGCAGGGAGGAAAAGCCGACGGTCAATTGAAAATTTTGACCTTTCATATTGAAGATATGGATTTTTTTCCCAAAAGACCTATTTTTTTTTTGGTGTTTTGGGAAAACAAATCCATATCTTCAATACGAAAGGTCAAAATTTTCAATTGATCGTCGGCTTTTCATCCCACCTACATACACTTTAGGTATAAATCATCAGACTTATAAAGTTTACTTCAAGTACTGTTAAATATCAAAAATATCAATTTTAATGATTTGCCATAAAATGTGTATTAAATTGCGAATTTCAAAAGTCAAAATTATTTGATATCAGAATGACATTCTTCGTATTCAGAATGCAATTGATATGTCTGATGTGCTCTAATGTCCCACAATAAATACTGTCCAAACGTTCATACCCCAGCCCTTAAGAAATACAGAAAGGTGTACAATAGAGTTGATAATGGTAATCATGGCTATGTGTCATTCATGTTAACTGTGTTTTCTTTTGAAAATATGTAAGCTTCATAAGCATGTAATTGAAGATTCCGCATGTTTTGAAGGTGATAAAGATACTTTTTGATAATTTTGGCTATGGAGCACGGGCCCAAAACGGGGTGGATGTATTGCACGTCCCACGGCTGGTACCAGAGGATGATTTAAGCACTTCCCAGCAAGTCTTGCGGTTAGCATAGCTGTGGGGGTGAACGTGACACCACTGCCCGCCCACTGCATACACACGTACACGTGCATGGTTAAATTTGAATTTGGACAGATATATTTACAATAAAAACACCTTCACAAAGTTGGTCGATTTCCATAGTTACCAACTTCCACTAACTATAGGGTCAGTCCATGTCAAAACAGATTGAGTGTACACCCATCCTCTTGGATTTTGCTCTCCTTTGGCTCAGGGCAGAGGCCGGGGGCAGAGGATGATTTAAGCACTTCCCACCACGCCACTGTGTTGACTTGCGGTTAGCACAGCTGTGTGAGTGAACATGACACGACTGCTCGCACACTGCATTGGTGGCCATGGTTAAATTTGAATTTGGACTGATATATTTACAATAAAAACGCATTCACAATGCTGGTCGATTTCACATTTTATGTTACCTACAGAAGGTGTGAATTATCCTTTATGCATACATCACTTTAGATCTGAAATCGACCAACTAATAATGACACACGCACAATTCTTAAACAACGTCTTTTGCACAGAATTCAATGGGATTTGAAAAGTAAAGTGGCAGTTGAAACTCTGGTGATAACACGTTTGCAGTGCATGATGGGGCTTCCTTAAATCATCCTCTGGGCTCAGGGGTACCTTTCATGGATCCCTAGGTGAGGTCATTCAAATTCAAATTCCATTTCGTTTGCGAATGGCGGGCAATCAAAGTTTGGCGACCTCGACCAAAATTGGGAATTTAAGGGATCCAAATGACAAAGTGCTCTCTTTGAGGGCACTTTCTTCTTAATTGAATCAGTTGTGATCCTCTTTTGAATGTGGTCACTCACTGGCTGTGTCTGAAATACCTAATGCCAAAAAGATAGATTTCGGAATTTCGTTGGGATTTCAGAGGGGGTCAAAATCAGCACTTCGTACTGTTCAATCAAATTATCTTGATTTTGAAGGACCCATGATAATGTCACAGTGCACTTATAGGTCCTAATTATGTTAAGAATGGATTAACCATATGCCAATGTCTATGAGCAATTAAAAAAAAAGAGAAATTTCTAGACCCCTACAGAATTTTAGGCCACCCCTAAAGTGGTTCAGCCACAAATGGCGCTTAAAATCGGCAAATTTTGACCCCTAATAACTTTAGGTGTACACCATATATGAATTTCTAGTCTTTTGCATCTGAAAGAATGTAGTTTAATGTTACTAGGAACATAAGATTTGTTTTGTATTTTTTGTGTTTTAGTATTAAGTTGACGCTTTCAAAAATAGTCATTTAGCCATGCATACAGGATACGGTACAAAATGCCAATTTTAGTATGATATTTTTTTATATTTTTGATCACTTTATAGCCATTTGTATTATTTATCCTGATATTTTAAGTTGCTCTTGAGTCAAGTAATAAGAAAAAACTACTTTCTAATCCTCTGTATGGATTTTTAAGGGGTTCAAAAATGCACTTCCTGGCAACGATGCACATGCAAAGTACAGGTTATGGGGGTCAAATTTTCAGAATGCTCCCAATTATCATGATTATGTCAAGTAATAAATCAAAATACTCGTATGGTCATGAGGATTCCAAAATGTATAGTTTGTTATGTGTCAGACCTTTCAGGAGGGCGCTATGACGAAAAATGTTCATAGGTCAACGACCTTTTGAATTCTGACCATAGTTAACAACGTCTGATTTTGGTAATTTTGGTGTCTAATTATATATGTTTTCTTGCATGAGAAATACAATTAAGCAAATTAAAAAACTATAATATACAAGGAACCGATGACCCTCTTTTGCAACATGGCTGCCAAAAGCGTCCATATTGTAATAAGGAGGTCATTGGTTCCTTGTACAGTTTTTAAGTTGCGTAGTTGTATTCTCATGCAAGAAAACATAATTAGACACCAAAATCACCAAAATCGGACGTTGTTAACTATGTAATAACAGGATAAATAAGACAATTTGCTATAAAGTGATCAAAAATAACCTGTACATTATACCATAACCTGTACATTATTAGTCAAAAATTGGGATTTTTGGGACCATCAACTTAGAATCAAAACACAAAAAATACAAAACAAATCTTATGTTCCTAATAACATTAGACTACATTCTTTCAGATGCAAAAGACTAGAAATTCATATCTGGTGTACACCTAAAGTTATTAGGTGTCAAAATTTGCCGATTTTAAGCGCCATTTGTGGCTGAACCACTTTAGGGGGCCTAAAATTCTGTAGGGGGTCTAGAAATTTCTCTTTTTGAATTGCTCATAGACATTGGCACATGGTTAATCCATTCTGAACATAATTAGGACCTATAAGTGCACTGTGACATTATCATGGGTCCTTCAAAATCAAAGATAATTTGATTGAACAGAACCCCCCCTGAAATCTCAACGAAATTCCGAAATCAATCTTTTTTGGCATTAGGCATTTCAGACACAGCCAGTGAGTGACCATATTCAAAAAGAGGGTCACAACTGATTTAATTAAGAAGAAAATGCCTCTCAAAGAGAGCGCTTTGTCATTTGGACACCTTAAATTCCCAATTTTGGTCAAGGTCGCCACACTTAGATGGCCCGCCATTCGGAAACGAAATTGAATTTGAATTTTTTTCTTGTGACCTCGCCTAGGGGTCCATGAAAGGTAGCCCTGAGCCAAAGGAGAGCAAAATCCAAGAGGGTGGGTGTACACTCAGTCTGTTTTGACATGGACTGACCCTATAACATTCATTGACTTCAAGAAAGCCTTTGATTCAATCAACAGGAAGATGATGTTTTCTGTTTTGCGGCACTATGGTATCCCAGAGAGCATCGTAAAGGCAATACGTGTACTGTATACTAATTCGCAAAGTGCCGTATTGGTAGATGGCAACATCTCGGATCCCTTCCTAGTGACTACTGGAGTATTGCAGGGGGATGTTCTAGCCCCATTCCTATTCATTGTTCTCATTGACTATCTGATGACAATGGCTACCGAGGGGAATAACAGCGGTGTTGAAACACAAACACACCCGCGTCGCTCCAGGCGTTATCCTGCCAAGGTTTTGAACGACTTGGATTTCGCTGATGATATTGCCTTGCTTGAATCTTCGACATTGAAATGTTATTAAAATGTTTTACGTCCTTATAACATTCCAAAAACATTTTTGAAAACTTTGTACAAATCATTCTAAACATAATGTTATTTTGGAGTTAAAAATATTTTGAAAACGATGTTTGCTCCAAATATTTACAATAACGTTTTTATAAATATTTACAAATGAAGGTAAAATGTTTCTAGTAAATGGTTGAAATTTTAAACAATGTTTTTGCTTCCTAAAGACTATAAGACTGATGTATTTATTATCAATATCATGCCTTATACTCTATTTGACCAAACTTCTTATTCAATCATGAGATGGAAATTTGTTTTTTAAGATGTATCCGGGAGTTGTATAACACTTTCGATTTTCATTTCATCACGCTCTAAAACAAACGATTTCTTATGTATTACTTTGTTTCGTGATGAAAATCGTGATGTTGTATTTCATCACTCACGAAAAATTGATTTCTTATGTATTACTTTATTTCGTGATGAAAACCGTGATGTTTTATTTCATCATCACGCTCTAAAACAAACGATTTCTTATGCATTTTATTTGTTTTGTGATGAAAATCGTGATGTTTTATTTCATCACGCTCTAAACAATAATTATAGTTACATGTATTTTAAGAAAAAAATCTTAATAAAACAGTATGTTGTTTAGAAAAAATGTAGAAAGTGATGATGATGATGATGATGATGATGATCATGATGATGATGTCTCCAAAAGTGTCCCGGGTTTTTTTTCTTGCCCTAAATCGTGCGTATCTATATTAATAAGGCACTTCAATAATCAATATTCTATTACCCCCACGACCCATTATTCAAAATCGCGCACTGTGATTGGTTGAAACGCGTCACGTGAAAGACCATTAATTAGCAATAAAGTGGCCAGGGCAACGAACTTTATGTTCTTCTCGCATCACAGCGCACAACAAAGCGCGATGCAGTATATTAGCGTCGTTACGCATTCTACGCAAACCATTACGCTTGGTTACGCATTCTGCAATAGGCCTACTCGTTATCACTTACGCTTTGGCTACGCGTAGGCGCTCCACCTTGAGGTAAACAACTTGAAATAATTATTTGGGCAAAAAATGTGATATTTTCTCTTTAAATCACACTATTTTGTGGTAATAGAATAGAAATAAAGGGTGCAGCATTATCCTTTACACGCAAATAATGTGTCCTCGGCAGTAAAAACGTTTAAATAATTGGTTCGGCTGCGCCTCACCCATTATTTACGTTTTTACTGCCTCGGACACATTATTTGGGTGTAAAGGATAAAGCATTACCCTTTATTTCTTAAATCAGTCCCGCGACGGCCTCCGCTAACTAGCTACTAACTAGGGTTATGGGCGCTGATTTTCATGTTCACTGTCACTTACTCATCAGCGAAGTACGACCCTTTGTCAATCACCTACAGTACCCCATTTCGGCATAGGCCTACTATATAAGAAACTCATCATGATGATCGAACAGAGAGTACTTCTTCAGAAGTGAGCGGTCCGTTTACCAAAATTTTCGGTCAAATCTCCATTCAATTAACACGGGAGTTGGCTAGCTATGCCTTGCATGCCCTCACTCACTATTTTACCAAAGTACCAAATTTCTGAACATCTAACCTAGCTGTAATTTTAGGTCATGTTAGAGAAATATATTTGCTAGAAGTTTTTGAGAGTACTTTTAATATTGGCCGGTTAACCCTAACCTATAACCCTAACCATAACCCTAACCCTAACCCTAACCACAATATACTGCCGGCCATTTTGAAAAAGTCCACTGAAGCAATGCAGATACATTTTATGCAAAAAAGCTTTCCGCAGCCAAAATGGCTATGGAATCCACTCGTCTAATAAATGATTTGCAAAAAATGCTATCATTTGCCCAGGTACGGTATTGTGCAAAATTTTACTAAACAGCAGAGTAAAATCTCCGGGATGTTTCCCCTTACTCAACACCGGGTAAATTTTGCTCAATTCATGTGATGTTTGGTTTATAATGTGATTTTTGGTTTACATTGTGATATTTTGGTTTAAAATGTGATTTTTGATTAAAAAATTAGGTTTTGGTCTAAAATGTGCTTTTTGATCAATAATTTGATTTTTGTTGGTCAGAAATCAAAAATGTGACTTTTGGTCAAAAGTAATGTGATTTTTGGGTTGGAAGGTGTTTTTGGTCAAAAATGTGACTTTTTTGTGTTGTCGCGCCCTCTACGGAGGGGCCACATATAGGCATGTACTTTGTGAATAGCTTCTAATTTCACTCTTGCTAGATTTACTCCTTAATAGTTTTGCTAAAATTATGCCCAGCTCAGAAATAAAACCACAATATGCTAGGATTTTATTTTATTATTGTTTTCTGATATGCACGGGATAAAATGATGTGTGTATATTCTTTGTTTAAAATACAAAATTAATGGACTTATAAAAACACCAAATAACCCGTGACCTTTGTATGGTTTAAACCAGTTTACCGCCTCTTAGAACCCGATAGACGGTGACATTTGACCATTCTAATTATGTATGTTTTGAACATGTTTGCACATGAACTAGTTGTTTACAGTGTGAAGAATCTACAACATGCTCATCTATCAGGGCACAGTTCTTTAACCCCAATACATGTGTGCATTCATTGAATGACCTTTGAAAATGTGAGTACAAAAACTCATACTTTGCAACTTAAGGTCAAATTTTGCATTATGATTGTTTAATTGAGGTTATTGATAATATGCCACTGGATGAGGCCATTCTGGTCCATAGTGATTGCACGCGGTGCACCTAATCCTTAAACCAACACCAATTAATAGTTGACCAACACAACCACTGACCAATCATGAAATCACTAATTGGTTTATGACTTTATGTGCTTGAATCGACTGCTAACTGATTGTGACCAAAGATATTAGAAGCTCAGTATCTTTGTGGTGACTATCTCTGATAAAAAACATTAATTAACGAAAATCAGTTCTGGTCAGCAGAGAAAGGAATAAATTCGGAAGACATGACTGTGTTGAAGGTCAGAAGTGTATTTGCAAAAATAATATTCATTGTAATGCCTAACTGCTGGGAAGGGTTCCTAGCAAGGTTAAGTGAAAGAAACCCCACTGGCTATTTTGTCTGTTTAAAATAGAGTTCTATGACGTAATTTTGTTATTTATTAATTAATTTTTAGCAGAATTAATAACATAAAATGGGCTGTGCCCGTTTCATGAAGAATAACGATCGATCTTACCCTTGATTTAACAGGCCTGTCAATTTCTTGGTATTGTTTGATATGAAAGGAGGGTATGATTGTTTTTTATTAGTTTAAGTATTTCCTAGCCTCTCTTAGCCACATGGTTGGCTACAAAAGACACAGAGTATACCTTAGGATAAACTGGCATGAGTGCGCCGACCCCAAGTTTTCAACATTTCAGGATTGTTTCTGGACGGAGGTCGGGTGAAAAACGAAATTACGTTTACATGACTTTGTCGAAATTCGTCGTGTGACAAGAATGAGTGTATAGATGACTAGGGGGAAGCTTACTTATTTGTGTCTTTTAGTTATCCATCATATACCCTAGGCCCTGCATAACGAAATTCAACAATATTCAATATCCAAAGCAATATCCTCACTACAATAGGCTCCCAAAACAGAACTCCGACCCCACATAATCGCAAATTGACACGAAAGCTTCATTCCATGAAGCATTTCTCTAGTATTTGATCATCTTCTACTCTTCCCTAAAAAATCATTATAATACCAAATCTAATCACCATGGAATTCACCATATCCCGTCCAGCTCACATTGGGCGCCACATTCCCTTTTTAAAGGAATTTTTATTTGTATGTATGATTTGTTTTCCTTTTCTAAAACATCTTGTTTTAAAATTGGGAAACAAATGATAATGACGTAGATATTCATTTGTTTTATACACATTACCCACCTAAAAAAATGCGGACAGTCCTATATTGCATAACATGTATTTCGATTGAACATCTGCCTTTTGTACCATTCAAAGAACAGTAGTTTTAGCTAGTAGTGGGCCTATACAGTTCATTTTGATGAGAATTTCAATAATATGATATTGGAATTAGATTCATAGTCCCTCTTTAAGAATAAAATGTTATCAATTTCAGACAATTGAGGCCCGATTTAAGGAAAGTTAAAAATGAAAAAAATCCTCACTTACAGTTTTTTATGTTTCTTATTATTTTGTGATGATAAAAGTAAGGATATTTTAATACTTTAGAAATTTCTCGTTTGTTATGTTTCTTATTACTTTGTGAGGAAAAAAGTGAGGAATTTTTGTATTACTTTGGAAAATTTTCACTTGTTCTCATCATGTTTTGTGATGACAACAGTGAGAATTATTTTCATCATTTCGCCAACTTCTCATTTGTTATGTTTAACGTTTCTTATTATTTTGTGAGGAAAAAGTGAGGATTTTTTTATCACTTTGGAATGTTTTCATTTGTTATATTTCTTATTATTTTGTGATGAAAAAAGTTGTTCATTACGACGCCAATTTTTCATTTTTTTATTATTTTGTGATGAGATACGTGACGATTTCTATCACATTCGAAATATAATTAGATATGGCACGATTTGGGGGAGAAATTTTGGCACCTATTTTATGGACATCATAATAATTCATCACTTTTTACATCAAACAAAATTACAAAATGCAATCAAACAATATCAGGGCATGGAATAATAATATAAAATTTCTCAATCCATGGGCTTAAAGCAACATTGTACATTATACAGAAAATTAAAAACAAAATCCGAAATAATTTCAAAATCTTTTTTCCATACACAATAATGTGAAACGTAACAAATGAAAAATTTGCGAAGTGATGAAAAAATCCTCACTTTTGTCATCACAAAATGATAGAAAAACATTAAAAATCAAAAATATGAAAGTAGTAAAAAATCCTCACTTTTTTTCACCAGAAAAAATATAAGAAACATAATAAATAAAAAATTTGCAAAGTGATGACAAAATTCTCACTTTTTTCCTCACAAACTATAAATAAGAAACATAACAAATGAAAAAATTACAAAGTGATAAAAAATCCCGCTTTTTTCTTCAAAAAATATTAATAAGAAACATACCAAATGAAAATATTACAAAGTGATAAAAATTTCGGGTTGGTACAATTTGTGACCCTAACTTCTCATACCCGACTTTTCAACCCAAAAATTTCAGCCAATATGGTACATATTTTCTAATGATTTAAGCAAAATATTTTTTTTTAATTCTCAAAAACCCAACTTAACTAAATAACAAAACTGATGCTAAACTTAAAATGTGTATCCATTTCAATAAATCCCGGAAATTAAGCATTGGGCTACTGCATGGAGGTGAGGTTTATGACCAAGAAATATATAAGAAAAATATTGACTTTCCCTCTGTGTGTGTCATCACATGAACAATTATGTAATAGTATTGACTTTTGTTGAACCATGGTTGAACTTGTAAAGGTCAGTAAACTCATCATCACTCCTGCCAGAGACCATTTTCTCGGGGGGGGGGGGGTGCCCTCACTGCCCTGTGCAAGGCAACATGATTCAGCTTTGGCCCTTCAAATCTGTAACTTAACTTTTCCAAGCTGTCCCAAAAATTCTCTTTTCCCGTGTAAAGCACACGAAAATTTGCTATCAATGCTAAAATGCGAAGGGGGATACCGGAGCCAGGACCAAAATTTCCACATCGCATCGTTCAACTAAAAAACATTAATTACCAGGACAAATGCGCGCGAAAAAATTGCAATGAACAAAATAATCATGTGCGATAAAATCGTGCCAAAGCCCACCCCTATAGCCAAAGTCATCCTTAAAGAACTAATATCACTTTCAAAACATACTGAATCTTCAATTATTATGCTTAGGGAGTGTTCATAAATAGGGGGCTGAAAAATATGTAGGGGGGGGTTATAAAATTTTGGAGTTCTGAATATATAGCGGGGATTCAAAAGTTTTGGGTGTATGAACATGGTGTTAAAAAGTTTTTGTGCAATAGAGGGGGGGGGGGGCTGTAAAAACTTTAGCAACATTAGTCCTGAAGAAAAAATAAAGAATAGCCTGCAATATTTTCGCAAATGTTCCAGTATTAAAAACCAAAACAAAAGTTCATTCCAGATAAGGGTATTTATTTGATACAGTTAACATAATTTAACTACGTCCACGCCTAAACGCAAACCCTGCTATTTTTGAACTACGTCTGCGCCGACTGCGCCGACATAAAAACGAAGACCTACGGTCCAAACACTACATGTAGCAGCAAAACACTCAAACACTTCTGGTATCAAACACAAAACAACATACCATACCAATTCAACTTCAACGGGGACAAATCCCCCTCCAACACTGCGTCCATGCCCCATTTATAAAATCACCCATTTTAATTACGTCCACGCCCAAAGCCCAAACATGCTAAATTTCGACTACGTCTGCGCCGACATTAAACCAGGACCTATACTTTGTCCAATTTACATGTACCAACAACAAATTCAAACACTACATATCAAACACAAAACAACATCTTGTAGGCCTACTCCTTCAACACCATTGGGGGACAAATCCCCCGCAATAATGCGTCCACGCTCCATTTTTAAAATCACCACTCTTAACAACGTCCACGCCCAAACGCAAAATCTGCCATTTTCAACTACGGCTGCGCCGACTGCGCCGACTGCGCCGACTGCGCCGACTTAAAAACCAAAACCTATGTCCAACATACTGTTCATGTACTGCCACCACATTCACACACACAATTTAACATCATACTAATTCAACGTCATGGGCACAAATCCGCCAAACACTATGTTCCATTCATAAAATCACCAATTTTATCCACGTCCAAACCCAAAGCCCAAACCTGTTAATGTTCAACTACGTCTGCGCCGACTACGCCAACATAAAAACTAGACATAGAATTTGTCCTAGTATAGGCCTTAAATACAATCACACAAAAAAATACCACGTCTTGTACCCCTTCAATGGTAACGGGGACAAATCCCCCCGCAATACTACGTCCACGCCCCATTTATAAAAACCTGTCAATTTTCAACTACGTCTGCGCCGACTGCGCCTTGTTAAAAACCGACACCTATAATAGGCCTACTCCCGAGTAGTACCAGCAAACATTATTACCATGATTGCACACAAACAAACACATTTCCTTTGTTCCAACGATGCGTCTACGCTGCATTTATCAAACCGCCAAAAAAAACTGTGTCCACGTCAAACGCCAACTCTGTCGGTTTTTCGACTACGTCTGCGCCGACTGCGCCCACAAAAAACCCAAGACCTATACTTAGTATCCAGAATACCACATTCATACCACCCATTTATAAAATCCCCACTTTCAACTACGTCCACGCTTAAAGAACAAACCTGTCAATTTTCAACTACGTCTGCGCCGACTGCGCCCACAAATAAAACCAAGACCTATACTTAGTCTCCAGAATACCACATTCACAAAGCTTCACAACATTATCATACACAACTCATTACAACAAAATACACCACACACACACACAAAACACCTAATTCCCATGCAATACTGCGTCCACACCCCAAAGAACAAACATGTCAATTTTTCGACTACGTCTGCGCCGACTGCGCCTTGTTAAAAACCAACACCTATACCGGGCACCTATAACCCCGAGTAGTACATCTAGCAAAACCAAACACTATAAATTACACACAAACAAACAGACTTCCTTTGTTTCAACTGCAACTTAAATAATGCGTCTACGCTGCATTGATCAACCCACCAATTTAAACTGCGTCCACGTCAAACGCCAACTCTGTCGGTTTTTCGACAACGTCTGCGCCGACTGCGCCCACAAAAAAACCAAGACCTATACTTAGTCTCCAGAATACCACACTCAGAACATTATCATACACAAATCATTAAAACAGAATACCCCACTCAAGCACAAAACACCCTATTCCAATACATACAAAACATGTTACAACTTTATACAACTATACCCCCGAGAGGGGTATTCTGTAGTTACTCCATTTTTTGAAAACATTTAAAAATATTGTTGCAGTGTATTTTCATACAAAACGTTTTAAAAACGTTATCATGACCTTTATATAACCCGACATTTTAATGTTATTAAAACGTTTTTACCTAAACCAAAAGCCAAAATATAACTTATTTAAAACGTTTTTAAAACGTTTTTGTGTTTGCTGGGGAGTCAGAAAGATCATTTGGTATATTTTTTTATATTTCATGTTTGTTTGTCTGTCTGTCTGTTTGTTTTTTCCGCTATATACTCAACATAGTATTTTTTTTTATAAAATACAAAGAAAGTAAGTAAGAAAGGTTGAAAATATTTTGTTATCTACTGATGATACCATTTGGAGCCGTATGAACTAATTAAAAAAAAGTATAGAAGTCAGAAATTTCATTTGGTATATTTTTCTGTTACTAATAATATTCTGACTTAGGATTGTGAACAAAAGTTTTTCAGTATTGTCATTTCAGAAATTGAGAAAGGTTGAATAGGCCTATATTTTGTTAGGCCCATCTACTGATGATAGCCTTTTTAAACCCAATGAAATAATACAAAAAAGAAGAAAATAATAAGACTTAGCTTGAGACGAGTCAGAAAGATCATTTGGTATATTTTTTATATTTCATGTTTGTTTGTCTGTTTGTTTGTTTGTTTGTTTGTTTTTTTATCTACCCAAGATACCATTTACGGTGCGATTTGCAAATCACACGTTGCGACATGCATCATCTTCTGTGAACACGCGCGAGCCCACTTACGGCATGCATCATTTCGATCTGCATCATTTTCTCGGAACGCGCGTGCAAGCGGCTATCTTCTGAAGATAGCATTGCGGGCCTAATAAAACAACAGAAAATATTTCACAAATTTAGAAAACATCTGTTAGGAAAGTTTGTTTTTGATGTGTTTTGTTTGTTTGTTTGTTTTTTCCGCTATCTATACTCAAGATAGTATTTTTTTTAAATAAAATACAAAAAAGTAAGAAAGTTTGACAATAGAGGATACCCGGTAGTAAAAACAAATATTCCTATCGTTTATTCTCAATTGACCAGGGCTGTGCGCTTAGAGAAAAATCGGCATTAGGCCGAATGCAAAGCTATAAAGAAATGTTAAAATGACGAAGCTGACCAAAATTGCTATCTTCAGAAGATAGCAAGCAAAAAACATGAAAAATAATAATATTTAAAAAAAATGCCTAACACGCGTTGTAGATGATGATGATTAAGTACGGCGCGAAACGGCAAAACTGCATTGACTGGGATGGCGCTCTTAGAGAAAAATCGGCATTAGGCCGAATGCAAAGCTATAAAGAAATGTTAAAATGACGAAGCTGACCAAAATTGCTATCTTCAGAAGATAGTAAGCAAAAAACATGAAAAATAATAATATTAAAAAAAAAAAAAAACATTGCCTAACACGCGTTGTAGATGATGATGATTCAGTACGGCACGAAACGGCAAAACTGCATTGACTGGGGCTGCGCTCTTAGAGAAAAATCATCATTAGGCCGAATGCAAAGCTATAAAGAAATGTTAAAATGACGAAGCTGACAAAAATTGCTATCTTCAGAAGATAGCAAACAAAAAACATTTTAAAAAATAATAATTTAATTCGCGCAGAGTAACTGTGCGCGTTTTAGGACTTTTTTTGCTATATCTACTGAAGATAGTATTTAGAATCTCATCCCGATTCATTGCATCTTTCTACTCTAGAAGTAATGTTTTACATTATTTTCTCAAAAATGTTTCTTCATCATGCAGCGGCGAATTATTTCTTTCTAATACATCAGTCCCGATTAGAAAGTTTAAAGCGATATTACAGACTCATCCCTTTCCGCATCTGCCTGTTTTTTATTTTTATCTCTTTTTTGCATTTTTTTTTTATAGCTTGGCATATAGGCCTGGGCCGAATGCCGATTTTTTAATTCGCATCTGTCTGTTTCTCTCCGGAGTTTCTCTATATTTAGTACATAGCACCACTGTTACAACAGTAAAAACATCGATTTATTTCGTTATAGGAAATAACAAAATGCATTAAATTTGAGCTATCTTTAGTAGATAGAAAAAGAGCAAAATATTGATTGAAATAAAAGAAATGCTGTCGTACACAATTTATAATTTAATAATAGTCTTACTTAGGATTGTGAACAAAACTTTTTCAGTATTGTCATTTTAGAAATTGAGAAAGGTTGAATATATTTTGTTAAGCCTATCTACTGATGATAGCATTTTTAAACCTAATAAAATAATACAAAAAAAGAAGGAAATCATAAGACTTAGCATGAGGCGAGTCAGAAAGATCATTTGGCTATATTTTTTTATATTTCATGTTTGTTTGTCTGTCTGTCTGTTTGTTTTTGCCGCTATCTACTCAAGATAGTATTTTTTTTATAAAATACAAAGAAAGGTTGAAAATGTTTTGTTATCTACTGATGATACCATTTGGAGCCGTATGAACTAATTAAAAAAAAGCATAGAAGTCAGAAATTTCATTTGGTATATTTTTCTGTTAATAATAATATTCTGACTTAGGATTGTGAACAAATGTTTTTCAGTATTGTCATTTCAGAAATTGAGAAAGGTTGAATAGGCCTATATTTTGTTAGGCCCATCTACTGATGATAGCCTTTTTAAACCTAATGAAATAATACAAAAAAGAAGGAAATAATAAGACTTAGCATGTGACGAGTCAGAAGGATCATTTGGTATATTTTTTATATTTCATGTTTGTTTGTCTGGTTTTTTTTATCTACCCAAGATACCATTTACGGTGCGATTTGCAAATCACCCGTTGCGACATGCATCATCTTCTGTGAACACGCGCGAGCCCACTTACGGCATGCATCATTTACGATCTGCATCATTTTCTCGGAACGCGCGCGCAAACGGCTATCTTCTGAAGATAGCATTGCGGGCCTAATAAAACAACAGAAAATATTTCACAAATTTAGAAAACATCAGTTAGGAAAGTTTGTTTTTGATGTGTTTTGTTTGTTTGTTTTTTTTCGGCCATCTATACTCAAGATAGGTTTTTTTTAATAAAATACAAAAAAAGTCAGAAAGTTTGACAATAGAGGATACCCGGTAGTAAAAACAAAGATTCCTATCGTTTATTCCCTAATTGACCAGGGCTGTGCGCTTAGAGAAAAATCGGCATTAGGCCGAATGCAAAGCTATAAAGAAATGTTAAAATGACGAAGCTGACCAAAATTGCTATCTTCAGAAGATAGAAGATAGCAAGCAAAAAACATGAAAATAATAATATTTAAAAAAAATGCCTAACACGCGTTGTAGATGATGATGATTCAGTACGGCGCGAAACGGCAAAACTGCATTGACTGGGGCTGCGCTCTTAGAGAAAAATCGGCATTAGGCCAAATGCAAAGCTCCCCATATATGTTAAAATGACGAAGCTGACCAAAATTGCTATCTTCAGAAGATAGCAAGCAAAAAACATGAAAATAATAATATTTAAAAAAATGCCTAACACGCGTTGTAGATGATGATGATTCAGTACGGCGCGAAACGGCAAAACTGCATTGACTGGGGCTGCGCTCTTAGAGAAAAATCGGCATTAGGCCAAATGCAAAGCTATAAAGAAATGTTAAAATGACGAAGCTGACCAAAATTGCTATCTTCAGAAGATAGCAAGCAAAAATCATGAAAAATAATAATATTAAAAAAAAAAGCCTAACACGCGTTGTAGATGATGATGATTCAGTACTGCGCGAAACGGCAAAACTGCATTGACTGGGGCTGCGCTCTTAGAGAAAAATCATCATTAGGCCGAATGCAAAGCTATAAAGAAATATTTAAATGACGAAGCTGACAAAAATCGCTATCTTCAGAAAAAAGAAAAAAAAAAACATTTTAAAAAATAATAATATAATTCGCGCAGAGTAACCGTGCGCATTTTAGGACTTTTTTTACTATATCTACTGAAGATAGTATTTAGAATCTCATCCCGATTCATTGCATCTTTCTACTCTAGAAGTAATGTTTTACATTATTTTCTCAAACATTTTTCTTCATCATGCAGCGGCGAATTTTTTCTTTCTAATACATCAGTCCCGATTAGAAAGTTTAAAACGATATTACAGACTCATCACTTTCCGCATCTGCCTGTTTCTCTATTTTTATCTCTTTTTTGCATGTTTTTAATAGCTTGGCATATAGGCCTAGGCCGAATGCCAATTTTTTAATTCGCATCTGTCTGTTTCTCAATATTTAGTAGATAGCACCACTGTTACAACAGTAAAAACATCGATTTATTTCGTTATAGGAAATAACAAAATGCATTAAATTTGAGCTATCTTTAGTAGATAGCATGAGAGCAAAATATTGATTGAAATGCTGTCGTACACAATTTATAATTTAATAATATTCTGACTTAGGATTGTAAACAAAACTTTTTCAGTATTGTCATTTTAGAAATTGAGAAAGGTTGAATATATTTTGTTAGGCCTATCTACTGATGATAGCATTTTTAAACCTAATAAAATAATACAAAAAAAGAAGGAAATCATAAGACTTAGCATGAGGCGAGTCAGAAAGATCATTTGGTATATTTTTTTTTATTTCATGTTTGTTTGTCTGTCTGTCTGTTTGTTTTTTCCGCTATATACTCAAGATAGTATTTTTTAATAAAATACAAAGAAAGTAAGTAAGAAAGGTTGAAAATATTTTGTTATCTACTGATGATACCATTTGGAGCCGTATGAACTAATTAAAAAAAAAGCATAGACGTCAGAAATTTCATTTGGTATATTTTTCTGTTACTAATAATATTCTGACTTAGGATTGTGAACAAATGTTTTTCAGTATTGTCATTTCAGAAATTGAGAAAGGTTGAATAGGCCTATATTTTGTTAGGCCCATCTACTGATGATAGCCTTTTTAAACCTAATGAAATAATACAAAAAAGAAGGAAATAATAAGACTTAGCATGAGACGAGTCAGAAAGATCATTTGGTATATTTTTTATATTTCATGTTTGTTTGTCTGTTTTTTGTTTTTTTTTATCTACCCAAGATACCATTTACGGTGCGATTTGCAAATCACCCGTTGCGACATGCATCATCTTCTGTGAACACGCGCGAGCCCACTTACGGTATGCATCATTTACGATCTGCATCATTTTCTCGGAACGCGCGTGCAAGCGGCTATCTTCTGAAGATAGCATTGCGGGCCTAATAAAACAACAGAAAATATTTCACAAATTTAGAAAACATCTGTTAGGAAAGTTTGTTTTGATGTGTTTTGTTTGTTTGTTTGTTTTTTCCGCTATCTATACTCAAGATAGTATTTTTTAAATAAAATACAAAAAAAGTAAGAAAGTTTGACAATAGAGGATACCCGGTAGTAAAAACAAATATTCCTATCGTTTATTCTCAATTGACCAGGGCTGTGCGCTTAGAGAAAAATCGGCATTAGGCCGAATGCAAAGCTATAAAGAAATGTTAAAATGACGAAGCTGACCAAAATTGCTATCTTCAGAAGATAGCAAGCAAAAAACATGAAAAATAATAATATTTAAAAAAAAATGCCTAACACGCGTTGTAGATGATGATGATTCAGTACGGCGCGAAACGGCAAAACTGCATTGACTGGGGCTGCGCTCTTAGAGAAAAATCGGCATTAGGCCAAATGCAAAGCTATAAAGAAATGTTAAAATGACGAAGCTGACCAAAATTGCTATCTTCAGAAGATAGCAAGCTAAAACATGAAAAATAATAATATTAAAAAAAATTGCCTAACACGCGTTGTAGATGATGATGATTCAGTACGGCGCGAAACGGCAAAACTGCATTGACTGGGGCTGCGCTCTTAGAGAAAAATCGGCATTAGGCCGAATGCAAAGCTATAAAGAAATGTTAAAATGACGAAGCTGACCAAAATTGCTATCTTCAGAAGATAGCAAGCAAACAACATGAAAAATAATAATGTTTAAAAAAAACATTGCCTAACACGCGTTGTAAATGATGATGATTCAGTACGGCGCGAAACGGTAAAACTGCATTGACTGGGGCTGCGCTCTTAGAGAAAAATCATCATTAGGCCGAATGCAAAGCTATAAAGAAATGTTTAAATGACGAAGCTGACAAAATTGCTATCTTCAGAAGATAGCAAGCAAGCAAAAAACATAAAAAATAATAATTTAATTCGCGCAGAGTTACCGTGCGCGTTTTAGGACTTATTTTGCTATATCTACTGAAGATAGTATTTAGAATCTCATCCCGATTCATTGCATCTTTCTACTCTAGAAGTAATGTTTTACATTATTTTCTCAAACATTTTTCTTCATCATGCAGCGGCGAATTTTTTCTTTCTAATACATCAGTCCCGATTAGAAAGTTTAAAGCGATATTACAGACTCATCACTTTCCGCATCTGCCTGTTTCTCTAATTTTATCTCTTTTTTGCCTTTTTTAAAATAGCTTGGCATATATGCCGAATGCTGATTTTTTAATTCGCATCTGTCTGTTTCTCTATATTTAGTAGATAGCACCACTGTTACAACAGTAAAAACATCTATTTATTTCGTTATAGGAAATAACAAAATGCATTAAATTTGAGCTATCTTTAGTAGATAGCAAAAGAGCAAAATATTGATTGAAATAAAAGAAATGCTGTCGTACACAATTTATAATTTAATAATGTTCTGACTTAGGATTGTGAACAAAACTTTTTCAGTATTGTCATTTTAGAAATTGAGAAAGGTTGAATATATTTTGTTAGGCCTATCTACTGATGATAGCATTTTTAAACCTAATGAAATAATACCAAAAAAAGAAGGAAATCATAAGACTTAGCATGAGGCGAGTCAGAAAGATCATTTGGTATATTTTTTTATATTTCATGTTTGTTTGTCTGTCTGTCTGTTTGTTTTTCCGCTATATACTCAAGATAGTATTTTTTTAATAAAATACAAAGAAAGTAAGTAAGAAAGGTTGAAAATGTTTTGTTATCTACTGATGATACCATTTGGAGCCGTATGAACTAATTTAAAAAAAGCATAGAAGTCAGAAATTTCATTTGGTATATTTTTCTGTTACTAATAATATTCTGACTTAGGATTGTGAACAAATGTTTTTCAGTATTGTCATTTCAGAAATTGAGAAAGGTTGAATAGGCCTATATTTTGTTAGGCCCATCTACTGATGATAGCCTTTTTAAACCTAACGAAATAATACAAAAAAGAAGGAAATAATAAGACTTAGCATGTGACGAGTCAGAAGGATCATTTGGTATATTTTTTATATTTGTTTGTCTGTTTGTTTGTTTGTTTGTTTTTTATCTACCCAAGATACCATTTACGGTGCGATTTGCAAATCACCCGTTGCGACATGCATCATCTTCTGTGAACACGCGCGAGCCCACTTACGGCATGCATCATTATTACGATCTGCATCATTTTCTCGGAACGCGCGCGCAAACGGCTATCTTCTGAATATAGCATTGCGGGCCTAATAAAACAACAGAAAATATTTCACAAATTTAGAAAACATCAGTTAGGAAAGTTTGTTGTTGATGTGTTTTGTTTGTATGGTTTTTTTCCGCCATC
Organism: Amphiura filiformis; assembly: GCF_039555335.1. Classification (NCBI taxonomy): domain Eukaryota; kingdom Metazoa; phylum Echinodermata; class Ophiuroidea; order Amphilepidida; family Amphiuridae; genus Amphiura; species Amphiura filiformis. The sequence goes on from NC_092632.1 coordinate 60,977,539, forward strand.
TATACTCAAGATAGTTTTGTTTTAATAAAATACAAAAAAAGTCAGAAAGTTTGACAATAGAGGATACCCGGTAGTAAAAACAAATATTCCTATCGTTTATTCTCTAATTGACCAGGGCTGTGCGCTTAGAGAAAAATCGGCATTAGGCCGAATGCAAAGCTATAAAGAAATGTTAAAATGACGAAGCTGACCAAAATTGCTATCTTCAGAAGATAGAAGATAGCAAGCAAAAAACATGAAAAATAATAATATTTAAAAAAAAATGCCTAACACGCGTTGTAGATGATGATGATTCAGTACGGCGCGAAACGGCAAAACTGCATTGACTGGGGCTGCGCTCTTAGAGAAAAATCGGCATTAGGCCAAATGCAAAGCTATAAAGAAATGTTAAAATGACGAAGCTGACCAAAATTGCTATCTTCAGAAGATAGCAAGCAAAAAACATGAAAAATAATAATATTTAAAAAAAAATGCCTAACACGCGTTGTAGATGATGATGATTCAGTACGGCGCGAAACGGCAAAACTGCATTGACTGGGGCTGCGCTCTTAGAGAAAAATCGGCATTAGGCCAAATGCAAAGCTATAAAGAAATGTTAAAATGACGAAGGCGACCAAAATTGCTATCTTCAGAAGATAGCAAGCAAAAATCATGAAAAATAATAATATTAAAAAAAAAAAGCCTAACACGCGTTGTAGATGATGATGATTCAGTACTGCGCGAAACGGCAAAACTGCATTGACTGGGGCTGCGCTCTTAGAGAAAAATCATCATTAGGCCGAATGCAAAGCTATAAAGAAATATTTAAATGACGAAGCTGACAAAAATTGCTATCTTCAGAAGATAGCAAGCAAAAAACATTTTAAAAAATAATAATATAATTCGCGCAGAGTAACCGTGCGCATTTTAGGACTTTTTTTACTATATCTACTGAAGATAGTATTTAGAATCTCATCCCGATTCATTGCATCTTTCTACTCTAGAAGTAATGTTTTACATTATTTTCTCAAACATTTTTCTTCATCATGCAGCGGCGAATTTTTTCTTTCTAATACATCAGTCCCGATTAGAAAGTTTAAAACGATATTACAGACTCATCACTTTCCGCATCTGCCTGTTTCTCTATTTTTATCTCTTTTTTGCATGTTTTTAATAGCTTGGCATATAGGCCTAGGCCGAATGCCGATTTTTTAATTCGCATCTGTCTGTTTCTCAATATTTAGTAGATAGCACCACTGTTACAACAGTAAAAACATCGATTTATTTCGTTATAGGAAATAACAAAATGCATTAAATTTGAGCTATCTTTAGTAGATAGCATGAGAGCAAAATATTGATTGAAATGCTGTCGTACACAATTTATAATTTAATAATATTCTGACTTAGGATTGTAAACAAAACTTTTTCAGTATTGTCATTTTAGAAATTGAGAAAGGTTGAATATATTTTGTTAGGCCTATCTACTGATGATAGCATTTTTAAACCTAATAAAATAATACAAAAAAAAGAAGGAAATCATAAGACTTAGCATGAGGCGAGTCAGAAAGATCATTTAGTATATTTTTTTATATTTTATTTTTGTTTGTCTGTCTGTCTGTTTGTTTTTTCCGCTATATACTCAAGATAGTATTTTTTTAATAAAATACAAAGAAAGTAAGTAAGAAAGGTTGAAAATATTTTGTTATCTACTGATGATACCATTTGGAGCCGTATGAACTAATTAAAAAAAAGCATAGACGTCAGAAATTTCATTTGGTATATTTTTCTGTTACTAATAATATTCTGACTTAGGATTGTGAACAAATGTTTTTCAGTATTGTCATTTCAGAAATTGAGAAAGGTTGAATAGGCCTATATTTTGTTAGGCCCATCTACTGATGATAGCCTTTTTAAACCTAATGAAATAATACAAAAAAGAAGGAAATAATAAGACTTAGCATGAGACGAGTCAGAAAGATCATTTGGTATATTTTTATATTTCATGTTTGTTTGTCTGTTTTTTGTTTTTTTTATCTACCCAAGATACCATTTACGGTGCGATTTGCAAATCACCCGTTGCGACATGCATCATCTTCTGTGAACACGCGCGAGCCCACTTACGGTATGCATCATTTACGATCTGCATCATTTTCTCGGAACGCGCGTGCAAGCGGCTATCTTCTGAAGATAGCATTGCGGGCCTAATAAAACAACAGAAAATATTTCACAAATTTAGAAAACATCTGTTAGGAAAGTTTGTTTTGATGTTTTGTTTGTTTGTTTGTTTTTTCCGCTATCTATACTCAAGATAGTATTTTTTTAAATAAAATACAAAAAAAGTAAGAAAGTTTGACAATAGAGGATACCCGGTAGTAAAAACAAATATTCCTATCGTTTATTCTCAATTGACCAGGGCTGTGCGCTTAGAAAAATCGGCATTAGGCCGAATGCAAAGCTATAAAGAAATGTTAAAATGACGAAGCTGACCAAAATTGCTATCTTCAGAAGATAGCAAGCAAAAACATGAAAAATAATAATATTTAAAAAAAATGCCTAACACGCGTTGTAGATGATGATGATTCAGTACGGCGCGAAACGGCAAAACTGCATTGACTGGGGCTGCGCTCTTAGAGAAAAAATCGGCATTAGGCCAAATGCAAAGCTATAAAGAAATGTTAAAATGACGAAGCTGACCAAAATTGCTATCTTCAGAAGATAGCAAGCTAAAAACATGAAAAATAATAATATTAAAAAAAAAATTGCCTAACACGCGTTGTAGATGATGATGATTCAGTACGGCGCGAAACGGCAAAACTGCATTGACTGGGGCTGCGCTCTTAGAGAAAAATCGGCATTAGGCCGAATGCAAAGCTATAAAGAAATGTTAAAATGACGAAGCTGACCAAAATTGCTATCTTCAGAAGATAGCAAGCAAACAACATGAAAAATAATAATGTTTAAAAAAAACATTGCCTAACACGCGTTGTAAATGATGATGATTCAGTACGGCGCGAAACGGTAAAACTGCATTGACTGGGGCTGCGCTCTTAGAGAAAAATCATCATTAGGCCGAATGCAAAGCTATAAAGAAATGTTTAAATGACGAAGCTGACAAAATTGCTATCTTCAGAAGATAGCAAGCAAGCAAAAACATAAAAATAATAATTTAATTCGCGCAGAGTTACCGTGCGCGTTTTAGGACTTATTTTGCTATATCTACTGAAGATAGTATTTAGAATCTCATCCCGATTCATTGCATCTTTCTACTCTAGAAGTAATGTTTTACATTATTTTCTCAAACATTTTTCTTCATCATGCAGCGGCGAATTTTTTCTTTCTAATACATCAGTCCCGATTACAAAGTGTAAATCGGTATTACAGCCTCATCACTTTCCGCATCTGCCTGTTTCTCTAATTTTATCTCTTTTTTGCCTTTTTTAAAATAGCTTGGCATATATGCCGAATGCTGATTTTTTAATTCGCATCTGTCTGTTTCTCTATATTTAGTAGATAGCACCACTGTTACAACAGTAAAACATCTATTTATTTCGTTATAGGAAATAACAAAATGCATTAAATTTGAGCTATCTTTAGTAGATAGCAAAAAGAGCAAAATATTGATTGAAATAAAAGAAATGCTGTCGTACACAATTTATAATTTAATAATGTTCTGACTTAGGATTGTGAACAAAACTTTTTCAGTATTGTCATTTTAGAAATTGAGAAAGGTTGAATATATTTTGTTAGGCCTATCTACTGATGATAGCATTTTTAAACCTAATGAAATAATACCAAAAAAAAAGAAGGAAATCATAAGACTTAGCATGAGGCGAGTCAGAAAGATCATTTGGTATATTTTTTTATATTTCATGTTTGTTTGTCTGTCTGTCTGTTTGTTTTTCCGCTATATACTCAAGATAGTATTTTTTTAATAAAATACAAAGAAAGTAAGTAAGAAAGGTTGAAAATGTTTTGTTATCTACTGATGATACCATTTGGAGCCGTATGAACTAATTTAAAAAAAAGCATAGAAGTCAGAAATTTCATTTGGTATATTTTTCTGTTACTAATAATATTCTGACTTAGGATTGTGAACAAATGTTTTTCAGTATTGTCATTTCAGAAATTGAGAAAGGTTGAATAGGCCTATATTTTGTTAGGCCCATCTACTGATGATAGCCTTTTTAAACCTAACGAAATAATACAAAAAAGAAGGAAATAATAAGACTTAGCATGTGACGAGTCAGAAGGATCATTTGGTATATTTTTTATATTTGTTTGTCTGTTTGTTTGTTTGTTTGTTTTTTATCTACCCAAGATACCATTTACGGTGCGATTTGCAAATCACCCGTTGCGACATGCATCATCTTCTGTGAACACGCGCGAGCCCACTTACGGCATGCATCATTATTACGATCTGCATCATTTTCTCGGAACGCGCGCGCAAACGGCTATCTTCTGAATATAGCATTGCGGGCCTAATAAAACAACAGAAAATATTTCACAAATTTAGAAAACATCAGTTAGGAAAGTTTGTTGTTGATGTGTTTTGTTTGTATGGTTTTTTTCCGCCATCTATACTCAAGATAGTTTTGTTTTAATAAAATACAAAAAAAAGTCAGAAAGTTTGACAATAGAGGATACCCGGTAGTAAAAACAAATATTCCTATCGTTTATTCTCTAATTGACCAGGGCTGTGCGCTTAGAGAAAAATCGGCATTAGGCCGAATGCAAAGCTATAAAGAAATGTTAAAATGACGAAGCTGACCAAAATTGCTATCTTCAGAAGATAGCAAGCAAACAACATGAAAAATAATAATATTAAAAAACAAATATTGCCTAACACGCGTTGTAAATGATGATGATTCAGTACGGCGCGAAACGGTAAAACTGTATTGACTGGGGCTGCGCTCTTAGAAAAAAATCATCATTAGGCGGAATGCAAAGCTATAAAGAAATGTTTAAATGACGAAGCTGATAAAATTGCTATCTTCAGAAGATAGCAAGCAAGCAAAAACATAAAAATAATAATTTAATTCGCGCAGAGTTACCGTGCGCGTTTTAGGACTTTTTTTTGCTATATCTACTGAAGATAGTATTTAGAATCTCATCCCGATTCATTGCATCTTTCTACTCTAGAAGTAATGTTTTACATTATTTTCTCAAACATTTTTCTTCATCATGCAGCGGCGAATTTTTTCTTTCTAATACATCAGTCCCGATTAGAAAGTTTAAAGCGATATTACAGACTCATCACTTTCCGCATCTGCCTGTTTCTCTATTTTTATCTCTTTTTTGCCTTTTTTAAAATAGCTTGGCATATAGGCCGAATGCTGATTTTTTAATTCGCATCTGTCTGTTTCTCTATATTTAGTAGATAGCACCACTGTTACAACAGTAAAAACATCGATTTATTTCGTTATAGGAAATAACAAAATGCATTAAATTTGAGCTATCTTTAGTAGATAGCAAAAGAGCAAAATATTTTGTTAGGCCCATCTACTGATAGCCTTTTTAAACCTAATGAAATAATACAAAAAAGAAGGAAATCATAAGACTTAGCATGAGACGAGTCAGAAAGATCATTTGGTATATTTTTTATATTTCATGTTTGTTTGTTTGTCTGTTTGTTTGTTTGTTTGTTTTTTATCTACCCAAGATACCATTTACGGTGCGATTTGCAAATCACCCGTTGCGACATGCATCATCTTCTGTGAACACGCGAGAGCCCATTTACGGCATGCATCATTTACGATCTGCATCATTTTCTCGGAACGCGCGTGCAAGCGGCTATCTTCTGAAGATAGCATTGCGGGCCTAATAAAACAACAGAAAATATTTCACAAATTTAGAAAACATCTATTAGAAAAGTTTGTTTTTGATGTGTTTTGTTTGTTTGTTTGTTTGTTTTTTCCGCTATCTATACTCAAGATAGTATTTCTTTTAAATAAAATACAAAAAAAGTAACAAAGTTTGACAATAGAGGATACCCGGTAGTAAAAACAAAATAATATTCCTATCGTTTATTCTCTAATTGACCAGGGCTGTGCGCTTAGAGGAAAAACCGGCATTAGGCCGAATGCAAAGCTATAAAGAAATGTTAAAATGACGTTTCGCGCGTTGTAGATGATGATGATTCAGTACGGCGCGAGACGGCAAAACTGCATTTACTGGGGCTGCGCTCTTAGAGAAAAATCATCATTAGGCCGAATCCAAAGCTATAAAGAAATGTTTAAATGACGAAGCTGGCAAAAATTGCTATCTTCAGAAGATAGCAAGCAAAAAACATAAAAAATAATAATTTAATTCGCGCAGAGTAACCGTGCGCGTTTTAAAACTTTTTTTGCTATATCTACATCTTTCTACTCTAGAAATAATGCTTTACATTATTTTCTCAACATTTTTTCTTCATCATGCAGCGGCGAATTTTTTCTTCTATTACATCAGTCCCGATTAGAAAGTTTAAAGCGATATTACAGACTCATCACTTTCCGCATCTGCCTGTTCCTCAATTTTTATCTCTTTTATGCCTTTTTTTAAATAGCTTGGCATATAGGCCGAATGCCGATTTTTTAATTCGCATCTGTCTGTTTCTCTATATTTAGTAGATAGCACCACTGTTACAACAGTAAAAACATCGATTTATTTCGTTATAGGAAATAACAAAATGCATTAAATTTGAGCTATCTTTAGTAGATAGCAAAAGAGCAAAATATTGATTGAAATAAAAGAAATGCTGTCGTACACAATTTATAATTTAATAATATTCTGACTTAGGATTGTGAACAAAACTTTAATAATATTCGGACTTAGGATTGTGAACAGAAAGATCATTTGGTATATTTTTTTATATTTCATGTTTGTTTGTCTGTCTGTCTGTTTGTTTTTTCCGCTATCTACTCAAGATAGGATTTTTTTATGAAATACAAAGAAAGTAAGTAAGAAAGGTTGATAATATTTTGTTACCTACTGATGATACCATTTGGAGCCGTATGAACTAATTTTAAAAAAAGCATAGAAGTCAGAAATTTCATTTGGTATATCTTTCTGTTACTAATAATATTCTGACTTAGGATTGTGAACAAAAGTTTATTCAGTATTGTCATTTCAGAAATTGAAAAAGGTTGAATAGGCCTATTTTGTTAGGCCCATCTACTGATGATAGCCTTTTTAAACCTAATGAAATAATACGAAAAAGAAGGAAATCATAAGACTTAGCATGAGACGAGTCAGAAAGATCATTTGGTATATTTTTTATATTTCATGTTTGTTTGTCTGTTTGTTTGTTTGTTTGTTTGTTTTTTATCTACCCAATATACCATTTACGGTGCGATTTGCAAATCACCCGTTGCGACATGCATCATCTTCTGTGAACACGAGCGAGCCCAATGATATAAAGCGTAAGGAGTGTTCCGATTTCAATGCGCGAGCCCACTTACCGCGGCTGTACTCAAGACGTTGTTTCTTTCGCAAAATTGAGCTTTTTTTGATATTATGTACTTTGTTATGTTTTTTATAAATACAAGAAAAGAGGTAAAAATAGAGAAACATGCAGATGATAATCTCTGCTTTATAAGTGCCGTGCCGTTTAAAATTTTGGTCAGTTTCGTCATTTTTACATTTCTTTATAGCTCTGCATGCCGATTTTTCTCTGAGCGCGCAAACCCGTTCAATGCAGTTTTACCATTTCGCGCCGTACTGAATCATCACCTACAACGCGTGCTAGACAATGGTTTTTTGGTTGTTTTTTTTAAATATCATTATTATTATTATTATTTTTGTTGCTTGCTTTCTTCTGAAGATAGCAATTTTGGTCAGCTTCGTCATTTTAACATTTCTTTATAACTTTGCATTCGGCCTAGTGCCGATTTTTATACTGAAAGAAAATGTGGCGAGACATGCCGTAATTTGCTCGATTCTGGTGCCGGTGTCTATAGAGCTCCTGCATTGATTTACATGGGTAATATTAAAATTGAAATATCTCAAGAACCGAATACTGTATGACACTGAAACAAACTTTGAAATAAAGCTTTTACATTTCTCTATCTGTTTTATGTCATTTTGGTGTTTGTCGGATAAGTGTGATTTTGCTATCAACTGCAGATAGCTCAAATTTAAATGCCCGTTGGCTGAACGAAATAGCTGATAGCTGAAATAAAATGCAGGCCTATGTTTTCATTGTCCCCTGTGCGAGATATATATTTTCGAATCGAATTAGGCCTACTGGTGATGATCTACTGAGAATCAAATTAAAATTGCAAAATATGTTGCGAAATTTTGTTTTGGTTTAATTTGGGACTATATGCGTTAATTTGATACTTTATGAGATTCTAAATGCTAGGCCTATCTTCAGTAGATATAGCGAAAAAAAATCGCGCACGGTTACTCTGCGCGAATAACAAAAATCGGCATTCGGCATCATCTTCTGTGAACACGCGCGAGCCCACTTACGGCATGCATCATTTACGATCTGCATCATTTTCTCGGAACGCGCGTGCAAGCGGCTATCTTCTGAAGATAGCATTGCGGGCCTAATAAAACCGGCATTCGGCCTATATGCCGCGCTATTAAAAAAAAAAGGGGGGGAGGTAAAAAATAGAGAAACAGGCAGATGCGGAAAGTGATGAGTCTGTAATATCGCTTTAAACTTTCTGATCGGGACTAATGTATTAGAAAGACAAAACTCGCCGCTACATGATGAAGTAAAAATTTAGAGAAAATAATGTAAAACATTATTTCTAGAGTAGAAAGATGCAAAGAATCGGGATGAGATTCTAAATGCTATTTATTTATTAGGCCCGCAATGCTATCTTCAGAAGATAGCCGTTTGCGGGCGCGTTCCGAAAAAATGATGCAGATCGTAAATGATGCATGCCGTAAGTGGGCTCGCGCGTGTTCACAGAAGATGATGCATGTCGCAACGGGTGATTTGCAAATCGCACCGTAAATGGTATCTTGGGTAGATAAAAAACAAACAAACAAACAGACAGACAGACAGACAGACAGACAAACAAACACAACAGACAGACAGACAGACAGACAGACAGACAGACAGACAGACAGACAGACAGACAGACAGACAGACAAACAAACAAACAAACATGAAATATATAAAAAAAATATACCAAATGATCTTTCTCGGCATTCGGCCTATATGCCAAGCTATAAGAAAAAAAGGGGACAAAAAAGAGGTAAAAATAGAAAAACAGTCAGATGCGGAAAGTGATGAGTCTGTAATATCGCTTTAAACTTTCAGATCGGAATTAATGTATTAGAAAGAAAAAATTCGCCGCTACATGATGAAGTAAAATTTAGAGAAAATAATGTAAAACATTACTTCTAGAGTATAAAGATGCAATGAATCGGGATGAGATTCTAAATGCTATCTTCAGTAGATATAGCGAAAAAATCCTAAAACGCGCACGGTTACATGTACTCTGCCCGAATTAAAAAATCGGCATTCGGCCTATATGCCGCGCTATTAAAAAAAAAAGGGATGAATCGGGATGAGATTCTAAATGCTATTTATTTATTAGGCCCGCAATGCTATCTTCAGAAGATAGCCGTGTGCGGGCGCGTTCCACGAAAATGATGCAGATCGTAAATGATGCATGCCGTAAGTGGGCTCGCGCGTGTTCACAGAAGATGATGCATGTCGCAACGGGTGATTTGCAAATCGCACCGTAAATGGTATCTTGGGTAGATAAAAAACAAACAAACAAACAGACAGACAGACAGACAGACAAACAAACAGACAGACAGACAGACAGACAGACAGACAAACAGACAGACAGACAGACAGACAGACAGACAGACAGACAGACAAACAAACAAACAAACATGAAATATATATAAAAAATATACCAAATGATCTTTCTCGGCATTCGGCCTATATGCCAAGCTATAAGAAAAAAGGGGGCAAAAAAGAGGTAAAAATAGAAAAACAGTCAGATGCGGAAAGTGATGAGTCTGTAATATCGCTTTAAACTTTCAGATCGGAACTAATGTATTAGAAAGAAAAATTCGCCGCTACATGATGAAGTAAAATTTAGAGAAAATAATGTAAAACATTACTTCTAGAGTATAAAGATGCAATGAATCGGGATGAGATTCTAAATGCTATCTTCAGTATAGATATAGCGAAAAAATCCTAAAACTCGCACGGTTACATGTACTCTGCCCGAATTAAAAAAATCAGCATTCGGCCTATATGCCGCGCTATTAAAAAAAAAAGGGGCAGAAAAAAAGAGGTAAAAATAGAGAAACATGCAGATGATAATCTCTGCTTTATAAGTGCCGTGCCGTTTAAAATTTTGGTCAGTTTCATCATTTTTACATTTCTTTATAGCTCTGCATGCCGATTTTTCTCTGAGCGCGCAAGCCCGTTCAATGCAGTTTTACCATTTCGCGCCGTAGGCCTACTGAATCATCACCTACAACGCGTGCTAGACAATGTTCTTTTGGGGTTTTTTTAAATATCATTATTATTATTATTATTTTTGTTGCTTGCTTTCTTCTGAAGATAGCAATTTTGGTCAGCTTCGTCATTTTAACATTTCTTTATAACTTTGCATTCGGCCTAGTGCAGATTTTTATACTGAAAGAAAATGTGGCGAGACATGCCGTAAATTGCTCGATTCTGGTGCCGGTGTCTATAGAGCTCCTGCATTGATTTACATGGGTAATATTAAAATTGAAATATCTCAAGAACCGAATACTGTACGTATGACACTGAAACAAACTTTGAAATAAAGCTTTTACATTTCTCTATCTGTTTTATGTCATTTTGGTGTTTGTCGGATAAGTGTGATTTTGCTATCAACTGCAGATAGCTCAAATTTAAATGCCCGTTGGTTGTCGTTTTTGTCTGCTGAACGAGATAGCTGATAGCTGAAATAAAATGCAGGCCTATGTTTTCATTGTCCCCTGTGCGAGATATATATTTTCGAATCGAATTAGGCCTACTGGTGATGATCTACTGAGAATCAAATTAAAATTGCAAAATATGTTGCGAAATTTTGTTTTGGTTTAATTTGGGACTATATGCGTTAATTTGATACTTTATGAGATTCTAAATGCTAGGCCTATCTTCAGTAGATATAGCGAAAAAAATCGCGCACGGTTACTCTGCGCGAATAACAAAATCGGCATTCGGCCTATATGCCGCGCTATTAAAAAAAAAGGGGGAGGTAAAAATAGAGAAACAGGCAGATGCGGAAAGTGATGAGTCTGTAATATCGCTTTAAACTTTCTGATCGGGACTAATGTATTAGAAAGACAAAACTCGCCGCTACATGATGAAGTAAAAATTTAGAGAAAATAATGTAAAACATTATTTCTAGAGTAGAAAGATGCAATGAATCGGGATGAGATTCTAAATGCTATTTATTTATTAGGCCCGCAATGCTATCTTCAGAAGATAGCCGTTTGCGGGCGCGTTCGAGAAAATGATGCAGATCGTAAATGATGCATGCCGTAAGTGGGCTCGCGCGTGTTCACAGAAGATGATGCATGTCGCAACGGGTGATTTGCAAATCGCACCGTAAATGGTATCTTGGGTAGATAAAAAACAAACAAACAAACAGACAGACAGACAGACAGACAAACAAACAAACAGACAGACAGACAGACAGACAGACAGACAGACAGACAGACAGACAGACAAACAAACAAACAAACATGAAATATATAAAAAAATATACCAAATGATCTTTCTCGGCATTCGGCCTATATGCCAAGCTATAAGAAAAAAGGGGACAAAAAAGAGGTAAAAATAGAAAACAGTCAGATGCGGAAAGTGATGAGTCTGTAATATCGCTTTAAACTTTCAGATCGGAATTAATGTATTAGAAAGAAAAAATTCGCCGCTACATGATGAAGTAAAAATTTAGAGAAAATAATGTAAAACATTACTTCTAGAGTATAAAGATGCAATGAATCGGGATGAGATTCTAAATGCTATCTTCAGTAGATATAGCGAAAAAATCCTAAAACGCGCACGGTTACATGTACTCTGCCCGAATTAAAAATCGGCATTCGGCCTATATGCCGCGCTATTAAAAAAAAAAAAGGGGGAGAAAAAAGAGGTAAAATAGAGAAACATGCAGATGATAATCTCTGCTTTAGAAGTGCCGTGCCGTTTAAAATTTTGGTCAGTTTCGTCATTTTACATTTCTTTATAGCTCTGCATGCCGATTTTTCTCTGAGCGCGCAAGCCCGTTCAATGCAGTTTTACCATTTCGCGCCGTACTGAATCATCACCTACAACGCGTGCTAGACAATGTTTTTTTGGGTTTTTTTTAAATATCATTATTATTATTATTATTTTTGTTGCTTGCTTTCTTCTGAAGATAGCAATTTTGGTCAGCTTCGTCATTTTAACATTTCTTTATAACTTTGCATTCGGCCTAGTGCAGATTTTTATGAGACATGCCGTAATTTGTTCGATTCTGGTGCCGGTGTCTATAGAGCTCCTGCATTGATTTACATGGGTAATATTAAAATTGAAATATCTCAAGAACCGAATACTGTATGACACTGAAACAAACTTTGAAATAAAGCTTTTACATTTCTCTATCTGTTTTATGTAATTTTTGTGTTTGTCGGATAAGTGTGATTTTGCTATCAACTGCAGATAGCTCAAATTTAAATGCCCGTTGGTTGTTGTTTTTGTCTGCTGAACGAGATAGCTGATAGCTGAAATAAAATGCAGGCCTATGTTTTCATTGTCCCCTGTGCGAGATATATATTTTCGAATCGAATTAGGCCTACTGGTGATGATCTACTGAGAATCAAATTAAAATTGCAAAATATGTTGCAAAATTTTGTTTTGATTTAATTTGGGACTATGCGTTAATTTGATACTTTATGAGATTCTAAATGCTAGGCCTATCTTCAGTAGATATAGCGAAAAAAAATCGCGCACGGTTACTCTGCGCGAATAACAAAATCGGCATTCGGCCTATATGCCGCGCTATTAAAAAAAAAAAGGGGGGGAACAGGTAAAAAATAGAGAAACAGGCAGATGCGGAAAGTGATGAGTCTGTAATATCGCTTTAAACTTTCTGATCGGGACAATGTATTAGAAAGACAAAACTCGCAGCTACATGATGAAGTAAAAATTTAGAGAAAATAATGTAAAACATTATTTCTAGAGTAGAAAGATGCAATGAATCGGGATGAGATTCTAAATGCTATTTATTTATTAGGCCCGCAATGCTATCTTCAGAAGATAGCCGTTTGCGGCGCGTTCCGCGAAAATGATGCAGATCGTAAATGAGGCATGCCGTAAGTGGGCTCGCGCGTGTTCACAGAAGATGATGCATGTCGCAACGGTTGATTGGCAAATCGCACCGTAAATGGTATCTTGGGTAGATAAAAAACAAACAAACAAACAAACAAACAGACAGACAGACAAACAAACAGACAGACAGACAGACAGACAGACAGACAGACAGACAAACAAACATGAAATATATAAAAAAAATATACCAAATGATCTTTCTCGGCATTCGGCCTATATGCCAAGCTAAGAAAAAAAGGGGGCAAAAAAGAGGTAAAAAATAGAAAAACAGTCAGATGCGGAAAGTGATGAGTCTGTAATATCGCTTTAAACTTTCAGATCGGAACTAATGTATTAGAAAGAAAAAATTCGCCGCTACAATCATGATGAAGTAAAAATTTAGAGAAAATAATGTAAAACATTACTTCTAGAGTATAAAGATGCAATGAATCGGTTGAGATTCTAAATGCTATCTTCAGTAGATATAGCGGAAAAATCCTAAAACGCGCACGGTTACATGTACTCTGCCCGAATTAAAAAATCGGCATTCGGCCTATATGTGCGCATGCGTCGGAGCTGTGTGGACGTCTCTGAAAACATCGTGTGGAATTCTCTGGATTATTTACCAACTTTAGTCCTGAAATTTCTCGCAAATTTCTAACCCATCGTCAGAATTAGAGTTCTAGACACGATTGAACTGGTTTTGTGTCAAAATAAATCCAAACTGTTGTCGTATTTTGAACTTTTCTTCTACCCAGCAGAGTTCTTCCAAGATGGCGGCGGCCAACAACGCCATGCCGATGTGCTAGCTCGGTAGGGGCGTGACAGGTTTGTAGTAAACAAGTAGCTCCGGTATGGTATGCCTGACAGTAGGGTGAGTCTTGAAAAATATTTTCACTTCATATATCATCATGAAGTTCACCATTACGTCTACTACGGTGTATTTGTTGGTAAGATTTACTCTACTTGGAGCAGTGGCGAGAGTTGAAAATGTAAACCCGTTGAGCTACAAGTGGAATGCAGATAGGTCTGACCAAAATGTATATGAACGCATACAGGAGTCATCAATCCTTGGTATTAAGCTTATAAAAACTAATTCTCTGAAGCTCAACCAATCCTTAAATTGCAACACCCAAACAAGGCCATGGTTTGAGATTCACTATAAAGAGGCCATTACATCACTTGCAATAAATAGGCAAGGTATCATGTCAAAACCTTTCACAGGTTTAGGACTTAAACTTAGACCAGGACTCATACACGGAGATAATAAACGTTTGTCATTATCATACTTATGCATTCTCTTGGTTATCAACGCCCATGATACTGAAACCAATCCTGGACCCCCCAAAGTCAAGTTCCCTTGCTTTTTGTGTTCCAAAGCGGTTAAGTGGGGACAGAGGGGGATCAGGTGCGACAGTTGCATGGGGTGGTACCACATTGATTGCATGAATATGGGCTCCCAAACATATGAATATTTGGGAAATAGTAGTGTTATGTGGATCTGTCCATCATGTGGACTCCCAAATTACTCCACAGGATCCCTTTTCTCTAATGGTACTATTGAACTCTCAAATAGTTTCAATAGTTTGTCGTCATCAACAGACGGCGATTTTCCCCACTCACCTCTGGCAACCTCATCTCCCATTGATAAGAACAAAACTAAACCAAAAAAGCAAATCAAGTCTAAAAAAGACAGCCTGCGTACCATGGTCGTGAATTACCAAGGTTTAAGATCAAAGAAAGCAGCTTTTGCCGCCTGCCTTGAGACCAATAACCCCGACGTGGTTATTGGCACGGAAAGCTGGCTTAACAGTTCTGTTCAAACTTCTGAAGTTTTCCCTCAGAACTTCTCTGTTTTTCGTAAAGATAGAGTGAACCAGAGGGGAGGTGGAGTGTTTATTGCCATCAGGGAAGATATTATTGGTACTCATGCAATTGACCTAGACAGTGATTGCGAAATCGTTTGGGCCCAGGTTCAGTTAGAAGGAAGCAAATCCATATTATTTGGAGCCTTCTACCGCCACCCAGACGAAAGAAGCCTGGACTATTTAGTTCAGCTAAGGCAGTCTCTATCCAAAATCAATCCAAATAGAGGGACCACAGTGTGCCTCGCAGGGGACTTTAATCTCGGAGACATAAACTGGGATACTCTATCCCTTAAGCCGGGATGTAAGAAACCAACCATATCCCGTCAACTTTTGGACATTGTGCAAGATTTTTCCTTTGAACAACTGGTTACAAAACCTACCAGGAAACAAAACATCTTGGATCTCTTCATGACCTCCCACCCAACACTTGTCAATCAAAGTGAAGTCATCCCGGGTGTCAGCGATCATGATGGGATCCCTGTTATTGATATGGAGTCACTTGAAAAGTGGCAAAACACATGGCAAATGGCATTTAATGCCAGCAAATGCTTTCTGCTGCGCATCACTCATAAAAAAAACCCCAATTATCACAGAGTATAAACTTGGCGAGGAGGTTCTAACTGAAACCCAAAGCCATAGTTACCTAGGTGTTGAAATAACAAGTGATCTAAGGTGGAATGCACACATAAACAACATAACAGCAAAGGCTAACCGCCAGTTGGGCTTCATTAGGAGAAACCTCCTATCGTGCCCAAAAGAATTAAAAGCTCAGGCTTATACAGCCTTGGTCAGACCTCAGCTAGCTCGAGTATTCGTCCACAGTTTGGGATCCGCATACAGGAGAACTAAAACAGCAGCTTGAATCCATCCAAAGAAGAGCCGCAAGGTTTGTTATGAGAGACTACAGAAAAACTAGTAGTCCAACAAGTATGATGGCCGAACTCGAGTGGGACACTTTAGAACTCAGACGCAAAGCAGACAGACTCACCCTCATGCACAAAATCACCAGTGGTCAGGCAGCCATTCCGGAGCAAACGTTTCTGCAGCCTGTCAGACGTCACTCCAGAAATCTCCACTCAAAAGCCTTCCAAAGACCAACGGGCAAGAAAGACTGCTGGGTTTACTCATACTTCCCCAACACAACCAAAGATTGGAACCAGCTTCCTCAAACCATAGTCGACATTACAGAAACCAAAGTATTCAAGAAAGAAGTCCTTAAACACCACCAAAACACAGCTCGTAACAACTAGCATCTGACGTTCTGCGCACAATACCCTTCTCGCCTGGCTTTGTAGAAAGTGTTGAGAAGTATTTAACCAGAACCAGAACCAGATATGCCGCGCTATTAAAAAAAAAAAAAAAAAGGGGGGGAGAAAAAAGAGGTAAAAATAGAGAAACATGCAGATGATAATCTCTGCTTTAAAAGTGCCGTGCCGTTTAAAATTTTGGTCAGTTTCGTCATTTTACCTTTCTTTATAGCTCTGCATGCCGATTTTTCTCTGAGCGCGCAAGCCCGTTCAATGCAGTTTTACCATTTCGCGCCGTACTGAATCATCACCTACAACGCGTGCTAAACAATGTTTTTTTTTGGTTATTTTTTTAAATATTGTTATTATTATTATTATTTTGTTGCTTGCTTTCTTCTGAAGATAGCAATTTTGGTCAGCTTCGTCATTTTAACATTTCTTTATAACTTTGCATTCGGCCTAGTGCCGATATTTATACTGAAAGAAAATGTGGCGAGACATGCCGTAATTTGCTCGATTCTGGTGCCGGTGTCTATAGAGCTCCTGCATTGATTTACATGGGTAATATTAAAATTGAAATATCTCAAGAACCGAATACTGTATGACACTGAAACAAACTTTGAAATAAAGTTTTTACATTTCTCTATTATTTTGTTTTATGTCATTTTGGTGTTTGTCGGATAAGTGTGATTTTGCTATCAACTGCAGATAGCTCAAATTTAAATGCCCGTTGGTTGTCGTTTTTGTCTGCTGAACGAGATAGCTGATAACTGAAATAAAATGCAGGCCTATGTTTTCATTGTCCCCTGTGCGAGATATATATTTTCGAATCGAATTAGGCCTACTGGTGATGATCTACTGAGAATCAAATTAAAATTGCAAAATATGTTGCGAAATTTTGTTTTGGTTTAATTTGGGACTATATGCGTTAATTTGATACTTTATGAGATTCTAAATGCTAGGCCTATCTTCAGTAGATATAGCGAAAAAAATCGCGCACGGTTACCGGTACTCTGCGCGAATAACAAAAATCGGCATTCGGCCTATATGCCGCGCTATTAAAAAAAAAGGGGGAGGTAAAAATAGAGAAACAGGCAGATGCGGAAAGTGATGAGTCTATAATATCGCTTTAAACTTTCTGATCGGGACTAATGTATTAGAAAGACAAAACTCGCCGCTACATGATGAAGTAAAAATTTAGAGAAAATAATGTAAAACATTATTTCTAGAGTAGAAAGATGCAATGAATCGGGATGAGATTCTAAATGCTATTTATTTATTAGGCCCGCAATGCTATCTTCAGAAGATAGCCGTTTGCGGGCGCGTTCCGCGAAAATGATGCAGATCGTAAATGAGGCATGCCGTAAGTGGGCTCGCGCGTGTTCACAGAAGATGATGCATGTCGCAACGGTTGATTGGCAAATCGCACCGTAAATGGTATCTTGGGTAGATAAAAAAACAAACAAACAAACAAACAGACAGACAGACAAACAAACAAACAAACAAACAAACAAACAGACAGACAGACAGACAGACAGACAGACAGACAGACAGACAAACAGACAGACAGACAGACAGACAGACAGACAAACAAACAAACATGAAATATATAAAAAAAAATATACCAAATGATCTTTCTCGGCATTCGGCCTATATGCCAAGCTAAGAAAAAAAGGGGGCAAAAAAGAGGTAAAAAATAGAAAAACAGTCAGATGCGGAAAGTGATGAGTCTGTAATATCGCTTTAAACTTTCAGATCGGAACTAATGTATTAGAAAGAAAAAATTCGCCGCTACATGATGAAGTAAAATTTAGAGAAAATAATGTAAAACATTACTTCTAGAGTATAAAGATGCAATGAATCGGGTTGAGATTCTAAATGCTATCTTCAGTAGATATAGCGAAAAAATCCTAAAACGCGCACGGTTACATGTACTCTGCCCGAATTAAAAATCGGCATTCGGCCTATATGCCGCGCTATTAAAAAAAAAAAGGGGGGAAGAAAAAGAGGTAAAATAGAGAAACATGCAGATGATAATCTCTGCTTTATAAGTGCCGTGCCGTTTAAAATTTTGGTCAGTTTCGTCATTTTTACATTTCTTTATAGCTCTGCATGCCGATTTTTCTCTGAGCGCGCAAGCCCGTTCAATGCAGTTTTACCATTTCGCGCCGTACTGAATCATCACCTACAACGCGTGCTAAACAATGTTTTTTTGGTTATTTTTTTAAATATTGTTATTATTATTATTATTTTTGTTGCTTGCTTTCTTCTGAAGATAGCAATTTTGGTCAGCTTCGTCATTTTAACATTTCTTTATAACTTTGCATTCGGCCTAGTGCCGATATTTATACTGAAAGAAAATGTGGCGAGACATGCCGTAATTTGCTCGATTCTGGTGCCGGTGTCTATAGAGCTCCTGCATTGATTTACATGGGTAATATTAAAATTGAAATATCTCAAGAACCGAATACTGTATGACACTGAAACAAACTTTGAAATAAAGTTTTTACATTTCTCTATTATTTTGTTTTATGTCATTTTGGTGTTTGTCGGATAAGTGTGATTTTGCTATCAACTGCAGATAGCTCAAATTTAAATGCCCGTTGGTTGTCGTTTTTGTCTGCTGAACGAGATAGCTGAAATAAAATGCAGGCCTATGTTTTCATTGTCCCCTGTGCGAGATATATATTTTCGAATTAGGCCTACTGGTGATGATCTACTGAGAATCAAATTAAAATTGCAAAATATGTTGCGAAATTTTGTTTTGGTTTAATTTGGGACTATATGCGTTAATTTGATACTTTATGAGATTCTAAATGCTAGGCCTATCTTCAGTAGATATAGCGAAAAAAATCGCGCACGGTTACTCTGCGCGAATAACAAAAATCGGCATTCGGCCTATATGCCGCGCTATTAAAAAAAAAAAAGGGGGGGAAGAGGTAAAAATAGAGAAACAGGCAGATGCGGAAAGTGATGAGTCTGTAATATCGCTTTAAACTTTCTGATCGGGACTAATGTATTAGAAAGACAAAACTCGCCGCTACATGATGAAGTAAAAATTTAGAGAAAATAATATAAAACATTATTTCTAGAGTAGAAAGATGCAATGAATCGGGATGAGATTCTAAATGCTATTTATTTTAGGCCCGCAATGCTATCTTCAGAAGATAGCCGTTTGCGGGCGCGTTCCGCGAAAATGATGCAGATCGTAAATGATGCAGGCCGTAAGTGGGCTCGCGCGTGTTCACAGAAGATGATGCATGTCGCAACGGGTGATTTGCAAATCGCACCGTAAATGGTATTTTAGGTAGATAAAAAACAAACAAACAAACAAACAGACAAACAAACAGACAGACAGACAGACAGACAGACAAACAAACAAACAAACAAACATGAAATATATAAAAAAAAAATATATACCAAATGATCTTTCTCGGCATTCGGCCTATATGCCAAGCTATAAATAAGAAAAAAAGGGGGCAAAAAAGAGGTAAAAATAGAAAAACATTCAGATGCGGAAAGTGATGAGTCTGTAATATCGCTTTAAACTTTCAGATCGGAACTAATGTATTGGAAAGAAAAAATTCGCCGCTACATGATGAAGTAAAAATTTAGAGAAAATAATGTAAAACATTACTTCTATAGTATAAAGATGCAATGAATCGGGATGAGATTCTAAATGCTATCTTCAGTAGATATAGCGAAAAAATCCTAAAACGCGCACGGTTACATGTACTCTGCCCGAATTAAAAAGCGGCATTCGGCCTATATGCCGCGCTATTAAAAAAAAAAAAGGGGGGAGAAAAAAAGAGGTAAAAAAAGAAAAACATGAAGATGATAATCTCTGCTTTATAAGTGCCGTGCCGTTTAAAATTTTGGTCAGTTTCGTCATTTTTACATTTCTTTATAGCTATGCATGCCGCTTTTTCTCTGAGCGCGCAAGCCCGTTCAATGCAGTTTTACCATTTCGCGCCGTACTGAATCATCACCTACAACGCGTGCTAGACAATGTTTTTTTTTTGTTTTTTTTTAAATATCATTATTATTATTATTATTTTTGTTGCTTGCTTTTTTCTGAAGATAGCAATTTTGGTCAGCTTCGTCATTTTAACATTTCTTTATAACTTTGCATTCGGCCTAGTGCCGATTTTTATACTGAAAGAAAATGTGGCGAGACATGCCGTAATTTGCTCGATTCTGGTGCCGGTGTCTATAGAGCTCCTGCATTGATTTACATGGGTAATATTAATATTGAAATATCTGAAGAACCGAATACTGTATGACACTGAAACAAACTTTGAAATAAAGCTTTTACATTTCTCTATCTGTTTTATGTCATTTTGGTGTTTGTCGGATAAGTGTGATTTTGCTATCAACTGCAGATAGCTCAAATTTAAATGCCCGTTGGTTGTCGTTTTTGTCTGCTGAACGAGATAGCTGATAGCTGAAATAAAATGCAGGCCTATGTTTTCATTGTCCCCTGTGCGAGATATATATTTTCGAATCGAATTAGGCCTACTGGTGATGATCTACTGAGAATCAAATTAAAATTGCAAAATATGTTGCGAAATTTTGTTTTGGTTTAATTTGGGACTATATGCGTTAATTTGATACTTTATGAGATTCTAAATGATAGGCCTATCTTCAGTAGATATAGCGAAAAAATCGCGCACGGTTACTCAGCGCGAATAAAAAAAATCGGCATTCGGCCTATATGCCGCGCTATTAAAAAAAAAGGTTGGGGGAGAGAGGTAAAAAATAGAGAAACAGGCAGATGCGGAAAGTGATGAGTCTGTAATATCGCTTTAAACTTTCTGATCGGGACTAATGTATTAGAAAGACAAAACTCGCCGCTACATGATGAAGTAAAAACTTAGAGAAAATAATGTAAAACATTATTTCTAGAGTAGAAAGATGCAATGAATCGGGATGAGATTCTAAATGCTATTTATTTATTAGGCCCGCAATGCTATCTTCAGAAGATAGCCGTTTGCGGGCGCGTTCCGCGAAAATGATGCAGATCGTAAATGATGCATGCCGTAAGACCAAAATCTTTCTCGGCATTCGGCCTATATGCCAAGCTATAAGAAAAAAAGGGGGCAAAAAGAGGTAAAAATAGAAAAACAGTCAGATGCGGAGAGTGATGAGTCTGTAATATCGCTTTAAACTTTCAGATCGGAACTAATGTATTAGAAAGAAAAAATTCGCCGCTACATGATGAAGTAAAAATTTAGAGAAAATAATGTAAAACATTACTTCTAGAGTATAAAGATGCAATGAATCGGGATGAGATTCTAAATGCTATCTTCAGTAGATATAGCGAAAAAATCCTAAAACGCGCACGGTTACATGTACTCTGTCCGAATTAAAAAATCGGCATTCGGCCTATATGCCGCGAAAAAAAAAAAAAAAAGGGGGAGGTGTTGGTGCCAATTTAGGCTTTTAAGCATTTGTATGTGAGGTGCGCCCTTAATTCAGTAAGCGATCTAAATTTAGCTCATCTCTGGACTTGCGCAGAAGTCGTGTAAACAATCAGACATACAATATGGCGGATATTAACCCGTGGTAATTACAATTTGTTCTACCACTGAGCACACTAAAATCACTAAAATCAGACTAAATAGATATCTAACAGTATTGTGAATTATCAACGAGTATTAAAGAGATATTAAAGAATTGGTTTGTAAGTGAAAACTGTGTTTGGTGCGTATGTTCAACGAATCCCAGGTTACATTCTGCAAAGTAGGGAATGATCTGTCTCAAATAGGCCAAGAGTTCGTTCGTCAGGGCGAAGTTTTGGTAAAACCCCTACATTAAGTAGAACAAATCGTGAGTGTTCTAAAGTTGAACAAAGGTTTATGACATGCTATAAGGTTCATAAGTTGAACCATTGTCATAAAATAGAACAGGTATTGCCGTAGAGTCGCAAATTGGCGAGATTTATGGCAAATAAACAAGGTTCTATTTATAGAGCAGTGCAGTGTCGAGTGAAAAAACACAGTGCAGTACGCCTGTGTGTGTATACTGTATTGCAAGCTTTTCTGTGATATCAATCAGGGCTGTACAGCAGCAAGGATTATTAAATGACAGCAGTCCGTACATGTACTCGTGTATAGCAAATAAGCTTATACTAGAAATACAGTACATCTGTAAACAAGCTAAAAGTTATTTCAGGGCTATTCACATGACAGTGCATGTACATCTTTATAGCATACACGCTTGATAAATATAAATCAAGACAAAGAAATAACAGTCATGTGACAGTGCTTCCCATGTCTGTTCAGCAAGGATATTTAAATGAAAATCGAGGCTCTACAGTGTTTTGTGTGCGTAAACTCTGTATAGCAAATAATTATTTGAGCAAGCTTATTTAAGCAAAAATTAAGATTCGGTGTGCATCAAGCATATCGCATCTGCATAGCACGCCGCAAATTTACGCGTAACAACGCATACATACTTGCAGACATACTCCTATTGATTTTAGGATTTTAAGGCAATTACACGCACGACAGACGCTTTCTTGATTTCGAGCATACATATAAATCAAGGCTTTTCGAATAAAAATATTAGCGTGCTTTGGCGAAAATAGGCCTACATCGGTAGGATTCGGTACAGACTGAACAATAAATCGCATAAAATCGTGTGTAAGCAAACACGGCATTATAAGCCACGCCATCGCATGTGTGTCAAAGCTACAATTGAGGAGCTTATTTAAGCAAAATTAAGTTTCGGTGCTTTTCGCATATTATATTGCATCTGCATAGCACGCCGCAAATTTGCGCGTAACAATAAGACGCGTCCCTTTCTTGATTTTAGGGCGGTAACGAATCAAGGCATACATACACGCATACAAAATATATACTTGATTTTAGGGTGCATGCAATAGTTGTACCCCTTTCTTGATTTAAGGGTGATATTCGAATCAAGGCATACTTACATGCAATACTTACCCCTTTCTTGATTTAAGGGCGAACTCGAATCAAGGTCAATATACATGCATGACATACTCTTTCTTGATTTCAGAATAAATCAAGGCTTTTCGGCAAAAATAAAAGCGTGCTTTAGCGAAAAATGTGTGTCGAAATTGTGTGTAAACAAACATTGCCTTAATAATAAGCCACGCGTATCGCAAGTGTCTCAAAGCTACGACTGAGGGCTCCCTTCATCCAACAAATAGATTGAAATAAAGTTGTGGCACAAGGGAGTAATAAAATGAGTAACAAAAGTACAAGCTCTGCTCCCAGGAGTAAAAGGTCATCCAGAACTTCACTATCGAAAAGCACAGAGTATGCCCTCCTTGAAGCAGCCACCCGAAAAGCGGAGCTACAATGCCGCGCCGAGGCACTCAAATTAAAACAATCTCTGGAAAAAGAAGAGTTTGAGTTGCAGGCTAAAGCAAGATACCTAAAGCAAGCTCTGGAAAAAGACGAGTTTGAGTTACAGACTAGAGCAAAAGACTTGCAACAAAAGAGGGAGCTGCTAGCCATGGAGACAGAAATAAATGTCGAGGAAGCAAAAATAGCTACATTAGAGAAATACGATGACGAAACAAAGAGCAGAAGTAGCAGGACATTATCGGAAGATATTCCACCAATTCTGATTAGTGACAAAATTTCAGTGAGTCGTTGGTTAGAAGATACCAAAGAAATTCAAGGCGCTACAGGCCCAAATCCATGGGAAAGTCCATGTGACAAAACAACAAAGCAAGAAATTGCAAAAACGCAAATTAACATGATCTCTGAGACGCACAGTGACGTACAGCAACCAAAGAAACAGTTGTCTACCAGTAGTCTAGCGCAAATTGACACCTCACCTCAAAATGTCGTCGGTCAATTGCCGTTAACAGCAATGCCAGTGAATATGAGAAAGTGGTCAACTATTAGTCCAGTGCAAATCGGCACGCTACCACAAAATGACACCAGTCAATTGATGTCCACACCAGCGCCGGGGGATATGGGAATGTTGTCGACTAGTAGTCCAGTGCAAATCGGCACCCCACTACATAATGGCACCGGCGAATTGCCGTCTACAGCGGCACCGGTGGATATGGGCATGTTGTCAACTAATAATCAAGTACAAACCAACATCACACCACAAAATGACGCCAGTCAATTGCCGTCAACAACAGCGCCGGTGGATATGGGAAAGTTGTCATTTAGTAGTCCATTGCTAATCAGTATACCACCACAATATGACACAGGTCAATTGTCAGCCATAGCAGTACCGGTGAATACAGACAGAGATCAGTCAAAAGAGATTAAAACTCCAGCCAGACAATTCAGTCCTGACAGTGACATGAAACAACAGCCTACAAATCCATACGTATTCATGAATTTGAGCATGGATCAAGCTCAACCTACAAGTATAACAGTGCCTACCATGGCAGCACAGATGCAAAACATAGAGAGTTTGCAACAAAAGGAACCAGCTGGCAGTGATGACCTCAGCAGGTTAACGCAATTGCTCATCACACAACAAGTTCGAGCGCAACTGCCAGCGCAGAAGATCCAAGTATTTAGCGGAGATCCGTTAAAATTCACCACATTCATGAAAGCCTTTGAATACGGAGTAGAGGACAAAATTTTAGATGGCAGAGACAGAATTAACTATTTATGGCAATACACCTCAGGTGAACCCAAGAGCCTGGTGAACAGCTGCTTGTATTACACAGACGCCAATGAAGGATATATCAAAGCGAAGCAGCTACTTACCAAACGGTTTGGAGACAGTCACAAGATTGCACAAGCTGTTTTGAAGAAAGCAAAGGTATGGCCAGATGTCAAGGAACAGGCTAGTTGCCTTAATGAATTTTCATTATTCCTGCTAGAGTGTCACAATATGATGCAAGCTAACAGTCCCTTGAAAGAACTGGACAACACAAGTAGTCTGCAGCTGTTGGTTGGTAAACTGCCATATAGGCTTAAGAACTTGTGGAGAGCCAAGGTGTATGATATTCAGGAAGAAAAACTGAGAACCGTTGGCTTCAAAGACTTGGTTGACTTTGTGAGTCGCCACGCACAGATCGTCGCAAATCCAGCCTTTGGTACAATTAGCAGTGACAACAAGAGTAATACCAGAAGTCAACAATATGACCACAAACCAAAGCCAAGAACTTCAAGTTTTGCCACCGGTACCCATAGTGAAGAGAAATCGCCTCAAAAACAGTGTCTTTACTGTGATACTTCAACACATACACTGGAAGTATGCAGGGTGGTCCAGAAGAAACCATACGATGAAAGGGTGGCTACTCTGCGGAAACTGGGCGTGTGTTTTGGCTGTGTCAAGAAAGGATCTCACTTCGTCAGAGACTGTACTAAAAGAGTCAAATGCATCACCTGCAAAGGCAGACATCCAACTGTTTTGCACCGTGAAAGAGGCGAAAGAGGCACCCAGAAGTCAGAAGTAGAGGCATCAACCACATGTGGTTTGACTGGGACAGGATGCATGGCATCGGTATTATCGGTGGTGCCGGTAACCGTACTGTCAAGAGACACAGGCAAAGAAGTCAAGGCATATGCTCTGCTGGACAGCAAGAGCACTGCTGTATTCTGCTCCAAGAATCTTAAGAGTAAATTGGCTATGAAAGGAACAAAGACAAAGATCAAGGTCCAAACCATCAATGGAGACAAAGATGTCGACACATACAAGTTATCAGGTTTGGAGGTAACAGATGCTGATGGTAAAATCAACATTGAATTACCTGTTGTTTATACCCAGGACTCCATACCAGTCAAGGTGGAAGATATGGTCTCCAAAGAAGATCTGACTCCATGGCCATATTTGCAAGAAATAAGAGTACCTGAGTTGCTGAAAGGGCAGAGAGTTGACCTGCTCATTGGGAATAATGTCCCAAGAGCATTGGAACCACTGGAAGTCATCCAGAGTCAACACAACGGTCCATACGCATGTAGATCAGCATTAGGCTGGGAGATACACGGTCTTACAAAGTCAAGATCTACATCAACAAGTATGGCTTCTGTACATAGAATCTCTGTTGAGGACTTGCATAATGAGTTGGCCGACCCGTACAACCATGATATTAATGAGCGGACGATAGAAGACAGACCGCAAAATTCAATAGGTGACAACATGGTGGTGAAACCAATTCATTTGAAGGATGACCACTATCAGATTGAGCTACCACTCAGTGACCAGGAAATAAAATTCCCAAGCACCAAGCCAATGGCAGAAAGCAGGATCTCACACCTGAAGAGAAAATCCCAAAGAAAGCCACAGCTCAGGGAAGAATACAATAGATTCAAACTAATTAGAGAAGGTTCTTCACCCTCACAATGGCGACATGTTGACAAAGCACAGAACCCGGCTGATGAATGCTCGCGGGCTCAAACAGTAAAAGATTGTCTCAGCAACAGTAGATGGCCTAGAGATCCTGAATTTCTATGGCAAAAGGAGACTGAACAGCCAAGTCAACCATGTAACTGTGATGAAAACCAACTGGATAATGATCCAGAAGTCAAGGCATCTGTTAACGCCATTCAAGTAGAGGAACACAAAGATCCTATTGTCAAACTACTGCGACATTATTCCAAGTGGAATTCCTTGAAGAGAGCGGTCGCATACCTACTGAGACTCAAAAGAATACTGCTGCAAAAAGCTAAAAATAAAAACAATGCAGCTGCCAAATGTGACAAAGAAGAACCCCAATCTAGACAATCCTTAGAACCCACTCCAGAGTCCCACCTGTCAGCGGAGAATCTCCAGGAAGCAGAGGAAGCAATTGTTCGCTACATCCAGCAAGGAGCATTTGCTAAGGAGATCAGTGCTCTGAAAGCTACGGCAGATCAGAAGATCACCTGTAAGAAGAGACACAAATTAGATTCCTTAGACAACCTGGATCCTATGATACATGATGGGATACTACGAGTTGGCGGAAGACACCGCAACACTCCTATACCAGATCACGTGAAGCATCCAATGATTCAAACCGGAGCTGTCACACAGAGTCCCCAGGAGTGGTTGTGTCCCGAAAGAAATATACAACCAGGAGATATAGTGTTAATCGTAGACAACCAGGCACCACGCAAATCATGGACCATAGGCCGCATTCAGGAAACATACCCAGACAAGAATGGACTAGTCCGCAGCGCCAAGATCAAGACACAAACCACAGAACTTGTGAGACCAGTCACAAAACTTTGTGTATTGCTTGAGCAAGATAGCCCAGTGCAAGGGCCCAAGAACATGAACTAAAAAGACACGGCGAGCCCCCGGCGCCTAATCTGGGACACCAACTGGAAGTTTACTTTTAGTTGATGGGGGTACTGGAAACCCCAAGTCAGACGAAAAACAACACTGACTTTAAGGGCCTTGAGCCCATCCAGCCATCCAGTCATCATTGTGATAAGATACCAGTGTGAGAGCATGCAGACACTACCTGTACCAGATACCTACCAGTGTGGGGTGAGAGTGTACCTACCAGTGTGAAGTGAACCTACCAGTGTGGGGTGAGTGTGAACCTACCAGTGTGAACCTACCAGTGTGGGGTGAGTGTGAACCTACCAGTGTGAACTACGAGAACCATGAAGACGTGCAGATGTTGGAGCCGTGGAAGTTTCGACTGCTGATCAACATGGTGCAGATTTGCAGACAGCAGTCTACCATGATTACTGTTGTGTTGTGGCAAGCAAAGTGAACTTCAAACTTTATTTATAACCACTGAGGAAGTTTCCAGCACCGAAGATTTGCACTGTGAAAACGCTGACAAATGTGGTAAAATGATAATTTGCCAGGTGAAGTGAAATCCTGATATGCAGCCGCCCTTGTTGGGTTTCCTTAGGATGTCAAAAGGGATTGTTTTGTTCTGAGTTAGGCCTTTTTGTCATATTTCATTTGCCCAAGGCATAGCATATCATATTTCATTTAACTTTGCAATAAGTCACTTAAATTTGAGATTGTGGACATTTTCAGCAGCTTGGTGTGAACTACAGGTACACGATAACATGTACATAGCCACTGATCAACTTGGACATTTGCTTGAATGGCTGGTTACAAGCTTTGGAAATGAGAGACAGTAAATGCATCATTTTAGATCCAGCATAATTCATGTGAAATTTGGTTTTTATAGCTCATTGGATTGAGCCTGCTACTTTCAAAATTGCCACACATCCCATGTCAGCAAGCGTAGTAAAATTCACACAGTGCTCCAGTCAACAGATTGAACTGTTTACATGTATTGAACATTTGGATGGACATTAGAAATCTGAAAATAAGTTGTATAAAGACAGCTTTAAATTTCAGCCTACTGACATTTATGAATGAGAAATTGTTGAGTTTAAATTAGTCCAATTTTGGACAATTCAGTCAGAGTTCAACTAAACTAATCTTTTTCGGTTTAAATTGAGCTTCACAGTGTGATATGGTAAACATTTGGGTTTCCTTTCAGGCAAAATTAATTGTCAAATCTTCTGTGCATTTTGCACTGTTTTTGTTTGTGAAATGTTTCATTTTCTGTGGAAAGTTTACTGAATCACACCATGAAGTATCTTTATCAGAAAAGTGTCAGAGCAATCAGGATTTTAGAAATCTAGCTTCATATTCTGGTTTACTCCGGTCTTTGAACTAGATCATTTTATTTATCATTTTTTGGATTAGCATGATTATAATTAACAGATCATGTTGGTAATGCTCGTTATTGCCTCATCAGATTAGAAGTGCCTCTTTAGGTTTATAACATTTCCCATGTGCACTTGAGGCTTGAGTAAAGTTAATTTTACATGTATATTTACATGTAGCTCCTCCATGTGACTTGGTATGCTGGGCTCTTGTTTGCCCTGCCAATTGTTTCATCCCAATTGCTCAGTGCATTTTGCACTGTTCTTGTTTTGGTCATTGTTTTTGAGTATTTACCAGATCACATGGTGAAGTGCTTTGTTTACAAATAAGTGAAGTCAAAAATTTGCACAAAATATTGTGCTTTTTAGGTTTGGCTATAATTAGCCTAGAAGGTATTTTTCAATTGTTCAGTTTTAAATTTAAACCTGCTCAAAGGACCAAGTTATATTGAGTTGGATGATTTGGATATCATCATCATCATATGAACTGTGAAAGGACACTATATAGTATAACTGCTTACAATGCAGCTTTCGAAGTAGCAATGCTACTCATTGGTCTTTAAAGAACCAGAACAGTCTATGAAAGAAGGACAACTTGACATGCAGCAGAGTTAATCTTCATGAAAGTTTCTTTATTGCGCATTCACCTGCATTCAGATGTTTGCTATTTACATGAAGTGTTGTCAAAATATGTTTGAGTTATATTTAGCAATCCGCCAGATCACATTTTAGTTTTGGTCACTTCGTTTCACATAGTTTGATATTTGGGAGTGAATTTACAAGGTGTCCGTTTCTAAATTGGGCACTCAATTGTTGTCAGTCAATTTAGGAGTAATTGAAAGCGCAGCGTTCAATTAGGGGCCGGAATGTTGGTGCCAATTTAGGCTTTTAAGCATTTGTATGTGAGGTGCGCCCTTAATTCAGTAAGCGATCTAAATTTAGCTCATCTCTGGACTTGCGCAGAAGTCGTGTAAACAATCAGACAGACAATATGGCGGATATTAACCCGTGGTAATTACAATTTGTTCTACCACTGAGCACACTAAAATCACTAAAATCAGACTAAATAGATATCTAACAGTATTGTGAATTATCAACGAGTATTAAAGAGATATTAAAGAATTGGTTTGTAAGTGAAAACTGTGTTTGGTGCGTATGTTCAACGAATCCCAGGTTACATTCTGCAAAGTAGGGAATGATCTGTCTCAAATAGGCCAAGAGTTCGTTCGTCAGGGCGAAGTTTTGGTAAAACCCCTACAGGAGGGGGAGAAAAAAGGTAAAAATAGAGAAACATGCAGATGATAATCTCTGCTTTATAAGTGCCGTGCCGTTTAAAATTTTGGTCAGTTTCGTCATTTTTACATTTCTTTATAGCTCTGCATGCCGATTTTTCTCTGAGCGCGCAAGCCCGTTCAATGCAGTTTTACCATTTCGCGCCGTACTGAATCATCACCTACAACGCGTGCTAGACAATGTTTTTTTGGGGTTTTTTTAAATATCATTATTATTATTATTATTATTTTTGTTGCTTGCTTTCTTCTGAAGATAGCAATTTTGGTCAGCTTCGTCATTTTAACATTTCTTTATAACGTTGCATTCGGCCTAGTGCCGATTTTTATACTGAAAGAAAATGTGGCGAGACATGCCGTAATTTGCTCGATTCTGGTGCCGGTGTCTATAGAGCTCCTGCATTGATTTACATGGGTAATATTAATATTGAAATATCTGAAGAACCGAATACTGTATGACACTGAAACAAACTTTGAAATAAAGCTTTTACATTTCTCTATCTGTTTTATGTCATTTTGGTGTTTGTCGGATAAGTGTGATTTTGCTATCAACTGCAGATAGCTCAAATTTAAATGCCCGTTGGTTGTCGTTTTTGACTGCTGAACGAGATAGCTGATAGCTGAAATAAAATGCAGGCCTATGTTTTCATTGTCCCCTGTGCGAGATATATATTTTCGAATCGAATTAGGCCTACTGGTGATGATCTACTGAGAATCAAATTAAAATTGCAAAATATGTTGCGAAATTTTGTTTTGGTTTAATTTGGGACTATATGCGTTAATTTGATACTTTATGAGATTCTAAATGCTAGGCCTATCTTCAGTAGATATAGCGAAAAAAATCGCGCACGGTTACTCTGCGCGAAAAACAAAAATCGGCATTCGGCCTATATGCCGCGCTATTAAAAAAAGGGGGGGGGGGAGAGGTAAAAATAGAGAAACAGGCAGATGCGGAAAGTGATGAGTCTGTAATATGGCTTTAAACTTTCTGATCGGGACTAATGTATTAGAAAGACAAAACTCGCCGCTACATGATGAAGTAAAAACTTAGAGAAAATAATGTAAAACATTATTTCTAGAGTAGAAAGATGCAATGAATCGGGATGAGATTCTAAATGCTATTTATTTATTAGGCCCGCAATGCTATCTTCAGAAGATAGTTGTTTGCGGGCGCGTTCCGCGAAAATGATGCAGATCGTAAATGATGCATGCCGTAAGTGGGCTCGCGCGTGTTCACAGAAGATGATGCATGTCGCAACGGGTGATTTGCAAATCGCACCGTAAATGGTATCTTGGGTAGATAAAAAACAAACAAACAGACAAACAAACAGACAGACAGACAAACAAACATGAAATATATATAAAAAAATATACCAAATGATCTTTCTCGGCATTCGGCCTATATGCCAAGCTATAAGAAAAAAAGGGGGCAAAAAAGAGGTAAGAATAGAAAAACAGTCAGATGCGGAAAGTGATGAGTCTGTAATATCGCTTTAAACTTTCAGATCGGAACTAATGTATTAGAAAGAAAAAATTCGCCGCTACATGATGAAGTAAAAATTTAGAGAAAATAATGTAAAACATTACTCCTAGAGTATAAAGATGCAATGAATCGGGATGAGATTCTAAATGCTATCTTCAGTAGATATAGCGAAAAAATCCTAAAACGCGCACGGTTACATGTACTCTGCCCGAATTAAAAAATCGGCATTCGGCCTATATGCCGCGCTAAAAAAAAAAAAAAAGGGCAGAAAAAAGAGGTAAAAATAGAGAAACATGCAGATGATAAGCTCTGCTTTATAAGTGCCGTGCCGTTTAAAATTTTGGTCAGTTTCGTCATTTTTACATTTCTTTATAGCTCTGCATGCCGATCTTTCTCTGAGCGCGCAAGCCCGTTCAATGCAGTTTTACCATTTCGCGCCGTAGGCCTACTGAATCATCACCTACAACGCGTGCTAGACAATGTTTTTTTGGTGTTTTTTTTAAATATCATTATTATTATTATTATTTGTGTTGCTTGCTTTCTTCTGAAGATAGCAATTTTGGTCAGCTTCGTCATTTTAACATTTCTTTATAACTTTGCATTCGGCCTAGTGCCGATTTTTATACTGATAGAAAATGTGGTGAGACATGCCGTAATTTGCTCGATTCTGGTGCCGGTGTCTATAGAGCTCCTGCATTGATTTACATGGGTAATATTAAAATTGAAATATCTCAAGAACCGAATACTGTATGACACTGAAACAAACTTTGAAATAAAGCTTTTACATTTCTCTATCTGTTTTATGTCATTTTGGTGTTTGTCGGATAAGTGTGATTTTGCTATCAACTGCAGATAGCTCAAATTTAAATGCCCGTTGGTTGTCGTTTTTGTCTGCTGAACGAGATAGCTGATAGCTGAAATAAAATGCAGGCCTATGTTTTCATTGTCCCCTGTGCGAGATATATATTTTCGAATCGAATTAGGCCTACTGCTGATGATCTACTGAGAATCAAATTAAAATTGCAAAATATGTTGCGAAATTTTGTTTTGGTTTAATTTGGGACTAGGCCTATATGCGTTAATTTGATACTTTATGAGATTCTAAATGCTAGGCCTATCTTCAGTAGATATAGCGAAAAAATCGCGCACGGTTACTCTGCGCGAATAACAAAAATCGGCATTCGGCCTATATGCCGCGCTATTAAAAAAAAAGGGGGGGGAAGAGGTAAAAAATAGAGAAACAGGCAGATGCGGAAAGTGATGAGTCTGTAATATCGCTTTAAACTTTCTGATCGGGACTAATGTATTGGGCTATTCCAGATAAAGTATGCCCACCCCCCATAGAGGATATGGAAACTTGATGCTCTAAAAATCTGGAAATCCTCATACTTAGAGCAAGAAAAGTCTGGAAATCCAGGTAGCAAGTGTGTTCAAGGGAGTTGAGGAATAAGATTTTGATCAGGAAAAAAACTGGATTTCCATTAGCCATCCCAAAAAATTTCTGGAATTCCAGGAGTGAGGAGCAAAAAAACCCTGGAAATCCAGGTAACATTATTGTGTTCAAGGGGGTTGAGGAATAAGATTTTGATCGAAAAAAAATCTGGATTTCCATTAGGCATCCCCAAAAATTTCTGGAAATCCAGGAGTGAGGTTAAAATATCTGGAATTCCTAAATGAAAGACAAAAGGGCATACAGGAATAGTGTGACCAAAAACTGTTGTTTCAAAAGGCAAAATAATTGGAATTCCAATGAGCCATGGAGGAATTATGTTTAAGATGACCAGAAAACTTGAAAAGCGTTATAAAACGGGGAGGGGGGGGGGGAATCTGTAATTCCATAGGGCATAGCTGAAAATGTTAAACATAGTCCTGATTTCAGTGCGTATAAATGTGTATCTGATCTTCTATAAAGTGACCCAAAATAAAGCAAATTAACGAAATAGCCACCAAAATATAATATCAATATCCTGTATTTTTAAGCACTCAAATTTAGCTAATTTTGCATGAAAAATGTTCCAAGTTTTTGGGGCGCCCTCTACGGAGGCGTCCCACAATATAGGCATGTACTTGTGAGTAGCTTCTTATTTCAGTCTTACTAGATTTACTCCGCAATTGTTGTGCTATTTTGCTAAAATTATGCCCTTGCTCAGAAATAAATCCACAATATGCTTGGATTTGATTTTATTATTGTTTTCTGTTATGCACAGGATAAAATGGTGTGCGTATATTCTTTGTTTAAAAGACAAAATTAATGGATTTGTAAAACACCAAATAAATCGAGACCTTTGACCTTTGTAACCACTTTGACCTTTGTAACCAGTTTACCGCCTCTTAGAACCCGATAGACGGTGACCAACACTATGGATTACAATAGCCTAATCTGAATGGCATAGTCCAATAAGCTCAAATAAACAATCATAGTGCAAAATTTGACCTAACTTGCAGAGTATGAGTTTTGTTCCCAAAGTTTCAAAGTCAGGCATCTTATCAAGATCAAGATAGTGATAGTGACATAACAATTAACACGCTTATCTTACCAAGGTCTTATCTATCTGCATGGGGTAATTGGAAATTATGGTGTAGCCTATTTGTTTTAAGGATGAAACAACTGGCTCCTTTTGCATGGAAATTAGAACAAATTACTATACAAGCTGTATCAAAAAGTTTGGTACCCAGCAGTTTTGATAGTAATTGAAAAGCCTGGTTCTTCCAAATGCAATATCGGGTCCCCTTAAAAAGATAAAATGATCAGACCATAAATCTTTTGTGACTGTTTATGACATTAATCAACAAATTATGCGGATCCTAGATGTGTCGAGGATGTTATGTTTATGAACAAAACGTTACGTTTGTATTTTCAACATTGTTAATCATTGCTACGTGTATGTTAACAAATGAAAGTTCTGTAATTATTTTAATTCTTCAATGCTAAGTTAGTAAGTATTCTTTTGGATATCATCAAATTGTAAATCTCTAGTCAGATTTTCAGTGTGTTAACAACTATGTATCAAAGATGTTACGTTCATGTACAAAACATTAACGTTCTTATCTTGTAAACATTGTATACCCATATATATAGCTACTTTTGAAGAATGAATGTTCTGTAATTGTCTTTTATCCTTCATCTCTATTAGATTTTCAGTGTATTAGCAAGTAGATGATGTATATGTATCACAGACGTTATGATGTATATGTATCACAGACGTTATACATTCATAAAAACTTTTCTTTTGGTCAACATATGGGTAGATCCTCTTCTATACTATCCATCATATACCCCCTGCATAACGAAATTCAACAATATTCAATATCCAAAGCAATATCATCACTACAATATGCCCCAAAATTGAACTCCCCCACTCCACATAATCGCAAATTGACACGACAGCTTCATTCCAATTCAATTTATTTCATCCAAAACGGTCCTGTGATACACCTTCCCCAATCAAACACATTTGTCTTGCATTTGATCATCTTCTACTCTTCCCTAGAAAAAATCATTATGATACCAAATCCCCGGGACCAAATCTAAACACCATGCCATGGAATTCACCATATCACGTCCAAGCTCACATAATTTGGGCGCCCCATTCCTTTTTTAAAGGAATTTTTATTATTATAAAAATTGAGCCAATATTCCCAGTTTTGAGTAAAGACTGAAATGGTACCCCTTTTGTAAATGAAAGCAAGTTCATTGAAAGCAAACGACTAACTAGTAGGAGCAAAGAAGATCTCTGGTAGGAGTGATGAATAAACTGATGATGATGACTGAGTTGCAAGACCTATTTTACCACTGACCTTTTAACAAGTTCAACAAAAAGTCAATACTATTATGTAATTGTTCTGTTTGTTCATGGTACATGGCACACACACACAAAGGGAAAATCAATATTGTATTTCTTGGTCATAAACCTCATCTCCATGCAGTAGCCCTTTATGCTATAGGCCTACCTATATCATCTGTTTATTTACTGCTTTTAGAATATTTTAGTTGAGATGCATGTAGCTGTAGAGAGAAACTTTCTTAATTCTGTGTATTAAAAACAAATCTACCAATCGCGGCTTGGTGTTTTAATAACAGGCTTGATTTCCGGGATTGATTGATTTTCAATGATGGATACAAATTTTAAGTTTAGCATTAGTTTTTATCATTTAGTTAGGTATTATAAAATGTGACAAACTAAAAAAGTAAAATAAATAGTATTAATGGCTACGAAAAAATCCTTCTCTACGGGCCTAACCGCGGACCCAGAATTTAAAGTTTATTTTGCTTAGGCTAAATCATACAAAATATACCATATTTTGGCTGAAATTTTTAGAAAATATGTCAAAATTCTTCAGATTTTGGTAATATTTTAGGGCAATTTTAGCTACCCTCTAGAAAAAAGCAAAAAACCACCCGACCGTACTAGAAGTTGAAAGGTCTATCTGCCCGTAGAAAAGGGTGGGTTTTTCGTCGCCTAAAATACTTTTAGATTAATAATAACATGACAGAAAAAACCCAGAAATTTTGACAATTATAGTTTTTTCTGATCATTTTAATGCAAATTTTGAACAAATTGTATCAGCAAATTCATATAGCGATAAAATGCCAAGATTACACATAAATATGAAATTTGAAAGAGGGACTAAATATACATTTAAAAATCCAAAAGGAAAAATCAAGAAGTACATATTAAAATTAATTTACTATATTAAATAATGCTCCTCGCCTAAAAATAGACGAATTCGTCTTTAATTAAAAAAAATTCAATTTATTTGATTTAAATCAGATTTTGTTTTTATTTAAATCAATTTTTTTATTCCAAGAACTGCTATACCACATGATAAAGTCAAGAGACCAGTGGAATGCTAGATCCTATCAGGTATTTACAAAAAATCAAATCACGTTTTCAGATGTGAAAATTTCAAAGGAAAATTTAGTAAATCATGGGAAAAAAACCCTGTTGAATTATGCACCTTCAAAATGATTTTTAGCAATAGATAAAATGACATCATCTAATTATATCCAAAAGATGTAAAAGCAAAAACAGTCAATTCAAGAAAGAAATTAAATTAAATTTATCAAAAATGGTAAAAACTGAACAAGTTGATTTTAAATCAGCGATTTTTTTAAAATCATTTGATTTAAATCATGTGATGTAAATCGTGATTTAAATCAATTGATTTTTAAATTGACCAAAATCAGGTTTTTGATCAAAAATCACATTTTAAACCAAAATATCACAATGTGAACCAAAAATCACATTGTAAACCAAAAATCACATGAATTGAGTAAAATTTACCCCAAGTAAAATGGGAAAAGATTTTGCTCTGCTGTTTAGTAAAATTTTGCACAATACCGGAGTAAACGTGTATACTCAATCAAGTTGAGTAAACTTTACCCAGTTAGAAGGGACGTTCCCTTTTTACCATCCAAGTATGATTTTATCCAAGGTTGAGTAATATTTTTGTTAGAGTGCACAAGTGTGCTAATTCATTTCATCTTTTTAATGGCAATCAACATGATGAAAGATGAGAGATTTTTACTTTCAAGTGATGCAAATAAGACTACTCAACTGGTTTTTTTTTAATTAGTCAAT
The DNA here is from genome assembly GCF_039555335.1 of Amphiura filiformis. NCBI lineage: Eukaryota > Metazoa > Echinodermata > Ophiuroidea > Amphilepidida > Amphiuridae > Amphiura > Amphiura filiformis. Next base: position 61,014,841 of record NC_092632.1, read on the forward strand.
AAACAAGCTTCTGAAGACAGACACTGCTAGTTTAAGACTTTTAGGCATTTTTTTAAAAATATAATGTCACTAATGATAATTGATATAGGTTGAGGTTCTAAATTATTTTAGTTAATTAACACTAAAAGTGTGCATTGTACACAGGCTTACTATGCACAATGCACATATTTATACAATTCACTGAATTCAGCCACATTAATTTGCTGTTTGGGGGAAATTGGTGATTTTTACTGACAAGGCTGCTGAACTATACACTCTTGGTATTTGAATTATCGTACGATAAATTACGGGATATTTTATATACTGGTACTTGTGAAAAATATTATGGAGACTGGAACATATACACAAAATAATATTTATATAAATTATTGATCAAGTTTTAGCTTGTATGGATTTTGGTGATATTGTCCTAAAATTTTCAGAATTCTGCACCCATGACTGCAGAAAAAATCCCACATTTTTTCAGATCATTTATTATTAGATGCATATTAAACCCACTGATACGTTTAAACTTTTGATTGTGAAAAAACAATAATCACCTGGACTGTTGATCATGTGCCATGTAGGCCATGAATTTTGGCAAATTCTAAAAGCAAGTGCCTCGATTTGAAAAAATAATTGATATGTTAATATCCTATAAAGTGCCATTTCATAAGAAACCCCTTTGACACTTCTACAATATAAGTAAATAAATCCTAGTATAAAGGTAAATCATCCACAGTAAAGTGCTCAACCAAGAAAGGAGCTGGAATATATTTAAAATAGACTTGGTGGTTTATTAAGGGGGTACTACACCCATGTGGTAAATTTGTGACTATTTTTGCATTTTTCTCAAGAAATAATTACACACTGGTAACAAAAGTTGTGATTGGGGCAAGGAATCCAAAAATACTACACTGAAATTTCAGTGACTCAAGACAAGCGGTTCAGTTTATATGATAGAAAACGAGGTACATCCTAGCGGTACCTTATTTCTGATCATAAATAACAAACCGCTTGTCTTGGGTCAATGAAATTCCAGTGTAGTAATTGGATTCCTTGCCCCTATAATATACATAACTTTTGTTACCACTGTGTTATTAGTTTTTGAGAAAAATGCAAAAATAGACACAAATTTATCGAGGGGTGTAGTACCCCCTTAAAGCATGAAAAACATGCATATTATGAAAATATGCATATTATGAAAAAGCATGTGTATGAAAAGGCAAATATATACTTGTGTTAATTTTGCTCCTATTAATGGTATTTTTGGACTGTGTAATTTTATTCAGTTCATGACCGGTCACGTACACTTTGAAAATTCATAATTCGAAAAGTTTTTGTCCGATTTTGACCATTTAACCACCAAAATACTTCTGTTGATTAGTTATATCCAGACAACAATCGTTTGCAACAACAAGGGCAATATGAAATTTTGATAGTCGTTCCAGTAGCCTGTGGGTTGCATTGTAGGCCTATACTATGTATGAGGGGCGGTTAAAATGTTCTTAGAATAAGGTATGCTACTTTGTCGCAGGGTATGAATTTGGTCTCATTTGAAAGCTAGCTTGTTCCTTCAAAACATTACTGCAAAAGTATTTGATTTTTGCATCACTGTATGGGCAGGACACTCTGCTGAGGAAGCCTACCTCCTTGAATTCACAGGTACTCCAGAAGTGAACACAGGGTCATCCTGGAAATTTGTTCCGACGGTGGTGAAAACTCACATAAAATTTAACAATGTACAGTTGATGTAAATGGTGATGAAGTCCTTGATATTCAACAGCAACGAAATGGTCCTTACAGTTCAAGGATGGAATGAGTGTCCTTGAAGATCATCCAAGGTCCAAAAGACTTGCTGACGTCACCACTAAATGATATACGTGCTGGTACAGTAGCATTGATAATGAATAAAGAACCAAACAAGAACGACGAGATAGCCACACAAATGACAACTCTGATGAAAGTGTTTTCAACATAAATTTATTAATGTTTGGGTATTACATGGTGTCTTCTAGATGGGAGTCCCAGTATCTTTATACACAAAATTGATACCAGTTGACATAATCAGGTCAACGCCTTCTATATACTTAGAATGAGGACCAAGATAAGTGTCGTCTATATAAGATTAAAGGTGATAAGACATTAAATCACTGGAATTATGAGTCTATTCATTGGACACACCTGGATCTCCCACCCCTAAGAAGATCATCACTCAAACACCATGATCGTGGAAGGTCTTCATCGCTGTTTTCTGAAATTCAGGGAGAGTCTTGCCAAATGAAAGTACAATCATGGGCATATATCATACAATTTTGATAGCAAAATTGAGGTAAGCCATCAAGTGAAGAAGGTTGGTGGCCCGGTTGGTGGTAGGAATGAGACTATTCTTGGATTGTGTCATTTACCCTATTCTCAGTTTGCCAAGCTGCCATTCACGACTAACTAAATCAACCATATTGTGGTCCAGGCACGGCCTCCAGTTAGTGAAACCTATTTTAAAATTATTAAGACCTACCTTCATAATACCAGGTTTGCTGGTGATCAATGCTGGTGAGCCTTCACTGAAGAGTGGGTTCATGGAGCAATCGAAAAACTTCTGTTTTGTTGATATAGAAGGTTTCAAGAAAAATTGCGACAGGTGCATTTAGGTATGCAATGACCACGTTTAAGATTGACATAGAAAGAATTTGGCTATATATTACAATACAATGTACTCAGGCCTGTACGCAGGGGGGTGCGGGGGGTGCGACGCACCCCCCAAATTTGGAAAAGTATATAAAAAGTCCCAAAATTTCAGAATCTGGTAGCGTAGCGAAAAAAAAATCAGGGTTTTACGCTTTTTTGGACCAAAAAGGTCCAAAATTTTGTCCACTTTCCACAAAAAGGTCCACTTTTTCAAAATCAGCACCCCCCCCCAAATGAAATCCTGCGTACGGGCCTGCATGTACTCTCCCAAAAGCAAGCTTGAGAACTAGTTTGGAAATTGGAAAACGTAAATCCAGTTTTAAAACAACAAAATATTCAGTGAAAAATTCATGGTCATATCGTGCCAGGGTCCGGGTATACTATAAAGGGCCTACCCCACGAACACATTAATTTTCTAAGAGTAAGACAAACTCAGTCTCATCCAAACTTTTAATCAACATAATTTGTCAGTCAAGTAGGCCTATACATGTATTTGTTCACTTTAGACCGAATGGTTATTTGTTGTTGTTGTTTTTTCTTCGAAAACATGAGCACATGACACAAACAAGGTATTTTTAATATAAACTGAGCTCAAAAAGAAACTTATAATTTTTCACAAGGTCATATCTTGAAATCCTGTCCATCAAATTGAACCAAAATTACACACAGGTTTACTTCAATACTCTACTCTTGACACATGTCAGTAACCAAGCAGTTATCCAATTGACACAACAGCAAAATACACTGACATGGGACAGCTTCCTGGACCACATTCACAGCCCAGCCCTGTTTCATGAAAAAAGTGTATGAAAAGCAGAAAGCATCACCGTTTTATCATCTGTGCATGGATCTTGTGTGCATTCTCACAGATTTTTTGTCCTGGGTGCCAAATGTTAGGCTGTGAAAGTGAAGGAAGTCATAGGGCCTGCACTTTGGCCAAGGGGGTGACACTAAATTCACGGTTGTTCTATTAGCAACGCAAAACCTATGACAAATTCCGCTGGTTTACTATCTAGAAAGTGAGGCCAGTTATCGATCCGTTATGAATAATTCATGTTCGACCCCTTGGATCATGTTAATTGATATTGGCAAATAACAACGTTGTTAGTTTTGCGAACTTTGCCTGTTCAATGAGAGTATAGCGCGCCCCCAATACATCTGGGCGCAAACCAGGCGAAAACGATCCAGTTTAATGAAATGGCGGACGGATATTCCCATCAGGCACCAGTGATATGTTTTTTTCTAAGTAAGTCTACTAATTTGATATGAAATGACATCTTGCAATAGCAAAGTCAAAATTAGGACTTGCGGTCAATAATATGAAGGAAATACGTGACAGAGGCAAGGTGTGAAACACAAGTAGTATTTGAAGTTAAAAGAACCTTTGATACCCGACCTGACCTTCCATAGCTTTCCATCATGGCGCCTTATTCGTTTTTATGTATTTCTATATGCTCTCAAGTAAAATAAAATACCAAACTGCACTAAGCAGACAGAATGTTACTTGGCTCCCAGCATGAATTATTGATTTTATACGGAGGTAAAGAAATACATAGTTGCCTGCAAGCCGTGCACCATACTCTAAATACTTCGGTAAATCTGAACTAATGGTCACATGTAGACATATCACGTGTTCGGGAAATCACGTGGCAACATTTTAAGATTTCAGACTTGTTTACTAGTTAAATTGTCATTTGTACTATTGATTATTTATCTTTGTTAATTAATATATCTTTTAAATGCTGATAAATCGTGGTTGGCTGCCCATATTATATGTTAAATTCAATGTTTTATGAATATAATTCTACCACGCAGAGGGGGTCACACAGCATAATTTCACACTACACGATTTAGCTAGATTTGGAGCTCTGCATTTCAAATTCACGTCAATTTTAAAGTTTATACACTTAATATATTTAATATAATACTTATTTTTTTGTTATAACAAACTGGAACACGAAATATACTAGCTTATTACCTATACAGAAAGGGGATTTATACACATTCACTCAGCAATTTGACATGCCTGGCGCATCAAGACATTCTCTGTCTGGATAACATGACTGTCGCCCTCAATACGTCTGGGCGCAAATTTAAATAACAATACGCTATTTACATATGAATGCGGCTTCATGCTAATTTCTAGCGCCGCTTCCAGGCCTATTCCGTGCTTTGGCTCGACATTTGAAAGGGGCGTGAATTCATTTTTGGATACGCCCCTATTATAATTAGGTAATACTCGACTCACACACATTCCCTATATTAATATGTATATACATGTACCACATGTAGTCAATCTGTCTGCTTTATCTGTATTGTGCCCCTTCTTAAGCAAATACGGTAGTTAAACACGATTTCATCAAACATTATAACAATAGCTCTTTTACAGTGTGCAATCATCCCGGGCAATAATTGGGCAATAATAGCGGATGTGCGTGAAATTATTGATTGGCTCCATACAAAGGAATTGAACCGGCGTCCTTCACCGTAATCATGGCACAATGCATGCATTCAATCAAACGTTGTCGTCAACCTATTTGATCGTATTTGTGCATTTGTTATGTGTGTGAGACGAGCTGTCGCGGTAGATTGCAATAGCTTGTAATCATGCTTTTGTTGAATGAATTTGAGTACTCGGCCATATTTACGGTATGATACGTCATAATCTAGGTGATTATTTGCATTGGATATCTTGAATACGCTGGTGAGGTTGTGTAATAATCGGATTAATGCTATAACAGTAGGTGAATACAAGTTTTGAATATATCGCGTTGCAAAGCCCCATTCAGTGATCCCAGCGAAAGTGAAAAAAAAAATCAAATTGTTACTTTTATAAAAAAATTTAATGAAAACAATTGGCACAAAACCCAAGAAAACGGCAGTATTGACGAAGTTGAAGCCCCATTCAAATACATGTAGCTAATTTATATATACTGTCAGTATATAAATTACAGATTCACGTAAATGCATTATTTTTGTCTTAAATAGGCCTACACGGCTTAGGGCTGAACCACTAGCAGAAGACACCAAGTTGATGTTTTATAACCTTTGACATTCTTTTGTGGCGAATGACATGGTCAGTTCAATTCACGCCGAGTGTCCTTGACAGGTTTAACTCTGCTTCGGTGGTCATGAAAGAATTCAAAAGATAACCTCTGCCCCAACAATCCCAAGCAATTGTCTGAAACTGCTCTTCGGATGATGTATCATAAGAACGCAGTCGTCAAATGATGATAGTCATATAATGACCAAAAGATTATTACTGACTATATCATTGAAGACTGAGTTCCGCAGTCTTGTACAAAATCTGACTTTTAATGATTTTTACGATCGTCCGGATGAAAAAAAATCACTGAATGGGCCGTTAGTTCCCTCCTCTCCTTACACTGGCAATATGGATCAAAGAAAAAAAAAAGAAAAAAAGAAAGAAAACAAGAAAAAAAAAAGACAAAGAAAAGAAACAATAAAAGAAAAACAAATATGAAAAGTTCGAACAATATTTGGTTTATAAAATTAATGTGACCGTGATGAGGCTCGAACTCACCACCTTCCGATTTAAAGTTCGAAGCGCTAGTGTACCAAATTCTGATGCCTTACCAAGTGAGCTGTGCTCCTGAGATACGAAATAAAAATAAAATAATACACTGTATACCTGCTTGTGTCGGTAATTGATTTGCTTAAATTCCATAATGGTACAGTGCAACAGAGCAAAAATGCCCAAAATTTAAAAGCTATATAATTTATGACCACTATACACTACACATAAAAATACTAATACAAGGGAATTTCAACGTAAGAATCCAAACAATTAAGTACCAACATGCACAGCTTTGTCCTTATATCACATTTGGGTTTTTAACAAAATGTTATCAAACCTCTACTGTGATTGGCAGCTGCACAAGGCATCTCTTTGATAGCTGATCATGGCCATATCCATTCAGCAAGTTTCTACTAACTGACCTTGACAGGCTTGAATGAGCACTGTCATCTGCTACAAAACCATCACACTCTTGGACCTGGTCACTCCATAATGCTACAGCTACAGGGAGCACAGTACTTTGACAATGGAGTGAAAGACTATTATTATTGATTAGGCGCGGATTTTAAAAGTACAGCTCCTATGCGTGTATAGCAAAACATTGGAATATAATGTTTGGAATCATGTAACTAAAGTACTAAATGCATTCTGCAAAATGCGCTCTGACCAATTTATAAAGCATTTCATTAGCTTTAATTTGACATATTGTTTGACATATTTGGAATTATGGTAAATCATTAAATAAAATATTTATTAATTAATCAATTATGTCAATTAATTAAAATTTAATGCAAATATGCATATTTTCTCTGACAGAATTGTAGGATTTGACAAGAGCCATCTTTCTTGTAAGTTTGATTCTTATAACATACCGGTATCGTATTGCGTCCCGTTATAGTTGCAGAAAAAAAATACGCGTGCAGGACACACATATGCACACACCCCACACACACCCCCCACCCAGAGGATCGTACCGTTTTACAATCTTATAACATTCATTGGCGCTAGTAGTAGTAAATTTCAATTTTCTTTGCTTTACCTCACTTGTTCTGCTCAAAATTAAAGGGACATATCTAGCTGACAGTAAAAGCTTACATTTTATGGAAATTATGTTTAACTATTTGCTTAAACAGCACAAAACAGATAAAGCAGACAAATTTACTATACATAGGCCTATACATGTATGGTATCATGCCAGGGACTGTTTAAGAATATAACATTAGATTTATGATATTTACTTCGAGGACTGTTATTTATCAAAAATGTGAAAAATATCAAATTTTAATAATTTGTCATAAAATTTGTATTATATCGTGAATTTCAAACAATGAAATTTATTTGATATCAGAAAGACATTCTTCGTATTCAGAATGCAATTCGATATGTCTGATGTGCTCTCATGTCCCACAAAAAATACTATCGAAACGCTCAAAACGCTCATTCCAGATCCCTTAATTTGGTTAATTTTCTTTTCTTGTTTTCTTTCTTTATTTTTCTTTGATTTATATTGCCAGGGTAAGGAGAGGGAACTAAAGGCCCATTCAGTGATTTTTTGATTTTTTTCATCCCGACGATCGTAAAAATCATCAAAATTCAGATTTTGGATACTAGACTGCGGAACTCAGTCTTCAATGATAGTCAGTAATTTTTATATTTTGGACATTATTATGACTATCATTTGAGGACTGAGTTCTTATGTTCCGAGGAGCAGTTTCAGACAATTGCTTGGAATTATTGGGGCAGAGGTTATCTTATGAATTCTTTCATGACCACTGAAGCATAGTCAAACCTGTCAAGGACACTCGGCGTGAATTGAAAGACCATGTCACTCGCCACAAAAGAATGTCAAAGGTCATAAAACACCACTTTTGTGTCTTCTGCTATCTAAAGGCCTATGGCTGATTTTGTACCTTTCGTCATTGTCATAGATGTGCTAACATAGCTTGCTAGTGCAGTGGTTCAGCCGAAAACCGTGTGTCTAAGACAAAAAATAATGCACTTACGTGAGTCTGTAATTTATATACCGGTACTGACAGTATATAAATTAGCTAGATGTATTTGAATGGGGCTTCAACTTCGTCAATACTGTCCTTTTCCTGTTTTGTTTTTTTGCCATTTTTCATCAAAAAAATTTATAAACGTAACAATTTGATTTTTTTTTTCACTTTCGCTGGGATCACTGAATGGGACTTTATAGCGCGGATTATTCAAAACTTGTTTTTACCTACTGCTATATAGTATTAATCCGATTATTACATAACTTTGCCAGCGTATTCAAGACATTTTTATCGATTGGCTCCAATCAAAGGATTTGAACCGGTGCCCTTCATCGTAATCACGGCGCAGTAGCCTACAGTCCATTCAATCGAATGTTGTCAGTGTGCGAGACGAACGATGTATAAATCTGGAGGTCACATCATCACTTATCATGCTTATTGTAAAAAGTTTGTCCAATGCATATACTGTGTGTATTGTTCCCGGGTATTGTCAATACAGTCAAGCAAACAGGTATTATATTTTGAAAAGGCCGCTATAGTATATTCACAGGGGTGTCTTGAATGGCCAATCATATGGGACATAATCAAATTGCAGTGACTGCTTCCTTTGTTACCACATGTCAGTCATCTTGTGATTATTGGACCATGTAAACCTGCAAAAACGAGCCAAAGTGCAGGCCCTATGCCAGGAAGCTGTCCCATGACAGTGCATTTTGCTGTTGTGTCAGTTGGACAACTGCTTGGTTACTGACATGTGTTTTGAGTAGAGTATTAAGGTAATCCTGTGTGTAATTTTGGTTCATTTTGATTGACAATATTTTAAGATATGATCTTATGATTCACAAGTTGTAAAAAATTATAAGTTTCTTTTTGAGCTCAGTTTATTATTGCACCATTCAATGCAATATGTATTTATTTTTGGTAACAATAAAGAACCATGTCCTACATTTTCCAAATATGGGTGTTTGCATTTGGAAGACGTGTGTGGACTTTATTATTACTCTTATTTTATTCATACGTCCCCAAATAATTTATATAATAATAAGCTCTTTGACCGTCCCCATCAGGGAATTCCCTTTTAACCAAGGAGCACCTGCGTAGTACAAGGTACGGTACTGCAGCAATTAGCATAACCTCTATCGGCCCGAAATGATCGGACTCGTTCCTCTGTGGCTCTGTATTTATCATGTAGCCTATATATTATGTAATATATTTATTTCATTCAAATACAGTTTTATATTTAATATAAAAACAACATTTGAGGCTTTAGGTATTTTAGTCTCAGCGCAAACCTAAGTAAGAAAGTTTGAATTCTTATGCATATCCATTGACAATACAACAATATTCGAGATGAAAGGTAGAAAAAAGATCTTGGCTCAAGAAAAAAGAACAGTATTAAATAGAAAATAGTTAAGGACATAATTAAGCAATTTTGTCCTAATGAATTTTTGAAAGAACTGAAGCAAGAAACTGAGTTTTACAACCCAATCCTTTTATAGTTCCAAACGTTACAGTTCATGGACCTAAAGACCCGGTTTGACAAAATATTGCTATGTAGGCCTATTGAGAAAGCAACATGATTACCACGTTCGCTCCATGCAAGTAACTATATTTGTAAAATGGGGCCGTAAAATTGGTTAGTCAGTTGAAAAAAAAAAAATTATTGAGTATTTTTTAAAACCCTCTATACCCCTCCATGAAATTCCAGATTTTTCATGCACAAAACAGGGTCGGAAATCCAGGTTTCTTCCTCAAGTATGCTTTGGAATTCCAGACATTTTAGAATAAATTTTATTTGCCTACTATGGGGGGAGGTACATGTTTTATCTGGAATAGCCCAACTTGCCAAATTGAAATCTCAGCCCCAATCGCGGGTCAAATCATCAAATCTCAGCCCCAATCGCGAGTCAAATCATCAAATCTCAGCCCCAGTCGCGGGTCAAATCATCAAATCTCAGCCCCAATCGCGGGTCAAATCATCAAAAAGTCAATAATATTTCCCTTAGCCATTTGTTTCTGTGGGATACTAACTTACGGAAGATCGCGTGCACCAATGTCGAAAAGTCATCCTTCGAACAGGAAAATATGGAATTGACAGATGTCGCGATGAAAATATCCAAATGTCGCCCAATTGGGCTACAATTGAATCGCGGGTTTAGCAACCTCCTTTGAACCAAACGTTAAAATTCGGTAGGCCTTCTCTTTTCTAAAACAATTCTTGGCATAGGGCCTACGATGAATGTACATATAGGCCGTGCTATAAATAATGATAGACATTTTAAAACATGCATGCTCAGCCAGTGGTGGCTCAGGAACTGGAAGAATTTTGCTAGGCCCCAAGCCGAAACGAATTCGTCTCAGCCCCAACGTAGCCTAACATTAGGGCCCCAATTTAAAGTAAATTAATTTTAAGCAATTTTAATGTAAAATTCAAAATTTTAAGGTAAAATTCAAAATTTTAAGCTAAAATTCAAAATTTTAAGCTAAAATTCAAAATTTTAAGGTAAAATTCAAAATTTTAAGCTAAAATTCAAAATTTTAAGGTAAAATTCAAAATTGTAAGGTAAAATTCAAAATTTTAAGGTAAAATGCAAAATTTTAATAGGTAGGCCTAAAATTAACATAATTTAAGATACTTCATGCCGATTTCAAAACCTTCGGCACCCGGTTACCATCCATGATCCAGCACACACTCCTTAGCGTTTCGCACCTTGGACAAGGTCTCATATTGCCCCCCCCCCATGAGCCAGCTGCTAGTAATCCAAAGTACATACAAGTATATCATTTTGAAAATTAAATGAGTCAAAGAATCTTATATTGGTAACATCAGGGTTTTTTTTTTAAGTTCGGTTTTTGAAAGAATAAAAAAATACCGTAATATTTTGGGTGACAACATTAGCCTACAAAAAAAGTTATTTCGGAGTGAACTCTAATAAACTTGATGTTTTAGTACTGAAAAAGGTGTGTAAAAATCTATATTTCATGACGTCAAAGCTGGAAAGTCCGGGAGGGGGGGGTGGATTTGCTACTCCTCTATGAGCCTCATGTTTGGTATTAAAACTTACGGGGAAATCTGGATTTCCCACTATTTCCTCTATATGACTGAGTTGAATATGGGTTCCACAGTTGGTAAGTTGTACAATAACTTCAAAATTACTAGTACCTGGAAATCCTGGTACAGTATTAGGGAAAAGACTGGAATTCCTGTCTACAATTTTGTAACTTTGAAGAAAAACTGGAATTCCATCCATAATCATGTGAAACAAAACCTGGATTTCTGATATCCTCTATGGGTCCCACGTTTGGTAAATTATGTAATGACTGAAATTAGCTGGAAATCCTGCTTCAGTAGGGGAAAAGACTGGAATTCCTGTCCATAATTTTGTAAAAAAAACCTGGAAATCCGATATCCTCTATGGGTCCCATGGTTGGTAAATTGTGTAATGACTTAAAATAACCTGGAAATCCTGTGTACAGTAGGAAAAAAAAAACTGGAATTCAGTCCATAATCATGTAAAAAAACCTGAAATCCGAGTTCCTCTATGGGGGTGGGCAGAATTTATCTGGAATAGCCCATTAGAAAGACAAAACTCGCCGCTACATGATGAAGTAAAAATTTAGAGAAAATAATGTAAAACATTATTTCTAGAGTAGAAAGATGCAATGAATCGGGATGAGATTCTAAATGCTATTTATTTATTAGGCCCGCAATGCTATCTTCAGAAGATAGCCGTTTGCGGGCGCGTTCCACGAAAATGATGCAGATCGTAAATGATGCATGCCGTAAGTGGGCTCGCGCGTGTTCACAGAAGATGATGCATGTCGCAACGGGTGATTTGCAAATCGCACCGTAAATGGTATCTTGGGTAGATAAAAAACAAAGAAACAGACAGACAAACAAACAGACAGACAGACAGACAAACAAACAAACAAACATGAAATATGTAAAAAAAATATACCAAATGATCTTTCTCAGCATTCGGCCTATATGCCAAACACTATAAGAAAAAAAGGGGGCAAAAAAGAGGTAAAAATAGAAAAACAGTCAGATGCGGAAAGTGATGAGTCTGTAACATCGCTTTAAACTTTCAGATCGGAACTAATGTATTAGAAAGAAAAAATTCGCCGCTACATGATGAAGTAAAAATTTAGAGAAAATAATGTAAAACATTACTTCTAGAGTATAAAGATGCAATGAATCGGGATGAGATTCTAAATGCTATCTTCAGTAGTAGTATAAAAAGGGGGATTCTGGGACACCCTTGTATTTTCCCTGTAAAAGTCAAAAAAATCACTTAACACAAAAAATACACACAAAACTTTTAATACCCTGTAATCCCCCTGCATTATTTTACCCTAAGCTTCCCTGTATTCTTCCCTGTAAATTGTTCAAAAATAACAACACAGGATTACACAGAAAAACAATTTACACAGGATTACACAGAAAAACAATTTACACAGGATTACACAGAAAAACAATTTACACAGGATTACACAGAAAAACAATTTACACAGGATTACACAGAAAAACAATTTACACAGGATTACACAGAAAAATAATTTACACAGGATTACACAGAAAAACAATTTACACAGGATTACACAAAAAAAACAATTTACACAGGATTACACAGAAAAACAATTTACACAGGATTACACAGAAAAACAATTTACACAGGATTACACAGAAAAACAATTTACACAGGATTACACAGAAAAATAATTTACACAGGATTACACAGAAAAACAATTTACACAGGATTACACAAAAAAAACAATTTACACAGGATTACACAGAAAAACAATTTACACAGGATTACACAGAAAAACAATTTACACAGGATTACACAGAAAAACAATTTACACAGGATTACACAGAAAATCAATTTACACAGGATTACACAGAAAAACAATTTACACAGGATTACACAGAAAAACAATTTACACAGGATTACACAGAAAAACAATTTACACAGGATTACACAGAAAAAACTCCTTGCATTTTTAATTCACCCCAATCCAAATTACACGGAAAAATTCCCCCTGCATTTCAACTTATCCAAAAAAAAAATGCAGGGGAAAAAATCCCCCTGCATCTCAAATCAAAAAAAATTGATATTCTACACAGAAAAAAATCCCCCTGTATCTCATATCCAGTCTTCAACTATTATGACCTTGAGCTGACCCAAGTAGGGGAACAATCAATTTGTCTAACCGGAAACCTAGCCTGGAGGCAACTCACAAATCCTTGACTAGCACACTTATGTACACTGTTGAGTTGCAGGAAGTGAGACAAAGTGGTTTTATGCTAAGCGGGAAGAATTAATTTGATATGTCTAACCAGGCGGAAACCTAGCCCGAGGCATTGTGGAGTTGAAACTTAATAACACACATTCCTTTGTTAGCATGTTGCCTGATCAACCCTATTTACGTACATTAGGATAGTTTTGCAGGGAATTTTTGTTGTTGATTTTATCCAGTTGCGAGATTTTTTGATACGGATTGGGCGACATACCTAGAGGTATCACACATTCCGATCCGGCATACACATTCCGATCCGACATAATTTTTTTGAAAAAATTAAAAAACATTTCTGATACTGTTTGGAATGTTTGTGCCGGATCGGAATGCGGAAATGCTAAACAGTGATGGCGCTGTTATTTTTTACTAGTTAATACCAGCTGGGAGAGGGCACACACTATTTTTAGATTTTTTCCTAATTTAAAAAAATAATTTAAGAAATTTTGATATAATAAAAAAATCTTATAATAAAAAATGGAATCGTTTAAAAATTATCGCAACATCAAAAAAGAAATTACTCTTGAGTCAAAAGTTGAAAACAAGCATTTGTTTGTATTTTACAAGGATCAGTGGATTCAGCTTAGTCATAAGAAAAATCCAGACAAATTTTTTGGTTATTCTACGATGATTAATCGATATGATGGAATTTTGTGTACTGAACTTGGACTGTGTAATCCGGTTAAATATTCGAAAGAGCTATATTTGAGACACAAAGAATCATATATAAAGGCTTCTAAAAAATATTATGCTAAAAAGAAAGCGGAAAAAATCAATTTAGAAAAATAAATATTTTGGTTTAAAAAGATTATAAATAAAGAATAAAGCTAGAATGCCGGTCGCTCGATTGCTTTTAACCGCGAAAGAATTTCGCAACTACGCTAAAAATAATGGATATCGAGGATACTCCAGACTAAAAAAAGAAGATTTGAGAAATGTAATCAGCAAACCTCCTCCGGATTACAAGGCGATAAAAAAAAAAAAAAATGAAGAAAGACGACAAAGAGGAGAGTACACCGTAAAAGAATTACACGCGATTGCAAAAATGCGGGCCTTCGAGGATACTCGAGACTGAACAAAGATGCTCTCAGTCAAAAACTTGAGGATAATTTTTTCTTTCTAACAATTTTGACGTTGTGGTACCACCCGCAAATCCTCGTCATTCGTTCAAGATCAAAAAGACCGATTCGAATCTTATCAACTTTTTCGAACTGTACACGATCGAAGGACGCTTTGGTTACGACCCCGACGCCTTCTTTATGACCGTCAAGCTGAGCATAATCAGTCTTTTAAACAACAACAGGCAGAAAAAAATTCACATGGCTCTTAAGTGTACGTTTGAAAAAACAAACCCGCAAACTGGCGAAACTGATACTATAACCGGCACATTTCGTTCTACCACGAAGGAGATTTTAGCGGGTACGGTTCTTGATGATTATTACGGAATCACGACGGGTGAAATCTTGCAGAGCCTATTCGCATTCACAAACAATGGAAGTGGCTGGGTATTCAAGATCATAGAATTCTTGAATATTTACATGACCAAGTACCAACCGATGCAAGGAGACTCGTACACTCCGACTCCAAAAGATCTAGCCCCCAAAAAAGCGATCATCAATATGCAAAATAAAGATCCACGGTGCTTCGTGTGGAGCGTCGTTCGAGCCCTCAATTTAGTTGATATTCATCCCGAAAGAATAACCGAAGAACTTAGGATACAAGCCAAAAAGTACGACTGGGATGGTATTTCCTTTCCGACTCCTATATCACAAATTGCCAAGTTTGAAAAGAACAATCCTACAATCTCCGTAAATGTAGGATTGTACAAACCAAAGGGTACTGACAAAGACACGAAGTACAACCACGCCATTGATCCCTTAGTAAAGAGCGATCACCCCGATCGTCCTCATCGCGTTGATCTTCTCTTGATTAAGGGAAAAAACTCTAAAGGCGAAGAAACCAGTCACTATACCGTGGTTAAGGACATGGGCAGACTTTTGAGGAAGATAACAACCAAGAAAAACGTAAAACACTACCACTGCAGAAACTGCTACAAAGGTTACATTTGCAAAGAACGACTAAGGGTGCACGAAGATTTATGCCATTCTCATGAGACTTCGAGAATTGAGATGCCAAAAGCAACGAAAGACGGTGATCCTCCAACTCAGTACTTCAAGCACTTCTTCAAGTCGCAGCGCGCTCCATTCGTCGTTTACGCCGACTTTGAAGCCTTTACAAATCCGATACAAACCTGCCAACCTGAAGTTTCGCAGAAGACGACGAAATACCAAAAGCACGAACCTTCGGGCTTTTGCTACTACATCAAGTGTTTTGATGATTCCGTGTACTCTCAAGATCCCGTAATGTACACCAAGCAAAGCGAAACTGAGGACGTATCCCGAGTTTTTGTGAACATGCTCGAGGAGGACGTTAGAAAGATCTACGACAGGTTTTGGAAACGGGAAAACAATCCTTACATACTCGCGAAAAATATGATCATCAGTCCCAAAGAGCGAAAGTTATACATGAAGTCTACGCGATGTCACATTTGTAAGGAACCTCTAACCCCGAAAAATGAAAAAAACAGAACCGTTAGAGATCACTGTCACTTTACTGGAAAATTCAGAGGAGCCGCTCACAATCAGTGCAATATCGCTTACAGAGCGCCAAATTTCATTCCGGTATTCTTTCACAATCTCGCGGGATACGACGCTCACCTCTTCATCAAAAATCTCGGAAAGACCGAGGGAAAAATAGACTGCATTCCGAACAACGAGGAAAAGTACATCTCCTTCAGCAAAACAATGGTGGTAGATTCCTTCGTTCCTATGAGGAATCGAATTGTAGCGCGACCGAACGAAGTCTGCCATATTTGCAAAGACCCTCTAACACCAAAAAACAAGAAGAATCCAACCGTAGCCGATGTGTCGTATCCAAAGAAAGAATCTTTAGGACCGGCTCACCAAAAGTGCATCAAACCCGTCGATGTCAAACACGAAATCAGGTTTCTCGATAGCTTTAAGTTTTTGTCTGCCGGCTTGGGTACGCACGTGGATAATCTTTCGAGTTTTCCCGAAATCACAAAATTTTTCAAAGACGACGAAAAATTGCAACTTCTTCTGAGAAAAGGAGTATACCCTTACGATTACGTCAACTCTCTAGAAAAACTTCGAGAGACCAGTCTTCCTCCCAAAGAAGCGTTTTACTCCAAGCTCATTGACGCGGAAATTTCCGACAAAGATTACCAGCACGCTCGGAATGTTTGGAATACCTTTGGAATGAAAACCATGAGGAGTACCACGATCTGTATCTCAAGTCGGACGTTCTCCTTCTAGCCGACGTGTTCGAAAATTTCAGAAAAACCAGTCTGAAAAATTACGAACTGGATCCTTGCTGGTACTACACGGCCCCAGGCCTATCCTACGACGGCATGCTAAAAACGACGGGTGTACGTCTGGAACTTCTCACTGATTACGACATGACTTTGTTTTTTGAAAACGAAAAGAGAGGCGGGGTTTCCATGATACCTACCAGACATGGCAAAGCCAACAACAAGTACATGGGTGCTGATTACGATCCGAGCGAGCCTTCTAAGCACCTCATATACTTAGACATGAACAACCTTTACGGAGATGCGATGAGACAACCGCTTCCGGTCGGTGATTTTAAGTGGATGTCACTGAAAGAACTAGACAATTGGCGCGAAATCCCGTGCACTCTTAAAGTGGATTTGGAATACCCTAAAGAGCTGCACGACCTTCACGACGACTTTCCCCTAGCTCCAGAAAGAAAGATCGTGAACAAAGTGGAAAAACTAATTCCGAATCTGAACAACAAGGAAAAGTACGTTATCCACCACGTGGCTCTGAAGCAGTGCTTGGAGCTTGGACTCAAACTGACCAAGGTTCACAGTGGAATAAAATACCGAGAGGAAGCCTTCATGAAATCGTACATCGACAAGAATACCAGTCTTCGAACAAAAGCTGAATCGGAGTTTGAGAAGGATTTCTTCAAGTTGATGAACAACAGCGTCTTTGGAAAAACGATAGAAAACATTCGAAACAGAGCGGACATTAGTCTTGTGAACAGCGAAGCCGAAGCTCGCAAGTTATCCACAAAACCCACCTACGACCGATACACCAGCTTTGACAAAAACCTCGTTGCCGTTCACATGAAGAAGACCTCGCTGTACTTCAACAAGCCGATATATCTCGGAGCGAGCATCCTGGATATCGCAAAGACGAAGATGTACGACTTTCACTACAATTACATCAAGAAAAAGTACGGAAACAAAGCGAAGCTCTGTATGACGGATACAGACTCGCTACTTTATGAAATCGAGACCGAAGATTTCTACGAGGACATCGCTCAAGACGTGGACCGCTACTTTGACACTTCCAACTACCCAGCTGATCATCCGTCGGGAATTCCGACCGGAAAGAACAAAAAAGTTCCCGGCATGGTTAAGGACGAAGCCGGAGGAAAGCAGATAGTGGAATTTGTTGGACTGAGAGCAAAGTTGTACTCCTTCAGAATGCACGAAGGAAACGAGGAAAAGAGGTGCAAAGGCGTCAAGAAAGCGGTTGTCGAAAGAAAGATTACCTTCGACGACTACAAGCAATGTCTTACTGACAAAAAACCTCGGACGAGAGAGATGAATGTGATTAGGAGTTACAAGCACGAAATTTACACTGAAACCGTTAACAAAGTCGCTTTAGATGTTAACGATGACAAAAGAGTCATACTTGAAGACGGAATACACACGCACGCGATTGGACACTACGACGTAAAACTTGAATAAGAAATTTTACTTCAAAACTCTGTCGGTGGCAACTGTGTACCCTCGGGTACTATCATAAGCTCCTGTCTAACAAACGCTCTTTTGGTGCTCCTTCGACAAATAGTACAAAATTGGATCACTTGGAGTCCTCACGATACTATCAACCGTGTAAGTTTCCAGAGACCAAATGGGATCGGTTGCGCGTCTTCTCTCACCTCCCTCCAACTCTCCGGGAGCGTACAAATACCTTAATCTCACGTTACCTGGAATTTCAATCTCATTTTTAACTTCTGTGGAGCTGAAGGCATCGTTTCAATCTTTTTCTTCTTGATAGCATCAACCGGTTTCATTCCTATCAGCCGAGTCTCTTCGCTGTTCAAAGCTCTGATCACATCCGGAAGCCTACCCACCCACTCGGTAGACCTCACATTTTTCTTTTTTCGAGCCTCCATCAGTATTTCCTGCGAGTACTGATGGCCAAACAGTCTTTCAGCCAAAGTTCTGTTGAATCTTTCAACAATTGCCTGAGCTCTATGTTGACCAGGCAACCCTCTTCTGATATCGACCTTGTGCTTTTTCATCACTTTGTTCACTTTGCCCATGAATTCTCTTCCAGGATCGACCTGCAGAAGCTTCGGCCACTTTAAAACTCGAGAGTAAATTTTTTCAAATGCCTTAGCCACCTCCCCAGATTCCTTCGAGCTCAGAGGCTCAGCTTCTTTGTATCTGCTCGCGACATCCACCACAGTCAACGCGTACTTGTAAAGCTTTTTCCTTTACTCGGTCTGTCGTGAGGGAGAAACAACAAATCGGCTTGATGAACTTCATTAGGTACACTTACGTTAAATTTTGCTCTGGGAATGTACTTTGGAGGTGGTAGGTAAATTTGCCACTGAGTCTGCTTTTTCAAAAAATTTCTAGCTTTTTCTTTCGTCACTCCAGCCTCTTTCGCCAGCTTGTCTATCGCAGAAACACCCTTCCAATACCCTCTCGGACTGTAGTAAACCTTAGACATTTTAGTTTCAGCCATCTTTTATTTTTAGCCCGATTTAAAAATAAAAACAGTTTAAGAAAATCCCGGCTAATAAAAAAAGAGTTTAAGAAAATCCCGGCTAAAAAAACAAACAAAATGGCAAAACAATCAAGCATACTCAATATTGAATTTGAACATTTGTTAGAAGAGCAAAAAGGATCCTCAATTTTGAAATGGGTTGAACTAGAAGAAGGTGGAATTTACAAAATTACCAATTTTGAGATCATGGAAACCAGGGTTGGAAAATCCGGAGTTATCACTCTCAGTGATAACACTCGAGTTTGGAGTTGTTCTACCCTAACAAAAAGGCTAGAGAACTTGGACTTGGACTTTGGTGAATCAATAGCTCTTGTTAAACCCACGGGCAAAAAAGAAAGCAAAACAACCGGGAACATGCACCACAGTTTTGACCTTGTAGTGAAAGAGTTGGAATATGATGAAGACTCAGACTAGCCATACTGTCTACCATAACCAACAAAAAAAATCCCCTTTAGACATTCAGTCTAAAGGGGATTTTTTTATTGTTACAAAAATGAAGTGTACGAGTAAATACAAGCGTTGTTTTTGCAAATTGTGTAAAAAGAAAACCCGCCTTCGGAGCAAAAAACCGATTTGCAACCTATACGCTACCGAATTCACTCGGTTGTTTAAAGAACCCGCACGAGTGGAGCAAAGAGTTCCGTCAAAATGTAAAAATTGCAACTCAGAATACATGGTGGGTGACGTGTGTTATAATTGTGGTTTGGAAAATGACGCGCCTCTTACCACGAACTCACCCCGAGTTAACATCGACCAAATTCAACAACCAATAAAATACTGCGAAACCAAGACCTACCAGTTTGAAGAATACATCGAAGTCTACAGTGGAAATGTTACGAGTACTTCTGAGATTTTGATCGACGAGTTTGTTAAAAAAAATAAAAAATTGTTCGAGTCCCCTCCGAGTAAAAAAGACTTGTTAAAAGTCTTGAGATCAGACCAAAAGCCGTTCACAAGATTTATTACAAAGTTACGGGCAATTCTCCCGTCGATTTTTGGCACGATCGAGCTAATTTGTTATGCGATCTTGATAATATACTGAAAATTTATCTACAAAATAAACCCAAGAGAAATAATTTTAACATCCACTACACTCTTTTTTACCTACTCAAACGAAGAAATTATTCCGTAACTCTCGATGATTTTCCAGAGATTAGAGGCTCAGCTCCCACCCAAATACTTTTATCCAAAGTATTTGATAGCGACTCACACCGGTTCCGAGCAATCCCAGTCCGAGCAAAGCTAATTCCCCATTTTGGATCGATTTTGTTTGATCTTCGTCGAGATACTCTCCATCATAAAGTTGTGGTTCGGGTGGAAAAGAATCCATCAAAATTCCCGTTAAATTATAATACTGTCTCATCGCGTCATCGACGTCCGAAAAGGTTCTCTCCGCGTGACCCTGTTTTTTAATTGATCGTTGATGTAATCTATTCTTGAAAGACGCGCTAGATTCCAAGAATCTCGGTCGTGCTGAAGTTTTTCGAGAGCAAGATCGTGTCTTTTGCGTTCTTCCGAACTACTGAGAGAGTTGAACAAATAATTGCTCCCTGAAAATGCCAAAGCGTTAACCATGGCTCCACCAACCATGAATGCGAGTGACGCCATTTTCTCTTTATTTTAAAATTTAAAAAATGAATGTTTTGCAGTCGCGGTTATAATTTCAGGAAGTGGTTGAAAATATCATGAATTAGCCATATAATAGTCGTACCACTCTATACAGTTCCCGGTTTCATATTTTCTATAGAATAGTCTTTTTCCTGTATGAAAAAATAAAACCATGGGCTCTTCTCTTACGATGTATAGAGCCCATGGTTTTACGGGATGAATTTCATTCTCCACCGCGGGAATATCAGCCCAAGGAAGAGGATTTGCCTCAAGTCGGTTACCATTGGCGAGGAAGTGGATTCCGGTTTTAATATCGATCTTAGTAACTTCGTAATCTTTGTTCAACTCTAGATCTTCAATTTTCAAAAGTGCCATGCTTTTATTATTAATTTTAAAAAAACCCTCTTAGCACAGATAGTGCTAAGAGGGTTTTTTCTCTACCTTGACAGAATGTTTCCCTTGGACTAAGCCATAATTTGATCCGGAAGAATTCCTTGATTCACGAGCCAATCTCTGAGCATCGTAGCCGAATAGACGCTCAAAGTCAACTTTACAATATCCTCCACATCAAGCTGCGAGAGATTAGCCGGCTTCATTTTTAGGAACTTTTTCATAACGAACGAGTTAGCCCATATACCGAGGCTTATCGTTGTTGCGTGATACGCGCCGTTTACGATCATTTTACGTTTGGATTGGTTTCTGCCATCTTCTTTATTGTAACTAAAAATCATCGAAAGGATCGACTTTTGGTTGATGATCGACCACTGTGGTCACGGTGGGTGGGCTTTCAGTCGTACCGTTTAAGGTAGAATACCCATATGCCTCCAACGACGACGACCGCTCCTCCAACAAGAACTGGACCTGACAACCAGTTTGACACGTCTGAAGGTGTACGTGACGTTTTGTCTATGGTGGACGGGTTCTCCCGTGTCGTTTCCTCTGCTTCAAAGGCTTTCATTTTGCTGCCCTTTCTTTGTTTCTTGCGGCTAATGCTTTTCCAGCGGCAACCCGGTTCGGGTTTTTGACTTTTGCTTGATTCACTCCTGCCGTCACTTTTGTCGGAGGCGTCGTGTCCGCTGCTGGAACGTCTACTGATTTGGTTTCTAGATCACTCATCTTTTATTATTAGAAAAAATCTATAGATACCTGTAGAATTATCTATAGATACCTGTAGAATCATCTATAGATACCTGTAGAAATCATCTATAGATACCTGTAGAATCATCTATAGATACCTGTAGAATCATCTATAGATACCTGTAGAAATCATCTATAGATACCTGTAGAATCATCTATAGATACATGTAGAATCATCTATAGATACCTGTAGAATCATCTATAGATACCTGTAGAATCATCTATAGATACCTGTAGAAATCATCTATAGATACCTGTAGAATCATCTATAGATACCTGTAGAATCATCTATAGATACCTGTAGAAATCATCTATAGTTACCTGTAGAATTATCTATAGATACCTGTAGAAATCATCTATAGATACCTGTAGACTCTTGCGAAAGCTGAAATTTTCTTTGAAACTTCATTTTAAAGTTTTGATAAATAATTATAAACAAAAATCAGGCATTGATCATCGGAACCGAGATTGGTGTTTTAATAGCGGACACGGAAACTCAGTAAGATGACGGATTCGTTCTCCGAAGAATCAGATTTCAGCGACGAATGCGACGCGTTCAATCCGCTGTACTGCGATTCAAAAGGGAGCATCTCACCTTATCGCAGAGGGTAAAAAAAGCAGAGAGAGAATCGCCGAGAAAAGAGAAGTCGAGCTCCTAAAGACACGACTCCTGGTGGAAGAGATCGCGCAGAGCAAATTTCCCAGGAAAAAATGCCCTACAAAGAGAACGAGCCCCCGGTGACGCTCGTTCACTTCCTCTCGTTCGGGTGCAAGAACTCGGTCTACGAAAAAGAGATAACCTGGGAAACTAAAAAATGTTCGAGGAATATTTTTCTCGAATATTTTTTTAGTTTTAAAACTTTTGTAATATTTTTTTTTTTTTTTTAAAGTTTAGTCAAACCAAAAAAAATTCAAGAGGAATAAATACTTCCTCTTGAATTTTTTAGTTTCAGGATCTTAACCCATTCCATACTAGACGGGTTTTTGTTGCTTTACGAGTTGTCTCCAGAAGAAAAGATTGCATTCGATCATCATGGTAGTCAACAGAGCTGGCGATTCGCTTCTTCCTAAAATCACGGTCCTTGTAAAATCATCCTTGCTGGATTCGCTAAAAATGTTGTAAAGCGGAGTCGGAAACGGTGAAAATGAAGAAAGTATGTAGCTTGCCATCAGCCTTACGGTTCTTCCGTTTCCGTCCGAAAAAGGATGCAGTTCGAGCATTTCGGTTACAAAATATGCGCAAGCTTTGAAGGTATTCAACAATCTTTTTTCCTCGTCAGGATCTTCCCTGCTTTGAATAAACAAACTATTGAATCTATCGACAATGTTGATTACCGCCATTTCCATATCTTCAGGCATGCGATACTCGTGTCTCTGACCCATAAACGTTGTAAACCTCCGAGCCCGACTATACTCTCCGGGCTTTGTTTCGCCAAATTTTAACGGAAGATTTTTCCTCACAATTTTGTTGGTCTGTCTAATCAAGTTTTCTTCTAAAAACCCAAAATTGCTATCATTTTTCAAACTCATTAAATTTTGGCAGGCTTCGCGTAGGTTGAGCGTTTCTTTTGCTTGTAAAGAGGTGTCACCGGAGTCAGGGTTCGATAGAAACTCTCGCGTTTGCGATAGGTTTTGAAATCCGTGATATTCTTCGTCTAGACAATGATAAACAAATTCCGTCAAGAGAAAGTCTTTCGGAACCTCGCAATTATTCATCTTTTTGCACTTCAGAATCTCTCGAATGGCATCTTTGATGCTTGGAAATTCGCTCTTTCTCCAACTAGGGTTTTCTTCTGGAGAAAAATCGATCAAATCGCTAACCGAAGAAATAAATGGCATTTTTAGAATATGAAAAAAATTTATATCTTAAAAACTGTTTTGCAAACTTCAAAGGGTTAATCAATCACATCAATACTTGGGGAGTCGTCTACTGTGCACTTCGCTTCTGGTGGAAAGTCAACTTTTTTAACACCGTTGCTAGTTAACAGAATAGCCTCCAACGGAGCTAGCATACGTCCAAAACTATGATACAGCCCACAGGTCCATTTGTTTAAAGCTAAATCAATAAAGGGCCCTTCGTTCAGAGACTCTTCCAGAGCATCGCGATCAGTAATCGCCAAATTTTTTGGAAGGAAGAGTCCGACCAAATTTACGTAAGCGGTAACGAAGTGCTTTTTCATTGACCTGGTCACTATCCCACCCATGTGAGCCTCGTATCTGGCGTAGAGTCTCATCAGGCTCTTTTGATCAAGCCTATCGATCTCAGCGGAGGTTATGGTCTTTCCCAAATACTCTTTGCTTTTTCCTGCCTCTGCTACGCCGATCAACCGTTCCCGCAGCTGTTCCGTTTTAGCAGAGTCCGTGTTGACAGGTTCCTCCCGTGTAGCCGTACCGTCTAAGGTAGACATTCCGCCTATGGTAGGCGTTTCGCTCAGGGTGGGCAGAACGTCCACGGTCATCGCCTCGTTAACTATATCTTCAATTTCAGTCATCTTGCTTTTTTATCTTAAGATTATTTTTGCCACCAGTACTCAGTCGGTTGCTCGGTAATTAGAATTAGTTTGGAATGTTTTTGTTTATATCGTTCTCCCTTAGAGTCTCGCCGAAACTATCTTGATCTTTTGTGTAAAACAGGGCTGTCCATTTTGTCTGCTCTCTGAGATCGGTAACGATGGAGTTATATTTTTGTGTAAGCACCCAAACGGAGCAATTATCGTGTCTTCCCGAGAATGCTAGCTGAGAAAGCATCTGTTTCTTTTTGGTTAATGATCTGTCAGAGCTGCAGTCGTCGATAATGAAAAGTGTGTGTCCGTCTTGTATTCCATAAGTTTTGTAGCCAAATTTCAAACAATCGTTCAGCCAATCGTCGGACTTTGGACACCAGTTAGGATCCATTGGAATGACATCAACGTCCTTAAAAAACCAGGATCTGTTTAAGTACGCTTTGTTGCGCGTCCAGGTAGGGCAAACGATTATGATGTATTCAAAGAAATTCTTGTATTCCCTCTCGAGGAAATCCAAAACAAATTCAGTCTTGCCACAGCCGGTGGCTCCGCAGATTATAGCCGAGTGCGCGTGTTTTGGAAACATCTTTTATTCTAGTATTTCACGCTCTGCAATTTTCCGGCTTCGATATTCACCTTTGCATCCTGTATGTAGTACACGTAAGCGTTCAACGCTCCTGCAGCCTCGGCTTCTTTTTCGATTTCGATTTGAATACTCTGACTAGCTCCTTCAATTTTTCTACCAGATCCATGCAACGTGTCATCATCCGTGGTTCTCATGTCCAACCAGAGTCCATACTTGGTCGTGAGATAATCTGGTAAAATCACATCGGCCAATTCCGCTTCTTTGATTATGTGTGGGACGGTTCTGAATTTTCCATCCGCAAAGTGCTTTTGAATTTCTTCAAAATGGTTGTGAGGTAACATTCCGCTTGCATACAGCTGGTTTGGGTTCCCGTCTAGAGTGGCTGAGACTTTTTTGATTTTTGGGTTGTATAATTTCTCGGAATCTCGAGCGTAATCGGTTCCTCCATCCGCGGGATCTACGAAAAGAATCAAAATGCCTTTCATGGACTTTGCTCGTGGTGCCAGGACAATATTCCAGACGGTGTTTGATTTGTCCAGCGACTCCTTGCTGTGTCTCATAACTCTATCGTACATAACCACGCTTTTTCCATCGTACATGTTTTTGATCATCATCGCCGTCTCTTGTGAGCTTACCACATCAAACTCCAGGTGAATGTTAGAAATGGAGTAACTGGCAGCTGTGTCTGTGGAAACTATCACTTTCCCATAGTTGTTAAAAGTTAGTTCGTAAGAGAGTCTGTCTTTTAACTCAAACTGGAAAAATGGGTTGTGGGAACTCAGCATTTCAAAGTCCAACGGGATGCAGAACATGTTGCCATAATTCTTGTCCACGGCAATATCCTTGGCGTCGGCACCTTTGTCACCGGCATCTATTCTGTGCTTACGCCCTGCTCCAGATTGAATACCCTGATAGACGGCATTTGATCGCTCCTTGGTTGTTTTCCAAAGATCTTGATAGCACAGGAAAACGTCAGCATCGTTCAGGGTGTATATGCTCTGTCCTTCCAATTTGACCTCAATTTTTGACACTATCGTTCTTCCAAGATTATTTACGATCGTTCGATTAACATCTTGGTTTCCACCAGCCGCAGAATTCAAAGCAACATTGAATGAAAGTCTGCTAGTTCCAGGGACTATGACATCATTTTTTCCAAGGTCTGGGAACCTCACTGTAAGGATTTCACCCTGATTGATAGTACTTGGAACGTGCGTGTTTCGAATGCTGCGTCGAATACCATTGATTCCTCGTGCATTACGAAGTTGTCGGTATGGGTCCAATTTGTATCCGTATTCAGTCGCCATCTTTTATTTATACGTAAAATAAAACCAAAAGATGGCAGATTTTAATCCTCGAGAAGACATTCAGATGGATGACTTCGATGAATTCGAAGATACGATCGGAGATACCACGGGAGCAGTTGGTGGTACACCGGCTGAGACTGATTTTGGTGGTGGGCAAATACAAACGAATAGTCAGAGACGACGAGGAAGCGTCGGTTGGGAAAATTCCGATGTGAGTTTCGTTTCCGATAAGAGTCGAAATTCCATCGAAGATCTCAACGAACGACTCGATCTATTAAAATGCGCGACAGCAGTCCTTCCCTGAGGAGAACCATCAAAACATTGAATCGACAAAAAGCGGAACTGGCTAGGGACGAGTTTCGTGATTACGTGGAACGCTTAGGATACACGCAACAAGGAACGACCTTTGCTACCGAAGCGGTTTTTGCGGTAGACGAAACCGGGAGAATCAAGGTCACTTACAGAAAGATCACGGTTTGGTTAACCAAACTAAAATCGAGCGAATTTTACTCCTTAGAATCGATAGCTAAACAAGTCAAAGGCGACGATCCAGGAGGTACCAAATTTGTCAAAATAGGTCTCGGAATCAAGGATTTCAAACGAGGATCAACGCCGCAAGTGCAGGAAAGTGCCGAAAAAGCGTCAACTAGCGCGAGAGATGTATCACCCCTAACCACTACACCCGCTGGTAGACCAAACAACACTAAAATAGTTTTGGAGGGTCTTCAAAAAACAAACCAAGACATGGAAGGTTTAGCCAATGAATTGCCAAATGATCCTCACGAAGAAATCCGAAATTTTTTAACCGAACGAGGACAACTCAAGAAGCTGTCTGATGTCTATGAGCACCTTGTCCGAAGAAGGAATGAAAAGGAAACTGAACTGAAAGAATTAAAGTCTAAAGGACGCGGTTCGTTCAGTTTTACTAACCCAACTTACGAAGGTGATGAAGAAGAGCCTCTGCTACCTGTCAGCGAAGAAGATGCTGAAAGAGCTAGGGAGCTTGAAAGCGATATCAAAGAGTTTGACAACGCCATCGCGGATCAAGATGCCAAGGTCAGAAATTCGCTTCAGCGTCTGCGAAGATCGATCGAAAGTTTCATAGACAGCGATGCTACCACGGGAAGTCGGATTCGAGAACTCTTTAGACGAGAGGGTGTTACCATAGTTTCGCTGCTCACAGCCATCGGAATGACGATAGCAACCGTCGTCGAGGGTATTCTGTTAGCCACCAAATCCGCAGTCTCAGCGATTACGCCGAAGCCTCTAGAACCAAAACCAGGTCCTCCTAAACCAGACCCAGGTCCTGAACCTGGACCATCACCAGGACCCCCACCAAAGCCTAAAACTTGGACCGATTGGATTAAGGATCAGCTCAAGAAAATAGCCAATCTCCTTTTGAAACTCGGAGACAAAGCTTTGATCGCACTTCCAGGGATCATCGGGGCTGTTGTGAATTTCTGTCTCAAAGCTGCGGGGTCTGTTGCTGGATTTCTAGCTGATCACATATGGACATTAGCTTTGGGTGTTGGAATTTTGTTGTACACTACAGTTATGGAATTTGTCAAAAAGAAGTAAAAAATCTTCTCACTAGAATTTAGTGAGAAGACTTTTTAATGTGTATCAACTTATTTTTTTTTTTAACCCAAAAAATAAGAAAATTGCAGCGGCTGCCAAAAATAGAGAAAGCTTTTTCTCATCATGCATTAGAGGCTCTTCAGTCAAGGGTGGACTTTCAACCTCCTCTAAAAACAACGGACTTTCCCCAGGAGCACTGTCTCCAACATTCGGTCGAGAGTCGGTGTTTACGTCTGAGTTTAGCCCTATCTGCATGTCATCCGTGGCGATTTGGATGAAATTGTTGTATCCGTTCACGGATCCCACGAGGATTTCCATGTTGCTCGGGAGCAAGTAAAGTCCGTGACTCACGACAAAATCCAGTTTGCTTTGAGCGTACTGAAGAGTTCTCTGGTATCTGTCGATCGAGTCCGGAAGATCCACGACCGAGTTGATCGCATCCTCGACGTTTGCTAGAAATTGTTTCTGAGCGTCGAACGCCTTGCCGGAGCCCAAGATGTCGGATCTGGCTTGAGCTTGGGATCCGAGAATTGCCCACGTGTAAGTCCTGACGGAGTCGTTGATTCTCGAAACTCCCGCACGTGTGAAACCCTCGTTCCAAGTGTCTGCCACAAAACTGCCGATAGCAGCCATGGCATCTCCTTTCCGAATGGATCTGTCGGTTATATCCGGATCGTGATCGAACAGCTGTTCAATGTATAGAATCTTGTCAGTCTGATTGTCCACACCTCCGAAGCTCTCCGCGTCAAAGTGAACTTTCCAGTCCATCGACTGACTGTAGTTTCCTCCGTTGGTAAGCTTCGACCATTTTTTGGTGGTCACGAATTTCCAGTCGTAAAATTGTTTGTTGAAGAAGTAACTGCCCATTCCGTTGGAAAGATCGAACTTTTGTCTCCAGTTAGCTCTCGCGGACACTCCAAATTCGTTGCAAATTCTTTCGTAAGCGTGGGTGTCGATCCCGTTGTTCAGAGGATTGAAGGATTCCTCCGAGGGTAGTGGACAGGACATTTCCGACAGGATTCTTCTGATCTGATAATATGCGTGAAATCTGAACACGGATCGAATCATCGGATCTTTGTGACTGAGAAGTTCTTTGGACACCCGCATCCTGACGTGGCGCACCAGACCGCGAAGTTCAGCTGGTTTTGCCAAAATTGTATCTGGTTGGAGAGCCAGTCATCGTACACGGTTTTGTCCGTGACTCTCGGAAGTTTGTACTTTTGCCACAAACTGGGAAATCTTACGTAAAATGTTCCTTTTTGCTGACTTGAATTTCTTGATTTACGAGACTGAAACCGTGCGTCGGTTCGAATACTCCTCCGGTTCTCATTTTATTGAAAGATAAAAGAAAAATGTTTGTTACAATTACCGGCACCGGCAAAGGAAAACCTTATCGCCCGTTGCAAAGTATAGACAATAACGGCAAAAACTTAAAAATTTGAATCAAAAGGATCTCGGGTCGAGTAGGTTGGTTCAACGTCGAAGAAGAACTCGAATGGAGGTACACTCAAGGAGGGCAGGGACCTGAAGAAGCGATAAAAATAAGCCCGGGGCTGTATGATTTTGACCTGCTCGCAAAAGAATTCACGAGTCAAATCGACGGTTTCGAATTCGAAGTCGACGACCGCGATGGAAAACTCAACATGAGAATTCACGAGCAGTATCAGATTTGGTTTCCGGACCGCGTTCGAGAAATGTTCGGATTGGACGACGAAGGGTGGCTAGCAGATGGTGAATACACGGGAGATCGGGCGATAGAATTTTTACCTCGAAGAATTCTCGTATACCTGAATCAGCTGTCAACCACGGACAATCTCAAAAACAACGACGACGTTCTGCAGGGAGGTCAGGTTCTTGGGTCCTTCGATCTCACAAACGCCGCGTTCGGGGAATACTTCGTTTCGACCTATGAAAAGCCGAGTTTCAAAAAACTGCAAAACGGAACCATCCACGAGCTCGACTTCAACTTCAAAGTAGAATGGAAAAATTCTTCGAAAAAGCTCGATAATCACGATCAACCGCTGGATTTGGAATTTGAAATCCAATAAAATAAAAGAAAGAATGTCTATCTGGGGACCAACGATCAAAACAAAATCAACGTCAATAGCTGGCGAAGATGTAGATCTTTCCGCGTACGTCAAAAAAACTGGAGCGCGAATGACCGGAAGGATTAACATGGGAGGAAAAAAAATAACGGGGTTGATGAATCCAACCGAGCCGCAAGATGCAGCTACTATGGGTTCCGTGACCAGCCTAACCTCATGGTTAAACGACAGAAAAGTTTCGAAGGATGGCGACTCGATGACCGGCGAACTCGCTATGAGCGGCAATAGAGTCACGGGTCTCAGAACTCCCACGGACAACGAGGACGCTGTGACGAAAGAGTACGTAGACCAGCAAATTGGACACGAGCACGATACCAGCTTGCATGTTTTGGGGAGATTCATGGTATGGATGAACGAAGACGGAACGCACTATGTTTCCATCCGAGCCAAAAAAACATCGACTTGGAGAGAGACAAGTTGATCGAAATTAAAAACGGAATGAACAACACTTTCAACGCTAGGCCTATGCAAATTGGCATCACTGCTGGGTTTACGAATTTGCCGAATCCCGGAAAAGATTTGACTCCCATGCGACTCACTAGACCTTTAGAAATTTTCTTCAACAACCCACATTTTATTGCTCAGCCTTGGAACCTCTCTTTTCGGTAAAATCGGGAGTGAACCCGCCGAACGCCCCAGCGAACGCTTGTTCTTTGACGTTTCAGTCTAATCAGAATTTCTTCATGTACCTAAATATTACTTGGACCGACGACTCGATATCGTTCAAAGTGCTAAATAACGCGCGGCAAACCCTCTTTTCCACATCCGTTCAAACGGACACTACGATTATGCATCATGTCTCGATCGAGTACGTTGAAAATAAGCTTTGCTTTTGGATCAACGGGGTTTCAGCAGATGTCTACAGAACTCAAGCCCTGGTAAGTCTCCTTGGAATCAACATGAATTTTGAGCAGCTGGGAATACTTAGCTTCTACGAAAAAAATTTAACCAAGCAAGAAATCATACAGCATTTTGTTGAAAACCACATCTCGAATTTTACGGAGCACGAAGTTTTGCTGGACTAACGTGATATAAATAAATAAGCATGAAGAAACCAAACGCACCGCCACTTTATCCCGATCTTCCTCAGGAAAGCGAAGATCGAGGAGTTGAATTCGACTAAAAATATCGAAGAGATTAGGAATTTCTTGGACAACGAGGTTAACGAGAGGGAAAAATTGAGGAGAAAATACAAGGCAGCGTGGAACATGTTCTACAACACGGCTCAAGTTTCCGGACTCATCGCGGTCGGATCTGGAACAGGGGCTGTGGGGACGCTGGCCAGTGGAATTGGCGCGATCGTGAGCATTCCACTCGGTGGAATCGCCATCGCTGGTGGTCTAGTTAGCGCGGCATGCGTAGCTCTTGGAAAGGCTACCATGAAAAAATTGGAAAAGCACGAAAGCGTAAAACGAACGGCTGAGTCCAGTTTGAATACGGTAAATGATCTGGTGTCCAAAGCCCTCGAAGACGGACGGGTCAGCAACGAAGACTTCCACCACATTCGGCGAGAGTTGGAAAACTACAGAGGTCACAAGGCTGGAATCAAGCACAGAACCAGAGCGGATCTAATTGAACTTACGGCTGATAGAGAACGTGAAATTCGCACAAAGGCAGAACAGGCTGGATTGGAAAGGGGAAAAAAAGAAGCTTTGGAGAGTCTCCGAAGTACATTGAATCCGTAGAAAATAAAAAATTAGAAATCAAACTTGTTTTGTATAAATAAAAAAGAAATGGGCGATTTTCCAATTTTAACGGATTCCAACTTGGTTGAGAACTTGAAAGCGTACGGAGAGCATCGAAAAGAAATGTGGGATAATAAAGGAAAACCATACGGCGCCTGGAGGTGGTACCACAACGAGGAAAAAACAAAAATAAAGGCTGAGTTGGAGTTTGTTGGCAATCATCCCTCGCGGATGACAGTTTTTTACGAAAACGGATTTATAGGAACATACTACTGCGATATACCTAAAAAATGGTGGAAATCTTGGGATGTGATGGACTCATTGGGTGTTGGATACCTTGCATTTATAGCAACCTACGGCGTTACATCCTTTATAAAATGGAAGTGGTAAACTATGGCAAAAAAAACTTTTGTGGATTTTTTTAAATAAAATGGATCTTCCGGATCTAACGGATGTTAACTGGGTTGAGAACTTGAAAGCGTACGGAGAGTATCGGAAAGAAATGTGGGATGATGAAGGAAAACCATGCGGCGTTTGGAGATGGTACTATGACAAGGAAAAAACAAAATGAAGGCTGAGATGGTGTTTGATGACAATTATCCCACGTATATGACATGTTGGTACAAAAACGGATTAGTAAAAGCTGAAGGTAGATACAAAGATGGTGTACCTAGAGAACCGTGGGAATTTTGTGCTGGACGGGATCCTTTAGTTACTGGATACGCCGCATTTGTAGTAACCTACTTGATTACAACCATTTTAAACTGGGTGTGGTAAACTACAACAAAAAAAAAAAAAAAAAAAAAAAATCCCGTAGCACTTAATTGTGCCACGGGATTTTTTATTTTAGTTTTAGACTAAAAAAAAAAATATTGTAAATAAAAGTATGGAAACTCAACAAATGCTGTACGAACGTTTGGATGGAACTGAAAGGAAGTGGTACAAAAAAGGTCATCTGATGAGTGAAAAATTGCCGGATGGAACCACGAGGGAATGGTACGAGAACGGTCAACTGGAGTTTGAAACATTTCCTGATAACGCATTAAGGAGATGGTACGAAAACGGCCAACTGAAGAGTGAATGTTTGCCGGATGGAAATATCAAAAGTTGGTACAAAAACGGCCAACTGAAAAGTGAACGTTTGCCTGATGGAACTTTCAAAAGTTGGTATAACTTAACTTAAACTACAACAAAAACCTCTTGTGATTAATAATCACAAGAGGTTTTTTTATTTCTGCACGACCTACTCATTCTGTCTCTTTAGCATCGTTGTAGGCTTTTAAAATTTCTGTCATGCGTTTAGCTTCCATCCTGATTCTTCTCTCGGGAGAATCCAAAAGAGCGCTAGTAAAAATCCAAAATGCTACAATCATCTTTTATTTGAATAAAAGATGACAGATTCGATTTATTTTGAGCTCGCTGATGATGAAATATTCCAAAAACTGGAAGACTCGTCCAAAGGAGATTTTTATATGTGGAATGGTACTAGTCTCGGAAACCTGTTTGTTGCTGTCAGCGGTTACAACGGAAACAAAGTAAGAATTCAGGCAATCAACCTTTTGATGTGTTACATTAAGTGGTATAAGGATAGATACAGGATGAGATTGTGTTTAAGACCACCTTGGATTTTTCCTGAAAGGACAGAGGAGTTCGAGGTTTTAAAAAAGACTCTTGAGTTTGTTACGAATGAACCACCGATTGAAAAAAAAGATATGACTATGTTAAAAATTATCAAGACAAATTTGGTCTTGTGGATAATTTTGTGAAATAATATATTAAAAGTAAAAATCAAAATATTTTTGATTTTGATGAAGAGGTTAAAAAAATGCAGGGGGATTTTTTCCCCTGCATTTTTTTTTTGGATAAGTTGAAATGCAGGGGGAATTTTTCCGTGTAATTTGGATTGGGGTGAATTAAAAATGCAAGGAGTTTTTTCTGTGTAATCCTGTGTAAATTGTTTTTCTGTGTAATCCTGTGTAAATTGTTTTTCTGTGTAATCCTGTGTAAATTGTTTTTCTGTGTAATCCTGTGTAAATTGATTTTCTGTGTAATCCTGTGTAAATTGTTTTTCTGTGTAATCCTGTGTAAATTGTTTTCTGTGTAATCCTGTGTAAATTGTTTTTCTGTGTAATCCTGTGTAAATTGTTTTTTCTGTGTAATCCTGTGTAAATTGTTTTTCTGTGTAATCCTGTGTAAATTGTTTTTCTGTGTAATCCTGTGTAAATTGTTTTTCTGTGTAATCCTGTGTAAATTTTTTTTTTTGTGTAATCCTGTGTAAATTGTTTTTCTGTGTAATCCTGTGTAAATTATTTTTCTGTGTAATCCTGTGTAAATTGTTTTTCTGTGTAATCCTGTGTAAATTGTTTTTCTGTGTAATCCTGTGTAAATTGTTTTTCTGTGTAATCCTGTGTAAATTGTTTTTCTGTGTAATCCTGTGTAAATTGTTTTTCTGTGTAATCCTGTGTAAATTGTTTTTCTGTGTAATCCTGTGTTGTTATTTTTGAACAATTTACAGGGAAGAATACAGGAAGCTTAGGGTAAAATAATGCAGGGGATTACAGGGTATTAAAAGTTTTGTGTGTATTTTTTGTGTTAGTGATTTTTTTGACTTTTACAGGGAAAATACAAGGGTGTCCCAGAATCCCCCTTTTTATACTACTTCAGTAGATATAGCGAAAAAATCCTAAAACGCGCACGGTTACATGTACTCTGCCCGAATTAAAAATCGGCATTCGGCCTATATGCCGCGCTATTAAAAAAAAAAAGGGGGGAGAAAAATGAGGTAAAAATAGAGAAACTTGCAGATGATAATCTCTGCTTATAAGTGCCGTGCCGTTTAAAATTTTGGTCAGTTTCGTCATTTTTACATTTCTTTATAGCTCTGCATGCCGATTTTTCTCTGAGCGCGCAAGCCCGTTCAATGCAGTTTTACCATTTCGCGCCGTACTGAATCATCACCTACAACGCTTGCTAGACAATGTTTTTTTGGGGTTTTTTTTAAATATCATTATTATTATTATTATTTTTGTTGCTTGCTTTCTTCTGAAGATAGCAATTTTGGTCAGCTTCGTCATTTTAACATTTCTTTATAACTTTGCATTCGGCCTAGTGCCGATTTTTATACTAAAAGAAAATGTGGCGAGACATGCCGTAATTTGCTCGATTCTGGTGCCGGTGTCTATAGAGCTCCTGCATTGATTTACATGGGTAATATTAAAATTGAAATATCTCAAGAACCGAATACTGTATGACACTGAAACAAACTTTGAAATAAAGCTTTTACATTTCTCTATCTGTTTTATGTCATTTTGGTGTTTGTCGGATAAGTGTGATTTTGCTATCAACTGCAGATAGCTCAAATTTAAATGCCCGTTGGTTGTCGTTTTTGTCTGCTGAACGAGATAGCTGATAGCTGAAATAAAATGCAGGCCTATGTTTTCATTGTCCCCTGTGCGAGATATATATTTTCGAATCGAATTAGGCCTACTGGTGATGATCTACTGAGAATCAAATTAAAATTGCAAAATATGTTGCGAAATTTTGTTTTGGTTTAATTTGGGACTATATGCGTTAATTTGATACTTTATGAGATTCTAAATGCTAGGCCTATCTTCAGTAGATATAGCGAAAAAAATCGCGCACGGTTACTCTGCGCGAAAAACAAAAATCGGCATTCGGCCTATATGCCGCGCTATTAAAAAAAAGGGGGAGAGGTAAAAATAGAGAAACAGGCAGATGCGGAAAGTGATGAGTCTGTAATATCGCTTTAAACTTTCTGATCGGGACTAATGTATTAGAAAGACAAAACTCGCCGCTACATGATGAAGTAAAAACTTAGAGAAAATAATGTAAAACATTATTTCTAGAGTAGAAAGATGCAATGAATCGGGATGAGATTCTAAATGCTATTTATTTATTAGGCCCGCAATGCTATCTTCAGAAGATAGCCGTTTGCGGGCGCGTTCCGCGAAAATGATGCAGATCGTAAATGATGCATGCCGTAAGTGGGCTCGCGCGTGTTCACAGAAGATGATGCATGTCGCAACGGGTGATTTGCAAATCGCACCGTAAATGGTATCTTGGGTAGATAAAAAACAAACAAACAAACAAACAAACAAACAAACAGACAGACAGACAGACAGACAAACAAACATGAAATATATATAAAAAAATATACCAAATGATCTTTCTCGGCATTCGGCCTATATGCCAAGCTATAAGAAAAAAAGGGGGCAAAAAAGAGGTAAAAATAGAAAAACAGTCAGATGCGGAGAGTGATGAGTCTGTAATATCGCTTTAAACTTTCAGATCGGAACTAATGTATTAGAAAGAACAAATTCGCCGCTACATGATGAAGTAAAAATTTAGAGAAAATAATGTAAAACATTACTTCTAGAGTATAAAGATGCAATGAATCGGGATAAGATTCTAAATGCTATCTTCAGTAGATATATCGAAAAAAATCCAAAAATGCGCGCGCGGTTACTCTGCACGAATTAAAAAATCGGCATTCGGCCTATATGCCGCGCTATTAAAAAAAAAAGGGGGGGAGAGGTAAAAATGGAGAAACATGCAGATGATAATCTCTGCTTTATAAGTGCCGTGCCGTTTAAAATTTTGGTCAGTTTCGTCATTTTTACATTTCTTTATAGCTCTGCATGCCGATTTTTCTCTGAGCGCACAAGCCCGTTCAATGCAGTTTTACCATTTCGCGCCGTACTGAATCATCACCTACAACGCGTGCTAGACAATGTTTTTTGGTGTTTTTTTAAATATCATTATTATTATTATTATTATTTTGTTGCTTGCTTTCTTCTGAAGATAGCAATTTTGGTCAGCTTCGTCATTTTAACATTTCTTTATAACTTTGCATTCGGCCTAGTGCCGATTTTTATACTGAAAGAAAATGTGGCGAGACATGCCGTAATTTGCTCGATTCTGGTGCCGGTGTCTATAGAGCTCCTGCATTGATTTACATGGGTAATATTAATATTGAAATATCTCAAGAACCGAATACTGTATGACACTGAAACAAACTTTGAAATAAAGCTTTTACATTTCTCTACTATCTGTTTTATGTCATTTTGGTGTTTGTCGGATAAGTGTGATTTTGCTATCAACTGCAGATAGCTCAAATTTAAATGCCCGTTGGTTGTCGTTTTTGTCTGCTGAACGAGATAGCTGATAGCTGAAATAAAATGCAGGCCTATGTTTTCATTGTTCCCTGTGCGAGATATATATTTTCGAATCGAATTAGGCCTACTGGTGATGATCTACTGAGAATCAAATTAAAATTGCAAAATATGTTGCAAAATTTTGTTTTGGTTTAATTTGGGACTATATGCGAATAATTTGATACTTTATGAGATTCTAAATGCTAGGCCTATCTTCAGTAGATATAGCGAAAAAAATCGCGCACGGTTACTCTGCGCGAATAACAAAAATCGGCATTCGGCCTATATGCCGCGCTATTAAAAAAAAAGGGGGTGGAAGAGGTAAAAATAGAGAAACAGGCAGATGCGGAAAGTGATGAGTCTGTAATATCGCTTTAAACTTTCTGATCGGGACTAATGTATTAGAAAGACAAAACTCGCCGCTACATGATGAAGTAAAAATTTAGAGAAAATAATGTAAAACATTATTTCTAGAGTAGAAAGATGCAATGAATCGGGATGAGATTCTAAATGCTATTTATTTATTAGGCCCGCAATGCTATCTTCAGAAGATAGCCGTTTGCGGGCGCGTTCCGCGAAAATGATGCAGATCGTAAATGATGCATGCCGTAAGTGGGCTCGCGCGTGTTCACAGAAGATGATGCATGTCGCAACGGGTGATTTGCAAATCGCACCGTAAATGGTATCTTGGGTAGATAAAAAACAAACAAACAAACAGACAAACAAACAGACAGACAGACAGACAGACAGACAAACAAACAAACAAACATGAAATATATAAAAAAATATACCAAATGATCTTTCTCGGCATTCGGCCTATATGCCAAGCTATAAGAAAAAAAGGGGGCAAAAAAGAGGTAAAAATAGAAAAACAGTCAGATGCGGAGAGTGATGAGTCTGTAATATCGCTTTAAACTTTCAGATTGGAACTAATGTATTAGAAAGAAAAAATTTGCCGCTACATGATGAAGTAAAAATTTAGAGAAAATAATGTAAAACATTACTTCTAGAGTATAAAGATGCAATGAATCGGGGTGAGATTCTAAATGCTATTTATTTATTAGGCCCGCAATGCTATCTTCAGAAGATAGCCGTTTGCGGGCGCGTTCCGCGAAAATGATGCAGATCGTAAATGATGCATGCCGTAAGTGGGCTCGCGCGTGTTCACAGAAGATGATGCATATCGCAACGGGTGATTTGCAAATCGCACCGTAAATGGTATCTTGGGTAGATAAAAAACAAACAAACAGACAGACAGACAAACAAACAGACAGACAGACAGACAGACAAACAAACAAACATAAAATATATTTAAAAAAATATACCAAATGATCTTTCTCGGCATTCGGCCTATATGCCAAGCTATAAGAAAAAAAAAGGGGCAAAAAAAGAGGTAAAAATAGAAAAACAGTCAGATGCGGAAAGTGATGAGTCTGTAATATCGCTTTAAACTTTCAGATCGGAACTAATGTATTAGAAAGAAAAAATTCGCCGCTACACGATGACGTAAAAATTGAGAGAAAATAATGTAAAACATTACTTCTAGAGTATAAAGATGCAATGAATCGGGATGAGATTCTAAATGCTATCTTCAGTAGATATAGGGAAAAAATCCTAAAACGAGCACGGTTACATGTACTCTGCCCGAATTAAAAAATCGGCATTCGGCCTATATGCCGCGCTATTAAAAAAAAAAAAAGGGGGGAGAAAAATGAGGTAAAAATAGAGAAACTTGCAGATGATAATCTCTGCTTTATAAGTGCCGTGCCGTTTAAAATTTTGGTCAGTTTCGTCATTTTTACATTTCTTTATAGCTCTGCATGCCGATTTTTCTCTGAGCGCGCAAGCCCGTTCAATGCAGTTTTACCATTACCGTACTGAATCATCACCTACAACGCGTGCTAGACAATGGGTTTTTTTTATTTTTAAATATCATTATTATTATTATTATTTTTGTTGCTTGCTTTCTTCTGAAGATAGCAATTTTGGTCAGCTTCGTCATTTTAACATTTCTTTATAACTTTGCATTCGGCCTAGTGCCGATTTTTATACTGAAAGAAAATGTGGCGAGACATGCCGTAATTTGCTCGATTCTGGTGCCGGTGTCTATAGAGCTTCTGCATTGATTTACATGGGTAATATTAAAATTGAAATATCTCAAGAACCGAATACTGTATGACACTGAAACAAACTTTGAAATAAAGCTTTTACATTTCTCTGTCTCTTTTATGTCATTTTGGTGTTTGTCGGATAAGTGTGATTTTGCTATCACTGCAGATAGCTCAAATTTAAATGCCCGTTGGTTGTCGTTTTTGTCTGCTGAACGAGATAGCTGATAGCTGAAATAAAATGCAGGCCTATGTTTTCATTGTCCCCTGTGCGAGATATATATTTTCGAATCGAATTAGGCCTACTGGTGATGATCTACTGAGAATCAAATTAAAATTGCAAAATATGTTGTGAAATTTTGTTTTGGTTTAATTTGGGACTATATGCGTTAATTTGATACTTTATGAGATTCTAAATGCCAAGCCTATCTTCAGTAGATATAGCGAAAAAAATCGCGCACGGTTACTCTGCGCGAATAACAAAAATCGGCATTCGGCCTATATGCCGCGCTATTAAAAAAAAAAGGGGGGGGGAGGTAAAAATAGAGAAACAGGCAGATGCGGAAAGTGATGAGTCTGTAATATCGCTTTAAACTTTCTGAACGGGAACGATGTATTAGAAAGAAAAAAATTCGCCGCTACATGATAAAGTAAAAATTTAGAAAATATAATGTAAAACAATACTTCTAGAGTATAAAGATGCAATGAATCGGGATGAGATTCTAAATGCTATCTTCAGTAGATATAGCGAAAAAATCCTAAAACGCGCACGGTTACATGTACTCTGCCCGAATTAAAAATCGGCATTCGGCCTATATGCCGCGCTATTAAAAAAAAAAAAAAAAAAAGGGGGAAAGAGGTAAAAATAGAGAAACATGCAGATGATAATCTCTGCTTTATAAGTGCCGTGCCGTTTAAAATTTTGGTCAGTTTCGTCATTTTTACATTTCTTTATAGCTCTGCATGCCGATTTTTCTCTGAGCGCGCAAGCCCGTTCAATGCAGTTTTACCATTTCGCGCCGTACTGAATCATCACCTACAACGCTTGCTAGACAATGTTTTTTTGGTGGTTTTTTTTAAATATCATTATTATTATTATTATTTTTGTTGCTTGCTTTCTTCTGAAGATAGCAATTTTGGTCAGCTTTGTCATTTTAACATTTCTTTATAACTTTGCATTCGGCCTAGTGCCGATTTTTATACTGAAAGAAAATGTGGCGAGATGTGATGAGATTCTCTATTTTTATCTCTTTTTTGCTTTTTTTTTAATAGCTTGGCCTATAGGCCGAATGCCGATTTTTTAATTCGCAGCTGTCTGTTTCTCTATATTTAGTAGATAGCACCACTGTTACAACAGTAAAAACATCGATTTATTCCGTTATAGGAAATAACAAAATGCATTAAATTTGAGCTATCTTTAGTAGATAGCAAAATAGCAAAATATTGATTGAAATAAAAGAAATGCGGTCGTACACAATTTATAATTTAATAATATTCTGACTTAGGATTGTGAACAAAACTTTGTCAGTATTGTCATTTTAGAAATATTATTGAGAAACCCAGCAAACACAAAAACGTGTTAAAAACGTTTTAAATAAGTTATATTTTGGCTTTTGGTTTAGGTAAAAACGTTTTAATAACATTAAAATGTCGGGTTATATAAAGGTCATGATAACGTTTTAAAACGTTTTGTATGAAAACACACTAGAACAATATTTTCAAAATGTTTTCAAAAAATGTTATTGTAAACTATTTTTACAAACATGTTTGCCAAATATTGTGTCAATACTTAAATAACATTATGTTAAAATGTTTGAATTCAGCAAACACAGAAATGTTCTTAAAATGTTTTTTCAAAACCTTTTAATAACATTTAAATGTCGGGTTATAAAAGGTCATAAAAACGTTTTTAAAACGTTATTGAAAATATTTTGGGCAAACATTTTTCGCAAAATATTTTTTCAACCCCAAAATAACATTCTGTTTAGAATGTTTTGTATAAACTTTTCAAGAATGTTTTTGGAATGTTATTAAAACGTTTTTATACCCTATGTATAACCCGACATTTAAACGTTTTCTGTAAAACATTTTTGTTTGCTGAGCAGTAGATTATCCAAAAATGTTTTTTAAGGTTATGAAAACGTTTTATACTCTTAATATACCCTTTATATAACCCGACATTTAAACGTTTTCTGACAACCTTTTATAACCTTTTGCGAATGATGTCGAAAACGTTTTGTGTTTGCTGGGAAGGTTGAATATATATATTTTGTTAGGCCTATCTACTGATGATAGCATTTTTAAACCTAATAAAATAATACAAAAAAAGAAGGAAATCATAAGAACTTAGCATGAGGCGAGTCAGAAAGATCATTTAGTATATTTTTTTTATATTTCATGTTTGTTTGTCTGTCTGTCTGTTTGTTTTTTCCGCTATATACTCAAGATAGTATTTTTTTAATAAAATACAAAGAAAGTAAGTAAGAAAGGTTGGTAATATTTTGTTATCTACTGATGATACCATTTGGAGCCGTATGAACTAATTAACAAAAAGCATAGAAGTCAGAAATTTCATTTGGTATATTTTTCTGTTACTAATAATATTCTGACTTAGGATTGTGAACAAAAGTTTTTCAGTATTGTCATTTCAGAAATTGAGAAAGGTTGAATAGGCCTATATTTTGTTAGGCCCATCTACTGATGATAGCCTTTTAAACCTAATGAAATAATACAAAAAAGAAGGAAATAATAAGACTTAGCATGAGACGAGTCAGAAAGATCATTTGGTATATTTTTTATATTTCATGTTTGTTTGTCTGTTTGGTTGTTTGTTTGTTTGTTTTTTATCTACCCAAGATACCATTTACGGTGCGACTTGCAAATCACCCGTTGCGACATGCATCATCTTCTGTGAACACGTGCGAGCCCACTTACGGCATGCATCATTTACGATCTGCATCATTTTCTCGGAACGCGCGTGCAAGCGGCTATCTTCTGAAGATAGCATAGCGGGCCTAATAAAACAACAGAAAATATTTCACAAATTTAGAAAACATCTGTTAGGAAAGTTTGTTTTTGATGTGTTTTGTTTGTTTGTTTGTTTTTTCCGCTATCTATACTCAAGATAGTATTTTTTTAAATAAAATACAAAAAAAAGTAAGAAAGTTTGACAATAGAGGATACCCGGTAGTAAAAACAAATATTCCTATCGTTTATTCTCTAATTGACCAGGGCTGTGCGCTTAGAGAAAAATCGGCATTAGGCCGAATGCAAAGCTATAAAGAAATGTTAAAATGACGAAGCTGACCAAAATTGCTATCTTCAGAAGATAGCAAGCAAAAAAACATGAAAAATAATAATATTAAAAAAAAACATTGCCTAACACGCGTTGTAGATGATGATGATTCAGTACGGCGCGAAACGGCAAAACTGCATTGACTAGGGCTGCGCTCTTAGAGAAAAATCATAATTAGGCCGAATGCAAAGCTATAAAGAAAAGTTTAAATGACGAAGCTGACAAAAATTGCTATCTTCAGAAGATAGCAAGCAAAAAACATAAAAAATAATAATTTAATTCGCGCAGAGTAACCGTGCGCGTTTTAGGACTTTTTGGCTATATCTACTGAAGATATATAGTATTTAGAATCTCATCCCGATTCATTGCATCTTTCTACTCTAGAAGTAATGTTTTACATTATTTTCTCAAAAAAATTTCTTCAACATGCAGCGGCGAATTTTTTCTTTCTAATACATCAGTCCCGATTAGAAAGTTTAAAGCGATATTACAGACTCATCACTTTCCGCATCTGTCTGTTTCTCTATTTTTATCTCTTTTTTGCCTTTTTTTTAAATAGCTTGGCATGTAGGCCGAATGCCGATTTTTTAATTCGCATCTGTCTGTTTCTCTATATTTAGTAGATAGCACAACTGTTACAACAGTAAAAACATCGATTTATTTCGTTATAGGAAATAACAAAATGCATTTGAGCTATCTTTAGTAGATAGCATGAGAGCAAAATATTGATTGAAATAAAAGAAATGCTGTCGTACACAATTTATAATTTAATAATATTTATGACTTAGGATTGTGAACAAAACTTTTTCAGTATTGTCATTTTAGAAATTGAGAAAGGTTGAATATATTTTGTTAGGCCTATCTACTGATGATAGCATTTTAAACCTAATGAAATAATACAAAAAGAAGGAAATCATAAGACTTAGCATGAGGCGAGTCAGAAAGATCATTTGGTATATTTTTTTATATTTCATGTTTGTTTGTCTGTCTGTCTGTTTGTTTTTTCCGCTATCAACTCAAGATAGTATTTTTTATAAAATACAAAGAAAGTAAGTAAGAAAGGTTGATAATATTTTGTTATCTACTGATGATACCATTTGGTGCCGTATGAACTAATTTAAAGAAAGCATAGAAGTCAGAAATTTCATTTGGTATATTTTTCTGTTACTAATAATATTCTGACTTAGGATTGTGAACAAAAGTTTTTTCAGTATTGTCATTTCAGAAATTGAGAAAGGTTGAATATGCCTATTTTGTTAGGCCCATCTACTGATGATAGCGTTTTTAAACCTAATGAAATAATACAAAAAGAAGGAAATCATAAGACTTAGCATGAGACGAGTCAGAAAGATCATTTGGTATATTTTTATATTTCATGTTTGTTTGTCTGTTTGGTTGTTTGTTTGTTTGTTTTTTATCTACCCAAGATACCATTTACGGTGCGACTTGCAAATCACCCGTTGCGACATGCATCATCTTCTGTGAACACGTGCGAGCCCACTTACGGCATGCATCATTTACGATCTGCATCATTTTCTCGGAACGCGCGTGCAAGCGGCTATCTTCTGAAGATAGCATTGCGGGCCTAATAAAACAACAGAAAATATTTCACAAATTTAGAAAACATCTGTTAGGAAAGTTTGTTTTGATGTGTTTTGTTTGTTTGTTTGTTTTTACCGCTATCTATACTCAAGATAGTATTTTTTTAAAAAATTTCAAAAAAAAGTAAGAAAGTTTGACAATAGAGGATACCCGGTAGTAAAAACAAATATTCCTATCGTTTATTCTCTAATTGACCAGGGCTGTGCGCTTAGAGAAAAA
Source organism: Amphiura filiformis (assembly GCF_039555335.1). NCBI lineage: Eukaryota > Metazoa > Echinodermata > Ophiuroidea > Amphilepidida > Amphiuridae > Amphiura > Amphiura filiformis. Next base: position 61,059,098 of record NC_092632.1, read on the forward strand.
TCGGCATTAGGCCGAATGCAAAGCTATAAAGAAATGTTAAAATGACGAAGCTGACCAAAATTGCTATCTTCAGAAGATAGCAAGCAAAAAACATGAAAAATAATAATATTAAAAAACAAATATTGCCTAACACGCGTTGTAGATGATGATGATTCAGTACGGCGCGAAACGGCAAAACTGCATTGACTAGGGCTGCGCTCTTAGAGAAAAATCATAATTAGGCCGAATGCAAAGCTATAAAGAAATGTTAAAATGACGAAGCTGACAAAAATTGCTATCTTCAGAAGATAGCAAGCAAAAAACATAAAAAATAATAATTTAATTCGCGCAGAGTAACCGTGCGCGTTTTAGGACTTTTTTGGCTATATCTACTGAAGATATATAATATTTAGAATCTCATCCCGATTCATTGCATCTTTCTACTCTAGAAGTAATGTTTTACATTATTTTCTCAAAAAAATTTCTTCAACATGCAGCGGCGAATTTTTTCTTTCTAATACATCAGTCCCGATTAGAAAGTTTAAAGCGATATTACAGACTCATCACTTTCCGCATCTGTCTGTTTCTCTATTTTTATCTCTTTTTTGCCATTTTTTAAATAGCTTGGCATATTAGGCCGAATGCCGATTTTTTAATTCGCATCTGTCTGTTTCTCTATATTTAGTAGATAGCACCACTGTTACAACAGTAAAAACATCGATTTATTTCGTTATAGGAAATAACAAAATGCATTAAATTTAAGCTATCTTTAGTAGATAGCAAAAGAGCAAAATATTGATTGAATCCTACACAATTTATAATTTAATAATATTCTGACTTAGGATTGTGAACAAAACTTTTTCAGTATTGTCATTTTAGAAATTGAGAAAGGTTGAATATATTTTGTTAGGCCTATCTACTGATGATAGCATTTTTAAACCTAATGAAATAATACAAAAAAGAAAGAAATCATAAGACTTAGCATGAGGCGAGTCAGAAAGATCATTTGGTATATTTTATATTTGATGTTTGTTTGTCTGTCTGTCTGTTTGTTTTTTCCCCTATCTACTCAAGATAGTATTTTTTTTATAAAATACAAAGAAAGTAAGTAAGAAAGGTTGATAATATTTTGTTACCTACTGATGATACCATTTGGAGCCGTATGAACTAATTAAAAAAAAGCATAGAAGTCAGAAATTTCATTTGGTATATTTTTCTGTTACTAATAATATTCTGACTTAGGATTGTGAACAAAAGTTTATTCAGTATTGTCATTTCAGAAATTGAAAAAGGTTGAATAGGCCTATTTTGTTAGGCCCATCTACTGATGATAGCATTTTTAAACCTAATGAAATAATACAAAAAAGAAGGAAATCATAAGACTTAGCATGAGACGAGTCAGAAAGATCATTTGGTATGTTTTTTTATATTTCATGTTTGTTTGTCTGTGTGTTTGTTTGTTTGTTTGTTTGTTTTTTATCTACCCAACATACCCTTTACGGTGCGATTTGCAAATCACCCGTTGCGACATGCATCATCTTCTGTGAACACGCGCGAGCCCAATGATAAAGGGTTCACAAAAAATAACTCCCCCCTAAAATTACAAAACATTTCTTTGCATAACTTGGCATTCATTTCGTTGATTTGAAAAATTTAAAAACCTGTGAATAAAGAAATCGTTTTTCTACCCTCCTAATGTTTTTTCTTTTAAAAATCTGTTTGTTTTGCCCAAAAATAATCACATTTTCCAAAAATGATGCTTTTAGACAAAGTTGCACTTTTCAACATCCTCAAAATTAGCTTCAACGAATCATTATTTTGCACTACACGATGGTTACATGGGTGATTATTATGGATCAGAGACAGAAAGGTAAAGGAAAACAAAACAATTAAACATTGATATCGAGAAAAATTTGTACATTACATGTATGGGATGTTGAAAATTGCAAATTTTTTAAAGCATCATTTTTGAAACATGTGATTATTTTTTACCAAAACAAAAGGATTTTGAGAAGGGATAACTTTGGTAGGATAGCAAAAAGATGCCTTTATTCACAGATTTTTTAATTGTTCAAATCAACAAAACGAATGTCAAATTATGCAAAGAAATGTTTGTAACTTCTAAATTGATTTTACCCTTTTTGGCTCAAAAGCTTCTAGAAATACCCTGTACATGTCAATAAATCATTGTTTTAAATTGCAAGATGATTGCATGGGTGACTGGGTTTTCGTATGCATAAAATGAAAGAAAACAAAAACACCATTAAATCAATCAAAACATTGATATCGAGAATGTTTTTGTACATTACATGTATAGGATGTGGAAAAGTGCAACTTTTTCTGAAAGCATCATTTTTGGAAAATGTGATTGTTTTTGGCCAAAACAAACAGATTTTTTTTAAAAAGAACTTTGGGAGGGTAGGAAAATAATTCCTTTATACACAGGTTTTTAAATTTTTCAAAGCAACGAAATGTATGTCAAGTTATGCAAAAAAATGTTTTGTAATTTTAAGGGGGGAGTTATTTTATGTGAACCCTTTATAAAGCGTAAGGAGTGTTCCGATTTCAATGCGCGAGCCCACTTACCGCAGCTGTGTACTCAAGACGTTGTTTCTTTCGCAAAATTGAGCTTTTTTGATATTTATGTACTTTGTTATGTTTTTTATAAATACAAGAAAAGAGGTAAAAATAGAGAAACATGCAGATGATAATCTCTGCTTCATAAGTGCCGTGCCGTTTAAAATGTTGGTCAGTTTCGTCATTTTTACATTTCTTTAATAGCTCTGCATGCCGATTTTTCTCTGAGCGCGCAAGCCCGTTCAATGCAGTTTTACCATTTCGCGCCGGTTTTTTTTTTTGGTTTTTTTTAAATATCATTATTATTATTATTATTATTTTTGTTGCTTGCTTTCTTCTGAAGATAGCAATTTTGGTCAGCTTCGTCATTTTAACATTTCTTTATAACTTTGCATTCGGCCTAGTGCCGATTTTTCTCTAAGCGCACAGCCCTGGTCAATTAGAGAATAAACGATAGGAATATTATTTTGTTTTTACTACCGGGTATCCTCTATTGTCAAACTTTGTTACTTTTTTTGTATTTTATTTTTAAAAAAAACTATCTTGAGTATAGATAGCGGAAAAACAAACAAGTAAACAAAAAACATCAAAATAAACTTTCCTAACAGATGTTTTCTAAATTTGTGAAATATTTTCTGTTGTTTTATTAGGCCCGCAATGCTATCTTCAGAAGATAGCCGCTTGCACGCGCATTCCGAGAAAATGATGCAGATCGTAAATGATGCATGCCGTAAGTGGGCTCACGCGTGTTCACAGAAGATGATTCGTCAGCTTCGTCATTTTAACATTTCTTTATAACTTTGCATTCGGCCTAGTGCCGATTTTTATACTGAAAGAAAATGTGGCGAGACATGCAAAAAAAAAATACCAAATGATCTTTCTCGGCATTCGGCCTATATGCCAAGCTATAAGAAAAAAGGGGGCAAAAAAGAGGTAAAAATAGAAAAACAGTCAGATGCGGAAAGTGATGAGTCTGTAATATCGCTTTAAACTTTCAGATCGGAACTAATGTATTAGAAAGAAAAAATTCGCCGCTACATGATGAAGTAAAAATTTAGAGCAAATAATGTAAAACATTACTTCTAGAGTATAAAGATGCAATGAATCGGGATGAGATTCTAAATGCTATCTTCAGTAGATATAGCGAAAAATCCTAAAACGTGCACGGTTACATGTACTCTGCCCGAATTAAAAATCGGCATTCGGCCTATATGCCGCGCTATAAAAAAAAAAAGGGGAGAAAAAGAGGTAAAATAGAGAAACATGCAGATGATAATCTCTGCTTTATAAGTGCCGTGCCGTTTAAAATTTTGGTCAGTTTCGTCATTTTTACATTTCTTTATAGCTCTGCATGCCGATTTTTCTCTGAGCGCGCAAGCCCGTTCAATGCAGTTTTACCATTTCGCGCCGTACTGAATCATCACCTACAACGCGTGCTAGACAATGTTTTTTTTGGTTTTTTTTTAAATATCATTATTATTATTATTATTTTTGTTGCTTGCTTTCTTCTGAAGATAGCAATTTTGGTCAGCTTCGTCATTTTAACATTTCTTTATAACTTTGCATTCGGCCTAGTGCCGATTTTTATACTGAAAGAAAATGTGGCGAGACATGCCGTAATTTGCTCGATTCTGGTGCCGGTGTCTATAGAGCTTCTGCATTGATTTACATGGGTAATATTAAAATTGAAATATCTCAAGAACCGAATACTGTATGACACTGAAACAAACTTTGAAATAAAGCTTTTACATTTCTCTATCTGTTTTATGTCATTTTGGTGTTTGTCGGATAAGTGTGATTTTGCTATCAACTGCAGATAGCTCAAATTTAAATGCCCGTTGGTTGTCGTTTTTGTCTGCTGAACGAGATAGCTGATAGCTGAAATAAAATGCAGGCCTATGTTTTCATTGTCCCCTGTGCGAGATATATATTTTCGAATCGAATTAGGCCTACTGGTGATGATCTACTGAGAATCAAATTAAAATTGCAAAATATGTTGCGAAATTTTGTTTTGGTTTAATTTGGGACTATATGCGAACTAATTTGATACTTTATGAGATTCTAAATGCTAGGCCTATCTTCAGTAGATATAGCGAAAAAAATCGCGCGCGGTTACTCTGCGTGAATAACAAAAATCGGCATTCGGCCTATATGCCGCGCTATTAAAAAAAACGGGGGGGAAGAGGTAAAAATAGAGAAACAGGCAGATGCGGAAAGTGATGAGTCTGTAATATCGCTTTAAACTTTCTGATCGGGACTAATGTATTAGAAAGACAAAACTCGCCGCTACATGATGAAGTAAAAATTTAGAGAAAATAATGTAAAACATTATTTCTACAGTAGAAAGATGCAATGAATCGGGATGAGATTCTAAATGCTATTTATTTATTAGGCCCGCAATGCTATCTTCAGAAGATAGCGGCCGTTTGCGGGCGCGTTCCGCGAAAATGATGCAGATCGTAAATGATGCATGCCGTAAGTGGGCTCGCGCGTGTTCACAGAAGATGATGCATGTCGCAACGGGTGATTTGCAAATCGCACCGTAAATGGTATCTTGGGTAGATAAAAAACAAACAAACAAACAAACAGACAGACAGACAAACAAACAGACAGACAGACAGACAGACAAACAAACAAACAAACAAACATGAAATATATATTTAAAAAAATACCAAATGATCTTTCTCGGCATTCGGCCTATATGCCAAGCTATAAAAAAAAAGGGGCAAAAAAGAGGTAAAATAGAAAAACAGTCAGATGCGGAAAGTGATGAGTCTGTAATATCGCTTTAAACTTTCAGATCGGAACTAATGTATTAGAAAGAAAAAATTCGCCGCTACATGATGAAGTAAAAATTTAGAGCAAATAATGTAAAACATTACTTCTAGAGTATAAAGATGCAATGAATCGGGATGAGATTCTAAATGCTATCTTCAGTAGATATAGCGAAAAAATCCTAAAACGCGCACGGTTACATGTACTCTGCCCGAATTAAAAAATCGGCATTCGGCCTATATGTCGCGCTATTAAAAAAAAAAAAAAGGGGAGAAAAAAAGAGGTAAAAATAGAGAAACATGCAGATGATAATCTCTGCTTTATAAGTGCCGTGCCGTTTAAAATTTTGGTCAGTTTCGTCATTTTTACATTTCTTTATAGCTCTGCATGCCGATTTTTCTCTGAGCGCGCAAGCCCGTTCAATGCAGTTTTACCATTTCGCGCCGTACTGAATCATCACCTACAACGCGTGCTAGACAATGTTTTTTTGGGTGTTTTTTTAAATATCATTATTATTATTATTATTTTTGTTGCTTGCTTTCTTCTGAAGATAGCAATTTTGGTCAGCTTCGTCATTTTAACATTTCTTTATAACTTTGCATTCGGCCTAGTGCCGATTTTTATACTGAAAGAAAATGTGGCGAGACATGCCGTAATTTGCTCGATTCTGGTGCCGGTGTCTATAGAGCTCCTGCATTGATTTACATGGGTAATATTAAAATTGAAATATCTCAAGAACCGAATACTGTATGACACTGAAACAAACTTTGAAATAAAGCTTTTACATTTCTCTATCTGTTTTAAGTCATTTTGGTGTTTGTCGGATAAGTGTGATTTTGCTATCAACTGCAGATAGCTCAAATTTAAATGCCCGTTGGTTGTCGTTTTTGTCTGCTGAACGAGATAGCTGATAGCTGAAATAAAATGCAGGCCTATGTTTTCATTGTCCCCTGTGCGAGATATATATTTTCGAATCGAATTAGGCCTACTGGTGATGATCTACTGAGAATCAAATTAAAATTGCAAAATATGTTGCGAAATTTTGTTTTGGTTTAATTTGGGACTATATGCGTTAATTTGATACTTTATGAGATTCTAAATGCCAAGCCTATCTTCAGTAGATATAGCGAAAAAAAATCGCGCACGGTTACTCTGCGCGAATAACAAAAATCGGCATTCGGCCTATATGCCGCGCTATTAAAAAAAAAAGGGGGGGAAGAGGTAAAAATAGAGAAACAGGCAGATGCGGAAAGTGATGAGCCTGTAATATCGCTTTAAACTTTCAGATCGGAACTAATGTATTAGAAAGAAAAATTCGCCGCTACATGATGAAGTAAAATTTAGAGAAAATAATGTAAAACATTACTTCTAGAGTATAAAGATGCAATGAATCGGGATGAGATTCTAAATGCTATCTTCAGTAGATATAGCGAAAAAATCCTAAAACGCGCACGGTTACATGTACTCTGCCCGAATTAAAAATCGGCATTCGGCCTATATGCCGCGCTATTAAAAAAAAAAAAAAAGGGGAGAAAAAGAGGTAAAAATAGAGAAACATGCAGATGATAATCTCTGCTTTATAAGTGCCGTGCCGTTTAAAATTTTGGTCAGTTTCGTCATTTTACATTTCTTTATAGCTCTGCATGCCGATTTTTCTCTGAGCGCGCAAGCCCGTTCAATGCAGTTTTACCATTACCGTACTTATTCATCACCTACAACGCGTGCTAGACAATGGGTTTTTTTTATTTTTAAATATCATTATTATTATTATTATTTTTGTTGCTTGCTTTCTTCTGAAGATAGCAATTTTGGTCAGCTTCGTCATTTTAACATTTCTTTATAACTTTGCATTCGGCCTAGTGCCGATTTTTATACTGAAAGAAAATGTGGCGAGACATGCCGTAATTTGCTCGATTCTGGTGCCGGTGTCTATAGAGCTCCTGCATTGATTTACATGGGTAATATTAAAATTGAAATATCTCAAGAACCGAATACTGTATGACACTGAAACAAACTTTGAAATAAAGCTTTTACATTTCTCTATCTGTTTTATGTCATTTTGGTGTTTGTCGGATAAGTGTGATTTTGCTATCAACTGCAGATAGCTCAAATTTAAATGCCCGTTGGTTGTCATTTTTGTCTGCTGAACGAGATAGCTGATAGCTGAAATAAAATGCAGGCCTATGTTTTCATTGTCCCCTGTGCGAGATATATATTTTCGAATCGAATTAGGCCTACTGGTGATGATCTACTGAGAATCAAATTAAAATTGCAAAATATGTTGCGAAATTTTGTTTTGGTTTAATTTGGGACTATATGCGTTAATTTGATACTTTATGAGATTCTAAATGCCAAGCCTATCTTCAGTAGATATAGCGAAAAAAATCGCGCACGGTTACTCTGCGCGAATAACAAAAATCGGCATTCGGCCTATATGCCGCGCTATTAAAAAAAAAAAGGGGGGAAGAGGTAAAAAATAGAGAAACAGGCAGATGCGGAAAGTGATGAGTCTGTAATATCGCTTTAAACTTTCAGATCGGAACTAATGTATTAGAAAGAAAAAATTCGCCGCTACATGATGAAGTAAAATTTAGAGAAAATAATGTAAAACATTACTTCTAGAGTATAAAGATGCAATGAATCGGGATGAGATTCTAAATGCTATCTTCAGTAGATATAGCGAGAAAATCCTAAAACGCGCACGGTTACATGTACTCTGCCCGAATTAAAAAATCGGCATTCGGCCTATATGCCGCGCTATTAAAAAAAAAAAAGGGGGGGAAAAAAGAGGTAAAAATAGAGAAACATGCAGATGATAATCTCTGCTTTATAAGTGCCGTGCCGTTTAAAATTTTGGTCAGTTTCGTCATTTTTACATTTCTTTATAGCTCTCCATGCCGATTTTTCTCTGAGCGCGCAAGCCCGTTCAATGCAGTTTTACCATTTCGCGCCGTTCTGAATCATCACCTACAACGCGTGCTAGACAATGTTTTTTGGTGTGTTTTTTTAATATCATTATTATTATTATTATTTGTGTTGCTTGCTTTCTTCTGAAAATAGCAATTTTGGTCAGCTTCGTCATTTTAACATTTCTTTATAACTTTGCATTCGGCCTAGTGCCGATTTTTATACTGAAAGAAAATGTGGCGAGACATGCCATAATTTGCTCGATTCTGGTGCCGGTGTCTATAGAGCTCCTGCATTGATTTACATGGGTAATATTAAAATTGAAATATCTCAAGAACCGAATACTGTATGACACTGAAACAAACTTTGAAATAAAGCTTTTACATTTCTCTGTCTCTTTTATGTCATTTTGGTGTTTGTCGGATAAGTGTGATTTTGCTATCAACTGCAGATAGCTCAAATTTAAATGCCCGTTGGTTGTCGTTTTTGTCTGCTGAACGACAATTTAATAATATTCTGACTTAGGATTGTGAACAAAACTTTGTCAGTATTGTCATTTTAGAAATTGAGAAAGGTTTGGTATATTTTTCTGTTACTAATGATATTCTGACTTATAGGATTGTGAACAAAGGTTTGAGAAAGGTTCAATAGGCCTATTTAGTTAGGCCCATCTACTGATGATAGCCTTTTAAACCTAATGAAATAATACAAAAAGAAGGAAATCATAAGACTTAGCATGAGACGAGTCAGAAATATCATTTCGTATATTTTTTTATATTTCATGTTTGTTTGTCTGTTTGTTTGTTTTTTATCTACCCAAGATACCATTTACGGTGCGATTTGCAAATCACCCGTTGCGATATGCATCATCTTCTGTGAACACGCGCGAGCCCAATGATATAAAGCGTAAGGAGTGTTCCGATTTCAATGCGCGAGCCCACTTACACTGAAAATATACTTTAGTCAATTGACAAATAAAAAATTGTCATACGGCATGTCTAAAACGACAAACTATAATTTGTCATGCAATTTGTCATTCATATGCACGACAAACTATAATTTGTCATGAACATGCACCGTATGACTAATTTTGATTTGTCATGCAAAAAGTGTCTAAAACGACAAATTTCTGAAATAATTTGTCATGCAAGAAAATTAATTTGTCATGCATGAAAATTAATTTGTCATGCTGAAAAAATAACTTGTCATGCTTGCTTGTTTAATTTGTCACTTAACAAATTAGTGACAGTGATTTGCCACCACGCCGCCATTATCAGCATAATGATACATGCAATAAGCATGCAGATGATTAGGCCTATTCATGAATCCGTTCGTGAAATTCGTCATCTGATCTATAGCTTGGACAGGTAAGAATTTGTTTTTTTGCCATGTTTCAATTGTAATAATTTGCACAGTGACTTTTGAGCACGGTAAGCCTAAGTGCAGTACGGTGTGCATGTGTGGTGCCGTACATCAATCATCGTGTCAATGTTTTCATGGTTTGGCCCAAAATTCCAGCCTTAGTTGTCACATTTACAGTGCACAAAAGTCACTGTGCAAAATATTCCAATTGAAACATGGCAAAAAACAAATTCTTACCTGTCCAAGCTATAGATCAGATGACAAATTTCACGAACCGGGATTCACGTATATCGTCTGCATCCTCATGTATGCTGGTAATGGCGACGCGGTGTCTTGCACGTAGGCTCGGAAACCCGTTGCTTCTAGCTAATTCGTCAATGGAACTTGTCGGCTATAAAATTTAATTAGTCGTGTTCAACAAAGTTTGTCGGCACGATTCGTCATACGTGTATTAACTTGTCAATTATTCATCTCCTGACGAACTGGATTCGTCATGACCAATACATATTGTTCACGCAGATTTGTCAATCATTAAAATTTGTCAATCACTAATTTTGATTCGTCATGCGAATGAAATGATTTGTCTGGTAGTTTGTGCAATTTGTCGAATAGATGTGATTATAGTCAAACGACAAATTACCTTGAATGACAAATTTATATCCCCTGTTTGACAAATTTTTCATCGAATTTGACTAATTGGAATTTTCAGTGTACGGCATGCATCATTTACGATCTGCATCATTTTCTCGGAACGCGGGTGCAAGCGGCTATCTTCTGAAGATAGCATTGCGGGCCTAATAAAACAACAGAAAATATTTCACAAATTTAGAAAACATCTGTTAGGAAAGTTTGTTTTTGATGTGTTTTGTTTGTTTGTTTGTTTTTTACGCTATCTATACTCAAGATAGTATTTTTTTTAAAAATAAAATACAAAAAAAGTAACAAAGTTTGACAATAGAGGATACCCGGTAGTAAAAACAAAATAATATTACTATTGTTTATTCTCTAATTGACCAGGGCTGTGCGCTTTGAGAAAAACCGGCATTAGGCCGAATGCAAAGCCATAAAGAAATGTTAAAATGACGAAGCTGACCAAAATTGCTATCTTCAGAAGATAGCAAGCAAAAAAACATGAAAAATAATAATATTAAAAACAAATATTGCCTAACAGTGAGTAACACGCGTTGTAGATGATGATGATTCAGTACGGCGCGAAACGGCAAAACATTGAGTGGGGCCTAATCATCATTAGGCCGAATGCAAAGCTATAAAGAAATGTTAAAATGACGAAGCTGACAAAAATTGCTATCTTCAGAAGATAGCAAGCAAAAAACATAAAAAATAATAATTTAATTCGCGCAGAGTAACCGTGCGCGTTTTAGGACTTTTTTCTGCTATATCTTCAGAAGATAGCACTTAGAATTTCATCCCGATTCATTGCATCTTTCTACTCTAGAAATAATGTTTTACATTATTTTCTCAAAATTTTTTCTTTATCATGCAGCGGCGAATTTTTCTTTCTAATACATCATCAGTCCCGATTAGAAAGTTTAAAGCGATATTACAGACTCGTCACTTTCCGCATCTGCCTTTCTTCACTCATACCTCCCGACCCTGAGATCCCCCACCGGGCCCCCTCACACAAACGAATAAACATACCAAAACACAAGAAATTAGCATTAATTGTCGGTACTGTTATTGACCAGAGCACTACAGTAATGCTCCATTATTACCATTATGTTAAACATAATGAATCCATTGTCTTAAAGTACTACATAGATCAGAATATTTGAATATTTGAATCTATTACAATAGGACAGCCTACACAGAATACGAACGCAGCAACTAGGGAGCTACGAAAACTCGAAAAACTTGAACTTTTTATTATTATTATTATTATTATTATTAATATTAATATTTTGTATTATTGATAAAGAACAAGAAAATTTGAGAACGTAGATTGGCCCAGCCTAGTCACCCCATGCCAATCTGGTGTTCGATTCTCCCTCCCGCCAAAATTTCACGTGCCAAAAGACCTTCCCATCCAGACTACTAACCAGCTTGACCACAGCAAAAAAACATAATATAAAAATTGTGTGTTGTAGGCTCCAGCTACCGACGTGAAGTGATCTAACCCCGGAACAACCCTTCACAATCTCATTCCCGATGACGTAATCGTGAAGAAGTTTAATTTATTCTAATTCAACGAGAGCAGTATCAACCGAATAAATTTCCAAGTTTCACTATTTTTATCTCTTTTTTACCTTTTTTTAAATAGCTTGCCATATAGGCCGAATGCCGATTTTTTAATTCGCATCTGTCTGTTTCTCTATATTTAGTAGGTAGCACCACTGTTACAACAATAAAAACATCGATTTATTTCGTTATAGGAAATAACAAAATGCATTAAATTTGAGCTATCTTTAGTAGATAGCAAAAGAGCAAAATATTGATTGAAATAAAAGAAATGCTGTCGTACACAATTTATAATTTAATAATATTCTGACTTAGGATTGTGAACAAAACTTTTTCAGTATTGTCGTTTTAGAAATTGAGAAAGGTTGAATATATTTTGTTAGGCCTATCTACTGATGATATAGCATTTTTAAACCTAATGAAATAATACAAAAAAGAAGGAAATCATAAGACTTAGCATGAGGCGAGTCAGAAAGATCATTTGGTATATTTTTTAATATTTCATGTTTGTTTGTCTGTCTGTCTGTTTGTTTTTTCCGCTATATACTCAAAGTAGTATTTTTTTTTTAAATACAAAGAAAGTAAGTAAGAAAGGTTGAAAATATTTTGTTATCTACTGATGATACCATTTGGAGCCGTATGAACTAATTAAAAAAAGCATAGAAGTCAGAAATTTCATTTGGTAGATTTTTCTGTTACTAATAATAGTCTGACTTAGGATTGTGAACAAATGTTTTTCAGTATTGTCATTTCAGAAATTGAGAAAGGTTGAATAGGCCTATATTTTGTTATGCCCATCTACTGATGATAGCCTTTTTAAACCTAATGAAATAATACAAAAAAGAAGGAAATAATAAGACTTAGCATGAGACGAGTCAGAAGGATCATTTGGTATATTTTTTATATTTCATGTTTGTTTGTCTGTTTGTTTGTTTGTTTGTTTGTTTTTATCTACCCAAGATACCATTTACGGTGCGATTTGCAAATCACACGTTGCGACATGCATCATCTTCTGTGAACACGCGCGAGCCCACTTACGGCATGCATCATTTACGATCTGCATCATTTTCTCGGAAAGGGCGTGCAAGCGGCTATCTTCTGAAGATAGCATTGCGGGCCTAATAAAACAACAGAAAATATTTCACAAATTTAGAAAACATCTGTTAGGAAAGTTTGTTTTTGATGTGTTTTGTTTGTTTGTTTGTTTTTTCCGCTATCTATACTCAAGATAGTATTTTTTTTAAATAAAATACAAAAAAAGTAAGAAAGTTTGACAATAGAGGATACCCGGTAGTAAAAACAAATATTCCTATCGTTTATTCTCTAATTGACCAGGGCTGTGCGCTTAGTGAAATATCGGGATTAGGCCGAATGATGCAGAGCTATAAAGAAATGTTGAAATGACGAAGCTGACCAAAATTGCTATCTTCAGAAGATAGCAAGCAAAAAACATGTAAAATAATAATATTAAAAAAAAAACATTGCCTAACACGCGTTGTAGATGATGATGATTCAGTACGGCGCGAATTGGCAAAACTGCATTGACTGGGGCTGCGCTCTTAGAGACAAATCGGCATTAGGCCGAATGCAAAGCTATAAAGAAATGTTAAAATGACGAAGCTGACCAAAATTGCTATCTTCAGAAGGTAGCAAGCAAAAAACATGAAAAATAATAATATTAAAAAAAAACATTGCCTAACACGCGTTGTAGATGATGATGATTCAGTACGGCGCGAAACGGCAAAACTGCATTGACTGGGGCTGCGCTCTTAGAGAAAAATCATCATTAGGCCGAATGCAAAGCTATAAAGAAATGTTAAAATGACGAAGCTGACAAAAATTGCTATCTTCTGAAGATAGCAAGCAAAAAACATAAAAAATAATAATTTAATTCGCGCAGAGTAACCGTGCGCGTTTTAGGACTTTTTTTGCTATATCTACTGAAGATAGTATTTAGAATCTCATCCCGATTCATTGCATCTTTCTACTCTAGAAGTAATGTTTTACATTATTTTCTCAAAATTTTTCTTCATCATGCAGCGGCGAATTATTTCTTTCTAATACATCAGTCCCGATTAGAAAGTTTAAAGCGATATTACAGACTCATCCCTTTCCGCATCTGCCTGTTTCTCTATTTTTATCTCTTTTTTGCATTTTTTTAATAGCTTGGCATATAGGCCTAGGCCGAATGCCGATTTTTTAATTCGCATCTGTCTGTTTCTCTATATTTAGTAGATAGCACCACTGTTACAACAGTAAAAACATCGATTTATTTCGTTATAGGAAATAACAAAATGCATTAAATTTGAGCTATCTTTAGTAGATATCATGAGAGCAAAATATTGATTGAAATAAAAGAAATGCTGTCGTACACAATTTATAATTTAATAATAATCTGACTTAGGATTGTGAACAAAACTTTTTCAGTATTGTCATTTTAGAAATTGAGAAAGGTTGAATATATTTTGTTAGGCCTATCTACTGATGATAGCATTTTTAAACCTAATGAAATAATACAACAACAAAAAAAGGAAATCATAAGACTAAGCATGAGGCGAGTCAGAAAGATCATTTGGTATATTTTTTTATATTTCATGTTTGTTTGTCTGTCTGTTTGTTTTTTCCGCTATCTACTCAAGATAGTATTTTTTATAAAATACAAAGAAAGTAAGTAAGAAAGGTTGATAATATTTTGTTATCTACTGATGATACCATTTGGAGCCGTATGAACTAATTTTAAAAAAGCATAGAAGTACAAGTCAGAAATTTCATTTGGTATATTTTTCTGTTACTAATAATATTCTGACTTAGGATTGTGAACAAAAGTCTTTCAGTATTGTCATTTCAGAAATTGAGAAAGGTTGAATAGGCCTATTTTGTTAGGCCCATCTACTGCTGATAGCCTTTTTAAACCTAATGAAATAATACAAAAAAGAAGGAAATCATAAGACTTAGCATGAGACGAGTCAGAAAGATCATTTGGTATATTTTTATATTTCATGTTTGTTTGTCTGTTTGTTTGTTTGTTTGTTTGTTTGTTTTTATCTACCCAAGATACCATTTACGGTGCGATTTGCAAATCACCCGTTGCGACATGCATCATCTTCTGTGAACACGCGCGAGCCCACTTACGGCATGCATCATTTACGATCTGCATCATTTACGATCTGTATCATTTTCACGGAACGCGTGTGCAAGCGGCTTTCTTCTGAAGATAGCATTGCGGGTCTAATAAAACAACAGAAAATATTTCACAAATTTAGAAAACATCTGTTAGGAAAGTTTGTTTTTAATGTGTTTTGTTTGTTTGTTTTTTCCGCTATCTATACTCAAGATAGTATTTTTTTAAATAAAATACAAAAAAAGTAAGAAAGTTTGACAATAGAGGATACCCGGTAGGAAAAACAAATATTCCTATCGTTTATTCTCAATTGACCAGGGCTGTGCGCTTAGAGAAAAATCGGCATTAGGCCGAATGCAAAGCTATAAAGAAATGTTAAAATGACGAAGCTGACCAAAATTGCTATCTTCAGAAGATAGCAAGCAAAAAACATGAAAAATAATAATATTTAAAAAAAAACATTGCCTAACACGCGTTGTAGATGATGATGATTCAGTACGGCGCGAAACGGCAAAACTGCATTGACTGGGATGGCGCTCTTAGAGAAAAATCGGCATTAGGCCGAATGCAAAGCTATAAAGAAATGTTAAAATGACGAAGCTGACCAAAATTGCTATCTTCAGAAGATAGCAAGCAAAAAACATGAAAAATAATAATATTTAAAAAAAAACATTGCCTAAAACGCGTTGTAGATGATGATGATTCAGTACGGCGCGAAACGGCAAAACTGCATTGACTGGGTCTGCGATCTTAGAGAAAAATCATCATTAGGCCGAATGCAAAGCTATAAAGAAATGTTTAAATGACGAAGCTGACAAAAATTGCTATCTTCAGAAGATAGCAAGCAAAAAACATTTAAAAAAAATAATTTAATTCGCGCAGAGTAACCGTGCGCGTTTTAGGACTTTTTTTGCTATATCTACTGAAGATAGTATTTAGAATCTCATCCCGATTCATTGCATCTTTCTACTCTAGAACATGGAAGTAATACTTCTATGTCTAGAAGTAATGTTTTACATTATTTTCTCAAAAATTTTTCTTCATTATGCAGCGGCGAATTATTTCTTTCTAATACATCAATCCCGATTAGAAAGTTTAAAGCGATATTACAGACTCATCCCTTTCCGCATCTGCCTGTTTCTCTATTTTTATCTCTTTTTTGCATTTTTTTAATAGCTTGGCATATAGGCCTAGGCCGAATGCCGATTTTTAATTCGCATCTGTCTGTTTCTCTATATTTAGTAGATAGCACCACTGTTACAACAGTAAAACATCGATTTATTTCGTTATAGGAAATAACAAAATGCATTAAATTTGAGCTATCTTTAGTAGATATCATGAGAGCAAAATATTGATTGAAATAAAAGAAATGCTGTCGTACACAATTTATAATTTAATAATAATCTGACTTAGGATTGTGAACAAAACTTTTTCAGTATTGTCATTTTAGAAATTGAGAAAGGTTGAATATATTTTGTTAGGCCTATCTACTGATGATAGCATTTTTAAACCTAATGAAATAATACAACAACAAAAAAGGAAATCATCAGACTAAGCATGAGGCGAGTCAGAAAGATCATTTGGTATATTTTTTATATTTCATGTTTGTTTGTCTGTCTGTTTGTTTTTTCCGCTATCTACTCAAGATAGTATTTTTTATAAAATACAAAGAAAGTAAGTAAGAAAGGTTGATAATATTTTGTTATCTACTGATGATACCATTTGGAGCCGTATGAACTAATTTAAAAAAAGCATAGAAGTCAGAAATTTCATTTGGTATATTTTTCTGTTACTAATAATATTCTGACTTAGGATTGTGAACAAAGGTCTTTCAGTATTGTCATTTCAGAAATTGAGAAAGGTTGAATAGGCCTATATTTTGTTAGGCCCATCTACTGCTGATAGCCTTTTAAACCTAATGAAATAATACAAAAAGAAGGAAATCATAAGACTTAGCATGAGACGAGTCAAAAAGATCATTTGGTATATTTTTTTTATATTTCATGTTTGTTTGTCTGTTTGTTTGTTTGTTTGTTTGTTTGTTTGTTTGTTTTTATCTACCCAAGATACCATTTACGGTGCGATTTGCAAATCACCCGTTGCGACATGCATCATCTTCTGTGAACACGCGCGAGCCCACTTACGGCATGCATCATTTACGATCTGCATCATTTACGATCTGCATCATTTTCACGGAACGCGTGTGCAAGCGGCTTTCTTCTGAAGATAGCATTGCGGGTCTAATAAAACAACAGAAAATATTTCACCAATTTAGAAAACATCTGTTAGGAAAGTTTGTTTTAATGTGTTTTGTTTGTTTGTTTTTTTCCGCTATCTATACTCAAGATAGTATTTTTTTAAATAAAATACAAAAAAAGTAAGAAAGTTTGACAATAGAGGATACCCGGTAGGAAAAACAAATATTCCTATCGTTTATTCTCAATTGACCAGGGCTGTGCGCTTAGAGAAAAATCGGCATTAGGCCGAATGCAAAGCTATAAAGAAATGTTAAAATGACGAAGCTGACCAAAATTGCTATCTTCAGAAGATAGCAAGCAAAAACATGAAAAATAATAATATTAAAAAAAACCATTGCCTAACACGCGTTGTAGATGATGATGATTCAGTACGGCGCGAAACGGCAAAACTGCATTGACTGGGGCTGCGCTCTTAGAGAAAAATCGGCATTAGTCCAAATGCAAAGCTATAAAGAAATGTTAAAATGACGAAGCTGACCAAAATTGCTATCTTCAGAAGATAGCAAGCAAAAAACATGAAAACTAATAATATTAAAAAAAACGTTGCCTAACACGCGTTGTAGATGATGATGATTCAGTACGGCGCGAAACGGCAAAACTGCATTGATGGGGCTGCGCTCTTAGAGAAAAATCGGCATTAGGCCGAATGCAAAGCTATAAAGAAATGTTAAGATGACGAAGCTGACCAAAATTGCTATTTAGAAAACATCTGTTAGGAAAGTTTGTTTTTGATGTGTTTTGTTTGTTTGTTTGTTTTTTACGCTATCTATACTCAAGATAGTATTTTTTTTAAAAAAAAAAAAAAAAAAAAGTAACAAAGTTTGACAATAGAGGATACCCGGTAATAAAAACAAAATAATATTACTATTGTTTATTCTCTAATTGACCAGGGCTGTGCGCTTTGAGAAAAACCGGCATTAGGCCGAATGCAAAGCCATAAAGAAATGTTAAAATGACGAAGCTGACCAAAATTGCTATCTTCAGAAGATAGCAAGCAAAAAACATGAAAAATAATAATATTAAAAAACAAATATTGCCTAACAGTGAGTAACACGCGTTGTAGATGATGATGATTCAGTACGGCGCGAAACGGCAAAACATTGAGTGGGGCCTAATCATCATTAGGCCGAATGCAAAACTATAAAGAAATGTTAAAATGACGAAGCTGACAAAAATTGCTATCTTCAGAAGATAGCAAGCAAAAAAACATAAAAATAATAATTTAATTCGCGCAGAGTAACCGTGCGCGTTTTAGGACTTTTTTCTGCTATATCTTCAGAAGATAGCACTTAGAATTTCATCCCGATTCATTGCATCTTTCTACTCTAGAAATAATGTTTTACATTATTTTCTCAAAATTTTTTCTTTATCATGCAGCGGCGAATTTTTTCTTTCTAATACATCATCAGTCCCGATTAGAAAGTTTAAAGCGATATTACAGACTCGTCACTTTCCGCATCTGCCTTTCTTCACTCATACCTCCCGACCCTGAGATCCCCACCGGGCCCCTCACACAAACGAATAAACATACCAAAACACAAGAAATTAGCATTAATTGTCGGTACTGTTATTGACCAGAGCACTACTGTAATGCTCCATTATTACCATTATGTTAAACATAATGAATCCATTGTCTTAAAGTACTACATAGATCAGAATATTTGAATATTTGAATCTATTACAATAGGACAGCCTACACAGAATACGAACGCAGCAACTAGGGAGCTACGAAAACTCGAAAAACTTGAACTTTTATTATTATTATTATTATTATTATTAATATTAATATTTTGTATTATTGATAAAGAACAAGAAAATTTGAGAACGTAGATTGGCCCAGCCTAGTCACCCCATGCCAATCTGGTGTTCGATTCTCCCTCCCGCCAAAATTTCACGTGCCAAAAGACCTTCCCATCCAGACTACTAACCAGCTTGACCACAGCAAAAAAAACATAATATAAAAATTGTGTGTTGTAGGCTCCAGCTACCGACGTGAAGTGATCTAACCCCGGAACATCCCTTCACAATCTCATTCCCGATGACGTAATCGTGAAGAAGTTTAATTTATTCTAATTCAACGAGAGCAGTATCAACCGAATAAATTTCCAAGTTTCACTATTTTTATCTCTTTTTTACCTTTTTTAAATAGCTTGCCATATAGGCCGAATGCCGATTTTTTAATTCGCATCTGTCTGTTTCTCTATATTTAGTAGGTAGCACCACTGTTACAACAATAAAAAAATCGATTTATTTCGTTATAGGAAATAACAAAATGCATTAAATTTGAGCTATCTTTAGTAGATAGCAAAAGAGCAAAATATTGATTGAAATAAAAGAAATGCTGTCGTACACAATTTATAATTTAATAATATTCTGACTTAGGATTGTGAACAAAACTTTTTCAGTATTGTCGTTTTAGAAATTGAGAAAGGTTGAATATATTTTGTTAGGCCTATCTACTGATGATATAGCATTTTTAAACCTAATGAAATAATACAAAAAAGAAGGAAATCATAAGACTTAGCATGAGGCGAGTCAGAAAGATCATTTGGTATATTTTTTTATATTTCATGTTTGTTTGTCTGTCTGTCTGTTTGTTTTTTCCGCTATATACTCAAAGTAGTATTTTTTTTTTAAATACAAAGAAAGTAAGTAAGAAAGGTTGAAAATATTTTGTTATCTACTGATGATACCATTTGGAGTCGTATGAACTAATTAAAAAAAGCATAGAAGTCAGAAATTTCATTTGGTAGATTTTTCTGTTACTAATAATAGTCTGACTTAGGATTGTGAACAAATGTTTTTCAGTATTGTCATTTCAGAAATTGAGAAAGGTTGAATAGGCCTATATTTTGTTATGCCCATCTACTGATGATAGCCTTTTTAAACCTAATGAAATAATAAAAAAAAGAAGGAAATAATAAGACTTAGCATGAGACGAGTCAGAAGGATCATTTGGTATATTTTTTATATTTCATGTTTGTTTGTCTGGTTTGGTTTTTTATCTACCCAAGATACCATTTACGGTGCGATTTGCAAATCACACGTTGCGACATGCATCATCTTCTGTGAACACGCGCGAGCCCACTTACGGCATGCATCATTTACGATCTGCATCATTTTCTCGGAAAGCGCGTGCAAGCAGCTATCTTCTGAAGATAGCATTGCGGGCCTAATAAAACAACAGAAAATATTTCACAAATTTAGAAAACATCTGTTAGGAAAGTTTGTTTTTGATGTGTTTTGTTTGTTTGTTTGTTTTTTCCGCTATCTATACTCAAGATAGTATTTTTTTAAATAAAATACAAAAAAAGTAAGAAAGTTTGACAATAGAGGATACCCGGTAGTAAAAACAAATATTCCTATCGTTTATTCTCTAATTGACCAGGGCTGTGCGCTTAGTGAAATATCGGGATTAGGCCGAATGCAGAGCTATAAAGAAATGTTGAAATGACGAAGCTGACCAAAATTGCTATCTTCAGAAGATAGCAAGCAAAAAACATGTAAAATAATAATATTAAAAAAAAACATTGCCTAACACGCGTTGTAGATGATGATGATTCAGTACGGCGCGAATTGGCAAAACTGCATTGACTGGGGCTGCGCTCTTGGAGACAAATCGGCATTAGGCCGAATGCAAAGCTATAAAGAAATGTTAAAATGACGAAGCTGACCAAAATTGCTATCTTCAGAAGGTAGCAAGCAAAAAACATGAAAAATAATAATATTAAAAAAAAATTGCCTAACACGCGTTGTAGATGATGATGATTCAGTACGGCGCGAAACGGCAAAACTGCATTGACTGGGGCTGCGCTCTTAGAGAAAAATCATCATTAGGCCGAATGCAAAGCTATAAAGAAATGTTAAAATGACGAAGCTGACCAAAATTGCTATCTTCAGAAGATAGCAAGCAAAAAACATGAAAACTAATAATATTAAAAAAAAACGTTGCCTAACACGCGTTGTAGATGATGATGATTCAGTACGGCGCGAAACGGCAAAACTGCATTGATGGCGCTCTTAGAGAAAAAATCGGCATTAGGCCGAATGCAAAGCTATAAAGAAATGTTAAGATGACGAAGCTGACCAAAATTGCTATCTTCAGAAGATAGCAAGCAAAAAACATGAAAAATAATAATATTTAAAAAAGCATTGCCTAACACGCGTTGTAGATGATGATGATTCAGTACGGCGCGAAACGGCAAAACTGCATTGACTGGGGTTGCGCTCTTAGAGAAAAATCATCATTAGGCCGAATGCAAAGCTATAAAGAAATGTTTAAATGACGAAGCTGACAAAAATTGCTATCTTCAGAAGATAGCAAGCAAAAACATTTTAAAAATAATAATTTAATTCGCGCAGAGTAACCGTGCTCGTTTTAGGACTTTTTTGCTATATCTACTGAAGATAGTATTTAGAATCTCATCCCGATTCATTGCATCTTTCTACTCTAGAAGTAATGTTTTACATTATTTTCTCAAAAATTTATCTTCATCATGCAGCGGCGAATTATTTCTTTCTAATACATCAGTCCCGATTAGAAAGTTTAAAGCGATATTACAGACTCATCCCTTTCCGCATCTGCCTGTTTCTCTATTTTTATCTCTTTTTTGCATTTTTTTAATAGCTTGGCATATAGGCCTAGGCCGAATGCCGATTTTTAATTCGCATCTGTCTGTTTCTCTATATTTAGTAGATAGCACCACTGTTACAACAGTAAAAACATCGATTTATTTCGTTATAGGAAATAACAAAATGCATTAAATTTGAGCTATCTTTAGTAGATATCATGAGAGCAAAATATTGATTGAAATGCTGTCGTACACAATTTATAATTTAATAATATTCTGACTTAGGATTGTAAACAAAACTTTTTCAGTATTGTCATTTTAGAAATTGAGAAAGGTTGAATATATTTTGTTAGGCCTATCTACTGATGATATCATTTTTAAACCTAATGAAATAATACAAAAAAAGAAGGAAATCATAAGACTTAGCATGAGGCGAGTCAGAAAGATCATTTGGTATATTTTTTTATATTTCATGTTTGTTTGTCTGTCTGTCTGTTTGTTTTTTCCGCTATCTACTCAAGATAGAATTTTTTTTATAAAATACAAAGAAAGTAAGTAAGAAAGGTTGATAATATTTTGTTATCTACTGATGATACCATTTGGAGCCGTATGAACTAATTAAAAAAAAGCATAGAAGTCAGAAATTTCATTTGGTATATTTTTCTGTTACTAATAATATTCTGACTTAGGATTGTGAACAAAAGTTTTTTCAGTATTGTCATTTCAGAAATTGAGAAAGGTTGAATCGGCCTATTTTGTTAGGTCCATCTACTGATGATAGCCTTTTTAAACCTAATGAAATAATACAAAAAAGAAGGAAATCATAAGACTTAGCATGAGACGAGTCAGAAAGATCATTTGGTATATTTTTTATATTTCATGTTTGTTTGTTTGTTTGCTTGTTTGTTTGTTTTTTATCTACCCAAGATACCATTTACGGTGCGATTTGCAAATCACCCGTTGCGACATGCATCATCTTCTGTGAACACGCGCTAGCCCACTTACGGCATGCATCATTTACGATCTGCATCATTTTCTCCGAACGCGAGTGCAAGCGGCTATCTTCTGAAGATAGCATTGCGGGCCTAATAAAACAACAGAAAATATTTCACAAATTTAGAAAACATCTGTTAGGAAAGTTTGTTTTTGATGTGTTTTGTTTGTTTCTTTGTTCTTTCCGCTATCTATACTCAAGATAGTATTTTTTTTTAAATAAAATACAAAAAAAGTAAGAAAGTTTGACAATAGAGGATACCCGGTAGTAAATATAAATATTCCTATCGTTTATTCTCTAATTGACCAGGGCTGTGCGCTTAGAGAAAAATCGGCATTAGGTCGAATGCAAAGCTATAAAGAAATGTTAAAATGACGAAGCTGACCAAAATTGCTATCTTCAGAAGATAGCAAGCAAAAAACATGAAAAATAATAATATTAAAAAACAAATATTGCCCAATACGCGTTGTAGATGATGATGATTCAGGATTCGTTTATTCTCTAATTGACCAGGGCTGTGCGCTTAGAGAAAAATCGGCATTAAGCCGAATGCAAAACTATAAAGAAATGTTAAAATGACGAAGCAGACCAAAATTGCTATCTTCAGAAGATAGCAAGCAAAAAACATGAAAAATAATGATATTAAAAAAAAAATTGCCTAACACGCGTTGTAGATGATGATGATTCAGTACGGCGCGAAACGGCAAAACTGCATTGACTGGGGCTGCGCTCTTAGAGAAAAATCGGCATTAGGCCAAATGCAAAGCTATAAAGAAATGTTAAAATGACGAAGCTGACCAAAATTGCTATCTTCAGAAGATAGCAAGCAAAAACATGAAAAATAATGATATTAAAAAAAAAGCCTAACACGCGTTGTATAGATGATGATGATTCAGTACTGCGCGAAACGGCAAAACTGCATTGACTGGGGCTGCGCTCTTAGAGAAAAATCATCATTAGGCCGAATGCAAAGCTATAAAGAAATGTTTAAATGACGAAGCTGACAAAAATTGCTATCTTCAGAAGATAGCAAGCAAAAAATATTAAAAAAATAATAATTTATTTCGCGCAGAGTAACCGTGCGCATTTTAGGACTTTTTTTGCTATATCTACTGAAGATAGTATTTAGAATTTTTTAATAGCTTGGCATATAGGCCTAGGCCGAATGCCGATTTTTTAATTCGCATCTGTCTGTTTCTCTATATTTAGTAGATAGCACCACTGTTTCAACAGTAAAAACATCGATTTATTTCGTTATAGCATGGAGGTATATAAATAACAAATAATAATAAATAACAAAACTTTGTCAGTATTGTCATTTTAGAAATTGAGAAAGGTTGAATATATTTTGTTAGGCCTATCTACTGATGATAGCATTTTTAAACCTAATAAAATAATACAAAAAAAAGAAGGAAATCATAAGACTTAGCATGAGGCGAGTCAGAAAGATCATTTGGTATATTTTTTTATATTTCATGTTTGTTTGTCTGTCTGTCTGTTTGTTTTTTCCGCTATATACTCAAGATAGTATTTTATTTTATAAAATACAAAGAAAGTAAGTAAGAAAGGTTGATAATATTTATATAGAGTCACTAAAACAACCTTGAAGTTTTGGTACATTAAAGTCACCTATTAAATGAATTATATTATATTCTTTAGAAATTTGTGTTAAAGTTTGAAAAAGCGCCGAACTAAATGATGACACATCCCCATCAGGTGTTCGGTAACACAGAACGACTGCCATCTTCTGAGATTTCCGAGGACGGATGTCGATTACAACCAATTCTTCCTGCGGCTCCAATTCAGAACGTCGCAATGAAATAAGAGTACTTCTCACAAAGAACAAACTTACGGTGCGATTTGCAAATCACCCGTTGCGACATGCATCATCTTTTGTGAACACGCGCGAGCCCACTTACGGCATGCATCATTTACGATCTGCATCATTTTCTCGGAACGCGCGTGCAAGCGGCTATCTTCTGAAGATAGCATCGCGGGCCTAATAAAACAACAGAAAATATTTCACAAATTTAGAAGACATCTGTTAGGAAAGTTTGTTTTTGATGTGTTTTGTTTGTTTGTTTGTTCTTTTCCGCTATCTATAGGCCTACTCAAGATAGTATTTTTTTAAATAAAATACAAAAAAAGTAAGAAAGTTTGACAATAGAGGATACCCGGTAGTAAAAACAAATATTCCTATCGTTTATTCTCTAATTGACCAGGGCTGTGCGCTTAGAGAAAAATCGGCATTAGGCCGAATGCAAAGCTATAAAGAAATGTTAAAATGACGAAGCAGACCAAAATTGCTATCTTCAGAAGATAGCAAGCAAAAAACATGAAAAATAATAATATTTAAAAAAAATTGCCTAACACGCGTTGTAGATGATGATGATTCAGTACGGCGCGAAACGGCAAAACTGCATTGACTGGGGCTGCGCTCTTAGAGAAAAATCGGCATTAGGCCAAATGCAAAGCTATAAAGAAATGTTAAAATGACGAAGCTGACCAAAATTGCTATCTTCAGAAGATAGCAAGCAAAAAACATGAAAAATAATAATATTTAAAAAAAACATTGCCTAACACGCGTTGTATAGATGATGATGATTCAGTACTGCGCGAAACGGCAAAACTGCATTGCATTGACTGGGGCTGCGCTCTTAGAGAAAAATCATCATTAGGCCGAATGCAAAGCTTTAAAGAAATGTTTAAATGACGAAGCTGACAAAAATTGCTATCTTCAGAAGATAGCAAGCAAAAAACATTTAAAAAAATAATAATTTAATTCGCGCAGAGTAACCGTGCACATTTTAGGACTTTTTTTGCTATATCTACTGAAGATTGTATTTAGAATTTTTTAATAGCTTGGCATATAGGCCTAGGCCGAATGCCGATTTTTTAATTCGCATCTGTCTGTTTCTCTATATTTAGTAGATAGCACCACTGTTACAACAGTAAAAACATCGATTTATTTCGTTATAGGAAATAACAAAATGCATTAAACTAGAGCTATCTTTAGTAGATAGCATGAGAGCAAAATATTGATTGAAATAAAAGAAATGCTGTCGTACACAATGTATAATTTAATAATAATCTGACTTAGGATTGTGAACAAAACTTTTTCAGTATTGTCAT
The DNA here is from genome assembly GCF_039555335.1 of Amphiura filiformis. Taxonomy (NCBI): domain Eukaryota; kingdom Metazoa; phylum Echinodermata; class Ophiuroidea; order Amphilepidida; family Amphiuridae; genus Amphiura; species Amphiura filiformis. Next base: position 61,084,970 of record NC_092632.1, read on the forward strand.
TTTAGAAATTGAGAAAGGTTGAATATATTTTGTTAGGCCTATCTACTGATGATACCATTTTTAAACCTAATGAAATAATACAAAAAAAAAAAGAAGGAAATCATAAGACTAAGCATGAGGCGAGTCAGAAAGATCATTTGGTATATTTTTTTATATTTCATGTTTGTTTGTTTTTTCCGCTATCTACTCAAGATAGTATTTTTTATAAAATACAAAGAAAGTAAGTAAGAAAGGTTGATAATATTTTGTTATCTACTGATGATACCATTTGGAGCCGTATGAACTAATTTAAAAAAAGCATAGAAGTCAGAAATTTCATTTGGTATATTTTTCTGTTACTTATAATATTCTGACTTAGGATTGTGAACAAAAGTCTTTCAGTATTGTCATTTCAGAAATTGAGAAAGGTTGAATAGGCCTATATTTTGTTAGGCCCATCTACTGCTGATAGCCTTTTTAAACCTAATGAAATAATACAAAAAAGAAGGAAATCATAAGACTTAGCATGAGACGAGTCAGAAAGATCATTTGGTATATTTTTATATTTCATGTTTGTTTGTCTGTTTGTTTGTTTGTTTGTTTGTTTTTATCTACCCAAGATACCATTTACGGTGCGATTTGCAAATCACCCGTTGCGACATGCATCATCTTCTGTGAACACGCGCGAGCCCACTTACGGCATGCATCATTTACGATCTGCATCATTTACGATCTGCATCATTTTCTCGGAACGCACGTGCAAGCGGCTTTCTTCTGAAGATAGCATTGCGGGCCTAATAAAACAACAGAACATATTTCACAAATTTAGAAAACATCTGTTAGGAAAGTTTGTTTTTAATGTGTTTTGTTTGTTTGTTTTTTCCGCTATCTATACTCAAGATAGTATTTTTTTAAATAAAATACAAAAAAAGTAAGAAAGTTTGACAATAGAGGATACCCGGTAGTAAAAACAAATATTCCTATCGTTTATTCTCAATTGACCAGGGCTGTGCGCTTAGAGAAAAATCGGCATTAGGCCGAATGCAAAGCTATAAAGAAATGTTAAAATGACGAAGCTGACCAAAATTGCTATCTTCAGAAGATAGCAAGCAAAAGACATGAAAAATAATAATATTAAAAAAAAACATTGCCTAAAACGCGTTGTAGATGATGATGATTCAGTACGGCGCGAAACGGCAAAACTGTATTGACTGGGGCTGCGCTCTTAGAGAAAAATCGGCATTGGGCCGAATGCAAAGCTATAAAGAAATGTTAAAATGACGAAGCTGACCAAAATTGCTATCTTCAGAAGATAGCAAGCAAAAACATGAAAATAATAATATTTAAAAAAAAATGCCTAACACGCGTTGCATAGATGATGATGATTCAGTACGGCGCGAAACGGCAAAACTGCATTGACTGGGGCTGCGCTCTTAGAGAAAAATCATCATTAGGCCGAATGCAAAGCTATAAAGAAATGTTTAAATGACGAAGCTGACAAAAATTGCTATCTTCAGAAGATAGCAAGCAAAAAACATTTAAAAAATAATAATTTAATTCGCGCAGAGTAACCGTGCGCATTTTAGGACTTTTTTGCTATATCTACTGAAGATAGCATTTAGAATTTTTTTTAATAGCTTGGCATATAGGCCTAGGCCGAATGCCGATTTTTTAATTCGCATCTGTCTGTTTCTCTATATTTAGTAGATAGCACCACTGTTACAACAGTAAAAACATCGATTTATTTCGTTATAGGAAATAACAAAATGCATTAAACTAGAGCTATCTTTAGTAGATAGCATGAGAGCAAAATATTGATTGAAATAAAAGAAATGCTGTCGTACACAATTTATAATTTAATAATAATCTGACTTAGGATTGTGAACAAAACTTTTTCAGTATTGTCATTTTAGAAATTGAGAAAGGTTGAATATATTTTGTTAGGCCTATCTACTGATGATACCATTTTTAAACCTAATGAAATAATACAAAAAAAGAAGAAGAAGGAAATCATAAGACTAAGCATGAGGCGAGTCAGAAAGATCATTTGGTATATTTTTTTATATTTCATGTTTGTTTGTTTTTTCCGCTATCTACTCAAGATAGTATTTTTTTTATAAAATACAAAGAAAGTAAGTAAGAAAGGTTGATAATATTTTGTTATCTACTGATGATACCATTTGGAGCCGTATGAACTAATTTAAAAAAAAGCATAGAAGTCAGAAATTTCATTTGGTATATTTTTCTGTTACTTATAATATTCTGACTTAGGATTGTGAACAAAAGTCTTTCAGTATTGTCATTTCAGAAATTGAGAAAGGTTGAATAGGCCTATATTTTGTTAGGCCCATCTACTGCTGATAGCCTTTTTAAACCTAATGAAATAATACAAAAAAGAAGGAAATCATAAGACTTAGCATGAGACGAGTCAGAAAGATCATTTGATATATTTTTATATTTTACATGTTTGTTTGTCTGTTTGTTTGTTTGTTTGTTTTTATCTACCCAAGATACCATTTACGGTGCGATTTGCAAATCACCCGTTGTGACATGCATCATCTTCTGTGAACATGAACACGCGCGAGCCCACTTACGGCATGCATCATTTACGATCTGCATCATTTACGATCTGCATCATTTTCTCGGAACGCGCGTGCAAGCGGCTATCTTCTGAAGATAGCATTGCGGGCCTAATAAAACAACAGAAAATATTTCACAAATTTAGAAAACATCTGTTAGGAAAGTTTGTTTTTAATGTGTTTTGTTTGTTTGTTTTTCCGCTATCTATACTCAAGATAGTATTTTTTAAATAAAATACAAAAAAAGTAAGAAAGTTTGACAATAGAGGATACCCGGTAGTAAAAACAAATATTCCTATCGTTTATTCTCAATTGACCAGGGCTGTGCGCTTAGAGAAAAATCGGCATTAGGCCAAATGCAAAGCTATAAAGAAATGTTAAAATGACGAAGCTGACCAAAATTGCTATCTTCAGAAGATAGCAAGCAAAAAAACATGAAAATAATAATATTAAAAAAAACATTGCCTAACACGCGTTGTAGGTGATGATGATTCAGTGCGGCGCGAAACGGCAAAACTGCATTGACCGGGGCTGCTCGCTTAGAGAAAAATCGGCATTAGGCCGAATGCAAAGCTATAAAGAAATGTTAAAATGACGAAGCTGATCAAAATTGCTATCTTCAGAAGATAACAAGCAAAAAATATGAAAAATAATAATATTAAAAAAAGAACATTGCCTAACACGCGCTGTAGATGATTATGATTCAGTACGGCGCGAAACGGCAAAACTGCATTGACTGGGCTGCGCTCTTAGAGGAAAATCATCAATAGGCCGAATGCAAAGCTATAAAGAAATGTTTAAATGACGAAGCTAACAACAATTGCTATCTTCAGAAGATAGCAAGCTAAAAACAGTTAAAAAATAATAATTTAATTCGCGCAGAGTAACCGTGCGCGTTTTAGGACTTTTTTTGCTATATCTACTGAAGATAGTATTTAGAATCTCATCCGATTCATTGCATCTTTCTACTCTAGAAGTAATGTTTTACATTATTTTCTCAAAAATTTTTTCTTCATCATGCAGCGGCGAATTTTTTCTTTCTAATACATCAGTCCCGACTAGAAAGTTTAAAGCGATATTACAGACTCATCACTTTCCGCATCTGCCTGTTTCTCTATTTTTATCTCTTTTTCACCTTTTTTTTTAAATAGCTTGGCATAGGCCGAATGCCGATTTTTTAATTCGCATCTGCCTGTTTCTCTATATTTAGTAGATAGCACCACTATTACAACAGTAAAAATATCGATTTATTTCGTTATAGGAAATAACAAAATGCATTAAATTTGAAAAATCTCTAAACAGAAATATATTGATTGAAATAAACAAAATGCTGTCGTACACAATTTTTAATTTAATAATATTCTGACTTAGCATCCGTTTTACGCTTTGTATGACGTACGGACTAGGCCTACATCTTTTTCAAAATAATGTCGCAACACTTTGCAAACCTAACTGCTTGAATGTTTACTTGATATCCAGCAGATAGCCAGTGGAGACCAAAATTACACCATATCAATTCAATTTAAGCTACAGAAGATAGTAAAAACCGAAATTTAACCATGATTTTTTAAAGAAAGAAAATGTCGCAAGACATGCCGTAATTTGCTCGATTTTGGTACCCGTTGTCTATTAAGCTCATGAATTGACTTGCACGGTGAATGTTAAAATTGAAATATCTCAAGAACGGAATATCGTATGACGCTGAAACAAAGCTATTACATTTCTCTATCTGTTGTTTTTAATTTGGCGTATTGAATTCGTGTGTTTTTGCTATCAAGGGTACATGCCACAAAATAGCTTTCCATAGACTTTACGTGCAAAATAGGGGTCACGTTTTAGGCTATAAGTCGAGTTACGTCTTACTTTGAAATATATATTTGATATCATCTTAATCAGAACAAAATTCTGCATAACATATCTGAAAATGACACCATATTTTAGGTCTACTTTTTGAGAAAAATAGCGCTATATAAAAAGACCCGATTTTCCCGTGTTTACGTCCGACTGCTAACCGCGTTTTGACCTCGTGTGTTCATGCGCTCATCATCGTAAACATCACTCAAATTTTCGCGTTTTCTGTTCAAATTAGTAGAGATCACATTCACAAGTTCTAGCAAAACACGATTTGCAACACTAAAATTGTTAATATTGTACCGATTTTGCACATTTTTTATGCAAAGTTGGGACTATAGTCGTGATAAACTTTTACCGGAAACCGCTTCACTGGCGGATTTAGTGGTATGAACCCTCAACTGCCGATAGCTCAAATTTAAATGCGTAGTTGGCTTTCGTCTTTTTCTGCTGAACAAGATAAGGAGGCACACAACTGACGTTATAAGATTTCAGCTTTGTTGATCTTTTATCTTTTTCAGCCTTTTGATCATCTTTTCTCTTTTTCTGCTTTGTTTATCATCTTTTCCCTTTTTCAGCCTTGTTGATCATCTTTTCTCTTTTTCAGCTTTGTTGATCATCTTTTCTCTTTTTCAGCCTAGTTGATCATCTTTTCTCTTTTTCAGCCTTGTTGATCATCTTTTCTCTTTTTCAGTCTTGTTGATCATCTTTTCCTTTTTTCAGCTTTGTTGATCATCTTTTCTCTTTTTCAGCCTTGTTGATCATCCTTTTCAGCCTTGTTGATCATCTTTTCCTTTTTCAGCCTTTTGAATCTAAGTTGTCAGCCTTGTTGATCATCTTTTCCCTTTTTCAGCCTTGTTGATGTTGTTCTGAAAATCAGCCTTGTTGATCAACAAGGCTGAAAAAGGGAAAAGATGATCAACAAAGCTGAAAAAGAGAAATCTTTTCTCTTTTTGATCAACAAGGCTTGTTGATCAAAAAGTTGAAAGATGATCTTGAAAAGAGAAAAGATGATCAACAAGGCTGAAAAGAGAAAAAAGATGATCAACAAGGCTGAAAAAGAGAAAAGATGATCAACAAGGCTGAAAAAGAGAAAAGATCTTTTCTTTTTGAAAAAGAAAAGATGATCAACAAAGCTGAAAAAGAGAAAGATGATCAACAAATCACAAAGGCTGAAAAAGAGAAAAGATGATCAACAAGGCTGAAAAGAGAAAAGATGATCAACAAGGCTGAAAAAAGAGAAAAGATGATCAACAAGGCTGAAAAAAGAAAAAGATGATCAACAAGGCTGAAAAGAGAAAAGATGATCAACAAGGCTGAAAAAGAGAAAAGATGATCAACAAGGCTGAAAAAAAAAAGAAAAGATGATCAACAAGGCTGAAAAAGAGAAAAGATGATCAACAAGGCTGAAAAAAGAAAAAGATGATCAACAAGGCTGAAAAAGGAGAAAAGATGATCAACAAGGCGAAAAGAGAAAAGATGATCAACAAGGCTGAAAAAGAGAAAAGATGATCAACAAGGCTGAAAAAGAGAAAAGAGATGATCAACAAAGCTGAAAAAGAGAAAAGATGATCAACAAGGCTGAAAAAGAGAAAAGATGATCAACAAGGCTGAAAAAGGGAAAAGATGATCAACAAGGCTGAAAAAGAGAAAAGATGATCAACAAGGCTGAAAAAGAGAAAAGATGATCAACAAGGCTGAAAAAGAGAAAAGATGATCAACAAGACTGAAAAAGAGAAAAGATGATCAACAAGGCTGAAAAAGAGAAAAAATGATCAACAAAGCTGAAAAAGAGAAAAGATGATCAACAAGGCTGAAAAAGAGAAAAGATGATCAACAAGGCTGAAAAAGAGAAAAGATGATCAACAAAGCTGAAAAAGAGAATAGATGATCAACAAGGCTGAAAAAGAGAAAAGATGATCAACAAGGCTGAAAAGAGAAAAGATGATCAACAAGGCTGAAAAAGAGAAAAGATGATCAACAAGGCTGAAAAAGGAAAAGATGATCAACAAGGCTGAAAAAGAGAAAAGATGATCAACAAGGCTGAAAAAGAGAAAAGATGATCAACAAGGCTGAAAAAGAGAAAAGATGATCAACAAGGCTGAAAAAAGGGAAAAGATGATCAACAAAGCTGAAAAAGAGAAAAGATGATCAACAAAGCTGAAAAAGAGAATAGATGATCAACAAGGCTGAAAAAGGGAAAAGATGATCAACAAGGCTGAAAAGAGAAAAGATGATCAACAAGGCTGAAAAAGAGAAAAGATGATTAACAAGGCTGAAATAGAGAAAAGATGATCAACAAGGCTGAAAAAGAGAAAAGATGATCAACAAAGCTGAAAAAGAGAAAAGATGAAAAAAAAGACAAAAAAAGAGAAAATGATCAACAAGGCTGAAAAAGAGAAAAGATGATCAACAAAGCTGAAAAAGGGAAAAGATGATCAACAAGGCCGAAAAAAGAGAAAAGATGATCAACAAAGCTGAAAAAGAGAATAGATGATCAACAAGGCTGAAAAAGAGAAAAGATGATCAACAAGGCTGAAAAAGAGAAAAGATGATCAACAAGGCTGAAAAAGAGAAAAGATGATCAACAAGGTTGAAAAAGAGAAAAGATGATCAACAAAGCTGAAAAAGAGAAAAGATGATCAACAAGGCTGAAAAAAAGAGAAAAGATGATCAACAAGGCTGAAAAAGAGAAAAGATGATCAACAAGGCCGAAAAGGGGAAAAGATGATCAACAAGGCTGAAAAAGAGAAAAGATGATCAACAAGGCTGAAAAAGAGAAAAGATGATCAACAAGGCCGAAATAGAGAAAAGATGATCAACAAGGCCGAAAAAGAGAAAAGATGATCAACAAAGCTGAAAAAGGAAAAGATGATCAACAAGGCTGAAATAGAGAAAAGATGATCAACAAAGCTGAAAAAGAGAAAAGATGATCAACAAGGCTGAAAAAGGGAAAATGATCAACAAGGCTGAAAAAGAGAAAAGATGAACAACAAGGCTGAAAAAGGGAAAAGATGATCAACAAGGCTGAAAAAGGAAAAAGATGATCAACAAGATGATCAACAAGGCTGAAAAAGAGAAAAGATGATTAACAAGGCTGAAATAGAGAAAAGATGATCAACAAGGCTGAAAAAGGAAAAGATGATCAACAAAGCTGAAAAAGAGAAAAGATGATCAACAAGGCTGAAAAACAGAAAAGATGATCAACAAGGCTGAAAAAAGAGAAAAAATGATCAACAAGGCTGAAAAAGAGAAAAGATGATCAACAAAGCTGAAAAAGGGAAAAGATGATCAACAAGGCTGAAAAAGGGAAAAGATGATCAACAAAGCTGAAAAAGAGAATAGATGATCAACAAGGCTGAAAAAGAGAAAAGATGATCAACAAGGCTGAAAAAGAGAAAAGATGATCAACAAGGCTGAAAAAGAGAAAAGATGATCAACAAGGCTGAAAAAAGAAAAAGATGAACAACAAAGCTGAAAAGGGAAAAGATGATCAACAAGGCAGAAAAAAGAGAAAAGATGATCAACAAAGCTGAAAAAGAGAATAGATGATCAACAAGGCTGAAAAAGAGAAAAGATGATCAACAAGGCTGAAAAAGAGAAAAGATGATCAACAAGGCTGAAAAAAAGAAAAGATGATCAACAAGGCTGAAAAAGAGAAAAGATGATCAACAAGAGAAAAGATGATCAACAAGGCTGAAAAACAGAAAAGATGATCAACAAGGCTGAAAAAGAGAAAAGATGATCAACAAAGCTGAAAAAGAGAAAAGATGATCAACAAGGCTGAAAAAGGGAAAAGATGATCAACAAGGCTGAAAAAGAGAAAAGATGATCAACAAAGCGGAAAAAGAGAAAAGATGATCAACAAGGCTGAAAAAGAGAAAAGATGATCAACAAAGCTGAAAAAGAGAATAGATGATCAACAAGGCTGAAAAAGAGAAAAGATGATCAACAAGGCTGAAAAAGAGAAAAGATGATCAACAAGGCTGAAAAAGAGAAAAGATGATTAACAAAGCTGAAATAGAGAAAAGATGATCAACAAGGCTGAAAAAGAGAAAAGATGATCAACAAAGCTGAAAAAAGAGAAAAGATGATCAACAAGGCTGAAAAACAGAAAAGATGATCAACAAGGCTGAAAAAGAGAAAAAATGATCAACAAGGCTGAAAAAGAGAAAAGATGATCAACAAAGCTGAAAAAGGGAAAAGATGATCAACAAGGCCGAAAAAGAGAAAAGATGATCAACAAAGCTGAAAAAGAGAATAGATGATCAACAAGGCTGAAAAAGAGAAAAGATGATCAACAAGGCTGAAAAAGAGAAAAGATGATCAACAAGGCTGAAAAAGAGAAAAGATGATCAACAAGGCTGAAAAAGAGAAAAGATGATCAACAAAGCTGAAAAGGGAAAAGATGATCAACAAGGCTGAAAAAGAGAAAAGATGATCAACAAGGCTGAAAAAGAGAAAAGATGATCAACAAGGCTGAAAAAGAGAAAAGATGATCAACAAGGCTGAAAAAGAGAAAAGATGATCAACAAGGCTGAAAAAGAGAAAAGATGATCAACAAAGCTGAAAAAGGGAAAAAGATGATCAACAAGGCTGAAAAAGGATCAACAAGGCTGAAAAAAGAATAGATGATCAACAAGGCTGAAAAAGAGAAAAGAAGATCAACAAGGCTGAAAAAGGAAAAGATGATCAACAAGGCTGAAAAAGAGAAAAGATGATCAACAAGGCTGAAAAAGAGAAAAGATGATCAACAAGGCTGAAAAAGGGAAAAGATGATCAACAAGGCTGAAAAACAGAAAAGATGATCAACAAGGCTGAAAAAGAGAAAAGATGATCAACAAAGCTGAAAAAGAGAAAAGATGATCAACAAGGCTGAAAAAGAGAAAAGATGATCAACAAGGCTGAAAAAGAGAAAAGATGATCAACAAAGCTGAAAAAGAGAATAGATGATCAACAAGGCTGAAAAAGAGAAAAGATGATCAACAAGGCTGAAAAAGAGAAAAGATGATCAACAAGGCTGAAAAAAGAGAAAAGATGATCAACAAGGCTGAAAAAGAGAAAAGATGATCAACAAGGCTGAAAAAGGGAAAAGATGATCAACAAAGCTGAAAAAGAGAAAAGATGATCAACAAAGCTGAAAAAGAGAATAGATGATCAACAAGGCTGAAAAGAGAAAAGATGATCAACAAGGCTGAAAAAGAGAAAAGATGATCAACAAAGCTGAAAAAAGAGAAAAGATGATCAACAAGGCTGAAAAGAGAAAAGATGATCAACAAAGCTGAAAAAGAGAAAAGATGATCAACAAGGCTGAAAAACAGAAAAGATGATCAACAAGGCTGAAAAAGAGAAAAGATGATCAACAAGGCTGAAAAAGAGAAAAGATGATCAACAAGGCTGAAAAAGAGAAAAGATGATCAACAAGGCTGAAAAAGAGAAAAGATGATTAACAAGGCTGAAATAGAGAAAAGATGATCAACAAGGCTGAAAAAGAGAAAAGATGATCAACAAAGCTGAAAAAGAGAAAAGATGATCAACAAGGCTGAAAAACAGAAAAGATGATCAACAAGGCTGAAAAAGAGAAAAAATGATCAACAAGGCTGAAAAGAGGCTGAAAAAGAGAAAAGATGATCAACAAAGCTGAAAAAAGGAAAAGATGATCAACAAGGCCGAAAAGAGAAAAGATGATCAACAAAGCTGAAAAAGAGAATAGATGATCAACAAGGCTGAAAAAGAGAAAAGATGATCAACAAGGCTGAAAAAGAGAAAAGATGATCAACAAGGCTGAAAAAGAGAAAAGATGATCAACAAAGCTGAAAAAGAGAAAAGATGATCAACAAGGCTGAAAAACAGAAAAGATGATCAACAAGGCTGAAAAAGGGAAAAGATGATCAACAAGACTGAAAAAGGAAAATGATCAACAAGGCTGAAAAGAGAAAAGATGATCAACAAAGCTGAAAAAAGAAAAGATGATCAACAAGGCTGAAAAAGAGAAAAGATGATCAACAAGGCTGAAAAAGAGAAAAGATGATCAACAAGGCTGAAAAAGAGAAAAGATGATCAACAAGGCTGAAAAAGAGAAAAGATGATCAACAAGGCTGAAAAAGAGAAAAGATGATCAACAAGGCTGAAAAAGAGAAAAGATGATCAACAAGGCTGAAAAAGAGAAAAGATGATCAACAAAGCTGAAAAAGAGAAAAGATGATCAACAAGGCTGAAAAACAGAAAAGATGATCAACAAGGCTGAAAAAGGGAAAAGATGATCAACAAGGCTGAAAAAGAGAAAAGATGATCAACAAGGCTGAAAAAGGGAAAAGATGATCAACAAGACTGAAAAAAAGAGAAAAGATGATCAACAAGGCTGAAAAAGAGAAAAGATGATCAACAAGGCTGAAAAAGAGAAAAGATGATCAACAAAGCTGAAAAAGAGAAAAGATGATCAACAAGGCTGAAAAAGAGAAAAGAAAAAGAGAAAAGATGATCAACAAAGCTGAAAAAGAGAAAAGATGATCAACAAGGCTGAAAAACAGAAAAGATGATCAACAAGGCTGAAAAAGAGAAAAGATGATCAACAAGGCTGAAAAAGAGAAAAGATGATCAACAAGGCTGAAAAAGGGAAAAGATGATCAACAAGACTGAAAAAGAGAAAAATGATCAACAAGGCTGAAAAAGAGAAAAGATGATCAACAAGGCTGAAAAAGAGAAAAGATGATCAACAAGGCTGAAAAAGGGAAAAGATGATCAACAAAGCTGAAAAAGAGAAAAGATGATCAACAAAGCTGAAAAAGAGAATAGATGATCAACAAGGCTGAAAAAGAGAAAAGATGATCAACAAGGCTGAAAAAAAAAAAGATGATCAACAAGGCTGAAAAAGAGAAAAGATGATCAACAAGGCTGAAATAGAGAAAAGATGATCAACAAGGCTGAAAAAGAGAAAAGATGATCAACAAAGCTGAAAAAGAGAAAAGATGATCAACAAGGCTGAAAAAGAGAAAAGATGATCAACAAGGCTGAAAAAGAGCTGAAAAAGGAAAAGATGATCAACAAGGCCGAAAAAAGAAAAGATGATCAACAAGGCTGAAAAAAAGAAAAGATGATCAACAAGGCTGAAAAAGAGAAAAGATGATCAACAAGGCTGAAAAAGAGAAAAGATGATCAACAAGGCTGAAAAAGAGAAAAGATGATCAACAAGGTTGAAAAGAGAAAAGATGATCAACAAAGCTGAAAAGGGGAAAAGATGATCAACAAGGCGGAAAAAGGGAAAAGATGATCAACAAGGCTGAAAAACAGAAAAGATGATCAACAAGGCCGAAAAGGGAAAAGATGATCAACAAGGCTGAAAAAGAGAAAAGATGATCAACAAGGCTGAAAAAGAGAAAAGATGATCAACAAGGCCGAAAAGAGAAAAGATGATCAACAAGGCCGAAAAAGAGAAAAGATGATCAACAAAGCTGAAAGAAGGGAAAAGATGATCAACAAGGCTGAAATAGAGAAAAGATGATCAACAAAGCTGAAAAAGAGAAAAGATGATCAACAAGGCTGAAAAAGAGAAAAGATGATCAACAAGGCTGAAAAAGAGAAAAGATGAACAACAAGGCTGAAAAAGAGAAAAGATGATCAACAAGGCTGAAAAAGGGAAAAGATGATCAACAAGGCTGAAAAAGAGAAAAGATGATCAACAAGGCTGAAAAAGAGAAAAGATGATTAACAAGGCTGAAATAGAGAAAAGATGATCAACAAAGCTGAAAAAGAGAAAAGATGATCAACAAAGCTGAAAAAGAGAAAAGATGATCAACAAGGCTGAAAAACAGAAAAGATGATCAACAAGGCTGAAAAACAGAAAAGATGATCAACAAGGCTGAAAAAGAGAAAAGAGATCAACAAAGCTGAAAAAGGGAAAAGATGATCAACAAGGCCGAAAAAGAGAAAAGATGATCAACAAAGCTGAAAAAGAGAATAGATGATCAACAAGGCTGAAAAAGAGAAAAGATGATCAACAAGGCTGAAAAAGAGAAAAGATGATCAACAAGGCTGAAAAAGAGAAAAGATGATCAACACGGCAGAAAAAGAGAAAAGATGATCAACAAAGCTGAAAAAGGAAAAGATGATCAACAAGGCTGAAAAAAAAGAGAAAAGATGATCAACAAAGCTGAAAAAGAGAATAGATGATCAACAAGGCTGAAAAAGAGAAAAGATGATCAACAAGGCTGAAAAAGAGAAAAGATGATCAACAAGGCTGAAAAAGAGAAAAGATGATCAACAAGGCTGAAAAAGAGAAAAGATGATCAACAAGGCTGAAAAAGGAAAAGATGATCAACAAGGCTGAAAAACAGAAAAGATGATCAACAAGGCTGAAAAAGAGAAAAGATGATCAACAAAGCTGAAAAAGAGAAAAGATGATCAACAAGGCAGAGAAAAGATGAACAAAGAGAAAAGATGATCAACAAAGCTGAAAAAGAGAATAGATGATCAACAAGGCTGAAAAAGAGAAAAGATGATCAACAAGGCTGAAAAAGAGAAAAGATGATCAACAAGGCTGAAAAAGAGAAAAGATGATCAACAAGGCTGAAAAAGAGAAAAGATGATCAACAAGTCTGAAAAAGAGAAAAGATGATCAACAAGGCTGAAAAAGGGAAAAGATGATCAACAAAGCTGAAAAAGAGAAAACATGATCAACAAAGCTGAAAAAGAGAATAGATGATCAACAAGGCTGAAAAAGAGAAAAGATGATCAACAAGGCTGAAAAAGAGAAAAGATGATCAACAAGGCTGAAAAAGAGAAAAGATGATTAACAAAGCTGAAATAGAGAAAAGATGATCAACAAGGCTGAAAAAGAGAAAAGATGATCAACAAAGCTGAAAAAGAGAAAAGATGATCAACAAGGCTGAAAAACAGAAAAGATGATCAACAAGGCTGAAAAAGAGAAAAAAATGATCAACAAGGCTGAAAAAGAGAAAAGATGATCAACAAAGCTGAAAAAGGGAAAAGATGATCAACAAGGCCGAAAAAGAGAAAAGATGATCAACAAAGCTGAAAAAGAGAATAGATGATCAACAAGGCTGAAAAAGAGAAAAGATGATCAACAAGGCTGAAAAAAGAGAAAAGATGATCAACAAGGCTGAAAAAGAGAAAAGATGATCAACAAGGCTGAAAAAGAGAAAAGATGATCAACAAAGCTGAAAAGGGGAAAAGATGATCAACAAGGCTGAAAAAGAGAAAAGATGATCAACAAGGCTGAAAAAGAGAAAAGATGATCAACAAGGCTGAAAAAGAGAAAAGATGATCAACAAGGCTGAAAAAGAGAAAAGATGATCAACAAGGCTGAAAAAGAGAAAAGATGATCAACAAAGCTGAAAAAGGGAAAAGATGATCAACAAGGCTGAAAAAGAGAAAAGATGATCAACAAAGCTGAAAAAGAGAATAGATGATCAACAAGGCTGAAAAAGAGAAAAGATGATCAACAAGGCTGAAAAAGGGAAAAGATGATCAACAAGGCTGAAAAAGAGAAAAGATGATCAACAAGGCTGAAAAAGAGAAAAGATGATCAACAAAGCTGAAAAAGAGAAAAGGTAGGGAAAGAGGGTAGAAAACGGAAAAGATGGTAGAAAAGGAAAAAAAAGAGAAAAGATGATCAACAAAGCTGAAAAAAGAGAATAGATGATCAACAAGGCTGAAAAAGAGAAAAGATGATCAACAAGGCTGAAAAAGAGAAAAGATGATCAACAAGGCTGAAAAAGAGAAAAGATGATCAACAAGGCTGAAAAAGAGAAAAGATGATCAACAAGGCTGAAAAAGAGAAAAGATGATCAACAAGGCTGAAAAAGAGAAAAGATGATCAACAAGGCTGAAAAAGAGAAAAGATGATCAACAAGGCTGAAAAAGAGAAAAGATGATCAACAAGGCTGAAAAAGAGAAAAGATGATCAACAAAGCTGAAAAAGAGAATAGATGATCAACAAGGCTGAAAAAGAGAAAAGATGATCAACAAAGCCGAAAAAGAGAAAAGATGATCAACAAGGCTGAAAAAGAGAAAAGATGATCAACAAGGCTGAAAAAGAGAAAAGATGATCAACAAGGCTGAAAGTGGGAAAAGATGATCAACAAAGCTGAAAAAGAGAAAAGATGATCAACAAAGCTGAAAAAGAGAATAGATGATCAACAAGGCTGAAAAAGAGAAAAGATGATCAACAAGGCTGAAAAAGAGAAAAGATGATCAACAAGGCTGAAAAAGAGAAAAGATGATCAACAAGGCTGAAAAAGAGAAAAGATGATCAACAAGGCTGAAAAAGAGAAAAGATGATTAACAAGGCTGAAAAAGAGAAAAGATGATCAACAAGGCTGAAAAAGAGAAAAGATGATCAACAAAGCTGAAAAAGAGAAAAGATGATCAACAAGGCTGAAAAAAGAGAAAAGATGATCAACAAGGCTGAAAAAGAGAAAAATGATCAACAAGGCTGAAAAAGAGAAAAGATGATCAACAAAGCTGAAAAAGGGAAAAGATGATCAACAAGGCCGAAAAAGAGAAAAGATGATCAACAAAGCTGAAAAAGAGAATAGATGATCAACAAGGCTGAAAAAGAGAAAAGATGATCAACAAGGCTGAAAAGAGAAAAGATGATCAACAAGGCTGAAAAAGAGAAAAGATGATCAACAAAGCTGAAAAAAGAGAAAAGATGATCAACAAGGCTGAAAAACAGAAAAGATGATCAACAAGGCTGAAAAAGGGAAAAGATGATCAACAAGACTGATCAACAAGGCTGAAAAAGAGAAAAGATGATCAACAAAGCTGAAAAAGAGAAAAGATGATCAACAAGGCTGAAAAAGAAAAAGATGATCAACAAGGCTGAAAAAGAGAAAAGATGATCAACAAAGCTGAAAAAGAGAAGATGATCAACAAGGCTGAAAAAGAGAAAAGATGATCAACAAGGCTGAAAAAGAGAAAAGATGCAACAAGGCTGAAAAAGAGAAAAGATGATCAACAAGGCTGAAAAAAGAGAAAAGATGATCAACAAAGCTGAAAAAGAGAAAAGATGATCAACAAGGCTGAAAAACAGAAAAGATGATCAACAAGGCTGAAAAAGGAAAAGATGATCAACAAGGCTGAAAAAAGAGAAAAGATGATCAACAAGCCTGAAAAAGCGAAAAGATGAACAACAAGGCAGAAAAGAGAAAAAATGATCAACAAGGCTGAAAAAGAGAAAAGATGATCAACAAGGCTGAAAAAGAGAAAAGATGATCAACAAAGCTGAAAAAGAGAAAAGATGATCAACAAAGCTGAAAAAGAGAAAAGATGATCAACAAAGCTGAAAAAGAGAAAAGATGATCAACAAGGCTGAAAAACAGAAAAGATGATCAACAAGGCTGAAAAAGGGAAAAGATGATCAACAAGGCTGAAAAAGATGATCAACAAGGCTGAAAAGGGAAAAGATGATCAACAAGACTGAAAAAGAGAAAAAATGATCAACAAGGCTGAAAAAGAGAAAAGATGATCAACAAGGCTGAAAAAGAGAAAAGATGATCAACAAAGCTGAAAAAGAGAAAAGATGATCAACAAAGCTGAAAAAGAAAATAGATTATAGCTTTGTATTCGGCCTAATGATGATTTTTCTCTAAGCGCACAGCCCTGGTCAATTAGAGAATAAACGATAGGAATATTATTTAGTTTTTACTACCGGGTATCCTCTATTGTCAAACTTTCTTACTTTTTTTGTATTTTATTTTTAAAAAAATACTATCTTGAGTATAGATAGCGGAAAAAACAAACATATCTACCGATGATAGCATTTTTAAACCTAATGGAATAATACAAAAAAGAAGGAAATCATAAGACTTAGCATGAGGCGAGTCAGAAAGATCATTTGGTATATTTTTTTTTTTATATTTCATGTTTGTTTGTCTGTCTGTCTGTCTGTCTATCTGTCTGTCTGTTTGTTTTTTCCGCTATCTACTCAAGATAGTATTTTTTAATAAAATACAAAGAAAGTAAGTAAGAAAGGTTGATAATATTTAAGTGGGCTCGTGCGTGTTCACAGAAGATGATGCATGTCGCAACGGGTGATTTTTTAAATAAAATACAAAGAAAGTAAGTAAGAAAGGTTGATAATATTTTGTTATTTCATTTGGTATATTTTTCTGTTACTAATAATATTCTGACTTAGGATTGTGAACAAAGGTTTTTTCAGTATTGTCATTTCAGAAATTGAGAAAGGTTGAATAGGCCTATTTTGTTAGGCCCATCTACTGATGAGAGCATTTTTAAACCTAATGAAATAATACAAAAAATAAGGAAATCATAAGACTTAGCATGAGACGAGTCAGAAAGATCATTTGGTATATTTTTTTATATTTCATGTTTGTTTTTTTTATCTACCCAAGATACCATTTACGGTGCGGTTTGCAAATCACCCGTTGCGACATGCATCATCTTCTGTGAACACGCACGAGCCCACTTACGGCATGCATCATTTACGATCTGCATCATTTTCTCGGAACGCGCGTGCAAGCGGCTATCTTCTGAAGATAGCATTGCGGGAATAATAAAACAACAGAACATATTTCACAAATTTAGAAAACATCTGTTAGGAAAGTTTGTTTTTGATGTGTTTTGTTTGTTTGTTTGTTTGTTTGTTTGTTTGTTTGTTTTTTCCGCTATCTATACTCAAGATAGCATTTTTTTAAAAATAAAATACAAAAAAAGTAAGAAAGTTTGACAATAGAGGATATCCGGTAGTAAAAACAAAATAATATTCCTATCGTTTATTCTCTAATTGACCAGGGCTGTGCGCTTAGAGAAAAATCGGCATTAGGCCGAATGCAAAGCTATAAAGAAATGTTAAAATGACGAAGCTGACCAAAGTTGCTGTCTTCAGAAGATAGCAAGCAAAAAACATAACAAATATTGCCTAACACGCGTTGTAGATGATGATGATTCAGTACGGCGCGAGACGGCAAAACTGCATTGACTGGGGCTGCGCTCTTAGAGAAAAATCATCATTAGGCCGAATGCAAAGCTATAAAGAAATGTTTAAATGACGAAGCTGACAAAAATTGCTATCTTCAGAAGATAGCAAGCAAAAAACATGAAAAATAATAATATTAAAAACAAATATTGCCTAACACGCGTTGTAGATGATAATGATTCAGTACGGCGCGAGACGGCAAAACTGCATTGACTGGGGCTGCGCTCTTGTCATTTAGAAATTGAGAAAGGTTGAATATATTTTGTTAGGCCCATCTACTGATGAGAGCCTTTTTAAACCTAATGAAATAATACAAAAAATAAGGAAATCATAAAACTTAGCATGGGACGAGTCAGAAAGATCATTTGGTATATTTTTTATATTTCATGTTTGTTTGTTTGTTTGTTTGTTTTTTATCTACCCAAGATACCATTTACGGTGCGATTTGCAAATCACCCGTTGCGACATGCATCATCTTCTGTGAACACGCATGAGCCCACTTACGGCATGCATCATTTACGATCTGCATCATTTTCTCGGAACGCGCGTGCAAGAAGCGGCATTGCGGGCCTAATAAAACAACAGAAAATATTTTTTAAATTTGTAAATTTAGAAAACATGTGTTAGGAAAGTTTGTTTTTGATGTGTTTTGTTTGTTTGTTTGTTTTTTCCGCTATCTATACTCAAGATAGTATTTTTTTATTAATAAAATACAAAAAAGTAAGAAAGTTTGACAATAGCGGATACCCGGTAGTAAAAACAAATATTTCCATCGTTTATTCTCTAATTGACCAGGGCTGCGCGCTTAGAGAAAAATCGGCATTAGGCCGAATGCAAAGCTATAAGAAATGTTAAAATGACGAAGCTGACCAAAATTGCTATCTTCAGAAGATAGCAAGAAAAAAACATGAAAAATAAATATATATAAAAAAAAAAACATCGCCTAACACGCGTTGTTGGGGATGATGATTCAGAATTGACTGGGGCTGCGCTCTTAGAGAAAAATCATCATTAGGCTGAATGCAAAGCTATAAAGAAATGTTTAAATGACGAAGCTGACAAAATTGCTATCATCAGAAGATAGCAAGCAAAAAACCTTTAAAAATAATAATTTAATTCGCGCTGAGTAGCCTAACCGTGCGCGTTTTAGGACTTTTTTGGCTATATCTACTGAAGATAGTATTTAGAATCTCATCCCGATTCATTGCATCTTTCTACTCTAGAAGTAATGTTTTACATTATTTTCTCCAAATTTTTCTTCATCATGCAGCGGCGAATTTTTTCTTTCTAATACATCAGTCCCGATTAGAAAGTTTAAAGCGATATTACAGACTCGTCACTGTCCGCATCTATACCTGTTTCTCTATTTTTACCTCTTTTTTCCTTTTTTTTTTAATAGCGCGGCATATAGGACGAATGCCGATTTTTTTAATTCGCCTAGAGTAACCGTGCGCGTTTTATGATTTTTTCGCTATATATACTGAAGATAGCATTTCGAATCTCATCTCGATTCATTGTATCTTTCTACTCTAGAAGTAATGTTTTACATTTTTTCTCTAAATTTTACTTCATAGCGGCAATTTTTTTCGTTCTAATACATGTAAAGGTAGCCATCTACTGCTAATATTGGTGTTGATGAAGAAGCTACCAATTGCTGCTTGTTGCTGTGTTAGCATGGTTAGCCATCTACTGCTGATATTGGTGCTGATGAAGTAGCTTCCTTTTGCTGATTGGTGTTGATGAAGTAGCTTTTAATTGTTTGTTGGCGCTAAGTATAGCTACCTACTGCTGATATTGATGTTGATGAATAAGCTTTCAATACTGTTTATTGGCTCTAAGGTAGCCATCTACTGCTGATTGGTGTTGAAGTAGTAATTGATGATTGCTGCTTGTTGCTGTGTTAGCTATCTACTACTGATATTGGTATATTGGTGTTGATGATGTATCTTGTGTAAACAGCAGATCAGGCTGATCCAAATATTCCACAACCAAATGGTCACATCTCGGATATTGAGGATGGGAAGCTGGAGTACCAGTGGACCGAGAAAGCTATAATGTACGATCTTATAATATGAAATTTTTTTCAAACCTGATTTTTTTTGCATATTTGTAATGTTTACACATGTCCCAACTTGCACCTAAATAAATGGAATCATCCAAATTTGTTGTGTGTGTAGGTCAACAGAGCAAAGTTCGACATAATCATGATAATGTCATAATTCAAAGAAATATGACATTATGTCCTCCTATAGAACTGCGTGTTAAACGGTCAAAATATTAAATAACCAGCAGGGTTTCTTTCACTTTACCTTAATATATCAGCTCAAAATGGACAGAAACCTTCCCGATAATTATTACTAGCATTATTCCAGCATTTTGTGTATAATAACAAATTTAAAATTTGAAGGAAACCGTACACTAAGGCTTTAATGCCACAGGAGTTACTGATGGAGGAAGAGGAACCTCTTCAAGTTCCTCTTAGTAAAGGGCGCTATGGGTTTGGGTTTCTGTTGGTACATCAGTGGAACCTCAGATGAACCAATGTGTTTGGTTTTTTTTTGGGGGGGGGGTCATCTTTAAACCTGAAATAATACAAATTTGATTGGTTCCAGTTTTTTCCATGCCCTTGTGGTTCACACAAGGGGTCGAAGGTCACAGTGGGGCCAAAACGTACAAATTATCGCATCATGTTGTAATGTATCTCAAACTCTCATCATAGGGAGTAAAAAAAGTCAAAAATCATAATCATGGTGCTTAGTTCAGGAGTTATTAGGTCAGATAGGTCAAATGTCAAAAATTTCATACCGTAGAGGTTAAAATTTAAAAAAAGTTCGATTTCATCTAAATAGGTCTCAAATTTCTCCCCTTAATATAGGAAATCTCGAACAAGTACTCAATTCGCAATTTTGGTGCAATTTTTATTGTCATGTCCCCATTCAGAGTTAATTCACTCAAAGTCCAATATAAATATGTACATGCATAACCTTTGACCCATGATTTCATGCCATTCTGAGGTTAGGCCTATACATTTCTCAAATCAAACAAATCATTTTCCTATTTCGTTTGTGATTTGGAGTGATTTGTGACATGTTGCGATTCGGAATGGGTACATTTTGCAAGCCTCTGTGCATGAGAAATTTGACCTAGTTTACTCCCGGAGCTTACTGTGTAACTCCTGACAGTTTTCTTTAAGCATTTTGCTGAAGGGGTATTTTCAAATTTTGTGGACCCTTTCATTTGTGAATTTTTCCTCTGAAGGGGTCCAAAACATTGCCAAAGGGGTATTTTTATAATATTATTTTTGAAGACATTTTTAACAATGTGTGTGTTTTTAGAACAATGGCGGATCTAGAGCAGTCAGAAGGGGGAGGGGCAATTTTAGAAGAAAATAATAAAATGTAAAAAATGTCCCCTGAGAAGCCTAAGAAACTTTTGCAAAATGAAGACCTAATTGAAACGATTTGGTGGACCATTTTGGCACTTATTCGTGTACGGCAAGTTTTCTCGATTATCATGATTATGGTAGGTCTATAAATTGTGTTAAACATAAATTGGCAAATGTCGAAAGCACTAAGTGACAGTGGCCATTTGTTTATCAACTATACGCAGGGGGATGTTCCCCCCTCAGAACTTGGAAAGCTTTGCAAAATGAAGACCTATAGTTTGATCAGCTCGTAATCGGCGGTCCTTATAATGTGATACTCCCCAGAAGCATCACAATTTATTAAATGAAGCCCTACTCTTTGTCTACTTTCTTTAACAATATAGACCAGACTAGTCAAAACTATCACTCTAGCGTGGGTGTACTTTTCGGCGTAGTGGTAAAAGCCTAACAATTCGATAACGAGCTGATCAAAGTAGGCCTATAATTGAAGCGATTTGGTGGACCATTTTGGCACTATTACTGTGTAAAACTTAAGTTTGAGCAGTTGAATTGAAATTTTGTAAAATTAAAGCCCAATTGAAGTCATTTGGTGTATCATTTAAACAGAAAAAAAGGACCCGAACTCAATTTGCAAAATTTCAAACTGACACTATACAAGTCTTGAGACTCGCAATCACAAAAACATGCATATATGCCTACATGGATCGATGCTGACAAAATGTGACGGGCCCTGCATATCGGGCTGAGACCAATTTAGGTATTATGGTCTCAGATATCGGGAGTAGGTCCTAAACGCCAAAAGCCAAGAATAAATGCACAACATCGGGCGTTTCTCTATTCAAACTATACTTTTTTTTAAAAATCCTTATGATGAGAGCAAGACATGGTTTTGACCACTTTGAAATTTCACCCCTGCTTAAGCTCCCATTTTGGATTTATGCAAATTAGGCACCATAGGCGTAACCGGGGGGGGGGTTTATCCCTCCCAACCCAATATTTTGCCAGGGGGGATGGTCCATACAATCACCCCCCTAATGTTGACACCTGAATATGGGTTTCTGACCAAACTAACCTCATATTTGCCCATTTTAGCCCCAAATGTGCAAATTTTCGCGCGCTTCGCCCGCATTTATTCCACTTTTGCACCATATTTCATCAGTTTAGCTACAAAATATCAAAATTTTTCGTGCGCTTCGCGCGCATTTGTACCATAAACTTAATCTGTCGCCAAAAGTTGTTGGATTCAAGACTTTTTTCAACCCCATCCTCCCCGCCCCTCCCCCCCCAATGTCTAAAAAGAAATCTACGCCACTGGTATATATAGGAACCAACATGTTACGCTAAGGGGATTTAGAGTGCTTCAAATGCAACGGGACAAAATTAACAATAGATGAATGTTAATGACCCTTGAAATCATTAGCGGATCCGATTATCTTGAAAGGCAGTAAATGGATTACACTAAATGGCAATCATTTAGCAGTCGTTATTTGGCCCATAAGTAGACCTATTAATTTCCTGTATTTAGGCTAATGGGTTGACATTGATTGACATTTTTAAGCATATGCCTATAGATTGTCACCGTAGACTGGAAAATTGTTTGAGTTTTGAAATAAATGTCTGGTCGTTATACCATAGATTATCAAAAAAATCTATGGTTATACAAAAAATGTACTACGTATTTATTTTGCCCAGTTTTCATGTTTACCTCCCGGGTTTACCAGTTGTTTGTCACTAATTTAAAATTACAATTTGAGCGCAATAATATTCTCAAAATTTAATTTGATTGTTTCGAACAAATCGTACATGCTATTTGGACCTATAAAACGATACAAAAGCACACAATTAAAAATTCGAAATCAGTATAATTACTTGATGAAAAAGAAAACACATCTTTGAAACATTCGCATTCTTGATATTTAAGTAAAGCCTATGTGTTAAAATGATCAAAATTGTCGACGTGTTATTTGTTTATATTTATTTTGTCAGTGCGAGTACATTTTGGGTTTCTCCAACTTAAAACATCAACAATTAACAAGAAGTAATAAATAAAATAATAAATAAATAAATAACCCTAAACCGTAACGAGATAGATGATGGACGGATCAGTGATGAATTAATGTTACATGCCCATAAATACGATTGCTGAAAGCAATTATGATAACAAGTTCTAATTGTTTGTCTACGCTGGTGATTTCCTCTGTTTAAGTTTTAATTGGCTTATCATCACTTATCATATTTAATTGAATCTCGAACGCATCCAACGGTCGTTTAAAACCCGTCATGGCAGCTCATCGATACATCGGGTTCCTACTAGACGAGGTAATTGGTCTATGTACAGTCTTGATAATCAATTTCACCATTTTAAGCACCATTAAACCACTAATCACGTTTAATCAGTAAACGTCTGGCCCAGTCAGTAAAGAGCAAATATACGTATTAACTTTGGGTGGTATATAAACATTGCAAATTGCACAAAGTAAGTTCATTCTGTTTTTGAGACCAAAACTGAACACATCGTCGTATAGCTATCGCATATTATTATTTTCCGAAGTTGAAAAATTGTAAATTGTATCATCATCATCATGTTATCGAATTGGAATCTCGTCCTTGTCTTTGGATTTTACATATCGCTGGATTTTATTATAGCAAATGTAGCTATGGATTTTGATGGAATTCTAGAGAAGCAACTTCTGTCGCAGTTGGGAATAAACAATCCAGAAGTGGTACCAACTTTGAGCAAAGATGACATCGTGATACCAGAAGATATGCGTTCATTGTATACATCAATGCTGAGGTCACATCGAACACGAAGAATGATTGCCAAAGGAATTCACAAAAATCCAGGTAAGCCTACATTTTGTTGACCTATTTCTAAAATTGAAAATACATCTACAAAACAAGTAACTGCAAAACTAACATATTTTCTCATCCAATTTGGTAGACAAGTTTTAAACAATTAATGCCGTTTTTCGAGGCGATATATTTTGGACTTATCAATTCCCGAGAAAGAAATGCAGTTATCGTGGACGCAAAACAGATCAAAATATATTCGAGAAACGTTCGACAATATTACAACTGTAAAAAATGAATCACGGCTATCGCGGTAATTAAATGGTTGCAGTTTAGTTTTCAAGTTTCAGTTTTACCGCTAAAGATATGGTCGTGCATGATACTTGGTACACCAGAGAAGACCGGATTATAATGGTTAATGGCATGTACGTGTACGTATAATTGTACACGTATATGCCATTAACCATTATAACACGGTCTTCTCTGGTGTACCAAGTATCATGCACGACCATATCTTTAGCGGTAAAACTGAAAACTGAACTCCAACCATTTTACCAACTATAAATGATCAGATGATGATAGACATTTATCACTCTTCATAATGAGCCACAAAATAATTAAAATTCCTTTAAAAAGGAAATGGGCGTACCAAAGAAAACTGTCAATGATTTAGGGTATTGTAAATGTTTAACATAAGTATTGGGAATAATGGTATAAATGACTGAACTGGGACACAAATAAAAAAGAAGCACTTAAGGGTTGGGGTATGAGCGTTTGGATATTATTTTTGGTGGGACATGAGCGCATAATGACGATAATACTGATAATATACCCAAATATTTAACGAAATCTTATCTTTGCGCTTTTATTACAAACTTGAAGTAACTTGACAATGTAGAATGCGGGTTATAATCATACGTGTTTTCATTCCTCAGATATATACGGCAACATCCTGCATACCGACCCATCTCGCCAGAGTTTTTCTTTCGACATTTCTTCCATACCACCTCATAGTGAGATCCTGATGGCCGAGTTAAGTCTCTTCAAGGAACGACCCAACGAATCTCACAGGAACCACAGTCATCGTCACCCAGTTAACAGTGCCAGAGCTACCATCCACCAGATAGGCAAGAATGCTTCCGATATGGACCACGGCGAAAGAGTGGCCTTCAAAATGTATGGCAATTCCTCTGTTGATCAGGTTGATGAAAGGTAGGCCTACGTTATCTCAAATATTGTATTATTGCAAACTGTTGACCCCATTTTGTTTTCTCCTAGGCGTTCGTCGAGAATCTTAAAAAAAGAAAAAGAAAGTGTGTGCGTGTGGTGGTGCGGGTGGGGAAGAGGGGGTGGAGGTGGATGGTAATCTTTTCGTTATAGTAACTTCTTTTCACCATGTCTATATTGATATATTGCAATATATCACTATGGACCACAATGGCCTCATCCCAATGGCATAGTTCAATAACCTCAATTAAACACTGGTAGTGAAAAAAAAGTTGCAGAATATGAGTTTTTGTACCCAAATTTTCAAAGGTCATTAAGTGAATGTACAAATGTATTGGGATTAAAGAACTGTGCCCTGATATATGAGCATGTTATAGATTCTAGTGTACAATGGTCTATAACAAAAATGGCAAGTTTATGCTAAAGTTGGAACATTACACTTCTCGTCCATATTGTCCCCGTAAAATTTTGTATAAATATTACAGTGAAATTATTGATTACTAATTTTCCATTTTCAATCTCTTTTTAAACAGAATGGTTCCTGTAGACAGTTCTGGATACACTATCTTCGATGTTACTACCGCAGTCAGACATTGGCTCGAGACTCCCTCCAGCAACCAAGGTCTTGAGTTACGAGTGAGCCCATTCCGACCAGGCCGCTATGCGAACCGTGTTGCTGACAGTGTCCGTGCTTCAATGATAAGACATGGAAGGCATGATCTTCCTGGAACAGAGGTTGACGTACCCGTGCTGACTATTTACACCGTCAAATACGCACCAAGGTAAGTTTTCTATCTACGGTAGACGAATTAACCAAATTAAGAGTTAAACTGGTAATAAATGAGACGCATTAACCAAATTTGCAAAAAATAAAAAAGTTTGCAAAAAAATAAATTTGCTATCTACGGTAGACGAATTAACCAAATTAAGAGTGAAACTGGTAATAAATGAGACGAATTAACCAAATTTGCAAAAAAATAAAAAAGTTTGCAAAAAAATAAATTTGCTATCTACGGTAGACGAATTAACCAAATTAAGAGTTAAACTGGTAATAAATGAGTACACGTCCTGGCATACGTATATAAATCACATGAAAGTTAAAGGAAGCAAAGGGAGTTTGCATAAAATATACAATTTTAGTATGTTACGTATATTATTTGTGCTAGAAATCATTCACAATTTTTATTTTGCTATATATAGTAGACGTATTACCTGCACAGACTTCATTATTTGAAATAAAACGGTGGTTATAGCAATCACTTCTTCAAGTATTCGTGATTGGAATCCAAAAACTGTTCTTTATATTAGTCGTAAATGGATATCATTAAACTGTTCTTTTTGGTCGTAAATTGAAACGTGCAGCATTGTTTTCCCGTGTTCTTTTTTGTTAATAATTATGTCACTTTCCGCAGTTTTTGCCATTTTCTTGTGGCTTTCCGTATTTTGTATGTTTTCTGAATTTAATCTAAAGATATTTTTTAAATCCAGCAACTGATTGAATGAGCTGAAATTTAAAAACAACAAACGATAATCATAAATTATGTGATGCGATCAGGCAAAATCAATCGGAACTCGGAAATAATAAATTTTCTTATAGGATAGTAAAAAGCATTTACAAAGCTGGATTTTACAGAAATCTGAAATTGAACAACTAGTTTCAAAGATATGACAAATTAAAGAGTTTCTAAACAACAGGAAACAAAAGGAAACATTTTCTTTGTTTGGTTGTATCTCAAAATCATTATTTTCGAGGTCCGACTGATTTTGATTGATCGTATCACATAATATGCAAATATCACCTACCTATGCAGTGATTGCAAAAATTGCACGTTGAATTCAAAGAATTGTTAATTGATTAATTGTACTCACCGTCTGTCCTATTCTTTTCACAGAGAAGAGCCTGTTGACTGCGAAGAAGGCGTCGAACCCACGTCATGTTGTCGAACCCCTCGCTATGTTGATTTCCATGAGACCCAATGGGCGAACCGCTGGATTATCGAACCGGCTGGATTTGAAGCCTACGATTGTGCTGGACCTTGTAATAGACGTAATGGACATAGAAGAGTGCGCGATATCTTCAGTTTACCTCTAAATATACCAAGTGGACCTTCTACTTTGGATCAATGTGCAGTGGCCAGGTCGTCGGCTTTACCTATGATGTATCTTGTAGAAAACAATGGAGTGACACAACTTCAAGTTTCTGAGATTCCTGGTATGGTAATTGAAGAATGTCAATGCACGCGGTGATGTGATACAAACTAAACTAAAAAATAAAAAAAAATCATCACAGACGATGTAAATAATGTAAATAGATAGATATTTATTTTATATATTATGTTAACTGTCATTATCAATGTAAAACAGATATTTAACATGATGAACTGTATATTTATATTACTTGTTTTTAGTAAAATGCATCGGTAACCTTATCAGCTATATGATTATGTTTATAGAGACATTTTGTAGCAACTCAGATTCACTGCCCATAATAATTGCTCAATCAATAGTAAAGTATTGGTTCTTATGAAGATGGATTGATTAATGTCGCGATTAATGCGAACCAGAGAAGATCTTCTCTGATGCGAACTAATGAATTTTAATTGCATGATGTGGATGGATGAATAACTTATTTCTTTGCATCAGAATGCCAAGGTTTTTGAAACTCTTAGAATTCTGGTACGTTTAAGAATAAGTTAATGAACGTTTTTAAATAGACCCTATTTTCAAATACGACTTTATAAACCTTCTGGTTTCAATGGACCCAGCCAGATGCACATCAGTTATGTTTAACATGGCGTTACTTCTAAGAAAATGAATAACTTCCAGGCATTACTTCCATCTGATTGGTTCCAATTATTGAAAGTAAACCAAGATTTGAAAGTTGGAGCAAATGCATAACAAAAGAAGCTGGTGACTAAAGTTCTGCCTGTAATCCCATATTGAAACATGACAAGTTCATTATTTTCTGCTACCAATGAGGTCACAAGAAGTGGAAGAGTAAAGAAAATATTTAATCTAAATTTTACACTGAAAGGACAACTTAGGTCCCCTTTACGTCAGAAAAATACCGGGGAAAATATTGAAAACTCTTTCAGTTTGTGAATGATGACAACTGATGTGAATTATGACAATCTGTTGATCCCCTCCAAATGCATGAAACAATAAGGATAATCCAATGAGAAACGAACAGACTTCCTTCAATGGGCTATTCCAGTTAAAATACACACTACCCCTGTGGAAGATTTTGGAAATGTCTTCTACAGGGGGAGTATGTTTTTCAAATGTAATTGGTCAGGGTTAATCATTTTAAACCCCATACTCCCCCTGTATTATGCTTTACCTATATCTTCCATAATTGGAGTGAGTATTTCAAATGGAAGTTACCCAACTGTCTATTCTATTCAAAACTCATACTCCCTCTGTGGCAGACTTAAGCTAAATCTTCCACAGGGGTAGTGTGGATTTTAAATGGAATAGCCTAATGGATACTAAAAGTCAGTAAGATTTGCTGCAACTTTCAAATCTTGGTTTTAAATGTATGCTGCAACATCAGTATTCTGACCATTACAAAATGAGGTGACATAATGTGTATAGAAAGAAATAATTCTGCTTCCAACATGTCCAATGCACTTCCCAAATTTGGCATACGGTAAACCATTCTGGCATACTCTCTTAAAACCAAAGATTGAAAAATCAATCTTAAAGATTGTGTTGAGGGAAAAGTCTAAAATTAGATTGAAAATGCAATGGAATTTAGTTTGAATTTTCAATCTTTAAGACTGATTTCTCAATCTTAATTTGGACTTTTCCCTCACCCCAATCTTTCCATTAAAAGAGTATTAAATAGTTACTTTTTTTGATGTGTTTATATGATCATGATAATGTTTCTGTCTGGAAAAAATTGCAGGCGAAGAGTAGGCCTAATATTAGACTTAATATTTCCATAAACATCCTACATCAAATATCAATTGACAATTTATAAACCATTATGTCTGGGCTTTGTCATTATCCTTTTTTCATTAGAATTGATTTGTCCTTTTATATTCACTTCACTGTTGAGCGGAATTAAAAGGCTTGCATTACAACCAAAAATATCACAAATCAATAATAAGATGTTTATGTTTGATAAGATTAATTTTTGAACCATTATTATCTTACTACTAGTACGATGAGGCCAGAAGCTACCAAATGAATGACCTAAATGAAGTTTATCAATCATGAAACTTAACATGCTATTAAAATATCGCTACATTTTAAACAAATATGAAAGAAAATATTCAGCACTTGAAGTTCTCTTTTTGACCCAATATTTTAATTTCAATCAATGTCTTGAAAAATTTGAGACAAAAATACCCAAATGTTTCGTCTCACCAATGCTCATAGACCAACTCCTAGGTTTTAAGGTGGTACTATGCCCCCTGATAAATTGTGTGACTAATTTTGCATTTTTCTCAAAAAATAACTACATACTGGTAACAAAAGTTACGTATATTATAGGGGCAAGGGTTCCAATTACTTCACTGAAATTTCAGTGATTCAAGACAAGTGGTTTATTATGTGTTAAGAAATGGGGTACATTCTAGCGGTACCTCTTTTCTTATCATAAATAATGTACCGCTTGTCTCGAGTCACTGAAATTCCAGTGTACCCTTGCCCCTATAATATACATAACTTTTGTTACCAGTGTGTTCTTATTTTTTGACAAAAATGCAAGTCACAAATCAAGGGGTGTAGAACCACCTTAAGGATAATTAATATACACCTCTTTCCCGAGACCATAATGGTCTCAATATCTTTTTCAGTCTTCATTATGCATATGGGAGAAAAATATGTTGATCAAAATTAAGAATACACCTTCAAAATACTGAAAATGAGCTTCATTAACAAATGTTACCTATTTTAATCCTTTTGTTTTGTAAACATTGATTGAATGTTAGGTTTCATCTGGCACAACAGAGAAATATTTTCTTAATTAACAAAAAAAATGCAGTACTGCATTTTCTGATATCGGCAGTATTTCATGAAAAATGGTACTGCTTTGAATTTGTACATTCTGAAAAAAGTTGATTAACAAATTGGTATATCAACTCTTTAAAAAAATATTTTTATCTGGCAAGACACTATTTTCTTAATTAAAAAAAAATGCAGTGCTGTGTTTTTCTGATATGGTACTATTTTGAATTTGTACATTTATACTCGACAAAAAGTTGATAATAAATTGGTTATATCAACACTTTTTAAAATAAGATTGCCATAATTATGTATATTTCAATGTTTGTTGTTGTGTTGTATGCTTGCTGTTAATGTTAGCAAAATAAAACACTGAAAGTGACATAAAGGAACATAACGATTCTTAAATTGTGTATAATCGACTCTTGTCATATGCCCACACTTGATGACCATAATAATTTTCTGTATGGTTGTATTTTTCTAGTTTCACAAAAATACTAATTAGATATTAATTTTAGTACAAATTTCAGGAGCCACATACATGACATCATTCACATGATATTCTAAAAGTAAAAACGTTTTCAGATTTTTCTCCAAATATTTGGATTTTAAATGGAATGGCCCAATTATGAAATACACACATGTTTAGTTGATCATTATCATAACCATTTCTACCTCCCCATTCCAGAAAAATACAGCACTATTTTTTTGGGATTAAAATATTATCAAGTTCTGCCAAATGAAACATAGCTCAATCCTAATCATTCATTTAGTCCGAACTGGAGATAAAAGAAAAAGTTCACTATGTTACTAATTTCTTGAAAAAAGAGCCAAAAACATGCATTTTTGGCATGTTTTCTGACAATCGAGTCACAAAAATCAAAGACTTGGAACAAGTCTAAGCATTCAAAATCTTGAGCATATGCTTAAATTTTGCTTTAATTTTCACTTTCTTGTGTTACTTTAATTAAATGATTAGTTAAAACATGTCTTTTCCAAATATTAGACTGCATAAACTAAAATTAGTCTTGGTACAAGTCTTTGGGCTTGATTATCACAGCATACGAAAAACACCATTAAAACGCATGTTTTTGGCCCTTATTTCCCAAAATTGACCAAATATTAAATTTAACTTTTATTGCCAGTTAGGACTAAGATTAGGATTTAGCTATGTTTCATTTAGCAAAACAGGATAATATTTTTTTAATCCCAAAAATTAGTTCTGTATTTTTCTGGAATAGGGAGTAAGATTGTTCACACTATGTATCAAAACCATGACTAACTTTAAATATTCTTGATTCCAGGAAAATACAGCATTAATTCTTTTTTAATCATAATTATTATTAAAAAACAGTATCCTGTTGTACAAATAAAACATAGCTAAATCTTAATCCTTTAGTTTTTCATTTTTAATATTTTGCCAATTTTTTAGAAATAAGGTCCAAAAATTGTAGTCGCAAAATTCGCAGAATTGGCACAAGCCGAACAGAATCTTGATAGGCTAAGAGTTTGTTCTTAATTTTAATATTTTATGTTAATTTTGATAATTGGCTATAAAATTAAAAGATTGGAAAATATGTTCCAAAATTAGAATGCCTGACCTGTAATTAGTCTTTGTACAAGTCTTAGGGATTGATTGTCACAGTTTACAAAAAAAAACACCCGAAACACTCTTAGTTTTTACCCTTATTTCCAAATATTAAAATTGACTTTTACATGTTTAATACCAAATAAGAAAATTGATTATATTTATTTAAAAAAAATGTGCTGTGTTTTTCTGGAATCGGGAGTAAGAACATGCTTGAGAGCATTTCTTGGTATCACAACATAGCACTCTAGATGTGAAGATGTTCAATTTGAAGTAGCCTTGTCAATAGAGTGCACCTGTAGGCCAAACATTAAATTAACCTGTCTGTGTTAGCCTATCAATTAGACTGGCTGGACTTGGTTGAGACTTCCTTTAATTCCATCTAAATGACTAGTCATTATATGACTGACTGCTTAACAAAGACTAGTAATTGCTCAAGTAGTACTTAGCATAATAGCATTAAGTATCTGAGATCAAACCATCTGTTTTCATAGCTTTGGAATGCAGTTGTCAGCTGCAGATATTTGTAGGGTATGCACCAAATATTATTATTGGGTAGACACTTCACAGAAATGCTTCCACAACAAAACCAAAAGTGAAGTCCATTTTGCCACAAATCAGCACTAACTTTTTTACTAAAAATTTGAAGGTTTGAAGTTTCACATCTGGTATTGAAATGGAGGAAAGATCTACAACTGAACATGTTATATCATAACAATGACTGCAACAACAAGTTTGTAGATCATTATTACACAAATTTTTGCTTGGGAAAAGGTCTACAATAAGCAAAAGAATTAAGGTACCAGTAATGTTCACCCTTGTATATCCTGAACAAAGACAAATATATCAAAATTAAACAGGCAACCAATACCTGTACTCTTTAGCTCTTATTTTAAAGAGACATTTTTTGTTGAAATTGGTTGAAAATTAAAGAAATGGTGATCTTAAATCAAAAGTTGCACATTGTGCTCTCTAAGGCTGCGATCACATAGAAGTATATGGTATACGGTATTCGCTGTACGAAATACGCTCATTCGATCAGGCTGAGTTCACATACTCCTATGTGAACTCAGCCTGATCGAATGAGCGTATTTTGTATGTGATCGCAGCCTAATCAATGAAAGCACCGCTTTTGTTGCAGTCATAATTTTGTTATGATATAACATGTACAGTTGTACATCTTTCCTCCATTTCAATACCAGATGTGAAACTTCAAACCTTTTTAATTTCTTGATTCCAATTTTTAGTAAAAAAGTCAATGCTGATTTGTGGCAAAATAGACTTTACTTTTTTTTTGTTTTGGAAACATTTCTGTGAAGTGTCTACCCAATAATAATATTTGGTGCATACCCTACGTATCACTGAATTATAGACCTCACATCAATCAGTGCAAAGCAGATGACAATACCCTTCCGGTATCTACTTTGTCCATATCTGCGAGCCCATCTTTTGTTTTCTAATTTTCGCTGTAGTTCCAGTTTTTGTAGCCTTTGTAATATATTGGATATCGGGACACCAGTTTTCCTGATATTTTCCAATACATGAAAATCAGGTTTTCTGCCAAACTAAGCAAAAGAACACCATGACATACTAAACTGTGCTCAAGTTGTAGCACGGGCATAAGGATGAGAATACTATAGTATCCCTTGACACCTCTTGACACCCATAACCCGAGAACATGAGAAGTGGGTAAGTGCAATAGATGGAACAACCCGACCTTGAGAATCCTATAAGAATCACCCCTTTACATCTCCACATGTATGTCATCCACCTGTCAACTACACCCCCTGCATCTAGCATACCTGTGGACTGCTATATACAGGTGGGTACATACATATCACTTGAAACACTTGGCACTTAAGTCTTAATTTCTTAAAGCGCACAGCTGTGAGGTCTCAAGAGCTAAAACAAAGCCCTGTTTATGTTGATTACAATAGGTGACTATTTAAGTAATACATGTGTCAAACCTGTATGACACTGTGTCATACAGGTGCATGTGTGAGACACATAAATGCAGTATTGTGTACATGTATACAATACTCTTAGCTGTTACAATAGTAATAAAACATTAGTCAAGTGCAGTGGGTGGAGGCATATAATTAGTAACACATTGATACGAATGAAAGAATCAAAATGTCTGGTTTGTCTCCTAATTTATTTATACCAATTATCCATGCTCGCTTGAAATAATTTAAAATACAAGAAACACATCTTGTTTTACACTTTCCCTTAAAAACTATATTTTAAAAAACCTCTTTTTGTATAGCTGCAAAATGTTTTCATAATGATATGAAAGCATAAAGATATAATTTAATCCAAATTTATGAAAATAGAATCTAACTAAACACTGACATTCCGACGGGCATAAGTACATTATTTAAAGCCATATTGTAACATTTGCTGAGGATGATGCTCTCAACATTTTTCAGAATTCTGTTTTTTTACACGATTATGTACTTTATTAAACTATCATACCGTGCAAAAATCAAGACTCCGGTGTAGTTTTGTCAAATTTGTGATTTTGTTGAATAAAACGCAGGATGTTCATAACACAGTACGTATATGGTGTGCGGGACGATCATAAACACAAAGGGCCATACCGTAGCACTACCGACAAAGTGACATGCATTGTCGACATCGGTGCTGGTAGTAAATTACAATTTTCTTTGCTTCATATCAGTTGTTCACCTCAAAATTAAAAGGTGGCATATCTGACAGTAAAAGCTAACATTTTATGGAAAAGAAATAATACATTTTTATGGAAATGTTACAATATGGCTTTAAGAGAAAATTGCAACAATAACAAAATCCAAATTTTATATTGATCTTGGTAAAGTCTTTCATATTAATTACAAGAAAGTTTACTCAATTAGGCCAAAAAAAAAAAAAAATTGTTTGTTTGCCCTTCCCTGAACGACCAAAATATCACGAAAATCTTGGGTCACATTTTTATTTTCTATTTTTTTTCCTTTTACAACCTCAAAAAATTCGTAATTTTTGGCAAAAAAATCATTAATTTATTGCCAAAAAAATCATTTAAAAATAATTTATACTTTTCAAAGATCTTTTTGAGCATTTTAAAACCCAAACATTGGCAAATGATACCTCATGACTATGTTTCCCTGACTGTTTTCATTTTTCTTTCTTTGTGTTTTGTTTTTGAAACAAATGTGGGACTTAAACATTCGCTGTTTACATCATATCAAAAAAAAAAATTGACCTATCGAACCTCCTGATTTTTTTCATGAAAGGGCAAACAAACAATTTTTTTTCTTGGCCTTATATTAAGTTTTGGCAGACGGAAGAATTTGGCTTGATGACTATGATGAATCCCTCAATTCAAGAAAATTACAGAACTAATTTTTCAAATACGATTCTAATCAGAGGTGACTAAATTAGACATTTGTATTCAGTCATAATTCTTTAAATACAGTAGATTTATGTTTGCAATGAAAATGTCAGACAGTGAAAACATTTTAGAAATTTAAAAGAAAAGTGAGCACTATCTTTCTATATAAAAATAAAACCACATAAATAAGCAGACTGCATAACAGACTTGCTAAAGACAATTAAAATGTATACAAGAAAAGGATTGTTTACTATTTCAATTTCAAATTTGCCAAAAAACTTGAGGTACAACAGATTACATAATACCATGTATTTGTGTTAAGTAATTTATTATAAGATCCCTATGCAATTTACATTCTCTGTGCACTGAGAAGGAAAGCCAAGTATACACATGATCTTATATTTTTTTACCATTATTTCCAAAATGGGATGTGTCTTCTGCAAGTTTTCCTTACATTCAAATTGAAGTCTAAATATAAATAACAGATTGCATATTAAAATCCATTCTATTCTGTATATTTTCTTCCTTATTTAGACAATTAGTTCTGTAATTTTTTGGGATCGGTCGAGGTCTGACCATCAAGATAATGGTCTGACAGATTTACATACAAAAATAGTTTCATGATATTACATTTTTTTGTTTACCTACAAAAATATGACAATGTTTTAACATTATTTTATTGTGTTTTATTGTGTTTTTATTGCCATGTCACAGTGTGAGATTGAATCATACATAAATGCAAGTAAAACTGCCAGGGGTGCAGGATGGGGGTTCATCCCCAATCAATAAAAAGATCCACTTTTCATAGTAAAAATGTCTAAAAAGGTTCAAATTAAGAAGAAAAAAACAGTAACAAAAGGACATCTTTTCATGTTAAACTGTTCAAACCAGCCCCAAATGTCCATTTTTACTAAATCCTGGCTATGGACCTGCTGATCTTTACATCAACTTGATACATGATGTTCCTGATTTAGCCTCTAGTATGGCTACTTGTATTCATGATTAAATAAATTACTTGTTTATAAGTACCTATTTCTTGGAACAGGTGTGTCCCTGCCATTGCTACAGCTGCATTCTTCTGTGTGTCTTACCTGCATGCTATAGCCAGCAACTCAAAAAAGAACTAAAAATTGGGTACATAACACAAAAAGCTGAATTTATACTACATCGCTGAGCGATAGCCATTGGTTTTTAGCCAATGAGGTAGAGCGCTTTTTTATTACATAGGGAAAAGCAAGCTACCTCATTGGTCAAATACCATCACTTGTTGTTCACCGATGGAGTACAAATTCAGCATAATACAGAACAGAGCAAGATCAACTTGGTATAACAATCCAAACCCCATGAGAACTACCTGCCGTTTGGCCAAAAAGAAGTTTGCATTATCAATTGGCCCAATCAGCAACACTGTAGAATAATTTCAGCACACACAAAAATTGGGGTGAATTGTTTGCAAAGCTCCATTCTGATTGGTGATTAAAGTGACAATATCATGTAACTGACCAATCAGAGACAATGTTAGATCGGCAGGGAGTGCTCAGGGGGTTAAATATAAGTAATGGGATTTGGAAGTAGTCTGCTAGTGATTGATTCTTTAGAGGGTTCAAAATGGCTAGTTGATGTCAACAGCCCGAAGGCTGACTGCACAAGACCAAAAGCAATGGGCTATTCCAGTTGAAATCCCCACTACCCATGTGGAAGATTTTGGAAATATCTTCCACATAGGGAGAATGTTTTTTGAATGTAACTGGTCAGGGTTAATCATTTTGAAACCCATACTCCCACTGTATTATGGCTTTACCTATATCTTCCACAACTGGAGTGAGTATTTCAAATGGAAGTTACCCAACTGTCTATTCTTTTCAAAACGTACACTCCCTCTGTGGAAGACTTCAGCTAAATCTTCCACAGGGGTAGTGTGGATTTTATATGGAATAGCCCAATAGCCCCAAACTTTAAAAGCTGTAATAAGTTTGCATGTTTGTATATTCTAACTGGAAAAGAAATACACCTAACTCCATGTCTGATTCAAAGGAGTAATCACTATGGACCACATGGCCTCAACCCAATGGCATAGTTCAATAACCTCAATGAAACAATCATAGTGCAAAATTTAACCTCAAGTTGCAGAGAATGAGTTTTTGTACTCAAATTTTCCAAGGTCATTCAATGAATGTGCAAATGTATTGGGGTTAAAGAACTGTGCCCTGATAGATGGGCATGTTGTGGATGCTAGTGACTGCAACTCTTCTGCTTTGACAAAATTCCTATTCTACTAGTAACCCAAAGCTACATACCACTTCAAGGTGGCTAACCTTTTTGAATACGAGGGCCACATTCAGTCTATAATACCGAATTTATTAATTTGTTTTAAACAATTCATTGATGTTAGCACTGGTAGTAGCCATTACTGCCAGCAGACAGGAAGTCTAGAAAGGTGACCTCAACACTGTGAGTGGTCTTCCTGTGCTTTTGAATGGGACAGCAGTAACCTTGGCCAAATTTTAGACCAACATTTTGGATTTTTCAGATTTTTTTGTGAGAGCATAACAAGACTT
This sequence comes from Amphiura filiformis, assembly GCF_039555335.1. Taxonomy (NCBI): domain Eukaryota; kingdom Metazoa; phylum Echinodermata; class Ophiuroidea; order Amphilepidida; family Amphiuridae; genus Amphiura; species Amphiura filiformis. The sequence goes on from NC_092632.1 coordinate 61,122,184, forward strand.
TCCGTTGATGGACCCCTGCTGTATAATAAATTAGCTAGGTAAGTTTTGAGTAACCTTGATGAAAATTATCAAAAAAGTGCCTATTCTTTTGTGTGTGTACGGTTCATCACCTGTCACTTGGTAGTCTTGTAACATGTCTAATGGTGCTGCCCATGGCCACTCGATGAATTGTTTAATTCGAATTAATCAATTCGATATTAATAGACTGACATTGTAAAGTACAGACAATTTGACGGGCTATTATAGTGTTATTACTAACTTTTTTGCCACGAAAATGCTTGACTGGCCGCATTGGATATTTAGTGCAGCATATGGCCCTGTAGATCACAGGCTGACCACTCTTGCACTTGTTGTTGTTGCTGTTCACCTCTGATTATTGTTCCTTACTTTCTGAGATCTTCTGGACAATCTGGTTGATTGACAGGATCGCTGACTTTGAATGTATCCAACTCAAGAAGGGCAGTATTGATTCTTGCTATGATGGGGAACTTGGACATATCAACTTGAAATCTAAAATGGATACAAAACAGTAAAACAATAAACTTGCTATGTATGTAATCTCATTTGACATGTTATAGTGGCTCAGTGGTTACGGCCTTGGACTCATAATCCGAGAGCTTGCTCGACGTGCATGGGTTCGATTCCCCGTCCCACCACCGTGTTCCGTTGCGCCCTTGGGCAAGGCGCTTTGCCTCGCTTGCCTCACCCCACCCAGGTGCAATGGGAAGCTGTTAGGGGTAGTCACAGTCATTGTACTGATGGACCCTGTGCCACTTGTAGGCTGCAAACGTGGTTCCGACATATTCTAATGACGGCGGAATAAATGTAAAGCGCTTTGAGGCTGTTTACGGCATAAAGCGCTATATAAATATCTACATTTTTATCAATTAAATACAATTTAGTATAGAGTACAATTCAATTGTACACTTCAAAGTACAAACATACCCAACAACATCATTAACACCTTTCATCTGGGTCATATCTGAGTCACTATAACTGGCCCAACTGATGCTAACATAAATGATATGTATATTACAATTATGCATATGCATGCATGGCTGCTGAATTCAGTAACCACTTGGCTCAAATTCATGGCAAAAAAGAAGCACAATTTTACAGACTAAGAAAGTCACAAAATGCTGATGCTGTCTAGGTATGCTAGCAATCAACTACATACTGTTTACAACACTTAAAATACCCTTTAAACTTTGACCTCTGGGCTCTGACCTCCCATAATGCACTACTGGAGGATGGCCTACCATGGCATGTTAGTTCATGGATGGTTTATCAGTTTGGATGGCCTGCCAGTTCATTTTTGCATGGAAGGCTAAGAAATTGGCCTTCCACCTGACAGAAGCCCAAGAAAGTGAATGGAAGGCTACAAACTAGCCTTCCAAATGATGGAAGGCCACTTTGGAAGGCCACTGGCAGGCTACTGGAAGGCTTAATTAGCTTTCCACTTGGGCAAGGGATATAGCCCACACACTTTCAGCAAAACATTTTTATTACGCTGAATTTGTAATTTTGTTGATATCAGGACCACTTTGCTTGGAAGTTGCCCACTAAGTTAGAATTGTTGGCTATCGTGTCATTAATCTGTCATGCACGTATAATCCCCTAACATTTTCCTTAATTGTACCCTATCCTATAATAAATTATTCCCCAAATTACAGATCGGGGCATCAACTAAATCGTTCTATCCGCAAAAAAAGAAATGTCATTTTTCACTTGGGGATTCATTGATATTGCACTACTGTGTGTGAATTAAATGTCATAATTTTATTGATAAAAACATTTCTTTGTCAAATTTTTCTGGGAATTTTTTAGAATGCTATGAGTTTTACAGTAAGAATATATACCAGGGATAATAAAATTATCAGTGACTTATAATACTACCTACTTTTTACCCCAGTAAAACTAGCGACACAACACACTGACATGACTGAGCTCTGCCCGGTGCAGCAGTAAGCTCTGCTGCAGTACATTGTACTGTGTATAGCATTCTTGATGTACACACACGTACATGACAGTAACCTTGGATGTTTACGTACATCTGTTTGGACTCCCATTCCCAAGTTTCACTTTTTCCGTGCACAATTTACCTTACCAGCCAGTCAATTTCGTAAATACCCAATACTAAACAGTCATAAATGAAGTGGAGATATGCATGTTTCTAAAACTGAATCATTATTATTGGGTTTTACATGTCTGATAATTTCACGATTTTGCCAGCCAGCTAAAACTAAAAAATTGTAGTCTCAAGATGCATCAAACACTCCCTGTTTAGCAGAAAAAAGTTTTACCAAACGCTGCCCAATCCGCCAAGAAAAGCATTAGTGTTTGGACAGTGACTTTTAAAGTAGCGGCGATTAATTAATATTATACCGGGGAGGGCCACTCAAAGATGATAGTGTACGCATGCATGACCAATTTTTTTTCAAACACCCCCTAAACAAGTTTTTAGCATGCTTTCCCACACATTTTGACCCCCAAAACAAGTTTTTGTCTAATACAAGTTTTGATGGATTGACAAATTGAACAATTGTTTTGGACTATAGGCCTATGTCATTGTACACTAACATGCTAATCAAGTCTACCCCTCCTGGGTGTATCACTTTATATATAAATAATGACACGATGAATTCATAGTGTACCATCTAGACCTTCAGATTCGTAGCTTGTTACGTGAATCTGGTTGGATTCTCGTAAAGTAGTTTTGTGAGAATATAAAATACCAAAATACACAAGTGTAATTTATAACGGCAGATCGGGCAACGTTATGCAGTATTCATGTCGTATTTGGTTCCGAATTTGGCACCCTAAGTTGATTATTGTGTGCCCTTTCCATGCTTTCTACCGTAAATCTTCCTTAAGTCATCCAGAGAGTCTACATTTTCAGTAGAGGAAACTCACAAATTTACCAGCAGTAAATACAGGGTGAGTCAAAAAAAGTGAGAAAATAATCCATTTTATTTTAGAACTGATTGAACCTTTTAGGTTTTAAAACATTTTATAAATGATATATCCATTAGTGACCTTGTGCGAAAAAATCAAGGAATTAGCATTTACCGTTTTGTTTTTATGACACACTTTATAGCGATACCCAATTTGAATGTTTGTCCAAGAGACATCTAAAATTTGAATGTCAGCCCACTCTGTGTAAGGTAGATTTGGAACAACTGCCATTTTCTTAACCTCATTGGCATTGAAATAAAATGGAGCACCCAAAGTCATGAAAGTGCATGCCCTTGGTCTTGTTTTTAAAGGAGAAGAAACATTATTCCTTGAACAAGTTCATCTGGATTGTTGTTAAAATGGTTTTGAAGGTTCATTATATCAAATCCAGTAGTAAAAGATGATATGTGCCCATCCACCACAAACTGGTCGTAAAGTCGGCATTTTCCATTTTGAGATACAATCAAAAACAGTATATGGATCTCTATGTAAAATATATTAGGAATTTGACCTTTGATGAACCACAACTTCACTTCCAGATGTCCGATGAAGCTGGTTGAGGTGTCATTTTGAAGCTGAAATTGCATTCTTTTAAAATCTGCAATAAAGAGAAAATGATCAGAGCCGACTTTACTACCACTTTGTGGTGGATGGTCACATATATTTACTCACATATTCAGTGACGTTTCTAAAAGGACAGTGAGCAGTGGTATGGGTTGTCAGTCTGAAGAAGATGATAGATTAGAAATGAACCTTCAAAACCAGAAACGTTATTTGTTGTTATTTTCAAATTTACCTTTACTGTAAAGATGTTTATTCTCTATGCGGGTTTTTCAAATGTCGAAAGGAAATGCACACAAATTGAAGTGGGGTGAATTACAAAATATGTTGCATTCGATAACTTTTATTGTCACTAATCATCTAATTATATAAACTCTTTATGACCATTTTACTATTGAACACTTTAATTTTAACATATTCAAAAAACATCAGTATAATTTTGAGTTCAGCGGAATGCGTTATCATGATTAAATAATAATAACATATTTTTATCAAAATTTGACTATGGCATAGTCTAACTTGGAGGGGAATATTGTTTATAATTTTTTCCTTGTCGACATGTGGGAGCCGAGTTTCCTACCTTAAACAATTGTCTCCAATTATGGTTCATTTTGCCAGTAGAGGATCAACTGATTTGGCAAAGTCTTTTGGACTGTCTGGTGCGTGACAAGGATGTGTCTTTTTGAATGCATCCAGCTCTATCAGTGCATCATGGATGCATTGAATGGTAGGAAATTGTGACAAATCCACACCAAACCTAACAATATAACAACAACACACATGACAAATTATGAGGGTTTACCAAAACTGTTATTATGTTTAGGTAAAATTAAGTTAGTATATTTATGGAGTGATAGCATGATATATGAGACTGGAGATGATCGTTTGTTGCATTGCAGCATTCTTACCTATGCCCTGTATAATGATTAGACTTCTCCGTAGTCCACTTGCCAATTGTTCATACTCTGGCTATTGCATTTAAGCTTAAAACTCTGATTCAATTAATTTGTGCGCAATTGACAGATTTTCACATCTGATCTTTTCAGTCACCGTACTCCTACTCCTGGCTCTATGGGGGAGTTCGTGGCCATCTCTGTTGTACTCAGTCAACCATGATTTTATTGTTGTACAAGTCAAGGGCTTTCAGAAAAACTTGGGTGATCGATCTGAATTTGCCTACCTTTTTCTATAGAGGGCGTTTTTCAAAATGGCCGCCAAAATTATTACTTTTGACAATATCTCAGGTTCTGGAGTGCGAGAGACACAATTTTGGTGTCTATACCTATGTTTTTACTACTGAAGGAATCCAATAAGACCATTTCTGTAGAGGGCGCTTTTCAAAATGGCCGCCAAATTAACTATTTTTGACTATATCTTAGCTCCAGAGGCTTATAGAGATATGATTTTGGTGTCTATACATATGTTTTCAGGGTCAAGGAACCCGAAAAAACTAATAGAATATATTTAGAATATGAATAACTTTTCTTTTGAGGGCGCTTTTCAAAATGGCTGCCAAATTGACTAGTTTTGACTTTATCTCAGCTCTAGAGGTCATAGAGACCGGACGTTGGTGTCTAAACATATGTTTTCAGGGTCAAGGAACCCCCAAAAAAACTGGTATAGACTAATAGAATATAATTCACTTTTTTATTGAGGGCGCCTTTCAAAATGGGCCAAATTGACTACTTTTACTTTATCTTAGCGTTAGAGGTTCATAGACCTGGACGTTGGTGTCTAAACATATGTTTTTTAGGGTCAAGAAACCCCAAAATACTACTATATTAGACTTGGACGCAGTAGGGGTGGACAGCCATCCTGAAAAAACCTGCACAGATAATTTACTGGTGTCGACGGAGTACCTCAGAGGCATGGCACCATCATGAATTATCATCTTCAGTCACTAACAAACAAGAAGGGCACGTTCAAGAGATGATGAAGTTCATTGAAAAGAGAGGGTCACCGTTCTCTGCAGAGTGCCCCACAGAGCTCCACAACATTGTCACCAAGCAGGTGATGACATCAGTAATCAGAAACGACGGACTAAATGCGTCTGGAAAAGGGAAGAACAAATATCAGGCTTTCCACAGTCAAGAGATAATCAAGAAATCTGTAAAACTAAGAGAGGGAATCTCAAAACAATGGCCTCAATCAAAGACAAACCCAAGAGAACAGTCCAGAAAGTCATCGCAGCCATGAATATGACTGACAAATCCATCGAAGTGGCTAGAGATAGAGGTCTTGGCACTGATGATCTTCTGACATATGTACCTTCCCCATTGCTGTTTGGTGGTGACGGTTTAATGGCCAAACCAGAAAAGAGCCAACTTGTTCGGGAATTAGAGGAAACCCTCAAGCCTGATGACTATTGCTACCGGCATAAAGATGATTCAACCTTCCTGATTGATGTCATGGCAGCAATCCGCAGAGTGCCTCTATCAGGACTTGCAAGTTTCTCTAATCTGCTCTCAAAGTTTGCAGAAACAACCTCTCTGTATCATCACCATGGCAGATGCGATTATATCTTTGACATTTACCATGACGACCCATCAGTGAAAGATACAGAGAGGTTGAGGAGATGCAGCACAACTCCAGTGGTACTGAGTTCAATGGTTTTCTACATGAGAATGGAAACCTTCTTCCTTTGACATCATGGAGATCATTGGAGCCATGTTGGAGTGTGGTGTGTCAGTGCGGCAACTGTGCTCGTGTAACTTGTCCTTGCCGTGTAGCAATGGTAAAATGCAGTGTATTCTGCAAGTGTCAGAAGACAGATAGCTGTAGAAATCTCCACAACTGACCTGATAGACTATATATATGAGCTAGACTATAGACTATATATATTCCGGGATATTATTGAAGATAATCAAGTTCCTTACAAATCAAATGGTAAATTGGTACGGTTTTCTTTCAATCACAACCTAAGTTTAACTGCCTAATGCCTAATAATGACAGTTTTGGAGGCTCCTGAGAAACTCTGTCGACCAGACGAAACTGTCAGGTTAATAATCATGTGAGCTTAGGTCTGATTTGAATAGTATTATACCATATAAAATGCATTTTAAGCATGGACAAAACCATGTAGATGTTAAATACAAATGTAAGATATTCTTAATGCTCCCATTGGATACTATAAGACCTTACAAACAAAGGTATAGCCACCAAAACTATGACTCTTTGCTTATAAATAACAATGTTAATTTTTGGCGGCCATTTTGAAATTCAAAATGGTTGCCTCGAAGGAGGTGCCAGTGACTAAACAACTGGTCTTATTGGATTCCTTGGTAGTAAAAACATAGGTATAGACACCAAAATCGTGTCTCTACGCACTCCAGAACCTGAGATATTGTCAAAAGTAATAATTTTGGCGGCCATTTTGAAAAACGCCCTCTATAGAAAAAGTTAGGCAAATTCAGATCAATCACCCAAGTTTTTCTGAAAGCCCTTGACTTGTACAACAATAAAATCATGGTTGACTGAGTACAACAGAGATGGCCACGAACTCCCCCATAGAGCCTAGAGTATCCCTCTGTTTGTTAGCTTCCCAAGTGGACTACTTACTTTAGATTGCGGTTAACATGCTTAACACGGTTGTCAATGGATGAGATTGGGTGCATGAGCGCGTCTTGTACTTCCAGGCTTTGTGCTTGCGGTTTAATGGATTAATAAACAAGTATGATTGACAGTGTGTGTGCTAATAGGGACTTTGCCCGTTCAAAGTCCCATTTAAAATGCAAAGTACATAGTCGATTTTTAACTCTGGCTTTCGCGATTAATAAACTGGCAGATTCTAAAATCAGAATAAATGTTCAGTATTGAAGTGGCATTATAATTATGCCATTATGATATGTTGCATTCAATAATATAAGCCTACGTATACTTTACTTTTACTGTCACTAATATAATTATATGAACTTTTTCATAACCATTTTATATTAGTATTTTGATGTAATAAATATCAGTATAATTTTGAGTTCCTGAATGCGTTCATCATGATTAATAACATATTTTAATTTATCAAAAATCGACTATGGCTATATAATGATATGCCAAGCTAAATATTGCATGCTCCTGAAAATACTAGCTTTCAGCACTGTTGTTGATAAAGTTATGTTACTGTTAGTCTAATCCTTATGTTTCATTCTACCTGTAGATCCTACACATATCTGAGGGTAGGGGTCATAATTGAGCTCCCTTACTAGTTCAACATAATGCATAAATGAATACTCTACATGTTCTGTCATTGTGTACCATTTAATGATCACGATTAAGACCCCTACCCTCACAGAAACGGGGAGGGGCTGAGTGGTCATCTTTTGTACGGTTACATTAATGACTTTCCCCACCCCAGGGATACATTGAGGGCATCTTATACCCACTAATGTGACATATAGACCCAAACACACATCACATACACAAACCCACCCCAATATGTAACTTGACCTTGACCGTGGTGACGTTTGAAAAATGGCTTCAAAATCGAAATTTTGGCCTCCATTTCCCTCCCTCCCCCTCACGATGTGGGTGATGGCGGATATTTGTAATGAGTGAATTTTGTCTGCAGCTTAGTGAACAAGTGATGTAATGAAAGATCAAGCACAATTATCAATAATATTATCATCATATCCAATGTTTTCAAAAATGATGATTATATTCAACTGATCCTTTAATTCTTTTGAGGAGTGTAAAACAAGCTACCAAAGGGAATAATCTAGTGTTACCACAGTTTCCTTTTCGGTGGTCCATCACAACCTCTCAAGTGCTCCACCGGATTCTGGCTCTAGCCAACCCACCTCCTAAAACCACTTGCCAGCCACATACCATCAGACCTAACCACTCGGTCCCGTCACAATACTCTGCTTGGTCCATTTAATTATATTTTCAGGAACAGCAGCAAACAAATTTAGCACCTTACACTACATTTACACCATGGTCTATTGCGCACAATGCACCGCTTTTGAAAAAGCTTTTGAAAAGTGATGCAGCGCTCATCACTTTCACATTATTAATATAATGGTATATCAAAAATACTTCAAAGTATAATTCTGGACATCCACTGACAGTGACAGTTGATAATTTTTTCTCAGAGATACCACTTGCTTGTTAAAAAATATCAGGAAGTTACGAAGCGTAGGCACTCATTCATGGCAAAAATCAGGAAAAGTGGCATCTCTGATTTCTTTGAAGTCATTCATTTCTGAAAGTTGATGCTCATAGTCATGGCCAATGCACATACTTTAGGTAAATTAAAATTAGGATTAAAATAATAGATCCAGATAATAGCAGCAATGATAGGTCAATACACATCATGTCAAGATAAAAAACAACTGAAGTTTCGAGCAGATTAACTACTCTCCTTCAGGGACAGACAACAAAATATAAAAGCAAACAGCGAAAACTACATGCTGTAGTTTAAAAACAAATTCAAGTCAAAAACTGAAGGCAAGTTTAAATAGAACTCAGTAGCAAACAAGACAATAAGCTCAAAGCAAAATAAGCTGTGTCTTAACGCAATGAAAGCAAGCTCACTACGCAAATTCTAATATTGAACCTATTCATCCTTGTGAAATATTAATTTCCAGTCCATAGACAACAATCAAACATGACAGGGTCTTTTGTTTGTGTATTTATTTTTTATCACATTTTTGTGTGACCCAGTTGCTCTCACAAAATGCATGAGCATAAAGTTGACATAACATCTTCCCAAGATATTCCAGATATGAATTCCTGATTATAAACTTTAAAACCTTTACAAAACCATACGTGCACCAAACATGTTGGTTAAGCCCGATCCTGACTCCACTTCGCAGCGCGATGCGATGCTGCGATGCTTTTTAAACATCGCGTGATGAAATTAAAATGTACATTTTAATTTTATCGCACGATGTTGTGATGTTTTAAAAGCATGTGGGGTCTGCATCTCCTTTTAAGGTCATTCTACCGACCTTGATTTTCCAGCATCCAATCAGAAGCGATGCAAAAAAGTTGAACATCGTTCAACTCCATCGCGGACCGAAATTTCTATCGCGCGATGCGAATTTTCACCGCTGAGCTTGTAAAAACCTGGCTCACATTACAGTTTTTATAGCATCACAGCATCGCATCGTGCTGCGATGTGGAGTCAGGACCGGGCTTTACTCCTTGCTTTTATCTTCAAAAATCAACATTTCCTTCAAAATTTATTTAGTTTTTTTATTGCATTTTATCAAATTCTGTATCTTCTGAAGTGCCCTGGCGTGGGGAAAGTCACATTTTATTATTGCAAAATGATCTCACCTGTTGGCATTGTAGACTTGTGGTACCAGACAACAATCTGCCATAGTCACATCATCACCAACACAATATCTCCCAGCAGTATTTTCAAGGAATGTTTCCAGTGCGCGGAATCCCTTGGCAATCATATCATGGCCCCATTCTGTTTTCCTGTCGGCACCTATTGCTTTCAACACACTCAGATTCTTTAAGAAAATACAAAAAAATGAACATCTATGTAATGTTGTGCTACCATGAAACTGTCTTAATACAGGCTGTATGAAAATGATTGGCACCCAACAGGTTCTACTGATTATTAATAATTAAAATGTTATAAATGGTCATAAAACTATAAATTTAATCATTTCAAGATAATTCAATGTCACATTAAAACTGACAGGTGCCAATCCTTTTGATACAGGCTGTTGTGGTTGCAAGTTTTATCTGTTATATAATCATATATAGAATTTTATTTGTGGACACTTAAGATTCAGGTTGTCATACTTACGCGCTATTTGAACCAATCGGAGGTGCATAGCAACAACGGGACTGATCGATTCTAAGCCCTAGGTAATCCTTGTAAAATGTAGGATTTAATTGATTAAAATTTGGTATACTTATAATAATATATTTATTTGAATTGAAATGTTTTAAAAGAATGAGAATAAAAGTATTGTTTTTAGCCGCTGTCTTGCATCTGTGGTCTCATATAACACGCAACATCATTATGTTTGGCGTAAAACATTGAGGTGAACAAAATAATGATGTCGCCCGTGTTATATGAGACGATAGATGCACACTAGTGGCTAAAAACAATACCTTTATTCTCTAATTTGTACATGACTTGCAACACATGGTTTCATACTTACTTGAAGTGGCTGAATACCGCCTGCAATCACTTCACATATTTGTCTAACCTACAAACAAATAGACATAGACATAGATTCTATTTAATATATCAAAATGCCTAACCATAGGAATAAATAGGGACAGAGGTACCAGATAGGTTGTCGTCCAAAGATATGAGACAATATTTTTTTTCATTGTCAGCCTATTTTACATTTGACCTCAAATGACACTTTGACCTTAGTGTATGATCTTGAACACCACTATTACATGAAAGTTCCTATAGTGTAGCTATGGCCCAAGTTTGATATAAAATTGGATCGATTGAGCCCATATTTATTGGTCGAGCTATGAGTTTTAAAATATTGGATGAGACGCGAGTTTTAAAATATTGGACGAGACGCAGTCGAGTCCAATATTTTAAAACTCATAGCTCGACCAATAATAATGGGCTCAATCGATCCAATTTTATCATTATTATGTTTTGGATCCAATATTTTCACACACTTGGATCCATCAAAACATAATAATGATTGCAACTGGATTTGAATTGTTCACACAAGTCGGCTTAAAGATGAATACCACCAAGACGAAGTTCATGTCTTTTAACCAAGACCATTAGGTTAACACCAGCACAAATAATGGCACAAAGATAGATGAAGTGAAAGACTTCTATTCAAATATCTCTAATATATGGCTAGCACAGAGCATGATGTCAAAACTTGTAAGGCAGCCCTCGAATTAACCCATGGCAGTTTGCTGTGGGAGCCCATCCCCACTGCCGTAATGCCCTCAAAATATGTCCTTCACCCAAGGCAGTCACTTGCTGTGTCCTCTAATGAAGTTGCCGTCGGTGCCCCAGCCCTGCCCCTTCATCATAAAATCATCTATCTATGTTTGTGTGTGTTTTCTTCACTTTTGAGAAATTGCCCTGGTGCCCTTCTCAAATTTTCAACAGTTGCCATGATGCCCTCTTGAAATATTACAAACTGCCGTGCTGCCTTGCCTTTTCAGTGAAAATCCAAGGCAATTATCAACTTGCCCTAAAAAAGTTGCAGGGCCCCTTCAGATCCTTAATTCGAGGGCTGATGTAAAGCAGTGGCCTGTGAGCAAGGCAGCGGCTTGGAGAGCATGTAACAGCCTAAGCAAGATCTGTAAGTCTGCTCTACCAAAGAAATTCAAACTACAGGTCTTCAGTGCAACAGTGGAGTCTGTGTTAACATATGGATGCAAATCCTGGACCATAGCTCCCAAACTATCTAAAGAGCTGGATGGCTGTTACACTCGAATGCTTAGGGCAGTGTACAGCATCCATTCTCTTGGTCAGGGTTGTTCCATTCATTGCACTTACCCATTTCTCATGTCTGACAACGGGGACACCCTCGCAAAGTCCCTATTGGTTTGTACAGGACTTTTAGTTCCACTCAATTTTCTCAGCATAGAAAACACCAATTTGCTTTTCCTTTTGCATTCATTGGGAGTTTATTCCCTTGATAAGAAATCAAACTTTTTGAATTGTTTTACCAAGAGGTATTTATTTATGACATGTTTTGTGATTTACTCAATTTGGGAATGTGAGTGGTATATCAACATCTCATTACCTAATCAATCTTGTGCACACACTTTTCCAAGGTTCAGACAAACGCAACAATGTATGAAGTCTAGTCCTCACGGACTTCTCCAAGGCATTTGACCTGGTAAATCACAATATAGCTGTTGAAAAGTTGATTGCTTTGGGGGTCCTGGGGGCTATCGTTCCTTGGGTTTGCAGTTTCCTCAATAATCGCACTCAGTGTGTGAGATATAACCAAACCATGTCTGATTATGCCCCCTTGCGTGCTGGTGTCCCGCAAGGTATCAAACTTCGTCCCATCATTTTCCAGGCTGTCATCAACGACGCTGCTCAAGGTTGCAGTTCTCACTACTGGAAATATGTTGACGATCTCACATTCGTTGAGAATGAGAACCGTGCGTGTAGTGAGAAAGGCAACCTTCAGTCTGATCTTGTTGACTTCCTGGACTGGACTGTAAGTAACCACCTGAAACTCAACCCTGACAAATGTCAAGCCATTCAAATCTGTTTCATGAGAAACCCACCTTCTCATCCCATTCTGAAGATAGGCCATTCATTGCTTTCTTTTGTTTCATCTGCCAAAGTCCTGGGCATCTTCATACAGCAAGATCTTAAATGGGATGCCCAGGTGGATCACATGTGCAAGTGTGCTAACAAACACCTCTTCATGCTTTGTTCTCTGAAACGTTTTGGTTTCAACGTTTCGGAGCTGACCCCAGTTTACGTTGGTTACATACATTTTGGAATACTCTGATGGCATTCATCGCTCACTGTTAAACAATCTAGTACTCTTGAGCGTGTCCAAAAAAGGGCATGCAGAATCATTTTGGGTACTAATTATATTTCGTATGATAATGCAGTTAGTGCATGTAAGCTAGACTCTCTCTCTGCCATGAGGGAACAACACTCGCTTAAGTTCTCGCAATCGCTTGCTAAATCAGAGCGTACCAACATGTTCTTGTTCTATAGTTTATTAACCACAAAGTACTTTAACCACCTGGACACTACTGGTCATCTAATAGCATTTCTGATTGGTTGATTAACTTGAAATGCTCATTTCAATTGCCAATTATGACTAGGCTTTCAACTATTTATGGTCAAACTTGCATTTGCATATGATTGGTTCAAAATTAGACACAATATTCATTTTGGCCAATCGACATGTAGTTCTCATGGGGTTTTATACTTACTAATGCTCTCTGTTTGGGGTCTTTTGGAAGCAGCGCTGTTCCTGATCTAGTTTCCTCCAAATACTCCATGATAGAAAGCTGTAATCAGTTACAAATACACAAATAGTTATTAGGGAATCCTAAACCAAGATTATCAGCTGCAACAGTTTTATTAACATTTTTTTAAATTATTTATTTGGCAAAAAGAAGCAAATGTAAACATTGTCAACTCTTTATCCTATGCAATTTATAATCAGAATGCAGTATGTTGAGAGAGTCATCTGTTGAGTAATTAACTTCCTTGCTGAAACTTGTACAATTCCTTCATTTTATTCAAGTGGATGTTAATTGAATACGGCAGAATGCCGAAAAATGGATCAAGTAAAATGTATTGGAAAGTTGAAAACAAAAGAGGTTGTGCATGTGACATATCATCCCGTAAATATGGTGGACTACTCAAATGCATTGAACAAAAGCATGATTGCAATCTACCGTGACAATTCATCTCACACACATAACAAATGCACTATGATCAAATAGGTTAATGACAACATTTGATTGAATGGACTACACTGTGCCATAATTACGGTGAAGGACACCGGTTCAAATCCTTTTTTTGGAGTCAATCGATAAAAGCATGCAAGGCCTCTATACCTTTGTGTGATCCCTACTCTAATTCAATAAAACAATATTGGCAGCAGCGGAAGAAACACATAATATGTCAAGGTAGTAGCAGTCCTACTGGTTCACTGGAAGTTATAGAATCAGGCTTCGTTGCTGTATTCACATTATTCATTTTCAAAATTATATGAAAATTAATAAAGCAATCTCTAGCAAAATTGCATTACCCCTCCTACAAGTAAATTAAACTGTAGCTAAATAACTGTGGAACATACATCTCTCTCCCCTTACAGCTGAGGGTACTCATATACAATGTATTTTCAAATCGACTGTGGCAGCTACAAATTTACGCAAGTTGAGCGATAAAGGACAACAAAATTAACCTTGCAATTAAAATTAAACTCTGCAATGTTTGTAACTACAAACTGTATGTAAAATTCTTATTCAGTTGGTGCGTCTTGTCAAGAATACATGCAATTTGATTGGTTTTCACCTATACATTATGACACGATAGTGGATAGTCATATAAGACAGTGAGCGCGCCGACACACAACGGCGACACGCTTGTAGATCCTCAATGATCGTGCGCTGTGTTCGCGTAATACACATGCGCGAATTAGGACCGCGGTTTAGCAGCTTAGATGTTCGTGACGGTTTAGTTCAACATGGATGTCCTGACAAAAGTAACTTGTATTTTTTTCTGAAAAAGGCAGTTGACCCCAAGAAGAGATACTTCCGGGTCGTGTTTTGTCAGATCGTAATTCCCCGGGAGTTTCCTTGGTTTTACTTATACTAAACTGAATAAGAATGAGAACAAAAGATAGGATTTTGTCTTTTGCCAATCCAATAGTGTCATAATGGAAGGGCTGACCAATATTTTTATCGTAGTGGATGCTGGTGCAATCATATCTTTTATTCTCTAACTGTTTCACGTGTGGCCGAGTGGATAAGGCGCCCGACTCATAATACATAGGTTGTGAGTTCGAGCCCGCCGTGCCAACGTGTTGTGTCCTGGGCAAGGCACTTTATCCTCATTGCCTACTGGGGGATGGGATTGGGTTGGATTGGATGTTTGTATAGATGTTTGTTTCAATGTTGCAATATTGGCGCTGATTAAGCTGCTGCCTGCAAATTGCATTGTGTCTGTTTAGTTGTGTTTAATGTGCAATTCTAGCAATTTGACCTGCGGGTCACCATTAGAGTTTGAAATAAAACCTTCCTTCCTTCCTTCACAAAAGAATTTGCATCTTGTAAACAGTATATAAGTCAGTCTGTTATGGTATTAATGCATTATACATTGTAACTAGTGTCAGGTAGGGAACAGAACTTCTTAGCAAAATACACCCCAGATCAAGAAAATAGTCCCAAACAGAAATGTTTGGTAGACTCATAACCGGTGCGATCTTACCTTTCCGATGTTGATTAAGATACTTCTTGCATCGATCCCGAGATGCGGAAAAACCAATAGTCATTTTGTCCCACATAAATGAATAAATAACAAAAACCCCGATCCCCGGTGGACTCACCCAAAAGGTGACGTCACACCATATGATAAATCCCTTATCCGACTTGGGATCCCCTACCGGACCAACTTGTAGGGGTGGCGAGGTCGGGATAATCAACATCGGAAAGGTAAGATCGCACCGGTTATGAGTCTACCAAACATTTCTGTTTGGGACTAGACTCAGTACATCGGTCGATCTTACCGTTCCGATGTTGATTAAGATACTTCTTGCATCAACATCTGAAAGATCGATCTAGCAAGTAACCGGACGGATGGAGGTACAAGATTGGTCAGCATCTGATCAGGGATCGGGAGCAGGTAACGGTGGTTTTCGCGAGGTCAGAAAATATTTTTCCCCCAACGGTCGGGAAACAAAAAAGACCACGCGATCACAGACATAAACCTCCTTACTTAATAAGTTTGGTGGTTAAGAATAGCGACACTGGTTCTTACCATGCTGAGTATTCTGTATAGTCTGAAAACCTGGTACCCGTACACCACCGTATTATGATCGCCGAACAATGTCCCGGTAAACCTCCCGCCCGTCTCTGATTACTAACGAAACGGAAGTATCGTAGAGAAGGCGAAGGTGGCTTCCGGGACACCGCCTGCTAGATCTCCTCAAGGGACAACCGAACGGTATACCCAAGATGATGAGATAGCTCGTGTCGAGTGGGTCGGGACGCGAAACCTTCGCGATCCCCCGGACCCCACCAACACCTGGACCAGCCATTGCGACAGCGGCTGGACCGAAAGGCTCTGTAAGGGTGATGAATGCGGTCGTGAGTCCCTCGCAAGGCTTGTGTTCGGAAGAAATAGTGCTGCAGCGCCTTATCGGACACCCCAGCCTATCTTTGGCTTCAGCCGAACCTTGCCCAACCCTGGGGATTGGAGAGGGACGAATGTCGGTATGCACCGCGCCCGTTCAGTAGTCACGAGAACAGAGCGCCGAAACAGTGTCGCCCAGTGTTTGTGAACACGGAAGCTAACCTCGAGACCGTGTGCAACTCAGCACCGCCGTCCCGAAGCCAACGCCAAACCGGAAAGCCATCTTGAGAGTTACGTATTTAAGCGTCGCTTTTGACGGAAGGTCAAAAGGGTGACCCTTAAAGTAATCTAAGACTGTGTTGGGATCCCTTAGGAGGATCACTTTCCTTTTTGGTAGACACTCGTTGAACATACCATCGAGGCGTAGACTAATAAGGTAACCATCGGCTATGATAGTCTAACCCGTCTCGAAACCTCGGTGAATGGAGAGGACAGCTGACTTATAGCTGGCCCCAGTGGCCCGCTGAAGTCTTGCTTGGAACTTTTCTGTCAGAAACTCCGGAACTAGCAGCACAGAGGCTCTAGCGGGAGAGCTATTTGTCTCATTGCACCAAGCGTAGTATGGAGCCAGACTCTGGCTATATCGCACGGAGGGTAGACTTCCGTCTAGCCCGGCGATGAGAAAAACAGCTTCTGATGAAAAGTATCCCTCCGCTGCGTGTTCCTGGTAAGGGCCATGCAGCTAACTGCAGGTGCTCTAGTGATAGACTGGTACCTCCGCTCCGGGCATCCGGAGTAGATCTGGTACTCGGGAGTGCCAGCGGCCTTGCCGCTAGCAGAATGACAATGCAGTCTTCCCACCCGATCTTGGCCACCACCCTCATGAGTAGTGAGATCGGAGGGACTGCATAAGCTGTCATCCTCCCCAGTCTATGGACAGAGCGCCCACGGTGAATGCTTGGGGTCCGCGACCCTTGAGCAGTACACCGGCAGTGGATGATTGCGATGAGATGCGAACAGATCTTTCGAGGGGTGGTACATCCCCTTGAAGATCGCTCTGAGCGACTCTGGAGCAAGGGACCATTCTGCTGGTCCCGACACCCTTCCTCGTGACAGATTGTGCGCGAGGATGCTGGTGACGCCCGCGATGTGTATCGCTCTCATCGTAATCTGCCTGAACTTGCACCACCCTATCAGGTGTCGTGCATGCAGGCTCAATCGTGGTGGCCCGGAGTCCCCTTGTCTGTTGGGGTAGGCTACCACGGTTGTGTTATCCGTCAGGACAACGGTATGTGATTCCACGATCACCTCCTCGTAAGCGAGGGAGGTTGATGTGAAACTCTGTCTCTATGGCCCCATAGGCCCGAGACGGAGTCTCGTGGATGTGGACCCCCAGCCTCGCTTTTGACGCTATGGTCGTCACTACGTGACATACCGGGGTGCAGGAAACCTGACACCCTGGGTCAAATTGGGCTGATGGGTCCACCACCAGAGTTCCTCTCGCGATCTCCGACAACGGAACCGCGAGGGAGATTGGGTGACGACTGGGCCTGCAAGCAGGCTAGAAGGTGTAGTTGGGTAAGCCTAACGTAGAAACGGCAGTACAGTACGAGGTCTACCATACTGGCCATTAGGCCTACCACCTTCATCCATGCCACAGCGGGTTTTGCCCGAGACTCGCCAAGAGTCAGGCACACCGCACCATGTTAAATCACCCGCCGGGTGAGAGCACCGCGAACCCCTCCGTGAGGGTGATCTGGGCCCCTACAAATAGTGGTTCTGCGTCGGGACCACGCTGGACTTTTTTGAGCTGATCAAAAATCCAGGGTCCCGCACCCACGGACTATCAACCCCATGAGACCCGTAGTCTTCAGTGGAGTGCGTCCGTATATGAGCCAAACGTCCAGGTAGCAACTGATGTTGACACCCCTGTGCTTCAGGTACGCTGCCACCGCTCTGACCAAGAGTGTTAAACACCCTGGGAGAGATGGACAGGCCGGACGGCCGGTATCAAAACTGGTAATTTTGATCCTGTACCTAGGAGCGCAGATGCCTCCGATCTTGAGAGGCGATTGGCATATGCAGATAGGCGTCCGAGAGATCTAGCGATGCTGTTCCCATGCCCCTGACGGGGCAGGCTAGCACCGAGGCGAGAGTCCCCATTCTGAACCTCTTGGGCCTGAAGAACGTGTTCAACAGCCTGCGGTTCCGGATGGGGCTCCTGTCGCCGGTCTTCCTTGGAGCCAATGGCTCCAAGATCACCCGTAGAACGGGGGTAGACCGGGACAATCGCCCGCCGTGAGAAGCTGTGTGATCCCTGTCAGTAGTGCCCGACGCTGGGGCCGTCTGACGGCACTACTGTGGACCTCTGAAATGTGCAGACGAATGTGGGGAGACTGGGTTGCCAGTCTGTAACCCCCACTCACCACTGACCATACCCAGGCGCTCAAAAGATGGTTTCCCACCTCTGGGTGAAAGCCATAAGCGGTCGAATCCACTGGGAGATCCCCTGTGGAAAAACCGCTGAGCCCCCAGGAATGCTCTGCCTAGCTTCCCTTGGAAGAGCGCTTGCTCTTCTTCGGGCTTGCCAGCTGTTCCTGTGCTACCCTTGCGCCTCCAGAAATGGGTGCTGCAGAGGTAGTGGGCTCGGGTACTGTTGGTGGTGCACGGCCTGCTGAAGTCGGAGCTCCTACCCATGGTAAGGGCAGTTTCCGACCTCTTCAGAGTGCTCCGTTGGTAGCTTCTTTGCACGGTCCTCCACCGTGGCGCAGAAGCATCCAAAGAGAAAAAGGACCCTGCCTTTCCATCGCGTTGAGCGATTGGAGTGGCAGGCCCCTCCCCGGGCGCTGAGTGGACACCCTATGGGCTAGGCCCATGGAGCTCTCGTTGAGGCTAGCTGTTAGCACCGCTAATAGGCTCACCTGCGGAAGAGCTCAGATGTTGTCTGAGCGTGATACGCTTGGCGACATCTGGGTCCCTCTCGGATCCCCTCAGGTAGGTCCGTGGTCCTCCGCGTTACACGCAGAGGAAGCGTGCAAGCACGCGGCGTCATAGCTCTACTGAGCTCGACAGCCCACGATATCTACCCGTGAGGTTTGCCGGGAATGAGAGTGCAGGCGTCCCCTGTGAGGAAGCAGCAGCTGAGCATCCTACTGAAAGGATCCCTGGTCCTCCTCCATGGACTCCCCTTAGGGGGTGTCCGGAGGAAGATCAGTGCTGTTGCTCCCTCGCGGGGCAGCGGGGAAGGAGATTGTAGTGATGTCACTACCGGACTCAGCTTCCGACTCCTTTCCCTCGCCCACAGTATCCGTATCATGCTCCGATGATGACGGTAACTGAGGACGGGCATCTGAAAGCGGGTAAGAAGGCATAACCACTGTGTGGCTCGCCGACTACCTGCCAGCAGAAGAGGGAGGACTCCCGCAAGACCCTGAGGTATCCGCCATGGCACCACTGGGTCCGCGATGCTCTCGCAGCCGTCGCCCTAGCGCTTAGCAGCACGGGCCTACCCTGATCAAGATCTGGGTTAGCCCCATGCCGGCTGGCCTGGTCAACAGCTGATGTTGGTACTGCGTGGCCATCGCTAGGCGACACTTGCCACGGTGCTAGGCCGTGGAAGAAACACCCTGCGGCGGGTACCACGGGCATACCCAGCCGGCAGCTGACCCTGAAAGGATCCGCCACCAGGGTAACCCCATGGTACTGCAGTACCAGCACGCCTCCCCTTGTTGCCACAGAGACTGTGGCGACTAAGGCGGGTGCTGCGGTACCGGTGCGGTATCAGCGTGGGTACCCGTGAGGGTTCCCAACTGTGGACCGCTGTACCCTCGCCACACTGCGTTCCCTGTTTGGGGGATCAAGCTGTGTGCTGGCGTGGTACCGGCGCGGTACTAGCATGGGTACCCGTGAGGGTTCCCGGTTGTGTACCGCGGTATGCGTGGTTCCAGCGTAGGTGCCTGTGAGGGCTCCCGTCTGTGTACCACTGTACCCATGCCTCTCTGCGTTCCCCGCGAGGGGATCTAGCCGTGTGGCTGGGTACCCCGCTATTCCGGCTGTCCCTTGGCTAGAGGGAGCTTGCCTAGTACCACGGGTAGCTGAGCGTGTATACCCCCGATCAATCACCTCGCCACCTGAATAGGCAGCGTCAATCAATGGAGCTATGCCCTGTTGATTTGACAGTGATCGATCAAGAGAGGGTAATTGACCCATTGACGGTAATGGATCACCCACGCTCCGCTGGCTCTCGAGGACATAAGTGGGTTGTTGATCAGCTAGGCTGTTCAAGCTACTTACTGTACCCTCTAGAGCTTCGCCCAAGGTCGCTGTGTGTGGCGGACCACTCACGGCAGCTATGGGCGGGTGCATAGCGGCTACCACTGAAGTCAAGCCGTAGCTCGTCTTTGTAGCTGCCACCGAATGCACCTGGGTCGCTGTCCCGTGAGAGACTGCGAGCCCAACCCCTGAATAATCGCCAGCCAGTCCCTGTGGACAGCCAGCAGCTATTCTAGGGCCCAGGGTATCACTCGGCGGTCCCGCCATGGAACGCTGCCGTGTGACAACCCCAGTTGGTTCTGCTAAGACTACACCCACAGCGTTAGCCGCGGTATCGTCTCTGCTTGAACCCATGCATGCTAGGGTTCAACCCAGGCAAGCCCGGGTACCCTTGCATGCTGCCCGTCGCTGGCTACTACTGTGGCTGTTTGAGCCCGTAGATATGCCTGCAACAGACGGGTGTACTCCTGCTAAAAACCCGTGAGGATTTTCGCTAGAGGACTGGTATCCTCCTACTACAAAACCCGCTAGGGTTTTCGCTGGTGGTTACCGCTCTGCTGCCTGCTACTTTGCTCCGACATATAGTCAGTGCTTTCGCTGGCTGCTGAGCCTTTGGCGCTTAGCAGTCCCGAAGGAACCGCCTGCTTGTCCGGGGACCGGAGCCCCTTAAGCAGACCTGCCATGACCCATAGGGGCTGTCACAGCAGAATCTACCGTATGGACTGGTATCCTCCTGCTGCAAAACCCGCTAGGGTTTTCGCTGGTGGTTACCGCTCTGCTGCCTGCTACTTTGCTCCGACGTATAGTCAGTGCTTTCGCTGGCTGCTGAGCCTTTGGACGCCGCTTAGCAGTCCTCGAAGGAACCGCCTGCTTGTCCGGGGACCGGAGCCCCTTAAGCAGACCTGCCATGACCCATAGGGGCTGTCACAGCAGAATCCACCGTGTCGACCTTACCAGTGCCCTTGGTAGATTTCTTCTTCGTCTTATGGCGATGACGGAGCCTATCCCAATCGTCAAGCTGGAACTCGGAGAGTCCTAAGCAAAAGAAAGACATCTAGAAGATCGTGAGCACTCCCTGAGGGTGAAACAGAGCGGGTGTGGGTCCCGCTCCGTCACCAGGGAAGGGCAAGCCCGACAGGGCCGAGGCTAAGCGAGGAGAAAAGGGAGGGGGCACTACCCCCCCAACACGCCGACTCAAGCCCAGTAAGCAAACCTGAGCACGGAGGCTGGTCGCTAACGTTAGTGGTAAAGTAAGGACTGGCTAACTTTAGTACTAAAATGTCAGACGGGTCCCTACCAATCCCCACCGTATGAATATCTGATTAACTCGCCTTTATTGGACGGTAATGAAGACATAACGATAGAGTAATCACCCTAACATAGCAACAATAACCTACCATTACATGAAATACAATGTGTATGTACAAACATCTATTGTAACTTACAGGCTGCAATGGTTGTTTTACGTGGGAAACAAAATGAATGGCGCCAACGAAGCTGCCATTTTGAATTGCTCGTGTGTCCCGTGATACAAACGGAGGCACGATATGTAGCTAAGTTTTGGATCGTTTTTTGTCACTTTTTCGCCAGAAAATGCCGTCAAAACTATCCTCAGCCGAACAATACCGGTTTGGTTTTACCTAAGGTGTGAAACTACAACCGTATATCTTGCCTTGGTCGAGAAATTGATACACAGTGCTATGAACAATCGATAGGCACGTCTGTGTCAGTCGGAGACCAAGGAGGATAAGGGACGATCATATGGTGTGACGTCACCTTTTGGGTGAGTCCACCGGGGATCGGGGTTTTTGTTATTTATTCATTTATGTGGGACAAAATGACTATTGGTTTTTCCGCATCTCGGGATCGATGCAAGAAGTATCTTAATCAACATCGGAAACGGTAAGATCGACCGGTGTACTGAGTCTGGGCTATTCCAGTTAAAATCCACATTACCCATATGGAAGATTTTGGAAATATCTGCCACAGGGGGAGTATGTTTTTCAAAAGTAATTGGTCAGGGTTAATCATTTTGAAACCCATACTCCCCCTGTATTATGGCTTTACCTATATCTTCCACAACTGGAAGTTACCCAATTGTCTATTCCATTCAAAAGTCACACTCCCTCTGTGGAAGACTTAAACCCACAGGAGTATTGTGGATTTTAAATGGAATAGCCCAATGTACTTGAGAACTTACTGATTGTGTCAATTTCATTCCATCTATTTCCAGACAGGGAACCTGACCTGAAGGATTCACTGCTTTATATTCATCACCAAGCTGAAACATAGAACCAAACACATCAAATGTTACTTTTAACCCCATGAGAACTACATGCCGATTGGCCAAAAAGAAGTTTTCATTATCAATTGGACCAATCAGCAACATTGTTAAAATAATTTCACCACGCAAAAAATCAGGATTATTTATTTGCAAAGCTCCATTCTGATTGGTGACTAAAGTGAAGATATCATGTAATTGACCAATCAGAGGCAATGTTAGGTCGGCAGGTAATGCTCAGGGGGTTAACATTATTTTCGATCTTTCTTTCGGGCTTTCGATCGATGGCACCATAGAGGAAGGTCGTGAAAAAACCCGCTCCAGCCGAGTGTAAATTCTAGTACAATGGCCCCGAAAAACAAGCAGCGAGGTCAATCAACTCGTAGTGCGCGGAATGACCGCGGGCAAAACTGTGAATATGTGCCATCGGATTCTGCGTCGGGATCTGATGAAGATGGAGATGGCGGTTTTGAACAATTTGTTAGAAAGAAACTAATGGAAATATGTGTTGGCCAGAAGAAGCTGGAAGCAGACCTTGAAAGATCTATTGAGTTTAATAGCTCAAGAATTTTGGAGTTGGAAATTTTCAAAAAATCGCAAACAGACACCGTTAACAAGCTACAACAAGAAGTTGACTCCTTGAAAGAGAAAGTCAACAAACAAGAAAGATTCTCACGGAGGAACAATTTTAGGATTGTAGCAGTTGACAGCCGTGAGGGTGAGAACTGTGTTAGAATTGTTAAAGGTATGCTGACAAATAAGTTCGGATGGAAAAGTACTCCGAATGTTGAGAGAGCACACAGAGATGGACGAGAACAAGATGGCCGACCACCTCATATCTTGGTCAAAATGCTCTCTTACCAGGACAAACTACTCATAATGAAGAAGTCCAGAGAATGTCTGAAAGATTCAGCGTGGTTTATTGTTGATGATCTAACTCTGGATGATCTGCAGGAAAAACGTAAGTGGAAAGACGAGGTGAAACAGCTGTACGATAGCGGTACAAAACTGAGATTCATCGCCGGAAAATGGCAGAGGAGTGACGGCCAGATTTACAACTTTGATGCAGAACAAACCCCGGGGAATGAATTTTCCTAGGAACTTTTCTACGGAATATCATTGGCTTCAATGTGTTTTTGTTTCTGTGACTTTTGCCGCCGGGAGACTGAATGAAGACGAGTACCGGTACTATGGAACATAAATATGGAATAATTATAACTTTTCGCGATGTGACTGTAAATTATCCACTTTCGTTATCTGTACAGTAGCCATGGACTGTACTTCGATTTGACGAGAACTTTTCCTGTAAAAGAAGACCTTTTAAAATGGATTCTTAAACGGATTTATACTACTTTCTTCGTTAACAAGTCGCGGTAAGATTATGTTGTTGTGTTCCAGTTTAAATTCATATTTATGTTGTCAATGATGCGAGTAAATCTTCGGACTTTTATACCAAGAGACAGTGTTAGAAATTTTGTCTAACCTTTGCTACACTGATTATAAATTGACTTTTGATATATCATATATTGAGAGAAATACTTTTCTAATTATAATATGTAATGTCGTGAACATATTTCTTTTGCCATTAAAATATTGGGTTGCTTGGTTTTTACCATATAATGCACTGGGTGAGAATTTTTAATATGGCTGTGGTTTGCCACGTTTTTTTTTTTTCCCGGTTGTCGCCAGTGCAGCGTGTTTTAGCTACACCTGCACGTACGGTCGGTATACAGTCAAGGGGTGCCGGGCTGGGCCCTTGGCTTGGCCATGCCCATGTTGTTGCCATCTCACCGAGTGCAATACTTTATGGAATTTCCATACTTTATTTGATGCTTTATATTTATGCTGTTGTTTTATTTTTGATATGATTTGAGCGGGTTTTGTTTGTTTTTCCCTTCCTCAAGTTTCAGATACGACAAGTTCTTGCGCGCACGTATCTGATTTTTCTAAAATACCTTTTTTTATTATTATTATTTTTTTGGTCTGCTTATTTTTGTCAATCAGGTCTATACATTTTTAGCTAATCTTTTTACTGCTTTCGTTCTCGTAATACCATGAATCATGTATTCGCAATTTTTCACCTGTGCATGTACATTGTGCATAACTGTGATCCCTGTGTGCCCTTTCGGTATGCTTCTTCCCATGTTCAGTCTCTTTTGTTTAGAAGTGATGATCATTTTGATCAACGTCCCTGGGGCTGCGCAGGGATTCACAGTTGTGGTTTTCTTTTGTGTGATGAGTATCATAGCCACGATAACAGGTGCGTTGTCTTCTGCATAAATTGCATGAATAACAGGTGGGAGGTTGTTGATCTGGGCCGTGGTTGCGAGACTCAGTGCTTTCAGATTTACATAAACGATTTTAGCAATTATCCTTCATTATTTTTTTTAGACCCGATTGGCAAGTGTAGTGATCGATCGCATGAAATTACCCGCTTTTTCGGGTATAACCAGTCTGTTCCATCATATCTGGTTTATAGGCCAAGGCCTATTTTGAGTAACTTTGGCATATTTGCCTTTCAGAAGTATTATGGTTGCATAAATGTGTGTATAAATAATATGAATATGAATTCTTTAAATGATATCTATAAACATGGTAACACTTATAAACATGATAATGTTTCAATATTATATCAACAATATTATAATTATGTCAAATACGTGTATGTTATGCTGTACAATAGAGTTCCTTTCATGAACCAATTATATATGCATGTATTGGTGTGGTATTCACAAGTTTGAC
Organism: Amphiura filiformis; assembly: GCF_039555335.1. NCBI lineage: Eukaryota > Metazoa > Echinodermata > Ophiuroidea > Amphilepidida > Amphiuridae > Amphiura > Amphiura filiformis. The sequence continues at coordinate 61,147,725 of NC_092632.1, forward strand.
TCTTCTGCCGGTCTGGTGAAATACAATCTTTTTCCTTTAATGTGCACTATTCCTTCAAACGTACTTTGTGTTTTGATGTTTGCAAACAATTTTTTATTTTTAAATGAGTAATCCACGTGGGGTTAGTTTTTATTCAATGAATGTTAGAGGTTTGGGGGATCGTGTCAAACGTGTTCAAGTTTTTTTTCTTGGCTTAAAAATAGACCTGCTGAAATATTTTTGCTTCAGGAAACTCACTCTAGTTTTAATTTTGAGCAGGAATGGAAAGATGATTGGGGTAATGCAAATGTTTTATTCTCTCATGGCACCTCCAATAGTAGAGGAGTTTGTAATCTTTTTAAAAACTCTTGCAATTTTGATTTGGTTAAAACTTACCATGATGAGGATGGTAGATTTATTATTTTGGATATTACTTTAAATAACCAAAAGATTACTGTTATTAATGTTTATGGTCCAAACAAAGATGATCCTCTTTTCTTTGAAAGTATCCATAGAAAGATGAATGACTTTGATTGTGAGTCAATTGTTTGGGGTGGGGATTTCAACTGTGTTCTTGATGTTATGATGGATAAAAAAGGGGAAGGGCAAACACATTGTAATTCACGTAAATATATTAATGATATTATTACTGCATATGATTTAGTTGATATTTGGAGAAGGAAAAATCCTAATGTGTATAAGTATACTTGGCACTCTAATAGTAATCCTCCTGTATATTGTCGTCTAGACTTTTTCCTTGTATCGTTTAATTTATTGTCTCAGATTGATAACTGTAGTATTTCTACTGGTTTTAAAAATGACCACTCATCAGTTGATATTAACATTGTAACATCTAATGCAGCTCGTGGACGTGGGTTCTGGAAGTTTAATACTTCACTTTTGCATGACATAAATTATGTCAATTCTGTGAAACGCTGGATTGATGACATTGTCAAAAATGATGATAATAAAGATCTGAATCCGAATTTGCTTTGGGATTATTTAAAATGTCATATTAGATCAATGACAATGAAATATTCTGCAAAACTTTCCAGGGAGCGCAAAACTCTTGAAGCTAGATTGGTCAATAAGATCAATAATCTTGAAGAAAAATATAGTTCTGACCCATGTGATAATCTTTTAAATACTATTAATGAGTGTAAATCTGAGCTTGAAGACATGTATAAGATTAAAGCTGAGGGTTCAATTATTAGATCAAGAGCAAACTGGATTGAGCATGGCGAGAGAAATTCAAAATATTTCATTAATTTAGAAAGGAGGAATCAAAGACAGAAAACAATCTCTAAATTGTATAGCAGTGACTCCAATCAACCAATTACAGATCCCAAGGGAATTTTAGATGAAGAAAAGAAATATTATCAGAATCTCTATAGTTCATGTAACCCTCCTGATTTTAATTATGATGATCTTTTTGATAATAATGATAATATTCCCAAGTTGAATGATGACATGCAAAAACAATGTGAGGGTCAGGTGACCAGAAAGGAATGTCTTGATGCTTTAAAAACAATGCCTAATAACAAAACACCTGGTACAGATGGTTTTCCCCTGAGTTTTATAAATTGTTTTTAATGATCTAGGTGACATTTTAATTAAAAGTTATAATTATTCTTTTCAGAATGGAAACCTTTCTGTTGATCAGTGCAGAGGCATTATTAATTTAATACCTAAGAAAGACAAAGACCCATCTTTTTTTAAAAATTGGCGCCAATTTCTCTTTTAAACACAGACTACAAAATCATCACAAAAATTATTGCTCTTCGCTTGAAACAGGTTCTTCCCAATATCATTCATAATGATCAAACAGGTTTTCTAAAAGGACGCTATATTGGTGAAAATATTAGGCTTGCTCTTGATACAATTGAGTATCTGAATGATAATAACTTGCCAGGGCTAATGTTTTTAATTGATTTCGAAAAAGCGTTCGATAAATTAGAATGGTCTTTCCTGTTTAAAACTCTTAAATTTTTTAATTTCGGTCAAGATCTTATAAGATGGGTCCAAGTTTTCTATTCAAATATTTCGTCTTGTGTAACAAATAATGGTCATGGATCCACCTTTTTTCCATTATTATGCGGTCTTCGTCAGGGATGCCCGCTTAGCCCTCTCTTATATATTATTTGTAGTGAAATCCTGAACTGTATGATCAGGAATGATAATATTGTGAAAGGTATTAAAATTGTTGATAAGGATATTCTTGTAAGTGCATATGCTGATGACACTACGATTTTTATTAGGGATGTTGATTCATTAAAACAGATTATTTGTATCCTCAAGAAATTTCAATCATTTTCAGGTCTTAAAATTAATTTTGATAAATCTGAGCTTTTGGCTCTTGGCTCTTTTCGTAGAAACCCTCCCAATGTTAGTGATATTGATCTGTCATACACCATTCAGCCTGTTAGACTTTTAGGAGTACTTTTTGATTATAATCTAAATAATACTTTTGAGTTAAACTTTATGCCCAAATTAAAAAAAACTCAAAGAGATTCTTAGAATTTGGTCTATGAGAGATCTCACTCCAATTGGCAAAATTACCATTCTTAAATCTCTTGCTCTCTCACAGCTTATTTTCCTTTTTTCGGTTCTCCCAAATCCGCTTGATGCATTTGTTAAGGAATTGAATTCTATTATTTTCAAATTTGTTTGGTCAAACAAACCTGATAAAATTAGAAGAAGTACTATTATTGGGAACTACGAGCAAGGCGGTCTTAAGATGATTCATGTTCCATCCATTATTAACGGTCTCAAAATTGCTTGGGTGAAACGCGTCTTCTGGATACGAATGATAGTAGTTGGAAGTATTTTTATAGACACCATTTACAGAATTTAGGTGGTAATCTCATTTGGGAGTGTAATGTAAAACCTTCTGCTAAATGTATTAATCGTATTAAAAGTAATTTTATTAAAGATGTTGTAAATGCATGGTGTTTTACGACTTATGATCCTCCTGCATATAATTTTAGACATCAAATTCTCTGGAATAATTCTTCTATTATTATCAATGGTAGCACTATTTATAGGCATGTATGGTGCAGTAAAGGGATTAAGTTTTTGGAAGATATTTTAGATGATGATGGGGAATTTTAGCCTTGTCACGTTTAAAAGATAAGTTTAATTTGAAGTGTACCTTTTTGGACTACTATTCACTTATTTATGCCATTCCAAATAAATGGAAAAGAAGTGTCAAGAGGGGGGAGGACAATGATAATATTAATTCATCTCAGGAGGAGATGCTAGCCAGAATTACGTAAGACTGTTAAAGTGTGTAAAACCATTAGTGATATCTGTATTAGTAAGCTCTTCAAACCACCAATCGCTGAGGAGAAATGGTCGTATATCTTTGATAATATTGATTTGAATTGGTGTGATATTTATCAAATTCCATTTTCCTCCTCCCGATCGTCCCAACTTAGATATTTCCAATTTAAAATTCTTCATAGGTACCTTGGTACCAATAATAATATGTTTAAATTTGGTTATGTTGATTCCAATTTGTGTTATTTTTGTAAACATGAAGTTGAGACTATACAGCATCTCTTTTGGGAATGTAATGTTGTAAGAAATTTCTGGAATGATGTTCAAAATCAAATCATAAAAAAACAGGTTTACCTGGACATGAAGAGTGTTTTGTTAGGTATTCTTGACCCAGATGTGTCCAAATTCAACTTCCTTGTTCTTCATGGGAAAAAATTCATTTATGATGTGAAATATAAACAAGGTTCTCTAAATATTTCTTATTTTATTAGGAGGCTTAAGAAGACTGCTAAGGTAGAAAAAAGCATGTCATGTACTGGCAAAAGGTTAAATGAATGGCATAAACGTTGGAACTCCATTTTGTAAAATAATTATAATTGTATACCGTATCATGTTTATTGAGTACAAATGCATTGTTGTTTATACATATCACATATCATGTTTTCTATGATTATATTATTCATGCTACGTTGTATGTAACCTGCTGATAAAATAAAAGCACGGTGTACCTGGTGTATACTGTGGAAAGAAAAAAAAAAAACATTATTTTCAATAAAATACTTACAAACAAATCAACCATAATTAGCTCCTATATAGATTAAAGACCCAAGCTTACACTTTCTTCCCATTTCTAAAAAACATCCTTGAAAGTTGAATTTACACGTTTTAAGGACCTTTTAAACACCATATACTTGCTTGTGAATTGAGCACATATAAGGTAAAAATATCCATAAGGCCACATAGCTGCCACAGCCATACATTAACTGTACATAATGTAGGCTTTAAAGTCGGCTGAAACTTCAACATTATGATCTAAGTAAGAGGCAATTAAAATCAAATTTAGAAGAGAAATAGGTACAAGATAAGAATTGGCACAACATTTTATATTGGTGCAACCTTCTGATCTATATGAAACCATTCAATGTACCGTATTTCGTCAAATAAAAGCCCCCAGGGGCGTTACATTTTCCCAAGGGGGCGTTTATTCAAGGTCAATTTTAGAACGATAATTCCTGTTAAAATCATTATAAGGTAAACTTAAAACTCACGCTAAAATGACGAACTATGAACTAGAAACACTGACTTCTGGTTCACTTCCGGGTTTCCAATCCAGATTTTCGTCAAAAAGTGACGCTATTATCGACCATGTGGGCAACTTGGTAAGTTTACAACACAAGATAGCATGGAAATATCGGCATTTTTTAAACATCTTGGTTGAAAAAAGTTGTAGGGCGTTTATTTGAGGGGGGGGACTATTTGACTAAATACGGTATCACAATGACACACATCTAAAATGCATTAGAAATAAAAGTTGTTGCAGCTTCAAGTTTAAGTTGATCTGTTGAGTTGTGAGGCAAACCGGTCTGCATATACAATGTACATACCTGCTCCCCTTTCAGCAAATTGACACCTTTGTAGTCATATTCAACTCCCTTTATGGCAAGAGCTACAAAGAAAGAAACAAAATGTGATTTATTCTACAATACGGGTAACATGTTCATATACATTGTTCTTGACCAAAGAATGAAAAAGACAAAATGTGACGTGTCATGTCAAAAGGAGACACTTTTGGGCAGGATTGTAAATGGAGAAAAAGTCAAAAATCTGCCTGGGGTGATTATTTCACAATTTGGGTTTGTTGCGAATTTGTGATGTTATTAATGTTAAGAGCCAGTCTCCCTTATTATGTACCCAAATCAGGGGGGTTGTGATACAAAAAAAAATAGAATTTTCTCTAAAAAATAATTTTGGTACATATTAGCACCAGCAACTCACATGTAAAATATGAGCGTGCACAGCGCCCTCGTTCAGCTTGAAAAAATTCTTGAAATTTCAGCCTCTCTGAGCCTTACTTGCAAATGGTAAACTTTGGAGGTGCATAACATCGCATGCGCCATCATCATCCCAACCTGCATTTTGCATTTTTTTAAAGTACCAAATGGTTACATTACAAAAACCAAGAAAAAAAAATGGGATCTTGATGGCGCACAAAATCAGCAAATCCAATGATTTGATGAAAAGCGCCCTCGTGCAAACTTCAAAGCATCATAACGGGCTGCGCCATCAAGATCCCAAGTCCGAACAAGTTTGAAATTAAAGACCTCCATGGCAAGTTTCATTTTTCAGCAACATTTTTTGGGATTTCGATTTGGCGCACAGAGTTAACAGAGGTCAAAGGTCAAAATTTCCTATTTTCGCACATTTTTGCACGCCTGTATTATTGCGCGCCAACGTCACCTGACTCTCCGAATAGGATTTCATCAAAGAAGAGGTAATTCTCTGCAAGAACTGAAAAAATTAGCTTGGGATCTCTTGATCTTCATATTTTTCTGATTTTTTGAAAATGGACTTAGCCTCATTTTGGAGGTCAATTTGACCTTTTTTTCCCACTCACTGCACAATGTGGGCTTTTTACTGCATCACAAAAAGATGCGCCAACAAGATCCCAATTTTATTTTTCATCGTCTAGCTTCTTTGGCGACCAGTAGACAAAAAACAAGCAACAGCTAATTGGGATCATGTGGGCGCACTAATATAAAAGAGGTCAAAGGTCACGCTTTGTGCCAAAGTGATGCATATTTGCCTATGTGCAGCAGAAAGTAAAGTGGAACTTTGACCATAATAAAATGTAATGCGCCAACAAGATCCCATCTTACTTTTTGGATGATTGGATAAAGGGGCTTATGTATAACTGATAACAAGTTAAAAAAAGTGGGATCATGTGGGCACACTAATTCAATAGAGGTCAAAGTTCATACTTTGTGCCGAATTGGCATTACTTTGCCTTTGCCTATGTGCGCCAACAAGATCCCATCTTACTTTTTGGATGATTGGATAAAGGGGCTTATGTATAACTGATAACAAAAAAAAAAAAAAAGTGGGATCATGTGGGCGCACTAATTCATTAGAGGTCAAAGTTCATACTTCATACAAAATTAAACGATTTTTAGCCTAAAGTTGCCGAATTCAGCAACCTTTCACTCAAATTTTGCAAAATATGACTAAGTATTTTGACAAAATTTTTTTTTACTCCCACCAACTACCATGATGGAATCAGCATCATCTGAAATGCACTCACACAAGTTTCTATGAGACATGTCTGGTGATCCCCATTGAAAAAAAAATTCGGCACAAAGTATGAACTTTGACCTCTATTGAATTAGTGCCCACATGATCCCACTTTTTTTACTTGTTATTAGTTATACATAAGCCCTTTATCCAATCATCCAAAAAGTAAGATGGGATCTTGTTGGCGCACAATTATATTGCGGGTCAAAGTTCCACTTTTGTGCTGCACATAGGCAAAATAATGCCAATTCGGCACAAAGTATGAACTTTGACCTCTATTGAATTAGTGCGCCCACATGATCCCACCTTTTTTTTTACTTGTTATCAGTTATACATAAGTCCCTTTATCCAATCATCCAAAAAGTAAGATGGGATCTTGTTGGCGCACATTTTTATTGCGGGTCAAAGTTCCACTTTCGTGCTGCACATAGGCAAATGTGCATCACTTTGGCACAAAGCTTGACCTTTGACCTCTTTTATATTAGTGCGCCCACATGATCCCAATTAGCTGTTGCTTGTGTTTTATCTACTGGTCGCCAAAGAAGCTAGACGATGACTAATAAAATTGAGATCTTGTTGGCGCATCTTTTTGTGATGCAGTAAAAAGCCCACATTGTGCAGTGAGTGGGAAAAAGAGGTCAAATTGACCTCCAAAATGAGGCTAAGTCCATTTTCAAAAAATCAGAAAAATATGAAGATCAGGAGATCCCAAGCTAATTTTTTCAGTTCTTGCAGAGAATTACTTCTTCTTTGATGAAATGCTATTCGGAGAGTCAGGTGACGCGTTGGCGCTAATAATACAGGCGTGCAAATATGTGCTAAAATAGGAAATTTTGACCTTTGACCTCTGTTAACTCGGGTGCGCCAACGAAATCCCAAAAATTTTTTGCTGAAAAATGAAACTTGCCATGGAGGTCTTTAATTTCAAACTTGTTCGGACTTGGGATCTTGATGGCGCAGCCCGTTATGATGCTTTGAAGTTTGCACGAGGGCGCTTTTCATCAAATCATTGATTTGCTGATTTTGTGCGCCATCAAGATCCCAATTTTTTTCTTGGTTTTGTAATGTAACCATTTGGTACTTTAAAAAATGCAAAATGCAGGTTGGGATGATGATGGCGCATACGATGTTATGCACCTCCAAAGTTTACCATTTGCAAGTAAGGCTCAGAGAGGCTGAAATTTCAAGAATTTTTAAGCTGAACGAGGGCGCTGTGCACGCTCATATTTTACATGTGAGTTGTTGGTGCTAATATGTACCAAAATTATTTTTTAGAGAAAATTCTATTTTTTTTTGTATCACAGATGGGTACATAATAAGGGAGATTGGCTCTTAAAAATATTGTCTGATAGTTTCAGACCAGAATATAACTGGCATCTTGTATTTTTTGAGACATTTGTCAAGGTAATTCCTACTCTCAACATTGTCAATGATATTTTTAAAGGCAGATATCTCAATTTCAATTTTATAATTCATAACTTACGAACTCAATATCTTCGCTTAGGAATGTCCAATTTCATTGGGGAAAAAGGCACCGTGGAGCAAAATATCTCTTTATTTAAGATGTAAAAACCTTAAAATTGATAACCTGCTCAAAAGTGTCTCCTTTTGACATGACACGTCACAAATAAGCCGTAAAGAGGATCTGAACCTTGGGATATCTGAGTGTCTAGTTAGCTCAATCCATATGGTGTTCGTATAGTGTGAGAGGTTGCGGGTTGAACCCTGGCGGTGGTTAGTACGCTCTAGTGGTAACTAGATGGACGGCGGTTCTCGGATGTCGCTGTTTTCGACACACAGCGTCGACCGTGATGCCTCCACCAAAGGGAGCGATGTGGCACTCAAAAGTTAATACAAAGCTTCAAGCCTCAAGGGCAGACTAAATTTGACCTCAGATGACCCCTAGAAGACTCCGCTGTCCCGATTACCTGGCTGATGGTGACTGTACCTACCAAGTTTTATGCCTATATGACATTTTTTACTGATTTGACCTCAGATGACCCCCAGGTGACCCCAACATGACCTTCCTTCCAAAAATTTGGCTTTAAATGTTGACTATAAAATATATTATCCTGTTTTGCCAAATGAAACATATAGCTAAATCCTAATAATTCAGTTAAGTGGAAATAAAAGTCAGGTCTGAAATCGATATTTAAAAAACAAATCTCTACACACAACTTCGTTAGTAGATAGAACAAGGATAGGGCTTTTTGTAATATAATTTTTTTTTAAATATCAACTTGTATATTAAGGCAACGATGCGTCCTTTTAAGCTCAATTTTCACATTTTTAGCTCCAAAATAGGCGAAAATTGTAAACAACACAAATTGGGCTGTTGCCATGGCAAGCTGAATTTTCAAAATGCATTTTTGTAACCTTCAACCAAAGTCCTTTCACCTCAGCAAGAAAATATTTTTGACTGGGGCCAATCCTACTAAATAAATATCTGATATTGCACTTACAATAATTGCAGGACTTCAAGAAAGTCAAAGACTTGGCACAAGTCTTTAGCATAAAGCTAAGAGTTTGCTCATATTTTATGACAATTTTGATATTGGTTATACCATATGGTTATACATGTAAAGATATTAGAAAATGTGTTTTCCAAAAATTAGTCTTTGTACAAGTCTTTGGGCTTGATATTACCAAAAATTGACCAAATATTAAAATTTGACTTTAAAAATTGTCACTTACAATAATTTTTAACTAAAGGATTAGGAATTAGCTCTATATGTTTCATATGTCCACTCTGAAGTTCAAAGTGACAACGCGCGCATAGACAGCGCGTAAACAGTGCTGCGTCTCTGCGGCACGTATGCATGCCTTCAAAGTCTGCACAATGTGTGCATCAGCGTCGGTACTTTGTACTTCAGAGTAGACTGACTGTAGTGCTGTATTTTCTGGAGTAAAAAACAATGACATTATACATAGCACTAAAACTGGCAATTGCTTTTATACGTGTTAAGGGGGTACTACACCCCTGCCCAATTAAAAAATTTTGTGCCTATTTTTGCATTTTCTCAAAAATTATAGCGCATTGGGGACAAGTAAGATATGTATATTATAGGGGCAAGTAGTACAAGTACTGCACTGGAAATTTTATTTCAGCACAGACAACAGTAGTGGAGTTACAGTCAAAAATGAGGAAAACCAATATTTGATCAATAAATCAATAACTACTTGCTTTGAGTTGCTGAATTTTCAGTACAGTAGTTGTAGTCCTTGCCCCTATAATATACATATCTTACTTGTCACCGATGTGCTATAATTTTTGAGAAAAATGCAAAAATAGGCACAAAATTGGCTAGGGGTGTAGTGCCACCTTAATCATACCAAATTGTAAATTGCACCCGAGCTCCTACAGCTCTCCTTTAAATAACAACATTCCAGGAGTATGATTTACTGAGCTCCTCACTACTTGAATCCCTAGATGTTTTAATACAGATACTACTTAGTAAACTCAGGAGAGTGATTAAGGGATCTAAAATGAGCGTTTATTGCGTTTCGACAGTATTTTTTGTGGCACATGAGAGCACTTCAGACCTATCGAATTGTATTCTGAATACGAAGAATGTCTTTCTGATATCAAATAATTTTCATTTTTTGAAAATCACAATATAATACAAATTTTATGACAAATTATAAAAATTTGATATTTTTCAATTTTTGATATATAACAGTCCTCAAAAGTAAATTATATAAATCTAATGATATATTCTTAAAGTGTATGTAGCAGGGAGGAAAAGTCGACGGTCAATTGAAAATTTTGACCTTTCATATTGAAGATATGGATTTTTTTCCCAAAAAGACCTAATTTTTTTTGTGTTTTGGGAAAAAAATCCATATCTTCAATACGAAAGGTCGAAATTTTCAATTGATCGTCGGCTTTTCAACCCACCTACATACACTTTAAGTATAAATCATCAGATTTATAAAGTTTACTTCAAGTACTGTTAAATATCAAAAATATCAATTTTAATGATTTGCCATAAAATGTGTATTAAATTATAATTTCAAAAATTCAAAATTATTTGATATCAGAATGACATTCTTCGTATTCAGAATGCAATTCGATATGTCTGATGTGCTCTAATGTCCCAAAATAAATACTGTCCAAACGTTCATACCCCAGCCCTTAACAGAGCTCCAGCAATTTTCAAAAATGAAGGACTGTAAAAGAGCTATATATACTCTAATCAGACAAAAATAGACTCCACTGAAAACCCACAATTTGGACCACAATATTATCATTCAAATAACTGCATAAAAGAATGGTCACAATACTATACTTTCATCACTCAGTAAGAGAAGATTTACTCACCAATCCTTACTCTCCATGAACAGGAACTTCTGAAGTAGGAATATAACACAGGCTGAGAACAAAATTTATCAAAATAATATATCATAATTTGCTTTAGAAGCAAAATGATCTTAAAGTCATAATGTACGATCTTATGAATTTGGTTAATTTTTTTCAAACCTGATTTTTTGCATATTTGTAATGTTTACACATGTCACAACTTGCACCTAAATGGAATCAGCCAAATTTGTTGTGTTTGTAGGTAAACAGAGAAAGTTAGACATAAAGTCATAATTCAAGAAATTATGACTTTATGTCCATATAGAACTGTGTGTTAAACGGCCAAAATAACAAGCAGTGATTTTTTCACGTTACCTCGTTATTTCAGCTCAAAATGGACAGAAACCATTCCCGATCATTATTACTAGTTTTATTTCAGCATTTTGAGTATATAATGACAAATTTAAAACTTGAAGGAAATCGTACATTAAGCCTTTAAGTAAAATTTCCAAACGGCCCGTCAAAATCACTTCCCCCCTCTCGGACTGCTAATCGCTTCCCCCCTTCTCGCCCGCCAAAAAATCTTTGCCCCACCTTGCACATGCCAAATTTTTTGGATCCCAATTTGCAAACCTTATATGGTCTAGACATATGTTGCGAGCGCAGCGAGCAGGAAAATTTGCATATTAAAGCGTTTCCGTACTGTTTTCTGAAGACTTTAGCATTTTATTTAAAACGTGCCCCATGAATGTGTGCCAAAAATCGCTTCCCCCCAGTTGTAGTAACTACAAATTTCGAACGTTTGAGGACTTGTTCTCAAGTTGTAGAAGGTGCCATAGGGTGTCTTCAGTGTTAATTGTTTTCATTATAAATGTCGCAACATATTAATATTGACAATAATTACCAACCTGTTTGACCTCTCTCCATATTCATACATTGCTCACCTGTGTTTTCATATCATATTTTGTGGTGAAAAATGATTACAAATGTGTAATTTGCAGTCATTTTTGGAGCAACGATTTCTTCGTACCGACGGCTAAGTGTGTATGTGAATGCATATTAAACACATACAAACACATACGCAGTACCTGTTGTAACTCCCGGTCGGAGCCGGGAGTTTCAATTATTGGAACTGCTTCCCCCCCCCCTCGGCTCGCCAAGAATTGATTGCCCCCCCCCCCTTTCAGCTCAACAAAAAGTTCTTGCCCCCCCCCCCCAATTTTACCCTCCCCCAGGGCTCATAATTATTGCACAGCCCTCTTATACATTGTTAGTACATGCATACACAGTCAATTCACAATGAATGATTATAATTGTAACAAACATGTTGATGTTCTCACTCACCTTGGTTGCCATCTGAGATTATTGCCACTTGTTACGTGATAAAATGAAAACACAGTGACACGTTTGTAGTTCAAAATTGGTCTCTGGTAAAATACAAATTCTAAATTTCACAGAAAAAACAGTTTGCAGTTGCAGCACTTGCACTCGACACTGCTATATACCGGTAGTCTCATGCTGTACGTCATTGTGTTAATATGAATATTAATGAGTAATATCAGGGCCACTTTCGGGTCAGCCAGTGGCATATTAAACCACTCCGGCACTGGGCAGTACAGTATGGCGCGCGATGGCTGGGGTGTCTCCGAGTGGGTTTTTCTGGCTGGGTATTTTGGCTAGAAATAAAATAATAGTTCATAATATTACAAGGTAATTGGTAGAGACAATTAGAAGAGTTGACACGATATTTTTCTCGCTCGCACAAATCAATGAGCAGTTAAAATTGGCATGAAGTGCCCATGATGGTATCAGGCATCACACGTACGTGGTATACAGTACTAGGCTACGTAAAACCCTGGTAAAACCCAGTAATTACGGTAGCCTAAATGTGATCGCGGGGAGGGGCCCAGAAATATTCTTGACATTATCTTACTAATTTAGGTCAACTGACATGTTTGGTGATAATAAGGCTGTAGTAAAATTTTGGGGAAACAATAAAATTGCAACTGTGGCTCAAATTGTTTTCTGTCACTGCAACGAATGCAAGAGAAGACCAATAAGGGACGCACCATAAGATATAAAGGGAGGGCTTGATAGTTTTATGGAAAAAAATTGTCTCGCCATCTGAGCAAAGAAAAGATTTCATGTCAAGGGTAGGAAAAAAATTACAGTTTAATTAAGGAAAATAATTATTGACGTCCTATTTTATTAGTTTGGCTTAAAATAATGCATATTTTCTCGCGCTTTGCGCGAATTTGTTCCAGCATAGGGCTACATGTATGATAGGCCTAATCCACGGGAGTCAATCTTGATGCGGACACGGCACTGGTGCGGGCCTACTGGGTTTGGATGTGAGGATGTCAGCATGAATGATGATGTATATCACAGATTATAGAAGGGGGCTAGATGTTTACGCACCAGAGTTATATATTTTTCAATATCATGGATAGGGCCTTTTCGCCTGGTTCCATTCACGGGACGTTGAAAAGTATTCTGAAGAAGAAGAAGAAGGGCCTATCCTTTGAAAAAAATTCTGCACAAAAACTCACTAGGCCTATATCATTTAACCTAAAGATACTGCTTTTTACGGCACATGAGAATTTAGGTGCTATATAAAACGTTAAAATGGTAAAAATATAGACTTAGGCGGCAAATATAAAACAACATTAGGCCAAATAAAAAAATAAACATGTTTCACGTCCCCTCCCGCTTCCTTTTTTGAGGTTTTCTCAAATAAATTTTATTTTTTGAAATTCAGTTATAACTTTTCAAAAAATATGTCTAGGAAGTTGGGATGCTTTCTATAGCCTTGTTAAGATACAAGAAACATTTTAGGAAGGTTTTGTGATCATTAGAGGGGTGTAACTCTCAGAACAACAAATAAAAAAGGGCCTCCTCCTTTTTCCAGGCATTATTGTATGTACGGATTGTACGCTAAAACAGCTCTAAGTATGGGTATTTACACCAATTTTGCGATAAAAAATAGAAAATAAAAAGCCCCCTCTTCCTCCTTTTTTTCGAAAACCCGGACGTGAAACATGTTTTATTTTTTACTTAGCCTTATAAAGTTGTTTAACCAATGCACACAAATGGCTGAAAATAGAGAACTCACTATTCAAATTTCAATAACGATGAAAACAAAAAATTGAGTCTCATGTTAATGAAAAAAAATTCTTCACCAAGGTGTTCAAACCCCCCCCCCCCCAAACAAAAATTGCTTCACCGAGGTGTTCCAATTATGCTTCACCGAGGTGCTAACCGGGGTGCTAAACAAATCGACCCAACTACCCTACCCAGTCGACAGTCCCCCATTGATATCTATTGGTGCGTCCCTAACTGTCGTGTAACTTGTATTCGCGTAGACGTTCAAGGCCGTGTCAGGATGTGGATGTTGCCACATTGAAGTAGTTAAAATAAATAAATGAAACTAATTTTCCTCTTTGAAATCGAATTGTTATTTTCAGTACCCGGTCATTTTTCTACGAATGTTATTTCATAATCACTCATTATTCTATAAAACTGCCTACCTACCATATACAAGATTAAACAAACAAATATTTTATACGGTATAATAGGCCAAATAATAAGAGCTCACAGACTCACTGGTAGTCTCGGGTTGTTTGTGAAGAAGATTGCTAAGCCGAATAAAAAAAGACCCCATATGATGTCGACTGTCTCATATTTCATAATTATTGTTTATAAAGAAGCCCCCCTTACTATATTTAAAGATAAAGAAAGACCCCTTTATTTTATTGATAATTAAATGTCAAACTCTCTGGTAGTCTCATGTCTAAATGAATCCCTATATGCACACAGATCTATATATCATGGACATGATAGAAAGACCCCATCGCCCGGTAGTCTCATGTCAACATGGTCAATGAAATAAATATCCACGGACATGATGTCGACCGGTAGTCTCATATTAATGAAAACAATATCAAGGACATGATACAAAGCCCCCCTATATATCGACCGGTAGTTTCATGTTAATGAAAAAATGTACTCACGGACATGATAGAAGACCCCCTATATCGCCCAGTAGTCTCATGTCAATGAAATAAATATCACGGACATGATAGGAAGACCCCCTATGTCGACCGGTAGTCTCATGTTAATGAAAACAACATCACGGACATGATAGAAAGCCCCCCCCCCATATCGACCGGTAGTTTCATGTTAATGAAAAAATGTACTCACGGACATGATAGAAGACCCCTATATCGCCCGGTAGTCTCATGTTAATTAAAAAATACTCACGGACATATAGAGAGCCCCTATACCGACCGGTAGTCTCATGTAAATGAAAAAAATATCACGGACATGGTAGGAAGACCCCCTATATCGACCGGTAGTCTCATGTCAATGAAAAAATATACTCAGCATGATAGAAGACCCCTATATCGCCCAGTAGTCTCATGTCAATGAAATAAATATCACGGACATGATAGGAAGACCCCCTATGTCGACCGGTAGTCTCATGTTAATGAAAACAATATCACGAACATGATAGAAAACCCCCCTATATCGACCGGTAGTTTCATGTTAATGAAAACAATATCACGGACATGATAGCAAGACCCCCTATATCGCCCGGTAGTCTCATGTCAATGAAAAAAATATCACGGACATGATAGGAAGACCTCCTATGTCGACCGGTAGTCCGCTCACGTTAATGAAAACTATATCACGAATATGATAGAAAGCCCCCTATATCGACCGGTAGTTTCATGTTAATGAAAAAATGTACTCACGGACATGATAGAAGACCCCCTATATCGCCAGGTAGTCTCATGTTAATTTTAAAAAATACTCACGGACATGATAGAGAGCCCCCTATATCGAACGGTAGTCTAATGTCAATGAAAAAATATCACGGACATGGTAGGAAGAGCCCCTATATCGACCGGTAGTCTAGTCTCATGTCAATGAAAAAATATACTCACGGACATGATAGAAGACCCCCTATATCGCCCGGTAGTCTCATGTTAATTAAAAAAATACCGGTACTCACGGACATGATAGAGAGTCCCCTATATCGACCGGTAGTCTCATGTCAATGAAAAAATATCTCGGACATGGTAGGAAGACCCCCTATATCGACCGGTAGTCTCATGTCAATGAAAAATATACTCACGGACATGATAGAAGACCCCTATATCGCCCGGTAGTCTCATGTTAATAAAAAAATACTCACGGACAAGATAGAAAGACCCCCTATATCGCCCGGTAGTCTGTCAATGAATAATATATCACGGATATGATCGGAAGACCCCCTATATCGACCGGTAGTCTCATGTTAATGAAAAAACATCACTGACATGATGATAGGAAGACCCCTATATCGACCGGTAGTCTCATGTTAATGAAAAAACATCACGGACATGATAGGATGACCCCCTATATCGACCGGTAGTCTCATGTTAATGAAAAAATATACTCACGGACATGATAAAAGACAGCTATATCACCCGGTAGTACAGTCTCATGTTAATTAAAAAAATACTTTCGGACGTGACCCCCTATATCGCACGGTAGTCTCATGTCAATTAAATAAATATCACGGACATGATAGGAAGACTCACTATGTCGACCGGTAGTCTCATGTTAATGAAAACTATATCACGAACATGATAGAAAGCCCCCCTATATCGACCGGTAGTTTCATGTTAATGAAAACAATATCACGGACATGATAGGAAGACCCCTATATCGCCCGGTAGTCTCATGTCAATGAAAAAAATATCACGGACATGATAGGAAGACCCCCTATGTCGACCGGTAGTCTCATGTTAATGAAAACAATATCACGGACATGATAGAAAGCCCCCTATATCGACCGGTAGTTTCATGTTAATGAAAAAATGTACTCACGGACATGATAGAAGACCCCCTATATCGCCCGGTAGTCTCATGTTAATTTTAAAAAATACTCACGGACATGATAGAGAGCCCCTATATCGACCGGTAGTCTAATGTCAATGAAAAATATCACGGACATGGTAGGAAGACCCCCTATATCGACCGGTAATCTCATGTCAATGAAAAAATATACTCACGGACATGATAGAATACCCCCTATATCGCCCGGTAGTCTCATGTTAATACAAAAATACTCACGGACAAGATAGAAAGACCCCCTATATCGCCCGGTAGTCTCATGTCAATGAACAAATATCACGGACATGGTAGGAAGACCCCCTATATCGACCGGTAGTCTCATGTCAATGAAAAATATACTCACGGACATGATAGAATACCGCCTATATCGCCCGGTAGTCTCATGTTAATACAAAAATACTCACGGACAAGATAGAAAGACCCCTATATTGCTCGGTAGTCTCATGTCAATGAATAAAATATCACGGATATGATAGGAAGACCCCCTATATCGCCCGGTAGTCTCATGTTAATGAAAAACATCACGGACATGATAGGAAGACCCCCTATATCGACCGGTAGTCTCATGTTAATGAAAAAATATACTCACGGACATGATAAAAGACCCCTATATCACCCGGTAGTCTCATGTTAATTAAAAAAATACTTTCGGACGTGATAGAAAGACCCCCTATATCGCACGGTAGTCTCATGTCAATTAAATAAATATCACGGACATGATAGGAAGACCCACTATGTTGACCGGTAGTCTCATGTTAATGAAAACTATATCACGAACATGATAGAAAGCCCCCTATATCGACCGGTAGTTTCATGTTAATGAAAACAATATCACGGACATGATAGGAAGACCCCTATATCGCCTGGTAGTCTCATGTTAATGAAAAAATATCACGGACATGATAGGAAGACTCCTTATGTTGACCGGTAGTCTTATGTTAATGAAAACAATATCACGGACATGATAGAAAGCCCCTATATCGACCGGTAGTTTCATGTTAATGAAAAAATATCACGGATATGATAGGAACTTCTACCCCTATATCGCCCGGTAGTCTCATGTCAATGAAATAAATATCACGGACATGATAGGAAGACTATGTCGACCGGTAGTCTCATGTCAATGAAAAAATATACTCACGGACATGATAGAAGACCCCCTATATCGCCCGGTAGTCTCATGTCAATAATAAAAAAAATACTCACGGACATGATAGAAAGACCCCCTATATCGACCGGTAGTCTCATGTTAATGAAATCAATATCACGAACATGATAGAAAACCCCCTATATCGACCGGTAGTTTCATGTTAATGAAAACAATATCACGGACATGATAGGAAGACCCCCTATATCGCCCGGTAGTCTCATGTCAATGAATAAAATATCACGGATATGATAGGAAGACCCCCTATATCGACCGGTAGTCTCATGTTAATGAAAAAACATCACGGACATGATAGGCGGTAAATGGTAACAATACCCACCAAGTTTCATGCCCAAAGGACAAATATTAGAATTTGACCTAAGATGACCCCAAAATGACCTTTAAAAAAAAAGCATCTATAATTTCCTGACCCCAATACACCTTTTCACCAAGTCCCATCACTGTACATTAGCACATTATGCAAATTAGCTGTACTTCATTTGCATATTTTGCGCCGAAATCTACTGCATAACAATTGTATTCCACCAAAGTGCATCACACCACTTCCGAGAAATAGCCTTCTCAAATATGTGACGGACATTTTGACGAAATGACCTTCCAAACATTTCTATATGTTGACTGTAGCCACCAAATGTCATGCCCATACGACAGTTTTTATCAATTTGACCTCAGATGACCTCTGGATGACCCCGGATGACCCCAAAATGACCTTCCAAATATTTGGCTCTAAATGTTGACTGTACCCACGAAGTTTCATGCCCATCCAACAGTTTTTACTAATTTGACCTCAGATGACCCCTGGATGACCTCAGATGACCCCGATATGACCTTCCAAAAATTTGGCTCTAAATGTTGACTGTACCCACCAAATTTCATGCCCTTACGACAGTTTTTAATAATTTTACCTCAGATGACCCCTGGGTGACCTTGGATGACCCCAAAATGACCTTCCCAAAATTTGGCTCTAAATGTTGACTGTACCTACCAAGTTTCATGCCCCTACGACAGTCTTTACTAATTTGACCCCAGATGACCCCAAAATGACCTTCCAAAAATTTTGCTCTAAATGTTGACTGTACCTACCCAGTTTCATGGCCATATGACAGTTTTTGCTAATTTGACCTCAAATGACCCCAGCATGACCTCAGGTGACCTTGACCCACTAACCAATATAAACTTGTTCTGCCTGGGGTCAAGATGCACCCACCGTCGGCCACCAAGTTTGAGGAACATGCGACCCCTAGTCTCCAAGAAAAGAGGTAAATAAGGAAAATGGGCCCCTGACCTCAAATGACCTTTACCTCAGCATATGACCTTGAACCTCACCCAAAAAAGTTTCTGACCATGACCCACCTATCCTGAAAATCTGAAGTCAATCCGCCCATCCATGCCCGAGATATGGCATCCGGACGGAAGCACGGAAGCACGGACATTGCAAAAACAGTATGCCTCGCGGTGGATGCATAAAATACTCACGGGCATGATACTGCGTGTTTCTACTGAGGGTAAAATTCCGGGCCATGCCGTGCCGTGCCGTGCCGTGCCGGGTAACGAGTCCAGTAGAAAAGAGCCCATTATATCGCCCGGTAGTCTCATGTTATGAAAATAAGAGGTCCAAATCTCTCCGGTAGTCTGATGTAGTTTGTAAAAGAAGACAATATCTTTGCTAGGCAGGGTAAAAAGACATTATGAAGCCTCCCCCACCCACCCTATATTTAAAGATATATATATCACGGACATGTTAGAAAGACCCCAGTATCCCGGTAGTCTCATGTTAATGAAAAAAAAATACTCACGGACATGATAGAAAGACCAGTACATCGCCTGGTAGTCTCATGAATAAATATAATCAAGGATATGATAGATGACCCCCCCCCCTATGATATTCTCATGTTAATGAAAATAAGAGGACCAGACTTCGGTAGGTCTCATGTCGTGTGTAGGAGACTACCGGGCGATATAATAGAGGGTCTTTCTATCATGTCCGTGATAGATTTGTGTGCATAGATTACACACGACATGAGACTGCAGGAGTTTATTTTTTGGACCTTTTATTTTCATTAACAAGAGACTACCGGGTGATATAGGGTCTTTCCATCATGTCCGTGATATATTTTTTCATTGACATGAGACTACCGGGCGATATCTGGGGTCTTTCTATCATGTCCGTGATATTTTCTCATTGAATTGAGACTACCGGGTGATATAGGGGTCTTTCTATCATGTCCGTATAATATTTTTTTTTCATTAACATGAGACTACTGGGCGATATAGGGTCTCTCTATCATGTCCGTGATAAAGTTTTTCATTGACATGAGACTACCGGGAGGCTAACTTTTTTTCCGTAGTTAACATTTGAATAGGGGGCAGTTTGAAAGACCTATACATATGGTCTTTCCTTCATGTCCGTGATATTTTTCATTGACATGAGACTACCGGGCGATAGAGTGGGTCTTTCTATCATGTCCGTGATATATTTTTTTCATTGACATGAGACTACCGGGCGATATCGGGGGGCTTTGTATCATGTACGTGATATTTTTTCATTGACTTGAGACTACCGGGTGATATAGGGGGTCTTTCTATCATGTCCGTGATATATTTTTTTTCATTGACATGAGACTACCGGGCGATATCGGGGTCTTTGTATCATGTCCGTATAATATTTTTTTCATTAACATGAGACTACCGGGCGATATATGGGGTCTCTATTATGTCCGTGATAATTTTTTCGTTGACATGAGACTACCGGGCGATATCGGGCCTAATCGGGGGTCTTTCTATCATGTCCGTGATATTTTTTCATTGACTTGAGACTACCGGGTGATATAGGGGGTCTTTCTATAATGTCCGTATAATATTTTGTTCATTAACATGAGATTACCGGGCGATATATGGGGTCTTTCTATCATGTCCGTGATAATTTTTTTCATTAACATGAGACTACCGGGCGACATAGGGGGTCTTTCCATCATGTCCGTGATATTTTTTCATTGACATGAGACTACCGGGCGATATCGGGGTCTTTCTATCATGTCCGTGATATATTTTTTTCATTAACATGAGCCTACCGGATGATACATGGAGCCTTTCTATCATGTCCGTGACTATATTTTTTCATTAACATGTGATATAGGGTCTTTCTATCATGTCCGTGATATTTCTTTTCACTGAGATTACCGGGTGACATAGGGGCTCTTTCTATCGTGTCCGTGTGCATAGGGATTCATTTACACACGACATGAGACTACCGGAGATATTTGGACCTCTTATTTTAGCTTATTTTCAATAACATGAGACTCAACTACCGGGCGATATAGGGGATCTTTCTATCATGTCCGTGATATTTTTTTCATAGACAGACTACCATGTGACATAGGGGTCTTTCTATCATGTCCTTGAGTATTTTTATTTTTCATTAACATGAGACTACCGGGTGATATAGGGCCTCTATTATGTCCGTGATATATTTCTTTTTCTTTAACATGAGACTACCGGGCGATTTGTCTATTTGTGATGTCCGTGATATATCTGTGTGTTATAGAGCATAGAGGGATTCGTTTAAACGACAGGAGAGTGGAGACTACCGGGAAGTTTGAGACCTTTTATTATCAATAATTCTAACACGGTCCGTGATACATCTATATAATAAATATATATGGTGGGCTTAGGGGGGGAGGGGCTTCTTTAAAAGTAACGGAGAGATTTGGACCTCTTGTTAACATGAGACAACTAGGCGATCTAGTGATGGGTCTTCTATAGTCCGTGATATATTCTTATATTTTTTCATTAACATGAGATTATACCGGGCGATAGTCAGTGGCGTAGATTTCTTTTTGACATTGGGGAGCTGAGGGGGGGGATCATTGAGTTGGAAAATTTTTCTTGAAGTATTGTGAATCCGCACCTTAGCGACAAAATAAGTTTATGGTATAATTATGGTTTGCGCGCGAAAAAAAATGGCATATTGAAGCTAAACTGGTGAAATATGGTACAAAAGTTGAACAAATGCGCGCGAGGCGCGCAAAAAGGTTTTTTCAGGTTAAAATAGCCAATATGAGGTTAATTTGTTCAGAAACCCACTTAGGGCCTATTGGCGTCAACATGGGGGGGGGCTGTATGGACCATCTTCACTAGCAAGATCTACGCCTATGATTATTATCAATAACATGAGTGAGACTACTGGGGATATAGGGGTTCATTTCCGTGATAAATCTTGATAGCTCTTTATATTAGGCCTATAATCTTTTAAAAAACGACGTGAGACTACCTGAGAGTTTTTGCCCTTTTCATTATCAATAACATAGGCCTACTACCTGAGCGTCTAAACATGTCACACTTATGACATGAGACAAACAGTTTGCACCGAACACCTCGCAGTTTTTATCATCATAACATGACTGCATGAGATACCGTTTTGGCGGGCCTTCTGGAACTGAGTATTTAAAACATGAGACTACCATGGTATATTTTGCATTATGTTCTGATAGCCTGCTTGTCTGACCTTCATGAAACAACGTCGTAAAGTGACCAGTGGCGTGCAGCACATTAAAGGGGGGGGGGGTTGGGCAGGTTGTTCAGTTCCCCCAATGGAGTCAGATTTAGGTGTGTAAGGTGCGGTTTTAGCGTTATCCTCCGAATGACCAACAAAAATGGGGGGGCACCTGCCCCCTCATGCGCACGCCACTGTCAGTGACGTAAACAACAATACTTTATGTAGGCCCTACTTTGATACCAAGTAGGGCCTACATTTTAAATATATTCCAGCTCCCTTCTTGCTTGAGCACTTTACCGTGGATGATTTACCTTACTTGGATTTATTTACATTTTGAATTAGGCTATATATTTAGTTAATATTTATTTATTAATATTTAGGCTGTATAATTTATTTATTTTATGGATCTCGATACAATTTAAGAAAACAAACTTTCTTTATTTTTCCCTTCTTTTCTCCTTTCTTTCTTTTTTAAAATTTATATATTCATTTATTTTAAGATTTATTTATTGAAATAATAAGAATTAGCATGCTTATCAAATTAATAAACAAGACGACTTTGGCAAGTCTAATTATTTCCCACTGCCAAAGTTTAAAGATGCGCGCCGCATAGCATTGTTATGGTATTATAACACTAAATTCCTTTACGTTTCAAACGAGAGGTATTTTTCAAGGTAAATATACCGGCATTTCAGTGTGAATGATTATTTAGTGGTGTGCGCCTGTATACTGGTGGTCCTATTTGACTAAGTTGCCAGTTTATTATTAGGTCATATAAACCCGATCTTGGTAAAATCAGGGGGATGACACTCACCTCATTTGCATGGCAAAATTACCCGTCTCCTCTGCAGCCAATTTGTTTTCGCTCCATCGAAATCAAGCTGGTCACGGAGGAGACTACCTTCCTTTGTGTTTGTTCATTTGTGTATGGAGAGCCTTTCTTGGAGTCCATGACTTAGGCTACTACGCTCTCAGCTAGAGTCCGACGCTGCATTGTACTAGAAATACCTTTTCTGTGAAATCGCTATAGAGCCAATCGGGAACACGTATTCAATTTATAAATATAGCATTAAATTAGTATCACATAGTGGCCTCCGTGCAGTGGAAAACCTTAATTCTTTCATCAAAAAGAAAAAAAAAAAAAAAAAAAAACCGGATCCACCTGTACGCCTATAAAATGGGCACAGAAATTTGTCTCAAATATGAATGAATTTTAAGAAACATACGGGATATGATGAACCAATGACCTGACGCCATGATAGCAGGATCTATTAGTTGTTTTATATACAATGCATATACCGTGTTGTCATAATACCAATATTTGGCATAATATATAACGACTAATATTTAGTATTGTAAATATGCAGTTCATATGCACAAACGAACACTGATCTTTATGATATTCAGGTTGTTGTACATCTCATATAACATGTCATATAGGAGGTCATATGTGTTGACCTTCTCCTATTGTATTTGTTCATCTGTGTATGGAGAGGATTAGCGCCATTAAACGCCATTAAAACTCCATCAGTATTAGGGCGTAGTTCAGTGAACTCACCAGATTGCTATTCCAAGTACTTTGTGATAAATACAGATAATATGTATTGATGGGTCGAGGCGATTGCATTGAAAACCTAATACATGATTCATAACAGTTACGTAATCAATCGATAGTGCGGACACTTTTCATTTGCAAACCACCAAAATTCGTGATCTTTTAGCGTTGGAAAAGAAACCACGTGAATAGAGTGCCCTCTCAAGAATATCAACTCTCTGGTAAAATTCTCATTATTATTCGTAAGATGACGCACGACATGAGACTACCGGTATATAGCCAAAGCCCACTTGCA
Organism: Amphiura filiformis; assembly: GCF_039555335.1. Lineage (NCBI taxonomy): Eukaryota > Metazoa > Echinodermata > Ophiuroidea > Amphilepidida > Amphiuridae > Amphiura > Amphiura filiformis. Next base: position 61,171,985 of record NC_092632.1, read on the forward strand.
CTTCATGCACTTTTATTTTTGTTGTTGGAGCATGAATGAACTTTGGCCTTTTTGTGAAAAATATCATTCTGAGTACATGACTTGAATCTTGCCAAGAATAAAAATAAGTCAAGAAGGATATATAGATTTACCATGCTATCTGATGATGCTGAGACTTTGCCCAGTGACATTGAATCTACTTCTTCTCCAATCCCTTTGAAGCTCAGACCCTATTTCTGTGTCGTCTGCAACTAGTAACAGGACAAGACAGCCATCGTCACCAAAATCCACAGCATCCACGCCCCGATCATCTTCAACTCAATCCTCGTCAACTGAACCACACGTTGTTATTCTTGGTGACTCTATCTCAAGACGCATTGATAATAAGCGTCTTCTGAAAAAAAGCGATTGTGACTAACTTGAGTAAGGGAGGACGACGTATTGAACAAGTGCGTGATGACGTCAACAACAATCGTCCTACTATTTCTAGTGCCACCAGCTTGATATGTCATGTTGGAACTAATAATCTGAAGCGTGACTCTACTGATGAGATCAAAACAAAGTTATTTAAACTCAGAGACACGATCAAGACACGCGCTTCCAGTGAATGTGAAATCGCATTCTCATCTCTCATTCATAGGAAAGATATGCAGGACTCGAAAGTGGACGCAGTTAATAAAATTGTATATGAAATCTGTGAGCAAAATAGATGGACATTTATTGATAATTCTGCTATTACGAAAGACAATTTAGCTGATGATGTACACCCCAACACAAGAGGGATGAGCTACTTGGCAAGAAATTTCCAGGATTTTTTAAGATGTGTACATCCAAATTTATTTCCAAGAACAATTTACCCAAAGTGGGTGACGTATTTAATGACTTGATTGACTGTAATAATACTCAAAGTGATGCTTATGCTATCACTAATGCTAAATATGATGTTAATGCTTCTGATTGTGATAGCAAATCTGATTGTTTTGTTTCTGATTATAATGTACATGTATGTGACCATGAAAATCTTGGTACTACCGATCATCATGGTTTAAATGATTCAATTTCCATGAACAGTAGATCAGTTGATCCTGATCCCATCACGATTAATGTGGATAATGATAATAATATTATGTGCAATGATACTTCTGTAAATAGTAGTAATCTTAGTTGTAGTAATTTTTCTGCTCGTGACAGTATTTCGGTTTTGTATTTTAATGCTCGCAGTGTTAAAAATAAGATTCCTGAAATTCAAACCCGTATTGTTCACGATGATTATGATGTTGTTGCCATTAGTGAATCCTGGCTTGATGATTCTCATTTAGATGGGGAAATTTTTCCTTCTTGTTATAGAGTGTTTCGTACTGATAGAAATTCTCATGGTGGTGGTGATCTGTTAGCTATTAAGGAAGGTCTTTACCCAGTTGATAAGTGCGAGTTTGACACGGACGATCATGAGATCATTTGGGCTGAGTTCACAACTCGTAAGGGTAGGGTCTTAATTGGTGTTTTTATAGGCCTCCTGACTATCCGAAGAATTACATGGATTCTCTTGATGATTATCTCCTTAAGATTCATGCTTCCAAAAATAAATTTTCTTTCATTACACTTGTTGGTGATTTTAATATTCATATGGATTGGGTGGATGGTGAACCATATAACTTAAAAGGAGCCCTTCCTAATCTTCTTATTGATTGTATGAATTCTTGTGGGTTTTCTCAAGTGCTTAATGAGGCTTCTTATGTCACTCGTAATGGTAATGAGCACTTCCTTGATCTTGTGTTTGTATCTGATCCATTGTATGTTAAGTCATGTGTAACTTCTTTCAATGTAAATGATAAGTGTGATCATAAAGCTATTGTACTGAATCTTAATTTGCATACACTGAAAAGTAAGGCTGTTGATAAACCTGTTTTTTGTTTGAATAGGGCTAATTTTGGTGAAATGCGTGATATTATTTCAAGTAGCCCATGGAATGTTTGTAATATAATTGATGATATAAGTAACAAATGGGACTTCATTGAGCATAATATTAATGCTGCTGTTAATAAAACTGTTCCTAAGAAATGTGTTAAGAAGGGTAAGTCTGTCCCTTGGATGACAAAGGATATTAGGAAATTATGTACAAGAAAGAAACTTATGTATAAGAGATTTAAGAAGTCTGGTAGTCATGTTGCTGAGCAACAATTTAAAGAGTGTAGTAGGAATTTGAAAAGAGCTATTCGGACTAGTCATTGTAATTATTCTCTTGGTATTTCCAAACTAGCTAGGAGTAATCCTAAGAAATTTTGGAATTATGTAAGATCTAGTTCTAAGGACTCTTCCCAGCTTTCATTTACTACTGATAGTGGTGATTTGACTGACCCGATGATATTGCTTGCGCTTTTAATAAGCATTTCTCAAGTAACTTTGGGACATCCTCTATCATTGATGTGAACTGCTTTCCTAACTCTCCCCTTCTCATGGCGGAGCTTGTCTCTCCTTTGACATGTTTTCTGTTGATGAAGTTGTTGACATTCTTAATGAGCTTGATACCAACAAGTCTCCTGGTCCTGATAGTATTCTTCCTGTTTTCTTAAAATCATGTGCAAGTGAATTAGCTCCTGTTTTGTGTACCTTCTTTAATGATTGTATTTCAAAGGGTGAAATTCCATCTGCTTGGAAGTGTGCAAATGTTGTGCCTATTTACAAAGGCTCTGGTAAGCCTAAGAATGCTATTTCAAGTTACAGGCCAGTTTCCTTAACAGCAATCCTCTGTAAGGTCCTGGAAAGATTGGTTTGCAAACGTCTTCTTGGTTATCTTGATGAGCATGACATTCTTTCAGATAATCAATTTGGTTTTCGACATGGTAGGAATTGTGAGCAGATGTTGGCTAAGTTTTATCATTTTCTCAGTGGTAACCTTGATAACAGCAAATATTGTAATTTGGTGGATGGAATTTTCTTGACTTTAGTGCTGCTTTTGATAGAGTAGATCATACAATTTTGTTGCAAAAGCTTCATTGCTATGGTATCAGGAATAATGTGCTTAACTGGATTCAAAGTTTTCTTTCTGGTAGAAAGCAGAGAGTTATATTTGGCGGAGCTAAATCTGATTGGTCTTCAGTCACATCGGGAGTTCCTCAAGGTTCTGTTTTGGGGCCCATCTTGTTTCTGTTATTTGTAAATGACATTAATGAAAACCTGTCCTCTCCCTTATTTCAATTTGCTGATGACCATACACTTGTGCGCTCTATTAGAACTTTTGAGGATCAAGTTGCTCTGCAGAAAGATCTTGACAGAATTCACAGGTGGACCATTGAGAATAATCTCCCCCTTTATGCTTCTAAGTGTGCTGTTGTTCATTTTTCGAGGTCTAGGGCTTGTAGTCTTTTTACATACAAGTTAGGTGGTATTCCAATTAAGGTTGTTGATGAGTATAAACTGCTTGGTGTTGTTTTCAATTCTTCCTTATCGTTCTCTTCACATGTTGATAATATCTGTAAAAAGGTTTCTCGTCTAACTGGTTTTGTCATCAGAACTTCTCGCCATATGCACTTCAGTGCTCTTCTGCATCTATTTAAAGCATTGATACTCCCTCATCTTACATACTGTGCTGTTATTTGGAATCCTTGTCAGACTGGCCTGCTTGATAGGTTAGATAAGAGTCAGAGAAAGATTTCTAAAGTTTTGATGTATAGGAAGAGGTGTCCTTCTGATCTTTCATATGAGTCTAGATTAGATGAATTTAGATTACTTAAAAGCGTGCGACTTATTTGATTTGTTGAGGTTGATCTTCTGCTTTAAATTGATTAATGGAATTGGTCCTTCTTCTTCTTTTTGCCAATTTTTCAAGCCTTCTAAGGTTAAGGAGTTTAGGTATCTCCACTGTAGTTCTCATACCAATGCCTTTTTCAACTCTGTTTTTGTTTCCTTTCCACGTTTGTGGAATGAACTTCCGATGATATCCGCTCTGCGCCTCCCTTACCTTGTTTAAGGCCATGTGTAAAGAACATTTTATGATGTAATTATATGTTTCATATATGCATGTTTACTTATCTAATTTTTCCCCCTTCATTGCCATTTATGTTTTAAAATCTCTTGTGAGTAAACATTTTGGTTTAAATTTGGGAAATTTAGTTTTATTTTTAAATTTGGAGCCCACTCTATGGCAATAACTTTGTTCACATAATTATGTGTATTTTTTGCTGCCTGTATCTTGTGTACTATTGATACATCCTGTGTGCATAAGTTATATGTCTTAGAGTGTTTCACTCTTTTTTTTCTGCAAATGTTTTTGCTTTAATGTGTATCTGGTATTTATTACTATTATCATTATATTATTATTATTATTATATGTACATTATAATCAGGAAAGAAGAACACATTGTGTTTGGACTGTTTAGTCTATTTCTTCTTTCCTGGATTGTCATTTAAATTGCTTTTAATGTTTTTACATGTTTGTAATTTATGACAATTGAAATAAATATTATTATATTATTATTATATAAAATTTTACATTTTTATGCTCAATATCAAAAAAAACAAAAAAGTAATTTAATTTTCTGTTGAAAATGATTTTTCCAAGTTCAACTTGGGTGACGAGCTCCATAAGTCATGTTTGGCGGCGTGCTTAAAATACCAGTTGAAATTTTGCTCGCTTTGTTTTTGCATTGGAATTATGTTCTACGTTTAATTTGTAAGCTTACTTGAAAATTCACCGAAAGATGTTTCAAATTTGTACTATTTTGGTTATTCTAGTGTGCTTTTAGCAAAAGAACAAGATGAATAGTGATTGGAGCAGCCAGCAACTGCAAAAAAGGAGAGAAGATGATGGCACTAAAAGTAAATTTACAAACTGGACAAAAGTGAAACCGAAGACAAAAAAATCACCAGCCAAAGAATTATTAACAACGAATGGTGGAAAAGAAAGCATAGCACCATCAAAAAATAGAACAGGACTTGATAAACGTGCATTGTCACATGATTCAGCTATTAATGATGACTGTGATACACATGTGAATCAATCGGAAAGCATGGTTATGGAAAGGGAAAGGATACATGTGCAATCAAACATGACAAATACATTTGCTTTTGCAATGGTTTGTTTATTAACATTTGTTACACGTTTTCACAAATTGGATGAACCAGATCATATATGGTAAGATAACGATGAGAATGTTTTGAAACATTTCATTCAAGTGTTCGTTTTTATTGCACACAGTGCTAGCCCAAAACTTCCCGAAAGTTGAACATCATGGCCAGCCTGGGGGTGGGCTGCATTAAGGAACGATGAAGCAAGCATACAGGGTTTTATACCGATGTAGCCGGCTTTAGACAGTCTTTCCTATCCTCACACAAAAGAAGGCAATGAACAACACTCTACTGTAAATAGTTTGATCTTTCCCGCCATTCCTAAAACTGTAAATTGTACATATATTTGCGATTGAGCCGCGCCAGTCTGGATAAGGCCCAATACATGTTGTGGTGTGCGCGAATTCACACACTGTTCAAAATGTGACATGTACACCAATAACAGCCCCCGAGATGATCTACATTTTAGAGTAGTTACTGCAACAGTAAACATTTAAATTAAAGAAGTACCGTAATAAATTATAATAATTTAATTATACTTATACATGTATAGCATATTTCCAAAACAAAACTTGTTCTTTTCAGTTCCTTGTGGACAAAGAAATGCATGCATGTTGAAATAAATTGAGGTTACCCTTGATATTCAGAAAATAGTGACATTATTTTCCAGGGTGTGGTATTTATGGACATTAATGTTCGTGCCTGTAGGAAAAAGCCTGTGAAGCGCAAAATCCTGTTATGGAAACGCACTGACATGGACGCCATTCGTGACAGAATGAAGAAACATTTGGTCCAATAAATTCACTTCTGACCATTCCTCGTCAACACCAGTGGAGGTTCTTAATTGCTGAAGCGCTGCAGAAGGAATTAGAGAGCATTATTGAAGAGTGCATTCCATCTAAATTAAGCTCTGTCAGACACAACCAACCTTGGTTTAATTCATCTACCAAGCAAGCTGTGAGGCGTAAAGCTCGTTCCTTTAAGAAAGCCCGTCGCACCAACAAGACGAGAGACTGGGCTCGCTTCAAGCGTCTTAGAAAGGAAACTCAGAAGGTTTGCCGCAACTCTTACAATAAGTACATCTATGACATCATCCACACAGAGCCTGGTAGCGGAAGAAATAAAAGACTTGGGTCTCTTATAAAATCGAAGAGATTTGACAATGTGGGTGTATCACCTTTGAAAGACGGTGGCTTCTTGCACTCCGATCCTAGATCCAAAGCCAACATACTGAACAAACAGTTCACTTCCGTCTTTTCAGAAGACGATGGTTCTCCTCTACCGGACATGGGTGATAGCCAATTTCCTTCTATGGACAGTATCTTTGTTTGCCAGAATGGAGTCATCAAACTCCTCCGCAATCTCAAGCCCTTCACTGCTTCTGGTCCAGACGGAATACCTACTAAACTCCTGAAGGAAACTGCAGAGGAAATCTCGCCAGCCATAACTCTCCTCTTCCAGGCCTCCATTAACCAAGGCAGAGTTCCTACTCAGTGGAAGAAAGCGCAGATTTTCCTGTTGTTCAAGAAGGGAAGCCGCTCCGAAGCTGTCAATTACAGACCAATTTCGCTTACCTCTGTTCTCTGCAAGCTGTGTGAACACATTATACACTGTGCTATTATTCGTCACCTTACTGACTCCAACATCTTGTTAGACGCACAGCACGGGTTCCGGAAGCACAGGTCCTGCGACACTCAATTGATCCTGACTGTAGAAGACTTAGCTAAAGTCACAGATTGATGTCATCCTACTCGATTACGAGAAAGCTTTCGACAAGGTCTCGCATCGCCATCTGCTAATGAATGAAAGCTGAGCACTACGGAGTAAGTGGCAACATCTTGAACTGGATTGCCGACTTTCTTCATGACAGATCTCAAGTTGTCCTCGTTGATGGCCAGAAGAGTTCTGAATCCCCAGTATCATCAGGGGTTCCACAGGGGAGTGTCTTAGGACCGTTACTTTTCTTGATCTATATCAACAATCTACCGGACTGCGTCCGTTCATCGACCACCAGATTGTTTGCAGATGATAGCATTGTTTATAAGCGCATCTCTACGCCTGATGACTCGGCCAGCCTCCAGAAAGATCTTGATGCCCTACAAGCCTGGGAATCCAAGTGGCTGATGAGATTTAAAGCGGCAAAGTGCCAGGTCCTTCGAGTCACCAACAAGCGCCAACCCATCATTGCTTCATATAACATCCATGGTCATGTCTTGGAGGCTGTTAACTCTGCCAAATACCTAGGGGTTCATCTGGATTCTCGACTTAACTTCAACTCTCACGTCGACGCCATCACCAGAAAAGCCACATCCACCAGGGCCTTCCTCGCACGTAATCTCAATTAGTGCAGGCAAAAGGTAAAGGAAGCAACCTACATGTACACTACGTTCATACGACCAACAGTTGAGTATGCTTCTTCAGTATGGGACACTCACACCCAGCGGAACACAAAGAAAGTTGAACAGGTCCAACGTAGTTCAGCCCGCTTTGTCATTGGTGATTACAACAGGACAAGCAGTGTCTCCGCCATGTTGCAGAAACTCAACTGGTCATCTCTTCAGAACCGTCAGTATGAATAGCGCCTGATAATGATGTACAAGATTCGCTACAACTTAGTTGACATCTCATGGGATCATTATCTGACTCATCTATCATCATCCACCAGAGGACACAGCTCCCGCTTCTTCGTTCCTCAAACCAGCTCTACTGTGTACACCAACTCTTTCTTCCCACGAACCATCCGGGACTGGAACAACCTTCCAGAAGATCCAGCTGGTTATCCTTCACTTGACGCCTTCAAGTCAGCGGTGAGGGATCGTCCACAGAAGTAGCTCTTCCTCTCATCTGGTTTTTACTTGCACTTGTATATTTTTTGCACCAGTCTTCAGTTCCTGTCGTCTATGAGCCGACACATGCGCACAAACGCAGTGCGTCTATCGTCGCACATGCAATGTTTGCACTTCAAAGGAAGAAGAAGAAGGGGGAGTGTACAATGTATGGGTATGGGGGGAGAGGAACCTTAAAATCAAGCCTTGAAGTTGAAATACATGTATAAGTGAACTTTAACCAGGAGCAATTTTTGTTTTTGAACATTGCTCCTGGTTCACTGGGATTTTAGGCCCTGCTCACTTGATTATTAGTTTCCTGTTTACCGTCCGCGTCCAAAATTGAAAATCTCAAAATAATTAATTATTTTATTTTATTTCTAATTTTCTCCTTTAAAATAACTTACAACTACTTCTACTTGCCATTCTGACTTTTAATAATAATATCAACAATAATGATGAATTGAACAAAGAGTACAACTCCACCTTCACTTATTTATAAAATCAAATATTGTTGTGAAATAATTAAATGTCTGCTCTAGTCAAGACGAGTCAATAGTTGCTTGTAATAGTTCAAACTAAATTTAAAAAATAAAAGATAATTAATAATTAAATAGGAAACTAATAATCAAGTGCGAAGGGCCTTACAAGAACCAGGAGCAATTTCTGAAGAAACAGAAGCAGTTTTCAAAGAGTATCCTTTTCTGCATACAATACAGCATACCAGCACAAAACTGGAGCCAAGAGAAATTTGTTTTAGAAAATTGCTCCTGGTTCATGTGAATTTCTGAAGGCCAGGAGCAATTGGTGGCTTTACGAAAGTGCCAATTGCTCCTAGAGTGCATGCTTATTTCAAGGCTTGCTTAAAATGTGTCTAAAAATTGGCAATGGGGGAGAAGAACCTTAAAATGTGTCTAAAATTTGGCAATGGGGCAAAATTTCATACATTCCCCTTCCCTCAAAGGTTAAGGTAATTTGAACAATTTCTAACACCAAACTTCAATCAATATCTTAATTAATGTGCTTTTATTTATTTACATTGCAGCTGGGATGAAACTCATTTTGGTAAAATGGGAAGTTACTATATCAACAGGACATTTTTTTTTGATGTTCATCCACCACTTGGAAAGGTAAAGTATGAGTCAAACTATTGATGGTGAAATCCTGAGAAATTAATTGTTAAATTCTCTTTTGGCATGGTCCTCTCTCTAATGATGACCTTTAGCAGCTGACTTAAGCACAATGACCGTTAGCAGGCCTCTCTAAGGACAGTGACCTTTACATGTAGGAGCTGGTCTGTTCAGATTCTTACTATCCCCCTCTCCATCTTTGCATTTGCTATTCTGTAATTTCAAAATTTATAATTTTTCAAACTATAGCAGCTGTTTGTTCAGAATAATTTCTCTGTGATTAAAACATTTTTAAAGTGCAATTATCTATATGTTTCTTGATTTGTTTATAATATTTAAACCTATGTGTACAAATAATGTAATTCAGCCACTTGACTATATGAATTTGAAATAAATATACTACAGTCCAACCTTGATTATCTGGACCTCTTTTATACGGACATATTTTAATGGTTTGAGAGCTTGATTTCATGAACTGAAGCATTAAGAGAGCCTTAACTATGTGACATAAAGGACTTAAATACCATCTTTCTGTGTTATTACCTCATTTTGAATACTGTTCTGCTGTATCAATGTAAAATGATTTTCATTCTATTATAGTTAATTGTGTTATTTTCTCTGCTTCCTCTCTAGATGTTGATAGGTTTGTCTGGTAAACTGAGTGGCTATGATGGTTCATTTGCATTTGATAAACCTGGTGACAAATATGGTGACACACAGTATATGGGCATGAGAGTGGTAAGAAAAGAAGATTTTATTATCAATTGAACCAATCAGCAACATTGTAAGAATAATTTCACCACACTAAACAATTGGGGTGAATTATTTGCAAAGCTCCATTCTGATTGGTGAATAAAGTAAAGATATCATGCAATTGACCAATCAGAGGCAATGTTAGATCGGCAGGTAGTGCTCAGGGGGTTAAAATCCATCTTCCATCTCTTGATTTCATTTCAACCATTACACTTGTTAATGCACATGTTATTGATTATTGTTAGTTAAATTCCTCTTTATCTTGTGTTTCCTTTCAGTTTTGCTGCCTGGTTGGTTCTTCCATTGTGCCTTTTGCATACCTGTCAGTCATGGAATTGGTACATTCAGTACCAGCTGCTTTTTTAGCTGCAATGCTAATTGTATTTGGTAAGTGGTTATCAGAGACAGAAAACCGTAATTATTTACTTTATCCCTCCACCACTATGTCCGTCCAGATTGCTTTAGCTCGGGGTCTAATATGCATATTTGTTAGGCCAAAAAGGTGTATGTGTGGCCTCAATCAACAAACCCTAATTTTGACAAATTGGAAAAAAGTTTTTACTGTACAAAAGAATACCAACCCTAATTTCTAAAAATCCACTTTTTTCTCAGTATATATTTTTGAATTCTAATTGACCAAAAATACAAGTTTTTAAACAGAATTTATTACTTAAAACCTGCTTTCACATGTAAATTAAGCACCACAAATTGCCATTACATGAAATTTAGGCAACTACAATGTACATGTATATTAACCAGTATGATTGAAGTTGAGCAGCAGATGTCAAGAAAATGCCACTTGATTGAAAAACAAGTTGCCTCTGACCTGGTATCTGTGAACCAACCTCTATCTTGTTATCCCCCTGAGCACTACCTGCCGATCTAACATTGCCTCTGATTGGTCACTTACATGATATCTTCACTTTAATCACCAATCAGAATGGAGTTTTGCAAATAATTCACCCCAATTTTTTTGTGTGGTGAAATTATTCTAACAATGCTGCTAATTGGTCCAATTGATAATGAAAACTCCTTTTTGACCAATAGGCAGGTAGTTCTCATAGGGTGAAGTGATTCAATAGAAACTTTCACCATTTCAGTGTTTCCATTTGATCTACCTCAAAGAAAAATTAATATGCTGGACAACACAACATGGTTGCCATCAATGCATCTGACTACCTTGCACCAATGATCACCAGCAACACCAGGAACTATCATCCAAGCAAACTAAAGACAATCACCAGCCGCACTCAGCTCTATGGGAACTCATTTTCCCAAGGACAGTCTACCTATGGAACTCCCTCCCAGTTGTGTTATTAACTGCACCAACCCTGGAAGTCTTCAGGGGAGAAGTTTCATCCAGCCTGTAATCAGCTGCTTGGTTTTATACTCGCACTTCACCCAGTTCATCGCACCATTTGAGTTCTCCAGATGTTGTCTTTGTCTCCAGCACCCTCAGTTCTTCAATTTTTGTCTGCTGCACCTGTATGTCTAATCTGCACATGATCAACATTTCTGCACCCTTGGCATGATGTCCAGAAAGGATCCTTAGTATTGACGCAAACGTAAACGTGTTCTTACACATGTATGTGTTTTTTTTATTTCACAGATACAGGTTGTCTAACCTTATCCCAGTATATTCTACTTGACCCAATACTTCTGTGCTTTATCATCGGAGCATTTTACTGCCAGATTAAGTTTCAGTCTTTGTCAGACCAACCATTTCAGCAAGCATGGTGGTTCTGGATGACAGCTACTGGTATCTTTCTAGCATGTGCCTTCAGGTGAGTCCCATGCCAGCAGGCTTGGTGTTACCCGCGGGCCCACGGGGGGGGGGGGGCCCCATATGAAATGGATAATAGGTGTAGGGCTGGCACTTTCACAGTAAGGGGCATTCGGTGAGAGCAAAATGTAAAAAATATGGTGTCATTGGGTGATAGCATGATTTTTGGCATTCGGTGAGAGCAAAATGTAAAAAATATGAGGTCATTGGGTGAGAACATGACTTTTATTTTAAATGGAACCTTTGGGTGAGAGCCGAAACAGCGCCACAGAAACCTCGAACATCAAATTTCTAGTTCTAAATGGCTTCAAATTTGTTTTCAAAATAAGTAACAAAATCAGTGATAAATGAAAGTTGCTGTTCAAATTGAAAAATAAGGGTCTTTGGGTGACAGATCAAGTGGAAAAATAGGGGGTCTTAGGGTGACAGAACATGTGTTCATAAAAAATATGGGGTCTTTGGGTGACAGCAACGCTGAAATAGGGGGTCTTAACAGCCCTACATATGTGTCACCTCCAAAGTGGGGGGGGCTTGGTGTTACCTTGTTAAGTTTCAGTCTTTGTCAGACCAACCATTTCATTTACCATGGTGGTTTTGAATGACAACTAAAGTAACTGGTATCCAAGCATGTGACTTGTCAAGTTTCAGTCTTTGTCAGACTATTCATTTTGACTGACATGTTAGGTCTGGATGACAGCTATAAATGGTATCCCCCTAGCATGTGCCATCAGGTCAGTGTTTGCTCTCTGGCTGTGTATTATCTTGTTTGGAATTATATTTGTTTTTGTCAGACTGTCCATTTCAGCTTGTTTAGTGTTTCAGGAGATCTATTATAATTTGGTTCACCTCAAGTTCGGTAGTGACGTAGGTGCGTCTTTTTGCGTATCGAATCGCTCGCGTAAAGTTAAACGCGCTTAGTATCCATGCACGCGTACAGGGCGGTTTGTCGGCACGCTGGCGGCGCAACCGCGAAAAAGCATTGACGTCACTACCAAACTTGAGGTGAACCAAATTATAGTTAGGTGGGATGCAAATTGTGTGGGAGCTCCTAAATGACAGTCAAAATTGAGGAAATGCCTTGAGAAAAAAAAAAGAAAGTGAGGAAAAGAGGAAGGGAGAAGAAAGAGAAAGAGGAAAAGAGAAAAGAAGAAGAGGAGGTAGAAGTGGGAAACAGGTCTCAGCAAAAGATAGTAAGTTAATAGGTGAAGCAGTGAAGCTACTGAATGGAAGAGAGAAAGACACATACTTGTCAATCATTATCAAACATATCAATACTAAAAAATCAGAAGTGCCAGTGAGGAGATGACAACCTGGAAAATTGGGAGGGAATTTAAAAAGAGAACATAAAGCACTGAACAAGTTGTAAAAGGATAGTGAAAATGGACCCATCAACATTAAGAGATAAATATAAAAAAGGCAGTAACCAACCATAGTAACAAAAATGGAGATACAAGGGTCAACAAGTGGCTCCTAACTGACCAGCACGATTTGAGGAAATAAAAGGGAAACAAATAGAGATTGAGGAAGTTAAAACGAAGGGCATGCTGCAAGTAGTAGCTAAGCAAATATTTCAATCTTTGTACCTTTCAAATGATATTTCAAATGATAAAGAACACTCAGAAGAAGAAAGACCAAACACAAAATTAGAGGGAATTTCTTGATAAGGAAGGTTATCAGAAGGGGGGAGGGGCAGATTGACAAAATATGAGAGAGAAAAGTGCTCCCTCTGACAAAAACTGAAAGAGCAAAATTCACACCAATCATGGGCCATATTAGTATAACATACCAAATTTTTTTTAAACCTCAAAGACTTTACATGTATAGTCTTTTTAAGTGCAGAACAAACCTATTTTATGTCTGGTATGATTGAGGAAATCTTGAGCCTAAAAACCTTGCTCCTGAGAAAGAAATCACGATTTGCAACCCTGAGGTTTTGTCATGATATTTTAGTTGTAGTCTGTCAGGCTACTTATTTTAGTAGTCCTAGTAATTATGGCTGATAGCTACTGACATATTTCTTGCATACACAGGTATGAGATCTATATCAATTCTATATCAATTGGTTAGGTTTTGTATTTAGAGAATAAACAAAAGGAATTGTGGTTTTTACTATCATGTCATAATATTGGATAGTAAAAACAAATATTTCTATTGTGTATTTGTCAGTTAGTCATTCTTAGTCAGTGAAATATTATTGGAACTATATACTAATCCTATTTAGGAAACAATGTGTGTCAAAATGATATACCGTACGGAAGGAAGAACTCATTTCACCATAGTTTGGAGGCTTCACAGGGGAAGCAAGACTTACACTTATTTGAATCAGGGTTGTAGCTAGGATATGTTTAGTGCTGACTGGGTGGCATTTGATGAAAATCTTCCATATTTGGCTCTATTTTTTTGAATAGATCAAATTCTTGACTAATTCAATAAAACTGTGCAATTTTGGCCTTTGAGTGGTGGGCTCCAGTGCTACATATTGCAGTTGAGTGGTGGGCTCCAAAATGCCGCCCACTACCGCCCACTGTACATTGTACATCCCTGATTTGAATCCTTTGCCAGATTTTCTATAATATGTGCATGTTAATATTACACTAACAAAGTTACTTATTTTCTATTTCATTTCAGTGTAAAATTTGTGGGGCTATTCATTATTTTACTAGTGGGTTTGTTGACAGCCTGGGATTTGTGGAGACTACTTGGTGACTTAACTCTTAGTAAGGTAACTGATGCAGAATCTGTAGACAAAATGTTTTCAGTTATTTTTATGATTTACACACCTTTACCAATTCAAATAATATCTTTCAATAAATTTAGCCAAATTATTTGTTATCAAAGTGTTTATTTTAATGCAAGTACTCATTAACAAGTTCTCTAAATGTTCGTTAAATTCTTTATTTTGTAATAAGTTAATTTTATTGCATAATACATATTTCAGAGTTGCACAATGTGATGTTGTGAGTGGACTTTCAGTATTGTACTTAGGAACCTTTAGAAAGAATATGCTTATCTTTATTCATAACAAGTTGGCAATTTCTAATTTATCTTTCAAGAATTCAAATTACTGAACATTTTCATTCAGACTTATGTCATATAGCAGAAATTTCATATTTCTATTCCAATGAAGTAGTACTCACTGTGGACGTTTCCAGACTTCTTTTTCAACACTATGTTGTGACTATCTTCTGTTTACCGCAGATGATGCTGGTTGCTCAGCAATTATGCTGTTGCCAGTTCATTTTCCATACCGATCAGGAAGCAAGACAACATCATGAACAAGGGGCAATACTATCTTACATGTAGTCATTTGTTTGATGATCTTTTGGAAAACAAACTGGCAACAGCATTTTTGAGCAACCAGCATCATCTGTGGTAAACAAAAGATTGTCACAACAACAATAGCATTGAAAAAGAAGTCTTGAAAAATTGAAAAAGAAGTCTTGAAAAAGAAGTCTTGAAAAAGAAGTCTTGAAAAAGAAGACTGAAACATCCACAGTTTGTACTACTTTATTGGACTAGAAATATGAAATTTCTGCTACTATAGGAAAATGATTTAATTTGTGTTCAACCAAGATTATTCACCTACGCTTGTTATTCCGCAACAATACACACATGTACAATGCTCTCTAAGTGTCCATCTTGGCTTTCTTTTTATAAACTGGTTGGTATGTGACCCGATGTCGTTTTAGCCAATCATGTTTGACTATCATGACATGGTGAAAGGTCAACTGGTGTTTTTAAAAACATGGAGATCTCTGCAAGATTATTTAAGCGCTATGCTCAGTCACGCAAAGTGTAAGTTACATCATTACTGTACACCCGACCTGTGTATCCAGAAATTCTCTATCTGTGGTTTAACTGCTGCCTGCTGTACACAACAATGAACAAAATGAAAATTATTATAAATAATAATGTTTCTGTCACCCTTGAACAATTTTTGAGTTTGTGTATGTCATATACCGTGTTCTTACAGATTATTCTAGCCAAGCATCTTATGGCCCGTGTTACATGTCTTATATTACTACCAGCTGTGGTCTATATAGGATTCTTTGCTATTCACTTCAAAGTACTGAACCATAGGTAAGCCTATCAAAGACAAGAGTATATAAAAACATGCTATAAATTGTGGGAAATTTAGCTTGCTTCCCGGGAGTAAAATACAGCACTATAATTTTTTGGATTAAAAGAATATCATCCTGTTGTGCCAAATAAAACATAGCTAAATCCTAATCTTTTATTTAGTTCTAACTGGCAACGAAAGTGAAATTTTAATTTCTGGTCAGTTTTGAATTTCGGATATAACTTAGGTCCAAAAACAAGCATTTTTAGGACGTTTTTCGTATGCTGTGACAATTGAACCGAAAATTGAACAGAGACTAATTTCAAGTTATGCATTCTAATTTTTGGAAAACAAGTTTCCTAATCTTTTTCATAACCAATTATCAAAATAACACAAAATATTAAAATTTGGAGCTAACTCTTAGCCTATACTCAAGATTTTAAATGCTTAGACCTCTGCCATGCCTTAGCATTTTGTGACTACAATTGTAAGAAAACATGAAAAATTGCATGTTTTTGGCCCATTTTCCCTCAAATTGCAAAAATATTCAAATTTGATATTTAATTTAATGCATACTAGGAAAAGTTTGCAGGAAATTAAAAAGGACATTTTGATCAAACACAGAAATATGCATGTGGCTAGTGTTCTTTTTGACTTTATATGATAATAATTGTTAGTATTATTTTATTATTTTATTTAATACTGGAACTTCTTATGGCAGCAACAGACCTACACTTAGCTGATAACCTGATGGACAGCTATAGATTTTCTTAAGGCTCATATTGAAATTCCCTTACACAGGAAGGTGTGCGCCATCCTGCAGCTTTCCTGTGCTAGCCTTCTTTTGTTAAAATCCTGGGCAGGGTGTATCACTGATGCATATAATCCATCCGTTTATGACCGAGCTTTCCTGAGGCGCGCGCTTAGCGAGGGGAATCCTGCCTTCTTTCTGTGTGAAAACGTGGTAGGGTATTTCAATATGACCCCTTAATGTCCATGTCCCATAAATGAGAATAATTGTAGTACAATTTTGTTGATAAAATGGTAAATATTTATTTTATTTCAGTGGATCTGGAGATGGTTTCTATAGCTCTTCTTTTCAATCACAACTCATTGGGAATAGTCTTTATAAAGCATCTATGCCTGAAGGTAAAATATATTGTCACATGACATTGGGCAAATATTTTAAGAAATTTACATTGGACCTTAAAGAGGATTGAGGTCACTTTGCCTGCCAACCTGTTTTTAATTTGCACCTCCTCTCTTCTTTAGTTATTTTAAAATATTTTTTCCTCACTCTGCAGCTGATGAAATAACATGGGAAACTTGTCGTTGTTTTTGTTGTTTTGTGTTGTTGTTGTTTGTTTTGTTTTGTCCTTTTGGATTTAAAAAAAATCATAAAATCGGCCATCTTTCTTTTGTGTAAAAATGTTTAATAAATCATAGACAGTAAAACCATGGCTGTCGAAAGAGGTGTGTTTTTAAATTTAAAAGCATCCAAACATGCTATATTACGCCCGTTGTATAGTCCATTAGGCTTATTTTAGAGAGTAACATCAGTACTCTGTTGGAGTTCACTTGATCAGATGTTGATGATGATCAGATGTACCACATTTGATTGTATGTGTAAACATGCCATCCCAGTTCTATGAGTCAATGTGCATGTAGGCGCTTTTGAGCACACACTGATGCCACTCTCTGAAGGAAGCCAAATGACATTAGATGTGTGATGAATGTGTGAACACATTTGTGACATGATCAAGAGGAATGAGTCGGATGTCGCTAATATTGTTTTTGAGATATTGGCAAAAACAGTGTTCAAATTCTTTTGCTTTATATTGTTTTCAGTCATTGATAAATTGCTCATAACTCGGTAACCAGATGTCCGATTTAGATGGGTTTGCATCAAAATGTAGCATTCATAAACTGCCAGAAAATGATGTAAAAAACTTCTAATTGAAAATTGCTGACATGTGACTCATTCCCCTTGATCATGTCACATGTGGTTGATTTCAGATGTTGCCTATGGATCAGTAATAACCCTGAAGAACACAAGAGCTGGGGGAGGCTTACTACATTCTCATTGGCATCTCTATCCAGAAGGTCTTGGGGCACAACAACAACAGGTAATGTAATGAAAACTCAGCAAATTCTTTAAAAAGAAAAGAATAAAGCAGTATGTATGAAGGGGAGATTTGAGCTCTTTGACAGCATATAAATTATTTCCACTTATTTCTAGCTTGAGCAGCACTTATTTCCAAGCACCAATGGTTCCAGAAACACAAATATACACTGACACCAAAATGCTGCTGAATAGCAAGATTAATTTGTATGATATATTTCAGACCCATAATAATGGAGCAGGCTTTGAATGTTAAAAAATTGAGGAGTGTGATTGTCATATAAGTGTGAGTGTAAGCTTAAAGATTAAGGAGTGTGATAAATCGCACTCCTTGTGATCATTTAAGGAGTGTGGAGGAGTGTGATCGCAAAGCCTGACGGAGGTGCTGTGAAGGAGTGGTACATGTAGGACGTCTAAGAGTAACAGTGCTTTGAAGTAATACCATATTCAACCCAGGCACTTAAGTCTTTAACTGGGGGTGGGTGGGCAGAAGGGGTTTATTAAATTAATGTAAAATTAGGAATTTACACACATAAACATTCAAAATTCAGTGTATTTGAAGTCAAAATCATGATAATCCTGAGCTTAATGGTTATTTTATTTAGTTTGATGAAATGTAGTTGTACGGGTACATTGAATAGGGAGTGCTTTAACAGTTTTCACTTTGAAAATTCCATAAGTGGTGGTGTTATGGCAGAGGAGGTAATTATGTGGAATACAGTGCTATATTTGATCATTTCTCTTTTTCAAAAACATCAAATGCACATCCCTTATTACAGGCATTTAGAGATATAGTCACAGGCAAACATATGCTGGGACCAGTCCCATGACCAGTGACCCCACACTGGTGCTCCCTTCTACATGTATGGTGTTGATTTAAAAAAACAAATTGGCCCTATATCTCTCTCTAACATTAATACTTTATGTGTGGTCTGGGGTGGCCTATGTGTTGCCTGACTCCACAAGGGAGGTTGTGTGGGTTTGTTAGGGTGATGCTTAATAATGTTATAGTTTCACAGAATCATTATTTCATTCTTTATAGATCACAGCATACACGCATAAGGATGATAACAACAAATGGCTGGTGAAACGATTCGATCATAATCCAGATGATGAAGATTTTAAGCACCCTGTTCAATTTGTGCACCATGGTGATCTTATACGTCTGGAACATGTAGCGTAAGTAATGCATATTTAAATGTGTTTTCTATGCTAAACAAGAACAGTTTTGTTTGTGTTTGGAAGGATAAAATGGTTTTATTTGTTGACTAGCATCTACATGTATAATGTCTTTTATAAATCATAAAAATAAATTATTAAAAAAAACCAAGAAATGTGAATTGAGCAATTTCCAAGATTGATTCCAGGGTTGGTATTGTCATTGATAGACTCGCCTCTCACCACTGTATCTGGAGTTCCATTCCTGGCAGTGCTGGAAGTCAACAAAGTTGCTGATCCATACATATTTTACTTATTATTAAACAAGGCTGTTTAGGGTAAGGCCAAAATAAAAATCTGGACAATATCAACTGCAATATTGAAATTTTGTGCAGCATTTTAATTCCGCAATTTTATTTGTATGAGTATATACAAGGACAACCAAATGTACTTGATATCAACAATGATGTTCAGGGACCAGAGTAGTGTCATTGTATTTGCATTATGTGGTGGTTATGTATCAGAACTTGCAACCTGATACTGTGAGAAATCATCAGCACAAATCGGTCCTGGAGCACAAGGCCTAACCCTAAATCCTGGAACACTAACCCTTAAACTAGTGTTCCAGGAGTACTATGTGTTGATAAATCCTCAATTTTGTGTGATACTAGGCATGTTGCCAAGCCAGCAAATATTGGCTTGTAAAATATGTGTTAAGCAGTAAGAAATTACTTTCACCAATGCAATTTAATCACTTTGAATTTAGGACCCAGAGAAATCTTCACAGCCATATGGAGCCAGCTCCTATGAGTATCCGCCATCAGCAGGTCACTTGCTATGGAGAGGTAATGTATTATATTGTATTCTACTTGTAATGGAAGTAGGATGATTTAAGGGTACAGACCACAAAATTGCTTTCCATAGACTTTGCATGCAAAATAGGGGTTGCATTTTAGGCCATAAGTCGAGTTACCTTGAACTTTGAAATATATATTTGATATCATCTTAATCAGAACAGAATTCTGCATAACATATCTGAAAATGACTCTACATTTTCCATCTACTTTTTGAGAAAATTAGCACTATATAAAAAGGTCAGATTTTCCAGTGTTTACATCTGACTTCTAACTGTGTTTCGAGCTTGTGTGTTCATGCGCTCATAACCGTAAACATCACTCAAATTTTTGCGTTTTCTTTCCAAAATTGTAGAGATCACATTCACAGCTTCTAGTAAAACTTGATTTTCAACACCAAAATTGCTAATATTGTACCTATTTTGTGCAATTTTTATGCAAAGTTAATTGGCACTATTAATAGGCGTGATAAACTTTTCCCGGAAACAGCAGCTTCACTGGTGGATTTTGTGGTATGAACCCTTAAAGGGACAATAGGTTATTTGCTGATCCAGAACACCCTTAGATTCATCCAAATACAAGATTTGTTTTTGGACCAGGCATAGAATATGTTAATATTGGGCTATTCCATTCTAAATCCACACATCCCCAGTGAAAGACGGGGTGAAAGATTTCAGTGCCCTCTTAAAATCCAGTTGTACCTAATGTCAATCCAGTTGGAAATATTTGCTGCATTATGCGGAATTCCAACTGAAAATTGTTGGAATATATCAAATCCAGTTGAATTTTGCATAATTTGGTCTAAAATTTGACAATTTTGTTTGGAAATCCAAAACCTTTCACATTGATTCCACTTTTTGGCGCTCGCACATATGTGGGGCATATGTTATCATCCAAATGGTTCTTGGGCCCCCACACATATGTGGGGCGTATTTTATTATCCAAATGGTTGTTGGCCCCCTACACATATGTGGGGTGTATGTTATCATATTTGATATAAAATTTTTATGACCCTCCCAGTATTTTCATGACCTGCCCCTCTTCTAAAGAAAATGACAGCCCCTTACAAACAAAGTGAAGTAACGAACAGATCTTTTTGTAATACACACCAGAATGGTACAGGTGATGTGAATGATATATGGCAGGTAGAAATTATTGGAGGAAAGACAGGAAGTGTGGTAAAAACTGTGAAGACAAAACTGAAACTGATCCATTATTTGACTGGTTGTGCATTACACTCACACTCAAAAACTCTTCCTAAATGGTGAGTTGAAATATTGTAAAATCATGTTGTTGATGTTTTTGTTGCTGTTGTTATTTTTGATGTTGTTTTTGTCATTGTCGTTATCATCATCGTAACTATAATATAGCTATGTTATATGCATCTCTTTATTGATGACAACCTGCTTTAAGGTGGCACTACACCCCTTGATAAATGTGTGACTATTTTTGCATTTTCCCCAAAAAATAATAACACACTGGTAACAAAAGTTATGTATATTATAGGGTCAAGGAATCCAGTTACTACACTGGAATTTCAGTGACTCAAGACATGCGGTAAGTTATTTTATGATAAGAAAAGAGATACCGCTAGAATGTACCTCATTTCTTTTACATACAAATTATACATGTATAAAGAACCACTTGTCTTGAATCACTTCAATCAGTGAAGTAATTTGATTCCTTGCCCCTATATTAATATACATAACTTTTGTTACCAGTGTGTAGTTATTTTTTGAGAAAAATGCAAAATTAGTCACAAAATTTATCAGGGGGTGTAGTACCACCTTAATACCTGCTCATTTTATCCAAGCAACAACTTGGACTAGAATGATGACGGCTGTACAGGAACATGTATATCACTTTGGTCGGGTCATTTGTAGTTGAGATCATTTATTTTAGGAAGCTGCAATGCACAAAGTAATTAACAAATGTCAGTGTGTGTTTTTGATAGAATGCAACTCAAGAACATGTGACATTAGATTAGTTTATTATTGAATACAAGAACACTTTATTTATTGTTTAAATGTTATTAATGGAAATGCTTTGAGACATTATGTTTATGAAATTGTTTACTTTTTACACAGTGTTTCTTGTACTGGTTGTGGCTACTTGTGTATTACTAGTGGGGGCTTCTTTTCACATCATTTTTTAACCCAGTTTGGCTTTATTTGGGGTGTCAATGGTGGGAATGGATACTCCACCTGTGAAATTCTGCCTCTTTATATGATTAAAATAAAAGAAACTTGTTAACATAGTGTTAATTGGATTTTTCAGGGGCTGGGAGCAGCTGGAAGTCACATGTAATCCATACAAAAGAGACAAAAATACATTATGGAATGTAGAAGATCACATCAACACAAGATGTAAGTGTTATTATTGTGGGGTGTAAGTGTGAGGTTGTGTGTGTTCCGGGGTGGGGTGTGCATGAAGGGGTGTGGGATTGTGTGTGTTCAGGGGTGGGGTGTGCATGTAGCTGGGGTGTGGCATTGTGTGTCCATTCAAGGGTGTCATTAAACATGATTTTGTGAACATATTGTCAGTGTGAATTTTAAGTTCAGAAGTGTAAAATGTCTATACTCAGACTAGCAATAATTCTGATTATCTGTCATGCAAATGTCAAGTAAATTCTTTTTTATCATTCATAATAACTTTAAATTTAACAGTTAAAGCCATATTGTAATTGCTGAGGAAGACGTCCTCAACTTTTGTCAAAATTCTGATTTTTACATGATTGTAATGTACATTATTGTCCTAACATACCCTGCAAAAACCATGCCTTAAAGCAGTATTTGGGACAAAATCTGAGATTTTTAATAAAACAATTTAATTCATTAGTCAAACGGGTACATGATGTTGATAACACTATACATACGGGATGGTCATAACACATCAATAGGATCTACCTCAGTCACGATCAACAGAGTGACATGCATTGGCAACATCGATGCTGGAATTAAATTGTGATTTTCTTTGCTTGCGTCAGTAAAGCAAAATTTACTTTTAAAAGGGGACATAATTTAATATATGTGATAAGATCTGTTCCATGGAGGCCAAAGGAGGCATTTTTGAAAATTGAGTTAATATAATTATTACCTTATACAAACATTAGGCTGTCATATACTGAAAACACCAAAGGTCTAGCATACTTGGTTCTAAAGATCTGTGATGTTTATTTTCTTATGTATTCTATTGGTTTTTTTATTCTATTTTTTTGCCTTTATCTCAATTTCAAATTTACCGCCTTTGGCATCCATGGACCAGATCGTGTGACATATCTGACAGTAATAGTTCTGACTAATATATTGTAGATGCATCGTTTATTTCCGATCCTCACGTATATATATTTGTGTTTCGCATTGTCTTACGCCCTGCTAGGGTGAAGCATATAGGCCGCCTCCTTCTTCATTATTTAAATTTTTAGAAAAGAAATACAAATCTATTTGATCGAATATGGCTTTACAAATGGCTTACAATATGGCTTTAATTCACATTAAACGGATGACTTAATTGCTATCGCATCTTTTCATCTTAACTATTCTATAGTACCAAACAGTAGTTTTGAGCTGTTCAAACCATCGTTTGTTGAAACACTCCTGGAATCTCATGCAGTCATGTTACAGGTGAGTCACACACTCTATATTCTCTCACTTGTTGTTTCTTTAACCCCATGAGAACTACCTGCCGATTGGTCATAAAGAAGTTTCATTATCAATTGGCCCAATCAGGAGCAACATTGTTAGAATAATTTCACCACAAAATAAAATTGGGGTGAATTATTTGCAAAGCTCCATTCTGATTGGTGATTAAAGTGAAAATATCATGTAATTGACCAATCAGCGGCAATGTTAGATTGGCAGGTAGTGCTCAGGGGGTTAATGCCTTTGCAGAGAAACAGCCCAGTGGGATCAAACCTTTTTGTGAAAGCACTTGTAAGCATTGGCTTGAAATAATGATATGATTGACCCTGATTAATAACAGTTTAACTTTGAGAACTGCAACATTCTAAATATAATGAAGCATAATCCTAATAACTAAATAAATTTTTAAAAAGTGCAGTGATTTATAGTGCGCTACGCACATGCACAATGCCTAGACGTTGATCCACAAGCCTCAGCACACTTTACAGGTTGTCGCTTAATTATGACTCAAATGCTCCTTAACCTTCAACTGCAGACGACAAGATTCATATATTCAAAAATTTCAGAATTGTACATTTTCATGACCATATTTGGAATTAGCATGAAAAATGCATTAAAATGAGTACAAATAAACCTAGTATTGGTTCAATGGTTCTTGAGAAAGCTCTTGATATTTTGAGAAAATAATATCAAAACTTGGGACTTTTTATGTTGAAGCCTATGGCCAGTATGTAGATCATTAATAGTAACATTGCATCACATAACATTTTATAGGGCAACAGTGGTTTGAAACCCAAAGAGGGTGAAGTGACTTCTAGACCATGGCAGTGGCCCATCAACTACAGGGTAAGTATTCATACCATCCACAATGGGCTATTCCATTTAAACTTCACACTACCCCTGTGGAAGATTTTGGAAATATCTTCCACAGGGGGACTATGTTTTTCAAATGTAATTGGTCATGGTTAATCATTTTGAAACCCATACTCCCTCGTTATTATGGCTTCACCTATATCTTCCACAACAGGAGTGAGTATTTCAAATAGAACTTACCCAACTGTCTATTCTATTCAAAACTCATATTCCCTCTGTGGAAGCCTTTAGTTAAATCTTCCACAGGGGTAATGGGACTTCAAATGGAATAGCCCAATGGCTGTTTAATTCATTG
The DNA here is from genome assembly GCF_039555335.1 of Amphiura filiformis. Classification (NCBI taxonomy): domain Eukaryota; kingdom Metazoa; phylum Echinodermata; class Ophiuroidea; order Amphilepidida; family Amphiuridae; genus Amphiura; species Amphiura filiformis. Next base: position 61,196,525 of record NC_092632.1, read on the forward strand.
TATTAAGAGTTAATCATTCTGCACATGATCTTGTGGTGTATATACTATGAATATGTTCTATGACTCTAGTGTCATCAAGTCAAATCCAATGTAATTAAACTTTTTGTTCCTTCCCCATTAAAGGGCTTTTGTTTAAATAGGACATCATCAAAGTTTTGGTTTGTTCCCTTATTGCATGTATTAAGTAGCTAGTCATTTGTTTTTTGCTCTATAGCGATGGATTTAAATGTTCAAACTACCAAAAGCATATTCACATACAGTATTTTTTAATTTCTTGTGAAATATAGATTAATTTACCAAATATAGAGTATGTTCGAGGAAGTGAAGTAAAGGTTAATGTCCTGTGATGACACCAGGTAACTCCTGGCCCACCCCAGAATATAGGAAGAACACCTACACCCCGACACACACCTGTTGCAGCCACCCATAATCAGTGTATCTGTTGACCATTAGGCCAAAAATAAAAGATAGTTTGCTTGTCCTCCACAACTTTTTCAGAATTGGGTCGGTCAATTGGATTTTTTTTTTTCCTTTTAAAGGTCATTGCCAAAACATGACTGTATGCCTTTAATTAGCTTAATGAATAGCCCAAACAGTTGTTAATTGGGATATTTCTCTACTGTATACCACTTCATTCATGTTTTTAAAACAGTTTAGAAGTGTGTAGAAACTGTAAAAAAACTTTTCAGGATGTCAAAAATGTTGAAAGGAAAAAAAAAAACCTTTTTCTGGAATTTCTAAAATTAGGGTCGGTATTCATTTGTACAATAAAACAACAAAAACCTTTTTTCCAGATTTTCCAGATTAGGGTTGGTCGGTGGTGGACAAGCAAACAATTTTTTTTTGGCCTTACTATGAACCAAAAGTCATATCTACGTACTGTTGGTGTTTGATTTGCAGGGCCAGCGTTTTTCTGGAGTGAACGAGTCTGATTTCAGGGTGTATCTGCTTGGTAACCCTGTAATATGGTGGGGTAATCTGACTGTATTGGCTCTATTTTGTGTGCTGTTATGTTTATGGGCTTTATGGGAGCAGAGAGGGTGTGTCACCCAGCCACACAATAAAGGTATGTCTGTCAATTACCAAATAGTTTTGTCTTTTTGCCCTGAACTTGTTTTATTTGCAGTCAAAGAATTATTGAACTACAAAAAATATTGAGCTTTAAAGCCTTAATGTACGATCTTTTTAAATTTTTAGATTTTTCTTTTTTCTTTCAAAATGATAAAATAGTTAATATGCAATCATTATGAAAGTTCCCAATACATTTGGATGTGAAAAACATTGGTAATTTGCAAAGAAACAACATCATAAACTTCACCTCTATCACTCGAAATATCTCACACTTTTTGGATTAGAACACCTAGTGCGGCCTCAGAGTTCGTCTCCTACGCAGCCAGTTTGGTTACGCTCCCTCCACATGTGTGGAGGTGCTCCCTCTACATGTGTGGGGGGTTCCATGAGGGCTTTGTGACAATATGTCGGACCAACAGAAAATCATCCTGTTTTACTACAAATAGGGCAAATTCGACAGTTTGCTCATAGATGTAAGTTGGAACATATGTAAGTATTACAAATATACCAAAACAAAATCTGGTTTTGAAAAAAAATAAAGGTATATTCTGAAAAAAGATCGTACATTAAGGGTATACGATGTATAGTTCACAGCATCTTGCAAATGGTAGTGAGTGAGCTTTAGCAAAAATTGCATTGCTCAATTCATAGCGAGTATGTAGAAGAATTTTAATATCACAGATATAGTTTTGTAGGTCCTGTGGTTCTGAGTTATGTTGTAAAGAGGGCTGAAACAACAACACTTTTGTAAAACATACATAACTCATTAACAACAATAAATTCAGCAAGTTTTCAAAGTATATGATTTGTAGAATGAACTTTTGCTGTGTTATTTTTCAATAATATATTGATTCAGATAATGAAAATGGAATTTTTGGCTGCTTCGACCAACAATACCTCGTATACCCTTAAGGCTTTAAATTGATGTGATCAGCAGTTAGAAGTAGGCCTAGTTACGATGTAGTTGTTGTGTTTTTATAATTGGTTTTGGTATGGTTTGACTGTAGAAAAAAACATCTTTATCAGTTTCCTGGCATTGATGAAAGCAGAATGTATTATTTTATTGTTATGTGTGTTTTATCTTCAAACAGAAAGAAACCAGCGGATGTTTGGAGCTGGCGCCATACTTGTACTAGGCTGGGCTTTGCATTACCTACCCTTCTATTTGATGGGTAGGGTTTTATATTTCCATCATTATTTTCCTGCCATGTTATTTAACAGTATGCTTTCAGGTAAGTCTAGTAGGGTCAAATGCTGGTTTCATACTTTCTGCCGCTTGCCGCTGAGCGGCGTGACACTTCATCATGCTGCTGGCACTTGTCTGCAAGCGGAGCGGCACACTGTTGAGCGGCAGTGGCATGACTCGGAAAGCCACTCTTGCCGCTCAGCACCGCTCCAAAATCGTATTTTGTTCTCATACGTCAGAGCGGTGGAGTGATTGATATATCAGCTTGCCGCTGGTCACCGGTAGCGTTTCTGGTGCGACTGCGCAGTGAAGCAAAATCATCTTCAAAGCGGAAAGCGGCAAGAAAGTATGAAACCAGCATAAAGGTGAGATATTGGTAAATGAACACTAAAATAACTGAATCAGGACAGTCTTCTTCACATAAATATTGGAACACCTACATTGTATAACCACATCACAACACTCGAGTACACATTCAGGATGTTACACCTATTTGCAAACACGTTTTGCACTGAAAGTTAAAACTTCAACACTACACTATTTTTCGCTCACCTGGAACCTTTTACACTGCCCAATTTGGTGCATTTTATGGCATAAACATAAAGTTAGGCTCTGATTGGCTAATTGAATCACGTCATCATCACATCAGCACCTCATTCACCGATCAAACTGGGTATACTGTGCCAAAAAAGTACCCAAGACAAAAATCCCAATTTCAAAACAGAAACATATTTGGGTAATTTTTTTTCAATAGACGCACTATCTAATCCTGCACATCATAACACCACATTGAATCCAATGTGACCTGAAGAAGTAGAGTAACAAACAATTGAATAGATGAAAGTCCAATTTTCAAAGTGACAAACTGGCCTATGCAAGGTGCAAAAAGATTCCAACAAGCGCAACAAAGAGACAACACAGTTTTTTCAATGAAGCTTTATTTCAAGCAGTTTTTATTTCAGTTTTTACTTCTTTGTACTTTTCATAACTTTAATTTTATTTGTCAGTTCTTTTATTTCAGTTTTCTTTTGTTCCGTTTGTTTTAAATTAAAGACACGCATAAATTAGCCATTCACCACTCTCAAACCAGATGTCTAGTCTGTGGATTTTTGAATAGACCAGTTTTTCACTTTTAAAACTGGACATTCGACTAATCAAATGCTTGTAACTTTACTTCTTGAGGTCACATTGGATTCAATGGGATGTCATAATGTACCAGATCAGATAGTGCATCAATTAAACAAATAAATGTACACAAATATGGTTTAGTTTTAAAATTAGGACTTTGTTTCCAAGTGTAAGGATACTTTTTTGGCGCAGTGTAGTATTGTGTGATGCAGGCTTGACCTGTTTGTTTTTCCCACGATCAGTCGGCTAGTGTGAAAGGTCTTTGCAAAATAGTATAGTAAGATCTAAAATATTGGGGTGACCATCAAGAAATGGGACAAATTGTGGTTTTCAGTCAAAATTGATGTTACAATGAATTTTAGTAAGATGGCCTTACTCGCCCCAACTGTCTCCCATGCTACAGCCCTGCACACAGTGAAGGAAATGCCGTAGGTTTGAATCGATGCAGGTGATTGTTGCAAGGATACAATTATAGTTTGTGAGATCACAGGCCATGAGCTTGTTGGACTGAGTGAAATATCATGTTATCCCAAACCTGTGATGAATCCTATAACATATATTCTGTAGTGTCCATTATCCAACACCTGCTGCACACCGACATCACCCGGTTAATAATTACATTATACAGCAGAGACACTGAAATGAATACCCGGGATTGATACATGTGAATGTGCTATGCACAATTTGACATTAGATGATAAATCTTTGGATACCGGGGTAGAAAATGATGAATATCTCCCGTATGGCGTAATTGATTAAGTCTAAATAAGCCAGATTTGGTTCCTTGCACTTGAATATACGTGTTCAATGGATATGATAGTCGTTAGCTAGCGTCTTGAGAAAGAAGCGTGCATCTTGAACTCAAAAACTGACAAAAATATTCTGATTTTATATGTGCCGAACTATAGTGCAGCGTAGGCTAGCTGCACTCACTCATGCAAGCAGTCTAAAAGCATATGACCATTGACCTCATAATTTATTTATTTATTTCATTCTTATTTAACCTGGGTTAACCTTTCAATGCACTGGCATTGTTCTCCCAAGGTGCCCAGGTGGCACAAGGCCAACATTAAAATACACAAGATACAACATATAAAAATACAGAAGGAACAATAATATACATAGTAAAAAACTAGCACAAGATTTAAAAAAGGTAATCGGCAAAAAGAGTAGATCAGGGTCAGGCGGGACAGCCGGAGTAGACCACCAGCCACATGCAGGCCGCAGAACCCCAACCCTGACCAAGGCACTGGTAGGGCACCCAGGCTGGTCAGGGAGCAGGGAAACAGCAACAGTAATTGATCCTCTCCAAGCCCCTAACCAGTCACAGTCCCCAACAGCACCCCATCCAAGGAGAAAGGTCCAGCGATCCACACGCGCCCAGTACACCACCTGGCTGCCCGTCCATACCTGAACACCCATGTATTGCCCTGAGAAAGACACTATAAAAACACATTAAAATACATTGCTATATAAGACAATATTGCACTAGTGCCGAACCATGGGCAAGTCCATTCGTGTTAGCAGAAGGTCCATACTTCCACCCAACGGGAATGCCGATGTCGAGTCGGGGGTCCCCGGTCCCCGCCCGGTCGGGCAAACGCCTATGGCCCAGTAACCATCGCCCCAGGTAAGCCATATTGGTAAACTAGGCCTCCAGGGCGAAAAGCGACAACGCCAAGACATCAGCCACCCGGGCAAGAACCGCAAACCCCCGCAACAACACCGACACCCCAGCAGACTGTAGCTAGGGCCTTAAATCAACACAAATGGGCACACCCATGGTAAGGCCACATAAGAGGGAAGCATGTTGAAAAACAGTTGCATATAGTGCATAATCACATAATTAATTAAATCAAATTTTTCATTGCACCTTTAAACAGTTTTGTAGTGAGAGGAACCGGGGATTTACAAGTGATGTTGAGTTTGTTCCAGGACACTGATCCTCTGTATCTGAAAGTTCTTTTTCCTGACTCAGCCCTAGGTTTTATTACCCTGCTTGCTTCCCCTTGTTTGATAGGTGGAGTAGGCATTGATTTTGTGAAATATATTGCACAGGTACACGGGGGCTTTTTTAGCAATACATTTGTACACCATGACATTGAGATGTCTAGCCCGTCTTGTATCTAGGTCAGTCCACCCTAGACATCCTAACATATCTTTGGTGGGGAAACGCCTGTTGACTTTTAATATGGTTTTACCAGCTGTTTTGGAGCTTTGTCAGCTTGTTGAGATGTTTAGCGGCATTACCCCACACCACATCGCAGTAGTCCAGGGATGGAAGAATTAATGATTGGTACATGTTCAGGGTGTCCTCTTTCAAGAAAGACCTGGTTCTGTATAAAACCCCTATTTTTCTATTCACTGAGTTTCTGACATGATTAAGGTGACCTTCCCAAGATAGAGTGGGATCCAGATAAACACCAAGGTACTTGAAGAGTTTGACCTCTTCAAGGGCATAATCTTGGATTTTAACTTCAAATTTGTCAGGGTTCTTTGCACGTTTGATGTTACTTCCAAAAAGCATGGCTTTTGTTTTTTTGACATTAAGGGTGAGTTTGTTCTTATGTAACCATTTGGTCACCTTGTACATTTCCTGAGTTAATGTTGTAGCAACCTGAGATACACTTTGATTTTTGATAAAAATTGCTGTGTCATCAGCATAGAGACACACCTTAGCCTGGTCCCTATTTATATGGGATGGAAGATCATTAACATAAAGGCTAAACAACAGGGGTCCTAGGATAGATCCCTGAGGCACACCAAAGAGAACAGGAAGCATATCAGATTGCTCGTCATTGATTTTACAAATTTGAAAACGATCACTCAGGTAGGATTTGAACCAGTCACGCTCCAGACCGTTGATTCCACTCTTACTCAGCTTGTTGATAAGCATTTTGTGATGGACTGTATCAAACGCTTTGCGAGGGTCTAAAAAGATTGCGCCAGTAAACATGCCTTCGTCCAAGTTTCGTAGGAGGTAGTCTGAAGCCTGACTGATCAGGTGGCATGATATCATTACTTTGAAGATAACTATATAATTGATCATGAATCAAACACTCATACACTTTCATTATAGCTGGTATTACAGAGATGGGGTGATAATTACTTGTTTCAAATCTGTCCCCTTCTTTAAAAATGGGTGTTACTCTGCTTTGCTTCCACTTGGCTGGAACAACTCCACTCCCAATACTCATGTTCATAATGTATGCTAATGGCCCAGCTATGACACAAGCGCCTGCTTTCAACAGCCTAGGACTTTATCATCAAGGCCTGTGGCTTTGCCAGTGGGCATCTTGGCAAGTTGTTTGTAAACCTCATCTGCCATTACATTAATGAACTTGAATTGGGGTGGTGCTACACCATCCACGGGGTCGGCAAAGTTATCATGTGTATCATCAAAAGCTTCAGCAAGTTTTTGACCCACTGTAGAAAAATAACGGTTGAAACAATTAGCAATATCTTTGTTGTTTGTTAAAACATCACCATTTTGATTAATCCCAGTAAAACAATCTTGTTGAGACTTATTAGGAATAACCTTTTTTAGAGTGTTCCAGAACTTACGAGAGTCGTTACCTGCTTCTTCTAGTTTATCATTAAAATGATCTTTTTTGAGTTTAGTACCCAAGATGTTAAGGGAGTTTCTTGCCGTTCTGAAATTGTCCCAATCAATTTGACACCTGGATTTGTCAGCTTTTTCTTTAGCTTTGGTGACCTTAGATCTGAGATCAATATAGTCCCTGTTAATCCACGGTCGTGGATTATTAGGAATTTTTCTATTTTTGAAAGGAGCATGATTATCGCAGATTGGATTGAATAACCCGGTAAAAATATCCCAAGCATCATTTGGATCTTCAGCTGAATCAATCTTACCCCAATGGACTTGATTGAGATCATGAAGGAAAGAAACCTCATTAAATCTTTTGTATGAGCGGGCCTTGATGTATTTATAGCCGCCCTTCTGTTTCTTATGCCCTTTTCGGGTAGCATACGCTAGCGAGTGGTCACTAAGTGCATACGGTAAAACTCCATGTTCGGTAAACATATCAATTTTGTCAGTCCATATATGGTTGATTAAAGATATTGAGTTCTGAGTAATACGAGTTGGTTTGTTTATAATTTGTTTCAAGTTAAAGTTTGACATGGTATCATTTAACTTACGCCATTCCCATGAATTCTTTTTAAGAGCATCACAATTGAAATCCCCCAGGCAAACAATGTCACCTGGGGTTCTGTTACCTGAGTTGAGTTCCTGAAGGTCTTCAAGTAAGATGTTTAGGTTTTCAAAAAACTCTAGTCGGACTTCAGGAGCATATATAATACAAGTATAGATGGGCCTAGTATGGGGAAGTGATATTTTAACCGATAATGTTTCGAGATAGGGGCTGTTACTGATAATGTTAGTTACACTGGCATTAAGGCTTGATTTAATGAAAAGTACAACTCCCCCGTGACGTGTGGCTCCATGAGCATGGTTGTTGGCAGCACGGTCTGAACGAAAGATGTTGTAGTTCGGGATGCAGATTTCGCTGGTCTGAATATCGTCATGGAGCCAGGTCTCAGTAATACCAATAACTTCAGCATCTGTTTCATGAACTATTTGACGAATGTCATCCATTTTTGGTAGCAAGGATCTGACGTTAAGGTTTAAAAAAGTCAGTCCCATTTTTGTGCTAAGGGATGCGTAATCTGGAAGGTCTACATTTTGGGGAGAATTTGAGTTTTGTGGAGGTCCTGGGTTCCACTCAATGTCATTATGTTCGAACAGGCTGAATTGGAACATGGATGATGAGTTTGCATAGAAATACATTTTTGCTTTCTGGCAGCTGAGGCACTGTTGTTGTACCTTGTTACAGTAACAAATGCAGGGTAGTCCAAGTCTTGTTGTTGTTGGGTAGCAACATCATCCTGGATACGGAGGTGATTAATAATGGGGGGCACTACAGTTAAGCTTAAGCTTAATGACACAAAGTACTGTAGCAAAGTTAATTGCACAAAGTTATTGCCATCAAGAAGAGTTGTTGAGACTTCATGTTGCAAAAACAAAGCTGTCAAAGTTTTATTCAGAGGGTAAACTGTCACATAGGCCAGCAAAACAAAATTAATTTCGTTTTACACAAGGCTGACATTTTTTTCAACCGACGATCGATGCAGGTTAGAGTTCCGATGCCAGATTACAATGTCAACCCTAAGTATAATACTGCTGCTATTTCGTGAAGATGCAGAATTCGACACCTATGACAGTGCAATGAATTTCATGTACAGTTTCAAAGACAATGTTCATAGTTTATATTCAGCTGTTTTTTATCACTCACAGGACGATGGAGGTAGTAGATAGCACGTTGGACGTTGTCAGCTTGTAGAAAATTCCAGTACAGTGTCATTATCTTCTGCAGCAATAATTTCCACTTCTCCACTTTTTATGGTTACCTCTTCATCATTTTGTTTGACTGATGTCAATATTGTAGTTTGTAAGGAATTTAAACTCCTTGTATCAATTTCTAAATTGTAAATAGTACATTCGTCTCCCTCGTCGATTTGAGTAATGTCTTCAGCATCCCCAAAGTTTAATTTGCATTGGTGTTTGCGTACTTCCATCGCGGATTTTGATGATCCGGAATGTCCACCCAGTTCCTTTTTTGATCTCTTGAATCTGCTCTACTTTTCCTTGTATTGACATTTTTATACGGCGTGAATGTTTCCGGTTTTCCTGTGCTTCCGCTATCGACATCACTTGAGGTGTTAAGATGGCTTCAATCTTATTTTCCGAGACGGTGAAGGTTGATGATGTGGTTGTCATCACCTTAGTTGGTGTATGTTCGGACTTTGTTCATTGATGTTGTTCTGACGAATGATAAATTGAAAATAATGGCGTATACATGCTCACTCACACAGAGAGAGGTCAATTACCAGGCTATTGTCAGTAGCTTTAGTCAGATGTCCCTCGGCTCATTATTCGTCTCAAAGGTCGGAACAAAATGGCCATGTGTGACTGTGGATTCAACCTACCATGGCGATTTCTGCCATGAAGATATCAGGACGATGACACTCTGTGCTGCCTGGCATCAATGATGGCTCACCACAATGATGAGTCCATCGTTGGCATCCATAAATCAAATTTATACTTAAATATCTGAATTGCAATAAAATGTGGTTTTCTATGGTTATACGTTCAATATTTTATCATTACATCACTACCAAATATTGAACCTTAAGGGGGTACTACACCCCTGGCCAATTTTATGCCTATTTGTGCATTTTTCTCAAAAATTATAGTGCATTGGTGACAAGTAAAATATGTATATTATAGGGGCAAGGACTACAACTACTGCACTGAAAGTTCAGCAACTCACGGCAAGTAGTTGATTTATTGATCAAATATTGGTTTTCCCTCATTTTTGACTGTAACTCCACAACTGTTGTCTGTGTTGAAATAAAATTTTCAGTGCAGTATTTAACAATAAATCAACTACTTGCCGTGAGTTGCTGAACTTTCAGTGCAGTAGTTGTAGTCCTTGCCCCTATAATATACATATCTTACTTGTCACTAATGCGCTACAATTTTTGAGAAAAATGCAAAAATAGGCAAAAAATGGTCAGGGGTGTAGTACCCCCTTAACTTACTAGTGAGATGCTTGTCTCCAATTAAACACAATATTGATGCTGTCCGTATTTTCAAATTTCTTTGCAGGTATTGTATTGGACTTCCTATTACAGAGTGCTAATATATTTATATCACATAGAATGATTCAGCTGTGTCACCATGGTGGTTTTGTATTCATCATGGGGATCATTTCATATAGGTATGTACAAGTTCAAGTTCAGTTTTATTAAATACATAGGTATGTACAAGGGGGTATCAAAAAGTTTTTTTAATCACCCAGAAATGAAAGACCTATATCAAGGAAATTTTGTCAGTGCAATCACTGGTCCTTATGTACACTATGGTGCAAAAATGGTCTCATAAGTATGTTTACATTCTTTACAGGTGGTGCTAGATGCCAGTAACCTAGTTATCACGCATAACCTGCAAGATGGAGAAATTTGAGGCAAGTAGCGTGATTAAGATCCTACTTTTGAAGCGTTACAGTGCCCAGAAAATCTATTATGAAATGAAAGCTGTCTATGGTGGTGATTGTCATATGGCACTGTTGCTTTTTGGAAAAGGAATTTTTATTTCATCATAGATTTTCTGGGCAATGTAACCCTTAAAATGGAACTTAATCATGCTGCATGCCTCAATTTTCTCCATCTTGCTGGTTATGCGGTTACATAAGCAGTTACTGACATCTAGCACCACTGTAAAGAAGGTAAACATACTTATGAGACCATTTTTGCACCATAGTGTACATAAGGACCAGTGATTGCACCAGGGACAGACTTGGGTTTCAGTTTTCTACTAGCCCTCCGGGCCAGTGAAACAGCAAATCTACTGGCCCTGCAATAAATTTACTGGCCCAACTTTTTCAATATGTTCTACTGCAAAAAGTGCAAATAAAGAAGCATGTTCCCATGCCCGTAACCAGGGGCAGGTGGTGAACACCCCCCGCCAAATGACACATTCACGAGCGAAGGGCTGAAAAAATAGAGGTTTTCAGTCAAAAAGGTCCAAATTTTAAACAAAAGTCCACTTTTTAAAAATCCTGGTTATGGGCCTGCACGTTCCAATGAGACTTTTAAAGGTAGAGACTACCAATTAGGCCTACCAAACTTGACACATGTTACTTGTGTGTTAACATTATTTTATTCTGTGCCACCATGGACCCTTAAAATCTTTTTCCAGGATCTATGGTGCCACTTTAATTCAAGCAAACCTGAACATTTTAAATTGTTTTGTACTGAGCATACTCAATATAGAGAGAGACTAGTCACTAACACAAGTTCAGTCAGTAGTCCTTCCTTAATCTATAGTTCCAAAAGTTCAGAAAAGAAAAGGTTCAAGTATGCGGTGTTTGCGATATCGCTATCATCATCAGATAGAGCATGAAAGAGCTTGGAAATAGTACGTAGGCCTACATCGCCGTAAAAGCAGCCGTATATTTCCAACTTGTTTGCAAAAAAAATCATTCAATAAAAATATAAATTACACACAGGTACAGGTGACAAGTGGAGCAGAAACTGTGTCCAATTATTGTGTCCATCACTGATTATATCTTGCCTCAGTCATATGAGTTATATCAGGATCAAAAATCTAGTGGCCCGCTGGGCCAGCATTGTTGGAAGTTTACTGGCCCGAGGCAAAATCAACTGGCCCCGGGCCACTGCTTAAATCCGTCCCTGGATTGCACGGACACAATTTCATTGATATAGCTCCTTCACTTCTGGGTGATTTAAAAATCTTTTTGATACCCCCTCGTATGAGCCTAGCAGATAAGACTGCAAAAATAACACTCAGTTAGGTACCTTTCTTCAAATTATGAGCTTCATTCCAGAGGGGCTCTTCTGTAGAAGTCATGTAGAAAAAGTGAATACACAACAGTGCAGTTTCTTTGATGTCATTTCTAAAAGCAGATGCTTAACCCCATGAAAACTACCTGCCGATTGGCCAAAATGAATAATGTGTCCAATTTGGAACTAATCAAGGAGGGTATTAATAAGATCATCTGCAAATGCACGTTTGACCACAGATAGAGTAAAGCCTAGACATAATTGGCAATTGAATGTCAATAAAGTCCAGACCTAAAAAAACCCAATAAATTACACATAAGAATTCACTAAGACTAAGAAATCAGGAGGGAATAAAATCTGCTACTCAAACTTGAGAAACTGCTATACAATTAGAATTTTGCATAGCACTTTCGCTATGCAAAATCTGATCACTAAATTATGCATTTTGTCTGTATTTAGTGTACCTATTACCACATTACAATTAAACAAACAAGTTCCACAATGAGATAAATTTGTTAGTTATTATGTCAAGTCAAATCAAAAAGACAAAACAATGGAACATAAAATTCAAAACAAAGCTGCTCGCTTGATTTTCGGTATCCATAGACGCGATCATATATCACCTTATCTCATCCATCTTCACTGGCTCCCAGTCAAGCAGCGAGATAACTTCAAAATCCTTGTTCTCATATATCAGTGTATAAATAACAGTGCCCCCACCCCACCTACTTGTCTGAGCTAATTTCTATGTACACACATTCCAGCAAACGTAATCTTCGCTCCTCCAAGGACGTTACCAGACTCACTATTCCCAAGACCAAAAGATCTGCAGCTGACAGTGGGTTCTCAGTGTACGGTCCACGCCACTGGAATTCACTACCCACTTCCATCAGAGAGGCCCCATCACTGCAGATCTTAAAACCCACCTTTTAAATTATTGTAATTTAATTTATTTTTCTTTGTACTGTGAAGCACTTTGAACTGCAAAAAGTTTTAAGTATGTATGTATGTAAAGTGGATGTTTAGCAGTACATGAAACCAATCATATGTCATTGATTTTGTTTAGTTTCTACAGATACAGCCCCCTTTCCTACGGTATGACTGGACCAAATGCCAACAACTCAACCAGTGTTATGTCAGGACTCAAATGGATGGACTCATGGGAATTTTAATCTTGCTTGGTCATCATTGAGATGAACCACTGATACTTTTAGCTTTTAATGTGTGAAAACAAAGGATTACTTCCAAGGAAATATTGATAATAAGGAAAGTGAACTTCATTGTGTGGTACATCCTGAAGGTTTTAAATGTATTCAATTGATCTTTCATTTTTTTTGTCCATGCAGTTTGTACGGAATAATCTTATATGCCGGACAATGCAAGGTACTGCATACTTAAAGCCACTTTAGGGAAAATATTAATTTCTTGATCCTGAGAACACGTACTTACTGTGTGCACTGTGTATGTTACATTTTTTTGTGGAATGACACGATAGCAAGATCTACCTTTCATATATTAGCCAACTGCCTAGCGACAACATTAAAAGCCCATTCAGTGATTTGCTCATCCGGATGATCGTAAAAATCATCAAAATTCAGATTTTGGTACCTTTGTCATTGTCATAGATGTGCACATAACCTGCTAGTGGTTCAACCAAAAACCGTGTATTTAAGACAAAATAAGGCATTTTACATGAATCTGTAATTTATATACTAACAGTATATAAATTAGCTATATGTATTTGAATGGGGCTTCAACTTCGTCAATACTGCTGTTTTCTTTGTTTTTTGCCAAATTTTGCATTTCAAAAATACCAAATGACATTTGAATGACTTATCCTTCACTTTTAAGCAATTTATAAACAATTTTGATTTTTTTTAACTCTTTCCCTGGAATTACTGAATGGGTCTTTAATTGAAGGTCGTAATTGGTTAGTTCAGTAAAAGGACATAGGAAGGTGTGACCCTACCGTAAGCGTGTGTGGTAAGTGTTGTACGCTCGACACTATTATTGCATGCCAATTGCGCTTTCAAGATCGAGAAATTAATGTTTTTCTTATAGCTAGCACAGAAAGTTTGATGCAGTATACTAACAAGGTAGTGAAGAATTTGGAGACATAGAAAACTGTGAACTTGTACATGTTGCATAACTGTGTTTTTCTTATTTCACTGTAATTAGTCATTTTATATATGTACATTGTATTAATATTTATTGTCATTTTGTTTTCCACATTACAATAGCTGTACAATAGATTTCAAACATTTCCACAAAAATCATTGTTTTGTATATAAATCATTGTTGTCAAATGTAATTCATTATGATAATTAATGCACAATTAATTATATGTTGTAATATTCCCCCCCCCCCCAAATTGCATTCAAAATATTGCTATGTATGTATTTAGTATCATTAAATGCAGTCCCCCCGTAGATTTTTGATTCATATATTTGGAAAAAGACATGAGTATTTATTACTTGACATTATTATATTAACTTATGCCCCCCCACGTTCAACTTGGGATTGACACCCTTGCATGTAGCATCTTGTCATTAGTGGTGCTTGAAAATTATTTTTAAACTATTTTGATTCAAGGTTTTAATTGTTTCATTTCAAAACCTTATTATGTTTGTAAGATATGAAAGGAAAGTCTTCATATCACATGACTGAACAGGATTTCTAGCAGAAGAATTCTAATTTTGCAGTACATACATTTGAAACCTGTTCAGTTTTGACCAACATTTTCAAAATAAGACCCAGTTTCAGACATCATGTGGTTTTCAACTAAAGACTGCACAAAAAGTAACACAGCTGTTATAAATACGCCTATAGCATCAGAACTAATACTTGTGTTCACAATATTTCAACATAGAAAGAAGGATGATTTATTTTGATACCCCATTTGTCCAATTTCGTTCAATATTAACAATACAGCAGTGTTTTTAAAGAAAAATACCAGAATTTAAAAGTTGCAGCTATTTGTATTGATTTAAAGTCAGCGCGAAGATAATGGAGGGTTTTACATGCTACAATGTTTGCGTAATAACCATTGATCGCTGTAAACTGCAACTTTTAAATTTGTGTATTTTTCTTAAAAAGCACTACTGTGTTGTTAATATTGAACGACATTTGACAAATGGGGTATCAAAATACGCGGGAATAAATGAAATCATCCCTCTTTCTATGTAGAAATATTGTGGAAACAATTATTAGTTCTGAAGCTATAGGCGTATTTATAACAGCAGCATTACTTTTTGTGCAGACTTTATTTTCAAGCTAAAATAGGGGTGATATTGAAGAGAAATGACATTACAGAATTTGTTATTGAAGAAATTGTGAAGACATGTAATGTTTTAGGACGTAAAAACACCCTTCTTTAATTTTAAAACAATTAAAACCTTGTGTCCAAGTTCATTGAATGGATAATTGTACTGAGATCCAGAATTTTGTACTGATTTAAAAAAAAATTCTACAGAATAGTGTATGGATACAGGAAACTGTGACGATATTGATTTTGTATGGAAAATACTGGTTTTAAGGTTAGCAGCTGTGTTATGATTATGTTCTGATACTCTGTATGCTTAAGTATGGAATCAAATTATATAAAACAACAACAAAAACCAACATATGAAGAGCTTATTCCAAACCGTGTTAAGTCCACTATCCCATGTTTCTGATTTCCCTGTGCGATATTGTAATGTGTTGTAATGCTAGGTATTATAATTTAGCAAACAGTGAATGGATGCACAGTAACAATACTTTGTGAAGCTTTTGTCTCCCAAATGAGAACAATAGTCTGCATATTGTTATGCAGCATTGTTATGGTAAATAATAGCTTGTTGATGGTACAACTGATTACTCATTGTTGCTAATGTCAAACTTGTCAAAGTAATTATTATTGTATCTCACAAGTAAATGAGACACATGGGGTTGTGGACTTAATACGGTTTGGAAATAAGCTTTTCATATATTTAAGTACTTTTATGATTGGTCAAGTTATTGTCATAACATGTGTTGGAAACAAGACTGAAGTTTGGAATATCAGCTAGTCTGTTAGTATAATTATTTATAGTGTCTCGTCTCAAGATGAGAGTAACCAAGTTGGATTTTGCAGTGTCAGATTCGAATCATGCATGCTAACCTTAATCTGCAGGAAGCATACATACCTGTAGAAGTGAGAATTGTCCATACGCAGGCAACACAATCGCGTAAACGCACCGATTCCAATCTGCTACTGGGAAATCCAACATGGCGTTACTCCCAACCATTTCATTGAAGGACATAGGTTTAAAGGGAAGATGACAAAAACCTCTTGGCTTTTTTTGTACAAAAGTATAGAATTAATTCCACTCAAATCAATTTAAGTTTTTATATTAAATCAGGAGATTTCTGGTTTTATTCAGAGTTCACCTATCGAGTGCTTGCTAACACGTCTTGTGAATGTAATTGTATCATTGATTATATACGTCTCAGCTGTGTACTGCTCCATGCAATAATATGTGTAATACGATCGGTGAGCTAATACACCCATTGTAGGCGCTGGAATGAAATAGCAATTTTCTTTGTTTTACATCATTTGTTTGGCTCGAAATTAAAAGCAGACAATGAGATGAGTAAAAACAAATATTTAAATAGGAATCTATTCTTTATGCAAATCACACATTATTGCTTTGAAGCATATCATGGTTTCCCTCAAATTATTATTTCTTGGATGATGGTGGGTAAAAATGATAATCTGTACCCATTATAATTCTTCCCTAAATGATACTTGACAATTCACATACCCTGTACAGCAGGCACTGCCAGCCAATGACCATCTATTTCATTCTAAAAATAGCCCCATCTCCATATTAATATAATAATATATGCTCCAGTTATAAACATAACTTTTTGTTCCCCAAATTAGTTCATTTTATTTTAACCTTCCTTGAATCCAGTCGAAACTTCATTTTTCCTTCCCTTTTCAAAAAACAAAATTCTTCCCTAAAGGGATAAAATTATTCCCTTTACTTTGGGGGCGAATAGCGGAAGAATAGACACTGCTGTTAAAGCAGGAACATCTTGAGTGCTACATAGTTCTAACTGAATGCAGAGACAAAATTTGGCAAGGGGTGAATAAAGCTATATTTTTGCAATTGTACAAAACTGACTTTCAGTGGTACAGTGCTTTTATTAATCTTGTAGTACCACATCAATATTTGAGTGGTCTTGCTCCAATAACAATGAGCCAAGAAATCAACCTTTTAACATGTAACAAGAGAAGATCAGGTACCCATGTATAATCTTACCTGAAGAGAATTAACCCTCTGAGCACTACCTGCCAATCTAACATTGCCTCTTGATTGGTCAATTACATTATATCTTCACTTTAATCACCAATCAGAATGGAGCTTTGCAAATAATTCACCTTAATTTTTTTGCATGGTGAAATTATTCTAACAATATTGCTGATTGGCCCATTTGATAATGAAAACATCTTTTTGGCCAATCGGCAGGTAGTTCTCATAGGGTTAAATTACACAAACTTTACACATTTCATATAAATTAGCTATTTTTAATTTCATGTCGTAGTTAGAATTGTTGAAGATACCCTACCCAGCAAACACAAAATGTATTACAGAAAATTGTTTAAATGTTGGGTTATATCAAGGGTATGAAACCTTCTAATAACATTCAGAAAACATTTAAAAAAAACATTCTATCATAATATTATGAAATATTGACAAAACCTTTGTAGAAATGTTTGCCAAAAATATTTTGTAATGTTTTGAGAACATTTTAAAAATTTAGTGCAAAACATTTAAAACATTATTAAAACGTTCTGACCAAAACGTATTTATCAAATGTTCATAATTTTTTTCAAACATTTTTTGGGCTATCATATCATATTCAGTTTTAGAACAATTCAAGTTCCTACAATATTAATCATCTTTAATGTAAAATGATAATCAAGATTAGAGAGGCAACACATTTCAACCTCTTGATTGGATTTCACAATTGCACTTACACAAAATGTTTTTGCATCTAAGAAGACGAAAAAAAAGAAATCATGTTCTACGGGCGGACGGACCTTCATCAACATCTGTAAATAATTTGCAATTTGAGAAAATACAATTTCCGAAATTTTGGTCGGCATTCATTTGTACAGATGAATTTTCCCCCAATTTGTTCAAAATCTGGGTCGGTCTGGCCTGTAGAACAGGGTTTTCTTTTAACGTCGCCTAACAGTATAATATACACTCATGCATACTTTTTGCATATAATTGGATATTGTTATCACATTGATATCAAGAGGTATAACATGATTTGAAATAATAATGTGATATGCTTCTGAACTTTGCTTTTGCTACTTATACCTTATAATATGCAGGGTTTGGTTTTTGCCAGGAAAACGGCAAAAACTGGCAAAAAACACATTTTGTTTTTCACCTGCAGCAAAAACCTGCAAGCCCTGGTGTGATATCAATGTTCACCCTGTCAATTGTACATTTAACATTTAAAGTTTTTTCTAGCATGTCATGTGAAATGCTTTGATCAGGTTGGATAAGGAGTGGTCTATACCCTTACATTAATCCTTCAAAATACATATGATTTCTTTTAGATAACATTTACACATTTTTAATAGCATCAATCTTAAGGATACACTCCAGCCAACAGTGGCATCAGAGTACAGTATTGTTTACTTTCCAAAGTACCAACCTACCGAAACACTTTTCCCCTCCCACAACCCATCACTGAACAACACTCATATTATTGTCTTATGGACTTACAACACATCGATCATGTTTGCACTCTCTGCCACTTAGTTACCCAGTCCAGACTATCTTCCCTTTCAATACAGGTTATGATATCTTGTTAAAGTTTTTAAAGCAGACATTATGGATTCATTTGTTCAAAAAGATGGACATTGAGACCATGCACCAGATACAGCTTTTACAAGCGTGAAAGCTGTACCGTTTTAAAATATAAGGATGTTTTGTGCATAATTTTGACATTTTTTACTAAAACATCGCTTTCTTAGAGTTCACTTTTGACAACATTGCACAATTTTTATGACAAGGTAACTTAAAAAAATATGCAAGGAAAAGGTAAACTTTTTGCACTATTGTTTAGAGCACATCAAAGCCTAGGGAAGGTTTTCTCATTTTTTCAAAATATTTGTTTTAAACAAAAATTTACACCATTATGTGCAATTTTTAGCTTAATAGAGTGACAATTTTTCACATGTTTTTTCAATATTTCGGAAAAGGAGACAAATTAAAAAAAATAACAACCCCACCCTAAGTTCATGTCGCTTCTTCATGAAAAGGTAACTGATTTTTTTACTTCAAACTTACTTTTTTTATGTTGTCACAAAAAAAGTGGGGTAAAAAAGTGAATTTTTGTGATTTTTTCAAAAACTCAAGATTGTTGAAAAAAATCTGATGTCACCATGGGATTCCTTGACTCATTTTCATTCCAAAATGTATAGTTTTATATACTTTGGACATACAATTCAGAAATAATGATGCTCGAAAGGGTCCTTGTTCTCTCCCATTACTCTGGCCTTAAATACCCCCAAAGCCTTTCAACAAAGATTCAACAAATCTTTCATAAATATTCCTGTTCCTTCCGCCATAAATCAGCCACACAATTGTCATATTCATCACCAGGGAACCTCTCTACAAATGATGTGACTATCCCTGATGCTGATGGTTCATACTCGGTAAGCTTTATGCTGCCATCTACAAGTGTGGAAAATAAGAACAATGAGTTATGCTTAATGGTGTATCTAAGATGTTACATAAATGTTACTTGAGCATTTTATTATAGTGTTATGCATAGAGTAATCCCTAGTTGATTCTTTCTGGAGCTAATTATCTTCAACAGTTCAGCAGATATTCATTACACTTCCCTTTCCACATTTTTTGTATCAATCGTTAAGTTTGATCAGCTCGTAATCGGCGGGCCTTATAACATTGCGGATTAATATCAATACACTTAATTTTGATAATCATCTTGTGATATCTCGCTAGAAACATCCCCCGGGATCTACGCCTATGCATTAAAGAACATCCAATTAGTACTTGCTTTAATCAACAAAAGCATGCACAGTCATACAGTACCAAAACAATGTGCTGCCCTCAACTGTGTGTTTTACGCTTTAATGTTCAAGTCCATAGATTGGTCTATTATAGCTGAAATCCACACCCTCTATGGAAGACACAACCTTAATCTCCCACGCAGGGAGTGTAGATTTCAAATGGAGTCAAACATTTAGGTGGTAACCCATTTGAAATTCACACTCCTTGTGTGGAAGATTAAGGTCATGCCTTCCACAAGGGGTGTATGGATTTCAACTGGAATAGCTAACTAATTCTCAACCAACGGTGTGATACTGACCTGCCTCAAGTGATGTGTTGACTTGTACAAACATCCTCCTAGGTAGTTTCCTATCCATGACTGTCTGTCTAAGGGACAGAAGTTTGTCTTCTGTGTCATCATTGACCGATGAATACTTGTCAAAGAATGCTTTGCCCACCTTGAAGTCGGCAGTTGATTTGTATACCTGATAATGATGCAACGAAAGTAAATATGAATTATTATATAAGCGATGTTGGATTAAAACTACAATAAACAGCTCAAGTTCAATTCTGGGTAAGTGCACATCAGTGGCGTAGCGTCATAAGGGCACAGGGGGTCATCATCTCATCATGTGCCCCCCAATTAATCTGAAATTGTAAAAATCCCATAGGAAAATTGCGAAAAATGGCGGTGCCCCCATCATGGTTGGTGCCCCCCATGTGATGACCCACACTACGCCACTGCTGTGCACATCTACAGCTTATACATATTCAATTCTTGTATGGATTCCCTAATTTAATTGCAAAAAAATCATAATATGAAACCCAATTTTATACATTTTAAAACTACTCCCTTACTATATTGCTGACATTGTAAGCTTTTATCCTCATCATCTACATAAATTATGAAGCAAATTACCAAATAACTCACATAAATTCTATCTTAACCCTCTGAGCACTACCTGCCGATCTAACATTGCATCTGATTGGTCAATTACATGAAATCTTCACTTTTAATCACCAATCAGAATGGAGCTTTGCAAAAAAATCACCCCATTTTTTTTTGCGTGGTGAAATTATTCTAACAATGTTGCTGATTGGGTCAATTGATAATGAAAACTTCTTTTTGGCCAATCAGCAAGTAGTTCTCATGGGGTTAATCATCTATGACTCACCTGAAGTTTGCGTAGGAAAGCTCCAATAGCCTCCTTGCCAGTACTTTCAATCTTGCTCTTGTCAAGTCTCACCACGGCATCTGGTTTGCCATCTTCTCCTGTGATTCGTGAAATAGTCACCAGTCCATTGCCAGCTTCCAACAGAACCGATAAAATGACAAAACGTGCTTGCATATGGGCCTGAAAAATATTATGTTATGCTTGATGAAGTACAAGTCAAAATAATATTTTCTGTATACAAATTTTAGAGCTACAAATACAGTGAATCAAAAAGTTGACACACACATGTTCAATTTTTGGTTGGTTTCTCCTTGCTATATACATGTACATTATTCTTCAAACATCTAAAGCTGAATTTATACTCGATCGCTTTTGATATAAAATTGGATGGTTTGAACCCAATGCACAAATTTATTGGTCGAGCTATGAGTTTTAAAATATTGGACAAGACGAAGTCGAGTCCAATATTTTTAAACTCATAGCGAAACCAATAAATTTGGTATTGGGTGAAGAAAACATCCAATTTTATCATTATTATGTTTTCAGAATCTTTTTGGTCAAAAACATGACTTTTGGTAAAAAAAATGTGATTTTTGGTCAAAATGTGACTTTTTGGTCAAAAATGTGATTTTTGGTTAAAAATGTGATCAAGTCAAAAATGAGTTTTGGTCAAAAATTGTAGAAAACAATTTTGGGGAAAAGTGAGCCTATCCAACACAGTCCAAGTTTTGAGTCCAAGTGTTGATTATATTTGGACTCTTCAACTCTGTACAAAGTATAGGAAGGAAGATTCTGAGAACATAATAATGCAGAAAAGCGATTCTCACGCATGCTCAGTGTTTACTTACATTTCCAGAGCCGATCAATCGATTCAAATCGCTGAGGCAAAAACGACGTCGCTTTTGCAAGTTGAAGAAATCTCAACTTCCCAGCGATATCGCTTGACACGTGAATGCGTCAACCAATCATATACAACCAACTGGATCTATTATTGTGCTAATTAATTTACCTTTCTTGATTATTAATTTTTGGGTGGTGAATTAATTCGGCGATTGCCCATCGCTTTCCAAAAGCGTTTAATCACAATCGCTCGGCGATCGAGTATAAATTCAGCTTTAGACTGCACAAAAAGTAACGCAGCCATTATAAACACAACTTTAGATCTAATAACTGTTTTCGCAATATTTTAATATAGACAAAAAGATAATTTATTTACATGCATTTTGATACCCCATTTGTCTAGTTTTGTTCAATATTAACAACACAGCTGTATTTTTGAAAGAAAAATACCAGAATTTAAAAGTTGCAGCTATTTGTATCGATTTGGAGTCAGCGCGAAGATAATGGTGGGCTTTACGTGCTTCAATGTTTGCATAATAACCATTAATCATTGTAAACGGCAACTTTTAAATTCAGGTATTTTTCTTTAAAGGAAGGTGACCTGATATATTTGGAAAATCAAATTCTTTAAAACTTACCTATAACATAAAATGTCATCCCTTTCAAGCACTCATGCAAAAAGAACATTTAAATGTTTTTTGTAAATGTGACTAATTCCTAATGGAATTACCGACATTTATACAGCGTGATATTGGTAGTCTACAGTGTTTTTATTAATGATAAATCATCATGATCATGTAATATATTGATTTCAAGTGAAAGGCCCTATTTTTCTCATAAACATATTGAAATTTGAAGTTCCAACTCAATGTATTTCCGAAGATATCATCAAAAAAACTGCCTAATTAGTCTCAAAAATGTGGTATACCATATTTGAGACTAATTCGGCAGTTTTTTGATTTCTTCGGAAACTGATTTGGAACGCCAAATTTCAATATGTTTATGAGAAAAATATGAGCTTTCATCTGATACCAAAGTCAGCATTTTGATGAGGTAAACCTTTAAAATGCTTTACTGCATTGTTAATATTTTAAACGGCATTGGACAAATGTGGCACCAAAATGCATGTAAATACACCATCCTTCTTACTATGTCACAATTTTGTGAATACAATTAATAGTTCTGAAACTATCTGCGTAACGGTTGTGTTACTTTTTGTGAAGTCTTTATATAATGTGAACATGTCTAAGAAATACTTTCAAGTGATACTAACTACTCTGGGGTTACTTTTCAGGTAATTGCATAAGTGTGTGACAGCATTTGAGGCAAAAGTTTATAAATAGATATCCATCCCAAATGCTTGCTGAGAAGTATGACACTTGTTTACCTTTTTAATGAGTACACAACTCTGTGTGCTGGCCATAGGCTTCAACATAAAAAACCCAAGTTTTGAGAAAATTTCTCAAAATATCAAGAGCCACATCTCAAGAACCACTAAACCAATACTAGGCTTGTTTGTACTCATTTTAATGCATTTTTCGTGTCAATTCCAAATATGGTCATGAAAATGTACATTTCTGACTTTCTAAATTACCATTTCTTTTTAAAACTTGCCGTCTGTAGTCGATACTCGCATGGAGGGGGTTAAACACTGAAGTGAGGTCCTGACTGGGATATTCAATCATCCAACAATCATAACACACCGGAAGACTGATCGGCCGTTTACACCTATGTTGCTCATTAACTGGGCATGCACATTGATCGCAGCAAGAGAGGGTCATTCTTCTCTGAAGCAATTGTAATAGTGATAATCATGTCCGAACTACAATCCAGGAAAAAAATAGTTAGCACACTTGCTTTCAACAATTCAAATGTATACCATATGGAGTTATGAACAGTATGATAGCGAGTGAAAAAGTCCCATAATGTGTTTGAATTGCAGACTCTGCCCTGTATCCCACCCTTCCCCATCTATCATTGATGGAGGGTCTTGTTGACCTTCTGACAAGATGACTGTGTCCACATATTGAATTGGGGAACATAAATTATGCATAAGGACCGAAAAGTGTGCTGACATTCTTTTCCTGGACTGCAGAATAATGATTGTACAAATAAACTTGCAGGGCAAAGGAGCAGCTGAGAAAGCAACTATATAAACAAAGAGAGATATACCAATAGAGGTAGCCATTGTGACGTCAACGCCGCCATCTTGTGGGTACGGAGTGCCTTGTTGCAAAGATCACCGCGTTGACGCTTGACTGAAGAGGTGCGTCAAGCGCTGCGAATTCAGCGTAATCGGGGGCGTAATGTCTAACGCATGTCATGCAGAACGGCAGTACCCACAAGATGGCGGATCCCACGGAAAAGGCTGACGGCCTCTATGCTACTTACTTGTCTCCATGACTGTGTCTCCGGTGTATAGAACTCCAGTGCCAACACGCCAGCCCTCACCATATTCAACCAGTTGATATACATAATGTCTGATGCAGCATCCCCTTCGTGACCAAAGATACTGACCAAAATCAACAATTATACACAGTTAATATCAAGCTATTAAAAACATTTCATTCTATTTAATATATGAACAGTGTTAGCAGTTTGCACACATTTGTACAATTTGACTTATAATCGTGAGGTAGCTTGAGATCGTGGGTTTGAGTCCCCATGTTGTCAACGTGTTGTGCATTCAGGCAAAGCTCTTTGCCCCTATTGTCTCTCCCAACTCATGTATACAAATGAGTACTGGCTTTATCCAATGCTAGGAAGGTAACAGATTCACTGTGGAGGAGGTGTAGCGAATCCTCACCACAACATTATGTGGAGGAGTCTGGCCCAATCCCAAGAGAGATGGGCACCCGGCCTGTGAACACAGGTGTGCCCCTTTTACACAAATACCAATCTCCTGCTTTAAACCTTCAGGTCAAGTTTGTCAATTTGAATGCACTCAGTGTTGTTACATCTACAGTGTGACACTATTTATTTATTTATTTATAACATTTGGCCAAAGCCAGGCTAATCCCAATAGTGCTCAGAGGCTACTAAATTCAAGGGATGCCATCCGGATATGACGGGACAGGGATATGGGAAGAGGTCCGATTTCAGATGCAGGAGGAAAACCGGAGCACCCAGAGAAAAACCTGCGAGGACGAGCATGGATCGGCAACCAAACTCACATGTGGCACCGCGGGGAATTGAACCCCGGACACAGTGGTGAGAAGCGAGTAAGACCACTACAATAACAATAAAGGTGTTGTTTTTAGCCAACGCCATGCATCTATTATCTCATATATTGTTTATACATTATTTAAAACCAAAAAAAAATGTATCGCTTGTGTTATATGAGACAATAGATGCACAGCAGCGGTTAAAACAATACCTTTATTCTCATTCTTAAATAAAAATATTAATCATAAGTATACCGAAATTTAAATGGACAGAATTGGACAAAATCTGTGCAGTTTGTTGAATGTGTTGGCAATATTAGCCAGAATATGAACGGCAAATCCAAATTACAATTGACTTCAGGATCCATATAAGTCTGCATAATTATATGTTTTAACTAATAACAACTCTACTGACCCTTTGCACAGTCATCTCAAAACAAGGCTTTACCCCCCAAAGTGTCTGTTGGTACGCCTTTCAATACAAAGGCTTCAATTACCGTCTACGCTTCGCAAAAGCCTCTTGGCACATTGCTAGAAAAGTGTGAAAAACAAAAATGCAGATTTTTGCAGGGAGAACCTCATTTTGGGAGCAAGATAAATGATAAAATTAATTATTCCCCTCTCCTCCTCAAATATATTCATCTCACCTTAAGATCTTCTTTGATAGACACAGATAGAGTCCCACACATTCAGCTCTACACTCTTCATACGGTGATGCTATCACGGAAAACTTGGAATCCCAAGTCTCTCCTGGAAGGTACCAACTCTTAATCTGAGACAAATAAAAACACACTAAATAAAATAAGAATTAAAAGCTACATGTAATTGTAACACAAATATGCCTTTCATAAGGTCTCACTCCCACACCTCACAGGAACCTCTATCTATAGTTTGATCAGCTCGTAATTGGCGGGCCTTATAACATCGCAGATTAATAACCATATATTTTATTTGGAGAATTGTCTTGTGAAATCTCGCCAGAAGTATTACAAATTAATATTTGAAGTTATATACTTTGTTTACTTTCTTTAACACACAAAATAAAGACCAGGCAGATCAGTAATATCCTTCTTAACGTGGGTCTACTATTTGGCGTAGTGATAAAAGCCTAATAATTACCGCCGATTACGAGCTGATCAAAGTATAGACCCTTAAATCTTTATCACATAATGAATATGTAATAAACCACAAATATGTAGGGGAGTAGATAGGGATGGAGTTTATTGCCTCTCCCCCCATCCCTCAAATCACACATGTATTTGCCTTACAATACAGGCTTGGCATGTACCATGCGTGGGCAGACTTTGATGCTGCAATCAAAGAGGTTCAAAATTTGTGAGCCAATAGTTAATTCTCAATGTTTATTCTTCTTTCTAAATATTGGTGATAATTATTGAAAGTAAAAAGTGAAAGTTTAAATGTGACAAGATCTGGTCCATAGGGGCCAAAGGCGGCAAATTTGAAACTGAGATAACGGTAAAAATATGGAGTAAAAAACAATAAAATACATAAGAAAATAGACATCAAAAAACTTCATAACTTCAGAACCAAGTATGCTAGACCTTTGATGTTTTCAGCAAATTATAGCCTATTGTATGTATAATGCAATAATTACAGTAACTCAATTTTCAAAAATGTCTACTTTGGCCCCCATGGACCAGATCGTGTCACAAATGAAAATGAAATCCTGCACAAACCAAATGAGACCAAAAAAAAAAAGGTTTGTTTGTCCATAGAGGCTTATGAAACAGTTGGGTCGGTAGGTTGAATTTTTTTTTTTTTAAATTTTTTTTTACAGATATTGCACTTGAAACTGACAATTTGAAGACTGGTAAATAAGTCAAAACACACAGCACTTTACTGGTTTAACTCTTGAGATGGTTCTGCATGTTATACTGTTCATTTTCTTTACATTTTATTTCTTTAAATTTATACCAACCACTGTTTTAAAAAATTAAAAAAAAAAAAAAAAAAGACACAGTCGGTCGGAACCAGGGTGGACAAACAAACAATTTTTTTTTGCCTGACCTACAACAATGTGTTTAATCTTGACTGATTACCTTTTTGCCTGTTTCTGTATGGACCACCTTCTCTGCATCAAAGTTGAGCACACCGTTTGCATCTTTCCTGAAAAGTTTGCCACTGCCATGACCAAGTAGTTCATGTAGACCTACTTGAACCTCAAAGGACGGTGATTTTAGTTTACTATAAACTTCCTAAAAACAAGAGATAAAAGACATATGAATTATTTTAACCTATGATCTCAACACAAAATTCAAACATATCTCAAACGGTCAAATTTGGACCTTCATTAGGAGACTGGCAACCCAGGTTAGAGATCAGTGACCTTTCTACACTTTACCCCGAAAGTTGATTGTGCACTCTTGGTAAGAGTGCAGATCCGTCGGAACACGCTTTTCAATACGGAATAAATGCTAACCTCATCGTGATATCATCTAAGCAGCAAAGTTTATTTTCCATTGAAAAAGCGTTATCCGACGGATCTGCAGTCGACCATTCTGTAACTTGTATCAGCCCTGGCATGGTTGAGTAAAGGTTGACTGGCTCTGATGTAAATTAACTCCTTCACAACCGTTTCAAAGTATCTTGCAATGTCATCAAGGATTTTGAGTACCACCTTGTTGAAATCCATATTGAATGCCACAGCCATCAAGGTAATTTGGACAAAGTCAAAATCCTTGATCAGGATGCATAATAGTTTTTTTTAACCATCCACAACTACATTTTTTAATACAAATTGAATTGTTTCCAATCACCTTGTCTTCTTCAGAAAGGAAAGTGATCTTCTGGTCTTTGGTATGTGCTGATAAAACATTGCCCAGGGAGACATTCTTGAATCCTTCTTCTTGTCGGATATCATCATCTGTTTAACAAATCAAGCAGATAATCAAATATTAATCAATCAATCAATCAATCAATCAAATATCGATAAACTGGACATCAACTGGTTTCTTTAGTCAATCAAGTAATAGTAATAATAAGCTCCATAACTGAGGACCATTGTGCACTTTCTAGTAGAAGCATGCGACTTCCCACACATGAAGTTCAAGATCCAAAGTTAATTTATTTTAAGATGTGGAGCCATTTTGGATTTGACCCCTGGTGACTGCTAGAGGTCATGAAAGGTCACACAAAGGTAAGAAAGTCAAAATGCTCCGATCTTTTTGCAAGAAATTCCAAATATTTATAACAAATACATGAATTCATATATGGATGGATATAAAGTATTTGTTTTTTGGGTTGATAGAATTGTTGAAAAATAAACACAGGATAAGTATTGTTAAGTTTAATTAAGACACTTAATGACCTCCACCACAATACATTTTTAGTCAGTGGGAGTGGTCTAGTTCGTAGACACATAATTTGATTGGACAATCGCATGATTTCAGGTGCTGCCTATCAGGCTGTAGATGACCCCACATCATCACGAGTGTTGATAATGCGTAACACGCTTGTAGAGGTGCGCGTATGTATCGCGTTGTATGCGTAGACTATTGCTGAATACGCGCATGCGCTAACAGTACGCGCAACAGAATACTTGAAGATGTAAACAAGTTTGGTTCATTTTATAAAAAGGGGAGCTTTATGATGGTAACTTAGCTTTTGCTAAAAAAATAGTTTACAGTTATTAAAATAATATTTAACTGACTAAGAATGAGAATAAACGATAGGAAGTTTTGCTATCCTCTACCTATGATAGACGACAGGCAGGTCCATTATTTCTATCGTAGTATTGGACCTGCCTGTTGTCTATCACACGGTAGAAGATAGTGAAAACAAAAATTCCTATCGTTTATTCTCTAACTCACAGTTAGGTATGTTGATACCAGCTGGAATGCCACTTGATGCATATGACAAGACATCTAGTGATGTAAAGTCTGGTTTCAGGAATTTATCCTTCTCATACTCAACAGGCCAAGGTAACTGTGGCAAGAATCCTTCTGCATTGTCAACCAGTGCAGAAAACTTGGCGCTCATCTCCTTGTTCACCATAGAAACAAAACCTGTAGAAAACAAATCAAATGTGGATTACAAAATTAGATTTAGAAAACCGCAGTAATTTATGTGTACCAAGCCTGGTGTAAAATGAGAAAAGGGAATTCTAATATAGCCCTACTGACTACATTGTGTACGGACACAATAACTACTGCACAGTGTCAACACCCTGTATTATAAATATTTTTTTTTCCATACAGGTCAATACTCCGTTGAAATCAATATTCTATTATTGACACAGATAAAGAAAGTTATGCATTGTGTTATAGGGCTTGCACCTGGAACTTAACTGAATGGGCTAAACGTGTTCCTTTATACCTATAAAGTATTAATTGTAATTCTCAAAATTAAATATATCACAATTTTTACTTTGGATTTCAAAATTTTTACTTTTAAAATGCAGTAAAAGATATCCACAGCAAGCTGCAAGGCCCCGCTAATTAGAGTATTGCTTTTCGAGTGAGTGTACTGGAAACAAAACCCTGATTTTACCTGAAAACAAATCGATTTTCTTGTAATAGAAACATCATGGGGTACTAGAGCATGCACAAATCGTAATAATTTGTAGAATATAGAAACTCTGTTGTATCTCATATGATAGTCATGGTATGCTTAGCCCGAGCCGCTCGGCCTATCTCGAACAAAATCGCAATGCGTAGCTGTTGAAAAACGAGAGGATTCGCTGTACCATCACGGCAATTTTTGACACGAAGATATAGGGATGATGACGATGTGTACTGAGATCTAGGAAAAATTCTCAGGATGTCAAAGGAAGAACTCTAGAAGAGATGCCCTTTCAACAACTCTTCCTATACCTTTGTACAGGAGCCAAGCATTGTTAATCGGCAATGAATCCACAGTCCAGTAATGTATACGTGAACGCAAGGTTAGGCGTACGCGTTACGCATGAGCACATAAAATTTGTCATGCCTGGAACGTATGCGTAAACACAAACTCTCTTATGTTGGCGGTAGCAGTTAATATTACCGCTTTATTTTTTAGTTTTATTGCTGACATCAACAGAGAAATACCGCAATCTTCTTGTAAGGTTGAGTAGCAATGACAAACGGACATTCGAATAGAAGAATAATGTGAATTAGACATCTTTAGCTTGTTTCGTTGTTGAAAGGGATTCAATCATGTTTCACCATTGTTCATCACCGATTAATAACTCGCGTCCGGCGCGTCCGAGTGGTTTACTTTACTCGGGCAGCTTAAGCTTAAGCTGCCCTCGCGAAGTAAACCACTCAGACGACACAGTGATGAACAACAGTGAAACATGATTGAATCCCTAAGTATACACTACCACTACCAGAGGAGACCAGGTTGACAACAACATCATACCCTAAACTCACAAAGTACTGGGGTATGTAGATAACTTGTTTCAACCAGATGTCATAGCTTCCTTGGTTACAAATCGTAAAACATGGAGAGACTTTGCAATTGCTTGCTCCACAGCTGAACAATGATGATGATGATGACGACGATGGTGACGATGATGATGATGATGGTGGTGACTGACTACCTAAAATATCCACAAGCAATGTATGTGCTGTTTGTTTATGGAGTACTTTTCTTTTTTGCTCTGTGGTATCGGGGAAGCAGGTGCCTTGTACAGAAGCTGCAGCAAAACCAACAATCAATTGCACATATTGGCTCAAATATGTGTACATCCATATCAAAAGGAAGCACTTGTCGGCTGCTACATGTGCATCTTTTCACATAATTGCTAGGAATAAATAGCAAGCTCATCTCAAGTGGAGGTCACTTCAAATCATCCCCAAGTCACATGGTTTAGGAATGTTCTCTGTATTCCTAACCCATGTGACTTAGGAATGATTTGAAGTGACACATGTAGCAGTTGACAAGTATATCCTTTTGATGTGGATGTACACATATATGCATGTGCCAAAAGGCAGTTTATTTTCATGTGCCTGTCACATGTGTGTCAACATCAACGGATATCCCCTCACTATTAATGTTATCGTCCATACAAGACACATAGCAGAGATGCCAACATTAACATCCAGAAAATAGGGAGGATTCAAATAAAAAATACGGAGGTTTTCAAAATTACATGCAACTTCAATGGGACAAAACTTGCCAGCAATAGGGAGGTTGCCAAATTTGGGTGTCAAAATGGACAAAAATGTTACAAAAATAGGGAGCCTCCCTCTGAAATAGGGAGAGTTGGCATTTATGACATAGCACAGCATATACAGTAAGCCAAAAAATTAAGGTACCGGTACCAGTTGTGTTCACCCCTGTATATCCTAAATAAAGACAAATAATATCAAAATTAAAACAAGCAGCCAATACCTGTACTCTTTACCTCTGATTTAAGACCTTATTTATTGAAGAATTTGGTTGAGAATTAAAGAAACAGTGATCTAAATCCTAATGAAGAAACAAAATCAAAAGTTGCACTTTTGTGCTCTAATCAATCAAAGTACGACACTAGTTTAACGCGGCTGTGTACTCTAGACATTGTTTCTTTCGCAAAATTGAGTTTTTTTGATATGTTTGTACTTTGTTATGTTTTTTATAAATACAAGGAATGAAAATCCAGATTTGTAAACTCCAACTGCAATATTTTAAGGATTTTATTTCACTATTCCACTCGTGTTTGAAATTGAAAAGGAAAGAAAATCTTTGTTGTACCAGCAGGGTACACGCGGCATAATAACGCATCGCGTTGCGATCGCGCAATTTGTTACGCGCACAAATACGCTTCGCGATACGCGACGCTTATCTGCATCTTGTGGCGCATCTTATGGAAACACCACGGAAGCACAAAAACCTAGTGGTCAAATGGCTCCGTTTTAGCTGATAAAATGTGGGTTTTTCAAGTTCTTTCCCCGATTTAAATATCAAGTTATGAATAGATTTCGCTCAAACTTCTCAAGGGGCCGTGGATTTACCCGATGTTTATGTAATGTAAGGTAGAAAAATAAAACTGCCGCATTCTCCTGCGAGATTCGATGAAAGTGCAAAATGTGACCACTTTAAACTTCAACGCCATTATTTCAATGTTCATTTTCTCGGTAAAATGACGATTTAGGTACACGATAACTCAATAAATACAGCATCTATAGGTAAGCAAATATGATCATCGTAAAAAGCATGATCGACTCAAGAAACGGTTTTCTCATTTTTTATATTTTGGTCTATTTCCGATTTTAGGCATCATTTTGTGCAAATAGGCGTTTGTGAATTTTAAAAGTTCAATTTGATGCCTTATATGGTCAATATCTCAAAAATAAGGCCAATATCAAAAAAATTAAAAAACCGTTTTTGGAATGGAGCCTCAAGATTGAGCTAAAAACAAAATAAAATATTTTGGAAAGAGTGTTTTTTTGTTATGATGTACCTAACAAATATTGCCAAAAACTCACTTTTTGTGATTTTCTTCATAATTGTTGTTTTTACCCCAAATCTGTATTTATATTAAGATTTATTGATGTCTTGCCTTCATAAAAATGTATACTTTT
This sequence comes from Amphiura filiformis, assembly GCF_039555335.1. Classification (NCBI taxonomy): domain Eukaryota; kingdom Metazoa; phylum Echinodermata; class Ophiuroidea; order Amphilepidida; family Amphiuridae; genus Amphiura; species Amphiura filiformis. Next base: position 61,229,045 of record NC_092632.1, read on the forward strand.
ATATGTCTTATGAATAATTACAAAGTTATTGCACTTTTACTACACGCATGTCTGAGAGTACACAGCCACCTTAAACATGCTTATCAATTGGAGCACGTCGCTAGTTCTCTTGTTCGTGAACGCTTTGTGTACAAACCAGTAAGGCATGCAATGGAGCAACTGCAACTTTTGAATTAGCATCTTCCTTGGGTTTTTGGATTGTTGTGTCTTTATTTCTTGAACAATTTCAACAAATGAGGTCTTAAATTCAGGCTAATTTCCAATTATGACATATCTGTCTTTGTTTAGGATATGCAGGGGGTAAACATAACTGGTACCTTAATTATTTGGCTTACTGTATTTCAAATGCTATGAAATTCAAGTTTAGGCTGTCATCTTTATCAAAGACAATAGGGGAATAACATGCAAATTAAAGTCCATGTGCTACTCATGTATACAATCTTTTTGACACTCTTACAATTATACATAATAATTTACCTTCCCATTCTCCTCTGACACCAAATGGATCACGGTAAGATTCTATGAAGCCAATGTAACTGTAAGTGGAGTGCAAAATAGTATACATTGGAATTAGTTAATATTAATCACCCATATTTAAGGGGGTTCTACATCACTGATGTACCACTTTTTGGCTTCTACCTTTAAAAACATGTAAGCTACATTGATACCAATGCCACCAATCGAACAAGAAGATTTGCCCCTTCATTTTGCAAACCATTTTGTCCATTTTTTTCTCATTTGTTCACAAAATGCACAAAAAAAACCACACACAAAAATAAATGCAATGTACCCCTTAAATGTACCCCTTGCTTATATTGTCTTAATGTTTTGATGAGACGGCAACCACAGCAACATTTATCATTTGTACAAAGTTCCTAACATGAGATTTAGGTCATCAAATGTGATCATTAACTATTAACTACACCCCTGATGCTAACAGAATCTCCTACATTCATCAAAACATTTTGTGTGTGCAAATATAAAAGTTAACAACTTCATAATCTGATATTTTGAGCTATTAATAATCCAGTCACTCTTTGTGTATTTTCAACTAAATATGAGTTTGGGAGTTCGGCACCTCAACTTTCACTGGGCTATAAAAAGCAAAACATAATAACATCTTTATATATATATCAAGCATGTACACTGTTTATGACTGAGCAAATATTAGTTAATAAAATCATTTCCTTTCTATATCACAATACTCACTGTTCTACAATAGGTCCTTTGTCTTTGATCCAGTATCTTGAGCCATCTTTGTGTGCATCTATAGACCCATATCACATTACTATCACAATACTTACTGTTCTACAAAAGGTCCTTTATCTTTGATCCAGTATCTTGAGCCATCTTTGTGTGCATCTATAGACCCATATCACATTACTATCACAATACTTACTGTTCTACAATAGGTCCTTTGTCTTTGATCCAGTATCTTGAGCCATCTTTGTGTGCATCTATAGACCCATATCACATTACTATCACAATACTTACTGTTCTACAATAGGTCCTTTGTCTTTGATCCAGTATCTTGAGCCATCTTTGTGTGCATCTATAGACCCATATCACATTACTATCACAATACTCACTGTTCTACAATAGGTCCTTTGTCTTTGATCCAGTATCTTGAGCCATCTTTGTGTGCATCTATAGACCCATATCACATTACTATCACAATACTTACTGTTCTACAATAGGTCCTTTGTCTTTGATCCAGTATCTTGAGCCATCTTTGTGTGCATCTATGGACCCATGTCACATTACTATCACAATACTCACTGTTCTACAATAGGTCCTTTGTCTTTGATCCAGTATCTTGAGCCATCTTTGTGTGCATCTATAGACCCATATCACATTACTATCACAATACTCACTGTTCTACAATAGGTCCTTTGTCTTTGATCCAGTATCTTGAGCCATCTTTGTGTGCATCTATAGACCCATATCACATTACTATCACAATACTCACTGTTCTACAATAGGTCCTTTGTCTTTGATCCAGTATCTTGAGCCATCTTTGTGTGCATCTATAGACCCATATCACATTACTATCACAATACTCACTGTTCTACAATCAATCAAATCAATCAATCTTTATTTCATTCAAAATACAACAATACAATAACAGCAAAACAACACATTTGAATGAGGAGATGCTCAGAAGGCCAAAAAGGCCTGAACAAGCACCCCTTAACCTTAGCCTAAGTTTCTTAATTTGTCTAATAAAATACAATTACATACATACAAACACCCCCACCCTCTTCCATACATTCATGTAGAAACTAACTAAGCAGGAAAAAATGATGAATAAAGAACATGCAGAATATAAGTTTAAGACAAATTAGGATTTCATAACATATGCTCACGTATATCGCAAAAGCACCTTTGTCTTTGATCCAGTATCTTGAGCCATCTTTGTGTGCATCTATAGACCCATATCACATTACTCTCACAATACTTACTGTTCTACAATAGGTCCTTTGTCTTTGATCCAGTATCTTGAGCCATCTTTGTGTGCACCTATGGACCCATGTCACATTACTATCACAATACTCACTGTTCTACAATAGGTCCTTTGTCTTTGATCCAGTATCTTGAGCCATCTTTGTGTGCATCTATAGACCCATATCACATTACTATCACAATACTTACTGTTCTACAATAGGTCCTTTGTCTTTGATCCAGTATCTTGAGCCATCTTTGTGTGCATCTATTATAGACCCATATCACATTACTATCACAATACTTACTGTTCTACAATAGGTCCTTTGTCTTTGATCCAGTATCTTGAGCCATCTTTGTGTGCATCTATAGACCCATATCACATTACTATCACAATACTCACTGTTCTACAATAGGTCCTTTGTCTTTGATCCAGTATCTTGAGCCATCTTTGTGTGCATCTATAGACCCATATCACATTACTATCACAATACTTACTGTTCTACAAAAGGTCCTTTGTCTTTGATCCAGTATCTTGAGCCATCTTTGTGTGCATCTATAGACCCATATCACATTACTATCACAATACTTACTGTTCTACAATAGGTCCTTTATCTTTGATCCAGTATCTTGAGCCATCTTTGTGTGCATCTATAGACCCATATCACATTACTATCACAATGCTTACTGTTCTACAATAGGTCCTTTGTCTTTGATCCAGTATCTTAAGCCATCTTTGTGTGCATCTATAGACCCATATCACATTACTATCACAATACTCACTGTTCTACAAAAGGTCCTTTGTCTTTGATCCAGTATCTTGAGCCATCTTTGTGTGCATCTATAGACCCATATCACATTACTATCAAAATACTCACTGTTCTACAATAGGTCCTTTGTCTTTGATCCAGTATCTTGAGCCATCTTTGTGTGCATCTATAGACCCATATCACATTACTATCACAATACTTACTGTTCTACAATAGGTCCTTTGTCTTTGATCCAGTATCTTGAGCCATCTTTGTGTGCATCTATAGACCCATATCACATTACTATCATAATACTCACTGTTCTACAATAGGTCCTTTGTCTTTGATCCAGTATCTTGAGCCATCTTTGTGTGCATCTATAGACCCATATCACATTACTATCACAATACTTACTGTTCTACAATAGGTCCTTTGTCTTTGATCCAGTATCTTGAGCCATCTTTGTGTGCATCTATAGACCCATATCACATTACTATCACAATACTCACTGTTCTACAATAGGTCCTTTGCTTTGTCTTTGATCCAGTATCTTGAGCCATCTTTGTGTGCATCTATAGACCTATATCACATTACTATCACAACACTTACTGTTCTACAATAGGTCCTCTGTCTTTGATCCATTATCTAGAGCTATCTTTGTGTGCATCTATAGACCTATATCACAATACTATCACAATACTCACTGTTCTACAATAGGTCCTTTGTCTTTGATCCAGTATCTTGAGCCATCTTTGTGTGCATCTATAGACCCATATCACATTACTATCACAATACTTACTGTTCTACAATAGGTCCTTTGTCTTTGATCCAGTATCTTGAGCCATCTTTGTGTGCATCTATAGACCCATATCACATTACTATCACAATACTCACTGTTCTACAATAGGTCCTTTGTCTTTGATCCAGTATCTTGAGCCATCTTTGTGTGCATCTATAGACCTATATCACATTACTATCACAATACTCACTGTTCTACAATAGGTCCTTTGTCTTTGATCCAGTATCTTGAGCCATCTTTGTGTGCATCTATAGACCCATATCACATTACTATCACAATACTTACTGTTCTACAATAGGTCCTTTGTCTTTGATCCAGTATCTTGAGCCATCTTTGTGTGCATCTATAGACCCATATCACATTACTATCACAATACTTACTGTTCTACAATAGGTCCTTTGTCTTTGATCCAGTATCTTGAGCCATCTTTGTGTGCATCTATAGACCCATATCACATTACTATCACAATACTTACTGTTCTACAATAGGTCCTTTGACTTTGATCTAGTATCTTGAGCCATCTTTGTGTGCATCTATAGACCCATATCACATTACTATCACAATACTTACTGTTCTACAATAGGTCCTTTGTCTTTGATCCAGTATCTTGAGCCATCTTTGTGTGCATCTATAAACCCATATCACATTACTATCACAATACTTACTGTTCTACAATAGGTCCTTTGTCTTTGATCCAGTATCTTGAGCCATCTTTGTGTGCATCTATAGACCCATATCACATTACTATCACAATACTTACTGTTCTACAATAGGTCCTTTGTCTTTGATCCAGTATCTTGAGCCATCTTTGTGTGCATCTATAGACCCATATCACATTACTATCACAATACTTACTGTTCTACAATAGGTCCTTTGTCTTTGATCCAGTATCTTGAGCCATCTTTGTGTGCATCTATTATAGACCCATATCACATTACTATCACAATACTTACTGTTCTACAATAGGTCCTTTGTCTTTGATCCAGTATCTTGAGCCATCTTTGTGTGCATCTATTATAGACCCATATCACATTACTATCACAATACTTACTGTTCTACAAAAGGTCCTTTATCTTTGATCCAGTATCTTGAGCCATCTTTGTGTGCATCTATAGACCCATATCACATTACTATCACAATGCTTACTGTTCTACAATAGGTCCTTTGTCTTTGATCCAGTATCTTGAGCCATCTTTGTGTGCATCTATAGACCCATATCACATTACTATCACAATGCTTACTGTTCTACAATAGGTCCTTTGTCTTTGATCCAGTATCTTGAGCCATCTTTGTGTGCATCTATAGACCCATATCACATTACTATCACAATCACATTCCTCTCACAATACTGACTGTTCTACAATAGGTCCTTTGTCTTTGATCCAGTATCTTGAGCCATCTTTGTGTGCATCTATAGACCCATATCACATTACTATCACAATGCTTACTGTTCTACAATAGGTCCTTTGTCTTTGATCCAGTATCTTGAGCCATCTTTGTGTGCATCTATAGACCCATATCACATTACTATCACAATACTTACTGTTCTACAATAGGTCCTTTGTCTTTGATCCAGTATCTTGAGCCATCTTTGTGTGCATCTATAGACCCATATCACATTACTATCAAAATACTTACTGTTCTACAATAGGTCCTTTGTCTTTGATCCAGTATCTTGAGCCATCTTTGTGTGCATCTATAGACCCATATCACATTACTATCACAATACTTACTGTTCTACAATAGGTCCTTTGTCTTTGATCCAGTATCTTGAGCCATCTTTGTGTGCATCTATAGACCCATATCACATTACTATCACAATACTTACTGTTCTACAATAGGTCCTTTGTCTTTGATCCAGTATCTTGAGCCATCTTTGTGTGCATCTATAGACCCATATCACATTACTATCACAATGCTTACTGTTCTACAATAGGTCCTTTGTCTTTGATCCAGTATCTTGAGCCATCTTTGTGTGCATCTATAGACCCATATCACATTACTATCACAATATTTACTGTTCTACAATAGGTCCTTTATCTTTGATCCAGTATCTTGAGCCATCTTTGTGTGCATCTATTATAGACCCATATCACATTACTATCACAATACTTACTGTTCTACAATAGGTCCTTTGTCTTTGATCCAGTATCTTGAGCCATCTTTGTGTGCATCTATAGACCCATATCACATTACTATCACAATACTTACTGTTCTACAATAGGTCCTTTATCTTTGATCCAGTATCTTGAGCCATCTTTGTGTGCATCTATTATAGACCCATATCACATTACTATCACAATACTCACTGTTCTACAATAGGTCCTTTGTCTTTGATCCAGTATCTTGAGCCATCTTTGTGTGCATCTATAGACCCATATCACATTACTATCACAATACTTACTGTTCTACAATAGGTCCTTTGTCTTTGATCCAGTATCTTGAGCCATCTTTGTGTGCATCTATAGACCCATATCACATTACTATCACAATACTCACTGTTCTACAATAGGTCCTTTGTCTTTGATCCAGTATCTTGAGCCATCTTTGTGTGCATCTATTATAGACCCATATCACATTACTATCACAATACTTACTGTTCTACAATAGGTCCTTTGTCTTTGATCCAGTATCTTGAGCCATCTTTGTGTGCATCTATAGACCCATATCACATTACTATCACAATGCTTACTGTTCTACAATAGGTCCTTTGTCTTTGATCCAGTATCTTGAGCCATCTTTGTGTGCATCTATAGACCCATATCACATTACTATCACAATACTTACTGTTCTACAATAGGTCCTTTGTCTTTGATCCAGTATCTTGAGCCATCTTTGTGTGCATCTATAGACCCATTGCTGAAGCTGTCAATGTAACCCTCCAACATCTTCACCTCATTTTCATTGGCTGCACTTTCCTGTAACAAATTCCAAAAAGTCATGAATTTGTAACAGAGGGTTCAAAATACTGTATTGTTCTAATAAGCATCCAGGTGCCGTGACAGTTCATTAAGGATGGGTGTTTATTAGGGACTACACTGGGTTTCAGAGAAGAACAGCACTCCCTTGCTCAGATTGATGCTAGCGCCCTGTTAATGAGCGACATACACAGAGCTTTGCATGTCCTTTAAGGCCGCCGATCTGCGCCAACCAAGGTTTTGACGCGTAATCGGCCAATCAGATTATCGGTCTGTTGCTATGACTGTCAGACGATTGATTCAGCCAATCAGAACCCCACTTCCGTGTTTACGCTCTGCACGCTCTCAAAATGTATGTACGGATTAAAGAGGTTGGACTGTACTAAACAAATGAAATGTGTGTAGTATTAAATTGATTACACTATATAAGGTTATGATCTACTTCATTTGTATTATAAATATGTGACCCGCTCTGACGAAACCCGCCGTAAGTCGCACTCAGCCATTTCGAGATACGGCGAGTCAAAGTTGGGAAAGGGGTGAAAAACCTTGCAGATGTTATTTTCAGTTTTTATTATTTTTTGATTTGCAATAGACCTGCCCTTTAATAAAATATAATATCTGAGCTGAATATAGCTTTATTTCTAATAATTAGCATAAAATGTGCATATATTTACATATCTTACACACATTCTTTTATTTTTAAACATATGCGGACATTTAATTTTCCTCACATTTTTCAATAACATCCTGTTGTATGTGCGGTATTGGTTGTCCTCACTTGCAATCAGGATTAAACAATCAAATGTCATTTTGGTTCACTATTTTGGACAGCCATCAAGGGTTACACAACTGTTATTATAAACATTTACATTTACAAAATAAAGCAAAATATATGAACCTATGCCTGTTTCTCTTTCCATAATAATTAGATACCATAATTTTACACTTTTAAAAACTAAAATGTGACGGTAATGGTAAAATTCCCCTCACATATTTAGATGAACTCGCATTTTAAGTGGACTGTTGCCAATTGGTTATTGTACTTGCATGTATACCAATTACACCTACATACACAAAGAAGATACACCATCACAATATCTCCCTTTATGGCTAAACATAAAGAGTTGACCATCCCCTTAGGGCTCATATTGAAATACCCTACCACGTTTTCACACAGAAAGAAGGCAGGATTCCCCTCACTAAGCGCGCGCCTCAGGAAAGCTCGGTCATACAACGGATGGATTATATGCATCAGTGATACACCCTGCCCAGGATTTTAACAAAAGAAGGCTAGCACAGGAAAGCTGCAGGATGGCGCACACCTTCCTGTGTAAGGGAATTTCAATATGAACCCTTATATGCTTTAAGCTGTGTACACCGAAGTTCAAAACAGTATTCCAGATGTTTACTACCCCTTACCTTTGCTTTAGCTAGATTTTGTGCAATCCTTTCCATGAGAGGTGAATAGTCTCCTCTGGTTACATTAAATGTAGCATTATCATAGTCATAGCTACCAAGCTTCAACTTCTCATCACCACCTAGCAAAAAACAATTAAGCAAATTTCATTCAGTCAAAGTGTATACATCTATGGAGACATTATATAACTGATGTCATCTCTAGTCCCTACTGATGCATGTCAATCTAATCTTGAACATATATACAAATGTATAATTTAAGTACATTTAATTTAATGGGGGTCTACGGCAATCATAATGTTGCGTGATGTAACGCTTCATAAAACTACAATAAATCAGGAGGCAAAGACGACGTGGTTTAGTTGCTATTCTGCCATGATGGAGACTCAAAGGACCCAAAGAGGGCGTGATTTATTATAACGCACCCAGGGGTATCGGATCCCGTTACATCTCTTTTCCTTTAGAAAAAATGAGAAATAAAATTCTATGCTCAAAGAATTTTTTCACTAAATCTCTTCAAGTGTCCATATTGTCAATTTGACTGTCCATGTGGTTGTGATTAAATCAAACTGTTCATTACCTGTGATTTTTGTTAAAAGTCATTTTATAAGTAACACAAGTACGGTATCTCCAGAACAAGGATTACGATTTTTGGATATTTTCCTTCAATGAAAACAATGACTTTGACAAATAAACAATATGCCAAAAGCTCTGTTCTGATGGTACCAGTTCATACTTGAAAAATTATTGTCTCTTTTTAAACAGATGATTGGCGACAAAGTTTGGTATGCTGTGTAATTCCCAGAAAGTTTGTTCATCGTTGCTGAAGTCTCATTGTTCAAATTGTCCATTAAAAGCGTTGATGAAGTTCAATCATAGAATGATTTGTTATTAGATTATGTCACACATATTATTTTAAACTTAAAGTTGCTCTATCTGTCATTTTCTTTAGCAACAAACTTTTGATCTTCAATTTTGATTTTTGAAATGTTCACAATATCATGAATATAAATGTAATCTGTCCATGTAATGATGTATTTTCCATGCTTGAAGAAGGCAGCAATGACCAGCAAGTCAAGTCCCATTTTAAAAGCAGATCCTTTCACCGCTAAACAACATCCACTGTGTTGCTGGGCTTCTGTTGATATTTCTTGAGTCCAGGTGCATCTCATCTCTTGGAGCATCTTGATGACCAACTAAGTCCATTTGCATCCTCACGGTTTTAAGGGTCTTGGATTGCAAATTTTAACCACAATAGTATAGCTTCCTCACGGTTTTAAGGGTCTTGGATAACTATATACATACAGGTTACAGGTCAACCCAAGGCGGTTGAAGATTGACTCATCATCAACAAAAGTTCAAGTCTGTACAGCTCACTGTCACTTGCTTTAATTTATGCTTGCAATCTTGCTTACATTTATTTTAGCTCAGCAAACAGTCTATGATACACGACGATTTACAAACGTCACAGTTCTTCCAAGCTGGTGTCCACACTCAAGGACGATTATCAGATTATACAGTATCCATTCTTAAAATTTGATACTACCAAAAATTTGGACCAGATTCACATTCATGCATTCGCCGATCGATACGCACTTCCATCAGTTCTCTAAAATACAGCCGTAGGCAATTAGGTACGACAGCTCGTCACCTCAACTTTCGGCCAATCGGCTTCTCACGGAAACTGACGGTTCGTTCAGAAAGCTTATATTTTACGCCCGATGACCAGATGAAATCTTGCATTTTCACAGTCTTAACGGCGCCCACGGCGACTGGACTCGCTTTCTGTACGGGCGGAGTCCTCCACAATGTCAGATAACCACTCTGACACCATGTTGCGTGATGTAACGCTTCATAAAACTACAATAAATCAGGAGGCAAAGACGACGTGGTTTAGTTGCTATTCTGCCATGATGGAGACTCAAAGGACCCAAAGAGGGCGTGATTTATTATAACGTACCCAGGGGTATCGGATCCCGTTACACATAACATTGTGCCTTATATGTTAGAGAAATAATTATCAAGCACGAATCACATGGTTTTATTTAAAACAAACACATATTGACCATAAAAACAAATAAAAACAGTCGCCTCTCAAAACGCGATATTCAAAATTCCCGTACCGAAATTGTCTAAGTGCAATGACGTATTGGTTGTTTGTGCTCAATTGTCGTCAGCCTTCTTTGTATTACTGGGATGTCATTGCACTCAACAATATCGGCGCCCGGGAATTTTGAATATCGCGTGTTGAATAATGTTTTTATTCGTTTTTATGGTCACTATGAGTTTGTTTTAAATAAAACCATGTGATTCATGCTTGATAATTAATTTTCTTACATATAAGGCATAATGTTGTGATTGCCGGAGACACCCTTTAAAGGAGGGTGGTCTAATCTTTTCAGATGGTGTTTTGTACCTTACATTGAGGCCTGATGACATCAAAACAATCTGACACCAAGCTTCAAGTTCAATTGCTCCATGGGTTGGATATCAGAAGTAAAAACATGTATCTTTCTCATAATGGCCCATAGAAAAGTTTGAGTGGCATACCACCATGGAAATCAGGATGCCATTTTTTGCCCATACCATCAAAACAAAACATCTTGGATGCAAAATGTTACTGGGGTAGTGGGGTTATTAAAAAAAATATGAGCTGTCTTTGAATGCCAAAAGAATGTGGGCAAAATGTGTGTTGGGTGGGTGAGGCTGCTCACCCATGAGGAACAGGGTTGCAGCTACGCTGAGCGGTGGCGGGCGGACCCGCCCGGCACTCTTAATTTTCACCCGGCACTCAAGTTAATTTTGAGCCCAAATACCCAGCACTCCAGTCTCAAATGTTTCAAAATCAATGAACAATCAGTATGAAAATTAGCAATTCGTTTCAAAATTTCATTTTTTTTACCATTTCATTTAAATTTCACCCGGCACTAAAAATTTGCCTGGCTATAACCCTGATGAGGAAGAAAGTAGTTGAATGACAGACAAAGCTACTTTCTTGATCAATTCATTGAATGAGATAGATTTTATCACCGAAATCTCTCCATCTTCTTCTTTGAAAAACAAAACCAGCTAAAAACAAAATGTGCATAGATCTCACCTGCATCAGCTGCTGAGGCAAGACGGACCTCATATGTGACCTTCCCATCATCTGCCACCTTCTTGAACAGCCTGGTATTGTATGCACTAATGCTCTTCTCATCCATAAATTTCTTGGCTTTTTCTGCATCATCCATGGTGCAGTTCAGGGAAAAGTAAGTGCTGATTCCCTGTAATATATGCATGTAAGAAGAAATAAATAACTAAAGGTTTCTTGACCTTCACATAATTACTAAACCAGGAAGGAAGTTATCTTGCCCTTCCCAGAATCCTTTGCAACATGATACATCACCGCTCATGTCATCAAATGACACACCCATTACTTTGTACAGGTTCCTTTTGTTTTCAGTTGGAGAATAGACTTGCTAAAGAGGGGGTCCATAATTAACATATTTTGCAAGATGTGGATGTGCTCTGTTCATTCATTTTGTCACTATCGACGCATGTTGCACTAGATAGCAAATCAGTACAGAAAATTGAAATGAGAGAAATGCATTATGGGAAGAGCAAGATATCTTCTCTGATAGTCCGAATAATCAGACCCAGAACAAAATATTAATTTCTGACATGATCGTGTACTGGGTCTGAACTGTTTCCGTATGAAATTTTGATGGCAAATTGGACAATAGAAGCACATGGTTCTACGTGACAGCTTTTTAATCCCCATTCAGGTTACGTGAATCACGCTATTGTGGACCATCCTTCTGATACTTGAGTGTTTGGACAAGCGGAGCGAATACGAAAGTCAGCGTAATAGTACGGCACTGCTTCTCTGATTGCCAGAAACCACATTCAAATGTCAACAGATTTATGCACATAGGGCTGTTCCATTTAATATCCATACACCCCCTATGGAAGACATAACATTAATCTCCCACACAAGGGGTGTAGATTTCAAATAGAGTCACCCATTCAGGTAGCCTCAATTTGCAAATCACACTCATGTTTTCATAAGTGTGACATAAGCAGCTCTACTTGCATTCCATACAATTACACCCTTTGAGAAAGATTCAATCTGAATCTTCCACTGAGGGAGGGTGAGTTACAAATGGAACTGCTAATGTGTTCATTCCATTTGAAATTCATACTCCCCCTGTAGGAGATATTTCCAAAATCTTCCACAGGGGAACTGTTTAGAATCTCTTTAGATTCATGCAAATTTATCTACGAGAATCTATGTGAGAAAGGATTCTCGCTAAATTTCTAGGCCCGGGCAGTGAGATTTACAAAAATGTACTCCCTCATCTAAAGGCATTATAGCAAAACTGGATTTCAAATATTGTATGCACTTTACCTTGTCTCCAAGACCGAGTTGTTGTTCTTTCTTGGATAGTGAATAAATAGCATCGCCACAATCCTTCCATAACTTGTCCACTCCTGCCTGGTCAGCAGCATATGCAGCACTGGCACGAATGATGCCTCCTAACTTGTCCTGCAAAAAAAACCCACATTTCTTTATATTATTTATTGCAGTTATGAGAAAAATCTTTTTAAATGAATTCTTTACATTATTTACTGGGATTATAAGAAAAATCTTTTTATGAATTTTTTACATTATTTACTGGGGTTATGAGAAAAATCTATGATTTCTTTACTTTATTTACTGGGGTTATGAGAAAAATCTTTTTAAATGATTTCTTTACATTATTTACTGGGGTCATGAGAAAAATCTTTTTAAACGATTTCTTTACATTATTTACTGGGGTTATGAGAAAAATCATTTTTAATGATATCTTTACATTATTTAGTGGTTCTTATTTTACAAAAGTCTGAAATTCCATGCTCCTACCCCTTAGAATGGTTCAGTTGGATGAAAAACTTATTCTGTAAAATTTTCAGGAAGATCGGACAATATTTACTGGTAGCCCAAGAGCCTTCAATATGGTGACCCCTGTCGTGATTATTGGTCATCGGACATTTTTGAGCAATTTTAGGGGAGTATACTTTCAAAATAGAGTGTCTCTTGATATTCAATCTTTCTAAATGCATTAACAGTAACTAGTTTAACATGTATATAACAAAGGGTGCCTTGTATTTACTTCCATTGTTGTTTTAAACTCAACCAGATATGGCACTTCGTGCTGCGAATACTTCTAAATACCGGTCCTCGGCCATTTTCAAGCATTTGTAAGGGAGTCTAATATAAAAAATAGAGTGTCTCTTGATACCCAATCTTTGTAATTGCATTAACAGTAACTAGTTTAACATGTGTATAACAAAAGATGTCTTGTATTCACTTCCATTGATTTTTTAAACTCAACTAAATATGGTAGTTTGTGCCGTGAGTACTCCTAAATACCGGTCAACAGCCATTTTCGAGCAACTTTTATAAGGGGTTTATTTTCAAAATAGATTTTCTCTTGATACTGAATCTTTGTAATTGCATTAACAGCAGTTGACCGGTATTTAGGAGTACTCACGGCACAAACTACCATATTTAGTTAAGTTTAAAAAATCGATGGAAGTGAATACAAGACATCTTTTGTTATACATGTTAAACTAGTTACTGTTAATGCAATTATAAAGATTGAGTATCAAGAGACACTCTATTGTTTATATTAGACCCCCTTACAAATGCTTGAAAATGGCCAAAGACCGGTATTTAGGAGTATTCGCAGCACGAAGTGCCATATCTGGTTGAGTTTAAAACAACAATGGAAGTAAATACAAGGCACCCTTTGTTATATACATGTTAAACTAGTTACTGTTAATGCATTTAGAAAGATTGAATATCAAGAGACACTCTATTTTGAAAATATACTCCCCTAAAATTGCGCAAAAATGTCCGATGACCAATAATCATGACAGGGGTCACCATATTGGAGGCTCTTGGGCTACCAGTAAATATTGTCCGATCTTCCTGAAAATTTTACAGAATAAGTTTTTCATCCAACTGAACCATTCTAAGGGGTAGGAGCATGGAATTTCAGACTTTTGTAAAATAAGAACCACCCTTATTTAATTTATTAAAAAACTCACTACTGGGGTTATGAGAAAAATCATTTTAAATGATTTCTTTACTGGGAGTTATGAGAAAAATTACTGAGGTTATGAGAAAAATCTTTTTAAATGATTTCTTTACATTATTTACTGGGGTTATGAGATTTTTCTTAAACATGAGAGTTGGTTTAAAAGTCACAATATAATTTTTAAAAATTCTACAAATGATATATTATGACTGTTTTTTTTTTTTTTGGACTGAATATTATAGGATTAACTGTGAGGTTGAATGCTGTCCATCATACAATGTACCTTTGGAAGATCTGGAACAAACTTGGTATCTCCAAACGACTTGTAGTTTCCAAGATTGGCAAAGAAAGCTGCTGCATATGTCAACAGAGACTGAATAAACAAACAAACAACAACAATTATTACATCAAATAATTATGTGATTCTACAAACAAAAAAAGCGATTGTCTGTATGTTGCACATAGAAACTAAATCATGGCCAATTAATTAACAGATGAACATGAGTTTCAAAGGCTCGGTCACCTTTGTACGGTATTTTTGTGGGACCCGAGAGAACATCAGACACACCAAAGTGCATTCTGAATACCCTTCTGATATCAAATAATTTTGATTTTTTTTTTTAATTCGCGATATAAGACAAATTTTATGGCAAATTTGGTTCCGGTTAATTTCATGTACAGTGTGCAAATATTTCTGGTGATCCATTGGAGATCAAAGTCATTCAGCTGAAACGATTCAGTTGCCTTTCAATTTGTAATTCTGAGTATACCAAATATACAGTTTCACTTTCAATTGCTTTATTTTTCAGATCAACTTTATGACTTCACTTTTTTAGTAGGGCATACAAACATTTCAAGAGCATTTCAAGCTTGAATTACATGTAATAGTGCACATGTACACAATTTCTGGTGAACCATTTATTATGGTACAGATTAAACTCACTTTACAATACAATTTCACTTTTGTCTTTTTTTACACAAAATTGTGAAATTATTTTTCAGATCACTCATACTTTTCTAGCAGGCTTGGAAATAAGAAGCGCCGGACCAGGGGCTACTTTGTAGAAAAATTGCCAATGGTTCACAGCGTTTTACAGGGAACCAGGGGCTATTTTCAATGAACCAGAGGCTATTCAATGGATGGGAAAATTTGTTATGTACATTTTGATACCTCACTCAATCAGGCTGGGAAATATGAAGCGCCGGACCCAGGCTACTTTGTAAAAAAATAGCCCCTGGTTCACGGGGTTTTACCGGGAACCAGGGGCTATTTTCAATGAGCCAGGGGCTAAATGGCCCCTGGTCCCCACTTATTTCCCAGCCTGTTTTCTAGCCATAAACTGGATTTCTTGTTTAAGTTTATTGTTTAGTGAAAGACAGTTTTTATAATCAATGAATTAGTACGGTAATACTAATATGCATACATAGTGGTTTTTCTTCATTATAGACACACAGAGGCTCTGAAATTTTTTTAATATTGGGGGGGGGGCATCAATAAGGGGTCTGCTCCAAGGCATAAAACGGTGAAGGGGTGGGTGTGGGAGGGGTATTCCCCCTGCGTTTGTGCCTATAAGCTTTCGAAATACATTTTTTTATGAATTGTACAGGTATATACACTGTAGTCCTTATTATAAATTATGAATGTTACCTTAAACTTATGAATTATACCCAAAAAATTACGAATTTTACCCTAAAATATGAATTTTAAATGAAATTGTGAATTTTGAAATGAAATTGTGAATTTTAAATGAAATTGTGAATTTTAAATGAAATTGTGAATTTTAAATGAAATTGTGAATTTTAAATGAAATTGTGAATTTTAAATGAAATTGTGAATTTTAAATGAAATTGTGAATTTTAAATGAAATTGTGAATTTTAAATGAAATTGTGAATTTTAAATGAAATTGTGAATTTTAAATGAAATTGTGAATTTTAAATGAAATTGTGAATTTTAAATGAAATTGTGAATTTTATTTTTGTGAATTTTAAATGAAATTGTCAATTTTAAATGGAATTGTGAATTTTAAATGGAATTGTGAATTTTAAATGAAATTGTGAATTTTAAATGAAATTGTGAATTTTACATGAAATTGTGAATTTTAAATGAAATTGTGAATTTTAAATGAACTTGTGAATTTTAAATGAAATTATGGGGAGCATATGGTACTTATTCCCTACCAAACTTATTGGTGGGGGAATCCCCAGGCCCCTCTCACTCGGTTCGGAGCCACTGATATGGTATACCAGTAGGCCTATTATTTTACCATTTCTGACTTACTTTCATTTTATCATTTATGACAATTATTTCCACTATCATGGCATCATTTTGTGATTCAACTTTCAAGCTTTATGATAAAAAACTTGTAAAATTGTAATTTTTGTATGGATCCAGGTTTGGATCATATGACTTTAGTTTAAATCAAACACAAACTTTTAAACACACTCTGATCATGCTGATTGGCTGATCACTTATACATGAATATTGATCAGCCAAAAAAAAAATTGATAGTGATTGGACAGATATATGTGATGCGATCAAGCAAAATGAGTCTGATGTCGATCAAAATCAAATTTCAGTTTTCAATCTCATTATATGAGCCATTCTCAGAGCTTTATTTTGCTGAAAACCCCATTATAATTAGACTTATGGTTCCAGAGATATAACCATTTTAGTGTTGCTCAGAACAATAAAATGCAAAGGAAGCTGAATACTATTATTGATTATATCTCAAAATCAATATTCCCGACATCCGCCTCATTTTGCTTGATCGCATCACATATGATGTCAACAATGCCCAAATATGGAACTATTAATATTGGGCATGACAAAGAGCATTAGAAGACCAAAATAAGGAGCTTGATTTATATATTGATAACAATTTCCTAACTAGCTGATCATGCAATGCGTAATTGTTGTTTACATGTTTTGGCTAGCCTTTCAACAAGGCTCTGCCTGGAGCACCGTATCTGACAGAACCTGCCGCACAGTGTCTTCGACCCTATATCTTCATGGCAGGAATCGCCATGGTAGGTTAAATCCACAGCCACGATTAGCCATTTGGTTCAAACCTTTAAAGCTCTTTTAAACTAATAATTAGTCGAGGGACATAACTAAGGCTACTCACAATAGCCGGGTAATCGATCTTGGTTGTGCGTGATTAAGCTTGTATACCCCATTGAGGTCAATGGTCATCGACTTTTATACTGCCTACAGTGAGTGCAGGTGTACTACACGCTGCACGCTGTAGTCCATAACAGGACCAACGCAATATAAAATGGTCAAATTTTGAGTTCAAAGCGCACGGCCAATGTTCAAAGCGCATTCTAGCGACTATCATATCTGTTCAACACGTATTTCCAAGTTTATGAGACCAAATCTGGTTTCTTGAGAAAAAAATCATGACGGGAGATATTCATCATTTTCTAACCCGGTATCAGAAGATTTTCGCCTGATATCAAAATCGTGCATAGGAATACACGTGTATCGATCCCGTGTATTCATTTTAGTGTCTCTTCTGCACCAAATAATTATTAGCCAGGCGGTGTCGGTGTGTGCCGAGTATTCAACATAAACGTAGACAATCAAAATAAAGACATACTTTTCCGCAATCCATTGTTTTAGGGCCTTTTATTTTTTATTTTACTCCAGAACTCTAGCTTCGAATTTACACACAATATAAAGTTACGCATTCGATGCTAGAGTCCTTTGCTTCGGTCGGACAGCGGTGCAGGTTTTTTCACTAGAGGTTGTTGATTCTGTTAATGTTAAAATTTCGATGAGTCAACTGTACCTTTTGAGCAAGATTTGCCTATTTTGAACAGTCTAAAATTTTGCTGAAGTGTAATTTTAGCAACTTTTTTGATGCAATCGCCTGTCGTGATCGGCTGTGTTTACTTCTGAAGACTTCCATTGCTTTGAACACGGTGTCATGCTTCAGCGAATCCGACTAGATTTTGAAAGCAATGGTCTCTACTCTCTAGCTTAGAATGTCAAGCTATCGGTGAGCAAATTCTTGGCTAGACTTCTCGAGCAAGACGTATTATGAATGAAGTATAAATGTGATTCAATTCCCAGGCTCAAAAGGAAAAAAGATTGCCCAGTTTTCATGGCAAAAAACAACAAACAAAAAACAGCCCGATATAATAGAATTAACCAAGACAATATCGCTTACCTGGAAGTCATTTTCAGTGACAGACTTCAGTGACCGTTCTTTCAGTTGTTCTACAGTCTCAGCCTTGAACAATTTTTGCAGAAGTAGAAAAATTCCTGGGGACTCTGGTGACGTTTGAAACAAACAGATGAGCCCTCCTGCCCAGGATGCTCGAGTTAAATAGTGGGCGTACAATTTTTCTTTGGGAGTAAGCCCATTGAAAGCCGTGGTACATTCAAGATTAACAATGGGAACATCGTTGGGAATAATGAATTGAGAATCAGTGGACATTTTCACAGCTGGTGTTGAAATTGTTGAATTTGAAATCTGGCGTCCGAGAACAAAAAATTGGGATGATTTGTCTATGCTGTTTACTTGGCCTGAGGTAAGCAAGTAAATTGAAGGCAATGATTTACACTGCTTTAGTTTCAGGAAATTGAAAACAAAAGTGAAAGCAGGAAATCTGATGGCCTGCATTCGTGCATTTACAAATGGATAAGCTTCCCATTCATTCCGGGTTACGGGTATACAATCGGCTGAGTGATGCTGATCGATAGCAGCCGGAAGAAGCTCTTAGCCGGAAGCATCAAACATGTGAATGACCTTTCAACTTGACCAAGGGGTGCTCACCCATTTAAAATTGGGGTCGATAACTATAAATTTGTTTACCAGAAATTTGAAATTACATGGTATTCACATTTAAAGGTAACTGTTTTGTGGCACAGTAAAAAAAACTTTAAATTTTTTAAAGCAGTTAATATTATACACCCTATTTACAGCTCCAAAAACGACTGGTTTAAGTGCCCAATAAATAGCCCATTAGTACACCCCCGAATTTAGACCGTACTTCAAATCAAAAGTCGAATCGCTAGCGACGACTGCTTCATTTTGAAGCAATGGAATTACTCGTAAAGTCTACAGTAACAAGCAACGCTCCAGCTCATTGGTCAAAATAAATTGCTTGTCTTTAGCGACTAAATATAATTTCATCTGACTCAACAACCACTTCCTGCGTCCCGTCGCCTGGAAATGGTAAACAACCTTTTATAAAATGCTTGATTCGAGGCTTCAATTTTAGTTTATTTAAGGTAAGCATTGAAAAATATTATGTACAGATATTGGGGTAATTATTAGAGGTATTTTCTGCTTTGCAAATATTGACATTAATGCGTAAATAGATAAGCTTATACGTGTCAATGTAATTCTGTACTGTCGAACTGTCTGTGTTGCCGAATTCGGCAACTTTTCCTTTAGTTTCCCCATTACTATTTACTAATCCGCTTGCACTTTGCAGTTCTTGACATGCTTGTGATTATATAAACTGATTTTTCACCTTGGTGTGGGAGTGACGTTATTGCGCATTTGAATTTGGGTGTAGTTTCAAATTCAATTGCTAGCGTTCACTCGGCGTCGGCGATCTTTTCTTTTACCAATTTTAGTCTAGACCACCCGAGACTGAGCCTAGCCCTAAAGGTTAAAAATAAACTTTCGCATCAAGTTAGGTTAAACATGTTTTAGCTATTATATGGTCATGTTTTTTATACTGGGACCCTAAAAAAGGCGGTGCTGTCACATTTTGCTAAATCATTTTGTCTACTTATTCCTATATTTTTGCTCAAGTTCATCATGAACAAATGGTTTTGGTCTTACTTTGAAGATAAATTATTAATCTAATGAATAAAATAACAAATACAATTAAACAAATGTATTAATTAATTACAACAGCTTAATTAAGTTAATTAGTCAGGGGTGGTGCCGGAAGTGGAGGAGCCGGAAGCGGAGGAGCTCTGTGTAATTCCAATGGGAAGTTGAAGTTCATTAATAAAATTTATGCACTTTGTTGCCTAGTAGAAGTAAAAATGCATTTGCATAATGTAATCTTATTTTTTTTAACTTTCTATAAGGCCAAATAAAAAAATAAACATGTTTCACGTCCCCTCCCGCTTCCTTTTTTGAGGTTTTCTCAAATAATTTTTTATTTTTTGAAATTCAGTTATAACTTATCAAAAAATATGTCTAGGAAGTTGTGATGCTTTCTATAGCCTTGTTAAGATACAAGAAACATTTTAGGAAGGTTTTGTGATCATTAGAGGGGGTGTAACTCTCAGAACAACAAATAAAAAGGGCCTCCTCCTTTTTCCAGGCATTATTGTATGTACGGATTGTACGCTAAAACAGCTCTAAGAATGGGTATTTACACCAATTTTACGATAAAAATAGAAAATAAAAAGCCCCTCTTCCTCCTTTTTTTGAAAACCCGGACGTGAAACATGTTTTATTTTTTACTTAGCCTAACTATAATTGCCTAGTTAATCTTAATAAACTTAGTAATTAAGGATTTAACAAGCTTTTAATTAATGCAGTGGAATGTGGGTCATACAATACAATGGGCTTTAATTCTGCATGCATGCATATGAAATAAATTTCAATATTGTTTTATCTTTAAAATATAAAATAAATCTTCTCAAAGGAGATTATTACAGTCAAAGGATTTAATCTGATGACATTGATCTCTGGTTATTGTTCAATAGTTTATTGATGTAAGCTAATTGTGCATGTATATGCCTACATGTACATGTACCTTTGTTACTAATTATTCACTGTATATTGATTTTTGGAACACCCTATATAGGAATTGGATATTTAAATTTGATATTATAGCAATTCTGAATATATTTTCCAAATTTAATGGCACTTACGGAAATTTTACATAAATTAAACAATTTAATTTACAACTTTTTTCACACCCTGTATAACACAATGGGCTAAACAAATATAGTGCAAACTATATATTTAATGAAAGGACTAACTGTGTACATTCCAAATATCAAGTTCATTTTCCAATTTAATATACTATGTAGAAATATTGGAGTGGTAAAGAAATTTAATTTTTTTTCAATGGAATCACCCTGTATATTTTTTGGTACACCCTGTATATCCACTCAAACTTTACAGATTTGCAATCTTGACAATATATGCTTTCTAAAAATGTATACTTTTACTAGTTCAGGTGAAAACTTTTTGAAATATAATCAGAAATACAAAAAAGGAGTTGATTTTTGACAAATTGCAAGATGTGACACGATTGGGTCCCACCTCAAAAAACATGACCATATACAAACATACCTTTTTTTGAACAAAAGGTATGTTTTAGTCAAATAAAAAAGGTACCTTACAACATAGTATGTTTCGTCGAACAAAATCCATGTTTTTATCGCAATTTTTGACGTATTACGTAAGAGCTGAATGCAAAACCGGTGATGCAAGCTCCAAAACCTTCGCGTAGCACAAGCGCTTGATGTTTGCTCGTTGGTTTATGCTCGCGTATCAAGCATTTTTAAGCATTGTTTGGCAGTTATTTGTACTGTTTATTTTGTGTGTCCTACTGTTACTGCTGTAGCCTTAGCATGGACTGGTTGGTAGCCTGAGCTAAAAACCAAAATGCAAAATACAGTTTTATCTTATTAAATTACAGTCCATCCTCCCTTATCCATACCTAAACAGATCTCTTTGTTATCTGGACATGCTTTGAGAGCTTGATTTCATGCACTGAAGCATTTAGGAGGACATAACTATGTGGCAAAGCACTCAAAAACCATATTTCAGTGTTATTGCCCCATTTTGAGTAAACCTTTGCTGTCTCAATGTTAGCACTTCAAACATTCAATGCAGAATTACATATAATTCACTGCACTTTATCCGGATTTTTCACTTATCCGGCCAGTGCTAAGCTTGGTCCCATCATGGCCGGATAAGAGAGGCTGGACTGTATTTTTAGGCCCTTTGCAATTGATTCTGAGCTTCCATTTTCAGAAAACAAAAGAAATAACTTTTTCATTCATTATTTTCCCAACTTCCAAAGTTTTATTATCAGTCAAAATGTGAATATAATAATGTACATTAGGGTCAGAAATTCAAAGCCAAGTGCAAGAATCCTCTTGGATTCTCCCAGTGGAATTTTGCAAGAATCTATGGATTCTTGCCATGTAACTTCGTATGATAAACTGAAATATTTACGAGAATCCATTTAGATCTTTGCGAGAATGGATTCTCGCCAAATTTCTGACCCTGATAATAAAACATGAATTAGGACTATACATGAAGAAAATTCAGATTGCATTTACATTTAAGAAACGCAGGTATTTTTTACCACACTTTTTAATTTTAATATGTCAAAAATTGCAATTATGAATTCAAACATGGTTAGAAATTGCAAAGAATTGAAAACCCATAATCAAGTGCAAAGGGCTTTCGAAGTTAGAGTCAAGAATTCATGGTACATTATGCCTAACAATCGTAGCCATAGGTTTTAAATTATACCTCAAATTTCAAACCAAATGATCAAAATTTATATTATTTACCTACAGTGAAGTATTTAGCCGAACCTTTTATTATATAATGGATGCGAGAAGTAAACAGGTGTCCAACTGGCGCAGTAGTTTCACCAAAGGAACTGGCTTTGACTCATGGGGTCAACTAGTTGAAGCTGTGGATGAATATCAGATGTAAGTAGGCCTGTTTGAATCAATATCTATGATCTGTTCTAAGGCATGTCAGAGAGGAGCATGACCTAGCGGTGTTTGCACTCAAATTGAAACAAAAGCTGGCACGTAAAGAGAAATGGTATGGGTTAGATCCCAAGGCTTGATATAAAATGCCCAAAGCTTTTGTTTGAAATATAATTGGCCTTAACTTAAAGTGGCAAGTTCTCCGTGTCACAGAAAAAACGGAAAAATACACGGAATTTAAGAAAAACGGAAAACACCGAAATTCACAGAAAACATGTTTTTTCTTGAAAAAGATAAAAATGAAGAAAAAATAATGAGAATGTAAGGTAAAAATAATGAAAACGAAGTCTGTCTTCAGCGATATCAACCTTAAAACAACTAAAAATATAATGCAAGTGACTTCTTTTTACCCCGATTTTTAGTGGTGTATATCTTCTGTAGGCCTACCTAGCACAAGGGCATTCCATCCTTTCTAATGAAATCACGGAATTTAGTATTTAAAACCACCCACGGAAAATCTGTGTGTTAAATCACGGAAAACTTGCCACTTTACCTTAACTCAAGATCAGTGAATTAAAAGGAGTACACGGCAATGTTTTATAATTAGTTAAGAGCCAGTCTTCCTTATTATGTACCCAAATAAGGGGGGTTGTGATACAAAAAAAAAATTCTCTAAAAAATAATTTTGGTACAAAATCACAAAAAGTTTTTGCTGGAAAATGAAACTTACCATGGAGGTCTTTAATTTCAATTTTGTTCGGACTTGGGATCTCGATGGCGCAGCCCGTTATGATGCTTTGAAGTTTGCATGAGGGCACTTTTCATCAAAACATTGGATTTGCTGTTTTTATGCACCATCAAGATCCCAATTTTTTTTCTTGGTTTTTGTGATGTAACAATTTGGTACTTCAAAAAAATGCCCCTCCAAAGTTTGTCATTTGTAAACTAGGCTCAGAGAGGCCGAAATTTCAAGAATTTTTTTCAGCTGAACGAAGGCGCTGTGCACGCTCATATTTTACATGTGAGTTGTTGGTGTTAATATGTACCAATATAATTTTTTAGAGAAAATTTTATTTTTTTTTGTATCGCAGTTGGGTACATAATAAGGAAAACTGGCTCTTAAAAATGGCTAAAACTGGACAAATATGGCTCCTACCCTCCAACTCGCCTTAAAACTACAAAAATATTATATACCGTATTTAGTCAAATAGTCGCCCCCCCCTCAAATAAACGCCCCACCACTTTTTTTCAACCAAGATGTTTCAAAAATGCCGATATTTCCATGCTATCTTGTGTAGTAAGCTTACCAAGTTGTCCACATGGTCGATAATAGCGTCAATAATTGGCGAAAATCTGGATTGGAAACCCGGAAGTGAACCAGAAGTCAGTGTTTCTAGTTCATAGTTCGTCATTTTAGCGTGAGTTTTAAGTTTACCTAATGATTTTAACAGGAATTATCATTCTAAAATTGACCTTGAATAAACGCCCCCCTTTGGGAAAATGTAACGCCCCCGGGGGCGGTTATTTGACGAAATACGGTACTAGTTAGTGTTTCAGAAAGTAGACAATAACATCAACAGCAACATCAAACATTGCAGTTCTCAAAATAAGACACCATCTTCAAGAATCATATGAGCCTGTTAGATCTGAAATACTAAGGATGCAACTCAAAATTGCAACATTAAATATTTCGGATCAATAACAAATAAGGGCTCATATTGAAATACCCTACCACGTTTTCACACAGAAAGAAGGCAGGATTCCCCTTGCTAAGCGCGCGCCTCAGGAAAGCTCGGTCATAAAACGGATGGATTATATGCATAGTGATACACCCTGCCCAGGATTTTAACAAAAGAAGGCTAGCACAGGAAAGCTGCAGGATGGCACACCTTCCTGTGTAAGGGAATTTCAATATGAGCCCTAATAACAATAGTAAATGGTACAAAATTTATAAACAATTAAACATATTTCAGATTTTATGCAAATTTACACACATTTTGTGGTGTGTACTGATCTAAATATAAATATTGATATTTTCTTTTTAGGTTATCTAAAAAATTGTTACAACAATCTACATTTGAAGCACAGTTATTCACTGATGATCAAAAGGTAAGGAAAATATATGATAGTAAATAAAAATATTTGTTACTAACGGGACGGATAGCAACATTTGCACAGTTTTTTTTGTGGGACCTGAGAGCACATCAGACCAGGAAAGTTGAGTCTTTCTCAACTTTCCTGAGCTTATTTGCATATTTTGCCTACATTTCATTAATCCACTATGCAGCTTAACCGCAATAACCGATCAGCTTCAAACTTGGTTTGCTTATAGGATATAATGGCTTGATGTGCTGTATAGTTTTGTGTCATGTTATTTATGAATATTAATGAGCTGAATTGCATATTTTACCCACATTTTCATTAATCCACTCTGCAGCTTAAACGCAATAACTGATGGTAACTATATGGTGGCATGATGTGCTGTATAGTTTTGTGCCATGTTATTTGTATATTTATGAATATTAATGAGCTTATTTGCATATTGCATATTATTAACAAACCTTTGTTATTTTCACACCTTTGTGTTGGGCCATCTTAATTACGAACCGCGTAATTCTAGTTAATAATTTGCCATAAAATTTGTATTATATTGCAAATTTCAAAAATCAAAATTATTTGATATCATCAGGACATTCCTCGTATTCAGAATGCAATTTGGTGTGTCTGATGTGCTCTCAGGTCCCACAAAAAATACTGTGCAAACGTTAACCATCCCCTTAAGTTAAAGTTTATTTTGTACAATATTATCTGTATACTGAAATGGCTAAGAATTATATGGGATTGTGGTTGTTCATCAGTGCTGTACGGTGCGACCATTTTAGGCGCATTGGCGTCTAGATTTTTTCTAATGGCGACTAAATATTTAATCCCTGGCGCCAATGGCGACCAACTATTGAAGCTTATAATCGCCAGCAAATGCAAAACATGTATGTAATGTAGCATTCAAGAGTATGAATGTATGCCATGTATATATGCATTTATCATGTCTCAATGGGGACTTCCTGGAAAACATATGCCTACACTGTACATGCTGTATGGAGTATGTAGCGTTCAATGGGAATATGTAGATTGAGTACAGCAGCTATGAACATTCAACGCACATCTGTTCAGTTGGCACCTCAGATTTTTTACCTGGGAGCAAAATTTGGGCACCTAAATTTATAAAGTTAGGAGCCATTGGCTCCTCAATCAGGTTTTGCACCGTACAGCACTGTTGTTCATTTTATAAATTCTCTAAGAAAAAGCATCATTTGAATTGTACAATGATATTGTATATATAATGTAGTTGTAACAAGGAGAATTGAGTGTGTTTCAAATTTTTCTTACATTCTAGAAAACCTTGACAAAAATCTCAGCTTGCCTTGATCTTCGTGCCAAAGCTTTACAGGTCAGTAACCATTGATTATATTGTATAATGCCAATTTCTAATGTATCTTTAGTGGCACTATGTTCGAACCCCACTTGTGCCAACGTGTTGTGTCCTTGAGCAAGGCACTTTATCGTCATTGCCTACGGGGAGGGGGGTATGGTGGGGATGGATGTTTGTATAGTTGTTTGTTTCGATGTTGCAATATTGGCGCTGATTAAGCTGCTGCCTTCAAATTGCATTTTTTCTGTTTAGGTGTGTTTAATGTAAATTCTAGCAATTTGACCTGCGGGTCACTATTAGAGTTTGAAATAAAACCTTCATATACTGTATATGAAATCACCCAGGACAACAATTTTCTTGCACTCCAATACTTTATAATAGCAAAATGAATGCTAGATTATGTTAGTGGTTGATAAAAATGGTTGTGTTGCCCTCTTTGAAATTTTTTTTTAAATGGTAGAGTCGGATGGGAAAACTATTCTTAATGTTTTTAGTATTCATACATTATTTAGTTGATGTGATGTAAATCTTTTTGTTCACAGTCTCCTCAAGCTACTGACGGATTTTCACTAAATGAACTAAGAAAAGTAGAATCGGGTGAGTAAGCATGCAGTACAATGCAATCTTTCTTGCAGGGTCAGAATTTCGGCGTGAATCAGAGAATCGATTCTCGCAAAGATTCTCATAAACAGATTTGCGTGAATCAAAGTTGATTCCCGTAAACATTTGTAGTTTACACAGAAGTTGATCTGCGAGAATCAAATGATTCCCGCAAATTTATTCTACAAGAATCAAGATTGATTCTCGCACTGTGAAACAAAATTCTGACCCTGTTCTTGGGACTGAGTAAACTGAATCTGGTACAGTCACTCACATTAAACAAAATGCAAATTTTAGCAAAACAAAACAGGCTTTTGAGGCAATACATTTTGTTATTAGCAGTGTATTAAAATGTAACCCTCTATTTTCCACATACAGCTTTTTCCAATTTGTTATCAACTTCCCAGGCAGCATTTCCAGTATCTATGCCTGCAGGAGCTGCTATACCAAGGTAGGCAAATGTTTCAAAAATGTATAAATTTTGCTTAAAAGTGAAGGATAAGTCATTCAAATTGTCATTGGGTATTTTTGAAATGAAAAATTTGGCAAACAACGAAGAAGACAGCAGTATTGATGAAGTTGTAGCCCCATTCAAATACATGTAGCTAATTTATATACTGTCAGTATATAAATTACAGATTCATGTAAAATGTCTTATTTTGTCTTAAATACACAGCTTTCTACTGAACCACTAGCAGGCTGTATAAGCACATTTATGACAATGCCAAAGGTACCAAAATTTGAATTTTGATGATTTTTACGATTGTCCAGATAAGCAAATCACTGAATGGGGCTTTACGTGCCAATTAATTAAACCCCTATTTTCCATTGTTTAATACACATGATTTTGCAATAGCACAACTCCAGTTGAAATTTGATTGTCTTGTGAAGAATAAATATGAATTTATATAATGTATTAAGGGCTCGGATAGCGATGTTTTCACATATTTTTTGTGGGACCTGAGAGCACATCAGACATATCAAATTACATTTTGAATACAAGGAATATCCTGATGATATCAAATAATTTTGATTTTTTTAAAATTTGCGATATAATACACATTTTATGGCAAATGATTAAAAATTGATATTTTTGAAATTTAACAGTCCTTAAAGTAAATTGTATACATCTATTGATATGTACTTAAAGTGTATTTAGCTGGGATGAAAAGCTGTCCATCATATAATTATAATGAAAATTTTGATCTTTTGCATTGAAGATATAGATTTTTTTTCCAAAACACCAAAAAATGTAGGTCTTTTGGGGGGAAAATGTATGTCTTCAATATAAAAGGTCAAAATTTTCAATTGATGGTCGGCTTTTCATCCCAGCTACATACACTTTAAGTACATATCATTAGATTTACGTTTAAAATAGACTTGGTGGTTTATTAAAGTATCATTAGATTTACAAAGTTTACCTCTAGGAGTGTTAAATATCAAATATCTCAAAAAATTCAAATTTTAATAATTTGCCATAAAATTTGTATTATATTGTGAATTTCAAAAATATCAAGGACATTCCTCGTATTCAGAATGCAATTTTTTTCAGCTTCAGTTTCAGTTTAATTTGATATGTCTGATGTGCTCTCCGGTCCCACTTAAACACTGTAAACATTCCTATTAGATTCCTTAAACAGTAATCCGCATATTGTATACTTGATCAAAACCTTGTTCACAACAAATCTTGAATGATCCAGTATTATATGTGCTTCAGAGCTGCCAACTCTCCCTCTTTTCGCAGGGGACTCCCTACTTTTAAACCTTCAGAACCCTTAATTTTGGTCATCTCCCTGACAAGGAAATGGTTTCATCCATTAAGATGTACACATTTTGACAAATCTCCATGATTGCAACAGGAAATCTCCCTTTTTTCAAGATTCAAATGTTGGCAGCTCTGGTGCTTGCTCTTGTTCTGCAAGTCAGAGATCTTGAATATATTGTGTTTCAAAGTTGTGAGTATATATGGAATAATAATTATGATGATAGTACTACAAGACAAGGGATTGTATAACTTAGTGTAGAGCTTCTTGATTGTTATTCTTTGTCTCAGGCTATCTACTCAGCGAGGGAATTTTGAATTAGATATTGAAGGTGACGAAATAGATGATGAGGATGAAGATGATGAACATGGTAATCTAGGAGTTCCTACATCAGCTATAAGACCCACTGGTAAGAAACTGTCAGTTTGATGTTTAAAGTGGAAGCCCCGCCGGAGCAGTTCTTCTGGGGTGAACCAAACTTGTGTGGTTATCAAATTAATCAGTGACAAGGTTATATCCAAATTTTGCATGTGCTAATTGATGCAATAATATTAAAACATCAATTAGAACCTGTCAAATTAAGCTAATCTTGTTACTGATTAATTTGATAACCAGGAAGGTTTGGTTCACCCTAGAAGAACTGCTCAATTGGGGCTTCTTAACTTAATAATATTGTAGCAGCGGCAATAGCAACATGTTTCACATTTTTCAATCTGAGCTCGGATAAATTAACTTCTTTTCCGCAAAAACATACTGATAATCTTGTGGAAACAATCTGAAATAAGATAAAGGTAAAGGAGTCAAACCTGCATTTTTTAAAGGACATGGTGCCATTTCTCTTTCATTAGCAATAGGATCCACACCTCTTCAGTGAGTCTGTTACCTTCCCAGCATTTAAGAATGCCAGTACCCATTTATACACCTGGGTGGAGAGGAGTAATCGAGATAAAGTGCCTTACTCAAGAGCACACATGATGGTGCCGCTGGGGCTCGAACCTGCAACCTTCTGATTATGAATTGGAGCCTGTTCAGCTCTGCCACCGTGCTCTGGTGCCTGAGTTGTACCTTCACTATGTGATAACTTGACTGAATATGTTAAATGTTAAATCTTGTTTCATTTATGATGGCTCTAAGGACACATTTGATGAGGACTGATGTTTGATGCAGTGTTGATACTTAACTGGTATCATACACATTTTATTTGCTGCCTGTATTATTCTTAATGTCATGTTTATTTTACTGTTTTGAGTTCCATAAGTTTATAAATGTACAAGTTTGTTGCTCATATACATGTATAACCCCAGAGGTACACTGTTGCCCAGCTACTTTGTGGTTACTCTAGAGTATACCAGTGCATAGTACCAATCCAGTAACACTGTGTGTACTGAAACCAGCGCATTGCAGAATATTCTTTGTAATTAATAATTGGGTAGTACCATGGAACGTCTTTTATCTTGATCCTGTTGTTGTTACTATTTTCAGGAAGGTTATTACAAAGAATACCACATGAGAAAGGTACAACAGATTTAACAGTAAGAATTGAAAAGATTGGTTTAAAAGATGCGTCCATTTACCTTGATCCCTTCATTACGATATCGGTCAAAGGTAAGACATGATAGACATCTTAACCCCATGAGAACTACCTGCCGATTGGCCAAAAAGAAGTTTTCATTATCAATTGGACCAATCAGCTACATTGTTAGAATAATTTCACCACACATAAAAATTGGGGTGAATTATTTGCAAAGCTCCATTCTGATTGGCGATTAAAGTGAAAATATCATGTAATTGACCAATCAGAGGCAATGTTAGATTGGCAGATAGTGCTCAGGGTGTTAAATTACTGTCATTATTATTGTAGTCATTAAGTTTTCATACCAAATGACCATGTATATATTGCACCTTACCGGGCCTCATGCAGAGTGCTTTTGTCAGGGGCACATAACCAGCAGGGTGAGGAGGGCGTATTGCACCCTCAGAAAAATATTTGAGTGAAATCAGGTTATATAAAGAATGAAAATTAATGTAAAATGTCCAGACTGATTGCCTACCAGGCTTTTATTTAGTGTATTTGGATATTATTTGGACTGGAAATTATAAACTAGTAGTGACGGATTGTTTCAACAATATCACACCCATTTTATGTTTGGTAAGGTATCTATTTAAGTTTTGTGTGAAAATTAGAAGAATTAATCAAATCAAATTGTTCTTTATAAAACCAAACATGAACCAAAGAGAGACAGGGGCGTAGCGTGGGTCATCATATTGGGGGGCACCAACCAAGATTGGGGGGCACCGGGTCTGATTAGTGGGGGGCACAAGCCGTTTTTTGGCAATTTTCCTATGGGATTTTATAAATTTTGCAATCGATTGGGGTGCACATGCCCCCCTCCCCCTATGCCCGTATGACGCTACGTCACTTTAGAGAGAGAAAACCCTTTTTGGAACAGATGTAGCTTGAAACATGGTATTGGAATGGTATATTGTCTTTCCAAATTTGTCACATTCACACATTAAAATTTATGCTAACACTATATGTCTTTATCTTACATAATTTGTATCGAATGGTTTACTGATATTGGACACAATTTTAAATGCATTGGTGTCCTAAGTAATAAAAAAACAAGGTTTTGAATAATGAATCTGCTTTTTATTCAAGAGCAATATTAACAGCTTGTTCTCATTTTGGCGTCCTAATTTGGTCATATTTTCTCAGATTCAGCGGGAGTAGATGTAACCAAAATGCAAGACACACCTGTTGCCATTAAAAGAGAAGATCCGTACATAGTATTTGATGTGGATGTAGAGATACAAAGACCATTGGAGAAAATGCCAAAAGGTATGACTATCTACAACATAGCAAAGCTATGGGTGCAATATTTACAGGTTCAAAGTATTGTTTGAGCCTGTCTTGTATCTGTTGTCTCATATGAGGGGTGTAACCGACTACCCCAGGGGAGGCAGTGGGGGCACTGAGTGGTTGAAATATACCCAAAATTGGCTGATCCCCCAAGATATGCCACTACATATACCTATATCTACCATACCATACCATACCATTTCATTGTGCCCCTTTTTATGGTCGCATGTCATGATTTGGTTATCTTTTGTGTAACATAATGTAAAATGAGAAAAATATCACCAATTTTGATTCATTTCAACACAACTTTTTGAAAAAATACATTTTAGACCACTATAAGTATATATTTCTGGAAAGCTTATATTATAAGGATGCTAAATCAACAAAGTATAACATCATAATACGGGGTGGGTAAGATATATACAGGGTGGAACATCAACAAAATTAACATCTTTCTTGGCATGGTGAACCCCATATTTTCCTTTTCTGAAAGCTATGTAGCTCAAAATAAATATGGATTCAGAAAGACATTGCACAGGCCCTTCAAACAAATTAGGAAGAAAGGGTTTGGTATCCATTGCGTTAAACATACAGGGTGGTCTAAAGTTGTTAAAATAATTTTACAATTTTTCCTGCATTTCTGGCACTAAAACTAATAGCATAATTGAATTCCTTATCAAATTTCCTTAAAAAATATGTGCACTTTTGAATAAGCAAGGTGACTCAGGCAAGAGATAGGCATTTTAGAAATGTAGGAGCATTATGTGAACACTTTGTAGAATAACATATAGGGAAAACTGTCTTAATTAGTATTTAATAAGGCAATTTATTAGTTACATCTTTGTTACAGTTGATCTGCTATGAGGTAGATCTACAATCCAGGATATGTGTGCAATTTGTGGTCCATGCTACTGCCAGTTTTTTAAGATACAAAGGTTTGAAGTTTGCCATATTTTCACAATTTTGTGTACCACAGTATGTGGCTCACCCGCCCCTGTTCCTCCATTGACACATCTTACATATTGAAGTATAAATCTCAAAGTAGTTGTCCAATTGACTTGGGAGCGTTTGTACATATGACAAAGAACATAATTATCTACAACATGACACCAAACTTTCTACAATAGATATTATAGTAATAGAACAAACCACACTTCAAGTGTGAAGAAAGCATTTTCATGTTACAGCTCCTCCATTTTTGGGTGACCTATTTGTGACATGCGACCTTATGCGAAAGTGGTGTAACACACCAGTGTGGTTCTTTTCATGCATTTTTAGGTTAACGTCTTATCAGAAGTAAACTCATTCTGATATCAGAATAAACAGCAGTACTCTAATCTTGATGAAATTGCGCCATACAAAGCCCAATACATATGTCACTGATCTATCAATGTCCAATCCAGCCTTTGTCGGATCAATGAAGATGATTAGTTAATTTAGTGATGGAAATTCTATTTGTTTCATTGTCTAACAGGAACAGCCATCTTTTTTGAGTTGAAGCACTACAAACCGAAGAAGAAAACCATTAGTACTAAATGTTTTGCCTTCTTGGAAATGGATGAAATCAAGCAAGGACAGAGTGTTATAGAATTGTAAGTTATAATTTTGAAGAGATTTGAAGGTATACAAATTGACTGATTGAACCATGCAACTAACTCATCACTATTTTGGGTACACCAGGTATCACTATGAATTAAACTTACAAGTTGATTTGTAGGTGCCTTTTCCCTCATCACCTTCAAACAACATGCTTTGTGTATATGGGGTTTGTTATGTTATACATGTAATTTAATGTACTGTATTCTACCTCCTTAGTGCCTCTTCCCTAGTAAGCGCCCCTATGTAATTTTTCATTGCACATTTACAACTAAATTCCATCAAATTAAATTACCGGCTTAGGATTATGATATTTTGACTTCAGATATACACTCTATTTCTAATAACCATGACTGACTAAAACGCCCAGCATGCTAATCAGGTTGAATATGGTATTGCTTGGTTCAGTTGTCAACAGGATCAAGGTAAATGACATCACACTGTTACTAAATGCAACAATCAAGTGTAGTCAATCCAGAGTAATAATGCATGTTGAGTTTTGTAGCTATGTAAGTTTGAATCAAGTGATCTGCATATCAATGAATATTATTGAGCTCATTTGCAAATCATATTAATCCACTCTGACATCTTATGCAATGTTCATGGTAAAGAGAATGAGCATAATGGATTTCAAGTTCTCAATTCTAATATGACAAGTTAATGAGCCCAGTACACAAGTAAGTGCAGTTTCTGGGTCGCATACTGAGAACCTTGTCTACTGAGTTTACTATACCGATCCGGATGAATCTAATCAATCAAGTTAATGAGCCCATTTGAATGATGTTGCCAATCACTATCTAGTATCTAGTAGTAGTGGGTAAGTCTAAAAGAAAATTCATACCAATATGCAACACTTAGGCATAACCACTGTTGACACCCTCTAGGGATTAAGGCAAAGTTTGGGTGATGATTAGCTGCGAGCGATATTTAGTGTCTATGGCGAGTGGAAAATCGATCACTAGAAACTGAGTTTGGGCGAGCGAGAGCAATTATTGCTCACCTCAAACGGCAAGGCCTGGTATAGTAAACTCAGTAGACAAGGTTCTGTGATCCAGAAACTGCACTATGTGTATGGATTTCAGGTAAAATATCCCAATGTTGCCGGGATTAATCTTGATCAAATATTTTGCTCTGCTTCATTGTTTTCAATAGGTACCAGAAACCAACTGATTACAAGAAAAAGAAACTTAGCCTAGTCACAGCCAAGCCTTTATATCTCCATTTACACCTGTTACTGCATGATGATTGACAATAGTGAGTTGATCAAATGTTTTGTTTTGCTTCTTTGTTTTCAATAGGTACCAGAAACCAACTGATTACAAGAAAAAGAAACTTAGCCTAGTCACAGCCAAGCCTTTATATCTCCATTTACACCTGTTGCTGCATGATGATTGACAATAGTGAGTTGATCAAATGTTTTGTTTTGCTTCTTTGTTTTCAATAGGTACCAGAAACCAACTGATTACAAGAAAAAGAAACTTAGCCTAGTCACAGCCAAGCCTTTATATCTCCATTTACACCTGTTACTGCATGATGATTGACAATAGTGAGTTGATCAAATGTTTTGTTTGGCTTCATTGTTTTCAATAGGTACCAGAAACCAACTGATTACAAGAAAAAGAAACTTAGCCTAGTCACAGCCAAGCCTTTATATCTCCATTTACATCTGTTGCTGCATGATGATTGACAATAGTGAGTTGATCAAATGTTTTGTTTGGCTTCTTTGTTTTCAATAGGTACCAGAAACCAACTGATTACAAGAAAAAGAAACTTAGCCTAGTCACAGCCAAGCCTTTATATCTCCATTTACATATGTTGTTGCATGATGATTGACAATAGTGAGTTGATCAAATGTTTTGTTTTGCTTCTTTGTTTTCAATAGGTACCAGAAACCAACTGATTACAAGAAAAAGAAACTTAGCCTAGTCACAGCCAAGCCTTTATATCTCCATTTACACCTGTTACTGCATGATGATTGACAATAGTGAGTTGGTATGTAGCAGGCCTGTACGCAGGATTTTTTTTTGGGGGGGGTGCTGATTTTGCAAAAGTGGACCTTTTTTCCAGGGGGGTGCGATTTTGTAAAAAGTGGACTTTTCCTCATAAATTTGGACCTTTTTGGCCAAAAAAGCGTAAAAACCCTGATTTTTTTGCTCGTTACGCTCGCAAATTGCCATATTTTGGGACTTTTTGTATACTGCGACCGCACCCCCCCCCCCTGCGTACGGGCCTGGTATGTAGCATATTAGATTATATAATGTCAGCTTGTGTTTCAAGTTGTTTTAGCAGTGTCAAGTGGAAAATAGACCAAATCTCATTTACATGTAGAAGCACAACTCATCATGGAGAATGGTAACCCAGAATGTTTGACATGTGTGTTAGAGACATGATAATAATGATCTTGCTGCAAGATGGATTTTAGTATTTTCTTATGAAGATGCATGTCTACTTCCTTGGTGTCATCACTTCCTATCAATTTGAATTTTTCAGAACTGTAAAAACTGCTCTATTTTGCTTGCAAGGTATGTAAGTTTGTGAATTTCAGGAGGAGCTTAGATTCACATATTTGAATACCCTACCACATGGGAAAAGGAAACCGGGACAGCTGTACTTTACAGTATGTCCAGCACCTCCTGGGAGATACTGAAGGGATGCTGCAGCCAAACAAAATTGTTTCGCTTGGCCAATATCGCAATAGTTGGAGAAAGCTTGTAGCAGCCGACTGATGATGATGATCATCATCATTTGGTCATGTTGAGTAACAATGAATTTCTGGATGCCAGAGTTAATTCCATGTAATTAGAAATGCTGGTCATTTATTAATTAAAATAAAGTGGTGTAATTTTACAGTAATCAAAAACTGAATCATAGAGTTTGATCTATATATTATTATGATTACTGATTCAATGCTGGGTAAGAGATCAGTATTAACATGAGATTTGTTTGGAATACAAGGTAAAGAGATCATTTGGAGGAAATGTCCATCAGAAGGTAACCAGGACAGGGTAAGCAGAGTTTTCTACAGAAGAATATTGCAGGCATATGCTGCGGAAAACAAAATAGATAAAATAAATTGTTCTTTGTGAACAATTCCAAGTAAAGTGAAGGTGTTTTTAAAATTCAAACTTGTGGTTTCATCAGACTAGCAACCCGTCGCATCTGACTGCTTCCTTTTATAGGCAACAGGAGCTGCCACTAAAAATGCCATCGAAAAATGCCAACAGGGACATTTAAAACTAAAAATGTGAGTTTAACACTTTCATTGGAATTGTTCACAAAGAACAATATTTCTCAGTTGAAACTAACATTCCAAATGAACTTGTTTCTTTCTTTGTACTGGTCATCAATAATATCGGCATTATGGATTATTGCCCCTCAGACAAACTACGTTGGCTATGTATTCTTGTAGTCCTACACTTGGTTGCATGGTGTTAGCTAGCCACCCGTCATTTTGGATAGGCAGTTTGCTCCTGGGACGGGCAAAATTAATGCCTGTGACAAATGCTAAATTCTAAAAATAGTGCTTGAATTAGTTCTGTGTAGTCAAAACAAGACCACACTTAATAAATCAAGGCTGCAAAATAGCTGGTTCAAATTGATGGACTCCTAGAAGGGGCAGACATCTGGTTTATGTTCTCAGAGTCAAATTTTGACAGGTAGTTTTGGTGAAAATGATGGGCACTTGTCAAATCCTAGCTAAGACTGTGCTTGGTTGTAGTGAATGATCATATCCAACTTAGATTTGCCTTCTCATTTAATATCTTTTGCCAATAATGATCTATTCTGAATGCAAACAAGTTAACATCAACATCATATTAATGTAGTCAAGTCTTATTATGTCATATCAATGTAGTCAAGTCCTATAGTGGAAGTAATTTGATAATTTGATAAGCATTTGTTCCATATCTGTTGCAAAGTTGTAATTTGTATTTTCAATACTTTGTAAGGTACCTCGAATCTTATTAAACTTAAAACAAATTTAGACAATGTACCAATCGTAGTGTGTCTTGTCTCAAGCTGAGAGTAACACCATGTTGGATGTTGAATCGCGCACAATAACCTAATACGTAGAAGTGTGGTTTGTCAGGATGCTGGCAACACAACCGCATAAATGCACCGATGGTGCTCTCACCTTGAGAGACAAATCACAGTATACTAGTATTACTTTACTTGCTAAGTTTATACAAAGTACAAACCAATACAAATTACAGATACAAATGATATTCAAGTGCTTCCTGTCTTTCACAATAAAAGCATTTTTTCACCCAAAAATTGTATTAAACTTACAGTATATTCATGCAAATCTAAATTTACATCAGATAATCAGTAATGTTGTGGAATGTAGTGAGTAATGAGTGGAAGATGGGCCTCATACTTCAGCTATGTGTAACAAAATCAAAATCCATCATGCTCTATAGGGTTATAAAATATGAGTGAACAAAACATTTTTGCTGATACTGTACTGCTAGCATTACATGTGATTTGTAGCTTGTTAAAACAAACTCTGAACATTAACCTTTCATATAGAAATGTAGAATTGTTTACTTGAGTGGGTGAGAGTCTGTCTGAGTTTACTAAAATCCTATAAATGCGCTGATACTTTATTGTCTAATGGTAATACTGTAGTACAGGTAGATGAGATGTAGACTTTTATAATGTACATTAGTTATAAACTCATACATTCTGTTAATCAGTAAACTATTGATTAGTGGAACAGAACAAAAAATGTTTTGATTTACTGTACAGATGTTTTAGAGCAAATTCTTATCTACTCCCTTTTCTGAGAACTGGTGAAAAGAAGTAAAACAGATGATTCCAGAATCTTTGCCTTAAGGTGGTACTACACCCCCTGATATATTTTGATTTTTCTCACAAAATAACTACACACTGGTAACAAAAGTTATGTATATGATAGGGCAAGGAATCCAATTACTTCACTGAAATTTCAGTGATTCAAGACAAGTGGTTCATTATATATGTTAAGAAATTAGGTATATTCTAGCGGTACTTCTTTCTTATCATAAATAACATACCGCTTGTCTTGAGTCACTGAAATTTTTGTTACCAGTGTGTTATAATTTTTTGAGAAAAATGCAAAAATAGTCATAAATTTAAGAGGAAGTATGTCACACAATCTGTGAGTTTTTGGTTTATTTTAAAGTACTTGTATGTGTATTGGAATTTAACTAATATCCATCTTCCTGGAGATTGTGATGTCGCGTCAGTACTTTGTCAGAGATCCTGACTTTTAGACCATCCAAGTTATACAATTTTGGTTAAAATTGCAAATTTATCATATTAAAGGATATCCACAGCCTCATCCCCCCACTTTTCTCAAAAAAAGTTGAGATTTTGATACCACTGAAAACCTCTGATTACATAATGTTTATACATGTACAAAAATATTTCTTGCAGATTAATTGTTTAGCAAAAATATGGTCACATTTGAATTACATTCTGGTACACCAGAGTGAAATTACAACACAGTGGCCTATGGAGCAGTATAATACACATGATCATGCATAACTCACACTCGCAAAATAGGAATCAACTGAAATTTTGGGAGTAAACTTTTTTTGTTGATATCTACTGAAAAATGTCATAAAAAAGAGGATACTAGGTAGGATCATGAAATACTCCTTTAAACTTTCGCAACAAGGTAAAACATATTTTCAACTGTACAAACATATACTTTTACTTCATCAAACAAGCATTATTTTGTTCCAAAATTCATGTTTTTATAGCTATTTTTGCTGTAAAAGAGCTGGATACAAACCCGGTTAAGCCCGCTTGGAAGGTTTCGCCTAACACGAGTGCTTGATGTTCGCTCGCTTGACACAATTCTGCATTTATTCAAAATGGTGAATTTCTCTGAAAACTTTGACCTTGGGTTTTTTTTCCTACTCCATAATTTCCCTCATTTATCAATGCCCTGCCCTCCTTCCAATACATTAAACCTTGACACCAAACTGTTTGGCAACTGTACCCTTTTGCAATATTAAACCTTGATGCAAAAGTAAAATTTAGTCCTTATAACGAGGGTGGTCTAAAAGTGAGGATCGCCGAAAACCTGCCACATGGATGAGATGCATCACTGTGCTTTATGCATTGCCTTGCTGCATCAATTTGTGATGGTAGAATGGCTGTTTTCTAATGAGCCAGATAGTGAGACAAATTGGTGAGCACTAGGAGCATGCCGTTACATGTAGTCTCACCACTGCCATGCTAATTGTAAAAATATGTGTATTCTGTAAAATGATATGAAATTATGTGTCTTGAATATTTATTTTTGTAGACCAAAGAAATTATGTTTAGTAGTACATTATGCAATGTAAGTTGTTTTTATAATTATTAATCTAATTATATATAACTAATTATTCAGTTTTGTGTGTGTATATGTTAGTTTGTTTGTTTTGTATGGGTATTATTGTGTTTTGAAAAGTAGGTGCTCTAATGCGGTCCATACACAATCAATTTGATTGACCGATATCGGGGACCCTAGATGCAGGACTGGATACAAAATAATATTTTCTTCAATATTAGTGAAGAAATCCAATGCGGCCCGTACACAATTTTTTGATCAATATCAAAGACCCTTGATACAAGAGTGGATTCAAAATCTACCATTGTACACGCACAATGGTATATTTTGTATCCACTCATGCATTTAGGATCCGCAATATGGGCTGCATAACCTAGTTTGATTTTATCCTCTGGGATTCAATCATGTTTC
This sequence comes from Amphiura filiformis, assembly GCF_039555335.1. Taxonomy (NCBI): domain Eukaryota; kingdom Metazoa; phylum Echinodermata; class Ophiuroidea; order Amphilepidida; family Amphiuridae; genus Amphiura; species Amphiura filiformis. Next base: position 61,269,079 of record NC_092632.1, read on the forward strand.
ACCGCTGTTCATCACCGATCAACAACTCGCGTCTGGCACGTCTGCATGGTTTACCACACAGACAACACGGATGCATTATTGTCATGTTGTTAATCAGCGATGAATAATGGTGAAACGTGATTGAATCCCTAAGTGTATCACCTGACATAAATAGCATAGGGGAATCCCTAATGGTTTACAATGTATGTGACTACCAGTATAAAGAGTGGGTTTAACTACAACCCTGGTATTCATACCATGTAGGTGAAATTATTACTGTGAGCTCGTGTAAATTGTGTACAATATAAAGAGTTTGGTAGTCATTTTTAGTACATATTGCAAACCAATATCTATATTATAAAAACTTATTTTAATTTTCTTTCAAGTACAGTCTCCAAAATTGTAAACTTGTTTATCTGTTGATAAAACAAAGTTGATAAATATAGATATTTGTTATCATGTGCTGTCCATATCACATAATATAAATAGAAATGGGTTTGTTAGTTGAAACTGGATTTGACTGGTAGAGTGCATGCGCACAGGTTGCAGTGTGTATCATGGGTCAGAAATAGCAAAGGGGAATCCCAGCCTAATGGTTTACATGTGAATGACAAGGGTGGGTATGGCTACAACTCTGGTATTCATATATACCATGTAGGTGAAATGAGCAGTTGCAAACCAATGTCAATTGTATAGAAACTCATTTTAATTTTCAGTCCCCAATTATGTAAACTTGTTCATTTGATCTGTAATTGATAATTATTTCAGCTACAACCCTGGTTTTCATACATAGTACTTTGTAGGTGAAATTATTACTTTGAGCTTGTGTAAATTGCTCATGTTAAATTGCTATTTACAGTTTTGGTAGTGTCTTTTTAAGTACAAGTTGCAAACCAATATCAATTTTCTCATTTTAATTTGCTTTCAAGTATATTCTCCAAAAATGTAAACTTAGTTATTTTATCTATTAATAAGGTTTTTTTTCTTATTTATAGCTAGCACCTTGACAAATTATATAATGCTGTGGAATTTTCCATAATTATTTCTTTTTTCATATTTATAGCCAGCACCTTGACAAACACTATAATCATAGGCCTTGTTCAAAAACACGATGGTAGGCTACATGTATGCTATATGATGTGGAATTTTCCAGTGGCATAGCCACTTAGCCAGGATCAGGCTAAAATTCTTTCTTCTCATGCATCAGTTTATGAAAGATCATAAATTTATCCGTCCATTCATAAGATTATTTTTCTAAAGTATTTCAAAGAAATACCCTGTTGAAATCAAACATGCTGGAAATAAAATTAGCTAACATTGGAAAGAAACATTGTGTTATATTGTTTCTGCAACATGAAAATATCTCTTGGATCATAAAGTAATATTAAACAATAGAATTTATTTTCATATTTAAACCTGTGTTCACCAGAAGCAGTGGTGGCACCAGGATTTTTTTTTTTTGGGGGGGCAAAATCGACAAAATTTGCGCAAAATTGCCGCAAAATGTGGAAATTTATGTTATTTTGGGGGTTTTGCCTTAAAAGTAGGGAGGGGGCAAGAAAAATATTGGGGGGAGGGGCAAATGCCCCCCAGCGCCGCCACTTACCAGAAGTCCTTACATATTGGCTATGTCACTGAACTTATCTGCATCATTGTTCATTTCATTCATTCTACTTGTATGAGGTTTACAGGGTGTCACAGAAAAAGTGGGCCCAGATGAATATGGTGCTATCAAAAACATGGATTGTGAATAAGAATGTATTGTTTTCACTTAAAGCCTTAATGTGTGATCTTTTTTCAGAATTTACCTTTATTTTTTTCAAACCCGATTTTTTGGCATATTTGTAATACTTACACATGTTCTAACTTAAATCTATGAGCAAACTGTCCAATTCGCCCTATTTGTAGTAAAACAGGATGATTTTCTGTTGGTCCGACATAAAATCATAACTTTTTAGATTATGATTTTATGTCGGCCACGATCGCAAACCGTAGTCTCCTACAAAACTAGTTTAGTTACGCCCTCCACATGTGGAGGGAGCGTAACCAAACTGGCCGCGTAAGAGACTAACTCTGAGGCCGCACTCGCTGTCCTAATCCAAATAGTGCGAGATGTTTCGAGTGATAGAGGTGAAGTTTATGATGTTGTTTCTTTGCAAATTCCCAATGTTTTTCAGCGTCCAAATGTATTGGGAACTTTCATAATGATTGCATATTATCATTTTGGAAGAAAAAAAGAAAAATCTAAAAATTTAAAAAGATTGTACATTAAGGCTTTAACATGCACATATTGAGAGTTATTTTGGTAAAATCGTTTTAACGATGGGACTGAACATAAACTTGCTGCAGGACCATATTTTTCAATAAAAAAGCAAACTTACTTTTAAGATTTGATATGACCTGCTCCAACAAAATGAGCTTAATGTCGCAAGTTGGGAGTTTCAAAACATTCCAACAGTTGAGTTGCTGTTCTTTGTTTAAAGACATTCTGTGTATGTCCTTTGTAAATGGGAATATAAATTATGCTGTACTCTGTATTCAATTCTGTCCCCATTCACAAAGTACATAGCCTACCACTGACTATGCAGGTGTCTTCAAGCAAGAACAGGAACTCAACAGTTGGAACGTCTTGAAACTCCCAACTTGCAACTTTGCGCTTATTTTGTGGGAGCAGGTCTTACATATCTTAAAATTTATTAACCAATTTATCCAAATATCAAATTATTTACACACAAACAAAATAGAAATGTAAAATATAAGAAACCCCTGTGCATTTTATTCATGTTTTCAGTTTTGAGTGATACAAATGTATATGTGAATGCACTGCAATAATATTATCCAAGATGACTTGGAAAGTTTTATAAAAAATGACAACATAAATTTGTCCTGCAACACCATTTACTTTCAATTTTGTTTCATTAAGTTATTACTTCTAAAAGATATGGTAATTACATGTAAATGACAGGTATTTGATTAAGATACATTTGATGTACTATATTCATTAGGGCCAATTTTGGACACTGAAGTCAATCAAATCCCAAAGTCTGCTACTAATATTGTAATCTCCATGTATTTTGTATCCCAAGTACTTGCTGGAGTAGGTTGTAATAGCTTGTGGCTGCATTGAAACATAAAGGCATGTATTTCCATATCATGTGAAGTTGACCCATGCTATGTGATATAAATGCTGCTATTTTATATTAAAGAATCATTACTTGATTAATGAATCGTACTCAAGAATAAATTTGTGACAGTTTTATTATCTATATTATCTACCCATGTATTTAATTTGTACATATATATTACAGATTACTTATACACAAACTATATTTACAAATATTATCATAAAATTAGTGAAGGCTATTTCACATAGCCTGAAATTGACTCAATTGGTCCCAAGAATACAAATGGTTTTAACAAAGTACTGTGATGATTATTTATATGATACCAAAGTTTTCAAATCGACAGAGCTCAATACAAAGATTTATGAAAGAATACATTTGGGAGGCTGGCAGTTTGCTTATTATACGATTTCACACTTCGAAACAATTATGTGAACCTTAATACAGTATAAGTTAATCCTTTTAAATCGTATCTATACTTATACTTTTGATTGCATATCTTCTACATCACATCATAAGATGGTTGTTTGTTACTTGGATATATTTCTAGAAAATTACTATTTGATATCATGTAAAGCTAGAATGCAGTGAGCTATCAATTTTATTATACTGTAGATGTCAAACTCTTTAAAATTCATTGTTTTTACTTTAAACAACATAAATTGTGCCATGCCAATGTAGTTTCAAAAGTAATTCTGATTAAACACTTTTGTTAAACTATATCCAGGAACTATTACCGCAATATATTATTTGCAATTGTCTAAGCACTACCAAGTATTGTCTTCTATCAAATGGTATATTTTCAATGGTATGGCCTGGTAACTTATGGCTAGCAATTTTTGGCAATTTAATTGCAGCTATGCATGCCAAAACAATCATCAAGAATCACTAAACTAGTGTATGATGTGACCATGTACAGACATCATGTGAGCACTTACAGTAATACATATTTGTACATTATGTATATTAAATGGTTTAGATACAACATACACATGAAAAAGTGTAAACACACTTGTACGGAAAATCAACACACACAATTCAAAAATTACACACACAGTACATCAAGTGCATTATTGCATCTTATATTGTGTAGAAAAAATAAGTTATTTGTGTCATAAATATAATTTCTAGATCTGGAGGTGAGATATCATGTACAATATACCTTTAGAAGTCAAATCATGTTGCACTTTTTTAATATAATGCTATTATGAAATCAACTTTTATTAACTATACGTATACAATACAATGTCTGTATGACATATTTATATAATCTCTGGAATATATTCAGCCAGTGGCGTAGCTAGGGCTTGTGGCACCCAGGGCTAAGAATACATGATGACACCCCTCCCCCGATTCTTGAAATAATTGCGCACGGAGCACACAAACATTTGCACAAATAGGGCCTACAACAAAAATAAATGTTGGTTATAATGAATTTGAATATCGGTCATAAATTGATGTTGACAATTGATTTTGACTTTCATTGCTTGGAGGGGCGCAGAATCGATGCTAAATTGGTCAATTAGGTGCCCCCCTAAGGGTGTCGCCTCGGGCACGTGCCCCACCTGCTGTTCATTTTGCCTGATCTTTGTCAGTTTTTTTGTTTTTTGAGAATATAAGTTCATACAAATGCCCAAGATAACTAAAATCAAATACAATTGGACCCCAGAAATTTATTTCAATTCATGCAAAACAAATTAAGGTATCCAGGTACCAATTATTCAGAACCAAGCTAGTTGATGTGTCATCATAAAAATATGCCAACCTTTCCACCCACTTTTACACCCACATAGTTATTGTGCAAATAAAAACTGTATTTTCCTCTTTACTGATCAAAGCTTTACTACAGTACGTGGACCATGGTAAAGTTGTCTTCCTGGTGCTGCTTGACATGTCAGCAGCCTTTGACACGGTGGATCACCATATCCTGTTGAATAGACTCAAATCAGATTTCAATATCGATGGCACAGTCCATTCCTGGTATAGGTCATATTTTAATCAACGTAACGTCAGAGTGGTAATTAACAACGACATGTCTAGTGAGCATACGCTCACTTACTCATTACCCCAGGGTTCCATCATTGGCCCTCAGTGTTTCATCATGTATACCGTTCCGTTGGTGAAATCATTCGTCGTTACAACATATGCTTTCATTGTTATGCTGACGATATACAGCTTTATGCTGCCTTTGAACCCAAAGTCAGTGGTGACCGTGAGCATGTGCTCAATAACATGTCTGCTTGTATTTCTGATATTAACTCTTGGATGGTTAATAACAAGCTGCAGCTCAATCAGGACGGAATTTTTCATCATTGCCACCAATAGAGCTCTCAATAAGCTTCCCGTCATTGAGCTGAGCTTGGGTAACCACTCAATCAAACCATCTGCCAATGTTAAGAACTTAGGTGTTGTTTTTGATGGAGTTCTTAATATGTCTTCTCATATTAGCAATCTTTGTAAAACCCTCAACTTTCACATCCGTAACTTATGGCGGATACTGACGTTTTCTCAGTCAGGACGCGCGTGTCATCATGCCGTCAGAGCACTTGTCTTGTCTCGCATAGACTATGCCAACTCCCTCATGTATGGTGCCCGTGAAATGGACCTAAAACGGCTGCAGCGTCTCCAAAATAAGGCAGCCAGGCTGATCTTCGCATGTGGACGAGACAGGTGCTCTGCCGATTTGTTGAATACCCTCCATTGGCTCCCGGTGAAAGAAAGAATTAATTTCAAAATCATGTTGCACATATACAACTGCATATCAGGCACTGCTCCGGCATATCTACAAGATCTTGTCACGTTTTATAATCATCCAGATTCATCTAGAAGCAGTCGCAGGCTTCGCTCATCATCTGACAAAACAAGGCTCTATACAGTTCGCTCCAGTAAAAGAGCGGGATTGCTGTTTCACCGTTTTCGGGCCCCAGCACTGGAACAAGCTCCCTGTTTATGTCAGAGAAGCGGAATCTGTGGCTGCATGCTTTAAACGTCTTCTGAAGACGTATCTTTTTCCAAATCAGTAATTTCTTGTTGTTGTTTTTTTATTGTTTTTTTCTTGTGTATTTTGTGTTGGAGCAAAAGCGCTGTGTTATCTGTAGAGCGCTATAGAAATGTCCTGTAATAATAATAATAAAATAATAATACAGGGTCAGACCATAGGTATTGGAGGAGATACAGTATAGTCCTGTCCATGTTTCATCATAAAGTTATGCCAAACTTGCTGCCCACTCCACCCATTTACTCACCCACGTGAAAAACAAAATTATCATGTGATTGAAGTTGGGGCAACAAGTCCAGGTACATATCAAAATGCATTTATGAGGAAAACCCTTGTTTTGGGAAGTAATATTGTCAATGCCTCATCACATAACATTTTGTTTGGCAGGTTTTGAATAGGAAAACAATTTGATACATGTAGAAAAAAAATCATTCACACACAAAAAAAGTTTTGTTTGATGCTTGTTTACTATTATTTGATGTTTAAACTGCTGTTATTATTCTACACAGACATTTGCTCATAATTTCTCAGTTTTGGTGGGTTTTTTTTTCACTTTTCAATAAGGCTGAACCGCTAATTGGGATAGGATGCTAGGTAAATATCAGATTGGAATAAATTAGTTTAAAAAATGTTTTTGTTTTTTTGAAGGGTCACTCCCTGGACCTAAGACCACCTGACATGCTGTGTAGGATTATTAGTGGTTGATTTTAAAACAAAAAGTGAAAAAATTACCAAAATATTGCAATTTTGTTTAAAAAATGAGCAATGTTATAATTTATGTTCACTCCATAATCTATTAAAGGAGTGTTTCGTGATCCTAGCATCCTCTTTTTATGACATTTTTCAGTACATATCCACGAAAAAAGCCTATTCCCAAAATTTCAGTTGATTCCGATTTTGCGTTTGCGAGTTATGCATGATTATGTGTATTACACTGCTCCATAGACAATGCGTTGTAATTTCGTTCTGGTGCACCAGAACGAAATTCAAATTTCACGATATCTTTGCAAAAGCGAATTAATCTGCAAGAAATATTTTGTACATAAACATTATGTAGCCAGAGGTTTCCAGTGATATAAAAATCTCAACTTTTTTGAGAAAAGTGGGGGATGAGGCTGTGGATCACGAAATGCCCCTTTAAATATAAGCAATGCATATAAATTTACAAAAACAATCATTTTTTTATGATTTTTTGAAATATTTGGATATCAGCCGATATTATAAAATCAATATCGGATATTAGATCACGATCGGTGGACAAAAGTCATTCAGTTCAGTCCTACTTTCCTCTGTACTTGATTTTCTGTCTTTTTGACTAACATTTAAGTTACTGAGTAATTGTATGCCAAACTTCCTGTTATCTGTAACCAAATTGTCAAAACAATTTTTTTAATCTATAAAAATAAATCACTGTCACTTGAAAGCAGGATCACAACAAGCCAGGTGCATGAACCCAGATCCTTTATATACAAAATCATTGGACAACAGTGATAACAAAACATGATTTTCTGAATACAACAGTTCCTCTTTCCAGGCCTGTAGCCAGGATTTATTTTGGGGGTGCTGATTTTGAAAAAGTGGACCTTTTTTTTCAAAATTTGGACCTTTTTGGACTGGAGGGGGTGGATTTGGACATTTTTGGACCAAAAAGGCATACAAAATCTCAATTTTTTCACTCGCTACATTCGCAAATGGGGCTTTTTTGGGGTCCAAATTTCAGCCAGTTTTTAAAAACTTTTCAGGTTTTTTCATGGATGATCATTCTCATGCCTGGTTCTTATCTTAAAATGAGTACTATTTTATCTAAATTTTTACTGTTCTATTCTTATCTTGAGTTTGAATGTGGATCACAGATACCACAAGAGTGATATTTTTCTATTTGTTTACTTCAGGAAGTAAATACCACTTCCTGTTACTGTCACTAGTATTTAGATATAAAGGGTATTATCCACTGTGGGTATTATCTGTTTGGTTGTCATGACAATTAAACAATAGAAAACAAAATATTTAATTGGTGTACATACATGTATTTCCTCATCAAAATGAAGATTTGCAAAATGCCAATCATCCCACTATTTGCATGATTGGTCAAGAGGGTCTAGCCTATAATTTATACATCTGGTATATACATAACATAATTATTATTAAAACTCATTCATTTACATATATACATAACTTTAAATACTGATGTGCTTTGCCCCTTTTGGCTGAAGCACAATTAATCAAACTACACTCTTCTTTCCTACACATATTTACATTTGTACATATAGCCTATAATGCAAGCATAGGGAAAATGTGCGATTTTTGAGAGCAAAATATGCGCATCAGTTTTTGCAAATGCGCGATTTGCGCAATTTGCACATTTTTTTCCAAAATGTGTGATTTTTCTCCCCAAAAAGTTTGAATTTGCAATATTTTTTAAAAATTACTTTTTTTTTTCTATATTTTCTTACAATTTTTTGCGAGAGTGTATTTTCTATACTTTTTTTAAACATGGATTGTGTTGCAGATCATTATGGATTCTTTGATTTTAGTGAAAACTTAAGGTTTTTGGAAAATGAGTACCGTACTGGTCCGAGTATAGTCCCACCCGTTTTTTATGTGAACATTTTTCACAATTGGGGGTGGGATTATACTCAATTTAAAAAAATTTATTTATTATTTTTTTTTTTAAAGTTTTTATTTTTCCGGTTTTGGAGTGTCCCTGGACCTAGACCTAGATGCTAGGATCATTCATGGTTGACCCAGTTGAAATAAAAAAAAAAATATAAAAAAATCAAGATATTTTGTATTTTTAATATGAAAATTGATACTTTGTATTCATGTCATACTCTATTAATGATTTCAAAATGCATTGAATTTGAATGCATTTTGAAATCATTAATAGAGTATGACATGAAAACAAAGTATCAATTTTCATATTAAAAATAAAATATCTTGAAATTTTTTTATTTTTATTTTTTTTAGGTCAATCATGAATGATCCTAGCATTTAGGTCTAGGTCCAGGGACACTAAAAAACCAAAAAAAAACTTAAAAAAAAAAAAAAAAAAAAAAAAATTTTACAATTTCTGAAATTTTTGAAAAATGGGGGTGGGATTATACTCGAACGTGGGACTATACTCGGACGAATACGGTACTTGAATAGTGGTTGTTTTGGGAAAATCTTAAAAATCGTGGTCAGACCTAAAATGCGCGATTATACCTAAAACGCGCAAATTTCAGCTTTTCTTGCGCATCGCGCATTTTCCCTAACCTAATGCAAACTTCATATTTTGGATGTGTCATATTGGCCCTGGGTATATATGATATGTGAGAGTAAGACAGTACTGTTGTTTATCATCGGAAGCCCCTGGATTTTCACACTTTCACAATGAAATGTGTCCATTCAGTTTTGATAGACAAAACAAACTGTTTAACTCCAACAAGTAAAATCACAGTATCTGCCAATATACGTCTAGCCCTCTTCTTTTGTTCCATTATCTATTGTATTTCTTTTGTTCAAAGTCTGGTCAGCTGTTGATTATATCAAGTAATGTGGACAGGTCAAGATAATCTGGACAGGTCAAGATAATCTGGACAGGTCAAGATAATCTGGTCAGGTCAAGATAATCTTGGTCAGGTCAATAAATTTTGAACAGGAGAAATGCGTGTTCATATTTAGAAACACTGGCCACATTATTTGACTTTTTGGACATTTCAACAAACTTAAAATGCATCAACGTTTAATATATTTTACACGATCAGCATAAATTATTATGCAAGTTTATGCATATTAGATTTAAATGAAGATGGCAAACAATACTTGTGTGTATTGAATGACACCAAAAACACCTTTATTGAATAATGCAAATTAGTTTGTATTATGTCTCTTAAAGCCTGTAAAATTAGAACGAGGATGTCAATCTACCTTTGTCCCCCCTCTCCCAACAAACGCAGATTCCGGACAGGTCAAGATAATCTGGACAGGTCAAGATAATCTGGTCAGGTCAAGATAATCTTGGTCAGGTCAATAAATTTTGAACAGGAGAAGTACGTGTTCATATTTAGAAACACTGGCCACATTATTTGACTTTTTGGACATTTCAACAAACTTAAAATGCATCAACGTTTAATATATTTTACACGATCAGCATAAATTATTATGCAAGTTTATGCATATTAGATTTAAATGAAGATGGCAAACAATACTTGTGTGTATTGAATGACACCAAAAACACCTTTATTGAATAATGCAAATTAGTTTGTATTATGTCTCTTAAAGCCTGTAAAATTAGAACGAGGATGTCAATCTACCTTTGTCCCCCCTCTCCCAACAAACGCAGATTCCGACAAAGTAGGTAACAAAACAAGAGCCATGAGGTCTTACAAATTAAGTTCAACCAAGGATATTTTGCACCTAAAATGCAGTACATTACAGGCCACAAGACTAGATGTAGAAAAACTACAACAATTTGAGGCCTAACCCCAACCAAAATAGGTCGAGGAGGGTACCAAGGAATATGCGTTGATTTGGTTCAGGACATTTGTTCTATAAGTATATTAAAGATAATTATAAATTCTATGGTGTTAAATGAGTTACCGTCATGTCTAGGTAAAACACACCCACTTTGGTAATTTGACCTTTGAACTGTTTACATATTCATTATTAATATTACGAATATGTATAAAGAATTAATAATAAGAATTAAATAAGGCTATCGAGTGGGACAGGACCACAAATGAATTGAATAGAATCTCCCGTTAAAATCAATGCTGTATTGATTTGATTAAATCACTTGCAACTGATACTTGATAAGACTCGTGAGACTCGAACGCAGGACATACGGGAAGAATATTACACTGTCTCGGTGTGTTTTTATTTTTGGAAAACCCTAAACTTACACAAGATAATCATATCAGCTTTTCCAGTTTGTCTTTTGGAAAATGAATAAACCATAACAACAAATTCGTTTATTTTGGCTCATCAGATATGTAAGATAACGGTTCAAAACAGACCATTACCATAGATAATCGGTGTCTTGTTGAGGTATGGTTAGCATGTTAGTCGCTCGGGCTCGGCCCCTTGAGTCTCGCCTTCAACATGCTCACCATACCTCAACAAGACACCGATTATCTATGGTAATGGTCTGTTTCTCACCCTTTATCTACTACGTAAAACATATTGTAGATATTGTGCTTTTACTTATGGTAGAAAAAATATGGTACAATAAATATCCGCAGGCACAGACAAGCAATAAATGGATGAATACATGATGAATTTAATTTGGCAGCTTGAAGAAAATGTTTTGTAAAAATGAAATTATGAATGAATACAAACACATTGGACATTGAGTACATTGAAGTATAAATTAATATAATTTGTATTGCTAATGTGATGAGTTACAAATTGCAGTATTGCTAAACAGTTTGCCCTTTGAACAGGCTATATCCAAATTCTATTGATTTGGCATTTTGCCACACAAATCAATGTTCACTGACATAGCAATGCAATGATGTGTATGATTTGGGTTCCTTCAGGGGTTTCCCCAACTGCTTGCAAACCTAAATTATATCCACTTTAAAATGGATAAAACATTTAGACATATGTATCATCTATGAATCATCCAAGAAGCCTCAAAACTTGCATCAGCCTCAAAGTGTAAAACAATGCAGCACAGGTGTACTATTAAACTACCGTAACTACATAAGCTTACATAATACACACTCTAACAGTAAACTGTGATAAACTAGTTTTTATGTACCTGCAAAAGCCATTTTATTACAAAATAAAAATTCCTTTAAAAAAGGAATGGGCACCCAACTGTTTGGATACTTTTTTTCTCTTTAAAACAATAATGTAATATTAGCATAGAAAGAAGTCCATTAATTTTGTATTTTAAACAAAGAATATACGCACAACATTTTATCCCGAACATATCAGAAAACAATAATAAAATAAAATCCAAGCAAATTGTGGTTTTATTTCTAAGCTGGGCATACTTTTAAGCAAAACAGTTATGAAGTAAATCTAGCAAGACCGAAATTAGACGCTCTTTGCAAAGTCAAGCCAAACAAGAGAAATGTGTCTGATTGGGGAAGGTGTTCTGACAATCCAAATATAAACTTAGTCCACCTCAAATGACCTGTAACAATTTGTGATTGACATTACTTAATTCACCTCGGATGACTTTGATCTGACATTCAACTTTTTCGTTCTTACACCAATCATATCCATAACAATTTAACTCTTACAACTTCCTGTCAACTCTCTAATTTAAAACTCTAAATTTCTGTCTGTTTGCCTTTTCTGTCTACAGTTTGTTACAATTATTATGATAAGCAAACATTGCTGGGTAGATAACAGGATTTAGTTATTTACTTAATCCAATCATGGAGGTAGTATAGCTACAACCTTGGCGAAAAATGTTGCCACACCTGAGCGTTAATTGGCCAACATCCTTCCCCGCTCCCCTATTGCAATGTTGATTTGGACAAAATCGTCATCATTTCTACATTACAGTCTCCCAACATTGGAAAATGGGGGGTGGGGGAAGGGCAAGTGTAATCTGAATGTGCATTTGCAACTATTATACAAAATAGTACGGAACTATCCCATATTTAGCTTCGATTGCGTGCTTTTAACACCAGAACGTGCTGGTGTGGCCCTGGTGTGGCAACGAATTTCCGCCAGAGTTGTAGTAGGCTTACTACCTCCATGATCCAATCATGGCAATAACATCAATTTTGGTCTTCAGTGTTTTAAAATACAACAATGTAGAACATGTATAATTAATATGCCGTGTTGTTTGCATACAGTTTTCCGCCCAATTGTGCCACCATATTGCAACTTTGGCAATAACCGCTATATAGATTCTATGGTAATTAGCAAACAAAAGCCATCAGTAGAGTCCTCGTTAATTGATCTAATCACTATGGACCACAATAGTCTCATCCCAATGGCATAGTCCAATAACCTCAATTACATAATCATAGTGCAAAATTTGAGTATGAGTTTGTGTACCCAAATTTTCAAAGGATGAAAGTAGGCCTACAAATGTATTAGGGCTTAAGAACTGTTCCCATGATAGATGAGCATGTTGTGGATCCTAGTGTATGGTCAAATGCCACCGTCTATCGGGTTTCTAAGGCACACGGTAAACTGGTTGAACCCATACAAAGGTCAGGATTTATTTGGTGTTTTTATAAATCCTAATTTTGTATTTTAAACAAAGAATATACGCTCACCATTTTATCCTGTGCATATCAGAAAACAATAATAAAATAAAATCCAAGCAAATTGTGGTTTTATTTCTGAGCTGGGCATAATTTTAGCAAAACAATTGCGAAGTCAATCTAGCAAGAGTGAAATTAGAAGCTTTTCACAAAGAATCACAAAGTCATGCCTATATTTTGGCGCCTCCGTAGAGGGCGCCAAAAACAACACCAAAGTTGACCAAGCTTGACCAATTTAACATTTACTATAATATATACTGTACTTAAACACAAGCACACCAAACTGAAATAAATTATGATCAATTCTGGTACATGTACTGTGATCTTTCCAGGTAAAAAAAATCACATGTGGTCTTTCAACTTTGGCTTCAGATCAATAGCCAATAGATCACTGGTCAACTTGGAGAAACTTTATTTCCTTGTAGGCACCATTCATATGGACAAATTGTGTGATTTATAATGAAACCCAATCCTAAAGTTCCTGCCAAGTAAAGCTAAAGTAACTAACTAAACCAAAGAAAGGAACCCCAAAATGGGGTATATCTCTGGTATTTTGAGTCATAAAATAAATTTCCTACTTCGTCAGAGTTCCAGGTACGTGATGATGGTCATCAAGTGCGTAGAAGAGGTGAAGACTCCGCCCTTTCTACATGCTTGATGACCAATGGTTCAACTGTCGTGTTGTCACGATTCTTGATCAGCCAATCAGCGTGATTACCAATTTTGCGTTCATTCTCGTAAGGCCAAGTAAAAATAAAAATATGTTTCTCATCTGGGTTTTTAAAAATTAGGAGAATGAGGGCCTTTTTATTTTTATTTTTTATTGGAAAACAACGCTAAATACCTGTATTTGGCACCATATTTCTGGTATTCGACATACAGATTGATATCTGAGAAAAAGGAGGAGGCCCTTTTTATTTTATTGTTTTGAGAGGTAGACCCCTTTAGTGATCACAAAACTCTTCTTATATGATGCATTATGCATTTACAAAGCCGTAAAATAAGTTTCAACTTCTGAAACATCTTTTTCATCAAGTTATAACTGAAAGTTTACAAAATAAAAAGAAATTTGAAAAATCTTCAAAAAATGAGGAGGGCGTGGACGAGAAACATGTATTTTTTTTTACTCGGCCTAATACGCTCAATACATGACATATAACTCTGAACAATTTCGAAAATTTACTTTATATCTCGGTAATGTGATGCAAGTTGTGCACTCAAGTAATTGTGTGAGGGTGAGATCAACTGTTCATAGATGGCATTGTAATGATCTTTTACCTAATAATGCACACAATTTAAGTTCCTCCCTGCAGTTATCTCATCTGTACAAACTGCATGCTATCACCACAAAAGTGAGTAGTAATTGCTGGCTTCGTAGGAATGATTTCTGGTGGAGTTTTGGCTTGCACTTGATCAAAGTGTGAACACTTTGACTAGCTGGTTTTGAACATATGTGCAATTCACACCCATTGAAATCACCAATGCTAACAACCACAACATGCATACATTACCAAAATGTTATAACTCTAATATGATGAAGCAGTAGTTCATGCCACATTCATCAACTATTTATGTTAATCTCATAACTTCAAAAATACTTTTGAAGTTACAAGAAAATTGAAATTGATGTTGTGTCATAAATTTAGCTTCATTTAAATATTAGTATTTGTTCACTAATATAAGGATTGAACTAACTGTTGCAATGATTATATTTAGGGAACAAACCAAAACTTTGATGATGTCCTATCAACGAAAGTCCTTTTGTGGGGTCAAAAAGTTTGACTACGTTTACATGAAACTAGTCAAAACATTGGTCAAAGTTGATCTTGCGGGATGCAATTTTCAGCATTTCACACTTGTGTTTCAGAGAGGGAGGGGATCAGCTATGTGATGAAAGGACTTTTGTTTATAGGTAGTCATCACACTTTTGGTTTGTTCCCTTCAGGTTGTTATGCATATGATACATTTACATTAGCAACCAGTGACAAATACATGTACTGGACAGACACTAAAGTTACCTAACTATTCTTGACATAATTACTCTAAAATACTTGTAAGTTCACTGGTGAAGAATTGGATTGAATATTAGTAGTACCACAGAGTTGTACAGCAGATACTTATACAAAACAAAATTACTGCAAAGTATCCCAGCCAGTCAGTGGCAGCACCAAGAATTTTTATTGGGGGGCAAAGTGAATTTCAGGGGGGGCAAAATCGACAAGTTTAGCGGAAAATTGCCACGAAATGTGGGGGGGGGGATGGGGGGAATGCCCCCCTGCAAACAAACCTCTTTCCATTTAGTATTAAAAATGTTTCAGTATGGCAATTAACTAAGCAATTTTATTCTTAGACAAAGGTGGAAAGTGTCTGACCACTTCTTGCAATGGAGGCATCACCACCTGAAGAAACGCAGCTTGCATGTATAGTATCTCGAAGATGCCAAGGACCTAAAGAATGATTTCCATTCGTTAACGGGACACTAGCATCTTGTTGGACAGGTGGGACGGGAGGCTGACCATTTCTTATTAAGATCAATGGTGCCCTTTTATTGGTAGGATCTTCAGTGACCTGCTCTGGCATTGGCAGCTTCGATATACATACAATTGCATGTATCTGGCTATGATATTTGATAAGGCAAATGATCAAAACAAAACCTATAAGAACGAACAGTCCACCTAACAACCAACGCCAGTTTTGAAGAGCCCAATTTTGATACTGCTTACTTCTACTAGCCAGGCTACTGTTGTTGAGGAACGACTGAGAGATATTGCTTTCGCTACCTGTGTAAAACTTGTCAATAGCTTCAGAAGACATTTGTGCTGACTGCTCTTTTGATGAAGGAGACACTGTTGACTGTTCCGTTGGTGCATGAGTTGTGGTTGTTGGTGGGTTCAGCTGGTCATAGCGAGCTGGTAAATATAAAAAAGCCAAACATACTAATTAGGGCTTATAGTTTATGATACACATGCACCAAAGAGACCCAATGAAAACAGACTCAGTTATGTTTTTGTGTAGCTCATTCATAGTGTACATATGCACCCGGTAATCTATTTTTAAAAATGTCTGCTTGTTTGCATTCTGCCGATAGCATGTACATGTTAAGTGCTACCAATACAAGCCTTTGTAACGCTCAAGCTCAAAGACTCAAATTTTGGGCTTACGCAGCACATTGAAAGTGGGGGGGGGGGGGCAGGTTGTTCAGTTCCCCCGAATGGAGTCTGATTAGGAGCAAATTTTGATGTTTTTAACGTTTTTCCCCGAATGACCAACAAAAGTGTGTGGCATGGCCCCCCTGCCCCCCTCCCCCCTTTGCGCACGCCACTGGTGAATTCCCCATAGTGTAACACACATGCAATTCTGAGTCTGTTCTCTTTGGTTCTAACCTCTTTGTGTCTCCATACATGACAAACCAATACGGTGAATACACACAGGGTTATTCTCTTTATGTCTACTCTCTTAGTTTCAACAGAAATTGGAATTTTGTCAGGAATTTGACTCTAGGATATTTTGCTCTGCTCTTCATGTTCAAAGTTTGAAGTTGTTCAAGATTGTTTTTTCAAGTACAACTTACATGTATGTATCTTTTAAAATTTTAACACAGCAATATCTCTACCAATATTAAAATGGTACATCTTTCATTAATTGCTTCACCAATTTTTATCAAAATTGATTAAAATACACAATATTTGATGGTTGTCATTTGCGCATGTGTAGTTAGGAGTTTGATCAGGGTTACCAAATAAGATAATGTGCAAAAAAGTGGTGTAAGTGGTGCTAGGAACTGGAGAAAACTCACTGAGAGCCATATAATTAGTAACACTGGCATTGCTCAATATCTTTATAGTTTCTTACCTGGACACATTTCTTTGCACTTAGCTTCATCTTCAAACTGCCCATTCAAATTCTTATCACAAAACATGCCACAATGATGGCAATATCCTTTAGCCCCTCCATCGCAATATAGGTTCACATCATGTGCACAGTTGCATCTTCCTTCCCATTGTTTCAAATGGTGCTCTGGTATAGATGAGACTGTTGTTCCTATAGCAGGAGGAAGAATAGCAGGGACTGCTTCGATGTAGTTACCAAATTGCAAGGTGGCTAGTCTGGAAAAAATGAAAAGAAGAAAACAAATCAGTTCCCAAATTTAAAAAATGCTCACAAATAACGGCTGAATCATTTTTGTTAAAATTTATGCTGCAAAATTGTTTGCAGCCTTTTTATACCAAATTTGATGGTGCAATTCATAAATAATATCACAGGCATATCTATACCTAGAGTTATGAGTGCCCATCCCTTACCACAGCGGGAGGTGAAGTCATGTATCCATATGATTTTGACAGATTGACAGAGTTACTAGGCACGGAGAAATATCGCGTACATGTCTGCGCCGTTATCGTGGGGAAATCAGTGAAGATACGAATGCGTCTGCTTGTTTGCATTCTTGCCAAAATTGCCCGGGCAAATTTGTTGTTGTCAGGGCTATCAACTCTCACAGATTTGGTCACTTTCTCACGGTCTCACGCCAAGGTAGTATAATCTCACGCCTAGGTAGTAAATCTCACGCAAAAAGCTGGAAAGTGAGTAAAATCTCACGCATCGTCAAAATAATTTGTTGTCCCTTCACCCCCGCTTTTCAGATTCTCGAGCGCCATGGCCCAATAATCATGTGTCAAAATGAACATTGTAGTCGGTAAATCTTGGTACGCCTTTGTCTCACGCCAAGCATTTATAACTACAAACAACGGCCCAACTTAAAAAAACCACACTGACACATTTAATTTTTATATGACTCTTGTATTGCAGACAATCCTATGGTTTTGCCGACAACAGTCAATTTTTGCTGACAAAATTAGGAATGGGGGGTGTCTCTCCCCATTACCGCCCCTCTAAGCTCTAGCGACAGCCACAATGCTCCTCCACGATGTACAAGCTCCTTGGTATTAATACTCACATTACGAAGAATCCCACTTCATTGACTGCATGATTCATAATGAATTTAGAAGCACACACTTTGCAAGTACTGTACAGTTTCAGTTGGTGAACGAACAGCTACGAACGTCCTGTCCAGTAGCTTTCCCTTTTGGACTATAATTCTGTAGAGTATTCTAGCCAGCCGGCCTAAGGAGTCTGATCTGTCCGCCACGAAGTCACCGTTTTACTGCATGTTTGCTCGCTGATGACTGTACTCGATCCCCGACTCGATCAAGGTTTTTGGAAAATCCCAATGACGTTGGATGAAACGAATTCTAGAATTTTCTATGGCATGCTGGACTTGTTTTTGGGTTTCCCCTCCGTTTTAATAGTTCCCGGAAGTACTTCGAACTCCCAGGTTAGAACTAAATTTAACTAGGGAATTCCCCCAACGTATAAGTCTTAGTCTCATTCACAGCCGGTGTGTTCGCTATATCCGCGATACAGAAATATCCAGAGCTACATGCAGCCTGGGCCCTAGACCCTCCCTCGGGTCCGTGGAGAACGACTGGTAATGTAGATTACATAGCATTAAAAATCAACCCAATACACGGACCCTCCCAGTCTGTAGGCAATTTGACTTCCAGCTCCCACAAACTGCTGGAAGTTCACTTTTACGGATTTGGAGTCACGCAATCTTTCTATATACCACGTCCATGTTTTCACTACATTAACGTTTGTGTAAGCGACTAAACAACGATATTGTATCCGACCAATCAACGCAGCTTGGCAGCGCGGGGATATTTGAAAAGGCTTCCCTAGCTAAATAATGTGCAAACATTTGCAAACCGCACGCGATAATGTACGCAATATGGACAATAGGCCTAAGTCCGAGTCGAGTGGTTGCCTTTTATTATTGCGCGTACCATGGGTCTGTCAGACGCGTGCCACTTGAGCTCAATACCTCTCAGTTGTTGACAAGTGTCCCATTCGATCTTGCGTCACATCCCGCGGCATAGCTTTGTGCTACCATATTTGAATTGAAACTGGGGCGGGGCTTTCGTAATTGACATCGGAATCACCGTGCTTCGTTGAACGAATATTTGGAAGTGAGATCTCTAACAGATTGGACCAGTCTCGGAATCAGCGCTCAATGGACTTTCGCGTTCACTTATAATACGAGTATATTTCTATATTGCTGCATGGTTGACTGTGGTGGGTGTAATTAGTGGCGTCGATTTTTGGATGAAGAGGAATGGTTTTTTGGCATTGAAGAAAATAAGGGGGGGGGGGGAGTTGGCATTTTTTTTCATAGGGCATTACGTAATTATTTATTGTTACATTATCCAGAGATGGAACCGAACCGAGACTGGGGGCCAGTCTACCTGGGCCCGAGAGACTACATGTAACAAACTTTTAGCAAATTGTAGAATGACAAAGAGGGCGATATATCTGTTTCAGATGTGGTTTTCCAGGCCTGTGGTTTTCAGCAAGTGCTTTCAGCAAAGCTTCAGGGAATCGGGTGCAGCAGAGTGCATCCAGGAAAATATGAAAATTAATTAAACCGTTTTTATGAATCTCTTATTTCCATAATAAAAGATTTCGGTCAAATTTGAGGTACAATTAGGGGCTGTGACCTTTTTTTTTCATTTTGTTATAGGCCTACCCTTTAAAAAAAAAACAATGAAATTTTTAACGCCTACTTTATTTTTCATTTTTAAGGGGCATAATTATGAGCCTGGAAGGGTATAATTGGGGGAGGCAACTTAGCAACTATTTCCGTGGTTTTGGCGAGCCGAAAGAGGGGGAAAGTAATTTTTGGCAAGCCGAATGGGGGCGGGGGAACCTCTTTGGCTTTCATGTGGCACCTTTCAGGCCCGTAACCAGGATTTTTGGGCTGATTTTGACCAAAAAGGCATACAAAACGCTATATACGGCAAATGGGACTTTTTGGGTTTAAAAAAAGGGGACTTTGTTGGGGGATTCCCCCCCCCCTTCCTGGTTACGGGCCTGGCATCTTTTAAATGATATACTCTAAAAAAAGTTTTCAAAGGCTTGGAACGGGGTAAATAAAAAAAAACACGAGAGTCAAATAATGCACTGTCCATTTTTACTTGAACGCTTCTGTGGCTTGAGACTTACCGTAAAATGGGGTAACTTCGGTCAGCGGGGTAACTTTTGTCGGTCAAATATATTTTTTTAAATGGTCATATTTTCGTACAACAATATTGTTTTTAGTCATATTTGGTGTCAATTTGTTAAGAAATATATTTGGAAGAAATAATAGCCGCTTATGTCCAATTTCCTCGAAATTTAGCATTTTTAAAAAAATTTTCAGAAAAATAAAAATCGATATTTGTGAGCAAGAATGTGTGCTTGATTAATTTTGCAAGGGGTCAAATGTCACAAAAAACAACAACTTGCCCATATACAGCGAAGATCAAATTTTTTGAATTTTTTTTCTTCATGGAATGTAGGCCTACTCTGACCAAAGTTGCCCCAAATGCGGGGTAACTTTGTTCAGGCTATTTTAACCCCTAGGCTGACACCGGCACCCTTACAAAATTATTAAAAAATCTTTTTCAACTTCAAGGTGTAGAAGGGAACCCTAATGTCATAAAAAAGAGAAAATTAGAAATATTATTATTTTTGTTCGGAAGCAGTGGTTTAAAAACTGAAAATTAAAAGTTACCCCGCGGTATCAATCAATCAAACAAAACAATGATACGCCCACATGCCCACTCGAGTTGACTCGACCTGAGAGTACTTGTGGTTTACAGTTGAATTTATATCCTATCGCTGAGCGACAAGCGATTAGTATTAATCAATGAGATTGCGCACTTTCCCCTTCACAACAAAAACGAAGCTATCTCATTGGCTAGAAACCAATCAATCATCGATGAGTATAAACTTAGTTTAATAGGTCAACAACAACACGTGATCGAGCCACGACGTTATCAAAACGTTGAAAAGGGAATCATTCAACATGGCCGCAGTTGTTCACAACGTACGTAACAATTGATCTGACGAAGTTATTTGCATGTCTTTATTTATATATTGAAATTTGTCCCCAAATTGTGCTCAACTAATGTTCGCAATGTTTTCCTTTTTTCAGCACATCGAAAGTGGCCTTAGTCCTCCCTACGACGGTAGTGAAATGGAGGATCTATTTCCAGACTTGGCCGGGGTCGAGCAACACAATGATGAACAGTACAACAAAGAAAATGACATCATTGAAGTGCCGCCAGGAAATAGTGAGCAGAACCTTCTAAATTACTTCATGAAAACGGTAGATCCTTCTAGTGGATGTCAAGAAGATGACATGTTACCCGACAACACTTCTGATAATAATGATATAGAAGGTGAAATAAATGACAGTGGTTGGAAAGAATTGCGTGTAAGAGCTCGACAGAACTCAGATGAAAACTCTCGCATGTCCTCGCCAGTTGAAGAAAATGAGCTTGGTTTAAATAGAAATGCGTTGATGGCTAGGTTGAACAGACAGAAAAAGAAGAAATATTTGCAAGAACTTGAGACATCTATTAAATCTCTGAAAGAAGAGAATATAACATTAAAGCAAGATAACAAAACAATGGCTGCAACAGTTGAAAAACTGGAGACAGAAGTGTGCTATTTGAAAGGTGTTATTGCTAATCAGAGTGAGCTGTCGAGTTTGTTACAAAACATTGGCGTCACTGGTCTACGCTTGCATAGTTCATTTCCCCACAAAACACCATTAAAACAAAGTAATAGCAAGAACTTGTCTATGAAACGGCACTACGAGTCCGAGTCGGATCAAGAGTTGTTGCAAAGCGAAACAGAGTCGGAGAGTGAAATCTTGCAGAATGAGCCAAGAATAAGGGGAAAGTACTGCCCACCTGCAAGTGACCATGACTACACTCTTAATGTGTCTTCCCCAGAACAAATCAAAGGTGTCAAAAACGTGGCCATGCAACACTTGTCACAAAACGAACTAAAGAGTCCACCCGCTAAAGTCAGAAAAGCAAATAACTCGAGAGCATCAATGCCCCCAATGACTTGTTACGCCAAAACGGTTGCCACGAGATCTGGACAAAATGTCCCTCAAACTGTTGTAAGTGTAGGTGGGCAGTGTGAGGTAGAGAAACTGAAGAGTGTTGGTACCAATCAAGGGAAGCGCCCTCGGACACGGAGAGCAACCAGAGCAGCAGAAGCAACCGCCGGGGTTTGTTTGCATGTCAGTAGTGGAAGTGTGTCCCTGGAGTTTTGTGCACACTGCAGTAACAGAGCTCAGGCAGCAGTGACAGCAGAAGAGGAGATCATTGAAGTGGTTGCTTGATTTGCAATTTTACGTATTCAACCCAGCAGAAGTGGTGGAGAGCTGAACTGGTGATGATGACTGACGTCAGGAGCAGAAAAAAACCAAAAATGGATTCTGGAACAAAGAATATGGTTTGGTATTTTGCCAATGGTCTGTGTCTTTTTACTGGTTCTTACTGTGAATTTGGAAGAAAATAAGCAGCAAAGTTGAAAGGTCAGGGGTTTCAATGCATCCAAATTTATTGATTCTTGAAAATCAGTAGCTAAAAATGTCACTATCAGAATTCAATTTTACATGTAGAACTTCCCACATACACATTTTGGTCAATATATTTCATGTACGGTACCGTACTAACTTTTGAACGTTTAGTCTGTGGTAGATGGATGATGTTAGTGTCTCCCTGACCTTACAATCTTAACTGCTTGTGTATGCATTTCAAACACTCGGTAAGGTGTTCTGGGAAGAAGTATTAAACTCCATGATAACAGATTTCCTGAAGCAGATGCTGAAGAGTGAAGAAACTAAGAACTAAACAGAAGTTGAACTTGGAACTTACATAATTTGTGTAAAACTTTGTAACAGGAGGGTCATATGCACATTTGATTCTGATCAACTGTATAAAAATTGCATATGATCGTTCTGATTTCAAAAGAGACTTGTAATATTAAGGCAATTCAATTTGTATGAACACATGTAAAATCTGCTTTCAGGCGTTTCTTTTTTGTTTGTTCTGCAGGTGCCGTGAAGACAACAAAAGTTGGATAAGTGCAGAATTCCACCAATCCTAGGTTGCTGCTGTTGTAGGCCTTTGACGGCCTACAACCCACCTGCACACTTCGCATCACACTAAATGGTCGGTATTGATCTTTGTGTTTTATACACCTTTGTGCAAGCATGTTTTTCTTGTTTTACTGTACAGTTTAATATTACTCTTTGAAAAAAATCAAACAATACACTGTTAGGCCTACTTTCATTGATTTGATACAGTAAACCAGTGATCGATTTTCGTATATTTTTATGTGTAGCAAAAAATGCTACTCACTTTCAGATTTGAGTAGCAATTACAAAATTGTGAGTAGCATTTTGCTACGCTAATCCAGGTAAATCGAACACTGCAGTCAACAAACATTCAGTTTTACAAAATTTGAGTTACTTTTAAAGAAACGACCAAAAATTACCATAAAAAGTTAGGTTTTAAATTTTGAATGCACAAAGGTAACTGCAGAAAATCACTGATACGGGGTGATAATTTATGCATGGTATCCTCAAAAAATTTGAATTATCCCTGTTGAGTTAAAAAAAAAATTTTTTACAAGCAAGAAGCTGAAATTTATGAGGTTTATACATGTGTGTGTGCTGTGCTTGTGCAAGCCTTTCCTTTTTCTTTTCACTGAAAGTTCTTATGGCAGAACCCTCAGAATTTTCAGGTAAAATCAGGGTGGAAATTAAAAAGAAAATTTGTGTTAAATCGGCCCTTTTTTGGACAGTCTTTCTTTGGGGACACAAGACAAATCTTAGTGAGTGGGCTTTCCCCCCCTCATTCTCAGGGGCTGTTTTAAACATGCAGACAGTTCCTGGATCACACAAATTTCTTCCACAAAATCAGTGATTTTCTGTAGAGACTGCCAGCAAGAAACCAATCTCAAAATGAGTTTCTGTTCCATTTTCAGGCAGCATCTCACTGCAGCAGCATAGCTTTCAGCTATGCGCATGCACAACCACGCCCGTTTCAAATGGTAAAGTATTACTCGATGTATAAAAGAATTTAGGCCTAATGTCGTTTATTTTTATGTCATTGCATTTGTACAGTCATAAATTGTGTAAAAACAAACATATTACAGTCGTAAATTGTGTAAAAACATCATGGGATATACTTTGAAGTCCGCAGTCGTTGGGCAATTTTATTGATGTATAATTACTAATTAGCCAAGTTATAGTGCAGGTTATAGTGTAGCGTTTTGTACATGACAACAGATTATTACGGATGTCGGATGTAATTAAGCAAGTTGATGTTGGCACGTTAACCAAGTTTTGATGATGACAGTCGTATTTCATGTTTAACAAATTAGTGGTTTTGGAGTCCAACCACTGGACTTACAACAAGATTGAAGTACCGTATTAGTCATTTTTAATATATTTGCATCAGGGACGTGCTTAATTCCACAATGTAAATATAGTTAAATTGTATTATAGAAATATCCAAACAGAAAAAGTATCAAAAAATTACAAAAAAAAAAAAAAAAAAATGGGGAGTATACCCATGTTGAAGTTGACTTGCCAGCATTGGCTTTTGTTTGATATTGTTGATTCTATTAACACTTGTTTCTTCCCATTTTCTCCCTCTGCCAACCACTGTAGTGTGTAACAACACTCGGTGGTCGGAACAGCTGGTGAGCATATAAATGTAAGTAAAATCTTGCCGACCTTGCACTACCCGGAGGCAAGACAGGTAAATGGTGTGTAAGTATGGAGTCATTGATCAATGCACCACATGAGTCTCTACTTAATGAATTAAAAAAACTGTCTGTCCTCCATTTTGACACAGAAGTATTTCAGGTATGATTAAGGTGGTACTACACCCCTTGATTAATTTATGTGACTATTTTTGCATTTTTCTCCAAAAATAATATCACACTGGTAACAAAAGTTATGTATAGGGGCAAGGAATCCAGTTACTACACTGGAATTTCAGTGACTCGGACTGTCAGACAAGCGGCACGTTATTTATGATTCTTAACATATTATTACATCATTACATGTATGAACCACTTGTTTTGAATCTGTGAAATTTCAGTGAAGTAATTGGATTCCTGGCCCTAAATATACATAATTTTTGTTACCAGTGTGTTGTTATTGTTTGAGAAAAATGCAAAATTAGTCACAAAATTTATCAAGGGTGTAGTACCACTAAAATACTTTGAATACCTGTATTCTTAATTTAATTAACTTGTGGAGACTTACATGATATACAAGTATGTATAATTATTCTGATGAGATTTGAGAATGCTACCTTTGTACTGAAGTGTGAAAGTCAATACCTAATTTGCTTCAATAACTTGCATTGTAAATATTATGTGGTTCTTTGATTTCTGACTGCTGATGATGAACAAAGTTTTTTGTAAGTGCCTTAAATGACAGGTATGTGCTGTCTGGAAAAAGGTGTTGCCGTTTTATTTTTCTAGTGTATGTGGTAAGAGTACATCTTGTTTTGTTTGAATATCACCAATTCAATGGTCAAATGTGTTGATAGTTGGGTCAAGTAAATCAAGGAATGTACCAACTGAAGTTGCAACTTATGACAAATGACAAATTAAAGTTTTGGTATTTACAGCCTTGGAAGCATAATGACTATCCTTCACAAGTTCATTAGGCCCTTCGCACTTGATTATTAGTTTCCTGTTAAAGATTTTGAAAAAGGGACGAGGTGACTTTTAATTATTTATTTTAATCTTTTATTTTCTTTATTTAGTTTGAACTATTACAAGCAAATTTGACTCATTTTGACTAGAGCGGGCATTTAATTATTTCACAACAATATTTGATTTTATAAATAAATGAAGGTGGAGTTTTACTCTTTCTTCATTCATCAATATTGTTGATATTATTAAAGTCAGAAAATGGCAAGTAGAATCGAAGTAGTTGAAAGTTATTTTAAAGGAGAAAATTAGAAATAAAAATAAAATAATTATTTTGAGATTTTCAATTTTGGACGCAGGCGGTAAACAGGAAACTAATAATCAAGTGCGAAGGGCCTTATCTGAAAACAAAGAAACGCAATGAAAGTTGTATGGTACTTATCCTGAAGAGTTTGTCGTTTGTCTACTATATGGTATCTTGTGACCCATCTTATGCAAACAAAGGTAGCAATTGTTGAATTGAGATGCAGGTCAAAATAGGGAGCAAAAAGAATGATACATAAGAAAATTTGCACTGGTAAAATGTGTATAACTTTACAATGGAGTAAGCTGCAATGTACATTATGTGTGTTAATGTAAGGATTTTGTATTAGCGCAGCAGACTGACTGTACTTTATACTATTACTAATACCATTTTTCACCCTGATTTGGCAGTGACGTTAGTGCGCATTTCACTGGATGCAGCGTCGTATCCTCAAATTGCTAGCGTGTTGGGCTAGGGCTGATGTACACACGCACTATGCTTAAAGATGCGTAATAGATGTGCGAGCGAAACGGCTGCTTCAACTTTTTTTCAACAAATTTGCTCCTTTGGCGTGCTTGGATCGGATTGCATTGCCAATTTCGCATTATTGTACTATGAACTTTTATTGAATGGGTAAGGTAATCAATTTGGTTTTAGTTTTATTTGATCTTTTTATCCAAAAGATTTTGGAACCAAAGTCGTGAATGTTGTTGATCAGTTCGCTTGACAAAAGTATTTTCTTGACAAAAATCAGTCTCCTGCTGACATTGCACGCCGGTCACCCTGTGACATTGCGTGATATAGCAGGCAATTCGCTGTAGAATTGGTGAAGTAACAGGATTAATTGCCACAGCGATGTCATGTGTACTCTACATAAACCTTATGGTTTTTGATATAACATGTTTGAATTTTCCGCCCAACACTAGAAGCAGGGTGTGCTCATCAGCACTTAGTATGTACTTGTAGTAACAAAAGACTGCAGACACTTCCTTGTTATCATACTGGTGCTATTGCTCCCGCTTTTGTTAATTGTGTCAGGGACCGTGTATAAAGGGACTGGAAACAGATTATTGATAGCTATTGTCAAGCTATTGTTATCAGATTATCTTTTCGACCTTCGATTGTACGCGAGTTGCCCCGAGGGCACTATGTTTGAATTTTATTATTTACTCATGTTGCCCTACTAAATATTTTTAAAAACATCAAAATATTCCAATATCTTTTTAAGTTATGTAAAATTGTGTAAAATGTCTATCCTTTGTCGAACACAATTTCTGTGTAGCATGGAAAATCATTTACATAGGATTTTGAAGATAAAATGTGATAATTTTGTGGAGATACAGAATGCTAGAACAAACAAAATTATATTTTTTCTGGAATGTGTATTCCTACTGATTTCGATACTGAAATAATTCTTAAGATGATGTTCTTTGAAGATTTATGTTGGCATTTCCAGAGTCTGTCATTATAGGCAAACATGTAGGCTCATTTCGCAATGTACAAGACAAGCCACGCGCTGTGTTGTAACTGTGCTTGGATTCATACCAGGGTCTATTGATCAACGTATTATTCATGCTTGCTCAACTGAGGATAATTTGTAAACCAGCAACTCGCATGGTACAGTGGGTGGAAGCCGTTTCCAGTCCCTCCATACAAGGTCCCTGATTGTGTTTAGTGTTTGTTCTCTCATACCCCGGAAGGGGTCAACGGGACGGAAATAAAAGTTTGTCATTCAATGGACACTGAACTGAACTATGGTATCCATTTACATGGTAATTGGTATCATTCAAAGTAATTCACAGGTGTAAGGTTGCAATGCAGAGCAACAGGTGTTAAGTGAAGGTAATAAATTCAATGGTTTATGTAGGCACATTGCCATGATTATTCCTGTTACATCACTACTTCTACAGTGAATTGAATGCTCAGATATTTGTAATATTGGTTTAATTCTAATGAAGAATAAAATATTTTAATATTGACAATCATTTCAATTCAAGTACGGTATGCTCTTAAATTCTGCATTAGTTGTAAAGATATGCATTTATTTAGTTTATGGGTTAAGCAAATTTGATCAGGAATGGACTAGTACTTCGTGCTAGTAGGCCCGTTCATAATGCTCTATGAAATTTGCCATTTGGATTGTGATGTGGACCAAAATATGTAACTGTGGCATGATGATGATTTATCAACAAAGGTGCCTGCATGTAGCGCTTAGTGTAAATATTCATCTAATTTCTTTGTTTGCAACACAAATCTTGTGTTCAGTTCAGTAGAGGAGCTAGCATATTCCAAAATATCTGTTGAACGGTGCTTCAAATATTACTGCACTGTAATACCTGCCGTTACACCAATGCAGAAGTGTCACTTTTTAACTGATTCAAACCTGTGAAATTTTGATTGGCAAAATGCATTCAGATGCCAATTGTATTTACAATGAAAATACATGAAATTGGGGAAATTTGTTCCAACTGACCAGCAAAGTAAAATAATCATTAAAAAAATTGCGAGCAAAATAATTCCGACTTGAATTCTTTAAAAAAAAGGTAAATTATATCGTTGTCTGTATCACATGTGATATTTTGTCAATTTACTTCATATATTTTGACTTGTGTCCATTCCGAAAAGAAAGAAGCATACGAAATATAAGATAATATGTGACGTGTCATGTCAAAAGGAGACACTTTTGGGCAGGTTATCAATTTTGAGGTTTTTAATTTTGCTCCACAACGCTGTTTTCCCCAATGAAATCGAACATTCCTAAGCGAAGATATTGAGTTTGTAAGTTATGATATTATAAAATTGGAAATTGAGATATCGGCCTTTGAAAATATTATTGACAATGGTGAGAGTAGGAAATATCTCAAAAAATACAAGATGCCAGCTATATTCCGGTCTGAAACTATCAGACAATAGTTTAAACATTAATAGCATCACAAATTCGCAAAAAACCCAAATTGTGAGAAAATCACCACAGGCAGATTTTTGTCTATTTCTCCATTTACGATAATGCCCAAAAGTGACTCCTTTTGACATGACACATCACATATAATACAACAATGATAAGAAATCACACAGGGCAGCCTTTTGGTGAGATAAACCCCTTTACAGTATGTGATGCAGACAACGATATAGTCAAGGTAGGGAAGGTAAAAGAAAATTGTATATAATTATGCTCATTGTATGTAACCTGTGTTAAATACCATGTCGATACCAGAGGTCGCCAGAAAATAAAAATGTGCCATATACTTAAATGATCATTCCCTTCAATTAATATTTTTTCCAAGCAAAATATGGATCAAGACACCCTGTATATTATGGTCAGACTGAAGATTCTCAGTCTTATAAACAGGGCTGGACTTCTACACACGTCTGCATGCCAATGACGTGCAACTTTGCTGTCGGGCGTGTAACTTTATATAAAAGTACACACCCGACTGGAGTGTGGCATTTTGACACTAATAAGTTACGCTATTTAGCAATTTTAGCCTGAAAAGTGTCAATTTTATGTGCTCTTCAATTTAGCTTCAATATGCCAAAAAATGTTCCATGTTTGCACACATTATTTTGTTCCATGAACTTGTTGCCAAAAGGTGCTGGATTCATTTCACTTTTTTTCCCCCCCCAAAGGTCATAAATAAATCTTTGCCACTGTTAATAAAGAACAAGCTCACATCTAAATAATTAACCGTAACATTAATTTTTTTCTGTCGGCTAAAAAAAATCCCAAAACTGATTTCACATTGCTAAGCAAGTTAGTTTGAGAAACGAGCCTTCCCTTTTTTAGCCCTGTTGAACAGAATGATCAATAATTGTGTATGGCACATACTAACCAGAACACAGAATGTTTCCCTTTGTGTTACTTAATTGTGGAGTAGAATAATTTCCATATTCCCACTGCATAAAATGCTAATGGTCAAATAAGACTTTGGTACATGTATGCTGTATCAACATGATTGGAACCCATCGGCTTCCAGTGGGTGTGGGCAAGACTGACGCATGCAACATAGAAGCTACCTCATTTATAGATCATCCCGAGCATTGTGGAAGAGTGTATTGAAGAAGTAGGCTTGTCAAATAAACCCACTGATGTGAACCAAACATTTTGATGCAGCTTGTATAATGTCCAAACTACTGTAAAAGTCAATATTTTCGCGAGAAGATATTTTCGCGATATTGTCAATTGCGCGAGAATTAAATTTTGCAGTTTTGATATTGATACAATAGAAACCTAATGCAAAAGGTTATTTTCGCGATTTTATGTCCACTCGCGAAATTTGCGAAAATAAAAACTGCAAAAATTTCTACTTGTACAGTATGCAGATAAGATGAGGTGTTGTTGACTTACTTGCGTTTTGGGACACTCACATTTTGACTTTCAAAAAAAGAAACAATTATAAAGCTGAAACTTGCTATCTAGGGAGACTGGTCTCGGAAACGTTTTTCAGCAAATTTGTTGATTTGGCATGGAAGCTGTGAAATATGAGTGGCCCCTGGGGGGAGAAGCAGAAAGAAATATAATTTTTCACCATGTCCGGTCCTGGGTTTTATTACAAGATGGGATCACTTTCTGCTTGTCTCCATTATTAATTTGCGACAGCAAACCTGGTGAAAGATCAGGGGCGTAAATCCGTTTGTGAAAGTGGGGGGACACACTGACAGTGGGGGAAATCAATAAATACAGTAAAAAATGGCATGAAGCGTGCATCGCGCAGCGCTTGCGCGATGCAGGGGGTGTCTGAGGGGATGTGCCCCCCTCAGAAGTAAGAAACTTTTGCAAAATGAATACCTAATTGAAGCGATTTGATGGCCCATTTTGGCACTATTAGCGTGTAAAATTTTAGTTTAAAAAAGCCAAAATATTTTGAAATGATGGTCCATGAAGCCTTTCGTGGAAAAGTTTCCCCTATTATTGTAGGCCTATAAATTACATAAATTGGCAAATGTGGAAAGCAGAAGTGAAAAGGGCTACTTGTTTACCCACTATGCAGGGTGTCTAATTAGTGTGTAAAATTTTAGTTTAAAAAAGCCAAAAATTTGTGAAATGACGGTCCATGAAGCCATTCGTGGAAAAGTTTTCCCTATTTGAGATTTGAAATTCACAAGTTACTAAAGCATGCATGGATTGATGTTGAAATCAGCATGCCATGAGTCCATCTTAATACTGACTTTTTTTGGGTGATAAAATGTGACAGGCCCTCCATATAGACGGGCCCGCAGGAATTTTCACACGCTTATGGGCCGTGGACCCGCCTTCACACAATGCCTAAAATAACCACAGGCCTATTTATAACTGACTGTGCGGTTTTTGTAGGCATGGGCAGTGATGGGCATACTCAATTACATGCAATTTAACCTTTCTCTTCTTTTTTTCTCCCTTTTCTCTTCTCTTTTTCTCCCTTTCTCTTCTCTTTTCCTTTTTTTTTAGGGGTGGGGACCAAAAAGTGGGGGGGACATTTGATATTGTGTCCCCCCACTTTAAAAAGTGAGGGGGCGTGTCCCCTGTCCCCACCGATTTACGCCTTGTGAAAGATGATGTTTATTTATATGATTCCCGTTGATCATGCCACGGTTTTTCCATGTTATATTTCCTCTACAGGGCCCTAGCTACTATGAAAATTTGTGGGGAGGAGATAAGTTTAAGGGATCTAAAATGAGCGTTTATTGCGTTTCGACAGTATTTTTTGTGGCACATGAGAGCACCTCAGACCTATCGAATTGTATTCTGAATACTGAAGCATGTCTTTCTGATATCAAATAATTTTCATTTTTTGAAAATCACAATATAATACAAATTTTATGACAAATTATAAAAATTTGATATTTTTGAATTTTGATATATAACAGTCCTCGAAGTAAATTATATAAATCTAATGATATATTCTTAAAGTGTATGTAGCAGGGAGGAAAAGCCGACGGTCAATTGAAAATTTTGACCTTTCATATTGAAGATACTAGGCGGTTACCCGTATTTGGCGGTTCTCGGCTGTCGCGATTACCTGGCTGATGGTGACTGTACTCACCAAGTTTTATGCCCATAGGACATTTTTTACTAATTTGACCTCAGATGACCCCTTGTGACCTCGAAATGACCTTCCAAAATTTGGCTCTAAATGTTGACTGTACCCACCACGTTTCATGCCCATACAACAGTTTTTAGTAATTTGACCTTGGATGACCCCAAAATGGCCGTCCAAAAATTTGACTCTAAAAGTTGACTGTACCCATCAAGTTTCATGCCCATACGACAGTTTTTACTAATGTGACCTCAGATGACCCCTGGGTGACCCCAAAATGACCGTCCAAAAATTTGACTATAAAAGTTGACTGTACCCACTAAGTTTCATGCCCAAACGATAGTTTTACTAATTTGACCTCAGATGACCCCTGGATGACCTCGGGTGATCTTGGCCCACTAACTGAAACAAACTTGTTCTGTCTGAGGTCCAGATGCACCCGTCCACCAAGTTTGAGGAACGTGCGACCCCTAGTCTCCGAGAAAATAGGCGGAAAACAGTTTTTACTGATTTGACCTCAGATGACCCCGGGTGACCTTGACCCACTAATCAATACAAACTTGTCCTGTCCTAGGTCAAGATGCACCTAGTACCTACCCACCAAGTTTCATGCCCATATGACAGTTTTTACTAATTTGACCCCTAGATGACCTCTGGTGACCTTGACCCACTAACCAATACAAACTTGTTCTGTCCCGGGTCAAGACGCACCCACCGTCAAGTTTGAGGAACGTGCGACCCCCAGTCTCCGAGAAAAACAGTTTTTACTAATTTGACCCCTGGATGACCTTGGGTGACCTTGACCCACTAACCAATAAAAACTCGTTCTTCCTCATACCAAGCTGCACCCACCCACCAAGTTTGAGGAACGTGCGACCCCTAGTCTCCGAGAAAAGAGGCGGACAGACGTACAGACAAACAGATGTACAGACAAACAGATGTACAGATTCTGGTGAATTATAGTAAGATGGATTTTTTTCCCAAAAAGACCTAATTTTTTTTGGTGTTTTGGGAAAAAAAATCAATTGATCGTCGGCTTTTCAACCCACCTACATAAAGTATAAATCATCAGATTTATAAAGTTTATTTCAAATACTGTTAAATATCAAAAATATCAATTTTTAATGATTTGCCATAAAATGTGTATTAAATTGCGAATTTCAAAAATTCAAAATTATTTGATATCAGAATGACATTCTTCGTATTCAGAATGCAATTCGATATGTCTGATGTGCTCTAATGTCCCAAAATAAATACTGTCCAAACGTTCATACCCCAGCCCTTAAGTGACCCCTTATAGATTTAAATTTCAACCAGCCTGATCACAAAGCTCATGTGGCCAACTGGCTAAGGCATAGTTTTGTAAACCTGAGGTCCTGGGTTTGATTCCCGGGCTGGATCACTTTTTCTGCTTGTCTCTATTATTAGCGAACCTGGTGAAAAATTATGTTTATTTATATAATTGTCATCGATCATGCCACTGTTTTTTCAAGAAGAAATTTTTGAAAAGCAATAGACAAGTAGTCAACAACTGTCTAAAGAAAACAATTTCACAATAAATATATAAGCAGTTCAGTTTTTATTCAAAATTGTGATTTTTGAAAGCACTCGATGACATTGAGCTTTCCATTTTGGTTAACAACATACACCTGACTTTAAAGAGTCTATATGAGAAGGCTTCAAACCCCAACTACCGGTACTCTGACAGAACCAGTGATTTGGCTTGGTTTCCATTTGGAACAAAGGAATGCAATTACACAACAGGTTCAGCCAGGGCACTGTTGGATGGGTATTGAAGCAATCCCTTGTCGATTCTGTTGCAATCAAGCACAATGAGTTGGATGTTTTAAAATGCATGAAACCAGTACAACTTTTTTCTGTTGGGGAATATTTTCACCGATTGCAGTTTTAGACAAATACCGTAGTAGGCTTACCATATTCATTCCCAATGCAAAGTGATATCTAATTCAACCGACATATGACTCGCTTGCTTGAGGGCAACAGGCCGACGTAAAGGCTACCCAGTTTTTGTGCTCTGATATATTCAAATCAATATAGAGGTAACTCTATACAGGCTATATCAAAATGTTACCCATCCATTTTTAACAAGTCTGTCTCTTCCAAATGCAACACTAGATCCACTTCAAATGACCAGATTTCATGTCTAAAAATCTGGTAATTTTAAAGGAGGATTTTGATGACCTTGATAATTTCAATCCAAAACCATATTTGAGGACATTTCCTCAATAGGTATTTGAGGAAATTTCCTCAAATACCTATGGTTCAACAATAACATTATACATGTATTTGGCACTCAAGTATTTCAGGAATCAATATTCAAGGTGGGTACCTTTAATATTTGTAATTGACCTTTTGGTAAATCCCATAAGCCTTTGCGAGTACACCTGAAATGTCGTCATTTAACGTCATACCGACTTGCAATGCGCAGTAACGATTGATCAAATATTTATACCACAGCCTCATAAAAAGTATATTTAAGTACATCATTTAAACATACTTTAAAACAATATTTTGCTTTTAAAAATATTTGGACATCATTGGTCCAATTAATATTATTATCTTGTTTTATCTGCACAATAAGTTGACAATTAATA
The DNA here is from genome assembly GCF_039555335.1 of Amphiura filiformis. Taxonomy (NCBI): domain Eukaryota; kingdom Metazoa; phylum Echinodermata; class Ophiuroidea; order Amphilepidida; family Amphiuridae; genus Amphiura; species Amphiura filiformis. The sequence continues at coordinate 61,303,895 of NC_092632.1, forward strand.
TGTTCAGCTGCTAAATGAAAGCATGTTAATGACCTGTGGGATATACTGTAACCACCTGGGTATAAGCCCACCCCCTATTTTTCAAAACATTCTGGGAACAAGGGTGCACTCAGATATAAGCCCAGTACTAAATTTTGGCCAAGTTCTTAAATCAAATCAATGCTTTGCTCTCATATTTAAGACCAAATATAAAAAAATATCAGTTGATAATTAACATTCCACACTTAAGAAATTGACATAGATGATAGAAAATGGTACATTGGGCATATACAAATGACAAATGGGGGATAATTGTTCTTATTTTTAAATTCAAGCACTAGCCCTTCCACGGTTATAAGCCCACCCCATTTTTGAAGTGAAATCTGCCATTTAGGGGGGTGGGCTTATACCCGAGTGGTTACGGTAATTACAACGGGGAACAACCCAAAAGTTCTATGAAGTCCTATAAACGAAAGTCCTTTCGTTAGAAGGCTAACCCCCTCCCCTCTAACGCAAGTGTCAAATATAGAAAATTCCAACCCGTATTCATAGGATAACAGGTTCGTCGCTGTGATGGATGGGGTTGTGGAGGGGGTGCAACAATGCTAGGATATTGATCATGCGCCGTTTATGGAAGAAACAAATATTCTGTTTTATTTAAAATATTTTTCTTCATACTTTTTTGTCATGAAAAAAAATTAGGACTTGCTGGATTTTCAACTTACAAGTTGCAGGTTGCAAGTACTGCACTATGTATTGATTTAAGGGGACTCGATCTTTTGTGCGTAATTAAATCGATCAAAAAACAAACGTTTTATATCAATTTTAAATTTAGCCTGAATCCGTAAATATGGTACCTCTCGCCCTTTTTTTTAGGTCAAGGATATTTTTAACATTATGCAGCGAACCATTGTTGAAGCTATTTCACATACATGTACAAAACATTCTAGAGAAAGAATGAGGACATATAGTGTTGAAATATCTTTTGTTGATTTCGAATGATAATGTCATGAAGTCGTAAATTTTAAGGTCAAATTCCTAAAACCCAAACAAAACATTGCGACGCAGATAAATCCCGACTTACGCAATTTCATCATCACATCAGTGTCTTTATTATTTGTTTGAAACCTTTACCAAAAGTTCGTGCTATTTATGCATAAAACGGCTAGTCTATCTTTACAAAACGCGTCTTTTTTTAGGAAACAAAAGACTAAAGAAGGCATTATGAGGTTTATCTTTTATCATTACACTCATCCGCTCAACTGCCACGGTGGCCGAGCAGTAAAGCGCTAGACGCGTAATCGAAGGAAGTTTAGAATCGCTGGTTCGAGTCCCAACGAAGCCTGTGGAAACTTTTTTTCATGATCGCATTCCGAAATGAGTCACTTGTCGGTAAACCATGTATCGTATCCTTAAAATCATTTGGAAGCAACCACTCACTTCAGAAAATACTGAAGTTATAAAATTATACATTAAATCCTAAAAAAAGATCAACTTTGACCGATGTTTTAACTACTTTTTTACAAACGTAATCAGACTTTTTGACCCCCTCCCTCCCTAACGAAAGGACTTTCGTTTATAGGACTTCATCAAATTTTTGGATTGTTCCCTTATGACAAATGGTCCCGGCAAATGGTATCAGTGTCTTTAATATAGCCTGTCAGTTCAAATAATTTAAATGGTATAATATGTGGGAAACTTGCTTTTCATTAAAAAAAGTTAAACATTTTTAAATAGGAGCCTTCTTTTCAATCATAAAGCTACCACAATTACAGATGGGCATCTTCAAATCACCAAGAATATTCATATTCTATCTACTCCTGATAACATTTTCTAACATTATTAGAAACCTATCCAAAATATACATGCTTCATAATTAATGGCATTGCGGCATGTAACATGCCATCATTCTGTTTTGACATTTGAAAATATGTTTAAACATAGAATACATCAATAATATATATGAATAAAATATATAATTACAAGTATAAAGGAAAATAGACAGCCTTTTTTTCACCTCCCCTTCTCATTGTCATAGTTCTAGTTGGGGATGTAAGAGGGCCCAATTGCAGGGTCTTAGCTAGAAATTGTGGGATGCCCGTCATTTGAATAAAATTGCCTGTCCTAATTTAACCTTTAAAACATTTACCAGACATCTATAGGCCCATTCCATGTCAACTCCAGGGATGTGCACCGCAGCACCTCTTCAATTTTTTTCTTTTTTCTGTGTGGTGGTAGATATTAATGAGAAAGTAAAATCCTGAAAATTTGAGCTTCATACTCCATTTCGTTTTCCCGTGGCATCAATTTGAAATTTAGGGGGGTCAGCGTAAAAATGTGCATAGCCGAAAGGCAGACGTTGGAGGTCCATAAATGTATAAAGAGAACCCTTTAAAACTTTGAAAAGTATGTATCCTGGGGTACTTTTTGGTGTAGAATTCAAATCTGCTATCAGAAAACTTGTAACTCCTTTACTTTAAAAGATATAGGGCCCTCAAAATGCAACCAGTCCAACCAGGACCAACTTTGGGGGTCAGAACTCCAAAAGTAAAAATAATTTTAGCGTCAATTTTTTTGCCAGTCAGAGCCCTTTGGTAGGACATTACTCTTATCCAATATTGAGCATATTAGAATACATTTAGCTGAGATATTACCCATGCAAAACCCCTTTTTTACATTTTGACCCCCCTGAAAACCAATGTCAGACAATTTGCCCCACCATCAACTTCAGGTATGTTGAAGATATGTTCTTGGACAACATTTCTGAGAGATATTGGCTTTGGTTCTTGATGGCTTCAACACATTAGTAAGGTTTGCCTACTCCATAGAGTTGTACACATTTTGATTTTGCATGTATAATGATTTCATGTACAACTCTATGGAGAAGGCAAACCTTACTAATGATCTTTTAAAGTAAAGGAGTTACAAATTTTCTGATAGCAGATTTGAATTCTACACCAAAAAGTACCCCAGGATACATACTTCTCACAGTTTTAAAGGGTTCCTTTATACATTTATGGACCTCAAACATCGTCTTTAGCGTTGCGACACATTTTTACGCTGACCCCCTAAATTTCAAATTGATGCCACGGGAAAGCGAAATGGAGTATGAAGCTCAAATTTTCAGGATTTTACTTTCTCATCAATATCTACCACCACACAGAAAAAAAAAAAATTGAAGAGGTGCTGCGGTGCACATCCCTGGAGTTGACATGGAATGGGCCTATAGCCCATTGGGGGTTCAAAGAGTTCAAATATGTGCTGATATGGCCTTGTTCTACAAATAGGGTCTACTAAAAAGGTTAATTAGCTTCTCAAAACATACAATTCATAATAGAGCATCTGTCAAAAGGCATTAATTTTGCCCGTCCCAGGAGCAAACTGGCCGTCTAAAATGACGGCCAGACGGTGGCTAGCTAAGACCCTGCCCAATTGGCACCCCTCTGGGATTTAATGACACCTATTTTTTTGAAGTGCTTAGTGTCCCAATTACCAGATTGAACATGTTCCTAAAATTAAAAATTTATTTAAAGGGTCAAGTAAAGGTCAATACAAGGGTCAAATTTCAAACTCAAGTTTTGAAAGGCCTCAACATATTCCCCTCATCTCAATGATTCAGAAGAGGTATAGTTTAACCTACCTGTGACATACGAGTTATAAACAAAAAGGTCAACAGGGGTTGGTCACATGGATAGTCTTTTTGGCCACACATGCATAGTCCGACGAATAGGACCTGTTTTTTCTCAGTTACCAACTATCACTGCTCAGGCTCTGATTGCTCAAGAAAGATTGACCGCGAAAGTCCACTAACCGCCCCACCCGGCGCGGTCACTGGACTTTCGCGATTTGTCTTTATTGTGCCATAGATATGAAATAGTGGTCATAGTCTGTGCTGAACATTGTCTGGTAAATAAGAAAGAAAAAAGTCCTACACGTCGGACTACACATGCAGGATCAGAACCTAAAAAGTATCAGATTTCAATAAAAATGGTCTCAAATTGTTCTTGTGTATACACTTCTAAACCATATCCCAAATGGCAGATTCCTCTGATTATTCTAATGGGTTGTAATATATACCTATCTAGACAAAAATCCCTTGGATATCATATTGTGTATTCTGCAGTGGTGAAGAAAATTAAATTTTGCCGCCCCTCAACAGCCCGAAAAGGTTGACCCAATTTTTTTTCGGTGGTTTGAAAAAGTTAGTACCAATTTTCCCAATTTTTATACTTTTTTTCAATTTTTTTACACCCTTTTTTCTTTACTAATTCTTTTTGCCGCCCTTCTTCCGCCGCCCCTTTGTTTTGGCCGCCCCCTGCTTTTACCCCGGGGGGCTCGCGCCCACAAATCCGCTCAAAATATGTGCATGCTCTGTGATGCAAGTATACCTGAAGTTGAAGCACAAAGCACTCTTTTGCTACAAAAACAATTTCTCATAATATAGATATGTACCAGCAGTTTATAATACATTATATGATGTATAAAATGACCTAACATATAAAAATAGCTTGTACATCTGTACTTCTTTAACATTCCATGACTGTAATTGTACAATGTATTAAACCTGCAAATGGAAATTTACCAAATTTACAATTAAAGCGATAATGTGTAACTTGCATAAAGAATAGATTCCTATTTTAATGTTAGTTTTCACTTATCACATGTTCCTGCTTAATTTCGAGCCAAAAGCGAAGAAAATTGCTATTTCATTCCAGTGCCTACAATGTGTGTATTAGCTGCCCGATCGTATTTCATGTATTATTGCGCGGAGCATCACGCAGCTGGGACAAATATTATAAGACGTACAACGAATAGGAATATGCACACAATTTTGACTAAATCAATGATACAATTACACATGAGCTGACATTCACAAGACGTGTAAACAAGCACTTGATCTATGAACTGAATAAAATGGGAGATCTCCGGATTTAATATAAAAACTTAAATTTTACTGTAATTAAAGTACTTCAGGTTTATTCTTTCATTTGGTATTTTTATTTTAGTACACCACTGGGCTTTACAATCATGCAAAAAGTAGAAATGAAGAAAAATTAAGGGTATCACTGTGGAGCAAATCACACATTATTGCTTTAATTATTACTGTACATAATGTAACAAGTCATAGCAACACTAACATAGCACAAAGCAGTATCCATTTTACATGGATAATTGAAGAATGATACATAATAATTAATAATAGCATAAATTGTACAATACTTGTTGGAAAACACAAAGCCAAGTAACATGTGACCTAATTTCTAATATTTGCATTTTAGGGGGAACCTTTGAACTTCTTTAACCTTACTGTTCCTATAGTTTATTATTTACCCTAGTTATGGTAAATGTAATGCATCTAATCATGAATGCAGACATAATTCATCTGCATAGGATTATCAGGTGCACACAGCAATAATGGCCATTCTACAATGGGATAGTCCATTTAAAAGCTACACTGAGTGACTGCCCCTGTAGAAGACATTGGAAATATCTTCCTTAGGGGGAGTATGAATTTCAAATGGAATGAACAAATTAGGCAACCCCATTTGAATTCCATAAACCCTCTATGAAAGATTACACCTGTCTTCCATGGAGGGAGGGTGAGTTTCAAACAGAGTTTGTAAATGTGCTAATTCCATTTAAATTCACACTCCCCTGTAGAAGATATTTCCAAAATCTTCCACAGGGGTAGTGTAGCTTAGTGTGAATTTTAAATGGAATAGCCCAATGAGTTTGTCCCACAGAATTAAAGAGAACCCATCAGACTCCCTTTAGACGAATCTCACGAGCCAAGTCATGGTCAGGATTTGGTCAGCCATTACTGGGACCCCGCTGCACCAAACTGGTGTTTTGACCGCCCAATTGTGCGAATAAAAGACGCCTAACGCTTAGAGAAAATGCAAGGACGAGGAGGGTTAATAGAATAATATATACAATAGAGATAATTCCGCAGGTAATCCCGTCACATCTATTCATATATAGTCCTTTTGTTTGCAAGTACTATACTAGACATCCATTTGAGGTAGCGTTTGATATGGTGTATGACCTTATTTTCTTTGTACCGCACATAAAAGACAATAAACCATTTAGAAGCTGTGTGTTTTGCCGAAGAGAATTCTATTGTGTTGTAAACTTTCATCATTCTTAATGTGCTTTTGCCGAAGGTGTAAAATGGGTGATGGAATGCAGATTAAAATTCCCGCCAAGGCTGAATCATTTCACATTTTGGGTGCATTGTAGCCGACGGGTACCCAGTTATGGCTGCCAGTGAGGTGTAGGAATGCGTGAAATGAGATTTGTCTATACAGTCAAATTTGAGTCTTTGAAACCATGCATAAACAAACCGCAATACTGCCACACCCTGCAAATTCACCAATAATTAATACTGTTTTATACTCCCTATACAGTATTATGTAAAGTAGCTTCCTGATGTATCTGGTTTATCCATATCCCTTTATCCAACATATTACAAACACTTAAATAACTTAGTAGGTAATATCATCAGAAGACCAGTATAACTGCACATTCACACATGACACAATTATAGCTAGAACTTTTACAAATAATGAGCAGTAACAAATCAAGTTTCATTGACATACTTTTCCCTCAATTTGACAACATATTACCTAATAATGAATACAATCAATACATACATTGAACAATGCTTTTTTGAAACCAATTGTTTTGAATTTAAACGTTCATGAAAGTTCATCTGTGTTGGTATAAATCATGATTTTGATTTAAACTTTTGATCCAAACACAAGGAAATAATTCCTACCTCGGAATTTTCAGATGGTACTCCATCTTTTATCAGCGTGTGAGTGACTGTATCAGGTTAAAGGTCAAGAAAATCTCGACCTGATACAGTCATTCACTCGCTGATGAAAGATGGAGTACGATCTGAAAATTTCAATGCAGGAATTATTTCCTTGTGTTTGGATCAAAAGTTTAAATCAAAATCATGTTTTGAATTAAGTAAACTACATAATTACAATTTTACATATATTTCAGATATTGCACTACTGGTCACAGCACTCTAGTCTAGAGTAGACCCTTTGCACACATTCTGCCTTTTGCCACCAAAACAGCATTTTATTTTCCTTGCTTTTATTGTCTACATTTACAGAATGTGCCAGAATGCTAATTTACTTGTGTGTACATAGTAATAGAACAAAAGAACTAACCTCATCATTTTAGATTTCCATGCAAAGGGTCTATTAATACACTTTTTCTCATCCACCTGTACACTGTGTAACTGGGCCACACTAACACAGAGAAAATAGTTGAGCTAGCAACATGCACTTAAAGTTTCAAATAAACCAACATTTTGTTCTAACAGTATATCAATCATACTGAAATGGTCATCTTCCTAAGCTCAGCTAAGTAGCAATATTTTATTGGTTTCCCATAAAACAAGCTACATCATGTTGAAATCAAGTGGAATTATAAAACAAAGGTAACTTGTGACATACTGTAAAAGTCAATATTTTCGCGAGAAGATATTTTCGCGATTTTGAAGATTTTGTCAATTGCGTGAAAATTAAATTTCGCGGTTTTGATATTGATACAATAGAAACCTAATGCAAAAGGTTATTTTCGCGAGCTTTTATTTTCGTGATTTTATGTCCACTTGCGAAATTCACGAAAATAAAAACCTCGCGAAAATTTCTACTTTTACAGTATTTGCATAATATTTTCATGCAACATTTAACTGTTTAAGGACTGTTTTAAAGTCTACATATTGCTTCCTTCTAATGTGCTACAACCCTTTATTTGAATATGGCTGGCTCTGTGCTTATTCATCATGCTACATATAGTGCTGTGACCGTTTCTGCATGAATTACAGTACTGGTCTATTTATCTTTTTTTCCCATTTGTAAAATAAAATCATATTCTATACATCGATAAATTATATCATTTTGTTGGATCTAATTGTGACTATGTAAAATAATGTTCATTTATTATGCAATGTCTTGATCTTTTTTTTTAGGTCACCTTTCAACATTAGCTCATTAAAAGAATATGCCCTACCACTTAGGTACACTGCTCACTTCCATGACTATGATCCAAGACAAAAATGGACAGCATTGCATATAACAATCAGACGGTGAACTTGTGAGTGAGCCCAGATCTGTAGGCTGATTTTGGAATTGTTAATAAATCTTGAAAGATGAAAGTCGCTTAAAGCAGAGTACAGACCAGGCTACAACAAATAATGAATAGTTCACTTAAATACATTAAATGTGATTCTGGTGATTGCATTAGATGAAACTACCAGGACGGCACTCAGAAATAAAGTTGTAAGCATCCGTATGGATGAAAACATGGAATAAGGATTGTTTTTTGGCCACAACAGATCCATGTTCAGGGTGTCAAAATCACCACTTTAAAAAAACTATTTATCAGGATTTGTATGGCTTGCACATCGATCACAGAGCATTTAAATTCATGGAACTAATACTTAAGTTCTACCCAGCAAAGTCCTATTTCAGTGTAATTTTTTTATCCTTTTTGAAAATCCTAGCCACAGGTAGTTTTTAACAGTGCATTCACACACTTGCTTACAACTTTTATGAGTGAGTGGAATTCACAAAGTACTCCAGGGCCGGATTTACCTTTTTGGGGGCCCTGGGCCAGGTCAAAATCAAAAGTTTTGGTTTACAAATAGAGAGCCTACTATAAGAAGATCGATATTGGCGGCAAAAGTAGGGCCAGCATATTTTGTTCTGACTTGAATTGAACATTTGCGCGCGAAAAAAATCCCAAAATGAAGCTGAAATTTGTTATATAAAAGGCAAGTGAGCGCGCAAAGTTTTGCAATTTTACCATATTTTATTCCAAAATGTAGTGTTTCCAGGCTAAAAAGAAACATACACAGGGTAATTTGGGGACCCTGGTACCGGGCCCATTTGGCCCAATGGTAAATCCGGCCCTGAGTACTCCACATACATTATCTACAGTTGGCTCTTCCACATACATTATCTACAGTTGGCTCTCTCCTAACTAGAGCTGCATAGTTATAGCATTTCAATGAAGTCCAATCATGGCAAGGTTTGATTTTAATAGGTATGACCACGAGACTTTCAAAACAAATTACAAAATACTGTTTCACAAATAATCACATTCAACATGCAAGAAATAGCAGAATAAGGTCACAGTTATATAAACAATTATAATATCAAATATCCTACATTAAAATAGTTGTCTTTTCTTTGTACACCTAACAACAAACAAATCTAAATAATGAATGTTTTATTACAAGCATGAATGCAAGATATCATGTACACTCAGTGAGATAGTTATCAAGGAACAACTAAGGACTCATTGCTATCTGGAATACTGATTGTCTACACTTGCATGTCATGTGGGAAATAAACGGCTTCAACACATCATAGTCCAACGTCTTTTATACAGATCTCTCTGTTATCCAGCTGTGTAATCTTTATAGGAAAACATGTTTTTAATGCTTTGACAACATTTTCATGCTCTGAAGCATTAAAGTATTTGGCAAGGTCCTTCAACAGTGCCTGACTGCTCTTCCTGATTATTGCATTAAAAGAATTTACTCCCCATTCCAGAAAAATACAGCAATAATTTTTTGGGATTAAAAAAATATTATCAAGTTCTGCCAAATGAAACATAGCTCAATCCTAATCATTCATTTTACTGGAGATAAACTAGATTTTACTAATTTCTTGAAAAAAGAGCCGAAAACATGCATTTTTGGCAAGTTTTCTGACAATCGAGTCACAAAAATCAGATTTGGAACAAGCCTAAGCATTCAAAATCTTGAAAATGCCGAAATTTTGCTCTAATTTTCACTTTTTTGTCTTTAATTAAATGGTTGGTTATAAGAATGAAACATTTTTCCAAAATTAAGAATGCATAAACTGAAATTAGTCTTAGTAAAAGTCTTTGGGCTTGATTGTCACTACAAACGAAAAACACCCTAAAAACGCATGTTTTTGGCCCTTATTTCCAAAAATTGCCTAAATATTAAAATTTGACTTGTATTGCTAGTTAGGACTAACTAAAGGGTTAGGATTTAGCTATGTTTCATTTGGCAAAACAGGATAATTTTTATTCAAACAAATTTTCTGGAATAGGGAGTAGGTTACTCGATGATGATCAGCTTGTTAGGCAAATGAGGTACCGATGTGATGATGATGTTATTCACTTTGCCAATCAGAATCCCACTTCTGTGTTTACGCTATAAATGGTGTCAAATCATCAGACTGCTGAAGGTCTAGTTGGCAATTGCAGAACACTATTAGAAGGACACATAATGTTGCATACAACACCCAAATACAATCATTCAGTGTTATTATCCCAATATTAAATTATCTTTTGATGTCCTCAAGTTAGCACTTAATCAATCATTTTGCACTTTAGCATTCAATGCTGAATTTCACATAATTCACTTATCTGGCCAATACTTGGTCCATCATGGCTGGATAACAGAGTTTGGACTGTATTGGCTTGTGTTACCTTAATGCAAATAGGTAGCCGGCCCTGAATATGTAATTGCCGGTTTACAACTGGTTCCTGGCACTCACAGGGCTTTCTTACACCGAATGACCAAATTACACAATTGTCAATTCTCTCTAAAATCATCACATACAAATTGGAATCACTGGAATGTTTTTGATTATTTACATGGCAAGTTTGTCATCCTTCCTTTCTACCTGTACTTTCTTAATAGATTCTCAGCTTCTTCTCTGGAATTTATTTCCTACAAATAGAAAGAAAATATTAAGAAATATGTTAATAAAGAAGAAATTGTGTGGGGGTGTGTGTGTTGAATGTTGTGCGTGTTTGCTTGAGCACATACATGTGAATCCAGGGATGTGTCTATCTATACTCACACCTTCAACTGAGGACACACATTTTAAGGCACACACCATACATGAAAATATATACACCTAGTCCATTGCACAGCCCTTTTTCTTCCAAAGTGTGCGCTGTGTGCATACGTCTTTCATGCATGTAATGTGCATCCTTTGATTAGCAAATATGTTTTTTAACAGCCATCTATTATCAAGTTGAGAGTAATGCCATGTTGGATTTTGCAGTAGCAGATTTGAATTGTGCGCAAAAACCAAATCCCACGTTGTGTATACACACAAAGTAGGAGTGTGATTTGTCCGTACACTGGTGACACAACTGTATAAATGCATTTGATTCGAATCTGCAACTGCAAAACCCAACATGCCGTTACTCTCAACGCAAGACAAGAAACACTATAGCACATTGTGTAAATTATGCATGCAAAATATGAAAAACCAAATGCGGATCTCTTCCTTTTGGTAGTAAGATGGTAGCATCCATGCAAAGAACCAATAGAGACAATGATTAGTGTTACAAAATGTGCAAATATATGAAGAGCTTATTTCCAAACCGTGTTAAGTCCACTCTCCCATGTTTCTGATTTCCCTGTGCGATATTGCAATGTGTTGTGATGCTAGGTATTATAATTTCAGTTGGATGCACCATTACAAAGCAAACAGTGGATGGACGCACAGTAACAATACTGTGTGAGGCTTTTGTCTCCCAAATGAGAACAATAGGCTGCGTATTGTTATGCAGCATTGTTATGGTAAATAAAAGCTTGTTGATGGTACATCTCATTGTCGCTAATGTCAAACTTGACAAAGTAATTATGATTGTATCTCACAAGTAAATGAGACGCATGGGGTTATGGACTAAACACGGTTTGGAAATAAGCTCTTCATATACTAGTGAGCATCCATCATGGAAGGTGAATGATTGGATGATATCATAAGATCATTCTCCAATGTGGATAGCCTTTTTATATAAAAGTTATTATCCGTTTTAACATATATCCCAATTGTTAATAAGTTGCATAACAAATGCTTACCTCAGCAGTATCTCCTGGTGTAGCTATAGCCTTCTCTAACCACTCCTTCACCTGACCATAATCTCTCTTCTGTATATAACACTGTTTTGTAAGAATTAAATTGAAATTAATAAATTGGAATGAATTAATGCATAATAGTGTGCAAGCGCACAGAAGTAGCACAACCAAACTGACTGAATTACAAGTTGTTGACTTACGAATCCGAAATCTTGTGTCACAAACGTGGACCGTAACATTAAGATTTAACAATTTAAGTTTGAGTCCCTGAAAAGTGACGAAAGCTTGTAGATTTCACATCCAAGGGCCTGAATGGCCATTTGCTTGATTTTTGGCTTATTTTGAACACTATTTACGAGGGGGTATCCAAAAGTTTTTGACATCACCAAGAAGTGAAAGAGCTATACCGATGAAATTTTGTCAGTGTAATCACTGGTCCCTATGTATATTATGGTCCAAAAATGGTCTCCTAAGTATGTTTACTTTCTTCACAGGTGGCGCTAGATGGGAAGTAGGCGCATAACCTTTTCATGATAAGATCCTCCACTTTCTTGAGTTTCTTCACTGTGGCCGAATCATCCGTAAGTGATGGACGTCCACTTCTTGGCTCATCTGTGAGGGACATGTGGCCAGTTTGGACATTCCTTTTTCAAAAAGCAACAGTGCCATATGATGGGCAATCATCACCGTAGATAGTTTTCATTTCATCATAGATTTTCTGAGCATTGTAGGCCTAACCCTTCAAATGCAGGAACATAATCACTCTGCATACCTCAATTTTCACCATCTTGCAGGTTATGCGCCTACTGCCCATCTAGCGCCACCTGTGAAGAAAATAAACATACTTATGAGACCATTTTTGGACCATAATGTACATAAGGACCAGTGATTACACTGACAAAATTTCATCGGTATAGCTCTTTCACTTCTTGGTGATGTCAAAAACTTTTGGATACCCCCTCGTATAGACAGATAATTTACCTTTGCTATATACAATGAGTTGACATTATAGAATCCTGGTTCTAGTTCCTCTCCCTTCAGAAACATTTCTAGTGCTTCATCTATGGTTCCTGTTGGCGGTGCTCCAAATAATGCTGTGGCTGCTTTACGCTCTAACCAGCTCATCATGGACACCTAATATAGGGAACACACAATCATGTCCAAAGGAAAAATGTTACAGACTTGTGAAAGACAGTATTCCATGAAAACCATGATTAAGTCTACGTGAAACACAATTTAGAGAGTGGATTTTGGCTCATCTTTCACACACAAGGAAGAACAGTCAGCTGGCAATAAAATGCTGGGTCTAACTCATTTTTGTAAAAAATTGGAGTTGGGCCCTTCTTCCACTAAGATATTCAATTACTACAAGTTTGTTTATGCACTCAATATTTAAGAAGATGAGGACTTATTTTGTATTCATAATAGACAACACTCATCCTTGCATTGATATGTCTGATAACAATTGCTATGGCTCACCTCATATATGTATCTCCCATAGAAATTGTATAGGAATGGTTCAGTAGGTCTCATCTCGATTGCCTTCACCATATGATCCTGTAAAAATAAGAAGAAAATAATTTGAAGCTCTCTTCAGATACAAAACAGTACACTAATGAATGTCTTATGCTGTATCTTTTCATACACAATTAGAACCACATAGCCAATCACAAAAGCCATCTCCTTTATAGACGAATCCAATTTCACGCATTCCTACACCTCAATGGCAGCCATAGCCGCGACGGGGACCCAGCTATCTCACCTAAAATGTGAAATGATGCGGCCTTGAAGGGTATTTTAAACTGCATTCTATCACCCGTGTTACACGTAGACAAAAGAATGACAGTTTACAAAAGAATCTAACATAGAATTTTAAGCGGGTTTAATCCACCCAATTGGGCACTCACAACACCTGTTTGGTGCATGCGGGGACCCAAAAATGGCCGACCAAATCCTGACCATGACTTGGCTCGTTGGATTCGTCTATACTTACATTCATATTTTCCATCTTTATATTTTTAATTCTCGGACTTTGAAAGCACAGGAATTACGGAATCTGAGTAAGTTATTTGAAATGTCGTTGCTGGGCAGGAAAAACCTCATAATGTACTTTTGGCCCTTGAACATGGATAAAGCCTTGTAGGTGTAGACTTTATATTGGAGAGGTTGCTTCATCCATGTTCAAGGGCCAAAAATACAAGCAAGAAACATCTCAAATTTACTTTTGGCCCTTGAAAATGGATAAAGCTGTGTTGGTGTAGACTTTATATTGAATGGTTTGCTTCATCCATATTCCCCGCCCAGTGACGAAGTGTCCTCGTTACTGACATCATGATAACCCCTCAGGCAATATATTGGGTAATTATGACAAAGTGTTATGTCTAGCATAGTTGGTTATTAAGTAATATTTGAAAACATAAAAACATTTCTCTTACTTTTTGCTTCTGATTTCTAATATCGATATTGTTGAATTTGGCTGAGTGAATCAGTTCATGTAGCATACTTTTTGTCAAAATACAACCCTCAACCTATCAGTTCCATTTTTACTTTGTAGACGTACATAGCTGAGTTTAAACTTCTCTGCATTAGGTTCACATAACAGTTTAACATATTTACCTTGTATACATAACTAAGTTTGATCTTCTCTGCATTAGGTTCATATAACAGTTTAGCACCTGTTAATAATGCAAACCATTTATGTGCATCAGCGCTGTTATCATCCAACATACATGCCTGCTCTCCAAATGACACACCTATAAAACACACACAAAGTATCATGTGTCCATTGTAAAAAATGTTTCAAAATAATGAATAAATGGTCTAGTCCATATAAAATCCACACTATCCCTGTGAAAGATTTAGCTGACATCTTCCACAGAGGGAGTATGAGTTTTGAATAGAATAGGCAATTGGGTAACTTCCATTTGAAATACTCACTCCAGTTGTGGAAGATATAGGAAAAGACATAATACAGGGAGAGTATGGGTTTTAAAATGATTAACACTTTACATTTGAAAAACATACCCCCCCCCGTGGAAGATATTTCCAAAATCTTCCACAGGGGAAGTGTGGATTTCAACTGGAATAGCCCAATGTGTGCAAGGTTGGGTGTATCAGCATCTTTGATACCAATTTTCAAGCCATTTCTGATCTTATCACCATCCATGAACACCAAGTACTATTTTAAGTGTCAAATTTGTGTTTTCCGACCCCAAAAACATATACAAAGGCACATTGGGAGCCATCTATTAAAATATGCCACCAACAAACAATATGAAGTTGTTTTGGTCGCCATTTTGAATATTTAATCAGTAGGGTCAACCGCCATTGAATTAGAGAATAAATGATAGGATTTTGTCTTTTGCCTATCAATATCGTGTCATAATGGATGGGCTGGCCAATATTTTGAGTAGTGGATGCCGGCGCAGCGGTATCCACTACGATAAAAAATGGCCAGCCTATCCATTATGACACGATATTGATAGGCAAAAGACAAAATCTATCATTTATTCTCATTCTTATTCAGTTTTAATGTAATTTTTGCGAGAAAAACTGCCTTTTTTCAGAAAAAAATAAAGTTACTTTTGTGAGGACATCCCCATTGTTTTAAATGAACGAAACCATCACGAACATCTAAGCCGCCTAATCGCGTTCTTAGTTCTCGCACGTGTATTACGCGAACGCATTAACGCGCGATCATTGAGGAGCAACAAGCGTGCCGCCGTTGCGTGGTGGCGCGCGCCCTGACTAATATCATTATCAACTATTGTGAGATATTATACACCCGAAAACCAATCAAATTACGTGAATTCTTTACAAGACGCACCCATTGAATAAGAATGTCAAATATTCGGATGTGTTCTACTTCAATTTAGGCCATAGAAACAACTCGTTTTACAACAAAAGGTATAGATTTGCCAACCCTAGAGTGGGTGATAAGTAACATCAATATGCAGTGTCAGAAACATCAATTATTTCTAATGAGGTATGATTCCTGTAATTACTTCTTGATGAGCATAAGGTCCCCCTTACCCATTCTAGGCCATAGTATTGTTGTTATAAAAATATTAAAACATATATTAGATTTGCTCTAAGATGCAACTTTCTATTGGATCTAAGCAGTGGCGGCACCAGGAATTTTTTTTTTCCGGAGGGGCATGGGGGAGGGCAAAGTGAATTTCAGTGGGGGAAAAATTGACACATTTTGCGCAAAATTGCCGCAAAAAGTGGAAATTTACGTAATTTTGGGGTTTTGCCTCAAAAGTGGGGGGGGGGCAAGAAAAATATTTGGGAAAATGCCCCCTTGCAACCCCCCCACTCACCCACCCCGTAGTGCCACCACTGGATCTAAGAAAGAGAACACTTACCTTCATAAACCAGTTTCTTTTTCTTAGCATCATCTCCTCTCTTTGCCATGACCTCTGCCACTACAGAATGTGCCTTGGCTAACCTCCACATAAAACGCACATTTTCAGAATACTAACAAACAAACAAACAAACAAACAAACAAACAAACAGAAAATTGTCAATAAAATCATTGTGCTCACCTGTCTATTATCTTTTTGAGTTATCATAATAATAAGGCCTAATAAAAGATTGTATAGCCCTTAAAGCTTCAAAGTCAGGGACGGTCAGTCAGTAGTTTCGGTCGCTCAGTAGTTGTTTTTTTTAATATTGTTAAGTTTTTTGCCAAATACAATATTGAAAAACACAAGTTCATCACAAAATACCATGGTAAACAATGATTTATAAGGTTTGCCAGGCTTTTTTTTAATACATCAGTTGTGTGGTATGAATTACAAATACAAACAGACAAAACATTTTGTGAATTTTATACCAAATGTATGAAAATTCAAATATAATTTTTTTTTAAAACACGGCATAAGCACACCATACTTAATGACTGCCATATGCTTTGAGCACAATATGCATACATTGTCAAGTCATCTTTATATTTTAACTTGGATATCTGCACCTGCCAAATTGATTTTTGACATATGGCCAAACAAATATTCATTGTATTTTGCAGCAATGTGTATCCAATTTCAATTCCTGAGCTTTCAAAATACTGTACATGGATTGCAAAATGGACACTAACATCAGATGAAAATGTTAAAACTAGAATTACATGGTTCGTAATTAAGGTGGCCCCTGCCCACACATAGGTGTGTAAACAAGGTTTGTAATTACAAATAAAATATGTAATATGCAAATCAGCTCATTAATATTCATAAATATGCAAATAACATGACACAAAATTATACAGCACATCAGGCCAGTATATCCAATCACCAAACCAAGTTTGAAGTTGATTGCATTTTGCGTAAAGTTTTAGAGTGGATTAATGAAAATAGGGCACTATTAGGTTTTGCCTAAAATTCCATTTACATCAAGTGAGCCCATAGCACCACAAGGCGAATCAGTATGGTATTGTTTGACATTGTTTGATTTTAAATTATGGTTTAGTTTATTCAAGGAATTGAAATCTGGTATCCAAGTACCTGGGAATTTGTCCCACTATTAAGTGAGGTAAACTTGTAGATTTATCACATGTTAATTTTTTCACCCATTTGTTAAGGGATCTAAAATGAGCGTTTATTGCGTTTCGACAGTATTTTTTGTGGGACATAAGAGCACCTCAGACCTATCGAATTGCATTCTGAATACGAAGCATGTCTTTCTAATATCAAATAATTTACATTTTTTGAAAATCACAATAATACAAATTTTATGACAAATTATAAAAATTTGATATTTTTCAAATTTTTGATATATAACAGTCCTCGAAGTAAATTATATAAATCTAATGATATATTCTTAAAGTATATGTAGCAGGGAGGAAAAGCTGACGGTCAATTGAAAATTTTGATCTTTCATATTGAAGATATGGATTTTTTTCCCAAAAAGACCTAAATTTTTTTGGTGTTTTGGGGAAAAAAATCCATATCTTCAATACGAAAGGTCAACATTTTCAATTGATCGTCGGCTTTTCATCCCACCTACATACACTTAAAGTATAAATCATCAGATTTAAAAAGTTTACTTCAAGTACTATTAAATATCAAAAATATCAATTTTAATGATTTGCCATAAAATGTGTATTAAATTGCAATTTCAAAAAATCAAAATTATTTGATATCAGAATGACATTCTTCGTATTCAGAATGCAATTGATATGTCTGATGTGCTCTAATGTCCCAAAATAAATACTGTCCAACGTTCATACCCCAGCCCTTAAGTAGGAGCAGAGCTAAAATTATATATTTTGTACTATGATAATTTAAGCACATAAACAAAAAAAACAAAAACAAAAGCGCAGTGATTTATAGTGCGCTACGCACAGGCACAACGCCTGGACGTTGATCCACAAGCCTCAGCACACTTTACAGGTTGTCGCTGACCACTATGGCCCCACATCATTCCATAAACCATTAAACAACAATTCAGGGACTTTGCTGCTTCAAGGCGCATACCCTAGACATTCCACAAATAACCATCGCAACCAGGATCAGCTCCCGAGTTTCGTGCAGGTTACAACGAGACAAATTAGCAGCGAGTTCCTTGTCCAAGAGAATTTCAAGCTAACTCAATTTTTCCACGAGAGAATACTAGGCACCACCAGGGTTCGAACTCCCAACCTCTCGCACCATAGTCGAACGCCTTATCGATTGAGCTAACTTGACTGCTACATTGTTCTACTTATTAACATCATGTACCTGATCTTTCTTATTGATGAGGTTTTCCAATGCTTCCTCCTGTTTTTCTTCTGAGCCTTTTAATAAGTTATCAATCCTAGTCAAGAAGTCTTTTACTTCAGGGATAGGTTCATCAATAAGATCAACAGATGCTTTCTCATCTTTCAACAAGGCTTCCGGTGGACTTATTAATCTGTGTAATTGAATAAGACAATAATACATGAAATTAAATCAGCAAAATATAGCACCTTTAAAATAAAACACACTATCTAACATTATGGCAATTGTCCAAAACTGATCATTTTTGCCCAAATGTGACCTCACTGAAGGATTCATCAAGTTTGGATTCAACAATTTAGAAGTTATGAGGCCCAAAAGTAAGCTTGCTTCACTCACTCTACATGTACATGTATGTACATAACTGATACATAACATTTTGGTTCATATTTATTGACACTTCCTTCACAAAATCCAGGGGTGGGAGAGGAGGCGGTCGTGTCAATAGAATATAAAAGTTCTATGCATCCTCGTTAATAAAAACATTAAAAAAAGGCAGTTCTCGAACCACAAGTCTTGCCTGCTTTCACGACCACCTGCTTTTTTGCTCTGACCGTGGGTTGCAGAAGGTTTAGTCATTCCCACCAAATTTTATGAACATGCACAAATATGTGGCGCTTTGACCCCAGATGACCCCAAAATGACTTTGATATTTTGTGTGTGTGGCTTTGGTGGTCATTTCTACCAAATATCATGAACCTGTGTCAATCTATGGCGATTTGACCCTGAATGACCACATAATGACCTTGACATTTTTTGTCTTGCTTCGGTGGTCATCATCACCAAATATCATGATCCTGTGGAATTCTATGCCAATTTGACCCTGGATGACCCCAAAATGACCTTGACATTCTTTGCCTCACTCAGGTGGTCATTCCCACCAAATATCATGAACATGTGATCGTGACAATCTAATTTGATCTTTGATGACCCCGGAGACCCCAAAATGACCTTGGCATTTTTTTGTCTTGCTTTGGTGGTCATTCTCATCAAATATCATGAACCTGTGACAATCTATGGCGATTTGACCCTGTATGACCCCAGAATGACCCCAAAATGACCATGACATTCTTTGTCTCATTTAGGTGGTCATTTCCACCAAATATGAACCTGTGTCAATCTATGGCCATTTGACCTTGAATGACCGCAGATGAGCCCAAAATGACATTTTTTGTTTTGCTTTGGGGGTCGTCCATACCAAATGTCATGAACATTCTTGAAACAATCTACATGTATAGTGATTTGACTCTATAGTGATTTGACCCCAGATTACACCAAAATGACCTTGGCTTTTTCTTGTCCTGCTTCAGTGGTCGTTTATACCGTATTTCATGAACCTGCGATAATCTATGGATGACCTTGAATCTCCGGATGACCCTGAATAACCCCAAAACGACCTTGACATTCTTTGTTTTGCTTCCGTGGTCGTTCATACCAATTATCATGAACCTTTGACATGGAGATTTGACCTTGGATCCTCCCAAAATGGCCTTGACATTATTAGGCATATACTGTTTTTACACTGTCCGTACATTCAAAAAAGAGGTACAGCTAGAATGTACCTCATTTCTTAACGTATATAATAAACCACTTGTCTTGAATCACTGAAATTTCAGTGAAGTATGGATCCCTTGCCCCGATACATGTAATATACATAACTTTTGTTACCAGTGTGTAGTTATTTTTTGAGAGAAATGCAAAATTAGTCACAAGGGGGCGTAGTACCACCTTAACCAGTCAATTCGGGCAGACACACTCTTGGGTTCTGGTGGGACCAGGCTAAAGCAAAATGCAGCTTATACAATGTATAAGCATGCTGGCACGATGAAAAAAGAATGAAACAGAATATTGAAGAAAAAAAGCAAGGAAACAAACCCCAACAAATAATAATAATAAAGATGATAATAATTTCACTACTAACAACAACATAAACTTACAACAACAATACTAGACACACTAAAAATATAACATAGAATTTACTTTTTTTAAATGGAGTATAAATGTATATATAATGCACTCAAAATCATGCAAGTTACACTAACGATAATTAAAAATATAAAAGGTAGGTGGCCCGATTGTACCACATGAAGTTTTCTACTTCACACTGAGGCCAATCACCCAAACATTCTTATTCCTAGTTTTGCAGGAGTGGTTTGGACTCGAATGTGTTAAAATCTACCTAGAAACAAATCACAGTGGTCCATAGAAATGTCCAGGCTGGACGTGGTTGAATACCACCAAACTGCCACTATGGACCACAAGAGCCTCATCCCAATGGCATAGTCCAATAACCTCAATTACATAATCATAGTGCAAAATTTGACCTCAAGTTGCAGAGTATGAGTTTTTGTACCCAAATCTTCAAAGGTCATTCAATGCATGTACAAATGTATTGGGGTTTAAGAACGGTTCCCCTGATAGATGAGCATGTTGTGGATCATAGTGTGCCATGTTTGTGTTTTATACACAAAACATATTTTAGGCCTAAAATTTCACTGTGGTTATAATGTGAAAAACATGAGCTTTCTCCTGCTACCAAAATTTGCATTTTGGGGGTGGGGGAATGAGGCTGTCAATCAGGTCAATCACCTTTAAGTGCTGTATTAAGCATACCATGTGTGTGCGACAAAATACTTGCATTTATTGAAATCTTTGGTCAATGAATTGATCGGGGTGTGGGGGTGTGTGTGTAAAGGAGTGACCCCGATTTGGGTGGGATTATATCTGCAAAAAGTCCCCTTTTAGGAGGTAAAACTTGAACTGTGTGTGTTTTGCCCAGTTGGCCAATAATTACCCCCAGCGGACACACACTCCTACAGGTGAGGTGGGTGGGTGGGGTGGGTGCTATGTGATTGGGGTGTGGCTACAATGTTTATCTAGTAATGTTGCCTCCGGGTGTTGCCTACATTGTACTTTTGTACACTGTTGTAAGATTTGAAAACGATACAGTATACACATGCTTCTGTAGAACCAAAGCTAGACAAACAGTTATGTTCTATATAAAGCTGTTTGCATTTGATACTGATTGTTATAGATTTAATATAATGCAAAGTCCAGATCTCTGCTAGATAAAAGTTAACAGTTGATCAAGCCTTCAGATTTATATAGTATGCCTGTCTTTTCAGCCACTTACAAAAAAAGCATTAAGAATTATTGTTCACAACATTTGGTTACTATTACCGTACTGACGCGAGTATAGTCCCACCTTCGAGTAAAGTCCCACCCCCAAATTTTCGAAAAATTGATAATTTGTATTCATGTCAAAAAAAAAAAAAATTGAATTTGAATGCATTTTGATATCATTAATAGAGTATGACATGAATGCAAATTATCAATTTTCATATTAAAAATACAAAACATCTTGAAATTATTTTTTTTTATTTTTTAGGTCAACCATGAATGATCCTAGCATTTAGGTCTAGGTCCAGGGACACTACAAAACCTTTTTTTTTTTTTTTTTTTTTTTTTTTGAAATTGAGTATAGTCCCACCCCCAATTTTGAAAAATGTTCACCCAAAAAGCGGGTGGGACTATACTCACGTCATCTGGTATATAAAAATATATGTTGTTCAAAATATTGAATTGAGGGAATTGTACTGTACACTACTGTAACAGCTCTGTGTAGTGGTCTACAGATTACAAAATCACTATAACAATAGAAACAGTGCTTAGTAAAATAGCCATGCTCAGAATCATAAGCAAGATCAGATGATTTACTTCAAGAGCTTGGTACTAGTTGTTCAACATGTATCTGCTGACTGAATCATTCAGTTGTATTTAGATGACATAGTTCAGCAAATAGAATTTACACAAATGCAAGCTCTTGATACATAATTTGCGATGCCACATTAAATCTGGGGCTGGGCAAAAAAGACAATATTCCCACAATTATATTTGAAAGCTTAACGGGAAAACAAAATCACGAAGAAGAAGCTACAATGTATTTCACCGCAGATCCTTTTTTTGTTTTTGTGAAAATTATTTTTTGATTGTTTTGTTTTTTATTACCGTACCTTATTTGTTTGTGTTTGTTTTTCAGCTATGGCTTACAAAACTGGATGTAAATTATAAAGCTTTTAAGAGTTTGAGAAAATTCCTCAGCAATACTACAGAGCAAGTTTTGCAAATTGTGTGCAAGGTGTTTAAAACGAATTGTTGTTGAAAAACAATGGCTAATTAATAGTAATTAATACACACATGAGCAGCTGATGATGGGCTAGTCACAAAAACAATATACAGAATGAGCGCGTTCATGAAGCTTCTAAAATTCCTATTCCTAACAAAATATACACATTTTTCACGAGGGGTACAGGACTGTTACATGCACAATAATCTATTTGTAGGTCTACATGTATTTGTTTTGATTCCACAGGATACAGTGACATTTGAAACACAAATTGTTCTGAAGAAACAAGAAAAAATCTAAAACCAGGAGAGCAAGATGCAGATATTAATAAAGGCCCATTCAGTGATTTGCTCATCCGGACGATCGTAAAAATCATCAAAATTCAGATTTTGGTACCTTTGTCATTGTCATAGATGTGCTAACATAGCCTGCGAGTTGTTCAGCCGAAAGCTGTGTATTTAAGACAAAATAAGGGCTCATATTGAAATACCCTACCACGTTTTCACACAGAAAGAAGGCAGGATTCCCCTCGCTAGGCGCGCGCCTCAGGAAAGCTCGGTCATAAAAGCGGATGGATTATATGCATCAGTGATACACCCTGCCCAGGATTTTAACAAAGAAGGCTAGCACAGGAAAGCTGCAGGATGGCGCACACCTTCCTGTGTAAGGGAATTTCAATATGAGCCCTAATAAGACATTTTACACGAATCTGTAATTTAGATACTGACAGTATAATTGTATTTGAATGGGGCTTCAACTTTGTCAGTACTGCTGTTTTCTTTGTTTTTTGCAAATTTGTCATTTCAAAAATACCAAATGACAATTTGAATGACTTATCCTTTACTTTTAAGTTTAAGCAATTTATAAACAATTTTAATTTTTTCACACTTGCGCTGGGATCACTGAATGGGTCTTTAAGATGTGTTATATGAAATGAATATTTGCCAGTACATTACCTGTCATAGAGCCAGGCTTTACTTAGTGTTGACAAGTCTATCTCTACCTTGCCACTACTTGTAGTAGTGTATGTACTATTGCCACTGCTTAGCCTTCGTGAGCAAGTAAATGAAAAACATCCCATTATTTTTTTGATAGTTAACTGATCGTTTTTCTCTGCAGCTCTAGATATAATTTATTAGATTTATCAATTTGTTTACTAATTACTACAAAGGGAGTGACATCACTGAATAACAATTGGCAAACCATCTGGCTTGAAATAAATTCATTACTAATACCGGGGTCTATGACTATGTTGCACCTTAGGGGTTGGGAGTAAGGCCTCAACATGTAGCTGCTTTCCTGAAAATGTGGCAAAATAAAATATATAAAAAAATAATAAAATTATGATATTGTTTAAAACAAAAAAAACTTGCACAGAAAATAAAAATATAATATAAAACTATAGTTTAAAATTTATGGCAATCCTCGTTCTTTTAGATCACCCGGCACCCACTATTCATAAGTCAAATTAAACTTTTGCATCAAGACTCAACATATCTTTTACAGACTGTAGAAACATACCTCTACATCTAATTCCATTGAACAAGTTTAATTTTGTTCGAAATCTCACATTTTTATCACTAGTTCTGATTTAAACAGGTAATGTGCACTGTGCAGCTTAGGGGCTTAACCCTAACCTCCACCGTGATATTTGGCTATTTGGTCGTGATATTTGGCTTGAAAAAATAATGTACCGGGTACCGGTATACATGTATGTTTTTGAGAAATGTCCCTAATTTCTATCACACTTTCCACTCATCTGATTATTTTCTGTACTAGCTATGAAGCAGCAGCGTAGCTGGGATTTTTTCCAGGAGGGCAAGCCTGTAAGGGGCGGGGGCCCAAATCCACCAAATTTCCCTGCAGTTGGGGGGGGGGCCCAAATAGACAATTTTTGCCAGGCTTATTGATAATAATCGTATGGTATTGCATATCATATGGATTCCTCATCTCTCTGCCCCTCCTCTCCCTCACTCCCCCTCTCTCTCCTCTCTTTTTCCTCTTTCTCCCTCCTTTTTCCTCTTTTTTCCTTGCACTGCCCAAATAGGCAATTTTGCCAGGGGGAAATCCCCTGCCCCCCCCGGCAGCTACGCCACTGCTATGAAGTCTAGCTAGTCTGTACAATACATGAAGTCTGGCTAGGTAGAATTTCAACGCACAACACAGGAATAATTGATTCTCTCGGTCAGGGTTGTTCCATCCATTGCACTTACCCATTTCTCACACTATCTGAAATCATGAAATCCCTATTGGTTTGTACAGGGCAGGGCCTTTCAGTTCCAGCCCATTTTCTCCGCATAGGAGCAGATGATGGTGGATGCGATATCGCTATTTTTGACGTCGCCATTGGATTAACACATAATCATGAAATCTTCACAAACAATTCTAAATTTGTCATGTGGTGTCAAAGCAAAATTATCTTACAGTACCGTACGGTACTCTAAAACCGTTGGGGTTCGACAAAGTACCCCACTGTAAGTACATGTATGTTGTTTTTCAATTTGTAACTGCTAACCGTGTATTTTGAATGGGGCTGTCGGCCTTGTATTTTCGCCAGCCTCGAACGTCACATGTTGAGTGTCCTATGCCGCCTGCATAGGAGAGTGTGCAGTAGAGCGCCCTCACTTGGCTGAAAAATGCTTGAAATTTCAGCCTCTCTGAGCTTAGTTTACAAATGATAATATAACAATATAAAAGTTTGTTTAGGCCAAATAAAAAAACAAGTTTGTATCCCGTAGTGCGCGCATTTTGATTTTTTGATGGCTTATTTTGTGCATTTAATTTTTTTTTCATTCTTTCAAAGAAAAAAACAGAAAAATCGCAATAAATAATGTAGAACACCACTGGGTAAACATTAAATGCTACACAAAACATCAAACGAGCATAGTGAAAAAACAAAACGGATGGTGTTGCTTGTATGCAAACCCAAGCCCATGTGTGTGAATTGTGCATCATTTCTTCATAATTGTTGTTTTTACACCAAATCTATATTTATATTAAGATTCATTGATGTCTTGCCTTTGCGCGAATAATTACAAAGTTATTGCACTTTTACTACATGCATGTCTGAGAGTACACTACACAGCTACCTTAACCTTGACTCAAACTTGAGTATGTACAATGTAAGTAGGTGTTTAATCTTGATGCAAAGGATATGACAATACAAAAAAAAAAATTCTAGGCTCACAAATATCTTGATCAAGTTCCGCTGTTGTCGTCAATTTTATGCCATTCAATTCAAATAATTTATCACTAAATACTAATTTTCTCATTTCATAATAAGTAACATTCTTTTTCCATACAAATCAACATCTTGAGATATTTGATTCTTGTTTCAAATTTGTGGTTTTGAAGTACAGTACCGGTACCGTACATTATTTGTTTTTATTTTATTTTCTAATTTATTAGATCTTGAGACTTCTCTGCGATGACATTTTTTCAAAGGGGTGACAATCTTTTGGTGAAATTATCCTGAAATCTACTTACTCATCAAACGCTTCTTCAAACCACTCCGATTCATCATCACTACTCGCATGAATGGAAATGAAGCCAGAATTTGTTCTGTGAATAGTAGCACCCTGCTCTGGAGCCGGAGGTGTACCACTGTCAAATCTCTCCTTAAACTCTTTCCATTCTTTCTTTAATTCATCGATTGATGCCAAGAGTTTCTCAATCTTTTCTCTTCTGTCATCTCTGCCAGCTCTCAAGTGATGCACTATCATTGCACTTCCAGCTCCGACAATTAGACCTACACCAAGAGCTGGTAACACATGCTTCATTTGGATATTACTAGGTGTCGACATGATTGATTTCTACCTGATGTTGATTGTAAAAAATGTGAGGAAACGTCTGCACAACAAATTAACAGTTTATTTTCTTGAATTTCGTCAAAATACAGCGATACAAAGTTGTGTCTCGTATTTGTACCGATGATCATATTTTGTTTATTTTGGTTTTGCACATTGGATCAGATTGGGTTGCCAGCTTGATTTAGATTTCGCAGCACTATCCACCCACACCAAACTAAAATCACCCGACTGAAATCGAGCTTTTTGCTGAGGGTGTTTCTTTATAGACTTCTCCGCCTGTCTCCGCGTCCACTTGCCCATTTCCTTTTTACATAAAACTCTGATTTGTATTAATTTGTGTGCAATTGATAGCTTTTCACATCTGATCTGTTTGTTAGCTTAAAAGGGCATTTTATGATCCACAGCGTCAGTATCATCCCCCCACTTTTCTCAAAAAAAGTTAAGATTTTTATATCACTGGAAACCTCTGGCTACACATTGTACAAATTATTTCTTGCAGATCAATTCGTTTTGCAAAGATATCGTGAAATTTGAATTTCGTTCTGGTATACCCTGAGACGATATTCGTCTCAGGGTATACCAGAACGAAATTACAACACATTGTCTATGGAGTAGTGTAATAGCTTGTAATACACATCATGTATAACTCGCAAAAAATCGGAATCAACTGAAATTTTGGGAATAAGCTTTTTTCGTGGATGATCTACTGAAAAAATGTTATAAAAAAGAGGATGCTAGGATCACGAAATACTCCTCGGGCTTTCGCGATCAATAAACTGTATTGTTCAGTATTGAAGTGAACCATTTAATGCAAGATATGTTGCATATAATAACATAAACATACGCCTACTCAGTTTACTTTTACTGTGGCACTAGTACTAGGCCTAATCACATACACTCTTGCCATAAAGAGACTATTGAACACTTTAATTTTAATAAACATCCGTTTATTTTACACCCATTGCATTTCAAGTTGTTTTTTTGCATTTTATGAAGAAATGCAGAGAGAAGGGACAAATCTTCTCGTTAGATGGTGCATGGTGGCATCGGTATCAATGTAGCTATTTATAAAGGTACATAATACCGAATAGCTACCAATAGAACAAGAAGATTTGCCCCTGAGTTATTTTGCATACCACTTTGTCAATTTTTTTCTCTCAAGTTTTTTGCAAAAAAACGCAAATAAAAAAAAATGCATGATGGGTGTTGTACCCCCTTAACGGAATGTGTTCATCATGATTAATATTTTTATCTATCACAATTTGACTATGCCGTATGTATAGCCATAGTCTATGCAGCCATGATTGCTCTATTGTATTTAACGGGTTCGTCAGATGAATCACTTATGGACAAATCAATATCAAAATGTTCAGAAGAGTACTCTGGAGAATCTTTTCGACCATATTGTCATATTTGTAAGACTAAAAATATAATGCTATGTCTTTATTTATTTATTCTTTCTTTAGGCAGGGTAGCCCCTTCAATGTTAATACACTGATTTCCAAGGAGGCCCTGCAGCAAAAAGTATAAGATTCTTAAACAGAGATTAAAAACAATTTAAAATGATAAAATTACATACAAGTACATCGATTATATTAATTATGCTACAATTATAAAATTACATAACAAATACACAGATGTTCTTATAATAATGTAGATGGAATAAACAAATT
This sequence comes from Amphiura filiformis, assembly GCF_039555335.1. Taxonomy (NCBI): domain Eukaryota; kingdom Metazoa; phylum Echinodermata; class Ophiuroidea; order Amphilepidida; family Amphiuridae; genus Amphiura; species Amphiura filiformis. Next base: position 61,332,109 of record NC_092632.1, read on the forward strand.
TATGAAGTAAGAATCCTATGCTTAAATTGATAAAGACTCATGGATTCATAATTACATTTTATATCAGCAGAAAGACTGTTCCAAATTTTGGCAGCACGTGAAGTAAAAGTCCTTTTCCCTGCATTAATATTCCATGCTACTTCATGGAGATTAAAGTTGGTTTGACTCCTGGTACCTTTAGAATGCATGCTATACATGAAATTGAAATGAGATGAAATGTAACTAGGAGCCATACCTTTAAGGCATTTGAATATTAGAACCAACATTTGGTTAGTCCATCTATCATTTAGTTTGTTCCATTGAAGGATACTCATCATATCATTAACAGGTGTTCTAATATCAGCAGATAAGATAATGCGAGCTAATCTGTTATGCAGAATTTGAAGAGAGTTTGAAAGCTCAGTACCACAATTAGACCAAACAGAGCTACAATAATCAAAGTTTGGCATGACAAGTGCATTAGCAAGCATGATGAGAGTATCTCTTGGAACAAAATATTTAATACGTCTAATAATACCACAACGCTTGGAAATACATGAAGACATTTTGTTAATGTGATTTGACCAAGACAAGATAGGGTCAAATGTGACACCAAGGTATTTGTATTCATCTACACGCTCAATGTTATCATTATCATAATATATGTGAACATTATTGAACTTTTCCAATGTATGACGAGTACCAAAGACCATAAACTTAGTTTTCTTAACATTTAAAGTAAGATTGTTACTTTTGAACCAATCAGCAATATGATCAAAGTTAGTCTGAAGTTCTGATTGAAGAGTAGAAGGGTCATTAGCAGTACAAAGAAGTGTGGTATCATCAGCATACATAGTACATTTACAATTAACAGTATCAGGTAAGCTATTTACAAAAATGATAAACAGAAGCGGACCAAGTATTGACCCTTGAGGAATTCCAATGTTGATGTTTTTAAAGTTAGACAGTGTGGAATTGATATTTACAGCTTGAGCTCTATTATTAAGATAAGACTTGAACCACTCTAATACATTACCTCGAACACCATAACAATACAGTTTCTCTATCAAGAGAGAATGGTTTACACAGTCAAATGCCTTTTAAGATCAAGAAAGATTGCTCCAGTAGCACGTCCACTATCCATATTATTCAGTATATAATCTTCAACATCTATAAGAGTAGTTGTAGTAGAATGATTTGTACGAAAACCAGACTGATTATCGGAGAGAATACCAGAGATTGTAAGATATGAATAAAGTTGATTGTGAACAGCTCTTTCAATAATTTTTGATATAAGAGGTAAAACAGAAATAGGTCTATAGTTTCCAACATCTAATTTGTCTCCAGCTTTAAAGATTGGAGTAACTTTGGCCAATTTCCAATTTGTTGGATACATAGATGTACAAAGAGATAGATTGCAAATATAAGAAAGAGAATGACATATATAAGGTGCAGCAAGTTTGAGAAGTTTGACACTAATATCATCTATACCAGAAGCTTTGTTGTTAGGAATATCACAAATTTGCTTATAAACAAAATCTGAAGTAATGGAATTAAAATTGAAAGAACTATTGGAATCCTTTATATTACTGTTAACATGAACATCCTCAAATTTTTCTGCAAGTGTGGAACCTATTGAGGTGAAATAATCATTAAATACATTAGCAGTTTCTTTGACAGTAGATGTTAATCCATTATCATTTTTAACAGTAGTGGTAGTTGATAACGATTTAGATGGTAAAAGTTTCTTTATTGTAGACCATAATTTTTTAGAGTTATTTACATTATTAGCTATGGAATCAGAATAAAATTTCCTCTTGAGATTAAGACGTAAATTATTAGCTTTGTTACGATACATTTTGGCCATCTGCCAGTCATGAGGTTCATTACTTTTATGTGCTTTAGAATAATAATAATCACGATCTTTACATATAGATAAAAATTCACTTGTTATCCACTCAGGTTGAGAGGTTTTCACACGCTTCTCTTTGATTGGAGCATGAGTATTACATGCTTCATTAAACATTGTTGTCCATGTTTGGAGAGCATCATCTACATTTTCATAATTATTGATTACATTCCAATCTATACTACTTACTGTATTTACAAATTCATGTTCATTAAAATGCTTGAAAGACCTAGATTTGCATATCTTAGGTGTAGACTTGATTTGCTTAATCTTACGTACAACAAAGATAAGATTGTGATCACTAATTCCAAGACTGTGAACACCAGAAGCACAAATAATTTCAGGTCTAGACACAAATGCAAGATCAATAATTGTCTTACTTTTTTCAGTGACACGAGTAAAATCATGAATAAGTTGAGTGAGTTGAGAATGATTAGCAACACGTGAAACTTTTTTAGCATCCGCAGGTTTAGCTACATCAAGATTAAAATCACCTAAAATAATAACATCATCATAATTAGAAGAACAATTTTGAAACATAGCATCAATTTTATCAACATAGTCAGCCTTGGCATCAGGAACACGATATATAGTACCAACAATTATTGGTTTAGTATGTGGAAGACAAATTTCTAACCAAAGAGCTTCAACTTCATTTATATTCAAGTCACTATTTACACGATAATTCAAACTATCCTTGACATAACAAACGATGCCACCATGGGTATTGTATACTCTATCAATTCGACACAAGTTATAACCATTAATTTTGACTTCACCATCATCAATATCATCTGTAAGCCAAGTTTCAGTTATACATAAAATATCAATTTTGTTGTCATGAAGCAGAATATTAAGGTAATCTACTTTGTATCTTAAACTTTGTACATTAAGATGAGCAATTTTCAGACCTTTATTGAGAACACATTTGAGATCAATAAATGGCTCATTACAAAAGGAAGTTCATTTGTACATGTCCTATAGAAACATGAATTACACCAGTAGGAGCCATTGTTATTATAATCAGTGACACAATTAATATGAAACATCAATGAACATTGAATGCATGAAATGGTTTGATGAGATGGGATTATCTTACAAGTACAATTACCACATATATTGTTAGTACTTGAGACAGGATGATGAGATGATTGAGATGAATGAATGGAATTGATGGGATCAGTGTCTCAAAGCCCATGGCAGTTTCAAAAACGAATGCCATAGCAGTTTTTCGTCATTTTTTACCCCAAAAAATCACATTTTAACCTATTTCTTTATTGAATAGAAACTTCATATTTGTTGTGCAGAACACATGACACATGGATCTATGAAAACAAATCATCACTTAATTCAATACATTTCATTTATCGGTGAAAATGGCATTTTTGGAGGATTTTTGTCCAGTTGACCAAAAAGTGTAACTTTTACATGGGAATTTTCAATTTTGTTTTGCAAAATGACTGTATGTGCCTCATGGAAATGGCAGCCTGGAAAGTATTAATTTATTAAGATGGATGTTTGGATGAAAAATGTCAATTACAACATTTTTCTGTTTTTATATTTTCCCCCAAACCTCACCCTTCCCCACACACACCTCGAATGGCAACATTTGCGAGTCGTTCGAAATAGAAAATCTTTAAACCAAATATATTTACAAAGTTTGGCAACGCATCAATACTTTATTGACCTTTGACCTATTAATTGTGTTTTTAATTTATACTAAATCAAACTTGCAGATTTTTTTATATTTTATTATTATTTTACTTTTTTACTTAATTTAAATGATTGTCTTATATGTTTCGTTAAATAAAAATGTATATTAGCAGTATAATAAAACATTAATTGGTCAAAAAAATTATTTTATAAATCAGAATACAGTAACACTCCATATTGAGGTCACTAAAATAAGGAAAGGTCACAATTGGGTGTCGTCGGCTGAAGTTCGGAGTTTTGGACCAGAAAAAGGCAGAAAATAAATCATTCAAAATGCCGTATATTTTCATTAGTACGCAGATCAGACTGGTGAGTTTAATGTGGATCGTAATGGTCAATTGATGTATACTGTCATGTATGTAATATTATAATAAACCTTCTTCTTCTTCCTTCAGTAAGTCAGTGGACAAGCGGCTAGGGGACGCAGGGTAACCTTGTCAATCAAATACTTCATCTATTGTGTCCAATACTTAATCCGATAAGTGATCGATGTATATCGATATAGGATCAAGATCATGGAATTAAGCTACGGCGGCGCGCTTTCATACTTTACGAGGTGATTCAGCCTGAGACCATAATGGTCTCAGGATTCAGCCAGGTACTGTAGTACCGTACCTGGATTCAGCACTCAACAACAAGTTGTCATGACTTAATTTATTCTTTATGATTACGATTTAAAAAAAATAATAATAAAAATATAAACAAAATAATGATAATATTATAAGAATATAAGGTATATAAATTTTTTTATTAAAGAAATTAAACATTTTTTTTATCATTATCATAGGCCTAAATATGAACTCGTAACGTTATACATTATATATATCCGCACGAACAGCATGACTATAGCTTGTCATAAAATGTAGGCCTAACTTGAATACAAATACCAATTCAATTTAGCAGAAAAATGTCATATTAAAATGCGCTTTGTGATGTTTTATTTGGTTCAAACTAAGCACTTTAATAATTCTCAAATTGTTAATACAAATAGGAATGCGTCTTTTGAGTATAGGCCTAATACATGTTTATTAGTTTTGCAATATTATTTTTGTTATTATTTATATATTGTGTTATTCAGTTTTGAATTATGTTCAATTATCCCATGCAGCAAACACAAAATATTTTCGAGTTTCGACATCATTCGCAAAAGGTTAGAAAAGGTTGCCAGAAAATGTTTAAATGTCGGGTTATACCATGGAGGTATACCTCCCAGGCTTCCCGTTAGTGTGCGTCATTGCGTCCAGACGCGTATTTTACAAATTTGGACGCAAGTTCACATGGCTAATCAAGTATTTTGCGTCCATGTGGACGCAGACAAAACTTCAAAATTTAATCATTAATTGATGATAAAAATAAGAAATTGTTTTATTTTTACAATAATAAAAGCCCCAAAATTTGACCAACCTGCTAAGAATTGAAGTAAATTCTGCAATATTTGTAAATGCAACGTCAGGAAATCGTGCACTTTTTGCATGCTTTACGTCGCGATCGCTGTTTGATGGGGAAAGTCCCAATTGATGCAATTAATTGTTTGTTTACAAAGCATGCTGCACTGACGACGTGCAGTTAATGTTTATTTAGTTATTTATCACAACCTGACAATATTCAGTTTTTAATATTTTAAGTTTATTTTTCATAAATAATCTACGTTTCCTTTATTAGTATTATTGTTACGATGAATAAAAGCATTTTTAATGATAAAATCCAAACGATAACCCTTTTTTTTTTTATTTGTGGCAGCGTGTGTTTTAGCTTTTATAGCATCATCAACAACACGTGGATCAAGTAAAAGTAAAACCGGAAGTAAAAAAGTACGAAAATTTGCTAAAGATTGACAGACTTTGCGCATGTTTTTGCAGCTGTTTCTGACCATGTTTCGGACAAAAACTGATGCAGAAATGAGAAAAATTATCATTGCGACTGGAGGTGGAATATCACGGCGAAAATTTTATTTTAACAATCAACATTTGATGAGGTAGACCCGGGGTACGTGTGTTAGCAACGAGGGGTTGCCGCTATGCGTTTCCGGTATGATTGATCGTGAATTTCAGATGGACGCACAAAAATCTGTCTGGACGCAAGTTTTTTCAATCTTGTCAGCAAACTTGCGTCACACATGACGCACATTTTAAAATCCTTAACGGGAACCCTGATACCTCCATGGTTATACAAAGGGTATGTAAAGGGAATTAAACTTTTTCATAACATTCAAAAACATTTTTTTTTATAATTTACTGCAAATATTCTCAAACATAATCATTATTTTAGTGACAAAATATTTGGCAAAAAATGTTTGCATAAAATATTTTTCAATAACATTTTGAAAACATTTAAAAATATTTTTGTAGTGTGTTTCCATACAAAACGTTTTAAAATGTTTTTATGACCTTTATTTAACCCGACGTTTAATGTTATTAAAACGTTTTTACCGAAACCCAAAAATATAGGCCTAACCTGTTTAAAACGTTTCTGGGTCCTCTGGGGATAATTGCCTATCGATTGGATTGATCATGGATATAAACGTATTGGTGATGTCATAAGATTAAAGGCCCTTTCAGTGATTTCACAGGAACATTAAAAAAAATGGAAATTTGTCAGAGTTGCTTAGAAATAAAGAATAAGTCTACAGAATTTCATTAAACCACTTTTCCCCTGAATGCATCGACAAATTAGTCAAAAAACAGAAGCTTTAGAAAGGTTTTCTACTTCAACTCAGATCGACTCGAGAAAATCGAGATTTTCGTGACAGTGCGCCACCAATCGACTGGAAAAACTTCCTAGTCCAGTGTTTCTAACACGGGGAAGTAGAGTCTAAATTGATTTAAAACAGACGCTTAATTTTTGTAGTAGAAAACAAAATAAGCAATTAAAGGTCACCGAGGCAAACTAACGGTCAATTCAAATATGAAAAACAGTTAAAATTGTGTATTTTGTTTAAAATAGTAGCTACTGATGTAATAAGTAGTAGAAACAATACGCAAGCCGCATGGTACGGTGGAGAGTGAGCTTCTTTCGATCTCGAGTCGGACTTTTGTACTGTCAGTATCAAAAGTCCAGAATCATGCAAATGCTTTATTTTGTCTAAAATACACGGCTTTCGACCGAACCACTAGCAGGCTATGTTAGCACATCTATGCCAATTACAAAGGTACCAAAATCTGAATTTTGATGATTTTTACGATCGTCCGGATGAGCAAATCACTGAATGGGCCTTTAACTTTGGTGGACAATAGAATAACCATTGATTGACAAGGTTACCCCTGCATCCCCTAGCCGCTTGTTTTTAAACAGGTTAGGCCTATATTTTTGGGTTTTGGTGTTGGTAAAAACGTTTTAATAACATAAATGTCGGGTTAAATAAAGGTCATGAAAACATTTAAAACGCGTTTTGTATGTTTTCAAAATGTTATTGAAAATATTTTCTGCAAACATTCTTTGCCAAATATTTTGTCACCCTATGTTTGAGAATATTTGCAGTAAGTTATCAAAAATGTTTTTGAATATTCACCTCGTAAAGTATTAAAGCGCGCCGCCATAGCTTAATTCCATGATCTTGATCCTATTTTTATCGATATACATCGATCACTTATCGGATTAAGTATTGGACACAATAGATGGAGTATTGGATTGACATGGTTACCCCTGCGTCCCCTAGCCGCTTGTGTCAGTGGCCTTTTCGCCTGGACTGGACCTGGTCCTGGTTCCATATACACGGGACTAGTCCGAATAATCAGACCCAGAACAAAATATTACCGTATTGGTCCGAGTATAGTCCCACCCGTTTTTTATGTGAAAATTTTTCACAATTGGGGGTGGGATTATACTCAATTTCAAAAAAAAAAAAAAAAAATATATATATTTTTTTTATTTTTTTTAAGTTTATTTTTTCGGTTTTGGAGTGTCCCTGGACCTAGACCTAGATGCTAGGATCATTCATGGTTGACCTAAAAAAAAAAAAAAAAAAAAAAAAAATTTCAAGATGTTTTGTATTTTTAATATGAAAATTGATAGTTTTTTTCATGTCATACTCTATTAATGATTTCAAAATGCATTCAAATTCAATGCATTTTGAAATCATTTTTTTTATTTTATCCTTGAATGATCCTAGAATTTATTTTTTTAAAAATACAAAATATCTTGAAATTTTTTTTTTTTTTTATTTTTTTTTAGGTCAAATTTGAAAGGCGTCACTCTACATCTTATTATTTTCAAAATTGAAAAAAAAAACTTTAAAAAAAAAAAAAAATTTTTTTTTTTTTTACAATTTCTGAAATTTTTCGAAAAATGGTGGGTGGGATTATACTCGAACGTGGGACTATACTCGGACGAATACGGTAATTTCTGGGTTAGGGACAGGCATAAAAATAAATTTCAAATTAATTCTATGAACATGAATTGTTGTTTATTGGAAGAGAGAACTTCTCAGAAACAATTTGACACCAAAACCAATCTTCTACTGTATTGCTGAGTGAAGTTATGACGAAATTACTGTCGGAACATTGGGCCATTTTCTCTGATAAGACTTACCATAGCCTAGGAGTGCATGGGGGACTTGATAATTTTTGTGCCCCCCTGTCAATTTTTTGTTTTCACAGTAATTTACTCTAATTTTTGTTGAATATTATTTATATTTATCATTTTCAACACATCTGTGAAATTTTGTATGAAAATTCAAATTTTAAGGTGGTAAAAAAGTGATTTTTGTGCTAATTTTGGTCAAATTTTGCCATTTTTGGCCATTTTGGGCCCATTTTAGGCAAAAACAATGATTTTTCCCAAGCGATAACAAAAAAGTGCTATCTCCCAGCAAATAAGTAAACTGGAATTATTATGTGAAAAGGATGAAAGTTTTTGTCAAACCATGTTTCCCTTTTGTCAGAAGATGAATTTTGGGTCAAAATAGAATTTTTTCCCAAAAATGCCCTTTTTTGACCAAAACGGTGATTTTCACCAAGGCATATCTCCCAGAAAAAAATATTCAAAAGTGAAGTCAGTGTTGCATTCTGCTTCCTAAAGCATTGAATCTGTTGTCAATGTAAACTAGAGCATCTGAAACAGATTAATTTTGGTTTTATTCATCATTTTCTCCAAAAATGGTGTTTTCAGTGGCACAAAATGGCACAGATTTACATAGGGCTTTATTATCAAGTAAAATAAATAGTAGGGTTGGGATTTTCGGGTAATTTTGTGCCCGGGTAGACGGCGGTACCCGTTTATTTTTCGGGCGGGTACCCGGGTACCCGAAATTTAAAATTTTTTTATTTTTTCGGTTTTGTAGTGTTCCTGGACCTAGACCTAAATGCTAGGATCATTCATGGTTGACCTAAAAAAAATTTTTAAAAAAAACATTTAAAAAAATGAAACACATGGTCCTACTTCACAGTTTTTTAATCCCCTATTCATGTTGCGTGAATCACTCTATTTCACAGTATTTGTGGACCATCCTTTTGTCTTTTTGATACTTGAGTATTTGGACAAGCGGAACAGTTTTGACAGGCCCTTTGTCTACCTCTCTGTTTGTAAACAAACGAGGAGGTCGAAAATGTCCTCCTCGCCGAATACGAAAGTCAGCGTATAAATAGTACGGCACTAACACGGGACGTTGTCGTTGTCGTTGAAAAGTATTCTGAAGAAGAAGTCAGTGCCTCCCTCATATTATGTATGAGTATTATCGCACTGCGTACAGACAAGCTGTACTTATTTTTTCAGTGATTCAAGACAAGTGGTTCATTATATATAATGTTAAGAAATGAGGTACATTCTAGCGGTACCGCTTTTCTTATCATAATTTATAACATACCGCTTGTCTTGAGTCACTGAAATTCCAGTGTAGTAACTAGATTCCTTGCCCCTATAACATACATAATTTTTGTTACCAGTATGTTATTATTTTTTGAGAAAAATGCAAAAATAGTCACAAATTTATCAAGGGGTGTAGTACCCCCTTAACATTGAGAAATTCCTAACATTATATCTCACAAGAAAGGTCTTGTTGTCAATTTACAGGAATGTGGACCTACCATATGTGGTGATGAGTATTCTGATCCAGAGCTAATGGAGTTTTTGGGAGCAAAATTAACCAAGCAACTAGGCAACAATTTGTAAGTAGTATTGTTTGTTTTAAACCATATAGGTTGTAACAAAGGTGGTATTGTTTGTTTGTTTTAAACCATATATAGGTTGCAACAAAGGTACATGTTTTATTTAGTCCTGCATTTCCTGGCAGCAGATGCCCCTTGTATCCAGCATTTGAATTCTTTCCGAGGCAGGAATCTGAAATTATGACACAACGATGCTTGAGATTTGGTTCTCAAAGATTTTGTACTTAAATCAACAAATATCACTAACTAAATCACCCTATGAAGATGACAGTATGTGTGTGGGGGTGTGTGTGTGTGGAGGGGTGTTGCTTTAGTAAACAGTATATGTGACTCAATCTGGTCCAAGGCAGCAACTTTGAAACTGAGATATTAAGGTAAAAATATGGAGTAAAAAAACAATAAAATACATAAGAAAATAGGCATCAAAAACTTCATAATTTTAGAACCAAGTATGCTAGACTTTTGGTGTTTTCAGTAAATGATAGCCTATTGTAATATAATGTAATAATTACAGTAACTCAATTTTCGAAATTGCCTCCTTTGGCCCCCATGAACCAGATCGTGTCACATAAATGTAAAACTGGGACACACACATCGACATCTCTGCTAATGGAAGATACACAGCAACTGTGGATGTTGTGGGCTATGTTTATTTGCAGAATAAAGATACTTCATAATTAGTATCCTTTATTCTGTAATTTAAGTGAATATTTAAAAGTTAAAGGAGACGATCCTGTATAAACATTGATCGGAGTGCCCACTGCCCATCTCTCTTTCATTGGCGATTGGGCCAGACTCCTCCATGTAATGTTGCTATAGGGGGATCGCTACACCTCCTCCACAGCGAGTCTGTGACCTCCCCAGCATTTAAGAATGACGGTACCCATTTATACACCTAGGTGGAGAGGAGTAATCAAGATAAAGTGCCGTACTCAAGGGCACAACACGATGGCATTGCTGGGGCTCGAACCCGCAACCTTCCGATTATGAGTTGGAGCCTGTTCCGCTCGGCCACCGTGCTCCCTGAATATTTAAATCAAATCATTTTTACCCTTGATGGCTGTCCAAACTAGTGAACCAAAATGACATTGTCGTATAAATAGTTTAATCTGGTTGCAAGTGAGCCTGGCTTATTTCTAGGTTTAAATTTGTCACAAGTGCCCTTTTCAATTAGGCCTGTATCAACTTTGGAACTTAACAATATTGGAGTTACAAGACTTACAATATCCTTACGTGCCTTCACTATGGAATTACTTACCAGAAGCCATTATCAAGTCCACTACCCTTCAGGCCTACAAATTGGCTGTCCAATCTCACCTCATTTAGCCAGCATCCTTGTGTAATTTCCCTGTTTCTTTTTTGTTTGCGTTATTTGTCTGTTTAGTATGTTTTTGTATCATTTTATGTTTTTATTTATTCTCTTTGTTTGATTTTTGTGTTATGCAAACCAATCAGAATCATTAAAACCTATATGTGGTTAGGGGCTGTGCATAATTATGAGCCCTGGGGAGGGTAAAATTGGGGGGGAGAAATTGTTGGCGTGTCGAAAGGGGGGGAGCAATTTTGGCAAGCCGACAGGGGGCCAAGCAATTTTTGGCACACATTCTTTGGACGCCTTTTAAATAAAAGGCTTAGGAAAACTGTACAGAAACGCTTAAATATGCAATATGCAAAAATTGGGATCCAAAAAAATTGGCATGTGTAAAGGGGGGGCAAAGATTTTTTAGCGGGCCGAGAGAGGGGGGCAAGCAATTTTTTGGCAGGTCGAGAGGGGGAGCAAGCGATTTTTGGCGAGCCGTTTGGAAATTTTACCCCCCCGGCTCATAATTATTGCACAGCCCCTAACCACCTATAGGTTTAAATGATTCTGATTGGTTTGTGTCAAGGTAATGAGCTATATTTAGAAATTATGTAATATGCTGTAATATGCTATAATTAGTGATGATTATTCTAGAAGGGTAACAAATTAGATTATAAGGCCTTTCATGTTGTTGACATTTTTTGTGACATGTCGACAAGAAATAACCATTTCAATGACAGTACAAATTGACAATAGCAAAATACATCACTGTTAGAATAGTTTAAAAAAAGAATATTGTAAATGAAAAGTGCCCAACTGATGGAGAAATAGTAAGATATGTGTCAATTTCAGGATGACTGATACCTGGCGACTACACAGATATAGTAAGTATGTTTTTATGGATATGAATTGATGATACTACATGTACATGTAGCAAATTATTGCATTTAACACAAGTCTGAGACATCTAAAGAGATGAAAGCAAAACCATGATCAATATTGCAGGACTTTCAGGAAGTTTATACACCAATTGTACATGATTTTTCTGGGATTTAAAGCCTTAATGTACAATTTCCGTCAAATTTTAATTTTGTTATTCTTTATTCAAAATGTTGAAATAATATTAGTAATAACTGACGGGAAGGGTTGATGCCCATTTTAAGTTGAAATAACAAGATAAAGTGAAAAAAACACCCCACTGGTTATTTTGGCTGAATGGCTGTTTAACATGCAGTTCTATGGGAGGACATATCATAATTTTTAAATTATGATAATATGTCGAACTTTGCTCTGTTGACCTACAAAGACAACAGATTTGGCCGATTCCATTTAGGTGCAAGTTGGGACATGTGTAAACATTGCAAATATGCAAAAAAATCAGGTTTGAAACAAATTACCCAATTTCATATTGTAACGGGACCGAGCTTGCCCTAATACTTTTGTAAACGACTGATGGAGAAGACTAGCCTTCTAAACATACAAGTGGTAGCGTAGTATCAAAGACTAGAATTCTCCCAAGACATGTTGAATCAGTGATGCATGAAAGGAGAAGTAACAGGTAAAATGAGACTTGACAATTCTGTTTTATATTTGCTTCTTTTGTTATATCTTGTATTGTTATTTTGCTTTCATATTTGTCTTATCACATCACAATTCATAAATACAAGTAAACACTGGTAAATACACAATCTCTGTTGTTGATCATGACGATATTTCCTTATTTAGGCCTATCTCTTTTAAATCCAAATAAATTACCAATAAATGCTGCCGAAAAGTATATACATGTACTATCTGCTAGTAATCAAGAAGCATAAAAATACAATTTAATCAACAGAATCTCTCATCACATGACATAGTCATAGGCTAGGCCAAGGCCTAGTTGGCCGACTACAGAGTACAGTATCCATTTCTGTACACCTATACGAACTTGCCATGCAACAATGAATGCACACAAAATACAGTGCATAATTTTCCATTGGACTTGTGCATGTGTGCGGGTGTTGCCACTATTGTGGTAGCCAAGCTGCCCCTAGCTCAATATGAGCTCCAGAGTAGGGCGTATTTGCTTTGGTTGGCAGTGCTTACCTTCAAACTGAGTGAAGGTTTGGGTGGACTATTGTCCACCAAGCAATCTGATTAATTTATGCGTTGTGCACGGCCTTTATACTCTCCTGAACGCGCGTTCATGGAACCTTTTGGCGGCTGCGTTCAAAGCGTAGGCTAAGCTCCGTTACTATGGATATTGCGCAGTCACTCCGCGCCAGGCGCTCACTTTCGAATTCAGCCATCTAATAACTAGAACAACTAATAACTAGAACTGCTAGTGTTTTTAAATCAGGAATCAAACTGATGACCCCCTTTTTGACCATGTAAAACATAAAAATACTCACAAATATCTTAAAATTCTACATCCTTAAACAATTACATCTTAAATAATCCAAAGTTTGATCAACAAAAGTCGTTTTTAAGGAAATTTACAATTTTTAGGAAAACTTGTTTACGTTTCACAGACGATTGCTGGCCGGGATTTTTCAAAATGGCAAATCCAAAATTCTGTAAACAACCAGGTAAACAACACAAGAAAAGCCCGAATTTTGTCCTGAATATGTATTCATAGACGGTATGTAATACCTTATTGTTTTCCTGACAAAATTATTTACACAATATTATAAGATCTCTGTACAACTTCTAGCGGAAATAGTGAAATTTGAGGCCAATTTCAGCACGCATACGACATGACAAATTTTCTCTGCCGATTTCCAACACTCGACATCCCGGACGATCGGACTGGTCATCAAATACAAATATTTACAAAAATATACCTTGTGCAGAGCCATGCAATCATTTTTAAATGTATAATAACGATCAAAAACTACCACGAACACGTGAGCATCGTGACTTTTCTCTAAATGTGAATTTGACAAGAGCTAAAATCGGCCATTGACAACACACGGGAGGTAAGCTTAAAAACAGGCCAAAAATCTGAAATCGCATTTTGGCTCTCCGTTTCACTACCCCCTCTTCGAGACTATTTCGTCCCGAAATGTAACATGTATAATTCATTTAACGTAATTACAATAAAAAAATCAGAGCATTTCCTTGACAAAACTTTAACAGTACCGGTAACAAGTAATTCACTCAACCATTGTTTGGTGACAGGCTGACAATAACATTGTCGTGACCTCCAAAAAGTTTTCCAAAATTAATTGGCTATTCGGCAGATTTACAACTATACATTATAAAAGCAACTCTATTTCACATGCAAATTATATTATTATGTTTATAAGTTTTATACAAATCTTTCACAGTATCTCTAGCATATTATTTATCACCTGGTTTTTATGCATACTCTTCTTCACCAATAAAATATTAATTTACAAGAACCATTTAATTCACCTTGGTGCACATTTCTATCAATTTCATTTTCAAATGAACAATACCAGTTTTAATCTTGACTTTCGAGCTAATGAACAGTCTGTCTCTGCATCAAGTTACACAAAACACCAGTTTAACATTTTACATTTTTGCCATCATATGATCAATATTTAAGTTCAGATATTATAAAAGTTCTATATTCCTCAGCGTCCTTTCTTCTGATGGACCTTGTCTTCAGTTCGATATCTTCAACATCTGAGAATCTACATTATCATACCTCTTTTCGCAACTCTCATGAGAAACTGCCAGATTGGTTCACCGTCGATCATGAGAGGAAATGTTGACTGCGCCGCCCTTACATCAATTATGCAAGGTGTAAAGAAACCATACATCATCCAATAAAACATTTGACCTGGTAAATAATAACCATTGACTAGTCAAATATCACTTTTGCCATTCACTCTTGCACCTGAGTTCTAAAAAGTCCTTGAAGACTTTCTCAGTTGGTAATCCACCCAAGAGCGTAAACTTGATTCTCTGTTACCGGCGCGCCTACATATCCTGACATTGCTCTGAAAACATCATGACTGCAATCAGTGAGTCACCGTCGCACCAACCAGAGTTCCAAAATCATAAGATCTGCATAACCGGCCCGTGGTGATGCCTCAACAGTATCAGTAAGAAAACAGATGATGAGATCTAGTTGATTTTCATTTGTTAATCTTCTCAGAGCACATGCCGTAGGCCTATACGACGAAACTTAGCTATCTTCAGTAGATAGCACGTACAGATCTAATGGCTATTCAATGAAGCAACCATTATTGTAGGCTTAAAGTCGATGTCTGTTATTTAACTGTAGCTATCTCCGTCTCCATTTTGTTTTTCTTTATCTGTCTTCGTAATCTGCAATATCTGACATTCAATTCAGAATTAAGGCATGAAATCTCATGTAAAACAACATGAGTGCCCGACAATCAACACTGTCCATTTTTTCCATGGGGATGTCCCCATATCCATCATTCCAAATGATTGTAAGAATAGTTGTGTCGAAATAAAGTGACATGTCTTTCACTTTATCCAAATTAAGAAATCCAGAATATTGCTCTTTTTAAAAGAACAAGAATTTCCCAGAGACAAAACTTGGTCAAAAGATTGGCATGACAATACCGCTGCAGTCAGTAAAGTCATATCAAACTTCTAATCACGTTTTGGCTGAAATAAAATTTCATTCATGAAGTTTTTTTTTATTGGAGGCTGTTCCTCTCAGAGCCGAGTTATTATGATTACATAATAACAATAATGAAAACAATTTTTATATACAGGGTCTACATGTCGAGTATAGACAATCCGCTATAAAACACGTTTATATGATGATGATGTCGGCAAGGCTACCTGACTTCAACTTCATAAAACAGTAATTTCATATTTTAGCGGCAAGGAGTTATCAGTATGCAGTGCAAGACGTCGGTGAGCCCTTTACCGGACTTTATACACCACAAGGATCAATGACTATACGGCGAGGGCTTTTCCGCATATCATTATCCCATAATCACGATAACTTTGTCTCCTTGAATCTTCCTTGTAAAACTATTTACAAATTATATACAATCAGACATTATCACTGCCTGTGTGCATGATAACTGGTCACTCTTCCAGACTCATTCTGATGATGGCAAGTCTCCTGGTGCCAATGAGTTGGTGCATAGGCCTGATCGTGTGCCTATACCATCATGATCATCATCAAGTAGCATAGCTGACTTCTTCCAAAGACTCATCTGAGATGACAACTTTCTCAGAGTGTCGGCGTATTGACCAGATGAATTCCATTCACCTACGCCTATACGGTCAAGTAATACCGTCTGATCATCTGGGGTACATGTTGGTTGGCAGTCTTCCCCATTTATCAAGGGAGTGTCCTGACCACCAGTTAACTGTCTCCTTACAGCTAATCGTCTCCTGGCTCGTCTTCTAGATGATGGAGACTTTCGTGTCTTTCTCCCTTTCTTCTTGAAACTGCTTGAGCATGCCATTTGGCAGGATGTATCATCACAGTCTTTCCCAATTAAGGGAGCATGCGGCCTGGTTAACTTTTTCTGGATCTTTAAGAAAGCTAACCTTCTCCTGGCTCGCATTTGTGATGAGGGAGACTTCAGTGTTCTCCCAGTCTTCTGTGAATCGACTCTTGTAAGTTCATCATCCTTCTCATCTGTATTAGCAT
This sequence comes from Amphiura filiformis, assembly GCF_039555335.1. Taxonomy (NCBI): domain Eukaryota; kingdom Metazoa; phylum Echinodermata; class Ophiuroidea; order Amphilepidida; family Amphiuridae; genus Amphiura; species Amphiura filiformis. Next base: position 61,348,704 of record NC_092632.1, read on the forward strand.
CATCCTGATGCTTCCTGTACTTTTCAGCTTTGTAAAATGCTTCAGTTTCCACTGCAAACTTAATTGCATCATCAAAAGTAACAGGTTTTGCACGCAGGATGTTTAACCGCAACTCGCTTTCTCTGATAGCACTTATGAAGTATTTCTTTGCTATCTCCTGTGAGAAAGGACTTGGTATTGTTGGTAAAGCTAGCTTGACTAACTTCCTGATGTTGTGAGCTAGGTCAGGCAATGACTCTTTTGGGTGCCTTACTCTGTTATTGAGTTTCACCCAGAATAGCTCTTCCTGATTTTCGGTTCCAAACCTCAGGTTCAAACAGGCCACAAGGGAGTGGTAATCACCCCGGTCAGTCGGATCCAAATATCCCAGTACACTCTGAGCAACACCTCTTAGACTAGTTGCTAAACAAATGGCTTTGGTATAATCATTCCATTTATTCCATTCAGCAACAAGTTCGAATTGTATCAAATAGTCTGACCAGGAAGTGGTCCCATCGTAAGTTTGAGGTTTTATTTTCACTCCAGACTGAGTGTCATTACCAGAATGTTTAGGCCTACTTCTCACTGACTCATCACTGTCATGAACATTAAATTCATCACCAGCTAATATTTCTGAGCTGGTATCGGTTGGAGAAGTATCAACACTATCTTCAGTCGTTGCCATAATAAATCGTGAGCCAAAATTTGTTAAAATTTTGAATTATCCTACCGCCAGACACCAGTTGTAACGGGACCGAGCTTGCCCCTAATACTTTTGTAAACGACTGATGGAGAAGACTAGCCTTAGAAACATACAAGTGGTAGCGTAGTATCAAAGACTAGAATTCTCCCCAAGACATGTTGAATCAGTGATGCATGAAAGGAGAAGTAACAGGTAAAAATGAGACTTGACAATTCTGTTTTATATTTGCTTCTTTTGTTATATCTTGTATTGTTATTTTGCTTTCATATTTGTCTTATCACATCACAATTCATAAATACAAGTAAACACTGGTAAATACACAATCTCTGTTGTTGATCATGACGATATTTCCTTATTTAGGCCTATCTCTTTTAAATCCAAATAAATTACCAATAAATGCTGCCGAAAAGTATATACTATCTGCTAGTAATCAAGAAGCATAAAAATACAATTTAATCAACAGAATCTCTCATCACATGACATAGTCATAGGCTAGGCCAAGGCCTAGTTGGCCGACTACAGAGTACAGTATCCATTTCTGTACACCTATACGAACTTGCCATGCAACAATGAATGCACACAAAATACAGTGCATAATTTTCCATTGGACTTGTGCATGTGTGCGGCAAGTCACTTGCACGATAGGCATAGGCGCTTAGGCCAAAACACCGGAGTGCATAACCACCGGTGTTGCCACTATTGTGGTAGCAAGCTGCCCCTAGCTCAATATGAGCTCCAGAGTAGGGCGTATTTGCTTTGGTTGGCAGTGCTTACCTTCAAACTGAGTGAAGGTTTGGGTGGACTATTGTCCACCAAGCAATCTGATCTATTTGCGTTGTGCACGGCCTTTTATACTCTCCTGAACGCGTTCATGGAACCTTTTGGCGGCTGCGCTCAAAGCGTAAGCTCCTGTTACTATGGATATCGCGCAGTCACTCCGCGTCAGGCGCTCACTTTCGAAAAGATTTTGAACATGACGAAATTTAATAACTAGAACTGCTAGTGTTTTTAAATCAGGAATCAAACTGATGACCCCTTTTGACCATGTAAAACATAAAAATACTCACAAATATCTTAAAATTCTACATCCTTAAACAATTACATCTTAAATAATCCAAAGTTTGATCAACAAAAGTCGCTTTTTAAGGAAATTTACAATTTTAGGAAAACTTGTTTACGTTTCACAGAGCGATTGCTGGCGGGATTTTTCAAAATGGCAAATCCAAAATTCTGTAAACAACCAGGTAAACAACACAAGAAAAGCCCGAATTTTGTCCTGAATATGTATTCATAGACGGTATGTAATACCTTATTGTTTTCCTGACAAAATTATTTACACAATATTATAAGATCTCTGTACAACTTCTAGCGGAAATAGTGAAATTTGAGGCCAATTTCGCACGCACGACATGACAAATTTTCTCTGCCGTATTTCCAACACTCGACATCCCGGACGACCGGACTGGTCATCAAATACAAATATTTACAAAAATATACCTTGTGCAGAGCCATGCAATCATTTTTAAATGTATAATAACGATCAAAAACTACCACGAACACGTGAGCATCGTGACTTTTCTCTAAATGTGAATTTGACAAGAGCTAAAATCGGCCATTGACAACACACGGGAGGTAAGCTTAAAAACAGGCCAAAAATCTGAAATCGCATTTTGGCTCTCCGTTTCAATATTATAAGATCGTACGTTATGGCTTTAAAGGTGGATTCAATCGTGCAGGGAACATCGCATTCAATGTACTGTGTCAGTTACTTGGTTGAATAACACAATCACACAATGCTCATCAGACATGTTACACATGTATCATCAGTGTGAGATTGCTATGGTGTTTTTGTTTACCACACATGATACCTTTCTGAACAACTTCTGAAAGAGTTATTTATTGACTTGACTCACTTGAGAAATGAACTAGATAAAAAGTATGTAATTTGCATGATTTTGTGCTTGAATTCATGACCTAAGCTGGATAAATTCATATTTGCAAGCAACTAACATTGATCAGGAGAAATAAGCTAGATATGTAAAAATTAGATCCATATTTCACTAAGGAATTCTCTTTATATTGATAAAAAATACCCAAAAATTTTCCAATTCACATTAAATCAAAACTTTTGATCAGCCAAGTACATTTTTTCACAATGAATGTCAGTTTGTATCATTCATAAAGTATGATACTTGGGCAAATGATAAGGTTAGGTCATGCATGTCCAGGGTGTGAAAAAAATGTTTATTTCACTGGAAGCAAGCAGGAAAGACATAAAATACCTAAATTTCCTGGGAAGGAGCTTCCCATATTCACCACTTTTTGTGCATGTCATTATATAAACTGCCCATAAACAATGTGCAACATATAGCAACATGTTTATTAAACTGTAAGGAAAACAAAACAAAATGACATCAAAACACCAAAACATGAATTTTTCTTGCATTAATAATGTCGTATTATCATCAATACATAAATTAAGATGGTTTTAATGGAAATCTGTAATGCGAACGTACTGGATTTGTCAAAGATTTTCTGCAGATGTATAATCTTGGTATTTGATTTGTTTTTGGCATAACCTGAGGTGTGTGAGGTGATCTTCACAACAAGAGTGTGCTGTCTCACCCAATATCACATAACCCCAACACCTAAAAATCTTACAAGGAAAACCACTGCGCATGCATGCATTCCACGTGATGGCATTGCGCAATCACCCTAAGTCATTTATGGGCACCAAGTCGCTGGCCGGGCAAGCGACTCCTCCATGGCATGAGGTCAGTGATCGTGTGCGTGGCACCCGAGGGGTCCCGGGGTCAATTCCCGGGGGTGCCAAGTGAAATCTTTCTTCATCTTCTCTCCTTTTTCGTTCCTTCTCTACCTTCCGATAGCAAAAAAGCATGTTCCTTGTTAGGGTTAATCTGATATGCCAATTATGTTGCACCATGCATTCCTTGGTTAGAAACCAGCTTCACATCATTAGTCCAAGATGTTGGTGGATGTCCCCTTCCACATCAGCCTTCCATAGCTCCTTGAAAATTTTGTTTTTCTACTCCTTCACGTTTCCTGACAATATAGCCAAAACGCTTTTATTATTACAGCCAGGAATACACCTGCCCAGATCCCCCTCGTCTGGTCTTGGAAAAACTGGAGAAAAAAGGCTTCATGGTTGTTGGTCAATGTGGCATGGGACAGACTTATATATGGACACTACACAAGGAAGCAGATGGACAGCGTTGGAAGAACACTCTCGAATAAATAGAATTTTTTACATTCCAGCTGCAAGAGCTAAGCATTTGTATTTGTAGCATGTACTATGTGTGCATAACATAAATGGATGATTTGTAAGTGCATGTGTTTGCTTTTTGTACAATTTGGTGTTATGGCACCATCCATCCAGCATACCAGCTAGCAGTTGAAGTTGTGCTTCATATATGAGGTCTTTCCGTGGTAGCAGAAATACAAAAAATGTACCAGTTTTGATCAATTCCCCAGTAACAGAAAGTTATGTTTACATGTACATTGTAAGGGGGTCCGTCCAATTTGTTGTATTCTCCCATTATCAGTGTGGGCACCAGTCCTGGGCCTTAGGGGAGGGGTAGCGCTAGAACTAAACACTCCAGTGTCCGCAGGGACCCCCAAACTTGCAGAAAATTAAAAAGTAGGGGGTCCAGAGTAGAGTTTGGTAAGTCAGAGTTGCACATATGCAGCATAAATAGTATGTCTGCAATAGCGCTAGATTGAAAAACTGGGGGTCTGCAGGGATCCCTGAACTTGCAGAAAATTTAAAAACAGGGGGTCCGAACTCTATTTTGGTGGGTCCTGGACCCCATAAAGCAACCTAGCGCTACCCCTGCTTAGGGGTCATCGAGGTGGAGAGAGACAGAAAGGTCAATATTTTGCCCAGTTTGAAAGACTGCTTTGGTAGAATATGTCATTTCAATTACCATATTTACACCATTTGTAAATTTGTATTCCCCCATCCCTGCTCATAATCGGGCTTTGAGTTTTAGGGTGAGTAAGTGCAACGCTTGCAGAGGGCTCACCTTATTTGTTGCCCATCCGAGTGTGGGCTCACCTTATAAAATCTGCTGGAGTCAGACTCTTTATTAACTTCTTCACAAGTGCAATTTTAATTACACTTAAAATTAATTGCTATTAAAATAGCACACCTGACAGCTCATCTTAACATTTTAAGGAGTGCAATTTATTGCACGCCTAGTATTTTCAAAACTCAAAGCCTGATAATTATTTATTCTTTTTTTTTCTGTTTCCTTAGCAAATTTCTTAATTTTCTTAATAAATATTTAGTGGTGGACTCACTGTACAAGGGTGATGTCTCTGATAGCATTCCTTAAAAGGCAAAAGCATTTATGATGCAGCTTGTATGTCTGAGCAGTTTGACATGATGAACTTTATTGAGTTTAAATAATAAGAATTTACACAGGATCCGAAATATCACTTAAAATTCCTCCTCTAAGGCCAAAAGAGGTTTTTCGTAGAAGCAAATGGAAAAACCATAAAGTGGTACGTGGTGGGAGTTGTTTTTTGGCCAAATTTTATGACTTTTTCCCTTGTGACAAGTGACAACTAAAAGATAATAATCTTCCTCAAAACATGTAACAAAAACCTAATGCACTAAATTTGAAAATTGTAAAGTTATGTGCGTGGTCTTCTGAGACCAGGGCTCAAATTTCATGGAGGCCATTGCCTGCCCTTTTTCAGTGTTGGCTTTGTCGCCCCAGATCGTAAGCATTCTTCATCACTTGTTGGCCATGGTGCCCTTCTTTGTCTTTGTCCGGTGGCAAAGTTAAGATCTGTCTGATGCACCCTTTTTTGCCTGATAAAAAAATGGGTTTTTTACTCCTTTTTGGTTAAAAAAGGCCCACATTTTGGAAAAAAAGTCCACTTTTTCAAAATCTGCCCCATCCAAAAAGGTCCAAATTTTGAAGAAAAAAAATGTCCACTTTTTCAAAATCAGCCCTGCCCCCCCAAAGTAATCCTGGTTAGGCGATTTAAAAAAAAAACCCTGTTCTACGGGCCTGACCAACCCAGATTTTGAACACATTTTCTCAAAATTGCAAGTTATTTACAGATTTTGGTGATTTTTTGGGTCATTTCCAAAAAAAAAAGCTGACCGACCGACCCTACTTGAAATGTCCGTCCCCCCGTAGAACAGGGTTTCTTTTTTCGTCGCCTTACGGGCCTGTACTGTTGTATTCACAAAATGTTGTCAAGCAATTAAGGGGGTACTACACCCCTGGCCTATTTTTGCATTTTTCTCAAAAATTATAGCGCATTGGTGACAAGTAAGATATGTATAAATAGGAGCAAGGACTACAACTACTGCACTGAAAATTCAGCAACTCAAGGCAAGTAGTTAATATTGATTTATTGATCAAATATTGGTTTTCCCTCATTTTTGACTGTAACTCCACAGCTGTTTTCTGTGCTGAAATAAAATTTCCAGTGCAGTAGTTGTAGTCCTTGCCCCTCTACATGTCTTACTTGTCACCAATCCACTATAATTTTTGAGAAAAATGCAAAAATAGGCAAAAATTGGGCAGGGGTGTAGTACCCCCTTAAATCTACCAATGGCTGAAGTCCTAGAGGAATGAAGATTTATTCTAGATTGACTTTAAAAAATGATTAGAAGCAACATGTTATAATTGAATACATTCTTAAAGATTTGTTGTCAAAAACAGCAATCATTTTAATTTGGTCCGACTGGGTTTGAAATTATTAATGCATCATCTGCATTGAGATATATTTGTATATTAAGCAGATTCATATATACTTTGTAAAATACTGTAATTGTGTTTTTATGATGATTAACCCCCTGAGCACTACTTGCCGATCTAACATTGCATCTGATTGGTCAATTATGTGATAGCTTCACTTTAATCACCAATCAGAATGGAGCTTTGCAAATAATTCACCCCAATTTCTTTGTGTGGTGAATTATTCTAACAATGTTGCTGATTGGTCCAATTGATAATGGAAATTTCTTTTTGACCAATAGGCAGGTAGTTCTCATGGGGTTAAATATTAAATTGGAATCAGAATGATGATAAAGTAATCCATAATGGGATAATTGTTTTTAAAAAACCAGATTGAGTAATAAGAATGCTGAGATGGAAATTCCACAAACATGAATTAGTTACTAAATTTGTTTCATGTAACCATTAATACAAACTTATAAATTAACATACCATTGTATTTAAGAAACATATTTTGTACATAGAGCAAAAATTTAAGTATTCTTATTACGCACTGTAATGTATTTATTTATTTATTTTTAAATTAATTGGTTGTGAATAAAAATTGTAATTGTGACAACAAAGAACAAAGTGTTCACAGATGTACTTAAAATAGTTGACTTGTAATGTGACACAGTTTTTGTTAATAGTTTTGTTTGAGAAGGTTATACTATAGATTAAAGTCATCAAGTTTGAAAAAGTGTTAAAAAAATCAGTATATTTGTGAAATTGCAACTATAATTACCTGTCTAACTGTTTTATTTAAGCTGAAATCCACATTTTGTACAATTTTTGATAAATCTACACATGTAACGCTCCTGCATATTGAGTAGAGTTCCATGAAGCTACCATGCAGCTGCTACAGTGCCCTGTAACTCTATCCAAAAATCAATAACTTTCAATCAAAGTTGATGGGTCAAACCACATTCTTTTGCATCCAGGAGACTCTGCGATTGATGAAAAAAGTAAAGCAACAGATAAATTAGCTAGAGGCTTGTGAAGCAACAGATTTACTATACTGTGTTTAGTCTTGGTTTTAAGTTTTATACTGTGTTTAATATGACTTGCAAGCCATGTATGACTTGCAGCTTGTGCAGTTTCAGAAGCCACAGTCCATTCTTCCCAGCTTCCTCAATAAGCTAGTAAAAGCTTCCTCAATAATATGTAAAATGATTTATACTTCTTTGGTATTGCATGAAATATTGTGTGTATAAACATTTGATGATTTTTTTTTTTTATGAAAGCAATACAAATTTTCATATTATGTACCAAAAATTTCTTGCAGATTAATTTGTTTAGCAAATATATCGTCAAATTTTAATTTCACTCTGGTATACCAGAACAAAATTACAACAGTGGCCTATTGAGCAGTGAAATACACATAAGTCATGCATAACTCACAAATGCAAAATCAGAATCAACTGAAATTTTGGGAATAAGCTTTTTTCGTGGATATCTACTGAAAAATATCATAAAAAGTGGATGCTAGGTTCACTAAATCCTCCTTTACATAAACAACTGATCACGCATAGCTTTATAAGTTTTGATCAATATACTTGTATACCCGTTGGCGATCGGCTGAACATTGATTTAGTTCATACAAATTGCAAGAATACAAATTTTGCATTTTCTTGAACAAGTGATGATTTAATAACACTAGCGGTCACCCGTCTTTTGCGGTCACTGTCTTTTGCGGTCACTGTCTTTTGCAGTACTGATATTATTTTATATTCATTTCAATGTACTGGTCAGGTGCAATTCCAGTCGCCGACAGTACTGTCTTGGTGATAAACAATATATGGTGTTGCTTTCATTCAAGAAAGCAACAAAAAAATCTTTGAAAGTTGCAAGTGAATGGTGCAAGTCATGTTACTCTAATATCTGGGTGTTGCTTTCGTTCAAGAATAGATAGGGTTAAAAATATCTATTACAAGTAAACTACGTACCTGGAAGGTTAACAGACCTGGTGTCTCAGTATCATAGTGTTCCCTCCTTCCATGAATCAATGGACAGAGGGCAGCAACGTTGCACAAAATTCTTTCCAGGGAGCACGAGAAGTGTTACAATGTGTGTGTGTGATAAATTGAGTTTGTAGAATTTATATATAAATCAGGTGGAAAAGGGACGTTATGACACATATAATTTATGTGTGCGACTAACTTTGCTTTTGTTTTATTATTTATTAATTAAAATGATTTTTTTTCTGTACATAACATGAAGTAAGTTGTTGTTTTTCAGACCTGTGCCTTGAGGCACTAAGCATCTCTCAAAGTGTTTGTTAGCCTCATCTAAATGGCTGATGACCCCCCCCAAAAACAATTAGGCTCTGTCCCCCTCCTATCATCAGAGGATGGCTCATTCTGTGCACATCATCTTGTTCCTGACTGTTGGCCCTCCTTGTGTCCTCATTTTATTATCAACTATGATATATGTCAAATCCTTGATTTTGATAACTGAATTATGGGATATGAATAAGCTCAGGTTTTGACTTTAATCCTAAATGTATTGCTTTATTACTCGTGTAACTTTTAATACTAATTTTCACAAGGAACACACTTCCTTGGTTTTGACTTAATCCTAGATGTATTATTTTGTATTGCTTTTGTAACTTTCAATACTAAGTTTCACAAATAACACAATTTCATGATGATTGAAAACTGCTTCAACAAATATGAAACCCAAAGTCTGCTTTTGCAGATCTCTATAGCATTAACTTGATGACTGAATTACTAATTACAGGGAGTTCTCAAACTCTTACCAGTTGGCTAAGGAAGGGCCCAGAGCTTTATACTTGTCATTAACAATTGTCTTACGTTCTTTTTCTTTATTTATACAGTCGGGAGTACAGTACAGCAGATGTTCCAAGGCTAGTGTTAAACAAACTGGAGGAGAAAGGCTACAAAGTTGTAGGTGTAACAGGACTTGGACAAACTATGGTATGGACACTGTTTAAACCAGCACAATGATGGACTGTGCTTTGATTAGTCCTAAGTGGGCACTCTAACCTGAGGCTATATAACATGGTGAAATAACATGACTTCCACAATATTCAGTCTTGCAGAGTGATATTGCAACTGTAAAATTGAGAATGGTACAAATAGATGGCCCATGCCTGCCAGTTTCTTCATATTTTTGCCAACAAATTTGAAAGAAAAGCATGGATATTGCCAGTACAGTGGGTCTCCTTCTACATGTGTTGCAAAACCTGCACCTATTTATTGATTATCAACACCTCTATGTGTATAGTACAGCATAGAGGCTCTATGAGAAATCAAGGTTATGATGTAAAAAAAAAGCGCAGTGATTTATAGTGCGCTACGCACAGGCACAACACCTAGACGTTGATCCACAAGCCTCAGCACACTTTACAGGTTGTCGCTGACCACTACGGTCCCACATCATTCCATAAACCATTTTTAAAACAACTATTCAGGGACTTTGCTGCTACAAGAGCACACACCCTAGACATTCCACAATTAACCTTTGCAACCAGGATCAGCTCCCCGAGTTTCGTACGGGTTACAACGAGACAATTAGCAGTGAGTTCCTTGTCCAAGGGAATTTCAAGCTAACTCAATTTTTCATGAGAGCATACTAGGCACCGCCAGGGTTCGAACCCGCAACCTCTTGCACCAAAGTCGAACGCCTTATCGATTGAGCTAACTTGACTGCTATACGGTGTCTTGTCTCAACTTGAGAGTGTAACACTTGAGGTGTAACTATACTGTATCTTGTCTGAACTTGAGAGCAAGTTACGTTGTGTGCGTATTTCGCAGTGGCAGTTCAAATTGTGCACGCTAACCTAAACCAGTGGAGAGTAGAAGGGGGCTGTCCACAAGCTAGGTTCGTAAACGCACTGACGGCACTCTCTTAAGATAAGACATAGTATACAAAGGAATGTTAAGTGATACATTGCCAACTTCATTTTTGTGACAGCATTTACTCTGTAGATGCAGAAGTGAATATTTCTTCACTAAACTTACACCAAAGAATAGCCCATCAACATTCCTAATTAGTGTATTTGGAATGGCTAGAACATTAAGGGATCTGGAATGAGCGTTTTAAGCGTTTCGACAGTATTTTTTGTGGGACATGAGAGCACATTCAGACATATCGAATCAAATAATTTTCATTTTTTGAAATTCACGATATAATACAAATTTTATGACAAATTATTAAAATTTGATATTTTTCACATTTTGATATAATAACAGTCCTCAAAGTCAATTTTATAAATCTAATGATATATTCTTAAAGTGTATGTAGCTGGGAGGAAAAGCCGACGATCAATTGAAAATTTTGACCTTTCATATTGAAGATATGGATTTTTTTTCCCAAAAGACCTAATTTTTTTTGGTCTTTTTGGAAAAAAATCCATATCTTCAATACGAAAGGTTAAAATTTTCAATTGATCGTCAGCTTTTCATCCCACCTACATACACTTCAAGTATAAATCATCAGATTTATAAAGTTTACTTCGAGTACTGTCAAATATCAAAAATATCAATTTTAATGATTTGCCATAAAATGTGTATTACATTATAATTTCAAAAATAAAATTATTTGATATCAGAATGACATTCTTCAGTATTCAGAATGCAATTCGATATGTCTGATGTGCTCTAATGTCCCACAATAAATACTGCCCAAACATTCATACCCCAGCCCTTAAGTCTTCAGCATGTCCAGCAAAATGTGTTTTAATGGAAAGATTGCGACTTATAATGAGGGGAGGAAGATGACATGGCAGCATTATTTAATCATGAATTTGCTGACTTATATTGAAATGGAAAATAATGAACTTCAAGAGGAAATCTAAGGCAGAAAGTGTGTTTTAATCATTTTTTTAAATATATTTTTCATATAAATGTGTTTTTTTAGACTTACGAGCAACATAAACATGTTCCTCAGCTTTACTATGTGACTTGTAAAAGTTTTAGAATGCACTTGATGTAGTTGTTCTAAAAGCAACACATTTTGATGTATAGTACAATTTATTCCACAATTTTTATACTTTTCAAATTTTTTCCACCCATTTTTCTTTACTAATTCTTTTTGCCGCCTTCTTCTTCCGCCTCCCCTTCGCTTTCGCCCCTTCGCTTTTGGCCCCTGCCTTTCCCCGGCCAGGGCTGGCGCCCAAAGCCCCCACCAATATATGTGCATGCTATTTGCTTTCGTAGTGACATAATAATCGGACTATCTACCATAGCAATAGATGAGTACAATTTTTGAATAGATCGCCCTGCACTACAACATTCACGCATAACCTATGCATTGAACCATAGTTGTCTAAGAAATGCTGATCACTCGCATCTGTAAGATTAGTATCTTTGTAAAGAGCGGTACTGTATTCAATCTATGATTGCAGACATACACAGGTGATGAGTGCAACCTGCTTGTAGTGCAGGGCGATCCATTGTAGTTAATCCGATTATTACGTCACTTACAACATTTACAACTTTATATAAGTATGTACCTAGAGTTAAATAAGTAACACAGACTACTACAGACTAACCACAAACAGTCAAAGTCACAGCATCACCTGATAACGAGGGCCGATCGTTCCATGAGGTGCGACAGACAATACTGCTATGCTTGTATTTTTACAGTCTTTTGCATTAACACGAAGACACGTAACGCTCTATTGCGTATACGCGAAGGCACGCAACATTGGTGTGATTGTTATACACGCATGTTCGAACGATCGGCCCACATGAATATGCGAAAATTCACAGCATACAAGACCAGGGACTTGTCTATTGATGTATACTCTGTAGTAGTCTGTTTTAAAGAGGTGTGGTCCTATTTTTTGTGCTCTGTTTTATATCTTAAATTGAGTCCTACCATTAAAACAATATATTTCCAAATTTTTTGAGGTGTATTGCTCCAGCAGATTTGATATGAGAAGCAAAAACGTGTATAACAATGCCCCATATAGGATAACCACAAATCACAACGTTTTTGTTCACACCATTTAAACGAAAAATATCTAGGGCGTTAAATTTCACTCGAGTATTGAGAAAAATATGAGCCTGTGGATCGGGTCAGGGACCTTTAAGCACACACTTATGTTAATTTATCTGGAGGTACACTAATTTTCTTTAAGAGAATCTAATCTTGTGGTGATATTGTCACAAGGGTTTGTTCCAAACCGTGCAGATTTGGGGGTTAATTTTTTTTGTCTAAAAGGTCTTCACTATGGTCTGTAGTTGGAATTGACCTTGTGAAATAGAGACCTTTAGGGAAACAACTCTTTGGAACAATTGGTTTTCCAAATTATAATCTGTTATGAGTGAGTAAATTTAGTTAAACTTGGATGAGTTTACCCTTAACCTTGAGTCTAGTACTATTATAGTAATCAGGGTTCGAATTTGGCTGTATCGCTTAGCAGTTTGCTCCACATTTTGAAGTAACTGCTACCCAATTTTGCATTTGTATAGCACTTTTTTTTTTTTTATAGTGCTTTAGTATATGGAAGTATCCTGATTATGATGAATTAGCCAAAAACTGCTACGCAAAATTTGTAAATGAATTCGAACCCTGATAGCAATACATTTGTATGCCAATATTAGTTCATTATGATGCATGCACAGACTAGAAAATATACAGACTACTCACCAATATTCACAAAAAGTCGCCATGCTTTGTATGCTGTGAATTCTCGCATATTCATGAGGGCTGATCATTGCGTGTCTAACAAATCACATCAGCTTTGAACGCATCACATTATAGAGCATTGTGGATGTGTGCCTTTGCGTTTATGTGAAAAACTGTAAAAGTATGCGGTATGTGCATAGCAGTTTTGTCTCTCGCACTACATGGAATGATTGCCCCTCATTTACGGGTGATGATGGGACTTGACCTGTTGGTGATTAGCTTGTATTAGTCTATGGATGCATGAAAAATCAGTGATTACTTTCAGGTTGCAAGAGAAAACATGTAAGGTTGTAGCATGAACAAGACAGATTGTGCAACTTGTATTAAATGGTACCAATCTGTTTGTAATATTTATTAAATGTGACATGATCAAGGGGAATGAGTCGCATGTCGACCCTGGTCGAAAATGAGGTTTACATATATTGCTAAAGAAGACAATTAGAGCTTTCAGGAACTGAAAACCTCATGTTGATACGTCTTTTCTTTGCAAAGTTACATCAATTTATCAATCACTGAAAACAATATAAAATAAAATAATTTTAACACTATCTTTGCCAATATCTCAAAATCAATATTAGCGACATCCGACTCATTTCCCTTGATGGTGTCACATATAGGCTGCTTCTTCCAAATGCAACATTGTTGGATCCACATGAAATGACCAAGGTTTAAGTTGCCATGGTGATCATAAGGTGAAGTGACCAACTTGGTGCATTAGGATGTTGCAGTCTTGTATTCTATACCTCATGAATTGTAAAGTTAGGAGGAAAAGTAGATTTCAAAAAGTAGCAATTTATCGTCGTCGTCGTCGATCTACTCATATCTGAGTATTCGTGACCTTTCTGATGAAGTTTCTCCACTCATGTCGATCTTGTGCTTTGGTGTAACAGCTGTAAATTGACATTTTGGTTAACGAAACAATTCCATCTGTCCACCTGAGTCTCTGTCTTCCTCTGCTTCTCTTCCCCTCAACTTTTCCGAACATTATCACTTTCTCTAGATTGACTCCTTCTCGCCTGGCAACATGTCCAAAATACTGTAGCTTCTGTTTCCTCACTGAGTTGATGAGTGAGACTTTCTCTCCTATTTCATGCCGAACACTCTCATTTGTCCTTTTGGCGGTCCATGGGATGCATAGAAGTTTTCTCCAGCACCACATCTCAAACGCTTCAATCCTTCTTTGATCTGCCGCATTGATCACCCACGTTTCACACGCATATGTTGCGATCGGGAAAATCAAAGAGGAGACAAGTCTAATCTTTGTTGACTTGCTGACACAATTTATAATGTGTGTATATAGCCAACACAGTTAAACACCTTGACATTATGTATGTAGGAAACCTTTTACATGTGTCTAACACAACTCTATAGTCTGTATACCTTCCTCGAGTTAGTAAATTAGGTATTGTCTGTTAACGTTTTTCTAAATGTAATGATGAGAAGTATATACATAGTAAAGGTATACATTTTCAGAAAGGAAATGATGCTAGGAATCCAACTAGCATAACAGATTCCTGCAAAAATTAACAGTTTTTGAGAAAATCTGAAAATTTGATTTTACTTTACTGACTTGAGGAAGGTATACAGGATATAGGGGTGGATTTCATGAAGAGTTATGATATATTGGAAGGTATGATGCATTGTAAGTGATTGGAGGTTCATTTCACAAATGGTTTGATATCAGGGGCGTATATATCAGGTCACTGAGCCAAGGGGGCAAAATTTCCAAACCATGCCACTGACCTGCAAGGGTGAAAATAAGAAATGATGAACCAGGGGCTCCTTTTTACACAAAATGGCCCCTGGTTCACTTCATTCAACATGGAACCAGGGGCCACTTCTAATCAACAAGGGGCCAATATTTGTTCTTTGTCATCATGCATTAATGGCTATGGAATTGAATTTTTGGGTGTAGTGACCAGGGGCCAGTTTCTGAAGAAAAGTGTTCCCTGGTCAGCTTAAATTTAGATGGGACCAGGGGCCATTTCAGGGTTTCTGGGGGCTAAACGGCTCCTGTCTCCTACTTATTTTCACCATTGCTGACCTGCTACTAAAATTGCATCACCAGGACAAAATCCATGTAAAAAAATTGTAATTTAAATGCTAAAATGGGTCAAAATTAGGACAAATGTGGCTTAAAACCAGGCCAAAAGAAGGTGCACATATTTACAACTTTTGTTTAGGTATTTTGAGCCGCCCGGTCAGTTCACCTCTCTTTGATATAGGCCTACAGTAATTGTGTATTGACATGCAAATTGAACTCATCTTACAGAGTGTTTCTATTGAGTAGACGGTTGCAAGTGAATTCAAGGTGATGCGAGGGATATGTGGTAATGGCCCCAGCAGAAACAGATCGGGTGAAGGTGAATATGCAGTAATGCGAGTGAATCCGTCAACCATCTATTAAGGTGGTTAATAATAATAGTGGTGAATATGCGGTAACGTTCGCAATAGAAACAGGGTTTTTTGACGATTTGCGGGTGACACCGGAAGTTAACCTACTACAATACAGTGTGAGCATTCAAAATCTGACCTTGAAGGTCACAAAAACTATTTTCTGGACTTCTGCCCTCTCCACTGCATATGTGGGTAATAAATTGTTACCTTGCATTTACAGCGCAGTCTAAACGACCCAATGAAGGCGAGGGTGAAGGTGATGCGAAGTGCTCGGTATAAACACGCTATTAAAGGTATGACAGGGGAAGTGCACTTTATTTTGGGTCACATATGATACAGTGGGTTAAAAGCATGGTCAAATTGGGCTATTTTAGTCAAAATCCATCATGACCTTTCATAATATTCCACACGGAGGGGAGTGTCAATTTCAGATGCGGATACCTGAATGGGTGACTCCATTTGAAATCTACACTCCCTGTGTGGGAGATTCATGGCATGTCTTCCATGGGGTGTGTATGGATTTCAACTGAAATAGCCCATTAACCCCATAAGATGCTAGGTATTTACATTCCATAATAAGTAAGTTTTGATATATGTCTTGATCCAACATACTGTGTACTAATACTTATTATTTGCATACCAATCTCTGTTCATTGAAAGCAATTACTGACTGTCAAAGAGCCAACAAAAGTGACAACAGGATTAGTTTCCCAACTGAAAAGTTTGCCTTCAATTAAAAAAAAAGGTGAAAAAAAACTTGTTCTATGGGCCCAACAGATTCAGATTTTTAGTTTTCAGGGTTTTTTTATTTGCTGTATGCATGAATAATTGGGTGACAAAGTACCCAGCGAATACAAAGATGTTTTTAAAACTTTATAAACATGTTTTGATTTTGGTCAAAAGATTATCCGTAATTATATTTTGTCAACACTTACATAACATTATGTTAGAATGTTTTGCAGCAAGTTTTGGAAAATGTTTTTGAATGTTGTTAAAACGTTTTATACCCTTTCTATAAACCAGAATTTAAATATTTTCTGGAAAACATTTGCTATGTAACCTGACAGGTCAAGTTAACTATAATTATTGATTACAATGTGTTAAGTAATTGTTGTGCAGTTATTTGTGCTAATAAGTCATTTTTATTTAACACAAAAATTCAGTATGTATATTTTAAGCAATGAATTGGATTTAAACGGGTCATTGATTTTAATACTAATTTTGAAAGTTATTTGATTTCACAATAAACTCTTGATTCCTATTTGCCATGTTTCTTTTTTGTTATAATTTCCAATGGGATTTAATGGGGATTGCTGAAGAAGATATGATTTAATCACAAAACAAATTTTTTAAGAATGTGTTCTATATACAGTAGTACATTTGAACTATAAAAACAGGTACAGATGGTACGAAATACAAACCATCAGGATAGTGTAGTCCCAAAATTAACATTATATACATTGCGCATTAATGAAAAATATCAGTTCATGAAACATTTTATAAAATTTACTTTTTAGTGAAAAGTTGGAAAGTATAGCTCTGCAATCTTGCTGACAGACATGTGTGTAATTGAATATAAATGGGTATCTAATCTTAAGTTAATAGTGTGAAATTGTTTACATTTTATTAATAACAAAGTTGTAATGAATAACTGCATACGTTTCAATTATTGGTTATAAAATTTATTTTTTAAAGTGAAAATGTATTCAAGCAAATAAAGTATTTTATACATAATACGCTGCACTTGGTTATGTGAGTGTTTTTCATGTGTTGGAATTTCTTTGTTTCTCAAGTTACATAACAGATGCAGTCCAAAAATGTCCTCCCCCCTCGCCATGCACATTGTGATGCACTGAAGAAGATTTTCGTATCTGTGTGCGGAAGTGCATGCGTGCCATGCAGTACACCACAGAAATATCAGTTGTAATACTCAGAAATGTTATACACCAATCGAGCAAATTTTCTGAAGGTAAAAACCTAGAGACATGTAGGTCCGGAGCGTGATGAGTCTATAATAATAGTTTTTAAAAGATCTCTTCGGGACTGATGCACTTTATGATGATATGAAAATATAGAGAAAATAATGTAAAACATGACTTTAGAGTAGAAAGAGATGTTGAATCGGAATAAGATGCTAAATGAAATCTTCAGTATTGTGATGTGCCCTGAGTAATTTAATTTGATGATTTATCTTTATTTACAAAGTTACATGAGTGATGACATTTTGGGGGAATTCCTCTCGCACATTGAGCAAAACAAGTTGAATCATATCTAATTTGGAATATTTGGAAACCCCCTGAGGTTGTAAAATGAAAGTGATGTAATGGAATTCCCCTAAGGAAGTGATGTAATGAGAAAGGTTAATGTTATAATTAAGACTTTGGAATTCCCCAGATTGAACATAATGTGAAGGTAGTAAATGGCCCATAATAGAAGGGGTTTTTCCAATGCTTGGGATATAAGAAAATGTAAACACAATTATGGTCACAGTTGATAGTGTTGATCTGGGCTATGCTTACAGTCCAATTCCTTCAAAGAAAGGAAATTGCAAACCAGAAATATTTTATGTAGTCAAAGTACTACTATTTGCCAGTGTTGTCGGAGAAGATCTAGAATACGTCAAAGAACGTTATTCTTCCAAGAAAGGAATATATATTCTTCTGCCGATTTGCTGAAGTCTGGTTAAAGGATTCAACGCAACTGTCAAAATAAGTGGGGACAACTGCATCGCAGTCCTGCTTCCTGAAGATATTGTGTGAAAGGTGGAAATAGCACCAAGTTTGGAGAAAGCAGCGCAAGGAGTTAAATTTGGAGAACTGCTTAAGGAGTTTAATATTGGAGAAGCGGCGCAAGGAGTAAAGTGATTTGGAGAACTGCGCAACGCGTTACGAGTGTGTTTGGATAACGACGCAGGAGTTTAGTACTTGGGAGAAAGTAACACCATTTTCGTATGAGGATTTTATACGCAAGGATTTATCAATGCAAGTGTACAAAGGACTTCGCTGATTTTCGCAGGACAAGTGAATAAGGATAATTACATCAGTCGTCCAGAACATTGCAAGAACTTTATGATCACCAAGAAGAAGAATGCTGGCTAAGTACTAAATAGTTAAAGAGTGATTATATTTGATTATTATGTATGTGCATGTGTTGTCATATATTGTACCAATCATAACTGGCTTTCAATTAAAGACTTAGATTTTATTAGCTTAATCAAACAGTGTATTTGTGTTGTGCATTCGTGTGAATTTGGGTAAAAGGTGATTTTGGCCTTGAGTCAAGTACGACTCGTATCAGTATATAGCGAAAAAAACATGTACATATCCAAATATACCCAATGACTATCCTAACCCTAGCTCTGCGCGTATTAAAAATATGTAAAAAAATTAGAAATGGCAAAAACTGAAAAACATGTAGGTCCGGAAAGTGATGAGTCTATAATATTGACATTACATACACATAATTTGTGTGAGCTATCTACTGTAGATAGCACCATAAGCCTACACATAATTTTGAGTGAGCTATTTACTGTAGATAGCACCATACACACAATTGATTGTGAGCTACTTACTGTAGATAGCACCATACACATAATTTGTTGTGAGCTATCTACTGTAGATAGCGCCATACACATAATTATGTGTGAGCTATCTACTATAGAGATAGCGCCATACACATAATTTTGTGTGAGCTATCTACTGTAGATAGCACATAGGCCTACACATAATTTTGTTTGAGCTATCTACTGTAGATAGCACCATACACATAACTTGTGAGCTATCTACTGTAGATAGCACCATACACATAATTTTGTGTGAGCTATCTACAGTAGATAGCACCATACACACAATTGATTATGAGCTATCTACTGTAGATAGCACCATGCACATAATTTGTTGTGAGCTATCTACTGTAGATAGCACCATACACATAATTTTATGTGAGCTATCTACTGTAGATAGCACCATACACACAATTGATTGTGAGCTATCTACTGTAGATAGTGCCATACACATAATTTGTTGGTGAGCTATCTACTGTAGATAGTACCATACACATAATTTTATGTGAGCTATCTACTGTAGATAGCACCATACACACAATTGATTGTGAGCTATCTACTGTAGATAGTGCCATACACATAATTTGTTGGTGAGCTATCTACCGTACATAGCACCATACACATAATTTTGTGTGAGCTATCTACTGTAGATAGCACCATGCATATAATTTGTTGTGAGCTATCTACTGTAGATAGCACCATACACACAATTGATTGTGAGCTACTTACTGTAGATAGCACCATACACATAATCTGTTGGGAGTTATCTACTGTAGATAGCACCATACACATAATTTGTTGTGAGCTATCTACTGTAGATAGCACCATACACATAATTTGTTGGTGAGCTATCTACTGTAGTTAGCGCCATACACATAATTTTGTGTGAGCTATCTACTGTAGATATAGTACCATACACAATTGGTTGTGAGCTATCTAATGTAGATAGCACCATACACATAATTTGTTGTGAGCTACCTACTGTAGATAGCACCATACACATAATTTTGTGTGAGCTATCTACTATAGATAGCACCATAGGCATACACATAATTTTGTGTGAGCTATCTTCTGTAGATAGCACCATATACACATAACTTGTTGTGAGCTATCTACTGTAGATAGCGCCATACACATAATTTTGTGCGAGTTATCTACTGTAGATAGCACCATACACATAATTTGTTGTGAGCTATCTACTGTAGATAGCACAGTACACATAATTTGTTGGTGTGCTATCTACTGTAGATAGCACCATACACATAATTTTGTGTGAGCTATCTACTGTAGATAGCACCATACGCATAACTTGTTGTGAGCTATCTACTGTAGATAGCACAGTACACATAATTTTGTGTGAGCTATCTACTGTAGATATAGCACCATACACACAATTGATTGTGAGCTATCTACTGTAGATAGCACCATACACATAATTTGTTGGTGAGCTATCTACTGTAGATAGCACCATACACATAATTTTGTGTGAGCTATCTACTGTAGATATAGCACCATACACACAATTGATTGTGAGCTATCTACTGTAGATAGCACCATACACATAATTTGTTGTGAGCTACCTACTGTAGATAGCGCCATACACATCATTTTGTGCGAGCTATCTACTGTAGATAGTACCATAGGCCTACACATTATTTTGTGTGAGTTATCTACTGTAGATAGCACCATACACATAATTTGTTGCGAGCTATCTACTGTAGATAGTACCATACACATAATTTGTTATGAGCTATCAACTGTAGATAGCACCATACACATAATTTGTTGTGACCTATCTACTGTAGATAGCACTATACACATAATTATGTGTGAGCTATCTACTGTAGATAGCACCATACACATAATGTGTTGGTGATCTATCTACTGTAGATAGCGCCATACACATAATTGGTTGTGAGCTATCTACTGTACATAGCGCCATACACATAATTTGTTGGTGAGCTATCTACTGTAGATAGCACCATACACATAATTTTGTGTGAGCTATCTACTGTAGATATAGCACCATACACACAATTGATTGTGAGCTATCTACTGTAGATAGCACCATACACATAATTTGTTGTGAGCTACCTACTGTAGATAGCGCCATACACATAATTTTGTGCGAGCTATCTACTGTAGATAGTACCATAGGCCTACACATTATTTTGTGTGAGTTATCTACTGTAGATAGCACCATACACATAATTTGTTGCGAGCTATCTACTGTAGATAGCACCATACACATAATTTGTTGTGAGCTATCAACTGTAGATAGCACCATACACATAATTTGTTGTGACCTATCTACTGTAGATAGCACTATACACATAATTATGTGTGAGCTATCTACTGTAGATAGCACCATACACATAATGTGTTGGTGATCTATCTACTGTAGATAGCGCCATACACATAATTGGTTGTGAGCTATCTACTGTAGATAGCGCCATAAACATAATTTTGTGTGAGCTATCTACTGTAGATAGCACATACACATAATTGGTTGTGAGCTATCAACTGTAGATAGCACCATACACATAATTTGTTGTGAGCTATCTATTGTAGATAGTACCATACACATAATTTGTTGTGAGTTATCTACTGTAGATAGTACCATATGCCTACACATAATTTGTTGGTGAGCTATCTACTGTAGATAGCATCATACACATACTTTTGTGTGAGCTATCTACTGTAGATAGCACCATAGGCCTACACGTAATTTTGTGTGGGCTATCTACTGTAGATAGCACCATACACATAATTTGTTGTGAGCTATCTACTGTAGATAACACCATACACAGAATTGGTTGTGAGCTATCTACTGTAGATAGCACCATACACATAATTGGTTGTGAGCTATCTACTGTAGATACAGGGTGTCCCAATAAAAACAGAACCCTCATTGCGCTCTCTTTTTCTCCTATTTCTGAAAAGTTGATCAAATGTATTTTGGTATGTAAAGAAACCTTAAATCGTTAGCTTTAATAAACCAAAACAATTATTTCAATCAGCTCACAATTTTTAAAGATAAGCCCTCTTTAAGAAATGTCCACGGATGAGGTTTGACTAAATCAAAGATTAAAACGAAACACAGGGTTATTGACATGGATAGATAATAGCATTATGCTTTGGAACGCACTCACTATGAGCGAGGATCACCAGTTAGCCTCCAACATCTTCGCAACCATACGACGCACAGGGAGGGTACGCAATGCAATTGATGCAATGAGGACCAGGGCTGAAACCTGTATTCGTCAAGGAGGCAAGAGGGCAAAGCAGCACAGTAAACTCAATTCAGAAGAACCAAGGACATACCAAACAGCCCTTTTCAGGCTCCCTTTTATCCCAAAAAGAGAAAATGACATGTTGTAAATAAAAAGAAAGCAAGAAACAACAAAGTAAGAAAGTAAGAAACATACTAAAACAAAAAGGCATAAATAACCAAGAAAAAATAAGTTTAATTTCAAGTATAGCAAGAGAAGTCTCATCCCACATCCATTTTGCCGACAAGTTAATGATACTTAAAGGGGCATTTCGTGATCCACAGCCTCATCCCCCCACTTTTCTCAAAAAAAGTTGAGATTTTTATATCGCTGGAAACCTCTGGCTACATAATGTTTATGTACAAAATATCTCTTGCAGATTAATTCGTTTAGCTAAGATATCGTGAAATTTGAATTTCGTTCTGGTGCACCAGAACGAAATTACAACGCATTGTCTATGGAGCAGTGTAATACACATAATCATGCATAACTCGCTAACGCAAAATCGGAATCAACTGAAATTTTGGAAATAAGCTTTTTTCGTGGATATCTACTGAAAAATGTCATAAAAAGAGGATGCTAGGATCACGAAATCCTCCTTTAACATAACCCATAGGCCCACCGGTAAAGCCCATTCCCTAAATAAAAGTTCTTTCATTTTATAAAGTTATCTTTGAAGAATGCTTGATATTCATGCATGGTGCGTGTACTCCTTTTCAATCTTTGAAGTACCCAAACCTCCTACGTGGACAGAGTGAAAAACGGGGTACATTTCTTTTAAAGAGCACATATCTTCAAAATTTGTGAGCCGATTGAAATATTTCTTTTGGTTTATTAAAGCTAACGAATTAAGGTTTTTTTTACATACCAAAATGCATTTGATCAACTATCATTCAGAAATAGGAGAAAAAGAGGGCGCAATGAGGGTTCTGTTTTTATTGGGACGTAAGACCATGCACACAAAATGGTTGTGAGCTATCTACTGTAGATAGCACCATACACATACTTTTGTGTGAGCTATCTACTGTAGATAGCGCCATACACATAATTTGTTGGTGAGCTATCTACTGTAGATAGCACCATACACATAATTTTGTGTGAGCTATCTACTGTAGATATAGCACCATACACACAATTGATTGTGAGCTATCTACTGTAGATAGCACCATACACATAATTTGTTGTGAGCTACCTACTGTAGATAGCGCCATACACATCATTTTGTGCGAGCTATCTACTGTAGATAGTACCATAGGCCTACACATTATTTTGTGTGAGTTATCTACTGTAGATAGCACCATACACATAATTTGTTGCGAGCTATCTACTGTAGATAGTACCATACACATAATTTGTTGTGAGCTATCAACTGTAGATAGCACCATACACATAATTTGTTGTGACCTATCTACTGTAGATAGCACTATACACATAATTATGTGTGAGCTATCTACTGTAGATAGCACCATACACATAATGTGTTGGTGATCTATCTACTGTAGATAGCGCCATACACATAATTGGTTGTGAGCTATCTACTGTAGATAGCGCCATACACATAATTTTGTGTGAGCTATCTACTGTAGATAGCACATACACATAATTTGTTGTGAGCTATCAACTGTAGATAGCACCATACACATAATTTGTTGTGAGCTATCTATTGTAGATAGTACCATATACATAATTTGTTGGTGAGCTATCTACTGTAGATAGCATCATACACATACTTTTGTGTGAGCTATCTACTGTAGATAGCACCATAGGCCTACACGTAATTTTGTGTGGGCTATCTACTGTAGATAGCACCATACACATAATTTGTTGTGAGCTATCTACTGTAGATAACACCATACACAGAATTGGTTGTGAGCTATCTACTGTAGATAGCACCATACACATAATTTGTTGTGAGCTATCTACTGTAGATAACACCATACACAGAATTGGTTGTGAGCTATCTACTGTAGATAGCACCATACACATAATTGGTTGTGAGCTATCTACTGTAGATACAGGGTGTCCCAATAAAAACAGAACCCTCATTGCGCTCTCTTTTCTCCTATTTCTGAAAAGTTGATCAAATGTATTTTGGTATGTAAAGAAACCTTAAATCGTTAGCTTTAATAAACCAAAACAATTATTTCAATCAGCTCACAATTTTTAAAGATAAGCCCTCTTTAAGAAATGTCCACGGATGAGGTTTGACTAAATCAAAGATTAAAACGAAACACAGGGTTATTGACATGGATAGATAATAGCATTATGCTTTGGAACGCACTCACTATGAGCGAGGATCACCAGTTAGCCTCCAACATCTTCGCAACCATACGACGCACAGGGAGGGTACGCAATGCAATTGATGCAATGAGGACCAGGGCTGAAACCTGTATTCGTCAAGGAGGCAAGAGGGCAAAGCAGCACAGTAAACTCAATTCAGAAGAACCAAGGACATACCAAACAGCCCTTTTCAGGCTCCCTTTTATCCCAAAAAGAGAAAATGACATCTATACTAATAAAATAATGAGCTCTGTGTGTCTGTCTGTCTGTCTGTCCGGCTCTGCGTTTCGCCGCGCTTCGACGCATCGTTCCGATATTTCAGACATAGATGGGTACCGGGCGTGCGCTGTTTATCGGGTAGTTTTAAAGGTCATCGGAGGTCAAGGTCAAAGGTCATGGATTTCAAACTTTGTCCGATCGGGCCCAAACTTGGTGGTTGGGATCCTTGATACGTAGGGAATATATGCCCAAAATAAAATCGAGGTCAACCGAGGTCAAAGGTCATTACGGAGGGGTCAAATTTCAAACTTTGTCCGATCGGGCTCAAATTTGGTGGGTGGAATCCTTGATACAAAGGGAATATATGCCTGACATAAAATTGAGGTCAACCGAGGTCAAAGGTCATTACGGAGGGGTCAAATTTCAAACTTTGTCCGATCGGGCTCAAACTTGGTGGGTGCAATCGTTGCCACAAGGGGAATATATGCACGAAATATCATTAAGGTCAACGGAGGTCAAAGGTCATTTACGGAGGGGTAAAATTTCCAACTTTGTCCAATCGGGCTCAAACTTGGTGGAGGAATACTTGATACGAGGGCAATATATGCACGAAATAAAATTGAGGTCAACCAAGGTCAAAGGTCATTACGGAGGGGTCAAATTTCAAACTTTGTTCAATCAGACTGAGGTCATCAAGCGAAGGACATCTAGGGTCAGATGTTATATGGGATCATTGGGAGTCAAACTGTATCGCTATCATGGTGCTACTCTCACGTACAGCTGGGGTGCCCTCGCAGCTGCAGGTTCTCTAGTGTTGTAAATAAAAAGAAAGCAAGAAACAACAAAGTAAGAAAGTAAGAAACATACTAAAACAAAAAGGCATAAATAACCAAGAAAAAATAAGTTTAATTTCAAGTATAGCAAGAGAAGTCTCATCCCACATCCATTTTGCCGACAAGTTAATGATACTTAAAGGGCATTTCGTGATCCACAGCCTCATCCCCCACTTTTCAAAAAAAAGTTGAGATTTTTATATCGCTGGAAACCTCTGGCTACATAATGTTTATGTACAAAATATCTCTTGCAGATTAATTCGTTTAGCTAAGATATCGTGAAATTTGAATTTCGTTCTGGTGCACCAGAACGAAATTACAACGCATTGTCTATGGAGCAGTGTAATACACATAATCATGCATAACTCGCTAACGCAAAATCGGAATCAACTGAAATTTTGGAAATAAGCTTTTTTCGTGGATATCTACTGAAAAATGTCATAAAAAGAGGATGCTAGGATCACGAAATCCTCCTTTAACATAACCCATAGGCCCACCGGCAAAGCCCATTCCCTAAATAAAAGTTCTTTCATTTTATAAAGTTATCTTTGAAGAATGCTTGATATTCATGCATGGTGCGTGTACTCCTTTTCAATCTTTGAAGTACCCAAACCTCCTACGTGGACAGAGTGAAAAACGGGGTACATTTCTTTTAAAGAGCATATCTTCAAAATTTGTGAGCCGATTGAAATATTTCTTTTGGTTTATTAAAGCTAACGAATTAAGGGTTTTTTTTTACATACCAAAATGCATTTGATCAACTATCATTCAGAAATAGGAGAAAAAGAGGGCGCAATGAGGGTTCTGTTTTTATTGGGACGTAAGACCATGCACACAAAATGGTTGTGAGCTATCTACTGTAGATAGCACCATACACATACTTTTGTGTGAGCTATCTACTGTAGATAGCGCCATACACATAATTTTGTTTATTGAGCTATCTACTGTAGATAGCACCATAACATAATTTGTTGTGAGCTATCTACTGTAGTTAGCACCATGTACACAAAATGGTTGTGATCTATTTGATAGCACCATACATATAATTTGTTGTGAGCTATCTACTGTAGATGAGCACCATACACATAATTTTGTGTGATCTATCTACTGTAGATAGCGCCATACACATAATTTTGTGTGAGCTATCTACTGTAGATAGCATCATACGCATAATTTATTGGAGCTATCTACTGTAGATAGCACCATACACATAATTTTGTGTGAGCTATCTACTGTAGATAGCATCATACACATAATTTGTTGTGAGCTATCTACTGTAGATAGCACCATACACATAATTTTGTGTGAGCTATCTACTGTAGATAGCGCCATACACATAATTTTGTGTGAGCTATCTACTGTAAATAGCACCATACACATAATTTGTCGCGAGCTATCTACTGTAGATAGCACCATACACATAATTTGTTGTGAGCTATCTACTGTAGATAGCACCATACACATAATTTGTTGTGAGCTATCTACTGTAATTATCACCCAGCAAACACAAAAACGTTTTAAAAACGTTTTAAATAAGTTATATTTTGGCTTTTGGTTTAGGTAAAAATGTTTTAACATTAAAATGTCGGGTTGTATAAAGGTCATGATAACGTTTTAAAACGTTTTGTTTGAAAACACACTACAACAATATTTTTTAATGTTTTCAAAAAATGTTATTGTAAACTATTTTTGCAAACATTTTTACCAAATATTTTGTCAATACTTAAATAACATTATGTTAAAATATTTGAACCCAGCAAACACAGAAATGTTCTTAAAATGTTTTTTTAAAACCTTTTAATAACATTTAAATGTCGGGTTATATAAAGGTCATGAAAACGTTTTTAAAACGTTATTGCAAATATTTTGGGCAAACAATTTTCGCAAAATATTTTTTCAGCCCCAAAATAACATTCTGTTCAGAATGTTTTGTATCAAGTTTTCAAGAATGTTTTTGGAATGTTATTAAAACGATTTTATACCCTTTAAAAAACCCGACATTTAAATGTTTTCTGTAAAACATTTTTGTTTGCTGAGCAGTAGATTATCAAAGAATGTTTTTAAGGTTATGAAAACGTTTTATACTCTTAATATACCCTTTATATAACCCGACATTTAAACGTTTTCTGACAACCTTTTATAACCTTTTGCGAATGATGTCGAAAACGTTTTGTGTTTGCTGGGCACCATACACATAATTGTGTGTGAGCTATCTACTGTATATAGCACCATACACATAATTTTGTGTGATCTATCTACTGTAGATAGCACCATACACATAACTTGTTGTGAGCTATCTACTGTAGATAGCACCATACACATGATTTTGTGTGAGCTATCTACTGTAGATAGCACCATACACATGATTTTGTGTGAGCTATCTACTGTAGATAGCACCATACACATGATTTTGTGTGAGCTATCTACTGTAGATAGCACCATACACATGATTTTGTGTGAGCTATCTACTGTAGATAGCACCACACATGATTTTGTGTGAGCTATCTACTGTAGATAGCACCATACACATGATTTTGTGTGAGCTATCTACTGTAGATAGCACCATACACATGATTTTGTGTGAGCTATCTACTGTAGATAGCACCATACACATGATTTTGTGTGAGCTATCTACTGTAGATAGCACCATACACATGATTTTGTGTGAGCTATCTACTGTAGATAGCACCATACACATGATTTTGTGTGAGCTATCTACTGTAGATAGCACCATACACATGATTTTGTGTGAGCTATCTACTGTAGATAGCACCATACACATGATTTTGTGTGAGCTATCTACTGTAGATAGCACCATACACATGATTTTGTGTGAGCTATCTACTGTAGATAGCACCATACACATGATTTTGTGTGAGCTATCTACTGTAGATAGCACCATACACATGATTTTGTGTGAGCTATCTACTGTAGATAGCACCATACACATGATTTTGTGTGAGCTATCTACTGTAGATAGCACCATACACATGATTTTGTGTGAGCTATCTACTGTAGATAGCACCATACACATGATTTTGTGTGAGCTATCTACTGTAGATAGCACCATAAACACAATAAGTTATGATAGCTGCATGTCTAATATACTAAAGTACTGGTATTACAAATAGGTAAGCAGTGATCGATATTATCAAGATAACTCAAGATTTATTATATCGTCAGCATTTATTACAATGATCATTTCAATCCATTTTTCTTTGCACGTTCCCTTTAATATCTTATTTTGATTCCTACGCACTGAGGGACGTAATTAGAGCATATTGAGACGATATGAATTAGGCGCGACATGCTCTTTAATAAGCCCGAGGTAAAGTAGGCAATTTCACCAAAGTTAAATTATGATGATTCGCCTTAAAGCTATACAGTCATCTAGCTCATTGGCGCTGCATGCGGCAGACCTTACTTTATAATACGTGTAGACTGCTAAATGAGTTGTATATCCAGTATGTTTATGATGCTATCGAGATACCCTAGGCGATACATGAGGGGGCTGAGATAAATGATAAAACACGTGATGTTATCAGCTGTCTGGAGCCATGGTGTTATAGTCAGATAAATTAAATTAAATGATGATAAATGTCAAAAATATTAATATGCCACCATTTTACATTTTAGACATTGTTAAAAATATTTAATACGAAACAGGGCGCATAAATTGACATTTACACATTTTGTACGTCTACGGTAGATAGCATTTCACGCCATGCCATTGGAGAATATTCGGATCAAATTTTAGCGATAAATCGATATCCCTGCAATTTTAATATTCGATACGAACCACCGTGCATCAGCTGATATGCGGGTGTGTATGTATGTAATTAGTAAGGAGCACTATGCTGCTCGACTACTCGTAATTGTTGCCATCTATGAATGTTTTATCTGATACAGACTTGCTGTGTGATTGAACATTAACTGCTTGTAAATTATCATAAGAAATTGAGCGTGATAAATTAGGACCATGCATCTATACGGTCGTCTTGGGACTCGCCTTGCAAAGCTGATGTCATCCTAAGTCAAATACGAGCTAGCCTCATCCTAACACAGCCATTGCATACAATGCCAGGATATTATAATGTACGCTATTTATAAGGGAGATTTTAAAGATACCCGATACGACCATCATTTATATATTACTTCTAGGGCAGTCGGCTTGTTTGTACCATACAAGTAATATGCATTACTGTGTGTGTCGGATGAAATGTAAGATAATCTACACGTGTGTTAATACCAGCCTGTGAGATATCACAAATTTACTGTTCATTTTGTGTGCTGCTACTATATGTTTAAGCGAATGACTGTATGGTTAGTTATACCTTTCGCGTACATTCATTTTAATAGAAAAAACTCCATACAAATATGGCGGCATCATCACTTTTTGAAAAAATCGGAGATTTCTTGGAATGTCAAATATGCTTAGACAGTTTTAAAAAACCGAAGGTGCTACAATGTCTGCACACATTTTGCGAAGATTGTCTGTCCAAAATGGCTGGCCCTGATGGGAGCGGTCAAGGAACGGGTACCTTACTCTGTCCAACATGTCGGGAGAAAACCGTACTACAGGGACAAGGTGTGTCCGATTTGAAAAGTAACTTTGTTTTAGCGAATCTCCTTGAATTAGTTACGTCATTACAAGAACCTCTTCCGGCAGATTCTTCTAGAATCATAGATGGGGGAACAACATATATGTGCTCGAATTGTGATGACGGTATCGCGGCTACATCCAGATGCTTAAACTGTTGTGAATTTCTATGCGGAGATTGTGCTTCAGCCCATCGAAGATTGAAGTCCTTGAGACATCACGTTATGAGGGATATCACCGCGTGGATTGCAATTGGTCAGCAGGCTTTCCCAGATACCCCAGAGGAAGAAATGGAACATGGTATGTTGTCTAATGCTTGCCCATCTCATTCCACGACAGAGGTAGTCTACTATTGTGAACCATGTGAGTTAATGGTATGTGAAGCATGTGCCCAGATGGAACATTCCAAGACGCCGCATAGATTAGCAACAATTGTAGAAGCTGCCGAGAGAGAAAGGCAACAGGTTAATGTCATTCTTAGCGAATGCAAACGCAAGTTATGTGTCTTTTCCACCGCGATTGAATGCACGGTCCAGATAGCTAAAGATCTCCAGAGAAGAACGGATCGAGCTCAAAAAGATATTCAGACAACCGTGCGGGATTACCTTACCGCTTTGCAAAATGAACAGACGCAGTTAATGAGTCAACTTCATAAGAAAAAAGAAGACAAAGAGAGCGAAATGGCGGCTCATATAGACAGTTTACAACGTGCCGTTGATGTATTACGTAACATCTGTTCATTAGCTGAGAATGTTTTGAAAAATGGCAGCCATTTGGATGTTCTTCGCGCCAAATCTCAGCTGACAAGCAGACGCCATGACTTGGAGAGAATCAGCATTTGTAACGTATCCGCCGATCTAAGTTTACTCAAATTTGAACGAAATGCGAACATTGACTTAGCAGATAATCTGCTTGGCAACATTGAAGACTCCTAGAAGCTCTGCAATCTGTATTTTAAAGTAAAAGATAAATAGCAAGCTATATAATAAAACATATAATATGTTAAAATCAGTGTAAACTCATGCGTGTATTTAATGGGGACGTATATATAACCAATATGCTTAAAAAATATGCATAGGCCTATGTCATTTTAAATAAACATCGTATGTATATTGTCTATATCAATATTATATAATTAAGGAATGCTATTTACAATGAAGCAACTATACAATACAGCATTATTTATATTTAAAAAATTAGCCTATATACATATATGTTTAATTTTACACAAAATATAATATATCAATACAGTATGCACATGTATAATCATATATAATCTATATTTTATATTTTGTCAAAACATGTATGCCTCTATTTTAACGTGCTACAGTATACCTTTGTTCGTTAAAGACAGATGTTAAGTTACATTTTATTGTCACATTATTTTTCATATGTTGCAATCGAACACGACAATTATTGATATATGTTCTGAGGATCTTTCAAGCTAAAAGTACTAACCTAAAAATGTCTTAAATGTGTTTTCCCTGTGAAGTCATTATAATTCTACATTCCTTGCAATGTGTAAATAATTTGTGTCGTATATAACATGAACATGAATGGAATATTAATCACCGGTGACTTATTTTGGCTTGTTTTGGAGGACGTATTATGCTATTTCTATAGCATGTGATTTAGATAGCACCGCACATATAGGCCTATTTTGTTGTGAGCTATCTGCTGTAGATAGCGCCATACACATAATTTTGTGTGAGCTATCTATAGCACCATACATATATTTTTTGTTGTGAGCTATCTACTGTAGATAGCACCATACACATAATTTTGTGTGAGCTATCTACTGTAGATAGCACCATACACATGATTTGTTGTGAGCTATCTACTGTAGATAGCACCATACACATAATTGTGTGTAAGCTATCTACTGTAGATAGCACCATACATATATTTTTTGTTGTGAGCTAGCTATCTACTGTAGATAGCACCATACACATAATTTTGTGTGAGCTATCTACTGTAGATAGCACCATACACATAATTTGTTGTGAGCTATCTACTGTAGATAGCACCATACACATAATTTGTTGTGAGCTATCTACTGTAGATAGCGCCATACACATAATTTGTTGTGAGCTATCTACTGTAGATAGCACCATATACATATAATTTTTTTGTTGTGATCTATACCTGTAGATAGCACCATACACATAATGTTGTGAGCTATCTACTGTAAATAGCACCATACACATAATTTGTTGTGAGCTATCTACTGTAGACACATGGACACATACTTTTTTGTTATGAGGTATCTAGATAGCACTAGATATAACACTATACACACAATTTCTTGTGCATCTTATTCATATACATAGTAATTCAGACTGTACCAAACAACAAGCCTCATTAAAGGCAGTGTATACGTGTGCCTTTAATATACGAATTGGCAGAGAGTTATATAGAGTGTGCATATCGCATGATGATTCACATCCCTGTTGCAATATATCACTAAAGGATACTTGTTTAACATTCTGTGTGTTACACATAAAAATACCAAAAAACGCTCTTTAAGTTGTGATCGAGATTAACGTTTTGTGGGTTACACATAACAACACCAAAAAACGCTCTTATGAAGTTGTAACCGAGATTAACGTTTTGTGGGTTACACATAACAATACCAAAAAACGCTCTTATGGAGTTGTAACCGAGATTAACGTTTTGTGGGTTACACATAAAAATACCGAAAACAAAATGCTCTTGTGAAGATCTAGACTATGCCATAGTCGAATTTTAAAATTTTGTTATTAATCATGATGAACACATTCAGTTGAACTTGAAATGATACTGATGTTTTTTACATCAAAATACTAGTGAATTGTTATTAAAATGTTGATATAATTAGTGAGTGTAAAAGTAAAGTAGCCTATAATCATGTTGGCTTTTATTATTGAATGCAACATATCTTAATGGCATAATTATAATGGCTCACTTCAATACTGAACAATTGTGATTTTAGAAACCAGTTTATTGATCGCGAAAGCCCGAGGAAAATCCTTGGGGAGCTAACAAACAGAGGGAGTACGGTGACTGAAAAGAGCAGAGTCCTGGATCAGATGTGAAAATCCACCAAGTGTGATACAAATCCGAGTCTTATGCTTAAATGTAGAATATGCACAATGGACAAAATGGAATAATATTAGGAGTGCTCGTTGAACATAAAAGGCAAACATTTCTTAATTGTGAAAACAAAATAATGTAGGCCTATCAAAATACTGAAACAATCTCCAAGCTACCAGAACGGTAAACTGCATATCCGTCTTTACACGCTTTTCAATGGGAAATGAACTTTGCTGCTTGGATGATGTCACGAGAGGTTAGCATTTATTCCGTATTGAAAAGCGTGTAAAGACGGATATGCAGTCGGGCCTATAATAGGCCTACATTAATACAGTTAGTGAATATTCTATTGCATGCATGGTATATAATAACATAACAACAATAATTGTATAACGTGTAATTTGTGGTATTGGTTGAGTATGAGTATATGATAACGTGATAAATGTGGGTATACAATATCATACATTTATTTGTGTTTATGACTGCGCGGGTTGCATTATGCATAAAATCACACAAACATGACAAATTAGGATTAACATTTTTGCACGAAATGCTTCATAGGTAAATTTCTCCTGTATTTTAACAATAAAATTATATTTGAATTATTGTACTTTGACGCGGGTTATATCACGCGTTTATTAATGTAGTCCTATGTTTGATTGTTTTTCAAAAACTACTCAAAAACCAGGCTACAAGTATATTGGACCATAGATTATTATATAGGCGTCAATCCTGGGAGAAGGCGGCGTGTCCTCCCAGCTTTTGGCAACATTACCAATTTTTTGTTATTTTCAGCCACTTACGTGAACTTAAACCCAACTCTATAAACGTAGCATGAAATATAGAATATATGAAGAATTTTACTCCAATGCCTTATGAGTTATACTACAATTTGTTATGTTATGCGATTTTGTTACGTTACCGGTAGAACTACCGGTATGCGTCGTTGCAGCCGCGCCGCAACCCACCGTTGAATTCACGTTTCTTGCTATCTACAGAAGATAGCACACTTTATAGCTGGCTCGAAATATAGTTTGCAATAACAACTACATTATGATTCATCATTATTATGATAATACGATATAGTCCTACATGTACCCATTACCAACTACTTTTAACAACAGTTTGTTTTGTTATCTATAGTTTTTCCCCTACGGTTTGAAATTTGAAATAACCATTGTAGCAACTCGTTTTAACTGACCACCATAACCATGATAACATCTGATTTAGAAATGCTTGCAAATAAACGACTGTATAACCATTTTTTTTAAATAATAAAGAGCAGCAGAGTTGAAATTATTTATATTCATTGATACTTGCGATGTAATGTCACCATTATTTTACTATAGGGGAGAGCGGGGAGTGTTCGCCCTATATTTTTCTGACCAGCCTAGCGATGTCAATTTTAAGGTTAGGGATGACCTGATTCGCCCATGTGAAAGCCCTGTGTCTTAGCTATATACTGCCACAATCCCAGAACTATAGGCCTTACAATAGCAACAGGATAGAGCAAACAAAAAAGTTTTGCAAAGTGGCGAACTTGCCCCATATCGGGGCAGGTTCGCCCATATGGTGGGGTAAGTTCACCCTAATGACAAAAAAGGTTTAAACATTGCATAACAATAACATATTAAATGCAAACATTTAGCAAGAGTATATAGGGCATTCATTCTCTTCTGTGGAGTAACTAAATTTGTTGCAGAGGTCGGGTCAGGGTAAAATGTAGGGGTCCAAAGTGAGCTTAAACGTATCATGTTTACAACTTCGGGGAGATTATGGATTAGGACATAAACGGTAGTATGACTAATACTAATACCACATAACTTTAAAAAACGTGCTTTTCAGTAGTTTTACCTTGTTTAATGGTATAATTATAAATATTTTGCATAATACGCTGATGGGGCAGGTCCGCCCTCCAGTTTGGGGTAAGTCCGCCCGGGGAAGATATAGGGCGAACATGCCCCATCCTCAAAAGGGCGAACGTGCCCCTTGTGCACATTTTTGTATTTTCTTCAGGGTATGCAAAATACAAATCCAATAAGGAGTTTATAACTGCATTAAATCTTTGACAAATCCCATATGTTCCCAATACAGATTTCCATTAAATCCATCTGTATTTATGTATCAATGATAATACAACATTATTAATGCAAGAAAAAATTACGTTTTGGTGTAATTTGTTTGTTTTGGCTGCAGTTCGATGAACACGTCTCTATATGTCGCGTAGCTAATATGAGAAGTTTATGATGACCTATGTCACCTAATTTTGCCATCACCAAATTCCCCGATAGCCGTGGTGCTGAGAAACAAGGGGTGGGCGGACCTGCCCCTAGGGCGAACACTCCCCGCTCTCCCCTAAATACAATGACTTAGTTACCAGTTTGTGCACTATTTGTTATAGGCAGACTTTGTACGGAATGTTTTGAAAACATTCCATGTCTGTGAAGTTTGTTAACCCTACTTAATTTGTCACTTTACATCCGGGTTCCCATGGACCTTTGAAAAGTCATTGCACTTTGGACCCTCAAAAATGGAAACATCATGGGTTTTTTCAAAGAGAAAATAAGAATGTAGGTCTAATTTTTTGGTAAAATTATTATAAAAGAGAGAGAAAAGGGAAATCAATTATTGTCGGTACGATGAGGGGTGGTCTCGTATATCTGTCGGACATTAATTTTTTGAGTTGGGTATTGAAAAGTCATTGACATGTATAAATTGAAAGTCTTTGAGATCTCAGTATAATTATGCAAAAGTGTCTTGCATTTAGTTATATACATGGTGAATATATCAAGATTTGCATCATGCAAGTGACCAATTAATGTGTTATACAATATGTTAATGATTAGCAAAATGTTAATGATTAGCTAAATCAAAATTAAGTGAGTTGTCTTCATCCATGTCATCTGCACACAGGCATGATATATAAATAGGATCCTTGGTCAGATCGGATGGTGAGTCTTTGTGGGTATTTTTCTTCTTTAAGGGTAGACGAGGTATTGTTGGTCGAAGCAACCTAAAAATCGATTTTCATTATCTAGATCAATATATTATTGAAAATTAACACCTTGATGTTTTGCAAAAGTTCATTCTACAAATCGTATACTTTGCAAACTTGCTTAATTTATTGTTGTTAATGAGTTATGTACGTTTTACAAAAGTGTTGTTGTTTCAGCCCTCTTTACAACGTAACTCAAGAACCGCAGCACCTATAAAAGTTTGCGATATTTTAATTCTTCTACACCCTCGCTATGAATTGAGCAATGCAGTTTTTACCAAAGCTCACTACCATTCGTAAGATGTTGTGAACTACCAAATCACAACAGTTTAAAATAATTAATAACCTTAAAGTGCAATCCAATAATATATCTATGCCGAGCATCTTTCAGACTATCTGCCGCTATATTATATAATCGTGCTATGTACCAGAAAAGCTGATTACAGATAAATATTTAAGGTGGTTCTATAAGGCAGTTCCAAAATATGCCGAGCATCTTGCTGCCGCTATATTATATAATCGTGCTATGTACCAGAAGATTTCACACCACCAAATAGTATATATGGTTGTGCGCCCTTGAATTTCACTTCTCAGAAAAACCCATTGATTGTGAATTTAAGCATTAAAATGAGCAGAAATTTGCATAATTTTAGCCAAATTTGGATTGGTCATGATTAGTAATATTAATTCCTGTAAGTGTACCACAGATGGGAGAGATCGAATAACTTTTAATGATTTTAAGCAGCCTTTTCTTTACAGAAACACCGGCATGGTTTTGCCTGAAAAATAGGAAATTCCCAGACATCGTAGACTTTGAGGGCCAGTCGTAAAAAATAATGACGGTCAACCTATATTTTTTCCCAGGCAAGGGCTGATTTCAACCATCATAGCTGTCGCTTAAAACTGAGTCGCTCCTGTGAAGAAAAAATGACGTTTTCTTAAGGCAAATTTAGCACATATCTCTATGGGACTCTGATTTGGTGGTGTGAGATCTGAAAAGCTGATTAGAGATAAATATTTAAGGTGGTTCTAAAGGCAGTTTCAAAATGCTTTGGGCAGACATATTTACACTGATCAAATTATATGAGTTTTGTTGGAATTTAGCGAATCGGATATAGGCCAATAATATACCTTTTCATAATACTAATTTTCTTCAGTTTGTACCAATAACATTCAGATTAACAGAACATGTTTATGAATGAGTACTTTGCCACTATATAATTCCAAACATGTCAGTGACTATATAATATACTCATAATATTAAAACAATAAAATAAAAAGAGATTACATTGTAAATGAAAACGATGTTGGCCCTATATGACACATTTGTCAAAACAAACGATATGTTTAATATACTTTAAAGAAAAGCACAAGCAGTGGTCAACTGCTTCCCAACTTCACGGTGAGCTAATTGATCTATTTCAAGTATGTCGAAAGCATTTTTCTTTTAAGAAATCTCCGATCACGTTAAGGGATGGGGTATGAACGTTTGGACAGTATTTATTGTGGGACATTTAGAGCACATCAGACATAATTATCGAATTGCATTCTGAATACGAAGAATGTCCTTCTGATATCAAATAATTTTGATTTTTTGAAATTCGCAATGTAATACACATTTTATGGCAAATGATTAAAAATTGATATTTTTGATATTTAACAGTACTCGAAGTAAACTTAATAAATCTGATGATTTATACTTAAAGTGTATGTAGGTGGGATGAAAAGCCGACGATCAATTGAAAATTTTGACTTTTCGTATTGAAGATATTGATTTTTTCCCAAAAACACCACAAAAAATGAGGTCTTTTTGGGAAAAAAATCAATATGAAAGGTCAAAATTTTCAATTGATCGTCGGCTTTTCCTCCCAGCTACATACACTTTAAGAATATATCATTAATAGATTCATAAAATTTACTTCGAGGACTGTTCTATATCAAAAATGTGAAAAATATCAAATTTTTATAATTTGTCATAAAATTTGTATTATCTCGTGAATTTCAAAAAATGAAAATTATTTGATATCAGAAAGACATTCTTCGTATTTAGAATGCAATTCGATATATCTGATGTGCTCTCATGTCCCACAAAAAATACTGTTGAAACGCTCAAAACGCTCATTCCAGATCCCTTAATCATGTTCTTGAAATATTCGTGCTGAGTTATCGAGATATATAAAATGAACAAATTGAATAAACATAAGTCGAAGAGTAACCATTTTAATTTGTCAAGTTCATATATTGTGACAAAAGATGTGGTTCCACATCCGATTTCATAGGTACGGAAGTAACTAAGGGCCATGTAGTTCGCTTTGTAACGCAAGAAGTCAGGATCTTGTGATCACAAATCCCGACTTCTTGTGTTCCTGACTTAGCCAGTTTGAAATAAAGAGATAGTAAAGATTTAAAAATAAAGAAATAGTTAAGACAACTCAGGATCTCAAGAACTCACGAAATCTGTTCAATTTTCACGGCGTCAGTATTTTAATTGTAAGCCCATCCACTTTAGTTATCTCGAGATCCTATTTTCATGACTTAAAGTCAGGAACTCGTGAACTCAAGCCGCGCTCTTGCGAAGAAAAAATGACGTTTTCTTGAGGCGAATTTAGTACATATCTCTATGGGGATTTATTTGGTGGTGTGATATCTGAACAATGATATATGTCACACTCAAGTGTTTAACATCATACTAAAGTGTTTAATGCTCTGATGGGAATATTCTCACGATGAATAAGCCGACTTTTACGATATTTGGAGGGATAAAGGGGGTTCTTGCCTTCATTTTTTCTCTTATCTTTTAACAATTTTTGTCACATCATACAAAAATGTCATTTTCCGTGTTGTACTGTTGACCAATTCGATTCCGTGATTTTTTTCCGTTTTCCGTAAAAACTAAAACAGAAAACTTCGGACTCTACGCTACTGATCATTAGTCAAAGTCTGATCGTTCATAATGAGAAATGCACATGGCCACGGATCTCATATAGAGCAGTCAGTGGCAATTATACTCCGGGATGGTAACATTTATGTTTAAGGGACCGCTCATTATTTACGCCGGGGGTCTCAGTTTGCCAAAGGGGGTGTAGGCCTAAATTTTATATTTATCATCGTTGCAGAGTATAGGCTATAACCAAATCTTGCGTTTCTAGGCATGCTAACTTTATTAGGGCCTACTATAATTCAATTTGTAAATTTCAAAATTAATGAATTTTCCACGGTATACATGGTATAATGATTTACAATTAGGCCTAACTTAGGTATATTTTATCTCGGTTCAACTCATGGTTTTTTAGGGTCATGCGCTCCGCGAAATACCACTACATGGATAATGGTATATCTTTACCACAGACACTTTTGCCGTTGGCGATGGCGTGTTCATAAGCTGAAAGCGATAAGCTGACATGTGCCAAGGGCTTTTGCCCAGGGGGATATGAAATTGAAGTACCTGTGCACACCAGCGTACGAAACTAGGGGTCTATCAGTGTAGACATTTTCAGAACTGAGGGGGTCATTCGGTGTTGGCAATGTCAAAAATGGGGTGATTTTGTATGGGAGCGCCCAAATTTTCACATCATTATCAAAAATAACTTTTGACCCAATTTTACAGTAGGCCCTACAAAATAGGGCGAAGCGCGCTGAAATTCAATTTTGAGGACTAATTATTGTTCAAAGGGGTTCATTCAGTGTATGGGCTACTGAAAAAACGGGGTCATTGGGTGTAGGATTTGCCAAGTACCGGGGTCTTTTCATGGGCACATGACGTACGTATGTCAGAGTGCCCCCGGGGGCTTTTGTCATGCTCGTGGGCGTAGATTTCTTTTTGATATTGGGCCGGGGGGGTTGAAAAAAATTCTTGAAGTAAAGTGAATCCAGCACCTTTTGGCGACAGAATAAGTTTATGGTACAAATGCGCGCGAAGCGTGCGAAAAAGTTTGCTATTTTGAAGCTAGTGAAATATGGTGCAAAAGTTGAATAAATGCGCGCGAAGCGCTCAAAAATTTGCAATTTTCAGTGGCCGGGCTAAAATGGGCAAATATGAAGTTAATTTAGTCAGAAACCCATAATATATTCAGGCGTCAACATTGTGGGGGATGATTGTATGGACCATCCCCCACTGGCAAAATATTGGGGGGGGGGGTGCTCGCCGTCCAATTAATCAGGCCTCATTTGTTTAGCTATACATGTGACAACAGTGGACTAATTTTGACTGGTAGGCATATCTTGTTGAAAAATGTCACAAGGAAAGACAGAAATCAGAACTAGGCCTATTTTGTATTTTCCGAAGCCCTTTCGCAGGCCCCAATTTGATCATGCATTAGACCATAAAGGTAAAAAATTCTACTCCGTGCATGGTTAGACATTTTAATTTCATGACCAAACACGGGTCCGTATAGCCAGAATTTTTCGTGGGGTGTTGATTTTCCGAATGCAAACTTTTTCCAGAGAAATCTTGATTTTGGCCAAAAGCAGACCTTTATCAATTAATTTTAATCGGGGTATATTTATCATATAGGCCAAATTTTGCTATTTTTTACAGACAGTATACGTGTCACAGTGAATTTGATTCGCAGTTGTAGGCCTATATAGTGAGGGGTTGTAAATGTCAAAATGGTCTCAGGTCAATCTCGCTCCCATTCGTTTCCAGAGTAAACAATGAACAGTCCCTAAAATTCCCGCATGATAATGTTTCCGATTCGAATCAGCAAGTAAATAACGAAAAGTCAATAACGAGAATGGTGGCAAGCCAGTGAGCCAATATTTTGGACTGAGACGAAAATGGCAAGCTCGTTTCTCTTAGAAGCTGACAAAGCTACGTGGCCTGATACAGTGCAAGGAACTCGACAGTTGTACGACAATTGGGCGAAAACATACGACGTAAGTCTCATCAAATTTAATAATAAATTGTCGCGGTATCTACCACTGGCTGAAACTGGTATGTCCTTATACTAATAATAGTAGCTAATAGTATCTTGTACAAATGTAATAGCCCTCATGGATATATGCATAGAGCACCATGGCACTATGAAAGGCACCGATATGAAATTTTACAATTTAAGGGGTCGGTCACCCACCTTTGCATGATGGTATTTTTTGTGGGGTCTGAATGCACACCAGACACACCAAATTGCATTCAGAATGTCCTTCTGATATTGATTTGTTGAAATTCACGATATCTATACAGATTTTATGGTAAATTATTAAAAATTGATATAACAGTCATCGACGTTATATGAAATCTAAGGGGCTGATGCCGGCTGTGCAATAATAATAATGAGCCCGAACGGCCCGCCAAAAATCTTTGCCCCCCCCCTGCACAATTTTTGGGATCCTAATTTGCAAACCTTTAATGGTCTAGATACATGTTGCGAGTGCAACGAGCAGGAACATTTGCATATCCAAAGCGTTTCTGTTTTCCAAAGCCTCTAGAGCAGTATTTAAAAGGATGCCCGATGAATGTGTGCCAAAAATCACTTGCCCCCCCCTCCTCGGCTTGCCAAAAATGCTTTCCCCCCTTCGGCTCGCCAAATATTTCTCCTCCCCCCCCATTTTACCCTCACACTCATAATTATTGCACAGCCCCTAATAATATGTTCTTAAAGTTAAATTGTATGTAGCTGGGAGGAAAAGTCATCATATGAAAATTTGGACCTTTTGTATTGAAGATACACATTTTCTCCCTTGACTTACTTGACCCCACAGGGCGTCGTGTCCCTTTGCCCTCTGCCGAGTAAGACTTCTCCATTCAGTTCTGGCATGTCTGTTGCTTGTGTCTTTGCTTCATGTGGGGTCATTCCCAAGTCCCTCTGAATTTGGTCCTTCCATCTGGTTGGTGGACGACCTGGTGGTCTTTTCTTGCTGAAGTCATTAATGTAGGCTTGGTGGGGCGGGAAGCCGATGTTGAGGCATCCTGAAGTAACCTGAAGATTTCAAACGTGTCCGGCAAATGTCTGATGGAATTGTTGCGGATTTTAGCATTGCCCTAAGGCATCGCATTTCAAAAACAGGGAGGATGAGCGACTGGTAGATCCTTACTTTCAGCGATCTGGTGATGTCATGGCTAGACCAGATGGTATTTTTTAATCTACCAAATGCCCAGGCTGCCAACTTTGTGCGACGT
Organism: Amphiura filiformis; assembly: GCF_039555335.1. Classification (NCBI taxonomy): domain Eukaryota; kingdom Metazoa; phylum Echinodermata; class Ophiuroidea; order Amphilepidida; family Amphiuridae; genus Amphiura; species Amphiura filiformis. The sequence continues at coordinate 61,391,147 of NC_092632.1, forward strand.
TTATCTTGCAATTATATTATTTTTGCAATGAGGTTCACCAATTTGGTGCGGTCTACTCCTACTGATCGCAGACATTTCCAAAGGGCAGCTCCCTTCTGGACCCTCCATATGGTGTCAAATGCTGCTTTATAGAGTCTACAAACTTCCAGTGTATTGGAATGCGTCTTTCATTAGCCTTTTCAAAGATTTGGCGTTCCGTATAGGCCTAAATACCGCATCCGAGGTGCCTCTGGAACTCCTGAACCCACACTGCACTGTTCCTCTCTCAGATGGGTATCTAGTCTGTTGTATTCGTTAAGCATATCAGAACCATCCTACAACCTTTCCCGGGATTGACATGTGGGTAATAGCTCTGTAGTTGGCTGGGTCCAGTTTGTCGCCCTTTTTGTACACAGGGGTTATTAGACCTTTACTCCAGTCTTCGGGGATTTTTCCTTCAGCCCATGCGGTGTTGATGATCTTCAACAACATTTGTTTTTACACGGGTCCTCCTGCTTTCAACACTTCTGCTGAGATCTTATTTGTTGTTTTTAAGCTTCTTGGTGGCCTCTTCGACTTCATCTATTGAAAAGGGCAAACTTGCGGTAGCGGGGTTGTCAGGCTCCGGGATGGAGTTAAGTATATTACAGTCTCTGGGGAATTCTGTATTCGTATGTTTACTGAAGTATTCCTCCCAGAACTTCATTACTTCCTCTGGCATTGTCTGGGGCTGTTTTCAGTGAACCATGTTTGTCTTTGGCTGCAGATTGAACTTTGGCTTTATCACCTGCTAGTTTTGTGACTTTCTTGAAGAGATCATGGCTTATGTTCTTTGCATGGGCTTCTTTCATTTCTTGAACGTCTTTTTCAAGAAGTTTTCTTTTCCACTACTTCACTTGATATTTGACCCCTTTGTTCAGCTTCCGATATCTGTTCTTGTTTGGAGCTGAGGGGTTGTTTAACATCAAGACTCTGGCTTTTCTTAACAAGTGGCACATTTTCCCGACTTCTTCGAGCAATCCCTTCACTTGGCGAGCCCTCCTAATACCAACTGATTCTTCAGTAATTTTGTTCGTGGTGTCTCTGAACTTAGCCCATAGGTCTTCTATACATCCGTATCAGTTGAAGCAGGGGTTCAAAAGTACCACCAATCTTGGCTCTGAACTCTTCTGCAATCAGGGGGTTGGTAAGTCTACTGACGTCACAGCGTTTGGGGTTGTTTTCAGGTGTTTGGTTCTGACTGGTGCTGACACCACTTTAGCGATCACTAGATTTTATCTGAGCCCACATCAGCTGAGCAGTACGATCGGCAATTCTGGATGGTACTTAGGTTCTCCTGTTGAGTTATCATGGTTATGACGAACTTCACGAAGTCAATCATATTTTTGTATTTCCCACAAGGCGAAGTCCATGTTACCTTTCAACCAGAGGATGATTTAAGCACTTCCCAACATTCCACTATGTTACTTGCGGTTAGCATAGCTGTGTGAGCGAACATGACACCACTACTCGCCCACTGCATATAGACGTATGCTGCACGTGCATGGTTTAATTTGAATTTGTACAGTTATATTTACATAAAAAACGCTGTGAAGATGCTAGTCGATTTCACATTTTATGTTATCTACAGAAGGTGTGAATTATCCTTTAAACACACATCACTTTTGTTCTGAAATCGACCAAGTAATAATGACACACGCACAATTCTAAAACAACATGTTTTGCACAGAGTTCAATGGGATCTTTCGAAAAGTAAAGTGGCAGTTGAAACTCTAGTGATAACACTTTTGCAGTGCATGATGGGGCTTCCTTAAATCATCCTCTGCCTTTCAACAGGCTTTATGCTGGAAGTGGGTGTTACAGACTGTCAACTTGTGGAGCATGCAGAATTCCAACTGTTTCTCCCCTCTGCTGTTGATCTTACCAATTATACCATACTTGCCCATTGCGGGGGTTCAAGCTTTACTGTAGAGCCTATTTTGGCGTTGAAATCCCCCATCAGGATAAGTTTCTCCTTATATTGACTTTCTGAAGGTGATGTTGTATAGCCCATCCCAAAATTCATCCCTCTCTGTATCACTGTGTGTAGTGGTGGGGGCGTAAACATTTATGATGTTGAGTATCCCTTCCTTCATTTTGAACTTTGCTGTTAGGATTCTAGAAGAGACAGATGTGAGGCTGTCGATCGGCTCACCCATTTTCAAATCAATTTGCTCTGTTCTAAAAACAATGAATTTGGCAGCTTTTGGAGAATCCAATTAGGTTTAACTTGGGACATTTTGTAAACATACAAATATGCCAAAAAATCAGGTTTGAACTCAGTTTTAAATTAAAAGAACTACATTAGGCCTAATAAATTGTGTGATTGGCGTAACATAAAAACTTACGGTAGGTCGGTCGACAATTTGTTTTTAAGGCTTTGGAACTTTTTTTTCTTTTAATTTTTGGGGCGCCCTCTACGGAGGCGTCCCACAATATTGGCATGTACTTGTGAGTAGCTTCTAATTTCAGTCTTACTAGATTTACTCCGCAATTGTTGTGCTATTTTGCTAAAATTATGCCCTTGCTCAGAAATAAATCCACAATATGCTTGGATTTGATTTTATTATTGTTTTCTGTTATGCACAGGATAAAATGGTGTGCGTATATTCTTTGTTTAAAAGACAAAATTAATGGATTTGTAAAAACACCAAATAAATCGAGACCTTTGACCTTTGTAACCACTTTGACCTTTGTAACCAGTTTACCGCCTCTTAGAACCCGATAGACGGTGACCAACACTATGGATTACAATAGCCTAATCTGAATGGCATAGTCCAATAAGCTCAAATAAACAATCATAGTGCAAAATTTGACCTAACTTGCAGAGTATGAGTTTTGTACCCAAAGTTTCAAAGTCAGGCATCTTATCAAGATCAAGATAGTGATAGTGACATAACAATTAACACGCTTATCTTACCAAGGTCTTATCTATCTGCATGGTAATTGGAAATATTATTATGGTGTAGCCTATTTGTTTTAAGGATGAAACAACTGGCTCCTTTTGCATGGAAATTAGAACAAATTACTATACAAGCTGTATCAAAAAGTTTGGTACCCAGCAGTTTTGATAGTAATTGAAAAGCCTGGTTCTTCCAAATGCAATATCGGGTCCCCTTAAAATGATAAAATGATCAGACCATAAATCTTTTGTGACTGTTTATGACATTAATCAACAAATTATGCGGATCCTAGATGTGTCGAGGATGTTATGTTTATGAACAAAACGTTACGTTTGTATTTTCAACATTGTTAATCATTGCTACGTGTATGTTAACAAATGAAAGTTCTGTAATTATTTTAATTCTTCAATGCTAAGTTAGTAAGTATTCTTTTGGATATCATCAAATTGTAAATCTCTAGTCAGATTTTCAGTGTGTTAACAACTATGTATCAAAGATGTTACGTTCATGTACAAAAACATTAACGTTCTTATCTTGTAAACATTGTATACCCATATAGCTACTTTTGAAGAATGAATGTTCTGTAATTGTCTTTTATCCTTCATCTCTATTAGATTTTCAGTGTATTAGCAAGTAGATGATGTATATGTATCACAGACGTTATGATGTATATGTATCACAGACCCGGGATCACAGACGTTATACATTCATAAAAACTTTTCTTTTGGTCAACATAGGGGTAGATCCTCTTCTATACTATCCATCATATACCCCCTGCATAACGAAATTCAACAATATTCAATATCCAAAGCAATATCATCACTACAATATGCCCCAAAATTGAACTCCCCACCCCACATAATCGCAAATTGACACGACAGCTTCATTCCAATTCAATTTATTTCATCCAAAACGGTCCTGTGATACACCTTCCCCAATCAAACACATTTGTCTTGCATTTGATCATCTTCTACTCTTCCCTAGAAAAAATCATTATGATACCAAATCCCCGGGACCAAATCTAAACACCATGCCATGGAATTCACCATATCACGTCCAAGCTCACATAATTTGGGCGCCCCATTCCTTTTTTAAAGGAATTTTTATTTAATGTTTTTTGAATAGTTTTTGCAAAAACGTTTAGGGACGGGGATATTTTTAGGATCGGTCGGGTTACGCCAATCAAATAATTTTTTAAAACTTTATGGCTTTAATCCCGTCGGAGTAACATTATGTGACATTATTTGCTTCATCACAGCCAGAGCTCAAGCAGCATGGGTACAATGGCCCCACAGCCACTGTGAAGGCATTGGTGAAATGGGTGCCTGATAAGACGGCTCGTGTTATGGATATAGCATGCGGTACAGGTCTTATTGGAGAAGAGGTAAATCATGTAAATACAGACAACAATTTCATTATTAGTTGAATTCACCATGATTTCATCTTAGTGGTGTTTACGCTTAAATATTGAGACAAGTAAAGATGACACTCAAGAGCCCGGGGGGTCTTCGAAAAAAAATTTACAGGGATGTGCCACACAGACTTTTGGATGCTGACTTTCTCTATACCTACTTTTTGCTGTTTTTGTCACCCATCAGGATACCAATTTTTCCCAAAAAGCACCTAAATTTGCTCTAATTGGGCACTTCAATGGGCACTTTTGCCCAAATGCGCCCAATTGGGCGCATTGGTCTCCACTGAAAACCCACCCATCGATATACCAAAATTGCTGAAAAGGTACCCCAAAACCGTGGCACATCCCCGTATACCTTCAACCAGAGAGAACCCCCTCCAGGCTCAAGAGGAAAAGGTATGGCTTCTATAAAGGATATCCTAGGCTTAATAAAGGGGCGGTACTTCTGCTCCATGTCCAGGATTTTTCTTGAGAGGGGAGAAACACCCAAAATTTCTTTTTGGTATACTGTCGGACTTAACTCGAGAAGCACAAGACCTATGGAAATAAAAATTTAATTATTGGCATCATGTCTCATCTCCTATAAGATCAATATATTAATATTTAAAAGAAGTATATTGCACTTTTTTTCATGTTTTTAAACTTAATCGAATTATTTATATTAAAATGCAAATAATTCCTGATCTCTCTACCTAACAGTTGTAGTGTGACAATGATGATGATGATGACCCTTATACATTGTGCGACCTTTCTTGTTCCCACCATATTGATATTTTTAAATTATTTGCATGATATGACAGCTCCTAAAGGAAGGCTACTCATCCATAGATGGTCTGGACATGTCTGCAGAAAGCATCAAAATATGTAAAGAGAAAAACATATATGGAAGGCTTGTTTGCTCTGAAGTAACCACCAACAGATTGGACATTGACAACGGTAAGATAATGGGAAGATAATAGCTGATAATAATTAGGCCTATGGTTTGACATATGTATCATGTCTAGAACATGCCCAATCAACTTAATGGTATTGCCATATTGAGTGATTAAATAATACTACCCTATACCAATTCACATTTGGGGAGCAAACTATTGTTATTTCACTCCAGAAAATTGATTTCAATTCGATTCAAATTCAATTCTTTCTACACCTGGAGTCTTGCTATTCGATTCCAATTCAATCCACCTTGCTATAGAATTAATTCAATTCGATTCCAATTCAATTTTTCAATTTCAAAATCATTTCAATTCAATTCCAATTCAATGCAGTGAAATTAACAGCTAATCAATTTCAATTCAATTCTGAGCATTCATTTCAATTCCAATTCAATTCCAATTCCAATACAGTTGCAGTTTGTGTTAATTGACCAAAGGTACCCTGAAAAACTGAGATTGAACACTTTTTGTCCTCGATTTGTAAAATCTAAACACAAATGTTAAACTCAAAAATATCAAGCGTTTAATATCTAAACATTAACACAAGGCATCAAATTACTAAACATGTTTAGCATTTAGACATGTTTACAAATCGAGAACAAGATGGTGTCTAGAATGGTGTTTAATATCTTGACACTGTTTTTACAGTGCATGTTTTGCATGTCTTACTACCAATTTTATAACACTTGTCGCAACACAAAGTCAAAATCAAGTACACTATTTGTCACAAAAGCATTTCAACCATGTCAACAGAAGATACTTTATTGTTATGTTAAGGGGTATAGTCCATACAAGATCCCGCCGAACGATTTTTCTTAAACTTCGTACCAATTAAATTTCATCGATATACTTCGAATATCTAAAATAAAAAAGAGGAGTCACGGAGTTAGTTTTCGAGAAATAACCATTTTAAAAATGCTGTTTTTGGGAAAAATGAGTACAGGCGTCTATGGGAAAATGGCAATTTTAGACATGTTTTCGATTATAACAAAAAATCTACCCGAACAATTTTGCTTATTTTTTGATATAATATGCGCACTGATAGGATATTTCATTAAAGCTAATAAAAAATAGGGGTCACGGAGTTACTTTTTTCGCAATTTGAGCAGAAATGGCATATTTTTTGGTTCAAAATACCAGTCCGATATCATAGCGCGTCACTCGCAAAAAACTTGTCGCAGCTCATACGCGCTAAATTATCCGCGTATGCAGATGATATCGCAAACACCTGCAACATGACAGTGGGGTGATTTTCTTCGGTTTTATTAACCCTCTTGATTCAAAAGTTCTTTATAAATCGAAAACCAAAAGTTGTTAAGCCATGATCCTAGTATCCTCTTTTAATGACATTTTTCAGTGGATATCCACGAAAAAGCTTATTCCCAAAATTTGAGTTTATTCCGATTTTATTTTTCCGAGTTATAAACATTATGTAAATAGCCAGAGGTTTCCAGTGGAATAAAATCTCAACTTTTTTTTGTAAAAAAGTGGGGGGATGAGGCTGTGGATCACGCTGACCTCAAAAATGTCCAAAATCAAGGTTTAGATACTATTAGATAGCCCCTACTTGTCTCCTGCTCCTCCTAATATTTTCACTCAAAATCCTTGTACTTTTGAAAAAGTGTGAAAAAACAATTTGTTGAAATTTACAATGACTTTTGAGCATAAAAATTAGGAGTTTGGGAAAAATAGGGGCTTTGTGATTAGTACCAAAAAATGTTAATGTGTGATTAGACCTGGAAGTGTATCAGAATTCAGAACGGGAAGGGCACTTTTTACAGGTGGAATGATCTGGAATTACAGACATATGCTTGAGAATTGAAATGCTGAATTGAAATCAAAGCTGAATTTCATTTCAATTCCACTTCATTCTTCATCACTCAACATGATTTCAATTCCAATCCAATTCAATTCTTCATTGATCACGATGATTTCAATTCCAATCCAATTCAATTCATGCCCAAGCCCACTCATTTCGATTCCAATTCAATTCCAATGCATTGAAATGAAAATCGCCCAAAATTCATTTCAATTCAATTCGATTTCAATGCATTGAATTAACATTAGAGCAAACAAGAACCTGCCTATACACCCTGGGGAAAAAATCAACCAAAGGCAGAAAGCAGACTTTCACATTGTACCCGAAGTTGGATGGAAAATCTGTACCCATTTGTTTGGCTTATAAGTGCCTAGACAATATTACTATTGCTGTATGTCATACAAAAGCGTTACTTAATTTATAACTTGGTAAGGGCTCATATTGAAATACCCTACCATGTTTTCACACAGAAAGAAGGCAGGATTCCCCTCGCTAAGCACGCTACTCAGGAAAGCTTGGTCATAAACGGATGGATTATATGCATCAGTGATACACCCTGCCCAGGATTTTAACAAAAGAAGGCTAGCACAGGAAAGCTGCAGGATGGCGCACACCTTCCTGTATAAGGGAATTTCAATATGAGCCCTAAAGAAAAATGTGCATTAGCTGAATTTCTGTACATTATATTGCTCCTGGCATAATTATTGTATTGCAATTTACAAATAAATCAAATCTGGTAATGTTTTCTGCTACTTACAGACACGTATGATGCTACTGTTTGTGTGGGATGCTTTGTGCCTCATCACATGAATGAAGAATGCTTTCCGGAACTGGCAAGAATTACTAAACCTGGTAAAATCATTACTAAATCTTGATATTACATCAATAGTGCTCAACTTTGCTTAGAATAGTGCTAAACTTGTCATATATTTATGCGAGTATATAAGTATGAAATGAAGCGAGAGCGGAAGAATCTGAAAAGAAAAGGAGTGAGAGGAGTGATTGAGTAAACTCAGAATGGCGAAACAATAGTACAAAATTAAGTTTTGTGTAACATTTTTTCTCTAATATCATATTTTGAATAAAACTCAAGACCATTTAGTTATTATTTTGTTCTTTGAATAGCCACCATTTGATGTCTAATCAGTTTGCCTTCTTCTCTCTTTCTACAGGTGGCTTCCTTGTGATTACAATGAAGCAGGCTTACTTTGACACAAGTGAAGATTATAATTATGGCGGCAAGTTTGAGGCTGCAATTCAGAGCATGGTACAACAGGGTAAATGGGAAGTAGTGGCAAGGGACCATGTAGAGGGTTACTTTGGAGAACACAATGGTGTAACACTGGTCTTCAAAATAATGTAAGATTTGGCAAAAACTTTGATGTCTCCGGACCAAAAAACAGTTCCATCATTCCGTAATGTACAGTTGAGACTTAATGAGTTGACTTGCTCTACATGCTTTCTATTTAGAAGTATACCTCAGTCAGGATAACTTAACAGTTACGAATTTCACCTTGTCAGTTGACGTGTAAGAAGTCCCGTTGAGGGCCAATCTTTCCTGACACATTGTAACCTCTACGACATTTCAAGATGCCCCTTCCTGGCACATGATAATATCAATTTACATTTATATCAACCTACATGCTATTCAACTTGGAAGTATACCTCAGTCAGGATAACAATTACGAATTTCACCTTGTCAGTTGATGTGTAAGAAATCCCTGTTGAAGGCCAATCTTTCCTGACATATTGTAACCTCTAAAACATTTCAAGATGCCCCTTCCTGGCACATGATAATATCAATTTAATGATAATGATAATGATAATATCAATTTAATTATCAATTTAATGATAATATCAATTTAATGATAATATCAATTTAACGATAATATCAATTTAATAGAATAGATTGATGAATGTTATCTATCAAATTGTTTGGGATTATTAACTGTATTAACTGTATATTATCCTAATTCAACAATTTGTGGTTTAGCCTTCATTTCTGTTTAGTTCATATCCTGGCTGAATTGAAGTCCACTGTGACAATAAACTGTAACTGAATGTTTACAAATTGATTAAAATGAATGGTGCCCAGCAATGTCGTCATTGATTGATAAGCATTACAGCCTATTTTAGTTGTTTTTGTTTCCTTTCTTTTTTGATCCAAATTTTTCATGACCTTCAACTGTGCTTCAAACATTCATATTTGTTTGGTAGTGATGCGCAGTTATTTTAATAATTTTAATAAAACCTCTAATTAGAAACAAAAAAGTTCCTAATTTGTAATTTGCACGTTTTCTTAGAATAATATTCACTATAGTAAAATCACAACATTTTGTAAAAGTGTAAACATCAAAAAAGCATTATGTTAAAAATACACTTTTAATATCACTATTTTGTTAAAATAGGTCATAAATGTGAATAAACATCTCAAAATAAGTAATTACCCTATGTGTTGATAGCAGAATTTATTTCTGCGCATTTTGACACCTCATTTCATACGATAGCCCAGAAAAACACCGGTCAATCTGGTCCAGATTTGAAAGTTGCACTTACAGCAATACAAAAACACTCAGATACCATTACACAGATTTCCTTCAATTATACTGAATATAAATCAATAGAACTTTCAAATCTTGGGTTACATGGACTTAAATGTATGCTGTGACGTCAATATTTAGTCAATTGCTACAAATGAGGTGTCAAATGTGCAGAAATAAATTCGGCTTCCAACGCACTTTACAGATTTGTAATACAATCGCCTGTTTTTGAATAATGGCAATGTAAAGTTTTTGCTTCTCGTATCAAAACCACTGGAGCAATATAAATCAAAATTTGGAAACAGATTATTTTAATGGTGTATGCCTCAATATAAGATGACCCCCACCAATAAATGCAAGAAATCAAATAATGAGAGTCTAATTAACAGTAATTATTTATTGATGTACAGTTCTCATTTGTCACTTCTTTTTTGTACAAGTGAATTAAAAATGATTACATTTCTGTTGAAAAAAGGCATGTTATTAAACATCCATCTATGATTTACGGCCCTGGTGTGTTTTCCGCAAAGCTCAATACTTGCAAACACAAGTTCAATTTGATGCGCTATGTGAATCAATAGTCAGGGAAGTGAAAAATATTTTCCTTTCTAGGAACTTGAACTGCTGTTTGGAATAATTTCTTTGAGCACAGGGCACAAGCCTCAACAGGTGGGGTGGTGACCCCTGGGGTCCAAGGAAAAAAAACATGGCAGGGGTCCATCTCCTGGGTTAAAATGCAGTGATGCTTTTTTTATAGGCAAAAATCAGCATGCTGACTTTGCCGAGGCACTATTATTTGCATTTTTAGTTACTGTATTTTATTTGTGTATTTCTGCCAGACTTATATTTTAAAGAGTGCCGGTTCCCAAAAAAAATTTCAGAGCTGCAGAAAAATAAAAACATCTTGATTAATTTGCTGTGACTCTGGGAACCCTGATACCAGGATACTGTGGATTTTGTAGCCCTGTGAATCATAAAGCAACAATGAAAGTAAGGAATGCATGCGCGTATTTTGGGGGGCTTTAGCGCCAGCCCCGGGAATCAAAGCAGGGGCGGCAAAATCAAGTGGCGGCGGGAAGAAGAAGAGGCGGCAAAAGAGGCGGTGGAAGAAGAAGGCGGCAAAATGAATTAGTAAAAAGAAAAAGGCGGAAAATGTAAAAAATTGTACTATACACCAAAATGTGTTGCTTTTGGGGCGGTGGCGCCTAAAAATTTTTTTTTTTTTTTTTGCTCTTCACCTTTTCAAACGACCGTAAAAAATTGGGGCAACCTTTTCGGGCTGTTGATGAAGGGGCTGCAAAATTGGCTTTTCTTCAGCCCCCCGGAGAAGGGGCGGCCACGGTACGCCACTGGAATGTGTCATATGCAAAATAAAATATCATTGGATGTTCAATATCTGTGGTGTAATTAAGCACTATAATAAATATAGGGTCCACAACTTATAAGTTCCCCCCTGAATACTTTTTAAAATAAATCGCAAAATATTTGACAAAATTCAAAAATATAAAAAGGTATGGGTAGCCTTATTTGTTTTACACATGTGGTCCAAATTATTGTGTCACACGTCATTGCGTTTAGTCACAATAGTTCATTATGTAAAAAAGATACCAATTTGAACAGTGTTAAAAGTTGCATTTGAGTCCATTACGCTACTTGCGGTTCCGCCATTATGCACTATGTCTTGGGGAGAGCCTCGAACTGGCAGCATACATGAATGGGAATTGAACTAGTCATAACGTTCTGTGTAAGGTTACATAATTCTTCCTTTCATGTATGCTGCCAGTTCGAGGCTCTCCCGCACATATAGTGCATAATGGCGGAACTGCAAGTAGCTTAATAGAGTCAACTCTCAAACAATACAGTAGGCCAGGTCTATTCATGCGTTTGTTAAAGAAATCCTGACTGCTATGGACTCAGGTGCAACTTTTAAAATGGGCTCTTTTCTTACACAATTAACCACTGTGACTGAACGCAATGACGTGTGACGCTTTAAATTGGTCCACATGTGTAAAACAAATGGGGCTATAAATACCTTTTTACATTTCATAAAATATTTGTCAACTTATTTTAAAAAGTATTAGGGGAAACTTATAAATTGTGGACCCTATAGATCAGCGATTGTCAATGAGATCAGGTGTAGCTAGTGATTGAGATCCAAGTTTCACATGCTAACCAACTTGTCACTTGTATTATAGTGATTTTGTGAAACAACCTCTCCAGATATATGTGAGCCATTGTGGTGAAACTCTACAACATAACAATTTAAAAAAAAATCTGTATAAAGACCCATCTCTTTCAGTTGTTTATTTTGGTTCTGAATTTATGTTGAATGTATTTTATACATGTAAGAATGTTGAGGAGAAAATCAATATTAAATATATCTCTTCATATCCATATTTTTTTGGAAGGAATAATAACCTGAAAACTTGTTCAGTTCTCTAATCGGGCTTATAGTAGTTGTCTGATAAAAACAGGTACCGTATTCATTCCAATAAGCACCCAGGGCGCTTAACAAAGTCATTTTGGGTGGGCGCTTATTTTCTACCTGGTTTACCTAATTTTTCGTGAGGGGCGTTTATTAGAGACGAATTTACGTATGTTATAAAAGGGTCCTGACACGTTCTAGTAGCTTTTCCGATGTTGAAAATGCATTGCAAGTTTACACAGGATGTGCAGTCCTCCAGCTATTTCACTGTATCGTCTATCTGTCACTTAAACATTAATGATACCCTTTAGCAAATTGAAAATACCCTGGGTGGGCGCTTATTGGGGCATGGGCGCTTATTGGAATAAATACGGTACAATTATTGCTTAGTAAATAATGGTAATTGATATGTATGTAAGCATAATACGCTTCATATTATAAACAAAATATGCTCAAAATATGCTTACAAGTATATGCTTTCAAAATTGAGTGTCTCACAATGCTTCCATTATCTAGTCTTGAGTTTGAACTAAGTACAGTGTGAGCCAGCAAGCACCCTGTAGCTCACCTGTAATATCATGTAGCAAAGAACTTGATTACATTTCTTTCTATTATCAGTTCCGTACCTCTCTTTGCATGATTAGTGAATTGGGACATTTCGTCGGTCACATCACAAACAGGCCTATAAGTTTAATACCATTTTAAACAAAATTATTTCACACACAGAGCTATAATTTTAATACCATGTTACACAATGTTACTTGAAAGATTGGCATGTAGAATTCACTAAAATTAAAACTTTCAAGTGTCTTCTTCATAAAAATGCCCTTTGAGGAAAATTAATTCAGCAATAAATAAGTTTGAGACTAAATCTAAAACCAGTATTGTATAGCTTTGTATGTGAAACACTTTTGTCCGTTTTTGTATAGTATGTGATGTGACCGACAAATTTTAAAAGATGTCTCTTGGCTCGTCTAGCGATAGCATAACAGGTTGTGATAAACGCTATCTTTTTGATTGCTTAGTTTTGTCCTGTTCTTGTTGTTTGTCCCAATCTTTCATCTTGGCACCCATCATAAAGTCTTCTCTTAAAACACTCCACATTGGTTTGTCCTTTTCATCTGGCTTGCCAGTATCCGTCTTCTTGCTCTGTAATATGATGGGAAAATACAATCAAGATACATCACAGTCAGTCCCTAGTAGTTCAATAACGATTGGCCCTCATGAATATGCAAGAATTCACAGCATACAAAGTACGGGGACTATAATGAAGTCACTTGACCATTTCACAGTCAGTCCCTAGTAGTTCAATAACGATTGGCCCTCATGAATATGCAAGAATTCACAGCATACAAAGTACGGGGACTATAATGAAGTCACTTGACCATTTCACAGTCAGTCCCTAGTAGTTCAATAACGATTGGCCCTCATGAATATGCAAGAATTCACAGCATACAAAGTACGGGGACTATAATGAAGTCACTTGACCATTTCAATAATCGCAATCCTGTTTGTTGTGAGTTCATATGATCGACAACCAAATTCATGTTTTTGTTATATTGTTCAAAATCAAATCACATTTTTCCCTTAGAAAGATGAGTAGTTCTACTCTCCATTCCAGAAATTGCCTTGCCATAAATTCATGTTAAAAAGCTTCATAATTAAAGATTCAATATATTCAAGTATATAACTTAAAAGGGCATTTCGTGATCCACAGCATAATCCCCCCACTTTTCTCAAAAAAAGTTGAGATTTTTATATCACTGGAAACCTCTGTTTACATAATGTTTATGTACAAAATATTTCTTGCAGATTAATTAGTTTAGCAAAGATATCGTGAAATTTGAATTTCGTTCTGGTATACCAGAACGAAATTACAACACATTGTCTATGGAGCAGTGTAATACACATAATTGTGCATAACTCCCAAACGCAAAATCGGAATAAACTGAAATTTTGGGAATAAGCTTTTTTCGTGGATATCTACTGAAAAGTCATAAAAAGAGGATGCTAGGATCACGAAATACTCCTTTAAGTTGTTTAAACAAGGGAAGAGATTAACGCATTCACTTTCTTTGGCCCATTATATTACTCACCTCACCAAGTCCCTATTTTCCCTTCTGTCTTTTGTTTCATTCTTTGACCCAATATATTACTCACCAAGTCCCTATTTTCCATTCTGTCTTATTCTTTGACCCATTATATTACTCACAAAGTTCCTGCTTTCCATTCTGTCTTTTGTTTCATTCTTTGACCCATTATATTACTCACCAAGTTCCTGCTTTCCATTCTGTCTTTTGTTTTATTCTTTGACCCATTATATTACTCACCAAGTCCCTATTTTCCCTTCTGTCTTTTGTTTTATTCTTTGACCCATTATATTACTCACCAAGTTCCTGCTTTCCATTTCTGTCTTTTGTTTTATTCTTTGACCCATTATATTACTCACCAAGTCCCTATTTTCCATTCTGTCTTTTGTTTTATTCTTTGACCCATTATATTACTCACAAAGTTCCTGCTTTCCATTCTGTCTTTTGTTTTATTCTTTGACCCATTATATTACTCACCAAGTCCCTATTTCCCTCCTGTCTTGTTTTATTCTTTGACCCATTATATTACTCACCAAGTCCCTATTTTCCATTCTGTCTTTTGTTTCATTCTTTGACCCAATATATTACTCACCAAGTCCCTATTTTCCATTGTCTTTTGTTTCATTCTTTGACCCATTATATTACTCACCAAGTCCCTATTTTCCATTCTGTCTTTTGTTTTATTCTTTGACCCGTTATATTACTCACAAAGTTCCTGCTTTCCATTCTGTCTTTCGTTTGATTCTTTGACCCATTATATTACTCACCAAGTCCCTATTTTCCCTTCTGTCTTTCGTTTGATTCTTTGACCCATTATATTACTCACCAAGTCCCTATTTTCCCTTCTGTCTTTCGTTTGATTCTTTGACCCATTATATTACTCACAAAGTTCCTGCTTTCCATTCTGTCTTTTGTTTTATTCTTTGACCCATTATATTACTCACCAAGTCCCTATTTCCCTCCTGTCTTGTTTTATTCTTTGACCCATTATATTACTCAACAAGTCCCTATTTTCAATTCTGTCTTTTGTTTCATTCTTTGACCCAATATATTACTCACCAAGTCCCTATTTTCCATTGTCTTTTGTTTCATTCTTTGACCCATTATATTACTCACCAAGTCCCTATTTTCCATTCTGTCTTTTGTTTTATTCTTTGACCCGTTATATTACTCACAAAGTTCCTGCTTTCCATTCTGTCTTTCGTTTGATTCTTTGACCCGTTATATTACTCACCAAGTCCCTAATTTCTCTTCTGTGTTTTGTTTTATTCTTTGACCCATTATAGTACCACCAAGTCCATATTTTCCCGTCTGTCTTTCATTTTATTCTTTGACCCATTATATTACTCACCAAGTGCCTGCTTTCCCTTCTGTCTTTTGTTTTATTCTTTGACCCTTTCAATAGATCCAAGAAATCTCCTTTGCTAATTGAGGCCTCTATTTCCAACCGTTTGGTTTCAGAAGTAGCTTCTTTGAGTTTATCTTCTAAGAACTTCTGTTGTTTTTTGACAGCATTAAATAGTTGCACAACACCTCTGTAGAGAGGAAAAGCATAAACAATCCATAATTGCAAATTATCACCAATCAATCAATGACCACAAATTTACTTCAGCATCCCGTCAAAATCACAAAATGGTTGCATTTGCACACATGATAGTGACAGGGGAAGACAAAAACGCAGATGGCGGGACGACATCACATCTTACATTGGCACAACCTGGGCTAGGATAGCACAAGACAGAGAACAATGGAAGCTTCATGAGGAGGGCTACAGCCGACATGGGCTGACATAGCCAGCAAGGCAAGGCAAGGATAGTGACAGGAACTTTGCTTCAATGTCATACTCTTACTAAAAAAATCACCCATACTTTACATGACTATATAGATGTATTCTATATATTGTCCAACTTTGGTGAAGATCAGTCGAAACAATGGAAAAAGAGAGTCATAATTAATTGAATACCTGAGTGGAAGAAGGGCCCAACTCCATCAAAACTGTTTTTGAGATATCAAGAAAAAACTTAATATTTGGAAAAGTGTTATAGACAGAATGTTTTTCATCTTCAGGGACCTTAAATACATGAGCATACAATATTACGTACATTCGAAATTATATATGATGTTTCCATGGCAACGGTACAGGTCTTAATACGAGCTGGAGTTGGGCCCTTCTTCCACTAATATACTGGAAGAGCCAGTTCCGTGTTAGAAATGGCTACAAAAATTAGGTAACCACCATTAATTGCACAAATATAACTCATATAATATGTTTGCAAGAAAGTTTATTGTAGTGAAAAGCATATTTCATGGATGTACAAAATTCCTCTTTAACCCACTATTTGTGGAAGAAGGGCCCAACTCCATGGAGTTGGGCCCTTCTTCCATGAAAATCATGATTAAGTGTATGTGGAAGACTATTTAAAGAGTGGGTTTTGGCTCATCTTTCACACACAAGGAAGAACAGTCTGCTGGCAATAAAATGCTGGGTCTAACTCAATTTGGTAAAAAATTGGAGTTGGGCCCTTCTTCCACTCAGGTATTCAATTAAGCAAATGACTAACATTTCTACTATTTACATTATATATTATAAAAATACACTTCCTACCACATGCACACATACAGGGTTCATAATAATTAGCAGCGCTTGACAGGGTCTTAGCTAGGATTTGACAAGTGCCTGTCATTTTCACCAAAACTCCCTGTCCAAAAACTGGGGTTTCAGTTAGTTCAAATAGCTACGGTACATGTAATTGCTACAGCCTTGAATGTTACTCTGGTCTTGTTTTGAGTTCACAGAACTATATGTACAAGCATTATTTTTAGAATTGAGCAAGAATCATTTATCTGTCCCTGGAACAAACTAGCTGCCCAAAATGACGGGTACCCGCCCAAAATGACGGGTAGACGAGTGGCTGGCTAACACCCTGGAGCTTGAACTGACTTGATACTCCTCTCAGGGTATTATATTTAGGTTACACCAAGTACATGGCCATGCAAATGTGAGGCAGAATGTTTACCTTGTTGCTGTTCTCTGCAAGCTTCTTTCATGTTCTCTCTCTGTCACCTTTGGTTTCACCCGATAAAGATTTTCCCACTGTTTGTGATCCTCTTTCTGTGAGACAAAATGGTTGATACATACAGTGGAGGGTACTTTAAGGGGGTACTACACCCCTGCCCAATTTTGTGCCTATTTTTGCATTTTTCTCAAAAATTATAGTGCATTGGGGACAAGTAAGATATGTATATTATAGGGGCAAGGACTACAACTACTGCACTGGAAATTTTATGTCAGCACAGACAACAGTTGTGGAGTTACAGTCAAAAATGTGGGAAAACCAATATTTGATCAATAAATCAATAACTACTTGCTTTGAGTTGCTGAATTTTCAGTACAGTAGTTGTAGTCCTTGCCCCTATAATATACATATCTTACTTGTCCCCAATGCGCTATAATTTTTGAGAAAAATGCAAAAATAGGCACAAAATTGGCCAGGGTGTAGTACCCTTAATCCCATGAGAACTACCTGCCCATTGGCCAAAATGAATATTATGTCCAATTTTGAACCAATCAAGGAGGGTATTAATAAGATCATCCACAAATGCATAAATAGTTTAAAGCCTAGACATAATTGACAATTGAAATGAGCATTTCAAGTTATCAACCAATCAGAAATCCTGTTAGATGACCAGTAGTGTCCAGGGGGTTAAACTGCTTCACTACTTTCAACTACATCAACTAAATGCATTGCATTCAAGTGGTCATATTAATTCAAATTGAGATTGGGTTATAATGTACTATGACATGTTACAGAACAAAACAAAGCAACCATTGAGCATTTTGGGACTTATACAGCAAACTGTTTTATCTTCATAGTCTACTAGACCCTCCACTAGATCTATTCATGTGTAAGATGCATTTTAAGCATGAAAAGGATACTTCTACTACTGTCAATATCAAAATTTAAGAACATTAATATAATATTAATTTTTTAAAGTACATTTATAATAAATGAATTAACAAAATACGACAATTAAAGGCAGTGTCCGAAATAAGGAAAATATGGAGGTTGTCCTGAGGACAACTATAAAGCTTAAATTCTGCTTGTCCTCCAAGCATTCTGGTTGTCCCCAAAAGGTGTCATATTTTTGGAGGTAAAATATAGTGGTTGTCCAGGGGATAAGTACATAGCTCAATTTGGTTATCCCCAGTGATTTTTGGACAAGCGGACAAGAGGATAAGTGCTTATTTCGAACACTGATTAAAGGTTGATGGGACATATTATGGTATTACAGGAAACAACACATACACCTTCACTGGCCCAGTCTGTCTCAATAGTTCTGACAGTGTCATGGTCATTTACCTCTTTTTTAAGTTCTAGGTGTTGTTGCTGTTCAGTCTCTTTTTTCTTTGCATACTCTTTTGACTTGCTTAGAACCACCACCTCTTCTGGAGCTTCATTTCGAAGAATCCTGGCCATGGCATCTGCCCATCCAGCACCTGCTTCGACTTGTTCAGATTCATCATCATTATCATCATCATCATCTTCATCAGAGGAAGCTGAACTGTTATCATCTGAAGCAGTCACTCTGGTTCTCTGTTTAATCTGTTTACCTCTTTTCACTGAAACACAGAGAAAAGGCATTAATTTGTACCTTGAATAATGTGATTAGCACTGTTAGGTCTCGGGGGGTTCACTTTGGATATTATTTAGTATGCATGCTTGTCACAAAAAACATCGAAAAAGGGCCAAAGTTTGACCTGCTGGTGTAGATCCCATCTTTAGAAAAAGGGTACCTTTTAAGGGGTACTACACCCTGGCCAATTTGTGCCTATTTTTGCATTTTCTCAAAATTATAGCGCACTGGTGACAAGTAAAATGTGTACATGTATATTATAGGGGCAAGGACTACAACTACTGCACTGAAAATTCAGCAACTCAAGGCAAGTAGTTATTGATTTATTGATCAAATATTGGTTTTCCCTCATTTTTGACTGTAACTCCACAACTGTTGTCTGTGCTGAAATAAAATTTCCAGTGCAGTAGTTATAGTTCTTGCCCCTGTATAATACATATCTTACTTGTCACCAATGCACTATAATTTTTGAGAAAAATGCAAAAATAAGCACAAAATTGGGCAGGGGTGTAGTGTAGTACCCCCTTAAGGGTAATCCTCAACGTTTAGGGTTGTCATTTCATCCCATCTTCGACATTAAGGGTCACTTATTTGCAGAGATGGTTATGGAGATGGTTGGCCTACTCAAGTACACAAGTACCGTAATAAACCAAACAAAGAAAATGAATATGTACGGTTCCAGTTTATTTTCTTTATTAATTAGTAGGTCTGCTCATATTATTATTAAGTGAGAAAATTGTACACATTATAATTACGCCATTTAGGAGTCCGTTTTATTAGGGGGGTAAAATTTCTAATATCCAGGGTGCGTGCAGCCACCTCTATTTCAAATTCAAGGACTTTTCAAGGACTTTCAAGTACCCAAAAATTAATTTTCAAGTACCTTTGAACGACCCAGAGATACATGTAGGTGTGTGTAAAAAATAGAAAAATACCCAGTAGTGGTCTAAGGGCCAGTGGGGGTTGAAGGGGGCTTCACCCCCTTGAAGCCCCAGCTATTTATCAATTAGAACTGCAAAGCCAATGGTAATTACCAAAGCCCCATACAGCACGGCTACACATTTTACACGACAGAAGACAACATTTCTGAGGGGAAAATTATATGGATTAAACAATAAGGTTCTTTTGAGAAAACAATCCTAGAAGAATCTCTTTTTATAGACTCTAGAAAGTAAGAGTCTATGTTTGATACATGTAATATTCTTCAAGGCTGTTATCTTGGCTTGTTTTCTCAAAATTAATTATACCGTAAAATATGCAAATTAGGTACCTAAGCCCACGCATTTTAGCAGATTTAGCACACCAAAAGAGCCAATTTTTGACATAAAAACCTGTTTTAGACTGTCAAGTAGAACCATGTGCTTCTTTTGTCCAATTTGCCAACAATATTTCAAATATAGAAACAGTTCAGACCCAGAACATGATCATGTCAGAAATTAATATTTTGTTCTAGTCTGGGTCTGATTATTCGCACTACTGGCAGGTCTAGAACAAGAAGAAAGGCAGCTGTGTACGGTACTCTCGATATGCATGTAGTAAAAGTGCCATAACTTTGTAATTATTCACGCAAGACATATAAAAGTACCGTATACATTTTTTATAAAGGCAAGACATGAATACAGATTTGGTGTAAAAACAACAATTATGAAGAAAATCACAAAAAAGTTAATTTTTGGCAATTTTTGTTCGGTACATCATAACAAAAAAAAACCACTTTTTCCAAAAATTGTTGTTTTGTTTTTTTCTTAATCTTGAGGCACCATTCCAAAAGCGGTTGTTTTAGTTTTTGATAAATTTGGCCTTATTTTTTGAGATATTGACCATATAAGGCATCAAAAGAACTTTTAAAAATTCACAAGCGCCTAATTTGCACAAAATGATGCCTAAATTAAAATCAGAAATAGACCAATATATTAAAAATGATGCGTGGTTTGCTTGCGGCGTATACGTACCCGATGGTAGTCCTGCCAGCAAGACTTCAGTCTTTATCATCAACATAATGACATATCTACGGACCTAGGTATGACGAGTTACAGTTACTGGAACTATATACATGTATAAACCCAGATGACACGGTCGATGGTTAGTTCTAGTAACTATAACTCAGCATACTGAGGTCCGTAGATGTCATTATGTTTATGATAAAGACTGAAGTCTTGCTGGCAAGACTAGGTCGATGGTATAACAAAGTCAAAGTAAAGATTTTCTTTCCTTTTAAATTGCGGAAACGAGTGAAATAGTGAAATAAAATCCATAAAATAGAGCAGTTGTAGTTAACAAATCTGGATTTTCTTTCCTTGTATTTATAAAAAACATAACAAAGTAAATACATTTCAAAAAAGCTCAATTTCGCGAAAAAAAACAACGACAACGTCTTGTGAGTCTGAGTGTACAGACAACATGTTCATGTGTTGTACCTTCGTCTTCGACATTACCTAATATTTCATCGTCATCATCACCACTTTCAGCATCAGCATCACTGCCTGAGTCGTAAGCTACTTTAATGTACGGTTGTTTTCGTTTTCTTGACAGCTTCTTCCCGGTTCCCTCATCAAGCATTGCAACATTTTCGTCATCCGCATGTTTTGTGGAAGCCGCCATCTTCTTTTTGCTCTTTAATTGTGTTTCTAGAACTAGACGAATGATAAATGTTGAAATTTCTGTCAATTTTATTATTTATTTAAAAATATGATTGTTTAGTTTGCTGCTTTAATCAAAGAGTTTTATCAATAGAAAATATTTTATATAAGTATCTCTATAAAGATACAAAAATCTTTCATCATTGTGCTTTATACCCTAAAAGAATAAACGCTGTAGTGTTGCCAAGTCGATGGTAAAATCCAATTCAGTTATTTTCCTTTTGAATAGAAACGAAATGGAACAGGGCGGGGGGGCAGCGGCGCTGGGGGGAATTCCCCAGTCACAACTCTTTCCCCTGTTTCCCCCAGTAAAACTAAAATTACGAAAATTTACACTTTTTGTGGCAATTTTGCGTTGATTTTGCCACCCCTGAACTTCACTTAGGCCTAGTGCCCCCCCCCCCCCGAAAAAGAATTCCTGGCGCCGCCACTTGGGGGGGGGGTACGTACAGCCGGGGAGGAGTACAGGTTCGTTGTCTGTGTGGTAGGTCACCTGGGAACAAGTGCTTCAGTATGAGAGTCACTCAGAGGAATCCAGTTACCAAGAATTACAAGATGGGTCACCATATCCTCGACTAGGAGGTGAAACATCACCCGTACCTCGGCGTTGAACTTAGCAGTTAGCAATGATTTGAAATGGTCTACTCACATCAATCAAACTGTTACCAAGGCTAATAAAATGCTGGGCTTGCTGAAGAGAAACATATATTACTGCAACAACAGCACTAAGTCTAGTGCCCGAGCTACAAGTCCCTGATAAGACCCAAGTTAGAGTACTGCTCCGGGATCTGGGATCCACAGCACAAATCAGATGGGGATAAGTTAGAGAATCCAAAAAAGAGCTGCCAGGCTTACTGTTGGCGACTACAGCAGGGAGTCCAGTATCACTAAAATTCTTGCTTATTTAGAGTGGGAACCTCTTCAGGACCGTAGGACCAAATTACGCTTGACGACCATCTACAAAGAAACTCACGGGTACATACCAAGTAACATCAAATGTCATCTTCGTGATACAAATTCATCCAGTCAACCCAGGACCAGGCAATCGGGGGCCTTATCTTACAACATAATCACCACAAACAAAGACTGTTATAGGCACTCGCTTTATCCAAAGACTATTCGCGAATGAACCAACTCGACCAGAACCTACGCACCGCACCCGACCGCAAGACCTTCAAGACCAATCTAGAAACCATCAACATCAAGACGCTGACTTCAAAGGCCCACTTTAATATTTAACCGCGACTTGCACATGACCCCCCAACGTATGCGACAACCAGAGATGGTGATTGTACGTGACAAGACAGATACAGATACAGATAACACGGAACAAGGGCACACGCCACAAGGTTGGAAGTTGGAATTTTCAATTGATACCAAAAAAAAATCTGGAATTCCATCGTCCTCTATAGAGGGTTTCTAAATACCCAAATAAAAAGTTGGAATTTTTCAATTGACTAGCAAAATAGTCTGGAATTCCATGGAGGGTATAGAGGGTTTTTTAATAAAAATTATCAAAAAAAAGTTGGAATTTTCAATTGACTTACCAAAAAAAATCTGGAATTCCATCGACCTCTATAGAGGGTACCCCCGGTACCGGTATCTAAAATTACACAAATAAGTGGGAATTTTTCAATTGACTATCAAAGTCTGGAATTCCATGTTAGGGATTTTAGAGTTATTTTAGGCTTGTATTGGTGTTTATTGTTCTCATGGTTTCATTAAATTTGCTTTATCTGCATTTATTCAAAGTCATCTAGGCCTATGTATAATATAGGCCCACCACCAAGGCGTGTGTTTGGTAGTAACGTACGCAGGTTTTCAAAGTCGGGGGCAGGGGTCTTGATTCTCTGACTAGTTAAAAAATTTAATAACTAATTCCCCAGTTTTCCCCCGATTGGGTGCATTATTTCCCAAAACTTTTTGACAAAAGTGGGTGGGGGGCACATCCCCCTGTCCCCTTTGTGCACGCCACTGGTATTGGGTTTTCAATAACAATATGTGGTATGTAGGCCTACTAGTTTCTATATTAGGCCTAAATGTTTGATTGGCGTAACATAATTTTTAAATGGGGGGGGGGGGTGGTCGAAGTGCCCCATGACAAAGATGAAAGAAACAGTTCCCCTGTCAAAAAATGGAAGATAAAATCTGGAGGGCAAAGGAAAATAAAAGGGGCAAGGAGGCCCCAGGGGTACTCAAATTTGGTTTTGATAGGGACGTGCCGCTGAGATTTTGGAAGTGGACCCATAAATATACCAATTTTTCAAGAAATTTGGACCCATTGATATACCAAAAGTCAAAATTTCCGGCCAAATTTAACCAAAATTGTCTTAGTTAAATTTACAAATTTCCCCAAAATTTTGGGAAAATTTTGAAAATTTTGGCTAGATTAAGGAAAAATTGGGCTGTTTTTCGAAAAAATTGAGAAAAAAGGACCCATTCATATACCATAGGCTTTGAAAAAGGGGTCATTGATATACCAGAAGGCCGAAAATGCTACCCATGTTTGCGGCACGTCCCCGTATGGTCATTTGTACTGAGTAGTACCCCCCCGGCCCTTTTCCACCCAAATTCACTCAACTTTAGAAGTGACGGGTATGTCTACCAGGGTCGCGAAGTAGGGGCCTATCAGTACAAAACGTTGTAAGGGGGTCATTGGGTATACATACAAAAAATGAAAGAGGGGGTCATTAGGTAGGCCTATATAAAATTGCAAAAAAAGGTAATCGAGTAGAAGATGTTGAAAAAAAAATGGAGAAAAATTCTATTTCTTGTTTCAAATTTCCAAAATTTCTGATAAAAATTTGCTGCAATAAGTTTCCGAATTATCGGGCATGTTAAGGGACCGTTCACAAACACTTGTAAGGGGGGGCCTGATGCAAAATTTTTTTATCGCGAACATTTTTCGGGGCCCCCTTTACAGACCTCAAAAATTTCAGGGCCCCCCTTTTTGACATGAAAATTATGGGTCAACCCCATAGAAAAGCATATAATAAACTCAATTTTCCAGTAAAATTTGTGGTCATTTTTTCAGGGCCCCCCTTAGGAGGATCAAAAATTTTCAGGGCCCCCCTTTTTGCATCAGGCCCCCCCTTACAAGTGTTTGTGAACGGTCCCTAATGATCAACTTTAGAAAAAAGGGGGTCATTGGGTAGCCACGCCTAAAAAAAGCTATTTTTTTGGATATAGTCCCTGGATATAGTCCAAGCAGAAGAATTGAGACCACTTTGTTCAAAATTAGAACCGATTAGTTTTTGATTTTGTGGAGACCAAATTTGATGCAAATTATTCCCCTATTTCATTTTTCTCCTTTTTGGGGATATTAGTCTTTTAGAGATACTTACAAGAAAAAAACTGATTCAATTTTCTATTTTCAACTTTGCATCCGATTTTCGGATCATGATGGGCGTGCTTAGAAATTGATAATTTTGATTAAACTGGCAACGCTTTATTAAATAGAGGGCAAGGACAGGGGGATGACACTCACCTCATTTGCATGGCAAAATTACCCGTCTCCTCTGCAGCCAATTTGTTTTCGCTCCATCGAAATCAAGCTGGTCACGGAGGAGACTACCTTCCTTTGTGTTTGTTCATTTGTGTATGGAGAGCCTTTCTTGGAGTCCATGACTTAGGCTACTACGCTCTCAGCTAGAGTCCGACGCTGCATTGTACTAGAAATACCTTTTCTGTGAAATCGCTATAGAGCCAATCGGGAACACGTATTCAATTTATAAATATAGCATTAAATTAGTATCACATAGTGGCCTCCGTGCAGTGGAAAACCTTAATTCTTTCATCAAAAAGAAATGAAAATGACCAAAAAAAACCGGATCCACCTGTACGCCTATAAAATGGGCACAGAAATTTGTCTCAAATATGAATGAATTTTAAGAAATATACGGGATATGATGAACCAATGACCTGACGCCATGATAGCAGGATCTATTAGTTGTTTTATATACAATGCATATACCGTGTTGTCATAATACCAATATTTGGCATAATATATAACGACTAATATTTAGTATTGTAAATATGCAGTTCATATGCACAAACGAACACTGATCTTTATGATATTCAGGTTGTTGTACATCTCATATAACATGTCATATAGGAGGTCATATGTGTTGACCTTCTCCTATTGTATTTGTTCATCTGTGTATGGAGAGGATTAGCGCCATTAAACGCCATTAAAACTCCATCAGTATTAGGGCGTAGTTCAGTGAACTCACCAGATTGCTATTCCAAGTACTTTGATAAATACAGATAATATGTATTGATGGGTCGAGGCGATTGCATTGAAAACCTAATACATTATTCATAACAGTTACGTAATCAATCGATAGTGCGGACACTTTTCATTTGCAAACCACCAAAATTCGTGATCTCTTAGCGTTGGAAAAGAAACCACGTGAATAGAGTGCCCTCTCAAGAATATCAACTCTCTGGCAAGGACCTGTTCAATTTTAGCACTGCTCAGCACACGCAGTGATCTTCACCGTAAGTCAGCAATAGCAATACGTGCAGAAAAGCTCGCTCATAGATTCTGTTTACTCTTGAATTTCCACTGATTTATCACGATTCTTTAAAATATGAAACGATGGCAATGTCAAAAATCAATTGTATGTATTTTCTCTGTTTGTAAGCCTTCTAAGCTGTAATTGCAGACCAAAGGTAGTGTTGTGATACACAGCAGACGACGATACTGGATAATACTGTACTGACTCATCATTCATGCACTGTATGCAGTGTCATCATTGCCATTGACAGTGCTTGTTGATTCGGCTCTATTGATAACTGACATTTGAATTAAGGTGTTGAAATACTTTGAACTCTACAGGCTTTCAAGAACCAGAGCCTATTGTGCATTAAGACCAGGGATTTGTCTCATATCCCTGTAAAACACCCGGGACTTTAAACACACGAAGAGTGCTAGCTGCTGAGACTGTGTTACTTATTTAGATACGTCTCAAAGTTATCCTCATCTACTCTATTTTCAGCAACATGGCACACAATTTAGAGCAGATTCTTGTGCTAATCACAGCAGACAAAAAATTGGATCGTGATAGAGGCTTAGGAGAACTGAATCGAAAGATAAACAATGCAGAACCTCATGAGATGCAGGCTGTTGAGACGGCCTTGACAAGGTTTTTGCAAGATTCCACCGCAAGCTGGGAGACTCATCAGGGGGCCTTGCTTGCTGCTAAACTGGTCTTGGGGAGTAATCTGAGCTCAGATCATTTTGCGGCAGAACTTCGCCTCCACGCATTGCATCAGCTTAACAACAATGAAGCAAGGGTTAGGCTTGCTGCAGGTAAATTTATGTGCTGAAAATTTGGATTTAATTTGAATTTTTTATGTCTTGTTTTTCGTGATGGTATGAGGACATGTACCGTACATGTATGTACAAAATTTTTGATGGTATTTTTAATTGAAATTATTTTCATTGAACAGGAAATTTTTAACTCCTAAAAAGATTCTTATCATTTGATTGGTCAATTACATTACTATTGATTATTTTTGCTATCGAAATAGACTATTGCACTCCGTGCCAGTGCAATAGTCCATTTTCCATTGCACTCACCCGCAGCTAACATGGCAACGCTGACAGACGAGAGCGTATATAGCGCTCAGAGATATCTCAACTCGCCAATAATGTAGGTGTACACATGTATACATGTAGGTGTCGCTTCTAAAATAAATAGTAAATACAGTTTGTAATATTTTTTTTAAATTTATGATTTTGTTTTTATGGTAATTTTATAAAATTAAGTGGAAGAAAAAGAATTTTTATATGAGTTATAAATATAAAACAAATACCGGTACCGTATTGAACATTTTTATTCATTCAATGGAAAGAATATTTTCATTCTGTGAAATATGAACTGTTCCATTCAACTCGCCAAAGCCTCGTTGAATCATGGAACAGTCCATATTTGGCCTGAATGAAAATATTCTTACCAAGAAATTAGAAAGGGTGGAGGGTGGCATTTAATATGCATATGTAATTTGCAAATACATTTTTGGTGTAGGGCCTACTGTATACGGTCAAAACCACTAAAAACAAGCAATTCGGCGAAAACCCTGTCACAACCATTCAACTTAATATATTGTACCAATGTGGCTCGTAATATAAAGAAATGATCATGGAATATCTTGAACACATAACAGGCTATAATATCTGAAAATTTGATCATTCAAACGTATTATTTTGGAAGTAGCGATGTTTCGAAGTTGGCTGAGCGGTCAAAACCCCTATGTCGCAAATCACGAACTTCACACGTGTATATATTTGTGTAATTGTGCTTTTAAAAAAGGAACGCAATGAATATGCCTTGAAATAGTATTAAAATGTAATTTATAGTGTATTCCTACAAGGAAAAAAAGGAAACAACCATCCCTAAATTGTAAAAGATGATTTATTTACAATTGAAATATGTCGCAATACATGTATACTCCGTGTAACCTACATGTACATTAGGCTAATGAAAGTTGATCCCCAGTTTCCCGTTACATAGTTTTTCATGACTGGGTAGGTGACTGTTTCATTATTCATTATTCATTATTTTCAAACTTTCGTTATCGGTGCAAAGTTAATAAAACGGAATGCTATGTTTTGAGGCCCAATAATAAAGTATAGTTAGTAATGACCATGCTTCACTTCAAAACAAATTTTAATTAAGCACATCTTCTTTGGAATCTTCAAATTAACCTATAGGTTGTGCAACATATGAAAGCACCAGAAGTCCATGATAGTCTTTGGAGAACCACTTTTCCATATAAATACACGGTGTCTGTGTGTTCTATTGCACACTACTTTTTACAAACCAAACTTACTCTCCACTAGCACATCTTTGGAAGCAATATTTATACGGAAATTAGTTTGTCTACTTGCACAAACTGGAGGTTGCTGGTAAAAATCATCACAGGGTGCACGTGTTAATAATAAAACAACCATGCAAGAAATTGACAAATAAATCATTTTATTTATAAGTTTATTTTATTAAATACATAAATATTTGTAAGAAAAGCAGAATAAATTTGACTTCAAATTTTGTTTATTTTATTTATTTTGATGTTGTCTATATATAGCGCTACATAGTGCACGGTAGAAATGCTTTCATATTTGTTCATACGCTGGTTCCTGCGAACTTGGCTGCCTCTCTTTGTGTTCGGTCTATCCATTTAGTGGTAGGAGAAACTTAGATGCAGGGACTTGCTAGTCCCTAGTAAATGCGCCCTACGATATCGCCATTTTACCCCGTAGTTTAACCCAGCGTTTGCAAAGACTATTCGGGCCGGTCAGGGTCGGCGTAAAAGTGCTTAAAATACGTGTCGGACGTGAAAGATGACATTAAAACTATCCTTTTTTCTTAAAAACTTGAAAATGTGAAATAATGAAATAATGGAAAATAATGAAATATTTGATCGGCATTTTTTCTGACCGAGTCGGATAACGGAAACTGGGAGTCAACTTTCATTAGCCTTATATTGACATGTTATCTAACCCTTAATAACCTTTTTATCAATTTAGGTATCATGTTTTGCCTTTATAATGTCAAATAATGGAAATTAGATTTATGACTGAAAACGTAATGAGGGTATCCGTTTTAGAGAAAAGCAAGACAAAGTACCATAATCTATGACCGTATGGTTAAGGAAAGTAACCTACGTTACCATTTATCTGAAAATCAAACTGTAGAATATACACCTGGTAGGTAGTAAACATTAGCATGTGATACCCTGATCAAAGTGAAATAATTTTGTTGCACTGCTATCATTAACAGAACGTGTGGAAATTTTAGAAGTTTAAATGAAACATCCGTTACTGAAACATATGTTACCAGTATTTGTACGACCATGATCAAATATGAAAATCACATCAGACCCCGCCTGCATGTCATTTTTAGTCCGTCTAGCCATACAATGTAGGTATTTGAGGATCTATGGTCTAGCGCCCCCTCGCACGGCTAGCAATGTATAACATTTTTTATTTTTTGAGTTCTACATGTATGAGTATGTAAACGATTTGTAACATACGTTACGTAACATACGTTACCATTCTTAACAGTGACACAATGCAATATGAGGAACCATTATGGAAATTATTTGGTGGTATGTCAAACACAAAAACAAGAAACTTTTTGATCCAATACTTGCATAAGATTCTCTAAAGTACCAGATAATAGTCTAAATTATGTAAGATGGATATTAGATTACTTATTCTACATCTCCTGTATTCAAATTCACACTCACTCCAGGATGCCAATGGTAAGGCTGAAATAAGTCTTTTGGGTTGAAAAAAGCAAGTTCTAACATCCATTTCAAATAGTGAAAACCGATCATTAGTAATGCGCTTCCCTCCCTGACAAAAACACTGCTGAATTTAACGAACCAGTTGTAATGTATGTTACTACAGCAGTAAATTTCGCTAGTTTACTTGTAAATGTCATAGGATACCAATGGTAAGGGTGAAATAAGTCTTTTGGGTTGAAAGAAGCACTGTTCAAACATCCATTTCAAATAGTGAAAACCGATCATTAGTAATGCGCTTCCCTCTGACAAAAACACTGCTGAGTCTTACAAACCATACATGTAGTAACGTACGTTACAGCAGTAAATTTCGCTAGGTTACTTGTGTAAGTGCCATAAATAAAAAAGTTCACAATATTATGTGCTCATATTTGTCTGTGTCAGAATTCGAAGTGTTATCTCTGATTTTATATGTGTAAGGGCTCATATTGAAATACCCTACCACGTTTTCACACAGAAAGAAGGCAGGATTCCCTCGCTAAGTGTGCGCCTCAGGAAAGCTCGGTCATAAAACGGATGGATTATATGCATCAGTGATACACCCTGCCCAGGATTGTAACAAAAGAAGGCTAGCACAGGAAAGCTGTAGGATGGCGCACACCTTCCTGTGTAAGGGAATTTCAATATGAGCCCTAAACATGACTAGAATAATATTTTATTTTTCCCATTTTTGGAAGTCCGAATTGCTCGTTTTTAGTGGTTTTGACCCTATAATAGAATAGAGAGAGGCATGCAGAGCTGATTTATGTTTTGATTGTAATAATATTAATAATAATAATAATAAAACGGCATTTATCCACGCTTTCTGAATACTCAGATTCCTTAAGCGTGCCACAGGTCGATATGCTGCCAAGCCCCAAAGGGCAGCGCAAGTTGACCTAAATGCTGAGTGTGACAGACAACAGGCCTGGGCTGATCCCCTGCTCTTTACGAAAAACCAAAGTCAACAAAACAATTTTTTGAGGTATATAACAAATTTCAAATCTATACTTACAAGCTTTAAAATCATGCCAATCAGATACCTGTCACTTGTAGTTGTAGCAATGACATACTGTGATTTCACTGATTTGGTTCTAATTCTGTCCCCTTTATTTGGGCTCATATTGAAATTCCCTTACACAGGAAGGTGTGCGCCATCCTGCAGCTTTCCTGTGCTAGCCTTCTTTTGTTAAAATCCTGGGCAGGGTGTATCACTGATGCATATATAATCCATCCGTTTTATGACCGAGCTTTCCTGCCAGCGTGCGCTTAGCGAGGGGAATCCTGCCTTCTTTCTGTGTGAAAACGTGGTAGGGTATTTCAATATGAGCCCTTAATCAAGAAAGTATAAAGTGTTAGAAATGAACTATTATATTATCTTTTTATGTCAAAAACATTCACAATTTGATGAATTCAATGTTGTCAATAGATTGAAAACATCAATTGACAAATGTTGGAAAAACATTGATATTTAGTATTAAAAAATTTAAATCTTTCAGATCGTATGAATCATGAATTACATTGTATGAATTTTATACATGTAGTGTGTCGTAAAAGGACATAATTGTAAAACTAAATAATAATGTTCAAGATCATGAAAAACATTAAAATTTCAACCCTTCAGCGATGAAAAAAAAACCCAACCTGTAATTTAACAAAAACAATTGAACAAAACTGGTTTTGCAAGAAGGGATCGCAAATGTTGTGGTCAGACAGTAGAAAAATAGCCTGTTATTGTCTGTACAATTATTCAAAGTATTTATACATCTACATTGTAGATTGTACATGTACTAGTATTTTGAAATCGGTTAACTTCAGTGGCCTACATGCAGATGTAATTTTGTAAAATTAAATTTGTTATTTTTAGTTGTTATTGTATGTAATCAGCAGTGCCCAACCTTTGGATTTATTGACAAATAAGGTTACTGTGTCACAGTGGCTGTTTGCTAAACAACAACATGACATTGCAAGAGTAGTGTAGGGCTCGTTTAATTGCAATAACATGATTTACTAGGGGCAGACTGGCTTTGAACCAGCTGTGGGGACTTGTGTGACCATGATCTTGGTTGGGGCGGGGGCACATCCCCCTAAATTTTTGGAAAGGGGGACAATGGGACAGGGGACATATCCCCCTAATTTTTTGCAAGGGGGGACATGTCATATTGTGTTCAGTGCCAAATAGCAGATGTGTTTAGTTCAATATATGTTAGGAAATATTTAACCTGATGAACCCATGTTGACATCTTGGCTAAATAATCTGTATTTTTGCTGATTCATGACATTTCCTGTCTGCCAATTTGACCCCCTAGCTTACTGAAAATACCGCTCACTACACCTGGTTTTCCGAACCTTTCCAATCTTGATTTGAAATGGTCTATCAAATACATGTAGATTGAAGTTCTTCAAAAATAGCAAAAACCATGCAATAAACATATCTTGAAATTCTAATCTAATTAATGGAGTACCTTTGACATTTTAAAATTACAAAGCTGATACACAATGTTGGCAACCTACTCTAATTTATAACAACAACAATAACATGGTTTATGAGAGAACAGGTTGGATATCATAATGGATGTAGCTGCACCAACAATTGGTTGATTTTCCCCCAATACTTGATGTCAGACTTGGTATTTTATGTATGAATCATCACATTGAAAGGTTGATGTTGCTTATTGCTAAATAATATGTTTGTTTGTTTCCTCTTTTCTTGTTTTCTGTGTGTTTTGTTTTATTTAATTGACACTCAGTAAAATATTTATTGTTTTGATCATATTAGAAGAACCAAAGAGCACAGAAAGATTGAAACCAAACCAGAGGAAAATTAGAACAATAAATGATGTACAGCCCGATTATTTTTAGCCATGGCCACACATGTACAAATTGTGTACACCTACAATGTACATGTAAATATTAACAACAATAATATAGCCTCATGTATGACCAAATCCTGAAACTTAAAAATAAAAAAATAGTAATAAAAAATTAGTTACCGTATCAGTTCGGGGGCACTCGTAATTCACAGACATCTCTGATTTCAAAGACGGGTCAGTGATTTCACATACGGGGGTCTGTGATATCACATACGTCGAGCTTTGTTGACAGATCGGAATGAAGCTGAGTGTATTAGAATAAGCTTTCCTATGTTTAGCAAATATCTACCTGTGCAAAACGTATCTATCTTTGCAAATTCTGACAAATGGTCCCAGAACACACTTAGATTGCAATGGCCAAAATCAAATGTTTTGAAGATAAAAAAAATCCCAAAAGTACCCGAGCATGCGCTCTAATTCATGAATTGGATAGTAAAATTAGCAGGCACTCAACTTAAGGGCTAGCTACAACCCTGATAAGGCTTACTCACGAAATTATTCCCACTGCGCTGGCACATTGACCAAAATTACTAATATTGTTTGCGACTGCGTTTTGAAACTAGGGAGTATGTGATTTATGAGACGTCTCTGAAATATGATACTGTTATGTGACATGGCGCTTCAAGAGTATTTGATATCAGAGACATCCGTGAATTATGAGTGCCCCCGAACTGGTATCATTAAAGCCATATTGTAACATTTGCTGAGGGGGACGCCCTCAAAAATTTGTTAAATTCTGGTTTTTACACAATTGTAATGTACTTAAGGGGGTACTACACCCTGGCCAATTTTGTGGCTATTTTTGCATTTTTCTCAAAAATTATAGCCCATTGGTGACAAGTAAGATACGTATATTATAGGGCAAGGACTACAACTACTGCACTGAAAATTCAGCAACTCAAGGCAAGTAGTTATTGATTTATTGATCAAATATTGGTTTCCCTCATTTTTGACTGTAACTCCACAACTGTTGTCTGTGTTGAAATAAAATTTCCAGTGCAGTAGTTGTAGTCCTTGCCCCTATAATATACATATCTTACTTGTCACCAATGCGCTATAATTTTTGAGAAAAATGCAAAAAAAAATAGGCACAAATTGGGCAGGTGTAGTACCCCTTAAGTAAACAAAGATGCCCTGCAAAAATCAAGACTTTAAAGGTGCTGTAGTTTAGTCAATATCCAAGATTTTGAATAAACCGTCTTAATAAGACGGTTTATTATTACGATGGAAATATTAGTCGAACACATGCGATGTTTATAACCAGAGATGTCACACTTCCGGATTTATCCGGATTTCCAGATTTTTGTATGTGCTCCGTATTTAAAAAAAACCCAAAAAAT
This sequence comes from Amphiura filiformis, assembly GCF_039555335.1. Classification (NCBI taxonomy): domain Eukaryota; kingdom Metazoa; phylum Echinodermata; class Ophiuroidea; order Amphilepidida; family Amphiuridae; genus Amphiura; species Amphiura filiformis. Next base: position 61,425,070 of record NC_092632.1, read on the forward strand.
TAAAAAAAAAAAAAAAAATTTAAATTTTTAAAAATTTTTTTGTTGTTTTGGAGTGTCCCTGGCCCGGTCCCTGGACCAAAAACTAAATGCTACAATGTAGGATCATTCATGGTTGACCTACAAAACATATTGTTTGTGTTTCTAATATGCAAAGTGATAATTTGTGTTCATGTCAGGCAGTGGATGCCAAGCACAAATGGTTAATTATTGCTTTATTTTTCTGCTTCACATATATCAAAATCAGCCATATTGGTCTTGTAATAAAGCCAAAAAACATTTTTTAAGAGTGTCTCTTGTGCATAAAAGTATAGAAAACTCGAAACTTTAAAGCATGTTTTCTGGAAGAAGGAAGCACTTTTATTAAAAGTGTAGAACAAGCCAGGAGCTTTGAAATGTTCTTTTTACCCTCTGAAATGGCCTTTCCTGTGGTGCTAAACGTGCAGAAACCATCTGGCTTCGGGGGACCTGGACCCCACCGGGGACCCTTAAGTGGGCCCCCGGACCCCCGGCCATACTGGGCGAGAGCTCCGCTTCGCTTTGCTCGCTCACGCCGCAAGTTCAGGATTTTTTGGGTCAGCCTGTGACATCTCTGATAACACAGTACGTACAAGGCGTCGGGACACACATACAGTAAATAGTAGTAAATTCCGATTTTCTTCGCTTTACCGCACTTCTTCGGCTCAAAATTAAAAGGGGACATATCTGACACAGTAAAAGCTAACATTTTATGGAAAAGAAATACTACCGGTAATCTATTTTTTGTTACATCATGGTTTAAAATCATCAGAGTAGCCACCTTTTACACTTTTCTCCTGTTCATTTTGAGTGGTTTTGGAGTTCTGACAAGAAGGTTAACTTTTATCAGTTATATGCACAAACACATAAATAAATACACATGCAAAAGAGGAAAATCTACCAATAAACCATCAATCCCACACGCATGATTGGCTGGTTTTGGGCATGTGATAGGTCATTAGTTATTTAAGTCATAGGAGAATTGTAGCAAATTTGATTGTGGGTCCCTATACATGTAGTTTGTTAATTACCCACCTGCTGAAATTAAGATTTTTTTTTTCTCTAAAAAAATGCACTTTTTTTTCGGGTTGGAAAGGGATTTTTTTTTTTTTTTTTAAATTAAATTTTGTGAGTTTATCCTGGACTTCCATGCATTGTACTAATTGTACATAGAATTCCATGATTGATTACCCGGCCCAGCCCCCAAATTCTGTGTTAAATATTCACAGCTGGTATGTTGTGGACCAGTGATGTGAAAACCAACAAACACATGGTGGATACGTGCTGTGCGAGCTGATGTGTGCACAATTAGATTCCAATGCTAAAAATAGCCAGTTTACATGCTATATTGTCGCTGGACCCGTCTATGAATAGCAACCACTGTGCAATTATTGACTAGATTCAGTTAGAGCTAGGAGCCCAGATCTATTATTGATTGCAGAATTTCCCACTGACCTGGATGTGAGGGAAGTGGTAGTATTTATTTGTTTGTTTCTTGTTTTCTTCTTTCCATTGATAAGAATTTAAAAATGACTTTTGTGAACAAAACCATGCAAACGTAGGAGTGTGCACATTACTTCACCTGCCTGTGACAAAGTGCATGTTTGTAAGGTTGCATGGGTGATGCAGTTTAGTTTTAGAGTAACATTACTGGTTTAATGTGCTCAGTGGAAACAGATCGGTTTGGAGTGATGCGATGTGGACACTCGGCAACCATGATCCACCTCATGAGGTAGATTAAGCGGTATGATTGACACCTGGTATTTCTGCCAGTAGAAATACAACCCTTATTTCTTTAAGCATCTGCAGATGGCCGGTAAAAATACAGAGTGTTCAGTATAAACACACAGAAAGTGAAAGTGAATAAAGAAATCATAGCTGAAGAATGGAGGGAAAAAGTGAGAGAGGGAAAGAGCAAGATAGAACTTTCTTGTTCATCATCTAGTCTGTTGCCAAGCTCTTAGAATTTGGAGAATTTTAGCAAAAGAATTGACCTTCTCAGTGAAACAAATGAATACCTGAGTGGAAGAAGGGCCCAACTCCATCAAAACTGTTTTTGAGATATTAAGAAAAAACTTAATATTTGGAAAAGTTTTATAGACGGAATGTTTTCATCTTCAGGGGATCTTAAATACATGAACATACAATATAACATACATTCAAAATTATATATGATGTTTCCATGGCAACGGTACAGGTCTCTGGGCCCTTCTTCCACTTATCATGCTTATATGTATACTGCAAGTGCCAGTTCCGTAATCAGATGTGTTATATAAATAGCTACAGAAATTTGATAATTATCCAGTAATTGCACAAGTAGAAGCATGTAAGTTTATTGTAGTGAAAAGCAGATTTCATGGATGAACAAAATTCCTCTTTAACCCAATATTTGTGGAAGAAGGGCCCAACTCCATGGGGTGGGGCCTTTCTTCCATGAAAACCATGATTAAGTGTACAAGGAAGGGACTATTTAGAGTGTGGATTTTGGCTCATCTTTCACACAAAAGGACGAACAGTCTGCTGGCAATAAAATGCTGGGTCTAACTCATTTTTGAAAAAAAAAATGGAGTTGGGCCCTTCTTCCACTCAGGTATTCAAATGATACACTCTATCCCACCAAGCAGTTAAAACTGAAGTAAGATTGATGTATTTTGATAATATTTGCAGGTGAGTTGCTGGGAGCTCTGTGTAAAAGATGCGGTCCAGAGGTATATGAATCATCGAAGGATATCATCTTAGAAGGAGTGCGCTGTAACCTAGAAAGAGCACCACTCAATGAAGCATCACTGGAAGAACAGAATCAGGTCCATGCTCTCACAGAGAAGCTGGCAAGATCACAGAAAGACGAGGTAAGAATTGAAAGATGCTCATCTGCTCATCCTCATATAGGACAAACTGGTCACAAGTTTTAGGTCTTTTGGGGACAAATGTACATCTTCAATTCGAAAGTTCAAAATTTTCAAATGATGGACGGATTTTCCTCCTTTTAATGCTCTGCATGCTAGCCATGCGCTTCAATGGAAAAAGTTCAAGTTTTGAAATATTTTTTCAAAATATCAAGAGCTATCTTAAAAACTACTGAATCAATACTAGGCTTGTTTGTACTCATTTTAATGCATTTTTCATGCTGATTCCAAATATGGTCATGAAAATTTACATTTCTGAAATTTTTGAATTTAAAAACATTTTTTTGAAACTTGTCATCTGCAGTTGACACCTGCATGAAGAGAGTTAAGTATATCATTAGATTTATAAAGTTTACTTCGAGGACTGTTAAATATCAAAAATATCAATTTTTAAAGGATCAGGTATCAATGTTTGAACAGTATTTTTTGTTGGACGAGTGCACATCAGACATTTCAAATTGCATTCTGAATATGAGGAATGTCCTATTTTTGTCTATTTTAGTGTCTAAAATCCATTTGGGTTTGCCTGTCTTTGATTAATCATAATAAATTAAATAAATGTTGGTTTTATTTTCAGGGAGGTGCGTCAGCAGAGCAGATATTTCATGACACAGCAGGTTGGAAAAACTTGGAAACATGGATGAGGTATAACACATTTATTATATAGTCCATTTGCTTTCTTGAGAAATTAAAACTAGAAAAAAAGTGATCAAAAAGGTCCATAAATAAAAAATGGGAAGCAAAAATGTCGATATATCAAAACTAGGGTTCATAAAAGGTCAATAAATCATCTACTGCGCCCCTACAGATACACTGTCTTTGATCGCGCATGATGTATCACACACAGGTGCTGCTACTATTTCGCTCCTATATTTTATAGTTGAGCACTGTATCTAGTGATGGTTTCATTGTAATTTCTTACTATATATAATTTTATTTATAAAATTATGGGCACCTTTGTCTCTATATGCACATACTCCCATTAAAACCCAGCTTTGTATATCCTTGGTACCAAAATTTTCCTGTCGCTTCCCGCTATTTGCGCCGCGAAAATCATTGGACCCTGACTATATTTCTGTTCAAGCCCAGGCATGTTTTTTATATCGCACTCAATTTAATTGCTTCAATTTAATTGCTTCAATTTAATTGCTTCAATTATCACTAAAGATGAAATATATTATTTGTCCCCACAGTACTATAATGATGAAATTGACTGATAATAATCTCCTCTCTAAGTGATATGAAGGAGGAATAGAAAATATTCTGGCTAAAAATTTGAAATATAACCACACTGCTGGTAATTTTTTTAATTATATTTTTTAATTATTTCTTCTTTTGCCTGGGTTACTCATTCAGTGGATGTTACAAGGTATCCTCTGTTCTTCCATGAGGACCAGGGGTCACATTAAAATATACATCAAAATAATTTAACAAAATATTTAAATATATAGGATGCATAAATATATAAGCATACACAATCATGAACTTAAAATGGGCAACTAACCCATATTTACAATAACCAACACAGTGCATCAAATTTAAATATAAAGAAATTTTATCAAATATAAAATTGAAAATGAAAAATTTGCAAGCAAAAACCAAACAAAAAAGAAAAGATTTCAGATTTCCATGATACTAGCCAAAATACAACATAAAAGGCATGATTTTGAAAAAAAAATTATACAGTTAATGATTTTAAGACAAATATAACAAGAAAGTTCACCATTTACATGTAGTAATTGAGTTAAATAAACATATTTCACAAACTATAGAAGACTTGAAGATTTAAAAACACTAAAAATTGATATACATGTAGTGAGAAATTACACCAGCATTTCAATTATAAAAATATACACATTTGAAAACTTTAAAAAAAAATAAAAAATTGCTACTTATTACACAAGTGGTCGTTTACACTAAAGGATATTGCTAATATTAAAATGGAAGTGCTGGTTGGTATTGGATATTATTATTATTATATTGGATATATTGGTATTATTATTTTCATCAGCAAATAAGGAGGTTGTCATGGTGACCATGATAATTAAGAGAACACAATGCTGCTGATAGCCTTTTGGATTCATGCACAATTGCTCATTTTTCCAATTTACTGAAATTATTAACAGTAGGGTACAGTTAAAATGAGAGATTGTGTAAACCATAGATTGATTGAAGTCATGTGACTCAAAATCACTGATACACGGTTGTGTGCACACATCTTTCAAAGAACCTAATCTTAAAGAAAACTTAAAGATTTCACAAAATGTTGAGTTTTGTTTTTGGACATACATCTTTAGAAAAGTGTGTAAAAATACTACTTTACAGAATAGGAACAGAAAAAAGAAAAATTAAGGGATTCACGATATGTACAATTGGTTAGTAGGAACAGGGCTAACATTGTAACATTCCATCTTCATGACAATAAGTACATATGCATGTAGTGCACAAAATTTGCAATTCTTACACTTTAAAATGGAAGATGCTGAGATGCACACAGCATATCACAGTTGCTCTTATGATCTTTTGGGCCACATGGAGTAACTAGAGAGATTGCGATGTTACATACGTGATGCATGGACCGTGCATTTATACAATGTTCAAAACGGCATTAAATATTGCTAGTCTCGGTTCTAAGCTGGATTGTGCTCATTCGTCACGAAGGAGAACAAGGCGGCTGGAACAAGCTGATCAATAGAGGGCGATGCGATTGAAAATTTAATGATCATCAATTCCGCAGCCTACTTCTATGTATACAGCATGCTTTTGACTTTGACTAAAAACCAAGGTAAACATGCTGCTTAAAATTTATTGTATTTCAGTTCTTCCCAAATATTATAGTTGACAAAAAATCTAATATTTTGGTAGATTAAAGACCGATGCATCCAAATATCATGGCTTTACTTTCAAAATGAGACTTCTTCATGGTGAAAATTAGGCATGTTGCATGAACCTCGACATGCTGTAAAAATTGGCATACCGTATTTCGTCAAATAGTCGCCCCCCCCTCAAATAAACGCCCCCACCACTTTTTTCAATCAATCAAGATGTTTAAAAATTCGATATTTCCATGCTATCTTGTGTAGTAAGCTTACCAAGTTGCTCACATGGTCGCAGTAGCAGCAATAAATGGCGAAAATCTGCATTCGAACCCGGAAGTGAACCAAAAGTCAGTGTCAAAAGGTCATAGTTCGTCATTTTAGCGTGACTTTTAAGCTTACCTAATGATTTTAACGGGAATTTTCGTGCTAAAAATGACCTCTAATAAACGCCCCCCTTGGGAAAATGTAACGCTTCGGGCGTTTATTCGACAATACGGTATTTCAACGCCAGCCGACGTTTTATACGATGTTGGTGTTTAAAATTTGAAATCGCAATGTCATTTTTTATACGTAAAGTATCACACACATTTCACGTCTCTGCATATGAACATTAGGCGCGAACGCCCCCATTAAATGGGTGCCCCCATTAAATTTCGCAAAAAAAAGGAGAGGAGAGGAGAGAAAGGGAAAAAGGAGAAAAAGAGAAGAGAAAAGTTAAATAATTGCATGTATAGGCAATCAATCGTGGGTTGGGTCGATCGTGAGTATAATAATTAATAGGCCTAGGCCTGTGATTATATTTAGGCATTGATTGAAGATGGATTCTTGGCCCAAACGCCAATGGAAATTATTGCAGGCCCGCTGATATGCAGGGCCTATCACATTTTGGCACCAATCCATGTATGCTTTAGTAATCATGAGTCTCAATTCTATGTGTCAGTGCAGTAAACCAGTGGACCACATTTAAAATTTTGCAAATTGAATTTTTGGGTTTTTGATCTAAAATTTTATACGCAATAATAGTGCCAAAATGGTCCACCAAATGGCGACTGCTATTGGCAGCCGACGCTAGATGTAGTTCCAACATTGATCTTGGAGTTGCCAGTCTGTTTTCCTTCAAGGGATTTTCTTGATCCCTGATTCAAGAACTCATCAAATATGTGAGATACTATTGTCTGTCCAATTAACTTAGACACCCAGTTTTTGTTACTTATTTGAAAAAATATACACTTTCAAAGAAAGTCATAAAAGAAAAGTGTTAACATTCGCTGAGACCTAACGGGATTTTTGTGTTTCCAAAGAATTGAGTGAGTGTTTACCAGAAATTCTATTGAAATTGGAAGGTTTTTCTCAACACTTTAAAAATAATCCGGTAGAAGTTGGGTACCATTATTTTGGAAGGTCTCATTATACAGATTTGTAGGTATGGTGATTTTGGATAGTGAATGGATGAATAGTAAATTAATTATACTCCTCGCCAAAAACATTTATAAAAATGAAAAATATAATTCAGGTCATAAAATCCAGACAGTGTTTCTAATTGGCATATATTTATTCTTAGTGTATTAACTCAGTGATCCCAGCTGTCCCTCAACCAATTACAACAATTCGGCGCGGTATTTGAATCTTCTTCTGTGCATGCTTTTGGCTTGGCACAATTCTAAGAAAATACAAATTGTATGCCATATCAGAGAAGATGATAAAAGAGGAGGTCGCTCGCTGCCCACATCAAATAAATAATGTGTGCATCCGCCTATTGATGGAAATAATGATCTAATCCGATTGATCAACTAATACGATAAGTGGCTTTGTGAGTCACGACTGTCTAGCTCTAAACAGCGCATGCCCGGACATCAATTTGTTACGTCAGTTGACCGCGAAATATAGTTTCTGTATTGTTTGGCATGACCGACTGCTGATGTTGACCTGAGATCCCTGTGAAAAAGACCCTCATTTTGGATCCAAATAGCATTTTTGGACACGTTTGGACACAAAACGGGAGTATATGGAAAAACTGACACGAGTTTGAATTACTGATTACACTAGTTTTAAGTTTCCGTAAACTGCCGCAAATATTCAAATGCTTATCATTTAAATTTCTTTTCCTTTGACCTTATATTAATTTTACTGGAAAATTTATTATGCTTGACTTTCCATAACTTAACAAAACTTTTGATTTTTTTAATGGGAGTTGCGATATATATGATGCTTTTTCATTCGTTTAAAAATCATGGTCACCCTGGTTAGTATTATTTTTCTTTAAAGAAAAAAAAGCATGATTTGACTTGAAATTGGGAATTTAACGATGTACTTCCGTGTGTGGAATATTTTCTCCACTAAGAGAACTACCGAATCAGTCGAGTGTGTGTCGGATGAACAGATTACCACAAAGGAAGTTTCAAGTGGTATTTTAAGTACCCCAAACAAAGAAAAGTGAATGGAGGTTAACTGTGGGTAATCGGATTATATGTTCGAGCGATCTCCTCTTTTCTCATCTTCTCTGGCCATATGAATGTTCTGATGTTATCGGTGAGGAGTATAATTCACAATACACTCCAGACGCATAGTAACTTGCCCTATTATTTGTTATAATGCACCAACTGTGACATCTTTTGAGTTATAGAGGTGGTGCATGAAATTATTTATTGGCTTCAAACAAAGGATTTGAACCGGTGTCCTTCACCCAAATCATGGCACAGTGTAGTCCATTCAATCAAATATTGTCATCAACCTATTTGATCGTAGTGTATTTGTTATGCGTGTGACGACCTCTCGCGGTAGATTGCAAACATGCTTTTGTTGAATGCATTTGAGTAGACCGCTATTATTGTGAATTAGTAAAAGGATCAAAGAAAAAAGGGTGGAATCACTGATCAATATGCATGATTACAATGTTCAAACACCCCTGACTGTAAATAGATTATCCCATCAAAAGTTTCAAGTCATTAGGAATATTCGGCTGGACCCAGATATCTTGCTGTAAATTGGTAAAAATTGAATAAAAGTAGACAAGGAAGAATATTTTTTTATCGCTTTACTAATAATTTCTGTTAGGTCTGACCGTGTTTAGCCACTTTTCTTTCATGACTTTTTGCCAAAGTGAAAACTTTTCGAAATATATCCTAAAAACCGGGTGTCTAAGTTATTTGGACAGACAATAGTAGTTGGTACTGACTCCTTCGTCTCTATTCATGGTGGTACCCCTCCTCTTTCTTATTTCTATAGCCTCCTTTATCCAGCGAGTGTATCTATTTTGCTCTGTGCCAATCCCAGCTTCCCCCCATCCAAAATAGATACACTACTGATAAGGCAACAGGTGTTGTTGAAACATACACAAGCAAGTGAACATCGTGGATGAGATACTAAGAACCTACTGAACCTTATTGCTTGTTTGTTCATTCCAATATCCCAGGTGTTTACAGTCTGTAATTGAAGGATGTGGACAATATTTCCTTCCTCATGTCACCCAGGATCTCCTAGATCTCGTATTCCAAGCTCTTACCCATACCAATCGTTTTGTCAGGGAGACTGGTTATTATGTATGTGGTACGTTGGTTAGCTGCAGCACAATGGAAGGTAGGTTTTCTTAACTTTTTTGTCTCGCATGATAATGCATGGCTGTATATATAGGTCATTTGAGGTCAACTTGTAAAATCTGCGGAAAATATGAAAACTAAATTGTCTGAAGTGAATATTTACCTTTTACTTCTGTTATCAAAAGTAATTGCGAAACAGGTGGTCGCGAAAGTAGGCGAGACTTGTGGTTTGAGAATCGCCTTGTTTTGTCCCCCAGTGTACTTGCTAATACAGATAGCAAAAAAATTAAGGTACCAGTTATGTTCACCCCTGTATATTCTAAACAAATGAAGAGCTTTGTTTCAAAACCCCTTACATCCACTTGAGCAATTTTGAGAACACATCAAAAAATCATCAAAAAAATCACTGATATAAGGAGGTTTTCAACAAAAGCAGTTTTTTGCGGGATGCTCATCCTACCCAAGCATCCCGCCAAAAACTGCTTTTGTTGAAAAACCCCTTATATCAGTGATTTGTTTTGATGATTTTTTGATGTTCTCAAAATTGCTCAAGTGGATGTAAGGGGTTTTGAAACAAAGCTCTTCAAATAACAAATAATTATATGTCCTAATCATACCGGCAGCTAAAACCTGGTCCCTTTAGCTCTGATTAAGACCTCATCTCATTTGTTGAAAGCGTTTAAAAGAATTCAAGAAATGGTGAACGAAAACCCAAGAAGGAAACAAAATCAAAAGTTGCATTTTATTGATCTAATCTATGGAATCACATGCTACACGTCACTAGCTGCCAGAGAAGTATGGTAGTCTATTGCTCAGCTTGCCTTTTCTGCGGGCTTAATGGGTTATCCCGGCTTGTCATTTTTTGTCTGTGTGTCCTGATCCTAATGGCTTTGTGGCTGATTAATTTAAGCTTTAAATAATTTGTCACATTGATGTACTTAGTAATGATTTTTCTGTCTCTATAATTTGTTTTTGTATTCTTATGATATTGCCAAATAAGAAACAAACAAACATTGACTTGAGTGCCCTTGTTAATGAGCAACATACACGGAGCTTTGTGATCACTTCAAGAGCAGCATTCAGTGTTGACCAACGCTTTGACGCATAATCGTCCGATCAAATTATCCGTTTGTTGTAATGTTTGTCAGATGATTGGGTACAATTACCGAATAGGGTGCAACTTGCTAGACTTGAGTCCAGTCCTCGTTTACAGAGTTTAGGGTTAGGGTTTAGGGTTGGGGTAGGGCAGTCTTGTAATAAGACTAGTAGAGTTGCACCCTATTCGGCAATCGCTCCGATGATTGAATAGTTGATGATTGAAAGTATAGTTTAGAATCTTTTAAGATGGAACATTCTAACAAATGTGTGTGGGAGCTTTTTGAATCAAACTAGTACTTGTTTTTACCTTAAAAGATTACAAATATCAATCATTTTCTTAAAAAGGTTTTATTCTAGAGAGTCAATTCCATGAAAATGGTAAAACCCGATACTGATAAATAGCACTGTACTAGTATATCAGAAGGAAAAAATAAAACTAGTCACAATTTGACTATCCCTGTTTTTAAGTATGTTTGGTTTTGTTGCATGATATGCAGGTGCTGAGGATCACATGGAATCGGATGATGGTATCATGACAGATGATAATGAAATACTACAACATGGGGAGCAATTTGCAAGACATCTAGCTGAAGGACTGGCTGATAATTGGAGTCAGGTAAGTAGCCTGTCTGCAATTGTGTGTATGGCATAATACACACCCTGTCTCACACTTCCGTATTTAAAAAAAAAAAAAGAAGAGGAAATGCATTTGACAAAGAGTCATCAATGGGATTTGAACCTGGGCCCTCAGTATGATCAGGCCTTGAAAAAATGTTAATTTCCCGGGAAGCAAGCTAAATTTCCAACAATTTATAGCATGTTTTTATACACAAAAAAGACACAATTTCCCTCCAAAACCAGAATTTCCCTCCAAACACCAACATTTCCTGGGAGTGAGCTTCCCAAATTCCCCACTTTTTCGAGCCATGAGTATGATAAAGCATAGTCCTTACCACTAGACCAGCAAGGGATGAGCTTCCAGGGAGGCAATTTTATTCCTACTGAAGCTTTACGGAATAAATCGCATTGGGATTACTATTTGTCATAGTGAGTTTATTAAAGACCTTGAGGAACCCAAGTAGGTGCTTTATTTAATTTATTATTCAGACATTAGGTGCTAGTGAAAATACTTTGAGGTACCGGTACATAAGTAAGTGCATATTTATAGCATATTATTCGGAAAAGGTTTCTTGAAAAAGTGCACAAGTGCATAATAGTTGGGGATGCAAGAGGGGCTACTTTTACCCCTTCTGTGATTTTAATAACCATTTGTTTTTGGTATCTATTGCCAGATTTGGCAGGTTCCCAAAATTAATAAGTGGATGCATAGAGATCAAATTTCAAAATTTGAAATTGACATCATATTTTATTTCTTGCTCCTGTGTTTTATATGTGTTTTATGTATTTAAAGTTCCACACAATTGGCTGGTTTTTTTCCGTGCATATCCGTGTAATTTGCTTTTTTTTTTTGTGCAATTTGCTTTTTTTCTGTGCAATTTGCTATTTTTTTCTGCACAAACCATTGGACCCTACTGATGCCCGCTCATAATGACCAGGCTTGGTATGTGCCTCTGGTTGTGAATTGAAACAGGGATAATTGAATAGTCGGGATAGGCGACTGAAATCATGTGACGAAACCGGAATAGCCTAGGTCTAGACAATAGATGGCCATTAGCGGCCATTTTGTTTCCTATATGATGTTATTCACATGTCGTTTGCAATTTTTAAATTATATTTTGAGTATACAATATATTCTGTAGTAAATCAATCAAATGACGGTGATTGTTCAGGTATTGGCTTGATAGAATTAAACTGTCTGACCAGCTAGTATTCTCCTTCGCCATCAGTGTGATTCCAGTCATCACTCCACATATTGTGTTGCGAAGGTGAAGCAGACTAAAGCTGTATTGACGAACACACATGCGTTAAAAATGATGTAGCCTAGGTCCAGCATTGTTGTAACCCATTGACGTGGCATTGCTCTTATGAACTTTCACCGCCCTGATTGAAACCCTGGGCTTACTGACTTTTGTGATATTTGCAGGTGCGATTGGCAGCATCAGTGGCTACTAGAAAGTTCTTGCTTGCATTACCTGATGGAGAAGCTAGAGAGAGATTTAATGCCATATTGCTGCCTAGGATGTGTCTTAACAGGTAACATCATTACTTGCCTTAATTCCTCTATTATGTTAAGCCTGGCAGGCTGACAGTGGCGGCGCCAGGAAATTTTTTTTTTTGGGGGGGGGGGACAAAGTGAATTTCAGGGGGGGGGGCAAAATTGGCAAATTTTTCGCAAAATTGCCGCAAAAAGTGGAATTTTAAGTGGTTTGGGGAGTTTTGCCTCAAAAGTGGGAGGGCAAACTGGGGTGGGGCAAGAAAAATATTGGGGGGGGGAAATGCCCCTCAATAGCCGCCACTGATTGCTGAATACACATCACAAGCTGTATTGGAATAAGAGTTAGCATTAGAGGTAGGGATGGAATTAGGTTTACTTAGGTAGCACAGTAATATGTCAAATCCCATGGACCTTGACATGTTTTGCTGTTACCTAGGTAAGAAAAGGTTTGTTTTTTTGGGTTTTTTTTTTATTCCCAACTTTTTTCATGGTATTTGGAGAAAAAAAACTGATTTTCACCGAATTTTTCTGGAAAAACTAAAAAAAAATTTTTGAAATAAAAAAATTCTGCATTTCTTTTTTTCCCAAATCTCACGAATTTACAAATGCGCGCGCGAGCTTTGAGACAAACCTTTTTTTTTTTTTTTTTTGGCCTTATTATAGAGATGATATTATATATTTTGTTTCTGGAAGATGTGAACTATTTCTACTATCCACTATAAGAAGCAATGCTTTCAAACCACAGAGAAGAGAGAGAGAGAGAGAGCACTATATAAATAGTGGGAACTGGGAAGTAATGAGTATTGGCCCCTAAACTAAATACAAGACTTGTGGGAATAAATTAGAGTCCGAAGTTTACCGTTTTCTCAAATCCATTTTCCGTGTTGTAATCCGTATTGTAAAATCTGTAAATCCATGTTTTATGAATAAAGCTTAAAATGTATAAAGAATGATTATGAATGATTAATGTCACAATAAAATGTTCAATATCGCGATCAATATGCTCTGATTGGAATATTCTCACGATAATAGGCCGACTGTTACGATGTTTGGATGGATAGGGGGTTCATACATTGTACCATGGTAATATACCTTTATTTCGGTAGTATTAAACAGTATTTTTATCATAAAATTGACACACACAACTCAAGATTGTTTTTAGCATTTATTTCTCTTATCTTTTAACAATTTTTGTCACATCATTCAAAGATGTCATTTTCCGTGTTGTACCTCCGATTCCGTGATTTTTTTCCATTTTCCGTAAAACAGTAACTTCGGACTCTAGAATAAATGAAGGGCAACACTTTTAACATTAAAGTGGAGGAGAGAAAGTGAAATGTGATGATGCATAGCATGCCTACTTGATAAGATTGCCCATCAAGAAAAAGGGCTCAACACTCCTATTTTGTGTTGAGTGCAATGTAAATTAATAAACATGACAACTTGATATTGGATGCTGGCATCGTTTTCCTAAGAAGTTCATCTTAATTATCTTAACCTTTAAGAACATTGATGAAAAAACCTTAAGAAATATAAGGAAAAGAGGAAAAGTAGTAACAAGTATGCATAAACATGCAATCACCCACACAAAACTCTATGGCAACCAGACTTGCTTGCTCCAATTATGTAGATTAAAATCGGTGGTTGAGGATATTTTTTGTGATGTATATATTTTCTGATGAGCACTGTACAGGGTGTCATGAGTGAGTGATAAAATAATAGCTATAAAACTGTAACTGAGTTACATTTATGATATTTTCATCAGTACTTTTCAATATTAAAAAAAAAAGGAAAGAAAGAAAAATACAAAAGACAAAATATTGATTTACTATTACTATAATCATTATCTTTGTAGGATTGGTGCAAATTGTAAACTTATTTTAAATAGCTATAGTCAAGGGATTTAATATTGTTGTTCTGATAAACCTGGATAATATTGTGGAAGCTTATCCAGGCTGCCATGGTTTGTTTGATGTAGGAGGATAAGGGCACACCTGTGAATGTTCATTTGATGCTTTAGTCAACAACAAAATGTTTGCAAAAGTTCAGCATCCATTATGAACATTTCTTTTGTTTGTAAAGCATGAATTGATTTTGATCAAATGTGTGAGCACCAGCAGAAAATGGTTATTATTGTACTGTAAAATACTGTAAATCAATTTTGGTCAATTTAATAATAATTGATAATTTTTCCTATTATTTAAACACCCTGTACATAAAGTAATTAGATTCAGTGAATTGAAATAGTGATCTTAAATTTAAAGTATGTTTTCTTATATAGGTAATGGGGGATTAAAATTAAATTCAGTAATTACTTAAAGCCATATGTACAATTTCTGTCAAATTTTAATTTGGTTATTCTTTACCCAAAATGCTGAAATAATATTAGAAATAACTGCTGGGAAAGGATTTGGTCCATTTTAAGCATAAATAACAAGGTAAAGTGAAAAACCCCACTGGCTATTTTGGATGTGTTATCTACTGGCTATTTTGGATGTGTTATGGGAGTTTTATGGGTGATTTAAAGTCATAATTATGACTTTATGTCAAAATTGCTCTGTTGACCTACAAACAAAACAAATTTGACTGATTCTATTTTGGACTTGTGTAAACATTATAAATATGCCAAAAAAAATAAACCAATTTTCTATTATAATTTCGTACATTAAGGCTTTCAGGGCTTTGGTCACCCACCTTTGCACATTAGTTTTGTGAGACCTGAGAGCATATCACACACACCAAATTGCATTATTCCATGTTAATGTTTAATTTTCAATAGGTACTATGTTGCAGAAGGTGTAAGGATATATTCACAGGAAACTTGGAGGGCAGTGACAGGGACACAGGGAAAAAGAATGGTGGAAGAATACATTTGTGATGTGGTAAGTAAATACAATTTATTACTGCTGACTCGTATAATTTCGACATCTATCTCTACCAGGTGAAAATATCAGGTTATTCTATATCAAATCATTGAATATATCGTCGGCCGTATCACTTAGTGATGTATTCGACATTTTTAACATATTTGAGAAAATTGGTACATTAGTTTGTTATGTTCTACTCTACTTATTCCCCAAAAAACATGCCACAAAGTGGCTTAATTGGTGAGATATTAATTAATTTAATTATGTTGTATTTGCAGAACCTTGAAATGTCTGTATCACATAACGACATATTTGCCGATCATCTATACTGCGCAAGCCCAATATGTCGTATACATCTGCAATTTGAAGAATTTGCTGTTTTACGTAGTGACATATTTGCATGATGTATTTGTACGACTTTGTCATTGCACAGTAAAATTGCTGTTTTGTCCTTTTCACATAGCCGTAGGCGCACTCATGGACAAACTCAGTTGTGACCCTTTGACTTAATAAAACTGCCACCACATTTGTAATTTAAATGTTTTTTCATTGGTTTTTTCACCGAATAAAGATGGTTCTTAGGAATTTGCAACAACAATTTGAAACAGACTTTTTATTTTTGAGATATGAAACTTTAAAATTGGGTAAATTTATTTTTGGCCACCCTATATTATATGATGTTATTGCATAATTATGTCTCATCAGTTTCAATTTGTGTGCTTATTTTTGTAGGTACAATACTACGTAGCACAAACAGAAGCAGATAATCATGCAGTGAGGGAAGCAGCTTGTGCCTGTATAGCAGAGTTAGGCTCAAAGGTTGGTTCTATGGCAGTCACTTGATTAGGCCAAAAAAAAAAGTTTGTCTCAAAGCTCGCGCGCGCATTTGTAAAATCGTGAGATTTGGAAAAAAAGAAATGCAGATTTTTTTTTTTATTTCAAATTTTTTTTAGTTTTTTTTAGTTTTTCAAGAAAAATTCGGCAAAAATCAGATTTTTTTCTCCAAATACCATGAAAAAGTTGGGAATAAAAAAAAATCGTGATTTCGCATTTGTTTTCAAACCACTCGTGAGCTTTGAGACAAACCATTATTTTTTTTGGCCTTATCACTTGTAAATGTGTTCAGATATACATGGATGATAATTGGGCCATTCCATTTAAAATTCACACTACCCCTGTGGAAGATTTAGCTAAAGTCTTCCACAGAGGGAGTATGAGTTTTGAATACAATAGACAATTGGGTAACTTCCATTTGAAATATTCACTCCAGTTGTGTAAGATATGGGTAAAGCCATAACACAGGGGGAGTATGGGTTTCAAAATGATTAACCCTGATCAATTAAATTTGAAAAACATACTCCCTTTATGGAAGATATTTCCAAAATTTTCCACAGGGGTAGTGTGGATTTTAAATGGAACAGCCCATTGTCAGACTTCAGCTGACTTCAATCTTAATGAGATCTTTTTCACTCTGTTTAAAAAAGACCCGTATGTCTGTCTGAAGCCACAACTATTTATGGACAAAATGAGTTGCAAATTAGCTCAGAGGTAAAGAACAGTATTGATTTTATTTCATACAGGTATCTACTCTAAACTAAATCATTTGTTGCAGGTTTGTTCTGGTGGTTGTTTGTTTCTATGTGGATGGTTTGGGTTTTTTCATGAAAATTTTAATGTTTGGTTTTGATCCCCCTGGCTTCAGCCATAAAAGGGATCCTGGGATGGTATATTTCCTTCTGTGTGTGTAGGGGTGTGTATGTAGAGGTGTATGTGTGTATTCCATTTTGATTAAGGTTTTTGTCTCGCCTGATAAGGCAGGAGACTATATAATCACTTTTCCGTGCAGGGGTGTGTATGTGTGTGTGTATGTGACAAATTTGGTTAAAGTTTTGGTTAAAGTTTGCTTTCCGCCTATTTTCTCGGAGACTACGAGTCGCACGTTCCTCAAACTTGGTGGGTGAGTGCATCTTGACCCGAGACAGAACCGGTTTGTATTGGTTAGTGGGTCAAGGTCACTGAGGTCATCTAGGGGTCATCTGAGGTCAAATTAGTAAAACTGTCATATGTCCATGACACTTGGTGGGTCCATTCAACATTTAAAGCCAAATTTTTGGAAGGTCATTTCGAGGTCACCAGAGGTCATCTGAGGTCAAATTAGTAAAAACTGTCGTATGGGCATGAAACTTGGTGGGTACAGTCAACATTTAAAGCCACATTTTTGGAAGGTCATTTCGAGGTCACCAGGGGTCATCTGAGGTCAAATTAGTAAAAACTGTTGGATGGGCATGAAACTTGGTGGGTACAGTCAACATTTAAAGCCAAATTTTTGGAAGGTCATTTCGAGGTCACCAGGGGTCATTTGGGGTCAAAGTAGTAAAAACAACCGTATGGGCATGAAACTTGGTGGGTACAGTCAACATTTTAAGCCAAATTTTTGGAAGGTCATTTTGAGGTCACCAGGGGTCATTTGAGGTCAAATTAGTAAAAACAGTTGTATGGGCATGAAACTTGGTGGGTACAGTCAACATTTTGAGCCTAATTTTTGGAAGGTCATTTCGAGGTCACCAGGGGTCATCTGAGGTCAAATTAGTAAAAACTGTTGCATGGGCATGACACTTGGTGGGTACAGTCACCATCAGCCAGATAATCGTGCCCAGCCGATAACCGCCAAATTCATTTACCTCTACCAAAAGTAATTGAAAAAGCAGGTGGTCGCAAAAGCAGGCGAGACTCGTGGTTCGAGAACCGCCTTGTTAAATATTTTCCCCCATGTATCTGGATATACGTATGAGGTACAGTGAAGTTAATTGGTAGGGATAGCAGGGCCAAAGGTTCTCAACCTGATTAGACCTTCAGCGTCAATATGCTAAGTAGCTGATTTGCATAATTTATGGTACAGTGACATAAATTGCATTTGGTAAGTGGTCACAGGTCCAAAGGTTCTTAACCTGATTGGATCTTCAGTGCAAAATATGCTTTTTTAAAAGTTTTTTTGAGAATGGAGAACAGAATGCACTAAAATTAAAAATATACTGGGCCCACTCACATGAAACAAACTGTTTTAGACATAATTGTGTTATATTTACGATGAGTTTTCAAAAGAGTAAAAACTCCTAGCTGTACTTTTTTCCAATACTGACTGATCCTATATTCCTTCACCAGATTGACTCTGATGTTGTACGTCCTTATGTGAATGTTCTATTGAAAGCCTTGTTAGTATGCTTCAAAGACGACAGCTGGCCAGTCAGGGATGCAGCTTGCATTGCTTGTGGCAACTTTGTGCTGTGTTTTCCTGATGAAGCGAGGTAAGGAGTGGAGGCACTACAGGGGTGGGGGGGGGTGGAAGGGGAAGGGTGGGTGAGGGGTAGAGTCAGGGATGCAGCTTGCATTGCTTGTGGCAACTTTGTGCTGTGTTTTCCTGATGAAGCGAGGTAAGGAGTGGAGGCACTACAGGGGTGGGGTGGGGGAGGGGTGGAAGGGTGGGTGAGGGGGAGAGTCAGGGATGCAGCTTGCATTGCTTGTGGCAACTTTGTGCTGTGTTTTCCTGATGAAGCGAGGTAAGGAGTGGAGGCATTACAGGGGAGGGGGGGGAAGGGTGGGTGAGGGGGAGAGTCAGGGATGCAGCTTGCATTGCTTGTGGCAACTTTGTGCTGTGTTTTCTTGATGAAGCGAGGTAAGGAGTGGAGGCACTACAGGGGTGGGGGAGGGGGTGGAAGGGTGGGTGGGGGAGAGTCAGGGATGCAGCTTGCGTTGCTTGTGGCAACTTCGTGCTGTGTTTTCCTGATGAAGCGAGGTAAGGAGTGGAGGCACTACAGGGGTGGGGGTGGGTTGAAGGGTGGGTGAGGGGGAGAGTCAGGGATGCAGCTTGTGGCAAACTTTGTGCTGTGTTTTCCTGATGAAGCGAGGTAAGGAGTGGAGGCACTACAGGGGTGGGGGGGGGGGGTTGAAGGGTGGGTGAGGGGAGAGTCAGGGATGCAGCTTGCGTTGCTTGTGGCAACTTCGTGCTGTGTTTTCCTGATGAAGCTAGGTAAGGAGTGGATGCACTACAGGGGTGGGGGTGGAAGGGTGGGTGAGGGGGAGAGACAGGGATGCAGCTTGCATTGCTTGTGGCAACTTTGTGCTGTGTTTTCCTGATGAAGCGAGGTAAGGAGTGGAGGCATTACAGGGGAGGGGGTGGAAGGGTGGGTGAGGGGGAGAGTCAGGGATGCAGCTTGCATTGCTTGTGGCAACTTTGTGCTGTGTTTTCTTGATGAAGCGAGGTAAGGAGTGGAGGCACTACAGGGGTGGGGGAGGGGGTGGAAGGGTGGGTGGGGGAGAGTCAGGGATGCAGCTATGCGTTGCTTGTGGCAACCGTGCTGTGTTTTCCTGATGAAGCGAGGTAAGGAGTGGAGGCACTACAGGGGTGGGGGGGGTTGAAGGGTGGGTGAGGGGGAGAGTCAGGGATGCAGCATTTGTGGCAAACTTTGTGCTGTGTTTTCCTGATGAAGCGAGGTAAGGAGTGGAGGCACTACAGGGGTGGGGGAGGGGGTTGAAGGGTGGGTGAGGGGAGAGTCAGGGATGCAGCTTGCATTGCTTGTGGCAACTTCGTGCTGTGTTTTCCTGATGAAGCTAGGTAAGGAGTGGATGCACTACAGGGGTGGGGGTGGAAGGGTGGGTGAGGGGGAGAGACAGGGATGCAGTTTGCATTGCTTGTGGCAACTTTGTGCTGTGTTTTCCTGATGAAGCGAGGTAAGGAGTGGAGGCACTACAGGGGTGGGGGTGGAAGGGTGGGTGAGGGGGAGAGTCAGGGATGCAGCTTGCATTGCTTGTGGCAACTTTGTGCTGTGTTTTCCTGATGAAGCGAGGGCAAGAGGTAGTCATGTACAAAAGAAGAGAAGTAGCATTACATAAATTAATACTTTTTGATATGGTTACCCATTATAGTCATTGTATGTGACCAGATCTGATCCAATCAGGCTAAAGTCAGCAGTAATGAAACTGAGATATAGAGTGGCAAAATGTAAGGAGAAAAAACAATAAAAACATAAGAAAGTAGACGTATTAAAGGTTCATAACTTTGCAAAGTTTTCAAGAAAAATGGGGATTCAACATCAGTAAGTGTAGGTACTGAATAAGTTAGTAATGGTAGTAACTCAATTTTCAAATTTCCGACTTTGGCCTCGGTGGATCAAATCGGTTCACATATTATATGTCAAGAATTAAGTTTAAAAAAATCCTTTAAGAAGAAAAGGAATGGGCAACTGAAATGGATAAAACTGTATTTTTTTATGTTATGTTTGTGGTGTATATATTAAGCATGAAAGCTAATACATTATCTTACATAACACTTTCTTTGTACTCCTCTTCTTTGCCCAATGCAGGCCAAGTATGGAGGCATTATATCCACTGTTCTTTGCTAATCTAGCTGATTTCATACCATCAGTAAGGCAAGGTTCTGCAGTAGCTTTAGCCAATGTGGCAAAGGCATATGGTAAGTGTACCAAACATTGACATTTTGATTTGAAATACTATTGAAAATAAAAAGATTTGTTTGCTTGTCCATAGACCACTTTTAATAGATGGATCGGTCGGTCGGTAAAAGGTTTTTTTTTTTTCTTCAAAATTCATAGTGACCAGCCATAGCAACATTCTTGCATTCTCCCTCAGATATATGGCTAAGGACTGGAGGCATGATCTGAAAAACTCCTTTCTCAAATGCACAGTTCAGCTACATTGAGGTCTATTGGAAATTGAGGAGATGTGACGGAGCAGTTGTGTTATATTGGTTTATCGGATGGTGGGGAAAATGAACTTGAGACACAAAAAAGAACTTTTTCAAGCTTCTTTGAGATTCAAGATTATTGATGAAAGTAGTAAAAAACTAGTTTTTCGTTCGTAAATTTTGTTCGAGAATAATTGGCTAAAATTATTTGCTTTGTTACTGCGTGCCGCAATAATAAAGTCCCAAATTACGTTCTTGTAAATTCACACAAGCTTACGCCAGTCACGCATTGCGCAACTAGCATAAGTGCTGCTCCCAAATGTGTGCACACCATTCTATACCAATGCACAATGGTCTTAGTCTCATTTTTTCACCAATTATAAGCGGAATTATAGTTTCTCCCATAATTCATAAGATGTCTGCTACCAAACCAAACTAAAGCATGTGTCAATTTTGTTAGCATATCTATGGTCTTAGTCACTTTACAGTAAAGCGCTTATATCATGTGATTTTATTTTTACAGGAGACGAAGCCATCGCCAATTTATTTAGTAAGATTCAGGAAGGTATCGCTGGTCTGGAGAATCAGCCCAACACAACAGAGAAATACAGTGAGTTTGATTCCGTGCCAGCACAGTTTGGTGTCGTCAAAAGGTTACGAGACAATGACATGGAGCTTCACAGTGATAAACAGGTACCAGAAAATCACTTATAATTCTTCAAGGTTGTCACAGTATAAAAGAGTACCACCATACTGGTAATCTCACCGACTCATGGGAAGTATTGTGGCCTAATGGTTAGGATGCAAGCTGGATAATCCAGCATGGAAGTGGTTACGTAATTCTCTTGGTTACTAGATCACGGTATTTTGGTATGTCTTCGAGTGCAATATACTTTGTGTGGTGATTGTTTCGATCATGGTTCATTACTCAAGCGCATTATCCCGTTGACATAGTAACATTACGTAACTTCGCTGGCGAATTGAAAGCTTGCGGATTCGAGCCCACCACAGCCAGTGTGTTGCATCCTTGGGAAAGAAGGCTTAATTCCTGATTGATTCACTCCACCCAGATGTAAAATGGGGAGCTGCTGGGGGAGGGGGGTAATCACAATCTAGTCATCTGAGAGTTCCTGCACATCATTAGTGGACTTCGTGAAGTGGAAATGGTTCTGATATATTTTAATGGCACCGTAATAATTGTTGAAGTGTGCTGGTACTTAGGTGTAGTGCATGTTAAATCCCCAACTTTATTTATATCATGTTATTGTAGTGAAAAGCAGATTTCATGGATGAACAAAATTCCTCTTTAACCCAATATTTGTGGAAGAAGGGCCCAACTCCATGGAGTTGGGCCTTTCTTCCATGAAAACCATGATTAAGTGTATGTGGAAGACTATTTAGAGAGTGGATTTTGGCTCATCTTTCACACACAAGGAAGAACAGTCTACTGGCAATAAAATGCTGGTCTAACTCATTTTTGTAAAAAATTGGAGTTGGGCCCTTCTTCCACTCAGGTATTCAATTGTGTACAGGCTCTACTTTGTAATTTTAATCTTGTGCTGAAATATAAAGTGGCATACAAAAGGCAAGCCATGCCAGTCATATGTATACACAAAAGTAATTATTATAGTGAAGTATTCGCTTTCCTCAATATTTCCATTCATAAATCAAAAGTGAAATATTTGTTTCACAAACTAATATATCATGTTCAATGCTACTCATTGTGAAAAGGAAAGGAATGTGTACTGAAAGACTGACACAAAGTTGTATTGTACACATGTTTTTTTTCCAGATGTATTCATGTGGTTCATTAGCACCCAAGATGGGCAGAGGGAGTAAAGGAGGATGCATGGATCATCAGTTCAAGAAACCTTCAGAACCATGGGAATTTTGTGATGGGTTAGTATTAGGGCTCATATTGAAATACCCTACCACGTTTTCACACAGAAAGAAGGCTAAGCGCGCGCCTCAGGAAAGCTCGGTCATAAAACGGATGGATTATATGCATCAGTGATACACCCTGCCCATGATTTTAACAAAAGAAGGCTAGCACAGGAAAGCTGCAGGATGGTGCACACCTTCCTGTGTAAGGGAATTTCAATATGAGCCCTTACTAGTATGTGCAGCTGTAATTCTTCATAGGCATGGTCATTAATTTGCACGGAAAAAATAGCCAATTGCGTGGAAAAAAATAGCAAATTGCTCGAAACTTTCATAAATAAAAGCACATATAAAACACAGGAACAAGAAAAACATGTCAATTTCAATTTTTGAGTAAGTTTGAAATATTTGACCCCTGTGTTGACCTTTGATTGACCCGTATGCACTTAGGGCCACTTTTTATTTTGGGAATATGTCAAATCTGGTTATAGACACCCTTAGCACTTCAATGTCATTAAATCCCAGATGGGGTGCGAAGTCAAATTTCCCTTGGCCCTCCCACGGATCTCTCTGAAAAAAAACTTGGCTATGCCACTGATAGGTAAAAAGAAGAAATGTCCACGCCCATCGCACAATACACTATCAAACCAAGAAATAAAATATATGTTTTGTCTAGTAAACATTCTTTCACAGTGGTTCAAATCTGACCTTTTCACCTTGCATAGCTCTCAATAACAGAATCTGTTTCTCTACTTTGTTTTTAGGTGTGTGCAATTACTAGCAGAGTTGTCATCACAACAGGATCTGGCTGCTCAAGTAGCTACCATCTTGCCGGCAGTAGCTAACGCCACCAGAAAACAGCACTATGCACAGTATGTGGTTTTGTTGGAAACTGTGTGCAAATCAGTAAGTTTTACAATGATATTGTCACCTGCAAACAGCATTTCAGGTGGAAGAAAAGGGCTTGAATGATATTATTTTGTTCAACAGTGTCAAAACTTTATTAAAACGCTATATGTAATTTTTGATATTGTCAAACAAAACATTATTGTTCAAGCCTTTTTCTATTTACTCTGAAATAATGTGGTATCACATGGGAGAACTAACTATCATCTTTATGCTTTGAAGAAATCTCCTTCTGGCCAATTTTGATATTAGGAGGGAAAATCTGCTTTCCCAATAAAAAAAAACCATGAAATTGTGGGATATATCAATATTGTTCTGGGAAATAAACATATTTTTCAAACCTGAGCAGCAAGGAACTTCTTCACTTTCTCCTCCTGTCCCCCTCCTGGTACCATATAATAGCCAAATGAAGATAAGTATGTACATTACCACAGCAGCTGAAAGGAGTATCCCATCATGCATTGCAGTATATCTGCATGCCCCATAGCAAATGTATACAAAATATAAACAAGGGCCGCTTAGATATTGAGAGCTATGGATAGTTTCACAATACTTTAGGGGTCATATTTTTGCAAACAAAAGTCTAAGCTTCCCTGATTTAAGCGAATTATTTAAAGTTTCTATGGCACATTCAATTCTATTATGGTACTGCAAAGCATAATGGGATACTCCCTTCAGCTGCTGTGGTACATTACTGATGCATGAGAAAGTGTCTATTCCTGAATACAAAGGTACATGTAGTATGTTACATCTCATCATTAAGTTTGATCTTATCACTTTTTTTTACATAATGAAAGTGAATTTTTATATTCTGTAAGCACATTCTATGAATTTTTATCAAAAATCCTGAACACCATGTTGTATCGAATATTTCAGCTACCAGTGATAGCCAAGAACATTGGGAAGAGACATTTCAAACCAAATTTAGAGAATTTCTTTGATGCCATCTTCCATGCTTTGGTAAGTGTACTCTTCAGTCTCACCCCTAGACCCTCCCTCGGGTCCATGGAGAACGACTGGTAATGTAGATTATACAACATTAAATAAACCCGATACATGGACCCTCGCAATGTGTAGGCAAGTTGCCTTCCAGCTTCCAGCATTTTGTGGGAGTTCACTTTTACCGATCCTGGGTCAGACGAGTTTTCTATATATCACGTCCGTGGTCTCACTGTCTTGCCGTTTGTGTAAGCGGCTACTTAGCCTGACCAATCAATGTAGATCTCAGCAAGCAAGGCGATATTTGAAATAGGTTTTCATTGATAGTCTATTGATCATAACCAACGCGCACGCAAAATGACAATAGAACTGGGTCATGCATGTTATGTGCCTAACATTGACAATGAGGCGGGCTATCATAATTGATGCCACAGTCATGTTACATAGCTTGATAATTATTTGGAAGGGAGTTTACTATCAAAGCGGAACAGTCTGGGTTTAGGAGAGCTATTATAAAAAAATAAACAAGTTGGTCTGTAGATTTATTGAGTTT
Organism: Amphiura filiformis; assembly: GCF_039555335.1. Classification (NCBI taxonomy): domain Eukaryota; kingdom Metazoa; phylum Echinodermata; class Ophiuroidea; order Amphilepidida; family Amphiuridae; genus Amphiura; species Amphiura filiformis. Next base: position 61,450,407 of record NC_092632.1, read on the forward strand.
TCGTCGACACACAGTGCTCTAGGAGCACTATAACTTTGTTGTCATTTATAATTAGGGCTTAGTGGTGTGTTGTTTTAATCTTTGGAGTGAAGGAGAAGGTGGTTTTAGCTCTAACAGATGACTCACCCCCTCCCCTACTCCTCAGTTTCTTAGACTGTCATAGGCTTGCAGACATGTGTTGCATGTAATGTACATTGGGAGATCTTACCCTTGATTTCTGAGGACATGTCTGATAAGAATCATGTAGTATACTCTCCAGTTCTTATTCTTGCGAGGACAATATGTCCGTAGTTTTATGATAACACATTGCCTTTCTGTGGACACATTTTCATGTGTCTGGTGTCTTCACAAAGATGTGTGCAAACCATAGGCTTTGGAACATGAGATCTAGCAAGGGCTCAGCTCCCCCAGTTTGGGTGCGCAGGCTCTAATACTCTTCAGTCCCCCTACCCCAATAATCCTAGGTGAAGTAAAAAAAAAATCAATCAGATACTGAAAAAAATGACAGTTTTTGACCTATATTTTGCAAAATTTTCTGACTCGAGAGGACAAACCCACTTTGCCCCTCCCCCTAAACAGGTTATCAACAAAATTTGTCAGTCCCCTCCCCCCATGTTGGAAATCTTCAAGCTGCATGGAAACAGGAACACTTCAATTAATTAATATCATATTTTCTAACATTGTCTTTCCCTTAATAGTCATGTGATAATGCCTTATGCAGCAGTGCAGCTAGCTTGTGCCTATTGGAGTTAGGACAATTCCTGGGGCCTAATATCCTCAAAGGAAGAGTAGAAAACTACAATCCAAGGTAAATAAGTACAATAGTTTGTGTTGTTATGTTTTGTTTTTAACTTGTGTGGGGGTGTGTGTGATGTGTGTGTTTATCATAATCACATAATTTGCTAAGACATTAGCAGACCTGCCAACTGTCCCTCATTTTGAGGGACTGTCCCTCATTTGGGGTTTACCAAAGTGAAAATGAGGGACAGTCCTGTTTTCTGAAAATTTCACTGATGGCAAATTTAAATGTAAGAACAGCAGAAAATGATGAAAATGTCTCTTTAAAATTTACTATAGCATTCTCTTGAGTCTATTGTGATAAATTCAGACCTGCAAAACCTTCTCTGAATTCTGAAAGAATTGCACACCTTAAGTCTTTAAATTGGTTGGTACCTGGTTTGTGTACATGTACAAGGTTTTGGTCTCAATGTCCCTCATTCTGACTTCGGTAGGTTGGCAGGTCTGCATTAGCCGTTGTTGGTTGTGCTGATTGTATTAGTCATGAATTCTTGGCATCTCCTTGACTGATTAAAAAAATGACTGCATATACCTCACAGGGCTGGTAACTGGCTACTCATATCAAGGCACCTGAAGTAGCTGCTCAATCAATCTTTATAACAGCAGCAAGCAGAATACACACAAGCAGGCAAAGATTGTACACAAATATTGATTGATTAGTTGATTGATTGAATTGATTGACTCTTATCCTATACCCCCTTATTTTCTCTTTTGTTTCAGTTATGTGGACAAACTACTAGCCAATCAGTGTGCAGCTCCATACTGAGGGAGGGAGGGAAACATTTTAGAGTGACTACAGTCGTCATAGATGCCAGATAAATCAATGCAATGTGATGGGGACATAGAATGAGAAAGAAAATGGCCAATTTGCGATGATGATTGACAAACTATGCAGTTGTACACCACAAGGTGCCATATTTGATTGGACATGTGATTGCCTTTTGTTAGTTCTTTTACCCTGTGGGCACTACTGATTTTCTTACAGATCCTCTGATTGGTTAGTTACATGATATAGTCATCTGAGTAGCCAATCAAAATAGAGCTTTTAGATCTCTTAACTTTTCAGCTTAATCTGCTTCAGCCCTACTTACTATTCTTACCATATCTACGATTGGCTTTATAGATGGTATAGCCCTCTTTGTAACCAATCAAAATTGTTCTTAGAGAGGCTGATAAATCGGCTGGTAGTGTTCATGGGGTTAAGCTTTTATTGGTCTGCAAAGTTGTGTTTTCAAAGCTACTGATAAAATTGCATTTTGTAGAGCTCTCTTTAAATAGTGTAACAAGTTGTATCTTTAAGCAACTCTGTGATTGATTTAAAATGCAGCTGTTAAAGGTCTACTTAAAGGAAGGTGACCTGATATATTTGGAAAATCAAATTCTTCAAAACTTATGTATAACATAAAATGTCATCCCTTTCAAGCACTCATGCAAAAGAACATGTAAATGTTTTTTGTAAATGCGACTAATTCCTAATGGAATTACCGACATTTGTACAGCGTGATAAATATGAGCTTTCATCAGATACCAAAGTCAGCATTTTGATGAGGTAAAGATTGTCAATCAGGTTACCCACCTTTAATGGCAATTAAGCAGCTTTCGGGACGAAGCTGTATAATCCTTCAATAGAAGTTTATGTACCAGGTTACTTTCTAGTTTTACATTATAAAGGGTAAACCAAACATTTCAATAGTGAAACCCAATTTGTATACACGTCATATATTGCAGCTTTTAATGATCTACAAGTAAAGCATCTGCATCTTGTAGTTATCTACCAAGTGGTGTATTCAAATGACACAAGTCAATTAACTGGAACACCAATATGAAGTAACCAACAACATATCAAAAATTGGTCAAATCTGGGTAAAACCCATACCAATGTATTCCTCGCATTACTAGGATTCAGAAAAAGTATAGTTTGACCAATTTCTGATGTACAGTTCTCGAGGTTAAAGGTTATAAAGGCGTAAGGTCAAATGTCAAATTTTGGTCTCCACCAAATGTCCACAGGGATAAGAAAAAAATCAAAAATGCTCTGATTTTTTTATCAAAGTGGTCTCAAATTGTCTGCTTGGTACAACATTTTAAGCAAAGAATAGTTTGGGTGTTTTGTTAACGGGGTAACATCACAAAATAGGTCAAGGTTAACATGATTTAATGGGCTTTGATTTTTTTGCCCTGTTACCCAGGTAACAAAACACCTGAGATATGGCAAACTATTTTGTTTGGTTAAAATGTTTTTCCAAGCGGAACAATATGAGACCAATTTGATCAAAATCGGAACATTTTTGTTTTTGACCCCTGTGGACAAATTTATGGTGGAGACCAAAATTTGACATTTGACCTGTATGTCTATAACTGAAGAACTGTACATTGGAGATAGATCAAGCTATACTTTTTCTGAATCCTAATAATGAGATGAATACAATTATATGGTTTTAATCCATATTCACCCAATTTTAACATTTGAGCCCTGTAGTTAGCGGCCTTTTTTATTTTATGCAAATTAGCATTTTTCCCTGTACTACATTTTTGTCCATTTTTGATATGGTGCCTGAGACACCAGCAAGCAAAAACATTGGTGTTCCAATTTTGTCTAGGTGTACCTATTATTATTAGTCTTAATGTAGATAACACACAAATGACAAGACTGTACTATGTGGATTGATCTAACTACCAATGCACATTATTAGAGGTGCTACTGATCAGTGAACGATGTTTAACTTTTAAGTCCTTCAATAAGATCACTGTTGCCATGGCAACGGAATATAACACGCTCACAGGTCACACATTTGACAGCATAGAAGAAGATTTCTCCAGACTCTTGAACATTTTGATATATGATTTGTTCATATTTGAAACGTCTGTCCCGTTATTACATGGAGCTGGTACAAAATTCATAGCTATGGTGATTATTGGCTTCCTTGACTTGAAAAGATCAGTGCATTAAGAAGTACACTGCAGTTGTTAGATAAATGGTGCAAAGTTTTGCACAAATTTGTTCCACTTTGCACCATTTCATCATTTTAGCTTTAATAGAGCCATTTTTTTGTGCACTCTCACACATTTGTACCATTAACTTATTCTGTCACCAAAAGGTGCTGGATTCATAAAACTTCAAGAAATTTTTCCAACTCCATCCTCCATGACAAAAACACATCTTTGCCACTGCCTGAAATGGGGACAACTGCAGGCAGAATGTAGCAGAACGTAGTGAGAAGTCCTTTAGATGATGAAAGATTAACCCAAGGCCTAAAAAAATTGTATTGCCCTTTTTGAATGACCCTAAAATTTGAAATATTTCATGTTTGGTATGAAATGCACAAAAATGTTGTGAAAATGTTTTGCCTGTTTGTAATCCATACTGCACAACTCTGATATATTAAAAAGCATTTTTGATTTGATTTGATTTGTTCGGGTTTTGACAACCCTGGATAACCCAAGAAAGCCTCTATTGAAGCTTATTTCCATTGGGGTCCATTTGAACACCGGGACGGGTTAGGAACAGTCAGGGGTTAACACCCTACTCTTTTCGAAACTGGCTGCGAGATACATGTACAGGTATGGCTCTCTATACACGGGACCGACGGCTTAACGTCCCCTCCGAAGGAAGGGGAGTACTTTCATGATTCATTTACCCAATTCTAAATGAACCATGGGGAGAGCGGAAGCCTGAATTTAATCTACAGAAGTTGCCAATTAATTTCAGACTTTTTTTCCAAGTCAATATCCCAGCAAATCGCCACCGCCGAATCGAACCGGGACCTCATGCACTAAAGGCAAGTACCCTAACCATTGCGCCACGCTCTCCCTCAAGCCGAAGAAACCCTATAAATCATTGTTTACCATGGTATTTTGTGGTGAACTTGCATTTCTTGATATTGTATATGCAGAAAAAAAAGAAGAAAAGTAAACCAACCATGACTTTGGAACTCTAAGGGCAATACAAATTTCTTTTTTTAGGCCTACCAAACCAGCATAAACAATCAGACAAAAACAAACCCAGTGATTGATTAGTAAACTTTATACAAAAACGAAAGTATATCACTAAAATGCAGTGTAATGCAAGGAAGGCACAACCTTGCTTAGAGTGGTCTATAAAGAAGTTAAAGAATTTGATGCATTGTAGAGCAGCTATAATGTATAGCTTTGTTTGTAGTATACTATTTGCACACATTACACTGACAATAAAAATGATTGGAGATTGATACATTTATATTAATGTTTGCAATTTCTTTGTATTCTGATAATTTAACAGAGTTGCTGATTTGATGTCTTCTGAGGAGTGTTACCCCCGGTGGGGAAATTATTTTCATTATATTTGTTACTTTGTTCTCTTTCATTTGACACCACTCGGGGTACCTACCTTCTTGGCATTTTGAGGACCCATATAAATATTGACCTAGGGCTGATTATGAGTGCCACCCCCGGGTGGGAAAATATTTTTATTATATTCTTTACTTCTTCTTTCATTTGACACCACTTCGGGGTTCATACCATTGTGGCATTTAAAGATATGTCCATTTCAGACCAAAAGGTTGGTTGGTAAGTAAGTAAGCAAGCAAGTAACACACACTAATATAGGCTGATAACATTTCATGGTTCAGCAAAAAGACAGGTGTATAGTACTTTGGTCTAACTTTCAATATTCATATCTTACCTTCTCTGCACTGATTTGACAATAAATGATTAGGGGCATAATGGTACCTGCGTCTTGACTTTGGAAAATAATCGTTAAAAAACCTCATTTTGCATTTAGGTTTTTAAGTCACCTACACCTATTATATCAAAATATTGAAAATAGGTATAGCTTCGCGCCGTCGGTGTATCCCTTGAAAATGGTATAGCTTTGCGTCGTCGCTGTAGCACGGCAACAACGATACCTTTCTCCACCACAATCATTTGCTAACATGACGACATGAACAATTAGGCCTATACATAAGGTATAGCTTTTCGCCGTCGGTGTAGCCCCATGAAAATAGGTACGTGCGACCCCTACTCCCTGAGAAAACAGGCGGACAGACAAACAAACACACAGATTCTGGTGAAGACTATTTATAGTAAGACTAGGCGGTCACCCATATTTTGCAGTTCTCGGCTGTCGCGATTACCTGACTGATGGTGACTGTACCCACCAAGTTTCATGCCCATATGACAGTTTTTACTAATTTGACCTCAGATGACCCCGGGTGACCTTGACCCACCAAGTTTCATGCCCATATGACAGTTTTTACTAATTTAACCTCAGATGACCCCTGGGTGACCTTGACCCACCAAGTTTCATGCCCATATGAAACTTTTTACTAATTCGACCTCAGATGACCCATGACCCACTAACCAATACAAACTTGTTCCGTCTCGGGTCAAGATGCACCCACCCACCAAGTTTCATGCCCATATAACAGTTTTTACTAATTTGACCTTAGATGACCCCTGGATGACCTCGGGTGACCCTGACCAACTAACCAATACAAAATTTTTCTGTCAGGGGTCAAGATGCACCCACCCACCATGTTTGAGGAATGTGCAACCGCTAGTCTAGTATTGGAGAAAAACAGTTTTTACTAATTTAACCTCAGATGACCCCTGGATGACCTCGGGTGACCTTGACCCACTAACCAATACAAACAGACAGGCGGACACCCAGACATGCACCCCGACAGATAGACAAACGCTGCTTATTATAATAATTAATATAGAATAATTCTTACTATAATTCACTGGAATCGGTCTGTTTGTTTGTATGTCTGCCTCTTTTCTCAGAGACTAGGGGTTTGCATGTTCCTCAAACTTGGTGGGTGGATGCATCTTGACCCCAGACCAAAAAAGTTTGTATTGGTTAGTGGGTCAAGGTCACCCAAGGTCATCTGAGGTCAAATTAGCAAAAACTCGTATGGGCATGAACAGGGCCTGATTTACCTTTTGTGGGGCACTGGGCCAGACCAAAATTTGGAGGCCCCAAACGCACTGCGATGAAGGCACCCAAGTTTTTAGATTTTATTAGGACATGCGCATGAAAAATTTCTTATTTCTTGGTGGGTACAGTCAACATTTACAGCCAAATTTTTGGAAGGTTATTTCAGGGTCACCAGGGGTCATCTGGGTACAGTCAACAGGGTCACCCAGGGGTCATTTGAGGTCAAATTACTAAATATTGTCGTATGGGCATGAAACTTGATGGGTACAGTCAACATTTAGAGTCAAATTTTGGAAGGTCGTTTCGGGGTCATCCGAGGTGATCCAGGGGTCATCGGAGGTCAAATTCTAAAAACTGTCGTATGGGCATCAAACTTGGTGGTACAGTCAACATTTAGAGCCAAATTTTTGGACGGTCATTTCGGGGTCATCTGATGTCAAATTAGTTAAATTTGTCAGATGGGCATGAAACTTGGTGGGTAAAGTCACCATCAGCCAGGTAATTGCGCCCAGCTGAGAACTGCAAAATATCATGTATGTACATGATCCACCAGTGGAGCTTCTGCGACCCCTACGCAGAACTTCCGATAGTGGATGATCTGCGCACGGTGGACTCTTGGAATCCACAGTCTGATTTTCTGCGCACGTTCACTGAAAATCCCCTCCGTATATAGTTCCGGTGGAGTAATTCTACGCATGGTCGCAGGGAATCCACAGTCGGACTTTCGGCGCACGTGCGCTGAAACTCCCCTCCGTATATAGCTCCGGTGGAGTAATTCTGCGCACGGTCGCAGAGAATCCACGGACGGATTTTCGGCGCACGTTTTAATCAATGAATTGTTATGATTTAATATTATTAAATGGTAGAAAGTATGAAATATTATTTAGGGCCTATATGTTTAGAGTCAGTTCTGCTCACAATAAACATTGAAAGACAAAAAAGTTTCATGTTTAAAAAATAACTTAGAAAGTAAGAAATATTATATATATTTTTAGAGTCAGAACGGTGGAGTATTTCTGCGCACGGTCGCAGGGAATCCACTGACGGATTTTCGGTGCACGTTTTTCTTCAATTGTTATGATTTAATATTGGCCTACCCTAGAATGTTTAATAAGTGATAAGATTAAGGGTAGAAACTTAAGAAATATTATTTAGGCCTATATTTTTAGAGTCATAAGTTACGATTCTGCGCATCAAATGTCTCGTGTTTAAAAAGAATAACTTATAGAAAGTATGAAATGTATACATTTTTAGAGTTTATAGGGAATCTACTGACGGATTTTCGGCGCCATTTTTCTTGAATTGTTATGATTTAATATTGGCCTACCCTATATACGGAGGGGAGTTTCAGCGCACGTGCGCCGAAAGTCCGACTGTGGATTCCCTGCGACCGTGCGCAGAAATACTCCACCGTTCTGACTCTAAATATATATATATATAATATTTCTTACTTTCAAAGTTATTTTTTTAAATATGTTTTTTAAACATGATACTTGATACGCAGAACTGAACATATAGGCCTAAATAATATTACTTACTTTCTACCATAATAATATTAAATCATAACAAAGAATCGTGCGCCGAAAATCCGTCCGTGGATTCCCTGCGACCGTGCGCAGAATTACTCCACCGGAGCTTTATACGGAGGGGAGTTTCTGCGCACGTGCGCAGAAAATCCGTCCGTGGATTCCCTGCGACCGTGCGCAGAATTACTCCACCTGAACTATATACGGAGGGGAGTTTCTACGCACGTGCGCCGAAAATCCGACCGTGAATTCCCTGCGACCGTGCGCAGAAATACTCCACCGAAGCTATATATGGAGGGGAGTTTCTGCGCACGTGCGCAGAAAATCCGTCCGTGGATTCCCTGCGGCCGTGCGCAGAATTACTTCCTGAACTACATACGGAGGGGAGTTTCAGCGCACGTGCGCCGAAAATCCGTCCGTGGATTCCCTGCGACCGTGCGCAGAATTAATCCACCGGAACTATATACGGAGGGGAGTTTCAGCGCACGTGCGCCGAAAATCCGTCAGTGGATTCCTTGCGTCCACCGTGCGCAGATAATCCACTATCGGAAGTTCTGCGTAGGGGTCGCAGAAGCTCCACTGGTGGATAGCTTACATAACTCAAAATATGGGTAACTGCCTAGTCCTATTCACCGGAATCTGTTTCTTTGTCTGTCCGCCTGTTTGTTTGCCTCTTATCTCTGAGTCTAGGGGTTGCACGTTCCTCAAACTTGGTGGGTGGGTGCATCTTGACCCCAAAAAAATTGTATTGGTTAGTGGGTCAAGGTCACCCGAGGTCATCCAGAGGCATCTGAGGTCAAATTAGAAAACTCGTAAGGGCATGTGTGGGTATAGTCAACATTTACAGCCAAATTTTGGAAGGTCAGTTTAGGGTCATCCGGGGTCACCCAGGGGTCAACATTTAGAGTCAAATTTTGGAAGGTTGTTTTGGGATCACCAGGGGTCATCTGAGGTCAAATTAGTGAAACTGTCGGATGAGCATCAAATATCAAACAGTCAACATTTAGAGCCACATTTTTGGAAGGTCATTTTGGGGTCACCCAGGGGTTAGCTGAGGTCAAATTGGTAAGAACTCTCAGATGGCCATGAAACTTGGTGGGTACAGTCACCATCAGCCAGTTAATCGCGCTCAGCCGAGAACTGCCAAGTATGGGTAACTGCCTAGTCTTACTACAATTCACCAGAATCTGTTTGTTTGTCTGTCCGCCTGTTTGTTTGTCTGTTCGCCTCTTTTTCGGAGACTAGGGGTTGCACATTCCTCAAACTTTGTGGGTGGGTGCATCTTGACCCCAGGCAGAACAAGTTTGTATTGGTTAGTGGGTCAAGGTCACCCAAGGTCATCCAGGGTTCAATTAGTAAAAACTGTAATATGGGCATGTTGCTGCTACTGCTGCTTCAGTGCCTGCTGCATCGTCAGTGGCTGCTTCTTTAGTAAAAACTGTTGGATGGGCATGAAACTTGGTGGCTACAGACCCCAGACAGAACAAGTTTGTATTGGTTAGTGGGTCAAGGTCACCCGAGGTCATGCAGGGGTCATAGGGTCATCTGAGATTAGTCAAAACTGTCAAAAATAGTCATGAAACTTGGTGGGTATACAGACCAATTTCGGGGTCATACAGGAGCCATCTGAGGTCAAATTAGCAAAACCTGTTGTATGGGCATGAAACTTGGTGGGTACAGTGAATATTTAGAGCCACGTTTTTGGAAAGTCATTTTGGGGTCATCTGAGATCATCCAGGGGTCAGCTGAGGTCAAATTAGTAAAAATGTCGTACGGGCATGACACTTGGTGGGTACAGTCAACATTTTGAGCCAAGGTCATTTCGGGGTCATCCGAGCTCATCCAGGGGTCAGCTAAGGTCAAATTAGTAAAAAATGTCGTATGGGCATGAAACTTGGTGGGTACAGTCAACATTTTGAACCAAATTTTTGAAGGTCATTTCGGGGTCACCAGGGGTCACCTGAGGTCAAATCAGTAAAAACTGTCGGAATGGGCATGATACTTGGTGGGTACAGTCAACATCTAGAGCCAAATTTTTGGAAGGTCATTTCGGGGTCATCTGAGGTCAAATTAGTAAAAACTCGGACGGGCATGATACTTGGTGGGTAGGCCTACAGTCTCCATAGCTAGGTAATCGCGCCCAGCCGAGAACCGCCAAATACGATAAACCCCGGGGGGCACTCAACTTAAATGTTGGTAGGGGTGTGTGGCGCGGAGCGCCGAACTTGGGGAACTAAGAACTGATTTTCGGGCAAAATAGGGGCTTGAAGAACTGAAATTAGGGCAAATATAGGCTGTTGAGCTAAAAATGTCTAAATTATAAAGAACTGGAGCAGATCCAAATGTGGGGCTTAAGAAACTGCCGGAGAGCCTGAAAAAGGGACCCTTGAGCGCCGCACGGGGCCCGTACCACCTTAACATGTGAGTGCCCCCCCGGGCGATAAACCACCTAGTAGGCCTATATATAACGGTTCATTCTGGTAAAAATAAAAGCATGACATCCGTACTATTTATAAAATAAACATTCCATCGTATACTAACACCATTACCTTGATCAATGCAAACTAAATAACATTCAAACATTGGCATATAGGCCTGGCCTACTTTGTTTAACTTATGTAACTCATACCTACTTGTTTATCAGTAATTCGCGACGACGCGACCGTAGTTTTGCAACAACAAAAAAGCATGAGCTTCGCTGCGTCGTCGATGTTGTAGGGTATTCTAAAGGTACTCCAAATATTGTTTTTTTTTCAGTAAAATTTCGGTATGGGAAAAATTGCTTAAAGGGGCATTTCGTGATCCACAGCCTCATCCACCCACTTTTCCCAAAAAAAGTTGAGATTTTTACACCACTGGATACCTCTGGCTACATAATGTTTATGTACCAAATATTTCTTGCAGATTAATTCGTTTAGCAAAAATATCGCCAAATTTGAATTTCGTTCTGGTGCACCAGAACGAAATTACAACACATTGTCTATGGAGCAGTGTAATACACATAATCATGCATAACTCGCAAACGCAAAATCGGAATCAACTGAAATTTTGGAAATAAGCTTTGTTTGTGGATATCTACTGAAAAATGTCATAAAATGAGGATGCTAGGATCACGAAATACTCCTTTAAATTTTCAGTTACAACTTACAAACGAATTACATATTACAAAGTGACAAGTATGCAAATTTTATGTCAATCAGTCTATTGTTCACAAACTACAAGTGTAAGAACTTGTAAAAAAAACTTTTCAGAATACTTTGGACATATCTGGGATTATTTACCAAAATATCCTGTCTACCCAACTTTCCAGTCACGTTGCGCGGATGTTCCGCTGCCCTAAAACTGGGACGCGACAAGTCGTCCATAATATTAGGGATGACCACTGTTAATACAGTTTCCACTAGAACGATTTTTCATTTACTGTGTGCGTGCACTCACACACGTATTGTCTATGGAGAAAGTGATCGATACAAGAAATCCCAGGCCTGTTAAATGGCGTACATACTTGTTTTGATCCAAATGTAGGCCTATATCAGGGTGTTTCAAGAAATTCCTGATTCCACCAGAAAACATTAACCAAACTTTTTCCTGTTTAGTCAGTAAATAGAGAGGACCTTCCTTCATGAAGAGATCAACTTTTTTAAATGAAAAATTTAATGAGATGAGAACTACAACAGGTTGAAGTGACACCATTCCGTGCATCAGGTGTTCAAACGCAATTATCTCCGAATTTGGAGTGAATCAGACAAGCAAACTTACATACTCATAAAATTTAACTATTTTTGAAGACAAAATGTGCAGGATGTTAAGAAATTTAAGAATGTTTAAGCCTACCGCGGCCCATCTCAAATCTTTTACTTCCCCGTGCACTACTCACTACCTAGTCTGTGTTACAGACCGTGTACCTATATCCATAGGGAGAGAAACTACTGGGAACCACACACTCTCGGAAACCATAGTGGGCACATGCACACACAGTGTATTGCTCAATGTAGTAAAGATAACCTTTGAGTTGGAGCAAATTTCTCAAAATTGGTAGTGATTAATGTTACCAAACTTATGCCATGATGAAATATAATAATTTTTGAAGATAAAATGTGCTGACCTTAAAAGATTGAACAATGTTTAAGACTACCGCTATTCATTTGAAATAATGCACTTATTGTTCATCTCCTCTATGGAGATATTTTCCATGGCGGCCATCTATGATCATGCTTGAGGTTTCACCAAACAAACCATGGGTTTTGAGGTCTTATATTTTTTGTTGTATGTCAACAAAATCGATTAAATTTTCAGGATGATCTTATTTTCATGTTGTTATAAGCAAATATAATGTTCCAGATAACGCTAGTTAATAAATACATTAAGAAAAAGTACCTTAAAGTTGCACTTTCCTTTAGTATTCCTTTTTGGACTTTAACTTTTTAACATGTTCTAGCAGCCCTATATAAAACCGTGACACTCGAAAGGCCATATCTCTGGAATGAAACGTCCGATTAAGATTATTTAAACGCCAAAATGTTTCTTTCATCAATTCCAAGCCAATAAGTTAGGTCTGAATCAATTTAAAAGTACTTCAATTTTTAGTGGACATGCCTAATAATATCCTTGACAAATCGATCCCATATATTCCCATCCCATTCCAATCAATATTAAAGCACGATAAGGTGTGTTTACTCACACTCAATACAATGATAGAACACTCTTTAGCGGTCGATGTTTTAGGATGTTTTTAAATAAGCAACACGTTGTGAATTATAAATAAGAGCTTTCCTAAATCACACATCGGGATACACAATCGGGATACTAATAAATTTGCGACTGACTAGCACTGCGTCTAACCACCACATGCATGGTTTAATAAAAAACCATTCATGCGAGTAATATTTTATAGGAACGACATTCCAATACTTTCCACTTGGTCGCCCACAAATCGCTCGAGACAGGACCTTTTTAGACTGAAATCCTTAAATCATCAAAAGAATGCATTGTACCAAATTTAGATGCTTTTGTTATTTAAACGAGTATGCTTGATATGTGAATGCATCCACCGTGCACCAAAATATTAACGTCAAATCTGTGTGACTGGCTGCTGTGTAAACCAAGCGTGGCATGAGCTGTAGATCCCACGGGCCAACAAGTGTCGCGAAGCCATACCAAGCCAGTGAGTAATACGAGACCACTCAATGCAAGCACAGGAGCAAGGCACCATTTTATATACCAATATATGTTGTACACCACCAGCTTAGTGTTGTGATAAATAACAATCACTACATGTCAACCAAGGAGTTAGGGTGCATAATACCAGGAGATGCCAGCTAGCAGGTGGAACAAAATGCCGATTTTTCTATACCAATAACTTGGTAAGTTGGGCGTGGTATAATTACTTGTTTTATGTCTTCTTTTTTTTACTACAAACTGGTATTTTGTATGATTGCGATGCTGTGACGGACCGGCCTTGTCTTGGATAATCCTTGTGTTATTCATTGAGCATGTTATTTAGTGTACAGTACTTGATTTGCTAATGCATGGATATGTATAATGCATGATACCGATTGATGCATCCGTATTTCCGCTGTGTGGAAGTTCGACAATAAAAGGTTTAGGCCAATAAACAATGCTTACACTGCCAATAAACATATGGTATTGACCGTTTACAATTAGGCCTACTGTATTGCTACTAGTACTAGTACTACATGTACATGTATTAAACCCAGGGTATTCAACCCCGTTCGATCTGCAAAATATACCTGTAGGGCCTAACATGTATATCGGAAAAGAAAATGATTTTTATAAAGCAGGATAGATGCATCACTATATTAGGGGGAAGTGGGGCAAATTGGTCCACCTAATGTCCCATTTTGCCCCACCAGATTTTACTCGGCTATAAATAGCCTACTATAAATACCCGACAACTTGCGACAAGTGACCACTACAAAATAAAATGTACATCACCAAGAGTCTAGTAGACTTACGTTTCACAAAAATGGTGCCCGTCGGCCTCCGGCTTCATTATTTTATTAAGGAGTCTTTTACTATAGGCGTCCCATTTTACCCCACTGAGAAATTGTTGCTGTAAAGAAGCTGGGGGTAAAATTGGACAGCTGAGGTAAAATGGGACGCCATTGATTTACTATGGGATTTTTTGTTGGGGCAAGATGGGACAGTGCGAGTTAGCTCACAGTAAATCAATGGCGTCCCATTTTACCCCCAATTTGACACATTTCTAAAAGAAAACTTTTCTTATAATTTTCGATGAAAAAAGTAACAATTTTTGTCTTGAAAGGTGGCTTAGAAGTTATTTTTTTAATTTGAGAAACACTAATACGGGCCATTGATTCAGATAATTAGCCTCAAGTCGTGACCTCTGCTTAGACATGAAAACAAAATGGAATATTTATTTTGATGTGTTCAGCTTTCGGCCCTCAGAAGTTCCTGTTTTAATGAGGAATGGTACTTCTAATTGGTTGGAAATATAAAAAGACATATCAAAGTTCTTCTGTTGCAACGATGGGCAAAATGTAACAATTTTTGTCTTAATTAATTGAAAGGTGGCTTAGAAGTTATTTTTTAAAATTTGAGAAACACTAATCCGGGCCATTGATTCAGATATTTAGCCTCAAGTCGTGACCTCTGCTTAGATATGAAAACAAAATGGAATATTTATTTTGATGTGTTCAGCTTTCGGCCTTCAGAAGTTCCTGTTTTAATGAAGAATGGTACTTCCAGTTGGAAATATAAAAAGACATATCGAAGTTTTTCTGTTGCAACAATGGGCAAAATGTGACTATTTCCGAAATCACTGTCCCAAATTACCCCGTGTCCCAATTTACCCCAGTCTAACCTACTACTAGGCTACTAACTGCCATGATTAGCAAATCATTAATATAAC
The DNA here is from genome assembly GCF_039555335.1 of Amphiura filiformis. NCBI lineage: Eukaryota > Metazoa > Echinodermata > Ophiuroidea > Amphilepidida > Amphiuridae > Amphiura > Amphiura filiformis. The sequence continues at coordinate 61,465,540 of NC_092632.1, forward strand.
CATAAACTTTGGTCTACTCGGACTATTGGTTAAAAATTTTGCATTGTGTTTTTTTCAACGTCTATAAACGTATTTATGAACTTTTTATTGAAACGTGAAATGACAAAAATGCCTTATAATTTTTAATGTTTTTGTGTTTGCTGGGATAGTTAAAGATTTCAATAATATTAAATTGTAGATGACACTTTGCAAAATTACATAAGCATGCAATAATTTAAGTGTACCACGAAGTGTGGAATTCTGAAAATGGTCTGCCGAGAATCGCTTGCCTCCTTCCCCTTGGCCATGCCAAAAATCGTTGCCCCCCCCCATCCGGCCCCCTTCAACGTGCCAAAGTTGGTTTTTATAGCTTAATACAGATTGCTTTATTTAAATGAAAGGTCTATACAAAGATTTTATCAAATATTCCTCAACATCGATACTTTTCATTAGCACGCAAATGGCACAATATTATTGTGGTTTTCTATGGAAATCGAAAGTTTGAAAGGTCCCTAATACATATGTTTTCACTGATTCCATAGGCGTAGATCCGGGGGGTCCATACAATCACCCCCCCAATGTTGACGCCTGTATGTGGGTTTCTGACCAAATTAACCTTATATTTAGCCATTTTAGCACAATTTTTTTCGCGCTACGCGCGAATTTATTCTACTTTTGCAGAATATTAATCAGTTAAGAGGGCATTTCGTGATCCACACAGCCTCATCCCCCCACTATTCTCAAAAAAAGTTGAGATTTTTATATCACTGGAAACCTCTGGCTACATGGCTACATAATGTTTATGTACAGAATATTTCTTGCAGATTAATTCGTTTAGCAAAGACATCGTGAAATTTGAATTTCGTCATGGTGCACCAGAACGAAATTACAACGCATTGTCTATGGAGCTAACTCGCGAACGCAAAATCGGAATCAACTGAAATTTTGGGAATAGGTTTTTTTCGTGGATATCTAATGAAAAATGACATAAATATAGGATGCTCGGGATCACGAAATACTCCTTTAAGCTTCAAAATGGAACAAATTTCACGCGCTTCGCGAAATTGTAGCATAAACTTATTATGTCGCCAAAAGGTGCCGGATTCACTACATGTATATTTCAAGAATTTTTCCAACCCCAACCCCCCCCCCAATGTCAAAAAGAAATAGGCCTACGCCACTGACTGATTCAGAGGATAATCAGGATATCATGTCCCTGTTCAGAGCTAGGGGAATCTCGTGGCATGATTATTTATCGGGCCTACAATGTACGTGGTCGTGTAATTATTAGTGTCAATTATCATAAAATATTCTCAAAATTTTATATATATATGTCTGCTGTATAATTTCGATTTGATTTTAAGCCATTCGAAGTGAACAAGTCAGATATTAGGGGTGGTGCAATAATTATGTGTACCCCGGGGGTGAATTCTCAAAATGGTCTGCCAAAATTGCTTGCCCCCCTTTGGCCGTGCCAAAAACCTTTGCCCCCCCTTTCGATGTGCCAAAAACCTTTGCCCCCCCTTTGATGTGCCAAAAATCTTTGCCCCCCTTACACATGCAAGATTTTGGGAACCTGAATTTAAAACCTTAAATTGTCTTAACATATAATGCGAGCGCAGCGAGCAGGAAATTTTGCATATTTGAACGTGTTCGTAACGTTTTCCTACGCCTTTTTAGGGCGTAATATAGAAACGGTGCCCAAAATATCTGTGCCAAAAATTGCTTGCCCCCCCCCTTTCGACCTGCCAAAAATCGCTTGACCCCCCTTTCGACCTGCCAAAAATGCTTGCCCCCCCCTTTTGGCCTGCCAAAAATCTTTGCCCCCCCTATAATTCACCCCCGGGGGTACACATAATTATTGCACCACCCCTTAACTATTTCACCGACGTATTTGGTAGGACATAAATACGGGCCCATAGGCCTACATGTATTACCAAAATATGATGTGCAAAATGTTGGTTAATCGTCAAACAGACAAACAATGATTGATTGCATTGGTGTCATTTTATTGATAGTCTTTAAAATATAGGCCTATATACCATTCATCATACTAGTTTTAGATATATTTTGTACGTAGCGAAGCATATTGTAGAATAACAGAGATCAAGTCTCATGGATGGATGGAGCTGTAAAATGGTTTTCTTCTATGGTTTTAGTCTTCTTTATCAGTGATACTTAAAAATTGCTGGTCATATCCTCGGCACTGACACTTGAAACATACCAATAACCTTTACAACAATAACAATTTACATGTAGGCCTATGTAAATGGGTAAAATGAAATAGACTTTACTAGTACATGTACTCCAGACATTATTGACAATTATTGACAATATCATAAATCAAATAATCACTACTCATGTACCACTCGCGTCATTTTAATTCGTTTTGTATTCCATTGATTTAGTATGTGTCACTTTCAATACGCATTACATTGGTGGTGTTTTGTTTAGCTTTAGCGGGCCTATTCATCTATATGTTCACAACAAATTTCCAACACACCTGGAAATGTAACATGGTTTAGGGCCTATGTGCATTTAACCCTAACGCCCGAAGGGCTTTTTGGCGACTGGAAGGGAAAGAAGGAATGAATAAACAGAGCAAATAAACAAAGAAGTTGCTAGCTACGGTGGGATTCGAACCAGGGTTGTTTGATTTAAATCACGCCGGGCCAACGAAAGCGTACATCACATCCCGTGGGATGCACGCACGTGCAGTGAAGTTGTTAATAGTATTTTGTAGTACATGTACTCGGGCCGGTTAGGGTTAATTCAGTAGCCATGGTAGCATTAGGCCTACTTTTATGAGGACTAGACACATTCGCCAGCTACACAGCGATTTTATTGCACGCATAATCCAACAATGATTCAGGTGACCTTCAGGGGCAGATGATAATTAAACTTTTATGCAGAAAACTGATGGGATGTCATCTGAGACTGAGGTATAGGTATTATGTTTACAACTTACAACTTACCACAGTCTTCGCCTGTAGTTGGCCTGGCCAACAAAATTTCCCCTAATAGGGCCTACATTTTATTTCAGGTCACTTTGTGCATTTTTTTTTGTTTATTTGTTTTGGTGTGTGATTGTGTTTGTGCTATTGTATGGTTTTGTCTGTGTGGGTTTCATTTTGATTAGGTTTAAAAAAATGTTTGTAAAAGAAGCAGTCTTGTAGTTCTACATTTTGTTGTCCTTTTGGCAACTTTTTATTATTTTTTTTCTGACTTATTACCTAGCTGGGGGGTTTACACCCCCCAGCTAGGTATTGTAATCGTTCGGGTTCTTCCGCTGGCAACAAACCACTGTAATCTTCCGTTTTCTTCCGCTGGCAACTAAGTGAAATTGCACATGTTTTTGTACTTTATGCACCAAACCCTCTATCTTTTTAACCAAATATCCCACAGAGTTGTGCGATATGTCAAACTTTTCCTCTGGTCATAAGGAACAAAAAAATCAGTGGTCACATCTCTGTAGGATCATTTGTTAATGAGATATAGTCACTTTTTTGTACTTTATGCACCAAACCCTCTATCTTTTTAACCAAATATCCCACAGAGTCGTGCGATATGTCAAACTTTTCCTCTGGTCATAAAGAACGAAAAAGTCAGTGGTCACATCGCTGTAGGATCATTGGTTAATGAGATATAGTCACTTTTTTGTACTTTGTGTACTTAACTCTCTATCTTTTTAACCAAATATCCCACAGAGTTGTGCGATATGTCAAACTTTTCCTCTGGTCTTAAGGAACAAAAAGTCAGTGGTCACATCTCTGTAGGATCATTGGTTAATGAGATATAGTCACTTTTTTGTACTTTGTGTACTTACCCTCTATCTTTTTAACCAAATATCCCACAGAGTCGTGCGATATGTCAAACTTTTCCTCTGGTCATAAAGAACGAAAAAAGTCAGTGGTCACATCTCTGTAGGATCATTGGTTAATGAGATATAGTGACTTTTTGTACTTTGTGTACTTAACCCTCTATCTTTTTAACCAAATATTCCACAGAGTTGTGCGATATGTCAAACTTTTCCTCTAGTCATAAGGAACAAAAAGTCAGTGGTCACATCTCTGTAGGATCATTGGTTAATGAGATATAGTCACTTTTTTGTACTTTATGCACCAAACCCTCTATCTTTTTAACCAAATATCCCACAGAGTCGTGCGATATGTCAAACTTTTCCTCTGGTCATAAAGAACAAAAAAAATAGTGATAAATTTATCTGTACAAATTGTCGCACTCTGAGTGACATATGGTATATTTGCAACCCTACTGTGGATTTGCAATTGACCTGGGGAACATATTGGAACATTTTGCACGGGTCAGCTCAAAAGACATCACTAAGTTCTGGGGCCAAATCTTAGAATTGCGTTATCTGGACATCTGTAAGAGGTACAGGGCTCAAACTCGGTGACAACTCATGACCAGGGGTGAATTATGGAACATCTTGCAGGGGTCTGGTCAAAGGTCATCTGGGTCAAATCTTAGAATTGCATTTTCTGGACATCTGTGAGGAGTACAGGACTCAAAACTCGGTGACAACAAACCTCATGACAGGGGAACATTTTTGGAACATTTTGCAGGGGTCAGATACCTCCACAACACCAACATGCCCCAGCTAGGTTTGTGGTCTATGACCACCATTTGCCTCTAGTATTATACCTGGGTAGGCCTATAATAATTGCCCTATAGGTTTGTTTGAGTGCAGTGACATTAGTAGAAGCCTACCAGTATAAGTATAGTATACCAGCATGACCCTACTATAGGGAAATGAGAGTTTTATGGTAATACCAATCGCGAGAATGGCCTATACATGTAGTAGTAGGCACGTACTAAAAGTACTACTATCATGTTTAAGAACTGGGCTTGGTGATGGAGCGACCAGGACCATGGATAGCTGAAATAAAAATTCCTTTAAAAAAGGAATGGGGCGCCCAATGTAAGCTTGGACGTGATTTGGTGAATTCCATGGCGTAGATTTGGTATTATAATGATTTTTCTACGGAAGAGTAGACGATGATCAAATGCAAGAGAAATGTGTTTGATTGGGGAAGGTGTTATGACAATCCAAATATATACTTACCCAAAAAAAACCCACAAGATATCACAGACATCAGGTCCATAGTATTTTACTACACCACTGGGCATTACAATCATGCAAAAAGTAGAAATTCGAGAACAAAATGAGGGCGTCGATGTGGAGCAAATCACACATTATGGCTTTAACGCTTGAAATGCGAAATTAATGAAAATGCCTTTTAGGCCTTACCATATATTTTGCTTTGTCATTTTTGATGTTGCTAAAATTCGCGATGAATTTAGTCTCTTTAACAGCTAGTTTGGTTCAGCTCTCTCCACACATACATGTAGGCCTACAATATTTAATGTGTCAATATGGTTCTTTAGGGCGATAAGTTCAACCATGAAACAAAAAATAAGAGAAAAATATAAAGTAATAAGAAAAAATATGAAAACAAAGATGTGCTTGTGTTCAGCTTTCGTTGTACGATATTTTGATGAATTAGTCACTCTTAATCTAGACACCATCTTGTGTTCAATAAAGTTTTATAAGTTGCTTTTAAGATACGGAGTTGAAACTTAGCAGAAAATTACAATAATAGTGTGTGAGCTCGGAGGGGGGTACCACTGGGGGGGCAAAGCTGCACTTTTACCATAGGTAGTTGACCGGGGGGGTCCTCAGGTTACCCGTATGTAGTGCACGGTATAATTTAATATTGAGATATAAATTCCATACTCAGTAATTTACATGTAGTTCACACGAATGTTCTGCTCGAGTTAACTCATATTTTGTCATAGTATTAATGAACTTGTTACACGGTTCAACAGAGCATTTATATATTGATTTGAGAGTAAATGATATGGAAATATCCATACAAATACATATATGATATATCCATGTCAATGTCATTTGGTAGGTGTTTTTTACAGTGACACACAACAAGTCGTTGTTGCAGAAAAATAAAACGTATAGATACGGTCAATGACCCTCGGCGGACCTTAAATTTTATGCACGGTTGACTCAAATTATTGCTGCATGTACGTGTAGGTTTATAGTTATGTAGGATAAAATTTTACATGCAAATGACTTGTTGGTTCAGAAATTCAATCCCGGCCGTATAAAACCCGGGGGGCACATCAAAAAAAAATTGGTGGGTATGTTCCCCCGGAATTTTGACGTAAGGACGTGGTGGGTCTTTGGGAGCTGACGGCATGTACCGGTAAAAGGGGTCTTTCGGAGCTGCGAACAAGTAAAATGGGGACTTTGGGAGCTGCGAACAGTCAAATTCAAGGGTCTTTCTTGGCTTTATGGTTGTCTTTTTGGGGTCTTTTCGAGCTGAAATTATCAAAATCAAGGGTCTTTCGGAGCTCTATTTTGGTCAAATATAGGGGGTCTTTCGGAGCTGCGAAATCCAAAAAAGGGGGGTCTTTCCGGGGGAGCATACCCATATGGTCATTTGTGTTAAGTGCCCCCGGGTATAAAATCAATGGTTTGGTTCTCGTCCGGAGGATTTTCATGAATTGATGAGCATGATGAGGGAGGGGATGTTTCCCTCCTCCAATGTAAAATTAGTTTATTGTTAGAAGTTTTCGGTCTTTTCCAACAGTGCTCGAGGAAAGGAGGAGGTCCCTTTTCTTTTTATCTTCTTTTTTTTCAAATGTGAGATTCTAAGGGATAAAAAAAACCCTCTAGAGTACCACAACAAGAGTTGGAAGTGAACACATTCACATTGACACTGTACTCTTACACACGGATTCATAAATATAAACCTTTTCTTTCTCTCATTTCACTTTCAGAAAAAGTGTTTATCTTAAGAAGCCGAATTCCAGAACTGAGACGTACAGCATTGAAATAGTAAACACCCAAACATGGATAACACTTACCGGATATTGCCATGGAAAAAGGCTCGCAAGAAAGGTTTCAGTACAGTGAGAGCGCCGAAATCTCGAAGCGTCTCCTCCCTCGAAGACATCTCGGACGGCAGTCCCCGCAGCTACGGATCAACCACTAGTCTTCCAACTTTGCCCTTTGATGACAGTACAGAGACGTCTTCTGATATAAAGCAAGCATCGTCCTCTACAGATATTCAACATCAAGGACTAGATTCTCCTTCAGGTACTAGCGATGATAAGTCGTTTATATCAGAACAAGATGAACGACTAGAAGACAGTATGTCTTCCAATGACAATACTCATGACAACGTACTGAACGATGTTCGAAAGTCAGAACCAAAAGTGACAAATTCTCCTGAATATGAAGAACACGAGGAGTCACTTGCAGAGATTGAATCACTCAAAAGTAATGACACGCTGAGTGAAGGTTTATCTGTTGAACCAAATGAAACGGACAGTCGTGAGAATCGCAGAGAGGATCATAGCATTATATATCAGGGTAACTCAGAGAGTGATTCAATGAACTACGGTAACAATATCATTATCTTGAATAATGTTGGTGTAGAAAATGCAAATGAATATGACAGATTACACCCACGCCACGAGGACAACGAACTCGCCTTATTACTTCAAGAACTCGATAATCTGATCGGCTCCCTTCCTGAAGCTCGTCAAATCGGCACTCCTTTCTCGTGTTCGAATTTTGTCGCAGCCCAACTTGACCATCGAGGTGGGCGAATCCGTCTTCCGGAGCCCGATGTTTGCCTGTGCGTCCCACCTGGAGCAATCCCACAAGGACAACCACAGATATTATATATGTATATTGTGAACCCTAGAATTGCGGCCTTATCAGACCTTGGGGATGAAGATCATTGGCTCACGCCGATAGTTCATTGTGGACCTCCAGGTATACAATTCCATTCCTACGTTTCCTTGTCACTTCCAAGTAGCGTTGCCGACGAGTCCAATTGGGATTTTACCGTAAGCAGAGGTGTGCAACCCGAGTATAGAGAATGGGAAAGTCTTGAGAATAGGGAAGACAGCGTGGTACTTGTGAAAAGTGGACGAATCACGGTATTGGTGGATCATTTTACGCCGTATGGTGCTAAAGGGAAACCGAATTCAGGAGAAACGGTGTCGAAGTGGATGGAGGCTGGCGTATTCATACATCCACCTTGTGGGGAAACGGGAGAACAAGAAGTGCAGTTTCATGTTAGACTCTGGAATATATCAGATCGACAGGTAAGAGGTCTCGTCTTTTCACATCCTTCAAGTGATTCTTTTTTTTAATGTGGGACGACGATTTAATCCTGACATAGGCTATTCAGTACTCATCTGAAAGATGAAATTAGTAGGCCTGTGAGGGCAAAACTTGCGAGATCCTATCAGAGAATGCTAGTTATAGCGTCATCATACCCCATGGGAATGTGTTAACTCCTATAATCGGTCATTATTTGGCATGTTTGACAAGAACAAACGCTGTCACTATAATATCTTTTCTACTGAAATTAAATCGTTATGCTGTTGATTTCAGCATAGATCGAGAATCTGTGATTTTAAGCAATTTACAAATATAATTATTGTGCTAGTTAAACTGTTGAACGTACAATGCCGTTACTACAACTTGTACAAGTAAATACTTGTCATAAATTTTAGGAACCGAAGGGGTAGGGAACATTCACTATCTCAGCCACAACCACAATTCTCAAGCTGAACTTAGACCTGCAATGCAGGTCCTGCATAATGTGCGTTGATCATCATGTTGGCAAATAAGTGACAATAACGGCTTTTAAGTGGTGGGGTTAGGGTTAGACTTTAGAGTTTGCTCGAGAATAAACCCGGGAGAATAAACCAGCAAACACCGTGGGTCAAGTACCTTATAATAATAAGTTTTAAACAATATCAAATATGATTTTCATTTTTCCAGAGGGTATTACAAGAAGAAAGAAAACTTCTACGTACCTGCCTCGCTGAACCAATCCGTGCCATGCGAGTATACGACTCGGGATGTCCAGTGCAGGTGCTTGTTGATGAAGTGAGACCTCTGTGGGTGTTGTGGAATCACACAGGAAAGGTACGTTATTCTTATATATGTAGCAGAGCAGTATTAGCCTTTTCGAAGCATCTATGTTCGAAGTATGGCGTACACAATAGGAGGGCAGTATTCAATCTGGGTAAAACCGGGCAAATTCAAAAGCATTTACCCACTTTGTGCAGCGCCATCCTATATTTGTGTCAGCCATATCTCGAAAAGGCTAAAAAGTGACGACGTACACCTTTGATACGGTAACGGGCGTCCGGAGGGGGGAATTCGGCTCACCCTGTGCTCTTGGATCTACAGAGCAAAAAGTCCCAGAAGGTATATAAAATGGTAGCGGACTGGGTCGAGACGCATTCGGCTCACTATGGTCCAAGTGTATTTTTGGACAACTAGTTTTAAATTTACAGAGAAGTCGTAATTGCTTGTGATGTTTACAGGAAGTTTGCTCCATGCAATGATGCATGAATAGCACCATGACCAATAATGTTGCTCAAAGTTGCACAAAATGTGCATGAAGTTGCATAAATGTCCATTCTGTAAAGTTGCGCAAAGTTGCTTGAAAGCATGTATAGTTCAATAGCCTCCATTCAACAAGTACAGCTCAAACGTTGACCTCGAGTTGTGGACACACTCAAAAGGTCAGTCTAATGCGTATAGAAGCCTAATGGGGTTAAGGAACTGTGTACTGACAGATGAGCATGTTTGAGGTTCTAGTGTTTGTTAATAAGGTCTACAATGGAGCGGACGCGGTTGAGAGCAATTAACAGCAACCTTTCCTATCAACTACGCTTTATTGCAATCAGCCAAATTCGATGTGTTGTAGGATATCATGGATGTTGATTTTTCCTGTATTGTGCCTGGCAGCAACAAACATCAAATATCAGATTCAGTACTAAACTTTTTTTGTGCTTGTCGCTTCGTCTTTTCACAGACATTTCCATTTCAAAATCTTTGGCGGGAACATCGCGGACCAAACGTACCCGATTCTCCATCCATCACCTTTGTGGCTCAAGCTAGCCAAGCTCATCTATCTGACTGGCATCGTGGATCATTCATGTCAACCGTGAGATTGTTTCAAGAAGATCACGACTCTGATGGAATATCTTTTATTGTGAAGGCTAATCCTGATAAGATGGCAACTAAAGTCTTCAAGGTAATTATTGCATTATAGCCTGACTGCCTCCTATTTTAAGCCCGCACGTTGTTAATACTATTATTATTAACATTTTAGCTTTTTGTTTCCAGGAATTCGGTCCCCTGACGCTGTTTATACGGCGACAGTGGTTTTTGAACATAACGTGTTCAAAAATGCTTATACAATGTATTTTTAATAGATCGAAGGATCTCCCAAAAGCATGTTTTAACGGGAGCTACAATCCTCGAACAATGTCTTGCAACATTTAAGCGTCTTTAGGGGATAATGAGTCCCCCCACACTTCCCCGTGCAATGTTGAGACGTGCAAATGATGTGTTCAGTGTAACTCCAAAGTGTCCCAACATTTAATGATGGGGGCGGGGAAGGGAAGTGTTAATCATGTTAATTGAAGGCCCAGCTTTCTTCTAATACCCAATATTGAACATACGTGTATCATTTTGAGCAAAGCACGAGATTCGGTCGCTATACCCGGGATTCGTCAGCCCATTCTTGGGTTTGCTCCCCAAACTAAGGAATAGCTCGAAAACTGAAGTAGAGCAAATTGAACTTATCCGACCGGCAACATTTCGAACATTGCTTCTGCTTCTGCTTCTGCTTAATCACTCCTCAACGCTACAATAATTATTGTAACCAGACAAGGAGGGATTAGTACGCGATGTGACGAGGAGTAGATGTTGTACTTCGCAATCTTGTGCATTAGTGTTACTCTGTTTACTTTCCTTCTGTATCGGCTGTAGTCTCATTTCACAAATCTTGCCGCTATTCTTTGGATTGATGCAACTATTTTAATAAGCTCACCATTGTTTGTGTCCCATACTGAGGAGGAGTAGTCCAAGAGTGGTCTGACTAATGTTGTGTAAGCAAGGGCTTTAAGCTCTTGCGGACATGATAATAGATTTCTTTTTATGAAGCCAAGCTGCCTATTGGCTTTGGTGGTGATGTTATTTATGTGTGTGTTCCATTGTCAATTGGAGAGGAACTATAAACTTAAATACACAACGAAACACCTGCAGACTGGTAGAGTGAATCTAATATGCAATTTTTTAACATTATTATAATGATTGGAACGAGTGAAACATCAAGGTCGCCATGAATACCGTATCATATTGTTGAATCACAACTGATTCGGTATTTTCAAACCCGATTCAGGGTTTCCTGAGGCCCGATGCCATAGGTAAGTCCTGGTATGGGATGCGAAAGCATGGTTTAGCGTCTAAATCATGGTTTTGCTGGCCATTTCTAGGAATGGCCCAAACCCTAGAAACGTTATCCGATTTTGAGTTGTACAGAAGCAAACCCTAGATTAGGTGTCGAATGTTTGGTTTAGCATGTTTAGTGGTACAAGCTGCAAGTGTATCATTTATTTTTGATGCCCATTCTAAAATCCTAAAATCGCTGATCAGGTTTCAGTTTTACCGAGCTAAACCTGAGATTCGGGGGCTTTATCATGATTCCTATAGCTATTCCTAGGAATGGGGTCCAAAACCCTATAGAATCGTGTCCCGATTTGAGTTTTGCCGGGCTAAACCTAAGATTCGGAGGCAATACCATGGCATTGCTGCCCATTCTTAGACAGTGGTAAGTGTTGCTTTAGATGTGGAAATGGGCTCTTAATTGGTCAGTGCCTACAGGGGGTTACTTGGGGATTGTGGTTAGGCATTACAAAAGCAAAATTGATTTTATGTCTGTTTAACCTACCATATATACTTTACTATCGTTCTCTGCATTACAGGAAGGACAACTCCGGGATGAGCACGGTACAACGTACCTCAAACAGCAATCATGCCTTGATACATTGGATATATCTACTCCATCAGCATTGTTTCCTCTTAGTGAGGAGCATTTCCACGAAGTGTGCCTTCAACTTGACGGCATTCCCACGGAGATTGGGGAAAAGAGTTGGCGCGCTTTTGCTAGAACTGCTAATTTAACTCGTAGAGAGTTAGATGCAATCAGAAGATGTGCGCAACAGCACCGGCACAAGAGCCCTAGTGATTTGTTGCTGACGTACTTTGTAGGAGACCCGTGTCGTAGTTTCGACACGCTGCGGACGTTACAAGAGATATGGTATGTGTTGTATCACATTGCTAATGATGGTGCTAGAGAAGAGGTTGAGGAAGAGATGTATGAGAGAATGACAGCAATGAAAGGCCGACCCAAGGAAAGGCAGCCATCGGATATCTCTAGTGGCATTGATCACCCAAGTGAGCTATCATCACTTGTTATGACATCTGATGAGCAGATGTCTGACCTAGAAGACGAGTTTGGAAAAGATGAACCTTTGGAGTCAACTGCAATTGCAGATGAAGAAACACTTACTGAATCAATCGCAGATGCACGCCAAGGAACTAATGAGCCAGTACCATCTTTGAACGATGACAGAGATCAACCACCGAATCCGTTGGAAGAATTTGTTAAGAGCAATAAGGAGTTATCCCTGCATTCTGAAAATATAGACCAAGAAGTATCTCTGTCACCGGATCCTTCGCAGCTACAAGAAGCATATACTGATGTAAGCGATGATTTAGAGTTGCAGTTAACGGAATTCTCAAAGCACTGGGCGGTAAGTGAAGACAGTCTCGGTAGCGATAGCGATTTGTCTCCGTCTTCGGAGGCAGAGCTTCTAAAGATCTTACTCGCAGATGACGGCACGTCTCGTTTAACCGAGAATGGAATGCTAAGTTTGGATGACCCGCAAAGACAAGCCACCGAACTTCCTCTCGACTTTCAACCAATTAAGAACGAACAATCTCAGGAATTGGAAATGAAAAATCTTTCGAACGTTAATGATGATACTAAGGAAGAAAATGCAAACGGCATTGTAATATACAGGGACGATGGAACAATCGTAGATTTGAAGCCGAAACCTCCTGTAGCTATTGACAAGGAAGTGCCTACCTCTACAGATGAGCTGATGAGAGAAAATGATAATATTGTGGTTTCGAATGAAGCTGATAAACAGGAGAGTGTAAGAACTGTTGAAGAAGCTACAACTCCAGACTTGTCACCAGAGATAAATACCAGCAATACTTCATCACAACAAGACGTATCGATCGAGTCGGAAGTCTCCATAGATTTGTATTCGTCATCTTCGGAAGGACACCAAGCAACTCAGGACCACATACCAGATGACGATCAAATATCATCTGGAGGTATCAAAGATTTACCCGTTGACGACGAAGACGAACAGAAGTCCAGAAAGGAACCATGTGTCAACTCTGATAAAGATGAACATACTCCGCAAGAGTCGAACGCTTCTTCAAAGAAAGTCAATGGGCTTAGATTAGAAAGTGACAACCATGTAAACGGTGAAATGCATTTGAAATCTCCAGGTAACTCTACGAGGAATGCTTACCAAACCGCAGATATAGAACATGACTCCACTGCGAATGGTCCTCACCAGAATGCAAAGAACCACAACGATCACCTGCCCTCAAATTCCTCTTCAACGTGGCCATTAACAAACGGCGCACCTGCTGGTATCAGTAGCAAGAACGGTTCAACGAGTTTACCGGATTTAGACAAGGAGCGTCGAAGTCGTTCCCTTAAATCGCCTAAACGTGAGAATCGAGAATGTTTACGACAGTTGGCACGACTTGCGTTGTTGGGGAAGCAAGAAGACAATGCAGCGGCGGAGGAACAAACTCGCGCTTCCAGCACTTCTCCGCATCCCATTTTTTGACTTTTCAATGTTACAACCAGTCAGAGATAAAGAAGAAGAATTTGTTTGACTGCTATAAATATATATGACAATAAGAGCTCAGAAGTAACAGGTGTTATAAGCTGTGATCGTTATGCCACGTCTTTCAATGCAACTCTAAACCTCTATGATTACGATAACTACAACATTGCTGTTGTTTTGTACAAATTAGAAGTGGACATTTTAGGTTGGACCTACATACACGTTCAAGAAATGTTTGGAAAATGATTATACATAATTATTAATTATTAATGTCATGTGTAAATGACACGTGGGCTTGTATCCATGAATGAATTCAATCGTGAACATCACAATGTGAAATACCACACCGATCATGACCGATGTTTGAATTTCAACTCCATGCTCAGTATTTATGGTGCGATATTTTCTTACTATAGTTTCATAGTATTAATGTTATAAGTTGTTTTTAGTATTTTTCCCGACTTATTGTAAAGTACTTAAGCCAGTAATGATTCCCTTTTTAACTAAGAGGTATACGCGAAGTCCATTATTTATAAGGCCATCACAAAATATTAAAACATTGTTTCACGTCCACGCGTTTTTAATAAACTTGTTTATCAGCGCAAACAAATTTACTTAAGTATTAAAAACTCAAATTTAAGATGAAAAAAAAAAAAAAAACCACCATGAACTGATCCTAAAAAGTGAGTAGGGAGCGGACGTGGAACTATTTTTTATGTGGTCAACCACTCTGTAAACCGCTAGCTGCATGCAATCCCTCATTAGTTAGAGACCAGTGTTAATATTTAGCGACCAAATCTTTGGAACAAAGATCATGAAGATAGGGCAAACTATACATTTTAGGATTCCTTATGACCAGACGAGTAAATTTGGTATATTTCTTAAAAGAATTAGGATATTTTAGAATTTTGACCTCTTGTTTGACCTTAATTGACCCCTAGGTACCAAACATGCCCGACACTTTAAAGAGGGCAACCCAAGCCAAATTTGTTCAATATCCTTTCAGGCATGCCAAAAACACTTTCAAACCTTTGTTCCAAATATTTGGTCGCTAGACATCACTGGTCTAATTTTCCTATTTGGCGAAGACAAATAGGAGCTAATACGGACCATTTCACGGTGAAGACTAGCTTTGCTTTAGACTTAAGATTTTGATAAGAAATTATCGCTCAATTATTTCTGGTCGGATGTTTATTCGCAGTATCAGGCGCGGCGATTATTGGGGAGATAACTTTTATTTTAAGTACACTTTCCACAAGTGTAATTCCAGGTATACCTGTATTCATAAGAAAGCTTGAAATCTTTAAATTCTAAAAAAAATCGCATAGAATCACGGTTATTGCAAGACCGAACATATCGTTATGACACTGGATTTCACAAGTTTAGAATCCCTGTAGGCCTTATACGTGCTAATGGGCATTGCTGTATATATACTGTACAGGGTGAAAGAGTTTTAGTTTTATATGTGCTAACTTTATTTTAGTCTCGCATGAAAGCTGAAATTTGGGAGGTTTATTACATGTCACGTTTGTTCCATTAGGTTTATTTAAACCAAAAGTTCAAAAAAAAAAAAAAAAAAGAAAAGAAAAGAAAAGAGAAAAGAAAGTTGAAATATCGGTCAAAGTTGATCTTTTTAGGCTGGATATATTTCTCACTAATACATTACCAGTCGTCTTTATAGGGCATTTAAATAAAGGCATTTAATTTAATATCTACGTGACCAGATGGGCGCTGACATTACAGCGTCCAGACAGGATGTCTGGAAATGTGACCTTTGGCACAGCGGGTGATCTTCCTGTGTATTTCAAGTGGAAACGCGGGATGCATGTCCAAATTTTCTAGCAAATTTGTCATTTTTTTGCAACTTTGTAGTATTATTGTAAGAGTTTCCGTCGATAACTTTTTTCCGTCGGTCAAAACTTTCAAAATTTAGTTCTTGAAAACATACTAAATAAAACAGAATCCCCAATGTATAGGCCTAATTAAGTTGCCTTTTAAATTTTCAGCAATTTTGATGATATTTGTCTGCAAAATTCCTATCTCTTAGCATTGTAGCACATCTACTGATCACTTGTTGGTCTTGGTATGGCGGTGCCCATGGGTCACGTGTGCATTAAATTTAATTAAATTTATTTAATACCCTATGGTAACTGATTACAGAGCTAGAGAGGGGGAGTGGGCCAGCCTCCTAAGGAAATCACTTCGTTTATTTATAGGGCGTCATCGGACTTTGGGTTGTTCCCTAGTGTTATTGCTGTTTCATTTCATTCCTGATACCAACATATAGGGTGATTCAAAATGAAATAAACTCATGTTTGTGGCGCTTTGGTACGAAATCTAGAAGGAATCCGCTGTAAATGAAAATATCATTGAAAAGAGCAGATTCTGAACGTCTAAATTTAAAAAGAATTGTTATATAGGCCTATGCTCACACCAAATCCGAGTTAAACTTACTTGAATAAAACCAACCATTTTTGTAGCTGCACACGGTTTCACTTATAATTGGGAAGAGAACCCGTATGCAGCTACAAAACTGGGGCTTTTATTCAAATGAGTATAACTCGAGTTTGCAGTAAGCAAATACAACAATTCTTTTTTTTTTAAATTTAGACGTTCAGAAGCTGCTCTTTTCAATGGTATTTTCATTTACAGCAGATTCCTTCCTAGATTTCGTACAAAAGCGCGACAAACAAGAGTTTACTTTAATAACTTTTAATTTGAATCACCCTGTAGCTCATTGGTTAGAACATGGTTAGAATACCGTATAGCAACGCGGGGAATGGTTCAGCTCTTTTTCGAGTTTGGATATTCAGCAACAGTAGTTCAGATACAGAGACATTCTGAGATCGAACTGAACACATTCACCAGCAATGTGAGAGAGTTGGAAGTTTGGAACAGTCATGACAGAGGAGCTTAACCATTTCAGCACGTACACCTGTGCGGAATATTCGCGAGAATATTCCAATAGCATTTAACTATAGTGACTGAAGTTCAGTCATGCCAGTTTTCTCGCCATTTTTATACTTTTTTATATTTATAATTTTGATATGTATTGTACTTTGGTCAGCGAAAATAATATACAGAAATATAGAAAAGATGCAATTGCTCATAGACGTGTGTCATTTTATGTCGTAGTCCCATTCTTAATATTTTAAGGGTAGGCCTACAGCTTATAAGAATAAAGACCAAAGGGACATATTCTTGTTTATGCCATAATATTGTAGTCTTTCAACCCTTTCAGCTGTGTAACTTACAAAATTCCCGCTAAAAAGTGGTTCTTTAGTTTTTAGAAATTAAAAATCATTATTTAAATTCCAGGGTTTAAATTATTTCCAATATTTTTCAAACTACCCCTTCCCAATGTGATTTTATTGGCACAGTAGCAATTGTTTTATGCTTGTTATATTAGTTTGGTCATGTTGGCATGCAGTAGCACCAATATTGGTGATTTATAAATTCAAAATGGCCACCGAAATCAATTTCTTTCCTTCATACAATGAGCCTACATCAAGCTGGTAAAATAGGAGATTGAACACGTAACAGTCATGAGTATTGAAATAATAACACGGCCAAATCCCTTACTAGATGCACACACCCACCCCCGCGACCTATATATATATTTTTTTATCACATTTAGAAGATGAGTTCATTTCGTATATTATAAAAATCTAAATTGCCACAGAATATGTATCAAACGTTTTTTGGCTCATACGGGTATCCTTTATATAGAGTGTCCCATAAAAAATTACCGGGCGAATGAATTTAAAGGCAAGTCGAGAAATAGACATCAAAATCCAAGAATCGAAAATCAGAGTGTAGCACATTTTATTCTGCATCTTTTAAGACGTTAATTTTAACTGATTGCGAAGAAATGAGCAATATTACACAACGCATGCGTCAATTCACTTCATTCCAAGTTTGAAAGAAAGATCATTCAACACAATGCGCACTAGTGGTTAACTGTCAATGGGCTTTATGTCACTTGGTCTTGGTCACTAGACTGAACCATTTAATAGTGGCACAAATACCACGTGAACATAATTTTCAGTATAAAAGAATCGTGCGAAATCTTATTTTTAAGCAATCTGTTTCTTGCAAAACATTTAATTAGGTTTGAAAACCCGCACGATATTGAAAATGAACGCCTGCATGTACGATGATGCTCGGTACTTGTAAATATGATTTTTCGTTAATGTTGATATAAATGGTGCATAAAGAATTATTGCATAAAGCATTCCAGCTGGCTTAAAAATATTCTCACACACATTGTTTTTGGAATATTTCCAAGAAACATTTTTGCACAACCTAAATATTTAAATATTTAAAGTTGGAAAGCTTTTTCTCGGACAAACTGTTGTTAATTTTCAGTGAAAGCATGAATAACATAACACCATCGGATTATAAAATAGATAATGTGAACTAAATTTAATGAGATACACAAACTTTAGGAAGCAATGCGCGAGTATGAAAAAGCACCTGTTGATCAAACTTGGAATGAACTGCATTGATGCTCGCATTATGTAGGCCTAATCGTTAATTTCTTCGCAACCAGTCCACCGAATCAAATAAAATTTTCGTATGTGTTGCACAATAAAATTAGCTATGTGCTACATTTTAATTTTTTTGATTCTGATGTCTATTTCTCGACTTGCGTTCAATTTTACTCTGGGACACCCTGTATAACAAGAATTTTTTCTGGGACACCCTGTATACAAGAATGAGAACCGTTGGTGGTGCTAGTTTGCATCCATAAGCACATGGCAGGGTGGTTCTTCAAACAAATTATACGGGGATGTGCCACGCAGATTTTTGGATGCTGACTTTCTCTATAGGCCTACCTACTTTTTGCTGTTTTTGCAACCAATCAGTATACCATTTTTGTCTAGTAATTCCTTATTTCTGTCTGTCCGTGGGGGTGTGGGTGTGTGTGTGTGGATGGAACTAGGTAAAACCCTACATTCGGGGACTTTTCGGTAATTTTTTACTAAAAACCGGGTACTTCACCCCAAATGGGGACGTCCCCAATTGTAATACTAGGCCTAGGGGCTCCCTCTATGGCTGAAAAGGCCAAAAATTGCATTATCACAACTGGAGACTTCCTTCAAGTAGGGGTAGGTCCCCGATTGTACACACCTTGTAAACACAAAAGCCCCAGATGTGTGGAATTTCGCACAAAAAAGTCCCCAGTTGTCAAAAAAATGTCCCCAGTTGGAATTGTTTTGAATGTGTGTCCCCAGTTGGACACACATGCGGGAGGGGGTGTAGGGGTGTGTGTGTCCGTCCGGAGCTGTATCTGGGGAACCGTAAGACCTGCGGGGACGCTACTTGGTGGGAGGAAGGATATCCAAGTTTGCTCCGTAACCGTATGTTTTCGGTGAAAAATATGCAAATTAACATAGCTAATTTGCATAATTTATGCGAAAATCAGCGTAAATTGATAGTAGAGTTTGTGGACAGACTATCTAAAGATCCGTCGGGCATATGGTAATGAAACCTGGTGGCAGGATACACACCTGCTGATCACCTGATTAGTTTTTCGCGAAAAGTAGGCCCTATGCGCATTTAGTTGTTAATTTGCATAATTTATGCGGAACGCTTCTACAAATATGGTTGGAAATCTGAAGAAATCTGCCTTGTGGAGCTGTATCTGGGGATCCGTAAGAACCCTAAGCGCTATGATGATGAAACTTGGTAGGGGGTAGGTAGTATGACCAGAGGATCTCGATTTGATTCGATTTTCAGCGCAAAATATGGTAATTTCTGGTAAAAATTTGCATAATTTATGCATAAAATGCAAAAACCTATTTTCTCGGAGACTAGGGGTCGCACATTCTTCAAATTTAGTGGATGGGTGCATCTTCACCCCAGACAGAACAAGTTTGTATTGGTTAGTGGGTCAAGGCCACCCAGGGGTCATCTGAGGTCAAATTACTAAAAACTGTCGTATGGGCACGAAACTTGGTGGGTACAGTCAACATTTAGAGCCAAATTTTCGGAAGGTCATTTCAAGGTCATCCGAGGTCACCAATGGATCATCTGAGGTCAAATTACTAAAAACTCGTATGGGCACGAAACTTGGTGGGTACAGTAAACATTTAGAGTCAAATTTTCGGAAGGTCATTTCAGGGTCATCCGAGGTCACCCAGGGGTCATCTGAGGTCAAATTACTAGAAACTGTTGTATGGGCATGAAACTTGGTGGGTCAAGTCAACATTTAGAGTCAAATTTTTGGAAGGTCATTTCGGGGTCACCCAGGGGTCATCTGAGGTCAAATTATTAAAAACTGTTGTATGGGCATGAAACTTGGTGGGTACAATCAACATTTAGAGTCAAATTTTTGGAAGGTCATTTCGGGGTCATCGAAGGTCACCCAGGGGTCATCTGAGGTCAAATTACTAAAAACTGTTGTATGGGCATGAAACTTGGTGGGTACAGTCAACATTTAGAGCAAAATTTTTGGAAGGTCATCCAGGGGTCATCTGAGGTCAAATTATTAAAAACTGTTGTATGGGCATGAAACTTGGTGGGTACAATCAACATTTAGAGTCAAATTTTTGGAAGGTCATTTCGGGGTCATCCAAGGTCACCCAGGGGTCATCTGAGGTCAAATTACTAAAAACTCGTATGGGCATGAAACTTGGTGGGTACAAT
The DNA here is from genome assembly GCF_039555335.1 of Amphiura filiformis. NCBI lineage: Eukaryota > Metazoa > Echinodermata > Ophiuroidea > Amphilepidida > Amphiuridae > Amphiura > Amphiura filiformis. The sequence continues at coordinate 61,485,961 of NC_092632.1, forward strand.
CAACATTTAGAGTCAAATTTTTGGAAGGTCATTTCAAGGTCATCCGAGGTCACCAATGGGTCATCTGAGGTCAAATTAATAAAAACTGTCGTATGGGCACGAAACTTGGTGGGTACAGTAAACATTTAGAGTCAAATTTTCGGAAGGTCATTTCAGGGTCATCCGAGGTCACCCAGGGGTCATCTGAGGTCAAATTACTCAAAACTGTCGCATGGGCATGAAACTTGGTGGGTACAGTCAACATTTAAAGTCAAATTTTCGGAAAGTCATTTCGGGGTCATCCAAGGTCTAGGGGTCATCTGAGGTCAAATTACTAGAAACTGTTGTATGGGCATGAAACTTGGTGGGTCAAGTCAACATTTAGAGTCAAATTTTGGAAGGTCATTTCAGGGTCACCCAGGGGTCATCTGAGGTCAAATTATTAAAAACTGTTGTATGGGCATGAAACTTGGTGGGTACAATCAACATTTAGAGTCAAATTTTTGGAAGGTCATTTCGGGGTCATCGAAGGTCACCCAGGGGTCATCTGAGGTCAAATTACTAAAAACTGTTGTATGGGCATGAAACTTGGTGGGTACAGTCAACATTTAGAGCAAAATTTTTGGAAGGTCATCCAGGGGTCATCTGAGGTCAAATTATTAAAACTGTTGTATGGGCATGAAACTTGGTGGGTACAATCAACATTTGGAGTCAAATTTTTGGAAGGTCATTTCGGGGTCATCCAAGGTCACCCAGGGGTCATCTGAGGTCAAATTACTAAAAACTCGTATGGGCATGAAACTTGGTGGGTACAATCAATATTTAGAGTCAAATTTTTGGAAGGTCATTTCAGGGTCATACGAGGTCACCCATGGGTCATCTAAGGTCAAATTACAAAAAATCACATGGGCATGAAACTTGGTGGGTACAGTCATCATTTAGAGCCAAATTTTTGGACATCATTACAAGGTCATCTGAGGTCACTCAGGGGTCATCTGAGGTCAAATTACTAAAAACTGTCGTATGGGCATGAAACTCGATGGGTACAGTCAACATTTAGAGCCAAATTTTTGGAAGGCCATTTTGGGTCACTAGGGGTCATCTGAGGTCAAATTAGTAAAACTGTCAGATGGGTATGAGACTTAGTGGGTACAGTCACCATCAGCCAGGTAATTGTGCCCGGCTGAGAACCACCAAAATTTAGGGGTCGAAGGTCAAATTTCAGTATTGGTCTAATCAAGCTCAAATTGAACAGGCAAATCACCATGGGTTGTTGCAGGTTCATTTCTACCAAAAGTAATCACGAAACCATGCGAGATTCGTACTCTCGATTTGAAAAAAATTGTCAAAAACTGTTACAACAGCCGTTTTTTAGGGGAAAAAATAAACCCAAACATGGGTAGGGGTTTTCAGGGACTGTCTTTTGGAATTTGCAGGAGAGCATTAAATAGCTCTTCTGGGGCCTTCAAGGACAGCTGTTTAGAGCATTTACAATAGAATGTAAGGAGAGGATGGTCAACTCAGGAGAGATAAAAATCACTCTCCTATATCAGTTTGAAGGAGAGCAGTAGAGAGCGATTGCTCTCACTCTCCGAGTTCAGCGACACACCCCTGTCCAAAGGTAATTCGAGTACCCCGGATTAAGTAACTCCCAAATCTCATTTTGTTTTGCTTATAGGTAAGAATAGATATAAACCATCTGCAGATAATGCAGCATCAAATATCCATCAAGACTCTGCACAGGCCCGTACGCACCCCCACAGGTTTTTAACCTTTTTTGGACAAAAAAAGTCCAAATTTTGTCCACTTTTCACAAAATTGCCCCTGGAAAAAAGTCCACTTTTTCAAAATCAGCACCCTCCCAAATGAAATCCTGCGTACGGGCCTGACTCTGCATCCAATGATATCAGTGACATCCCGTCAGATGATAGTGGTACACCAGGCACACGAACAAGAAAAATGTGACCCTACTTTTGAAGCGGCATATATAGTCTGAGCAGCCCAAAACTTGTATAAAAAACTTAAGACTTTCAATAAAGAAACTTTGTGCAATATATTTATTGATGGTGTGATTTTAATTAATGTAATCATTATCAATCACATTTATTTTAATGATTGGTGATTAAAATTCCAAATTTACATACAATGGGCTATTCTGTTTAAAATCCACACTCCCCCTGTAGAAGATTTTGGAAATATCTTCCACAGGGGGAGTATGAATTTCAGATGGAATGAACACTTTAGACAGCTCCATTTGAAACTCATCCTCTCTCTGTTGAAGATTCGGAATGAATTTTTCTCAGAGGGTGTGTGAATTTTTTTTAATGGAAATACCTAATGTGCTCATTCCATTTGAAATTCATACCCCCCCCCCCCCCTGTGGAAGATATTTCCAAAATCTTCCACAGGGGGAATGTGGATTTTAAATGGAATCGCCCAATTATAATACTCTTATTTGGTGTTATAGGGATCTATACCTACCCAACAGCAATAGGGATTTATAAGTTGAAGATATAAGAAATTGCAGAGTAAGAATATTTGAATACAGAGTTGTAAGTGACATGTTTCTTATCAAAACAATGGAAGACCGATATTGCCATTTGTGTACCAAACTTGGCTAAATTTGGTATGAGCTACAATGATATGTTACGAGGAATAATTGTATTATATTTCCAGCTTATTTCGTCAATGAATTAGGCATATAGCTGGTGGACACTTCATTCGGATTGTCACAACTCAACAGAGTGATTTTTAGTATCTTAAATACCATAAATATAATGCTTAACCATTTATAGATGTAATTACTCATATCTAGCTCGCTTTGACAATAAGTGAAAAGCAACCATGAAGCAGTCGATTATTTTAAACAAGAAAAGCATGCTGCTGAAATACCACACTGCTAAAATACAATTGTTATCACCACTCTTTGGAAAATATTTCTTAAAATACCCTGTAATAACCAAAAAAAGCAATCTTTTGATAGTGTAAATGACACCAGTGATGACATTATGTCAACATTAGGCAGATCCCAACAAGTCGATTTGCACCATGGGCATTTAGGCAGATCCCAACAAGTCAACATGCACCATGGACATGTTGACATTATGTCAACTTTAGGCAAATCCCAATAAGTCGATTTGTACCATGGGTATTTAGGCAGATCCCAACAAGTAAGCATTCACCATGGACATGTTGACATTATGTCAACTTTAGGCAAATCTCAACAAAACAATATGCACCATGGGCATTTAGGCAGATCCCAACAAGATGTCAACTTAGGCAGATCCCAACAAGTCAATATGCACCATGGGCATTTAGGCAGATCCCAACAAGTCAACACATGTTGACATTATGTCAACTTTAGGCAAATCCCAACAAGTCAATGCACCATGGGCATTTAGGCAGATCCCAACATGTCAACATGCACCATGGACATGTTGACATTATGTTGACTTTAGGCAAATCCCAACAAGTCGATATGCACCATGGGCATTTAGGCAGATCCCAACATGTCAACATGCACCATGGACACGTTGACATTATGTTGACTTTAGGCAGATCCCAACAAGTCAACATGCACCATGGACATGTTGACATTATGTCAACTTTAGGCAAATCCCAATAAGTTGATATGCACCATGGACATGTTGACATTATGTCAACTTTAGGCAAATTCCAACTAGTCAATATGCACCATGGACATGTTGACATTATGTCAGCTTTAGGCAAATCCCAACTAGTCAATATGCACCATGGACATGTTGATATTATGTCAACTTTAGACGGATCCCAACAAGTCAACATGCACCATGGACATGTTGACATTATGTCAACTTTAGGCAAATCCCAACAAGTCAATATGCACCATGGACATGTTGATATTATGTCAACTTTAGGCAAATCCCAACAAGTCAACATGCACCATGGACATGTTGACATTATGTCAACTTTAGGCAAATCCCAACAAGTTGATATGCACCATGGACATGTTGACATTATGTCAACTTTAGGCAAATCCCAACAAGGCGATATGCACCATGGGCATGTTGACAACTTGTCAGATTAGGCTATTCCAGTTGAAATCCATACACCCCCTATGGACGACATGACCTTAATCTCACACACACAAGGTGTAGATTTTAAATGGAGTCACCCATTCAGATAACCCCATTTGAAATTCAGACTCCCTGTGTGGAAGGTTGTCTTCCACAGGGGTGTATGGGCTCAAATGGAATAGCTCAAAACAAAAGGTTTGAACCAAGCCACTGCACAAGATATCTTTGCTCCTCTCCTGATATCAATAAACACAGCTATAATGACATGAGCATGGTGTGCCAGTGATAATTGGTGTTCCCCCATGTTTTATAAAGTTATTTGTGTATAAACCTACGGTCCACTTTATACACAAGAGTACTACAGTTTGTCTACATAGAAGTACAAATCAAATCTGTGGCATCCATGGTTGATGCTTTGCCTCACCCGCACTGTGTGTTAAAAAAATGTGCAGCAGTTGGCACGCCAAAGATGCAAGTTACACATGCATTGCACTGAAATAATTATTCTTATACCTCCAGTTTCCGAGGTCTATTTACTTTGTACTTCTTTGTGGACAAACTGTATATATAATATATAGGCCTAATACTTAAAGCTTATAATGTTTAAAGCACGAATTATGGAATTGTTCAAATACTTTTGAACTTTCTTTACAAATTGATAAATAATTCAAAAGTCAGTAACCTCACTTAATAATACTGAATGGTATTTATGATTAATTAAGTACCGATTAAGTAGACATGCTAATTACTGAACATCTTAGTACAGTACTAATTAATCTATATTATCTATCAGTAGGTATATCATTTTAAAGGAGTATTTCGTGATCCTAGCATCCTCTTTTTATGACATTTTTCAGTAGATATCCATGAAAAAAACTTATTCCCAAAATTTCAGTTTGTCTGATTTTGCATTTGCGAGTTATGCATGATTATGTGTATACTGCTCCATAGACAATGTGTTGTAATTTTGTTCTGGTATACCAGAACGAAATTCAACTTTCACGATATCTTTGTTAAACGAATTAACCTGCAAGAAATGTTTTGTACATAAATATTATGTAGCCAGCGGTTTCCAGTGATATAAAAATCTCAACTTTTTTTTTGAGATAAGTGGGGGGATGATGCTGTGAATCATTTAAATGCCCTTTTAATATATATATATATATATATATCTAAATTTTAATAATAGAAAATTTGAGACCATGATCCATGCATCAAAACATATATCTTATTATAAATTTAAATGCATGCTACAAATAATATGAAAATTGTTTCAACCATGGATATCTTTCTTTCATGCTTCAACCATTCAAATATATTCCAACTCCAGTATTGAGTTAGATAGTCACGACAGATACTAATAAATTAATCATTGACATCATGGTACATTACATGTGTAGGACTGTATCAAAAGTGATGCAGACAAAGTGTCATTCTTTCCAGATTTTTTTCTTATTGCGTTTTGTACCTCACATTGAGGCCTGTATCAAAATAATCCAATTTCCAAGTTTTTAGGTAAACTGCACTATTGTCTGTCCAATTAACTTAGACACCCAGTTTTTGTTACTTATTTGAAAAAATATCCACTTTCAAAGAAAGTCATGAAAGAAAAGTGTTAACATTCGCTGAGACCTAACGGGATTTTTGTGTTTCCAAAGCATTGAGTGAGAGTTTACCAGAAATTCTATTGAAATTGGAAGGTTTTTCTCAACACTTTAAAAATAATCCGGTAGAAGTTGGGTACCACTATTTTGGAAGGTCTCATTATACAGAGTTGTAGGTATTGTGATTTTGGATATTAGTGAATGGATAAATAGTAAATTAATTATACTCCTCACCAAAAACATTTTATAAAAATGGAAAATATAATTCAGTTCATAAAATGCAGACAGTGTTTATAATTGGCATATTTATTCTTAGTGTATTAACTCAGTGATCCCAGCTGTCCCTCAACCAATTACAACAATTCGGCGCGGTATTTGAATCTTGTTCTGTGCATGCTTTTGGCTTGGCCCAATTCCAAGAAAATACAAATTGTATGCCCTATGTTCTGGTTCTGATGTTATTGGTGAGGAGTATAATTCACAATACACTCCAGACGCATAGTAACTTGCCCTGTCATTTGTTATAATACACCAACTGAAATTATTGATTGGCTCTAAACAAAGGATTTGAACCGGTGTCCTTCACCGAAATCATGGCACAGTGCAGTCCATTCAATCAAATATTGTCATTAACCTATTTGATTGTAGTGTATTTGTTATGCGTGTGAGACGACCTCTCGCGGTAAATTGCAAACATGCTTTTGTTGAATGCATTTGAGTAGACCGCAATTATTGTGAATCAGCAAAAGGATCAAAGAAGAAAGGGTGGCATCACTGATCAATATGCATGATTACAATGTTCAAACACCCCTACTGTAAATAAATTATCCCATCAAAAGTTTCAAGTCATGAGAAATATTCGGCTGGACCCAGATATCTTGCTGTAAATCGGTCAAAATTGAATAAAAGTAGACAAGGAAGAATATTTTTTCATCGCTTTACTAATAATTTCTGTTAGGTCTGACCGTGTTTAGCAGCTTTTCTTTCATGACTTTTTGTCGAAGTAAAAACTTTTCGAAAAATATCCTAAAAACCGGGTGTCTAAGTTATTTGGACAGACAATAGCCATTTTGATATGAGAAGTAAAAACGTGACTCACAATGACCCGTAGAATGGTATGTGTGGTACACCCCAATTGGGGATGAGGCTTATGACTTGCATTCATAACATCTAAATGGAATATATTTTAGGCCTAAAATATTATGAGAAAAATATGTGCTTTCTTCTGATGCCAAAATCTCCATTTTGATAGAAAAAAAGGGGGGAGGGGTGATGAGGCTGTCGATCGGGTCACCTATCTTTAAAATAAGACAAACATGAGGTTGGATAGGTGCATAGACACCCTATATTTAATGTGAAAGATATTTTCAATTTCTTTCTTCCTTTTCCTTTCCTTTATCATTTAAAAACACACACTGCATTATGTTGACATCGCCCTACACAAACACATCATCTTCATGGTCTTTACTCCAAAAATGGTCAAAACTGACCAAGTAGTATGTTTGTACATGTAAATGGAAATTCATCAAAAATGTTTGTGCTTCTAAGTTACTGTCTTTATCAGATTTACAATAATTACTTTGACGCAAATTCTCTTAAGATCTAAAAATTTCTACTATGGGTGGAATGTTCCAATATTACATGTCACATACAATGACATATCCACTGCTCAGTGCCAGAAGTTGGTAAGTGCAATAGCTGCCATGTGTAGATGATTACAATATACTGTTTAAATTGCTAAATGTTCACAGGGAAGCTATTGCACTTACCCAATTCTAGCACTGGAACATTGGAACATACTTCATTTGAGAGAAATTAAAAGAAATTCTGAGAGGGTAGTGCAGGAAACTTATGAAAAACTTGGTAAAGCTGATTTTGATAAACTATTATATGATTTAAACTTGCAAATTCCCGAGACTTGTAATGCGTAACATCCAATCTGTTGGATAACATGGTTAAATGCATTGTGCAGATGTCTTGTAACTCATCTATACTCAGTTAAAGGCCCATTCAGTGATTTGCTCATCCGGACGATCGTAAAATCATCAAAATTCAGATTTTGGTACCTTTGTAATTGGCATAGATGTGCTAACATAGCCTGCTAGTGGTTCGGTCGAAAGCCGTGTATTTTAGACAAAATAAAGCATTTGCATGATTCTGGACTTTTGATACTGACAGTACAAAAAGTCCGACTCGAGATCGAAAGAAGCTCACTCTCCACGCACCAACACGCTGCTATGTATTGTTTCTACTACTTATTACATCAGTAGCTACTATTTTAAACAAAATACACAATTTTAACTGTTTTTCATATTTGAATTGACCGTTAGTTTGCCTCGGTGACCTTTAACATGTTTAATTGCTTATTTTGTTTTCTACTACAAAAATTAAGCGTCTGTTTTAAATCAATTTAGACTCTACTTCCCCGTGTTAGAAACACTGGACTAGGAAGTTTTTCCAGTCGATTAATTGGCGCACTGTACGAAAATCTCGATTTTCTCGAGTCGATCTGAGTTGAAGTAGAAAACCTTTCTAAAACTTCTGTTTTTGACTAATTTGTCGATGTATTCAGGGAAAAGTGGTTTAATGAAATTCTGTAGACTTATTCTTTATTTCTAAGCAACTCTGACAAATTTCCATTTTTTTTTTAATGTTCCTGTGAAATCACTGAAAGGGCCTTTAACTACAAAAAATTGCACCTTGATGAGATGATTTTTAATGATACATAAATTCAGAATAAACAACGATTACTTACTTACTTACATTGTTGTACACAGAAGTGGTAGAATAAGGGACCGTTCACAAACACTTGTAAGGGGGGGCCTGGTGCAAAAAGGGGGGACCTGAAATTTTTTGATCCTCCTAAGGGGGGGGGGGGCCTGAAAAAAATGACCACAAATTTTCCTGGAAAAAATTGAGTTATGCTTTTCTATGGGGTTGACCCATAATTTTCGAGGTCTGTAAAGGGGGCCCCGAAAAATTTTCGCAATGAAATTTGTTTGCATCAGGTGCCCCCCTTACAAGTGTTTGTGAACAGTCCCTAACATCACAGGGGCAATACAAGTGATCAGCCAAAAATAGAAATTTGAAAAATTTTGCTCCTGGGACAGGCAAAATTAATGCGTTTGACAGATGCTATATTATAAATTGTATGTTTTGAGAAGCTAATTGACCTTTTTAGCAGACCCAATTTGTAGAACAAGGCCATATCAGCACATATTTGAACTCTTTGAACCCCAATGGGCTATAGATGTCTGGTAAATGGTTTAAAGGACAAATTAGGACAGGCAATTTTATTCAAATGACGGGCAACCGTCAATTTCTAGCTAAGACCCTGCCTGTATGAGCTTGTATGTATTGATCAAACTATAAAAAGTTCAAACCTTAGCAGCTCAAACACTGAGTAACATATAATGTTCTTTCTGTCATCTGCATCAATTATTGTCATATCCCGAAAGGCTGCCTTGTGTGATTGTTTTTAAATACTGTCATCTAATTGTGATGAGATACATTGTAATATTAACTTCATACATACTCACGATATTACGACGTTTCTGATTGGATTTGCGCTCTTTTTTTGCTGGTCATAAATACCGTTTTATGACCAGCACGAGGGCATAAACAAGCTGCGCCACGCAGCGTTGGAACCCAATTAACACGATCCACGATTTGCTAGTGTTGCGTGATACGCCAAGATGTCACCGCGCCCATCTCACGCGGGCGTTAAAAGATGACGCGTATCACGCGTTGACTCCCGGCCGTTGACCTCATGAGCCGAGCTGCTCCTCCTGCAAGTAGGCCTACTCATTTTCTTCCAATTTATGAAGGAAAACGGTATGGAAATGTTATTTAAACTTGTAAACCCTTATTATTTTCATCTATATTGAATTACTAAGAATGTTGGGTATGTATGAACGGGGTTCATTCATAGGATTTCGGGCATGATCGCTGTTTATGCCCTCAATCCTATGAATGAACCCCTAATTTACATATTAATTTTGAGGTATTATCACAATAATGCAGCCTCATGTTCATTTATAAAAGAGAGAAGCATGCCAAAATATGAAATAACAATATATATAAGGCCAAGTAAAATAAAAAACATGTTTCACGTCCGGGTTTTTGAAAAAAAGGAGGAAGAGGGGGCTTTTTATTTTTTATCGCAAAATCGGTGTAAATACCCATAATCAGCTGTAGCGTATACAATAATGCCTGGAAAAAGGAGGAGGCCTCTTTTTATTTGTTGTTCTGAGAGATAGGCCCCCTCTAACTATCACAAAACCTTACAAAAGTGTTTCTTGTATATTAGCAAGGCTATAGAAAACATATCTACTTGCTAGACAAAATAAAATTGAAGAAACCTCAAAAAAGGAAGTGGGAGGGGACGTGAAACATGTTTATTTTTTTATTTGGCCTAATATAATGGTAAACAAAAAATCGCACAAGGCAGCCTTTTGAGATATGACAGCATGTGACGCAGACAACAAATTATAATAACTTACAATATTTCACTATTCATTCACACCAATATTAATATGCTAAAAATAACATCATATCAGCAATAAAATAAAATGAATGAGGTAACATATATGCAGTGCAAAAAGTATCTTTGCCACTGAAATCAACAATTGCATAGCAATAACATAAAAATATCAATTTTTACATTCACACACAAAAATGAATGTGCTTTCAGCAAGTGATTACAACAATTGAAAGTATTTACACTTCAAAATATTTACCATTAGAGCATAAAGAACACAGAAACAATCACAGATTGAAAGTGATTAAATTATGAAAAAGATATTAATCACACACAAAAATTAATGTACTTGACTAAGTGATAATATTATATCAAATATTTGATTTAAAGCAATAATGTGTGATTTGCATAAAGAATAGATTCCTATTTAAATGTTTGTTTTCACTGATCACATTATCCCCTTTTAATTTCGAGCCAAACAATTGAGGTATAATGAAGAAAATTGCGATTCATTCCAGCACCTACAATGTGTGTACTACGCTCGCCGATCATAACATGTAATACTGCACGGAGCATCGCGCTCGACGTGTGTATACATAAGCTTACATTCACGGGAGATGTTAGCAAGCAGTCGATCAATGAACTCTGAATAAAACCGGGTCGACCCGGTTTTAATATAAAAAGTTAAATATTACTCATATTAAAGCACGTCAGGCTTAGTCTTTTACGTGGTATTTTACTACACCACTGGGCATTATAATTATGCAAAAAGTAGAAATCCGAGTAAAATTGAGGGTGTCGCTGTGAAGCAAATCACACATTATGGCTTTAACTTCAAAACAATTAAAAATACACAGCATAGCATATAGAGAGTGCAGATGTGAACATGGATTAAATCATCTATATAGAAAGATAAAAGAGTGAAATCTGATTAAATTATCTATAAAAGATTATCAGAAAAGTGATTGGAATTTAGCAACATAATTGTCACAACAAACTTTTAAAAATGTCCTTCATTTCTTATACTTTTCACATGCTCTTCCATTTAAAATTTGGCAAGATATTAGAATAACAAAGGCTACCATCCAACTAGATTTGGGTTCAGTTTTAGGATTAGGATTAAGTTTTAGGGTTAGGATTAGAAAAACTTTACAAATTGGCATTTCAGTTGTTTGGCATTGGAAGACATGCATACTGGCCTATAAAAAATCTCAACCTGAAATGTTTTTTATTGGTGGTAACTAATAGATAATTACAGACAGGGGTGTAGCCATTTGGAAATGGTTCACATTACTATGGACAGATAAGCTGCTATACATTGGTTCGCTTCAAGTTTGGAAGTGACGTCAATGCTTTTTCGCGGTTGCGCCGCAAGCGTGCCAACAAACCAACCTTGTATGTGTGCATGTACTCTTTGCGCAATTAACTTTACGCGCACGATTCAATACTGCGGAAAGTGAAATACGTACATTCGTCACTACCGAACTTGAGATGAACAAAATTATAGTACTCTGTGGCGTAACATCATAGGGACATGGGGGCACATGCCACAATCAATTTGAAAATTTAAAAAATTGTTGAAGAATGGCTTGTGCCTCCCTCCCCCAGGCCCAGTACCCCTGCCCCCCAATCATGGTCGGTGCCCCTCAAATAGGATGACTCACGCTATGCCAATGCTTGTACCCCAAATAAGCTGCTTCTGTCTAATTGTACAAATTCTTTTTTTTCAGGAGGCTTACTGCATCCCCTGAATGTGCTCGATGCTGTGTTTCTGACTGCGCAAAAGCCAGTTACCCCTTAACCCAAAGTGCTTAATCATGTTTAACACTTAACCAGTGGTGGCCCCAGGAATTTTTTGTTTGTGGGGGGGCATGGGGGCAAAGTGAATTTCGGGAGGGGGGGCAAATCAGCAAATTTTTGCAAAGTTGCCGCAAAAAGTGGTATTTTTCGTAATTTTTGGTTTTTACTGGGGGGGGGGGGGGCAACAGGGGGCAAGGGTTCTGACTGGGGGGGCACTTAACATTTGCAGATTACACAAATTTCTTCCAGTACTGGACCAGATGAAAAGGCCATTATTATACTGACCCAGTGCTGGACCAGGGATTGGTCGCATAAAGTGAGCACTTGCACTGGACTAGAAATTCAGTCACAATTGTGATCTGCGATCAAGTCATCAGACAAGATGGCGAAAGCTCATCTCTGTGAGTAATAAATTTTGGATCAAAAATTAACCAGTTTATGATCTCAACAATCCTTCAAAATGAATCTCTTTGCTGGAGGTATTAAAGTGGGTTTATGACTACAAGACTTAATTTTGGCCAGATTCTATCACTATGGACCACAAGAGCCCCATCCCAATGGCATAGTCCAATAACCTCAATTACATAATCATAGTGCAAAATTTGACCTCAAATTGCAGATTATGAGTTTTTGCACCCAAATCTTCAAAGGTCATTCAATGAATGTACAAATGTATTGGGGTTTAAGAAATGTTCCCCTGATAGATGAGCATGTTGTGGATCCTAGTGTATCCTGTATTTATTTGCTCTCTTATATTCGTATCAACAAGCATACTCTGCAATAGCACTACTTTTAGGCTGTTGCTTTAGTACACTATCCCGAGTGGTTGCTTCTGCAACTCATGCTCGCACTTCACGCTCGCTTCTTGCTGTACATGTTCAACATGTTCGCGAGACCACATACTGAGGCTACCTCTGCAGATGAATGGAATGTATCTCGGCATGGCGTCAGAGGTGAAAGCCTGGTACAGTACAAAATCTTACCAATCACTACTCTCCATTCCATTACACTATTGTTTCTTTGGTGTCAATCATCCAAGAACAATCCCCTTCAGTTTCAATGCTATACATTGTCTTCTAATTATTGAGGTATGGTGTCAAAGTGCAAAACACATGCATATATGAGTAAGCAATTTACAATCCACACTCACTCTGGGGAAGCAGCCCTCGAATTAAGGATCTGAAGGGGCATGGCAACTTTTTTAGGGCAAGTTGAAAATTGCCTTGGATTTTCACTGAAAAGGCAAGGCAGCACGGCAGTTTGTAATATTTCAAGAGGGCATCATGGCAACTGTTGAAAATTTGAGAAGGGCACCAAGGCAATTTCTCAAAAGTGAAGAAAACACACACAAACATAGATAGATGATTTTATAAATGAAGGGGCAGGGCTGGGGCACTGACGACAACTTAATTTAGGGGAGCACGGCAAGTACCTGCCTTGGGTAAAGGACATATTTTGAGGGCATTACGGCAGTGGGGATGGGCACCCACGGCATAATGCCATGGGTGCCGTGGGTTCATTCGAGGGCTGTGGGGAAGATTTTGGAAATATCTTCCACAGAGGGAGTACAAATTTCAAATGGAATTAGCACATTAAGCAGCTCCATTTGAAACTCACCCTCCCTGTGTGGAAGATGAAATCTTTCTCAAAGGGTGCATGAAATTCAAATGGAGCTGCTTAATGTGCTGATTCCATTTGAAATTCATACCCCCTTCTGTGGAAGATATTTCCAAAATCTTCCACAGGGGGTGTGTGGATTTGAAATGGAATAGCCCAATATATCCATTTACATCAGTGGTTGTTGTAAATCATCTTGTTTTCTTCTTCATCTTGTTTCTCTGCTAGCCCAACAATTTCAGCGCTGACCTGCCAGAGCTTCTTAGCTACATCGTCGTCTTTACCCTTAGCATTGCACTCAACCTTTGCACAGTCTCTGTACAGGAAAACAAATAAGAAATAAATATGATCAAAATTAATTAAAGGAGTATTTCGTGATCCTAGCATTCTCTTTTTATGACATTTTTCAGTAGATATCCACGAGAAAAGCTTATTCCCAAAATTTCAGTTGATTCCGATTTTGCGTTTCCGAGTTATGCATGATTATGTGTATTACACTGCTCCATAGACCACTGTTGTAATTTCGTTCTGGTATACCAGAACGAAATTCAAACTTCAACTGTAGCCAGAGGTTTCCAGTAGTATAAAAATCTCAACTTAAAAAAAAAAAAAAAAGTGGGGGGATGAGGCTGTGGATCACGAAATGCCCTTTTAATATCTTCATATGGAGCATGGCAGGTAATCAGGGTTGTAGCTAGCCCAAGTTGAGTGCCGGCTAATTTTGCTATCCCATTAGAGCACTGGCTCGTGGCATAATCTTGTTAGTGAATGTGTGTGATCAAGGATAGGCTATGAGGGTCTCACCTCACTAAAAATGGGTTTTTTGGTCTTTTATGATGAAACAATATATTTTTTTGGGGGGGCTGCCGGCCAATGTCAGTGCCGGCTAATCTCTACAGGTGTATCTACAACCCTGCAGGTAATTATAGTATTTCAGTATTTCAGTCAATGCTTGAATTTCTATCAAGTTGACTTGATTCAACAGAGTGACCAGAAAGAGAGTGACACTCACAAGCATGCACATACACACCCACCCCTACCACACACATATTCATTTATTTGAACATTCATTATACAGGGTAGCCCCTGCAGTGACATTCATTTATTTGAACATTCATTATACAGGGTAGCCCCTGCAGTGCAAGGTACTGCTATCCTATAAAGTTATCAAATTCCGCGAGCAAGCAGCAACTGGAGAGACGGATACAACAATTTTCCGTTTTAATCAGCTGTTACTGAATGGTAAGCACACTGATTTTTGTTGAAAAACTAGCTAACTGCATGGAAAATAGTAAATTTTGCAGAGGTAGAAATTGTGCTGAAATGTAATATTTTGCAGGAATTATGCAGAAAATGGCCAATTTTTCACAGCAGCATTTGAAGAAAGAGATATAAGCGTGTAGGCTTACATTCAAACTGTTCTCATCTCGATATATCATAATCTAAAAACTAGCAATGGGCTATTCCATTTGAAATCCACCCACCCCTATGAAAGACATCACCTTAATCTTCCACACAGGGGGGTGTAGATTTCAAACGGAGTCACCAATTCAGATAATCCCATTTGAATTAACACCCCCTGTGTGGGAGATTAATGTCACACCTTCCACAGGGGGTGTAAGGATTTCAACTGGAATAGCCCAATGCAGGGAATTGCATATACATACTTGAAATATTTGCCAGATACATCTTCCAGTTTGTCATTCACAGCGCAGTCAATTACAGTCTGTGCTCCCTGTTTAGGTGATTTAAGTACTATATAGTTGATAGGACCCCAGAAGAATGATGAGAAGTAAGATTTGCTAATACCCATGTGCCTAGACAACTCAGTCCTCACAATCCCCGGGTGCACAGAATTAGCTGTTACTCCTGTTCCTGTGTAGAAAAATGAAACAAAAGGTGTGTAAAATGATATCCATGGGTAAGCTTTCATGCATTTTTTTTTTTTCCATAATTAATATACTCTTAATTTATTTCACTTGCTGGCAGAGAAAAACGGCACTTGTTTACATTTTGAGAGCATAAAAATAAAGTGTGGTTCTCATTGGCTAATTAAATTGTCTGACAGTCATAATAACAGACCGGTAATCTGATTGGCCGATTACGTGTCAAAGAAGCGATCGTTGCAGAGCTGCGCTCATCAAAGCACAGTGTCATTAACTGTGCATGCATGTCAATCAGATCAAGAGAGTGCTGTACTTCTCTGGAAGCTTGTGTAGGGGACAAACCGAAAGTTTGATGACATCCTATAAAAGCTGTCATATTTAACCCCATGAGAACTACCTGCCGATTGGCCAAAAAGAAGTTTTCATTATCAATTGGACCAATCAGCAACATTGTTAGAATAATTTCACCACACAAAAAAAATTGGGGTAAATTATTTGCAAAGCTCCATTCTGATTGGTGATTAAAGTGAAGATATCATATAATTGACCAATCAGAGGCAATGTTAGATTGGCAGGTAATGTTCAGGGGGTTAAGAAACCCTTGTGGTTCGTAGTCAACATGTGGGATACTGCAATTCTTTATGAGGTTTAGATATATGTTATAGGAATTGGATCCTGATGCAGATGGGATTGTCATATGCATAAAACATGTTTGTTGACAAATGTGCAGCAACATCACATCAAAAGCTTCATGCATGTAACTTAAAGTGGAAATTTATTTGGTTATATGCAATGGACATAAAACCTTTCCAATAGCAAATTTGCTACCATTTCAATTCCAAAATGTACAAAATGTATTTGGTTATATGTAATGGATATAAAACCTTTCCAATAGCAAATTTGCTACCGTTTCAATTCCAAAATGTACCAAATTTATTTGGTTATATGTAATGGATATAAACACCTTTCCAATAACAAATTTGCTACTGTTCAATTCCAAAATGTACAAAATTTATTTGGTTATATGTAATGGACATAAAAACCGTTCCAATAGCAAATTTGCTACCATTTTTCAATTCCAAAATGTACAAAATTTATTTGGTTATATGTAATAGACATAAAATCTTTCCAATAGCAAATTTGCTACAGTTTCAATTCCAAATGTAAAGTCTTCCCATTTTCAAATTGCCGCTATTAAAATGTACACTGAAAACTAAATTCACATTATGATCTTTCTTCTTCTAGCATGAAAGTTCGTAGAGATGTGTTGGTAATAAAAAAAAAAGGAGGATTTAACTTGATCAATAGCTCCATGCATGTTGTACATGGAATCTTTTGAAGAAATGAAATTGAATAAATGATTGTCCTTCTTACCTTTCAAGCGTTTGCTTAATTCATGTGTGAAGAGTACATTTGAAAGCTTGCTGTTACTATATGCCTGACTTTTGTTGTAATTTTCTTTACTATTAAGGTCGTCAAAATTGATTTCTCCTCTGTGGTGAGCCAGTGATGATAAAGTGATGATGCGACTTGGTGCCGATGCTTTTATTTTATCAAGCAAAAGGTTGGTTAAATAAAAGTGACCTGCAAAAGAGAACAAATCAGAAATAACATTTCTGGTTACAGTATTGGCAGATAAAAGGGAATATTGCAAAAAGGTACATGTATTCCAGTAAGGATGCAATGTCCAAATTTTGCTGATTCACAAATGCACAGCTTTGAATTGAAGAAATAGATCCTTCAATGACAATTTATATTTTAGCATCATTGAAATCATCGAAGTAGGCTGATATTCACACTGGCATGTTCTTGGCATAAACACGGAGGGGGGGGGGGCTTGAGTCCCAAGCCAAAAGCCACCCTTAGGGATGCACCTGACAACAGTCTGTTAAATATTCAACAAGTATGTACAATTCATGTGCTTTACAATAAGCCCAATCGCCATAACTTCTGTTATTTTGGGACACTTTGACCTCTGACATATCGGAGAAATTGCTGTAATTATTATTAATTTATTTATTATTGTCATAATGCTATCATTTAAAATATTTAAATAATTAATTTATTCAATAATAATATTTTTTTGGTTTGTATTCATTCTTGTAAAACATTTTAGATTATATTTTGTACGCACAAAAACCATTTTTCTGAATTTTTCCCAAAACTGCAAAAACTGTCCCACAATGCATTGCAAACTTCCAATGCCGATTGGGCTATTTCTGAATGGGGATTTGAGAGACAAGGGGTTGAATCAACCGGTTGATGGATAAACACAAGTGGTAGAACAGGAATGTGTATTACTGAAAGCATTTGTGGAACAAGTGATTGTGTTTGGAACCACAATCAAAATGATCATTCACAACACAAAATGGGTTGCTAAAGATCCGTTCATACTATGCCAAACTTGCGCTGTAGTGCAGTCTTTTGCAGTATGATGCAGTGCTGCAAACGCACCACACACTGCTAAGCAATTGCGGCGTAGTATGAACAGACCTTAACAGGACATGTGCAACCCAAGCATGAACCAGTAAATAGCTCAAACAGAGATTCCAGGGGTCTATTTCACTAAACTTTTAACCTTTCGTAACTCAAACTCAAATAAAACTTACAAGTTACGAACAATTTCGAGACTTACGAAGCTTCGTTAAGTTTAGTGAAATGGATCTGTTATGAATGATCATCCTACCTAAATGATTAACACCAAACTGCATTTCAAATCCATCTTCTGTCTTCCATTCTGGACATCTCATGATCCCAGCATTGTTCACCAACACATGCACATTCTCTTCCTCTGTAAAATAATTTAACTATGGTTAGAATCAATGCAATGCAATGCCACATTTTAATCTCATTTTATCTAAGAGGATGGGGGTTCAATTCCACTATAAATCGTTTTCAACTGCAGTTGAATGACATTGACCACCCCTTGCCCCTTCCTACATGTACATACTTGTTTTGTTTGCAATTGTTTGTATTTTTTTATCAATATCAATCCCACTGAAAAAAATTGAATTTCTAAAGATTTAGTACAGAAACCACATGAAAATTCAGCATTACAAAATCTGTTTTTAACCTTAATGGCGCTCGCAAATTCATTTGAAACTTATCGTTTTACAGAAACAATTTATACAATATGCAAGCACAAAGTATGTGTACATCAACATACGAGTATGTAAGCTATAGGTGGAATTTAAATTGAATGAACACGGCTTTCAACAGCTGTACTTGATCCAACCGCGATTGTATATCGCGTATTTCAAACTGCAATGCAAACAAACGACCTTGGATATAATACTAACCAATCACGAGCGTGCTGGCATGGATGGATTTGACTCATGCACAGTCGCACACGCTGGCGTACATCGCACAGCGTCATCATCCCTATATCTTTGTGTCAAAAATTGCTGTGATAGTACAATGAATCCTCTCGTTTTTCAACAGCTACGCATGGCAATTTTGTTCGAGATAGGCCGAGCGACTCAGGCTAGGCATACCATTTTACACACGATATGAGATTCCACAGAGCCTGCCACACAGTTTCTATTCTATGTTTTTACGATTTGCGCATGATCAGTATCCCATATGATATTTCTATTACAAGAAAATTTGATTTGTTGTCAGGTAAATCCCAGGTTTTATTTTTAATACACTAACTGGGAATTAAATACACTAATTAGCGGGGACCGGTATTTTGCTGTGGATATATCTTACTACATTTTATAAGTAACGATTTTGATCTTCAAAATAAAAATTGTGATATGTTCAACTGTTTGAGAATTCCAATTCTATAAAGGAACACATGTATTAGAAAATAAAATCGCAAGTCATACAATACACACCATGCCACTTTCTTTATCTGCGTCAATAATAGAATATCGATTTCAATCAAATTGAATACATCGCTCCAATTTGAGTTTGTAGTTCACCACTGAGCGATCCAGCGATCGATTGCTAGCCAATCAGATAGAACTCATTTTCTTTCGTTCGGTGAAATACCACTCGCCTGTCGCTCACCAACGGAGTATTAAGTTTATATTTATAATATAGGGTGTCGACACTGTGCATCGCGCAGTGTACGCAAAAAATCGTCACACTACATCAGGCTTTAATTGAAATTTCCACCATAGTATTACATTTGGCTATTCCCAGTTGAAATCCACATCCCTCCGCTATGGAAGACATGACTTATTCTTCCACACAGGGGGTGTGAATTTGAAATCTATATAATAGCAGGCGGCGAATGGCATGATAGAGCCGGCAACTTGTGAAACCGCCCGGCCGTATGGAATTTTCCATATACTCGGTTAGTTTTGTGGGGTTCATTATCGAACCCCAACGGTTTTAGCATGTATTTATATTACCGTATTTATTAACATAGGCCTATTTGTTTGTGATATTTCAAGCGTTTTAAAATTTCAAAATAATCCCATTCAATTACACGGTTGACGATGAAAATTTACTGAATCTGAACTGAACAAACAAAAATATTCACAAAAAGGCTTTTCCACATTATCTCTCAAACATGTACATTGTATGTCATTCACTTACCAATATCAATTTCGCTAGCAAAATCTCTTATTGACTTGAGGCTAGCAAGATCCAACTTTCTGAAGACCACTCTTGGATTACCCGACTCGGTGATGATTTCCTTTCTGGCCTTGAGTGCTTTCTTTTCATCTCGACAAGCAAGGATCACTTTGGCACCTGTTGGTATTGGGTACAGATTTATAGTGATACTGGTATAGAAGAAGAAATCTTATCGCATATCATCACCCTCATAACCAAACTGCCTAAGTCATTATTACATGTTTCTCATTTGCAATTTTGATTTTCTGAGTAATAAACCAATAATTAATCAAATTTCCAGCCGCATTCTTCATTAACTTGTGGAAATTTGATTAATTATGGGTTTATTACTCAGAAAATCAAAATTGCAAATGAGAAACATGTAATAATGACTTGGACAGTTTGGTTATGAGGGTGACGATATGTGACGTGGTATATCGAAAGCAGGCACTTTTGGGCAGGATTGTAAATGGAGAAATAGCCAAAAATCTACGCGGGGGTGATTTTTTCACAATTTGGGTTTGTTGCGAAGTTGTGATGTTATTAATGTTTAAAATATTGTCCGATAGTTTCAGACTGTAATATAACTGGCATCTTGTATTTTTTGATACATTTTCAAGGTAATTCCTACTCTCAACATTGTCAATAATATTTTTAAAGGCCGATATCTCAATTTCCAATTTTATAATACCATAACTTACGAGCTCAATATCTTCGCTTATGTCCGATTTCATTGGAGGAAACAGCGTTGTGGAGCAAAATATCTCTATATTTAAGATGTAAATACCTCAATTGATAACCTGCCCAAAAGTGTATGTGTAGGTCACATATGAAGAGCTTTGTTTCAAAACCCTTACATCCACTTGCCCATTTTGAGAACACATTAAAAATCATCAAAAAAATCACTGATATATATGGGGGTTTGCAAAAAAATCAGTTTTTGGCGGGATGCTTGGGTAGGGTGAGCATCTTGTCAAAAACTGCTTTTGTTGAAAAACACCTTACAGGTGTATATCAGTGATTTTTTATGATGTGTTCTCATAATTGTGCAAGTGGATGTAAGGGGTTTTGAAACAAAGCTCTTCATATAAAGGATGGCTGACAGTGATACTACCATGTAAGTTGTCCAAATTTTGTATGCATATAAATTTCCTATTTTGACTTCTCATCATTTTAATAATTAAGCACCTCCACAAAAAGACACTTTTAAGTACCCAGGGTGATCTACTTCAAATACAGTACCAGTAGTCTAAATGTTACCATTTTGGTGTTCCCACCACACAATAACTATATTGCTGGACCAATTTTGAAAGTTTGCTGTTCAGTATTACTTTCATGTTGGTTTAAATCATACAGTAAATTGCTACCTCCAAAGTCAACAAATTTGACCACTTGCCATACTTGGAAGTATGACAAGCAGTGGTGTGCACATCACATTGAAAATGGGGGGGGGGGGCAGGTTGTTCAGTTCCCCCGAATGGAGTCTGATTTAGGTGTGTAAGGTGCGGTTTTAGCGTTTTCCCCCGAATGACCAACGCCACTGATGACAAGTGGTAAAGTTTGTTTTTGCTGCCCTCTCAATCTAAGCAATTTCATGCTGTGTTTGCTTTTGATGTGACACAGCCTAATCAAACCGTGAAATCAAGATTGAATTAATGTAATTATCTTGACCCAGTTGCTGACATTAAAATATTGTTCACTTGATTGTTGGGAGAGGGCTTCATTTTCTTGATATTTATCTTCAAATATGTTTCTCTCATTTTTTTATAGGCTTTATTTAGCCTGGCATGAGCATTTTGTTTGAGCCTGGTCCCATCAGCAGGGCTCAAGTGTGTTTCCGTAAAGAGCGACCGGTTAAGGTAGTACTACACCCCCTAATAAATTTTGTGACTAATTTTGCATTTTTCTCAAAGAATAACTACACACTGGTAACAAAAGTTATGTATATTATAGGGGCAAGGAATCCAATTACTTCACTGAATTTGAATTCAGTGATTCAAGACAAGTGGTTCATGTTAAGAAATGAGGTACATGCTAGAGGTACCTCTTTTTTATCATAAATAACCCCGGTAAATAACGTACCGCTTGTCTTGAGTCACTGAAATTTCAGTGTAGTAACTGGATTCCTTGCCCCTATAATATACATAACTTTTGTTACCAGTGTGTTATTATTTTTTTGAAAAAAATGCAAAAATAGTCACAAATTTATCAAGGGGTGTAGCACCACCTGAAAACAACATAAAAACAATTGACAAAACATTTATAATTTAAAATCTTGCCAGGATTAGGATTGGGGTGACAAACACAATAAACTTGCTCACAGTTGTTTGAAAAAAGTTTCAATGGACTACTTTTTAAAAGCTTTACCTATCTAATTCTAATGCTTAAAAAAAAAAGGATTGATTGGGACCTGTAACACATATCTATACATACCTCTGTGGGCTAAATCCATTGCTGTTTCCTTTCCAATGCCAGTATTGGAGCCAGTGATGATAACAGTTTTCCCTTCCATTCTGACTTTACTCTTACACTGAGGTCCACCTGCCCAGTCCCTAATGAAAGCAAAACATATGTCATACATTGAGGGTTCTGGCAAGAAGGGGGAAGGAGAAAAACTTATCAGCTGGAATCTTATACAGCCCATGGACATACTTATGGTGTCGAAAAGTTCAGTTTTCAACCTCCTCTCCTGAAGTGATTCCATTTGAATATCTTCCTTGCATAGGCGTAAACACCTCTTCTGCACCTTCTCTAAAGCTAAAATATTTTCTTTGGAAAACGGACTCCAAGCTGAAGATATGCATATTCCTAGTGCCGTACTATTATGCTGTCTTTCCTATTCGGCGAGGATGACATTTCGACCTCCTCGCCTGTTTACAAACAGAGAGGTAGACAAAAGACCGTTCCGCTTGTCCAAACACTCAAGTATCAGAAGGATGGTCCACAATAGCGTGATTCACATAACAGGGATTAAAAAGCTGTCAAGTAGAACCATGTACTTCTTTTTGTCTGGATCATGTCAGAAATTAATATTTTGTTCTGGGTCTGATTATTCAGACTAGCGTATTCCAGGGCTGGACAAATGAGAGACTTGTATAAGATGGAAACTTTGTCTTCATTGAAATATCTATCAAATAAATCTTCTCAAATGAGATTATTGCAGTCAAAGGATTTAATCTGATGACATGTTGATCTCTGGTTATTGTTAAATACTTTATTGATGTAGGCTAATTGTGCATCTACATGTGTACATGTACCATTGTTACAATTTATTCACTGTACATGTAAATTGATTTTTGAAACACCCTATATGGAATTGGATATTTAAATGTGATATTATAGCAATTCTTTAAGGTGGTACTACACCCCTTGATAAATTTGTGACTATTTTTGCATTTTTCTCAAAAACTATTAATACACTGGTAATAAAAGTTATGTATATTATAGGGGCAAGGAATCCAGTTACTACACTGGAATTTCAGTGACTCAAGACAAGTAGTTATTGATTTATTGATCAAATATTGGTTTCCCTCATTTTTGAACTTGGCTATCTTCTGATGAGCCTTTTTCACAATTGGAACTGGGAGTCGGGATACTCTTTGATTCTACCTCATCGGATTATTACGCTGACTTTCGTATTCGCCGAGGAGGACAATTTCGACCTCCTCGTTTGTTTACAAACAGAGAGGTAGACAAAAGGCCTGTCAAAACTGTTCCACTTGTCCAAATACTCAAGTATCAAGTATCAAATAGATGGTCCATAATAGAGTGATTCACGCAACATGAATAGGGGATTAAAAAACTGTGAAGTAGGACCATGTGCTTCTTTTGTCCAATTTGACATCAAGATTTCGAATGGAAACAGTTCAGACCCAAAACACGATCATGTCAGAAATTAAAATTTTGTTCTGGGTCTGATTATTCGGACTAATCGGATTCTGGATCTGGATCTGGTTAAATATTCTCAACGCTCTTAAAGAGCCAGGCGAGAAGAAATGTGATGTGCGCTGGGGTATTTTTTAGTCCTTTTGCTGCTTGCTTAGATGTGCTGTGGTTGCTGATTTGAATTGCTTATTATCGTGGATGGTTACTATGCTTTGTGGTAGGTTGTTCCAGTCTTTTATTGTTTGCGGAAAGAATGAAAACTTGTGACAGTCCTTGTTGGATGTCTTCAGCTTGTAGGATTCGCTGTGATTGTGTCTGGAGAGGCGTGTGACCGGTTGTAAGAATTTTCCTGCCGGTATGGCAGTCTGACCGTGATGGATTTTATGGAACATGGACAGTCGGGCTGCTTTCCGGCTGGTTTCCAGTGTATCCCATTGAAGGGCATTCAACATTGCTGTAACGCTGCTTGTGCGGCGGAAATCATTGCAGACAAATCTTACCGCTCTTCTTTGGATCTTTTCTAGCTGGTCTTTCAAATCTTGGGTGTGTGGGTCCCAGATGGTAGATGAATATTCTAATGGGGTCGTACTAAAGTCTGGTAAGCAGTAGCTTTCAGGTCCTTTGGACATGAATATAGATTACGCCTAATAAATCCCAGGGCCCTATTGGCCTTAGCCACTTTAGATTGGATGTGATTCCCCCACTTGAGATCAGATGTTATTTCGACACCAAGATATGAGTGAGATGATGTGTTTTGTAAGATTTTGTTTCCTAATGTGTATTGATGTTGTTTGGGAGTTTTTGCATGTGTGAGCCTAAGAACAAAACACTTGTCGGCATTGAAGCTCATTTGCCACAGATCCTGCCACGTGGACAATGTGTTCAAATCGTCTTGCAGTTGTTGTGCATCCGATTGATTCTTTATGGTGTTGTACATCACACAATCATTCGCGAACAGTCTCACGTTGGATTTGATGTTGTTCGCAAATCGTTCAGATACAAGAGAAATAGCAGCGGACCTAAGACAGTGCCCTGGGGCACTCCTGACTTAACCAGTACCCAAGAGGATGTATCTCCATCAACAACAACTCTCTGATTCCGCTTTGTCAGAAAATTAGAGATCCAGTTAAAGGTATTGCCTGTGATGCCATAATCATTGATCTTATACAAAAGGCGCTGGTGGGGTACACAGTCGAATGCCTTAGAAAAGTCCATAATCACTAGGTCAACTTGAGATCGCTTATCTAAGGATTCTGCAAGATCGTCAACTGTCTGGATCAACTGCGTTTCGCAGGAGTGGTGTTGTCGAAAACCGTGCTGCTTGTCCGTTAAGATGTTATATCGTTCCAAGTGTGTCATGATATTACTGTGCACGATATGTTCAAGAGTTTTACAGCATATTGACGTGAGAGATACTGGACGGTAATTACTCTTAACAGACCTGTCACCCTTTTTGTAAACGGGAGAGATGTTGGCGGTTCGCCAGTCGCCCGTTAATACACCCGATTCAAGTGATTTGGAGAAAATCAAGCAGAGTGCAGGTGCAATCTCCTCGGCAGTGAGCTTCAATATTTTAGAAGGAATTCCATCGGGTCCTGAAGCCTTGTGCTCATTTAGCTCTTTCAAAAGCTTTTGGACTCCATCCACATTAATGTCAATTGGTGGCATAGATGGGAAGTCTTGTTTCATTGGAGTGTTAAGTGGCTTCTCGTTGGTGAACACCGACTGAAATTGGTTGTTTAATATTTCAGCCTTTTTACTACTGTCAGCGTGGAGAAGCCCTTCACTCTTTAGGGCCGGTATCCCAGTTGAATCTTTCTTCATCCTCTTGATAAAGCTCCAAAACTCCTTAGAAGAAGATAAGCATGTTGATCTCACATAGTTCCAATAGGATATCCTTGTTTCTCTCTGCCCTATTTTCCTCAACTCTCTGAATTTTTGCCAGTCCTGACAGAAAAACTGCACTTCATCCTAGTTGTAACATTAATCAATTTATATAGATAATACATTACAATACAAAAAATTCTTACTTCAATAAGACAGTCAATCCAGCCATCGCTCCAACAACTGTCACCCGGAAAGCAATTTTTGTTGTAAAAAATCGATTGGCCATGTCGGCCCATTCCCCAGGTCCTCGGGCCATTTTGAAGACGATGGTTAAATGAAATTACTAGACGACAGTTATATGAACAATTACTATCATATGTAGTTGTGTTTAAATGCTCATTATGGCCAAGAAAAGAAGTTAGCTGCACTTGAAATCACCATGTAATTGTAAACAAATCCTGGGAAAACATGTGTATTCGGGCTCTCTATAGTAGTTCAAAGGTAAAAAGTGTTACTATTATATTTTTGTTGAATTTTGTTGTATTCCATTTATTGCAATTTTGCGGCTCTATTTTGCATTAATATTGTTACCATGTATTATAAATTATAGTTTTTTAACTATTAAGTCACATGCATCCCTGTTATCTTCAGGAGATTTGAATTAGTTGGTGAATAAAGAAAATAAAAACACTACTTGCCTGACCTCGGTAAAGACAGCTCGTCGGATAATTAATTAATTGACTTGTTGGGGGAAAAAAACTTCGTGTTCAAACTTTTATCCAAGCTCGAAAAGCCTAAATTTGTACTGTTTGTAACAAATTGCTGGAGATACAGGGACAATTGTTATGATATATGGTAAGCTTACAACTTAGGTATTTTACAGAATTGGACTTTAAAGTTAAACATTTGGCCTGGAAATTTTAATTAACAGTCAGTACTACAGTAGTTAAAAGCTTAACTTTTCATATGAAAGTATATAGTCCGAATATTAAATCAGACACAGAACAAAATATTAATTTCTGACATGATCGTGTTCTGGGTCTGAACTGTTTCCATTCGAAATCTTGATGGCAAATTGGACAAAAGAAGCATGTCCTAAATGTCCATTTAGCTGCACTGCTCATGCCGATGACGGGTCCCGGGAACGGGTCATACTAGGATTTCAATTTTTTATTAATGAAGTTACATGTTGTTTTGAGGAATATTAACACAGGAAGTTTTGAGTTTTATTTCAACTTGCGGTGTAGGAAGGTGAGTGAATTCGTGATGAGGTTTTCTTGTTTCAACGATCCGATAGTAGGATACGAGACGTAGGGTAAAAAAGGTCTTCTGCATGCGTGGTCTGGTGGTGTTCTTGAAATCATCTAGAAACGCTTCATTCGCTGGTATCATTTCAGGCTGTCTTGGTACGAGTGATATGAAAGTACATGTACTTACTATTTTGTGTGATCCTCTTTTTCAGACCGAAAATTCTGCCATAAAATTTGACTCCTCCTTTATCATACTTGTAAGCATGCGCGTACGCAGGAATTTCTAAAGGGGGTGTGATGATAAAAATAAAGAAATGACCGCAGTAGTGGTCATCCCGTCAGCGCTTAGCTGACTTAGGGGTGTCTGAGGGGGATGTGCCCCTCAGAATTTTGAAACTTTTGCAAAATGAAGACCTAATTGAAGCGATTTGGTGGACAATTTTGGCACTATTAGTGTGTAAAATTTTAATTTGAAAAAGCCAACAATTTGTGAAATGACGGTCCATGAAGCCTTTTATGAACAAGTTTTCCCTACAGTTGTAGGCCTCTTTAGGGAGCGATCGTTATTTATGGCAGGGGGGGGGGAATGGGTAAATTTTTTGTGGTCTTGAGGGGGGAACCTGAAATTTTTAGTTGAACCAGGAGGGGGGATTGTTAAATTTTAAATGGAGAAAATTGGGAAAACCAGGGGGAACGCGAAAATTTTGAGCGGACGCGAGGGGGAACGCGAAATTTTTGTCGATATTTTTGCCAAAACACCCATTCCCCCCCCTGCCGTAAATAACGATCGGTCCCTTAGTGTTAAACACAAATTGGTAAATGTCAAAAGCAGAAGCCAAAATGGCTACTTGTTTATCCACTACACAGAATGCCCCCCCCTTCAGAATTAAGAAACTTTGCAAAATGAAGACCTAATTGATGCGATTTGGCGGACCATTTTGGCACCGTAGTGTGTAAAATTTTAGTTTGAAAAAGCCGAAAATTGGTGAAATAACGGTCCATGAAGCCTTTCGTGAACAAGAGTTTTCCCTCCTGCAGAAGTTGGAAAATTTTGCAAAATGAAGGTCCGATTGAAGCCATTTGGTGCATAATTTTTACACTATTTAAAATCATTGCTTCAAACAGAAAAAAGGGCCCGAACTCAATTTGCACAATTAAAACCTTTACGATGACGTTGCCGGGTAGGGGTGTGACGATATGGAGAGGTGTTGGTGTTAACATGTAGGCCCTATATCCATGTTAATTAACAATTAAATGGGGGTGGGGGTGTGTGGAGGGTGTTAACATTAATCGACATATTTACGCACGTTGTCGGTCAGTCAATACCGGGTATAGGGGAGAGAAAAATTTGAGTGGGGGTAGTTAAGATATCTATAGGCCTATGATAATTTGATATTATGTCCCCTATGCCATGCTCATTTCCCTCCCTCCTCTCCCCCCCCCCTCCTCTCTCTCTCTCTCTCTCTCTCTTTCTCTCCCTCTCTCTTTCTTTGCCTTTTCTCCCTCCATTTTTTATTTTTTGGACAAACCCAAGGGGGGTGTTTCACACACGTAACACCCCCCCCCCTGCGTACGCCAATGAAATGCTTGTAAGTAATTGTCGTTAATTTAAGTACAACCTTTTTTATGGTACATTTGAGTAGATATCATTATCAACAAAACAATTTGTTCCCTTAGTTTCAGTTGATTCTGATCATTTTGCACAACTTGAGAGTTATGCATGACATGATTATATTATTACAATGCTCCAGGCATACATGTAGGCTACTGTGCTGTATTATTTTGTTATGTTATTAGGGTACTTGGCGCAATGGTTAGGGTACTAACCTTTAGTGTATGAGGTCATGGGTTCAATTCCCGGCGGTGGCGATTTGCTGGGATATTGACTTGGGAAAAAAAGTCTGAAATTAATTGGCAACTTCTGTAGATTAAATTCAGACTTCCACTTTTGTGCATGTGTATCATTGAATCAGTGATGTATAAACTATTTGTATCACTATTTGCTCATTGGCCATAAATCATATCCTGTGCCGTATGTCAAAGAGGCAGCACTCCAGAGGTGACTTGAAGTTGAAGTCAACTCCAAGCAATTACCGCTTTGGGTAAATTGGTGGATTGATCAATATATATTGGTTTGATGCTGGTGTTGCTTACCTGATTGCATATTGACGTAAAGATAGTCGGAGTGATTGCCGAATAGGGTACAACTCTACTAGTCTTATTACAAGACTGCCCTACCCCAACCATAACCCCTAACCCTAAACTCCGTAAAGAAGGACTCGACTCAAGTCTAGCAAGTTGCACCCGATTCGGTAATTGTACCAGATCGTCATCAGCTAGAGTAGCAAAGCAGAAAGCGACATGGCACTTTGAAACTAGTGTAACGTTTCTCAACTTACAGCTATATTGTGACATTTCCATTAGAAATAGTTGAGTATTTCTTTACGGTAAAATATTAGCTTTTACTTTCAGATATATCCCCTTTTCATTTTGAGCCGAACATTCGAACAATTGAGGTAAAGCAAAGAAAATTGGAATTTACTACCAGTGCTGATGTAGCCAATGCAAATTAGTAAAAACTGTTGTAGGGGCATGAAACTTGGTGGGTACAGTCAACATTTAAAGCCAAATTTCGAGGTCACCAGAGGTCATCTGAGGTCAAATAAGTAACTACATTTAGAGCCAAAACAAAAATTTTTGTTTTACATTTTGTAATTTGCTCAAAATATGTTTTAGATTAGTAGACCAAGCATGATTTCCGATTGTTTTTTAAAATTACAATTGATATATATAAAACCTAATTTTGTACTCTCTTGCAGATTTTGACTATCCAATATACAATGATATAAAGGGCAAAAGATCAGGACAAAATGTTGGGACTGGCAGACTTGCACAGCTGGGTTATCTTCACATCTTACATGGCATTTAGTGTCAACCAAGGTAGGTCACGTTGTTCATAAATTATCAAAAGCAACTTCTACACCTCAATTCAGGGCTCAAAATACTTTTTTATTACAAGGGCTATCACATAAAACGATCCACTCAAATTTGAATAGAAACATGTGAAATTTGACAAGGGAAACTATTCAGATGGAGACATAACATATTTCTCTTACAAATGAATCGGATATATTCTCATCAAAATGACAAGAAACTCATCAAATTTGATAAAATTTGCTTTGTCATTTAAAAAAAATGAATAGATTCTTGTCAAAAATAACCCAACTTATCAAATTTGAATAGTTTGTCTTGTCAGAGGGGGAAATAACATAATCTTGTCACAATGAAATGGGTGATCTTGTCAAAGAATGATTTGGAGATCTTGTCAATTTGAATAGTTACAAATGAAATGGAAACTGTTCATTTTGATAAGATTGAGGTTGTCGGTTCAAAGTGATTAAAAACCTAATCAAAATGAACAGCATTTCTCATCAAAGCAAATATTTACAGGATTAAAAAATAAGTAGGGATTCTATTCAAAAACATGAATAGTACAAAATTAGAGTGTACTTGTGTGTACTTTTTTCCATTGACATGTATTTTTTACACAAGGGCTATTTTGTGAAATTTACAAGTAAAATACCCTTGGCCTCTTGTATATTTTGGGTCATGCCTCAATTCAAAGAGAAACTCACAAATCTAGATTAAATCCGTGATATGAGTCTTATGTTTAACTAATCCTGACTGCCCCCCCCTATTTGGCATGATACGTGAGAGAAGGCAGTGCCAATTGGTAATAGAAATAGATACAATATATGCATGAGTAAAAGTGAATTTTTCATAAGCCAAAATTAATGTACCAAATATGTGTGTTTGGTCAAATGTGAGACCAGGCCCGTAGCCAGAATTTTTTTGTGGGGTGCAGAGTTTTCCAAATATAGACCTTTTCCAAGAGAAATCTTCATTCTGGCCAAAAGTTGATCTTTATCCCCTCTGTAATTGATTTTTGGATCCTATTTTTTAACAAAGTTTATGATTTGGGGTATATTTAATATCAAAAATGTTGACATTTTTGGACAAATGTTGGGATTTTATTGACAAAGCCGACCTTTTGCACCTTTTGCAGGGGGGTTGCGCATCACCCCCATCACACCCCTGGCTACAGGCCTGTGTGTGAGACATCATTCAAACAGGCTGTATTCCTGACAGTATTTAGATTTAGTACTTCCCACATGTTGATTTGTGGATGCACGTCTGGTCACCTTCATAACTTTGTATGTGTTCTTAGAAGTTGGTACTGGTAAAAAAACGCAGTGATTTATAGTGCGCTACATACAGGCACAATGCCTAGACGTCAGTGGCGGGGGCAGGGGGCACAGCCCCCCACTTTTGTTGGTCATTCGGAGGACGGTACAAAAACGTCAAAATGTGCCCCCTCAAAATAGGATTCCTTGGCCTTTTAAAAATGCTAAAACCCCAGAGCTTCTGAGGGCCAGGGCACTGCCACCTGGACCACCAGGGGCTCTAAGGCGGGCCCCTGGACCCCACCTGTGAGGGGCTTCGTGGCAAGTCGCTCGCAGTGCGGGCTACGCCTGCACCTTGCACTCCTAATCAGACTCCATTCGGGGGAACTGAACAACCTGGCCCGCCACTTTCAATGTGCTGCGCACACCACTGCTAGACGTTGATCCACAAGCCTCAGCACACTGTCTTTACAGGTTGTTGCTGACCACTAACAGCCCCACATCATTTCATAAACCATATAACAACAACCCGGGGACTTTGCTTCTTAGAAGCTCACACCCTAGACATTCTACAATTGACCTTTGCAGCTCCGCGGGTTACAACAAGACAATTAGCAATAAGTTCCTTGACAAGGGGAATTTCAAGCTGACTCAATTTTTCCATGAGAGCATACTAAACCACCACCAGGGTTTGAACCCGCAACCTCTCTCACCATAGTCGAACATCTTATCGATTGAGCTAACTTGACTACTTGTCAAGCTGATTTTGCAAAAAGTGTAAAATCAGAGAGATGTCCTGTGTCTGTGTTGCACCTGCATGCATGTGAAAGTAATTTTTATGAAATGTATAACAATATGATATGAAATGAAATATTTGTTTGTTTGTTTGTTTGTTTGTTTAACAGAATATTTTTATGCATGTTTGTGTACTAGGTCTACTTGTGACAGCTACTAAAGACAAGGATAACCAGTACAATTACAACCCAACCACAGTTGTACTATTAGTGGACTGCCTTAAACTCATCACATGTGTGGCATTGTATTTATATCAAAAGTAAGATTATGTTCATTTGTATGATCAAGATTTGTGTATGAAGTTCAAAGCTAAAATGAGCTATTCCATTTAAAATTCATACCCCCTGTGGAAGATTCTGGAAATATCTTCCACATTGGGAGTATGAAGTTTGAATGAAATTAACACATCAGGCAGCTCCATTTGAAACTCATACACCCTCTAAGAAAGATTCAACCTGAATCTTCCACAAAGGGAGGGCGAGTTTCAAATGGAGCTGCCTAATCTGCTAAATCCATTTGAAATGCATACTCCCCCTGTGGCAGATATTTCCAAAATCTTCAACAGGGGTAGTGTGGATTTCAACTGGAATAGCCCAATAGTGTTTCCAATGCTGTTTTGCTGTTTGTGTTTTTTGGCTTCCAAAATCGTCTTTTTTCCCTGTGCCAAGCATATTGCGTGACTGATGCACGCTTTTATGGACTTTGTACATGTAGTAATAAAAGCCAAGTAATATAATATAATTCTCGCCTTATCGCCTATTACGAGCTGATCATAATGTAGTGTCCACTGTCCACCCTGCTGGGGCACAATTGTAATTTCTCTTTATTGTGATTGTATGTTGCTATAATTAAAGGACCATTCAGTTATCCCAGCACAAGTGTAAAAATAAATACAAATTATTTATAAATTGCTTAAAAGTGATGGATAAGACATTTTCGAAATGAAAATTTTTTTCAAAAAAATGAAAAACAAACAAACCCAGCAGCATTGATGATGTTGAAGCCCCATTCATATACATGTAGCTGATTTATATACTGTCAGTATAAAAATTATGTTAAAGCCTTATTTTGTCTTAAATACACAGCTTTCTGCTGAACCACTAGCAGGCTATATTAGCACATCTATGACAGTGACAAATTTACCAAAATCTGAATTTTGGTGATTGTTATGATCGTCCAGAATAGCAAATCACTGAAAGGGCCTTTAAAACTATTATTTCATTATCAGAATGTGCTTGCAATAACATCAGTCATCATATGCTATTTAAATAAAGGCACTTAATTTAATACCCACATGACCAAATGGATGCTGACATTACAGCTTGTAGACAGAAAGTCTGGAAAAGTGACCTTTGGTACAGCGGGTGGTCTTCCTGTGTATTTCAACTTTAAATGAGTCTTGCATGTCCAGATTTTCTAGCAAATTTGTTGTTTTTTTGCAACTTTGTAGTATTATTGTAACCTATTGTAAGAGTTTCCACTGATAACTTGTTTTTTCCGATGGTAAAAACTTCCAAAATTTAGTTATTGAGGACATAAGAGAAAAGCAGAATCTCCCAATGTGTAATAACTTAGCCTATTACATTTTTAGTCATTTCGATGATATTTGTCTGAAAAGTTAGCATTGTAGAACATCTACTGATCACTTGGTGGTCTTTTTATGGTGGCGCTCATGGATCATGTGGGCATTAAATTAAGAACCATTTATTAAATAGCCTAGGATGACTGAACATAGGACCCACACATGATAGCCCAAATGCTATCACACACCAACATATAGCAAGTTTGAGTAGCATGTTTTAGAATTGATAAAAAATTTAATCAGATCCTATGATTTTCATATAACCTGGTGTTTTGTCAAAATAAACATGTTGCTGCAACTATGACTTGTTATTTTATGTTAAATTTTGAATGTACCACATCATGAAGTCCAAATAAGGACATTTAAAAAATCTCAATCAAACAGCTCCACAAATTGTGTGAATGTAATTTTAAGATTTATGTCTATTTTGATACTTATACTACAATGTATGTGTTTTCCGGTATTTTTATTCCACAGTCAATCAGTGATGGCAATGTTTCATGCAATAATAAGAAATTATAAAGGTACGGTCAGGTCTCATATCAGGTGTATTTTAATTAATTGATAGTTTTACGAGGGGGGTATCAAAAAGTTTTAGAAATCGCCCAGAAGTGAAAGAGCTATATCAATGAAATTTTGTCAGTGCAATCACTGGTCCTTATGTACACTATGGTGCAAAAATGGTCTCAAAAGTATAATTTACTTTTTTTACAGGAGCTAGATGTCACTACCTGCCTATGTAAC
The DNA here is from genome assembly GCF_039555335.1 of Amphiura filiformis. Classification (NCBI taxonomy): domain Eukaryota; kingdom Metazoa; phylum Echinodermata; class Ophiuroidea; order Amphilepidida; family Amphiuridae; genus Amphiura; species Amphiura filiformis. The sequence continues at coordinate 61,520,215 of NC_092632.1, forward strand.
GGCATAACCAGCAAAATGGAGAAAATTGAGGCATGCAGCATGATTAAGTTCCATTTTAAGGGTTACAGTGCCCAGAAAATCTGTGATGAAATAAAAATTCCTTTTCCAAAAGCGACAGTGACATATATCACAATCACCACCGAAGATAACTTTCATTTCATCATCAATTTTCTAGGCACTGCAACCCTTCAAAAGCAGGATCTTAATAATGCTGCTTGCCTCAATTTTCTCAATCTTGCAGTTTATGCGCAGTAACTGGGGCAGCAGGTTATTGGCATCTAGTGCCACCTGTAAAAAAGTAAACATACCTATGAGACCATTTTTGGACCATAATGTACATAAGGACCAGTGATTGCACTGACAAAATTTCATTGATATAGCTCTTTCACTTCTGGGCGATTTCTAAAACTTTTTAATACCCCCTTGTAAACTCATGATCTCAACACAAAATTAAGACGTACCTCAAATTTTTGGTCACAATTTTGACCTTCATCTGGAGAAATTTGAGGTACGTCCTAATTTTATGTTTAGATCACAAGTTTAAAACTATCAATTACAATTATAAATTTTACCAACACAGATGAACTTTCATGCTTGTATTTTAATTGATGACAGCCATTGAGATACGAAGTTGCAAAACAAGGAGAGTAACTATTTTAAATTTATAAACTCTTTATGTTCCAAAATGATGTATCTCATCTCTATAGTTATTCTTGTTGTCATTGATTGCCTTCAATCAAAAGAATAGTTCCAAATACACAGAAGTTGGATGGAAACTACAGGATTGTCAGCTGAGTGCCACCTGTCTACAGGAGTTTCGGCCCTTGAAGAGATCACACCACTAAATCAGGTCCCCACCTTTCTGACTGAGCAAATAACATTATAACAGTCAAGTGTGTCCATTCGCAGACCACACCTGGTTGGTTTTAATGGGGAAAAAAGTTTAGAATGAAGGCTGATGTGCCCATTTGTTTGTGGTAGTTGTGCTCTGTGGATGTTTTGCTCACCATGCTCACTATCTAAGCATAAAAAGATTTAAAATATTACAATTCTGAAATTTTAGGAACGTTTTGGGGTTAAATTTACCAAATGACGTCACAACAAAGATGCCCTGTGCTGTAGAGATTGGTATGGTGTATGTCGTGTTCGAATCACCACAGCGGAAAATCGAGCTGCTCAACTGCCAAAAAATTGCAGGTTCTAGGGTACAATATATCATAAACTTTTAGTAAAATGTGTTTTGAATGGATGATTGTTAGTGAAGAAAACCTGAGTCATTCCACACCGTTGACCTCTACGCCTATCAAAGAGAAAGATCAACCTTTTAAATTCCAATCGCCCAAAAACCGTGGCAAAAAATCTGTCAAAGGTATGATTATTAACTGCAATGGTCTAAAAAGTAGTGGTAAACAAGCTGCTTTTAGAGCTGCTCTGGACCAACATGACCCTGATATAATCCTTGGTTGTGAGTCCAAGATAGGTCAAGACCATGCAACATACTCAATTTTCCCAGACAGTTACACAGTGCATCGTAAAGATAGGAATGCATACGGAGGAGGAGTATTTATTGCTAGTAAAGATACACTCATAATTGATGAATGTGATATTGACTCAAACTGTGAGGTTATCTGGGCAAACCTACAATTTGCCTCATCTAAACCATTGTACATTGCTAGTTTCTATGGTCCTCAGAAACAAAAACAAATAGCCATAGAGGAGCTGGATAAATCATTATCCAATATTACCTCTAAAAGTAGAGGAAAGTTGCGAATATTATAATAGGGGGTGACTTTAACCTCCCAGATATCAATTGGCAAACCTGGAAACCCTCAAATAATAAAACTGCCTATGCACACCAAAAGTTCTTGGATTTCCTTTTGGGAAATTCACTTAGCCAGCTGGTTGACTTCATCACCAGACCAGTGTCTAATAGTACTTTAGATCTGTTGGCAACCACCAACCCACAGCTCATAAGCAACCTTGAGCCTAGTCCCGGCATCTCAGACCACAACATCGTCACATTCAGTATCAATATGAAAGCTAAGCAACAACAAAAACCACCTAGAAAAATATACAGCTTCCATAAGGCTGACCCTGATGCCCTAAAACAAAAAGCTGATGAACTCAACCAGAAGTTTTTTGATTCAAACCCTGAAAACAACACTGTCAATCAAAATTGGGAGTGTATTAGAGATGGTCTCCAAGATCTAATGAACTCAACAGTGCCATCTAAAATGTCCAGTAGTAAACGCCATTTACCCTGGATTGACACCGACCTCAAAAGAAAAATGAGGAAAAGAGACAAACTGTACAAAAAAGCACGTAGCACGCATACAGGAGAGGGCTGGGCAGCTTTTCAGTAAATACCGCAACAACGTTATTCCTCACTAGTCCACCAGGCTCATAACAACTATGTAAATAATATCATTGGGGACAGTATAAACGATCAACCCAAAAAGTTTTGGTCTTACGTAAAACTAATGCGCACTGAAAACCTGGGCATACCAACCCTGCGCACTGAAGACAAGATCTGCACTACCAACAAGGACAAGGCTGAAGCCTTGAACAGTCAGTTCAAGTCAGTTTTTACTCAAGAGCCTACTCACTTCATCCCTGACAAAGGCAAGTCACCATTTCCACCCATATCAAGACTCACCATAGAGGTTAAAGGGGTCGAGAAGCAGTTGTCTTCGTTGAATCCAGCTAAAGCTTGTGGTCCGGACGAACTGCCCCCACGTCTTCTGAAGTCTGTTGCCCATGAAATTGCACCTGCGCTTACATTTTTGTTCCAACAATCATACGATCAAGGCTTTGTGCCCATGCAGTGGAAGCAGGCGTTGGTGAGCGGTATATACAAAAAGGGACCCAAATCTGATCCTTCCAATTATCGTCCCATATCTTTGACATGCATCAATTGTAAAATCATGGAACACATTGTTCTTAGCCATATTGCTAAACACATGAGTGCAAATAATATCTTGCTGGACTCGCAACATGGGTTTCGTGAACACCTCTCCACCATCACTCAGTTAATAACAGCTACTCATGATTGGGCTTCTACGCTTCAACATCGAGGTCAGACAGATGTCATCTTGCTAGACTTTAGCAAAGCTTTTGACAGAGTGCCACATCTTCGTCTGTCAGCCAAACTGGATCATTATGGAATCAGAGGTCATACCCTGTCTTGGATTCGTTTCATTCCTGCTTAACAGAACACAGGCTGTATCCCACAATGGAACACACTCATCATGGGGAGAAGTATCATCTGGCGCCCCCAAGGTTCGGTCTTGGGACCAGTCTTGTTTCTCTTATATATTAATGATATTCAAGACCATATCCAATCCAAAATGAGACTCTTTGCCGATGATAGTATCCTTTATAGAGAGATTACCAATCCAGAAGATCATGCCATTCTTCAAAAAGATCTTGAAGTTCTCACTGAATGGTCATCTACCTGGCTGATGTCTTTTAACATCAAGAAGTGTGCTGTCCTAACAATAACGAGGAAGCGTAACATCAGCCACCACCTTTATAACATCTCTGGTGAACCCCTTGAGAGGGTAGATCATCATGACTACCTCGGTGTGACCATTTCGCATGACCTCCGCTGAGACGACCACTGTCACAAGATCAGACAGAAGGCTAGCCATACACTTGGACTACTTCGCCGCACACTATCGCCCTGTAAACAACAAGTGAAGGCCAAGGCGTACCAAGCCCTTGTTCGTCCGCAGTTGGAATATGCCTCTGAGACGTGGAACCCATACACCAAAACAGGAGTGGACCAACTTGAGCAAGTACAAAGAGCTGCAGCCCGCTTTGTGTTTGGAGATTACCAAGAACAACATCGGTCACCCCCTTATTACCACCTTGGGGTGGGATCCTCTCCACACCAGACGCCTACTTTCTCAAGCTACAATATTCTATAAAATCCACTACCAACTCATAAACATCAGATTCCCACCAGGCATTCATCCTGCATCATTCATTGGACGGCATGACCACCAGCTAAAGTACTCCTTGCCTGAAGCAACTATAGACCCCTACAAATTCTCATACTATCCACGCACAGTTAAGATCTGGAACCAGCTACCAGCAGCTGCTGTACTCTCTTCTACCACCATAGCCTTCAAGGAAGCCGCCCTGCCTGCCATCAAAGGGATGCGGGTACCTGTGGGTTCCAGTCTGCTGTAGTCACCATACCAGGCTTTTTAACGCACCCTTGGTTTCGTCTTGTTTTGTCAACTTTGCTTAGTTCTTCACCTTATTCTTCACCTGCACCTTTATGGCTCTGACGCTGCACCTGCACCAAATCCCAGTATAGCTTCATCTAGCTGCAAAGGGATCACCGCACTGAAGACTGAAGACGTTTTAACCATGAGAAAATGACAAAATCTTCTGTGCCTTTTAACACATAAAAGAATAAGAACTTGACTTAGTGGTGTGATCCCTGAAACTAACCGTTAACTATGAAACCTCCTGCTGATGTGCTAATAACATGCTTCAGTCCATGGTCTTGTGGGCTAGGATTTAACTGTTGGTCTTAGGTGGACAACTAACAAGCAGGGTTCGATTTACAAAACTTGCAAAGCAATTATACAAATGCATCAGATGCAGATAAATACCTAGATATGCAATATTATTGGCTCGTTGATTGATCTTTCGGCAGGATAAGTTGAGATAATTCACAGAAAAAAAACCGAAAGTTAGATGCTATTTTCAGTCGCAAGTCGAAGCGCCCACTGTTCCGAACTGAAAATAATAACGGTATGTTTCTGCGGTTGTATCATATGTTACACTCCCTCTGCAGCATATCGTTTCTGTATAGCGCTGCTTGGCAGTCAAAATTAATAGGTAAATTTTCACGGGAAAATTTTCTGGACATGTGACACCCATGGGCACAGAGATATTAGCATTATGGAATGTGACCCAAGCACAGCGGGTGGTCTACCAATGTATTTGAATAGGAAGAATTCCTCCTTTGATGCAAAATAAGTTACTTGTCGCAAGTTAATAATATTATGGTAAGGGTTTCCGTAGATAAATATTTTTTTCCGTAGGTAAATATTTTTGAAATTACGTTTTGATGATATTGTGAAGAAATTCAGATTACATAACATTCAATAAATTTGCAATACACAAATTTCTAGCGAAATTGCGGCCAAAAATACTATTCCAATGCAAAATTACTAAGACTTGAATAGCGAGGTCACTGCCAGGGGTCAGAGATCAGGCTCGAGGTTACATCAGGTTACAACTGCGCATCAGTTTTTTGGAGGGCATTTTCATAATAATAATTTTCATTTTGAAAGAAAAGCATGTTCTAAATCTGACACTGTATTCCTTCGCGGTGACAAATTTGGCAGCCATGAATGGTATGTTACTACATGGTAAACATATGGGTACGATGTTGAACAGGATGTACTCTGTGTTTAAAGTTGTTTTTTTGCAGCTGTTTAATTTGAAATTCCATATTAAACTCATTAAAACTCAATTCTCATTAGTCAATAGTATATTGACTTCATCAATATTCAAGTAACACTGGTGCATTAAGGGATCCAAAATGAGCGTTTATGGCGTTTCGACAGTATTTTTGTGGGACATGAGAGCACCTCAGACCTATCGATTGCATTCTGAATCGAAGCATGTCTTTCTGATATCAAATAATTTTCATTTTTTAAATCACAATATAATACACATTTTATGACAAATTATAAAAATTGATATTTTTCAAATTTTTGATATATAACAGTCCTCAGTAAATTATATAAATCTAATGATATATTCTTAAAGTGTATGTAGCAGGGAGGAAAAGCCGACGGTCAATTGAAAATTTTGACCTTTCATATTGAAGATATGGATTTTTTTCCCAAAAGACCTAATTTTTTGGGTGTTTTGGGAAAAAAATCCATATCTTCAATACTGAAAAGGTCAAAATTTTCAATTGATCGTCGGCTTTTCATCCCACCTACATACACTTTAAGTATAAATCATCAGATTTATAAAGTTTACTTCAAGTACTGTTAAATATCAAAAATATCAATTTTTAATGATTTGCCATAAAATGTGTATTAAATTAATAATTTCAAAAATCAAAATTATTTGATATCAGAATGACATTCTTCATATTCAGAATGCAATTCGATATGTCTGATGTGCTCTAATGTCCCAAAATTAATACTGTCCAAACGTTCATACCCCAGCCCTTAATATTGGATGCAAAAAAACATGTTGGTACTGTGGTACTACTGCCTTGAAAAAATTGCTATGCAAAGTTTGGGAATTGCTATACAAAGCAAATGTAGCATAAAGGGTTGTAGCTACGATGGGCGGTGCCAGGCAGCCCCGCCCACCATTGACGCTGGCCGCACGGCACAAAAATCATCATGAAAGGAGCAAAAAACAATTTTTTAAAGGGGGATGATACCCCCGAGGCGGGAGCTTATTCCCCGATCACCCGCATTCACTTAGATTGTGTCCCGAACCATTCATGGACTTAAGCAGTTTAGAGCCCACCACTAAAATCAGGCTAGCTACAACCCTGGTAGCATAGCAATTTTTGCTATGCATAAACAAATGAGTCAAGTCTTACCCCTACTTCAACAAATAATCCCATGAACTTAAAAGTGAAAGGCAAGGCAGTGTGGAAGATGCCATGCAAGATATCACTCACAGCCTGAATTTTGTTTTTCTTTTCCGGCAAGCAAAGTCAGATTTCCAGCGTTCACAGCCATCGCGCCGTGTTAAGTGGCACCAGGGGGTACCTGAGGGAGCACATTTCCCCTCAGACAGTCAACATTAATAGGTAAATTTTCACGGGAAAATTTTCTGGACATGTGACCAATGCGTATCAATGTGAGTGTAACCTCGAGCCTGATCTCTGACCCCCGGCGTTGACCTCGCTATTCAAGTCTTAGTAATTTTGAATTGGAATAGTATTTTTGACCGCAATTTTGATAGATATTTGTGCATTGCAAATTTGTTGAATATTATGTTATCTTAATTTTTTCACAATATCATCAAAACGTAATTTCAAAAAAAATATCTATCTACGGAAAAAAATATTTATCTACGGAAACTCTTACCATAACATTATTAACTTGCGACAAGTAACTTATTTTGCATCAAAGGAAGAATTCTTCCTATTCAAATACATTGGAAGAACACACGCTGTGCTCGGGGTCACATTCCATAATGCTAATATGTCTGCGCCCATGGGTGTCATGTGTCCAGAAAATTTTCCCGTGAAAATTTACCTATTAATTCTGACTGTCAGAAGCTGAAGCTTTTTGAAAAATGAGGCTGTAAATGGTGCCATTTGGTACATATTCTTTGTATTTTTTGACACTTCTTGGTGACTTGAAAGAGTTAATTTGTTAACTCATTTCATTAACTCATTTACTGTACACAATCATTTAATATTTATTTTTCCCTCAAATTCCCTGTTTTTCCAACATATTCTTGTCATTTTTGCTGGCAGCAATTTTTGCACTTTTTCTGTAATTTCCCACGAGAGCATGCCATAATTCCCATTTTTTCCCACCATGATATCACTTTCTAATATTGTGTTTGTTTCTTTTCTTTCGCAGTGATGTTTTTATATTTTGTTCCAGCGTTTCTATACTGTCTTTACAACAACCTAGCATTTATCAACTTGGCCAAGTATGATCCCACCAGCTATTCTGTTTTATCACAGTTTAGAGTGGTGATTTCAGGTCTTATATTTCAGGTAAGCTGTAGTATAATGTTAGCAATCATGCAAAGCATTATAATAGAGGTTGCAACACCTAGGTTTCATTATCATTGAGGTATAGGACTTTTTATTTTTTCGGAGAAGAGCAGGTAGGGCAACTACTTGATTATTTTTAGGCCTGTTATCGATAGAGATTTTGTGTATCGACATGTCGGAAGAAAATACTTCCGACAATCGACATGTATCGACAGTCAACATCCTGACAGCGTGGGAAATATCTTAGCTTGCCCATTGATCACCAACCTCCAAAATTAATCAAAAAAAAGATTGTGTGTGTGGAATTACTGCTCTACCCCACACGTGATCTGCACAATAGTGAACATTCTTTATGTCATGATATTCCAAAGCTGTAATTGGTTGAGGTGCCCATGTCACTGACATGATATAAATACATATACATGTGCTTGTCCATTTATTACTGCATTATTCTTTATTGGTCAATTTTTTCTCAAATAATGCCTTAAAAGAAAGAAAAAGAAAGTGACAAAAAAGAGGAAGAGAGAAGAAAAAGAAAAGAGGAGAGGAGAGGAAGAGGGAGGAAGAAGAGGAGAAGGAGGAGATTGAAGAGGGAAACATATCTCTAATAAGTGAAGCTACTGAATGAAAGAGAGAAAGACACTTGTGCAAAATATTGAGGAATTCACATGATTTTCAAGAAATAAGAGCCTTAAGGTTGGTCTGAACCCTGGAATTATGGAAACTTTCGGGCCTCATAACTTCTAAATTGTTGGTCTAACGTATATAAAGTATACATATTTAGAATGGCAAAGACTTGATAAGTTCATCTGTGAGGTCAAATTTGGGCTAAAATGCCATTTTGGCCCAAAATCACAGTTTTGGCCCACTTCTTTTTAGTGCAACAAAAAATTCTTGGGCCAAAATTTTTTTTATTAATTTTAAAACTAGATCAAAATATCTAGGACCCGCTTTTTCATTTTTGAATTTTGACCAACTTTGAGAAATTTGCACCAAAAATGGTAAAAAATGCTGATTTTTCAAAAAAATCATAAAAAAGCCCGATTTTGGCCCAAATTTCAAATATTTTTGGTGAAATTGGTCAAAATTTAAAAAATGAAAAACGGGTCCTAGATATTTTGATCTAGTTTTTAAAAATGAATTTGGCCCAAGAATTTTTTTGTTAGGATGCACGAAAAAGAAGTGGGCCAAAAACCGTTATTTTTGGGATTTTGGCCCAAAATGGCATTTTGGCCCAAATTTGACCTCACAGATGAACTTATCAAGTCGTTGCCATTCTAAATATGTATACTTTTATATACTTTAGACCAACAATTTAGAAGTTATGAGGCCCCAAAGTTTCCATAATTCCAGGGTTCAGACCAACCTTCCAAAAGAGGAAGGTGTTGGTGTTAGAGTTGGGATATGGGTAACAATTTGAGGAAATTTACAATTTATCATCAGAATAGGTATTCAATGTAATCTATTAGGAAAAAAAGAAGTTGGGTGGTGGTAATAATAGGGCACATATCTGAGGAAATTAATAAAGTGAAGGCAATGAGGATTGAATCCTCATTGCCTTCACTTTATAAATTTCATGGGGAAAAAAGAAGTCATAAAGGAATTCAGTGTATCAATAAATTAGAAGTACCAGTGAGGAGATGGAAAAAGTTGTAAATGATATTGAAATGGACTCATCAACATTAAGAGGTAAACATTAAAAAAAAAGCAGTAACCAACCATAGTAACACAAATGGAGATACAAGGGTCAGCAAGTGGCTCCTACTGACCAACACGATTTGAGGAAATTAAAGGGAAACAAACAGAGAAGGCCAAATCAAACTATATACCGTAACCACCCGGGTATAAGCCCACCTTCGGCTATAAGCCCACCCTCTATTTTTCAAAACATTCTGGGAACAAGGGTGCACTCAGGTATAAGCCCAGTACTAAATTTTGGCCAAATTCTTAAATCAAATCAATGCTTTGCTCTCATATTGAAGAACAAATATAAAAAAATATCAGTTGATAATTAACATTCCATACTTATAATTTTAAGAAATTGACATAAAAGATAGAAATTACTGTACAGTGGGCATATAAATATGGGGGTGATTGTTCTTATTTTTAAATTTAAGCACTAGCCCTTCCCCGGTTATAAGCCCACCCCCATTTTTGAAGTGAAATCTGGCATCTAGGGGGGTGGGCTTATACCCGAGTGGTTACGGTACTTGAACATGATATATATGCAAATTTGATTCCCTATTGATGCAAAAATTGAGGAAGTTAAAACTAGTATAAGGGCATGCTGCAAACAGATGCTAATGCTTAGCAAATAATTCAATATTTTTATCTTTCAACATTCAGAAGAAAGACCAAATGTAGGAATTTCTTTATAAGGAAAAGTTATCAGAAGGGGGGGGGGGGCAGAGTGACAAAATGTGAAAGAGAAAAGTGCTCCGTCCAATAAAAAATGAAAGAAAAAATTGTGGGGGGCAAAGGGAAAGAAAAAGACAGAAGCCAGAAGCCAGTGTCCCAGCAAATCTCACACCAATCATGGACCAACTAGTATAAAATACCAAATTTGTGCGCGCTATGCGCGCCCACTTTCCCCAAAAGAAGGACTTTTTGAAAGCTCGAACACTTTACAGTTATGTATATAAAGAGTCTTTTAAAAAGACATCCTATTATATGTTACCATTCTCATCTTTCGAAGTGCAGAACAAACCTATTTTATGTCTGGTATGTTTGAGGAAATCTTGAGCCTAAAAACCTTGCTCCTGAGGAAGAAATTACAATTTGCACCCCTGGTTAAATGTTTATATAGTGTTGCTAATAAACTGCCAAATATAAAATAAAAATCATCTGACCAATTTGGCTTGATGCATGACGACATTACCTGTATGTTATCAAAATAAAATAATGGTAGTTTATGTAGACCACCAATTATACATGTACATGTAATTTAGATCAGTTACAGATAATATAGGTCAGTAGACCACCAATACATGTAATTTAGGTCAGTGTGTATGCCCTTAAGTGTAAATGGGCCAATGATAATGACCGTTTAAGCATTGTGCTATTCATTACGAAAACTACGCGGACATCAAGTTCCACTAATTGCCTCAGCCACGTTCGGCCCATCTCACACAACAACACACAGAGCACGTATAGGGACCCAAAAAACTTCACCCGATTTAACACACTTAGCTCTATCATATATCTTCAGCTCCACATTCAGATTTTACCTTTACTTTTCAGCTTCTTTTTGAATTACTGTGCAATTTTACTATTTTACTAACTCATCTTCCAACTTATATTACGCCTGAGCAACTGGTAATTACATAGCCATAACACAGTCACCCAGCCACTGTGCAACACTGGGAACCAATATTTTTAATGAACCCGCTATATTCCTTTCCTATGCTCGAATATTTTGTGCATTGGTCTCATATAATAGGGCATAACAGATCACATGTGCAATTTCAACCAATAAAAATCAATAGATGTATGCAAAATTACCATATTTAGGTGTCTATCATTTACCGGAAACCATCATGCTCTATTACTGAAAATCACGCGTGACGTAATCAGCAGTGCATTGTCAATAGTACTTGCTGCGTGATCGATTACTGGCATTGTGCGCTGATTGGATAATCGCTGTACCTACTAAATATTCATAGCGATCCATCTATGAGTCATGCATGGTTGTAAATGTCCTCTTCACAGTGTGAAGTTTTCGTAATGTCCAGTTGAAATCCGTACACCATACACAAGTTGGCTGTCTGAATGAGTGACCCCATTTGAAATCTAGGGGAATCATAGGGGATGTATGGATTTCAACTGGAAAAGCACCATTAGACCCTAGTCTAAAAAATGTGTCAATGTCAAATTGAACCACATTCTGCGACACAAATATAGTAGTGCAATATAGCTGGCCACTTTATCTCATCCCATTCTATCCTAACTAGACTTCCCCTAAACTGATACATGGCTCACAACAACAGCAACTTCAGGCACAGATTGATAATACATTTAAAGTAGTGCCTTATAATAGATATTACAATGGTCTAGATCATAAATTCCATTACATTTCTGTTTAACCCATATACAATTTTTTCCCCTATATCTTAACGTGCATTATTCTTGGGGTCACTATATAGACTAAAAACTTTGTCATCTATCAAGTGCACTTGTAATTGTGTTAGTAGTAACTGAAAAACAAACCAAGTGATGGACTTGAAAAATGTTGGCATGCGACTTTGGTCGCGAGCCTTATAGCGTCTTTTGATGATGCATTGTCAAAGGATCGCATGTTGAATGTCCCAAGATGCATATCAAATTTCAGATGCCATTCAAAAAGGTTAACTTGGTCAGTCTTAACTGCACAGAATCAGTTCCTTCAGATTCTGTGGGTAGGGTGGAACACAAGATGTAAGCAAGTTTCTAAGTCATCAACTTGACATGTTGACCAACAGAGGTTGTCTGTCTGGTCACTACAATCATTCCCATGCACAAGTTGAAAATGTGACAGCTGCACAACACTGAGGTATTGGAATGTGAACTATATGTGAATGCTTTTGGTGCAAATCACTCACAGAACTAGAGAAGGAGAATCCGGACTCCCTATGCCACATGCAATAGTGCGGTTAGCTATTGGGAGAAAATTGAAGGTATTTCTGTCCTTGCCGACGTTGCGCGGAGACGAACGAAAACAATTCTGCATCTCATCTGAAGTATCTTGGTATTGCAGGTTGCATCTAGTGCGTCTCTCAAATGCACCCATCAGAGATTGTCTTGAGCGCATTCCAAGGGAAACCAAATACCCCCAATTTTTGCTGCATGTCTGTATCAAGATGACAGTCTAGTCCTGGTTTTCCTTCTCTAATTCTGTGAAGTCACTACATAGGATAGTGCATGATGGGATAATAAAAATGTCTGCAATCTGAGCTCTTTCATTTTATATTTCAGGTACTTTTTCGAAGGAGATTGACCAAAATACAATGGTTGTCTATGATAATTTTAACAGTGGGATGCATGACCAAAGAACTTGACCACCAACAGATCAAAGGTGAATCTTTTGATCTCTTCTTCAGTCTCCTCATTCTACTACAAATCATGTGCTCTTGCTTTGCCGGAGTCTACACAGAGTATCTACTTAAAGGACGCACAAGTTGTGGCGAGGTAGATATTTGGATTCAAAATATTTTTATGTACTCTAACTCAATAATGTGCAATGGAATGTTTTTATTATTCTCACAGACTTTAGATAGTACATTACAATGGGACAGTATTCAATCTGTTTTGCATATCAAAATAGTTTTAATAATTTTCAACAATGCAGCAATGGGATTGGTCACAAGTATATTTTTAAAGAATTTGAATTCAATTCTGAAGAACTTTGCCAGTGCATTAGAGATTATGCTAACCATGGTGCTATCGTGGGCCATATTTGATGTGCAGGTAACCATATTTGGCATATTGTCAACATCCTCGGTAATATTTGCTGTACAGCTGTACTCTAGGAATCCAGTTGTTATTAAGTAGAATACTGTATGTCATAATGGATTATTCCAGTTAAAATCCATACCCCCTATGGAAGAAATGACCTTAATCTTCCACACACAGAGTGTGAATTTCAAATGGTGCTACCTGAATGAGTGGAATTGCCCAGTGTGTTACAGGTTGCAACATACACATTATTATAGACATATAAATAAGAAACATTATTTTGATCATGTTTGTTGTAACGTCACATTATGATGTATGTCTAAACAGTTGACATACATTATACAGTGGTGTAACAGCTGGTTTAAGGGTGGGGAAACCGACCCCAACTCTTAAATACGTCCAAGAAAAACATACCGTCCAAAAAATATTGTCCAAAAATTGAAATGTGCTTCTTCTTTTAGGCCTCTTTGTGACCACAGTTAACCTCCAGGATTGGCTGTGGTCTCAAGGGATTTAACAGGATTGGGACTAACTTTTGTGACTTTTTTTTTTCTGTTTCCAAGATTTAGTGCTAGGTGAAGTCCTTCCAGTAATTTTAAAGCATTGAATGGAATCTGCTGTATTGAATGTAACCAATGCTATATGTATTCCATAAATGGTGCATTATGATATGTGACGTGTCATGTCAAAAGCAGACACTTTTGGGCAGGTTATCAATTTTGAGGTTTTTACATATCTTAAATAAAGAGATATTTTGCTCCACAAGGCCATTTTCCCCAAAGAAATCGGTCATTCCTAAGCGAAGATATTGAGTTCATAAGTTATGGTATTATAAAATTGGAAATTGAGATATCGGCCTTTAAAAATATTATTGACAATGTTGAGGGTAGGAATTACCTTGAAAAATGTCTCGTAAAATACAAGATGCCAGTTATATTCGGTCTGAAACTATAAGACAATATTTTTAACATTAATAACACCACAAATTTCTAACAAACTCAAATTGGAAAAAAATCACCCCCGGGCAGATTTTTGGCTATTTCTCCATTTACGATCCTGCCCAAAAGTGTATGGTTTTGACATGACATGTTACCTATTTAAAAGAATCTTTTTATATGTAACACTTTGTACTTAACATTTTATTCTGGCAGCAGCTGCATACATTGAGGCAATAATAAGTAATTTGCATGAAGAATAGATTCCTATTTTGCTAGTTTTCACTGATCACATTGTCCCGTTTCATTCCGAGCCAAACAAATGAGGTAATAGGCAGAAAATTGCTATTTTATTCCAGCGACTACAATATGTATTAGCTCACTGATTGTACATGTATTATTATTGAGCAGAGCTTCATGCAGCTGGGATGTATAAATAACGATGTTAAATGAACAGCGATGTGCACACAAGTTTATATGTCACTCATTCAATGCACAGTGGATTCAATGATAACACATGCATGAGAAATGTTAGCCATCACTCGATCGGTGAACTCAGAATAAATCGGAGATCTCCGGATTTAATATACAAATTCAAAGTTTACTGTATTATTAGAGCACTTCAGGCTTAATCTTTCACATGGCATTTTAGTACACCATCGGGCTTACAATCATGCAAAAAGTAGAAATTCAAGAAATATTGAGGGCGTCACTGTGGAGCAAATCACATATGTGACTGGACACTATGAATGAGCCGTAAAGTCGGCAAATTGTCGTATTACAGAGTTACAGAGTAAAATATGTGTGAAGGTCGTATTCATAGGTACCTCAATTTGGTGCGACTAGTATCTCATGAAACACTGTTTAAACCAATCAATAATTCTATTGCTGAAGAGGATAATAAGCTTCAACCTATTTCTATAGAATCCTTAAATAGTTCTTGTCTTTGTTTGCTTTGGCTAAATCCTGTTCAAGTGGTGGATAACAAAGCATTGTATTTTGTCTAGGTATGTACATTTGTATAACCAACAATTAACAATGAGAGGACATTTCTGAACCTCCTTGACTTGGGGATGATTTGAAATGACTGCCAATTATGACTGTTTGAATTTATTACCAGAAATGTGGAAAAAGAGACACATGTAGAACCGAAAAAAGGTACAATTTTGTTGAAAGAACAGAGTTCAACAAACCATGACCCCGCTTCTGGATATCGTTTGAAGTCAAATGATATACCATTTTAAAGCTTATGATATATATTTTCTAAACACAAAATAAAACAAAATTTACCGGGGGCCGACTTTACGGCTGATTCCTGGTGTCCAGTCACATATTATGGCTTTAATTGTACTGCAAACTATAATCACCTTATATTGCTACAATGTGTCTCATTGTAAGGGACCATTCAGTGATCCCAGCTAAAGTAAAAAACATCTAGAAACACCAGTACCAGAGTGAACAAGATTCCTGAAAGGAATTGAAATATTTCTGAGTGAGTAGTATCATTTTAATTGGATCTGAAAAAGAACCTTTATCAATCAAATGAACTATGAACGATCCTGATGAATCTGTTTCAAGGGTGTAAAACATTAAATTGTGTATAAATTGCCTAAAGGTGACGGCTAAGTCATAAAAATTGTTATTTTAATAACAAAAGTCTTTTTGAAATGAAAAATTTATCAAAAAACAAGGAAATCTCAATATTGGCAAAGTTGAAGCCCCATTCAAACACATGTAGCTAATTTCTCTACATAAGTAGAGAAATTACAGAGTCATGTAAAATGTCTTATTTCGTATTTAGGGCGATTTGCCTGTACGCTGGTGACGCAACAGCGGTAACGCACTGCGATTATATATATATATATATACAATCGGCATAGCTGATTTTTAAATAATTTTTTAATACTTTTTAATATTTATAATTACATAATATGCTACTCTCTGTCATCTGTACAGGATCCTCCATCATCTTTCCTCTTCTCCTAACCCTTGCAACCCTCACCCGGGCCTTCACTCCATTTTCTGAACTCCTATGCCATCGTTCCTCCTTTCTGTCATCTGACCTTGTGCCAAAAATCCTTCTATCCTTATGCTCTGACACTCTGAAACTACCTTTCTGAGGACATTATCCAATGTAATTCTGTGCAGTCCTTTAAGTCAGCCATCCATGCCCATCTTGGCTAGCCAGTTCCATTGTTTTGTTCGGTGTTTGTTTTTTCTGTGTTTTTGGTTTAATTTTAATTTTAATTTTTGCTGTTTTTGATGTTTTAGCCTCCCTTTAATTTATTGCTTTTGCAATATTGGGTTGTGCCAGGCCTAAGGGCCGAATGATATAAATAAAATGAATAAATAAATATTTAACATTATATAAATCATGTATATAATCCTGATCAGGGTTTTCAAATCAATTCATAATTATATAAAATTATGCATATTTTTGTAGTGACGGGCAAATGTAATTGCCATTTTGTGCACATTTTTCTGCAAACATTACTTGCATTGTATTAAGGGCTCGGATAGTGACATTTGCACAGTATTTTAGTGGGACCTGAGAGCACATTAGACACACCAAATTGTTAATTTTTTGAAATTTGCGATTTAATACAAATTTTATGACAAATTAGTAAAAAATGATACGGGGTGACATTGGACACAGCCTGCTTTTAAAAGTGGGTAGATATCATAAGTACCCAGGTAGGTTCTTGATTCATCTGTGTTCACTATCCAACCAACAGGCTTGAGTTTTCACTCTTATGTTCCGGTGGAGTACCGAAAGTTTGACCACCACAAAAATCCTGTATTTTATGGGCCCAGCTAAAAGTTCCGAAAAACATATTTAAGATAACACATACATTATACTGGGGAACTTTAATCATTTGTAATATCCATACATTGCCACATAAGAACATATGTGACATGATCAAGGGGAATGAGTCACATGTCGACCCTGGTCGAAAATGAGATTTACATATGTTTAAAAGAAGACATTTCGAGCTTTCAGAAACTGAAAGCCCCAAGTTGATACGAATTTTCTTTGCGAAGTTACGTCACTTTATCAATCGCTGAAAACAATAGAAAACAAAAGGATTTTAACACTTTCTTTGCTAATATCTCAAAATCAATGTTAGCGACATCCAACTCATTCCCCTTGATCGTGTCACATATAAAAATCTTCTAAGAAATAATAAAAGAGCCTACATGAAATAATAGTTTTTCCTATGCGTGTCCAAAGTCACCCCAGCGTCCAAAGTCACCCCAGTTTACGGTATGAATCTAAATGTGCCTTTACATGTGGAATTTCCTTGCCAAACAATGTGTGTGCAAATTAAAAAGAAGTTACTGACTCAAAATTGTACCATACATGTACATAATGCTGACAAATCCATCATCTTAGTATGGAGGCCACTTAATGTACCTCCGGTATTCATCAGCAAGGGCCCGAAATTGAACGATAATTTGTGTCTGTTTGTTTGTTTGTTTGTTTTTTATTTGGCAAGATCATTACATTAGAATACAAAAACAAATTATAAAGACAGAAAAATCAATACAAAGAACATCAATGTGACAAATTATTTAAAGCTTAAATAAATCAGCCACAAAGCCATTTAGGATCAGGACACAAGGGCAAAAAAATGACAAGCCAGGATAACCCATTAAGCCCGCAGAAAAGGCAAGCTTATTTCCGATGGGGTCCCAAGAAAAGATGAGAGAACAAAAAGGAAAACAAAAAAATGCCTACACAGTGAAATCAGACATCTCTTGACTGAGAGATTTGCTGGCCAGATGTTGTTTGACACTTTGTTTAAATGCAGACTTGGTAGGCAATCCCTTGATGTTTGATGGGAGTTCATTCCAGTCCAAAATGGCTTTGTACGGTAGAATGTGTTTGCAGCAATACCTTTTACCCTAGGAACAATGAAATTGGATTCACTTGATCTGGTTCCATAAGAGTGAGCATTTAGTGAAATTCTTATTAAGATAAAGTGCACCTTGACAATGGTAGATGTTAAAGACATGGTTAAGCATCGGCTGTTTAACTCTGTCACATATTTTCAAGTCTGTAAGTTTGAGGGTTTCCAAGGTTTGCACATGTAGTGCTTCATGTGCATTTTTGGCACCAAGCTTTGGGCTATTCCATTTAAATTCCACTCCCCCCCCCTGTGGAATATTTCATTGCCATCTCAATTCCAGTTACACCTAATGGTCAATCCAGCTGGACATTTTGGTTAATTTTATGTGAAATTCCAGCTGAAAATTGTTGAAATTTCTAAAATCCAGTTGAACGTTTGCACAATTTGGTCTAAAATTAGATCATTTTGTTTGGAATTCCAAAATCTTTAAAAAAAAATGGTTGGATCCAGAATAATTTTAACTGTTGAATTTGGTTGGAATTCCAAAATCTTCCCCAGTGGGGGGGGGGGTGGTTTTCAAACGGAATAGCCATTATATGCATAATGCAAACAACCATGGACATTGAATCAAAGTTTGCATGGTGTATAGTGAAGTAATCTGGAGGTGCATTAAGTGGCCTTCATGAGCGACACACAAACATGGCAGAGTCGGTACTCTTTGATTCTACCTCATTGAGGTACATTAAGTGGTCTCCATGAGTGACACACAAACATGGCAGAGTCGGTACTCTTTGATTCTACCTCATTGGCAAATAGCCATAACTAATTCTGTGAATTGGGTATGTTCCTGGGGGGAGGGCCACTCATGTATAAAAGTTGTAAGCATCCACATGAATTGACTTTCAAAAATGACCCTTAGCGAGGATGTCGAAAATTTGTCAAACTAATCCTAAACAAGGATTTTACTCAAATAAAAACACCCCAAGCGAGGAATTAATTTGAAAACAAGGAGAGACATTATAAAAACACCCTAAGTGAGGAATTGGTTTGAAATTTGCCCCTAAACAAGGTGTGTCGGTATGGCTGCTATTCAGTGATGATGATCGGCCATTCCTGGCGATGAAGTCGGCTCAGAATTTTTTTAAAATCTGGTTTGTAAATTGCTCCAAAACCACTCTTTTGTGCTGAATAACTTGATAAATATGTTATCACTAATAGCTGTTAATTGTGTAATTTTAAGAACTACATGTACCCTAAGTGAGGATCATTCTTTAAAAAAACACCCCCTTCTAGTAAAATGAGTGTTTTGAGACCCTAATCACGGATCCATGCGGATCCCCGTTTTGCTTTTCAAAACCACCCTAAATCCGCGTTTTATTTCACACAGATGCTTACAAGTATAATTCTGAGTGGCCCCTGGGGTATGTTATAACTCTCAGGTGTGAAGTGCATTCAAATTAAGTTGTATGTATATGAGCTTATATGTGACCCGCTCTGACAAAACCAGGAACAAGTTGCATTTTTGGCATTTCATGATTTTGAATAAAAATGTAAGCACTAGACAATAAGCTATGATACCAAAATGATATAAATAGCATCAATACTTTTCAAGACATGGATAATTTTGTAAATGATACCTTGATATTTTTGCCAAATTGCTGTTCTGAGTAATTGGCCAATTAGTTTCCTGCCTTACACAGGATTGAATTGGGATTATCATTTTTGAACAGTTATTTATTGATTAAATAAACCTCTTTTTAATAAGTACTTTCAAGGATTTGAAAGTCCACTGTCAAATACCATGAAATTAAGAATTCCAAAATTTCATTTTTTTATGGGAATGTCATCTTTAAAGGCCTATAACTCAAAACATGTCTGGCGACTTGTTTCGGGGTTTTGTTGGAGCTAAGTATTAAAAATAAGGATAGTGTGCTATAATAATAATTTCTTGGACAGTTGGAGGAAGAATTACATGCCGGTGTGCTATGATATAATAATCACGGTGCCAGTGTTTTTAAAACTTCTATGCCAGTGTATATAGTCTTGTGCTCTTTTCATGTAAGAGTTGAAATCCACTCTTCATGGAGTCTGAGCATGGAAGGAGTAGATCTGCTATTTCCATGGTTGGAGGGACCCCTCTTGAAAGAGTGGATTTCACGGTCGATCCTAAAAGGGTGGATCCTTCATGTAATCCTAAGTCTAATCCTAACTCTAACCCTAATCCTATCTCTAACTCTAATCCTTAACCCTAACCCTAATTTTGTGTAAAATTACGTGAAGGATTAACCGATTTCACACCTAGTAAAGTTGAACATGTTAGAATAAGTCTTTTATTACAGGTCTCAACAATTTACTAACTCTCTCGGACTCATTCTAATGATTCGATATCAATCCATGATGTTATGAGTCACTGCTAATTACAGGCATTAAAATTTTCAGCGTTTGAGCTGATTTCAGTAGTTTTTTTTTGTTATTGTTTTCAGTGTTTTTCAGCCTATTTTTGAATAAAATTCACAGAAAATGGTAAAAACATGGTCTTCAGTGTTTTTTTCCAAGACCAGTTTTCATGCCTGTAATTATAAACCGAACACACTACAACAGAGTAGTTGTTAGAGGTGTAAAGTGACTAATTAGAATCTCTACTGCTCATCAGTGCTATAGGTACGGGGGGGGGAGGTACCTGGGGTGGTCACTCGCATACCAAAGTGGTACATATGCTCGTCCCCAAAAACATCGAAAAAGGGTTGATTTTTGGCCTTGTGGTGGCGTCGACATTTTTAGAAAAAAAGGTGCTTTTCAGGTAAAGTTACGATGTTTAGGGTATATTTTTACAACTTCAGTGTGTTTGTTTTAGAATTTACGCCATTTAGGGGTCCATTTTAGTTTCTTACGTCGAATTACGCCATATTTTATGGGTAAGATTTACAGAGCCTTACGCCAATAAGGGGTGAAATTTTTCCACACTGATTACGCCATTTAGGGTCCATTTTTGATGTGCTGGGACGAGCATGCATACCACTTTGAAAAAGTTTGATATGCGAGTGATCCCGGGGGTAAGTGCAATAGCTGCCCTGTGAAATTTGGCAATTTACACACAGTATGTTGCAATCATCTACACATGACAGCTACATATAGCTGCTATTGCACTTACCCACTTCTGGCACTGAGCAGTTAATCTATGCAGTATTTCAAATATTGAAATGTGACACATCGAGGGTTCAGAACCCCGGTTCAGAACCAGAAAGCCGTAACTCACTATGACCAGCTCTCACAAAATGAGCATAAAGTTGGCTCCTTGCTTTGGTCTTCAAAAATCAATATTTCCTCCACAACCCCTTTTGGTTTCTATTGAATTTTGTCATGATTAATGGACATATCTTCTATAGTGCTCTGGCGAGTTTGTGGTCATTTTATGGGAGCAGGTGATTGTGAGTTGAGGCTCTCTGGCTCTCAACCCTCAACATATGTATGTATTTATATGATGCAATAAAATATTCAAATCAAATGAAATGAGGATGAATTCAGTTGTAATATGTTTGTTGTAGTTGTTGTTGTTGTTGTTGTTGTTGTTGTTGTTGTTGTTGTTGTTGTTGTTGGTGGTGGTGGTGGTGGTGGTGGTGGTGGTGGTGTTTGTTGGTTTCTTTCTTTAAATGTGCCCATCCACCACAAACTGGTCGTAAAGTCAGCATTTTCCATTTTGAGATACAATCAAAAACAGTATGTGGACTTATATGCAAAATATATAAGAAATTTGACCTTTGATGAACCATAACTTCACTTCCAGATGTCCGATGAAGCTGGTTGAGGTGTCATTTTAAAGCTGAAAGTGCATTCTTTCAAAATCTGCAATAAACAGAAAATGATCTAGTGCCGAATTTACTACCACTTCGTGGTGGATGGTCACAAATGGTGGCTCTGTGCGGAGACACACTTGGGTCCTTTTAAACAGTTGCCCAGTGAGGAGACACACTTGGGTCCTGATGGGACCAGGCTCAAACAGAATGCTCAAACCAGGCTAAAAAGCTTATAAGCATGCTGGCCTATGTGGAAACCAAAGAGAGAAATGGATTTGAAGATAAAGATCAAGGAAAAGAAGGCCAAATCCCAACAATCAAGTGAACAATGTTACTACTGTCAGCCGGCCTCTGGGGCAAAAGAAAGGAAACATCTGTATCCAATCTCAACTGCTACTAACTGAGGTGAGTGTTTTGTTGTTTGGTCATCAAAAATTAGCTGCTATAATTTAGTCCATTTGTTTTTGTGTTCATGTTGATCAATGTCAGGACTTATAATTGCATAAGTATATTCCGAGGGGGGAGGAGGCCACCCAGCTATATTGGTGTACACATGCATGACCAAAAAAACATGTGAAAGACAAGATTGTTTGGGGGCTATTTTGAAAAAAGTTAAATTCTCCCAGTGTCACATTTATGCAAATCTTAATATATAGAACATGCCATATACAGTTGTATATACTGCGCCAAAAATGCATCCTTACACTTGGAAAAATAATCACAATTGCAAAACTGAACCATATTGGAATAAATTTGTTTTTTTAATAGATGTACTATCTAATCCTGCACATTATGACATCACATTGAATCCAATGTGACCTCAAGAAGTGAAGTTACAAGCAAGGTCCAGTTTTAAAAGTGACAAACTGGCCTATACAAGGCACAAAAAGATCCCAACAAGCACAACAAAGAGACAATACAGTTTCTTCAATGAAGCTTTATTTAAAGCAGTTTTTATTTCAGTTTTTACTTCTCTGTACTTTTCATAACTTTCATTTTATTTGTCAGTTCTTTTGTTTCAGTTTTCTTTTGTTCCTTTTTGTTTTGAATTAAAGCTACGCATAAATGAGCCAATCACCACTCTCAAACCAGATGTCTAGTCCGTGGAGTTTGGAATAGGCCAGTTTGTCACTTTTAAAACTGGACCTTGCTTGTAACTTAAAAATAGAAAATTACTGCTCCTGTCGCCAAAGTTAAAAGACCCATTCAGTGATCCCAGCGTAGGTGTAAAAAAGTAATATTACTTATAAATTGCCTAAAAGTGAAGGATAAGTCATTCAAATTGTCATTTGGTATTTTTGAAATGAAAAATTTGGCAAATAATGTATTGAAGTTGAAGCCCTATTCAAATACATGTAGCTAATTAATATACTGTCTAAATTACAGATTCATGTAAATGCCTTATTTTGTCATAAATACACAGCTTTCGGCTGAATCACTAGCATGCAGGCTATGTTAGCACATCTATGACAATGACAAATGTACCAAAATTTGAATTTTGATGATTTTTATGATCATCTGGATGAGCAAATCACTGAATGGACCTTTAATGCAGTTTTTACCATATGGTTTTTGATTGCATATTTGAAGTGATTTTATGTATTTAATTTTTTTGATTTTGTCTGGGAGAGAATTCCAGTCTTTTATTGCACTGTAGAAAAATGTGGAAGCAGCAATATCGTTGCTCATATAAGTACAGCATCAAGAAAGACAAATATTGTAATATTCATCTATCCACCTAGAGCAGGGATATTACAGGTATGTTGATCAGTTGTTTCAGGAAAATAATTGGTTATAAAAGATACTGATTAAAGTTGGATAAACACTGAGCTTTAAAGCAATAATGTGTGATTTGCATAAAGAATAGATTCTTATTTAAATGTTTGTTTTCACTGATCACATTATCCCCTTTTAATTTCGAGCCAAACAAATGAGGTATAACGAAGAAAATTGTGATTTCATACCAACCCCTACAATGCGTGTACTACACTCGCCGATCGTATTACATGTAACTGCATGGAGCATCGCGCTCGACGTGTGTACATACAAGCTGACATCCACGATACATGTTAGCAAGCACTCGATCGTTGAACTTTGAATAAAACCGGGTCGACCCGGTTTTAAGACAAAAAGTTAAATTTTACTGTTATTAAAGCACTTCCGGCTTAGTCTTTTATGTGGTATTTTAGTATACCACTGGGCATTATAATTATGCAAAAAGTAGAAATCCGAGTAAAATTGAGGGCGTAGCTGTGAAGCATAATGGCTTTAACTGTTAGTGGTACATCTCCTGATCACTTTGTGGTTTTGGTATGGTCGTGATGGCGGTCATGATAGGCATGGTCCAACGATTTTCGCAGCGTGAAATCGCACAACGCGACATGAAATTTTCCTTTCTCTACGCAATTTCATTTTCTCCGCGAAATTCATGTTGTTTCCGCATGAAATGTGAACAAAAATGGTCTTTTGCTTGTCTAATGAAATATCAGCCATGTTTTAAGCATCACAGTAATGTACGATAAAAGTTCTGCACAATCTCCGCGCAATTGGCTGGGGTTTTTTTTTGCGCAATTTGCTATATTTTTTCGCGCAATTAGCTATTTTTTTCCACACAAATTGTTTGTCCCTGATGATAGGTCATGTGGGGATTTTATATATTTCTTTTTATAAAATAGCAAATTCACTGAAAAAGGTCACAAAATATCAATTTTTTGACAGATGCATGTAATTGCGCAAAATTAATATGTTTATCAGAATCAATATTGTATCAGAATCAATACTGTATTTTATCATACAGTGCTTGTTACCTGTAGCATGCAGGAAACTTAAAAACACATTTAATGATTCCGTGATAGTGATAAAGTGACTATCACATTTTGTTTGTGTATTCCAGTGCTTGTGTTTGACTTAAATCCAGATCCACAAAATCCAGATCCACAAGGAACCAGTCTTATAGTATTCCAAGGTAAGATGGATTTACAAGTTTTTTGGGTTTTTTTACTTTTCCTGAATATTGCTCTATCAATTAAGGTTAGTCTTAACCCTGGAATTGACGCGATTCCAAATACAGCGCGCCCCCAACGACGGCAGTGAAAATTGGCATTTCCGTGTCTGGGGTCGACATCCTTTTCATCGACCATAGCTGACCATGTTTGCGATTATTACTTTTAAAACACCATGTTTTATAGTACTTTTTGAAATTGTTTGAGATTTTTGTGTTGAAGTGAAATATTGCAGTTTGATATTCACAGATGTCCTTTTCTAAACCCCGCAAACTTGATGTTGATACTAGGTGTTTCCTTTTTGTTATAGGCCTACATTTTCCAAAACCGCCCTTTTTTGTTTTTAAACTTTACCGTATGCTTTTCAGCCCGATACGCTCGAGCCTAGTCAATTCGAAGTAGGCCTAGGCCTCAGTGTCCTTTTTTTTTAAATGGAAAACGCGTAGGTTTTATTTCGGTTATAGAATAAATTGTTTTAATTATTTCTGAATTTATTGTTTGTTCAATTATGATAATAATATAACACCAGCATACTTAATAAGAACATCTATACTAGGTGTTTGCGTTTTTGTAATCGGCCTACATTTTCCAAAAATGTTTTTTTTTTTGCACAAATGCACGTAAGTTATAGCGGCCCGCCGCGCGGGATAGGCCTACAGCAAAGAAATCCAAGTAAAAAAAGATTCTTAATGTCTCATTTATATGTATAAACATTGCCGTTTTTGTTATTATTGTAATTGTTTGATTTGTCTTTATTTTATTTTTAGCCTAAATTTGTATTTTTAATTATATTTTACTATCAAACATTAAAAATATTACTATCGCAATTCAAACACTTTGTAGGCATAACCTACCGCATAAAAATAATTATTTTATTTTTTGTTAATATTTCAATTTGAGACTTTAATGCATAAGTTCAACAATACCTCATAGAGTTCTAGCATTATAATAAAGATGAAGAAAGTTTCAAACTGCAAAAGAGTACATGAATTTTAAAAGATCATTATTTTAAGGCATATCAAGAAAATGGGCATGAAAAAACTTCATAACTTTAGAACCAAGTATGCTAGACCTTTGTTTTCAGTAAATGATAGCCTATTGTACGTGTAATGTACTAATAATTACAGTAACTCAATTTTCAAAAATGCCTCCTTTGGCCCCCATGGACCAGATCGTATCACAATTAAGTTTTAAATTTGACAATTGTCATGCCTGATTTTAATATTAATTCATGTTTCTTTTTCATATTTTATTTTTACTTCCGCTTTCTTGCATGTCATGCCATCTTTATTTCATCTTTCCCCTTTAATAATTCATAACCCAAGGAAATGTACTCTTAATGTAGGCCTAGCCCTACTCCCAAATAGCACACGTTGGTTGGAATGAGTTTCTTTTTAGTCATATTATCGGTCGGCACTCGGCACAACATTGAAAAATCAAAAACTTTTTCGACTGAATATTCAATTGGACAATTTTACACACCTAGGCCTAGGCCTATACATGTTTTTTTAAAAGAAAAAGAAAATGGGAAAGATTAAACTCTTTCCCATTTTCTTTTCTTTCTCATGAAATTATAAGTCAACACTGTTACTGTAGTGTAGCCGCAACCTTTACGACATTTCTTGCATATTAAATAATGGATCAGGCCCATGGATCAAGGCCTCAACCTACAAAATAAAGAGGTCAAATCTGGGGATGGGCTTTATTGGAGGGCCTAGGGGTGAACGCGTTGTTTAGGCCTGCTTCATTTGAGACTGAAGGGGCGAACCGGGACCCCCCCCCCACACACCGATTTACGGTGAAGCATACTAAACACAGTTTGCA